>NC_132917.1:59895046-62780046 GCF_047675955.1 Chlorocebus sabaeus | reverse complement strand
TGACAAATCATTTGGTACTAAATTCTAAAGACATGCAGAGTGCATAAAGAACTGATGGCTTGATTAGCTCTTGTGGCACAATTGAAGGAGCTGTCTCACAGATTCTTGATTTGGAGAAACACTTTGATCTTTGTTCAAGTCAATTCATGAACATCAACTGACAAGACTGCATGAAACACCCTGATGGTTAGGTCCAAACTCCAAGCAAACTATTTAGTTTCATTAAGGGCTTCCAGAAAAGGTGACCAAGACAATCCTTTCAGAAGCCAACACGCAAGTGACTCTTTAAATTCTACTCTGCACAATGTATGACCAACAGCTAACACACATATAAGCAATCAGTCAAGTATGGGAATATCTACTTTGTGACAAAAAAGAAAGCCACATTTCAATTTCACTCTCACTAAGGCATTGTAAGATTCTTATACAATATCAAAACTCTACGTCATTAATCTCTCACAGGCAGAATACTTTAAAATAGCACTAAAATAGTTGTGCATATTTTTTGATGAAGAGAGAGGAAAATAAACTTGCTAAACATTTCATAAAATAGAGTAAGATATTAAGAAATTAATTAGAGGGCTTTCTTTTCTATAATTAATTTTTTAATTGCAGTTTAACCCCCTTTTAGAAAGGGGATTGTTTCAAAGGGCTCATTTTTGCACCCACCCTGTCAAAGAAGGTCAGAAACACTCAAGTATAAAGTCACTGCACTACTGTGGCACAAACAGTTTCTGCGGCTAAAATCAAACAAAGACCAATTAAACTAATCATAACGTTCCAGTGAACACAAGGAAGCTCACCTGGTATTTCTGGACTTCTTTCGTGAATTTTCAAATCTACTCAGTTCTTGGTATTATAATTACCTTGACCAAAATACTGTGAAATTACTGCTCTGATCTACTAATGGCTGAAAAAATCAAGTCGTTGTGGTTTCATGCCAAGGGGCCATAGCAAGGTGGCGCAATGATTTCTGACACAGAAGACAACTTCTAAAAACTCGAAAGGGAAAATTAACGGGATGTGGTTTACATTGCCAAAGACTGTTCATTAATTACCAATTTAATCACTGCTGGAGGCATGACATTACAAAAATCTGGCTGAAAGTTCTAATAGATTATGAAGACCACCTAAGAAGAGTGACCAAGAAATGTACAAAACAATTAATACTGTTTCACTGCTATCAAAGACACTCAGATTATTTTACATCAAGTGAAGCAAAGGAATTAGTAGCTTCACAGTGCCACCACTAGGAACTGTAAATACAATAGCACACAATTAGTAATGCACATGTGACTTTTCGTTTAAGGCATATATCCTTGGGAAAGCAGAACATGATAAGAAGAACAAAAGAAACATTAAAAAATGAAACGAATAAAGATTTAAACTCTACTCTTGTGCATGCTGAGCAATAACAAAATAGGCAATATAAAATACAGCTTTAGTAATGGTGATATTCATCCTGGGATGTTCAACACAGCACTGAACAGCCATATGGAAAATGTCCACAGCCATTAATACTTGCATAAAAGGAGTGTTCCTGATGCTAAGACACCTAGCCCTAGCTTCATGCATTCATAGCAACCTCAAATAAGACTTTTGAGGCTAGGGGTTCATGGCCACATAATAGAAAAGATGCTTGAGGTTTTTTTTTCCTCCACAACAATGCTGGTATTTTGTATGACTTTGAAGATATGCTAGCAAGCTAACAATATGTTTTCTAAGAAGTCTAGTAACTATTGTTAGGATAGCAGACTTCAAATCAACTTACATTTAGACATAATAGATAAACTATTATTTAAAATAATACGGAATAAAAACCGCTGCTTTGTATAGAGCTATTTATGCTGAACATAGAAGTACGCCAGCATTCTTCTTATCTAAAATGCAACTATAAAAAGATCAGCTCTACATTCAAAGTGTCTTACTGGTCTGAAATGGATTTTGTACGTTAAATCTTTTGGTGATTGTGTTGAAGTAAAAAATGAGGATATATTTTCATTTCAGTGCCCTGGGCATAGACATTCCAGCTCATAAGGAGAATAAAAATTACTAAATAAAATCTGTATGTTATTAAAGGTTTTAGATTTTTTAACTAAAAATTCACTCTGTATGTTATTAAAGGTCTTAGATTTTTAAATAAGTGATAATTGATGTCCTTTCATACAAAATGACAAATGTAAAGTTAACATACTTCTTCCTAACAGTATAACTGATAATATGTGTAATTAGGGAAAATACAAAATTTTAACTTGAACTTAATTTAAAGCTTCGATTCCTAAGAGTCTATTTATTTAACTAACACAGCCAATATTCATAAATATGTAAGTATAATCTTATACATATTTGATGATATATACTTAGAACACATATATATGAAAACTACAGAAAAAGTTACTATTACATATTATCAAAAAATGTTTAGTGTTTTTTTCCAATTGAATGGCAAATGCTTCTTTTATTACTTGGAGAAGATCTAGTGATCTTATCTAAATCTGCTACAATTATCAGCATGACAGACTAGTGCCATTTAAATCAATAATTTCCAATCAACATCAAAAAGTATGTGGCTGATGTCTCACCCTTCATGGCAATAAAATGCCTGTCAAAGGTTTAATTTGCAAAAGAGAAACTTGCATTCTCTTAGCTCTCTTAAGCCATTTGGATTAGTTTCCAAAGGTGAGTTTAAAAAAAGTCACTGTGTGGTTACTGGTCTTTGCAGTTAACTAAGAGCTGACCAAACTAAAATCCTTTCCCATGTATACTGTTTTATTTAAAGGATTCAAACATTTCTTCAGGGTTTTAAAGATGGATACTGTAAACCTTCCAGGACTTGCTGCTAACTTGCAGTTTGACCCTGCTACCTGCCATGTGAGAAAAGGCTCCTAAACCAGTTGAGTGTAATGGGTGGGCCATTATGCTAACAGATGAAATGTTAGGAGAAAAACTTCAAGTCTGTTTTATAATAGCATTGTAATTACTTCCTGATAGTTCTTTCTAAAACGCCATCCAGATACCTAACAACTATCTTCAAACCATACTCTTATGCTACATAATTACTGCTTAAACAAAACAAAAACAAACATATTTATAAATTCATTGATCATTATGATTAGACTAATTACACTGAAGTTTCATCCTGATTCTCTTTTTAGATTTTTTTAGATTTTCTACTTATAAAATAGATTTTATTCTGTTAAAAAAGTTATAATTAAATGTATGTAGCATCCTTCTTATGATATGTTCAAAATGCTTCACTAATACGCTAACAAAAATTCCAAGAACTGTGGGTAGCAGGACTATCATCCTTTATTTTGCTTAGAGTGTACAAATTCTAAACTTAAGCACAACAAATGCGAACATCCCTTTCAGATACCCATACAAGTATATCAGTATTATTAAATGTAATGGTGGGCTTATTAAATGCATTTTTTAAAAAGCAATTATATTCCAATGCAAAATAATTAGCAAAAGCATCTGAAAAAGATTAGCTTTTATTTTTTATTTTTATTTTATTTTATTATTTTTTGAGATGGAGTCTGTTGCCCAGGGTGGAGTGCAGTGGAACAATCTTGGCTCACTGCAACCTCTGCCTCCCAGGTTCAAGCGATTCTTGTGCCTCAGCCTCCTGAGTAGCTGGGACTAGAGGCGTGCGCCACCGTGCCTGGGTAATTTTTTGTATTTTTGGTAGAGATGGGGTTTTGCCATGTTAGCCAGGCTGGTCTCGAACTCCTGACCTCAAGTTATCTGCTCACCTTGGCCTCCCAAAGCATTGGGATTATAGGCGTGGGCCACCGCACGCAGTCTATTTTTATTTTTTTGAGACAGAGTCTTGCTCTGCTGCCCAGGCTGGAATGCAGTGGCGCAATCTCCACTCACTGCAACCTTCGCCTCTCGAGTTCGAGCAATTCTCCTGCCTCAGCCTCCTGAGTAGCTGGGACTATAGGCGTGTGCCGCCATGCCTGACTAATTTTTCTATTTTTAGTAGAGATGGGTTTCGCCATGTTGGTCACGCTGGTCTCAAACTCCTCACCTCAGGTGATCTGTCTGCCTCAGCCTTGCAAAGTGCTGGGATTACAGGCAAGATTAGCTTTTAAAATTCTATTTGTACATATCTGGGTGAAAAGTGTATGGGGAAATGAGAGTAATAAAGAAAAATAATAAAAAAAGAAATATTTTCTTGAAAAAAATTACATTTTCTTCGTGTCTGTGTTTATATATTACACAATCAAGAAGTCTCTTTTGAATTACATACTGGGTGGACTGCTGAAGCTACCAAACTCCTGAGTTGCACTTAAAAAAATCATTTAAAGTACCTGTGGAAAAAAATGAAAAACACAAATATCACACTTAAAACTTATATTAGTAAAATCCAACCTTTGAAAATCTTCATAGAACAAAAGGAACAGGAAGAAAAGAAACATAAAATACAGACCCAGAGCAATGAAATCTGTCTCCTATAGACACAATTTCAGGGAGCAAATGAAACAGGTTTCTAAAGGAGTTTCTAAAGGCACAAAGATACGAATGAATCATATAAACGACTTTCATGAAAAAAACTTGAAAGGCAATAAGTAGTCGTACCAAGTATTCACTAAAATATGCAATGGTAGTCCTGCCAAAAATTTAGAAAAATTAAAAGGTTTATGGTATCTGTGTTTGTGAGTTGTCCTTTAAGGGAAATTACAGCTTAAATCTTTCCCGAGGATAACTTAAGTGGAGTCTGTACATAAGGATCCACCCAATAAGATTACCAAGAGTTGTTTTCAGTGTCTTAGAAACAGCTTTCCAGGCTAGCAGTCTAAAGCTGCACTCATTTTGAAAGGGAATGTTTTGCAGTATTGTGATTCAAGGCAGAACTGAAAGCTGAACTCTAATCAGAGTCCCAGAATACAGGAAAAGCAGGTGTGTGTAAGGATTTGGCATACACACATCATAACAACAAAGAAAGGTATCATAATGTACAATTTGAGAATAGCAAGAAAAGAATGATATAAGCTTAAGTCCCCAAGTGGCAAAAGTAATCTTATCTGTAACTGACTTCAGACAAGGGAACACTAACTTCCTCTACTCAATTCTGTTTTAAAGACCTTCAGAAAAACACTTATTTTTCCTGTTTACAAACCTACTAAGAAGCTCCTTATAGCAAAGTTTTCATATTTAAGCTCATTTTTTATTAGTTGACACTCAGAGGATATGAAAAATAGCCCGTCACTATTCCCTTCATTTATTCATTCAACAAACATTTACTAAATACTATTACTTGATGCTGGGGATACAAGGTCCTTGGACTTTGAAATAGTTCACAGTTGAATGAGAGAAAGAGATTTGTAATTAGATAATTATATTGGGATGAATGCATGCTATGGTAGAGAATAATAGAAAAAGATACAGGAAAGAGAATTAACTTCACTGCAAGGAGCCATGAGGAGAGTGTTTATCGAAGTGCTATTTCAGTTTCTGTGCTATTTCAGTAGAAATTAATAAGATGGGTATTTCAAGGCAACAACAGCAAATGCTTGACACAAGAATGAAAGAGTATGGCACATTTTAGACACAGTAAGTAACTTATAACTGGACTGTGGAATGAAAAAAATGAGAGACAGGTAAGAGATGAGGCCGTAAAGGGAGGGGACAGGATTTGCAAGGACATGAGGCCATGCTGAGTAGTTGGGAAGTTTATTCTCTTAGGTAAGTGGGGCTACCAGATGGATTTTGAGGCTTCATATAGTCAAATGATCACTTAAGCTATTTCCCAGTTCTCTCTTCTTTACCTTTTGTAAGCCTTTCTTTCTTACAAGTAGACCTTTGTTTTCAATACTTTAACCCTTTTCTGAATCTCCTGTAAATTCTTCTCTCAGCCCAGAACTAAATACAAAAGTCTCACAAGTAGCTAACTGTACTGAGTACATGGACATTGTCCCATGACTACATGTTTCTATTTAAGTCTTATAATAGCAATTATTAAAATAGCTCTTCTCATTATTTTTGGTATTCACCAGAAGGACTTAGTTTAGGTGTATAGAAACAAAGTACAGAGGAATAAAATAAAGAAACTGCTAAAGAAGTTTTAAACCAGTGGTCCTTTAAGTAATAAATAATAACTCCTATAACTCAATAGCCACCCCCCATCCCTCAAAACAAACTGTTAACCCGATTAAAAAGTGGGCTAAGGATTTGAATAGACGTTTCTTCAAAGAAGACATAAAAATGGACAACAGATACAGGTACATGAAAAGATGTTCAATGTCACTAGTCATCAGGAAAATGCAAATAAAGATCACAACGAGATACCACTCCATGCTTGTTAGAATGACTATTATCTAAAAAACGAAAGTGGCAAGTGTTGGTGAGAATGTGGAGAAAGTGGAATCCTTGCATACCGTTGGTGGTAATATAAAATAGTGCAATTGTTATGGCAAAACAGTATGAAGGTACCTCAAAAAATTAAAAACAGAACTACCATATATCCAGCAATTCCACTTCGGGGTACTTATCTGAAAAAGCTGAAATCAAGAACTTGAAGTGATTTTTTAGCACTCCTATGTTCACTGCAGCATTGTTCACAATAGCCAAGATGTGAAAACCACCTAAATGTCTACTGACAGACAAATGGATAAAAATAATGTAGTATATATATATACAGTGGAATACCACTCAGCTTTAAAAAAGCAGGAAATCCTGTCACATTCTACAACACAGATAAGCCTCTATGACATTATGCTAAGTGAAATAAGCCAGTTATAGAAAGACAAATACTGCATGATTCCACTTATATAAAGTATCTAAAATAGTCGGATTCATGGAATCAAACAGTGAAATAGTGGCAGACAGGGACTGGAGGGGAGGGGGAAATGGGCAGTTACTAATCTACAGGAATAAAGTTTCATCTAAGCAACATGAATAAGTAATGAAGATCTGCAATAAAACATTGTATCCACTCAAATTTTTTTTTAAAAAGTAGCTCTCATGTTAACTGTTCTTACCGCAATAAAATGTGTAAAAAATCGAGTCTTCTAATCTATGAATGTAATACGCCCATTTATTTATTCTTTTATATCTTTCAGAATGTTTTAGTTTTCTGCCTAAAGGTCTTGTATATTTTTTGTTAGCTTTATTCTTAGCATACTATGTATTTTTAATGTTCCTGTAAATATTTTAAAACTTTTTGTTTGTAATAAATAATTTAAAAAGATAAACTTTAAGATAATTTACATCTAGTAATATGTCCCCATTTTAAATTTGATGTTTTAACAAATGTACACACCTGTGTAATCAGACACAGTAAAGCTATAAACATTTTCCATCCCTCTAGGACGTTTGCTCATGATATCCCACCTACCCTGGCATCAGGCAACCACCAATTGGCTTTCTGTCATGCTACATTAGTTTTGCCTGTTGTAGAATTTCATGTGAATATAATTATATATGTCCTTTTTTGTGTTCTCAGCATAATATCTCCAAGATTCATTTACATTATTGTGCATCTCAGGGTTCTGTTCCTTTGTATTGCTGGCATAATATTATATTGTATGGCTATATCAGGATGTGTTTATTCACTTGTCTGGTGATGGACATTTAAATTTTGCCCTGTTTCTGGGTACTACAAACAAAACTGCTCCGAAATTTTGTGTAAAAGTCTTTGAATAACCATGTGTTTTTAGTTTTTTTTTGGTTATATACCTTAAAATGGAATTGCTGGGGTCATGTAAGTGTATGTTTAGCTTCATAAGCAATGGCCTGTTTTTCAAGATGGTTGTACCATTTCACATTCCTACTGGCAAAATGTGAGAGTTCTAGTTGCTCCAGATTCCTCCCACACTTGTTACTGTCAGTCTTTTAAATTTTAGCCATTATCATAGTGGTATCTCACTGTGACTTTCAGTTTCATATGCTTGATAACTAATGATACTAAAGATATTTCTTATGTGCTTGTTGGCCATTTGTGTATCTTACTGAAATAGAATTTATTTTCAAATATTAATTTTATGTCCAGTAATCTTGTAATTTTGGGAGAATTTTCTATGTACAAATCATACTTCTGGTGAATAATGGTAATTTTATTGGTCTCTTTTCATATGTTATGCCTTTTTATTTCTTTTTCTTGTCTTAGGTTCCCCATTATGATATTGAACAGAAGTGGTAGTGGAATTTCCTGTCTTTTAATCTGTTACAAATGGAAAGCTTTCAATATTTCACAATTAAGTGTGTTTGCTATAGGCTTTTTATGCATACATTTTAGCAGATTAATAAAATAATAAAGTTCCTTTCTATCCCTTGAGGCTAAGAAATGTGGTTCTTCTCTCTCTATGGATCATGAATGGATGTTGGTATTTTTCCAACCTTTTTCTATACCTGCTTGATTTTTCTTTATTCTGTTAATGTTGTCAATTACATTGCTAGAGTTTTGAAAAATTAAACACTCTTGCATTCCTAGAATAAATCCAAATTGACCATGGTATGTTAACTTTTTAAAACACTTCCGGGTTGAATTTGTTAATATTTTCTATAGGATTTTTACATCTATGTTCATAACTGAAATTTCCCACTAATTTTCCTTTCTTACAATAAACTTAGAGTGATTTTGTTATAAAGAAAAGCTAGATCATAAGAATGCCACATATTTATGGCTTATTCCACTGGGACACTTGTTCTTGGAAGTCAGCCACCATGCTATGAGGAAGCCCACACTAGAGAAGTAAAGAGACCATATGGAGAGGCCACATGTAGGTGTTCCAACTGACAGTCTGGCAGAGGTCTTATTAGCTGAAAGCCAGCCCCAGACGTCATGGAACATAAACAAGCCACTACCTCTGTGTCCTATCTGAATTCTTAACTCACAGAATCTATTAACCTAATCAGATGGTTGGTTTTTGCCAGTAAGTTTTGCAGTGTGTGTCTGTGTGTGTGTGTGTGTGTGTGTGTGTGTGTGTGTTTCTGTAAGTAGAGATGGGGTGTCACTATTGCCTAGGCTGGTCTCAAACTCCTGGACTCAAGTGATCCTCCCACCTCAGCCTCTCAAAGTGTTGGGTATGGGCATGAGTCACCGTGCCTAGCCCTGCAGTGGTTTTTAATGCAACAATAGATAACTTGAAAGAGGAGGGGTGGGAAAATATCTTGGGACTGTTCAAAGCACAGTCTCATAAACAATAGGGTACTTCTTTGGGTAAACGTGAAACAAATGCAACAAGGTGACAAACCTGGCATGTAGCTACCTAGCTATATGGCACAGAGCTGCTCTTTCTGGGAAAAACAACTACTAACACGTGATGGTGCTATGGTGAGACTGTCAGTTTTCTGATTCACGAAGATGTTTGTGTCCTCCTAAATTTTAAGGGCTCCTATTATTATACGTTCATTATTATCTGTGAAGCACTACACAAAAATATGTACAAAAATGTGGTTTAATAAAAAGATGGCAATATATGATAGGAAAGTGGCCTGACTCTGGAATCTAATAAGGCTCAGGTTCAAATCCTGGATTCACCGTTTACTGATTCCGTGACTTTGTACAAGTTACCTTGCCTATTGGCCTCAGTCTCCATGGTGTTAAGTAAAATAAAAATTATTGCTCCTGAAATACTTAGTAGGTATTCAGTAATAATAGACATCATTATTATATTCTAACATTTCCAATAAAATTAACCTCCATTGACAAAATACAATCTTAGAGTACAACTACAGTTATAAAACTGTTTTTTGTTTATAAAAACAAAAAACAGATTATTCATGTATATGTGGAAATTATATTCCCAGATCTTACTTTTCCTCATCACTAACACTGCTTTGTAGGAATAATGACCAAATGGTCCTACAAGTATGAATTTATCTTTATCAGTTCAGTAAGTGCACTAAGTATTTACAATGTACAGTCTGTAGAAAAATAACATAGCAAAAATACAAGCAAATTACTTCCCTCCTCCCCATGATTACAATGAACAACTTATGGTCTTTTTTAACCAATGCTCCTCACATCACTTAGCTGCCTGTTGCAGAATGGGGTGGCTGCGTTGGTATTCTGCTTATTCCCCGCCTTTAGGGCTGCATCTCTTCTTGCTTGCTCAAGCAGAACTCTTGCTCTTTCCTTAAGTTCTTCTTGTCTAGATAACATTCGATGCTTAAAAGCAAAGATACAGAATTAGAAGCCAAAAAAAGAACTGGTAATCTACATTTGTAAACTAATGAAAGGTTAGACAATCTGCTGAAATAATAGAGATTATGAATAAGATTGTAGCTTCATGAGATTGCCTATAGAGAATGTTAATGTTGACTAGAAACCATGGAATTAATATATAAATCTTGATATGAGGGAAATACATCTTTACTGTCTAAAACTGGATTAAATTTAATTATAATTTTATTAGAACATATTCTCGTTAGGTATAAGGCTAATATATATTCTATATATTCTATTTGCTGATAAACACAGTATAATCTGACAAAGACATTTTTTAAAGTTCAGAGTTTTATTTTCAGTCTTAAAGAATTGATAACACGTCTCTCAAATTTGAACGTTGATAAATATTAAATATCTGTGGCAATAATCCTTTAAATTCTTGAGAATGTTTATAGAAAATTCAAAGTTATTATATTTCATTTAAAAAAAGTAAAACTAGTCTTCTCCATTGCTCACTATCCTTATAACAAAACAACTGAAAATATTATAATTGAAAAAGTATTCTCCTGGATTAATCTGTAATTTTACAATATAATTTTGGAGAACAACAGATATCGTCCATCAACAGAGATCAGTTCTTCAATATATTAACCAAAAGCACAAATATTAATACTCCTTATAGTCCAAATTCCTTTTTTTCCTACTAAGTAACCAACTTCTGGCTTTAGATGTCTATTACTATTATCTGACACTTAATTTCTTTTACTTCCCTCTCATTGCATAGTTTTGGTTCAATCATAAGTATCATTGTCAAGGAAAATAAAATAAGTATAGCTATTACTTTATTTCATATTATGTGAAACCATCTTTTTAAAGATTAGTTCAGCATTTTGGGTTTCTTTGTGGTCTTTATATTTTACTGTAACTATTTTTAAAGCTTTTTTTCTATAATCTTAAAGAAGAAAAGATTTTTCTTAAAGTGTACAATTCAGTGCTTTTTAGTATTTCATAAGGTTATGAACTATCACCACTACCTAATTCCAGGACATTTTCATCACCCAAGATTTTTAAGAGGATTAAACAAAAATTCTTAATAGATACAAATAAAATGTATAAGTGATAATGATAAGTCTAAGTTCAAGTTGAACAGGACACAATAGAATTTAGTTACAATATCAACAGTGTCTCAAAAACAGACAAAATTAATTAAATGAACACTGAATTTTCAGTCAAGACATCAGGCTGTTAATCCCTCTTCCACTAATAATAAGCAATGTAACATTGAGCAGGTCAGTTAAAAATGTACTGCATTCCATTACATGATGTGGAGTCAGACAGACCTGGGTTCAAATATCAGTTCCACCACTTAATTATGGGCACATTAATTTATATAAGCCTCAGTTTCCTCGTTTATAAAATAAGGATAGAAATAGACCAACTCTCAGAAGGATAGGGCAAAGATTAAATAATAGCATAATGTACTGAGCACTGGCGCATGACAAGCACTGAATAAACGTTAAGTATTTGTTTTAATCCCTTGATTTCTTAATCTTTGAAATGAGGGATCATCTTTAAGATTCCACTAGCTCCGAATTCTGTGATTTTATAGTCTTTTGGTGATTCCAACCAGCTACAAAGACAGTGAAAAAATGTTTTGGTCTTAAGAACAAAATCAAATCACCAGAAGACTATAAAATCACCAATTGTGTTTAAGAGCACATAAACACAATTTTAAAAAAAATTTTCCTGGCTAGAAATGCAATTCACTACAGAGATTTCAGAAAATAAATACAAGTTAAAAAGAAGATAAATAAAAATTAGTAGTAGTCCTGGTACCCAGAGATAATAACTGTAGAATCATGCTTTTTTTTTCCCTTCACTTATTGTATTTTGAGCATTTTCTTATGGTCTTAAATATTTTTTTAAACATAATTTTAAAATTATTTTATTATTTTACTTTTTTGAGACAGGGTCTCGCTCTGTCACCCAGGCTGGAGTCCAATGGCACAATCACAGCTTACTGCAGCCTTGACCTCTCAGGCTCAAGCAATCCTCTCACTTCAACCTCCCAAAGTACTGGGATTACAGGTAAGCCACCATGCCCAGCCTAAAACATGATTTTTAATTGGCTACCTAACATTACATTGTATAGACACATCATACGTTAGTTAATCTGTCTTGTTTTGCTGAACATTTAGGTTGCACACAATTTTTTACTATCATAAATAATGCTTTTATGAATATCTTTAGAGGTACATTTTTATTATACAATTCTTTCTTTTTTTTTTTTTTTCCTGAGGTGGAGTTTCGCTCTTGTTGCCCAGGCCGGAGTACAACGGCGCCAGCTCGGCTCACCATAACCTCCGCCTCCTGGGTTCAAGCAATTCTCCTGCCTCAGCCTCCCAAGTAGCTAGGATTACAGGCATGTGCCACCACCCCGGCTACTTTTGTATTTTTAGTAGAGATGAGGTTTCTCCATGTTAGTCAGGCTGGTCTCGAACTGACCTCAGGTGATCTGCCTGCCTCGGCCTCCCAAAGTGCTGGGATTACAGGCATGAGCCACGGCGCCCAGCTATATTATACAATTCTAATTATTTCCTTAGGAAAAATTCCTGAAAGTAGGATCTAATGAGATACAGATTTTTAAGGAATTTGATGCACATTGTTAAATCGCCCTTCAGTAATGTTGACCACATTATATTTGGGCTAAAATTATTTTTTAATGCTATTAGGATAAGATGTTATATGCATCAAGTGGAGAAGCACAGACTTTGAAGACAAGGTTGCTTTTGAATTCAAACTTTAACATTTATCATATAACCTTAAGTAACTCTGCAAACCCCAGATTTCCCACATATAATATAGAATTTGACTACTTACCTTATGGGTTGTAAAGTTTAAGAGATATGTGTAAGATAGATAACTGTCATCACATGTATTAGGCACCCAAATGGACAACATTATGACTTTGTTAAGAATACAAAGTCATATTAAAGTTACTAAATTTCCTCTAATCCAATGGTTTTAATTGTAAGAATTACTATTATTTTATGAACTACTAAGAACAAACGTTGTCAATTAAACTCTAATATACTATCTATTATAAATAACACATTGATTGAGAAGTTAAAATGTAAGAAGATGTGTATCTGAGAATTGAAATACTGTGTACAAAAGAGAAACAGATTTTTAATTGTCCAAAATTCAGTTGCTATATACAATTTTAAAAGCCTACCAAATGTCAGCACCTATATTACAGTGTTTATTGTTAGACATTACTTTTGCCAATCCGGTGTCAATAAAAACCTTTAAACTTACCCTAAGCAAAATTCTGAATAAGTCAATGGCCAAAGAGAAAACATATATGGAGCTATGAATAGACGTTGCTTCTATCATCCAGTACACTTTAATCATCTGAATAGAATCACAGAATGATAGTTTCACAGCTAAAGGGGTTCTTAAAGATTACTTCATTTAACATACATGGAAAATAAGATTGAGAGAGGCTAAATAGCTAGTTAACATGTCATTACTAATTTATTGGGAGAGCCAAAACAAGAATCCAGGCTTACTGATTCCCAGTCCAGGGTATTTTAACATTTTAAATATCAATCAATTTCTAGTTTTAACTAAACATATTTGCCTTAAAAATCTGGTTTTTAAGAAAAATTTGGCCAGGTGCGGTGGCTCACGTCTATAATCCCAGCACTTTGGGAGAGTGAAGCAGGAGGATTACCTGAGGTCAGGAGTTCGAGACCAGCCTAGCCAACGTGGTAAAACCCCATCTCTACTAAAAATACAAAAATAAACTGGGCATGGTGGTACACACCTGTAGTCTCAGCTACTCGGGAGGTTGAGGCAGGAGAATCACTTGAACCCAGGAGGCGAAGGTTGTAGTGAGGTAAGATCACACCACTGCACTCTAGCCTGGGTGACAGGGCAAGACTCCATCGCCCCGCAAAAAAACAAAATAAAAATCTGTATTGAATATTATAAGTTAGGGTCATCAAGTTCTTGTAATTGTCATTCACTAGATGTTTATTGATTATCTACTATGTGTGGACATTATGCTGTCCTGAAAGCTTTCAGAGAGATTTAGCTACTTAGGACTTTTGATTTGAAGTTTATGATTAGGAGAACAGGGGCTTGCTTTGACAGCTATTATACTTCTTTAATTCTAATATGTAAATTCTTTCTTGACACCTCTGAAACCTTATAAATGGCAGAATCTTACACTCTCTGTCATTCAGGTGGCAGTCAAGACATGGTTGTCTATCTATATATATATATTGTTTGATATTTCTGTTGGCATGATGACAATTCCTTGATGTTTCAGTCAACACCACTTGAGGACTATGTGAGAAAGAAACATAACTCCAGATTACTGTCTAAAAATCTTCTTTTTTTTTTTTTTTTTTTTTTTTTTTTTGAGACGGAGTCTCGCTCTGTCGCCCAGGCTGGAGTGCAGTGGCCAGATCTCAGCTCACTGCAAGCTCCGCCTCCCGGGTTTACGCCATTCTCCTGCCTCAGCCTCCAGAGTAGCTGGGACTACAGGCGCCCGCCACCTCGCCCCGCTAGTTTTTTGTATTTTTAGTAGAGACGGGGTTTCACCGTGTTAGCCAGGATGGTCTCGATCTCCTGACCTCGTGATCCGCCCGTCTCGGCCTCCCACAGTGCTGGGATTACAGGCTTGAGCCACCGCGCCCGGCCCTAAAAATCTTCTGTTGAGACCTTCTGGTAAAGCCAAGACAGTGCTATTATCAATGAGTATACTGACCTGGAAGAAAATCCCAGAGACAGTTGTGGAGAAATGCTACGAATTCAGAGGTTCAGGCCAGACATGGTGGCTCACACCTGTAATCTCAGCACTTTGGGAGGCCGAGGTGGGTGGATCACCTGAGGTCAGGAGTTTGAGACCAGCCTGACCAACATGGAGAAACCCCGTCTCTACTAAAAATACGAAAGTAGCCGGGTGTGGTGGCACATGCCTGTAATCCCAGCTTCTCAGGAGGCTGAGGCAGGAGAATTGCTTGAACCTGGGAGGCAGAGGTTGCGGCGAGCCAAGATGGTGCCATTGCACTCCAGCTTGGGCAACAAGAGCAAAACTCTGTTTCAAAAAAAAAAAAAAATCAGAGGTTCTCCAATTTTTTGGTCTCAAAATCCCCATATATTCTTAAAAATTACTGAGGACCCCAAAAAACTCTTGCTTATATAGATTATATCTATTGACATTTGTCATTTTTGATATTAAAACTGATACAATTTTAAAATACTTACTTTTTTCATTTAGAAGTAGCCACAATTAACTCATTAGATGTTAACACATTTTAATAGAAAATAATTACTTAAAAAACAAAAATTGAGAAGGATGGCATTATTTTACATATTTTATAAATCTCAATATAAAAGAAAGCAGCTGAATTCCTATATCTACTTTTATATTCGATCTGTTGAGATATCACAAATCATGTAACTTTCAGAAAATGCCATTATACTCTTGTGAGAGAATGAGTGTCATGAAGGCAAACAATGCCCTAGTATTATTATGAAAATAGCTTTAACTTCGGGTGTTCTCTGAGAGGGACTCGGAGAACTTCAGAGGCCCCCAAATCTGGCTTTGAGAACCATGTACTGTAACAATGCTTTTGATAGCACAGACGATAACTGTGCAGAAAAAAAAAAAAAAAAAAAGGAATACCAACAACTCTAAATCAAAGTGATTCAGAAGAGTTGGATTCTAAATGTGAAAAACTTTTAGGAATACCTTAATCAATTTATTTTGCCTAAAATTTCCTCCTTATGTATACATAAGAGTGTTAATATGATCAAATTATGCCTAAATAAGTCTAAAAGAGCTCTTTCAATAGATATAAAAATTCTGAGTGATAGGAAAACCACGTATCATAATTTTATTGACAATGTTGTTCTTTTTTGTTGTAGTACATAAAATAATAGTATATCTTATAACTGACTGTACCAGAGATACAAGTAAAAACAGTAAATTATTAATATCATCAGTAAGAGAAAGGTTAAAACTGTACAATATTCCCTTCATGAGGAGAAATTTGGATGCTGCTGGGATATTTAACCACAAATAATGATGGGACTAAATAAACCAATTAAAATACCTAAGGAAAATGCTTAAAATGGGAAATATTTAATTTGGCATTATACATTTTTATAATGATGTTCTTATTAAATGGAATATTGAAACAACTTTGACTTATTTTATAGAATATTGTTTTTATAAGTAATATTTTTATTTGAAAAGTTGACATTCTTTATCCTTCAACTTTTTTTTCATAGTCTTATTACACAATATCCTTCAATGTTGAAATTGGGATTTGTAGGCTTAAAATATTATATCATAAATCTTAAATATAAAGCAGGTATATTTCAGATTTTTCTTTTCTTGAGACAGGGACTCGCTATGTTACCCAGGCTGGTTTCAAACTCCTAGGCCAAAGCAATCCTCTTTCCTCAGCCTCCCAAATAGGGGGGACTTTGGCGCACACTACTGGATGCCTCAGGAATTTTTACAATAGACATTACACTTCACCTTTAATCATTTGCAACATCTATGAATGCAAAAAGAAACAAAAACAGAGAATAATTACTAAATATAGTATTCAGCATTCTAATTCACTTACCTGGACTATTTTTGATGAATGATCTGCATGATTTAAAGTGGTTCTATCAGCATCTGGATCAGACTCCGTCTGCCTCAGGGAAGCATGTTTTTTCTTTGCAAGGTCTAGATCTCTACTATATGAGTATCCAAGTTTAGAAGTAGGAGATAAACTCGTTTTTTTGATAGGCGATTCTGGATCTGATCTGCATTCTAAGGATCTGGAATTCTCTAATTTTTCTTTCTCCAAGTTACTACTGATGTCTAGAGTTTGAAGCTTTTGTTCATCTGTCTCCTCACAAATAAAGGGTGGAGACATATCCTTCTTCTTATCACTAACATATAAGTCACTCAATTCTAAAGTCTCAGCTTTCAATAGTCTCTTTTTGCCTAACAAAACCTGTGCTTGGGTTGAATCTGTATTGGAACATATTCCAGGGTCATCAGATCCTGAAGTCCTTCCAGAGCTCTGCTGAGACTTCTGGGGTTCTGTGTCACTTTTAGTCCTGCGACAGTAAGGGGAGGCTGTGCTTGGACTGAGGTGATCATCAGGAGTTTGACGCTCACTTTCTGACTCTCCAACCCCACTATCATTAACGAATACAGAGTCATCCTGTGATAAGAAGTCTACTGCTCCGCTGATGGGCTGTTGTAGTTCAGGCTCCCGCTTCAGATCACTAAGCTCTGCATAGAATTTTTCTTGATCAACAGAACTGTTTGTATCTGTTTCGTAGTTTCCAACTTTATATGTGCTTTTACTGCTGTTTTCCTCTATCTGAACAACATTTAGCTCTTGGCCACTGAAATGTGCCCTTATTTGATAGAGATAAGTCATAACAGTCAGTTTATCAGGAATTGCTAATAATACCATATCAGAAGGTTCCAATAATCGGGAAATTCCTATGCTGGCAAATCCATCGTATGCCTTCAAAGGAAGGAAAAACAAAAGATATGTTGAACAGTTCACATAATTCACACATTTTAAAAAGAGCACATTTTTAATTGTTGTTGTTGTTGTTGTTATTGGAGGGTACATGTTATCGACATTATGTCACATGAAAATAACAAATTTGCAAAAGTCAGACATGTGTAAAAGTGGGGGGAGAGGCAAGAGAAAAAAGTGTAGTAAATAGAATTAAAATATTTTTTCCAATAAAGGAAATAAGCAAAAATGAGAGTTAAATTTTTTAAAACTCTGAGAATGGACTTTTAAGATAAGGAACTAAAGTATAAAGAAACATTAGACTAATCCATATTGAGCTTTATCATTTCTATCAACCTCTCTTTTCCACGGTCATGTAATTGCAGTGATTTGTGAAGAAAAGCACAGCTAGATAAGTCAAAAGAACTAACTACTAGATTACCTGATATAAAATACAAATAAATGCAATTTAAGCGTAGAAACAGAAACATTTTTTAAATGCTCAATTAAGACTGATTTTCATAATGAAAAGAGTGACTTCATTTTAATTCATTCGTTTTGGAAAGAATGAAATGTTCTGACTACTACAACCTAGTTGAGAATGTAAGGCTGCATTGTATTATTTTTGTTAGCCTTTAAATGACTATGGCACATCAGGTTTTTCTAGTTTTGAATAATCAAAGCTGTTTCTCAATTTACAATTAATTATTACTATCCTGAACTAACCCTTGAAAACAGCATTGTGTTGCTAGGAAGCATTAAAAGTATGGCTAAAGGTTTAGATATACTCTCAGAGAAAGAAAGAACCCTCTAGATATATTCTTGCTCTGAGACATAAAATGTTTACTCTTTTTAGGAACCTAGGATCATAATTCAAATTTTTTCTTAAAAGACATGTTAGGAAATTATGTAACAATTCAGAAGGAATCAGTCTTCTGCACTTACTTGTTAAAGTACATTTCTATGTTTGAATTTAATCTTTGTCTCATATTCTTGTAGTTTAACAAACATTAAGGAACAAGTAAGAAAGAAAATGAAAAATAAATTGTGATATTAAAACCTCTTCAATTTTCACAGCACTAGGCTTCATAATATAGGTACCTCAAAATATTTACTAGAGAGAATGACTCAGTTGGTGTGCATGTATAGGCTTGTTTGTTATTTTACATGTTTTAGGAAAATTGAAGTCATTTTCCTTTTATGTGTCTTGACAACTTGACTGACAGGCATCAATAGCAGGCCATCAGGGAAAGCACCACAGGCAGTATTCTAAACATTCCCAAATTATCTAAAAACACTGACATATTGGTTAAGATCAGATGTCACAGGAAAATGCCTTTTTTTATTCAGCACTTTTTACAGACCCGGGGAAATGATTAGCTTCCTTGTGGGGAAACTCCTGCTGGTGTTTTGCTTCATGTAGCAATTCATTTTATATACACTAATTACACTAAAAAAAAATTAAAAACAAACTAGGTTTTTTGTAAACAAGGTTTACGCTTTATAAAGGACTTTTCCCAAAGCTTAATCTCTTCTGCCCTGGTCAACTACCTACTGTTTTTTACCTGTTTGTGTGGGGTGAAAAAAGAGGTCTTTCTAAGAAAATTATCTTATTCATTCCTACATGTTATTAAATTGGTAAGGAGGAGTTACTGCCAGTTATGTTATGCATCTGTATGAAATTTAAGACACAGGCATTGTTTTCCTATGGTGCTTTAAGTTCATTCAGGGGCACATGGGGTTATTGGGAAGAACTGTGTGAAGCTAGAAGTAATTGGCAGGTAGCAATTCAATGTAGCTATCAGGTAAGAAGCAGCAAATGATGAAAGGAAAGACGATGTAAAAACAATTATTTATTGAATAATACAATGAATAGAATCATCAAAGATAAAGCCTTTCAAAAGCCATGATTGTCTGTACTGGAAGATCTAACTGAAAAAAATTTTTAATGGGATGGTCTTCCGTATGGAGTAATATGTAAATCCAAAGTATGCTTACCATTATTAAGTTAATGAAAAGCTAATGTAAAGAAGTGTGACTTAAGCCTGAATGAGATTCCCCATATTCTTCACACATTTATAACGATGTAGAATCAACAATATTTTCTTTTCAAAATTTTGAACCGTAAGTTGAAACATCCACTTTAAAAAATGGTTTATTTTATAATGCTCCTGTCTGTATTTAAATTGGCTTAGCATTTTGTTCAAATGTAAGAAAATGGAGGTAAAGTACTGCCATACCCAAAGATATAATTTAATTGTAATTAATGAAAAAGAAGCATTTCACTTTAATAGACACAGGCTCTCCAAAATTATACAAGAAATAATTCATGAGAACAATTTACTTTGTAACATGCCCATCTGAAGGGTGATTTCTACAAGAAAACTATACTGATTTTTAAAGATTATCTTTTTTTGGTGGCATATTTCAATAGAAACTGCCAGGTTTTTATTGCTCTACGGTCAGCATTATGCATTTGCAAAAAAACAAGCATTTTTGATTGTTTGTTTGTTTTTGGACACAGGGTCTTGCTCTGTCAACCAGGCTGGAGAGCAGTGGCGTGATCCTAGCTCACTGCAGCCTTGGGCTCCTGGGCTCCAGCAATACTCCCACCTCATCCTCCCAAGTAGCTGGGACTACAGGTGCATGCCACCATGCTGAGCTAACATTTTCATTTTTTGTAGAGATGGGGTCTTGCTACATTCCCCAGGCTGAAGAAACAAAACCTTTTTGATGGCAATACACATTTTTGGTTTTAGAGAGCAATACAAGTGAAAAATTGTTTTGATTTAAAGACTTGTTAACTGAACTTCTATCAAAGTTCCAAGACTTTGTATCACCAGTCATTTTAATTATTTAATTTAAAGTATGTTAAGAACTTTAGACCAGAGGCTATTAACCACTTTGTCTCATGAACCCTTTTGGCAATGGGTCCCTTCTCAGAATAATGTTTTACATGGATAAAACATATAGAATTACAAAAGAAACCAATTATGCTGAAAAATACACTTATGAAAGTATTACTTAAAATGAATTTGGGAAGTAGTAATATATGTGCTTTTTATGACTGCACTAATTAATCTGAAGACGTTATAAGCTTAAAAGGTATTTGCAGATATCTGCAGCAACAACTATAGCATGACATGAAAATATCGAAAATATCTGTGATTTCTAAAGGTGACAAAGTTTCAGCCATGGCTAACACTATGGTGGTTTATTGCCTAAATTCATAGTTAAAGGAAATGCTAAATTTCAGTTGAGGAATTATGAAAGTAAAATGTATTTTTTCCCTCAACCATGTTCAAGAAAGAATACCCTGATTTCTACCCACAGATCACAGGTTAAGAACTCCTGTTCTAAGACAATAATAAATTTCATTAACTTTTCAGTTGAAGAATTCAATTCAGTAGAAAAAAACATTCAGTGCCCTACTGTGTGCTGAGTTAGGTGCTTCCCTCCTTGCACACAGAACACACATACTGTGTGCTGGGGTAAACAGATAAGTCAGCTTGTGGCCACAGTTAGCTGGTCCAGGGCTCCAGCAACTCAGCCTTACACAGATGCCCTGAAGGCTGAAAGGATCGATATCCCCTTGCCCCATACCAGTTGGGAAGCTCTGATTTCAATACATTGATTAATTATATGGGAAAATATAGTCATGTGTTGCTTAACAATGGTGATATGTGCTGAGAAATGCACTGTCAGGTGATTTTGTTGTTGTGTAAACAGCACAGTGGGTACTTACACAAACCTAGGTGGTACAGCCTACTACATACCTAGGCTATGCAGTATAGCTTATTGCTCCTAAGCTACAAAACTGCACAGCATATTCCTATACTGAAGAGTGTAGGTAACTGTAACACAATGGTAAGTATTTGTGCATCTGAACATAGAAAAGGTACAGTAAAAATAAAGTATTATAATCTTACGGTACATCACCATCTATGTGGTCTGTTTTTGACCAAAACGTTGTTACGCAGTGCATAATTGTATACGGTTTACCAGAAAATGAAAAGAACCAAGGTTTATATCTTTTTGCTTCTCAGAACCTAAGTATTCTCTCTTGCTTACCCATTAGGCTCTTCTTCTCATCCCCAACCAACATATTTTTTTAAACTTACATAACAGCTATGGCACAACAGTTTTGGGTGCATTTTTAAAAAGCCAAATCTTAGAATAAAAGCACTATGCTTTAACAAATATTCAACAGTTTAAAAGATAATTTGCATATTATAATATGATGCCAACCTGGCACTTACAGTCTTTAAAAGTTCATGATAAACCAGAGTAAACCATGTATCCTATTGTACTGCAGTAAGCAGACAACACTCTGTGAGTTGTAGTTATGACCTCATAAAACTGCCTCACTTTCTCCAAATTAATAAAGACTTTCAGAGAAGCCAAAATGGAAACTACGTATTTTTCTTGCGCATCAATTCTTACCTTTTTGTTGTTCTCTTTAATATCTTGAGGATTCAGAGACTTGTAGTCACTGAGGGAGAAAATAGCACAGTGGGTACATATAGTATTTGATAAAAACAGCTGATTTTAAAACAAACTGAATCTAAAAATTTGACATTCAATAATACTAAAGAGTAACTAGCAATTTCACAGCAATTCAATCAACAAAACTAATAGTGTGGAAAATTAAGGAAATAAATAAATAAATGAATAAAAATAGTGATTACACGTTTCACTGCCTGAAGCTTTCCATCTAAAAGAGAGGTTAAGGCAGGGGACCAAAGACTAGCCTTGACAACCAAATTTACCATGAGGTAATCCCTTGTTGTCAATATAAAGAATTACCGGCTTATTTGTCTCATCTCATTTTAACACTAACACAATTTTCATAATAATTTGAAGTCAGTTCTTTGAGATTAAGGAGAAAAACCATTTTCTTTTTTTTTTTTTTTGAGACAGAGTTTTGCTCTTGTTGCCCAGGCTGGAGTGCAATGGCACGATGTTGGCTCACCGAAACCTCCGCCTCCCGGGTTCAAGAGATTCTCCTGCCTCAGCCTCCCGAGTAGCTGGGATTACAGGCATGCACCACCACACCTGGCTAATTTTGTATTTGTAGTAGAGACAGGGTTTCTCCATGTCAGTCAGGCTGGTCTCGAACTCCTGACCTCAGGTGATCCCCCCGCCTTGGCCTCTCAAAGTGCTGAGATTACAGGTGTGAGCCACCACGCCCAGCCACCATTTTCTTTAAAAAGAGAAAAGATTGTTTTTAGGTATGAAAAAGGAAAAGCTTTCTGAGATACATCTCTCAAAAGCAAGAGGTGGGGGTAATAAAATAAATACAAATTATTTCAGGACATGTGCTAAGAAATTATTTTATGTTCTTTTAAAAAATGTCTATTATGTACAAAATATTCATAGGGAATGGAAAATGTTTCTACTTACATTAAATCTGGTCTAAAGTGGTGTAATATTGCACAAAAAGATAAACCATTTCTCCACGATGTAGTAAAATTGGTGATTTTTACTCCTCGATAGTTCTTTGTAACTTCTTTACACCATACAAGCAAAGACTGACTAGCATTTGGCTTTCGCCCCAAAACAGGACTTGGTATAGGGCTTGGCTAAAAAAAAATGAAAAGAGGAAAACATTAAAAGAATTTAATGGAAGATGAAAACTAACATTAATTGACCTAATCAGATCATTTGAACACTTTGATGTCAGTTTAGATCCTTCACAACTATAAATTCACGACAACTGCAACCTCCAAGAGGGAGACATAAATCTTAAATTATCTCCAGTTTTAGCCCTTGGCATTTGCCTGACAAGGATGTAGATATGCAAGATTTTAAATTTATACATAAGAACAGGCCAGGAGCTTTACTGATGGAAACATCATGTTAAAGTTTTGAAATACTTAAGGCTAAATACCTTTGTAACTTGCACACCCTCAAAATTTCCCCCAAATGCAATCATGTACAAATATGGTTCCTTTTTGACTAGGTTAAAAATAATGTATTTCAAGGTCCAAATGTAACACAAATTTCTAGTAGTGGAAAGATTAAAATTATCATTAGTTTTAAAAATACATTACTCATATATGCATTTTAAGTAAACAGCACAATGATAACCATATTCAAACATGCTTCTTATATAAATTTAATGATGGCAAAACAGTTTTAGAGTTATTAGCAACAGGTGTTGGTGGCAACAGCACACAACAGTATGTATTTTGGATATGCTCAAAATATTTTCTAATTATCACTGAGAGCTACTTTTGAATACTAGGTGAGTTAGTAGTGTGTGTGTTTTAAATCATAAGTATATAATTTTACCCTTGTTCATATACTTAAAACATCAATAATAACAACAAACAAGACTATATAATAACAATTTTATTCTAAACTTTTATTATTATTAAAACCATGTCATTTTCTTTTACTGAATAACAACTGCATTTTGTGATGGCAACCTTATAGGCTAGTACAATTGGAAACTACAAAGAAAACTGTTAAATGTTTCTGGACTTTAAATCTTGCTATTAATTAAAAGTGCTAGCTATGATAAGAAAACTTACATATTAAATAGAGGTCCTCTAAAGTAAAATGAAAAGAGAACAAGTATTTACTCCTAATATCATTTAAGTTTAAAAAGCAAAGCATTCTTACTACACTGCTTACTTAAGAAAGATCAATGATGCCCCCACTTGACAAAAGCATGTTAGTACCAAACAATTAAAATCATCAACCCCACATAATTATGATTTATGCATTCACTGCTTCTGTGAGAAGACTACTATGAAACACCACTAAAATTACTTCCCATTTTTTATTAACTGTCAGATTAACAAAATATTATGTAAATAACCATAAATCTAGCAAAGTACTGTTCCTTAAATGATCATCTCTACGAAGTCAACACTGAAAAGCTCACAGGTCATAAAAATCAACAGTTTGGATCAATTCTACTTAATATAATGAAGTAGATAAAAACAGAATCCCAATATACTAAATTTACTTTAGAAAATAATAGCTAACTAGCAATCTAACATGTGTAAAAGTGAACTATTAAATATCTTTTCATGTAAGGATCCACTGACTTTCAAATCCCTCTAGTCATTTAACCTGGAAGTAAAGTAAAGAGTGTTTTATGGATGAGTTAGGGGATCACTGAACTAGGTAGGCATAAACATTTTTTTTTCTTACACTTTCCATTGTTTAAAGAATTGTCTTTATTAAATTGTTTTTCTATATCAAATTATATTATTAAGGTATTGATTCACTCCAAGCATGGGTAATACATACATGGGCCAGATAATCTGTAACTATCATTACACTGATTCATTTCAATTATCAGTAGCATGTCCATAGGTAATGTATAAATGACATTATCACTATATTATGATCTAGAATAGCTTTCTGTATGTAAGAAATAAAGAAAACATATTACATCATTGTGATTATGACTGTATCTCTGTTTCTAAGAAGGCTCAATATGAAAAGGCTAGAAGAACTAAACCAAAATTTAAATTGGTTCTAATACAAAAGCCTTGTATTAAGGGATGCTTATTGTACTTCCAACAAAAAGAAGTCATACGAAATTGAAGAAACTTTGATGAAATTACAACAAGCCCTATAAATGGTCATGGTGGTTTACAGAGAAAGAAAATCATAGAGCCATTGTTAAATGAAATCATCTACTCCAGAACTGATCTTTTACCTAATATTTTACAGAAAGCCATAAAGGAATTAACAATTAAATCATTTTGAAACCTTCAGTACATAATTGGATGAAACTGTTGTTACAGCTGGCTCTTGATTTTACAGTAGATGCGGCAGGTTACTTGACTTGTCTGTATCTCAGTTTCCTCATCTGTAAAGTGCAGATTATAGTGGTACATATCTCATAGGGTTTAGTAACAAGATCTGCCTCACTCTCCCCATGTCCATTTCCTCTCTGATCTTAACTACTGCTCTCTCCCTTAAACACTCTGAACCATATTGACCTCTTAAAAAGAAAAAAACTACTGATAATTTATTAAAATAGCTGACCTAAGCACCTGCAATGGTGACTTCAACCTCAACTCTTGGCTCAATACGGATCAAAGAAATCTATTTAACAATCTCAGAAGGACTGTGCAAGTCAACAAACTGCGCATGCTCTTCTGGGAGTGATTCCATGTCTTAGAACCTTTAGCACAGCTGTTTTTCTTGTAGTGATTCTCAAAGTCTTGGTAGGCATCCCAACTGGTCCTTTCACTTTGAGATTCTTTTCCTTTGTGCCTCTGATCAAGTCAGCACACATGATCTTCAGGGATTTTTATACTGCAGCTGGTTAGGGGAATTCTAATTCAGTGAATCACCACCTTTGGTTCCACCAGTATTTAAACTTACGGCTGTAATACAGTTTCCTAACCTACGTGTTCCTTGGAGAGAGCAAACAGCCATGAGTCAGGAATAGGAGCCAATGGACTGTAGCTCCATCATGCCTGAAACCATATCTTCCTCAAAATGGAATCATATTATTCTCTTTGATGTTCCTTGGATATCGCAGACATGTTTCTACCTTGGGGCCTTTGCACAGATTGCTCCATTTGCCTGGTACTCTCTCAGATATCTGCATGGTTAACTCCAATGCAATCTTCTCCATTAGGCCTATTCTGACCATCCTACTTAATAATGCAATCTGGTCAGGCGTGGTGGTTCACACCTGTAATCCCAGCACTTTGGGAGGCCAAGGTGGGCAGATCATTTGGTCAGGAGTTCAAGACCGGCCTGGCCAGCATGGTGAAACCCTGTCTGTACTAAAAATACAAAAAATTAGCTGGGCATGGTGGCACGTGTCTGTAGTCCCAGCTACTAGGGAGGCTGAGGCAGAATAACTGCTTGAACCAGCAGGCAGAGGTTGCAGTGAGCCGAGATTGCGCCACTGTACTCCAGTCTGGGAGACAGAGTAAGACTCCATCTCAAAAAAAAAAAAAGAAAAGAAAAAAAGCAATCCACCTCCATCACCCAGTCCCAGTTCAGCACTCCTGAATCCACTTACCCTGCTCTATTTTTTCCACGGACTTATCATCTTCTTAGAGTCCATATACTTTATTTATTATGCTTACTGGTTATTATCTGTCTGCTCTCATTAAATAAGATGTCCATGAGAGCAAAAATGTTAGTTTGTTTTATTTATTAACCTAAATCAAATACCCAGAACAGTGCCTGGTAGAGCATAGGTACTCAGTAAATACTGTTATATGAAAAAAATGCATGTAAAACACTTAGAACAATGTATAGCAAACAGTACCATTCAGTTAATATGAATTGCAATTATTACCACCACCAATGCATTATCAGCAGGAATTTCTATTTTTTGAGGCTCTTCTAGAAATTTCAAAGGCCATGAATTTCTTCAAGATCATAAAAAGTTTTTTCCTTTTCTTCTTTCTTTCTTTTCCCCCCCAAAACAAAGCTTTAACTAGAAAATAATCTTGACACCTAGATATTCTATGCGGAAAATATGGCACTTGCAATGCTTGGCAATGTATCTATTTCTATAGGGTGGGTGAAAAAAGAAGCTCTAAATGACTTTGTAATTTGTTGCTTTCCAAAGAAAGAAAGACACAAAAATCTGTCCATAAAAGGTAGAAATACACTTGCAAATATAACGAATTTTAATGCATTATTTCTGTTTAATATAGATTACATGTTAAAGGTAATAAAGCTACCTAGTTATTCTTCCTAATAATGGCAATAGCTTTCTTTCAGAAAACCTCATCAAATAACTTGCAAATTTTCTTAAATTTTAATAAGAAATGTCAGTTCTATTTTTTCTGCTCTATCCCTCTAACTATAGTTTCCTTCTCTTTTGCTGTCTGCCCTTCTTCCATGGATACAGCCACATATTCCTCTAGGCATTGCTCTAAATAGTTTTCTACCACACTTTGAGCTGATTCATTCCCAGGATTCCAACTATTACTTCCATGCAGATGATTCCCAAATATTTATAGTTCAAACTATCTCAAGTTGACATTTCCAGTTGGCTGTCCTTTCTATCATACAAAATTTAAACTCAATATGTTCAAAACTATAATTGTGATCTTTCTTTACAACCTGCTCATTTTCACTGTGTTTGCAAATGATACAGTTATTGTCCCAATTGTTTAGATTTTTAATGTCAGGATCACCTTTCAATTCTTCCTTCACGTATCATCTCTTACCAGTTAATTTACAGGCAGTTTTGCTCATATTTTGTAAGGTTTTTATAATCAATCTCCTTTTGCCTATTGCAAAATCTTCCTAATAGGTCTTCCTTCTTCCAAATCCCCCCTGTAACCAACCCATGTCATAGCATTGGTCTTCTTAAAGCACAGCTTAAAGTCTCTAATGGCTCTCAAGAACATACAAAATGATGTCAAAATACTTCTAAGCATTGAATCCCAAATCTTTCTCAATGTATTTACTCTCTAGCATTACTCACCATCCTTTAAAATCCCTATGCTTTCCTGCCTAAACTCCAGGTCTCCCATCTCCACCAATCTTGGATCATACACATCATCACCTCCACATGAAATATCTTCTGTCCCAAGCACAACTGCTGCAATTCCACTCTATCTTCAAACCTTCAAGATTTAGTTCAAACGTCATCTCTTACACGAAATCTCCTCCCAATTCCCATTCAGTAGGAAGCCTTTTTCAGTGTTCCTTTGATTCTTTGTGTTCTTCCTGTAGCACTTAATAGATTTTCATTTTACTGTAATATATTCAGTTCTTCTCTCTACAAAAAGGCTTATTAATTTTTCATCAATTCATAAACTATATACTGAGCACCTATTATGTCCCACAAAGTTAAGACCTTTACACAGATAAGCTAATTTAATCCTCACAACTCCTTTGAGATAGCTACTCTTACTTCCAATTTACAGTTGGAGAAAGTGAGGTTACTCAGGAAGCAGAGGAGTTCCTATACCAAGGAGTTCCCACTCCAAAGCCTGTGCTTTTAAACAACATGCATTTCACATTTCAAGATAATACTGCTGTACGACTTCAGCAGAAGTTGTAAATTTTTCAATACTAACAAACGTCTCAGTCAACTTCTTATCGTCTTCAGAGGTTAGATCACTGCCCTCTGTATGTTTAATTAGTTGATTCAAAAAAAGCAATTAACCCAAACAATTTCAACTTCAAGAGTCTCTCTGTTAATAAACCTGTCCATTCTGTTTTATTTCAAATTACTGGCTATAACTAGAACAAGAGCTAATTAAGTCCAGTGCAATGAGACATATACTAACATTGCTTAAGTTGTAGCACATTCTTGTCTCTCAACTACTAATTCTTGGACACTTTCCCCAGTTATTGCAAATCATGGTTGAGGGAACTTTGAATATATCTAAGCATTTGGTGAACCCAAAAACTAGCAACAGTGAGAATGAGAACACTTAGATCTGTATTGGTCTTATTATTTTTTTTTTCAAAGTGTTTTCATTTAAATCACTTCACTTTATTCTCACGGTAAAACTGAAGTTAGGCTTTGTTATTCTACTACTAGAAAGATTGTACCATAATTAATTTTTTTTTTTTAATCTTCTACAAAACATCAACCAACTCTCTCCAAGCCAAGACATGGAGAGACAGGAAAACTAGAAAGCAAGTGAAACTCTCTGCTGTTTTTATAGTGGTAGTCTAGAAGAGTGAGTTGAGAGGTACAGTTGCACTTTTGGTGGGCTCCCAAATAGCAATATGAGCCTCATCCCCTTCCCCCAAAAGTAGAAACAGTAAAATAAAAAGGTAAAAGCAAAAAATAACATAGTAACTAAGCATATAATAGAGAGGATCAGCAAAGCCAAAGCTGCTGCTTTGAAAGGACTAAGTAAATTAAACCTGTAATGTGAGTGACCAAGAAAGAAAGAGTGAAGCAAATTCCTAGAAAAGTATAGCTTACTGCAATAGACACAAGAAGAAATAGAAAACCCAGAGAGTTCTATAACTGTTAAAGAAATTGAGTTTGTAATTAAAAGCCTTCCCACAAAGAATATTTCAGCTGGCTTCACTAATAAGTTTCACCAAACATTCATTCAAGGAAAAAGTATCTCAAACATTACACAAATTATAGAAAACTGGAAAAATAAGATTACTCTCTATCTCATTTCATGGGCCTTTATACCAAAACTCAAAAGGCAAAGGCAAAATTAAAGAAAACTCTCATGAACATAGAGCAAAGTTTTAATGAAAATATTAGTAATTTATTAAAAAAGGATAACACATCTTGAACAAATTAGACTTATCCCAAGAGCACATACTTGGCTTAATGTTAGCATATCTATTGAGGTAACCTGACCAATTAACAGATTTGGAGGAAAGATATATAATATAATTATCTAAACAGATTCAGAAGAACATTTAATAAAATAATGTCCATTTATATTCTAACAAATAGTCTTAGCAACCTGTAACATAGAATCTTCTTTAACTTGTTAAAAAGGCCACAGCAAATATTGCAAGGGTGAAATATTTGAGACTGAGCATCTGTCACCACTTTTATTCAACATTGTCCCAGCTGGTACATTAAGGTCAGAAAAAGACATTAAGGTAAACACATTAAAAAAGAAACAAAATTGTAAAGCATTATTTACAAATAATATAATTGAGTATGTAGAACATCCACAAGACGTTACAACTTATTAGAGTTAATAAGAGAATTTAGCAAGGTGTTGGATACAAAATCAATGTACAAAACCAACTGTATTCCTATCAACTAACAAAAACAGAAACTAAAAATTTGAAAACCATCCATAGTGGCATAAAAATGTCAAGTACTTGGCACAAATCCAAAAACAATATACATGACTGCTATAAAAAAAAAAACACTATCAAGATTTACTGTGAAAAAGTAAAGAAAATCTAAAGAGATGGAGATCTATCTATCTATCTATATTTTTTTGAGACAGAGTCTCGCTCTGTCGCCCAGACTGGAGTGCACTGGCGCGATCTCAGCTAACTACAACCTCTGTCTCCCAGGTTCAAGCGATTCTCCTGCCTCAGCCTCCCACGTAGCTGGGACTACAGGCGCAAGCCACCATGCCCAGCTAATTTTTTGTATTTTTAGTAGACAGGGTTTCACCGCGTTGGCCAGGATGGTCTCCATCTCTCGACCTTGTGATCCGCCTGCCTTGGCCTCCCAAAGTGCTGGGATTACAGGCGTGAGCCTCTGTGCCCGGCCAAGATGGAGATATTTATTCATGGCTTAGAAGACTCAATTTTGTATAATGATATCAATTATTTTTCCAGGGACAAACAGCTAACCAACAGAAAAGGTTAACTAAACTCTTTCTCCATGAAGAAATGCTCTCAAGTTTACCTTCTTCTAACATGAATTCCATGGAAATATATTGGATTATGCTAAAAGTGAGAAGTCAGCTGTGTTACCAGGCAACATTATTTACTGTAAAACTGACCCCAGCTTGGTGAACTGCATCTAACTCGAAGGCCTATGAATAAACTATATATCTCTATTGAAAAACAAAGGCTGCAGCTTCCCTATGCTTAGTGTGATTCATGTAACCAAGCATGTCCCTTTGGAATCTGACAGTTGTGTGTGGGGGCTGCTACAAGATCCTGTGTTTTATAAGGTAGAGTGGTCCACACTTACCCACCTGATCTTTCACCTAAGAACTGACATGAGGAACTAAAATATGGCCTAGCATACCTGACGCTCTAATGCTAATATGCTATGTTTCCTGTCCTGAAAGTTAAGTAAACCTGGTGCCAAATTAATTGTATATATTTTCCATCAAAAAGGGGTTTGTAGCTAGAATATACAAAGAACATCCACAAATTAGTAAGAAAAGGAAAGTTAATCAATATAAAAAGGTGCAAAAATTGAATGTACACTTTATAAAAGAAGAAATCCAAATATTCAGTAAATGTGAAAACTTGCTCCATCACACCAGTATTCAGAGAATTACACAAGGTACTACTGCACACTTCTCCCCAGAAAGGCCGAAATTTTAAGAAGTCTCTTGAGATTAAATTTTAATGAAATTAAAAATACCAAGTATTGGCAAGGATGTGGAGCAAAGGGAGCTTTCTTACAGGGCTGATGAAAAAAGTTTGGCATCATCTATTATGCTAAAATTGAAAATGTGCATATCCTATGACCCAGCAATTCCTAGGTTTATATCCTATAGAAATGCATGCTTATACAGCACAGAATAGAATACATATGCAAAAATGTTCACAGCAGCACTTTAAAATTTTCCAAATCTGAAAATAATGTAAATGTTCAGCAACAATAAAATGGATTTAAACATTTTGACCTATTCAGATAGTGAAATACTAGAGACACGCACAAAAGAAATACATCCTAAAACATAATATTGAACAATAGAAAACAGGTACAAACATGTATATATGATTCCATTTATATATATTTAAAACCAGTCAAAAGTAAACTACATTGTTTAGGGGGATCATACTTAAAACAATAAAGCCAAGAACAAACTGATTACTATCAAATCATGATACCAAAAGAATAGGAACTTTGCCAACATTTCAGAAACTAGCCCACTTTTGTGCTTCTCTCTTATCCCAATCTCTTTCCTCTTCCCTATAATTGGTGGCTATATTAACAAATGTTATTTTTCAATATTGTGTAATCAAATGTGACAACATTTGGAAGATCTGCATGAGTACGGGAATCAATGTTTTCCAAATAAATAATGCATGATGTTACGAAATCACACATCAATAAAAGATGCAGTTGAAAATGCCACATACGCCAATGTATGGTTTGATTCCACATTGAAACTAACTTAAGAAACTATCATTTATGAGTTTTGGTGTAGTATCAAAAATTATAATCTCCAATCATTTGAGAACTATTTAAATTCTCTTTAACATTATATATTTGATAAGGTCAAATTTTCTTCACAGAGTACAACCAAAACACATTACAACATATTGAATGCAGAAAGCTGTTTTCAATTAAGCCAGATATTAGACACTGGCAAAAATGAAAAACAATGTCAGTCTTCTCAATAAACTGTTTTTGTTTTGAAAAAGACAGTCGTTTTTCATGAAAATACTACATTATTTATGTTAATGTGATATAATAGTTTAATATAACTTTAAATAAATTAATAAAATTTAAAAACTTCTCTCTTAATTTCTAATACTGTAAATAGCAATAGGTATAACTCACATAAACAGAAGTTATTTGGGCTCCTCAATAACTTTTTAATTTCTTTTTATTGTAGTAAAATACACATAATATTTACCATCTTAACCATTTTTTTTTTTTTTTTTGGAGATGGAGTCTCATTCTGTCACCCAGGTTGGAGTGCAGTGGCACGACTGGCTCACTGCAACCTCCCTTTTCTGGGTTCAAGCGATTCTCCTTTCTCAGCCTCCCACGTAGCTGGGATTACAGGCTCATGCCATCATGCCCAGCTAATTTTTGTATTCTTAATAGAGACAGGATTCCACCACATTGCCCAGGCTGGTCTCAAACTCCTGATCTCAAGTGATCCACCCTCCTCGACCTCCCAAAGTGCTGAGATTACAGGTGTGAGCCCCATGCCCAGTCCTTAACCATTTTTAAGTATGCAGTTAATAGTGTTAGTATATTCCATTGTTTTGAAACAGATCTTCAGAACTTTCTGATTTTGTAAAACTGAAACTCTATCTCCCTTAAACAACTCTCCTTTAATCCTCCCTCTGGTCCCTAGTAACCGTCCTTCTATTTTCTGTTTCTGTGAACTTGATGATTTCATATAAGTGAATTCATAAGTATTTGTCTTTTTGTGATAAATTCATTTCATTTAGCATTATGTCCTCAAGATTCATCCATGTCATAGCATGTGACAAGATTTCCGTCCTTTTCCAGGCTGAATAATATTCCACTGCAGATATATACCACATTTTGTTTCTCCATTCATCCATCAATGGACATTTAGAATGCTTCCACCTCTTGGATTTTGTGAATACTGCTGCCATAAACATGGGTGTGCAAATATCTCTTCTAGACTGTTTTCAATTATTTTGGGTATAGAGTAGTCTTCCCTTCTCTGTGGGAATATGTTCTTTTTTTTTTTTTTTTTTTTTGATGCCGTCTTGCTCTGTCACCCAGGCTGGAGTATAGTGGCACAATCTCAGCTCACTGTAACCTCTATCTCCCGGGATCAAGCGATTCTCCTTCCTTACTCTCCCAAGTAGCTGGGATCACAGGTGCATATCACCATGCCTGGGTAATTTTTCTATTTTTAGTAGAGATGGGATTTCACCATGTTGGCCAGGCTGGTCTTGAACTCCTGACCAACTGATCCTCCCGCTTTGGTCTCCCAAAGTGCTGGGATTACAGGTGTGAGCCACTGCACCTGGCGGGAATATGTTCTAAGACCCCCAGGGGACACTTGAAACTGTGGATAGTATTGAGCTCTCTATATATTATACTTTGCTTTTTCAGTTGGATAACTGAGACGTTATCCCAACAGCCACTACTAAGTGACTAACAGGTGGCATATAAAGCATGGATAAATTGGACAAGGAGATGATTCACATCCTGCATGGAAGAAGAGGGATGCTGTGTGATTTCATCACATTACTTAGAATGAGGCACAATTTAAAACTTATGAATTATTTCTGGAATTTTCCATTTAATATTTTTGGATAATGGTTGACTATGGGCAACTAAAACTTCAGAAAGTGAAGCCACAAATAATGGGGTGGGGGTGCTACTGTATACTCAGAAGTGAGATTGCCAAATCATATGGTAACTCTATTTTTAATTTTTTTGAGGAATCATGACACTGTTTTCCACAGCACTGTATCATTTTAAATTCACACCATCAGTGCACAAGGGTACTAATTCTTCTACATCCTCACCAATACTTGTTATTTTCTGAGTTTTCTTTAGGGATTGAGGATAGTAGCCATTCTAATGGGTGTGAGATGGTATTGCATTATGGTTTTGATTCATATTTCCTAATGAGCATCTTTTCATATACTAGTTGGCTATTTGTATGTCTTCTTTGAATAAATACCTATTCAGGGCCTTTGCCTATTTTTGCAATGGGTTGTCTGGTTTTCGGTTAAGTTTTAAGAGTTTCCTAAATATTCTGAATATAAATCCCTTCTTACCAGATATGTTATTTGAAAATATTCTCCCATTTTGTAGGCAAGAAATATTTTCCCTCTGTGGATTGTGTTCTTTGAGTCACAAAAGTTTTAAATTTTCATGAAGTGTAATTTGTCTTCTTTCTTTTGTTGTCTGTGCCTTTGGTGTCTACCCAAGAACTCACTGCCAAATCCAATGTTTTATTTTTGCCCTATGTTTTATTCTTTTTTCTCCATAGTCTTGACTTGCTGAAAATCACTGACCTTATTATATGCAGAGGTTTGTTTCTGGACTTTCTATTCCATTATATTGGTCTATATGTCTGCATGCCAGTACCATACTGTCTTGATTACTGTAGCTGTGCAGTAAGTTTTAAAATCAGGAAGTGTGAGTCTTCCACCCTTGTTCTTTTCCGGGCTTGTTTTTGGCTATTCTGGGTTCTTTAAAATTCCAAATGAATATTAAGATGGATTTTTATATTTTTGCAAACAATGTTATTGGGATTTTTATAAGAATTGCATTAAATCTTTAGCTCTCTTTGGGTGGTATTGATATATTAACAATATTAAGTTTTCTAAGCCAGGAACATGGGATATCTTTTCATTTATTTCTGTCTTCTTCAATTTCTTTCAGAATTGTTTTATAGTTTTCAGTGCAAGTCTTTTACCTTTCTGGTTGAGTTAATTCCTAAGTATTTAATTCTTTTTGATGCTACTGTTTTTGCTTTTTTTGTTTTGTTTTGTCTTGAGACAGGGTCTTGCTCTGTTGCCCAGGCTGAAGTGCAGCAGCATGGTGACAACTCACTGTAGCCTTGACATTCTGGGTTCAAGCAATCCTCTCACCTCAGCCTCTCAAGTAGCTGGGACTATGAGTGCATGCCACCACGCCTGGCTAATTGTTAAAATTTTTTGTAGAGATGGGGGTTTCACCATGTTTTCCAGGCTGGTCTTGAACTCCTGAGCTCAAGCAATCCTCCTGCCTTGGCCTCCCAAAGTGCTATGATTACAGGTGTTAGCATCTGTGCCTGACTGATGCTATTGTTAATGAAAATACTTTCTTAATTTCCTTTGTGGATTGCTCATTGTTGGTATATAGAAATACAATGGATTGGTTTTTGTATCATGCTACTTTGCTGAATTTATTAGTTACAACTTTTTTTTTTTTTTTTTTTTGGTAGAATCTTTAGGGTTTTCTATATACAGGATATTATCATCTGCAAACAGAGATAATCTCATGTCTTCCTTTCTGATTTGGATACCTTTTATATCTTTTTCTTGCCCAATTGTGATGGCTAGGACTTTCAGTACTATATTGAAGACAACTGGCAAGAGTGGGCATCCTTGCCTTGTTCCTGATCATGGAAGTCTTTCACTGTTGAATACGATATTCTCTGTGGGTTTTTCATATATGACTTTTACCATGTTTAGGTAAGTTCCTTTAATTTATAGCATGTTGAATTTTTTTTTTTTTAATCATGAAAGGGTATAGAATTCTCTTTTTCTGCATTGATTGAGATGATTACAGGTACTATCTCCTTCATTCTGCTAATGTGGTATATTACACTGATTTCATATGTCTAATTATCCTTGCATTCCAGGCATAAATCCCACTTGGTTGTGGTATGTAATTCTTTTGATATGTTGCTGAATTTAGTTTGCTAGTATTACACTGAGGATTTTTTGCAAAGTTCACAGGGATATTAGTCTGCAGTTTTGTTTTCTTGTAGTGTTTGTCTGGCTTTGGTATCAGGATAATGCTGGCCTCAAAGAATGAGGTAAGGAGTATTCCCTCTCCAATGTTTTGGAAATGTTCGAGAAGAATTACTGTTGGTTCTTCTTTAAATGTTTGATAGAATTCACTGGTGAAGACATTAGGTTTAGAGCTTTTTTTTGTTGGGAAATTTTTGATTACTGATTCATTCATCTTATTAATTAGAGCTCTATGCATATTTTCTATTTCCACATGGTTTCATTTTGGTAGGTCTTCTGTTGCCAGGAATTTGTCTATTTCACCTAAGTTATCCAATTTGTTGGTGTACAATTACTCATAGTACTTTTTTATAATCCTTTTTGTTTCTGTGGAATAAGTAGTAATGTCTCCACTTTAATTTCTAATTTTCGTAAGTTGAGTCTTTTCACTTTTTTTATTCTTAGTCTATCTAGCTAAAGTTTGTCAATTTTGTTGATCTCTTCAAAGAATCAACATCTGGGTTCATTAATTTTCTCAATTGTTTTTCTAGTCTCCATTTTGTTTATCGCTGCTCCAATCTTCATTATTTCCTCCCTTTTTCTAGCTTTGGGTTTAGTTTGTTCTTCCAGTTCCTTAAGTTGTAACATTAAGTAGCTGAATTTGGGATCTTTCTTATTTGTATTTTTTCCCCACTGGAAAACAATATTTAGTAAGATCCCATCAGCTATACATGTTCCTGACATTAAGCCACATCTTCCATTACAATTTGCTCTTGCCTAAGTGGTCCCATGAATGCTGTCCTCTTTGTTATAGTCTACAAGCAGCCACCGTCAAACTTGGAGATAGTGTTGATAAAATTAAAGACAGTCTTTTCTAGAGGCCACCAGCAAAGACTTGGAGGGTGAGTACTTACTTTTTGATTCCCACCACACAGCCTCATAAGCATAATAAAGTTACTGGTCACCTTAGGGCAGTGGACAAAGCCACCCTAGGAAAAGCTAGGCCATTGCATTAGCACAGATAAAGCATGAGGGCTGGAGACAGGTAAGAAAACAGAGTACTATCTAACATCCATGACACTTTCAGGTTCAGAGGTTGTTCTCGGCCCTCTACGCTACCCCAGCAACCTCTAACCAATGGGGCGTTCCCTTTCTTGTATTTGAATATAAGTGTTAATTGCTAAAAATTTCCCCCTAAACACTGCTTTCATTGTGTCCCAGAAGTTCTGGTATGCTGTGTTTTTATTTTCATTTTTCTCTAAGTCTCTTGTGATTTCTTCTTTGATCCACTGTTTATTTACGAGCGTGTAGTTTAAAATACACAAATCTGTGATTTTTTTTTCAGTTTTCCATCTGTTACTGATTTCTAACTTCATACTGTTGTTGTCAGAAAAGATACTTTGCGTGGTTTCTGTCTTTCAAATTTTATTGTAACTTAATTTGTGGCTTAACATATATCCAGGAAATGTCCCATGTGCATTTGGGAAAATGTGTATTCTGTTGTTGGGCAGGTTTTTGTATGTTTTTTAGATCTAGTTCATATACTGTGTTGTTCAAGTCCTTTACTTTCCTAATTTCACCTGGTTGTTCTATCCATTATTGTGAGTGGGGTATAGAAGTTTCCAACTATTATTGTACAAGTATGTGTATTTCTACTTTCAATTCTGGCCATTTTTGCTTCAGATATTTTGATGGTCAGCTATTACATGTGCAAATACTTTTAACTGCTATATCTTCTTGAAGTATTGAACATTTTTTAATATATAATGTCCTTTGTCTCTTGTAACTTTATTTTTTAATTGACAAATAATAATTGTATATTTTCAAGGGGAACATGGTGATGTTTTGATACCTATAATGTATACTAATTAGATCAGGGCATTTCACATTTATTATTTCTTTGTGCTGGGAACATTCAATATCCTCCCAATAATATATAGCTTTAAGTAGCTATATTATTGTTACTTATAGTCATTCTACAGTGGTATATAACACGAGAACTTAGTTATCCTATCTAGCTGTAATTCTGTAATTCTGTATCATTTAACAAATCTCTCCCCATGCTTTGATAGAATGTTTGATAGAATTCCCAGCCTCTAGTATCCTCTGTTCTCGTAGAAGGGATACATTTTACTTCTATGAGATCGACTTTTTACTTTTAGCTTCCACATTTGAGTGAGAAAATGCAGTGTTTCACTTTCTGTTCCTGGCTTATTTCAGATAACATAATATCATCCAATTCCATCTATATTGCCATGAAGGACAGGATTTCATTCTTTTCTTTTCCAGCTAAATAGTATTCCATGACATACATATACCACATTTTCTTTAACCATTCATCTGTTTTTGGACAACTAGGTTGAATCTATATCTTGGCTAACATGAACAGTGCTGCAATAAACATGAGGGTGTAGATATCTCCAATATAATAATTTATTTCTCCGTGGATAAACACTCAGTAGTAGGATTGCTGGATCATATGGTAGTTCTATTTAAATTTTGTGAGACCTCCATAGTGTTCTCCATAGTGGCTATAGTGGCTTGCATTCTCACCAACAGTATTAAGAATTTCCTTTTCTCTGCATCCTCTCCAGCACTTGTTATTTATTTATTTATTTATTTATTTGGTCTTTTTGATAAAGCAGCTATCTTAAATGGAAAGAGATGATTATCTCTTTGTGATCTTGATTTGCATTTCCCTCATGATTAGTAATGCTGGACACGTAAAATAATAAATTTGTTGGTCATTTGTATGTCTTCTATTGAGAAATATTTGTTCAGGTCATTTGCCCATATTTGAATTTAATTGTTTTTTGGCTATTGGGATGTTTCAGTTTCTTTTATATTCTGGGTATTAAACCCCCACTGAATGAGTAGTTTGTAAATATTTTCTTCCATTCTGTAGGTTGTCTTTTCACTTTGCTGTTTTCTTTGCTGTGCAGAAGCTTTTTGGTTTGATGTAATCACATTTGTTTATTTATGCTTTTGCTGACTACACATTTGAGGTCTTATTCATACAATCTTTTCCCTGTCAATGTTCTGAAGTGTTTTCACTATGTTATCTACCAGCAGTTTCAATGCTTCAGGTCTTACATTTAAGTCTTTGATCCATTTTGAGAGGTGGCAGTCTAGTTCCAGAATATTCAGTTTTTCCAGCACAATTAATTGAAGAAATAATCTTTCCCCAGTGTGTGTCCTTGGCGTCTTTGTCACAAATCAGTTCACTGTGGATATGTGAATTAATTTCTGGGTTCTCTATTCTATTTCATTGGTCTATGTGTCTGTTTTTATGCTAGTACCATGCTGTTTTGGTAAGAATAGTTTTGTCATACACTTTGAGGTCTGCTAGTGTTATATGTACAGCTTTGCTATTTTTGCTCAGGATTGGTTTAGCTATTTGGGGTCTTTTGTGGGTTCATATAAATTTTGTTTCTTATTTTCTATTTCTGTGAAGAATGTAATTGGTATTTTGATAGATACTGCATTCAATCTGTAGATCACTTTGGGCAACATGGTCATTTTAATGATATTCATCTGATCCATGAGCTTGGGATGACTTTCCATTTTTGTGTATCCTCTTCAATTTCTTTCATCAGTGTTCTGCAGTTTTCCATGTAGTCTTTCACCTCCTTGGTTAAATTAATTTTGAGGAGCTATTGTAAATGGGGTTGCTTTCTTGATTTCTCTGTCAGCTAGTTTTATTGTTCATGTATAGAAATACTAATGATTTTAATATATAAATTTTGTATCCTGCAACTTAACTGAACTCATTTATCAGTTCTAAGAGTATTTTTGGTACGGTCTTTAGATTTTTCTTATTTCCTTTTTTAATAATAACATTTTATTTCCTGAGAGCACAGATTCAACTTCCCCTGAATATATGCTCCTGGTTTTTCTACATATAAGATTACATCATCTGAAAACAGGGACAATTTGACAATTTGACTTCCCTGTTTCCAATTTGGATGCATTTTTTTTTTTCCTTGCCTAATCGTTCTTCTTAGAACTTCCAGTAGTATGCTGAATAGAAGTGGTAAGAGTAGACACTCCTGTCTTGTTCCAGTTCTGACAGAAAAGGCTTTCAGCTTTTCACCCATTCAGTAAGATGTTAGCTGTGGGTCTGTCATATGTGGCCTTTACATATTTAGGTTTTAACCTTCTATACCTAATTTATCAAGAGTTTTATCATGAACAATGTCAAATTTTATCAAAAGCTTTTTCTATATCTATTGAGATGATCATATGGTTTTCATCCTTTATTCTATGGATGTGATGTATGACGTTTATTGACTTGTGTATACTGAACCATTCTTGCATTTTTGGGCTAAATTCCACTTGGTCATGGTGGACTTTCTATCGTTGTTGTTGATGCCCTGTTGGGCTCAATTTGCTAGTATTTTGTTGAGTATTTCTGTGTCCATGTTCATCAGAGATACTGGTCTGTAGGGGGTTTTTATTGTTGTATCCTTGGCTGGTTTTGATGTCAATGTTATTCTGGCCTCATAGAAGGAGATAGAATTTCCTCTGCTTCCATTCTTTGGAGTAGTTTGAGAGGAATTGGTATTAATTCCTCTTTAAGTGTTGGGTAGAATTCAGCAATGAAGCCATCTGGTCCTGAACTTTAGATTGTTGGAATACTTTTTATTACTGATTCAAACTTTTTACTTATTGGTCTATTCAAGGTTTTCTATTTCTTCTTGGTTTGATCTTGGTAGGTATGTGTCCAGGAATTTATTCATTTCCTCTAGGTTTTCAAATTTATTGTCATATACTCGTTCATAGTTGTCTCTAATAATCTTCTGTATTTCTGTGGTATCTGTTGTGATGTCTCCTTTTTCATTTCTGATTTTATTTATTTGGGTCTTCTCTCTTTTTTCCCAGTCTAGCTAATGGTGTGTTGATTTTATCTTTTTAAAAAATCAATTTTTTGTTTCACTGATCCTCTGTATTTTTTCAGTCTCAATTTCTTTTACAAAGTTTTGGTTTGTTCTTGCTTTTCTAGTGTATTGTTAGGTTGTTTATTAGAACTCTTTCTCATTTTTTGATGTAGGCATTTATTGCTATAAACTTGCCATTTACTGCTGCTTTTCCTGTGGCCATAAGTTACTTTGGCTGGAAGAACAAGCATAGGTCTGTTCATTGAGCCTGGGAGTATGCCCACCAGGGGTTGCCTGTGGGGTTGTTTCTCTGGCATGATATGCAGGTACATGGCTCCTCAGCTGGCCTAAAGGCATTTTTGCTGGGGACGATCCACAGGATGGCTGTTTCTCAGGCTTGGGATGTGGTACAAGCTGTTCAGCTGGCCTTGGGTTGTGTCTGCTGGGTAGGGACCCACGAGGCTGTTTCTCAGACTTGAGACCTGGAGTTGGCCTGGAGATGTGTCCACTGGAGGTGGATCTCAGGGTTGCTTCTCAGGGCCATGATGCAGTCCAAAAGCTACTTAGCTGGTTTGGGGGTGTGTTTTCCAGGTGTGGCCCACAGGGCTGTTTTGCAGTTCTGGTACACAGGTGCAAGGCTATTTGGTTGGTCTAGGGGCATGCCTGCCAGGGGAGAACTGCAAAGTTGCTTCTTAGGCCTGGGGGTGTTTCTTGGGTCATAGGGGGTTGGTGGGGTATGAGGAATGCACACCTTATGCTCCTAAGATTGTCTCTCAGGCCTGGGATGCTGGCACATAGCTGTGTAGGCAGCCTGGGGGCTCCTTGCCAGAGGCAGCATGTAGAGCTACTTCTCAGGCCTGGGGCATGGGTGCAAAGCTGCTTGGCCACTCTGGGGGTGCTTCAGCCAGAGCCAGCCTGCAGAGATGTTTCTCAGGCTCTTGTTGTGGGCATGGGGCCAATTGGCAGGTCAGGGACTTTTCTGTAGAGGGTGGGGCACCTCAGTGTTGTTTCTCAGGGTGCAATCACATAGCTGTTCTGCCAGCCTGAGAATGTCAGCTGTTCAGAGGCTTGAGGCCTCTCCCATATGAAGATGGGCATGTGGCTATTTGGCCAGCTCATGGGTAGGTTCACCCTGGGTGAGACTGCCAGGCTGTTCCTCTGGCTGGAAGTGAGGGTAGTGGGAGTTGGTTTTCATGCTTTGCAGGATCAATGTCATAGCCAATCTTGGGTCCAGATTTTGTGTTGCTGAGGTTGTGGTGTTTAGCCACTGGTATAGGTTTGGAGGAATGAAGATGGAGCCCCAGTGTTAGGTGCAGTGACTATGTGCCCCAAGAGAAGGGCACACTTCAGAGGTGCCCCTAGTCTCAAGATGGCACCATGCTTCAGGAGCATGGCTCACAGGAGGTGGGTGAAGTATGGGGAGTGCACACCTCATGCTCTTAACTGGGGCAATGCAGCTGCATGATCTCCTGGTAGCTATTCAAATGGAGACTGTGGGATTCTCCTGTTGTAACAACTATACTGCTGTAAGGTGTTTGCAGTGGCAGTGGGGGTTAATGGAGATCTTCTGCTTACCTGCTACTCACAACAGGAAGTTCTCTCCTGACTCCAGGCTGATTGAATCCTGGGGAATGGAAGGGAGACAGGACTGCAGAGACTGGCTGCCTTCATGCTGTCCTCCTGGACTTGCTATCACCAATAGGTGTTTCTCCACTCCACTGCTGCACTCTACTGCTCTTTCTTTGACACTCCTGTCAAATCTTGGCTGTTTATTCCTTGTATTTATTCTCTCTTATAGGGAAGACGAATGCCAAGTGTCTTTAGTCTGCCATCTTGCTGATGTCATTCCTGCATCTTCCCTATAACCTTTTTAAATTTAGTCCATTTTGTCTGATATTAGTATAAGCATCCTGGTTATTATTTACATGGATTATTCTTTTCTATCTTTTCACTTTCAACCTATTTGTGTCTTTGGATACAAAGTGAGTCTCCTGTAGACAGCAATTATTAGATCATGTGTTTTCATCCATTCCACCAAAGTCTACCTTTGGAGCGTTTAATCCATTTAAAGTACAGATGACTCTTGAACAACATGGGTTTGAGCTATGTGGGTCCACTAATAAACTTTCTTTTGCCTCTGCCACCCCAAGACAGCAAGACCCACCCTTCTTCTTCGTCCTCAGGTTACTCAACATGAAGATGAAAAGGATAAAGACCTTTAATAGTGAATATGTTTTCTCTTCATTGTGATTTTTTTTTTTTTTTTTTTTTGAGATGGAGTCTCGTTCTGTCGCTCAGGCTGGAGTGCAGTGGTGCGATCTCCACACGCTGCAACCTCCACCTCCCAGGTTCAAGTGATTCTCCTGTCTCAGCCTCCTGAGTAGTTGGGATTACAGGTGCCTGCCACTGCACCCAGCTAATTTTTGCAGTTTTAGTAGAGATGAGGTTTCACCATCTTGGCCAGGCTGGTCTTGAACTTCTGACCTCATGATCTACCTGCCTTAGCCTCCCAAAGTGCTGGGCTTACAGGCGTGAGCCACCACGCCTGACAGATTTTCTTAACATCTTCTTTTCTCTAGCTCACTTTACTGTAAGAATAAAGTATACAATACATAAAACATACAAAATGTATTCCTTGACTATGTTATGGGTCTGTTCTGGTCAAGAGTAGATTATTAGTAATTAAGTTTACATGGAGACAAAAGCTATACACAAATTTTCAACTGCATGGGGGTTGGTGTCCCTAATCCATACATTGTCCAATGGTCAACTGTAATTAGTGATAAGAAGAGACTTACTTCCGTCATTTTGCTGGTTGTTTTCTATATGCCTCATAGTTTTTTTGTCCTTCATTTCCTACATCATTGCCTTCTTTTGTGTGTATTTTTTTTTCTGGAGTGAAATTTTAAAATTTCTTTCTCATTTCCTTTAGTGTATGTTCTTTTATTATTTTCTTTGTGGTTACCATGGGGATTACTTTTTTTTTTTTTGAGACAAGGTCTGACTCTATCACCTGGGCTGGAGTGCAGTGGTGCAATCTTGGCTCACTGCAACCTCTGCCTCCCAGGCTAAAGCCATTCTCCTACCTCAGCCTCTTGAGCAGCTGGGGCTACAGGCACATGCACCATGCCTAATTTTTGTATTTTTTGTAAAGATGGGTTTCGCCATATTGCCCAGGCTGGTCTCAAACTTGTGAGCTCAAGTGATCCACCCGCCTCAGCCTCCCAAAGTGTTGGGATTACAGGCATGAGCCACCATGCCCAGCTTGAGATTACATTTAACATCCTAAAATTATAACACTATAATTTGAATTTATACCAGTATAACTTCAGTAACTTCTAACAGCTTCTCTTCTAATAGCTCCATCAATAACCTTTTAGCTGTTAATATCAAAATTACATCTTTACACACTGTTTGTCCAAAAAGAATTTTGCATTAATTAATGTAATTATGATTAATCAGTCCAGGAGCAGTGGCTCATGCCTGTAATCCCAGCACTGTGGGAGGCCAAGGAAGGCGGATCATTTGAGGTCAGGAATTTGAGACTAGCCTGGCCAACATGGTGAAACCCAAACTCTACTAAAAAAAAAACCCACAAAAATTAGCCAGGCATGGTGGTGTATGCCTGTAATCCCAGCTACTTGGAAGGCTGAGGCAGGATAATTGCTTGAACCCAGGAAGCGGAGGTTGCAGTGAGCAGAGATCATGTCATTGCACTCCATCCTGGGTGACACAGAGAGACTCTGTCTCAAAAAAAGAAAAAAATATATGATTAATCAGAATATGCCTTAATCTCTTAAATTAATGCATTTTATCTCTTAAATTATGTTTATACCATGTTTACAATAACAGCAGCTTTTATAATTGCTCACCTATCTACCTTTTCTGGGATCTTTATTATTTTATATGTCTTTGGGTTACTAACACCCTTTCATTTCAACATTTAGGATTCCATTTAGCACTTCTTGCAGGGCAAACCTAGTTGTAACACACTCTCTTAGCTTTGGTTAATCTGAGAATGTCTTTAATTTCTCCCTCATTTTTGAAGGACAGTTTTTTCAGATACGGGATTCTTGGTTGGCAGTTTTTTTGTCTTTTAGCAGTTTGAATATATCAGTCTACTGCCTTCTGGTCTCAAAAGTTACTGATGAGAAATCTGCTGATATGAGGATCCTTTGCGATGAGTCACTTCTCTCTTGCTGCTTTCAAAATTCTCTCTTTGTCATTCAACAGTGTGATTATAATGAGTTTTACTGTAGGACTTTTTGAGTTCATCCTACTTGGAATTTGTTAATTTTAGATGTTTACATTCATGTCTTTCATGAAGTTTTGGCCATTATCTCTTCAAATATTCTCTCTCCATTTCTCTGTCCTTTCCACTCCTGGGAATCCCAAAATGTGTATGTTGGTTTACTTGATGGTGTCCCACAGGCACTTTAGGCCGTGTTCACTTTTCTTCAACCTTAACTTTTTATTGTCCTATGATTCTCTCTTCTGCCTGCTCAAATATGCCTTTGAATACCTCTAGTGAATTTTTTTTGTTTCAGTTATTGTACTTTTCAGTTCCAGAATTTCTTTTTCATTTATTTTAAAGTTTTTTATTAATATTTCCATTTGGTTCATATATCTCTTTATAAAACTCTCTCCATATCTTCCTTTAGTACTTTGAGTGTCTTTTAGAACACTGCTTTACAGTCTTTGTCTACAGATCTGACATTAGATCTTTCTCAGAAAAACCTCTTGGTTTTTTTCCTTTGAATGGGCCATACTTTTCTGTTTGTATGCTTTATGATTCTTTTTTGTTAAAAAATGGACATTGGAATCTAATAATGTGATAACTCTAAAAGTCATTATTCCCTTCTAGAAATTAGATTCTTCCCTTTCCCCATCTGTTATTTGTCTGTGCTTAAAAAAAAATTGTAGCTGTTTCCTGTGCTGAAGATTAGTCTGAGGTATAAACTAAAATCATCTCAGGTCTTTTCTGTACCTGTGCCTTTTCCTGGACAAATACAGTGACTTCATAATTTCTCCTATACATATGGTTGCTTTTGAATAGTCTACTCATCAATGCCTGGCTCCTAAAAGGGGAAAAAGAGACAAATGAAGAGAAAAACAAAAGGTACTTGCCAGTTAAGTCCCTCGGAAGTCACTTCAATCACCAAGAGCGGGGAGGGGCTTACACCAAAAAGAGTGAAGTACAGGAACAATAGCCACCGTCTCTTTGCCTGCACTTCTATATTAGAGGCAGCAATCAGCAATAAGAGGACAAATTTCTGATATTTGAAGGATAAGGTCCTTATTTCCCACCCTGGCTTCTACAAGCTCTGTGCAAGCTATTCCAGGAACACCTGTATGACTGCCTGCCATAAGGCTGGAGAATCGGGGATGCATAGCCACTGCTGAGTTAAGAGCTGAAACTGATCAAAATTAACCACAATTACTATCTAAGGGTTCTCCTGCAAGGCTTCAACAGACTCCAGGTTTCCAAAATAGTTACATCTGACACATTCTGCCAGTGCAAGTGTTGTCTTGGTTGGGAGAGAGATTCCTGGTGCTTCCTACCCTGTTATTTTCTCAGAATCCTCTACCGCCTCAAAAACTTTTAAGAGTATAAAGTGGTCTTGAGACCAAGAAGTTTGAGGACCACTATGTAGACAATGCAGATATGCATGTCCAGGAATTGACATATTTTTAAATGACCAAATCAACCAACTTTAGCTTTCAGTGCATCAATGTAAAATGAGGATCATAAGATTAACTAGGGGCATAAGTTTAAATTCAAGACCCTAAACTAAAGCGCCATTTTCAGAAAAAGTTTCCTTGTTATGTCATTAGAGAAGAGCAAAGAGGATGAAAAGATGTAGGGCACAGCAAACTAGAGATGCTTGCAGGTTATATTTATATCCCTGATGTTTCCTTTTTGGGCCTTGAGTAGTCTGTAGCCATTAATTTAATATATTGTGATACCAAGTTTGCTAGAATCACAAAGAGATACTGTATGATTACCTGCCTATAAAAACAGCAAATAATATATGCAAAATTCTATTCCCTAACAGAGCATTTGGGCTCTATAAATGCCTCATTTGGACCAGCAGCCTGTACTACAATTACTTATTTTAAATTTACTACGGTAGTTGTAAATCAAAGAGTAGAAGAGAGAAAGAAATTCCAAGTCTAATGATTATGATATAGCAGTGAAAAAGAACACAATAGGCCGGGAGTGGTGGCTCACACCTGCAATCCCAGCAGTTTGTCAGGCTGAGGCGGATGGATCACTTGAGGTCAGGAGCTTGAGACCAGTCTGGCCAATATGGCAAAACTCCATCTCTACTAAAAATAGAAAAATTAGCTGGATGTGGTGGCGCATGCCTGTAATTCCAGCTACTCGGGAAGCTGAGGCAAGAGAATTGCTTGAATCCGGGAGGCGGAGGTTGCAGTGAGACGAGATCAGGCCACTGCACACCAGCCTGGGCGACGAAGTGAGACAATGTCTCAAAAAAAGAGAACACAATAGTTGCTAAAAACTAAACAAACAAAACCAGAATAAATCAGACATCAAAGTGCTGGGAGACATTCCTCTGTGGGTCTGTTATGCTCCTACACATCTTGCTGGTCCAAGAATGAAAAAGTCTGGCTGCTTTTATTCAGGCAATTTCTCACAGATAAGAAAGCATGATTTAGCCATGCAATTTCTTCCTATGGCTGATTTTGTTATAAACACATGAAAATAAATTCAACTCTATAAATTTAATATAACTAAATCATATAGACTGCTATGAGGGAGAAGTTACGTTCACAGTATATAGCATAAGAAAAGAACTCAGCATTGGGATTAACAGCATACCTGGACTACTGAGTCAGTTAGATCTAGGTTTGAATCCTAACTCTGCTACTGCCTAATGTTTTCCTTAAAATGTGTGTGTGTGTGCGCGTGTGCACGTGCGCATCTGTGTGTGTGCGCACATGTGCGCATCTTTATATTAATATACACAGTCACCTACTGCATAACAATGTTTCAGTCAATGACAGATTACATATATGATGGTGGTACCATAAGATTGCAATGCTGTATTTTTACTGTATCTTTTCTGTTCATTCATTCATTCATTTTTGAGACAGGGTCTCACTCTGTTGCCCAGGCTGGAATGCAGTGGCATGATCACAGCTCACTGCAACCTTGACCTCCCTCCTTTTTCATGTTTAGATACACAAACGCGATTGTGTTAACAATTGCCTATGGTATTCAGTACAGTAACAGGTTTGTAGCCTAACAGCAATAGGCTATATCATATAACCAAGTCGTGTAGTACACTACACCATCTAGCTTTGTGTAAATGTGCTCTATGATGTTCATATAAAGACAAAACTGCCTAATGGCACATTTCTCAGAATGTATCCCCATCATTAAGTAACACATGATATAGATATGTGTGTATGTCTTTTATTTATACATATATACAAATTGTATAGTATATATAATATTGTATACTGTAATAGCTATTAAATTGTATACGGTGCATAATAGCTATATTTTATATACACAATGAATATATTTTAATAAAATTTATATATGTAAATTTTATGTTTATATATAATATATAACATACACAATATTATAAAATATATTTTGATATACACATTATGAAATGATTTATAATATATAAATATATATGAAAAATAGCTATTCTTTTTCTAATCTTGGAAATATATCTTCCTTATCTATCACTTTTTAACTTTTGTCATTTAAAAAAAATTTTTTTTTTGAGACAGAGTCTCGCTCTATTGCCCAAGGTGGCGTGCAGTGGTGCAATCTTGGCTCACTGCAACCTCCACCTCCTGGATTCAAGTGATTCTCAACACTCATCCACCCGAGTAGCTGGGATAACAGGCATGCACCACCATACCTGTTTAATTTTTGTATTTTTTAGTAGAGCTGGGGTTTCACCATGTTGGCCAGGCTAGTCTTGAACTCTTGGCCTCAAGTGATCTACCCGCCTTGGCCTCCCAAAGTGCTGGGAATACAGGTGTGAGCTTCTGTACCTGGCCCATTTTAATTTTTATAGAGTTCAATTTGTCTATCTTGTCTGTCTTTTGCTTCTTCCGGTTCAGAAAGATATTTTCCCTCCAGAGATCCAGTAATATTAAGTTATATTTTCTTTTCCTTTTAAAATAATTTCATTAATTAAAAATTCTATTATGTTAGAGACAGGATCTTACTATGTTGCCCAGGCTGGACTCAAACTTCTGGGCTCAAGTCTTCCTCCCACTTCGGCCTCCCAAGTATCTGGGACTACACGTGCACACTACCACACCTAGCTCATTTTTAATTTAATGCTTTAATGCTTTCATCTACCTAGAATACATTTTAGTGAATGGTGTGAATTAAAGTTCTATGTTATTATCCCAATATCACTTCCCAAATAGTATTTCATTGTTCTGTGATACTCCTGTTATTGTATATTAAATGATTATGCAAATGTGTTGTGTATGGTGTCTGAATGAGACTGTGTTTGTTTCTGGGATAAATTTTTTGTTTCAGTTATCGACCTACTGTTTTTACCAGTACATTGCTATCGTATACACTGCTTTAGAATCCTGTATGCCTAATCAAACACCATTAACAATTATCTTTTTAAAAAAAATTTTAAAAATCCTTAAATATTTATTTTCTAAATAAATTTTTAATCATTTTGATACCATCCCCTCAAAAATCCTGTTTGTATTTTGATTATGGTTATATCAAATCTATAAAGTATCTAGGGAAGATGGATGCTTTCACAATATTTAGTATTCCCATCTAAGTAAAACGATACAGGTGACATGCCCAAAAGGGCTCAAATAATGTGCTGTCTTATTCAGCATATATTTTTCTTTTACAATTATTAAAGTAAAAAATAAAACAGAGAAAATTAAAATCCATGTAAAATGGGATGCATGTTATTTAGTGTTCAGATTAAGTCTATCTTTCCTATAACCGTGCTATTTAATGTATCTTAAGTGAGACATAGTACCAATTTATAGATTAGTAAAATTAAATGGTAGCTCTTCACTTTTATGAAATAATTATGGAATTCTTCTTCTCCTGGTATACATTTAAAATATAACCTGCATTTCAAAAATTCATTTTAAAAACTATGCAATCACCATTTGTATATAAAATTAGGTATTATGATAGCAAAAAGAATCTTTAAAAAGAAATTCTTTTTTACAGTAATACCAACGTGAATTTTAAAAAGATCCATATGTATACGTAGACCATATAGAAACATTAATGAAAGGGAAATGCTGATCTAGGAATGCCGACTATAGGGAAGGCACATTTTTAGATATTTCCAAGAGAAACATTTTACTTACATATTAATAATAGACTATAATATCACATATCAATGTAATATTTACGGGCAATACTTAGGGCATTTTATCCAACTTTTCTGCAAATTTTGGTCTTTATTGGACAAAGCTAAATCAAATTCAATTACGAATGCAATTTTGGCTAAGTTAGTGATATAACAGAGTTTATGATATTGGGATATGACTGGGGCATTCCTTTTCAACCTAAGGTTATTTTTATTTAGATTTTTAAGGGCTCATTTATTGAAGTATAATTTATAGCAAAATTCATCCTGTTAAAGTATATAGTTTATACAAATGGATACAGTCATGGAACCAACTTAATATTTTTAATTACCTTACTCAGTTCTCTAAGTAGAGCCAATAATTACCAGCTTACTCCTAACCCTTTCCCGACCCCATTTCAGTCCTTTTGCTCACTAAATATACAGATTATAACACCAAATAAAGATGGTTTGCCCAAGGAATTTCCTAACATTGACTGGGGAGATTATACATTTCAGAATAAAACCTAAATGAATATCGTACAAGCTAATTCAGTTTAACATTTGATTTTAATCTTTATATTCATGTATTTTTGGAAAAAAAAATAGAAACATTAAAGAACTAATGAACTGGCTTCACAGAATTCCTGTTTTTCTCCCCCTAAGAATCTTTACATATATTGGTAGTGTTATAATCAAAATTCATATAAACAAAATAGAATAAGATGTTTGAAGATTTCCTAAAGACAACTGCAACTTTTAAATAATAGTTTTTCAAGTGAATGAGGATGAGTTTTTTACTGTTTTACCCTTGGATACACTGACCAGGGCATAAGTTCCTCCCACTCTCATTTAGCTCTATAATTTCAGAAATAATGATTTACCTAATAGCTGTATGCTCAACAGAGATTTTTTTTAAAATGCTGTAGTTTCACTATTCTGTCTAAACAGGCAACCTGCCTGATTGAAAGGTTTGACACTCTCTTTCTAGGAATTGTCATATGACCCAAATTACCTCATTATTAGCTTTGGTGTTATAAACAAAAGATAAAAACATGTAACAAAAATCTATCCAACCCCTCTTTTCTAGTTCTATAATTATCATAAGCAATTTGATTGATTTGCCATTGAATTCATTTACCCAGGAAAATCATATACAATGTTCAGGCTACAAATTAAGTATTGAGTAGTAATGCTTTACTAGACAACAAGTAAAAGCTTATAAAAGCCTCCACTTTTAATATTTCTACTTTAAAACCTTCTACATATAAAAGTGTTTTTAAAGAAATACATTTTTCCACCTTGTATAAAATGTAAAAGTAGCTCATAGCTGCAAAACTTTGTATCAATGCTTACTGTGACATACCATTTAATTGAAAGATTCTTAATTAAACATGCCCCACCAAAAAACCTCACCAAATTGCATTTGCCACCAAATGACTAACAAGTACACAACAGTTGGAAACTGTCAAAATATTTTACAGCTCAATTGTAATTACCAACCAAGCTAAGCAAGCCCTGAGTGGGGTGTTAACCACATTTTGGGGGATGTAAAACATTAAGCAGCAGTCCCTTTTTTGTGGTCTCTAATTTATACTCTTAAAACTCCTAAATAACTCCAAATATTTTTGTTGTCTTCAGTGAAAAATCAGCAAAACTTCAATATGAGATATAATGCTTTATCATTTTCATAGATCTACTAGTGGGAAGGGCCTTTAAAAGATCATTTGGCTAATCTCTTAACATTATAATTGAATATACTGATTATTTGGTTATTTGTCTTAAAAAAGTGATCTCAAAACATAAATGTTTTAAAAAAGTAATCTTAAAACATAAATGTTTTCTATCATCCTTATCATAATACATGTAGCCAAAAATAAGTGGGAAGGTGTGATTAGGGAAAAGTGTCAATATGGAAATACAGCTGGTGAGTTTCCAGAGGGGAGAATGCAGACATCGTTTGCCATTTGAAGTAGGACAGCATCCAGCCACTCTTCCCTCCTCATCAGAGAGTGTACAGCTTGAGGCTTTGTGATTATCCACACTTGGCATCTCTTACTGATAGAAAAGAAGTGGGTTAATTTTTACTACCGACCATAAACACAGGTGGAATACTACTCCCACCAGGTATCATATGCATACCCTATTCTTACTACTTGTTGGAGGCAGAAATAGGAAGTAGAATATACCATGGAATAGACAAGCTTGGTTTTTGTGAGATTCCAAAGTCTATATTTTTCCTGAGAGGTATCAATCAGTGAAAACTGTTCGAAAAGCAGAAGAATAATAAACTCAGAACATACCAGTGTTTCAAATTTAAAATGAAATTATACTTAAATACTCTTTAACATTTAACTGTATATATACAGGAAGATTCAACTATACTTGTATCTCAACTTGAAAGATGGGCAAACAAGTATTGGTTTTATTTTTATTTTTGAATTAAAAAATATTTTTTGAGACAGAGTCTTACTCTGTTGCCCAGGCTGGAGTGCAATGGCACAATTTTGGCTCACTGTAACTTCTGACTCCCAGATTCAAACCATTCCCCTACCTCAGCCTCCCAAGTAGCTGGGACTCCAGGCATGCACAACCATGCCTGGCTAATTTTTGTATTTTTAGTAGAGGCGGGTTTCGCCATGTTGGCCACGCTGGTCTCAAACTCCTTAGCTCAAGTGATGTGCCCGCCTCAGCCTCCCAAAGTGCTGGGATTACAGGTGTGAGCCACAAGTACTGGTTTTAAATAATTCCCTTATCTTTCTATGTGACTGAAAAATTCTATTGAATATCATAATGAAAAAATCACAACAATATAGGATTTAATATGACTCTGACGACTATCTTGTAAAGCTAATTTAGTGTCATATCACTCATAAAGTAGAGATGGTTTTTTGGTCCTCCAACTCCTTTAACATACATAATCTAATAGTTTTCAACCATTTGTAGCTTCCATCTCAACAAGTACACTATTAAAGAATCTAGGTGCCATGCGGAATAAAACGATTTTTAAAACCCTAATACCTTTCTCCAGAAAATACATTTATATATATTTCACATATAAAATTTTAGGAGATTCTTTTAAAGTATTCTCATTGAAAAATCTCCATAAATATTGGGAGAATGTTACTTCTCTTTACCAATACATTACACAGACAAATCTACCAATAGCAAAAATCATAAAGTTTTCTTCTTTTCCAATCCTCACTAACTCTCCACAGCCTACCTTAAGGATTTAAAAGTTGATAGGCTGGGTGCAGTGGCTCATGTCTGTAATCCCAGGACTTTGGGAGGCCGAGGTGGACAGATCACCTGAGGTCAAGAGTTCAAGACCAGCCTGACCAATATGAAGAAACCCTGTCTCTATGAAAAATACAAAAATTAGCTGGGCGTGGTTGTGGGGGCCTGCAATCCCAGCTACTGGGGAGGCTGACGCAGGAGAATCACTTGAACCCAGGAGGGAGAGATTGCAGTGAGCCAAAATTGTGCCACTGCACACCAGCCTGGGTGACAGAGTGAGACTCCGTCTTAAAAAATAAGATAAAATGAAATAAAAGTTCCTAAGGAGGACAGGAAAGTTAAAAAATAACCAAGAAAACATTCTAATGCCTTTTTTTGGTCAGAATCTAAAACAAATAAGTAACAACAAGAACAACAATAATAACAGCAGTAGCACCTGTCACTTATAGAACTTTTCCAAGTACTTTATGTATATTAATGTGTTTAATCCTCACTACAGTCCTATAAGATAAGCACTATTATTATTCCTATTTTATAGATGAGTACACTGAGGGACAGAAAGGTTAAATAAGTTGCCCTAGTTAACAGGTATCATCTGTGGTCTTGGTAGCGTGATTCCAGGCAGAATACGCAACTCACTTTGTGGTACAAAGTCAGATTAGCAAGTATTTTAAATACAAATCAGGAGCCAGAAAAATAATTCTCTCTGCAGCTGACGCAGAACTGAAATTTTACCTAGAAAGAATACTGTATGAAAGCCGGGGACCTGAATTCTACTACAGGAGGTCCTGCAGTTTAAAAAGCATTATTAGCCTAATGACAGATTCTCTCTGGGTTTTGATTTAAACATTTGTAAAACAAACAACAGAAGAGCTGGATTGAGATTCATTTATTCAATTAAAGTGCACTGAGCACCTCTTAAGCGGAAGGTAATATACATTACTGAGAATCTGTTTTAACTCATCTAAAATTTATATTCCCCATTAAAATATTAGGGCAGGACCTTGCAGCTATTTTAGCTTATATCTGAAAACCTGGCACGCTTTTTAAGGGTTAAGGAAATGAGATTAAACCAAAGAGGTTCAATGACTTGTCCCATAAGGAAATTTAAGGTAAAGTTGGGCAAACCTTCAGCTACTCTAATTTTACCAAAGCTGCCACAAGCAACTTAGTGCATTTTTTTCATTCAACAAAAATTTACTGAACATCCATTACATGTCAGGATTGACAATATAACGGAAGGCAAAATAAGTCACTTTCTCATGGAGTTTACAACACCTGCCAGAAAGGAAGAACTTAGTAAGTGGTTAAATATTTTATTTAAAAATTTCACATGATGGCTTAAGTCATAAAACCACGCTTTAAAACTGATTTTTTTCTCCCCTGTCCCAGATTTCCACAGACGCTTTATCCAACAACTTTCCAAGGCTACTTTTGAGAGATGATTCTTTAAAGTCAAACTCAGTGGGATTAAAATTGAAGTACATTAATCACTTTTACTATAATATGTACAAACTATATAAACTGAGTTACAAGTATACAATAACATATTATTCATTAACTCGCATTGGTTTAAGGTATTAAATTAGTTCCTTCAAACACCTACAATTTAATTCCTCTTCCAAATAAATAAGCAGTCACTTTCCAAATTAGTACTTCCCAAATATGTTGGCCACCAGAATCACCTAGAGTAGGGGATACTTGGATTGAACTTGGACTAAAAACACATTCTGGCCAGGCGCGCTTGCTCACACCTGTAATCCTAGCACTTTGGGAGGCCAAGGCAGGTGGATCACCTGAGGTCAGGAGTTCAAGACCTGGCCAACACGGTGAAGCTTCGTTTCTACTAAAATAAAAAAAAATTGTTGGGCATGGTGGCATGTGCCTGTAGTCCCAGCTACTTGGGAGGCTGAGGCAGGAGGATCACTTGAACCCGAGAGGCAGAGGTTGCAGGGAGCCAAGGTTGCGCCACTGTACTCCAGCCTGGGTGACAAACCAAGACTCTGTCTCAAAAATAAACAAACAAAAATAAAAAGATTTTTAAAAATTCTGAGATTCTACCCTTGAAAACTGTCATTCAGAAGGTAAAAAGTGGACCCCAAGTAATTCTGATGCAGCTGGGGAACCAGGTCACAGTTCATTTTTGCCAGCTGACATTTCCACCTTCTGATTTCAAACATTTTTTCCTTTTAGAACCCACAGAGGCAATTCTGCTTTGGTGTAAAACTTCGGCTCACTTTCTGGTCTTAAGTATCCCAGCATATTCGAACGCAGTTTTCTCATAAAGACTCTGCTTAGCAGAACATGGTGGCTCACAACTGAATCTCAGCACTTTGGAAGGCCAAGGCAGATGGATCACTTCAGTCTAGAAGTTTGAGACCAGCCTGAATGACATGGTGAAACCCGATCCCTACTAAAAATACAAAAATTAGCCGGGCATTGTGGCATACACCTGTAGTCCCAGCTACTCGGGAGGCTGAGGTGGGAAGATCTCGCTTGAGAGCCTGGGAGGCGGAGGCTGCGGTGAGCCAAGATCGTGCCACTGCACTCCAGCCTAGGTGACAGCGTGAGACCTGGTCTCAGGGGGGGAAAAAAGGCTCTGTTCACAAGAATTTATCGATTACACTAAAAGCCCAGAATTCCCACTACACAATATACTCATGTAACAAAATGGTACTTGTACTCCTAAATCTATGGAAAATTTTTTTAAAAAGAATTTATTCACACATGATTTCCTCTGATCTAGGCCCACAGCATAGAGTTCAACTCTTTTTAGTTAAATATTTGATTTAGCACATACATGTATACATTCAACAAAAATGCATTAAGACATTACTAAGTTTCAACCACTGGTTCTAGGCACTGGGATATATCAGTGATATATGAGGTGAAGCAAAACAAACCTGACCAGGGAATAATACAGATTTCTTTCATATGCACATAAAACATTTACCAAGACAATCATATTCAGGGCCACAAAGCAAATTTAAGAGAGTTAGATCATGAAATACATTTTCTAACCACAAGGGAATTGAGTTAGAAATCAAGAAGAGAAAGATATTTTGAAAACTCACAAGTACTTGAGACTAAATGATACCTCTAAATAACCCAAGACTCAAAACAAATAAAAAAAATTAGGAAGTATTTTGACCTGAATGTAAATACAAACACAATATATCAAAACTTGTACACATAAAATAAGTCTTACCAGGATATATATAGTACTGAACACCTATATTAAAAAAAGAATAAAGGTGTTACCTCGGCCTCCATCTTAAGAAACTAAGAAGGAAGTAATAAAGATTGGCATAGAAGTCAATGAAACAGAAAGAAAAAAATAGAGAAAAAAAAAAATCAATGAAATGACCAGCTAGGTCTTGAAAAGATGAGTAAACTGGATAAATCTCGAGCCAGACTGATTGGGGTAAAAAAGAAAGTGAAAACACAAATTACTAGTATCAGAAATGAGAGAGGCAATATCACTACAGATTCTACAGATATCAACAAGATTTAAATAAAAGAAAATTACGAACACCTTTATGCCAATTAATTTGACAACTGAGATGAAATGGACAAACTCTTTGGAAGATATAAACTACCAAAGTTCTTTCACACACACACAAATTACCTAAATACCTCTATTATAGAAATTTAACTTGTAGCTGAAAACTTTACCCCAAAGAAAACTCCAGGTCCACGTGGCTTCATTGGTTAACTCTCCCAAACATTTAAAGAAGAAATGAACCCAGTCTACACAAATTCTTCTACTAGATGCCAGTAACATTCCCTTTCTTCTCATGTGACAATTAAAGGCATATATAGACATTGCCAAATGTTCCTCCTCTAGGACAAAATAAACTTTAGTCAGGAACCAAAACTAGAGAGATTAAAGTTAACTTGTAGGAAATCAATAATAATGCAATAGCAAATAATTTAATTAGAAAATGGGCAAAAGGCACTGGCAGACATTTCACCAAAGAGGACAGACAGATATCAAATACACTCAAGAAAGATGTTTGTTATGAACTGGATGCTTGTGTTCCCCCAAAATTCGTAAGTTGAAACTCTAACCCTTAATGAAATGGTACTAGGAGATAGTCTTTGGAAAGTAATTAGGCTTAGATGAGGTCATGAGGCTAGACTCCTTATTAATGGATTAGCGTCCTTCTAAGAGTCCAGAGAATGCTGGCTTCCTTTCTCAAGGAGGTGAGGACACTGTGAGAAGACTGCCATCTCTAAACCATGAAGCAGACCCTCACCAGACACCAAATCTGCTGGTGACTCAGACTTTCCAGTCTCCAAAACTGTGACTGCTGCTTAAGTCAACCACTTTATGGTATTGTGTTATAGCAGCCTAAGATGATTAAGACAGTTCAAAATCATTAGCCTTTAGGGAAATACACACTAAAGCAACAGTGAGATATCACCACACACCTATCAGAATAGCTAAAATACAAAATAATGAAAACACTAAATGCTGGGGAGGATGGAGAGAATCTGGATCAATCATACATTGCTGGTGGGAATATAAAAAGTCACAGCCACTCTAAGAAAATCATTTGGCAGTTTCTTAGAAAACTAAACAGGCAACTAACTATACAACCCCAAGCTTCCTGGCATTTAATGCCAGAGAAAAGAAAACTTTTAATGTTTTCTTTTCTACACAAATGTTTGCAGCATTTTATCCACAAGAGCCCCAAACAGGAAACAATCAGATGTCCTTCAACAGGTGAGTGGTTAAACAAACTGTGGTATAACCATATCATGAAATACTGCTTAGTAATAAAAAGGAATGAGCTATTGATACATGCAAAATCCAGATGAATCTCCAAATATTTATGCTGGGTGAAAAAAAGTCAGTTCCAAAAGGTAATATGATTCAATTGATATTACATTCTTGAAATATAAATTCCTGAAATAATACTACATGGTTCCATTTATAGTACATTCTTGAAATGACAAAACTATAGAAGTGGATTTTGGCTGTAAATGGGCAACTCCAGGTATTCTTGTGGTGAAAGAAATGTTTTGTATCTTGACTGTAACGATGTCAATATCCTGGTTGTGATACTGTACTAGAGCTTGGCAAGATGTTTCTATTGGGAAAAACTGGATAAAGTACACATAGGATCTCTTTGTATAATTTCTTTTTTTTTTTTTTCCAGCTTTTTTATCTTTCACTTTTAATGCCCCTGTTAGCCCTAGGAGCTAATCAAAGGGGAGTTTTCTTTATTATTATTATTATTATTATTATTATTATTATTATATTTTAAGTTCTAGGGTACATGTGCACAATGTGCAGGTTTGTTACATATGTATACATGTGCCATGTTGGTGTGCTGCACCCATTAACTCGTCATTTACTTTAGGTATATCTCCTAATGCTATCCCTCCCCCCTGTCCCCTCCCCACAATAGGCCCTGGAGAGTGATGTTCCCCTTCCTGTGTCCAAGTGATCTCATTGTTCAATTCCCACCTATGAGTGAGAACATGCGGTGTTTGGTTTTCTGTTCTTGCGATACTTTGCTGAGAATGATGGTTTCCAGCTTCATCCACGTCCCCACAAAAGACATGAACTGATCCTTTTTCATGGCTGCATAGTATTCTATGGTGTATATGTGCCACATTTTCTTAATCCAGTCTGTCACTGATGGACATTTGGGTTGATTCCAAGTCTTTGCTATTGTAAATAGTGCCGCAATAAACATACGTGTGCATGTGTCTTTACAGGAGCATGATTTATAATCCTTTGGGTATATCCCCAGTAATTGGATGGCTGGGTCAAAGTATTTCTAGTTCAAGATCCTTGAGGAATCACCACACTAATGGTTGAACTAGTTTACAGCCCCACCAACAGTGTAAAAGTGTTCCTATTTCTCCACATCCTCTCCAGCACCTCTTGTTTCCTGATTTTTTAATGATTGTCATTCTAACTGGTGTGAGATGGTATCTCATTGTGGTTTTGATATGCATTTCTCTGATGGCAAGTGATGATGAGCATTTTTTCATGTGTCTGTAGGCTGTATGAATGTCTTCTTTTGAGAAATGTCTGTTCATATCCTTTGCCCACTTTTTGATGGGGTTGTTTTTTTCTTGTAAATTTGTTTGAGTTCTTTGTAGGTTCTGGATATTAGCCCTTTGTCAGATGAGTAGATTGCAAAAATTTTCTTACATTCTGTAGGTTGCCTGTTCACTGTGATGGTAGTTTCTTTTGCTGTGCAGAAGCTCTTTAGTTTAATTAGATTCCATTTGTCAATTTTGGCTTTTGTTGCCATTGCTTTTGGTGTTTTAGACATGAAGTCCTTGCCCATGCCTATGTCCTGAATGGTATTACCTAGGTTTTCTTCTAGAGTTTTTATGGTTTTAGGTCTAACATTTACGTCTCTAATCCATCTTGAATTAATTTTCGTATAAGGAGTAAGGAAAGGATCCAGTTTCAGCTTTCTACTTACGGCTAGCCAATTTTCCCAGCACTTGTATTATTTCTTAAAATACATGTAAATCTAGAATGAGCTCAAAATGTAAAGTTGAATTTCAATATTACCATTTGCAAGAATGAAATACTTGGGAATAAGCTGGATAAAAGGTGTGTAATACTTGTATACTACACATCCAATGAATCCCAGTTGAAATTGAGAAGCTGATGCTAAAATTCATATGGAAATGCAAAGGATCTAAAATAGCCAAGATAACTTTGAAAAAGAACAAGATGACAAACTTACACTCTCTGACTGTAAGACTTATGATAAAGCAACAGTAATGAAGATAGTGTGACACTCTGTAAAGATGGACAAATCACTGGAACAGAGTCTGAAAATAGATAGACACATATACAGTAAATTACCTTTCAACAAAAGTGAAAAAGGCAACTTAGAAGAGAAACGACAATCTGTTTTACATGTAGTGCTGGAATGACTGGGTATAGATATGCTTAAAAAAAAGACAAAATAATTTCAATCTAACCTTGAACATAACACAATTTAACTCCAAGTGGATCACAGACCTAAATGTGAAAGCTAAAAATTATAAACAATCCAATGAAAACATAAGAGGAAATCTTTAAAATCCTTAGTGAAAGTTTTTTTATATATACAACATGAAAAGCAACTCTTGTGAATTAAATACATCTTGTATTTATCTACCTCTTTCCATCTCTACTATCACCACTGTAATCTAAACTACCATCATTTTTTGCCTAGACTATTTGTTTCTATTCTCTCCTGCTTTTACTCCTGCTTCCTCCTACTATTTTTGCAAAAGTGACTGATTTTTTTTTTGAGACAGTCTTGCTCTGTTGCCTAGGCTGGAGTGCAGTGACTTGATCTCGGCTCACTTCAACCTCCGCCTCCCTGGTTCAAGCGATTCTCATGCCTCAGCCTCCCGAGTAGCTGGGATTACAGGCATGCATCACCACGCCCGACTAATTTTTGTATTTTTGTAGAGATAGGGTTTCGCCATGTTGCCCAGGCTGGTCTTGAACTCCTGGATTCAAGTGATCCACCTGCCTCGGCCTCCCAAAATTCTGGGATTACAGGCGTGAGCCGCTGTGCCCAACCAAGAGTGATCTTTTCAAGCATGTACCTGATTATATCATTTCCCTGCTTAAAACACTCTTTAATAGATGCCAGCATCCTTGGGATAACAGGGCCTTCAAAGGCCTTGCATGGTCTAGTCCCTGTCTAGTATTCAGTTCATCCTGTACTATTCATTCCCCTTGCTGATGCTGCTGCAGCCACACTAGCTGACTTGTTCCTCTAATGTGCTAAATTCCTCTAATATGGTAACCATGGCTGTCCTCTGAGCATAAAGTGCCCCTCCTCCCTCCTTCCCTGTCCTACTGGCTAACCCATTCTCACCTTTTAGATCTCTCTAAATTAAGGGACTAATACTAGCAAGAACTAATTTATATTCTATGACTCCCAATATAAATTTACATCGCAAGACCTTTACACTTGCTGTTTTTTCTGCTAGGGAAGGTCTTTCCCCATATCTTTATGCAGTTCATTCCTTGACACCATTTAGTAAATTACTTAAACATCACCTTCATAGAAAGAAATCTGGTGATGACTTAAAATGCCATCTTTCTGGCACTCTTATCTTCCTTTCTTATATCTGAAGACTCTTTTTTGCTTTCTTTTTTTTTTTTTTTTTTTTTTTGAGACGGAGTCTCGCTCTGTCACCCAGGCTAGAGTGCAGTGGCCGGATCTCAGCTCACTGCAAGCTCCGCCTCCCGGGTTCACGCCATTCTCCTGCCTCAGCCTCCCGAGTAGCTGGGACTACAGGCGCCCGCCACCTCGTCCGGCTAGTTTTTTGTATTTTTTAGTAGAGACGGGGTTTCACCGTGTTAGCCAGGATGGTCTCGATCTCCTGACCTCGTGATCCACCCGTCTCGGCCTCCCAAAGTGCTGGGATTACATTATCAAATCTGAAATTATATTGTTTATTTACTTTTTGTAATCTTTCTAACTCTCTAGAATAAACACTCCCCAAGGGCAGGACTTGGTCTTGCTTACTACTCTATCCACATTTCCTAGCACATAGTAAGACACTAGAAATCTTTAGCACAAATTTAGGGTGGCAGGGCGAGACTCCATCTCAAACAAACAAACAAACAAACAAAAGTTAGAGTAATAGTCTCTGCTTTGGCAGTCCAGGAGGGATCCTCACATGGGAAGAGTCACTCGAGTGAGATCTCAAGTGAGATCTCACTTGAGTTAGGTCAGCCACTCCCCCAGTCCTCCAGGGGTACCCCCACACCTGACAGGGCTCCTATTCCACACTCAGGTCCTTATTCCCCAAGGGACCTTGACAATCCTCAGGGGTTCTGCCACCATCAGGCAGCCCATGGGGCAGGGGGGTGAAGCACATGGGCTTAAGTTCCAGTCCTGGCTGACACTTAACTCATGGGGTGACTTTGGGCAAACTACCTAAATCCTTTGTATCTGTTTCCTCCTCTCTATGATGGAGATGTGTAGGAATAGATGCACTGTAAACTATGAGGGTTATTCTAGATAAAAGGCCTATAGGTGTAGCCATAAAGGAATGGAAGAGAAGGCATGTAAAGGGAACTGTAAATATTGGAGAAAGACCACTAAACAGGGTTCATGTGAGGAAGTGCTCAGAGTATTTCACCTGCTCAAGATGTCCCTCAACTATTTCTTGTCTCAGTTCTACCACACCAGTAAGATACAGGCTCAAAAGTCACTTCCTTCACAAATCCTTTCCTTTCTCTCAAATTTCACACCACTTTCCATATACCACAGTTTCTTATGGTAATTTACTCTCTATATCATATTTTATGGTTATTTGATTGCTATGAATGTACCATTTCCCCTACAAGCCTTTATATTGCTTGTAGTCCAAAAAGCAAAAATAAACCAAAACATAGAAAGGTAAGTAATTATTTCTTAGATTTGGTGGTGGTGGTGGTAGAAGTAAGATATGTACTCAGGTTTTAAATGATCATTAGAAAATCAAAGAAGGAGGTAAGGACCTATTTAAAAATTTTGTATTAGATGAAGAAACTATGGATGAAAATTTTCTCCTTTTGGGGAGCAGACCTTTTCACTCAATATTCTCCTCCTCCTCCTTCTTATTCCTCCTCCTTCTTCTTCCTCCTCTTCTTCTTATTCCTCTTCCTCATCTTCCTCCTCTTTCTTCCTCCTCTTCCTCTTCTTCCTCTTCTTCTTCTTCTTCCTCCTCCTCCTCCTCCTCCTCCTTCTCCTTCTTAAGATGGGGTCTCACTCTGTCGGCCAGGCTGGAGTGCAATGGTGCAAACATGGCTTACTGCAGTCCTGACCTCTTGGGCTCAAGCAGTCCTCTAGCCTCAGCCTCCCAAGAAGCTGGAACTACAGGAGTGAGCCACCACACTTAGCTAAGTTTTAAGAAGAAATTTGTAGAGACAGGGTCTAACTATGTTGCCTAAGGTGGGGTCAAAATCCTAGGCACAAGCAATCCTCCCACCTTGGCCTTCCAAAGTGCTGGGATTGCAGGCGTAAGCCACTGCACCTGGCCTGACTCAGTACGTTTAGGTTTTTCTTCCTTATCCCAAATTTTAAATTATTTTTAATCACTTATTAAAACCTTTATTATAATCTTCTTGCATGCATTCATTCCTTTACATATTTTAAAATTAGAACTACATGCATTATAGGAGTTAACTATCATATAGATTCACACTGATAGAAATTTATTGTAAAAACGCTACACTGAGTTAGAGCATTTTAAATATTTTATATCTAGAATGTTCCTTTAAGACTTAGCATGTAATTTTAATAAAGTGAATAGACATAACAATTTCATCCTTTATTTTTCCTCATAAATTTTCCCACTAAGCCCTCTAAAGAACTTTCAGTTATTAATAGGTGAAGCATAAAATTATCCCTTTGTTTTAAATGCTTCTGTGTATATTTTGCTTCTTTTTACAGCTCAAAGATTATTCATTACTGCAAACTACAAGAGCTCACTTAGGGAGGGGACTAATACTAGCAAGAACTAGAATACACTGATGTCAAAAATGCCAGTTCTTCCAAAATGCACATTTAGCATGGAATAGACACTAAAGATAAGATTTAGTTGTAAATGAAATCATCTGAAAGGAAAATCTACATAACAAACTAATATTCTTTTAATATAAACCAACTATTTTTACATGAAACAAAGCAGAATATAATGAAGTAAAGTGATTTATATGCAATAACTGCTTTAAAATATTTCATATATACCAGTTGGAAATTAACTATGGTCTCACCATACATGTCATTATTTTGGAGTCTTGTTACTTGTCACTTTCCATTTATAACTTAATAGAATAATTTTTATGCAATATTCACAGTTTTAACTATTACAGCCCAAAATGGAATAAGATGACAGAAAGTAGCCTTCATAAAATCATTTACAAGTAATTCTGATTTTCCTAATGACACCCCTTTAGCAATCCATATTTTTGAAAATGCATGTATGTATTTTTTCAAGCAACGTCTTTGTAATACAAAAAGAAAAATGTTAAACATTTTAAAGAATAGCGATTTTCAAACTGCAAGGTAATTCCATCACAATTACAAAAGACCTACAGAGGTATCCTGGACTATTTTTACTCCTCCCCTCCTATGTTCTGACATTTTGGAAAGTTATTTTTTTCTTTCCTTTTTCCTCCCCTCATAGACACTCCCCTTAGGCACTAGTGCATCAACAATCCTACCACGTTCAAAGTCAGCTACATCTGTTGCTCTTTTTCATTGTTGAAAAATTCATGCCTTAATCGTATTTATTCATGCATAGGTCATCCTGAATTTAACAAATGGAGAAGCCAATGGCAAAGCACATTCTTGAACATGACTTAAAAAATGTTCTTGTAGAACATGTAACATGCTCACACTGTCTCTGAAATACTTGATTTATCATGAAGGCCTCTAATCTGGAAGTTGTGTGTTATAAATATTATAACCACATTTTCTAAAAATTATAATAATGCTCTTGATTTTTGGTAGTAGACTGCTGAATTTTCTTTTCTGTTTTCCTTTTTTTATTTTTTGAGACAGGGTCTTACTCTGTCACTCAGGCTGGAGTGCAGTGGCGCGATCACAGCTCACTGTAGCCTCAACCTCCTGGGCTCAAAAAATCTTCCTACCTCAGCCTCCCAAGCAGCCAGGACATCAGGAATCACTGCCATATCCTGCTAATTTCCATATTTTTTGTAGAGATGGGGTTTTTCCATGTTGCCCAAGCTGGTCTTGAACTCCTGGACTCAAATGATCCGTCTACCTTGATCTTTGAAAGTGCTGGGATTATAGGTGTGTGCGCCACTGTGCTCACCTTTTTTTTTCTTTTCTTTTTTTTTTTGACTAAGTGTTAAATGTTCATATTCACAAGTGAGAACTCAGAGGATCTATTCTAACCCTATTATCATCATTAGATTTTGGCAAATGCAGCTCCCTTTTGTTTCCTCTATAAAATAGCATCTCCAACTTTTTAAATTATCTACTTCTATCAAATGAAGCTAAATTATTGTATTCAACTTTTTTAAAAGTTCCCAATTCCAAAAAAACAGCAAAATAGATGGGTTGGGTTGAACCTGAAACTCTTTTGAACAGACACTGAACTACAGCTATAACATACTATGCCACTGGCCTTTTTCTCTATGCTAAATATAGCTCAAATCTATAATTTGTTGCTATTCATATATATCTGACCCAAACTAGCAGACATTAATAGGAAGATTAAAGTAAGAACTAAAATAAACTTAACTAAAGAAAGATTTATGAGGTGAAGATAATTATTTTTAATAGGCTCATAACTCATCATGACTAAAATATGGGAACACTTACTCACACATCTTATGTCCAAGTTAAAAAAGACACCTGCCAACTTAAGATGAACCAAGCTCAATTAGTTTCAAGCAATCAAGGAAAAGGCCATTGTTCCTATGACTTAATAAAGGAAAATAAATACTTTCTATAAAATACAGTGTTGTTGACTTTAAATGAGCTTTATAGTATAAGGCAAAACTGAATATAAGACTTTTAAAGAAATCACTTGGCTACTTACCATATAAACTCCAACAACTGCTAAGAACAACTTGCTACTGCTTCATAATAAAAAATAATCTAATACATAAGATATACTTTCCAAGAAGATATTTTAGTGCATAGTTTAAGTTGACAGCAAAATATGAGTATAAATATAAACAAACTGATAACGTCATTTGCCATCAATCTCACCAATATATTTTACCATAATTTCTCAAATCTTGATAGACAAAACTTAAGATAAAACTCAGAGAAAGAATATATATATATTTTAAAAACCCACAAAAACGCTTCCCCCCACCTTTTTTTTTTTTTTTTTAAGACAGGGTCTCACTCTGTCTCCCAGGCTGGAATGCAGTAGTGTGATCACAGCTCACTGCAGCCTCAATCTGATCTCAAGTGATCCTCCTACTTCAGCCACCTGAGTAGCTGAGATTACAGGCATGAACCACCACACCCACCTAATTAAAATTGTTTTGTGAAGATGGGGTCTCACCATGTTGCCCAGACTGGTCTTAAAATCCTGGGGTTAAGCAATCCTGTGTCCCCCATTACCCTAGCCTCCCAAAGAGCTGGTATTAAAGATGTGAGCCACCATGCCTGGCCATTTCCCCATTTTTAAGTAAGGTAACCTCCCATTTTTCAAAAAAGCCTGTGTACATCATTTTCATTCACTAAATTACACTTTCTCAATGATGTAATTTTAGGGTAAATATTTAGCCTTCATTTTTTAATTTTCCTTATATTGGAAGTGACTAATGAGACCATGATATCTGTGTTTCCCCAAGCTTGGGTCTAGTAGTTAATGCACCGCAGAACCCTTAAATGTACTAGCAAAGTTTACTATTGAACACAGGTTTCCAAATCCTATTTTTGTAAATAGAAGACTCATTTTTGCAAGTTATTACTCAGTAATTCCATTCTAAAATTTGTGTTTGCCTGAAATGTAGCACTTAAATATGATACGATGAATGGCCTAACCTTTATTTGTAAAGTGGAGACAACAGTACCCACTCCATCTACTTCATGATTCTATATAGACAATAAAATAAACTGTGCACATTTCAGTGTTTTGGAGACTATGGAGAATCTTATAAATGTAAGAAATCGCTATGGTGCATAGGGAACTTCTGCCAACTGGTTAACAGACCCAAATAAATCAAGGTAGAATGTCCTATATCAAAGATTTTCATGATTCAGCAGTTAGGAACCACCATCATCTTTGAAACTTTCAGATGGCCTCAGTGTTGAACTCCAGTATGTATGCATGAAATACATTTGTGACAGAACAAATGCCAGGTGTTCTTTGTCCAAGTCTGATGTAAACTCCTGTCACCTGCTTCAGACCCAGAGTCTCCAAGTCCACACCTAAAAATTTCTGGCAAGAGTGTATGCTTTCATATTATCCCTGAGTGAGAGCGTACACACAGCAAAACTGAATGGAAAAATTCCTTATTCTCAATAAAGGGACAGGAAGGAACACAGGAGATACTAAAAATTACAAAATGTGTGCTTCCCATTTCTCTATTAAAATGCATCTTGTAACTTGAGACACTTGAAGTCAGCTGTATTTTCTCCACATGGGTCTTAACAATATCCCTTATCTGCAGATGTCACTGTTCTACTCCAAGGCTCAGTCCCCCATGGCCTTGTTCTCAACGTTGTCCTGAATTTAGGGAAGACCCCTTCAGCTCCTGAGTTCATGAATGAAACATTTCTGTGAAGGCCACAATTAATGAATTTTCTCCTAAACCTCAACAAGCCAGCACCTTCTGATTATTCTGAGTTGAGGTATTTTTGAAGGTTTAAGGGCCATTTTCTTACAGTTTGCATTTTTCTTTCTTATTAATTGCCTATTTCACAAAATGTAATGAACACTTCACCAGCCCCTTGAAAAGGCAAGACCAATCGCATGTTAATTCTGCCACCTGCATGTAGGTGCATATTTCACATGGAAGAGTGGAAAAAAAGAATGGAAGTAGAAGCAAAAACTCAGTCTATCTAAAACCAAATTCATTTTTTTTTTGAGACGGAGTTTCCCTCGTTACCCAGGCTGGAGTACAATGGCACGATCTCGGCTCACTGCAACCTCCACCTCCCAGGTTCAAGCGATTCTCCTGCCTCAGTCTTCCCAAGTAGCTGGGGTTATAGGCATGCGCCACCAAGACCAGCTAATTTTGTATTTTTAGTAGAGATGGGGTTTCTCCGTGTGGGTCAGGATGGTCTTGAACTCCTGACCTCAGGTGATCCGCCCACCTTGGCCTCCCAAAGTGCTGGGATGACAGGCAGGAGCCACCGTGCCCAGCCCAAATTCATTTTTTTAAAACACAAACTTATTCTTATATTCTCATTCTCTATTAAAGGCCGAGCCAGAATGACTGTCTTGGTCTCCTCTCCTATCCTCTTTTCTCCCCTCTTCCTTCTCTCTCTTTTCCTTCCTTTCTTCTCTTCCTCCTTCTTTACCTTTCATCTATCCATCCACCCAACAATTATTTATTGAGTACCCATTACATACTAAGCACCAATGCTAGGCTCTGAGGATATAGAAATAAAGAAGACCAAAGTACACAGGTATGGTAATAGTGATTAGAGAAAGGGGGTGGTTTATATAGGGTAGTCAGGGAAGGCTTCTTTAATGAGGTAGCATTTCAGAAGATCTGAATGAAATGAGGGAATGAGTAGTTAGAAAATTGTGGAAATAATATTTCTCTGCTTTAGAGGTATGCCAAGTTTAAAATTTTTATTTACTTGTTGTGAAAGACAATATATACACCAAGATATGCACAAAACAAAACCATTTTTCTGCTCTTGGTTAACTCTTTCAAGAGAGCTCACTGCTCACCCCTCGGGTTTTCTGTTATTAAAAGAAAAATAATAACTGTGCCTGACAATTCAATTGAAATCTATATTTTATGCAGTATACCTTACTGTTTTGCAGTAGAAAGCTCTCCCGAGAATCTTTTGGAACTGGAAGTCTTGCTGGAATGATTTTTAATATTAATATTAAATTATCAATATTTATTATATATATTAATATATAATAATATTAACTATTAATATATATTACTATTACATTAAAAAAATAGTATTAATGTTTTAAAATCAGATTATGTCACTCTTCCCAATCAGAACCCACCAATGGCTTCCCATAACCTGCAGAATAAAATTCCTATGACCTTTGAGGCCCTAAGTGACCTGGTCATCTCCTCTCTCTCTAAACTTGTTTCTTTCCGCTCACTGCCTTTTTTATTCCCTTAGTATTCTGGTCCTCATGCTCAGTCATTCTAGCCTCAGGACCTTTATATTTATTTTTCACTCTGTAAAATTCAGCTCTTTAGAGAAACTAGCCACACTTTAAGTGATCAACAGTCACATGTAGCTTGTGGATACTACATTGATGCAGATACAGAATATTTCCACCATCACATAAAGATCTATTTGAATTAGGATAGCTAGTTTATAGAAAAAAGGAGAAAAAAATGGCTCTTAAGTCTTCTTCCTGAGCAACTGCATGAAAGGCAATGCCATTTTCTAGGAGGTAGGAAAAACAGGGGAAACAGTAAGTTTGGAAGGAAAATACATTTCAATTTTGCAGCAAGAGAAATGTTGAGAAGAAGTTTGGAAGAAAAATAAGTTCAATTTTGTACCAGGAGAAATGCTGAGTAGGCAGAGCTCAGGAAAAAGTTGGAGCTAGAGATACAAATTTGAAATACATAACTAAATATATAGTATTTTTTAAGTCATAGAATTAGATCTGATTGCAAATGGTACAACCCCTTTGGAAGGCCTTTTGACAATGACTATCAAAATTACAGTCATTTATACTTTGACTCACTTCAGGAAATTTATCCAACATATATGAAATAATAAATGTACAAGGTTATTCATTGCAGCATTGCTCATAACAACAAAGGACTGAAAACACCATGTATGAGTAACTGGCTAAATAAATTACAGCACATCCACATACTGGAATAGAGATGTAAACAGAATAAGGAAGCTCTCCATATACCAAACTGAAAAGATTTCTAGGATAACTGTTAAATGAGAAGAGCAAAATTAAGGAGGCAGAACAGTGTTTATAGGATGTTACCTTTGGGGCAAGAAAGGGAATAATAAGAAAAAACATTTGGATTTGCTTGTATGTGTGTAAAAACTACTAGAAGAATACACAAGGAGCTAATAGTAGTGGTTATGGTTAGGAAGCAGTGTGGAAAGGGGTGAAATGTGGTAAATGGTACAGGAGTAGAAGGAAGATTTTCCCATGTATGTCTTTTTGTTATTTTCATTTTTGGACCATATTAATGTTATCTAGCTAAAACAATTCTACTAAAAATTTATAAAGGAAAAAGTAATCAGCTACATTAAATGTTGCTGAAGGGATCAATAACATAAAGACTAAAATTAAGCACTGGACTTGGCAAGATGTGAGTGACTTTAATCACAGTGGTTTCAAAGGACAGAGATAGAAAAGCCTGTTTGGAGTAGACTGAAGGAACTAGAGATGAGGAGTATAGACAACTTTTTCAGTACGGGGGCAGAGAAACAGGGAAGTAGATGAAGGCATCTGTGGAGTCAAGAAGGGTTTTTTTTTTTTTTTTTTTTTTTTAAGATGCGCTATATTATATTTGTAAGCTAACTGAAGTGGTCAGGTACAGAATAAGACACTGATGCAAGAAGCAGAGAGGTAAAATCAGGATCAAAGCCCTGAGTAGACCACAGAGATGGATCTTATACACAAATTGATGTATGAGTCCTTAGATAAAAGTAGGGACAGTTCATTTGTTAAAACAAAATGTAAGGTAGAATATGAAGTTACAAATCACGTTGCCTTTCCCTCAACGAATACATACATACACTAACTTAACTGGCTTTCCACCACACATTAGTTAATGTCATACTTGTTACAATGGTCCATAAGACCCTTTACATCCCAGGCAGTGCCCACGTTCCCTGACTTGTATAACATCACTGTCCCCTTGCTCACTCCTTTCCAGTTAAATGGCCTTTTTTCAATTCTTTAAACATGACAAGTTATTACTTGCTTCAAGGACTTCATACATGTTGCCTAGAATTCTTCTCCCCTACTGTTTTCTCCTTATTATCTCTTTTATTTATTTATTTATTATTATTATACTTTAAGTTCTAGGGTACACGTGCATAATGTGCAGGTTTGTTACATATGTATACTTGTGCCATGTTGGTGTGCTACACCCATCAACTCGTCAGCACCCATCAACTCATCGTGATAGACCCCGGTGTGTGATGTTCCCCTTCCCCAGTGCAAATGATCTCATTGTTCAGTTCAGTTCCCACCTATGAGTGAGAACATGTGGTGTTTGGTTTTCTGTTCTTGTGATAGTTTGCTAAGAATGATGGTTTCCAGCTGCATCCATGTCCCTACAAAGGACACAAACTCATCCTTTTTTATGGCTGCATAGTATTCCATGGTATATATGTGCCACAATTTCTTAATCCAGTCTGTCACTGATGGACATTTGGGTTGATTCCAAGTCTTTGCTATTGTGAATAGTGCTGCAATAAACATACGTGTGCATGTGTCTTTATAGCAGCATGATTTATAATCCTTTGGGTATATACCCAGTAATGGGATGGCTGGGTCATATGGTACATCTAGTTCTAGATCCTTGAGGAATCGCCATACTGTTTTCCATAATGGTTGAACTAGTTTACAATCCCACCAACAGCGTAAAAGTGTTCCTATTTCTCCACATCCTCTCCAGCACCTGTTGTTTCCTGACTTTTTAATGATTGCCATAAGAAGACATTCATACAGCCAATAGACACATGAAAAAATGCTCATCATCACTGGCCATCAGAGAAATGCAAATCAAAACCACAATGAGATACCATCCTTATTATCTCTTAAAGGATCTAATATCATTGTATTTATAGTACCTTGTTCTTTTCCTCCGATTCATTTATCATGATTTTTATGTATATTATTTGTGGGTTCACTTTGTAGTATCTCCAGAAAGTTAGAAACAGTGTCTATCATATCCAGTGTCTATTATTTCCATTGCCTGGCACACTGGGTATTCAATAAATATATATATTTTTAAATTGCAGTAGAAAACACCTAACGTTAAATTTACTAATTTAACCATTGTTAAGCATACAGTTCAGTACTCAATAAATATTTTTTGAATTTGAATAAGTGGAATGAGCAATCCAACCAGCTGCCCCAAAGCTAGAAACTTCTGAATCATCCCTGACTCTTACTCTTTTTTCCTCCCTCAGACCCTATTCTTTAGCCTTGTCTCTTCTAACTAAACAATTTTGTTTACTCTTTCTTCCATCTTCACTGCATTGCTCAACAGCTCAGAACCTCATGATTTCTGGCCATGGATATTATAAAAGTTACCTATCTATATCCTTGTCTTCATTTTCTTCACTTTCTATCACATACTGTCTTCTGACATACTGAAATCTGATCATGTGTTTTTCCTTTATCAAATAGTATCCAGTGGTATACAAAGTTGATCCTGGAAACCAACTGAGTGAGCTCCAGTTCTGTTTTACAAGTGTAGACCCAAGACCTATCGAAGGAAGTCACTGGGGCCCCAGGTTAAAATGCCAAAGGTATCAGTAAACAGCAGAAGCTGAAGACAGGGAAGGCAATAGAAATAAGGCAAAGAAGATAGGAATGTTAAGACAAACTGCTCTGGAAGTGCTATGCATTATTATAGGAGGGCTCTGTTGCTCAGGGTATTCTCTCCTGCAGCGATGATGATGATGATGATGATAGAATGTACATACAGCAAAATGCATCCATTCAGTGTGCAGTTCTGCAAGTTTTGACAAATGCATACACTTGTATAACCTTCACCACACTGGATATAGCACTATTCTTTTACTTCCCAAAACTCCTCTGTATACCTCCCTACCCCTGGGCCAGCAGTAGTTATCTGTACCTATAATTCTACCTTTTCTGGAATGCCATGTAAGTAGAATCATACCAAATGTAGCCTTCTGAATAATGCATTTGAGATTCATCCATATGGTTTTCAAATACATAGCTGCATCAGCTACTGCAGCCCTGCCTACAGCATTCTCTCTTTCCTTCCTTCCTTCTCCCCTCCCCTCCCCTTCCTTCTTTCTTTCTTTTCCTTTCTTCTTTTCCTTTCTTTTCCTTTTCCTTTCTTTCTCTCTCTTTCTCTCTTTCTTTCTTTCTTTTTCTCTTTCTGTTTTTGCTAGGGTCTTGCTATCAGCCAGACCACAGTGCGGTGGTGCGATCATAGGTATACAGAGGAGTTTTGGGAAGTAAAAGAATAGTGCTATATCCAGTGTGGTGAAGGTTACACAAGTGTATGCAATTTTTTTCTGCTTCATTTTTGAATTAGTTTATTTCTCACTTAAACAAAATCAGTTAACATTATCATTAATAAACATTTCTTAGGAATATATTTCCCCTTGTCTTGGAAAATTCTAAAGTAAGTAATCTCATTTTAGTAAGATAAATAATTTACTTGTAATTGATGTTCAAAGCAATGTTAAGAGTAGTAATGAGCACTACTGAACTGGTGTAGCATTCCACCTGACTCGTGTTACTAACCCACTGCCAAATGAGAATAACTCTTGAAGAGATTTCAGATTCTACTTTACAGCATTTTAACATCTCACACCCTTTTAAAAAACCTTATGAGAACATTCACACAAGAGTATTTTTTTATAATAAAAATACTTAGGTTACTAATGATATATGATAGAAAGTTTACTCATGACACAAAGAAAATGTTTTGAACTACATAATATGTGTATGTATACTTAACTTTTTAAAAAGCATTTGGCAAGCCATATATTGTTCATTTATCTTTGCCTTCTTCTTGACATTTTAGGAATTAGGGTAACACTACTTGGACGCCTCCTTCAGAATAAGTAAAAGCTTAATTTCAAATTCAGATAAAAATAACATTTCTTTTGAAAAATATCTTTTGGAAATGTCCATTAATATCTTTTTATTGCTAATGTTTATCAAAGCAAAGGCTGTTGCTCATGGAAATAATGAAGTAAACATATGTTTGAATTCTTATTTTTGAAATTAAAAAGAATACTAGTAACGCTTTGGTTATGTGTACTCTGAAGTCTCAAGTTTCAAATATAATTAACATAGAACTGGTAATGGTTTGCATGTGATATATTAAATTGCATTAAGTAAATATTTTGGAGTAATTTTTTCTTTCCAAAAAATTAGAGGAGCTCTATTAGAAACACTATTGGGGGTGGGAGGGAGCAAATACATAATTTTTATACTAAGATATTTTTAGTCAATTATAAATTTGTGAGAATAGCATGGGTTGCAATGAGGATCACACCTGCTGTAGAAGGTAAAGTTTTGCTATGTAAAATTAAAAGTATTAGCAAGTTTTAAAGAAATATATAATAAGAATAACACATGATCAAATTTTTTCACATCTGTGTGAAAATCATAAGTGCACATTACATATATATTTAGTTCATTAAAGTCAAGCCAAATGACAACCTCTACTTAATAACTGAAGCTGTGAATACATTAAAGAATAAATTGTTTTTCAATTAAAATTAAAAAGAAAACCTGTTATTTATGCTAATCAATTAGATGAACCTTTTCTGTTTTGCTTCCTTGTGAAAATTTACGAGAAGTTTTATGTGAATGGTCTTCACAAAAAACTAAAAACCAAAAAACACCCACCTAGCTACAGTATAATCTAAAAAGGTATTTAAGAAGAGTTACACAGAAAAACACTAAACAATTTCATTTCAATAACATGTGGTGGTGGTGGAAAAATAGCTTCAGTATTTTTGTCCAAATGATTACGTAACTCTATTAATCTCTAAGAATTTGGAAATTATGATGTAAATGGAGATAAACATAATTATGATGTAAATGCAGGTAAAAAATTACCTTGAATTCACAAGGCATTTTAGGTATAAGAATGGTCTCAAACTGGAATTTAGCACTAGAAACATATTTTACTATAAAATAATACTACAAAACCTACCAGTTAAAGTCATATACTTTATAAGTTTACTTTCCCAAAGAATTATTAATTTACTCACAATGTATTTTCAATTATTGGCTTTGCTTTTCAATAAGATCATTATTAGAGAGGTTTATCCAGCTTTAAAAGTCTTCTTTCTGTAGCACTCTGCTGAATGCTGATTATTGGAAGTTTAAAAAAAAAATTAAGCTTCCTGGGCCATAAACTTAAAACCTAGTGAAACAGTCTCGCTATATGCAAGTTTGCGAAGAGGATGCTAACACACCTTTAATGATAATAGTGCTAATGGAGCCAATATATAGTATATATATTAATCCTTAGATTACAACTCTTAATCTAGGTATAGAAGCGTTTACATGTCCCACAGTAGTCTGACTCTCTGTACATAAGCTAGTTAAAGATATCTATTAACAATAAAAGTATGTCCTAAACTCTTGCTTAAATGTCATGGATACAGACAGTAAAAGGAATATTAAGGTATTTTACAATATCCAGTTGCTCCATTAACTCAATTGTGCTATGATTGTTTTTGAGACTCTTCTCCAAGTTCAAACACGAAAGGCTTGCTCTTCAAGCCTTTCAAGTTGGGACTTAAATCAAAAAACAGTGCCAAGCAAAAAGTTTAAGTAAAACATAAAGCCTTCATAGAAATGATTACGGGAGTTCAAGTTGACTGTAGTATCTTCTTTGTCAACATGTCAAGTAGTAAAACTAAAACTTTTCATTGAATTTACAGTTTATATTCTGTTATAATTTCTTCTTGAGACATAGATTACTTGAAATATATATTAATTTTAAATATACAGACTTTTTTTTTTTTAAGATGGAGTCTCGCTCTGTCACCCAAGCTGGAGTGCAATGGTGTGATCTCAGTTCACTGCAACCTCCGCCTCCCGGGTTCATATGATTCTCCTGCCTCAGTCTCCCAAGTAGCTGGGATTACAGGTGCACGCCTCCACGCCCAGCTAATTTTTGTATTTTTAGTAGAGACGGGGTTTCACCATGTTGGCCAGGCTGGTCTCAGACTCCTGATCTCGTGACATACCCTCCTCAGCCTCCCAAAGTGCTGGGATTACAGGCGTGAGCTGCCGCACCCAGCCCAGGCTTCTTATAGTTACTGTTTTGTTATTGACTTCTAGATTAATTGCACTATAGGCAGAGAACATAAATTAAACCCTCTGAAATTTGTTGAAAACATGCTACAGTTTGACATCCTCTCTTCCTTATTTGGATGTCCCTTATTTCTTTCTCTTGCCTCATTGCCCTGACCAGGACTTCAAATACTGTGTGAGAGAGAGGAAGTCACACTATCCCTGTATGCAGATGACATAATCCAATATCTAGAGAACACCCCAGTCTTGGCCCAAAAGTTTCTTTAGCTAATAAATAACTTCAGCTAAATCTCAGGATAGAAAATCAATGTGCAAAAATCACTAGCATTCCTACACATCAAAAACAGTCGAGCTGACAGCAAAATCAGGGTCAAACTCCCATTCACAATCACCACAAAAAGAATAAAATACCTAGGAATAAGCTAACTAGGGAAGTGAAAGATCTCTACAAGGAGAACTACAAAACACTGCTCAAATAAATCAGAGATGATACAAACAAATGGAAAAACATTCCATGCTCATGGGTTGGAAGAACTAATATTGTTAAAATGGCCATATTGCCCAAAGCAATTTATAGATAAAATGCTATTCCTGTCAAACTACCAATGACATTCTTCACAGAACTAGAAAAAACTATTTTAAAATTCACACGGGGCTGAGCATGGTGGCTCATGCCCGTAATCCCAGCACTTTGAGAGGCCAAAGTGGGCAGATCACGAGGTCAGGAGATCGAGACCCAGTATCTACTAAAAATACAAAAATTAGCTGGACGTGGTGGCACGTGCCTGTAGTCCCAGCTACTCAGGAGGCTGAGGCAGGAGAATCACTCGAACCCAGGGGCGGAGGTTGCAGTGAGCCGAAATTGTGCCACGGCACTCCAGCCTGGGCGACAGAGTGAGATTCCATTTCAAAAAATAAAAATATGGAATCAAAAAAGAGCCTAGCCTGAATAACCAAGGCAATCCTAAGCAAAAAGAACAAAGCTAGAGGCATCATGCTACCCAACTTCAAACTATACTACAGGGCTAGAGTAACCAAAACAGCATGGTACTGGTACAAAAATAGACACAAAACAGACAAAAATAGACACAAAATAAGTACAAAAATAGACCAACAGAACAAAAATAGAGAACCCAGAAATGAGGCCACATCCTTATCTGATCTTTGACAAAGCTGACAAAAACAAGCAATGGAGAAAGGATTCCCTATTCAATAAATGATGCTGTGATAACTGGCTAGCCATATGCAGAAAATGGAAACTAGATCCCTTCTTTCTACCATATAAAAAATTAACTGAAGATAGATTAAAGACTTAAATGTAAAACCCAAAACTATAAAAGCCCTGGAAAAGAATCTAGGCAATACCATTCAGGACATAGGCATGGGCCAAGATTTCAAGATGAAGACACCAAAAGTAATTGCAACAAAAGTAAACATTGACAAACGGGATTTAATTAAACTGAAGAGCTTCTGCACAGCAAAAGAAACTATCAACAGAGTAAACAGACAACCTACAGAATGGGAGAAAATTTTTGCAAACTATACATCTGACAAAGGTCTAATATCCAGCATCCATAAGGAATTTAAACAAATTTACAAACAAAACAAAACAAAACAAACAAAAACACCAAACAACCCCATTAAAAAGTGGGCAAAGCAGCTACTAACTAGGGAGGCTGAGGCAGGAGAATGGCTTGAACCTGGGAGGCAGAAGCTGCAGTGAGCTGAGATTGCTCCACTGCACTCCAGCCTGGGCAACAGAGCAAGACTCTCTCTCTCAAAAAAAAAGAGGCACCTACTGCCAAAATTTATGAAGATACTCTTCGGTTTGTGTAAGTGCCAAGTTTGTACTTGCATGCCTCCAGGAGTTAATGGCTCCTTAAATTTTGCACCATAATTGCCTCTCTTGCCTCACCACAGTCCTAACTCCACTGTGCATTTTTTGTTTGTTTTTCTTAAAGTGAAATGTATCAGTACAGACAGTTTGGAAGACTTCTGTCATAGTTTGTGTGAATCTATTCAAATACTCCAGATATAATCCCCTTCCTTTTTCATGTAGTAAAGGTGAGCTAACCAGTGCTTCCTTCACATTTATCATCAGTAATATACCCTAAAGTAGCCCTGTCAATATACAGCAATAGCACTCCATTTGCCATTTATTACTAACTGCTTAGTCTTTATACAGCATTTAGCAAATAGGCCAAATTTGTGAGCCATTCTTTATTGTTAAAGTACACAAATAAGTTATTTACTTTATTCAGGTTTCAAAGGCCTGTGAGTTACTGCTGCTGCACATTTGTCTGTCAGATTTGCCCCATCTGTGCACCATGGCTGGGACTAGTGTGAGTCAAGGGGATGCCCAGAGTGCAAGATTCGGGAGCCATTCACTTTTAGGGTGGTGCAGATGCAGAGCTCACACTTGCTCCAACCTAAGAGAATGTGCCTTATAAATTTCTCTTGCCTCACCCTAGTCCAGGCCATCAAGTGCACATATCCAAATATGTTTTAGAAATGACACCATATGTACTAAGGGAGGGGAAAAAGGAATGTTTCTCAACTTCCTCACCAGTAATTCTATGTTCTGAAAAGTCTTTTCAGACATCATAATATAAATGTAGAACAATGACCTTGAAGAAAAAAACTATTCAACTCTGACAGCCTGGGTTTTTGTGTGTGTGTTTGCATTGTAATGTACCTAAACTTCTTTATGGCCAATTATAAAATATTCTGATTTTCCCTCAAAATTTGCTATCATCTATCTATCTAGCTAGTTAGCTAGGTATCAGTCAATCAATTATTTGATGGGATCTTGCTGTGTCTCTAAGGCCGGAGTGCAGTGGCTCACCACAACCTCCGCTCCTGGGCTCAAGCGATCCTTCCACCTCAGCCTCTTAAAGTGCCGGGATCACAGGAATGAGCCACCTTGCTTGGCTTAATTGGTTTAAATGTTATTTTTAAAAGACTCTTTCAAGTAATCAGGTTTTCTCATAAGAGAGACACCAAGATTTAGGCTCATTTATACTTCCAATCACATTTTAAATAAGTATTAGGGCACAGCCTGCTAACTGACCCCTAAAATCCATTCTACCCTTCTATAGTAATAGAACTCTTGATTTTCAGCTGTAACACAGCTGCCCAGAAAAATAACTCATTTTCTAGCCTCCCTAGGTGGAAGTTGGTATGGCTATTTTTGTCCCTTCCTTCTTGTTGACTAGAATGGGGACAATGTTGGGCCATGAAGTATAAATCTAGGCTGAGAATGGTAGAATACTAATCTATTATAGATCTATTATAGATTACTACTATATTACTATAATAGGATCCCCGATGACTGTGAGACTACTGTATCAGCACTGGACCTTCAATATTTATTTGTAAAGAAAGAAAGAAATTTATCTTTTAATCTAAGCTGACATGAGGATTTCTATTGCCCACAGAAAATCCTAATTCCAACTAAAATTCTATTAACCAGAGACTCATTTTATTAAAAATATTTTTTAAATTAATAGTTATTATAGGGTCAACATACATATATTTTATTTATTATTATTATTATTATTATTATACTTTAAGTTCTAGGGTACATGTGCATAACGTGCAGGTTTGTTACATATGTAGGGACATGGATGCAGCTGGAAACCATCATTCTTAGCAAACTATCACAAGAACAGAAAACCAAACATCGCATGTTCTCACTCATAGGTGGGAACTGAACAATGAGATCACTTGGACTCGGGAAGGGGAATATCACACACCGGGGCCTATCATGGGGAGGGGGGAGGGGGGAGGGATTGCACTGGGAGTTATACCTGATGTAAATGACGAGTTGATGGGTGCTGACGAGTTGATGGGTGCAGCACACCAACATGGCACAAGTAAACATACATATATTTTAAAAAGGTAATTGAGTCAATGTAATTTGCTCTTAGCCATTAGCTAAAGTCAGACACACTGAAGGAAGGGTAGCTTTGTATAGGAGAGGTAGGAAATTCCAGAACATAAACTGTTTTGCAGGGGAAAAAGCAAGCCTAACTAAATCATCATTAAAAAGGTAAAAGCAGATTGAAGGTATTCCAGAGAGAGAAGCAGACACACTGAGGTTGATTCCCATTTGTTCCTAAGGCCCAGCTTGTATTCTTTGCTTAGGGTTTGGCAAAATATCTTCATGTCTTTATAACTTTATCCTTTTTGTTTAAGTAAGAAAATTCAAATACATGTCTTGTTTCTATTACTCATAACTAAAAAAAAAATACTAACCAATAGAATAGCTAATATATATAGGAGCATACCATTTATTCCGTAGTACTGAGGAACAGGGTATGACAGTAAGTAAAAAATTTACAGGTAAAATAAGATTACCTTTTGTTTTTCCTAGCTGTCACCAAACATTCTTGGCATTTTAAATTTTCTTTTAAAAACTATGTGTTTATTATTTTACTAAATTACATTTGATTCTCATTCTTTTTATACTATTCCTTGAAATGTTTGACATTTTCAATTTACATATGATAGGAAATTAACATATTGATTGTGTGTTTACTGTTTTTTCATCAAGAATGGCCCTTAGACACCATTCTGCACAGTTTTACACAGAAATCGAGGTAAACTTTTGGTTCTCTGATCAGCACCATGGAGGCTGGCAAGAACAAGCGCCTTACGAAAGGCGGCAAAAAGGGAGCCAAGAAGAAAGTGGTTGATCCATTTTCTAAGAAAGATTGGTATGATGTGAAAGCACCTGCTATGTTCAATATAAGAAATATTGGAAAGACGCTCGTCACCAGAACCCAAGGAACCAAAATTGCATCTGATAGTCTCAAAGGTCGTGTGTTTGAAGTGAGTCTTGCTGATTTGCAGAATGATGAAGTTGCATTTGGAAAATTCAAGCTGATTACTGAAGATGTTCAGGGCAAAAACTGCCTGACTAACTTCCATGGCATGGATCTTACCTGTGACAAAACGTGTTCCATGGTCAAAAAGTGGCAGACAATGATTGAAGCTCATGTTGATGTCAAGACTACCGATGGTTACTTGCTTCATCTGTTCTGTGTTGGTTTTACTAAAAAACGCAACAATCAGATACGGAAGACCTCTTATGCTCAGCACCAACAGGTCCGCCAAATCCGGAAGATGATGATGGAAATCATGACCCAAGAGGTGAAGACAAATGACTTGAAAGAAGTGGTCAATAAATTGATTCCAGACAGCATTGGAAAACACATAGAAAAGGCTTGCCAATCTATCCTCTCCATGATGTCTTCGTTAGAAAAGTAAAAATGCTGAAGAAGTCCAAGTTTGAATTGGGAAAGCTCATGGAGCTTCATGGTGAAGGCAGTAGTTCTGGAAAAGCCACTGGGGATGAGACAGGTGCTAAAGTTGAACGAGCTGATGGATATGAACCACCAGTCCAAGAATCTGTTTAAAGTTCAGACTTCAATTAGTGTCAAATAAAAAGTGCTGTATGTGACCAAAAAAAAAAAAAAAAAAAGAAATCGAGGTAAAGAACTTTCTAGAAGGAAGCCATTATGTGCAAAAGCTGAAAAGGGTGCTTGCTTTGTGGTTTGAATTTGCTCCTGGGAGTAAGTAATCAGTAAGACTGCTGTGAGTTACTTTGAGTTTACCCTGAGTTTTCCACAGTTTCTGTAGTCTACTCAAGTTCGAAAACATCCAAGTGAAAACCTTCAGTCTTAATTAGAACTTTCTAGAAAGAAGCAACAATATGAGTGAAGACTTCAGTTATTTAGCTGAGCCATAAGATATATAAATAGGGTTTCCATTTTCAGAGAGGGAGCAAGTAGACAGTAGTATCGCTGTCAATCACTGGAGCTCTGCCAATCAAGATCTTTGAGGAAGCCCTTTTCCACTTGACCAGGTTCACTTCATCATGGAATGTACCATGGGGCTCTTTTCTATGCAATCACAAAACTGTAAGTTTAATTTATTTCAATTTTTTATTGTCAATAATGGGCTGTTTATATTATGATTTTTATGGAACTAGATCATATAGTATTTAATAGCATACTTTAGCAGATGTATCTGGGAACAATTTCATTTATGTTCCTAAATTTTTCCTAATAACTTAAATTGCATATTGTATTAAGTGCATGAATTTTATCTAGTAGCTTGCATATTCATTAATTTATATTCATAGTTAGTAAAAGATGGTCAGTCATCACTGGAACTAACTTATTTTACTGGATAGTTGCATGTTTAATGTCAGTTTACTTCTCTAAACATTGATCTTTTCTCTTAAGCTTTTTTGTTTTTTATATACACAGATGTGAGCAACATTTTTATACACACAGAATAACATTTTAAATACACACTATATTCTGTTAGGCACTTTTTTTTTTACTTAATAATGTATCAGCAGTCTATTATTAATTTTTTTAATTAGGTTACCGTGTTTCACTCTGCCATACAGGCTGGAGTGCAGTGACACATTACGGCTCACTTCAGCCTCTACCTCCCAGGCTCTAGTGATCCTCCCACCTTAGCCTCCCAAGTAAGTGAGAATACGGGCATGAGCCACGACGCCTAGTTAATGTTTTTATTTTAATTTTTTGTAGAAACAGGGTCTCACTATATTGCCCAAGCTGGTCTCTAATTCCTGGGCTCAAGCAATCCTCCTGCCTTGGCCTCCCAAACTGCTGATACTACAGGCATGAGCCACTGTGCCTGGCCAGCAGTCTATTATTACTATTATTTTAAGAGATGGGATCTCAATCTCTGGGCTCAAGCAATCTTCCAGCCTCAATATGAGTAGCTGGGACTATAGACGGCTAGTCTTTTTTAGCATTAATTTTTCACTTGGGTTTCACCAGGTATCTTATCCAAACTACCAGGTGTCTTATCCAAACTAACTTTCAGATCAACAAAAGGTTACTGTGGATATGATTGTGTCTCTAATGTCTATGTCTGAGCATAATGAGGCATTTTCCAAGAGAAGCACGGTGCTAAACTGCTCAGTCTTTCCCATAAACATCATTTATTCCACAATGTGTCTGCAATGAAACATTACCTTCAAAATAATGTAAAAATAGCTATTCACATAGCTAACACATACTTTGCTATAAGAAAACTTAATCACCAGATAAGTTCTATGGAAAAACGTATTTAGAGTTCCAACTTTGAACCAGAAATACCTCTCTCTAGAGACAGCATGACACAGTAAGAAAAGCATGGGTTTTACACACAATGAACCTGAATTTTAATCCTGTGTCACTACTCACTTTTATCATTTTGAGCAAATTACTTATTCAAGGTTCAGTTTCTCATATGTAAAACAGAGATAATGGTATAGATTGTACGTGTGTGTGTGTGTGTATGTATATGTGTGTGTGTATATGTATAGTGTGTGTGTATCCTCAGTTGCTCTATGGATCAAGTGAGGTAACAAAATATTGCCCGGCATACAATAGGCACAGTTAAGTTCGTTTCCTTTCTTTTTTCTTTTCTTTTCTTTTTTTTGAGACGGAGTTTCACTCTTGTTGCCCAGGCTGGAGTGCAATGGCGCCATCTTGGCTCACCACAACCTCCGATTCTCCTGCCTCAGCCTCCTGAGTAGCTGGAATTACAGGCATGCGCCACCACACCTGGCTAATTTGGTATTGTTAGTAAAGACAAGGTTTCTCCATGTTGGTCAGGCTGGTCTCAAACTCCCAACCTCAAGTGATCTGCCCACCTTGGCCTCCTAAAGTGCCAGGATTACAGGTGTGAGCCACCGCACCCGGCCCATTTCCTTTCCTCTATAGAGAGATTAGGAATGCTTAATTAGCTCCAAACACCTGACGGAATAAAGAGGGATGGTATAGGAAGCAAGCAATGAGGGACTAGAGATTCAGAGAAACAAGTAATAGGTTTAGGTATTCTTTATGGTCAGAATGGATAAGGAACCTAAAGTTTCTTGATTCTGGCTGGTGACCCAGTCACTGTTTATTTTTGCTCTTATGGATACTGGAATTGGCCATCTCCTTTTGCCTTATATTTCTATCATCTGCTCCTTTCATTTAGTGTTTTTTCCCTCTTTCTCTAGCACAACCCAGCAAGACAGAATTTCAGTCATTGGGTTAAAAAACAAACAAACAAACAAAAAAAAAACACTTGATATAAAAACAAACACCTGGAGATTGACTTATGGAATGGCTGAATGAGGAACTCAGTGAACAAACTCTCCCTCTATACAGGAAAACAAATAAAATGAAGTATTTCAGAAGTCTGGCATTTAACAAAAGCCACAGAATGAAATGAAAAATTGTCTATTCAAAAGAAACTACTGAATTTCAATGTCCTTGAGAAAAATAGAAGCCCAGGTACCTGAGTAGAGTATGGTTCCAACATCATAAAATATTAATGGAAATGCTAGGTTCCAATCCTTTCTCTACTGGCAGGAGGTGGGGGACTTGTAATTTTTTCTTTATCACTCTGAGATCAAGTTAATCTCATTTTTAACACTACTACCTACAAAAATTAAATAACCTAATACAGTGGTAACAACACACCCATGACTAGATAGGCAAAAGTTATTTACCTAAAAAAATTTGCTAAGACCAACACACAGAAGACACTATATTATTTACAATGGAATCGTTCAATAGCTTTAGGTTTTGTTCCAAAGGTGTTTTACCTTTCCATGTAGTCATCACATATTAAAATTTCTAAAAAAGAGTGACAATCCAAAATTATACCTTGACATAAATCAAAGTGACAAAATTGAAATTCTTCAACAAAACATTTACCTGGACTGAGCCTTAATCTTTCCAGTTCATTTGTCAAAGGATGATTTAGATTTCTTCCTCTATATTAGTATAAAGCTGTCTCTCATGCCTAGCTGCTTTAGAGCTCCTTTCCTTTCCTCTCTCCTTTCCCCTTTCCTTTCCTCTTTCCTTTCCCCTTTCCTTTCCTTCTTTCTTTTTTTGTCTGTTTTTCCTTTCCAACTTGTATTACAGGTTCAGGACGTACATGTGCAGGTTTGTTACATGAGTAAATTGCATGTCATGGGGGATTGGTGTATAGATTATTTCATCACCCAAGTAAAAAACACAGCATCCAGTACGTACAGTTTTGATCATCACCCTCCTCCTACCCTCTACCCACAAGCAGGCCCCAGTGTTTACTGTTCCCTTATTTGTGTCCATGTGTACTAAACGTTTAGCTCCTACTTATAAGTGAGAACATGCAGTATTTGGTTTTCCGTTCCTGTGTTAATTTGTTTAGGATAACGGCCTCCAGCTCCATCCATGTGCTGCAAAGAACATGATTTTGTTCTTTTTTATGGCTGCATAGTATTCCATGGTATATATGTATCACATTTTCATTATTTGGTCTACTGTTGATGGGCAATGTAGGTTGATCCAGTGTGTTTTCTATTGTGATTAGTGCTGTGATAAACATACGCATGCATGTGTCTTTACTGTAGAACAAGTTACATTCCTTTGGGTATATACGTAGTAATGGGATTGCTGGATGGAATGGTATATCTGTTTTAAGTTCTTTGGGAAATCTCCAAATTGTTTTCCATAGTGGCTGAACTATTTCACATTCCCACCAGCAGTGTATAAGTATTCCCTTTTCTCTGCAACCTCACCAGCAACTGTTATTTTTTGACTTTTTAGTGATAGCCATTCTGCCTGGTATGAGATAGTATCTCATTGTGGTTTTGATATGCATCTCTCAAAAGATTACTGATGTTGAGCATTTTTTTCTCATAGACTAGATGGCCACATGTAGGCATTCTTTTGGGAAGTGTGTTTTCATGTTCTTTGCTCATTTTTTAATGGGGTTGCTTGGTTGTTTTTTGCTTGTTAATTTAAGTTACGTATGGATTTTGGATATTAGACCTTTCTCAGATACGTAGTTGGAAAATATTTTCTCCAATTCTATAGATTGTCTGTTTACTCTGGCGAGAGTTTTTGTTTTCTGTTTCTTTGTTTCTTTTTTGTTTTGTTTTGTTTTTCTTCCTTTTTTATTATTATTATTTTCTATTATACTTTATGTTCTAGGGTACATGTGCACAATGTGCAGGTTTGTTACATATGTATATATGTGCCAAGTTGGTGTGCTGTACCCATTAACTTATCATTTACATTAGGTATATCTCCTAATGCTATCCCTCCCTCCTCCCCCTACCACAACAGGCCCCGGTGTATGGTGTTCCCCTTCCAGAGTCCAGGTGATCTCATTGTTCAATTCCCACCTATGAGTGAGAACATGCTGTGTTTGGTTTTCTGTTCTTGCGATAGTTTGCTGAGAATGATGGTTTCCAGCTTCATCCACGTCCCTACAAAGGACATGAACTCATCCTTTTTCATGGCTGCATAGTATTCCATGGTGTATATATGCCACATTTTCTTAATCCAGTCTGTCACTGATGGATATTTGGGTTGGTTCCAAGTCTTTGCTATTGTGAATAGTGCCGCAATGAACATATGTGTGCATGTGTCTTTATAGGAGCATGATTTATAATCCTTCGGGTATATACCCAGTAATGGGATGACAGGTCAAACGGTATTTCTAGTTCTAGATCCTTGAGGAATTGCCACACTGTCTTCCACAATGGTTGAACTAGTTTACAGTCCCACCAACAGTGTAAAAGTGTTCCTATTTCTCCACATCCTCTCCAGTACCTGTTGCTTCCTGACTTTTTAATCACTGCCATTCTAACTGGTGTGAGATGGTATCTCATTGTGGTTTTGATTTACATTTCTCTGATGGAGTGTGATGATGAGCATTTTTTCATTTGTCTGTTGGTTGCATAAATGTTTTCTTTTGAGAAATGTCTGAAAGGCCGGGCGCGGTGGCTCACGCCTGTAATCCCAGCACTTTGGGAGGCCGAGGCGGGCAGATCATGAGGTCAGGAGATTGAGACCATCTTGGCTAACATGGTGAAACCCCGTCTCTACTAAAAATACAAAAAATTAGCCAGGCGTGGTGGCGGGCACCTGTAGTCCCAGCTACTCGGGAGGCTGAGGCAGGAGAATGGCGTGAACCTGGGAGGTGGAGAAATGTCTGTTCATATCCTTTGCCCACTTTTTGATGGGGTTGTTTATTTCTTGTAAATTTGTTTGAGTTCTTTGTAGGTTCTGGATATTAGCCCTTTGTCAGATATGAGTAGATTGCAAAAATTTTCTCCCATTCTGCAGGTTGCCTGTTCACTCTGATGGTAGTTTCTTTTGCTGTGCAGAAGCTCTTTAGTTTAATTAGATCTCATTTGTCAATTTTGGCCTTTGTTGCCATTGCTTTTGGTATTTTAGACATGAAGTCCTTGCTGTGCAGAAGCTCTTTAGTTTGACGAGGTCTCATTTATCGATTTTCTTTTTTTTTTTTTTTTTCACAATTGCTATTGGAGTTTTTGTCATGAAATCTTTATCAGGGCCAATATCACATAATGGTATTTCCTAGGCTTTCTTCTAGGGTTTTTATAGTTTTAGGTTTTACATTTAAGTCTTTAATGCATCTTGAGTTAATTTTTGTATGTGGTGAAAGAAAGGGGTCCAGTTTCAATCTTCTGTACATGGCTATCCAGTTAACCTGGCACCACTTGTTGAATAATGAATCCTTTCCCCATTGCTTGTTTTTGTCAACGTTCTCAAAGATCAGATGGTTATAGATGTGTGGCTTTGAGTTCTCTAAACTGTTCCATTGTTCTGTGTGTCTACCAGTACCATGCTGTTTTGATTACTGTACCCTTTTAGTATAGTCTAAAGTCAGATAGTGTGATGCCTCAAGCTTTGTTCTTTTGGCTTAGGATTGCACTGGCTATTCAGGCTATTTGTTGTTGTTATTCCACATGAATTTTGGAATAGTTTTTTTTTTTCCTAATTTTGTGAAAAATTAATTGGTAATTTTGATACAAATAGCATTGAATCTGCAAATTGCTTTTGGCAATAGGCCATTTTAATATTGATTTTTCCTATCCATGAGCATATAAAGTTTTTCCACTTGTTTTTGTCATCTCTGATTTCTTTCAACAGTGTTTTGTAATTCTCATTATAGAGATCTTTCTTCTCCCTGGTTAGCTGTATTCATAGGCTCTGTGTGTGTGTGTGTGTGTGTGTGTGTGTGTGTGTGTATTGTGAATAGGATTGTGTTCTTAATTTGGCTTTCAGCTTGGATGTCATATAGACTTGTAGGTATATAGAAATGATATTGATTTTTGTACATTAATTTTGTATCCTGAAATCTTGCTGAAGTTGTTTATTGGATCTAGGAGCTTTGGGGCAGAAACTATGATTTCAGTTATACTGAATTTGTTGAGAAATGTGTTATGACTGAGCATGTGGTTGATTTTGGAGTATGTGTCACGTGCAGATGAAAATAAGTATATTCTGCTGTCGGTCAGAGTGTTCTGTAGATGTCTGTTAGGTCCATTCAGTTATGTGTCACGTTTAGGTTCTGAGTATCTTTATTAATTTTCTGCCTGGGTGATACTGTCAGTGGGGTGTTGAAGGCTCCAATTATTATTGTGTAGGTATCTAAGTCTCTTTATAGGTCCCTAAGAATGTGTTTTATGAATCTGGGTGCTCCAGTGTTGGGTGTATATTATTTAGAATAGCTAAGTCTTCTTATTCAATTGAACCCCTTACCATTATGTAATGCCCTTCTTTGTGTTTTTTGATCTTTGTTGGCTTAAAGTCTGTTGTGTCTAGCATTAGAAATAGCAACCTGTCCTCTTTTTTGTTTTCCGTTTGCTTGGCAGATTTTTCTCTATCCCTTTACTTTGAGCCTATGGGTGTCAATGCATGTGAGATGGGTCTCTTAAAGACAGCATACAGTTGGGTCTTCTTTATCCAACCTACTATTCTGTGCCTTTTAAGTGGGGCACACAATGGCAGATTTGATATTTTACATTCAAGGTTAATACTGTCATATGTGGATTTGATTCTATCATTGTGTTGTTAGCTAATTGTTATATAGACTTGATTGTGTAGCTGCTTTATAGTGTCCATGGTTGATATGGTTTGACTCTGTCTCTCCACCCAAATCTTATGTCAAATTGTAATTCCCAGTGTTGGAGGAGGGGCCTGGTGGGATGTGATTGGATTATGAGGCAGATTTCCCCCTTGCTGTTCTTATGATGCTGAGTGAGTTCTCATGAGATCTGGTTATTTGAATGTGTGTAGCACTTCCCCCTTTCCTCTCTCTTCCTTCTGCCCCCACCATGTAAGACATGCTGGCTTCCCCTTTGCTTTCTGCCATGATTTTAAGTGTCCTGAGGCCTCCCTAGCCTTGTCTCCTATTCAGCCTGCAGAACTGTGAGTCAATTTAACCTCATTTTAAAATAAATTACCCCATCTTGGGTAGTTCTTTATAGTAGTGTGAGAACAGACTAATACAATGGTCTATGTATTTAGCTGTGTTTTTGTGGTGGCCAATAATTATCTTTGGTTTCTATGTTTAGCACTCCCTTAAGGACCTCCTGTAAGGCAAGTCTGTGGTAACAAATTCCCTTAGCATTTGCTTTTCTGAAAAGAAATTTATTTATTCTTATCGTATGAAGTTTAGTTTGGCTGGATATGAAAATTCTTAGTTGGGATTTCTTTTCTTTATGAATGTTGAATATAGGCTACCAACCTCTTCTGGCTTGTAGGGTTTCTGTTGAAAGGTCTGTGGTTAGCCTGGTGGAGTTCCTGTTATAGGTGACCTGCCCTTTCTCTCTAACTGCCTTTAATATTTTTTTCTTTCACTTGGATCTGGGAGAATCTGATGACCATATGATTTAGGGATGGTCATCTTATATAGAATCTCACAGGGGTTCTCTGAATTTCCTCCATTTGAACGTTGACCTCTCTAGCAAGGATGGGGAAATTTTCATGGACAATATCCTTGAATATGTTTTCCAAGTTGCTTGCTCTCTCTCCCTCTGTTTCAGGGATGCCAATGAGTAGTCGGTTTGGTTTCTTTACATAATCTCATATTTCTTAGGAGTTTTGTTAGTTCATTCTTTTTTTTTTCTTTACTTTTGTCTGACTGAGCTGTTTAGAAGAATTGGTCTCCAAGCTCTGAGAGTCTTTCCTCAGCTTGGTCTATTCTGCTGTTAATATTTCCGATTGTACTATGAAATCCTTGTAGTGAGTTTTTCAGCTCTATCAGATAAATGTGGTTCTTTCCTAAAATGACTATTTCATTTTTCAGCTCTTGTATCATTTTATTGGATTCCTTGGATTACATTTCAACTTTCTCCTGAATCTTGATGATCCTATGGCTATCCAGATTCTGAATTCTATGTGTGTCATTTTAGCCATTTCAGTCTGGTTAAGTATCATTGCTGGGGAGCCAGTGTGATTGTTTTGAGGTAAGAAGACACTGGGTTTTTGAGTTGCCAGAGTTCTTGCACTGGCTCTTTCTCATCTGTGTCGGCTGATGTTCCTTTAATCTTTGAAGCTGCTGTCCTTTGGATGCAATTTTTTACTTTTACATTATTTGATGTCATTGAGGGTTTGACTATGGTATATATTGTGTTCAGATGACTGGCTTTGTTTCTGGATTATTTCAAGGGGCCAAGGTTCTCTCAGCATTCGTGGGCTGCATGCTTTAACCCTGAGGGCCTGGTACCAGACCCACAGCTTTGTTATCTGGGACCTCAAGGTTAAGCACCTGCTGTGCTCAAGGGGCTGAGATATTCCCAGTCTGCTGGCAAGATCACTCTGATGTGGGGTGCTGGCAAAAGCATTTCATCAGGGTGGTTGCAGTGGGGTTCATGCCCATGGGCAGTGGGGACTGTGCACGTGCACTTGCACCAGTGGCGGCAATGAAGTGTGGTACGCATACACCAGTAGGGATGGGGCAGCAGTGCCTACATGCTGGCGGGGGCAGGGTGGCAGGGTCTGTGTGCATATGCTTACACCAGCAATGGCGGGGTGGCAGGGTGCACATATGTGTCCACTGGAGGGGGAATGGTAGGGTCAGGGTGGTAGTCACAAGGTCCGTGCACAAGCCCATCAGTGACAACAGGGTGGTGAGGTCTGTGTGCACACGCGCATATGCCATCAAAGTGCTGTGGGGGAGGCGGTGGGTGGGTATGCATCAGCAGGGACCTGTCTGCTGAAGCTCTCTGATAGTTATAGAGTATCCTTTCTTTAAAGCACCAGTCTTACAATTATAAGACCTTTCTTCCTCTCATTTCAAAACAGCATTTTAAAAACAATCTTAACCCAAACCATCCAATCCATACTGTACTGCAAACTTATGGGCTCACAAACATAAATGCAGTGTTGCAGTAAAATCGATTTTCTTGGATATTATTTTTAAATCATCAAAAATAGCCAAAAATGTCTTTTCTTAATTTAAATTAAATGGCATGGGGAGAAAAGAGCAAATATTAATACATGTTTTACTATGAATAAAATCCTACCTTAGGAGAAGTAGAGAGATCTTTTCCTGCAGAAACTGTGTTTTCATTTACTCCTCCTGTTTTTGGTGAGAGGACTGGTGGAGCCGGGGCCTTTCTTTTCACTCGCCTTTCAGTTTCCAGTTCTTGAATAGGATTTACCAAATTATTTGGAGAAGGAGTTGATTTAGGTTCATAAAAAGGGTTTGATCTAAGTGAAAGAAGAATTATTGTTAGATGTCTCTCAAAAAATAGTTCATTTACAAGTAAAATAATAAACGTGCACTGAAAACTAAAATTTCTTTTTTCAAATAAAACCCAAACCAGTGATAACCCAGAATTTGGAAATAATCACTGTTAATCTTTTGGTCCATTTCTATCCGAGTTTTTTAAAATTTGGCTTTAAAAAGTACTTAAAAATATTTAATACAAGGTCACAGTCAGCTCAAACTATTATATATAGAAACTTAGAAAAATGTTAAATATTAAAAATAATAAATCCTGTATATTTTCCATACCCAAGGAAAAGGAAGATGTAAAAATCTCGATTTGGTTTCTTTTTTTATGCTCGAGCTCTGTTACATTTTCTTGTATTTCATCTTTTCTTCTATGTTAAATTCTCCCCTCATTATGGAACATGTTTTAGTGGTTCAATCAGCAAGGTTCTGCTTATAGTAAATTCTCCTAGGCTTTGAAAATGTCTTTATTTCAGCCTTACATTTAAGTGATAGTTTAGCTGGGTAGAGAATTCTAGTCATCAGTTATTCTGTCTCAGGGTTTTGAAGATATTAATCCACTGTCAGCCTACCATTGCTCCTTTGTAAGTCATCTTTTCTATGTAGTTGTTAAGATCTTCTCTTTATTTCTGGTTTGAGCAATTTTGACACCTATGACATGTCTAGGTGTGGATTTCTTTTGATTTATTCTGTTTCAGACTCTTTGTATTTCCTGAGTCTGAAGAGTCATGTGTTTTATTGGTTCTGAAAAATTATCTGCCTTTATCTCTTTGATAGCCACTTATGTATTTTCTCTGTTCTCTTTGAAATATCTTATATCTATGTTGAACAACTACTTGTCAAGTTTCCTAGCCTTTCCATTTTTATAAATCTTTATTCTTCTTCTGTTATATTCTAGATAACTCTCTCACATCTCTGATCCAGTTCATTTTTTCTTCATGTCTAATATTCAATTCTCCAGGAATTTTTAATTTTAATAAGTGTATTTCTTCATATATCTGTGTGTATGATACCTCAGTTACAAAGATTTGAGTTACTAATCATTTAAACATACTTATTTCATAGTCTCTATCTGACAAATCTAGTATTTGAAGTTCTTGCATGTATAATCCTACTATTTCTTTTGTCTCCTGACTCTTCCTCTTAGTAAACTGTTTCCTTGTGTGTTTTGTAACTCTATATTTTGAGTTCAGAGTTTCATCTGAGGAATTCCTGTGTAGTCTAAGCTAAGAGTGCCTCTCTTCAGAGTGTTTAACACTTGCATTTGCCAAGTACTTTAGGACTAAGAAAATTAATATCTCTACACACTTGTAATTCACCTCTGAGATAACAGTGTGCTGGTACCACTACTGGTTAGGCACTAAATCAGAATAAGGACAAGAAGCCTCTACTTACGAAAGTTTTGAATGGTCCTTTTCCCTTTCTAGATCAGAGATCCCTAACTTAAATTCAATTCCTTACTTTTCAAGAATGAACAGGAAATGTTTCCATTTAGGTAAAATGTCCAGAATAGTCAAATTCACAGAAAAAAAAAGCAGATTAGTGGTAGCCAGAGAATGAAGGAAGTGGGGAATTGGGACTAAATGGTAATAGGTATGAGGTTTCTTTTTGTGGTAATGAAAACATCCTGGTATTAGATAGTGGTAATAGTATAACAATATAGTGAACATACTAAAAGTCACTGACATGTACATTTTAAACTGTATAATTTCATGTTATGTGAAGCACATATCAATTTTTTTAAGTGCTATGAAAATGGACAGGAACAGTGGTTGCCCAGAGATAGTACCATGCAAACACTTATCCCTTTCTTTACAATGACAAGTTACATACTTGCTGATTAATATATTTTAAATATAAATAAATGTAAGCAAAGAAAAAATATTTACAGAATTGGGACTATTTTTACATTCTGTTGATCACCTATGATTTGAAAAATCTATTTCAGAACTTTATGCATCACTCTAAGAGACAATTATTTTTATCTCGGTATTGTATATTTGAGTAATAAATTAGTTACATCACTAACTCATTGTAAGTTGAAAATTCACTGGTTATATTAAGGAGAAAATTGGACAGAATAATTTTAAATGACATTATTTATTGTTTAGAAAACAATTCATCAAGAAAAATGAATTATAGAGAGAAAAACCAAAGTTGGTTCAGGATTAATTTAAACATACTGGAAAAATAATACAAAATGAAGCTAAGGAAGAGTCTCTTCCTCTCACCTTGATATCTATGTTTCTTTGGAAAAACAAACTCCAAGTTATTAAAATGGGCATGTAGCTTCCCTGAATAAAATTCAATGAAAGGTTTAATTGGGAAACTGACACAAAACCATACCAGAAATGACTGCATGCTAGGCCTCAAAAGTCACTTCATAAAAGTTCTGAAAAAATAATACTGGTTTATTGGTTTTCATTTTTACTATATAAACTAGAAGAGTTGAATTATCCCCCAAATATAAGTAACTGAGAAACTCATTCAGTTGTTAAGTGTCAAGGATACGTCCTAAAAGGCAAGGAAGGATGAATACTTTCTTTTTGTGCTTATGGATATGCTGGGACACTAAAGGTAATTCCACACATCAAAGGATTCCGTACTATTTATTTGTGATAGTTTAATGTCATAGAGTATACAGGAAGAATTTGGTAATGGAAGATGAGTCATATAGGTTTTTTGCTTGATGAAAGGTCATAAGTTTATTATTGAAGTAAGAACGAATTTTGGAAGATTTCTGCTACTGACATTGAACCTATGAATTTTTGCAGAGAAAAGATGATAAATACCAAACAAGTAATTAATACAAACAGAGTTCTTCCTGGACTTGCACATTAGCTTATGTGCAATCTTTAGAACTTGTGTGTATATTTCTACAAAATAAAGAAGCTAGAGTATTTACAGACTCCCTCTGGTAACCCCAGATGATTGAGCAAGTTAGAATGCTCTTTATTCATGAGAAACTTGTAAAGACTGTGACTTTCATGTGGAAAAAGAATGGCCAAAAGGAAACACCCAGTGATTCTGATTTTAGTTTTTATTAAGGCATTTAAAAAGTTTAAGCAAACATTAGATGTCTCTTTAATTTGTTAATAAGAGAGCAGGTGTGAGTGTGTTGTGTAATACTCATGTATTTTGGAATACCTGAATGCCTGTACTTAAAGTTTGCATTTACATTCAAATATTCTAGGTGTGTGGCTATTACTCAGCACCTACACCACCCATGAGAAATTTTATTTCAATCACATGTTAGCTATTTCAAAGAAAACAAATATAATAACTTTACCAAGTGTTAGGCCAACTTTTCAACCCCCCATATAGTTATTAATTAGTAATAAGATGTCCACCTGGGTTTGGGTTTAGAATCAGATGATTATTATGGTGTAATTCTGAGACTTTTAGAGATTAGAACCTTTTTAGGTTTTATCAAAACCTAGCCATACCCAGGAAGCATGTAGCACATGTTATAAAATGTGGAAAAGATGAGAAACACAACTCCAGAGCAATAGAAAACAAGTCAATTTTCTCACTCTTTCATATAAAAGTCTCAAAATCTTTTTTTTTTTTTTGAGATGGAGTCTTGCTCTGTAGTTCCAGGCTGGAGCCCAGTGGCATGGTCTGGGCTCACTGCAACCTCTGCCTCCCAAATTCAAGTGATTCTCCCACCTCAGCCTCCTGAGTAGCTGGGATTACAGGCACCTGCTACTACACCTGGCTAATTTTGTATTTTCAGTAGAGAGGGGGTCTCACCATGTTGGTCAGGCTGGTCTTGATCTCCTGACCTCAGGTGATCCAACTGTCTTGACCTCCCAAAGTGTTGGGATTACAGGTGTGAGTCACCACACCCATCTAGTCTCAAAATATTTGTAGTTAGTTATTACAGTTCCCTTAAATCATCTCTTTTTAAAATCAAACGATCACTGTACTCTCAATCATTGTTTATTTGATGTGGTTTCTGAACACTTTAATGACTTTTTCTCTACTTTGTTAACATTCTGAATCAGCAATGCCCCTTATAAAATACAACAACTAGTAGACAAATAGTGCTCAAAATAAGAGCTAACCAATGCACAGTAGAGAGATAACATCTCTCCCTTTGCACAAAGCAACTACCCCAAACTTTCATGATTCAAAGGAGCCTTATTATTATTTCCCTCTCAACCCACATATACAGTATTTTGAAATATTTTCCTTTCAAGCTGCATTTTTAAAGAAATAACTATTTTTCCCAAGTTCTAAGTAATGTTAATACACAAAAGTTTATGTATTTCCAAGGAAAGCAAAGACTCATATAGCCTCACAAGTGATCATATAATTATTATTAATATTTATCATATAATTATATTACTTATTATTAAATATTTTAAAGATCTCTCCAGTCACACACCAATTATTTACATCAAATAGACCTAAAGACCCAAGAATTCCAAGCTGGAAATCACTCATGTGATATAATATTTCTGTTATTAAAGTTAAAGATTGCTGTTCTTTTTAAAACAGCTTTATTTAGGTATAAACAATAAACAATAAACGGCTTACACTTGAAAATAAAATTTAATCAGTATTTTTTATGCATGCATGCAAGTGTGAAAACATCAGCACAAATCAAGATAACAAACATTTCCGGTCCTTCCAAAAGTCTCCTGGGTGCCCCTTTTTAACCTCTTCCTCACTCCAGTTCTCATTGTAAACAACTACTGATCTGCTTTTTCTCACTATAGATTGTTTGCATGTTCTAGAGTTTAAAATAAATGGTATCACACAGTATACTATTTTCTGGTCTGTCTTCTTTCACTCAGCGTAATGATCTTGCAATTTACCAATAGTTTGTTCCTCTTTATTACTGAGTAGTACTGCATTGTATGGATATGCCACAATTTGTTTATCCATTTGCCTGTTGACAGATATTTGAATTGTTCCCATTTTGTTATTATAATCAATAAAGATGTTAAAATATTTACGTAGAAGTCTTTGTGGACATACAAATTCTAGTCACCTCAGTACTCCCAAGTACAAACTCTGTCTCCTTAATTCAGGGTGATTACTGGGATCTGTCTGCGTTTTTTTCTCTCTGAACTGCATTTAGAAACTCTCTCCCACAAATAATGTTACATAATTGCAGGGCTCATCTTCTTTGTTTCTGTTCTCACAGGGATCATTATCCTGTGCTGTTTGTGTCCAATGTCTGAATCTTACTGTTTCATATAATCTTACTCCAGTTTTTAGTTGTTTAAAAGGCTAAATCCAGTCTGTGTTATCCCATCATGGCTGGAAGTGGAGGTTTTGCTGTTGCTTTTAAAGCACACTTAGGGTCATGGTCTGTAGCCATATGGGCTGTGAACTGTATAACTCCAGATTACAATATGAACACATCCCCTTTTTATCCCCACTCCAGATATGGGCAAACGGCAGCCCTAATTACACAGTCTATTCATACTGAGCTTGTGATAATCCCTAATTTAGAAATATTATTTCATTGTTTGATATCTATACAAGTCGTCTTATCACATCAACACCACAAATGATTATTTTGTTCTCCTCCCCAACAGACCTGTAACACAACTGAAGTTTAATGTCTAGAGTTTGACAAAACAAAAAACAAAAAAACAAACCTAAATACCGTTTGTAATATAGTTTCTGTGAGAAGACACAATTGGAATTCCAACAAGAGATTCTAGGAATATATCTTCCTCACTAGTTAGTTTAGGGTCTACACACACCTACCTGGAAGAGGGTGGGAGAATAAGGTTTAAGACTATAAACATTCAGAAAGTGGATGAGTTAGATACTGACTTATAAAGTATACATTAATGATTTGTACCCATCTAAAGGTACATTACAAAAGAATCTCTTTAGTTAACATAGAGACTAACCTGTGATGACAGCAAAATGAAATGTACTTACTCATCCAACTCTTCTTCTTCAGTTTTAGAACTATCAGCATAGAGGTACTTGCTCATGTCCACAGGTCTTACATTTTTTCTTTTTGTAGACTGGGGAGGAGAATCCTTTATGGTCACAAATGCTTCTGGCTCATCGAATGGGTTCAAATACTGTGGAGTCTGCACCTCTTTAAAGGGATTATAGCTGTTATTATAAAAAGAGTCTTCTGTTCTTCTAGGTGAAGCTGTTTCAGTGATCGGTTCTATGAAATAAAAGCAGATGAATTAAATCACATTAATACCATATGATATTTTCTAATATTGTTTAGTATTCTCAAAAATATGACTGTTAAATTAATAAGCTCTATGGGGCTGAGAAAGTACAAAGCAATAATAAAACAATAATATACTTTAGAGGGGTTAAGTATTCTTAATGTTCAGAAGATGTGATATCTAAAACCTCTGTCAATTTCTCCAGGAATGGTACTCCCAAAAATGGCATTTTTGGATCTTTACTGTTTCTTGAGATACTCTGCAGTACCTAATAGTATTAACATTATGATATGTCAATTCTGAAAATGTTTTCTTAGATGTGCAAAATTACATTCTTTTATTATAGTCTACCAGCTTGCCATTACAAACTGATACATAACAAATTTCTGTTTTTAAAAGAACATGAAATGGGCTGGTTGTGGTGGCGTGCACCTGTAGTCCCAGTTCCTAGGGAGGTTGCAGTGGAAGGATGGCTGGAACCCAAGAGTTCAAGGCTGCAGTGAGCCATGATTGTACCACTGCACTCCAGCCTGGGTGACAGAGCATGACCTCAATCCAAAAATAAAATTTAATGCTGGGCACAGTGGCTTGCACCTATAATCCCAACACTTTGGGAGGCCAAAGTGGATAGATCACTTGAGGTCAAGGAGTTCGAGACTAGCCTAGCCAACATGGTGAAACCCTGTCTCTACTTAATATACAAAAACTAGCCCAGTAGGGTGGCGGGTGCCTGCAATCCCAGCTACTGAGGAGCCTGAGGCAGGAGAATCGCTTGAATCCAGGAGTCAGAGATTGCAGTGAGCTGAGATTGCACCACTGAACTCCAGCCTGAGAAACAGAGCGAGACTCTGTCTCAAAAAAAACCAGAAAACTAAAATAAATAAAATAAAATAAAATAAAATAAAAAGAACAGGAAACTGACTCACTTCTGAAATGTTCTTTGGTATTTACATAAGCACAGACCACTCAGGGATCTGATAATTCATTCTGTCCTGTGTTGTAAATATACTCACATGCCACTGAAATTGTTTTCTCAAAGTTTTCAAAGAACAGGTTTCTGTATGCTAAAAGACCTTAAATCTTTAGAGTTTTTAATGAGAATATTTTTTCAATATAACTTAAATCCAATCAATAATAACATAAGAATCTTCAGGTTGAAAGCACTATAATAATACTGGTAAGCTGATACAGATACCAAGTTTTTCTAGCTTTTATTATTTCAAATTTTAATTTGAAAACAATGGTACTTTTATTTTTATTTTTTGAGACACAGTTTCACTCTGTTGCCCAGGCTGTAGTGCAGTGGCAAGGTCTTGAACTTCTGATCTCAAGTGATCCACCTGCCTTGGCCTCCCAAAGTGCTGGGATTACAGGTGTGAGAAACCACACCTGGACAACAATGGTACTTTTTTTTTTTTTTTTTGAGATGGAGTCTCGCTCTGTTGCCCAGGCTGGAGTGCAGTAGTGCAATCTCGGCTCACTACAACCTCTGCCTCCCCAGTTCAAGCGATTCTCCCACCTCAGCCTCATGAGTAGCTGGGATTACAGGCATGTGCCACCACGCCTGGTTAATTTTTGTATTTTTAGTAGAGACAGGGTTTCACCATGTTGGTCAGGCTGGTCTTGGATTCCCGTCCTCAAGTGATCCACCTGCCTCAGTCTCCCAAAGTGCTAGGATTATAGGCATGAGCCACTGTGCCTGGCTTCAGTGGTACTTTTAAAATAAAACTCTGACTCAAAATACAAAACCACAATAATAGTAGCAGTACTTAGCATGAGGCTTTTTCTTTTATGTTTGTTAGCATTTTAAAACAAAACAAGAATTTGTAATAAAACTGTCTAAGATTTGCTGATAAAAATATTTTATCAAATTGTAGAAAAATTTCAGCAAGCCCAAAAGTCAAGTGTATTAAAAGTAATTTTAATTATACTATGCAATGCTAAAATATTCTGTGAGAGGAAGGCAGGAAATTGGTTATTGAAATTCTCAAGAAAAATTGTTTCCTAAGTGACATTTCAAACAACTTAATCTGATTATTATAAACATTTTATGACTGACATTTATTAATGACTTTTATTTTATTTTTTTGAGACAGAGTTTCACTCTTGTTGCCCAGGCTGGAGTGCAATGGCGCAATCTCGGCTCACTGCAACCTCTGTCTCCCAGGATCAAGATATTTTCCTGCCTCAGCCTCCCGAGTAGCTGGGATTACAGGCGCATGCCACCATGCCTGGCTAATTTCTTGTATTTTTAGTAGAGATGGGGTTTCACGCTGTTAGCCAGGCTAGTCTTGAACTCCTGACCTCAGGTGATCTGCCCACCTCAGCCTCCCAAAGGCCTGGAATTATAGGTGTGAGCCACCGCACCTGGCCAATGACTTTTATATTTTAAAATCAGACTACGTATACTCTAGATGTTAGCCCAGAAAATTTGTCTTTATGTTGAAAAGAACGTAAAATGAAAACTTCTGAGCTGAAATTCTATACACCATGGTGAAGCAAGTAAAAAGTGTGAAAGAGAAGTCATAAAATCATAGTAAATCAATACTTGAAATGAATTTAAACATAGCCTACATTAAAGAAGAGACTCAGCAATAGTATCTTTTGTAATACCATGATAATATTCAAACTTAACACCACTAGAATCTTTACAATCATGTAAATTAAGCATTTTCTTTTCTCCATAAGGGAAGAGAGACTGTAAAGTTTTTCCTATCCAATTTTGTATTAACAAATATCAGGGCTCAAATGCTTAAGAAACTGACAAAATGGGTCAATAAAAGTAAGATTTTTATTTCTTTCTTTCAGGAAGAGGATTGCAAAAATTAATCCAAGCAAATTCATCAGTTACAACACCAAAAGCAAGAAAGTATACAAACTATAGAGCAAGATTTGAAGATGCTAGAATAGGCAACAAAGGCGGGTTTAAGAGAAGACTCCTTCCTTTCTCTCTCTCTCTCTCTCTCTCTCTCTCTCTCTCTCTCTCTCTCTCTCTCTCTCTCTCTCTCTCTCTCTCTCTCTCTCTTTTTTCCCGAGCCGGAGTTTCACTCACTCTGTCGCCCAGGCTGGGGTGCAGTGGCACGATCTTGACTCACTGCAACCTTTGTCTCCTGGGTTCAAGTGATTCTCCTGCCTCAGCCTCCCGAACATCTGGGATTATAGGTGCGTGCCCTACACTGGGCTAACTTTTGTATATTAAGTAGAGACGGGTTTCACCATGTCAGCCAGGCGCATCTCAAACCCCTGGTCTCAAACGATCCACCCGCCTTGGCCTCCCAAAGTTCTAGGATTACAGGTGTGAACCACTGTTCCCGGCCTACATTTAATAGCTTTCTAAAAAAGTCACTCAAGGGCCAGGTGTGGTGGCTCACGCCTGTAATCCCAGCACTTTGGGAGGCTAAAGTGGGTGGATTACAAGGTCATGAGATTGAGACCATCCCAATCAACATGATGAAACCTCGTCTCTACTAAAAATACAAAAATTAACTGGATATGGTGGCATGCGCCTGTAATCCAGGCTACTTGGGAGGCTGAGGCAGGAGAAACGTTTGAACCCGGGAGTTGGAGGTTGCAGTGAGCCGAGATTGTGCCACTGTACTCTAGCCTGGGTGACAGAGTGAGACTCTGTCTCAAAAAAAAAAAAAAAAAAAGCCACTCAAGCACACAAATGTAAGAGGAGAACTGAAGCTGTAAAAGCAAAAAAAGAACCATCTGAACAATTGCAACACATTTTTTTCTTCCCCAAATACTTCTGTTTTGAGGCTGCAAGTTTTTAATCAATAAAGATAAATTATTTCTATAAAAATATTTTTAAAACAAAAAATACTTACTCCAAAGATTCTAATAGGCATATATTTAAAGAGAACTCTGGTTGACATGTATTTGTTTGGCTTTACAGGTATAATTAAAGATTCTGAATCAGGCTGGCTTACCTCTTCTACATAGAAATATGATTTTACGTGTTGTCTGCCACTCTCTTTTATACCTCTGATAACAGACTTACATTTAGAAAACTTATTTGATTTTAAAATAGAAAGTTCAAATACTGAATGTCTCATTTTGTAAATATTTTTGAACTCAATATACTTAATTGTATGTAGTACAAAATCAAGAAGTTGTGTGTTAAAAGAAGATACCTGATTAAGAATCTTAGCTCCAACTCCACTTCCATTTACCTAAAGTCAAATCATTTAACTTCTCTCGGTCTCAGCCTCCTAATCTATGAAAAGAGGTAGTTGTTGACTGCCTCTGCGATTTATTGTGACTTTTTTTTTTCTTTTTCTGAGATGGAGTTTCGCTCTTGTTGTCCAGGCTAGAGAGCAGTGGTGCAATCTTGGTCACCGCAACCTCCGCCTCCCAGTTTCAAGCAATTCTTCTGCCTCAGCCTCTCGAGTAGCTGGGATTACATGCATGCGCCACCATGCTGGGCTAACTTGTTGTATTTTTAGTAGACGCGGGGTTTCTCTATGTTGGTCAGGCTGGTTGCAAACTCGTGACCTCAGGTGATCTGCCAGCCTCGGCCTCCCAAAGTGCTGAGATTATAGGCATGAGCCACTATGCCTAGCTACTGTAACCTTTTTAAGATTTAAAATACGTTCATAATATATAGCCTTCAAACAAAATAAAAACTTGTGAATACAAACTTCCTATTAATAATTTGGAGTCTGGTAAGAAGGGAGAAAGTAAAGGAAGAGGAGAAGGAGAAAGAATTATGAAATGATATTGCCATAACAGAGTGAATCCTGAAGCTAAAACCTCATTTTCACCATGACAGGCAGTAGCAAAATTCTTTAAAAGTCATGAAGATTTCTCAGACGCAGTCAAAAAAGATGTAAACAGTGGTTAATCATTCTTGCATTTATGTTAAGCATACAGTTCAATCAAATAGAAGTCTCAATTCTGCAACAGCCCTTAGCCAGGCTTTATGAGTTCAAAACTACTTGATAAGAAAAATGGCTCAGGAAAAAAAGTCCCTGGTTTTACACCTCACGAGTATGCTGTATATATATAATAGCAGCGGTTCTTAACCTACTCTCTGCTCCATGTTTTCACATGCATAACTCACTCTCACTACTAATTCTCAGCTAGAGAATCTCAGCCAGAGAGACATAGAGTTAGGGTCAGAAGGGCTCATGAGACTGTCAGGGAAAATGATCCATATAGAGAAGCTACGTCCACCACCCCAAAATCAGTATATCCCTGACCTTACTTGGTAGACCAAATGAATGAGACTTGTAAAGCCCCATGTAAATGTTTACGTAAGGCTTTCTTTCTTCTTTAAAAGCAATTCCATAGAAGTGACCCAGAATTGCTGATCAACTCCAAGTGGTATTGAACACAATATCATTATAAACAATAATTTTTTTTGTTAGTCTCTTAAGAATATATTTTCCTGCCCTTACAGTTCAAGACAACTTGACTATACAGAGACTTTAAAAGGACAGAAAAACTTGCTACCTTCTGAGTCAGGATCTCCAAATGGATTTAATTCTGCAACATCAGAGTCATCAAATGGATTTGAATTCACGGTGGCCAAATCCTTTTCTGCTTCATCCAAAAAGTTAAGTTTGTTGATAAGCTCTGAAAATAAACATATGGGTTAGTTTCCTGTTACGGTTAAGTGTAAGTATTGATCATTTGTGAAACATTTCAAATGGTAAAAATTCACACGAATAATACCTGCAAATAATAGTATATAGCATTTTACCAATGACAGAATGCCATTCAAGTATTTTGTAGCATACCAACATTTTCAAATAAAACAAAACAAACATTTGAGTATTAATTGAAAATTACGCCAGATAACGAACTATACTAAAGAAACTTCCATCTCAATTTAATTTGAGCCAATAAAAAAAGTGCTGACATAGACTTTTAGAAAGAACATTCATCACTACCAAACAGGAATAACTGAAATGGGCTTATGGTAAGCAAATATTCTAAAAACAATATATTTATAATATATAAACACACTCAAGAAATAGCATGTTATATGACATTGCATTTTGAAAATGTTTTAAAACCACTGTCTATCAAGGATCCTGACACAAGACTTTGCTAAAGATAAGTTCTGTTATCTTATTGCCTGTTGGTGCACTACAAATTACCAAAGAAAACATTCAAGGAAAAGCACAAAGACAAAACTGACAGCTAAGTACAGACAGAAGTCAAGAGGTAGCAGGTCACAGTAAATACAGGCAATCAGAAGCAGAAAGAAAGGAGGAAAGCTCTTAGACCTTCAGAGGAACTGGCTGATTTAGCTGAAGGCATATTTGCTTGCTTTATGCAGTCATCTTGATCTTCATCTAAGCTGCTCAGAGCATTCAACTGGTTTACAATTTCTGTAAACAGAAGCCAGTCAAGACAAATATAAGGTAAGGTCATTTAATTAAAGAAAAGTAGGAGCATGCTGTTACCCAAAAAGACAAAGAGGAGATGCTTGGTTAATCAACAGAATACATTCAGTGGATGTTATTTTTATGAACCGTAACAGATATGTTTAACTGAATGTTATGCTGTACCCATATTTTAAAATAGAAAACATTTTATTGTTAAAATGTATACTAGTAACATAAAAACTATGTTAATAAACACAAAACGAGATAATAACCCAAGAAGCTGACACTGGCTTTCACATTTTACATTTGTAAAACAGAACTGTGCTTTAAACACATACATTAAAAACAGAATAAAATACATACTCTGATACTAAAGAAAATATTTGTCATTTGTTTAATATTCTAAATTTAAACAAAAAGTTTTAAGAATATAAATGCATGAATTATGTACACAATAAATATGTCTTCATGTTGCATTTTAAAAACCAGTACTAAAACAAGAAAAGCAAGCAAAAGTTATTATTTTCTACTCCCGTTTTTTTTTAATAGGATCTGTTATTTTAAGGCAACTTTAGAGTATATGCTTTAGAAAAATCTGATAATAAAGACAATAAAAGAGAACAAAAAAGGACAGAGAAACAAATTTAAGATACAATTTTTTACATGAGTCATCTATATTTCGAACAACTCTGAATATGTGAAATTATCACCCAGCGGGTGAAAATTAGACAATTCAAATAAGAACCTTTTAGGATACTACAGGTAATCCCTGATGTTTCCAAAGTTAAAACCTAGGAATAATGTAGTTATTATGATACAGCAAATAGATTCAGATTATTCAGTAAGGAAAGAAAGAAAATGATTGGAAGTAGAACACAGTTGTAAATCTGACATTAAAAGTACTGTTCTTTAACACTGTAAATCTAAGGACACATGCTAAATTTTATTTGAACTAAATCATTGAATATGCATTTATAATATGGCTGCCTGCAACTATTCATCTATTGCACAAATATTTATTTATCAGTCTGTGCCAAGACCTATTCTTGGGACACAAAAACAAACATGGTATTGTCCTTGTGGAATTTACATTCTATAGAGACACAAATTAACATGGAAACAGACTTAACAAATACCTATAGGCATACCACATTTTATTGCACTTCCCAGATATTGCATTTTTTATTAAGTAAAGAGGGTTTTTTTTTGCTTAAAGCAACAAAAAATTTGTTATCCAACTATTGTGGGGATCAGAAGACTTGCTGGGCTAAAATTAGGATGTTTGCTAGGCTGGATTCCTTTCTGGAGCCTATAGGGAAGGATTTGCTTCCCTCCCTTTTCCAGCTTCTAGAAGCCACCCTTTTCTAGAAGTCTAGAAGCCACTCCTTAACTTGTGACCCCCTTACTCCATCTTCAAAGCCAGCAACAGTGGGCCAAGTTGTTCTCACATCACATGTGCTGACTTTCTCTTCTGCCACTCTCTACCGTTTAAGCACCCTGGTAATTATATTGAGCCACATGGATAACCTAGCATACTTTCCACTATGTCATGGTCAGCTTATTAACAACCTTAATTTCATCTGCCACCTTACGAATGGACAGTTTGTGACAACTCTAAGATTAGCAAGTCTATCAGCACCATTCTTCCAACAGCATGTGCTCACTTCATGTCTGTGTCACATTTTGGTAATTCGTACTGCTACAGGATCCTTGGGATGTACCTTTTCTGGCTGGAAACCTCTGTGGCCGGTGGTGTCTCTGCCTGAGTTTTTAGCTCAGGCCTGCTGGACTCATTCCACCCACTTGGCCTGGCATGCTGCACTTGGCTCACGCTACTAACCTGGATCCCATGTCTACCAAGGGCGAGTCAGGCATGGAGTGATGAGGGGAGTGTGAGTGACAGTGGGGTCTAGCCACTGTGCAGTCAGACACACCAGCTGCTGTAGCAGACTGGGAAGCTCCATGTGTGGCATGGGCACCAGCTCTCTGCAAGGCTGCAGGTAGACCAGGTGCACTGCAGTTTCCACATCTGGCACTGAGGAACATGGTGGCACCTGGAAGCTTGGAAATGCCAGGAACCACAGGGCCCCAAAGAGGGAGTCACAGCCCTGGCACGGGGAGCTCCCAGATATGGGCTCCCTGATGGGCAGCAGCTCTTTTCTTCTCTTCACCTGCAATGTGGTGAGCAAAGGGCATGTTTCAGCCCTGTTTATGTTACAGTTCTTTTAACCCTGCCATTCAGTGGGGCTAAAAGAGCTGAGTTCTTGTTCTGCAACTAGAAGAATGAGGTACACAGACAAGTGGAGGGTGAGCAAGATAAAGAAGAGCTTTACTGAGCAATAGAACAGCTCAGAGGAGACGTGCAGTGGGTAGCTCCCTTCCACAAGCAGGGTGTCCTGACAAGTGTTCAGCTCCCAGCAGAGAGGAGACCCTGGAGTGCGAAGCTCTTCTCTGCAGGTAGGTAATTCTGTCAACTCTGCAGCTCTCAGCAGAGAGGAGACCTTGGAGTGGGTTGTTCCTCTTTGCAGGTAGGTCATCCCATTGTCTTCCTAGCTCTCAGCAGACAGGAAGCCCTTGAATGGGTTGCTCCTCTTTGCAACTGGTTGTCTCGATGTATTCCAAGCTCTCAGCAGGGTGGAGATCCTGGAGTGGGTTGCTCCTCTCTGCAGGCAAGTAATTCCATCAACTTCCCAGCTCTTAGAAGAGAAGAGGCCCTGGAATGGGTTGCTTCTCTCTGCAGCTGATTGTCCTGATATCTGCTCAGCTCTGACAGAGCCCAGGGCTTACATGGGCCTCAGAGAAGAGGAATTGCATGCTGACTGGTCCATGGGCAGCCTGGAAAAAGCACCACAGCCTCCCACTCTGGTCTGTGGAACTGGCAGCCTGGTCCCCAGCCTTCAGGCCCTTCCTGGCCTGAAGGTGGGGCCTCACTGGAGACCTTCCTCCTTCTACCCAGGAACCTACCTCCTGCTGCCATTCATGGTGCCTAGGGTGTAGGTGCCAACAGGTGCCTGCAGGCCAGCACGGAGCTGCCCTCAGCCACCCATTGGCTTCCCTCCTATGCTCGTCAGCGGCCACAATCCAGAAGGGATCTGATGCCAAGGTGGCAGGGGGCTGGTGTGTCAGCAGTGTCCTGAGCATGTGCACACCTGGCCAGGCTGTGAAAGCACCCGAGCTCAGCTCCAACTTTGTTCCAAGATTGGAGCAGGTGCCAACAGCAGGGAGAAGCCAGATAGCAGGAGCAGGTACTTCCAAGCCTGAGAGGGCAGGGGAAGCTTCCCAGGCCCCCAAGAGTACAGGGATGTCTGGGTCTGCAGCCGCAGTTTGGGCAAGCTGTGCCGGGGGGGTTGGGGCTCCTGCCTGCTCCCTGCAGCGGGAAGCCCAGGTCCACAGCCCCAACTTGGACAGCTGCAGCTGCACCCGGGAGGGCAGGGCTCCCACCTGCTCCAGGGTCCAAGAGCAGAGGGGTACCTGGGTCTGCAGCGTGGCTTGGGCAGATTTAGTTGCACCCAGGGAGCTCCAGCCCCAACTCAAAAGGGGTGGGGCTCCTGCTTGTCCCCAGTTCCTGCCAGCCGCTTGGAGCGTGTGGCCTCAGCCATGCCTCCCTGCTGTAGCAGGCGTGATGGCAGCCACCACTCCAGACAGCCCGCTGTTGCCATCATCACCATATTCTACATCTTTTCATTATATCTGTCATGGCGATTTGTGATGAGTGATCTTTGCTGTTACTACTAAAACTGTTTTGGGTTGCAATGAACCACACCCACATAAGACGGCAAACTTCATCAATAACGTGTGCATTCTGACTGCTCCACTTGGTTTTTTCCCCATCTACCACTCCCCAGACCTCCTTATTTTCTCAGACACAACAATATTGAAACTAGGCCAGTTAAACCCTGCAAACACCACTAAGTGTTTAAGTGAAAGGAAGAGGTGCATGTCTCTCCCTTTAAACGAAAAGCTAGAAATGATTAAGTTTTGTGAGGAAGGCATGTCTAAACCAAAGACATTCTGAATGCTAGGCCTCTTGTGCTAAACAGTCAGACAAGTTATGAATGCAAATAAAAAGTTCTTGAAGGAAATTAAAAGTTCTACCCCAGTGAACACATGAAAGATTTAAAAAATGCATAATGCCTTATTGCTGATGCAGAGAAAGTTTTAATGGTCTGGATAGAATATCAAACCAGCCATAGCTTTCCCTTAAGCCAAAGCCTAATCCAGAGCAAGGCCCTAACTCTATTCAATTCTATGAAGGCTGAGAGAGGTGAGGAAGCTGCAGAAGAAAAGTCTGAAGCTAATATAGCTTCAACTTGGGTCAATACTGAAGAATGTGACTTCAAGTTGAAGTCAATGCTCATTTACCATTCCAGAAAATCCTAGTGCCCTTAAAAATGATGCTAAATCTATTCTGCTGTGCTGTATAAATGCAACAACAAAGCCTGGATGGCAGCCTATCTTTTTACAGCATGGTTTACTGAATATTTTAAGCCCATTGTTGAGACCTGCTGTGCAGAAAAAAAGATGCCTTCCAAAATATTACTACTCATTCCTTCTTAGCATGCTCCCTAAAAAAGTAACATCACTGCTCACTGACAATGCACCAGGTCGCCGAAGAGCTGTGATGGAGATGTACAGATGATTAGTGTTGTTTCTGCAACACACAGTTCAAGGAGTAATTTTGATTTTCAAGTCTTATTATTTAAGAAATACATTTTGTAAGATACAGCTCTTGTAGGTAGTGATTCCTCCAATGATCTGGGCAGTCAATTGAAAACCTCTTGGAAAGGAGTCACCACTCTAGATACCATTAAGAATTTGTGATTCATGGGAGGAGGTCAAAATATCAACATCAACAGGAGTTTGGAAGATGGAAGAGGCTGATTCTGATCCTCATGGTTGACTCTGAGGCATTCAAGACTTCAGTGGAGGAAGTAACCACGGATGTGGTGGAAATAGCAAGAGAACCAGCATTAGAAGTGAAGCCTAAAGATATAACCGAATTGCTGCAATCTCATAACACCTGAATGGATGAGGAGTTGCTTCTCTGGATGAACAAAGAAAGCAGCTTCTTGACATGGAACCTACTCCTGGTGAAGATGCCGTGACATAATGGTATTGCACACTTAATAGACTACAGTATAAACGTAACTTTTATATACACTGGGAAATCAAAAAATTTCTGTGACTTGCTTTACTGCAATATTTGTTTTATTGTGGTGGACTGGAAGCAAACTCACAATATCTCCAAGGAATGCAGGTATGAAAATACTAGGCTGTCAGAGATATGTTACAGTTCTTTCAGCAAAATATATATGAAAAGTTGATAAGCTTATCAACTTCCCTTTTCTAAAAGAGAAAATATATTTTGCATAACCAAAATTGCTTGAGATAGTCAAAGTAAACCATAGAAAATAGAAAGTAAACACAATTAATGCCAGTTGAACTTTTTATCCCAATGTGAATAGTAGGAGTGGAATAGTCAGACTTACAAAGTTTCTTCTTCTATCTTGTTTCGTCAGTAGTTTTAAACCGTACTCTGACTCAAGGTAACCTAGCAAATTTCTCAGGAGGTAGAATTAATTCATAAATTAGATAATTTACCTGCCTCTAGCAGTCATTGTAATTTTGTAATTTTTAGGAAAAATATAATGGAGTGTAGGATCAATGTTAAGTGATTGCTAGTCTCATGACTGATTTTTTTTTCATTCTTTACTAGTTTGGCATTTTTCAAAATTTACACATGATTTATTTTTAACTTTAAAAATATTAATAACTCTGAACATATAAAAAGAAATATTAACAACAGCAGCTAATAATTACTAAGCAGTGGGAGAGGCTTTGCATCCATTATCAGTTAATTCTCATAAATAATCAAAAAAGAATTATTATTCACATCTCATCATGTATATTAGTATTATTTATTTGCCCTACAGGAATAACTTTGAAAATATAAAATATGAATCACTTTGAAAATATAAAATATAAAAACAAGTAACAATAGCAGTTAATTATTAAGTAGTAGGAAAAGCTTTGCATCCACGATCAGTTAATTCTCATAAATAACCAAAGAAGTATTATTATCCACATTTTATCATATATCTTAGTATTATTTGTTTGTCCTATATTCCTATATGTACAATTAATAGGTAAAAAAATGTTTATATAGTGCTCAAATATTTGTAGTTTTGTTTATATAGCTAAAACATTTTAATTACCTTATGTTCCTAAAAGTAATCTCAATGAGAGAAAATATCAATCATTTATTAAACATCTTATATATGAGCACTTCAGGGAATATAGAGGAAGTATTAGAGTTAGTCCTTCCCTTCAAAACATTAATATTGTTCCACAGAGTTTTAGGTATAATGTCGGCATTTTAAAAAATACTGTCAAGATGACTCTATTACATGACTGAATTATTTTTCTGAATGCTTAGAGTATTTCTTCCTCATCATCATGCTTTTGGTGACATCTAAAATCACTTACGGCCATTTCATCATTAACTAATTCAAAGTAATTTCTTCTTTACATTCTCTTCACTAATGACAAACTGTCCTAGTAGTTTCCGCCATTTATCCTTAGCTTAAGTAAATCCCTACTTCACTCCTAGAACTTCTGCTTCTACAACTTTTATTTACATTAACAGAGTGAAAAGGTAATTTTGATTATCTATACCAATGCTTCCTTTATTTGGTTTGCAAATAAACGTTAATACAAATCTTAAAAAAGCAATGTACAAAAAAAACCACTTATCTATTTAATAAGCATTTATCAAGTACCTATTGTATGCCTGTGCTAGTACCTGCTCTCATGGCTTCATATTTTAGTGGGACAGACAGGCAAGTAAAGTAATATATACTGTATGATAAATATTATCATTGAGATAGCACTGTAGGCTATGGGAAACTAACTGAAAGAGAGATATATAACTCAAGAGATTAGGAGGGCTTCCTGGATTTTTATCTACACTTGAGCTAACACAAGACAAATAGACATTATGATTATTAAAATAAAAGAGGATATAGATGAGGACAAAGGGAGGCAAAGAGAACATGACATACTTGAAGAACTGCAAATTGGAGTTTAAGATGCCAGCGATAGGAAATGGAATGAGATGGGGCTGGCAAATGTCCCATCATGAAGGTTGTTGTGATCAAACTAAAGAATTTGAACTTTATTCTGAGAGTTATGGGAATCTAGCATATTTCAGAAACAATATTCCAGCAGCGACATGGTGGCAGCATTTGGGAAAAAAGGATAGAAAGCAAGACAAAGCATCACCACTCCATGAGAGAAGGCACTCAATAAATACTTGTTAATTGAAGAATAAATTAAGAAGATTTGATGATTAATTTCGCCGAGATGAGAGGCAAAGAAATCCAGGATAAGTGCTATGTTTGTGTGTTGGGTGACTGTGGATAGCAACTGAGACTGGGCTATTAGTTTTAGACAGCTGGTGAAACTTCCCATGCAAATACTTCAATTGGCAGTTGCTGTGTGGGTCAATACCCTAAAATATATAATTTTGTTATGTATTTCTCTTTCTAAAATAAGTACTTTTCTGTTTCTTCCAATTTTCTACAATGTTTTACTTTTACAATTGGAAAAAGTTAATTTAAAAGAAAATTTATAACAAAAATTTATTCCTGAAATTATTTCAATGAGTTTTTTTAGTTACATGCTACCCTGACCAAAAATACTACCCAACCCAATATATTTATGTAATACTTTATTACTTTATAAAGCCTTGTTTCACGCAAAATTGAAAACGTCTGGAAAATGCTAATAATGTTATACTTCAGTGCAAATTTCTCCCCTACTACTATACGAATTGAGCAATAAACCCGTATATTTCCTCTAACTGTATCAGTATGGACCTGCTTCACATTGGTGAGAATAAGAAGAGAAACTAAATCAGGGGCAGGCAATCGAAGCAAAGGGTCAAGTATGAGATTCTTCCTTACAGTACGGAAGGCAAAAGAAGATAAAAATTGACCACCAGAGATTATCACATTGAGCAAAAAAAGGTGGGGATGGGGATGGTGGCATGACGAGTAGGTGGCTTTTTCCTTTTAAGAAGGCCTATAGTTAAAAGAAAAAAAACTTCCTAGAGCTAGAATATATATGCAAATCTTGCAGTATCCTCATTATTCTCTAAATTGTAACAAGATTCAGGTATATCTTATTTTAAGATGGTCTAAAATAGTAACACTTCAACTTTCTGGCAGAGATCCAGGTAAAAAATATGTAACTTTCTCCATAGGCTTAAGCCCGTAAACATGTGATTGCCTCTTTTAGGATACCAGCATCTCCTGATTCTCCTCCTATCTTGGACAGACAGTTCTGTCTCAGTCTCTTCCCTCTGCCTAGGATCCCATCATAGGTCCCACTCATTTTTCTCCTAAATCTGTTCTGTTTGAAAGAATTCATCTATTCTCTTGGCTTAACTACAAACACATAAATGAAGATAATTCTCAAATATATACTGAGTGCCAGACTTGAATTACCAACTATCTAGTGGGCACTTTTAATCTAATCACCCTAGATAGTCCCCTCACAAACTTAATATATTAAAAATATAATTCAATAGCTGTGCTACTATGTCATGTTCATCTTGTATTTCTAACAACTAGCAATTTTAAGCCCATAGCTAGTACTTAATGTATGTTTTAAATGAATGAATGAATGAACCGAAGGAGTCATAATACTTTGCATCATCTTATAAAGACAGGAAGATATAAAATGTCCTTTATTTTTACATTATAGATATACTGTTTTATTTATCTATGTATCTATCTCTATGTCTATGTATGTATGCATGTATCTATAATGTTTATCTATAGAAATGTTATATTTTAAGCCACCACTTCAAAATTTGGTGACTTAAAACAACAAATCATTATCTCTCAAAGTTCTGTGGGTTGACTAGACTTAGCTGGGTAGTTCATTGTAGTTAGATGGCAGCTGGGCTGACGTCATCTGAAAGCTTGACAGGGCTGGATGTCCAAAATGGCTTTACTCACATTTGATTTTGGCTGAAAAGGCTAGAACAATTTGCAGATGGCCTGGCCTCTCTCTCTCTCTCCAAGTGGCCTGTTCATGTAGCTAGTTTGGGGTTCCTCTCAGCAATGCAGTCTCAGGGTAGATGAACTTTTTACATGACAGCTGGTTTTCCCTAGAGCATGCATTATGAGAGGACCAAGCAGAAGCTAAAAGTCATCTTCCAACTTAGTTTTGGAAGTTACATAGTCACTTCCCTTTTATTCTATCGGGTAAAGTGATTTATCAGGCCAGCCCAGCTGCAAAGGAGGAGATTATAAAAGAGCATGAATATTGGGAGGTATTAATTCATTAGGACACAGTCAGGAGACCAGTTATACCACACAGTAGATCAATAAATCAGAAAGTTAGAAATCATTCATTTTCTTACAAATTTAACATATTTACTATAATTTTTACATGATACTTTCCAGTATTTTACTTACACATACACATAAAGGCACAAATCTTACTGTACAATTTAATGAATTTTGACAAACATATACACCCATGTGATCCAAGTTGTATAACATCTGCAACATCTTCCAATGCTCTCTCATGCCTCTTTTCAGTCAATCCCCAGTCCCACAGGCTATCACTATTTTAATATTTTTCGCACAGGATTAGTTTCGCCTTTTCTAAACACATCACATAAGTGAAATCGTATAGTACATCTTTTACGTAAAGTCTCTTTCACTAAGCATAATGGTTTTGAGATACATCTATGTTGTAGGACATATCAATAGCCCATTTTTATTGCTGAGTAGTATTCCATTCATGAACATACTACAGTTTAGCCATTCTTCTGTTGATGTACACCTGAGCTATTTCCAGTTTGGGACTATTACGAATAAATTGCTATGAATATCTTTGTGTAAATCTTTTTAGAGACATATGTTTTCATTTATTTGGGGTAAATATCTAGAAGGGGAATTGTTGGGACAGAGGGTAGGTACATGTTTAGTGTTACAAGAAACTTGCTATGTGCTGGGCATGGTGGCTCACACCTGTAATCCCAGCACTTTGGGAGTCCAAGGCAGGAGGATCATTTGAGGTCAGGAGTTCGAGGCCAGCCTGGCCAACATGGTGAAACCCCATCTCTAATAAAAATACAAAAAAAAAAAAAAAAATTAACTGGGCATGGTGGTGTACACCTGTAGTCTCAGCTACTCAAGAGGCTGAGGCAGGAGAACTGCTTGAACCTGGGAGGTGGAGGTTGCAGTGAGCTGAAATCATGCTATTGCACTCCAGCCTGGGCGACAGAGTGAGACTGTCTCAAGAAAAAAAAAAGAAAAAAGAAACTCATTATGTGATGGTACATTCTGTGATGGTACATTCTGTGATGGTACATTCTACCAACAATGGATGAGAGTTTGTTGGTCCACATCCTTGCAAACATTTAGTATTGCCAATCTTAAATTTTAACCATTCTAGTAGGTATAGAGTTGTATCTCACTGTGATTGTAATTTGCATCTCCCTGATTAAAAGTGATGTATTTTTCATGTGCCATTTGGCTAGTGATAGATTTTTCTTTGTGAACCATATGTCCAAACCTTTGTCCATTTAAAAACAAAATAAGGTCGCATGTCTTTTTATTATTTAGCTATAAGGCATTTTTATAAAAATCTGTTCTGGAAACAAGATCTGTGACAGACATATGCTTTGTGACTATTTTCTTCTAATCTATGATTTGCTTATACATTTTCTTAATGGTCTTCTTTTTTCCTAAGAGACAGGGTCTCACTATGTTACCCAGGCTGGACTTGCACTCCTGAGCTCAAGCTATCTTCCCACCTCAGCCTCCGACTAGCTGGGACTATAGGTGTGTGCCACTATGCCTAGCTTTTTAAATAATCTATTTTGATGAGTGTAAGTTTTAAATTTTGATTAAGTTTAATCTGTCAAATTTGTCTTTCCTGTATTGCTTTCTGTGTCATCTATAAAAACCCTCCGCCTACCCTGAGCTCAAATACACAGGTTTCTAGGTTTTTGTTTTGCTTTCTTTCAGAAGCTTCATCATTTTGCAGTTTTGTATTTAGGTCTATGATCTATCTTGGATTAATGTTTGGTGTTAATTATAATGAATACATTGAATTAATGCATGTGGAGAGGTGGGGGTTGACCAGTTGTTCTGCATTATTTATTGAAAAGACTTTTTCCCCCACTGGATTGTGCTGACAACTTTGTTGAAATTAATTGACCAAGTTTGGGTGTATTATGATCTATTTGTCCTATGCCAATCTGACACTATCTTGATTACTATAGCTTTACAGTAAATTTATAAATTTTCATGTCAGATAGTATTAGTATTACAATTCAGTTCTTTCTCAAGATTCTTTTGGTTATTTTGCATCCCCAAATATACTTTAGAATCACTTTTCAATTTCTTTATTTTTAGAAAACACCTGCTAGCATGATTTCATTGAGTTGGATTTATAGATTGATTTGAAGAAAAATGATATCTTAACAATACTGCATCTTCTAATCTATGAACACAGGTTATCTCTCCATTTATTCAGGTCTTCTTTAATTATCTTCAGTAATGTATTACACTTTTTAGTTAGAGGTTTTTCGCATCTTATGCCAAATTTATTTCTTAGTCTGTTTTTTTATTTACCTCTACTGTAAATGAAATTTTGCTAATTTCATTTATCTGTAATCAAAATTCTGTAATTAATAAATACAGATTTTTCTATATTGATCTTATATCCTGTGACTTTGCTAGAACTTCAAATATAATGTTGAATGGTAAGAGCAAACATCTTTGCCTTGTTCCCAATCTTAGCAGAAAAGTGTTCAATGTTTCACCATTGAGAATAACGTTAGCTGTAGCTTTTCATGAATGTCCTTTATCAAAATAAAGAAATTCTCTTCTATTGAAACTTTGCTAAGAAACTTGGTGTTGAATTTTGTCAAATGTTCTTTTCTGCATCTGTTGAAATGATTATATAATTTTTTCCCTTTATTAATGTGGTTAAACTAACCTTGAATTCCTAGGATAAATCCTTAGTGAACTAATTTAGGTAATTTGAATATTAATCATCTCCTGGCTCCTCCCTTAAATATTTGAAGGCTTCTGACTTCTATTTTAGAGCCCTCACTCCCATCCAAGCCCTGTCAAGATGGGTTCTCAGTATCAGCAGAACTCTCCCAGAGACTCAGGGGTGGAGGAAGGTAGATTATGTTTAGTGTCATAAGTACAAATAAAGCAGCACTAGCATTTAAGAATGACACAGAAAGTAAGCTGAATTTGTAGCCTGTGTTTTCTGCTACTGTTACTATTCTCTGAATTGACATATTTGAGTTCTAAAGACTGCGAAGATACACTCCTGATGACTTCAGTCTCTCATCCGAGGGTTTCAAACTCTTTTAAAAATAAGGTAGCTATGATACCTTATAAACTTATTGGCTCAAGGGATCAGAATTGCCCTACTTCTCTGCTTTCCTCCTATTCCCAACCTTAGTGACTAAATAACAGAAGGAGTTTTCCAGATATTCTCATCCTTTTAACCGATCTCCAAAACAGGTGGCCATTTTAATTAATTTTTATTTAAACAAATTTTTTTTTTTTTGGCTAAGGCAATCCTCTCACCTCAACCTCCAAGTAGCTAGGACTACAGGTGCATGCCACCAAGCCTGGCTAATTTTTTTTTTTTTTAATTGAGCCCACAACAATCCTATGATTTTGTTCATGAGATGCCTAGGTACTGGTGAGTGGATGCCAGGTAAAAACCAGAAGCAAATTATGTTCCTACTCCCTGACCAGAGTCCCATATTTACTTTAAGGAACCTTCTAATAAAAGGTAGGATACCTACTTATCTCCATTCATAGCCGTAGTAAGTAGAATTTAATCTCAGAGGGCTGAGTCATACCATCATCAACTTTAGCTCCTCAATATGTAACTGGTATCTCCCCTACTACCATCTGTGCTGTTAGATTTTGTTCCCTGAAGGTAGCCAATACGTCACTCTCTCTTCCTTCTCCCAAATTAACTTTATCGACTATGGGAAAAGGATTAACGAACACCAGGCAACATTGCTTATGGTAAAAATTAAACCTGATTGACAAATTGCATCTGGATGGGAAGATTCTGAATGAACTATATAGCTGGTGTAAGGCCACAGGTTTTAGCTTCTCTGAATGTGGAGACTCTTATAAATGTGCATGTCCCTTATAGGAACCTTGGAAACTATATCCATGAAACTTGTACAAAGGTATCTGCTCAGACCAGTTTGGGTATTAAAAGGAAAAAAAAAAAAAGATATCTGCTCTTGTGCTGCATGGCGATTTTAAGGCAAGGCAATCCCTGCTCCTAACTATGTGAATCTTGCACCCAAGTTGTCATTTGGTGGTAGGGGATAAACAATAGTATTCAGATTGCTGTGAAGACTCTGGTGAAAAAGGAATACCCTGCTGGCATACTGTGTTTCCTATCCAATATCCTTTTAAGTGAATCTAATACTGTTTGGCCTAAGTAGGTCATGTGAATGAATCTGAATGTCCGGCTGATTTTAGGTAGACTCCATGGTGATCTTTGCAACACAACAAACTTTAAGAATATCAGGGGTCTTTCAGGAGCCTCATAATGTCTGAGTTCTCTTAACAATGCTTGCTGTAAACTGCTTCAGTTTAACTTGATTTTTTGTGACGTATTCAACAGGGCCTTGTCTTTATAAAAACAGGGGTCTTCATTTTTCTTCCTGTTGGTGTATATTCAGAAATTTAACATGAATTCCAAAGATGATCATATTGCCAAATAGTGCTTCAAGCATTGTGTGACTGCCATACAGATGGAGGCATTTATTGTTCTGAAACCATATGGTTTAATAATTTCTGCTACTGGCTGCAGCAAACTTTCTATTAAAAGGCATTTTTTCTGCAACTCCAAGGTCTATCACTCCTGCTACATTTCAGTGATTTTTCCAACTGTAATTCAAAATTCTCCTGCCTATTCACTGGTGCTACACCTCAGTAAAATGTATCTATAGAAACAGCATCAATAAATGGTTCCTGCCTGAGAGCTAGTCCTAAATATGTATCTATTTAGCAGGGGAGTCTGTCTCAGGATAGTGTAGGGAGTTTTGATCAGTGCAAGTACAGATACCATGGATTTACTTTCACCTCCCAGCAAAGACTGTAATTTTGGAGGATATGTTTTGTCAAATACTGCTGATTTAACAGCAACTTTCCATAAGAAATTACTCACTACATGAATAACCGTGAGGTGTCAATCTAAGAGGTACACAGTTGTTAACAGTCTGTTCCCTCAAGAAATTTTGAGCTTTGTTGGAGAAATAATACATTCAATATAATTTTAGTGATATAATACAATTGCACTTTATGCATTTAGATTGCAATATTAAGATATAATTAACAGGAACAATTTAAAATAATAATTCCTTCCACCATAAAAATTATGTCAATAACAATTTCAAACTTGGAAGGAAGAGTTAATATAAACTGTGTTTAAGCTATTGCCACTTTTGCCGGTAAATAAAAATACTTACCATACTTTATTTGTAACCATATTTATAAAATATGTCCATTTTGTTCTCTTGAGCTATTATTTTAACATTAATGCTGTTAAATTTCAATAAACTTTTTATTACGCTAAAACTACTTCACTCAAATACTTTTAAAGTGGTCGTGCTGTTGCTAAAAAAAAAATCCCTGAAAGTTAGTAACTTTGGAATGGGATTTACATGTGTTAAAAAATGCAACTACAGAAGTCAAACAACTGCCATAATATGCTGTGCTATTAATTTAGGTTACCATACTCTGCAAACATAATAGAAAATGACAAGAAAAAAACTGTAATATCAAATCAAAAATATGCTACAATGCTTGTGAATTTGTTAGGACTTAGAACCTACATCTAGGCACCCACTGCCCTGCCCCAGCTGCCCCTTCTTCTTCAACACACACAATTTGCATTCATTCTTTTTAGAAAATTAGTTTTGAATTACTGAGCTTTGAATTATGTGTGCATATTCCTTCTACAAAATGGAACCACTCTACCCTGTACAACGTAGTATGTGATTAAATGTCAAATGGAATAAGATAAGCCAGAGGGAATGAAGTTTCATTCATTCACTATGGCCTTTCAGTTAACATATATTTAATTCTTAACATGTTCCAGATAATGTGCTGGAACCTAGAGATGAAAAAATGATTAGAACACAGTTTCTACTTTCAGGGAATTTCATAAAATATAAAAAATGTAAATAACACAAAATACAGGCATCCAAAGTTGCCTCAAAACAATTTCTTCAATTAGGTTCAGAGAATTTTAAACTAACAGAAAATTACTGCTCTTGCAGGAATTTTAGAAAATAAGGAATAGCGTATGTTTAATCAACAAAGGTTTAGCTATGATATCTAATAATTATTGAATCATTGAATCTATATTTTCCTCAAAACACTACTGTTCTCTTACTCTTCCTTTCAATAGTAGTGTAGAAATTGTAACATATTATCATTTTTTCTCCCATGGCTGTGATCAAAATAGCACAGTACTGCTCACAACAACTGCAAATGTGGTTTAAAAAATTCCTACTTAAGAGTACCCGTGTCTAATTGAGATTTAGTTTTAATCAAAAGCCATCTACAAATAACAAACCATATTCTCTAACTAAAAAGATCCAATTAATATCCCACTGGAACTGTAAAAACTCAGTCTATAGGAAAATGCCTACATTTGTATATGGTAGTAGCATAAAGGATGGAATGGTCAAGCTTAAGAGGGAGGGGGCATCAAAGGCTTCTCAGAGTATGTGACAAGTGAATTAAATTTTGAAGGATAGGTATATTATGGTCTGAATGCTGATGTCCCCCCAAAATTCCTATGTTGGAATTTAATACCTAAGGTGAAGGTATTAGGAGGTGGAGCTTACAGAGAGGTCATTAGTTCATGTGGGCTCTGCTCTCATGGATAATACTATTGCCGTTATAAAAGGCTTTGAGGACCGGGCGCAGTGGCTCATGCCTATAATCCCAGCACTTTGGAGGTCAAAGCAGGTGGATCACCTGAGGTCAGGAGTTCAAGACCAGCCTGGCCAACATGGTTAAACCCCATCTCAACTAAAAATACAAATATTAGCTGAGTGTGGTGGCACACACCTGTGATCCCAGCTACTCGGGAGGCTGAGGCAGGAGAATCCCTTGAACCTGGGAGGTAGAAGTTACAGTGAGCCGAGACTGCGCCACCGCACTCCAGCCTGGGCAACAAAGTGAGACTTTGTATCAAAAAAAAAAAAAAAAAAAAAATGCTTTGAGGGAGCAAGTTTGTCCCTTGTCCTTTTCTTTGCTGTTCCTTCACATGAAGGCACATACAGGGCACCAACTATATGGAACAGACTCTCACAAGATAACAAATCTGCAGGCTCCTTCATCTTGGATTTCCCATCTTCCAAAACTGTGTGTAATAAATTTCTGTTGATTACAAATTACCCAGCCTAAGGTATTTTGTTACAGCAGCCCAAGCAAACTAAGACAAGTTAGAAGGTGATTGGTAGTACTAGGGGAAAGACACCCACTTATTCTTCTGGAAATACTCCAGATAGCGAAATAACCAAAACAAGAAAGGAAAGAAAAAGAAAGAAAGAAAAGACAAGAGAAGAGAAGAGAAGAGAAGAGAAGAGAAGAGAAGAGAAGAGAAGAGAAGAGAGAATAGAAGAGAAGAGAAGAGGAGAGACCAAAACTCAAAGATAGGAAAGATATCACATTTAAAAAATTGTTGCTGATATCATCATAAAATACAATGCAAATGTCAGTATATACTATTGAAAAGAATTAGCAAAATGTTATTGAAATAAACATAAAAGCCAATAGGGGTTGGAGGGAAGGGTTTAAATAAAGTTAAGAAGAGAATCAGACTGCATCTCTCATTCTACAAGAAGAGAGTCAATAAATTTTGCTTTATTTTTAATGTAAGTAGAGAAATAAAAGTTTACTCATTTTTCTGTCTGGCTTATTTATTTATTAGAGAGAATGCTAGCCTAAAATGAAAATAGGTTATATACCTTCTAAGTTACTCTATGAAAAATGTTTACAAACAGAAAATCTAAGAAAAGCAACATGTAAGGGATAGGTGGAAAAAATAAGAAAAGGCCCCAAAATAAAAGTATAAATAAAGTAATATAAATACACGTAAGCATATCAGTTATCAAGAAATATAATATTGAAGGGCAAAGCCTATAAAGTTAAATCAACCAAATGCTGTATATAAAAGAAGCACTTAAAATAACACAGATAGGTTAAAAATCAAGCGACGAATATGCCAAGAAAATAAAAATCTAAAAAAACCATTGTTTACAAATATCAACAGGCAAAATTTCAAGGCAAGAGGCATTAAATGGGGCAAACCGATACAAATTATGAGGCTTTAAGATAATAAACATTTATAGAATAAATAATTTGGCAGTGAAGTTTTCTGTCTTTAAAAAATAAACTATAAAAAAAGATATATATAGTCGTTCCTTGGCATAGATGGAGGATTGCTTCCAGGAACCCTGTCTATACCAAAATCCATACATCAAGTCCCAAAGCAGGCCCTTCAGAACCCACATATATGAAAAGTGGGCCCTCCATATGTATGTAGGTTTTGTACACTGTGAATACCGCATTTTCCATGTGTTTGGTTGAAAAAACATCATGTATAGGTGGACCCATGTAGTTCAATTCATGCTGTTTCAGCCTCAACTGTACAGGTACAAGCTCAGACATATTGCTAGTCTGGTTCCAGATCACTACAATAAAGCGAATATTGCAATAAAGCAAGTCACAAAAACTTTTTGGTTTCCCAATGCATATAAAAGTTATATTTATACTATAGTCTATTAAGTGTGCAATAGCATTATGCCTAACAACAACATATATACCTTAATTAAAAAATGCTAACAATCATCTGAGCCTTCAGTGAGTGATGATCTTTTTGGTGTTGGTGGGTCTGCTTTGATGTTGATGGCTACTGATTAATCAGGGTGGTGGTTGCTGAAGGTTGGGTAATTCCTTAAAATACTTGTTGCCATTTCTTAAAATAAGACAGCAACGAAGTTTGCTGCATCAATTGAATCCTCCTTTCATTAGAAATTTCTCTGTAGCGTGCAATGCTGTTTGACATTTTACCCATAGTAGAGCTTCTTTCTAAATTGAAATAAATCCTCTCAAACACTGCCACTACTTTATCAAAGTTGATGTGATATTCTAAATCCTTTGTTGTCATTTCAACAACGTTTCCAGCACCTTCACCAGAAGTATGTTCCATGTCAAGAAGCTACTTTCTTTGTTCATCCAGAGAAGTAACTCCTCATCCATTCAAGTTTTATCATGAGATTGCAGCAATTCAGTTATATCCTTAAGCTCTACCTCTAATGCTGGTCCTCTTGCTATTTTTCCACCACAACTGAATTACTTCCTCCACTGAAGTCTTGAAACCCTCAAAGTCTGCCATGAGGATCAGAATCAGCCTCTTCCGTCTTCCAAACTCCTGTTGATGTTGATATTTTGACCTCCTCCCAAGAATCACAAAATTCTTAATGGTATCTAGAACTGTGAGTCCCTTCCAAGAGGTTTTCAATTTACTTGGCTTAGATCATCAGAGGAATCACTAACTATTACAGCTACACCTTACAAAATGTATTTCTTAAATAATAAGGCTTGAAAGCCAAAATTACTCCTTGAACTATGTGCTGCAGAAACAACACTAATCTCTTTGTACATCTCCATCACAGCTCTTGGGCAACCAGGTACGCTGTCAATGAGCAGTGGTGTTGCTTTTTTAGGGAGCATGCTAAAAAGGAATGAGTAGTAATATTTTGGAAAGCATCTTTTTTCTGTACAGCAGATCTCAACAATGGACTTAAAATATTCAGTAAACCATGCTATAAAAAGATGTGCTAACAAGAGAGTCAACTTGCCATTTGAAGCTTTGAGGCTCTGCAGCCAAGTGTTGACTTTGCCCTTCTAGCTATGAAATTCCTAGATGGCATCTTCTTCCAATAGAGGGCTGTATTGTCTATATGTAAAATCTGTGTTTTTATGTAGCCACCTTCATCAATGATCTTGGTTAGATCTTCTGGATAACCTGCTGCAGTTTCTATATCAGCATTTACTGCTTTACTTCACATTTTCATGTTATGGACATCAGTTCTTTCCTTAAACCTCATGAACCAACCTCTGCTAGCTTCAAACTTTTCTTCTGCAGCTTCCTCGCCTTTCTCTGCCTTCACAGAATTGAACAGAGTTAGGGCCTTGCTCTGGATTAGGCTTTGGCTTAAGGGAATGCTATGGCTGGTTTGATATTCTATCCAGACCATTAAAGCTTTCTCTGTATCGGCAATAAGGCTTTATACATTTTTTAAATCTTTCATGTGTTCACTGGGGTAGAACTTTTAATTTCCTTCTAGAATTTTTTCTTTGCATTCACAACTTGTTTAACTGTTTAGCACAAGAGGCCTTTGCATTTGGCCTATGTTTGGTTTAGACATGCCTCCCTCATAAAGCTTAATAATTTCTAGCTTTTTATTTAAAGGGAAAGACATGCAACTCTTCCTTTCACTTAAACACCCACAGGCATTGCAGGGTTATTAACTAGCCTAATTTCAACATTGTTATGTCTCAGGGAATGAGGAGGCCCAAGGAGAGGAACAGAGACAGGGAAGAGTTAGTTGGTGGAGCAGTCAGAACACACTTGATTAAGTTTGCTGTCTTATATGGGTGCAATTCACGGCACCTCAAAATAATAACAATAGTAACATCAAAGATCATTGGTCACAGATCACCATAACAGATATAACAATAATGACAAAGTGTGAAATATTGCAAAAGTTATCAAACTGACACAGAGACACAGAGAAACAAAGTGAGCACATGCTGCTGGTAAGACTGATAGACTAAGCTGATAGACTTGCTCAATGCAGGGTTGCCAAAAATCTTCAATTTGCTAAAAAAAAAAAAAATCTATGAAGTGCAATAAAGCAAAGTTCAGTAAAACAAGCTATACCTGTAATGAAAAGTTGATTCTAATGATAAATGCAACAAATAGAATATACATGTAAAAATATATTTACAGAAAATGTAGCCGGGCGCAGTGGCTCATGCCTGTAATCCCAGCACTTTGGGAGGCCAAGACGGGCGGATCACAAGGTCAGGAGATCGAGACCATGCTGACTAACACGGTGAAACCCCCGTCTCTACTAAAAATACAAAAAGATTAGCTGGGTGTGGTGGCAGGCGCCTGTAGTCCCAGCTACTCGGGAGGCTGAGGCAGGAGAATGGCGTGAACCCGGGAGGCGGAGCTTGTGATGAGCCGAGATCGCGCCACTGCACTCCTGCCTGGGCGACAGAGCAAGACTCCACCTCAAAAAAAAAAAAAGAAAAGAAAAGAAAATGTATAAATCATATATCTAGACTACAAATAAAAAAACCTCAATACAATTCTTAAAACATTTGAGATTCAAGAGACTTTTGAATTTTATTTGAATGAATAAGCAAACAAACTAGAAACAAATAAAGCACATGGTAAAACACACTCTCCAAAACATGGTTGGGCCAAATAATAAATCAAAACTGCAATCACAAATTAGAAAACAATAAAATTTACACATGAAAAAACATCTAATTTTGCACACAAGTCTGAGCAGTTCCTTATGATACATTTCTTGTTGTGGAATGGAAGTGAAGGTCATCAGAGTCAAGGAAGTCACAGAACTTTTTAGCTGAGTAGTTAAATGAGTGATCCATGGGGTAAATGGAAATCCCCCACATGACAGCAGGAGTTGAGGCAGAACCAAAAGATGAGTGACAAAGTGCCCAAATGAATTTGAAAAAATCACCAAGAGGTAAACAGATGACCGAAGTGAAGGGACATCAATTCAGAAATTTAGAGCAATTAATTAACTAAAAGAATATGTAAATTGTGCTTAATTTTCACTGCAATAATAGAAGTATAACATCAATTTCTTAAGTGTGATAGCCAAATTGTCAATAAATATTTATTGACCAATTAATAGAAAGTTCTAACCACTTAACATCTTCCTAGCTTGATCAAACCAGCTTGAAGGAATACCTGCATAGAAGCTTCAATACCAGGATACATAAGATATATAAATTCAAAAACAGAATGTCCACATAATTCAAGTAAATAAATGAATATGAAACAGAAGAAGCTGGCCAATCCATCTCCTTATTGTGTCCTATTATCCTTTACAGGCTGATCTTTACTTACACAGGTTTCATCCACACATTGACAAAATAAGTATGACCAGATTTAGGTTGCTTTGTACTATAATTCAATATTGTTTTTTGTTATTTTGACCATCCTTGTACTTGATCTCAAACTGCTAAAATCTATTATAAACAGCATGGAAAGTTTTCAGAGAACTGTATGGTATATTTTATTGCAGAAAAGCTTAAAGAAAAAAAAAAAAACCCTAATAAGTAGAATTGTTTTTTCCTGGGAAATGAGAATGAGTTTTTGAACTCTGCAACAAAAGACAGACTTTTAGTTTAATGCTAATAAAACCAACCTGTAATTTTAGCTGCCTTTTCTTCTTGGTTCACTCTGTTCTCATCATCGTCTTCATTATCTTCTTCAAAGTCATCTAAATTGCCAATGTCGGCCTGCTTCATACTCATCAAACTAGCCAAACTTTGCATGTCTTCGTCTCTACATCAGTGATTCAAAATATAACACATTGTATTAAACGACAGTTAGAAAAATGATGGTTCTTAAGAAAATAATAAATTCCTTCTTTCTATAAGGTATGTCAATAAGTCTTTCTTATCAGTTGTACAAGAATATTGAAAAATCTAAATACTCATATTCATTAATTTTTAAATGGCATGCTTAATTAGTAAAGAGCTAATAAGATTAAAAATTAACTGGTGAGATCAAAGACTTAAATCTAAACCTGAAACCATAAATATTCTAGAAGATAACATTGGAAAAGTCTTCTAGGTATTGACTTAAGCAAAGAGTTCATGACCAAGAACCCCAAAGCAAATGCAACAAAAACAAATAGATGGGACCTTATTAAACTAAAAAGCTTCTGCACAGCAAAGGAAATCATCAGCAGAATAAACAGACAACTCACAGAGTAGGAGAAAATATTCACAAACTATGCATCCAACAAAGGACTAATATCCAAAATCCACAAGGAAGTCAAACAAATCAGCAAGAAAAAAATGAAATAATCCCATCAAAAAGTGGGCTAAGGACATGAATAGACAATTCTTGTAAGAAGATATACTGACCGGGCGTGGTGGCTCACGCCTGTAATCCCAGCACTTTGGGAGGCCGAGGTGGGCGCTCGCAAGGTCAGGAGTTCAACACCAGACTGATCAACATGGTGAAATACCGTCTCTACTAAAAAAACAAAAATTAGCTGTCCACGGCAGCTTGCGCCTGTAATCCAAGCTACTCAGGAGGCTAAGGCACTTGAACCCAGGAGGCAGAAGTTGCAGTGAGCCAAGAATGCGCTACTACACTCCAGCCTGGGCGACAGAGTGAGACTCTGTCTAAAAAAAAAAAGAAAGAAAAAGAAAAGAAGATATACAAATGACTAACAAACATGAGAAAACGCTCAACATCACTAATCATCAGGGAAATGCAAATCAAAACCACAGCGAGATACCACATTATTCCTGCAATAGTGGCCATAATTTAAGAATAAAAAAAAATAGATGTTGGCATGGATGTGATGAAAAGAGAACAGTTTTACACTGCTAGTAAGAATGTAAACTGGTACAACCACTATGAAAAACAGTATGGAGATTCCTTAAAGAATTAAAAGCAGAACTACTGTCTGATCCAGGAATCCCACTGCAGGGTATCTGCCCAGAAAAAAATAAGTTATTACAGGAAAAAGATACTTGCACATGCAATGTTTACAGTGGCATAATTTGCAATTGCAAAAATATGGAACCAGCCTAAAAGCCCATTGACCAACGAGTAGATAAAGAAAATGTGGTGTGTGTGTATATATATATACACACACAGCATGGACTACTACTATACACACACACACACACACACACACACACACACACACACACACACAACATGGAATACTACTCAGCCTTAAAAAGGAACAAAACAATGGCATTTGCAGCAACCTGGATGGAATTGGAGACCACTATTCTAAAGTGAAGTAACTCAGGAATGAAAAACCAAACATCGTATGTTCTCACGTTTAAGTAGCAGCTCAGCTACGAGGATGCAAAAGCATAGTAATAATATAATGGACTTTGGAGACTTGCGGAGAAGAGTGGGAGGAGTGTGAGGGATAAAAGACTACATACTGAGTACCGTGTACACTGCTCAAGAGATGGGTGCACCAATATCTCAGAAGTCATCACTAAAGAACTTTCCTATGCAACCAAACACCACCTGTTTCCCCGTAATGATTGAAATAAAATAATAATAAAAAAATTAACTGGTTAGGAATTAGTTCAATTCTGTGCTGTAGATATATATGGAAGACTAAAATATTCTTTTTTTTTTTTTTTTTCAGAAAGGGTCTCACTCTATAAGCCAGGCTGGTTGGAGTGCAGCAGTGTGAACATGGCTCACTGCATCCTCCTGGACTCAAGCAATTATCCCACCTTAGCCTCCTGAGTAGCTGGGACCCCAGGCGTGGAGCACCATGCCCAGCTAATTTTTAAAATTTTTGTAGAGAGGGGGTCTTGCCATTGTGGTTCAGGCTGGTCTAAAACTCCTGGGCTCAAGTGATTCTCCCACCTCAGGCTCCCAAAGTGTTGGGATTACAGGTGTGAACCACTGTGCCTTGCCTAAAATTTTCTTCAAGGAATTAAAGTACGGTTTCCTGAGCATTAAGTCTGGAAACAAAAACTTGTTTCAAAAAACAGCGAGACAGTTTGCAAATCAGATAAGATCTATAGTTTAAAGTACTCAAACTTCCCAAAGGAATTAGAACAAGATTTTAAATCTGAAGTCCATGTAGGCTTTTGAGTTTGTGGGTAGGAGGGAAACAAAGTGGTAAACCCCTGTAAATCACACTTAAATCTTGTTTAAATGTGCATTGTTTTTCCAACAGGGCCATAACCTCCCAAAAGTGAAGAAACTCTTACATCAGGAAAAGCGCTTTAAAAACACAGTCAAACAGTTTTAAGAGTTACAAGATAAAAAAATTACCTTGGCTGACTGTAAGTTAAATACCAGGTATTCGATAAATATAAACTTTTTAAAACGTTTTAAGTATTTTAAGTATAAATTTATAAACTTTATATTAAGTATTCTAAAAGTCAAATCATTTATATTTTCATCATGTATTATTTTCACCTTAAATTTCAAATAAACTACAGTGAATGAAATATATATCTATTATTTACAAATTAATTTTTACTTTGCTACACCTCCCCCAAATTCAGAAAGTCAAATTAAGATACTGTTTCTTTGTAAAGTAATGCTTAATATGCCATTATCTTCTGAATATAGTATGGCTTTACAGACTAAACTGGTTTTTAAAAATTCTTTGCATCTTATCTCATATAAGCCTTAGAGTTAACAAAGTCATTTCCCCTTTTAAAAATAAATTTAGTGACACAAAGTTTTCACGAGCAAAAAAGTTGTATTACCTTACGTGAATGTCTTACAAATTGCTCTCATCAACAGGAGACAATTTCAAAATGTCATTCTTAAAATGTTAACTTGCTGGTTGGGCGCACTGGTTCACACTTGCAATCCCAACACTTCGGGAGGCCGAGGTGGGCGGATCACTTAAGGTCAAGAGTTCGAGACCAGCCTGGCCAACATGGTGAAACCCTGCCTCTACCAAAAATATAAAAAATTAGCCAGGTGTGGTGGTGCACACCTGTAATCCCAGTTACTCAGGAGGCTGAGGCAGGAGAATTGCTTGAACCCAGGAGGTGGAGGTTGCAGTGAGCCAAGATCGTGCCACTGCACTCCAGCCGGGGTGACAGAGTGAGATTCTGTCTCCAAAAAAAAAAAAAAAAAGTTAACTTGCTTAATTTCATACCACTTTAATTTCCTCATATTTTAACCCTGAATATTTTTCTTTGGGGAAGGTAACAAGGCAAAGAAGAAAGAGGTACAGACGGAGTTTAGGGTGTCCGGAAAGAATTCCTTTTCAATTCAAATTGAGACATTTGGTTTGGCTGAATTTCTTCTCACCCAGATTCCCATGAATGGTGCTGATTCACTTACAGCTTTTGCCCAGTGGAAGGAAGTCCACCCTCAAAAGATCTTCTCTGAATTTGTTTCTCTTCTTCCTATGTTTCCTTTCCTTTTATTTTGGCTTAAACTTCAGGGTAAGAACTTTATTTTTAATTACTCAGTATTTAAGTCTATAATTTAAGGTTCTGAGACGAAAGACTAAGATGCTTCCATTCTGCACTGTCTCCCTACCACACTGGCTTAGAATCCAACTTTCCAGAGAGGAGGCTTACTGTTATCTAACAAGTCATGTGTTGACATGTAGATGAGTGTTCAAACATCTCATTTGACTGATGCACAGAATCCAGTCTAATCAGTCATGTAGACACAGCCAATTATAGTAACCACATTCCAATAGGTCAAATACATTCAGAACTGTGATTCAGATTAGCTAAAATGTTCACAGCTATCTCTTTCCCCTCACCTTTTAAGTCTAGGTATAGAATTTCCATTTCTCCTGTTTCTTCATCTTCCACTCCACTCAGGTATGAACCCTTTCACAACACCCGTAACATTCACTTACCCCTGACTTGATTGTATGCAATAACCAGGGTGAATCTTACTATTTTCCCCCTTTTGTAGGTATGTTCACCTCATTTTGTCACATTAGAGTTTTACTCTTTGAAGAGACTAGAACTGAATCTAGGAATCTTTGTGCAATGCTGACTCAGTGCTTAAAAAGTGATTTTTGAAAAGAAAATGATTACCATCATTTTCTAACTGTACCTTCCTACATAATTTTTGGAAGGTTGAGCCAAGGAATATGATTTGGCAACAGTTCCCTTAATTATTTCATCCCTTTTATCCTAAACTTTTCGTTTTGAGTTCCTCTCATGTCTCAATTGCATCAAACAGTTCTACACATTGAACTGTGTGTACTTCAGAGTACACACTACTACACTGAAGACACTGAAATATAAAACACTTACAATATCCTAAAATATTCAATTTAAATTTTGAAACCAGCTGTGATCACTTTTATATTACTGTACATTCTCTGGAGTCAAAAGAGACTACTTATAAGTAACAAGGAGTTCCCTTAACTCAGCCTCTGAAACAAAGAATGGCAAAAATGATCGGTATGCTGTAAGATGTTCAACTGTTGCCAGTCTACTGAGTCAAAAGCTATGGTGTACTGAAACACAATGTAAGGCAGGTTATTTGACAAAAGAAACTTACGTGGCTTTTCCTTCCCTCAGGAAGATGCAAGATAATGAAAACTGAAGAGTGGCAGATACAACTTTTTTAGATAATGGCTTGAATTTTAACTTGACATCAGTCTGAGTTGGCATAGGGCTTGCATACTGTTTCATATTGATGCTGCTAGTAGCAAGAGCTTTCCTTCGACCAGAAGGGGATTCCTGGAAGATTAAAGAAAAAAAAAAGTATGTAATTTTGAGTTATTTTATAGTCAAATATTTTACAGTACGATTTTAATAATAAATCAAATAATAATTGAAAACTTCCTTCTCCTATTAAATTCCTATCACACAACGACTAAATAAAATTACAATGAAGTTGTATCACAGCTTTTATATTTATAAGTAAGGCAGATATGCAATTGGAAAGAGGTAACCCAGGCAGAAACAAGAGAAGATTAGAACAACCCTAAACACCAGAAAAGGAGAAGCAAGGAATGAAAATTAGGACAGAAAGACTCCAGAGTTACTATGAGAAGAGATCCAATACAGGGCTAGGCATCAACAAATACTCAACAGTTGTTTTCCTTGCTTTGATTACATTTAATGTAACCTAATGATATTTCTCCTTTTTAAATGCCTATGATTACTTATAGAACTTCCAGCCTTGGTGGCATTCTACTTTTTTTTTTTTTTTTTTTTTGTCTAAAATATCTGAATTCTATGTATCCTGTAATTTGAGTCTTATTTCTTCCCCAGGCCTTTTTTTTATTGTGTGAGTCCATAGTTCTCTCTCCCATAAAAGCACATATATCATAAAAGAAACAGTTGGCTTTCTGATCCTATGCCTAGACACCACTGACTCCAGCAGATCTCAAGAATTCTTCTCAACACTGCTATTGCCAATTCATCAGAAACAGAACACAAAATGAAGCCTATTTGCTATTAAAAGTACTTAACATTCCATTACTAAAGCTACCGTGTTTCTTAACTATACTTTACAGAATAATAGCCTAGGAGAACAATGAAAACAGGACAGCAAAATACTGGTTGTGCATTAACTTTGTACAAGACATCATGTAAATTCTGGGGAGATATGATGAATAAGACATAATCTCTGCAGGTTCTATGGCAAAGGGAAAATTTTAGATGTAGGATAATGTGTAAATAACATAAATCAGAGATAATGTACCACTATTTCTTGTAGTTTACTGATACGGGAGTTAAGACCAAAATTTAAATCTTAACTTTCAAGCTATGTGACCATGGGCAAGTCAGAAAACTTGAGTCTCAGTAACCTTCTCTATAAAACAAGGAGTCTAAACAGAAATCCATTCAAGTTCTATAATTATTTTCCACAAAATTATTCAATTTTCAAACCAAGGTAAGAAAAACTACCATTAATACCTTTGAACTATTATTTAATAAATCTTTATTTCTTCTATGTTTGAAAAATTTGCCTAAAATAAGGATACACTAATTTAATCAAAATATTAAAACAGTCTTTAAAAAAAACCCTGATATTTCTACCCAACGGAACAAGTAAAAATGTAATGTAGTGTCCCTAAAGAATACCTTATTTTAAAATGTGGTCTTATCTGTCAGATTATGCACAGCAATAATATACAGAACTATTAGTGCATGTAGATACCTTATGAATGAATTTCAAAAATGCATCAAGCACTTGAGAAGGATTTAAGCCCTCTCAGAAGAAATACTTAAGAATATGCAAATATCCTCAACTGAATCAAGTTGAACAGATGTGACTATACCAAACAATATAAGTGTTCTTTCCCTGGTCGCTACTGTCAATCAAAGAATAAGATTAAGGTCCAAGGTTCTGACAATGAGCAAAATGAAAAAGTACGATCAGAGAGTATCAATTTGTTACAATGATATGAACAATAATCTCTCATTGTACCTTTAGAATAGCTAACAATTTCCACATATAATATAGAATTTAAAGCCTCTGTTTTGAAAGCATGAGATATAAACTGTCACATATTATTTTCAGTTTTTGTTAAACAAATCTGTTTCACAAAGTATGGCATTGATCCCTTGATATAATTATTTAATTTTATAACAAAATAAGCTATAAAAATTAAGATAATGTAGAAATGAGCATAATTTTGAAAACTTAGTTTAAGAATGGTTCTGCAAGAGTCTAGATTTTGCATCATATTCTGCCAATTCCGTTTTTTAGAGTAAAAAGTATGCAGAAAAATTTTTCTGCTGAACTCACGTTCATGGCAAAAAAAAAAGTGTTTTTTAAGCATCTGGTAAATCAGTGTCTTTGAAACAATAGGTAACAAAAGCTACTAAATTCTAAATACAATTAGCTGTACCACTTAAGCAATTATTTGCTTAGGAACAATGCAAAGAGCCCTTTCTGAGGTCTGGTCAGCTAAGTAGAAGAGAGCTCTTTTGAGTCTATGATATCCATTCCCACTATTAGTTAACACAGGACCTCACTAGAGTCTGTGTCCTTAATATACTATGTCCTTGATATAATGGCTCCCTTTCAGGAAAAGGAATTTGAGTGGTGTTCATAGTAATTCTCCACCTAGCTCAGACATTGTTCTCTCCTTAAAATTAGCTATCTCAGAAAATACATTTTAAGAAGAATAGTAATGAGGGAAAATATGGGGATCTTTCACAGCTCTAACCCAACTCAATGAATTTTCATTCTTTATAACCACGAAGTCTAAATCTGTACCCACCCAAGATGGACATCACTGCTATGATCAGTTCTATAAGAGGAATGAAATAACTGACTGCACTCAAACAAGTATGTCTTTTGGATCCTATAGTCCTTCTTAAACAGACTAGGGATCAGCCAGGGAGAGAGAGTTTAGAGAGAATTACTATTATTGCTGCCAGGGTCCTAATGCTACTTCAGATCATATGTGGGTTGGAACAAGAATGAGAGAAAAAAGAGTAAGAGGAACTAGTAGAAAATGAAAGTTTGGAGATAAGAGTCAATAAAAAAGTGAATGTTGAATATCTGTCTGAATATCTGTCTCTGGGCCTATGTTTAAATATCTGTTTGTATGAGCATCTGGCAGTATTTTTGAAATTAGTTCAAAATCCCTACAGCAAAGGTCCTTAAACTTTAAAGTTTATTAAAAACCAAAAACAAAATTAAGAAACATTATTAAAACTGTTAATGCCTGGATCCCACCACTAGAGATCCTAAATTAGTAGACCTAAAGATGGACTTAGGAATCTGACTACTGAAAAGTAATATCCCCTCCTCCACACAAGTACACCACCAGTACCAGGAGATTCTGATCCAGTTAATCTAAAATCATATTTTCAGAAACACTTCCCCTAAGTTATTACACAAAATTATTTTAATTTAAAAATGTCACTCATTTTTCGTAACTATTCTCATTGTCAGAAAAAGACTTAGCCTATATATTTCCATTTCTTTGAAATACAGCCTATTGTAGTTGGAATCAGACAAACCTGGATTCGAACGTGGCACCAGCACTTATTCACTGGTTAATCTTTGGCAGATTTCTTCATGTATCTAAGCCTCAGTTTCACACTCTCAGACTGGCAAATATTTTGTAAAGCTGGACGTTACCAAGTGTTGATAAGAATGCGAAACAACGCAAACTCTCTTATACTGCTGGAGAGTTTCAACTGATATGGGAGACTTTAACATACTACTGTCAACATCAGACAGATCAATGAGACAGAAAGTTAACAAGGATATCCAGGAATTGAACTTTCTACAATTTATCTATCCATTTTATTGTTGATGGACATATGGGTTGAAGCAGGTTTGCTTTTTTTGCTTTTTTGAGATGGAGTGCCGCTCTGTCACCCAGGCTGGAGTGCAGTGGCACAATCTCGGCTATAGCCTATGGCTCTGAGGCTACAAACCTGTACAGCATGTTACTGTACTGAATACTGCATGCAATTCTAACACAATGGTAAGTTTTGTGTATCTAAACATAGTTAAACATGGAAAAGGTGCAGTAAAAATACAGGTGTACCATTTAAAAAACTTTTTAAATGGCATGCCTATAGGGCACTAACATGAATGGAGTTGCAGGCTGGAAGTTGCTCTGGTTAAGTCAGTGAGTGAGTGGTGAGTGAATGTGAAGGCCTAGGACATTACTGTACACTCACCACTCACTCACTGACTTAACCAGAGCAACTTCCAGCCTGCAAGTTCCATTCATGTTAGTGCCCTATACAGGCATACCATTTAAAAAGTTTTTTCATGGTACACCTGTATTTTTCACAAATGTTCCATGGGTACTTAAAAAATATTTAACTGCTGTGTATATACTGCTGTCCACTTTTATGACAGGAGCATTTTTATGTAAAATCATTTATAGCACCAAATTATTATATTCTCTATGTGATAAGGAAAGTAGGAGTAGAAATTTTCAAATGTGAGATCATGGAATATTTTACTAAAGTGCATGAATCAGGGAACGAATAAGTGAAAGAGCTGAAGAGCCGCTCATAATCTGGGCAAAATTCTCAGTAATAAACCTTATAATAAACCTCTGTTTTCAATTTACCACCCCTCCCTCTGAACACACACACACTCTTATACAATTTTGAGCACACTGTATATGTACTTGACACTGTATTTTCTCTCAACTGGATTAATGCAATATCCTTTAAACTAATCTTGCTGCTCCTGCTTTTGCCCTGCAATTATACCCAACACAGAAACTATGATGATCCTGGTAAAGCCAGATTATCTCATTCCTCTATTCAAAAGCCTTCAATTGCCCCAGAGTAAAAGCCAAAAAGCCCTTACTGGACCGATAGGCCCTATACCACCAGGGCTTCCTGACTTTGCTCTTTGATCTTATCGACTACGCTATTGCTCTATCTTTTTTTCTGCCCCAATATACCGGCCTCCTTACTTTCTCCAATGCACCAGGTATGCGTCTCCCTTAGAGGCTCTGCACTTGCTATTTCCATTACTAGGAATGTTCTTCTCATAGATATTATATGGCTAGCTCACCCACTTCCTTCAAGTCTTTTACTAAAACTCACTCTCCCAGAGAGGCCTTCTCTACCCACCTTACCTAAAATTTCAACCACACTTCCAATACACATATTTCATATTCCCCTTTACTTTTTCTCCTTAGCTTACGTGAGCAAATATGCAAATACGGTTTCCTTGCTCACCACTTTATCCTAGCCCTAGAACCACAGCATACAGCCATTGCTTAATAAATACTTGTTAAGTGAATGAAGTGTAATTCTAGGACTTATAACACTTCAAAGTACCTTTACATCATTAGTTTCTTCTGTTCAAGATTTTTTGCACATTCCTTTATCGTACCTCTCCTAAACAGGAGAAAAAGATGCGAGGTAACAAGAACTGTACAGTCTGTTTCCATTTGTACATCTGGGCAGAGGTTTCTCCAAGCCAGAAAGGGCACAAACAGGTAGAAGGGACCCTGTGTGTGTGGAGAAATGGAGCAAAATAGGTATTCCTTCATTTGGTTTATGTCGGGGGAAAAAGGAGTGAAGGCAGTGAGCCACTTCAGTAACACCTTGGAAAGCTATTCCAAAAGCACTGTGGGCAAATCAGATGCCAGAGACATTATAGAATTAGGAGAGTTAGGCGAGAAAAGAGCCCTGTCTTAAACTAGCTAAATCCATGACAACTCCATACACAGATTATTCCCTAACTGAAGCCACAGTATTCTTTACAGGCTCCTCTTCCTCCTTCTGACATTTAACCTCCTCTTATTTTAGGACTGTCTCTTGTAAACAGCATATATCCAAAAACAATTTTAATACAGTCTGATAATCACTGGCTTTTACCTGGAGAGTTTAGACTAACAGTTCTCAAGGGTTTTTGTCTTAAGACCCTTTACACACTTTATTTGAGAACTTCAAAGAGCTTCTGTTTACGTGGGTTATATCTACCAATATTTACTCTACTAAAAGTTAAAAATCTAGAAAATATTTCATTCATTTAAAAATAACAAGTTCATATATTAACATGTTTTATGAAGAATAAATATACTTTCTATACAAAATAATGTAATAAGAAGAGGGTCTCTATTTTACATTTTTGTAAATCTCTTCAATGTCTTTATCTCTCTCTAAACTCTCTTTAATGTCTGGTTTAACAGACATCTCTAGTCCTATATTCAATCTGTGATACAGATTGTTTTGGTTGAAGTGTATGAAGGAAAAAATCAAGTATCACACAGATATGTAGCTGGAAAATATGGGAGTATTTTAATTACTCTTTTCAGATAATTTCAAGTCTTCATATTTGATTGTATACGAAAACTCAAGTAGTAGTTTCTTAAAGGCTAATGGTAACACAGAGCCTGAAACTTTATCAAGGAACTTTTTAAACTCTGTTACATTAAAATCCATTGCTCTATCAGGCATACTGAATGAATCTTTTATCCAGGCATGACTTTGCAACATTATAGTCATTTGAAAAATATTGATTCTCTGAATCATGTAGATATTGACACATTGCAACATATAATACCCCCAAAAAATCACATATGTTTGTATCTTCACCAATTCCATCAGAAAAATCTTCAAGCATTGGGAAACTATCAATCGCAAGGTCTCTAATTTTCAATTGAAAGCTCAAATTTTGTCACTGACATATAATTTCAGTTGCCTACCTTTAAGTGGCAGGCTCACTTTGCTCTGTTTCAATAAAATATTTGCCAAATACCCAAGGGTGAATAACCACAGTTAGTTTTTTCAAGTAAAAAGTGGTGTTCCAGGAAAAGTGGCTACTTCAAAGCTCAAATAATCTCATAAGTGCTTTTTCTTGAATAACTTTGTCCTTCGCAATGCAGCATAATTTCTTTATGCATACTTTTCACTTTGTCACAGGGCATATTAAAAAGACTAATACTCTAGTGTTGAAATTTAATGAAATTAAAAATTTTACCACAACATCAAGAACAGTCTTAAATGAAACCCATGTGAGGGCTAGCTCCTGGTAATAAATTTTCAAGGGTGATATTGCCTTGACCAACTAATGCTAAGAATAGAAGTGGCAGATTTTCTCATTCATTTCTATACAGTAAGTTTATTTCTTCTTCATCCTTACAGTGATAGTACAAATCTGGGATCTTAGCTTTATGCAACAAGGGGGTCTTATTAGATCTTCTACCTTGGAGAAATGGGAGATGCTAGACTTTTTCTACATCTCCATGGAGAGGTAAAAGCAGTTAATCATAGGTTCAATAGAAACCTTCAGTGGGAAAGCTATGATGAATCCTTATCTTCTGGACTTCCCCTTTCAGTTATTACTATTAATGTTTTATGTCTTTGGATAGAATCTATAAGTGCCATTTCAGGGATGCATTTTAAAAGATTTTTTTCATATTTTACCTATTTTGTGCTATTTTCCAATATGGATTATTCATACTATCTAGCCCATCACATTTCCAAAAGCAGAATTCTTCATTTAAATTTGATAAGAACAGAATTGAGCATTTTTATAAACAACCATCACAACAAAGTTCACCTGTCCCACTTTGACCTAAAGTCTTCAATGTAGTATTGTTTCAAATTTATTTTATTGGAATTCTCTAGATGTGGACCTATGATTACCAATGCAACATGTCATGCCTTTGTCGTTCTGTCGGTTTAGATGCTATGCCTTAACATCACCATAGACCAATAGTAAGTACCTGATAATAAATCACTGCTTGCAGCACCACACCCTTCTAGAGTCTCAGTCTAGTGCCTGATTCTGTTCATGCCGTTATCCATCAGAACTCTTAAGTTCTGTTCTGAGTACTACTGAATCAGGGTACCACAAAATGAAATGATGGGCAACACAATTCTTAATGGCATTCTAAGAACATGTAAGTAGATCAACACTGGCTGTGTTAATCCATTTTGTGCTACTATAACAGAATACCAGAGACTGGTAATTCACAAAGAAAATGAATTTATTTCTCACAGCTCTGGAGGGCAGAAAGTCCAATGTCAAGGGGCCGGGATCTTGTGAGAATCTTCTTGCTGTGTCATCCCATGGCAGAAGGCCAAATGACAAAACAGCAGGCAATAAGGGACCAAACTTGCTTTTATAGCCAACCCACTCTCCCAATAAAGAACATGCTCTCAAGATGGTGAAATTAATGCATTCATAAAGGCAGAGGACTCAAGATCTTATCACCTCATACAGTTCCCACCTCTCAACACTGTTGTACTGGGGATTACTTTTCCAACACATGAACTTTGGAGGACACATTCAAACCACAGCATTCCTTCACAGCCCCCAAAATTCATGTCTTTCTCACACGCAAAATACATTCATTCCATCCCAATAACCCTAAAGTCTTAACCGATTCCAGCACTAATTCAAAAGTCCAAGTATAGAGTCTCATCTAAAGCAGATATTGGTGAGACTCAAGGCATGATTCACTATAAGGCAAATTCCACTCCAGTTGTGAACCTGTGAAATTAAACAAGTCATCTACTTCCAAAATATAATGGTGGGACAGACACAGGATAGACATTCCCATTCCAAAAGAGAGAAACAGGCAAAAAGAAAGGAGTAACTAGTTTCAAGAAAGTCTAAAACCCAACAGGGAAAACAACATTAAGTCCTAAAGCTGAAGAATGATCGCTTTGGGCTCCACATCCCACATCCTAGGCACATTGGGGCACATGAGCAAAGCCACAGGGACAGCCCTCAGGCAACCCTGCCCCTATGGCTCTGCTGGACTCAGTCCACCCAGCAGCTCTGATGGGTTGGAGTTTCATGCCTGCAGCTTTCCCAGGCTGGAGTTGCACAGTGGTAGCTCACAGTTTTGGGGTATCTCAGGTGGCCTCATTCCCACAGCTCCAGTAAGTATCACCTTGGTGAGGACTCTCTGCTGTAATCTTGCTCCCATGGTTCCACTAGACACTGCCCTAGTGGGGACTCTCTGTGGTGACTTCACCTCTGGAACAAGTTTCTTCCTGGGCCCCCAAGCTATCCACGACATCCTTTGAAATCTAGGTAGAGGTATCCATGCCCCCAACGTTTTTGCATTCTTACAGGCCTGCAGACTTAACATCACATGGATGCCACCAAGGCCTACCAATTGAGTCCTGCAGAGCTGCAGCACAAGCAGTACCTTGGCCTGCTTGAACAACAGCCATGCTGGGGTGGCTAAAAACCACTGAGCTGGAATTCAGGAAACAGAGTACTGAGGTGGCCCTGGGCAGTAAGCCTGTTGAGGGCACCCCAGGCCCATCTCCTGAAGTCATTCTACCCTCCTAGAGTTCTAAGCCTGTGATGGGACAGGCAGCCTGGAAAATCAAACTGCTTGTGGGGTTATTCTCTCATTGTCTTGATGAATAGCACCTGGCTCCCTTCTAGTTGTACTCTCTTTAGCAAATGTACTAATCTCTTTAGTAAGTGGTTGCTTAGCTAAACCCTTAGTTTGCTCTCCTAAAGATGCCTTTTCACTCTTCAAATGGTCAGGCTATGAATTTTCCAACTTTTTGTGTTCTGCTTTTCTTTTAATTATAAATCTGCCTTTAAATAATTTCTCTCCACTCACATCTCACTACATGTAGTGAAAAGTATCCATGCATCTCCTGGAATATTTTGCTTAGTTATTTCTTCCACCAGATATCCTAGTTTATTACTCTTAAATTTTACCTTCCATAAAGCCCTTGGACACAGACATAATTTAGCCAAATTCTTCGCAAGTTCATAATAAGGACTGTCTGTATTCCAGGTTCCAATACCTTCTTCCTCATTTCCCTCTGAGACCTCCTCAGAATAGCCTTTACTGTCCATATTTCTACTGGCACCCTAATGACAACTGAAATAACCTCTGAAAAGAGCTAGACTTTCCCTACAGCTCTTGCATTCTTCTAAGCCCTCACCAAACTACCCTCAATGCTCTAATTCATAGGAATCTAGGCATTTTCTAGCCTGCTTCACCAAATTCTTCCAGCCTCTACCTTTCACCAAGCTTCAAAACCACTTTCACATTTTCAAGTGTTTTTGTTATAGCAACAATCTCACTTCTCAGTACCAATTTTCTGTCTTAGTCCATTTTTTGCTGCTGTAACAGAGTATCAGAGACTGGGTAATTTATTAAGAAAAAAAACTTAGTTGGCTCACAGTTCTAGAGCCTAAAAAGACCAACTCAAGGAGCCAGCATCTGGTGAGGGGTTTCTTGCTGCATTATCCCAAGGTAAAAGGTGGAAGGGCAAGAGAGCTTGTCAAAACCAAAAGCAAGCATGAGAGCAAGAGAAAGAGAGGGCTAAACTCATTTTTATAACAAACCCACTCTCACAATAAAGAACCTACTCCCATAATAACATTAATCCGTTCATGAGGGTAGAGCTCTCACGATCTAATCACCTCTTAAAGTTCTCTCCTCTCAACACTGTTGCATTGGGGATTACATTTCCAATACAAGAACTTTGGGGGACACATTCAAATCACAGCACTGGACTTAAAAGTATCAGTGATCAGATCTTCTCTGTCTCATGATTATGTGAATTATTTCAAAATGTAAAGAATTCAAACACCCAATTATTTTTGTAAATATCCACTTTCTCTACTGACTCAAGAATCAAAATCATTAGAAGAGACCTTAGAAGTTTTTAAATCCAACTTGTCACCCCAATGCAAGAACACCTTATGCTGTATCGAGCAGTTATAAAATTTATTTGCCAGTACTGTTCATTCAACTTCAACCTAAAAACTCTCAAGACTTTGCTATTTCTGAAACAAAATAATTTGATATGCTATACTATCAAGACCAATGATTTTTGTATTATTCTATAAATAATTAATAAGAGCCTATTATGGGCCTGGCATTCTCTCATTTAACTCTGTGGTAACACTTTAAATTTTACTGTCAAATAATAAAAAGTCAATCTATAAGTTAAACAGTTCTTACTTTTCAAAATTGTGATGCTGGTCCTCCAAGCTGTCACAAGTACCACATTTCTCAGGCCATGCTGAAAACATCTCTGCTTCATCAGCAGACCAAAATGGAATACTATAAAATTTAATTTAGAGTCCATGGAGCAATTAAATGCTAAAGCAGACATGCCACAGGGAGCTCTCTCAACCAAAAAGACTTAATTAGAAACCATATCAGCTAAAATAACCAACTTAGATGGTCGGATGGAAGAGAGTTTGGTAGCACAAATGTAAAAGAGAAAGAATCAACATTAAAAATTGGTTCAGATATACACTCATAAACATTATAAAAATTATATTGATTTTAGAATAAAATCTAACTTATGCCTTTAAAATTCCAAATAAAAATCCTCAACCTTCTTAGAAGGAAACTACAGATTACATTAAAATACAATTTAAAGTGTTTAGGTCAAAGGTCTAAATGGGTTGTAGAATGTCCAAATTGAAAACAAAAAAATTATTAAAGTAATCCTAACCTCAAGTTGACTATAAAGTTGGTAAGGGCAGTTTATATGAATCCTTTCCCCTGTAACCCTAAAGAAAGCAACAAAAAGTTTAGTCATACTATTTTATGCAGTTGTTTATTTAACCTTAAACAAGAAACAAAACTAGCAGATTTTAAACTTAGTTTCCATTAAATGTTCTGAGATAAATATAATAATCTGTTAGTTTAAAAAAGACCTAGTACCCAAGGATTACATGTTCCATGGCCTGGACTTGAATGCATGTGCTGATAATGACTCCTAAATCTTCAAGACTAGACAGACCTATTCCTGAGCTCTGGATATAAGCATCCAAGTGCCCTCTGTCCATTTTACCCACATTACAAACTCAACATAGCCAAACTGAACTCATCTCCACTCCTTAAGCTGTTTCTCCTCTTAGTTTCTCATCTTAGTGAATTATATTGCCAACCATCAAGCCTCTCAATCTCAAGACTCATCAAAACAAGTTGACTCTAACTGCTAAATCTCTCCAGAATCTGGACTCTTCCACCCATCTCCACTGTCACTTCTCCCTAAATTCAAGCAAGCCCCATCATCTGTGAGCACACTACTGCTAAAGCCTCTGGACTTGTCTCCCTTTCTCTAGTCTCATACACACCTCGGTTTCATCTTCTGTGATTCTGTAAGGAAGATCATCTTTTTTTTTAAATGCTATACTTTCTTTCTGATTACATGAGAAAAATCACCACAGAAAATTATAAATATACAGAGAAGTACAAAAAAGAATCCCTTAAAACTTTACCAACTTGCTAATACCACTGTACATATTTTGAGATATTTTCTCTAGTCTTTTAAAAATAGTTCACATGATACCATTTATAAAACTCCTAATTGTTTTAACTTAACGTTAGAACTTTGTAAACCTAAATTTTAGAAGTTGTGTATCATTCTGTAATATGGCTCTACCACAAATTTACATAACTATTCCCTATTATTAAACATGTATGTCCCTTTGAGTTTGTCACTCTTAGAAAGGGTGGCGTGGTGAATATCTTTATGTCTAAAGTATTTTTGGTATTTCTGAGTTTTGCATAGGACAGCAAAAAAAATTTTTTGGAGGTATTTTCTAGAGGCTAGGTATAGACAAATCATGGATATAGCTGAAGGCCAAAATCCTAAGGAACAAAAACCAAATACTGCATGTACTCACTTATCAGTGGGAACTAAACATTTAAGTAAACATGGACATAAAGATGGGAACAATGGACACTGCAGACTACTAGTTGTGGGAATGACAGAGCGGTGGGTTGAAAAACTACCTATTGGGTACTCTGCTCACTATCTGGGTGACAGGATCTGTACCCTAAACCTTAGCAACACACAATCTATCCATGCAGCAAACCTGCACATGTACCCCTTGAATCTAAAATAAAAATGGAAATTATAAAAACAAAAAACAAAAAAACTCCAGGGAGATGAGGTCACAGGGCAATCCCATGCTTCTGTGAGTTTTCCTTCCAAGAGCTTGATCAGGTTCTCACAGAAACTACAGTAGAAAATTCCCTTTGGCTTCCAGCTGGGGGAGAGTGGAGAAGGAACCATTTTAAAACACAAGGGTACTCTGTTCTTCTTGTTTTTGTTTTGTTTTGTTTTTGAGATGTAATCTCGCTCTGTTGCCCAGGCTGGAGTGCAATGGCGTGATCTTGGCTCACTGCAACCTCTGCCTCCCGGGTTCAAGTGATTCTCCTGCCTCAGCCTCCCAAGTAGCTGAAATTAGAGGCACACACGATCATGCCTGGTTAATTTTTGTAGTTTTAATAGAGACTGGGTTTCACTACGTTGGGCAGGCTGGTCTCGAACTCCTGACTTCATGATCTACCCACCTTGGCCTCCCAAAGTGCTGGGATTACAGGCATGAGCCACCGTGCCCAGCCTACTCTGCTCTTACCAAGGTCTGCCCTCAAGAGAAACTGTTTAACCAGAGTCTAACCTGCTGGGGTTTTATCAGAGTCTAATCTGGGAAAAGAGAAATACTCAACTCCAGCCCACTGTAGCCATCCTGCCCCACATAAGAAGGGAGAAGAAAATACTGAGAAACACTTATGAAGTTCACAACACAGAGGCAAAGGCTAACTCTAAGACTGAGACCTAATCATAGGAATAAAGAATGCTTCCCTCCTCCACACATTACTCAAGGCCTATTTACAGCACTTCCTTTCACCCAGGAAATCACATCTGGCTGTCAAGAAAAAACTACCAGGCATACTAAAAGAAAAAAAACAAAACCAAAAAGAAAATCCCACAGTTTGAAGGGACAGGGCAAGCGTAAGAACCAGACTCAGACATGGAAGACATGGGGAATAATCAGACCAATAATTTAAAATGATAATTAATATGCTAAGAGCTCTAACAGATAAAGCAGACAGCATATAAGACCAGAATGATGGAAATCTAAGAAAAAAACAATAAGAAATGCTAGAGATCAAAAACACTATAACAGAAATTAAGAATGCCTTTGATGGGCTTATTAGTAGTCTAGATACAGCTGGACAAAGAGTCTCTGATCTCAAGAATAGCACAATAGAAACCTTCAAAGATGAAAAGCAAAGAGAAAAAGGACTGGAAAAAAAAAATAGAGTAGCCAAGGACTGTGGGACAACTACAAAAGATGTCAATATGCACAATGGAAATACCAGAAGCAGACAAAAAAAAAAAAAAAAAAAGAACAGAAAAAAATATTTGAAATGACTTGTAATTTCCCCCAAATTAATGTCAGACATCAAACCACAGATCTAGAGAGCTCAGAGAACACCAAACAGGATAAAGGCCAAGAAACCTACACCTAGGCATATAATCTACTTTTCTTTTTTTTTTTTTTTAGAGACAGGGTCTCGCTTTGTTGGCCAGGTTGGAATAAACGCCTGGCCTCAAGTGATCCTCCCACTTCGGCCTCCCAAGGTGCTGGGACTACAGGGTTGAGCCTCATTGGCCAGTCTGGCATATCTTGAAAGAAGCCAGAAGAAATAAATACCTTACCTATAGAGAAACAAATATAATAATTACTTCCCACTTCTCAGAAACCATGTAAACAAGTGTGGAGTGATGTGGAGTGAAATATTTTAAAGTTTTAAGAGAAAAAACCCACCAACCTAGAATTCTGTACCTGTGAATTTACTCTTCAAAAGTCAAGGAGAAATAAAGACTTTCTCAGACAAACAAAAATTGAGATATTTTGTTGCCAGTAGATCTGCTTTGCAAGAAATGTTAAAAGAAGTTCTTTAGAGAGAAGAAAAAATAACAGGTTAGAAAGTAAAATCTATGTAAAGAAAGGAAGAGCACCAAAGGAGGAATAAATGAAGATAAAATTAACATTTTTCTTTTTCTTTTTTCTTTTTGAGGCAGAGTTTCGCTCTTGTTGCCCAGGCTGGAGTGCAATAGTGCCACTCGGCTCACTGCAACCTCAGCCTCCTGGGTTCAAGCGATTCTCCTGCCTCAGCCTCCCAAGTAGCTGGGATTGCAGGCATGTGCCACCACACCTGGCTAATTTTGTATTTTTAGTAGAGACGGGGTTTCTCCGTGTTGGTCAGGCTGGTCTCGAACTCCCAACCTCAGGTGATCCGCCTGCCTCGGTCTCCCAAAGTGCTGAGACAACAGGCATGAGCCACCAGGCCCGGCCTTTTTTTCTTACTCTTAACTGATCCAATAGATAACAGTTTGTGTAAAGTAATAATTGCAACACTGTATAAATTATGTATGGTTATCCGTATATATAATTGTCCCATGAACAACACAGATTTGAACTGCGTGGATCCACTTATACACAAATTTTTTCAGTAAATATAGTCAGCCCTCAGTGTCAGTGGGTTCCATATTTGCAACAAAATGCAAATTGAATATACAGTATTTGCAGGATAGAAAACTCACATATAAGGACTGCCAACTTTTCATATCTGTGGGTTCTGCAAGGGGTCCTGGAACCAATCCCTGCAGATACTGAGGGGTGACTATAAATGTTTTTGTATGCTTATATATAAGTAAAAAGAATGGCAGCAATGATATAAGAGACTAGAGAGATAAAACAGAATTATTGTGTTATTAAAAGGTACTTCCACTACCTGTAAAGTGGCATGGTGTTATTTGAAAGTGGGCTTGGATTAGTTGTAGACTGCAAACTCTGGGGTAACTAAAAAACTAAAATTAAAAAAAAAAAATCTTAACAATTAACTGAGAAGCTAAGAAAAGAAAGAGGAATCATATAAAATGCTCAATTAAGCCAAGTGTAGTGGCTCATGCCTGTAATCCCAACACTTTGGGAAGCCGAGGCAAGAAGATTGCTTGAATACAGGAGTTCAAGATCAGCTAGGCAACATACAGAGATAACCTCTCTATGAAAAAATTAGCGGGATGTGGTCATGCATGCCTGTGGTCCCAGCTACGAAGGAGGCTGAGGTGGGAGGATTTGTTGAGCCCAAGAGGTTGAGGCTGCAGTGAACTGTGATTGCGCCACTGTATTCCAACCTGGGTGACACAGCAAGACTCTGTCTCACAAAAAAAAAAGAAAAAAGAAAAACCAAAAAACAAAAGCAAACTAAAAACCACAAAAAGCAGAAGGGTGGAAGACAAAAATAGATATACAGAACAAGGACCACAATTAGAAAATAGTAACAGGCTAGGCACGGTGGCTCATGCCTGCAATCCCAGCACTTTGGGAGGTCAAGACAAGAGGATCACTTGAGTCTAGGAGTTCAAGATCAACTTGGGCAACATAGTGAGATCCTGTCTCTACAAAAAAAATATTAAAAAATTAGCCAAGCATGGTGGTACATGTCTGTATTCCCAGCTCCTCAGGAGGCTGATACAGGATGATCACTTGAGCCCAGAAAGTCGAGGCTGCAGTGAGCCACAATTGCGCTACTGCGCTCCAGCCTAAATGACAGAGTGAGACCCTGACTCAAGAAAAAAAAAAAAAAGAAAATAGTAACAAATGAAGTAGACATTAATCCAATGATATCAATGATCACTTTGAACATAAAGGTTCTAAATGCAGCAACCAGCGATTGTCAGAGTGATTCAAAAAACAAGACCCAACTTTATATTGTCTACAAGAAACTCACTTTAAATATACAGGCTGGGTGCAGTGGCTCACACCTGTAATCCCAGCACTTTGGGAGGCTGAGGCGGGTAGACTGTTTGAGGTCAGGAGCTTGAGACCAGCCTGGCCAACATGGTGAAGCCCTGTCTCCAATAAAAATACAAAACAATTAGTCAGGTATGGTGGTGTACACCCGTAGTCCCAGCTACTCAGGAAGCTGAGATGGGAGAATTGCCTGAACCTTGGAGGAAGAGGTTACAGTGAGCCAAGACTGTGCCACTGTCCTCCATCCTGGGTGACATAGTGAGACTCTGTTTCAAAAAATAAATAAATAAATATACAGACATAAGTAATGCAGATTCATTGTAAAAAAAAAAAAAGGAAAAGAAAATACAAAGACATAAACAAGGAACAAGATTACACATAAGTCCACCAAAGATGTGTATTTTTACATTTTGTTGTTTTTCTACTTTATTTGTATTTAAGAAACTGGATCATATACTGGATACACTCTTCTGCAAACTGCTTTTTAAATATAATGAATATAGTTTTGTATCAATAAATGCCACACCATAATAAAATTTAGAATGGCAATATTCTATTTTATGGACATAATTTAACTAATCCCATATTTTTGGACATTTGGGTTGTTTTCAATTTTTCATAAGAGATACCTAGATGAAAAACTCTTAGTCTTTACATTGATCCTAAATTACTTCATTAACATAAATTTCTTTTGGTCAAATAAATGGATCCAAAACATGTATACTTTAAAAACTTTTTTTATATGACTACCATTTGTCCTCTAGAAAAGCTGTCCTCAATCTTTCTGACACCAGGGACCAGTTTCAAGGAAACAATTTTTCCAGGACCAGGGCTAGGGTGGAGGACAGGGGATGGTTTCAGGATGAAACTGTTCCACCTCTGATCATCAGGCATTAGATTCTCATAAGGAGCTAGCAACCTAGATCCCTTGCATGCACAGCTCACCATAGAGTTCACACTCCTATGAGAATCTAATGCCACCACTGATTTGACAGGAGGCAGAGCTCAGGAGTTAAAGCTTGCTTGCCCACCACTCACCTCCTGCTGTGCAGCCTGGTTCTTAACAGGTCACGGACCTGTTGTTCTTTACCCACTGATTTAATAAATATTCACTTCTATTCTCTTTTGGTTTCGATTATTTGATTTTCTTCAATGAACTTTCTCATCCACTTATAATTCCTTTTGTAGTGAGGTGAGGAGCTAATTTTTTCCCAAATAGTCCCAGTATCATTTACTGAACAATCTTTTCCTTCCATCATGAATTGAGAAGTGTAGGAATCTTTTATACAATCTTTCTAGCTTGTGATTTGTCAAGGTTTTTTTCTCTGCTTCCATGATCAAGCTCAAACTCTTTAATATAGCAAAGCTCTTTGCAGTATTGCCTCTGATGATTCCACATGAGGAAAATCAACTGTCCCTCCCCCGAATGCATCCCATGCGCTGATAAAATTGTGCCGAATTTCTTTTCTGTGGTGACACATCTTTACGTTTTTGAGACATAGAAGATCTTCCTAAATAAGGCACAAAACCAGATGAAATAACAATAGAAGCTACTTTTTATAGAGCACTTACTAGTTGCCAGGCAGTAGTCTAAGTGCTTTACTGTAATATCTCATTTGTTCCTCAAAACAATCCTAGGAAGTAGATACTATTACTACTCCCATTTTAAAGATAGAAAACTGGGCACAAAGCTATTACAAACCTTGCCTAAGGTTACATTGCTAGTGAGCGGAGGAACTGAAATCTTAACACAGGCAATCTGGCTCTACAACTTGTACATTTATCCACTACACCGTACCGCATAAAAGACACAAATTTGAACGTATAAATACTAAAAGCTTGCTGTGTGATGAAAGGCACTATTTGCAATGCTAAAAAAATGACAGGGTGAAAATATCTGCAAGATATATAACAAGCAATGTACAGAACACATAAGGATCTACAAATTAGTACAAAAAATGCAGTTATTTCAATTGAAAGTTGGCAATGGCTATGCATGAACAATTCACAGAAAAACATACATGGCTAATAAACATATAACAAGATGCTCAACATCACTAATTATCAGGGAAATAAAATTATAATGATGAGATATAATGATATTATAATTACTACATAGCATTTTCACCCATCAAAATGACAAAAATTAAGAAATGTAATAGCTAGCATCGCTGAGGGTGTGAAAAACAGGCATTTCAATCACTGTTGGTGGGAACATAAACAGTTATAGCCTGTTATGGGGATATTCTTTCAGCAATAAAACTATCAAAATAAAATAACTGTCCCTTTTGACTGAACAGTTCCATTCTGGGAATCTATCATGCACATGTGCATATTTTTTTTTTCTTTCTTGAGACAGGGTCTCACTCTGTGCCCAATGCAGTGCTATTCATAACACTATCAAGTAAACTAGAAACAATCTTAACATCCACCTGCAGAAGAATTGTTAAATCATTATGGTACATACATCTGTACTCTAATGTGGTACTCACTGTGCAGCAATTGTACACTGTGAAGGAAGAAAAGCAAGTCACAAAACAACATGTTAAGTATGATCTCTATAGCCAGGTGCAGTGGCTCATGACTGTAATCCCAGCACTTTGGGAGGCCGAGGCAGGTGGATCACCTGAGGTCAGGAGTTCGAGACCAGCCTGGCCAACATGGCGAAACCCTGTCTCTACTAAAAATACAAAAATTAGTTGGGAGTGGTGGCACACACCTGTAATCCCAGCTACTGGGGAGGTTGAGGCAGGACAATTTCTTGAACCTGGGAGGCCAAGTTTGCAGTGAGCCAAGATTGAGCCACTGCACTCCAGCCTGGGCAACAGAGGAAGACTCTATCTCAAAAAAAAAAAAAAAAAAAAAAAAAAAAAAAAGAAAGAAAGAAAGAAAGAAAAAAAAGTATGATCTTATTTAAGAACAAAACAGAAACCTAACAACCTTTAAATACACGTATGTATGTGTAATATCATTTTAAAATGTCTAGGACTGTGTGGGTGAGGGAGAACTTTCATTCTGGGAGTTTAAAATGTCTAGGACTGCATGGCTGAGGGAGAATATTTTTTATTGTTTATATCTTTTATAATAATCATCTATTCATACTAAACATCATTTATTCCTATTTAAAACTTGTGTAACTTTTCTCAAAACTATGTGTGTACGGGTAAGGGGAACAACAGACATTAAGGTCAGAGGGAGAAAAATAAGCTAAGACAAGATTTCTCAACAGTGGCACTACTGGTATTTTGGACTAAATTCCTCTTTGTTGTGAGAAGCTTTACTATGCATCACAGAGTGTTTAGCTGCATCTCTGGCCTCTACCCACTAGATGCCAGTAGCACACCCTGCCCCTCCCCCAGCAAGACATGACTCTCAAAAACATCTCCAGACATTGGCAAATGTTACCTGGGGGAAAAAAATGTTCCACACTCTACCCACCACTACATTCATTGAGAACCATGGGTTAAGGTATCAAATATTCTAAAAAGTTCCTCAGCCAGAGTTAGAATTCATTGCACCTGATCCTACATGATATCAGTTATTAGTTCTGTTTTCTTGTTTGCCTCCTCAGGCTGTTAGCCTTTTCTAGGAAGGTGTTCAGAATGGTTAAACAGTTATCTCTTGGGCTGTGTTCCTCAGAGTATAGCCTGTGACCATCTGCATCAGCAGCACCTGGGATATTTGTTAAAAGGCAGAGTTCTACATTTCACTTTCAATTTAACAAATTCTCAAGATGAGTTCAATGCACACTAAAGTTTGGGGATTATATCTGAGTTTAGTACAATTCTCAGCACATGGCAGATGCTTAATAAATTGGTGAATGAATGTACAAATTTTATTCTATAAAGATAATGAGTGAAATTGGTCTCTAGTTAAGAAATATACAACTAACCAATTTGCTTGTGAAATTTAAACATGAACTCTATGAAACAGAAATGGCTATAAATAACAAAATTTGGTTTAATTATGCTACTTAATTACAGACATGTAAGCATGATTTTAAGTATTTGTAATAAATTTACTAAGAGTTGTATAAAAAAATTAAAAGACAGATCTAGCTCTTGAATTATCTCATGAAAAGTATCAATAAATAATTGAACTGAACGCACGTATTTTTAAATGAGTTGATCAAAAGCATTTTGAAAAAAATTTAAACACATAACCGCCTGAAAGAAGGTATGTATTACATTATTCCCACCATTTCAAGTGTTTAGCAACAGTCCTGTCATGATGTCTATAATATACTTATAACACTTCAGTATAGATGGTGTGATCGATATAAATGTATCAGTTAGTTAAACTTCAAACTCCAGGGGCAGTCAGTTGTCCTAATTGAGGAGCCATGTTAAGGGAGCACTGTATCAGACAGCTATACTCCAGAAGCAACGACCACAAGCACTTCTTTTATCCATATCGTGATCAACACTTGAGACATCAGTAATTTGCATAGTGAATACCAGAAGTGAAGTTTATTGGTAAAATGAATAGCTTAGTGGTTAACAAGATGAATGTTAGAAATGGGCCTTCATTGGTAAAATTAAAATACATTATCAAAAAATTGTGAATTAGATAAAATATTTTATAGTCATTCTCCACCTTTGAAAAAACAGGATATAAAAATCCAACAAGGTCTGTAAGTTTTCTCTTAGAGATGGTGCCCAGTGTTGATTCCTTAACAGTCCTGTAACTAACTAGTCATTGGTTTGGAAGCATTTCTTGTTGTCCAGTGTTGACTAAAAGGATAACTGAAAGTGACCTTGTGAATGCTGTGGATCTCATCTAGTTCGGGTGATGGTTGGTATGCCTAAAATGAAAGCGAGCTCAAAGCTTCTTTCACAGACATTAAAGAACAGGTTGTAATACACTGTTTTGTGTCTTCATACTAACATCTGTTTGAAAAACATCTGTATGTGGCAGGATATGGTCATTTCTTTACAATCTGTTAGTAAGGTTGCAGAGAAACACCTTCAAATGCTTCATTGACCACCTCTCTTGCCAAAAACAAAACAGAATAAAAACCCTAAGATCTGTAAATGACCACCTTGTTTTAGGTTGCTTCACAACAACTACATCCATTATTTTTTTCCCCCAGTGATACAGTTTATATAGTCTCCAGACAACTGCCAAATATAAAACACAATCCAATGATCTTTATAATTATTTAACCAGCATTTCTTAGGATAGAGTCCTGGAATTTTTTATCCTAGGCAACTAAAAACCACTGCCCTCTCACCACTAAAAAAGAAAACAAAAAACCTTTCTGATATTAACATTCTTTAAAGAGTCACTATAGATTTGGTGACTAAAGATTTTGTTACAAGTAACATTAAAGAAAGAAAGAAAAGCTGGGTTATCTACTGCCAGAGACACTGTCTCATATTAAATCATGAGGTAGATGAGATTTTTTTCAAGGACACCCCTATACATGAGGACCATTTAGGGTTAACACATCACATTTATGGCTTCAAAATTCAAGCATCATCACTGCCATCACTACAAAAAAGGACAAGGGACATTCAGTTTGTGCAAAGAGGCGGAGATGAAAGACCCAATTATAGGCTGGGCATGACTGGCAAAAAAACTGTTGAATATTTGAGTTTTTCTAAGTTCCAGACAGCACGTTTTCACCCTTAGGTGACGAAACAGTACCTTTGCTTTCTACCACGTGAGTACTTTTAATGTGGTCAATATAATGCTTGAATTTGAATGTGACAGTCTCTAAAGGAGACATGGTGGCCACATGGAACATTTCATCTCCTCCTCCAGGTAGATATTCTAGCAGCTCATATGGCCAACTCCAAAACTACCTGAAGAATATAGATAAAACACCATTGTTAGAGTACATGCTTTTTTTCTTGAACTTTCATATTCTAGTGACATAGAACAGTTTTCACAGATATTTACTTGCTTTTGAACCAAGTGGATTAGGTTGTTTTTTAAAGAGTTGTTTTCCCCCTACAGGTAATTCAAAGGTGAGGGTAAGAAGGTATTCAGGTCCTCATATTAATGCCCCAACTTCATAGTTTCCAGTATAATTATATACTTAAATATCTGGGTAGCGTTGAGCTTGCTTCAGGGCAATTTGTAGGATCTTCTTTCTTTAGATTAAAAAAATCATATAGATAATTACCATAGCATTCTGTGATGTCTTAGGCACAGCATTGCCTAAGAGCAGGAAGGTAGGCAGGTGATTTTTAAAGTACTTTTCAGCTCCAGGGTGATAAAAATATTTTAAACTTTCTGAAGTTTAAAAGTCATAATTAACTATTAAAATTTAAAACTGAACAGTCATATATAGTTACAGTATAATTCTCTACAATACAGTGTGCAAAAAAGAGGTAACATAAAGACCAATTAATATTTTCAGATAAAAATCAGCAAATACTGTTAAAATGCAAGATTCAACATTTCAAATTACTAATATTTCATATAGGTAATGTACCCGGTTACAGGGAACCTTTTCAACACATAATTATGAATAACATGGTTTGTATGGAACATCTACTACACAGCTCCCTATAAAACTTGTATAAACTACCAACTCTAATCATACATCTTTCCTTTAGAGCATTTAATATGAAAGCTTGAAAACTATGTCTCACATATAGAAAAGACTAGAGACACCATGTGACATTTCCTATAGCATGAATTTCTTTTTTTTTTTGTTATTATTATTATTTTTTGAGATGGAGTCTTGCTCTGTTGCCCAGGCTGGAGTAGAATGACACAATCTCGGCTCATTGCAAGCTCCACCTCCCGGTTCACACCATTCTCCTGCCTCAGTCTCCCAAGTAGCTGGGACTACAGGCACCTGTCATCACGCCCGGCTAATTTTTTGTATTTTTAGTAGAGATGGGGTTTCACTGTGTTAGCCAGGACAGTCTTGATCTCCGGACCTTGTGATCCACCACGCCCGGCCTTCCTACAGCATGAATTTCTGTAACTCTAGCTACTGCTTAAGTCAGATTAAAAAAATAATACAACTAACTACAATGACAGTTTACCATGTGTCTGGCGCTGTTCTAAGCACATGTTAATCCACAAAAGTTCTATGAAATAGGTGTATCATTATCTTCATTTTATTGATACGTAAATTGAGGTAAAAGCCAAGTTCATCGACTTTCTCAGAATCACACAGGTAGGAAATGTCCAGAGCCTACACTGTTAAACCACCACAACTAGTATACTAATCTCTAAAGAGGCAGACAACTGACTGCATCTAACAGTCTACAGAGAAAGAGAATTGAAATTTCTACAGATACTTCTTTCTCCCCCCCCTTTTTTTTTTTTTTTTTTTTGTGACGGAGTCTCACTCTGTCACCCAGGATGGAGTGCTGTGGCGTAACACCGGCTCACTGCAACCTCTGCCCCCTGGGTTCAAGCAATTCTCGTGCTTCAGCCTCCAAAGTAGCTGCAATTTAAGGCATATGCCACCACTCTCAGTTAATGTTTGTATTTTTAGTAGAGACGGGTTTCACCACAATTGCCAGGTTAGTCTCAAACTCCTGACTGTAAGAGTGATCCACCTGCCTCGGCCTCCCAAAGTGCTGGGATTACAGGTGTGAGCCAGCATACCCGGCCTTTATTTTTCTGTGAAACAAAAATTATCTTTCCATTCTACTTATATCTCCTTCCCTATTTCCATATATTCCAGATATGCCTTATTTTAAAAAATGATCTATTTTCACACCATTTGATCTTACAGCACTTAGAAAGTTAATGGCCATTTTTATCATTTGTTTAGTTACCTAGTTTGAGACTCTTGTTTATTTGATCTGCACTGATACCTTGTTAAATAGTTAAGGCTGGTACTATTACCCCTGTTTACAGATGAAGAAGGAAACCTAGACTCAAAAGTTTAAACATGCTGTAAGTTTATCAAGGCATAGATAGCTATAGGAATTCAAATCCTATCAACAGTTCCACTACTGTTTTCATGTACAGTTTTGTGTTTTTGTTTTGTTTTGTTTGTTTTTTGCTTTGTTTTGTTTTGTTTTTTAAAAAGATAGATGCAGGCCCAAAAGAGCTCATGCCTGGGTATCCTCCATCCACAATTAACAGGCAAAAGAGGTTTGCCTGTTAAGTAAAAAAGGTGTTGAAGTGTACAATGAACTTGGTTCTTCACATACTATAGCAGTACACTTGACTGGTGAATTTTTATTTATTCGTTAACACAATAGCAAAGAGAAGTACACTAATAGGTAGTATCTTTGAGAACTAAAGCCTTAAATAGACTTTTACTTGGAGAACATTATCTAGCAAGGGTTATTTCAGGTTAACTATTGATAAAAATTTCAATTCAGTTCCTTTTGCTTTTCTGCAATTATTACTACTCTATGGGAGTAGCTTTCTGCCAAACAACTGGTGCCCGTGGGGCTGGGATGTGTCTAGTGTGGCGTCCAGTACGCTGTTGGTGCTCAAATTATAATACAAGCAACAACAACTACCACCAGGTTGCTGCATGCAAAGTAATCTGACACAAAAGTCATGCATAGCTAAGAGTCAGAACTGTAAGCAGTATTTGAACACTTTTTAAAAAAACAAACAGAAATTTGTATTTGATGTCTACATGTTCATATTTTACCAGTCAGGATATGTTCATAGGATAGGACAAAAAAGAAATAATTTAGTAAGGTTTTCCCAAATGCTTGTCTCTTTTTAACAATAGAATAGGATCCTTTCATAGGGCTCCAAAGTTTCACGGGAGCTAGGGAAGATAAAACCACTGTGTTTTTATTCATTAGGCTTTTAAACAGTGTATATGTGTGTGTGTTTCCAGAGAGGGGGCCTATGGAGAAGAAAGAACTTGGGAGACAAAGAAAAAGATCTGCCTCTGTTTGGTCTTAGAAATTTAAAAAAAAAAAAAAAAAGTTAGAAGTCATGGAAAGAGGTGTTTAAGATAAAATTTAAACTTCATTAAACCATTACTGAACAACACACAATCCACAGGCTTTACTCATAGGGTTTTTGAGAGGATCCAGTACCATTAAATACATGGTAGTGTTTTGTAAATGGTATATGCTATAGAAGTCAAAGTATTAAGCTACATTGGAACTCTGAATAAACCAGGATGCATTCATGATTAAAATTTTACATTTAAAAATCCTAACAATAAAAATTACATTTTATGTGGGGAAAGAATTAAGACACAGTAAAAATTTTACAGTGTATTTCTTGCATTCTTAAAAAGTATCCATGTATATGGTTAAACGAAAAAGGCAAGCTACAAAATATTACTAGTCAGCTCTTATTGTGCATTAAAAGGTGACCGATTAGATGATAACCTAGTCATCTTGATCCACAATCTAATGCCCCTATTTTGAAGGCAGAAATTCTGACTTAACTATAGAGGTGCAATCAATTTTGTGAGTAACATAAATTAACAAAGGTAATTCATAAAATGCTGAAAAGGAAGATTTAGGCAGGGTCAAACAGTTTTATGCATATTTCTAGGCAGAGTCCCAAACAAGCTGTTTAAAAAGGACTAAAGTCAGTACAGGAATCTCTAGAAGTAACTGATGTATTCTAGTAAAAGTAAAGTCCTAAAATTAAATGCCAAGCTCCATTTTTATCCTGATTATCATTTTAAATTGGAATTATCTCCTAGGAAAAGGTGGTGGGTAAGGACAAATTACTTTGAAGAGGTTTATTGGGAAAAGAATAGAAAGGACCAGCTGAACCAAGCAGAGGGGGCAGAAGGGCAGAAAACTCTGACATTACAAAATTTATTATTTCTCTTCATATTAAAGAGTTCTTTGAGAACAGTGTTACAATCTTAGTGCATAAAATCAAGTCCAATTTATACCATGATTGCCTTTTCAGTTTTTTAAAGTCAAAAATTTTTTCTTCAGACTTATCAATCAAGGAAGGGCAGGAAATTCAGGAACACCGATCCACGGGGGGAAAATTAAAACAAAACAAAATACAATTCCTTTGGGCTATACACGTTTTTTAAAATGCATTTTCTGTATTTTTAAAAGGAAAAATATACAAATTCCCTAACCTTAATCTATGATTTATTTAAGTTTAATACAAAAAGAGGCAAATATTATTAGCAAGGGAAAAAATAGAAAGGAATCAGAGAGCAAGCATAGACAGTGAAGAGAGTGGGAGTAAAGCCAGTTTTAGAGGTAGTGGGAACAGTGGTGGGCACAGTGGAACTATACTGTACTGATGCCTTGAGAACCTTACGGAGAAAGGAGTTGGACTGAGGGAATCAGCAGAGAATACCTATTTAAATGTCTGAAATGCTCCCAGCCACCCATGTACAATCTGAATAGGAGATCCAATAAATGTTGTCTAAAGTTGATAAATCACGAAATAATTATGAAATATAGTACAATCATATTATTGATATATATAAAACTAGAACCATTGATGAAACCACCGAAGAACTAGAATCTGAAGTAATTAAGAGACTACTACAATTGAGTAGGAGGGAGGGAGGAAGGAAGAGGCAGGAGAATGTTAATTTTCCTTACGAGTTCTTCCATACTGTTGGATTTGTTACCACGTGCCTGTATTGATTTTTTTTTTTAAATAACTTTTATGCTCATAAATTAAAAGAGGCTTGCCCTGTGCTAAAAGTTCCCTTTTTTTTTTTTTGCTAATTCCATCAAAAGGTTCATGTCAAAACCAGATTTGATTTTTTTTTTCTGTGTATACACACATTAGTTACGAATGATTAACAAAGCATTCATTCTTCTATTTGGTTTGGCTGAAAACCGACTTGTGTTAGTGTTAAGGAAATATTTCACTTTATATGGTGAAGATATGAAGTGTTGCTTATTTAAATACACATGTGGTAAAAGAAAGGGTTTATACATGTTTTAGGCTCACAAACAATAAAAACATTTAAGTAGTCTGAAGTGTAGAGTTTTTCCACCTTTTTAGAACCTAGAAAAATGCTGTATACCTTTTCTCTCTTTATCCAAAAATAGGCTTTGTGACTTATCTGTTTAGTATTTTAATTTCAGTAAGATGATAAAAAGTTTATTTAAAGAAGATTCAATACTAAATATGGCATAAGCAAACATGGTTATTTTATCTAATTTTTAAATGTAGAGACTTTTTTTAAAAAACATAAATTTTGAGCAATCAGAATAAAAAGTTATATTGCAAAAGGAGTTCCTCAAATTTAGGGTATGTGAAACTAAGTACCCAAACTTAATCTGACACATAGTCACTTAAAGTGTTTTTACTTTTCAGATGTACAATGATTGAAAACAATATTCAGTTTGAAGAAAGGTTTACTTAATATATGAACATATAGGAAGAGTCAGTGAGAAATGTAAACAGTTGTCTATCCTGTCTTTTCATAATTGTTATAAAAATCACTTTTCTAAATAAAACTATTTATCAAGCTACCAAGAAATACTAGTTGTAGCAATTTTGTTTCTCACAACACCTATTAGATTTAAGAATGCAGGAAGTCAAAACCAGTAACATAATTTAACCATATTGTGACTGACTTTTCAGTAGATTTTTGTTAATTGTGTCCACCACAGGATGGAGTCAAGAAAAATAAAGATTTATAGGGGAAAATGCTGTGGATTATTTAGAAACCAGCCACCAAAGAGAAGAAAAGAAAAGGCTGGATTTGAAGTCAGTTCTTAGCTCTCTGTTTTATTCCTAAATTGCTAAGACAACAACTTACAAAGAAAGAGATGGAAATTAGGAGAGCAAAGATGAGAAATACTGGCCATATATGATCTGGACATTCTAGGACTTGTGTACAAACTTATAGCAAACAAGACTTCAAATGCAGGCCTTAACTGCACAGATAGTTCCTCTGACATAAAAACGTATTCCTTTTCCTCTTCTTTTTCCTCCTTCTTAACACATGTTTGGCAACCATTGTTTATTTCAGTTGCAGCTAAATTATACCTCTCTTGCATTTTCCCCCATTGGAGAATAAAGACACTTAGTGTTTTCTATTTCTCTTTTCTTTATTTCGTAGATCATATGCAGCATAGAGCCATTATTTACAAAATAAGAATCACTGCCAATTTAGACTTACTCTTTTCAATATCCTGAAAGGTAATAAGACCATTCCACCAAATTAAATTAAGCAATCTCAGGTGGTTCCCTTCAATTTTATTTCATCTTTACCACACACACCCCTAGTCATCACTTTCATTTTACATGATCTACTTGTTGACATATATGCATTGAAATCTACTTCCAAACTCAACTCTGAACCTAGTCACAAAAACTGTCCTTAAATCAACACGACCATTGCAAAAGACTGGGTGAATGATGGGTTTTGTATAATAATCCAAAGCCCTATAGATTTTCACTAGTTCAAGCTGTCACTGGAGTAAATTCCAAAGTGAGAGTCACTGCAGCGGAAATGGAGGTCTCCTCATAGCTCACACCTGCAAAGCAGTTTTGTGAATGGTTGAAAAAAAGTCAATCATTGTGGAAATGTTTACTTAATAAACACACTAATCTTTTATACTTATCTAAAACTATCAGTTCTAAAAGCACTCATATGACCTAGGCATAAGGCATCATTTAAAATAAGAAATGTAATAATATTAATGAACTTATAAACTTAGTCTACCCTAAATGCAAACAAATAGCAATCTAAAAAAATTATACAACATGTATATGTTCAAAAGAAAAATGCTAAATTAAAATCAATTTATTGATATGATGGAATTATAATTTTCCTTTTTAATATCCCAGCATTGTCATTATGTTGGCTGTGTAATAAATATTACAATTTTTAAAGATACACTAAGTGCTAATAAAAAGTAAGTCTAAAGAACAAAAAGCTATCAATTTTATTTGCATACTATTCCTGACACAGCTAATTCACAGAATCTGTTACAATAGATGTCTTCTTTAGTCATAAAACTAAGAACACTGTAGGTAAGCAGGGCTTAAATGTCTCACTCTAAGTATACTGAGAGTGAAATCAGTTGGACACACACCCATTTATTGGGGTATTTATAAACACATAGCATCTTGCTGGGTATCGTTTGAGTGTACAAAAAGACACACCCTTTCAAACCTTAAGTAGCAGCCTAAAATTAGCCGAGAGATACAAGACTATCACATGAAAAATTAAATAACTGAGTAAGGTCAAATTTTTAAAAAATCCATAAATATAGTATATAAATAAGTGATGAGTTCATTTATCAAACACTCATTGAGGGTCTACTATTTGCAAAGAATTCTTCTAAGTACAGAAATCAATTATATAGTTAGATTTCTGCCATTCCAAAACTAAACAAAAAGACAAGATGTTTTGAAAAGGAGAATATGAACCACTAATATATCTGACTCTGGACTCACTGCCTAGGAGTTAGCCCTCCTCCTCAAGGAGCAGCTATTTAAAAAGAAGAGAAAGAAAGGCACTAATATATCTGGACTGTAGAACATTACTGGCTTAGAGGGGCAGATCTCATGTTATGGTACAATCATTCTGTAGCTCACATAACCGGAAATACATGCCCTATTCTTTAAATTGGCTTAGACAGCAGCATATGTGCTACTTTAATTAACTGCAGCAACTGACATACCTTAAAAGTAGATGCAGAGATCTGAAATAATGAACCGTAAGTAGTACTTGTAAACCAATATTAATCCAAGTTTAACCTATATATAACAAAGTGTCTAACGTTGTACCTAGATGGCAAGAAGGCTGAGTACAACACAACTGTATTCAGAAATTCTGAAACACTTTATGAGCAAACTTCTAATTAATTAGCAATATGAAGAGAACAAGCATTGCTGCTGAGTATTATTTTTTGGCCAGGACAGAAATTTATACATTAACATTAAAAATAACCCTGTTTTAAAGCAATTTCTAGATATCTAAACTACCATCACAAATATTACTAAATAACATTTGGGCAGTATTCTTGAACAAATCATATTTCTACACTTCCTTGTTTTAATAATTTGTAAATATAAAACTACATATTGTAATCATTCTATAAAGAAAACTTAAAGTGGCCACTTATAGATATTTAAAGCGTCATTAAAATTTTTGTCTTAGAAAGTTTAATCAAACTTTGTTCCCTAACAAACTTGACATCATAACCTATTTTTTATTTTTGAAACTTTTAACCTCAGATATTTTTCACTCGATTACAGAATTTAAAACTTTATAATAACCATCTTTTAAAATGAAACTAAAATGTTCATATATTATTCAAAAATGTATTTTCCAAAAATATTAGCAAAGTCTATGATTAAGTGGGATTTTAGATTTTAAAATGTAGCTAGTATATGCAGCACATGATCTGAAGCAGGGAATCACATGCATTGAACTTAAATGAATAATCCAGATATGGCTGCTGGCTATTTTGGTCTTACTTTCTTTAAATACTATCAAATTATCTACCTCAGTAAAACTGATGTTTATCTTAAAAACCTTTCATTACAAATGTTTTTTTCTTTAAAAAAAATTCAATATTTCTAAAACTATTTGAAGAGATACAAAAAGCAAACATTTAAAAGCATGTTATCACATGCATGTGCTACTTAAAGTTGGTATATAGAAACTCAGTCTGGGAGTGAAGAAAATGAATGAAAATGAATAGTTTACCACTCATTAGCAATATGACTTTGGGCTAGTTACCAGATGATATTGTAGTTTCCTTATCTGAAAATGAGCAAGGAGAATTTTATGATTTCTAAGTTTTCTTCTAGCTCTAAATTTCTGTGATTTAATTACTCTAATCCAGAAACCCACATCTACATTAAGAAACTAGGTTTTAATGTTATAAAGTAACATAATAGTGAGTTATAACTTAAAACAACAAAAATATTTCAAAACTAATTTGAAATAGATTAACTGCCTGAAAGCAATGCTTTCAAGATAAAACACAGGAGACAATAATTGAACAGGGTTGTATTCACTTAATAATGGTATAAACACTAACATCAACAAAACAGGATATTTCACTGATGGGTACCTCTTGTGGAAATAGTCAACTTGTCCACAAAGCCAAAATCTATAAAGTAACAAGAGAATTATACTAAAATATTTTAGACCTTACTTTTCAAATGGAGTTCTGTTGTACCCTGTATAACTTACATGTAGAAGCTAAAATTATTTAGAATTAATGATTACCAAAGTTACAACATAACAAGTGTGTATAGGAATACAGCTTATTTCTTTTAATAACACATAATCCTTATATAAATTAACACTATTTTCTGTAAAGCTGTGCAGATCTCTAAATGTTTAATGTTTAAACATGCCACCAACAAGCATCTGACTAATAAAATGCAACTTCAAATAAAGGGAAACAATTTACTTCCTATTGTCATCTGATACAGGTACTGCTGGAATTCAATTTCCTTTCAAAGGTGTGCTTTTCTCAAAGAACATCCAACCACCCACACATTATTTTAAAAACAAAACAAAACAAACAACAAAAAACCTTTGTGTTAGAAATTGTCCCAGAACTGTATTTTGACATTTTTAGCAACCTGACAAACCACTCTGTTTGCTTTCTTCCGCCAATACAAATCAAGCCAAGGAGTAGTTTCTTCATTTATTTCATTCAATGTCACAAGACTACATTATGTCAGGGTAAAGGTCAATCACCAAGAAGGCATGCTGCTGCTACAGTGGAAATATAAATATTCACCTGGGCCTTATTTCAAACACTGGCTCACTGAAACTAATAAGGCCTATAAAACTAGGAGGATGTGGGAAAACAATGTGTAAGAAACATTTTTCTCACCAAATTATATTCACTGACATCATAAAGCAAACTAAAGGTGGTACTTTGAAAACAAGTAAGTTTTAGGTAATTGGCATCAGAAAGGGGTTTTTCCTAGTTCTTTTAACAATCTCATGTTTTTTAAAATTTGCAGGAGTGCTACCCTGCAGGCATCTGTGACAGCATCACGAGGTTTCATATTTAGTGTGGGTGGTTGGATAAAATTGGACATTGACCAGTTTTGTGTGTGCTGAAAGGCACCAGGCTGGAACACTGTATTCAGCACTGGGTATGAGACTGCCAGTGCAGTGGGATGGAAGATGTATGCATTGGCACTCAGTGTGGAACCAGGAGGCTTACTTAAAAGGTTACTGCAATCTTGACTTTGGCAGCTGTCGTCTTTAAGTGATCATGAAGAGTTAAGAGTGAAATCCAGAGTCAGATGTCTGAAGATCAGAAGTTGTGCATGTTTGAGGCACTAACCGTCCTTTATAACACTGTGTCCTCAGAAACAGAAAGCAGGGAGTAGGCCTTTTGGTGGGTGGGTGGGTGGGAGAGGTGTTACATAGTTGAGAAAGTCATATTTTTAAAACACTCAGCTAAACTTAACTCTATCAACTTTCAAGGTGGCATTTAAATTAAAACGTCAGCAGATGTAATTACGTAAATAGATGAAAGAACTTTGTAATACTTTACCAAGTTAGGAACTCCAAGGTCTTTTTCTACTACATATACATACATTTTTGTCTTTCCAATGTACATTCTGAACCCTTTGCCTCCAAAAGCAATTTGAAATGGCTATGCAGTCTCATAGAGCACTCTTCCTAATGGCAACAGCCAGAAGACTACTCCATTCTCTCTATTCTTGACGACTGGATATTATAAAGAGCCAGCAATATCTCAAACATGCACAACTTCTAGTCTCCATAGGTGTGACTCTGGATCTAAGGTTTAACTCTTCATGATCACTAAAAGAAGAGAGCTGCCAAAGACAAGACATTTTCACAGGACATATGCTTTTCACAGTGACTCCTCTCACGTTCCCTACCACCAGTAAATCAAATATTTTTCCCACCAGAGCTAAAATATGGTAACCCAGAAATTCATGCACAGATGTTTCACAGATCTGTGCTACAGCATCTAATACATCTAATAGGGTCACAGCGTGCCTTCAACATCTGCAATTAGTAATGAAGGTACTGGAACGGTATGATCTATTAGGTGTAAATTAAATATAGGTTTCTGTTAAAGATCAAGTCTTTTGGTAAACCCTCAGAAACAGGTACGAAGAATATAAAAACAAAATTAAGTAAAATAATTTCTTAGTAATAACAGAAAATAATTGCTTTTCTTAAGTGAAAGGAGGCAAAAAAGCCTCTTATAAATTAGTATGATAAAGTTCAAAGGAAAAATATACAGTTAAACTGGAATTTCAAGCTTCTAGATTCCAGAAACAGGGATATTTGAAGTGTCCTAATTTTCTAGAAAATAACAACAGGGTTTTTTTTGTACATAGGAAAAGTCCATAAAATGATTATTACTCTGGGTGACAGATTAATAGACATATGCAATACCCACCCCTCCACCTATACTATCAAAGTTTAGTTTTTTTAATTGGAAGAATCTAGTTTTAAGGGAGAAAACATCACAACACATACTAATTATGACTGCACCCCCTAATGGGCAGAAGTTGGATCATTTAAATAAGACAAAACATAGAAATATTTTATATTGGAATAGGAAAGGCCATATAAACCTTTAAATATACACTATTTCATCGGCTAACATATTTTTAAGCAGTGTTAGAAAAATATTACAGAATTATTCTATAATTATAGAAACATCATTTGCCTATGAAAGAAAACAATTCTAAACCACTTAATTTAAAAGAGGCATTCTTTAAAAATCCCTTTTCCTGGCATTAAAAATAAACTGTCACTAAAAAGCAGAAAAAATTCTCCCAAAGCCTTCTATCTAAAACACAATTCATATTTTGATGTAAAGAAACCATCCTACTTCATTCCCCTAAATCACAACCTTAAAGAGTTGCTACTTAAATATTAGCCAGTGCTCTGTGAACCATTTTATATTAAAATTGGATAGTTCTAAACATCACAAATATAAAAAGTATTGTTTGACACAGTGCCATTTTGATGATAAATTGCAATCTATAGCTCAAATAATTCTACCCAGGGATTAACATTTCAGAGGCTGAGCCAGAGATTATGTGTGTGGATCTTGAATTTCATCATCTCCCTTTGGCACAATAGCTTATTCTTCCTTTTTTCATCTATTCTCTCATGAAGGGTCAGGAAAGCTTAGCCTTGCTGTTGCATTCATTTCATCTCTACATTAACCAGATACCTTGCAGTCTTTAGTTCTTATGTGTTATTCCATTACAACTACTATGCTGCACTGTGCTATGGTTAATGAGGTTTGTACCAAATCAAAGGGTGCCATCAAGTGGTTATAATACTCTAAACAGCATTACACTAAATGACTATTGCGGATAGGCTTTCTTCAATATAGACAAACTTACCACGCCTCTATGAAAGAATACATTAATGGAGCGAGGGGGTTGAGGGGGCAGCAGTGTAATGTGGGGTGGTGCAGGAGGGACAACAGGAGTATCAATATTAATTGTTGTTTTGTATTTTCTATCCTCAGGGATTTCTTTTTCTGCATATTATATTTACAAAATATAACTTTAGAACCATTGTTAAAATTAATATTTATGTCAGCAGATTATCAAATGATATTTATTAGGTATAATTCAAGCATGGCAGCAGAACTGGGAAGTAAAATTTATCAGTCAAAAATCATGACTATACTGATAGGAGCTTATTTCTGAAAATAAGCAATAATAGTGCACATACTTAAAGAAAGACAGTGTCTTGTCAGATTCATTTCCTATTGCTAATGAAAACTTGCAAGGCTATGAAATAGAGCCAGTAATACTTGTTTTATTTCATACAGCCATGCCTAAGGTCTAACAAGGAACATAGCAGTTAAAGTGAGAACGCATTTTCAGTTATTTAAAACTTTCAACAGTTTACTCAACAGGCTACAGGGGTCATTTAGAGTTTTGAAGATAGGAATCAAGAACTGCTCTTAGAAAACACACAAGATAACATGCAATTCAAAATTGCTCTCTGCAGAGCTGGCCAAACTGCTGCTGCCTGCAACTATCCTGTACCAGGGAAACCTAACATATAGGCTTAAAGTATCCTCATAACTATATACTTAATTCTGCTGCAGAGAAGGCAAATTATCCAAGTTCAGAAATTAAACAAGATGTGAAAAATTAAATCATAAAAGCTAACTTAATCTTTAGAAGATTTAAGGTGCAGTACCAACATAGTAGCAAACTCCAGGCAAAACTAAAAATCTATATGATGACACTGATATATTTTCTACATAGCTATGGCAGATGGCCTACAAAAACATTTTTCATCCCACATATTCTTCTAGAGACTTACCACTTCCCCATCAAGAGGTAGAGTCTAATTCCCCTTCCCCTTGAACCTGGGCAGGTTTGTCATTGGCTTATAGGTAACACAAAATGAAGAAGTAACACTATGCGGCAAGGCTACGTCAAAAAGGTGATGCAACTTACACTGGAAGAGCTACAATCATCACGCTGGAAGTCTTTAGCTGCCATGATAGTAGTCCAACTGCCTTGAAAAAAATCCACACTAACCCACTCAAAGAGATGAAATGGAGAGGCCCTGATACCACATGAAATGACAGAGTCCATCTCATGGGCTCCAGTCCTTCCTCCCCTCGTTCTACCCCAACCACCTCAGACTACAACTGCATAAGAGACTTCAAAGCCAGAACTGCCCAGCCAAGCCCTAATATGACTATAATCTGATCTATTTAACTGAATCACAAGTGGCAGAAAATTATCAAGTTCCAGAGGATAGTAAGCAGACTTCAATCTGCACTGCTGCACTGCTTATAACAATATTTAGTTGGTTACATATGGGAATGCAATAGACAACTAGTGCCCACGAAGCTGGAAGTACAAAATGGAACAAGAAGCAGAAAGGTCAGAAAAATGAGATCACTACCTCTGATGGATGAGGAGAGGATGATGTGGTTTAGAGAGAAAAAAATAAGTTTCTTAAGTTTCATTTTGGGCAAGGAGTTATATGTCCTGGAAAAGACTGGAATGGTATTACGGTAGTTTACAGCATAAGCAGAAAGTTTAAAAATATTTGAGGTCAATCCACATATACTAGAACCCAATGTAAGAAAAAGTAGGTTATATAAGAAAGGTGAAGGAGAAGACAGAACTTTAAAATATATATTTTAATAAAAAAAGAAAATAAAATTTAAAGGAATCTGACTTGGAAAAAAATCATTGATATATCCAACTGCCTTCTGGATCTCTTTTCCCCCCAACAACCCACTCCTATCAATTCTTCCTTTGTGTTCTCTGTATTGCTTAAGAACAAATTATCTAAACATTTAAACTAGAAATCTGGAAGTCATCCTACACTCTCTGACCTCCCTTGAAATGAGTCACTAAGAAGTGATTCCACTACCTTCTACACACTTTTTAATCTTTTTCCCCTCTTCTCTATCTGCACCTGCTAAGGCCACCGTCCTAGTTCAGGCCCATGACATCTGTTACTTGGATAACTGAATCAATTGACTGTCTGATCTCAAGCCCTTCAGTTTTGCACATTTCAATTCATTCTCTATAGAAATATCTTTTTTAACTGTGGGTTATGATCCATTAGTGGATGAAGAATTCAATTTAATGGGTTGCAAAGTCAATTTAGTGGTTTGCAACCAGCATTCTAAAATATCAGGATAGAACAGAAAATACCACAGTACATCCCACAATACTTTTAAGAGTAAGACTTGTTTCAGTTGTACACAGGTACATATGTGTGTACTAGATCATAATGCAAAATGTATTTCTTACAACTACAGTAAAAAAAAAAAAAGTTTGAAAGGTAAAAACTGATTATTTAAACATATAAATCTGATCATATTATCACTCTGCTTAAAACGTTTCCATGCCTTGTGATAGCTTACTGGAATCATGAATCAGAATCACAGAGGGTCCAGTGAGCAAATCTACATGTTTTAATAGGTCCAGAAGTGATTCTCATAGGCAGCCAAGTTTGGGATCCACAGGCTTCTAGGATAAAGTTCAAATTCCTTGGTGTAGCACACAAGATCATCCATAGTCTTACCGAAGATGAGTAAGGGCTCATCTTGGTAGCTTCAACCCCTCGTACTCTCCTCACTTTGGGTATAAAGCTGTAACAGTTTTATCTCTGTGCCTTTACCAAGGCTATTCCCTCTGTCCTTACCTCAGACCCCATTCTCTTCACACAATTATCCAGTGAGTGAACTTTTAAAAGTCTTTCAAGTTCATGTGGCAACTCCCCTATAAAGTCTTTCCCATGCCCCTGATAGTTATGAGCACTCCTGGACGTCTTCAAGAGGCCTGCCACCTGCCTCTTTAGCATCCTCACTGTATTTTGATCATTTGCTTATAGATCTGCCTCCCTGACTAGATCGAGAACTATGTGCAGATGAAAACTTTGTCTTATTCATATCCCCAATGTTAGGAAGTAAATGTATAACCAATATCACAGTACCCAGGATAATGAAATCCAAAAAACAATCCTTATGTGTGACCCAAATTAAGTAGAACAATGGTCTCCTTTATAAAAAGTTCAATCTTTCTCTTCTTCAGTTTGAAAAGAAAAAAAATGTAATTTTGGAAAATATCAAAAGAGGTAGGAAGGCATATACTGTTGATTGCTTTGGCTGAAGAGGTTTAATATAAAGTAAATACATCATGATTTTTAGTGATTTAATTAGGAGTTTTATGTCCATTTCATGTCACTTGACCATTTTTCTAAATTTTTCCTAATTTTAAGGATAAAGGGGAAATTCTTCAAAATTATTGAGACTGATTTATTTCCAAATTCATCCTGCCCCAGAGATCTGTGGAACTTTTAACTTGAAAGAGATGATTTAGGGTATCTGGCAGAAGAAATTTCTAAGCGGCAAAGAATTCAAGAGGAAGCAGAGCAAAAAATTTGGAAAATTTACAGCCTGACAATGCTATATAAAAGAAAACTCCATTTTCTGTGGAGAAATTCAAGCCAACTGCAGAAATTTGCATAAGTAATGAGGAGACTAATGTTAGTCACCAAGACAATGGGGAAAATGTCTCCAGGTCATGTCAGACACCTTCAGAGCAGCCCCTCCCCTCACAGGCCAGGAGGCCTGGAAGGGAAAAATGGTTTCCTGGGCTAGGTCCCGGGCTCCCCTGCTGTGTGCAGCCTTGGGACTTGGTGCCCTGTGTCCCAGCCACTTCAGCAAGGGTTAAAAGGGGCCAACATACAGCTTAGGCCATGGCTTCAGAGGGTACAAGCCCCAAGTCTTAGCAACTTCTATGTGGTGTTGGGCCTGTAAGTGCATAGAAGTCAAGAATTCAGGATTAGAAACCTCCACCTAGATTTCAGAGGATGTATACAAAGGCCTGGATGTCCAGGCAGAAGTTTGCTGCAGGGGCAGAGCCCTCATGGGGAAACTCTGCTAGGGTTGTGTGGAAGGGAAATGTCAGGTCGGAGCCCCTACACAGAGTCCCCACTGGGGCACTGCCTAGTGGAGCTGTGAGAAGAAGTCCACCATCTTCCAGACTCCAGAATGGTAGATTCACTGAGAACTTGCACTGTGCACCTGGAAAAGTCACAGAAAATAAACAACAGCCCGTGAAAGCAGCCAGGAGGGGGTCTGTACCCTGCAAAGCCACATGGATGGAGTTGCCCAAGGCCGTGAGTGCCACCTCTTGCATCAGTGTGACCTAATTGTGAGATATGGCATAAAAGGAGATCATTTTGGAACTTTAAGGTTCAATGACTGCCCTATTGGATTTTGGACTTGCACAGGGCCTGTATCCCCTTTGTTTTGGTCAATTTCTCCCATTAGGAATGGGTATATTTACCCAACGTCCATACCCCACTGTATCTAAGAAGTAACTAACTTGCTTTTGATTTTACAGGCTCATAGGTGGAAGGGACTTGCCTTGTCTCAGATAAAACTTTGGACTTAGACTTTCGGTTAATGTTGGAATGAGTTAAGACTTTGGGGGACTGTTGGGAAGGCGTGATTGTGTTTTGAAACATGAAGACATGAGATATGGGAGGGGCCAGGGACTGAATGATATGGTTTGGCTGTGTCCCCACCCAAATCTTATCTTGAATTGTAATAATCTCCACATGTCAAGGGTAGGACCAGGTAGGGATAACTTATGGGGGCAGTTTCCCCCATACTGGTCTTATGAGTTCTCAGGAGATCTGATGGTTTTATAAGGGGCTTATCCCCTTTGCTTGGCACTCATTCTGTCTTCTGCCACCCTGTAAAGAGGTGCCTTCCACCATGACTGTAAGTTTACTGAGGCCTCCCCAGCCATGTGGAATTGTGAGTCAATTAAACCTCTTTTCTTTATATTATAAATTACCCAGTCACTGGTATGTCTTTATTAGCAGTGTGAGTACAAACCAATACAACCACATATCAGAAAAAAAAATCTTACAATACAGAAAGATAGAAACTGTCAGATATCTCTAGGAATACACATAGCCATGTGTGAAAAGCTACACTTAAAACATTGCTGATAATTTCAGTACATATTAACTGCTAATTTCTATTGTACTTTTCAGCTATTATTATACATTTACCATAGTACATATCACCTTACTCTTGTCTCACATGTGTATCCCTCAAACCAAAATTAGTATCTGAGTGGAAATGTTCTCTTATATATAACCCCCATAGTAGTTAATACAGTACTAGGCTCTAAATCTAGTGCTTCAGACAATAAATGTTTGATGACTGAGTGAGTAAATAAATGGCAAAATGCATGGGTTTCAGAGTTTGAAGACATGGGTTTGAGGCCAGGCTAAGCTGCTTTCTGTGTGTTCTTGGGCGAGTTACTTAATCTCGCTGAGTCAAAGAAATTATAATAACGTACACTTTAGAAATGTTTCATAAAGATGAAATGTCCCATTTTATTTGAAAAGGTTTGTATTCTTTAACAAAACATATCAAGTATCATTTATGATTTATGAAGTTATTAATCAGTTGATATAGTTTAAGAGGCAGGTGAAGCAAGATCTTAAAGTTAACATCACACTGGCCTAAGTAATTTCAGAAAGAAAAGTAACTGAACACATGGTTAAGTTATTACAACCCTAGAAAAATCAACCACTCTTTAAAAAGTGAAATACAGGCCGGGCGCAGTGGCTTGCGCCTGTAATCCTAGCACTTTGGGAGGCCGAGGCGGGCGGATCACGAGGTCAGGAGATCGAGACCATCCTGGCTAACATGGTGAAAACCCCATCTCTACTAAAAAAAATACAAAAAATTAGCCAGGCGTGGTGACGGGCGCCTGTAGTCCCAGCTACTCAGGAGGCTGAGGCAGGAGAATGGCATGAACTCAGGAGGCAGAGCTTGCAGTGAGCTGAGATGGTGCCACTGCACTCCAGCCTGGGCGACAGAGCCAGACTCCGTCTCAAAAAAAAAAGTGAAATACAAAAGAAAGTAATCTAGTGAATGACATGCTGTTCCACAAGAAGCCTCTCTTGCCTCCAGACCTCTGCTCAAGCTGTTCCAGCCACCTGAAACACCCTACAAATCCAAAGCAGACAACTATCAAAAGTACTTAATCTCCTATCGGAAATCTCTCGTTGGCATTTTAGGAAGGAAATACAATGCCTTTACCATATACTACAGAACACTCCCAGTGAAGTCTGAGGCAGTCTGACTAAATAATCAAACATATTATTTTTGCAGCAAAACAAACAAACATTTACACTAAGTGGAATAAATACCATGAATAAATTCATCTCGGGTAAGGTCAGGTTTTGCCACCAAACGAATTTGAATCAAATTTCCAAAAAAAAAAAAAAAAAATTATAAACATCTTAGGCAGAGATTTTGGATTCTGAAGCTACAGAAAAAGGACTGTAAAAACTTTATTTTTTAGGTTTCAATTTTTATATCACTTTCAATAGAAAACCTACCCTAACTCACCAAGACTGCATTAAGTACTCTTTATATGGGAATATAAAACATCCTAAACTTAATCTTCATAGTGGTTGCCTGCTTCCCCACTCCAGACTATAGGATACTGGAAGTCAGAGACCACACCTTTTCCACCATTACACTCTCAGTATGTAGCAAGTATCTGTCACAGGGTATCTATTTATTAAATACTAGTTGGATAAATATGCAATTATGAGTAATAAGTAATCCTGTGAATTTTCATACTATTGCAGTACTTGATCTGTAATATATTATCAACGTCAAATAAAGATGAATCCCCAAATACTGAACAGGGACAAAACTCAGAAAAACAGAAACAGAAAACAAGAAAACTGTAATAGTATGAAAACAGTGCTCTGTTGCTAAAAAAGATGGAACTTTCCCTTAAAATGTGTTAGCTAGGACATTTCACAAATTAAACTGCTATGTGAAATAAATTACCTGGCATGTAATTTTTATTTACTATTTTAACATAGAGTTTCTTGCATTACACAAAGATAAATACAGTACAGCTGATAGGCTCAAAGCATGCATGATCATTCTTAAGCATACCTCTTTTTTTAAGTGCAACAAAAGTTTCTCCATTATTTTCTTTAAAGTTAAAGGATCATTTGAGAATAAAGGAGATGAAATTTTCCTCTAGAAGCACAATCTGAAAGATTTCTGAATTAGAACAGCACATTAAATACTGAACATTAAGGGAAATTAAGGAGGAAAAAAAAAATATATATATATATGAAATTTCTCTGAAATGTAACCAAAATAAGACTTAGCTAAAAATTTTTCATTTAACTCCTAGTCATATCTATTATACCTTGCCTAATTTACACAGACAGCCAGTCACCATTCCCATAATCATATACAACAGAAAGCTGACAGGATAATTAAAAGACTAAAAAAACCTGTCTGAACTATCAGCTTCCTACTCTTAAATCAGGAGTTTAATTCTGAGGAGGTTATAAGAGAAGCTTTGTTGCTTCTTATATAGTCATTTTTTTTCTTTGTAGAAACAAGAATAATATCACTTTTCAAGAATCAAGATAATATTGAACCTGCAGCCTAACAGGTCAGAGAGATCATCTAAAAGGCAGTTAAGTTAAAAAAAAAAAATTATTTGCTGGTAGATCACCTTTTCTGACACGCCAGTAACTCTTAACCACGTTCTTAAGTTGATGATGTTCAAGTGGACTTCATTATTTATAGAAGAAATGATATAATATCTGAAATTTACTTTAAATCTGGTAAAGCAAACAACAGAAAAGTAGAAGAATTGATGAAATAAGTTTGAAAAAAATACTGAAGATTATTGAGCTGGGAGACGTGTGCTTAGAGGTTTAGTATATTAATTCTCCTATTTTTGTGCATGTTTGAAAAATAACCAAAAAAGTTAAGTTGAAACTAAAAATAAAACACTGGCTCTTGATTAGATTTATCCAAATTGCTACATTTGTATGAAAGACAAGATGAGCAGAGGTCCTCTATACATTGCTTTCAAATTTCCGAAATACTTAGAAATCCAAAAGGGTCTAAGACTCTGGGACTGTAAGAAAAGAACATGGTTGAGAAGTTTATATCAAAAGAATGGCCTAAAAGAGATCTAACAATACAGTGACCTTTGATTTATCATTCAAATGTATTCTGGTTAGTGCTGTGTAGAACAATACTCTCTCAGCAAGTAGCTATAAGCACATGAATTTTCTTGCCATTTAGCAAGAATGAGATAATTCACTTTCTTCCTTGATGAAACTGCAGTGAATAGGGTGAGGAAAGGACTGGTTTCCCTACACACAAAGTTGAATGAACTACAGGAAAAATAAAAGTTTAATGTATATATATGAATAGTATATAATACTAACAAATACAGATAAATGGGCATTACTGACTAAACCATTCTTAATTATTGGATTAATAGAAGAACAAAAAGTGGAGTATGCTGCCTAGTGGAAGTTTGATTAGGTTCAAGTAAGTTAACTGGGCCACATTTCCAGAGGGGGTGGTACATTAAATGGAATGCTATAAACAGGACTATACTAAATGCTGCCATACCCTAAAAAGGCTGAGCCATCTCTGATTGATGCTTAGATTATAAATTGACTCCATGGTGGAGGAGGGGTACTGCTAAAGTTTGTGAGGTGGTATTCTCATATGTACTAGACACTCTTTAGACCTTTGGAAATGTATTCTTGAAAGGCTTGGGGTTGAAAAGATAATCCCAGTTTGGAGCTACAGGAGAAAGTGCAAGCTATAGTTCCTGAAAAAGATATCCAGTCTTTCCCCAGACACTGAAATGAGATGCCTTGATTGAGGTGACACAGAAAGAAAAACAACTAAAGGAGAGAAGCAGCATTTATATGCTTTTTTTCTCTGAAAGAAAAAGTAGATTTATCAGAATTGTTATTTTGCGAGATCAAGAGATTGACTTGATTTTGGAGAAGGATTCAAACAAATTTAATAAGGTCAGAAACGTTGTGATTTTATATTGTTTACACTGTATTATTTGAGCTATTATATCATGTCTATTCTTGGTATAATCTTGTCAGGTGAGTTTGGTTGGGCAAGTAATCCTGTTCAACATAATCCAACAAAAGAAACAAAGCAGAGGAGCATTTACACTACTGCCTTGGATATTTTTTTTTTTTTTGTCAGGGTCTCACTCTGTCACCCAGGCTGGAGTACAGTGGTGCAATAAGAGCTCATTACAGTCTCAACCTCCCAGGCTCAACCAATCCTCCTGCCTCAGCCTCCTGAGTAGTTGGGACTACAAGCACACATCACCACAGCCCAGCCATTTTTTTTTACTTTATGTAGAGAAAAGGTATCACTATATTATATTGCCCATGCTGGTCTTGAACTCCTGAGCTCAAGCAATACTTCCACCTCGGGCTCCCCAAGTGTTAAAAATTATAGGCATGTGCTACTAGGCCCAGCCATCTGCCTTGGAATTAACATAATTAATTTAGCCCATCACCATTCATTTAAAAGTCTTCTGGAGGTAACATCAAACAAACAGCAATAAAAAAGGGACTGGAGGAGCCGAACTTCCCATCTCACTGGTCACAGTTGGAAATAGTGGGAAAGACTGGATAGTGAATAGGTAGCACCAAGAAAATACATTTTAATACCCCACTGATCTCCTCTATGGAGGACGAAGAACCAAGTTAATCTTATGCCTATTATTATATTCACTGGGTTAACAGTTACAAAACAAAAAGCAGATGTCTATTAATCTTTAACGGGGGAGCTCATGTTTTCTGTTGGTTTTGTTTTTCCTCTTTCAATTACTTTTGCTCTAAACTCACCATTGTTTCTCTTGTCTTTATCTTTCTTTCTGTCCTGATATTTCTTTCCTCTGCTTAGAATGCCTTTTTTTTGCCTAACTTCCTTTTTTCTTCAAGACTAAACTTTGTAGCCACTGCCTCCAGGAATTATTCCCTGACTCTGCCCTCCATTACTGTCCTGTAGTACCCTATGAACATTTTTTTTCCTTGTAGTTCTTTCTTTACCTCTCTGACACTTCACTACTTCATAAGCTTCTTGAGGACAGGTTATCTTACATCATCAAATACAAGTTTTCATTGGTTTAAAGATGATATATCATTATTTTACACAGCAATAAGAAAGCAAAAAGAGAAAAAAAACACTGCCAGTTATAACTGTGGGACATCCTAGATGTAAGATGATCCCAATTTCACAGAAAAAAATGTGAGAGAAAAAACCATGAATCTCAGAATCAAAATTCTGCATGTCTTAACTGACTTTGTATCTTCAATAACCACCAAACGTCTGGGCATATAGAAAATTCATATTAAAATATTGCAGAATGGTTGAATAAATTAATGAATGGATTCAATCTGATTGGTGCCTTTCATCAATATGCTTTTAATGTATTAAAACAATGGAATCAGAAAAATAAAATGTTTTAGATTTTAAAAACCAAAACCAGCTGGGTGTGGTAGCTCATGTCTGTAATCTCAACACTCTGGGAGGCAGAGATGGGAGTACTGCTTGAGTTCAGTGGTTCAAAACAGCCTGGTCAACAAAGGGAGACCCTGTCTCTACAAAATAGAAAATTATCCAGGTGTGATGGCGTGCATCTGTAGTCTCAGCTACTGGGGAGGCTGAGGCAGGACGATTGCTTGAGCCCAGGAGTTCAAGGTTGCAGTGAGCCAATCACAACACTGCACTCTAGCCTGGGTGACAGAGCGATACCTTGTCTCAAATGTAAAAACAAGAAACTAAAACCTATGGATATAATTTACAAATGTAATGGTTCTGGATTTAATTGGGTAATCTAAAACACCAGGAAGATAAAAAAGTTTGTTTTCTAAATATAACTGTTGTGGCTTCATATTTTTTTAAAAAACCCTACAATGTCAATTGTCTGGATGAACAGATGTTATTGTATTACAGTAGATAAAAATGAAACATAGTGTTTTATAGTATCCATTCTTGATTATCTACACTAATAATAAGTAAATGGATTGTAAATAATCCAAAAGAAATACTTGTTCTTAATCCTAGATTAAATTTATAAGGGAAAGATATCCTAAATCAAGAGATTTTTAAAATATATTTTAAGCTCAGTCCAAGTGAGATGTTACAAGTTGCTTTGTCATTGCTTTGAGATAACAGTAAAGTCTAGAAATCATTGAGATGTGTAAGTGGTATAAAGGAGTGGAAAACTAAAATCCTGCAAGAATAAAATTTAGAAATCTAGTTTTCTTTCCTTTATATTTTTCTATATCCTCTAGAAAGGGACATTATAAAAATAGCTACTCTTTATCAAGCTAGATGTTTTACATACATTATTTCCAATCTTCAATAATGCGTGGAGTAGACATTAATACCACCATTTATACATGACTACATGGAAGCTGTGAAATATTAAATGATTTATCTAAGGTTGCATAGCCAGTAAGTGGCAGAACCACCTCTAAAATTTCAACTGTAAAGCTTCTGGTCCAAAGAAGAAAGCTCGTACAAAACAGAGAAATCAAAAACAAGAGAACCCACAAAGCGAAAATAGCATTATCTCAATTTGCACAAAGAAGCAGTAAGGTTGCCTTGAGGAAAAATATTAAGAATTCTAGTGACTGATAAATTCTAGAATTCCATTTTATAATGTCTAACAATAGTCAAATAACCCAAATAACTTCTAGATTGTATATAAGTAAGAATTAAAGACTACCTTCACTAATCTAATACATATATTCTTCACAGGCTTACCACTACAGAAGACTGATTAAAAACTTCTCTACGATTCTACAATTTCAAATGATCTCTTTTCATCTTTCTTATTAAGGTAGCCAGTTATTGCAGTAGGGGTTAAGGGCAAAGGCCCTGGAGAAAGACAAGACTGGATAAAATCCCAACCTGTTAGCTATATAACTGTGGGCAAGTTACTTAACTCTCTAAACCTCACTTTCTTTACCTGTAAAATAGGGTTATATTTGACTCATACCAGAGTTATTATACTGAGCAAATGAGATAATGTGTATAAAGCATTGTATTACTATGTACATAGTACCTGGTACATAGTAAGGGTCCAATAAATTTGTTACAGTGATATATATTTGGAGAACTTCTGTTTTATTGGGACATTTTATATTAAATATAACTTTACTCTTTGTTACTAATGCTACTATTGAACATTATGGTTAAAGTCTCCACATTTCTTTATTAACTGTGGGGTTGTAACACAATGTACAAAGAAAAGAAAGATATTAAAATTCCATGCAAAGAGCATACCTTTTTAGTGTCAGGACAATGTACCAACAGAATTTCTAACAAAACCCAGATTTTACAAGACAAAGAGAAGAACTTTAGCTCTTTGAAATTCACTAATTCTTTTGTATGAAATGTGAAAGTACATTAAATGTAAGGGAAAGTATAACATTGTAACGTGTACATCATGATCCGCAAAAGTCAATTTCATCATTCACCACTGAGGGGAGCTATAACCTAGGAGAGGTTTATATAGAATGCCAAGGTTATTTTAAAACTTTCCCATATCTTACAATATTCATTTCATCAGCTCTCTTATTAAAATATACTTTAAATAAATTTGACAAGCATACCCCAATTCTCTTTTGGAGATCTTAGAAATAATAAGGTGGCTCATTATAACTGTGTAATCATAAAGACGAGGGATCCTTATCCCTCTTCCTTTTTTCTCCATAGCATTTATGTAACCTACTATATGTTTAGCATACATTATGTATTTATTTTATCTAACGTACTAAATCATATATTAATTTTTATCCTCTCTCTCACACACACACGAGTGTAAACTACATGGCGAAGAGATTTGTTGACTTATCTGTTTTGTTTTATTTTGTTTCATTTGAGATAGGGTTTCACTTAGTCATCCAGGCTGGAGTGCAGTGTCACAATCACAGCTCACTGCATCCTTGACCTCCTGGGCTCAAGCAATCCTCCCACCTCAGTCTCCTGAACAGTCAGGACCACAAGCATATGCCACCATGCTCAGCTAATATTTTTTATTTTTATTTTTTTGTAGACTGAGTCTCCTTTGTGTTGCCCAGGCTGGTCTTGAATCATCTGTTTTACATACCACTATTTCCAATGCCTAGAAAAGTACCTAGCACATAATACATGCTCACTGAATACTTAACTGCTGAATGAATGAATACTGAATCATCTATTTAAAAGGTTAAAAATCTCTCATTAGATTATGTCAAGTAAAGTAAACTGCTAACACTTGAAAAATGCAATGTCTACTTATATCAAATTTTGGTTTAAAGAAAATGTCTAAGAACTTTTTTTTTTTGAGACAGCCTTGCTCTGTTGCTCAGGCTGGGGTGCAGTGGCACAATCTTGGCTCACTGCAACCTCTGCCTCCCAGGTTTAAGTGATTCTCCAGCCTCAGCCTCCTGAGTAGCTGAGATTACAGTCATGCGCCACCACACTTGGCTAATTTTTGTATTTTTAGTAAAGACGCGGTTTCATCATGTTGGCCAGGCTGGTCTCCAACTCCTGACCTCAAGTGATCCACCTGTCTTGGCCTCCCAAAGTGCTGGGATTACAGGTGAGAGAGACCATGCCCAGCCTAAGAATATTTATTTAATCCCATAGATGGTAATACAGAAAAATCTCATGAGATTGGCTTATTTAAGCCCAATAAAGTTGATCAGAAGAGCTTCTACTGTAACAGCATATGAATCCTTCACAAGCTGTTTTACTGCCTCTAGGGTCTACTTTTCAAATTTTCTTCAGTATAGTTGATGGATGTTACTCACATTCTTCTTTTTTTTTTTTTTTTTTTTGAGATGGAGTCTTGCTCTATCACCCGGACTAGAGTACAGTGGCACGATCTCGGCTCACTGCAACTTCCATCTCCCTGGTTCAAGCAATTTCCCTGCCTCAGCCTACCAAGTAGCTGGGATTACAGGCGCACGCCACCAAGCCCAACTAATTGTTTCGCATTTTTAGTAAAGACGGGGTTTCACCATATTGGCCAGACTGGGCTCGAACTCCTGACCTCATGCAATCTGCCTGCCTCGGCCTCCCAAAGTGCTGGGATTACAGGTATTCTCCTCTTAAAAAGAATAATTCTCACAGGATTTATAACAGTTCACAGAGTTTAACTATACCATTCATTCACTCACTAATTCAACAAATATTTATTGAGAAGCTAATACCCCAAAGGTAGTATGGTTTAAAAAAAAAAAAAATTGTGGTAGATAGAGAGATAAATGAAATAAAACTTTTCCCTTGTTAAATCTACTAATGCAAGCAGGGGTCCTGTACACATCTCAGAAAACTGGCCTAGATTTTCCAGAGCAGTTAAAAAGAGTTAATACACCTAGAGAGAGAAAAAAAATTATTCTCAAATCTCACTATACAGAAGTTGATATTGGCAGAAAGAAATTAATGTCCTCCTGAAAACTAAAGAGGGAGAACTACCCCATTCTCGTCTATCTTCCAGGTGAGAATACAGCACTTCCTTTGTTTTGTTTGTTTTGTTTTAGGTTTAATTACATAAATGTATCCTTTTGGTATAGTTCATAATTTATGATAGTTGCCCTAATTTAGAGTATATAAATTAGTGTATTCTCTTGAGTTAATGTATTTCAAATGCTTTGGTCATAACATGTGCATCTGTGCTCTTTCCCATGCATTAAGAATATAGCAATTTCACAATCCCTCTGAAGTCTCATAACTTTATAATATGAAAGTAAATCTATAATGGACCCGATCTCACTACCAAACTTCTCAGCTCTTTAGTTCTAAACATGACCCAGTTACTGCTGGGGAATAAACAAAAAATTCCTTTTGTCACTGAGATACATAACTAAGTCAGGCATCAGAAGGAAGAACATGACACAAAGCATGTGATAAGCCTGTTATAAATATGTTTTAGAACTTTAACAATTATGATGATGAATAGTCATGATAATGATGGCAATGGTAAAAGCTAATATTCACTGAAAATTACTTAATCTTTAAGCAACCCTATAATTTTATGAGTGAGAATTTAAGAAATTTCCCAATGATCACAGAACTTGTAAATAGAAGAGACAGGACTTGAAATCAGGTCTATCTGACTCCTGTCATTTACATTATTTTCAATAGATTTTTGTGAATCTAATAAATTAATTAATGTTTGGAGAGAAGGAATGTTAACATATTTTCCATTTCATCCTATGTCCACTCCTTTATCTGACAGATTTTCCAAGAATTCCAAGCCTATGTTATTAATCATCACTATATTTGGAGGGCCTGTCTTCTTTAATTCCCAGTAAGTAAACATTCATTGAATACCTACTATATGCCTTCTAGTCACTTGGGATTCCACAATATGTAAATTAACTTAGGATGATTATTAAGGTATCAATCTAGGATCTCTCAATCCAAACAAAGAGTTACAACACATATTTTCTTTCTTTCTTTCTTTCTTTCTCTCTCTCTCTCTCTCTCTCTCTCTCTCTCTCTCTCTCTCTCTCCCCTCTCTCTCTCTCTCTCTCTCTCTCTCTTTCTTTCTTTCTTTTTCTTTTTCTGAGATGGAGTTTCACTCTTGTCACCCAGGCTGGAGTGCAATGGCACAATTGCGGCTCACTGCAACCTCTGCCTCCTGGGTTCAAGCGATTCTTCTCCTGCCTCAGCCTCCCGAGTAGATAGGACCACAGGTGTCTGCCACTATGCCCAGCTAATTTCTGTATTTTTATTAGAGACAGGATTTCACCATTTTGGCCAGGCTGGTCGCAAACTCCTGATCTCAGGTGATCTGCCCACCTCAGCCTCCCAAAGTGCTGGAGATTACAGGCATGAGCCACCACACCCAGCCCACATACTTTGGTTTTAAAGATTTCGAAGGTCATTCATGGTTTAATCCAACACATGTTTAGATGAGTATCTGCTATATGATAAGCACTATGCTAGATGCTGACAGATAAAAAGATGAATAACACATGGGCTTGCCCTTAAACCCCAAACAGAATACATACATACACACACACACACACACACACACACACACACACAAACACACATATAATTTGGTACTGAAGACTTACAGTGTTAATAAAAGCATTTCTTACAAATAATTTTGTTACTGGTTATCATTTCATTAAAAAAGTTCTAAAAGTTACAAATCACTATTTTCTTAAGGTAACATTTTTCCTACCACCAAAATGCCAATGTACCTTAATAATGCATATATAAAGTTGAAAATGTGAAAGGCGAAGGAATTTGCCATTAGCTTACATTTTCTATGACGAATGTCCACTCTTTGTCTTCAAATTCTTCCGCATGAGGATCCTGTAACAAAAGCAAAATATGAAATTGAATTGAAATACATGTCTTTAGCCCAATAAATTCAATTAAGAAAATACATATAGCCTTGTTTTTAGCTTTTACTAGCTTTTAAAAATGGAGAGGCAGAATAGCCTACTCTTTTCTTTTGCATTATTTTTATTATAATTTTTCTAACTTATATTTTAGGTTTGGGGTATATGTGCAGGTTTGTTACATAGGTAAACTCAAGGCACAGGAGTTTGCTGTACAGATTATTTTCTCACCTAGGTATGAATCCTAGTACCTAATAGTTATTTTTCCTGCTTCTATCCCTCCTCCCACCCTTCACCCTTCAACTTCCAATAGGCCACAGTGTCTGTTGTTCCCTTGTGTTCATGAGTTTTCATCACTTAGCTCCCACTTGTAAATGAGAACATGCAATATTTGGTTTCCTGTCCCTGCATTAGTTTGTTAAGGATAATAGCCTCCAGCTCCATCCATGTTCCAGCAAAAAGTATGACCTCATTCCTTTTTATGGTTGCATAGTATTCCATGGTATACATATACAATATTTTCTTTATTCAGTCTGTCACTGATAGGCATTTAGGTTTATTCCATGTCTTTGCTACTGTGATTAGTGCTGCAATGAATTTATGCATGCATGTTTCTTTATGGCAGACTGATTTATAGTCCTCTGGGTATATACCCAGTAATGGGATTGCTGGGTCAAATGGTCCTTCTGCCATTAGCTATTTGAGGAATTGCCATACTGCTTTTCACAAAGGCTTAACTAATTTACATTCCTACCAACAGAGTATAAGTGTTCCCTTTCTCCACAACCTCGCCAGCATGTTATTTTTTGGCTTTTTAATAATAGTCACTCTGACTGGTGTGAGATGCTATCTTGTGATTTTGATTTGCATTTCTCTAATGATCACTGATGTTGAACTTTTTTTCATACGCTTGTTGCCTACATGTACGTCTTTTGAAATGTGTCTGTTCATGTCATTTGCCCACTTTTTAATGGGGTTGTTTTGTTTTTTTCTTGTAAATTTAACTTCCATATAGATACTGGATATTAGACCTTTGTCAGATGCATAGTTTGCAAATATTTTCTCCCATTCTGTAGGCTGTCTGTTTACTCTGTTGATAGTTTCTTTTGCTGTGCAGAAGCTCTTGATCTCATCTGTCAACTTTTGCTTTTGTTGTAATTGCTTTTGGTGTCTTTGTCATGAAATCTTTGCCAGCTCCTATGTTCAGGAACATATTGCCTATGTTGTCCTTCAGGATTTCTATAGTTTTGAGTTTTACATTGAAATCTTCAATTCATCTTAAGTTGATTTTTGTACGTGGTGTAAGAAAGGGGTCCAGCTTCAGTCTTCTGTATATGGCTAGCCAGTTATTCCAGCACCATTTATTGAATAGGCAGTCTTTTCCTCATTGCTTGTTTTTGACAGCTTTGTCAAAGATCAGATAGTTGCAGGTGTGTGGCCTTGTTTCTGGGCTCTCTATTCTGTTCCATTAGTCTACATGCCTGATTTTTACCAGTACCATGCTGTTTTGGTTATTATAGCCTTCAGTACAGTTTGGAGTCAGGTAGCATAATGCTTCCAGCTTTGTTCTTTTGGCTTAAGATTGCCTTGGTTATTCAGGCTTTTTGGTTTCATATGAATTCTAAAAAAAGTTTTTCTAGTTCTGTGAAGAATGCCATTGGTAGTTTGATAGGAATAGCACTGAATCTGTAAATTGCTTTGGGCAGTATGGCATTTTAACGATATTTGTTTTTCCTATCCATAAGCACTGGAATGTTTCTCCATTTGTTTGTATTATCTCTGATTTCTTTGAGCAGTGTTTTATAGTTTTCATTATGGAGATCTTTCACCTCCCTGGTTAGTTGTACTCCTAGGTATTTTATTATTTTTGTAGCAATTGTAACTGGGATTGTGTTCCTCATTTGGCTCTCATCTTGGCTTTCATTGGTGTATAGGAATGTTAGTGATTTTTATACACTGATTTTGTATCCTAAAACTTCACTGAAGTTATTTATCAGCTGCAGGAGCTTTTGGGCTGAGACTATGGGGTTTTTTAGATTAGGATCATGTCATCTACAATGAGGGATAAACTGACTTCTCCTCTTACTATTTGGATGCCCTTTATTTCTTTCTCTTGCCTGATTGCTCTGGCCAGGACTTCCAATACTATGTTAAACAGGAGTGGTAGAAAGGGCATCCTTGTCTTGTGCCGGTTTTCAAAGGGAATGCTTCCAGCTCTTGCCCATTCAGTATGATGTTGGCTGTGGGTTTGTCATCGATGGCTATCATTTTGATATATGTTTCTTCAATACCTAGTTTTGAGAGTATTTAACACAAAGCGATGTTGAATTTTATCAAAAGCCTTTTCTGCATCTATTGAGATAATCATGTGGTTTTTATCTTTAGTTCTATTTATGTAATGAATCACATTTATTGACTTGCATATGTTGAATCAACTTTGCATCCTGAGGACTAAGCCGACTTGATCGACTTGATCATGGTAGATTAGCTTTCTGATGTGCTGCTGAAATCAGTTTGCCAGTATTTTATTCAGGATTTTTGCATCGATGTTCATCAAGGATATTGGCCCAAAGTTTTCTTTTGTTGTGTCTCTGCCAGGTTTTGCTATTAGGATGATGCTGACCTCATAGAATGAGCTGGGAAGGAGTTTCTCCTCCTCAATTTTTTAGAATAGTTTTGGTAGGAATACTACCAGCTATTCTTTGTATATCTGGTAGAATTCAGCGTGAATTCATCTGGTCCTGGACTTTTTTTGGTTGGTAGGCTATTTATTACTGATTCAATTTTGAAGTTTGTTATTGGTCTGTTCAGGGAATCAGTTTCTTCCTGGTTCACTCTTGGAAGGGTATATCTGTACAGGAATTTATCCGTCTCTTCTAGGTTTTCTAGTTTGTTTGCAAAGAGGTGTTCATAATAGTTCCTGATGGTTATTTTCATTTCTCTGAGGTCAGTGGTAACAGCCTCTTCATCATTTCTAATTGTGTTCATTTGGCTCTTCTCTCTTTTCTTATTAGTCTAGCTGCAGCCTATCAATCTTTATTTTTTCAAAACACCAACTCCTGAATTTGTTGATCTTTTGAATGGGTTTTCATTTTCTATTTCCTTCAGTTCAGCTCTGATTTTGGTTACTGCTTGTCTTCTGCCAGCTTTGAAGCTGATTTGTCCTGGCTTCTCTAATTCTTTCAGTTGTGATGTTAAGTTGTTAATTTGAGATTTTTCTAACTCTTTGATATGGGTATTTAGCGCTTCGAATTTCCCTCTTAACATCGCCTTAGCTGTGTCCCAGTGATTCTGGTCTGTTGTATCATTGTTCTCATTAGTTTCAAGTAACTTCATGACATCTGCCTTAATTTCATTATTTACCCCAAAGTCATTCCAGAGCATGATGTTTAATTTCCATGTAAATGCATGGTTTTGAGTGATTTTCTTAGTCTTGACTTTTTTTTGTTGTTTGTTCGTTTGTTTGTTTTGACAGAGGCTTCCTCTGCTGTCCAGGCTGGATTGCAGGGGTGTGATCTTGGCTCACTGCAACCTCCACCTTCTGGGCTCAAGCAATCCTCCCACCTCAGCCTCCTGAGTAGCTGGGACTACAGGCACACACCACTGTGCCCAGCTAATTTTTTGTATTTTCAAAAGAGACAGGGTTTTGCCATGTTGCCCAGGTTGGTCTTGAACTCCTGCCTCAACCTCCACAATGCTGGGATTACAGGTGTGAGCCACTGCACCTGGTCCATATTTTGTATTTTTTGTAGAGATGGGGTTTCACCATGTTGCCAAGCTTGTCTTAAACTCCTTGGCTCAAGCGATCCACCCACCTTAGCCTCCCGATCCACCCACCTCAGCCTCCCAAAGTGTTGGGATTATAGGAATGACCCACAGTGTCTGGCCATACCCTACTCTTATAATATTTCCATAATTTATCTAAATTATACTAATTATTTAATATTAAGAAATCCTCTATTTTATTTTTGTTGATGCATATCACTATCTTCCATCACTGCACCTACCTAATCAGAGACACATAAACCAGTAAATGGACTATTAAGAAGCAGTTTATTAAGATATTAAATGCTAATATAAAGCCCTGCCTTCATTTTTATGCCTGTATGTATCTTAAAAGTTACCACTAGAGGCAAAGTTTTCTTCAGTGCAGAGGTTAAATAAACAGCTGGAATTTCAAAACACTAAAAGAGACTTGATAATCTAGACAAAATGGCAAATCAGCAGGGCTACTGATACCCTTCCTCTTACCTCTCCCTCATTAACCTCAGAAATGCCTTAGAAACCTGAGAAAGGGTAATGGATCCTACAACCAAATGCAACTTTTTTTTTTTTCCTTCAACTGAAGCATACTTTTGCAAGCATTTATTTGAGAAACATTTATTGGGGACTTAGTATATAAGGGATTGTAGAGATGTTACATGGATTCAAAGACAGTTGTCCTTGCCTTCAAAGACAAACACAATAGTTCTAAATTCAAATAAATGTATGATGAATGAAATAAATGATTTTACCAGAGATTAGAAACGACACACTACTTCTTACAAGAATGAACAAGAGAAACTTCATGAGAGAGAAAACATCTGGGCTGGGTAGGAATACAAAGGATTTCCACAGATTTTGGAGTCAGTAAAGGCAAAAGGCAACAAAGCATAAGAAACAGAGAGAAAAGTAGTGGGTCACATTACACGCCCATTTAACTTACTCAAGTTCACTCCATGTATCAGAGGTGAGGTAGGAATGGAGGTATCAAGAAAATGAGAGAATATCTCAATAAAGCATGCTTTTGGTTCAACACTGCACTCTAAGACAGAGCACACATGGACGGGAGATGGGCTCTGATATTTCCCCACTGGGTCTCTTAGGTCCCATGCGTCTCGTAGAGAAACACTGATGATTGATTCCACTTTGGTCTATTAATGATCTTCTATTTCTATTACCATAGTTGAGTTCATACCTAGGCTATTTCAAGATGAACATGACTGGAGCACTCTCTCAGTCTCTCTGATCTCCATTCAATCTTGTACACAGATTAATTTTCCCAAACCACAGTTCTGACCGTATCAGTACCAACTCAGATTTCTTTAACAACTCTTACAACTTATGAGATAAATTCCAAACTCCTTAGTTACTTCGTTATGTCTGTTTACTCATTTTCTAGTATAATAGCATGGCAGCTGGTTGAGTTTGAACTGTATTGAAGCAACTATTTTTATGAGTAAATTCACATAGGTAGGATAAAAATCTGCCAAAAGAAGTTTCTTTGATGGTGGTGAACAGGGAAATGGAAGAAGGAAAAGGGAAGTGGAAAACAATACTTAATATATGTTTCCTCAGCTGGCTCTGCCTATAAACTGGGTTTATGGAGAAAAAGAATTGTAAATAAAGGTTGAAAGAGCTTTTCCATGATGCACTTAGGGCACAGAGACCAAGCAATACAGTGTGATGCAATGCAGGGGAGACATCATACCATTCTCCCATTCTCCCTGCCTCTCCCTCCCATCTCATTTTGTATTTTGAGGAATGCAGCACAGCTCCAGCACAGTTAGTATCAAAATAATAATATAAAATATTTACTGAGCATTCACCATGTCCCAGTTCTTGTGCTAACTGTTTTACTCATTATAGCAACCTATGACGTAGGTACTATCTTCATTCCCATTTAACAGAGCAGAAAAACGAAAACTAAGAGATGCAGCTTCCCACAGTGCACAGCTAGTGTTTAAGCTATGTTGCTGTTCCAGGTCTGTCTGACTTTTACCCACTTTGTTGGTTCAGTGTAGGCACTGTGCCCCCAGGATCTAGAAAAGTACCTGGCACACAGCAAGGTTCTCAAAAATACTGGATTAATGAAGTAATGAATTAATCTTATAAATTAATATATATAATATAGATTATATAATATATAATACATATATATTATATATCTTATAAATTAATAGATATTTAACAGCACCATATATATATGACATATATTAACTCTTAAAGCAATGAAATATTTTTTAAAGCACAGATAATGTATTATTCCTAAAATAACTTTTACCAAAGAATAATTTTAATGAGACCAAGAGGCACATCTGATAGGGCCAAGTGAGTAAAAAGATGTAAAATAAGCAGCAATAATGTTCATTTCCAAGGCACTTAAAAATGGTATCTCTACATAATTAACTATATTACTGAGAAGACAAAAACATTTGTAATGAGAATTGCTTCTAGTGTAATTCAATTAAGCATTTTTTTACATCCTACTCTCCCCCTCTACTGTCTCCTTTCTTAGCACTGCACTAAAGAGAAAAATTAAAAATAGCTTGAAGAGCCATTGTCCTTCTCAAAATCCTAAAAGTCTTTTTAAAACAAAAATTTACTAGAAACAGTTATTTTCAATTTAACTCAAATATCAAAAGAAGGCTAAAGAAATTAATTTTTGGTTAAATGACAGAAAAATTAAACAGAAAAATTAAACATATTGATAACTATCTTAAAATGTACCTCTTCTATGAGCATACCTCTGGGTATGCTACTCACTAAGGACAAAAAGGGTGCAGAGCAGTCCTTTCCTATCTGCAAATTTCAGGATTAAGTGAATTACGAGAGTTAACACAGGTTTTAAAAAGAGAGAAAATGTGAAGTTTTTCACTTGAATATTTTAAGTGTTGTTCAAAAACAAGATCCAAAAATTACCATGAACAAATGAAAAGTTATTCCATTTTGTTATTTTACTTTTCTGCTTATCTATAAGAATTCTGGGAGGATGGAAGGAGTCAGGAAGATGAAAGTATCCGCTGAAAATACTCTTTTAAATATTGAAAATGGTCACAAAGTTGCCTCAAAAGCACAATTGTGTAGAAACGTGTAATACAGCAGACTGACAGGGAGGAGTGTTTGGGTTTTTTTCTACATATTAACCCTCCAAATCTAAAAATTCAGTGATAAGGATATGCTGAACATTCTCATCAGTACTTGAAAACCTCACTTACCTCCTGATCCTCCAAGCAACACATTTCAACAGCCACTTTCAACTCAGAATCACTATCAATGCATATCCTTTCCCAGAACACAAGGCGGTGGCTATTTTTCAGCTCTATTCTAGCCCCTCATTCTCTATCACCATTTTATTAAAAAGTTGTATAACTATGTCCATTCATTTGCTTTGCCAATACAGACTAAAACAAAGTAAGAAATTACTTAAAAGTCTTCCTTGGCCAGGTGCGGTGGCTCATGCCTGTAATCCCAGCACTTTGGGAGGCTGAGGCGGGTGGATCACAAGGTCAGGAGATCGAGACCATCCTGGCTAACACAGTGAAACCCCGTCTCACTAAAAAATACAAAAAATTAGCTGGGTGTGGTGGCAGGCGCCTGTAGTCCCAGCTACTCAGGAGGCTGAGGCAGGAGAATGGCATGAACCTGGGAGGCGGAGCTAGCAGCAAGCAGAGACAGCGCCAGCCTGGCCAGCCTGGGCGACAGAGCGAGACTCTGTCTCAAAAAAAAGTCTTCCTCAAGTATGTCAGAGATCCTACTGTTGTGATCAATATTCACAACTCTTTTTATTACAGAGTAGGCAGTACAGTGTAGAGGAATGAACAGGGCTAAATCACAGTCTGTGTGGACAAATTACATTCCTCTCTAGTCTCAGTTTCCTTATCAGTAAAGTGAGAATCATTATAATACCTTAGAGTTGCTGTGAAAGTTAAATGAACTAATATTGCATATAAAGATTCTTCTGACACCAAAGATATTGCTCTTAACTACCATTACCATTCCAGTAGGACAAAAATGGATAGGAGGGGCTTAATAACTGGCTCTTTGGACAGCTGGTTAAAAGGGCAATAGAGTGGTTCTGACTATCCTGAAAAAAAAGAATAGCAGTTACTGTCTCATTCCTATTTCTCCCTGAATAAATCAAGAATGGTATACATCTGACAAGCATAATCAAATAAGGCTATAATATCAGTAACAGTAATATCAAAACTACAAAATATACATAATGTGCTAAGAATCATTAATAAATATATACATATAATACAGAACATTTAAAATTAGTATTCCATTCATGGGCTAGTACATTAATATTCATCATATTGTTTTGTTCTTTTGAACTCTGCAGTACTTTCTGAATAAATAAATTAATATATTGTTTCACAAAATCAAAAGCACTGTTTACACAATGATGTCACACTCTAAGCCATATCATTTTGCTCTACTTTAATTTCATGTCCTAAAATACTTAGCAGATTTTCACAAATTTCTGTTACTAAATTATGCTTAATGAGGTGACTTCTCCCCTGCTATATACGACGATAAAAGTAGCCTCAACACAATTTACGTGACTCAAAGAAGAAATAAAACATTAATTTTCTAACTCCACCACCTTCCAAAAGGCTAAAACTGGGACATACTGAGACATACCTGTCCCCAACTTTTTTTGATGCAGGAAAGAAGTTGGTTAGGAAAGTAAATATTCTGGTGCTTAATTACCATATGTAGGGGCTACTTTATAATGTTTCAAGACATATGGAAGACTTTCAAGAGAAAATACATATGAAATAGGCAAGGCGGTATATGAACAACTATGTTTTTAGATCTGCACTTTGAATTTACAACCAGCATTTTGCCTTTAAGCAGCAACACTTATAAATATTAATATCAATAAAATATTTATCAACTATCAATTTAAAACATATCTTGTTATATTAACATTAATAAGATATTTATCATATACTAATTTTAAAGCATCTTTTTATCAAACAAGGCTAACAAAATGAAGGTCAAGACTCAGAATTCCACACTCCTCAGCTTTCCACAGGGAAGGCATTTTATAGTCTCCTGTGGGTAGAATGTAGGAAGCGGTAAAAGAACTATCGCAGTTGATCTGAATTGTAACAAGTTCAAAAAGATCCTCAAATTATTCTGACTTTATAGACCATGAAATATTGTGATTCTTTTGCATTGTTATCAATTGCTATGTCCCTAAAAATAATGCACAGTAGGTACCAGACTGGACACAAATGCATAGAACAATGAACACTGAAATATTCTGTCATTTGGAACCCTGGTCATACAATAAATTCTATAGCCTATAAAAATGGAACTTACCTTAAAAAGTGTTACAGTGATTTCAATGTTTTCAGGAACAGGCCACACAACAACACCACGATATGGATTTTTTATTCCAGGTTGCCAGCTATGTGCCTACCAGAATAAAAATGATACCTTCAATATGAAGTATAGGAAATGCAATGTTAGTAATTTACCAGAATAAAATGATACCTTCAATATGAAGTATAAAAAAATTTACAGCGGTATATTAACCCTATGTAGTATCCCTGAAACAAAAATGATTAAACAAATAAAACTTTTCAAGCATTAAGCTTGGGCCAAGATAGTTATATCACATGACAGCTACAGATTACTATCCGCAAACAAATCTTCACCCCCTCATACACATAGAAGAACATGCAAAAATGATGAAAACATGATGTCTCATGTTTTCAAAAGCTACTGTCTGTTTATTTTATTAGAAGAGATATTTTAAAAATTATTTTTGTGGACTAGGAACTTTAAGGCAAATTCATATTTTAAAAGAAAAAACGAATTGTGTAACTTTGCATTTAAGTTCATTTCCCACTAAACTGTAATGTTTATTTGGGGCAGGTAAAGAACAGCATCAGTTTCTCCAGGTAATATCCCTAGTACTGATAATTATAGATATTTTTTTCCTTGTAAATCTTGATTATCAAGGTTCCCTAAGGAACCTCCACACCCCAAAATTTGGGGGTAACCACCATAGTTCTTCCTTTATGGCATCTCCAGTCAAAGTTGAACTAATGGAAGATGGCATGCCAAGACCTCTCAACTCAACTAAGTCTTCACCTCTATTGGCTACAGGACTGTCCATGGACATGCTATGAAAATTATAATAAAAGCTAACGCTTATATAGAGTACTTTCTATGTGCCGGTCCATGTCTTAAGAATTTACTTATGTTAAACTCATTTAATCTACATAAGAACCTTACGATGTTCTTCTGTTATTCATTCATTCATTCACTCATTTGCTCAATTGGTACTATTTGCCAATCACTGTTCTAGGCCCTGGAGGAGTGAAAAACAATCGGCCTTGGGGGAGTTTACAGTACAGTAGGAAGAGAACACAAACAAAACAATTAAGCAAAATATATAATATGTTCGGTAGACGTAAGTGCTATAGTGAAAAAAAAGTAGGGAAGAAGAATTGGGGGTAAGAAAAGAGAATATTTTTGAATAGGGTGCTTAGAGGAGACTTCATTGAGAAGATGACACTTGAGAGAAGGCCAAAAAAAGATAAAGGAATCAGACATGTAAATGCATGAAAAGAGGTTTCTAGGGAGAAAAAATAGCAACTGGAAAGGTGTTGAGGCACTTATATAACAAAGAGGGCAATGTGGCTGGAACAGGGTGGTGAAGAGGAGAGCAGTAAGACACACAGCCAGAGAAATAAACGAGAGTCCAATCATGTAAGGCCCTGGTATGTCATTGCAAAGACATTGGCTTATATTTTGAGTGAAATGGGAAGCCACTGGAGGGTTTTAAGCAGAGGAGTGACAATCTAAGTTATGTTTCAACAGGCTCATATTGGTTAATGTTTTGAGAACAGGTTCCAAATATAAGAGAGAAACAGGGAGATCAATTAAAAATCTACTGCAATAATCCAAGGGAGATGTGATGGTTACCTGGCTTGGGGTGGTAGAAAAGTGGTGCAAAGTGGCCAGATTTGGGTATCTTTTTATATTTTCCAGGTAGAGTCCACAAGATATGCTGCCTGATTATAAGAGACAAAGTAGCCAAGGCTGATTCTAAGACTTCTACCTTTTAGAAGAAAGCAATTGCTATTAACGGATAGGAGGCAAGACTATAGAAAGGACAGATTTGGGAAATAAGTTCAGAAGCTCCATTTCACACACATTAAATATGAGTTGCCTCTTAGATATTCAAGGGTGAATGTACAAATAAGCAGCTGGATTACGTGTCTGGAGCTGCAAATTTGGAAACTGTCAGCATACAGGTAATATTTAAAGTTTTGGAATATAGACAATACCAACGGAGTGAGTACAGATAAAGAATATAAAGGTCCAAAGACTAAGTCTCGGAGAAAAACATTAAACAGTTCAAGAAAACAAAGAAGGCAGCAGAGGCCCATCAGTTGAAGCAAAAGTGTGGTATCCTGAAGGTCTACTGGTAAGAGTGTTTCAAGGAGAAGAGAACAATCACCTGTGCCAAATGTTGATGACAAGTCAAATAGGATGAGGTCTGAAAAATGGTCACTGGGTTTAACAAAGCAGAAGCCATTAATAAGGTCAGGTACAGTGGCTGATGCCTGGAATCCCAGCTACTTGGGAGGCTAAGGTGGGAGGATAGCTTGAGCCCAGGAGTACAAGTTCGAGAAGGCATTAATAACTTTACAAGAGCAGTTTCAGTAAAGTGATGAGAACAAAGACCTGACTGGAATGTATATAAGAAAGAATGGGAAGAAAGAAATTGAAGAGAGAAAATATACTCAACTCCTCTGGGGTGTTTTGCTGAAAGGAAAAGAAACAGGTTGTGCTAGTGGAGAAAATAGTGGCAGAAGAGAATTTTAAGAAGAGAAAAATATTTTATGCTGATGAGAAATATTCAGTTGAGAGGGAAAATTTAATGATGCAGAAGACCAAAGGAGAATTGCTAATGTCCTTAATAGTATACAATGAGACAGATTGATCCTTCCTGGCAGCACAGACCATTCTTCCACAATAATAGAAAAAGAAGTTACAGTATATGAGTGCAGATGCAAGTCAGGCAGCAGATTTAACAGACTGAAAAACTGAGGGACAAACTTGAAAAACTGAGGATCACACAGAAAGGAAGTAGCAGAATTTGATTTGAACCTGGGCCAAGGAACCGAGAAGGGATCAAGATTAAGTAAACTTAGGTCCACGCAAATCTTATCACATCTTACCAGTTAAAATGCCAGCAGAAGATACAGGTTTAACAGTGTACACCAAATCCAACTTATGAATTGCCAATAATTCTCCCACTATTCTCTTTCTATTGCCACCCTATGATAAAACTTCAGGTACAGAGATGGAAACAGAGGCTCATCACGAGACTTAGCATACCATAGTGAAAGGTACATAACAGAGTTTTCTTGATTAAAAAACGTCTCTCCAAAGATTTCTCTAGTCCCCTGCCTATTTCCATGCCTGTTGACAGCCCTAAAACAAAAACTCCATAGAGTAAACAATCTCCATCTTGAAAAGTAAATTGTGCACCCTAGATAATCAATCAAAACTCCACTCTACTTACTTAATTCTGAAAACTTATAACAACCTTAATTCTTACGGTTAATCAAGCTATTTTTCTGGTCTCTTCAAGCTTGCCATAATTAAATTTTCATAGTTTTCCCATGCAATAAAAACGTAAGAAAAAGAGTACAACCACTGAATCTTTTCAATCATCCCCAGCAGAAAAGACAAGGCTATTTATTAAATTCTCAATGAAAAATACCCATCAGAGATTTTTAGACCTGAAGATATCCTTAGATTTAATTCAGATCTGGATAAGGAAATTGAAGCAAGCAAGGAGTAAATGGTTTGCATGAACTCATACTAGTAACCAGGAGGAGAGGCCAGACTTCGGGACTCACCTAACCCATAGCATGCACTGCTCTATCCCTGATTCCCATGGTAGTCAAGAAAACAGTTTTCTATCCCTTAGGACTTAATATTTCGGTGTATGACACAGTGATCAAAAGTGGGAAAAGGAGGGAATATGGAGACCTTCCAACAACTAGGCAGAGTTAGGAGATGATAGTTTCAGATAATTTCCTCAGGTATCCTAAAGGTTGGTCCTCTAAATCCTCAGTCCTGGATCAGGGAATAGTAATTAGACTGCTGAACAAACAAAAATACAATCTGCTTAACAAACTAAAATCTTTTTATTATGATTAATAAAAGGAGACATAAGTATGCTAGTTCCTAAGTTGCTAGTACACTGCCACTTTCTTACCATTCTATCCAGGAACTCTCTCCCAGCAAAAAGGTCTAACCAAGTTCTGGCTTTTTGATATTCTTTCTGGGGCTATACAACCTGGCTGAGTTAAGACACTATAATAGTATCAATTAGTCTAGCTAAATAGCTGACAATGAGTACAGTCAGGGCCAGCTTTCTATCGTTTAGCTAATTATTATATACAGTTGACCTTGAACAACATGGGTTTGAACTGCACAGTTCTACTTACATGCAGATTTTTTTCAACCAAATGCAGACCAAAAACAGTGTGTGCAAGATGTAAAACCTGCATGTGGAGGGCTGACTTTTCATATATGCAAGTTCCACAGGGCCAACGTCAGGACTTTATGTGCATATTTCAGTATACACAGGGGTCCTGGAACCAATCCCCTGTATATATGTAGGGACAACTGTACTACTAGAAAGCAGAGGATCAGTAAGTTTTTTTTTACCAGAGAAGAAACCAAGGACATTCAAAGTGGAAAATGTGACCAAAAAAAATAGTGTTACTGTTTTCTAAGAATTTACTACAACTTTTACCTCAAACAGTGGTAATCTGAAGCTAGAAAAAGAATGACAAGTCTAATACAGGTAACTAGAAACAGTTATGATAATAAACATCTAATTGTACTAACCCACAGAGATACTAATTTAGGCTTTTAAGAGGTTGATAGAGGAAAAAGCACACCACTGGCCAGGCATGGTGGCTCATGCCTGTAATTCTAGCACTTTGAGAGGGTGAGGCAGGTGGATCGCTTGAGGTCAGGAGTTTGAGACCAGTCTGGCCAACATGGTGAAACCCTGTCTCTACTAAAAATACAAAAATTAGCCGGGCATGGTGGTGGGCATCTATAATCCCAGCTACTTGGGAGGCTGAGGCAGGAGAATCGCTTGAACCAGGGAGGTAGAGGCTGTAGTGAGCCAAGATCACGCCACTGCATTCCAGCCTAGATGACAGAGCGAGACTCCATCTCAAAAAAAAAAAAAGAAAAAGCACACTATATTGGCAAACATCAGCACTAAGAGAACCCTGAGCAGTTTTCATTTTGAGTAATAGAAAGGATTTCCCCATAAAACAAGTAGGCACAGCAACACACGTACAGCCATCTGGCTCTTCAGCATAGTTAGGAAAGGCAGATTATTTAATCATTTGTCAATATCCTAGTATAGCTAATGGCAGAAGAAATTAGGATACATTATCCTGGTCCCCTTCTACAATTTTCCTCACATTTCAAGTCACATCAAAGATCCTTTAACATGTGCCAAAAACAGACTTGGAAAAAGGCAACACTTCTCAATTTTGGGTGACTCTATAAAATGTCTCATTCGTTAATTATTTCATGTCATATTCTTGCCTAAAAAACGTGTACCTAGTACAGAACTAAGTATAGAGTTAGCAATCATTAATTATTTCTGATTCCTGTAAAATTGAAATATTTCAGTGAAAAATTATAATTTTTAAAACTGCATATATCCACATAAGATGTCATATACAAAGTCATCTTAGAGTTGTCAACATCACTGTCATTAGGCAAAGCTCTGCAGCTAGCTGTACTCTCCTTCTTGAAATGGTAGCACATTGTAAAGGCTGTAGCACAACCACAGAGCAAGGAAGTAAAGGTGGTAATGCCATGAAAAAAAAAAAAAGGTACGGATTTTAAAGTTATAGTTTCCCTTTGGAATTCTCCAACCACTCTGTGAGCCTAAATTTCTAGTAAGATAATAGGATTTAGGGCAACAGAACTACTCTGCCATCATTTTTCTGGTCTATCATAATTGCCCTGATTCCAACACTGTCACATATTGTACTGAAATATAATTTATCTAAGCATATACAAATCAACTGCAGCCTGACAAAATCTTTGTTATAAAAGCCATGACTTAAAGAGAAGAGGAAGGGAAGCTGCATATTGTGATGGTAATTATTCTCTCAATCAAAACATATTCCAGGATCAGAAGTGGTGGATCATGCAAGTAATCCCACACTTTGGGAGGCTGAGGCAGGCAGTTCACCTGAGGTCGGGAGTTTGAGACCAGCCTGACCAACATGGTGAAACGCTATCTCTACTAAAAATACAAAACTTAACTAGGTGTGGTGATGCATGACTGTAAACCCAGCTACTCAGGAGGCTGAGGCATGACAATTGCTTGAACCTGAAAGGTGAAGGTTACAGAGAACTGGGATCACACCACTGCACTCCAGCCTGGGTAACAAAGTAAGACTGTCTCAAAAACAAAACAAAGATTATATAATGAGCTCTTGTATATTTAGCTCCAAATTCAGACATGTACTCAAAAAAGAGAGAGCAATAAACTGAGAAATAAATTTTAAATTAAATAAGGTAATGTGCCTTATTATTTTATTGTCTAATCAGGTAATGAACTGACTTATCTGGGTGTCAATTCCAAATTTTAATCCACTACTTAAAAATAAAAATAGATACTGAGAATACTGAGAATCAGGAAAAGAAAAATAGTAAGCTACACAGATGCCAAAAAGAAATGATTATTGTAGCTGGGTATGGTGGCTCATGTCTGTAACTCCAGCACTTTGGGAGGCTGGGACTGGTGAATCACTTGAGGTCAGGAGTTCAGGACCAGCCTGACCAACATGGTGAAACCCCATCTCTACTAAAAACACAAAAATTTGCTGGGAATTGTGGCACATGTCTGTAATCCCTGCTACTCGGGAGTCTGAGGCAGGAGAATGGCATGAACCCAGGAGGTGGAGGTTGCAGTGAGCCAAGATCACCCCACTGCACTCCAGCCTGGGTGACAGAGCAAGACTCTGCCAAGAAAGAAAGAAAAGAAAGGAAAGAAAGAAAGAAAGAAAGAAAGAAAGAAAGGAAGCAAGGGAGGGAGGGAGGGAGGGAGGAAGGAAGGAAGGAAGGAAGGAAGGGAGGGAGGGAGGGAGGGAGGGAGGAAGGAAGGAAGGAAGAAAGGAAGGAAGGAAGAAAGGAAGGAAGAAAGGAAGAAAGGAAGGAAGGAAGGAAGGAAGGAAGAAAGGAAGGAAGGAAGAAAGAAAGAGAGAGAGAAGGGAAGGAAGGAAGGAAGGAAGGAAGGAAGAAAGGAAGAAAGGAAAGAAAGAAAGGAAGAAAGAAAAAGAAAGAAAGAAAGAAAGAAAGAAAGAAAGAAAGAAAGAAAGAAAGAAAGAAAGAAAGAAAGAAAGAAAGAAAGAAAGAAAGAAGGGAAGGAAGGAAGGAGGGAGGGAGGGAGGGAAGGAAGGAAGGAAGAAAGAAGGAAAGAAAGGAAGGAAGAAAGGAAGAAAGGAAGGAAGAAAGAAAGAGAGAAAAGAAAAGAAAAGAAAAGAAAGGAAAGGAAAGAAAGGGAGAAAGGGAGAAAGGGTGAAAGGGAGAAAGGGAGAAAGGAAGAAAGGAAGAAAGAAAGAAAGAAAGGAAAAGAAAGAAAGAAAGAAATGATTATCGTGTACTTCAAACTCCTTCTAAAACATAGTACAAAGTAAAAACTAGAATATATTCTGCTAGCCTGCGCAACATGGTGAAATCCCGTCTCTACAAAACAAAACAAAAAATTAGCCCAGCATGGGGGTGCATGCCTCTCCAGCTGCTTGGGAGGCTGAGGTCAGAGGATCACCTGAGCCCAGGGAGGTCGAGGCTGCAGTGCTGTGATCATACCACTGCACTCTAGCCTGGGCAACAAGTAAGATCCTGTTCTAAAAAATATATATCTTGAGGTGGCACCCAAGATGGCTGAATAGGAACAACTCCAGCCTCCAGCTCCCAGTGTTAGCGAAAAAGAAGATGGGTGATTTCTGCATTTTCAACTGAGGTACCCGGTTCATCTCACTGGGGCGTGTCAGACAGTTGATGCTGGTCCACGGGTGCAGCCCAACCAGCGAGAGCTGAAGCAGGGCAAGGCATTGCCTCACCTGGGAAGCGCAAGGGGGAAGGGAATTCCTTTTCCTAGCCAAGGGAAATTGGGACACACAACACCTGGAAAATCGGGTAACTCCACCCTAATACTGTGCTTTACCAAGGGTCTTAGCAAACGGCACAACAGGAGATTATATCCCACACCTGGCCCAGAGGGTCCCATGCCCACGGAGCCTCCCTCATTGCTAGCACAGCAGTCTGCGATCTAACTGCAAGGCGACAGTGAGGCTGGGGGAGGGGAGCCCGCCATTGCTGAGGCTTAAGTAGATGAACAAAGCCACCAGGAAGCTCAAATTGGGTGGAGCCCACCGCAGCTCAAGGAGGCCTGTCTGCCTCTGTAGACTCCACCTCTGGGGACAGGGCACAGCTAAACAAACAGCAGCAGAAACCTCTGCTGATGTAAAAGTCTCTGTCTGATAGCTTTGAAAAGAGTAGTGGTTCTCCTAGCACGGAGGTTGAGATCCGAGAATGGACAGACTGACTGCTCAAGTGGGTACCTGACCCCTGAGTAGCCTAACTAGGAGACATCCCCCACTAGGTGCAGACTGACACATCACACCTCACACAGCTGGGTACACTCTGAGATGAAGCTTCCAGAGCAAGAATCAGACAGCAACACTCGCTGTGCAGCAATATTCTATCTTCTGCAGCCTCTGCTGCTGATACCCAGGCAAACAGGGTCTGGAGTGAACCTCAAGCAAACTCCAACAGACCAGCACCTGAGGGTCCTGACTGTTGGAAGGAAAACTAACAAACAGAAAGGACACCCACACCAAAACCCCATCAGTACGTCACCATCATCAAAGACCAAAGATAAAACCACAAAGATGGAGAAAAAGCAGTGGAGAAACGCTGGAAATTCAAAAACTCAGAGCGCATCTCCCCCTCCAAAGGAACGCAGATCATTGCCAGCAACGGAACAAAGCTGGACAGAGAATGACTTTGATGAATTGAGAAAAGAAGGCTTTAGTCGATCAAACTTCTCAGAGCTAAAGTAGGAACTACGTAACCAGCACAAAGAAACTAAAAACTTTTTAAAAGAATAGATGAATGGATAACTAGAATAATCAATGCAGAGAAGACCTTAAAAGAACTGATAGAGATGAAAACCATAACACGAGAACTACGTGACAAACGCACAAGCTTTAGTAACCAACTCGATCAACTGGAAGAAAGATTATCAGTGATTGAAGAGCAAATGAATGAAATGAAACGAGAAGAGAAATGTAGGGAAAAAAGAGTAAAAAGAAATGAACAAAGCCTCCAAGAAACCTGGGATTATGTGAAATGACCAAATCTACGTCTGATTGGGGTGCCTGAAAGTGACGGGGAAGATGGAACCAAGTTGGAAAACACTCTGCAGGATATCATCCAGGAGAACTTCCCCAACCTAGTAAGGCAGGCCAACATTCAAATTCAGGAAATACACAGAACGCCACAAAGATACTCCTCAAGAAGAGTAACTCCAAGACACGTAATTGTCAGATTCACCAAAGTTGAAATGAAGGAAAAAATGTTAAGGGCAGCCAGAGAGAAAGGTCGGGTTACCCACAAAGGGAAGCCCATCAGACTAACAGCAGATCTCTCAGCAGAAACTCTCCAATCCAGAAGAGAGTGGGGGCCAATATTCAACATTCTTAAAGAAAAGAATTTTCAACCCAGAATTTCATATCCAGACAAACTAGGTTTCATAAGTGAAGGAGAAATAAAATCCTTTACAGATAAGCAAATGCTGAGAGATTTTGTCACCACCAGGCCTGCCCTACAAGAGATCCTGAAGGAAGGACTAAACATGGAAAGGAACAACCGGTACCAGCCATTGCAAAAACATGCCAAAATGTAAAGTCCATCGATGCTAGGAAGAAACTGCAACAACTAACGAGCAAAATAACCAGCTAATATAATGACAGGATCAAGTTCACACATAACAATATTAACCTTAAATGTAAATGGACTAAATGGTCCAATTAAAAGATACAGACTGGCAAATTGGACAAAGACTCAAGATCCATCAGTTTGCTGTATTCAGGAGACCCATCTCACATGCAGAGAAACACATAGGCTCAAAATAAAGGGATGGAGGAAGATCTACCAAGAAAATGGGGAAAAAAAAAAAAAAGGCAGGGGTTGCAATCCTAGTCTCTGATAAAACAGACTTTAAACCAACAAACATCGAAAGAGACAAAGAAGGCCATTACATAATGGTAAAAGGATCAATTCAGCAGGAAGAGCTAACTATCCTAAATATACATGCACCCAATACAGGAGCACCCAGATTCATAAAGCAAGTCCTTAGAGACTTACAAAGAGACTTAGACTCCCATACAATAATAATGGGAGACTTTAACACCCCACTGTCAACATTAGACAGATCAATGAGACAGAAAGTTAACAAGGATATCCAGGAATTGAACTCAACACTGCACCAAGTGGACCTGATACACATCTACAGAACTCTCCACCCCAAATCAACAGAATATACATTCTTCTCTGCACCACATCATACTTATTCCAAAATTGACCACATAGTTGGAAGTAAAGCACTCCTCAGCAAATGTAAAAGAACAGAAATTATAACAAACTGTCTCTCAGACCACAGTGCATTCAAACTAGAACTCAGGACTAAGAAACTCAATCAAAACCGCTCAACTACATGGAAACTGAACGACCTGCTCCTGAATGACTACTGGGTACATAACAAAATGAAGGCAGAAATAAAGATGTTCTTTGAAACCAATGAGAACAAAGATACAACATACCAGAATCTCTGGGACACATTTAAAGCAGTGTGTAGAGGGAAACTTATAGCACTAAATGCCCACAAGAGAAAGCAGGAAAGATCTAACATTCACACCCTAACATCACAATTAAAAGAACTAGAGAAGCAAGAGCAAACACATTCAAAAGCTAGCAGAAGGCAAGAAATAACTAAGATCAGAGCAGAACTGAAGGAGATCGAGACAGAAAAAACCCTCCAAAAAACCAATGAATCCAGGAGCTGGTTTTTTGAAAAGATCAACAAAATCGATAGACCACTAGCAAGACTAATAAAGAAGAAAAGAGAGAAGAATCACATAGACGCAATAAAAATGATAAAGGGGATATCACCACCAACCCCACAGAAATACAAATTACCATCAGAGAATACTATAAACACCTCTACGCAAATAAACTAGAAAACCGAGAAGAAATGGATAATTTCCTGGACACTTACACTCTCCCAAGACTAAACCAGGAAGAAGTTGAATCCCTGAATAGACCAATAGCAGGCTCTGAAATTGAGGAAATACTTAATCGCCTACCAACCAAAAAAAGTCCAGGACCAGACGGATTCACAGCCGAATTCTACCAGATGTACAAGGAGGAGCTGGTACCATTCCTTCTGAAACTATTCCAATCAATAGAAAAACAGGGAATCCTCCCTAACTCATTTTATGAGGCCAACATCATCCTGATACCAAAGGCTGGCAGAGACACAACAAAAAAAGAGAATTTTAGACCAATATCCCTCATGAACATCGATGCAAAAATCCTCAATAAAATACTGGCAAACAGAATCCAGCAGCACATCAAAAATCTTATCCACCATGATCAAGTGGGCTTCATCCCTGGGATGCAAGGCTGGTTCAACATACACAAATCAATAAACGTAATCCAGCATATAAACAGAACCAAAAACAAAAACCACGATTATCTCAATAGATGCAGAAAAGGCCTTTGACAAAATTCAACAGCCCTTCGCACTAAAACTCTCAATAAATTCGGTATTGATGGAACGTATCTCAAAATAATAAGAGCTATTTATGACAAACCCACAGCCAATATCATACTGAATGGGCAAAAATTGGAAGCATTCCCTTTGAAAACTGGCACAAGACAGGGATGCCCTCTCTCACCACTCCTATTCAACATAGTGTTGGAAGTTCTGGCTAGGGCAATCAGGCAAGAGAAAGAAATCAAGGGTATTTCGTTAGGAAAAGAAGAAGTCAAATTGTCCCTGTTTGCAGATGACATGATTGTATATTTAGAAAACCCCACCGTCTCAGCCCAAAATCTCCTTAAGCTGATAAGCAACTTCAGCAAAGTCTCAGGATACAAAATCAATGTGCAAAAATCACAAGCATTCTTATACACCAGTAACAGACAAACAGAGAGCCAAATCATGAATGAACTCCCATTCACAATAGCTTCAAAGAGAATAAAATACCTAGGAATCCAACTTACAAGGGATGTAAAGGACCTCTTCAAGGAGAACTACAAACCACTGCTCAGTGAAATAGAAGAGGACACAAACAAATGGAAGAACATACCATGCTCATGGATAGGAAGAATCAATATTGTGAAAATGGCCATACTGCCCAAGGTAATTTATAGATTCAATGCCATCCCCATTAAGCTACCAATGACTTTCTTCACAGAATTGGAAAAAACTGCTTTAAAGTTCATATGGAACCAAAAAAGAGCCCGCATTGCCAAGACAATCCTAAGCCAAAAGAACAAAGCTGGAGGCATAACGCTACCTGACTTCAAACTATACTACAAGGTTACAGTAACCAAAACAGCATGGTACTGGTACCAAAACAGAGATATAGACCAACGGAACAGAACAGAGCCCTCAGAAATAATACCACACATCTACAGCCATCTGATCTTTGACAAACCTGACAAAAACAAGAAATGGGGAAAGGATTCCCTATTTAATAAATGGTGCTGGGATAACTGGCTAGCCATAAGTAGAAAGCTGAAACTGGATCCTTCCCTTACTCCTTATACGAAAATTAATTCAAGATGGATTAGAGACGTAAACGTTAGACCTAAAACCATAAAAACCCTAGAAGAAAACCTAGGTAATACCATTCAGGACATAGGCATGGGCAAGGACTTCATGTCTAAAACACCAAAAGCAATGGCAACAAAAGCCAAAATTGACAAACGGGATCTAATTAAACTAAAGAGCTTCTGCACAGCAAAAGAAACTACCATCAGAGTGAACAGGCAACCTACAGAATGGGAGAAAATTTTTGCAATCTACTCATCTAACAAAGGGCTAATATCCAGAACCTACAAAAAACTCAAACAAATTTACAAGAAAAAAGCAAACAGCCCCATCAAAAAGTGGGTGAAGGATATGAACAGATACTTCTCAAAAGAAGACATTCATAAAGCCAACAGACACATGAAAAAATGTTCATCATCACTCGCCATCAGAGAAATGCAAATTAAAACCACAATGAGATACCATCTCACATCAGTTACAAAGACAATCATTAAAAAATCAGGAAACAACAGGTGCTAGAGAGGATGTGGAGAAATAGGAACACTTTTACATTGTTGGTGGGACTGTAAACTAGTTCAACCATTGTGGAAAACAGTGTGGCGATTCCTCAAAGATCTAGAACTAGAAATGCCATTTGACCCAGCCATCCCATTACTGGGTATATACCCAAAGGATTATAAATCATGTTGCTATAAAGACACATGCACACGTATGTTTATTGCGGCACTATTCACAATAGCAAAGACTTGGAATCAACCCAAATGTCCATCAGTGACAGACTGGATTAAGAAAATGTGGCACATATACACCACGGAATACTATGCAGCCATAAAAAAGAATGAGTTCGTGTCCTTTGTAGGGACATGGAAGCAGCTGGAAACCATCATTCTCAGCAAACTATCGCAAGAACAGAAAACCAAACACCACATGTTCTCACTCATAGGTGGGAACTGAACAATGAGATCACTTGGACACAGGAAGGGGAACATCACATACCGGGGCCTATTGTGGGGAGGGGAGGAGGGGAGGGATAGTATTAGGAGATATACCTAATGTAAATGACCAGTTAATGGGTACAGTACACCAACATGGCACATGTATACATATGTAACAAACCTGCACGTTGTGCACATGTACCCTAGAACTTAAAGTATAATAATAAAATAAACAAACAAAAAAGCAAATAAAAATCCCCTTCCATGGTAAAAATAAAATAAAATAAAAATAAATATGTATATATATCTCTCTCTCTCTCTCTTTTCTGACCAATAGTCGCAGAGATTTGTTCCTCCTACATGAGTTCAATGGTACTTAGCAGTAAGTAATGTATATTTTAAAGGAAAAGCATCAGAAAACAGAAAGGTCTTTCAGAATAAAAAATGGTTCTAATCTCTAGATTTAATGTAACTGATAGCTAACTTAGTAGCTGGAAACAAATGGTTTTCAAAAATTCTGAAATGTCATGGATCTCACAAGTTTTTTTTTAAGTTGCTTAACTTTTACAATAATATAATCATTTCCTTCATAGTTTCTGGAACTTATTTTTATTTCCCTATTTAGCTTATTATATACAATTTATAAAACGGCATTTTCTGTCTTTTTTCTTTTCTTTTTTTTTTTGAGATGGAGTTCTGATTTTGCTGCCCAGGCTGGAGTGCAATGGCATGATCTCAGCTCATTGCAACCTCCACCGCCCGGGTTCAAGCTATTCTCCTGCCTCAGCGCCCACACAGCTGGGATTACAAGCATGTGCCACCACATTCACTAATTTTGTATTTTTAGTAGAGATGGGGTTTCACCATGTTGGTCAGGCTGGTCTCGAACTCCTGACCTCAGGTGATCCACCTGCCTCGGCCTCCCAAAGTGCTGGGATTACAGGCATGAGCCACTGCACCCAGCCTAAAACGGCATTTTCATAAATACATGAACATACTGCATCATACTAACTTTTCACAAGAAGTACATCTGTTTCAAGAGAAATCACAATGATTCTAACGTATCAGTAAAGATTTTAAAATATTAAGAGCATGACAAATGGAAAATTGATTCAACAATAAGTAATTTCTTCTAGAAAATATCATATTCTAAGAAAACCAACCTGTAGCCTCTTATGTTTGCATTTTGGATTGAAACAATGTTTGATACAATATGAAAAAGAATCTGAACCTAACAGAAGTTATTTGACTGACTTTCCAATCTTTTCAATGTAAATGCAATGAAATAAAAAAGAATATCAAACATCAAATATAGGTTTTTCTTTTCTTTTCTTTTTTTTTTTTTTTGTAGAGATGGGGTTTCGCCATGTTGCCAGGTTGGTCTCGAACTGCTGGACTCCAGTGATCCAACTGCCTCAGTCTTCCAAAGTGCTAGGGTTACAAGTGTGAACCACCACACCCAGCCAGGATATTCTTAATTGACCTATAATCTAACGTATTTCCTTATGTTTCTCATTTTCTCTTAGAAAATAATTGCCATCTAATTTTTTTTCAAACCCTGAATGTGGCATTCAAGCTAATTATTAAAAGAGATAAATTGTTTTTTGTTGATAACTAAAAACATTTAGAGGCTATTTCTAAAATGTATAGGTCTAGTCATATTCACCTGTTATACTTAGTGGATAAATTTATATTGGTCCTTTCCACAAATCTTATATTGACGAACAAATGTTATGTTTCTTTTTAGAACCCTTTCTCATATGTTAATAGTAAGAAAGCATTCAAATTACAATGCTCCCAAACTATAAACGTATGCTTTAAAGATGCTGCTGCTCAGGATGTGAGGCAACTGAAACTCTTCAAATTGCTGGTGAGAGTGCTTAGCAATTTCTTACAAGTTAAAAATGAACCTACCCTATTACCTGGTTATGCCTTTCCTTGGGATATGCTCAAGATAAAAAAATATTTTTTCCCAAAGACACTTGTACAATAATGTCTATAGCAGCTTTATTCACAAGAGTAAAAAACTGGAAAAAAAAAAAAAAAAAAAAAACAAATGTTCATCAATACAGAAAGAGATAATCAAATCGTAGTATATTTGCATGGTGGAATACTACTTAGCAATAAACAAATAAACCACCAAAACAGCATGAATAAATCTCAAAAACGTTATGACAAGTGAAACAAGCCTGACTATACTACTGTACTATTTTACATGAAACTCAAGAACAAGCAACACTAGTCTATGGTGACAGAAAATCAAAACAGTGTTCACCTCTGAGAGTTGGGAACTGCCCAGAAGAGGAACAAAAGAAAAAAGTGATGGAAACACTCTGTATCTTTACAGAAGTGGTAATTATACAAGTATACACATTGATCAAAGCTTACTGAGGCCGGGCGCGGTGGCTCAAGCCTGTAATCCCAGCACTTTGGGAGGCCGAGACGGGCGGATCACGAGGTCAAGAGATCGAGACCATCCTGGCTAACACGGTGAAACCCCGTCTCTACTAAAAAATGCAAAAATTAGCCGGGCGTGGTGGTGGGCACCTGTAGTCCCAGCTACTCGGGAGGCTGAGGCAGGAGAATGGCGTGAACCTGGGGGGCGGAGCTTGCAGTGAGCTGAGATCCGGCCACTGCACTCCAGCCTGGGCGACAGAGCGAGACTCCGTCTCAAAAAAAAAAAAAAAAAAAAAAAGCTTACTGAATTATAAAATTAAGATCTGTGTATTACACACATGTAAGTTTTAGCTTAATAAAAATAAAAGACTTGAAAAAAATGCCCTAAATAAAAAATTTTAAATCCAGAAAATTGTAGAATTTCAATTAAAACTAATAAAGTTTTCTTTATATAGGTCTACTTGTAGAAAAACCAACATTCAATAAACATTCTTGTGGTCATTGTATACTAACAAAAAATACAGTCACATTTATTTATAGAACAGAATTTTGTTTTTAGAGACACAGTCTCACTCTGTCACCCAGGCTGGAGTGCAGCGGCACAATCCTAGCTCAAAAAAGCCTCAAACTCCTGGGCTCAAGCGATCCTCCCACCTCAACCTCTTGAGGAGCTGGGACTACAGGTGTATCAACACACTTGGCTAATTTGCTTTTGTTTTTGCTTTTGCTTTTGTTTTTGTTTTTGTAGAGATGGGGTCTCACTATGTTTCCCAGGCTGATCTTAAATTCCTAGCCTCAAGTGATCCTCCTGCCTTGGCCTCCCCAAAGTGCCAGGATTATAGGAATAAGGATAGAATCTGATGAGGATAGAATTTTTAAAATATCTGTAGAACTGTTATTGAATTTTATAAAATTCTGTTCCACTCCCCACAAACAAAATTATCAGTACTAAAAGAAATTTAAATCTTTGAAAAACCCAACTCCTCTTCTGCAACCCAGCAACAGACTCAGATAACTCGTAACTCCTTAAGTGTGCCCTAACTTTGTCATCTTGTAATCTAAATAAATTAATCTTAGGTGCAATTGTGTAAGTGGCACCTGTTTAATCATTAATTCTTAACACTGTAGTACAGAGAAGTTACTTAACTATTATGTTATTCAAGGCTCCTGTCCTAGTCCATTTGTGTTGCTGTAACAACATGCCACAGACTGAGTAACAACGAGCAGAAATCTATTTTCTCACAGCTCTAAGAGCTAGAAGTTCAAGATCAAGGCATCAGCATCTGGTGAGGGCCTTCTTAGTGCATCCTCATGTGGCAGAAGGCAGAAGAGAAAAAAGGAAACAAACTCCCTCTATCAAGCCCTTTTATAAGGATGCCTAATTCAATTCACAAGGGAGAAGTCCTTACCCTAATCACTTCTTAAAGGCCCCCCCACCTCCTTATATTAGGTTGGTGCAAAAGTAACCGCAGTTTTTGCTATTAAGGCAAAACCGCAATTACTTTTGCACCAACCTATTCTATTACACTGGCAACACCTGATTTTTTTCAAACCATAGCAATTACCAAATTCAAGACCAAAACTCAAGTATCTGGCTCCCATTTTAAGAACAAGCAGTTAAAAGATTATAGCATCTGATCAATCCATTTTCAGTAGACAATCAAGAAAAAAAAAATCAAGTAACATTTTAAAATATTCTACACTGGAACCAGAGCAGTTTGCCAATTTGTATTCAACATTTAGGTAAGAAATTTAGAAAATACACTAACCTTAGAAGACTTCCTTCGGCTTCTTCTGGTCCAAACTACCACCAGTTTATCTGGTTGCCTGCCAAACAGAAAAAAAAGTTAAACATAATTTATCTTAAATAAATAAAGTTTCATTTTAGTGCCTTCAAAAGAGCAAAAATGTCATCTGCTTTAGGTTACATAGAGCAGCTACTGTTAAAACAAAGCTCTATCAAATATAGTAGATGTTGACTACAGATGTGACCTAATTTGCATAACTAATATTTCCTCCCTGTCTTTTCTAACAATACTTTAGCAAGTTAATTCACAGGGACAAACCAAGTAAAATAAAATATTTAGAACTGGTGACTATTTTAAAAAGAAAAAGCACGCACATATCTTCTCCAAAAATTAATACCATACTTCTAACACATTATTCCCTTTAATGTGAAGTAAATAGGTATAAAAAGGGCACTTCCAAAATAATTTAAATCTATGAATTCACTACTTTTGCATCTCTATATCTCATGAACAATGCTTGTGGTTTTTAAAACATTATTGTAGCCAATCATCTCAATTATCTTCATAAAAACAATACGGTACTGAAAAAACAGGCAAGGTACATACTATTATCCCTATTTTAATTAAGCTTAAAAGACTATTAAGTTAAATAACTAATCAAAAGCTCTGGCAGAACCAAGACTGAAATACAGTCTTCTAATCTCAGATTTCTCTTCTTTATCTTCCACTAATATAAAGTCAAACAAAAATAATACATTTTCAGGTAATATTAGGTTGGTGCAAAAGTAACTATGGTTTTTCCCATTCCTTTTAATGGCTAAAACCGCAATTACTTTTGCATCAACCTAATACAACGAAGTTCTCTTTTGTTCTTATGAAAAACATCAAGATTATAAGTTATTTTACTTAAATTTTCATTTAAAAAAAATCTTAGATAAAAGCTTCTTAACCAAGAAATGAATGCCATACTCATCTTGTTGACCTTCACCATTTTCTATGTCCTGTTCATTTTACACTGGAATCCCTTGCCTTCAGCAGATAACCTTTCCTTCTGTTTCATTTAATTAAAAACATATACACATACATAAAAGGCCTCCAGCCTTAAACTCCTTGCTCAGTGATCCACCTACAAACCTATATGAGAGTTATACCAATGGAAAAACAAACAACCGTTAAAAGAAAAACAAAAAAAAAACACCTTGTTCAACACAAAAACCTGGACTAGGACAATTACAGTGAGTAAGGATGGGGTGCAGTATAACAACATGATAGATGGGGTTGGGAAGAAGGTATGATCAATGATGGCAAGTTAACAAGAGGAGAACAGTAGCCAACAAACATAAGCTACCTCTTTTGAAAACACTGATGGCTTGCCAGAACATTTTACCTAGATTACTGCACTACCCTCTTCACTTATGCTCTCATCTCCACAGCTCCAGCCCAACTTCAACTCTGAAATTATATTTTGACAGTACTTTTATAGAAATGCTATCTTACAGTTTTTCTTTGTTTATCATCATATGCTGGGCTCTTACACTGAAGGTACTACCAACTGGCCCTTGCAGGTTGAATTTTACAGGCTTACTTGACTGAAAGAGTATTCTATTTTATTTTAGTTTTAACTTAAACTCTTTTAAAAAGTTCTTAAATATCTTTAAACAAGGCCTATGCTGTACAGATTAGGAGAGCCTCTAACACTACCAACTGCTTCACACCTGACCAGCTTCACTGTTTAAAATCATCTATCTAGACCCTATGTGCATTTGGCCCTGCAACACCCTTGTTTCTCAACATGGCTTATAAGGTATTTCACTCACCACTTGACTCTGATCTAGCTCTCTAACTGTATAACCTGCAAATATCTCATAGGCATCTTGCTCTATAACCAACCCCTGAACACATATTCCTTCATTTCTTCACATCTTTGCAATGTTACAACATTTAAAAAAACAAAGGAGCACACACAAAAACTTCCTCTTCCATTTTTCTACCTGGTAAACTCCTAATTTATCACTTTCTCTGTGTAACCCTGACCATTTCTCATGTCATCTCCTGCCCCATCCCCTCCCACTCATCCCATATTCCAAGCCTCAGAGTTAATTACGCCTGTGTTCCCAGTAATAACCTAGACACACCTATTTTCTATGTTAATACTCTGTATACCTTGTATTGTAAGTATTTATTATTTCTATCTCTCCCACTAGATTGCACTATTTTATCAACCATATCTTACTTATCTTAGTATTCCTAGCAACTAATAATCTAGTATGAGGTTGAGGCTCAATGAATATGTGGCACTGAATAAACCTTAAGTTTCATCCAAGAACTCCCAATTGTTTAATTATAATTGATGAGGTCCAACTGAAGCCAGTAGCTATATAATACATCATCCCTGCAACTCATCCAAGCTTTGCAGGGATCCTCATCCTGGCTGCACATTAAAATAAAAACTCTAGGGAAGCATTTCTAAATATTGATACGTAGGTTCCAGCCCTTGATAATCTGACTTAATTGGTCTGGTGTGCAGTTTTTTAAATTCCACAGGTGATTCTAACGTGCAGCCAAGGCTGACAACCACTGTTTGACTTGAAAGTCTAGTGAGGCATTACCTGTGATGGCAATGAGAGTGTCTCCCCTACACAACATCCTCCTAGTGCCACCTGAACTGTTGCCTCATTCTAGCACACTCCTGCCACTCAACGCATCTCAGTGCTTCAGAAAATGAAAGCTTTTTTAGCATAAAAAAGCAAGAAGGGTGGTCTCCTAAGCTGTATGTATGCCTGATGTCCCAAGAATGTAAACAGATCATAAGTCACTTATTTAAGAATGCCCCCAGAGATAGCTAGACATTTTAGTGATTTTAAGTCAAGTTCACATTTTAAATATCTTCACTAGAAATCAGTCCACCATTTTATTATCAGGAACAAACTGAGGCAGAGTGTTCTAAAATAAAGAACTGCTGTGGGTTATTATTCTCAATAGAAGGGTACCAAGAATCACATAACTGGCTATCCATAATTAATATTTTAAGCATTCATACTACACTAGAAAATAACCATTAAATATTTACTTATGTACTCCCAAGAGACCAGACACAGGACGGCTGTGAGAGTTTTCTCCAACTACCAACAAACCTACAATCATATAATTTCCTGTCAAAAAAGTCAAGAAAACCTGATAGGGTTTCAGAGAGAATGCAACAATCGCATATTTAACATCTCTATCCCATCACTTCAGTTTAGTTAGTAGGTAGCCCTATATATAATACACACACATTTTTATATATTACATATAAACATTTTATGGACATACACATAAAATGTATGCACAGTCACACTTCCTATGAAATCTGTCTAAAGGGCTCCACTGGAAAAGTTGAGGCCTTTTCGTGGGCTTGTTCAAGGAAGGAAACTGTGCATTTAAAAATAAAGATTTAACACCTTCTATCCTGTCTTCAAAGCCATTAAAAAGGAACATCTTGAATCTGAAGGTGGCATGCTTTGTCTCAAATTGTGCTCTTGACGTCAAATTCTGGAGAGGAAGAAAGAAGCTAGGAAAAAGGACAGGAGACAGCAGTGAAGAAGAGCAGAGAGGACTGAAGTGGAGAAGAGAGGAGAAGCTAAAAGGAGAGCTACAATATTCAGATTATAAAGCAATTAGCTTGAGCTTTCCCTGGCATGCAACTAAGGCGTGCCCTCCTCTTCACCACTAAGTGAACTACTGCGTATGAAAACTAAGTTTAAAGAAAAACATTTCTGGCTTATTTTAACTCCTTTACTCTTTTCCACTCTCTGATGTATGACACACGTGTGAGGTGAAACTTTAAAAGCCATGAGAAAAACCCAAAACTATCACATGAAAATCACTCCCATCACTTTCCATAATCATAATAAGCATTCGACAAATATTTTACTGAACGTCTGCTATGTTCCTGGCACCATGCTGAGCAATGGAGATACAAGGATGAAAGAAAGATCCACTGGAAGTTCACAATCTAGTGGGGAGACAGACCATTAAACCAACTACCCTAGCCCAGGCACAACCTTGGAGAACACAGAGTAGATGAAAAGACCTTAGCTTAAAGAAACTATTTATAAATATCTCAGGAAACAACATGAACAGTGGCAGAAAGTACTGGCCCAACCACAGAGATTACTAGATTTAAAATTTGTAAAAACTGTAATTTATAATGACACTTTCAATGTAAAGCCCAACAAACTAATTATCGTATGTCTGTTTACTAGAAAATCACAGAGGCATTAAAAATATTTTCTAAGAACATTTGCAAACATAGGACAATGTTTAGGATATCATGGTCTGTTTGTTTAATATAGATTTCAATTTTTCTATACTATATAATAAGAGAAGAACCAAAAGGAAATACCTCAAATTGCTATCTGTGTTTATTACTGGGAAGTAAAATTACGTGTCATTATACTTTTCTGTATTTTCTACCATGAATTTGTATTACTTTATGCTGGTGGGAGGTATTTAAATGTGGGGAGTGAGCTACTAAAAATAAATCAGTTGCACACTTACTAAGAAGTAGAATAAATAAATACATATAAATCAGAACTTTTAAGTTTGGAATTAATTATGAATAGACAGAATTAAATAAATTATTATTTTTTTAATTTCAGAGAAATCACAAAGCCCTCAAACAACTAAATTAATTTGTTTTCCAAGTCAACAGAAGTGGGGGAGTAGTATTCTTTGTCTTAAGTTAACATAAATGTTCCCCTAAGATCTGAGCAAAATTTTTAAATAGGCTCCACTTGACTCTGGCAACCTCCCCTCCTTTTTTGGTAGCTCCTTCAATTCCTGGGCCATTCTTTCTCAGGCACTGAAAGTCAACATGACATTCCAGTATGGGCTGGCCAGACCCAAACAATAATATGACAAATGCTTTTCAGACCACTCACTTTTTTTCTACATCAATTAAAATCCCCATTTCTCCAGGATAAGTATCTTAGGAGGTTATTAAGAGGAAAGGAATCCGGGGGAAAAACTTGTATTAATTCAAGAGATATGAATTTATAAAAGTGGACCTTTCAAAGATGACATAGTACACAGTTATCCCTCCATATCTGTGGGGGATTGGTTCCAGGACCCCCCCGATACCAAAATCTGAGGATGTTCAAGTTCCTTATATAAAATGATGCAGTATTTGCATATAACCTATACAAATCCTCTTGTATACAGTCACACACTGCTTAACGATAGAGATATAGTCTGAGAAATGCATCATTAGGCAATTCTGTTCTTGTGCAAACATCACGGAGTATACTTACACAAACCTGGATGGTATAACCTACTACACACCTAGACTATATGGGAGAGCCTACTGCTCCTAGGCTAGAAACCTGTACAGCATGTTACTGTATTGAATACTGTACGTAATTTTAACACAATGGTTATTTGTGTATCTAAACATATAAAAACATAGAAAAAGTACAGTAAAAAATACAGTATTATAATCTTATGGGACCACCTTCAGGTATGTGGTCTGTTGTTGACCAAAACATTCTTCGGCAGTGTATGAGTAAGTTTAAATCATCTCTACGTTACTATACCTAATACAACAATGTAAATACTATGTAAATAGTTGTTACGATATACTGTTTATATTATTTTTTGTTATTATGTTGTTATTTCTATTTTTTTTCCCTGAATATTTTCAAGTCACAGTTGGTTGAATCCACAGATTCAGAACCTGCGGATAAGGAGGGCAGACTGTATAGAAGAGAATTCTAGACAAGGAATAGGTCTGATACTAAGTGACTTTAGAAATATCTCTTTCTTTCTCTGAGCCTATTCCCTAATTTGGACTTCACTAAAATCTCAACCAGTTAAAAAACAAAGAAAGAAAGAAACAACAACAACAAACACTGACACTAATTGGCTAAATATTTGGTGTTTTAAAAGCAAAATGAAAAATTCAGAAATAGGGTAAAGAATATGAGGCAAGAATATTTGTCTCCTGTCTATTAACAATCTAGAGGTAGCTAATATTACCACCTTTGAACAACATTATGAAAGGGGAAGTAATAACTTTTAGCAGAGCAGTAAACTGACTATCAGATTTATGCTCCCTTTCCAAGGCACAGTGTTAATCATGAGAGGTGTTACAAGAAGTACCCTACTCCCAGCCCTTTCCAACCACCACTACCATGTTGGCATTAAGATGGGGCCACATCATACTTCTCACTACTAGAACATGAGAAGGGGTCTATGTCACTTCTGGAGTAAATGAATAATAAACTAGTATATTTTCCCCACACTATCTAAATGGACAGGATTCTAGAACACACAGGAGGGCACAGTCGTAAGATAAGAGTTGCCTGGGCCCCTGAATGACCACACAGAAGGTCAGTTGACCTGGAACATCCTCTCTACATTGAGAAGTGAGCAAAAAATAAACTTTTGTTAGGTTAACCAACTTGGATTTCCGGGTGTATCTGCTACAGTAACCCCTCAATGTTCTAGAAAACTCAGTAAATTTAAAAAAACACACACACACAACAATAATAGTTGCTGTCTTGTAAAAGTTTACATTTCAAAGTGCTGCGACCGTATTTATCCTTTTTATGTCCTATCAGTTTTCATTTGTATGAAATCACTATTCCAAAAAATAAAAGATAGCTGTACCTCAAAACTTGGAAAGCCTCCAAGCTTTTCCTAAATTAAAAATAAGGAACTTTGTAAGTCTTTGGAACACAAAAAGTACAACACATTTCTCTCACCACAGAATCCAGGATATGTTTAAAATAAGAAAAAAAGAGCTCAAAACATTAATACCAAATTTAACTGAATAGGCACTTCACTAATAAGGTTATTTCTTTTAGGGAAAAGGACTCTTAGCCATAAATGAACATTTCATGGTAGGATGCTGTGAAAATTCAAACAAAAAAGGGGGAGATTGTCTTATCACAGAAATACTCTAACTTTACTATTTCTCAAGTAATTATTTTTATCCTTCAGTAGGTACATCTGCCTCCTATTAAACTACCACTACTACAGCTCCAGTTAATTATACTCCTTTATGCTTACTCACAAGAGTTACTTAGCAAGCTGCAGTAATTATTCAATAGGGAAAAAATTATACAAATACAAGACAAAGTACATACACAGGATATATTTCTTTTCTGTAAAAATAAAGGACAATTCTAATAATAAAAGATGCAAAACATCTTTATCAGTTAAATAAAAATACTTTGTTTTTTTACCTATATTTTTGTGTCACTCTATTGTTTAAAAAATATTTTAACAGAGCAATTACTTTTGGTTAAAAATAACTGATAACGCAAATGAACTTTTCTGACAGGTATTTCTAATATCTATATGCCAGTATTTAGAAATAGCACCTCAAATTGAGGAAACATAGTTTGATGTTTGGCATATTACAGCAGAGTGTACTTTCAGATGGGCCATCAAAAATAAATAAATAAATAAATATCTTACTAACAAGAGTATAAAGAATTTACTATTTTTCTTTCTTTCTTTTCTTTTCTTTTTTTTTTTTTTTGAGACAGGCTCTCACTCTAGCCCAGGCTGGAGTACAATGGAGTGATCATAGCCCACTGCGGCCTCAGACTCCTGGACTCAAGCAATCCTCTTGCTTCAGCCTCCTCAGTAGCTAGGACTACCAGCACACGCCACCACAACAGATAATTTTTAAATTGTTTTGTAGAGATTGCTATGTTGTCCAGGCTGGTCTCCAACTCCAGGCTTCAAGTGATCCTCCTGCCTGAGCCTCCCAAAGTGTTGGGATCTCAGGCGTGAGCTACCACACAAGGCCTAATTTTTCTAATATAAGGATATTTGTAAGACAAACAGCACTATAATGAATCACTGCTGTATATGTATGCAATACTGGTCTTCTCAAATAATACTTCATACTTTATTGTTTTATAGTATCACCCATAATGAATTCCTTTAATTTAGCATATTATTTACTCTTCTCTTTTTTTTCCAGACCTATTGGAAGAAGACTCACATGTCACTAAAACAAATATTAGTATACCCAGGTTATATACCTGGTTCCCTGGAACTGAAGTTAGTAGAAAAACAAACAAACAAAAAGAATCTATCAATCTGACCATTCCTCAGCCCAAACAATCATACTCACAATTTCATCTCAACACACTTCTATAATTACTGCAATTTTGTGTTTTGGATGACTACATTTGTCTGTCTTGTTTCTGACCTTAAGGGTCTCAAGAGATTTCCTGGTATTCAAAAAGCATTTATTAAGAAGAGGGCAGAAAAACAATATGATAGATAAAAGAATCACAAGAAGAAAACTTTCTTCTGGTTGCATCATCTAAGCCTCAAGATGTTCGTCAACTGTGAAATAAGAATACAGGACCAATGTAACGAATAGTTAAGATATATGAAGTGCTTAGTGGAGCGCTAGGCTTTCAGCAACTTCTCCAAAAACATTAGCAACCAGTCCATGTGTACACACAGAGCTTCCAAATAGCTTCGTACAGTCTCCCTCTTAAATGCGAACAGACGACCAAAGATCATCTAAGGAAAGCCTCCAATATGAAAGAAAACAGGCTAAAAAGGAGAAAAAGAACTTGCAGGAAACCGAGACAATATCACCAGTATGCTCAGAGGTATTAAAGACATTACACTCATGAAAAATACCAAAGGAATATTTAATACATAAGAAAGCGTTCTGAAGATTATGTCATTATTTTTCATTAGGTGAGCAAAAAATGCAGAGTTGGAAGATAAATTTGAGGAAATCTTCCAGAACTAGAATAAAATAATGATTATTTTAAAAGAGAGAAATACAGGAAATTTAGATAAATTCAGAAGGCTAAATATCTGACTATCCCCAGTATAGCAGTGAAAAAAGGTCCTAAGATGTCATTTATGCTGAATGTTTTGTGAAAGACCATTCCAAAGTGGAGCAGGACACTTGTGGGCTCCAGCGAAGGAAAGGAACTGATGAATTACCAATGTGTTTAACTGTTTGAGAAGGATTTTGAGAAGTAACAAGTACGTTTAAGAATAATAATGATACGCACACTGCAGGGTCATAAGGGAAGGTGGGGGGAGGACAAAACAAAATTAGTAATTATTAACATAAGGAAATTTTTAAAAAATGGAAATGTGATAATACTATAGGGCTCAGCTGCTAACAATGTTTACTAAGTCACAATGAATTCTGACCTAACTCTGATAGACTTGACTGGTAAGTGAGGGGATGGGTAAAGAGAAGGGTAAGTAAGCTTCAGGGAGGATATGACAAGAGGGCTAAATCCTCACCTACCAAATCAACAAGTTAGTAGATAGAGTCTATAATCAAAAAAGTAAAACAACAGTTGAAAGTATGTTGCTGAACAATAAAATACCACTTCATACCACCCATTAGGAAGGCTACTAAAAAAAAGACAAAGGCCAGGCACTTTAGAAGATGGAAGCAGGAGCATCACTTGACCCCAGGGGTTTGAGGCCAGCCCAGGCAACACAGTGAGACCTCGTCTCTACAAATAATTTAAGCCAGGCATGGTGGTGCATGCCTGTGGTCCCAGCTACTTGAGAGGCTGAGGTGGGATGATTGTTTGAGCACAGGTGGTTGAGGTTGCAGTGTGCCGTGATTGCGCACTGCACTCCAGCCTGGGTGACAGAGCGACACCCCCATCTCAAAAAAAAAACAGAAACTCAAGGAAGGGCCATGCACAGTGGCTCATGCCTGTAAGCCCAGCACTTTGGGAAGCCAAGGTGGGAGATCGCTTAAACCCAAGAGTTAAAGACTAGTCTTGGCAACATAACAAGACCCTGTCTCTATTAAAACACACACAAGCACGCACACACACACAAAAGGCAGAAAAAGAGTGGAAAAAAGGTACAAAGAACAAAGGCAACAAGTACAGAACAGTAACAAATAAGGGAGACATTAATCTAACTACACGAGTAACCACTTTGAATGTCAGTGGTATAAATGCACCAATTAAAAGATTGTCAGAGGTTCAAAAAACAAGACTCAATTGTATGTTTTCCATAAGAAACCTATTTTAAACATAAAGACAAGTATAGATTAAAAGTAAGTAGATGTAGACAAATATACCATGCTAATACTAATCAAAAGATTTGGTTGCTTACATGCTTGTGAAACAATCTACAATGAATTATATATACATATATAGTTACATATGTATGAATTATATATACATATATATAGTTATATATGTATGAATTATATATATATAATTATATAGTTTAAAAACAACAACAAATTTATCTGTTTGAAACATCTCAAAAAGAAAAAGACACATGCCACACACCTTACATAAGAATAAACTCAAAATGGATCCAAGATGGAAATGTTAAAATGGTTTTTTTAAAAATATATATATATATGTACTAGAAGAAAACATGAGTGAATTTCTATAAGCCCGTATAGAGAAATGCTTTCACTATGTCTCAAAATCAAGATGTAATATTGATAGATTAAATTAAAAAAAAAAAAAAAAGGCATACTGAAAAATGCCATAAACAAAGTCATACATTAACAAAATGGGAAAAACTATTTGCAATATAAGACACTGGTAAAGGAAAGACAAAAAGACTTCTACTTTCCAGTCAAGCATGTCAGGAGCTTGGAAGCTGTTACTTCTATCCCCACAACAAGAAAAAGCAAACAAACTGAAAATCAACAACTCTTCCTAGATTCCTCAGAGAATTGAGGTCACAGGGCAAATCATACCCCCAAAACTGGAGTGAGAGGCAGACAAAGAGAATCACAACTTACAGGAGTAGCAGCCCAAGAACCAGTATGCTCCACAGTAACAGAGTAAGAAAGTCTAAATTGCAATTGACCAATTACTAGAGGTTGGATGTGGACAAGTATGAGAGTTAAAAACTCCCAGGAAGATCAGTCTTGGGAGGCCCCACATTTTTGTGAGTTTTACCTCCAGGAGCCCTACCAGGTTCTCTCACAGTGCAGACTGGATAAAAATAACCTCCTCTTAGGGCAAAGAAAGAGGAAAAGTAGGCACTTTGAAATACTTTCCCAAGCCTCTTAATAAGGCCTACCCTCAAGAGAAACTATTTTACTAGAAACTAAATGAACTGAGAGAAGTGAAATAACCAACTCCACTACCCTCTAGACTTCCTTTCTCACCTAAAGGGGAAAAAACTGAGGCGCACTGGGGAGGGTAAAGCCAAAAAACACAATCACTAAAAGCCTCATCATAGGACTATAGAATACTTCCTGTTCCTCCACACCTTATCAGTAGAGCTCCCATATAATAACAGGGAAATACAACTGAAAGAACTATCCAGTATTTTATTGAGGATTTTTGCATCGATGTTCATCAGGGATATTGGTCTAAAATTCTCTTTTTTTGTTGTGTCTCTGCCAGGCTTTGGTATCAGGATGATGTTGGCCTCATAAAATGAGTTAGGGAGGATTCCCTCTTTTTCTATTGATTGGAATAGTTTCAGAAGGAATGGTACCAGCTCCTCCTTGTACCTCTGGTAGAATTCAGCTGTGAATCCATCTGGTCCTGGACTTTTTTTGGTTGGTAGGCTATTAATTATTGCCTCAATTTCAGAGCCTACTATTGGTCTATTCAGGGATTCAACTTCTTCCTGGTTTAGTCTTGGAAGAGTGTAAGTGTCCAGGAAATTATCCATTTCTTCTAGATTTTCCAGTTTATTTGCGTAGAGGTGTTTATAGTATTCTCTGATGGTAGTTTGTATTTCTGTGGGGTCGGTCGTGATATCCCCTTTATCATTTTTAATTGCGTCGATTTGATTCTTCTCTCTTTTCTTCTTTATTAGTCTTGCTAGTGGTCTGTCAATTTTGTTGATCTTTTCAAAAAACCAACTCCTGGATTCATTGATTTTTTGGAGGGTTTTTTGTGTCTCTATCTCCTTCAGTTCTGCTCTGATCTTAGTTATTTCTTGCCTTCTGCTAGCTTTCGAATGTGTTTGCTCTTGCTTCTCTAGTTCTTTTAATTGCGATGTTAGAGTGTCAATTTTAGATCTTTCCTGCTTTCTCTTGTGGGCATTTAGTGCTATAAATTTCCCTCTACACACTGCTTTAAATGTGTCCCAGAGATTCTGGTATGTTGTATCTTTGTTCTCATTGGTTTCAAAGAACATCTTTATTTCTGCCTTCATTTCGTTATGTACCCAGTAGTCATTCAGGAGCAGGTTGTTCAGTTTCCATGTAGTTGAGCAGTTTTGATTGAGTTTCTTAGTCCTGAGTTCTAATTTGATTGCACTGTGGTCTGAGAGACAGTTTGTTATAATTTCTGTTCTTGTACATTTGCTGAGGAGTGCTTTACTTCCAATTACGTGGTCAATTTTTGAGTAAGTACGATGTGGTGCTGAGAAGAATGTATATTCTGTTGATTTGGGGTGGAGAGTTCTATAGATGTCTATTAGGTCTGCTTGCTGCAGAGATGAGTTCAATTCCTGGATATCCTTGTTAACTTTCTGTCTCGTTGATCTGTCTAATGTTGACAGTGGAGTGTTGAAGTCTCCCATTATTATTGTATGGGAGTCTAAGTCTCTTTGTAAGTCTCTAAGGACTTGCTTTATGAATCTGGGTGCTCCTGTATTGGGTGCATATATATTTAGGATAGTTAGCTCTTCCTGTTGAATTGATCCCTTTACCATTATGTAATGGCCTTCTTTGTCTCTTTTGATCTTTGATAGTTTAAAGTCTGTTTTATCAGAGACTAGTATTGCAACCCCCGCTTTTTTGTGTTCTCCATTTGCAAAAATCCTCAATAAAATACTGGCAAACCGGATTCAGCAGCACATCAAAAAGCTTATCCACCATGATCAAGTGGGCTTCATCCCTGGGATGCAAGGCTGGTTCAACATTCGCAAATCAATAAACATAATCCAGCATATAAACAGAACCAAAGACAAGAACCACATCATTATCTCAATAGATGCAGAAAAGGCTTTTGACAAAATTCAACAGCCCTTCATGCTAAAAACGCTCAATAAATTCGGTATTGATGGAACGTACCTCAAAATCATAAGAGCTATTTATGACAAACCCACAGCCAATATCATACTGAATGGGCAAAAACTGGAAAAATTCCCTTTGAAAACTGGCACAAGACAGGGATGCCCTCTCTCACCACTCCTATTCAACATAGTGTTGGAAGTTCTGGCTAGGGCAATCAGGCAAGAGAAAGAAATCAAGGGGATTCAGTTAGGAAAAGAAGAAGTCAAATTGTCCCTGTTTGCAGACGACATGATTGTATATTTAGAAAACCCCATTGTCTCAGCCCAAAATCTCCTTAAGCTGATCAGCAACTTCAGCAAAGTCTCAGGATACAAAATTAATGTGCAAAAATCACAAGCATTCTTATACACCAGTGACAGTCAAACAGAGAGCCAAATCAGGAATGAACTCCCATTCACAATTGCTTCAAAGAGAATAAAATACCTAGGAATCCAACTTACAAGGGATGTAAAGGACCTCTTCAAGGAGAACTACAAACCACTGCTCAGTGAAATCAAAGAGGACACAAACAAATGGAAGAACATACCATGCTCATGGATAGGAAGAATCAATATCGTGAAAATGGCCATACTGCCCAAGGTAATTTATAGATTCAATGCCATCCCCATCAAGCTACCAATGAGCTTCTTCACAGAATTGGAAAAAACTGCTTTAAAGTTCATATGGAACCAAAAAAGAGCCCGCATCTCCAAGACAATCCTAAGTCAAAAGAACAAAGCTGGAGGCATCACGCTACCTGACTTCAAACTATACTACAAGGCTACAGTAACCAAAACAGCATGGTACTGGTACCAAAACAGAGATATAGACCAATGGAACAGAACAGAGTCCTCAGAAATAATACCACACATCTACAGCCATCTGATCTTTGACAAACCTGAGAGAAACAAGAAATGGGGAAAGGATTCCCTATTTAATAAATGGTGCTGGGAAAACTGGCTAGCCATAAGTAGAAAGCTGAAACTGGATCCATTCCTTACTCCTTATACGAAAATTAATTCAAGATGGATTAGAGACTTAAATGTTAGACCTAATACCATAAAAATCCTAGAGGAAAACCTAGGTAGTACCATTCAGGACATAGGCATGGGCAAAGACTTCATGTCTAAAACACCAAAAGCAACGGCAGCAAAAGCCAAAATTGACAAATGGGATCTCATCAAACTAAAGAGCTTCTGCACAGCAAAAGAAACTACCATCAGAGTGAGCAGGCAACCTACAGAATGGGAGAAAATTTTTGCAATCTACTCATCTGACAAAGGGCTAATATCCAGAACCTACAAAGAACTCAAACAAATTTACAAGAAAAAAACAAACAACCCCATCCAAAAGTGGGCAAAGGATATGAACAGACATTTCTCAAAAGAAGACATTCATACAGCCAACAGACACATGAAAAAATGCTCATCATCACTGGCCATCAGAGAAATGCAAATCAAAACCACAATGAGATACCATCTCACACCAGTTAGAATGGCGATCATTCAAAAGTCAGGAAACAACAGGTGCTGGAGAGGATGTGGAGAAATAGGAACACTTTTACACTGTTGGTGGGATTGTAAACTAGTTCAACCATTATGGAAAACAGTATGGCGATTCCTCAAGGATCTAGAACTAGATGTACCATATGACCCAGCCATCCCATTACTGGGTATATACCCAAAGGATTATAAATTATGCTGCTATAAGGACACATGCACACGTATGTTTATTGCAGCACTATTCACAATAGCAAAGACTTGGAATCAACCCAAATGTCCATCAGTGACAGATTGGATTAAGAAAATGTGGCACATATACACCATGGAATACTATGCAGCCATCAAAAAGGATGAGTTTGTGTCCTTTGTAGGGACATGGATGCAGCTGGAAACCATCATTCTTAGCAAACTATCACAAGAACAGAAAACCAAACACCGCATGTTCTCACTCGTAGGTGGGAACTGAACAATGAGATCACTTGGACTCGGGAAGGGGAACATCACACACCGGGGCCTATCATGGGGAGGGGGGAGGGGGGAGGGATTGCATTGGGAGTTATACCTGATGTAAATGACGAGTTGATGGGTGCAGCACACCAACATGGCACAAGTATACATATGTAGCAAACCTGCACGTTGTGCACATGTACCCTACAACTTGAAGTTTAATAATAATAAATATTTAAAAAAAAAAAAAAAAAAAAAAAAAAGAACTATCCAACCCAGACCTCAGTTAAGAAGAAATCTCTAGAGAAACTACAAGACAACAGAGGAGATTTAAAAAACAAAAAAAAGGTACAGAGAATATTTTAGCCTCTGACACCTATAGCTACAGCTACGGTAAACAGTAAACAGAGCCCAACTCCTATCCAGATAAAGAGAAAACCTTTTACTAAAAAGGCCTATTTATCTCAGTTTCACATACCCAGTACATCATTTCCAGCTTTCAACAAAAAATTACAAGGTAGACCAAAAGACAAATCATTTTAAGAGACAGAGCAAGCATCATAAACTCAGAGCAGAGATAATGAAATGATCAGAACTGAAATTTAGAACAACTAAGATTGATATGCTAAGGGTGTTAATGGAAGCAGAGAAATGAAAACTCTTTAAGAAAACATAAAAAGGAAACACAAGAAATCAAAAACACTGTAACAGAAATGATGAATGCCTTTGATAGGCTCATCGACAGACTGACGACAATCAAGGAAATAAGTTAACTTGAAAAAATGTCAGCAGAAAATTCCAAAACTGAAGTGGAAATAGAAGAATTGAAAAAAATAAAGAACAGAATATCCAAAAACTGTGAGACAATTACAGAAAGTATTGAATTAGTCTGTTCCCTACTGCTATAAATATTTGAAACTGGGTAATTTATAAAGAAAAGAGGTTTAATTGGCTCATGGTTTCACAGGCTGTACAGGAAGCATGACAGCTTCTGGGGAGGCCTCAGGAAACTTTAATTCGTGGCAAAAGGTGAGGGGGAAGCTTGCACATTTTACATGACCAGAAGAGAAGGAAGAGAGAGCAAGGGAAGGTGTTACACATTTTTAAACAACTAGATCTCATGAGAACTCTTATCACGAGTACAGCACTAGAGGGATGGTGCTAAACCATTAGAAATCATCCCCACAATTCAATCACCTCCTACCAGGCCCCACCTCCAACACTGGGGATTACAACTGAACATGAGATCTGGGTGGGGACACAGATCCAAACCATATCAGACATAAATACACATAATGGGGATGCCAAAAGAAAAAGAAAAAGAGAAAGGCATAGATGAAATATTTGAAGCAACAATGTCTGAGAATTTCCCAAAAATTAATGATAGACACCAAACCACAGATGTAGGAAACTCAGAGGACACTAAGCAGGATAGATATAAAGAAATCTACACGTAGGCATATCCTAGTCACACTAAAGAAAATCAAACACAAAGGAAAATATTGAAAGAAGCCAGAGGAAAAAACACCTTACCTATAGATGAAGCAAGAATAACATCAGTCTTTTCACAAACCATGTAAATTAGGTAAAACTCACAAAAGTGTGAGGTCCCCACACTTGTAAGCAGGAAGAGAGTGGAATAAAATAATAATAGAAGTGGAAATGTACCAACCTAGAATTCTGTATCCAGTGAAACTGTCCTTCAAAAGTAAGAAACAGACTGTATCAAACAAAAGTTAAAAAAATTTATCACCAATAGACTTCCTTTACAACTGTTTTTTAAAAAATTATTCAAAAGAAGGAAAATCATATAGTCAGAAAGTCAGACCAACATAGCAAATCAAATCCAACAATGTTTAAAAAGAATTATACAACATGATCAAATCGATTCTAGGTATGCAAGGTTGGTTCGACACTTAAAAACCAATTACTGTAAAAACCAATTATTATAAAAATTTTGTAATCCATCACATCAACAAGCTAAAGAAGAAAAGCTATATGATTATATCATTAGATGGAGAAAAAGTATTTGACAAAATCCAATGCCATTCATGATAAAAACTCTCAGACAACTAGGAAAAAAAGGGGGAACTTCCTCAACTTGATAAAGACTGTCTACAAAAAAAACCTAAGGATAACATTATACTTAACAGTGATAAACTAGATGCCTTCCTGCCAAGGAACAAGGCAAGGATGTCTGCTCTCACCACTCCTAGTCAAATCATTCTGGAAGTCCTAGCTAACGCAATAAGATAAGAAAAAGAAAAGGTGTATAGGTTGGAAAGGAAGAAATAAAGCTGTATTTGTTTGCATGTGATATGACTGTCTATGTAGAAAGTCCCAAAAAATCAACAAAACTCGTAAAATAAATAAGCAATGATAGCAAGATTGCAGGATACAAGGTTAATACATAAAAGTCAATTGCTTTTATACATCAGCAATGAACAATTGGAATTTACCAATTGGAATTGGAATTTAAAAATTGGAATACCATTTATATTAGCACCAAGAAACTGAAATACTTAGGTATAAATCCAATAAATATATCCAGAATCTATGGGGGGAAAATATTACAAAAATCCAAGAAGATCCAAATAAATTGAGAGACAGCTGTACATGGATGGAAAGCCTCAATATTACCAAGATGCAGTTCTTTCCAATTTGATCTATAGACTCAATGCAATATCAGTCAAACTCCCAACAAGTAATTTTATGGATACTGACAAACTGATTCTAAAATTCACAAGGAAAGGCAAAGGATCCAGAATAGACACTACAAAACTGAAGGAGAATATAGTTGGAAGACTAACACTAGCCAACACTGAGACTTATTGTAAAGCTATAGTAATAAAGACAGTACGGTAATGGTGAAAGAACAAAATAAAGAGCCCAGAAACGGACCCCTACAAAGACAGTCAACTTACCATTACCAAAAGAACAAAGATAATCAATGCAGAAAAGATAGTCTTTTCAATGAATAGTGCTAGAATGACTCCAGACATGGATCTCCTATACCTTCCACAAAAATTAGGTCTAAATATTAAACATAAAACTATAGAATTCCTAGAAGATGACAGAGGAGAAAATCTAGATAATCTTGGGTATGGTGATGACTTTTCAGATACAACACACAAGACACTATCCATGAAAGAAAGAACTGATAAGCTGAACTTCATTAAAATTAATTTTTTCTCGTCTTTGAAAGACACCATCAAAAAAATAAAAGACAAGCCACTGGCTAGGAGAAAATATTTGCAAAAGACATACCAGATAAAGGGCTATTATCCAAAATATAAAGAATTCTTAAAACTCAACAATAAGAAAACAACCCAATTAAAAATGGGCAAAAGACCCTAACAGACAACTCACAAAAAAAGATATAAAGACAAATAAAAACATGAAAAGATGCTCCACATCATATGTCATCAGGAAAATGCAAGTTAAAACAAGATAACACTACACATCTATTAGAATGGCCAAAATCTAGAACACCAAGAATGCCAAATGCTGGAGACAGTGTGGAGCAACAGATACTCTCATTCATTGCTGGTAGGAATGCAAAATAATACGCCACTTTGGAAGACAGTTTGGCAATTTCTTACAAAACTAAACATACTCTTTCCACAGGATCCAGCAATCTCACTCCTTGGTATTTACTCAAAGGAGCAGAAAACTTATATCCACACAAAAATCTGCACATACATGTTTAGAGCAGCTTTACTCATAATTGTCAAAACTTAGAAGCAACTAAGATGTCCTTCAACAGGTAAATGGATAAACTGTCGCACATCCAGACGATGGAATATTATTTACTGATGAAAAAGAAATAACCTATCAAGCCACAAGACATGGAGGAAACTTCAATGCATACTGATGATTGAAAGAAGCCAACCTAAAAAGGCTACCTAATATATGATTCCAACAACATGACATTCTGGAAAAGGCAAAAATATGGTGACAGTAAAAAGATTAGTAGTTGTCAGAAATTCAGTGGGAGGGAAAGGGGGAGTGAGGGAGAGATTTCAGAGGATTTTCAGAGTTGTGAAAATATTCTGTATGATACTATAATGGTTGAATCATGTCATTATTAATGTAAGATATCAATAAGAAGGGGGTATATGAAAACTGTACTCTACTTAATTTTTCCATAAATTCATAATTGCTCAAAAACATAAACTCTATTATTTTAAAGTTAAGGAGAAAGACCAAAAACTAGATACAACGGTAGTCAACACAACTTTTATATGCACTGAGAAAGCAAAGAATCTGTATGACTCTCTTTACAGCAATATTTGCTTTATTACAGTGGTTTGGAACTAAGATCACAATATCTCTGAGGTATGCATGTACATGTTAAAACTACGCCAAGATGCCATTTCTCACCTCTCCCTTTGGCAAAAACATCAGGACAACAAATTTGGTACTTGAGGCTGTGGGGAAACAGGCACTCTCACATATTTCTGGTGGGAAGGCAAATTGATAAAACCTTTATGGAGAGGAATTTGGCAATATCTAACAAGACTACATATGTGTTTACCTTTTGACACAGCAATTCTATTTCTAGGAATCTACTCCCAAACACAAAGCCTATTCATTAAAGTACTGTATGTGCAAAATATTAGGAACAATCCAAATGCCCCCACATAAGAGAATAGTTGGATAAACTATAGTGTATCACAAAGATAGTACTTTGTAGCTGTTGAGAAAAAAAAAAGAATAAGGACAAACTCTACAAACAGATATGGAATGATTTCCAGAATATATTAAGTGAAAAAGTAAAGTGAAAGTACCGACTATGTTGTCTTACCTCTTTTGTATAGGTAAAACAAATAAATTTTTTAGAAGTGCATATATCTGCATGTTCATGCAAAAAGAAACAAAGGAAGAAAATAACCAGACTAGACAAATGGTGCTAAAGTAAATACTCACATACAAAAGAATAAAAGTAGACACCTTCCTTACACATACACAAAAATTAACTCAAAATACATTATAGACTTACTATATGTAAGAGTTAAAATTATAAAACTCTTATAAAAAAATAGTAGTAAATATTTGTGACTTTGGGTTAGGCAAAGTCTAAGAAGACACAACACCAAAAGCACAAATAACAAAATAAAAATAGACATATTATTAATGTATTAATAGATACATTATATTTTATGAAGATTAAACCCTTTTTTAAAAACACCACCAAGAAAGTAAATAGCTTACAACATGAGAGAAACTTTTTGCAAATCACATACCTGATAAGTGTCTTATATCCAAAATATATAAAGAATTCTTACAACACTAGAAGAAAATGATCCAATTAAAAATGGGCAAATGATTACAATATATATTTCTCCAAAAAAGACAAGTAAATGGTCTATAAGCATACGAAAATATTGTGGCTCAACATGGTTCAGCAACCAGAGAAACGCAAGTCAAAAACCACAATGATATAACACTTTACACGTACTTAAATGGCTAAAATAAAAAAGACAATCAGATGTGTTGGTGAGTAAATGAAGAAACCGGAACCCTTACACATTGCTGGTGGGGATGTGAAATGATACAGCCACTTTGGTAAACAGTTTGGCGGTTCTTCAAAAAGTTAGTTACTACATGGTCCAGCAGTTCCACTTCTAGGTATGTACGTGAGAGAGAACAGGAATGGGACACAGCTCCTTCTTCATACTGTCTTAACCATGCCTTTTACTTAAAGAATTCCAGGAACTGGCCTTAGGAAATCTAAATATCAAACCAAGGTTGTGGAGGGTCCCACTTCAGGAAAGAATGCTTAACAATTAACTTATAGCCTTGTTGCCTCTGGCCAGACTACCAGGTTGTCCAATATTCAAGATAAATATCACAATCAGATATGCCTGACCCGCATACCCTACCCTTCACGTGCTTTTCCCAGTCCAGCCTGCATATATCACCCCTGATGTCAATTCCTACAGTTTGTCTAACAAAAAATTCCCTACCAGCTGTTTCACAGAGTCAGCTAGAGAGTCCTTGCACCTCTGCTGTCTCCCTTGCGCTCAAGTGCAAGCCCCAAAATAACAGCCTTGTCTGGGATATCTACCTGGCCCTATGTTAATTTTTATTATACAGGGAGCCAAAGAGCCTGTGATCCATAACATACCCAAGACACAAATGTTCACAGCAGCGTTATTCATAATAGCAGAAAAGTAGAAACAGCCCAAATGTTCATAAAATGATGAATGGATAAAATGTAATACATCCATATAATAGATTATTCAGCAATAAAAAGGAATGAAGTATTGATATTTGTTACATATGGATGAACCTTGAAACCATAATGCTAAGTGAAAGAAGCCAGTCACAAAAGACCATACAGTATCTGGAATAGGCAAATCTAGAGAGAACAGAAATTAGATTAGTGGTTACCTGGGGATTGAGTAGGGAGGGGAGTTCCAGAGGAATACGGAGTGACTGCTAACAGGTATGGGATTTTTTTCACAAAAATGCCAAAATTAGATAGTGACTATGGTTGCACAACTCTAGAAATACATTAAAAACCACTGAATTGTATACTTTAAAATGGCAAATTGTTTAGTATATGAGTTATACCTAAATAAATCTGTTTAAAAAAAAAAGGAAGAAGAAACTCAGAATAACAAAACTAGTTACATTCAGGAGTTGGGTGGAACAAAGTGGAAAGGACAGAGAGTTGGGAACAGGATAATCAGGATGGGGAAGACATACTTTTAAAAATAGTTCTTGTGAGGCTGGGCGCGGTGGCTCACACCTGTAATCCTAGCACTTTGGGAGGTCAAGGCAGGCGGATCACAAGGTCAGGAGTTTGAGACCAGCCTGACCAACATGGTGAAACCATGTGTCTACTAAAAATACAAAAATTAGTCGGGCGTGGTGGTCTGTGCCTGTAATCCCAGCTATTCAGGACGCTGAGGCAGGAGAATTGCTTGAACTTGGGAGGTGGAGGTTGCAGTGAGCCGAGATCATACCACTGCACTCCAGCCTGGGTGACAGATTCCGTCTCAAAAAAAAAAAAAAAAAAAAAATAGTTCTTACATGGGGAACGACATTAAAATTTAATTAATTCATTAATTCAACAGGATGGGAGGATGTTATAGTGTGAAATATAAATAAAAACAAATGAATCTATCTATGCTTCAAATAAAAAACAAAACCAGGCTGGTAGTGAGTTATCTCAATCAATTGTTTACAGTCAGTAACAGATTGAACTCCTTGTTCTATTCTTTCCCCCTTTCTCAAGAGTGCACTTAACTAGTCTAAAATAAAAAATAACAACAAAACCATACTGAATACTAACACTAATGGGTAAAAGTTTGATTAGGAATAGGATAAGAAAGAGGGCAAGATGGCCAACTAGAGCAGCCAGGTAGAAGAGATGCCACGAAGGGATTGAGATGACTGGCCCATGCCTAACAGATCTTCAGAGGAAAAGTACTGACAGCAGACAGAGGGAAAACAGAGAAGCTGGGATGAAGGGGGAGAAAGCTGGAAACCCAGTACGGGGCTACCTACCACACACCAGTAGTCATTCCAGGCCCCCAAGGATTCCAGGGGACGGGGTAAGTTGAACTTGCAAGGAGAAACCCACCCACTCTTACCACTGACCTCTGGAATCCTGGCAAAAGGAGACTCCTCCACCACAATGGATACTCGAGTTGGCAGGGAAAGCTGCTTAGAGAAGTGGTAGGGGCAATAAGCCAGCTGATGTGGAGCTCAGAGGGTTTGGTGAAGGAGCATCTGTAACAGAGCACGGCCAGGGTTGCCCATCCCCCTAGGCTTGACTTGCTCCCACAGGAGATTTTAGCCCCAGAGATACTATTGGATCTCAACTCTGAAGGGCAGTCTTGCCCATCAGACAAAGCCAGTCCAACCTGAGTATCCCTTGGTTTGCTGGCCTCTCCCTGTGCCCCAGCCTGGCCACATCTGCTTGCACAGAAGCCTTGAGCGCCCTAGGGGCCCACATCATAGCTCCTATGCTGGCAACAGTGCTTAACTGGTGGAAAGCTCCAGCAGGGCGGCTGTCATAGCCATGCACCAACCTACCTGCTTCCTCCCCACACTGTAGCTCCCACACCCCACCTCCACTCATGACAACCCCCCACATCACTTTGCTGGCGGTGTGTGCATGGGCAAGTTTTGGCTTCCTTGCTCCATCAGCCGCCCATGTGCATGCACCCTACCCAGCCACTGCTGCCTCCAGAGTGCAGTCCATTCCCCATCCTCCACCAACCACATTTCAGTGGGAGCCTTGGCAGGCACAGAGCCAGCCAACTCCACCCCCACCAGCACCCTGCCTTTGTAACAACACTGCCGTGGGAGTGAAACCAGGCAGAGAACAGCAGACTCCCTGCTGCCCTGAGTAACCACCCATGACGGCAGTGCACAGAGTACACACAGACTTGTGCCTGCCAGTGCCCCACCCCTGTGCCAACACCACCACCAGCATGACTGCATGCACAGTTGCCAGCAGGGGGCCCCCGTGTCCCCACCAATGGGTTGCCTCTGACACTGAGGTGAACACGGGCTTGGAGGTAGGCACTCCGGGACCCACTAGCACACTGCCGCAACCAACGAGCATACACTCTACCACACTGCCACAGCTGCTGCTGCTGGCATATGCAAATGAGGCACATGCAAATAAGGCACAAGAAAATGAGGATGGATATCACTGTCACCACACTACAAAACACTTTGGCCAACACCACCCAGCACCTTGGAGCACCCCCACCGCCACGCAGCACAGTGGATTCCTAACCCCGAGGAGCCAGAGAACAAAGTCAGGGCTGATCAAAGTCCCCCACAGTTAGAGCACACAGTCCAGGAGTTGGGAGCTGAGCACTAGCCCCCTAAAATCTTCAAGAAATGAAGTCAGTTGGCTGAATCCACCTGATACCACAATTGAGCCCTCTAGGTCAGCAGTCTCCAATCTTTATGGCACCAGGAACCAATTTCATGGAAGACAATTTTTCCACACAAGGTGGGAGAAGGCATTTGATTCTCATAAGGAGCATGCAAGTTACATCCCTTGCATGAGCAGCTCACCTTGCATGAGCAGTTCACAATAGCATTTGTGCTCCTGTGAGAATCTAATGCCACCACTGATCTGACAGGAGGCAGAGTTCAGGTAGTAATGCTCACTCGCCTGCCTGCCCACTACTCACCTCCTGCTGTGCAGCCCAGTTCCCAACAGGCCATAGACTGGTTCCAGTCCATGGCCCAGGGATTGGGGATGCCTCCTCTAGGCCATCAAATAGGATAAAAGAAAAAAAAAAAACTAACCAAAGGTAAGCAACTTCAAAGATTGAAGAAACATCAGCCCATAAAGATGAAAAAGGACCAACAAAAGAACTCTGACAATTCAAAAAGCCAGAATGCCTTCCTTCCTCCAAACAACTGCATCACCTCTCCTGCAAGCATTCTAAATTAAGCCAAGATGGGTGAAGTGACAGAAATAGAATTCAGTATATGGACAGGAACAAGGATCATTGAGATGCAGTACACTAAAACCCAATCCAAGGAAGCTAAGAATCACAATAAAACAATGCAGGAGCTGACAAGACAAAATAACCAGTATAGAAAAGAATGTAACCAATCTGACAGAGCTGAAAAACACACTACAAGAATTTCATAATGCAATCTCAAGAACTAATAGCAGAACAGACCAAGTGGAGGAAAGAATTTCAGAGCTTGAAGACTGCTTTCTGAAATAAGATAGTCAGACAAGAATATACAAAAAAGAATGAAAAGGAACAAATAAAACCTCCGAGAAATATGGGATTATGTAAAGAGACCAAATCTATGACTCGCTGGTATCCCTGAAAGAGATGGGGAGAGTATAAGCAACTCGGAAAACATATTTCAGGGTACCATCCAAGAGAACTTCCCCAACCTAGCTAGAGAGGCCAACATTCAAATTCAGGAAACACAGAGAACCCTAGTAAGATACTTCACATGAAGATAATCCTCAAGACACATCATAATCAGATTCCCCAAGGTTGAAATGAAAGAAAAAATGCTAGAAAGGTCAGGTCATCTACAAAGAGAAGTCCATCAGACTAACAGTGGACCTCTCAGCAGAAGAAACCTTACAAGTCAGAAGAGACTGAGAGCCTGTATTCAACATTCCTAAAGAAAAGAAATTCCAACCCAGAATTTAGTATCTCACCAAACTAAGCTTCATAAGCACAGGATAAATAAAATCCTTTTCACATAAGGAAGTGCTGAGGGAATTAATTATCACCAGATCTGCCTTACAAGAGCTCCTAAAGGAAACACTATACATGGAAAGGAAAGACTGTTTCCAGCACTACAAAAACACACTTAAGTACACAGGCCAGTGACACTATAAAGCAACCACACAAGTTTGCATAATAACCAGCTAACATCATGATGACAGGATCAAATCCAAACATATCAATATTAACCTTGAAAGTAAATGGGCTAAACACCCCAATTAAAAGGCACAGAGTGGAAAGCTGCCTAAAGAACCAAGACTCATTGGTATGCTGTCTTCAAGAGACCCACCTCACATGCAATGACACCCATAGGCTCAAAATAAAGGGATGGAGAAATATCTACAAGGCTAATGGAAAACAGAAAAAAGCAAAAGTTGCAATCCTAATTTCAGACAAAACAGACTTTAAATCACAAAGATTAAATAAGACAAAGAAGGGCATTACATAATGATAAAGGGTTCAACAAGAAGAACTAATTATCCTAAATATATGTGCATCCAAGACAGGAGCACCCCAATTCATAAAGCAATTTCTTACAGACCTTCAAAGAGACTTATGGAAGACTTCAACACCTCACTGACAGTATTAGACAGATCACTGAGGCAGAAAATTAACAAAGATATTGAGGACCTGAACCCAGCACTGGATCAAACGGACCTCAGATCCAGACATCTACAGAACTCTCCATCCAAAAACAACAGAATATACATTCTTCTCATCACCACATGGCACATACTCTAAAATCAACCACATAATTGGACATAAAATACCTCAGCCAATGCAAAAGAACTGAAATCATAACAACAGTTCTCCTGAAGCACAGCACAATCAATATCATGTGACTCCTGATGCAGAGAATACACAGTTTCACTTTGGTATTACTGCAAAGTATTCATAACCTGAACCTAATCATGAGTAAATATCAGACAAACACAAATTGAGGAACATTCTTCAAAAGTGTCAAGGTGAACTGACACTTAAGAAGTGTCAAGTGTCAAAACAAAGACTAAGGAATTCTACCAGGTTAAAGGAGATTAAAGAGATGTGACAACTAAATGTAACATATGGTCCTGGATTAGATCCTGGCCTAGGGAGGAAAAAATTCTTCTTTTGTTATAAATGGAATTCTTGGGTTAATTGGAGAAATCTGAATTAGGCTTATAGATTAAGTAACAGCATTACATACAAATGTAAATTTCCTGATTTTGACAAATTAAACTGTGGTTATGTTTAAAAAAAAAAAAAAAATCCCTATTTTTGCAGGGCATGGTGGCTCATGCCTGTAATCCCACCATGTTGGTAGGCCAAGGCAGGTGGATCACAAGGTCAGGAGATCGAGACCATCCTGGTTAACACAGCAAAACCCCATCTCTACTAAAAATACAAAAAATTAGCCAGGTGTGGTGGTAAGCACCTGTAGTTCCAGCTACTCAGGAGGCTGAGGCAGGAGAATCGCTTGAACCCAGGAGGCGGAGGTTGCAGTGAGCTGAGATCACATGCCACTGCACTCCAGCCTGAGCAACAGAGTGAGACTCCGTCTCAAAAAAAAAAAAAAAAAAAAAAATTCCCTATTTTTAAGAAATACATACTGAAGTGTTTATGGGTAAAGGGGCACTATGTACAACTTACTCTTAAAAGTTAAGAAAAAAATTACATACAAAATAGCTTAAGAGAGACTGATAAAGCAAACACGGTAAAATGTTGCTACTTGGGGAACTGAGGGGATATGTATATGTGAATTATTTGTATTGTGTTTGCAACTTTTCTCTACATCTTAAATTATTTCAAAATAAAGGTTCTTTTTAAAAATAGAAAGGGTTATTTTTAAAAAACAACGTACCTCCCTGTCAGAGCCTCTGTACAAAAGGCAGTAATGATATCACAAGGTTGTTTTATAAATAACCATTAAGTACACACTGATATGAATAAGTAACTGAATAAATAAATGAGGAATAAAGGACAAACCTTGCTTACAGAAAAATTTCAAAAACAAATGTAGAAGGAATAAAGGAAACAGAAAATTATCATTAGGACACAGCAGCAGTCGCTACAAGCAAAATCTACTGATGAATTTTAAATTGGTGGCGAAAACTTTAAAGAGAAATAGGATAGTTACATAACTTCAAAATATCTTCCCCCCAATATTTATTAGTTCTGCGGTAGTTGTAACATATGTTCAAATTCTTTGATATTTCCCCTTCCAGGAGATGAAACTTAATTCTCCTCCCTGAGTGTATATTGGATTTAGAAACTGGTTTCTAATGCATAAAATATGAAAGGGTAAAATAGTAACTTTATAGTGGAGAAACTCCACAGACTAAGTGATCAAGGTAAATATTAAGTCATGTTGATATCATGTGATATATGATATTATGTGACGAGGCTGGAGGTACTTTACCTCTGTGGTATCTTACCAAAATTCCATCACCTCAGTCTAATGATTAAAAAAACATCAAACAAACCCAATTTGAAGGACATTCTACAAAATAACCTAACCAGCACTTGGCAAACCTAACAAGGTCATGAAAAACAAAAAAAGACTAAAAACTGTTACAGATTAGAGGAAATGTGACAACTGAATGCAATGTGGTATCCTGGATTACATCCTTGGACAGAAAAAGGATATTAGTGAGAAAACTGGTGAAATCTAATAAAGTCTGTAGCTTGCCTAATAATATTATACTAACATTAATCTTAGTTTTGATAAATGACAATGGTAAACTTATTTATTCAAATTTTACCCAAAAAAAGCTGGGTGATGTGATATATAAGAATTCTCCACACCAAGTTTGTCCAACCTGCGGCCCAACACAAAATCACAAACTTTCTTAAAGCATTATGAGATTTATGCAGGGACTTTTTATTTTTATTTATGTATTTATTTATTTTAAGACGGAGTCTCGCTCTGTCGTGCAGGCTGGAGTGCAGTGGCGCGATCTCTGCTCACCGCAAGCTCCGCCGCCTCCTGGGTTCACACCATTCTCCTGCCTTTTTTAAAGCTCATCAACTATCGGCCGGGCGCGGTGGCTCACGCCTGTAATCCCAGCATTTTGGGAGGCCGAGGCAGGTGGATCACGAGGTCAGGAGATCGAGACCATCCTGGCTAACACAGTGAAACCCTGTCTCTCTTAAAAACTTCAAAAACATTAGCCGGGCGAGGTGGCGGGCGCCTGTAGTCCCAGCTACTCTGGAGGCTGAGCCAGGGGAATGGCATGACCCCGGGAGGCGGAGCTTGCAGTGAGCTGAGATCTCCCCACTGCACTCCAGCCTGGGAGACAGAGTGAGACTCCGTCTCAAAAAAAAAAAAAAAAAGCTCATCAACTATCATTAGTGTTAGTGTATTTTATATTTTATAAGACAGTTCTTCCAATGTGGTCCAGGGAAACCAAAAGATTGGATACCCATGCTCTATACCCCTACGCTATACTATCTTTGCAACTCTTTTGTAAGCCTAAAATTACTTCCATAAAAAGTTTCAAAAGAAATGAATTAGCCAATTTTTAAAAGTAATTTTGCAAATTAGAGTACTCTTCAAATTAAAGCTGAACCATTAAACTTGATATCTAGACCCACTTATTGCATAAATAAATCCAGTTTCAATTAAGTTACTTTGAGATAGGGTTTTACTACACAGCTTTCCGCATTTAATGATTTTGGAGGGGAAAGAGAAGAATAAAAGATAAAATTTGAGAGAAACTATCTGCATGTAGTAAAAACAAGATTTCAGAATCTTAAGGGAAATGGTTGGAAGAAGACTAGTAAAATAGAATAAGGACATATTTAAAGGAAGGCTAATTTTAGGAGGACAACTATGGCAGTAATATAGGCAAAGGGGAGACCAAAGGGGCTAGGAAAGCATTAAGTGCTATCACAAAAGCCTACACTAGAGGTTCCCAAACTTTCTGGGTTGACAAGGCCCTTAATGTGTAATTTTTTCAGACTCCCTCACCCCCAAGCCAAAAGAAATACCTAACCATTTTGTTTATTAAGTAGTCAGGTCCAAACAACTTAAGAAGGATGTATGTCCTAAAAACTTAGCACCTGTTTTGGACACTTGACAATCTAATCTCAAACTTGAGAATTAGATTGGACACCGCCTCCCTAATTTCCTGTTCCACACAGATTTTCATGTGATATCTGCTTTTTGTCATAGCAACTGCTAAAAGCCCAGCTTTGTAAAACTGTGGTATCACTGAAAAGAATGTAGCAATCTAATTTTGAAACTGAACTACCTCAAGCTAGTATAGTCTTCCGTTAGTATTAGTGGAGGATTGGTTCCAGGACCTCCTGAGGATACCAAAATCTGAGGATGCTCAAGTCCCTGACATAAAATGGCACAATATTTGCATATAACCTATGGACACCCTCCTGTATACTTTAAAGTCATCTCTAAATTACTTATAATATCGAATACAACGTAAATGCTATGTAAACATTGTTATACTGTACTGTTTAGAGAGTAATGACCAAAACAAATCTGTACATGTTTGATACAATTCTGTTTTTCAAATATTTTCAATCCACAGTTGGTTGAATTCATAGATGCAGAACCCATAAATACAGAAGACCAACTATACTTTGTGTGGTTTCCAACTGATGCTGCTATGTTTCCTTCAAAATTGTTAAACATCTCTTGGCTCCCTTGTGAGTTATCTGCAGTGCCTCTGGGCTCCTTGGCACAGTTTGTGAATCATGGCCCTTGGCAAAAGATAGCAAAGGATGGAAACAAGGCAATGGAATAGAAAAATCAATGTGAGAATTAAGACATGCTTCAGAGAAAAAAAAATAAGCAGATCTACTAGTGATGTTGTCTAGAAGTACAATTATAGGGCAAGTACTTAAGAAGTTTCAAAACTTTTCTGAAAAAAAAAAATTATTCTGGTCGGCACGGTGGCTCATGCCTGTAATCCTAGCACTCTGGAGTCCAAGGCAGGTGGATCACTTGAGCCCCGCGTTCAAGACCAGCCTGGGCAACAAGGTGAAACTTCGCCTCTACAAAAAATACAAAAAATTAGCCGGGCGTGGTGACACACATCCGTAGTACCAGCTACTCAGGAGGCTGAGATGAGCGACACTTGAGCCCAGGAACCGAGACTGCACCACTACACTCCAGCCTGGGTGATGGGAGTAAGACTCTATCTGAAAAAAAAAAAAAAATTCTACCTCAACACTCAGAATAGCTGTCTCTCAACATTCTTTGCTTATATAGAAGAGAACAAACCAGTCTTGTCTTTAAATGAACGAATGAACGAACCTGTTCAAATGTTTGTTAATTTTGACAGCTAAAATGGCATAGCTAAAATACATTGCTCTCACTTTTAATCAGAAAGAAAATCACAAATTAGCTGAACCACTGTAAGAAAATTCAACTCAAAATTTCAAGTCAATAAACATTTTTGGAGTACCAATAGAACTGTCATCCAGCACCTGCCAAAGCTTTGTTCAGACGGATTTTTAAGAAAGAATCAAATATGGTAGTTCTAAGACCTAATTTGATACTCTTCAGCAATTGGGTAACTTCTAAAATAACAGATTTGCCATCACTATCACAGACCTACAGAATCAGGACCTCCTAGGGGATATGGAAATCTCCACATTTGCAAAGCACTCCAGCAATTCTAAAGATAGTCAATTTGGGAGGCAATGGCTAAATCAGCACTGTCCAGTAAAACTTTTTGTGGTGATGAACATGTTCCGTATTTGCACTATCCAACACGGTGGCCCCTAGCCACATGTGGCTAGTGAGCATTTGAAATGTGGCTACTGTAACTGAAGAACTGAATTTTGCATTTAATTTTAATTGATTTAAATTTAGATGTAAATAGCCACATATAGTTAGTTCCCTCTGTACTAGACAGCACAAAACTAAATGATTCATGTTAAATTTCCATTCTTCTAAATTTTCCGAGTGGTACTCTCAGTTTAAATTAGATGATCAGAAAACTAGGTTCCTCAGCCATATTCTCTCATAAAAAGTCTTCATGAAGGGTCAACATAAACATTATCTAATTTAACAATGGTTCTGAGTCTTTTGTAGTTGGAGATTTTATCCAATGTCATATGTTATTTTCATAATAAAAATCCTCTTTGGATTAAGGTCTAAGAAAAGTCTGCAAAGAAATGTATATACTTTCTTTAGCCAGGAGGACTATTACAAGAGCCAATGTGCATCCCTTTTTGCTTTGGCTGCCAATAAACTCAGAACCAAATCCAGTCTCCAACAGCAGCAACTAACTCCTCTCAAGTGCCTAGTAATATGTGCTCTCTGCTCCTGTAAGACCATCATTCTATTTATATCCCTAAATCAGTCAACATGGTATTATTTTAAATTCTTAGGCTGACAAACTCTTTTGGACATAGGCGGGGTATCAAATTTTAAAGTGATTTTTTTTTAAATTAAAGGTAATTTTACAGGTTTTTTTTTTAAAAAAAAAAAAAACTGTATTAAAACTATTTTCAAAATAACAATACCCGGATTAATAAAACCAGGAAATTTTTTAATAAACCAAACTTACTAAAGAAAATCAGTAGGTGCCTTTTAGCAAAACTGTCTAAAAATATCACTTTAACAGTGATACATAAAACAAATACCAGGTACAATGACACTTGCAGTAAGTTCACTGCCTCTGTTTCAAACTCAGTTCCACTCCTTTGAACAAATACGCAAACGTCCTAATGTAGAATATGAACATCCATATTGAGTAATCAAAATGCTTTATGCAATTTTTCCTGAACTATTTTTATATCATGCAGTGAACAAGTTCAATGGCTCTTTTGTTGAAATTTCCCAAAAAATCAGAACAAACACATTTGACGCATCAACAGCACATTTCTAGAAATGCCTAATTTTAAGTTCCCTGGGCATTTTAACTGCAAAACTCATGTGAAACTAAACTAAATCATAAGAACAGAACCTCCTCACATAATCCCTTAAAATTTCACTTTAGAAATCAACTTTTAAAGTATGTAAATCAAGATTTGATACCAAAATAATGTATGACAATCACACATTACAAAAAGATCCTGGGTTCATTTCTTTAAAATCATGACAGGAAAAAAAATTTTTAAGGAAAAACTGGCCCTGGCCATAGTGGCTTACACCTGTAATCCCACCACTTTTGAGGGGCCAAGGCAGGAGGGTCGCTTGAGGCCAGAAGTTCAAGACTAGCCTGGACAACATAGTGAGACCCCAGTGGCTACAAAAGATAATGAAAAAAGAAATGAACAACCATCACATAGAAAAACACCATAAATTGTAGCAGGTGGCAGACACTTTAGCAGCCAGAGTCGGCAGCCAGGAGCGCAAAAAGCACTGGGAAACAACTCCTTGCTGCCTGTCCAGGCAGTCACCAGGGGAGCAAAGGGCCTCAGGAAGAGGAAAGGGACCTCAGACCTTCCAAATTGCTTCCTCTCGCAAGAAACTATTTATTGCAGGAATAAAGATGGCTGCTGAACCAGTGGAAGACAAGTGCATCAACTTCGTGGCAATGAAATTTATTGACAATACACTTTATAGCTGAAGATGACAGTAAAGTATAAATGAATTTATTTTTCTTTGCAAACTAAGTACCTGCTTGAGACACATCTGTATTGCCATTATTAGCTGAGAAAAAAAACAGTTCACATGATACCAATCTATTTGGAAAGCCAATCTGCCCTCAAAGGAATGTGGACTCAGTAGCATAGCTTTCAAATGAAGATGACCATAAGAGACACAAAGAAGAACCTCCAGCAAAGATGCTTCTCTACACCTTAAAAAATTATCCAGCTCTTAGAATCTACAAAATAGACCTTGTCTGTTTCATAGGTCCTAAGATTAGCGGGGTGTCATGGATTCTGCTGGGTGGGGGAGTTGCATAGGAAAAGGGGATTGAAGCCTTAGAATTGTCCAAAATCAATAACACCTCCTCTCAGAAATGCTTTGGGAAGAAGCCTGGGAGGTTCCTGGGTTGGGGCGGGTGGGGGGGAGGGGGGCCAGAAAATTCTGGAAGTAGAGGAGATAGGAATGGGTGGGGCAAGAAGACCACATTCAAAGGCCAAGATCTGAAAGAAACCCTGCATTTATGATGAATTCAGGGTAATTCAGAACGAAAAAGTAGGAGTAGGAGAATGATGAGAGAAGCTAGAGTGATAAATAGGCTGCAGAGCAAGATGTTCTCTTACTCCAAGATGTGAAATTTTGACTTTATCTTAGCGATAATAGGGTTAATTAAGCACAACATGTATTAGCAAGGGTAAAGATTAGTTTGTTGCAACAAAGACATCCAAAAATACTGTAGCTGAATAAGATAGAAAATGTTTCTCCTAAAAAAAGTCTAAGTAGGCAGCTCAGAAGTATTATGGCTGGAAGCAACCTGATGATATTGGGACCCTGACTTTCTTAGTCTTGTTACCCATCATCTCCCTGTTGTTGATCTCATTCACATAGTTGAAAATCACCATTCTTCCTGGGTCCATATCTCAGTTATCAAGAATGGGTCAAGATAAGAGGAAGTCAGGCTCAATCCTTTCAAAGACTCTAACTGGAAGTTGTACACATCAATTCCCCTCATATTCCATTGACTAGAATTCAATCACATGGCCACACCAAGTGCAAGGAAATCTGGAAAATATAATCTTTATTCCAGGTAGCGACAAGACTCTTTAAAATTCAGAAATAATATATTTTTAAAATATAAAAAAAAAAAAAAGAAAAGAAATACATCATAAAATGGCTTGGCATGGTGACTCAGCTGGGCACGGTGGCTCACACCTGTAATCCCAGTGTGAGGCCGAAGCGGGCAGATCACGAGGTCAGGAGATCGAGACCATCCTGGCTAACACGGTGAAACCTCATCCCTGCTAAAAATACAAAAAATTAGCTGGGCATGGTGGCACGCACCTATAGTCCCAGCTACTCGGGAGGCCAAGGCAGGAGAATTGCTTGAACCCGGGAGGTAGAGGCTGCAGTGTGCCAAGATCGTGCTGCTGCACTCCAGCCTGGGTGACAGAGCAAGACTCTGCCTCAAAAAAAAAAAAAAAAGAAAAAAAAATACATCATAAATATCATAAAACATCACTACAGGACACATACAAACACACAGACACAAACACTACAGGACACATACAAACATGCATACACAAACGCTAGCAAATTAATTCTACTTTGGAGGAATTAAGTTAGTTTTCTTAGCCCTACATTTGCTTGAAATTATTATAAAAAGGAAATAAAGTTATAAAACCATAGCAATTGATTTTGCTTTAGAAGCAAAAATATGTAGTTCCTCTCTCCAAAAGTCAAAGTATCGTCAAAACTTAGCTCATTTCAGCACTGTACTTCTGCTAGAACATTCCTGGTTTACTCCTACCTCCCTGGTGACTCCAACCTATGCCAGTTCATCTTTCTCTAACACTCTTAAAAGGTCAGGTTATATTTACAATCTTCTTCCCACCTACTCTAACCTTTCTCTCTAGATAGTTCTCTTCATCACTCATTGCTTATTTATCAGATAAAAAATAATAACAACAATGGGTAAAATTTACTGGGTGCTTACTCTGTCAGACACTGTTCTAACCCCTTTACTACAGGTATTATCTTACTTAATCCTCAAAACAACTCTATGCTGGAAGTAGTGTTATTATCATCTCCACTACAGAAGAGGTACTAAGAGATAATTCATCCATGGTCACACAGCCAGAAAATGTATATTTTACACATACACAGACCTCAATGTTGTCAGAAGCTGTTCTAAAGTTTCTTTCTATAAGGCTGGGAAACAGGCACAATGATCTCTCCTCCATTGCTTATGTAGTTTGAGTAGAATAAGACTAAACTAATAGTTTAGAGCCTGAGCACAGAGAAAACAGAAAGGTGCTAGACTCTTGTATTCCCTAAACACTAGCTGCAAGTAACTCCCATGACTTAAAGCAGAAGTCAGCAAACTTTTTCTTTCTTTTTTTTTTTTTTTCTTAAGAGATAGGGTCTCACCATGTTGCCCAGGCTGGTCTTGAACTCCTGTTCCCTGAGTTCAAGGGATCCTCCCACCTCGGCCCCTCCCAAAGTGTGAAGACTTACAGAAAAAGTTTGTTCTGTTTTTTTAGAGAACAAAAGAGCCAGTTTGGATCAGGCCAGAGTTTGCCAATTCTTGATCTAGAGGCACATTTTGAGTCATGTGTAGACATAATCATGAGGTAAGCACAGAAATATCTAATTATGGCATTAAGTGGCTCCGCTATATTCCTTAAAGAGTCCACCACAATCGAATTTTGTAAAACTGCTCTTCACATAGAATAAAGACTTAAAATCTGGATAAAACACAATATGTAACAATTACGATTTTTTAAAAAATCAGTTCATAAGATACTACCATGAAATTACAAATAAGTAACACATCAATTTAGTATTTGCTAAAATCATATGCCTTTGACAACTTACAATATAGAAAAGAAGACTGCACTGTTTTGTTTCAAGGAATAAGATGTTCAAGATTCACATAACTTGCAACATAGAAAGTATTGCAAACTAACCTCTCTAGAAGCAAGCCTAGAAATTAGGGAACAATACCTTTCTTACCTTACCTCTCCCTTTTGCAGTCTTCTAACCTTCTGCTCCATCTCTCCCCTCATACATTAAAGATTTTAGCACCAGGCCAGGTGCCGTGGCTCACACCTGTAATCCCAGCACTTTGGGAGGCTGAGGTGGGCAGATCATTTGAGAACAGGAGTTTGAGACCAGCCTGGCCAACAGAGCAAAACCCTGTCTCTACTAAAAATACAAAAAAACTAGCCAGACATGGTGGTACATGCCGGTAATCCCAGCTACCTGGGAGGCTGAGGCATGAGAATCACCTGAACCCAGGAGGCAGAGGTTGCAATGAGCCACTGCACTCCACCCTGGGCAACAGAGTGTGACTCTGTCTCAAAAAATAATAATAATAATAAGTTTAGCACCTGACTCCCTGTCTTAAATGTTTCTCCTCCCATTATTCTTGGCAACTACAAGAGCCACACAAATAATCTGCCTGCACATTGGCCTCTAAATTCCTTGACCACCCTCTTCATACCCAAAAATCTTTTACTCCATTTCACCTCAGTCACCAACTGTCACGGTCATATACTAATAGCTATAGTCTCTAACAAGGAATAGGAATAGCTGGAAGGTGCAAAAGATTATCTACTCAAACACAGCAAGAAATTCTACTTAAATTTATTTATTTTAAATGTATTTATTTTATTAAAGGAAATTATACTCATATTTCATGTATGCAGTATTTTAAAAATGTATTGGGATATGTGCTCATTTTTGTAACAGATATGCACATGTGATCCAAGGACACCACCAGTATCTTGTCATTAACATTAACCACATCCTTCAAAATCAAGCATCTCATACTCCTCCACCTCCCATCTTTCCAGCTCCCAACCCCAACAATTCTTCAACCTCTTTAAAATCTTTCAATCATTATCATCCTTTTCATGTTTTCACTGACTATCCCATCTTTCACATACTTACTTTTCTCCTTATCCAGCTTATATTCCATGGTTCATCACTAAAACCACTCCTGCACATTTGCTCTCAGTTTCCCTGTCCTCTTCCCCTCAGTTATACATTCCTGATAAAATCCAATCCTGGTCAAATCCAACTCTACCTATTCTATGCCTGCACCCAAGCACTGAACATAGTTGGATTAAAAAATTGCTGGTTGCATTCACTTAAAATTTATAATCACAAAGTTAAAAAGGTCATCACTACTACCCAGCAATACCCCTACATTTCCCTAGTCAATTCATTCTCACTTTGACAACTTCATACCTCATCTCCTCAGTCCTTCAACAACTCTGTCACCTCCCTCCCAGCAGATGATTTCTTATATTATTTCCCTGAGAAAACAGAATATCCACATCCTCCCCAACCAAATCTACCAACCTATCTGCTTCTCTACCCATGTATCCTGCTTCTCCCCTTGTAACAATGAATGGTACCAGCTTCTACCTAAGTTCAACCTTTCCACTTGGGTTCTGGATCCTTTTTCTCTTACTCAAAGACTTTTCTCTCCTAAGGTTACCTCCTCTCCCACCACATCATCCATTTTTCCTTCTCTACCAATCATTTCCATCAGCATTTACACATGTTGCAGTATCTGCCAAGCAAAAAATATACCTTGAACCCTTGTCTCTCTCCAGGTATTACCTAGTTCTCTGGTTTGTAGCAAAATACTCCAAGAAAATCATCTGTACTCACTGTAACCACTTCCTTTCCTCTAAGCCAACTTAATCAAGCCTTCATCTCCACCACTCCACTGAACCGTTCCTCAAAATCATCAGTTCTTTCCACCTTGCCAAATCCAATGGTCACCTTGCTCAGCCTCTCAACAGTATTTGACACAGCCAAATGCTCCCTTAATACCCTTTTTGCACTTGGTTTCTTAGAAACCAAGTTTCTAATTTGGTTAGAATTAATTTGGTTCTCCTAATTTTCCTATCTCACTATTGCTTGTTTCTTGTCTCCTTTGTTGGCTCCTCCTCTCCTTCCTCACCTCTATATGCCGAAGTGCCTCAAGGCTCAGTCCTCAATCCTCTTCTCAATCTGTATTAATGCATAGGAAAATTCCTATAGCCCCATAATTATAAATACTACTTACAAACTAAGATGATCCAGCCTCTTCTCTCCCCTGAGTTTGAGACTCTTATAATTAGCTGCTTAATTAAGATCTCCATCTGGATGTATCAAACGAAAAGCAAACAGAATTCTTGATTTCTCCCTCATACCAAACCTTTTCCTCCCCAAGTGTTCCCCTATCCCTTCAATTAATATTACATTCACCTGGTTGCTCAGGTCAAAAACCTGTAGTCATTATTGACTGTCTCTTACTTTACATCATATCTAATCCATCAGTAAGTCCTGTTAACTACATCTTTAAAAAATTTACTATCCAGCTACATGGGTACACAAAATTGTCAAAACTCACTGAACTGTACACTTAAAATGGATGCATTTTACTATATGCAAAAGTGTAAATTATACCTCAATAAAGTGTGGTGGTGCTGAGTGTGTGTGAGAGTATACGTGTGTTACCTACATACATCTGACCATTTCTCACCACCTACTACTCTGTTGTTTGAATTACTGCAGTAGCCTACTAGCTGGTATCCCTGCTTCCACTTTTACTCATGACAGTCCATATCCCACAAAACACACCAAGTTTGTTTCTAATTAATGCTTTTTTCTGTCCTTTGTAAAATTTATTTCAAAAGTAGATTATTTACATCAAGGCTCATGTATCTCTATATCACTCCATGGTCAACAGAGAAATGCTTGCTTAAGCATTTCTGAAATTAATACTTCTTAATATAATTTGGTTTTCATAAATTCAAATTAACACTTAAAGTGCATGTAGTCTTCTAATGTCTAATTGGAAAACTAAGCTGGGATCAGTTACACATAGCCTGGAACATCAGATTAAAGAGTTTATATTTTATCTAACAGGCCAGTGTCACAAACTTAAACACTAAGAAAAGCTACTTTTTTTACTTCTCAAATCCTGAGGTCACAAGGTCGGCAAAGATGTGTGAAACAATGAACAAAATGAAGAGTTACTTTCAGGGATATATATTCACCTTTTTGTACCTCTAGAGTTTTGAACCATGTGATTATACTGCCTATTTAAAATATAAATTATAATTAAAATTATATTTTAAAATAAGGGAAAGGAATTCTTATACGACATAGAAAAATAAGAAACTAAAATAAATACATGACTTTTTAGGAAAAGTTTATGGCACTTTGAATATTTTTAGTCCTCCCACCACAACTAAGAATTAGATAGAAGAGATATAAATACAAAGATAAAATATGTTCATATATACATGCAAAATCTAATACATATTCATACATAATGATTCATATCATATATTAGAGAGCTTTTACCAGAATTTAATTTGCAACCTAGTTAAATTATCATCATAACCCCAACTTGCCAACTTTCATACAGTTTCCTTAAACACCTGTAAAGCCTTTGAGAACTCATACAGTAAAGATTTCTCTCAGAAATCTAAAAGCCTACACATGATAAAAGAACAGAACAGAAAGTAAACTAACAGAGAAATGACAGTATAGTCTCTTTCAAACTCATCTCCAGAGGCCAGTCTTACACTTGCCAACAGCTACATCATTTAATAATTAAATGACATAGGGACAACAATAAGAGTAGGGGGTATAAACCCCTATCATCTCTAAATTTGCTACAGCCCCTTCATGTGGCTATCAAGGAATGATGACAAATAGGACCTCCATGGTATACTGTCCTTCTCTCAAATGAAAAAAAGACATTCTCATTTTTGTTCCTGATCTAAGTTCTAGTGGTTCTAGAACTGGTATAAATAATTCTACTATTAAGTTCTAGATGTAAGTTCTAGTACCACTAGACAATACAAGAAGTTTTAGGGGGTACTTAATACCCCCAATACTTCCAGGAGGAGAACATCCGGATGCTTCTGGTATTAAGTCCAAATCCTATCGTAAGACCTGATTTAATAGGGACACCATAATGGCCATCCCTAAAAGTAATCAAGCCATTTATTCAACTGTAATCAAGCTAAATTTTCACTGTAGCTTTTACCTTTAGACACATTAGCAATAACTTAAAATGTTATTTAAAAATTAATAACTTGAAAGCTCAAGGGAAATAAAATTCCAGGAAGGCTGCAAACTGTGAGGAAGAAACTGATTTTCTAACTGAGGAATCACATGATAATGTTCTATTTCCCTTAAGGAAAAGATTAAAATTTAACCATCTTAAAGTTGATGCTCCCAGTATACTGCCAAGTTAAGAAACACCTGTAATCAGGACCTTCTCCAACTTGGATAAGTACACCCAAATTTCCAACACAAAAGTTTGGATGTCAATCTAGACCTTTTCTTCTCCCTCATCCCCATCTTGCTCAAATCCCCAACTGAAATGACCACCAAATCCTACCCATTTTGTGTTCTGAGTGTTCCTCCAGTTAATTCTTTCCATTCCTTTGCCACTGCCTAGTCCTAACCTTTTGTCTCCCCTTATTTATTAAAACAGCTACCCTAATATTGCTATTTCCAGTCATCCTTTTACTATGATCCTCAGTCTACATTGTAGTCCTGGTGATTTTCCAATAGCAAACCTAATGTCTCTTCTGCTCAAAATCTTTCACTATGTTCCTATCACCTACAGAATAATCCCCAAATCATTTATTAACAGCACATAACTTTACATGCTTTCAGTCCTGCCTGACTCTCAAACCTCACACCTCACTGCATGACCCCCAATCCTACACTTTAAACCCCATTAATATCAAACTACACTACTTGAATTTCCAGCACATCCCATGCTAGGTAAGCCTCCATGCTTCTGCATAGGTTGTTGCTTCAGTCTAGAATGTCTTTCACTTCTTCCCCCTTGGCTTCCTGGACAACAACTATGAATCTTTCAAAACCCAGCTCAGCTACTAGGAAGCCATCCCAACAACTCATCCTCTACCCTTAAAGAACTGATTGTTTTTCCCTCTGCTACCTCTGTACATAATAATGGCATCTATTAGGCACTATGTCCCTGACACTGTTCCAAGCATTTTACATGTATTAACTCATTTAATCTTCACAATTACCCTCCCTATGAAGTGGCACCATTATGACCTTTATGGATATGGAAATTTGAATCACAGAGAAGTTAAATAATCTGTCCTCAAAGATACTCAACTGCATGAAGACAGATTAAAATCCTTATGTCATACATATTTATACTACCACATCTCTCACAGTGAACTTATTCATGTGACTCTTACACTAGACTGTACACTCCTTGAGGACAGGGATTATGTCATATTCTACTCTAAATCCACAGTACCTGGTATAAAGTAAGTAATGAGTGCATGCATTTCTCAAACTGATTTTAAAATAATATTCCTAACAAGTTGAAGAGAAAAGCATTCAGGAACTAGTTCCAAATAAATATTCAAATATGCTATGAGTTCTAGAATAGAGCAAGCTATGTTTTTAATCTAATAAAAAGGATGTTAAAAAGAAAGGTTATTACAGACCTGAATTACAGTCCTTGTGGACAAAGAAATGGGCTTATTTTGCAATTAAGTCCATTACTGCTTAATCACTGCAGTAAATCAAGGCCCAAACGACCATTTGCTTAAAATTAACTTTTTTATCCCACTAAAAAAAAAAATTTTGTTTTTTATCATTCAAGGCAATGGAAAGAAAGCCCTATATTTACTCTTCTCAAGTGGAAAGAAGCCAATCACAGACCAGCACTACTAATTGCTTCCTTAAATCTGGCCAAGAAATGTATCCCATTAGGCAATTAAAATAAAATACAGTTGCCTGAGTAAGCATTTAACAAAAGAATTTCTAAGGTTTTGTGGATGGCATTCCATTAATCAAATAATGAAAAATTCTTTATCCTAAGCAAGGAAAAATGAAAAAAAAAGAAAAAAAATAGATTACCATCACCCCACAAGAATATAGACTTCTATATTAAAACTCAATTCAGTCATATGCCTATGTTATATTAAAGCATATGCATACATGCTCACAATATTTCAGTAGCCATTCTTTGTCTCCTTAAAATTATAAATATCAAAGTTATTTTAACATTAATGATGAATAACCTCAAAACCAAATGTACTGTATTTAGTGTGCTCTCACAGTTACAGTCCTCTGAGCCATACTGAAGTGCAGTAATTAAAATCCACAGGGATGATACTAGCTGCAACTGTGCACAGCACAGTACTTGTTAGAGTTATCTGCACCCCACCCAGCTTCTACACACTAGTGCACTATAGAAAGGTAAATAAACTATCAGAAGACCCAGAGTTTAGGCCACAGCACAGCAAACTCTACCTCCACGTACATCTTACCATTTCTTCGTACACTCAACCATCAGCTCCTGGTAGGAGGCCACAAACTGGAACTTGGATGCATGTTTTCCCACACGCTGCAGTCTCTTCCAAACTGAAGCCATGATGATCAGTCAAGACACTGGAGCAGTTCTGGGTTAGCAATACAGCAGCTTTAATAATGCAGAGGGTCCAAAGCAAACGAACTTTGCATGTATGTCTTTTAAAAACTCAACTACAACTCGAAATGATGCTTGGGGTCCATAAGTCTTCTCCCTGTTTCACAGGGTAAATTCCATCTTAGATGAATGGCCCAGTCAAGAACACTATGATATACGTGACAGGATGAGTGGGAGGGGGTTCCCTCATGGAGACATCACCATGCCACCTCAGGGGCTATATGTGTATTCTGGAAGACTGAAAAGCAAAACAAAGACAAAAAGAGAAAGAATATGAGGAGAGAATCATGAGAAGTGACTAACCACCAATGTTAAATAACGCTGCAAAAGACCATCCCAGTTCTCTGCATGTCTTTTAAACAATGAAACAAAACACCGACCTCAAAAGCCAGTAACATCAAGGATGCAAGACACCAAGGAAGAAATTACAATTCACACCGAAGACGTGGAGCGACACATCAGGTAGTCAGCATCAACAACAATCCAGAGAGATGGTAACTCGGGGCCCTACCTCCCCCTGTTAGCATCATAGAAGGGCAAGCAGAGCGGGAAAGTCTAGGGATGCTGTTTAATGTCCACCGCCAGTCAGAGGGAGAAGTGGAGTATTTTTAATAAACTTTGTTTTTCAGCCGATAATTAATAGCCTCAAGTCCGACAATATGTGCTTGGAACAAATTAGGGAGCCAAGAGGAATGCTGTTTTTCAGTCGGAGGGAGGAAATGGATGGGAAACGAGGAGTGGAGGGAAATCTCCAGGCAGAGAGAGGGCAATGTCCCGGCTCCAGGCCACTTGGGCTCCTTCGCTGCCAACCGGAGGGAAATGGAAACTCCTGCCTGGGCGTGAAGCAATGACCAGCGGGGCAAGTGGACTGTGCAGGGTGCGGTGCCTCCCTCCCCCATCCTCAGGGGAACAGTCCGCCGGAGCCCAGTCTCCTCACGCACAGAGCCCAGACCCCTGCCCCCCAGCGGAGGCAGGCGGTGGCTCGTCCGCGGTCCCTGTCACCCAGGCGATACCAGAAGACCCCAGCCCGGACCCCAAGCCCCGGCCCCGCCGCTCGTCCACTCCCGCCCCCTCCTCACACCTCTAATCCCGCTGTCGGGTTGGGTCTGGCCCCGTTCCCTTCTCAGAGGCGCTCCTCCGTCGCCGCCGCAGCAGCAGCCGCCGCCGCCGCCACCGAGTCCTCCATCCCCGCCGGAGCCACATGGAACAGCCAAGCCAGCCACGGCGCTCGCGGGAGCCGGGATCTGCAGCCCCTCAGGCGGACGGCGCCCCTCACGCCCGCCCCCTCCCTGACAGATCGCCCCGCGACCGTCCCCCACCCTACCAAACCCTGCCAGAGCCGCCGCTCAGCGCCCAGCACCCCCTCCCCCGCCTTCCTCCTCCGCCACCATCATCATTACCTCCCCCGCCGCACCTCTCACACTAACCCTACCCACCGCAGCTGAACCTCCACCGCCCCGCCGCCATTGGCCGGGTCCCGCGCGTTCCCCGCCCACCTCAGCGGCCGGGTCTTAGAGCGGCTGGGGTGCCTGACTGGTAGAACTGCCTGCCCATCAAAGGGGCTCCACCTTCCCCTTGCTTGGGAGGTGGTTTTTCTCCTAGCCGGAACGCGACGCACAGGCAACCTTTTTGTAAAAAAAAAAAAAAAAAAAAAAAAGGGAACCGACTAAGGACGATCCCGCCCGTTCTTCTGATTGGCTTGGAGAGGGAAGCGATAGGCGGGAGAAATAGGGAGTGTTTATAGTGAACTGGAAGGTGATTGTAGAAGGTGGCTGTCCGTCAAAGGCGCCGCCGGTGCCGGGCTGGGTTTCTGGACCCTAAGGGTGATTGCAGACCTGGAGACTGGCTTCGCAGCAGCTGTGGGCAGTGCGGCTGCCTGTGGGTTTCTCTCCTGTTCTCATCTCCGCGAGGACCTGGGCGCGCCCTTTCCTCCGCCACTGGCAACTAGGGTTTTTGCGCATACAGCCTTTATTTCACCAATTCCTCCTGGGATCGTACCTGACAACCTGAAGTAATGACCCTGTCAACCACCCCCCCTCAACCCGCTCCCCGCCCAACTTTGAGTCAGCTGGTCTTCAAGAGGATTGATCAGCTGAGCTAGACACAAAATGTATACAGTACAATTTCTTCTTGTTCGGAGTCTTCACATTTCTTTGAATCTTGGTTTCTCCTCTTCGCTTCGGACTCTTTTGCCCCCAGTGAGAACTGTAGATGGATTTGGGAACAGCTAGCGTACAAAAAGGGTAGTCAAAGGCAAAAAGGAGGAGGCAGAGTGAGGGCAGGGACACTTAATCTTGTTAAAAGAGCCAAGGGCCCTTTTGAGAATATGAAAGCTACAGATACTTTCTCAAGGGGGAAAAAGTGTCCTGTCTCAAAACACAAAAATTTGTTTTCAGTTTTAGATGGTTCACAGACCTCTGGCGTAGAGAAACAGGACAAAGAATGAAACTTCAGGGGAATCCTAGCATTTAAGGAATAAGCAGAGTAAAATGGGAAAGAGACTGAGAAGGAATAATCAGAGAAGTAGGCACATCACCAAGCAATGGGCAGACAGCTTGGGGAGAAAAAGAGAGGCAAGCTAACATAAAAAGAAAGGAAGCGGGATAGGCTCTGGAAACAAGGATCCTTCAGTCTTACGAAAGTTGGAAAGCAGGGTTCATGGACAAAGTAGCTTGAAAGGTGTTAGGTTCCAGGGAGGATTCTTTCAGGGACAGGGAGAGCAGTGGTGAGTGAGAATTGAGTCCATCTATAGACACTGGGGGCCAAGACAAAGTGGCGAGACATGTTGAAGAATCAAGAGAGATGGGGAGACAGATGGAAGGCTTGAATCCAGTATCTAATTCAATTTCCACTTTCAATAAAGAAAGTGATCTAATAACACAAGAGCACAGTGTGCATTTTACAGAGAAGAGCATAGTTATCGCTTATTTTGCTAGTCAATTCTAAAATGTTACAATAATCGTAATAATCATATTGATTCTTATTTTGTATTAAGAGTTCTCTGATGTCCTTCCTGAGTAGTTTACGAAGTCACTACAACCTATAGCCGTTATGATCTCATAGAATAATATATTCTGCATCATTAATAGGCTTTAAGTGTGTGGAGTTCTTTAATGGCTAATTTGTAGAAATGGTCATAAATTATTTTCATCCAAGTTACCCTTCAGAAACAATCCACATGATGATCAGAAGGTTTTTGCACCCTATTTATTACTGTTCTTTGTAAGTTCTCAAACTTTCTCATGTGGTCATTCTGGTTTCTTTTAACATGCTTCCCTTACTCAAAAGGGAGAGGGGGAAGAGAGAGAAAAAAAGAGACTGACTTTTATTGTAAAGAAATTCTCTTAAAAGTAATGTTTTAAATAGTGTCTTTTAAAAAATAAATAAATAAAGGAGTAGGATCCCTAGGGAATCTTCCTCAAGTTGTGGGAAATTTCAAGAGACTGATGGTTTCTTATGACAGCTCTTCTTTTTAGGGGAAGTATTTGTCTTGGATGTAAACTCTTATTTTTCCTTCTAGACACCAAGGTAGCTAAGAAGAGATCAAGGTTAGAATAGTTTACTAAATGAGTGAAGGAATCAAGAACAGCTCTTGACACTGTTCTGCCACTGACCTCATGTTCATAAACTGTCTCCTGGAGGCCCTACAGAGCAGCTACTTCTTCCCCTGTAACATTTTTAAAAACAACCTGTCTACTAACTAAATTTATTGAAGAATATTAAATATAGAATATGTTCAGCTCTTTTGGGCTGCTTTGTTGATAGTTATTGAATACCAACTGAATATTAATCTTTTTTTTTTCCTTGAGACAGGGTTTCTCTCTGTTACACAGACTGGAGTGCAGTTCCCTCATCAAGGCTCACTACAGCCTCAACCACCCAGGCTCAAGCAGTCCTCCCACCTCAACTTCCCGAGTAGCTGGGACTATGGTCATGTGCTACCCGGCTAATTTTTTTTTTTTTTTAAAGGAGCAACTCTATTAACTGATAGGCTATTTTTTTGTACTTTTTGTAGAGACAGGGTTTCACCATGTTGCCCAGGCTGAACTCCTGAGGTCAAGTGATCTGCCTGCCTCAGCCTTCCAGAGTGCTGGGACTGCAGACTTCAGCCACTGCTCCCAGCGTGATCATATTAAATATTACCAATAGTACATAAAACTTACAGTCCCTGTTCTCAAAGAGTTTCAGGAACATGTTCCGTGTGTACACAAGAAAGTAATACAAATTACTAACCTCTCTGAGTCCCAGCTTCTTACAGCATGATCCTGTATAACATAATCATGCCTACCTTTCTGGGATGTTGAGAAAATGGAAGATATGTACATAAAGTATCTGGCACATAGTAAACAGTCAAATGGTAACTAGTAGCATATGCTATTGTGTTTGGTAGCAAACATAAGACAGAAAAGAACAAAACAGACCTTCAGGAATACTTGGGGAATACTTAGTGCCAAACATCACTACCTCAAGGACTAAAGAGTCTTAAAGAATACATTTAACATTATTTATCTCCCATTAATTCAATTGGTACCAAGACTGGAACAGCAATAATTTAGGTGGACTCAGGATTTTATAATAATTACTAAGAATTCACTTATCCTCAATCTTCATGACCACTCCTTATGTCATATATTAGCTGGGATCTTTTGGCATGCTAGAAGTTACCTTTTTCTTAAGGTTCCATTTCCCCTATCAACTAACAGGTAACTCCTACTCACCCTCCCACTTCCAGGATTGTCCACTGTGTCTGCCACCTTCTAATGCCCTGTTTACTTGGATCTTGATTTATCATCTCCCTCTGTCCCAGGTTTAATGCAAGTTACATTAATTGTCCTGTCCACTTGACCCAGGTTGTTGACTGCAAAATGTTTTACCTAACAGAAGATGCAACATTTAAAATAATTTAAATTTTGCCTTTAAATATCATCAAGCTTAAAATGAAGATAGAATACAAAGAAATAAGTGGAAACTGGCATCAAAAACTTTAAATCTTGTCTGCCATGACAATTTTGAAACTGACAGAAATTATTTTCAGTGAAACAGCTTTTCTCGTCACTGCTTCAGAAACTCCCCAAATGGAGATTCAAGACTATGAAATGCAACCATAGGCTTGAATTATTATTATCTTTTCTAGTGATAAAATTCTTATCTTTGGGTTTTACAGTTATTGCAGTAAAAATTGTCAGAGGTATTATTGCGGGATTTAACCACTAATGGAATTTATCTGTGCCTTATTCCTAGTAATAAGATTTACTCCCAATAATAACACTGTAGGTTTTTGTATTTTTTTTCCAGTTACCATAGCGGTTATACTATACACAACAATAGTACTGCAGTTTTTAACTGCTAATGAAATTGTTTTAAATCCACAGCAAACAAATTTACTTCCAACAATCCTATAGCAATTTTTATGTCCCTAAAAACTCGCTGTGGCAGGCTAATACTTTTAAAATTTTAAGTGATGATTTCTGTAGTAGTTGTTTTTCCAAGTATTAAATATTTCCTTTCTTGCTACGGCTTTTCTCCTCTTATACCCCACCCCAAGATCCTCAGCATTGCACTCACCCTCATTTAGGCTGGTCTCTGCTCATTGTTTCAGGAAAGGAATATGACAGAATGTAGAAAAACAAAAATTTTTTTATTGGTTTTTGAGTTTCAAAAGCCTGGCCCTTTGAGAAATAATGAAATGGAATCCAGTTAGAGACCTGCACTGTTTGCCTCTAGCCACATGTGACTATTGAATACTTGAAATGTGGCTAGTCCATATTGAGATGTGCTGTAAGTATAAAATATACATCAATTTCAGAGTTAGCATGCAGAAAAGATTAACACATTAATAATATTCATATTGATTACATATTGAAATAATATTCTGGATATATTGGGTTTATTAAATAAAAGACAGTAAAATTAATTTTACCTGTTCCTTTACTCTTTTTTAATGTGGCTACAGGAAAAATGTAAATTATATACATGCCTCACGTTATATTCCTATTGGACAGTGCTATTATAGACAATAGTAAAACTTCCTTTCCCAAAGATGAGAAATGAGTTTCCTGGGCTAGAAGGGAAAGACAAAACTTGGAGGAGATGTAATGAGAGCTGGATGCTAGTGGATTTCTGAGAGCAGGACCTAATCCCACCCTACTCTGGCACAAGCTTTGGAGACGGGCAGCTGAAATGCTGGGATCTATCTATGTTATCTGAGAGCTAATAGACATATTTTTCTCTTTATTAGAGTCCTGGGGAGGTGGCAAGACCCTTAAGAGAAGAAAAAACTTGGTTGTTATCTAGGCCAGGCAAGATTCTGGAGTAGCACAGTCCAGTAGAACTTTCTATGATGAATATCTACCTGGCTGTCCCATGGAGTAACCATGAGCCACATGGAACTATTGGACATGCAAAATGTGGCTAGTGTCACTGAAGAAGTTGAGTTTTAATATTATTTAATTTTAATTTATTTATTGGCTACATATGGCTGGTAGCTACCATAATGGACAGTGCAAACTTACATAGTACTATGGAGGTTCTGGATGCCCAACACAATTACCAGACACCCAAAAGGGTACAAAGGCACTGCACAGCCACCAGACCAAAAGAGTCCTTGCTGATGGACCAAAATCAACCCAGCAACACTCCATGGAGCTGCCTGCTAATGAAGAAAGATGCATATGAGAACTGTAAGAGGAGCCAGCATGGTACATGAGGAGCAAGGATTAAATGCCCCATCCCCTTCCCCCAGCATAGTGATGCTATGTAAGCCCCCTCAATTGAGATGCAGTTCCTGCCAAATTGACTATGATTAAGTGTTTGCCACCTCTTGTGAAATCAGAGCTTGAAATAGAAATTAGGTTGAGTAATGGGAAAATAAAACTGTGTTTCTTGCCAACCTGAATTTCTTTAGATTGAGATTTATGCCTGTTACATAACCTTAAATAATAACTCTTAACAAAATAATTTAAAACCTATGTTTATTCTCTTAAAAGGTGGCCTTTTTTTTTTTTACTCTATCATTATAGGACCAAAGTTCTTTGGATGACACAAAAGTTTAGAAAAACTGCATTAGAAAACCATCTTTCAATTAGAAACAGTATTCTTTGGTGAAATTGTTTCTGTTGCAGTTACCCATGAATGAATATTTGAAGTTAGTCATAATGAAGCTTTGCACATTGAACCTAAGATTGTACTAATTCTAGGACCTCAGTTGTATATACTAAAAATCCAATTTTGTCCAGCTCCACAGCATCTAGAAAAGGCCAACATGGGCTTGGTTGGTAGAGGCAGAGGAGCATTCTTGACTTCCTTGGAACTCAGGTAGAGACTGAAGCAAATCTACAGATACTATCCACTGGTGATTCAGCAGGACTACTGTTGTTAATCTGGAGCAACATAGTGAATGACTAGAAGCTTAGAAATCTTCAAGAATATATTGTAGGCAACGATGATATTCAAAATGTGGACATTCAGTGTGTTAACAACAACACGGCATAGGCATTAATCAGTTAAAATGGAGGATAACCGTAAACCATTGGCCTAGTTGTCCCATTGTGGACTAACTAAATACCAGCCCTGACTCTAGAGTGCCCTTACTGGTCTATAGCATCCTCTCAGTCTAATCCTTCTAACTGCTTAAGATACTTTCATGATGGTGAAGTCCCAGTCCACAAATGTGTATGCCAAAGTAAAAGCTGCTAGCTGAGATAATTTACACATTGCAAATAAGTGGGCCATTACTGGGATTATGGCAACAAAGATTTGAGTTGGAATTAAGAGCCCAGCTGAGAAAGTCTTTGCTAAACTCAATAAATTCATTTCCTATAAAATCAGCAGGGATTCTTGACCAAGACTTACTGGTCATTTCCCATGAAACATTAAGAGCCTTTGGTAAATTATAAGGGGTAGACTGACCTTTGCTTCACTTCTTCTGTGTTTTCAATAATTGAGAAAAAATCCAGGTAACCAGATATAGCATCCAGTCAGTGTTTTCCTCTGAATAATTCATAGATGATTATATTTGTATGAGCAAGATAATGTAATTAATATCATTCTGAAATAACAAGGCTAGACAGGAAAGGCAAAGAAAAGCTGGTAGAAATTCATAATCTTGGAGGGCACTGACTACCACCCTTGTGGTGTAAAATCAAAGCACTTTCATCCCATACAGTATAAAGAACACACACACAAAAAGCAAAATTTCAAAGCAAGCTGAAAGCAGGCAAAACTCCACTTACCAGGGCACTGGGCATGAGCCAAGGGAAAGTAGCCCTGTTGCTGAAGCTTGTCCCAGATGAGTAGAGCTGGAAAATAAACCCAGCTTTCAAAGGGCAGGATTAACTCATGCACAGTTTGGGCAATCTTCTGGGCAGGGCAAGATAGGGAAAAATTCCAGGGCAAGGGCAATAACATGAGAGCCAGAGAGAGCTGCAATATTGTTCCAGGTCTCTCTCTTCACAGCAAGTCACCCAATTAGTGACTGGGCTTACAGTGATCAGAACATAACCTGTGAAGCAAAGATGACTTTGTGAGAGCTGCTGGATATTTCTTCATATTCTGTCACAACTTTTGGATGCTATTTAAAAATATTCCCAATAATGCATCATTGATCTCTTTCTCCAAGAAAAGAAATTCAAGTGTTGAGCAAGTCAGGTTTTTGTGCCATAGTTCAATCTTCTAAAGAAATCCTGCTATCTTTACAACTTTAAAAATCACAATATTTTATCCCTGAAATGAGTCTATTTTAGGTATTGAACATAGTACTGAGTTACTTATATTGAGAGAGCCCCTTGAAACAATTGTCTTGCATTATCAGTGTCCCATTTCTCATTTCAAAAATGTGTGAGCACCTGCTAACCAGCATATTTCAGTGTGGAAAAGGAGAGTGTTATACTTGTGCATGTTTCTTCACATAACACATGCTAAAGAGAGCGTATTTAAAGGTCACAACTTGATGATATTTGAAATATTCACTTTTCTTGAACAATGAAAGCAAGAATAGGAGGCATATTGTTAACTGTTCAACTTCTTTTATTCCTGTAATAACACTCTTTCTAGCTATTCACAAAACTACCTTGTGCCAATCAGTATGTTTGCGATGTGTCTTGTCCAGCCTACAGCTGAACAAGATAACAATTATCAAAATCCTGCAGTGATTTGTCAGTGATAAACAGACCAACTTGTTGAGTACTTCTGTCTAATACATATAGCACTGTAACATGAAATTGCTGCACAGTGCATGTTATGGGACCTGGTCTTCAACACTGTATGCTACGGATATTTGCAGTGCCCAAGATTGTTACTAGATCAGTTTTGCCAATAGTTCATTCTGCATTCTCTTATTAATTTCCCTTAATAATATCTTATTAACCTTCAGCTGACTTTGCAAGTTCTAAGGCAACAGGTTCATGAGTACAATTTTGAATGATAGCTTTTTCATTTTGATTTTCTTTGATGATATTTTTAGAGAAAAATCCATTAATTTATTAAGAAATATTTAGTGAGTAATTACAAAGGTCAAGGCATTGTGGTAGGTATTGGGAATGCAGCACATAAAAAAGACAAAATCCCTGCCGTCCTGGAGCTCATATTTCTCTTCTATTAGAGGTCATTGTTTAGTATTCCCCTTAGAAAATTTCAGTTGATGAGAGGTGACTGTGCTTTAACAATGACAAAAAACCTGAGAAAAGTGTTATAAAAGACAATGTGCTGGGGACTAACATAAAAGGATCACCCCCTCAATAAAATCTAATTATCAGATATGTATTATTGTACTTCCACCTCTTTCTTTTTTTGTGTGGCTGCTTGTGCAAAGTCACATAGAGACTTATCAGAGCACATACAAATTTATAACCTGTATTTGCACTGGAATCCTATTTACAATTTATGTTTTTAAAATTTGAATTGTAGTATTTACATTGTTATTATTTTTATGATTTACTGAATAGAGACATTGATTTTTTTTATGTTATAAGGCAACATGATTGTAACTACAAATATGCAAAATTAAACACATGCCAAAATTGAAATTACATTGTCTGAGAGAAATTATCTGCAACCTGTTAAACATCAGCCAAAACAATCTGATTAACACATTTCCTTGAGCTCACATGCAACTTTCAAGAGTATAATGGTCATTAAGAATGTGACAGGATTTTAACAAACACACCCATTCTATTTCCCTTTTCACTCCTTGAATTGTCAAAAAATTTTAAAACAAAAGAAAACAGAGGCCTATTTTTGCTGTCTTTTCCTCAGAAATATTTTAGCTTCCTCCTAGATATCCTTAGAGATAGAATAATTAAAAGTTGTTTTTTGTCTTGTATGTGTTCTATGATATTTTAAATGTTTAAAAAAAAAAAAAAAGGTCAGGCACGGTGGCTCACGCCTGTAATCCCAGCACTTTGGGAGGCTGAGGCAGGCGAATCACAAGGTCAGGAGATCAAGACCATCCTGGCTAACATGGTGAAACCCCATCTCTACTAAAAATATACAAAAAACAGCCAGGCATGGTGGCGGGCGCCTGTAGTCCCAGCTACTAGGGAGGCTGAGACAGGAGAATGCCATGAACCTGGGAGGTGGAGCTTGCAGTGAGCCAAGATCTTGCCACTGCACTTTAGCCTGGGCGACAGAGCGAGAATGCATCTCAAAAAAAAAAAAAAGCTGGGCATGGTAGCTCACCCCTGTTATCCTAGCATTCTGGGAGGCCAAGTCGGGTGGATCACCTGAGCTCAGGAGTTCAAGATCAGCCTGGCCACCATAGTAAAACCCTGTCTCTACTAAAAATACAAAAATTAGCCAGGCATGGTGGTAAGTCCCTGCAATCCCAGCTATATGGGAGGCTGAGACATGAGAATTGCTTGAACCCGGGAGGCAGAGGCTGCAGTGAGCCAAGATCGTGCCACTGTATTCCAGCCTGGGTGACAGGGTGAGACTGTGTCTCAAAAAGCAAAGAAAGAAAAAAGAGAGAGAGAAAGAAGAGAGAAACCTCAAAGAGATTACACAAATAGCTTTATGTTAATGTAAAAATTATGTGATACGTTTTCTTTAATTCTCCTTTGTACTTTTTTACAATAAAAAATAATGATTAGGCCGGTCACAGTGGCTCACGCCTGTAATCCCAGCACTTTGGGAGGCTGAGGCAGGAGGATCACTTAAGCTCAGGAGTTTGAGACCAGCCTGAGCAACATGGCAAAACCCTGTCTCTACAAAAAATACAAAAATTAGCTGGGTGCAGTGGCACACACCTGTGGTCCCAGCTACTTGGAAGGCTGGGGTGGGAGAATCACTCGAGCCTGGGAGGCTGAGGCTGCAGTAAGTGGTGACTGCACCACTGCACTCCTGCCTGGGAGACAGAGTGAGACCCTGTTTCAAAAATAAATAAAAATAATAAGGATTAAACGTGTATAATTGTGGTTTCAGATTGAAGATACTGTATAAGTCATCATTCTATAATCTTTAAAAAGTTCTCTCACTATCTAAAAGATTTCCATCTATAGTTTCTGGTTATAAATCATATCTAATTGACAAAAATGGAAACTTTCCCCCAAATAAATCAATTCCTGGTTCATCTAATGTGTTCTGATTCTGGATCTATTCTGCCCATTGATACACTTCAGTTGAGAGATTAAAGAATCTTCTTTCACAAAACGTTCTGTTTCTAGGAATGTCTTCTGTATTTTATAACATAAAAAGAAGGATGAGTTTTCATTGACCTTTCATGGACTTTTTTTTTAATCTTTTTGAGACAGGGTCTCACTCTGTCATCCAGACCAGAGTGCAGTGGCATGATCATGACTCACTGCAAACTTGACCTTCTGGGCTCAAGTGATTCTCCCACCTCAGCATCCCGAATAGTTGGGACCACAGGCACACATCACCATGCCCAGCTAATTTTTGTATTTTTTTGGTAGAAATGGGGTTTTGCCAATGTTGCCAGGTCTCGAACTCTTGGGCTCAAGCCACCCTCCCTGCCTTGGCCTCCCAAAGTGCTGGGATTACAGGCATGAGCCACTGCACCCAGTCTTCATTGACATTTTATGTTGTGCTTGAATTGCTTTAGGACTGTGAATTTCATGATTCTGCTGGGCGTTTTCCTCATATCCTCTAATTCTGGCTCATGTTTGGCTCCTCTCTTATCTTCCTCTCTTATATATGACGCATATATGATATATACATGTAGGTACATACATATACACCTATGTGTGACATAAACATACACAATTCTGGGAATATTGGTAGAATTATTAGGAAAGGCAAGCGCTTTCCTCTGGGACTGATTGCTATAAAGATGGTATCCTGCTGCCAGGGACCTCCACTGAAGCAAGTCTAAGAAAAAAGCCAAAACAGAGGAAGCCAGGAGATGAAGCAGAGAGAGTTACTTCATTTGCCTCATCTGTGAAATGGGAATGGGAAAATGATAGTTGGCTACTGGAGGTGAGGTGCTGGAAGAAATAAGCTCTTAAGACCCCTTCCAGCTCTAATTTGGTCATTGTTTAAAATGTCGAACCGTAATACAAAGATATGTTTGTGACATTTTAAAAGGCAGTAAGAGTTTCTCCACAGTTGTTTCCATTATGATCTAGTTTTTGCTGTCTTAAGAAGTTTTTTTGTTTGTTTGTTTGTTTTTTGGTCATGGGAGGACGTGCTATTTTTGATGATTTTTATTTAGCCTTAATTTTTCTGATCAACTAAAAATTGAAAGCTTATAGTCACAATTCCCATAGAAAACATGAAGGCAGAATGATGTCTTTTAGTAAGATAAGATATAAGATATCATTCCTAAATATACCAATTCCTAATTCAATTGTTTATACCAAGTGCTAAAAAGGAGAGTAATTATAGGTCAATTTAAAAAGTATTAATAGAACATATTACTCTTTCTAGAGTATATTGTTGATAACTTCAGTGGCAATCTAGCCCAAAGAGTTTAATCTTTTCCAGTGTGAATGAAAAAGAACGCCCTTAAGAGGGAGATACCCATGACTTGCAATAATTTCTTTAATGTTCTCTGGAAATTAAGAGTACAGAAACAACCAAATACAAAAATTACCATAAAATGTATCATTAACCTAAATGTTAGCATCTAAAACTATAAAACTGTTAGAAGAAAACAAATAAATCTTCATAGCTTTGGGCTTAGCAATGGTTTTTTAGATATAGTAACAAAAGCAAGAGCAACAAAAGAAAAAAAAACACAGATAAACTGGACTTCATCAAAATTTTAAAATCTCATACCTCAAAGACACCATCAAGAAAATGAAGAAAGACAAATATTGCATGTTCTCACTCATATGTGGGAGCTAAAAAGTTGATTTTTCTGGAGGTATAATGGTAGTAGCCCAAGGTTGGGAAGGGTCGTGGGGAAGGGAGAAGAGAGGTTGAAGAGAGGTGGGTTAATGGATATAAAAACACAATTCAATAGAAGGAATATGTTCTATTGTTTGATAGCACAGTAGGGTGACTATAGTTAAAAATTTATAGTATATTTCAAAGTATCTAGAAGAGAAGATTTAGAATGTTGCCAACACAAAGAAATGATAAATATTTGAGGTGACAGATATCTCAATTGCCCTGATTTGACCACTATACATTGTATGCACATATCAAAAACACACAAGTATCCTATACATAAATACAATTATTATGTATACATTTTAAGTGAAAAAATAACCAACAGATGGGAGAAAATATTTGCAAACCATATATCTGATAAGGGACTTGTATCTAGAATATATGAAGAATTATTACAAGCTCAAAGACAGACAAATGATACAATTTAAAAACTGGCAGGAAATCAGTATATTGGAGAGATATCTGCATTCCCATGTTTACTGAATCACTATTCACAATAGCCAAGATTTGGAAGCAACCTAAGTGTCCATCAACAGATTAATGGATTAAGAAAATGTGGTAGTTACACACAATGGAGTACTATTCAGTCATAAAAAAGAATGAGATACTGTTATTCGCAACAGCATAGATGGTACTGGAGGTCATTATGTTAAATGAAATAAACCAGGTATAGAAAGACAAACTGCACATGTTTTCACTTTTCACTTATTTATGGGAGCTAAAAATTAAACCAATTGAACTCATAAAGATAGAAGATGGTTACCAGAGGCTTGGAAGGGTAGTGGGGGAAAGGGGTAGGGGTCATGAGGGTAATTAATGGGTACAAAAATATAGTTAAAATGAATAAGATCTAGTATTTGATAGCACAACAGGTGATTATAGTCAATGATAATTTTTATACCCTTTAAAATAGTTAAAAGAATATAATTGTATTGCTTGTGACACAAAGGATAAATCCTTGTACCCTGACGTGATTATTACACATTGCATGACTGTATCAAAGTATCTCAGGTACCCCATAAATATATACACCTACTATGTGCCCACAAAAATTTAAAAAATTAGAAAATAGAATGAAATTGTTCAAGAATTTAAATTGACATTTCCCCGAAGATGACACATATAAATGACCAACAAGCACATGAAAAGATGTTCAATATAATTTGCCATCAGAGAAATGGGAATCCAAACCACAATAAGATACTACTTCACACCAACTAAAATGGTTTAAGATCAAAGACAGACAATAACAAGGGTTGATGAGGATGCAATAAAATTGGAGCCCTCATACCTTTCTGGCAGGATTGTAAAACCTTTTGAAAACCAGTTTGGCATTTCCTCAAAATGACAAATGTAGAGTTACTATATGACTCAGTGATTCCACTCCTAGGTAAATACCAAAGAGAAGTGGATGCATATGTCAACACAAAAACTTGTGCATAAGTGTTCACAGTGGTGTTATTCATAATAATCAAAGAGTGGAAGAAACCCAAATTCTATCAGCTCATGAATGGATAAACAAAATGTAGTATTATCATACAATGGAATATTTTTCAGCAATAAAAAGGATTGAAGCATTGATTCAAGCCATAACATGGATGAACCTTGAAAACTATGTTAAGTGAAAGAAGCCAGTCGCAAAAGACATATATCGTATGATTACTTTTATATGAAATGTCCATAAAAGACAAATCCACAGAGACAAAAAGTAGATTAGTGGTTGTTCAGGCACATGAAGGAGTTACTGCTAACGAACATGGGGCTTCTTTTTGAAGTGATAAAAATTATCTAAAATTACATAGTGATGCTGGTTGCACAACTCTGAACATACTAAAAACCACTAAATTGTACACTGTTACTAGGAGATACTTATTTTATTTATATCTCAATAAAGCCATTAAGAAAAATAAAAGAATATAGAAAGAGACTATTGCAGCCACATTTAACTAAAAGTCACAAGACAACTGAATATGCTAGAGCTCAGCAAAATACAATATTCTAATACAGAAATTTAAAATATGAATGTTCCCTACTCTTAAAGTTTTGAGATGTGGGTTCTAGTTTTTCCTGGCCTCCAACCTGCAGCCTGGGACAAGTCACTTAGGTTTAACACCATTCTGTTCATTTATCAGTAAAATTAAAGCAGTGGATTAGAGGATTTTCAGTTGAGGGGAAAATTTAGGAGGTCTGGAGGAGTTCAGAGGCAAATATTGTTAGTTGTCTGTCAATACCCATTCTCCGTTTTTCTCCTCTAGCAATAAAAACCCCAATTTCTAAGTAAGCCATTTTCACTCAGCTAATGACCTGCCAGCCTCCTTTATAACCAGATATGGCTATGTGCCTAAATTTGGCTAAATCTTGTATATAGTTTCCGGGAAGTCTCCTCCAAGGGAGGGAGTGTGCCTTACCTTTCTGTTGATGGGATACAGATGGGTTCGCTAGAGCTCTAGCGGCTATCTTGGACCATGAGGATAAGGGATGGCAAAGTAGCAAGCTGGAAGAAGCCTGGGTCTCTCACAAATTTGTAGAGGCACTACATTTGCCCTGAACTGCCTATCACCAGACTTCTTTCATATGAGACAGAAGTAATCATATAAGACAAAGTTATTTTGGTGGGATTTTTTTCTGTCACATGTAAAGATACTTAATTATAACTAACACAGTCAGCTTATGAAGGCTAAAAAGAAAGGGACATTTTAAATTGACTTGGAGGCAAGTTCACTGTTTCAAAAAATTAAAGCCCTCTTTCTAGATGGAACAACTTTCTAAGTTAACCTGAGAGCACGCAAGGGCTCTTGATTTGATCTTCCAAAAGATTGTCAACAATAGCAAATATCTAGAACTGTACAAATGCATTTGTCATCACTGCACCTGCCTCTTCTCCCTGGCATTTTCATATCAGCTAAGATCAGGGACAAAATTCTAAATACTGCAGGTTTCAAATTTGATTAGTGTATGGGGAGAGGGCAAAATCTTTCCTTTGAAATAGGTTTCCAGTGGGATTCTTATTTCTTTTTCATTCTATCTCAGTTTCCTCACCTTGACTAAATCCATATGATTAGCTAAGCATTTCTTGAGGGGCGTAAAGGACAGCTCCCTGGTAGGAGACAAAGTTTAAAAACCATCCATTCTTGGTTACGAGAGCCTTACGTGGCTTTGTAAGTGGTATTTGTTCACAGTCTTATTCAATCTTGTACAACAATTATTTTATTTAATTAATTAGTTAATTAATTTGAGACGGAGTCTTGCTGTCACCCAGGCTGGAGTGCAGTGGCATGATATCAGCTCACTACAACCTCCACCTCCTGGGTTCAAACGATTCTTTCTGTCTCAGCCTCCCAAGTAGATGGAATTACAGGCACCCACCACTACACCCAGCTAATTTTTGTATTTTTAGTAGAGATAGGTTTTCACCACCTTGGCCAGGCTGCTGTTGAACTCCTGACCTCGTGATCCACCTGCCTCGGCCTCCCAAAGTGCTGGGATTACAGGTGTGAGTCACCATGCCCGGCCACAACAATTATTTTATTCACTTCAGAACCCCTGTTTTTAAAGACACATATACCCCATCATCCCCAGTTGGGCTTTTTCTACTACCCCAAGGAGGCACCCAGAGGCTTTGTCTGCTAAGGGCTATGCTGCAGGTGACTGTTAACTAGACTGCTTTCACAATCTCCCAGATTACTGAAAGATGGCCCAGTCCTTCTACTCTTCAGGTCTGCCTGAAACTTCAACTATTATAGACAATACCAAATGTGATTAAAAGGTGGACTTAGCACACTTCTATTATAAACCAAGAAACTTTAAAAACATTCATGCAAATTCTGTCATAAGAAGAAATACAAAAGACTAACAAATCCTGACAACTCTTTTTCACTTCCTAAAGTTACAAACACTACTGCTTTTTAGTAATAACTATAAATGCTTTCTGTGTAGACCTTATCATTCATCCATTAAAGACTAAAACCTCACTTTAAACACAAGAACAAATAAACATGCAATCAAGTGGTTTCATTAGGAAAAAGTCAGAATTTGATAATAATGTAATCATAATATAGCCATAAGATTTGGATTCTTGTTAATGAAAATAGACACAATTTTTAAAATTATTATTATTTTGAGCCTGAGTCTTGCTCTGTTGCTCAGGCTGGAGTGTAGTGGCACGATCTCAGTTCACTGCAACCTCCACTTCCTGGGTTCAAGCGGTTCTCCTACCTCAGCCTCCCAGGTAACTGGAATTACAGGTGTGTGCCACCAATGCCCGGCTAATTTTTGTAACTTTAGTAGAGACAGGGTTTCACTGTGTTGCCCAGGCAGGTCACGAACTCCTGACCTCAAGCGATCTGCCCACTTCGGCCTCCCAAAGTGCTGAGATTGCAGGCATGAGCCACCACACCCAGCCTAAAAAATTATTTCAATAATAGCTATTTTTGTTTTATGAAGATATATCATAGTAGATTCTGAACCAGCCTCCTTTTATTTCCATCATATTTGATTTTTTCTCTATTTAGGTTATACATACTGATATTTCTTGTTTTCGCAGATCACTGAGGAGGCACTGAGGCTTCTGTGTTTCAACCAGACTGACTTGAGTTATTGCGTTTAAGGGCACTTTGATAAAAATAACTATAGGCTTTGAAAGCTCTTTTTAATTTTTAAAATATTTGTGCTGGCTTAGTGATCATTAAAAAATAACAGGCTTCAAATGATTCAAACATATGCATGCAATTCTGCGACTCCTGAGTAATGGGATGCACACATTCTTACTTGGGGTTTTATTAAAATGACCTTCTCAGTATGCATACCAGAACCCTTCATGAAGCAAAGTCAGAAGAGTCATTCCAAAACTTGCATGTAGTCCTGCATCACTCCTAGACAAAAAAGGGGGATTAATGTACAATTTCCAGTTTGCGAAGAAGATGAAAAAAATGATCGCATTTTGATTTGCCCATTTCAGAAGTGTTTGGTTTCTTATGCTTTCTCTGTGATTAGCCTGGGTAGGAGGAAAGGCAAAGTGATGAATGAAAGTTAAACATTGCCTGTTCTCATCTGTGGAAGCTAAAAAAAAAAGTTGATCTCACAGAAGTAAAAAGTAGAACAGAAGATACTAGAGGCTGGGAAGCATAAGAGAAAGAGGGGAATAGGGAGAGATTTATTAAAGGATACAACATTACAACTAAATAGAAGGAATAAGTTTTAGTGTTCTATAGCACTGCAGGATGACTGCATTTAATAATAATATATAGTTTAAAATAGAAGGAGGATATTGAATGTTCCCAATACAAAGCAATGATAAATGTGATATAGTGAATTACCCTGATCTGATCACTATATGTTATATGTATCAAAACATCACTACGTACCCCATGAAGATGTATAATTATGTGTCAATGAAAAAAAATTTTAATAAAATAAAATAAATGTCCAACACATAGAAAGTACTCAGTAAATACTGATTTCCTTCCTTTCTGTTGCTTCTGAGGGGAGCATAGAGTATATAACATTGCTGATTAGGCCGGGTTCGGTGGCTCACGCCTATAAACCCAGCACTTTGGGAGGCCGAGGCGGGCGGATCACAAGGTCAGGAGATCGAGACTATCTTGGCTAACATGGTGAAACCCCGTCTCTGCCAAAAATACAAAAAATTAGCCGGGCGCAGTGGCAGGCGCCTGTAGTCCCAGCTACTTGGGAGGCTGAGACAGGAGAATGGCATGAACCTGGGAGGCGGAGCTTGCAGTGAGCCGACCGCGCCACTGCACTCCAGCCTGGGCGATGAGCAAGACTCCATCTCAAAAAAAAAAAAAAAAAAAAAACAACAACAACAACAACAAAAATTGCTGATTAAATTAACAAAATGTAAGGAAGGAGATGGCATTAGTCTCTCATGCTATCGGAAATATCCAATTTTTACATCCAATATTAAATTGCTTTCTTCAGTAATTCTCTCTCAGACCAAAAATCAGAGCCCAAGAGAAATAATTCCTTTTTAAAAATCTACTACTGGATATATCACTTTGCTGCTTTTGTGAGAGTTAAGTTCCAGTGAGAAAGAAAGCTGAGGAATCTTTTCCAGAGTCTACTTTTCTATGAAAGTCCCTCTCTTCTTTCAAAAGTAGGCACATCTGATATTTGTGTACTTATCCAGTATGGTAAAGAAGCCATCTATCAGCTCATTTCACTTGAAACCGTTGACAGTAACTACTTTGGGACTGACTCACTCTTGCTATCTTTCTTCCAATCTGTTCAACCTCATACTTTATAAGGACACACTAACTCTTGTCTCCTTGATCTTTTCATAGCTGGTCTGTGCAGATTCTGGAGTCTTTAGCAGTATCTTTAAAGGAATATCTTTTTTCTTTGTATTGGAACCCTTACAAACCATTTCATAGAACATAGCTGGACTCTTGTATTTAGATTGGCACATCAATCCATAAGAAAAGGAAAATTGGGAGAGTTCACTGAGAAATTAATATATCAAATCACAATGCATTTGTATTGAACCTAGATAGAAATACCTAGAAAATTAGGCAAATAAGTGGCCACTTGGAATTCCTAAATAGCTTATACTTCTACACAGATGGGAAACCCATCTATCACAACCCACTTACAGATTATCTGGGAACTTCAGACTTCTGCTAGTACAACTGGGATTTTCTACATCTCTTTTGTACTACCAGAAGACTTCACATAGGTGACCAAGGGAGATGAGCTCGAGTGAAAACAGTTTCTGAACTTTATTTCCAATATTCAAAACGAAGGTTTTCTACCTCCCTCCATCAATAGGAAAATTGCCTTTAGGTTTGAAGAAGAAAGACAGCATTTAAAAGGTTTACTTTCATTTTATAAATTAAAGGGTAAATGATCATAGAAAGATAGTGTTTAGAACTGGCAGGGATCTTAGAGAATATTTAATTCAATCCTCCTGTTTAAGAATAAAGAAAAAGAGACCTGGAGAGGATTTATGTCTGCTTCAAGTCAAAACATCTGAAGACAGGAGGTAGCATTAAGTGGTGGAAAGAGCGTAGACTTTGGGTTGGCAGTGTGGATTTGAATACAGCTCTTCTAGTTACCAGTTGAACGGTTTCTTTATATATAAAGTGGGAATAATAGGACCTATCTTTAGAGTTGTTATGAGGAGTAAATGATGTAACTTTATGTAAAGTACCTAGAACACTTGCTGGTACATAGTAAGTGCTTGACAAATATTTATGTCATTAAAGGAACCCAAACCAGGGTGTTTTGACAACTTTTGTACACTACACTGCACTGTTAATACAGCTGGCCAAAAGGATTCAAACACGCATTTAAAATAAGATATTCCAGATGAAATAAATGGTGTGCAACATTAAATAATGTTTTTAAAACATTCACTTACCATTAATGCAAGCAATATCCAGTCCTTTTCAGATGAAAGAAAATGTTCCACTTTTCTCAGTGGTTTTAGCTGTTTTCAGATACTTTTCTCAGTGGTTTTAGCTGTTTTCAGATATACACAGCTCAGTACAAAGAGATGACACAAGGGACTTTTTATCTGCATTGCAGAGAGCAATACGGTGATAATTTGCATCGGAACTTGCCGTTAGCTCCATATGGCATGTATTCATCATTTAGTAGGTTCAGTGCCCTATCTTTAGAGCTTCAGTGATCAGGATAGAAATTGCCCACTTATTTATGCTTGGCCAGACCAAAAATACAGGGAGAGGAAGAAGTGCAGGGAAACACCACTCCCTGCAAAACTTGGCCCTGGAATTAGGAGTAAAGCATTAACACTAACCTGTCAAGCAATAGCTGCTTCTGTCCTAAAGAGCAGACAAAATGCAGATGATATGTGGTGTATTATTTATGGGTTGCAATCATGCATGTTATTCTTGTCTGTTCTACAAAGGACCTGTGGTTTAATGTAGAGCTGTCTTCCTTTTGTTCAGCACAAAGCCTCACTCACACTGGGCAAGTGGGCATTTTCAATTGCATGCGATCACTTGGTTTGCATGAGCAACAGAAGTTGCTCTCAAAAGCCAAACTAGGAATTAGCCCACTGCCTTCCCATACCCCTTCCTCAGAAAGGAGAAATGGAGAGAATACTATTTTTTTTGTCCTTATTGAAAGTGACAAAGTGTTTTCTCTCCCATTGGAAAGTTAAAGAATCAGTCCCCTTTATACAAAAAGAATTTTGATTTTTCTTCAATTTGTTGCTCTAAAAGATTATATAAATCTTTCAAGCTGAAGATTCTGGTTTTATATCCATTAGTAATCATGATGATGATCTCAGTGATGAGAAGAAGGGAATTCTGAAAACTACTCTCTCCTCCCCCACCCCGAATCACTGTAATACGCATATATTTAGCTCTAATATTCTAACACTGGAGCAAAAGGTGTTGCCATGTATAAGCTCTGGACTATGAACAGAGATTACGGACTGATGTGGGTTGAATTGTGCTCCCCCCATCATATTTATATATCAAAGTCCTAACCCTTAGTACCTCAGAGTATGACTTTATTTGAAAGTAAGGTTGTTGCAGGTGTAATTTGTTAAGATGAGGTCGGTAGGGGGACCCTAGTCCAATATGACTGATGTCCTTATCAAAAGGGGAAACTGGGACACAGACACCCACAGAGAGAGAACACTATGTGAAGATGAAGGCACAGACCTGGATGATGTTTCTATAAGCCATCAAACCAACAGAAGCTGGGGGAGGGGCACGAAACAGATTCTCCCTCATAACCCTCAGAAGGAACCAACAATGCTGACACCTCCATCTCAGACTTCTTTTTTTCTATTTTTATTATATATTGACAAATTATAGTTGTATATATTTATGGGGTACAAAGTGATGTTACAATTTATGAATACAACGTGGAATGATTAAATCAAGCTACTTAATATATCCATTACCTCAAATAGTTATCTTTTTTTGTGAAGAGAGAGCATTTGAAATTTATTCTCTTAGTGATATTGTAATGTACAGTACTCAATTATTAGCTATATTTGGTACACTGTGCAATATACCTTGTAAAAAATCAAAGTTATTCTTTCTCTCTAACAGTTCTTTACCCTTTGACTCTCATCTCCCCATTCCCCCTAGCACCCTCAGCCTCTGGTAACCACTGTTCTGCTCTCTGCTTCTATGAGTTCAGTTGTGTTGGATTCCACATATAAGTGAGTACATCTCAGACTTCTAACCTCCAGAGCTGTGAGACAACAAATTTCATTGTGTAAGTCACTCAGTTTGTGGTACTTTGTTATGGCAGCCCTTGCAAACTAATACATAAACATTCTCTCTTTCTTTCCCCCTCTCCCTTTCTCCCTCCCTCCCTCCCTATCTCCCTCCTTCCCTCCCTTTCTTCCTTCTTTCTCTGGTGGACTTCATAGAAAAGGAGGCTGGAAGATAGGAACATAATTTTCCTTCTAAGCCACTGATGGGCTTTAATATTTTTTAGCATGAAAAAATACAATGCTTGTTTTAAAGCCCATCCACACCTTATCTTGACAAATGCTGGTAATAATGGGCAAAAGGGACCGCCCCAAGGAACACACATGCCAGTGCCTGCTTCATGTGCTTAAAATCAAATCCATGGCTCCTAAAACTCAATAGTTCTTTTCAGGACTTTAAAGAACCCTAATTTTACCTTTGTTTTTCCCACTTTGGCTTTTTCCCTTCCCTGAAGAACCAAGTTTTCAACTTGCTGAAAAGCTTTACTTTGCCCAGACCTATTCACTCACCTCCAAAATGGAGCAGAAGCAGTTTTCTACTCTATCTCTCCTTTCCCAAGGAATAATTTTACCTCCCCTACTCTACTCCCATCCCTCCACTCAGAAAGCAGTCTACCTCTCTTTAATACTTGTTGTTGCACATCTTTTCTCCCCATTGCTATGTGAAGGATGTATTTCCAGGACCATTGCTTGGCGTTATATTTGCTGTTCTAAGGGCTTCTTTATCAATGGCACAGCACCAAGGTCACTAACACTTGCATCTGAACATCTGTGCACACCCATATACTCTCACAGAGTTGTCCTTTGTTTCCTAAGATGACGATACTATAATAAACTCCAATGTGTGTGCACTTGCACTCGATCAGGCCACTCTGAGAACATAAGTTCTTTTGCCAAATGTGCCTGACACCTATTCTTGGACTAAAGACTATCCAGATCCCAGAACTGCTTGATATTCTTAGAGCTGCTGCATCCTCATCCATTGGGGGTGAGACTGAAGCTTCGGTTCATGAAACAGCAAACTCTGGTCCTGCAGCTGCCTGGGTCTGTGGGCTGTAGCAATTCCACAGCCATCCATGGTGTCACCACATTTCTTGAAGCTGTTATAGGCAAGTAGACATCTGTGGTTTTGCCCACCTGACATTAATTCCCCCTTCTTTCCTAGTTTTTCCACTTTCTGTGTAGTTTAGATGCCAGCCTTACTTACTCATCTTTAGGCCTCTACCATTAGTGAAAGAACGGGCACATGACCCAAGCCAAGACAATGAAATTCAATCTAGTACCTTGTGATAAGATCGCTGGGAAAGAGTATTGTCTCTGTTTGACTTGAAATTGGGAGAATGTAAACCTGGAGCTTCTGGGGGATGCCGGGCAGAGGAAATCTCCTAAGAACGACGCCAAGCTGAGAGATCAAGGTGGGATAGGAGGGTGGTACCGTTGTTTTGACAGTATCTGCCTCCTTGGAGCCAGCTAAGCCTAAAATTTTCAGTTATATAAGCCAAGAAATTCCCTTTGCTTAGGCCGTTTTGAGATAAATTTTCTGCTGCTTGCAACTGAAAGCATCCTAATATAGCCATTTTTTCTTCTGGTCTTTCTTCTGTCTTCTACCTCTTGCTTAATAGTTATTTTAGTTTGCGTGTATTAGATTTACATGTTTAGCCATTTCATAACTCTGTTGGAATGAACTTCACTTCAGTGTGAGTGGGGGGTCCAGTGGGCTTACTGTTACTAATTTTATTCTTTGACTTGGATAATTTATAGTTGGTTGACAATGAAAATTTTCTCCAAATCCGGTAATGTTTTGTCCTAGAATCAGGCACTATAGCTGTCCAGAAGGTCAGAAATCATCAGAACTTGCTATAGGCTTATGACCTCATTAAAAGCTCAACATTGTGCTGGTACCATCGGTCTATCAGGTTCTTAAATGTCAAGATGATCTTGGTTTATTTCTGGACTTTGTCAATCAGTTTATTACATGCTATCTGCAAAATAGAACCCAATGATATCCTCATTCCGGGCTGAATACAGGATTTTCTTGGTGCAAGCTAGTATGCAACTTTGGTTGGGTAGCTGCTATAAAAACTGTTCACAAATGGTTATAATGAACAAAAAGGACAATAAAGTGGAAAATTGGAAAATATGACTATTAATCCAAAGGTACTAGAAACGCTGCTTCTTAACACTTTTCAAGCAAGAGAAAAGAAGACAATGACAACAATCTCCACTTAAATAGTATCTATTCCCACTGACAATGAAGGACACACAGACCCCTTATTTATAAGATCCCTTATTTATCACTTTTTGTAACAAATCCTACTAAAAAATCAAGTATCTTTTATTTGATATCTTAAATTGGAGAGTCCTCTGCTGTCGTGGAGTTTGATTTCCCTGACAATGTAGGCATGTCCTCTACATCCTTCCTAAATGGCTATCCAGCCTCCTTCTGAGTGTCAAAATGTCTCCAGGGATTGACATCTCTGTCCATTGAAGGCAAACTCATTTTTACAGAAAGTATTCCCTTGTGCTGACCCATAGCCTCTCTCCTCTAACTTTTGAGCACCAGAATTTTGCTTAGGGGAACTTAGAGATCACTCAATCCAACAACTTCATTTTGTGCCCAATGATCTGCCTTCCAGAACAGAGTATCTAATCATCTTCTCTGTAATGGCTCTTTCCAATATGTTATGACAGCATTTGTGTTCTTCCCATCACACTTTTTATCCGGGATAAATACACACAGGTGCTTCACTGCTTCCTTACCCTGGCCCAAGTTCCCTAATTTCTTGACTTCTAATTCCCCCTTATGATATGATACAGTCTCCCATGATATCCCACAACTATTCATGCAGAAGCTACATTATTTCCTTCCAGGTGCAAAACTAAAAAACAGGGGGAAAAACATTTTTCAGTATTTTATACCCATAATTGTTTTAGCCTCCTGAACACAACAGGGTTGGTTATAAATGGCCTATCAATGTTTCTGGCAAAGCCAGATTTTCTACAGATAAATTTGTTAGGCTTCAGATCATCAAGCCTCTCAATAGTATGGAATTGTGCTATTGCAAGGCTCTTTAGCAGTTTAACTTAGACCACTGCTTAATCACTTCAGAGATGGAGCCTCGCTCTGTCACCCAGGCTGGAGTGCAGTGGCGTGATCTCAATTCACTGCAACCTCTGCCTCCCGGGTTCAAGCTATTCTCCTGCCTCCCGAGTAGCTGGGATTACAGGTGGCCACCACCATGCCCAGCTAACTTTTGTATTTTTAGTAGAGATGTGGTTTCACCATGTTGGCCAGGCTGGTCTCGAACTCCTGACCTCAGGTGATCCACCCGCCTCAGCCTCCCAGAGTGCTGGGATTACAGGCATGAGCCACCGCACCCACCCAGCCGTTTTTTGTATATTTATAAAGTATTTTCATACCTATCTTGTTTGATATTCAAAAACTGAATACATGTAAGATTACCCTCCTTTCTTCCCAGTATGGTAGGGTAGGAAAGCTACCACACTGGAAGGAAAGCAGGGCAATGTGTTATTTTCTTCACTTTGCAGATGATGCTCAATGACTCCCCCAAAGTTAGGTTCTAACGAGTTGGTAGTAGAGATAGGACTTACATCCCGTGACTCTTGACTCTCAGATTGCTGTCTTGTTTTCTTTATAGCTACTGTCCTTTGTCACTAAATAGCGTCGTATTCCCTCTAGACAGCACTACTGCTTGAGTAGCTCTCTGAAAGGGAGTAAACTTAGGACCTGCCACCTGTCAGCTGCTACCTGTTGGACCACTCCTAGAGGAACCCATATTTCTGACTATTAGAGTCCAGTGATCTCATTAGAGTTCAAGGCTTTATTCTCCTGTCCCATTTCATGCAAAACTGATTTTGAAATTAGCAAACACTGCAATGCAACAATAATTTTTAAGTGCCCACCTTCCCTTTTTCCCCCTCCCCACTTCAATCTGCTGATGAGAATCAGAGGTTCAATTTATCACACATTGCAAGAAAGGGCAAGATTAGTTTTAAGTCATAAGCCGATAGTGAGTAATGATGAAAAAGAAAAATAAAACTCATTACCTGTAGGACCCCTACTCGCTTTCTCCTTTGCCTCTGGTAATTCACTTATCTTTAGATTCAATAACTTGAGGAACAGGGGAAGGTAGAAGACTGTGAGGGATGAGGGTGAAGCCAAGGGCCACTGAAAATGAGAGGGGAGGAACTCTGCATTCAAATGGGAGACATGTTGTTCTAAGCAGTCTTTGTATAGGAGTAGCTCTCCAGCTAAAAATAGAACTTTCTTTTCCTATATCTCCCCTTAACTCAGTGAAAGAGTTAATGTAGAAGACACAAGGTTGGATAATGTTTTCCTTTTAGATTCTTCTTCCTGGACTGATAGACAATTATAACGGAAGGACAAATCTCTCAACATTCGGGGAGAAAAGTTTCCTTAAGTTCATTTACCTGAATTTGAATGGGGGAGTTGGAGATTAACATGCTAAGTACACTCTAGACAAGCACTCAGATTAAGCATGCCTTGCTCTTTCACCTTAGGTCTGTCAAGCTTAAAATTAGCTCAAGATTCAACTTCACTGTGGTTTTGCTCCAGGTCTCTAAACACTTGGCACAACGTACTTTGTTGGTGATGGTTTGGGATTTAACCTTGAAATCAAGTAGTTACTTAATTTAATTATCCAAATCGCTGTGTAGACTAATAGCCAATGCCATTTTATTTTTAAAAAAATGTTTTTGCCAACTTTTAGACTTTGTACTAAGAGTCTGTCTTAAGTCTTTTATTACTGTTGAGAAATTTGCAACTATTTTTTCCCCAATAGTAAAGAGGCATGAAATGTTCTAAGATCCTGGCTTCAGGAACTAGATGCCTACTAGGACCTTAGAACAAGAAACTGGAATATTAGGAGAGCCAATTATGGGGGTGGGAAGAGATAAAAGATAGGTGGTAAACAAAAATAATCCAAAAGAAAATATAAATGCTAAACTGATTATTACAGGAACAAAAAAGTGCTAAAATTAATCAGGTACACATACCAGTGATGTCATATTTACAGGGGATAAGGAAAAATTTCTTGACCAGATTTTAGGTTAATGTCCTCTTGGCTTTCTGGAGAGGCTATGGTATTGTCAAGCTTATGGAATTTATGTGGGTTATAAAAACAGCAGAACTATCCAAGAGATTTCTGGATTCCTGAACTGACTATAGGTGTGATATTGAATTTAAAGTTTAGTCAATTTTCCATTAATTTATTCCATTATCAATAAGCCAGTTTAAATTGTTGTGGGAGGTCAAATTTAAAAAGGACATTATTTGCTTTAGATTATGCTGATAAAATACAAAGCATAGCCTATGGAGTACACGCTTTTGGGGCGTGGAGTCCAGGTTGTATCTTACTAGCTGAGCTGCCTTGAGTGAGTCATTTGGCCTCTCAAAGGCTCAGGGCTCTCTGTACTAAAATTACTTTAATATTTGGGAATGATAGTAAGAGGAGTTAAAAATAAAACAAAATAAATTAAAATTACTGTAACATGGCTTTAAAATAATTTAAAATAATAATTAAGGATATGAAAAAATTCTTCTGAGTAAGAAATAGGTTATAAAAAAGATAAAATACAGTATTGGTTTTTAGTAAATATACATGTAATAAAAATGTAGAGCACTAAATATATAAAAGATAGGACAAAGGTCAATAGATATTTGGGTACAGGGATATTTATTTCTGTTTTAACTTTTGTGGATTTTCTGAATTTTTCTTTTGACCATGTATTAATGATGTTGAGACATTTTTAAAATTATAACTTTTAATAATAAAGACCAGATCCTGAAAAAAATGAGTTGAATAATAATAGCTATTTTGGAACTCAAATAAGCTAATGTATATGAACACAAGTTTATAAACTCTAAAGTGCTACTTACTGTTTTTATAATTCCCTAATGCTGGCCCTAGGTTATAAATCAAAAGGGGAAATAAAACATACCCTATAAAAGGCTTCTGCACAGCAAAGGAAACATGAACAAAGTGAAGAGACAACCCACAGAATGGGAGAAGATATTTGCAAACTACTCATCTGACAAGGGATTAATAACCACAGTATATAAGAAACTCAGACAACTCTATAGGAAAAAGTCTAATAATCCCGTCAAAAATGGACAAAATATTTGAAAAGACATTTCTCAAAAGAAGATATACAAATGGCAAACAGGTTTATGAAAAAATTTTCAACATCATTGATCATCAGAGAAATGCAAATCAAAACTACAGTAAGATATCATAATCTTACACCAGTTAAAATGGCTTTTATCCAAAAGTCAGGCAATAATAAATGCTGGTGAAGATGTGGAGAAAAGGGAACAGGTACACTGTTGGTGGGAATATAAATTAGTACAACCACTGTGGAAAACATTTATTAGAGGTTCCTCAAAAAAACTTAAATAGAGCTACTATGTGATCCAGCAATATAGTGCTAGGTATATACCCCAAAGGAAGGAAATTAGTATATCAAAGAGTTATCTGTACTCCCATGTTCATTGCAGCGGTGTTCACAATAGCCAAGATTTAGAAGCAACCTAAGTGTCCATCAACAGATGAATAAAGAAAATATGGTAGTTAATCACAATGGAGTACTATTCTGCCAAAAGAAAGAATGAGATCCTGTTATTTGCAACAACATGGTTGGAACTGGAGGTCATTATGTTAAATGAAATAAGCCAGGAACAGAAAGACAAATTTTGCATGTTCTCACTGATTTGTGGGAGGTAAAAATAAAAATAATTGAACTCAGAGAGAGTATAAGGATGGTTACCAGAGGCTGCAAAGGGTAGTGGGGTAGGTGGGGGGGAAGTCGGGATGGTTAATGGGTACAAAAAAATAGAAAGAATAAATAAGATCTAGTATTTGTGAGCATAACAGTGTGGCTATAGTCAAAAATAATGGTACATTTAAAAATAACTAGAAGAGTATAATTAGATTGTTTGTAACACAAAGGATAAATGCTTGAGGTGGTGGATACATTTACCCTGATGTGATTATTATGCACTGCATGCCTGTATCAAAATACCTCATGTAACCCACACATATTTACACCTGTTGTATACCCACAAAAATTAAAAATTAAAATTAAAAAATTTTACAAACCACGTTTGGGGGGGAAATGGCAATGAATATTACTTTTATTGTATTTCCCTTTTCTTACTTCATCTGAGTCTTTGAAATGCTGTATTCATTTACTGTTTTGGCTTTATTCGTCACAGGTTGTTTGTTTGTTTGTTTGTTTGTTTTGAGACGGGCTTGCTCTGTCACCCTGGCTAGAGTGCAGTGGCACAGTCACAGCTCAGTGCAGCCTCAACCTCCCCAGTTCAAACGATCTTTCTCTTTCCCCTTGCCCCCCAGTTCTACCTGCCCCTCCCCGACCACTGCAACTATCTGGGACTACAAGAATGTGCCACCATGCCCAGCTAAGTTTTAAATTTTTTTGTAGAGACAAGGTTTCACTATGTTGCCCAGGTTGGTCTTGAACTCCTGGGCTCCTGCCTTGACCTCCCAAAGTACTGGCATTATAGGCATGAGGCACCACACCTGGCTATCCTTCAAAGGCTTCTGTATTCGAGTTCTTTATCCACTTATGCTCATGTTAAGAACTGAGAAAAACAATGATTGCTGTAGACTTGTCCATCCATAACTTAACGAAGCAAGTTACGGCACTTGGCCATAGCCCTTGGGAATTTAAATTCCACTGACTGGTGGGGGCCCTTTAAAAAAATAAATAAGTAATATGGTTTCTGCCCGCTTTTCCAGCAAAACAATGGCTTGGTCTTTTGTGGCTTGATAAATCCCTAGAAAACAAAAATAATGAAGCTCATACAATTTGACAACCCCCATGTGAGAATTTCCCAGCTACACAGTCCCGCAGGATCATGGCTGGTGTGTCGAAGACACAGGCTAACCCGTGGCTTTATTCATACCAAATAAACAGTACCCCAGAGTAAATCAAATTAGGTAACCATCACTGGCCATTTTTAAAATGTGAATTCTGAAAGGAATATGGTAATTCAGTCAGCAAAGATGTGCTTGTGAAACAAAACACGTCAGTTCATCTCACTCAGTAGTTACTGGGCAAGAAACTGAAATGAGTAACTTTTAAAAGCCAAATGAAACAATTTACATCTTTATCTTCAGTGATATGTTACTAGTCATTAAGATTTAAGACAATTATCACTTTATGAAATGGGACATGTACAATGAGTAACTATAGTGTAAAGCTTATAAGAAAATGTTTGTGAAATATATTCCAGGATAAATTCATAATCATGCTTTTTAAAGAGGGCAGCTCTATTTTGGCCTGCTTAATTAAGAAACTTTTAATTCTTAATAATAATGAGGCCAGCGCAGAGGCTCACACCTGTAATCCCAGCACTTTGGGAGGCCGAGGTTGGCTGGCTACTTGAGCTCAGGAGTTCAAACTCAGCCTGGGTAATATGGTGAAACTCCTTCTCTATCAAAAAATACAAAAAATTAGCCATGATGGTACGCATCTGTGGTCCCAGCTACTTGGGAGGCTGAAGTGGGGGGACCGCTTGAGTCCAAGAGGTGGAGGCTGCAGTAAACTAAGATCACGCCACTGCACTCCAGCCTGGGTGACAGAGCCAGAAACCATCTCAAAATAATAACAACAATAATAATAATAACCAATTTCCTTCTGCCTGAATTCAAACTCAAAGATTCCCAGGACATGGAGATACCTCTCCATGGATTCTTCCTTCTATGTGGCCTTTTATTGCAGCACTGAAAATTTTTTTTCTTGGGAGTATTTCAAGAAACAGAAGAAAGGCCTTATTTTGTCCCTAGGCTTCCTTTTTTCCCCATTTTGTAACTTTGCCAAAAATGGAAGCACATTATTTGGCTCTTCTCAAAGTTTCAAGACTATTTCAATGCCTTTACAATATCCTTAGCATATTCAGCCATTTTCTCTGGTTGGGAACAAGAGGTTGTCACCTTCAGTATATTCACAAAAAAGCAGTACTCTAGACTTTCTAGAGTACCCCAAGGGCCATGACTTGCACATATCGACACTTTAAAGTCACTTAGGAAAATGCATTCTGTAGAGGCAGATGAATTACAAAGAGGTTCCTCCTCCCTGGCACTAGGGTTCACGGTCAGTGAAGGACAGCTGGGCTTTAACACTTACCTGGAGGGGCACTGTTTCACAGGGCACAGACTACCCTATAGGGTACTCTGGAGACATGCTCTCTTTTAATGGCTCCTTTCTAAGCATGCCTGAGGCCACAGTTATCAGAAAAGAGACTGCGGGCATCATTTCTTTAGCACCAGAAATCTCTCCAGTTTCTGCCTCCCAGGTTTCCTTCAAATGTTCACTCTCTTCTGTTCTGTCTAGTTCTCTCCATCCCACTGAAATGAACCCAAGTTCTCCCTCTTTGGCCAGTAATTCTCAAACTTTTTTGACCAAGGCTAACTTAGGTCAGCAGAAGGCTCTTAAGACTTGGCTGGGTATGGTGGCTTATACCTGGAATCCCACTGCTTTGGGAGGCTGAGGCAGGAGAATCATTTGAGGTCAGGAATTTGAGATCAGCGTGGGCAACATAGCGAGACCCTGTCTCTAAAAATAAAAATTAAAGAAAGGCTCTAAGACTCATATACTCCAGCCCTTCCTGCTTTTTTCCCTCAAATTATCTGATAACAATAAACTGTTGTTGCACAAGCACACTTTGTGAGGATTATGTGAATATCTGCTTTAGCAATATTGGTATGGATTATTCCTATGTGTACTACAATCCATATTTGGTTTAAAGTTTTATTATAGAAAACTTACAGATCATAAATTGTGTCAACTTATACAGGCATCACTATCCTACTGCAGGGTTAACCAAACAACCCACTTCAAATAACATAGATGGTGATAAAGGTAAATGAAATGTAATTTATAATTAAAAACCAGGAATAGAAACCGCCGAAAAGCACAACCAACTCAATACAGCGCTGATGTTAATATAAAGCAACCGTCCCTAAAATTGAGGATATTTCAACAATCTGCTCATCCATGTTTTTAGTGGGAGCTCTTCAAATATTGCCAAGTATTGCCTGGCAGCCAGGTGAATACTCAGGTGAGCCCCAAGTAAACTCTAGGTACGTGCTAATTTTTTGTTTATGAATATGAAATACTACTATTAACAACTCAGCAGTTTTTAAGTAGCTTTTAGACACGCACACACATACACACACACACACACACTCACACGAAAATCTAGGTTATCAAGGACCATTTGCTAGTAAGATCCAAAGAAAAGACATATTAGGGGATGCTTGTAGAACATTAGGAGGACGCTTGTGGCCTACCAGTTCATTTCTTGAAAATCGCTAGTTAGGCGGTTGGCTTGGCTTTTTGATTCGGCTTCTTGAGATGCGCAGTTACCTTTTCTGATTCTCACATTGCTGCTACAGGGGCATCCTAACCTTGTGTCCTAGCAAGCAACCCAGTTCTGCCATGACTTGGACCTCCAAATCCCCAGTCTCTCACTGGAGTCTCTCTTTGGGAGGGAGAGTCAGATGTTACCCAGTAACTTGGGAGCTTCCCAGTTACCACCCTGGAGTATCTGTGATGACATAATGGGAGGCCTTGAGTGATACATGGTGGAGGGAAGTCAGAAGACCTGGTCACAGACCACCTCTGCCTTGCCAGCTGTTTGACAGCAGGCAAATCACCTCAATTGTCAGCTCACATTTATCCTCTGAAAAATGAAAATACAGTGACACACTGATAGCAACATTTTGGTCAATCATGGACTACATAATACAGTGATCCCATAAGATTATAATACTGTATTTTCACTGTATCTCTTCTAAATTTATATACACGAATATTTGCCATTGTATTACATTTGCCTACAGTATTCAGTATACAAACATGCTGTATAGGTGTGTAGCCATGGACTATACCATATAGCCAAGGTGTGTAGTAGGTTTGTGTGAGTACCCTCCATGATGTTTATAAAATGACGAATGGCCTAATGATGTATTTCTCAGGGCTTATCCACATTGTTAAGCAATGCATGACTGTAATAATACCAACCTCAAAGATTTCTTGTGAAGATCAAATGAGATAATGTAAGTGATAAATAAATTCATTTATAAAAGTATTACCTGTTATTGTTGCATAGAGGAAATGTTCACGCAAGCATCTTGACTGTTGTTTACAAAGTATGCCTGAAATTAGGATTGCAATCATTTATAATAATGACAAACAATCCAAACTGTCAACTATGAAGGTCAAATTCAAAGATCGCACAGGTCCTACAGACTGTTGAGAAAGAGTTGGGAATTACTGATTCCGCAAGTAAATATCTCAGTGATCCTGAATCCCTTTCTTTTTTTCCTTCTCATGGCTTGGAGAGCAGGACTTAATTCATATTAATTCTAAACATTAGAAATGACAATTGGTTTTTTCTTTTTTCTTTTCCTTCATCCCACTTGAGTTTCGGAGCTCCAAGAGGACAGTGGCTGAAGAATGCTAGGAATTCTTCCTTCTACCCAATCAGGAATGTGTCCTGCCTGGGGAACTTAGAAGGAATGTGAGGGCTGCCAGATAAGCCCCAGCACTTGAAGCAGTCAGAGCAGGGGACAGTGGGCTTATTACCGGAAAGAGCCCTCCTCTAGAATCAGGCTCTCCTCAACATCCCCAAGAGGCTGTTCTTAGGCTGACAGCGGAGGTCAGGGCTTGTGATGCAGGAATAACCTTTGCAGCCAATAAGTGAAGAGACAGCTCAGCTGGATGTTTGAAACAAAGAACGGCAGTGTTTTTAGTCTTTGGGGAAAGTACATGGTCATGGTACATGGCAGAGAATTTTTTTTATTGCAGAGGAGTTTTTGGATCAATACATATATGGGCTTGAACATGGGCTCTGCCATCTGCCAATTAACTGCATAAGTGGGGTTATATACTCTGTGATAACAACAGTACCTACTTCTTATGGTTGTGGGCAAATTGAATAAAATAATGTATATAAAATACTTCTCACAATGCCTCTCCATAATTTTGGACTATAAAGCCTATTTTCACATGACTAACTTTTAAAGAGTCTTGATACCCTGCATTTATTCAAAGTGTTATAGTATACAATGTGTTTTCATATTTGTTACCTCTTTTTAATTGCATTAAGCAATGGTATAAACTTGAACACTCTTGGGATGATTTGTGGATATGTTACTCTTTTGGAACAAATAATAAGATGTCAGCTTTGGCAGTTATCACAGGGCCTCATCTTAGCTCTTACCCACACCTTGCCCCTGTCACGGTTTTTGCAGGGAGCTGCCAGTCACAGGCAGGCTGCCTTTCTCAAGTACACTGGCATTGAACTCGTGTAGCCACTCTTACCCAGGCACTAGTGGGAGCTTGGAAGAAGTTGTTCTTAGAGGTCAAAGAGAGGCCCAAAGACTTTAGGTGTTCTGTCAGGTAGGGTTGCCCTTAAGTGGCCTCTAGAACATCTAGGCTGCCTACCTGATCCCCTCAAGCCTGGATCTCTAAGTTTTGCATGCATTGGAGAAGATCTGCCCTGCACCATGCCCCTAACCGGGTTTTCCTTGCCTGCTGCTTTGCTTCTGCCAATCTTCCTGGAAAAAGGGTTGGGGAGGCAGGATTCTATCTATCTTAACCCTTTCTTGTTCAGACAAGAACTCCTGGAACAATGTTGTTCTTCAGTGTGACCATGGCGCTTGGCATTCCTGAGGTCGTGGCACTGTTCCACTTCCCTGGACCCTGAATTTAGACTCATACAATTAGATGAGACCTGTTGAGTCTTTCTATAGACTTGATCTTGGATTTTCAGCTTCCTCTTAGTGTGGTGGGGATGAGGATGCAGTTCTGACCTAGTGCCTAAAGCCACTCTGAGCTTCCTGGAAACTCTTTCTTCCCCAGTCTAGGTCCTTTTGTATTATCACCCATGGACTCTGGACATGGAGCCTCATGTCCAGCTGGAAGCAAACTTAATTCTACACTGACTGCCTTAATGCCTCTAGGATGGTTCCTATATGCCATCTACCTCCCACTCCGTATATCTCAGAGAAATTTCATCCTTTATTGGTAGTAAGGACACATTGTTTTGGGGGGAAAACACACAAAACCATTGCTTTTTTTGACCCTCTTACATTTCTAAGGGCAAGCTGGGACCACAGCTCTCTGAGTTGGCAGGGAGGCTAGTGAGTGAGGGCCAGGCCCAGTCTTGTGTGTAGGGACTCAGGATGGAGTTTGGAGGAACTTTCCCGTATGAGAATTTGGACCTGGGACAAGGGTCTAAAGCAGAGTCTAAAGGATGCAGTCAGCCGTCTTATGGTGTGGTCTTTGCTAGTGAAAGGCAGAAGATATTCCAAGGTATGATTAGATTGGGGGTAAGGGATGAATGGAGGTTGCCTACATGTGGCCAGACTCCAGACAGAAGGATCGGAGCAGGATCCAGTCTGAATAGGTGAAGAGAGACAGAACACTAGGGTTCCCATTACTAGCTAAAGTTGTGAGCAGGGTCAGACATTCAACAACACATTTTAAAATACAGCATCAGGCAAATGTATACCTGACACTGAGAGTAGCTTGAGCATCAGTCCAAATTTCTTCCTCAGACACCCTCTCCTGCTTATTTGTCTGCTTTGCCTGCCACTCATGACCATGATTTGGTTGCTACCCCTCCTAAAATATTCAAACCCTGTACCCGCCTTCAGCTTTGCCTGACAACTACCCTCCACCCCACTCTACCTTTGCTTCTCATCTCTGGATATGTTTACTCTAGGATGTTTCATGTGCCCTAAACCCATGATTTCCCCCTCAAATCTACTGCTCCTCCAGCCTTCCCTGTTTTACTGACTGACACTGAAGCTAGAGAGCTGAGGGTTATCATAGTCTCATTGTACCTTTCTATCCACCATGTGCATCATCGCTCTGGTGGTTAGCCCATCTCTATTCCACAATGCTCTTGGGCTGTGGTAGACATCACCAGTGCCTGCCTATATCCAATTCTTCATTTCTTCCTGGACACACAAGAGACTACTTCCTGACCCACTTCCAATTAGGCAGAGCCATAAGACTAGTTTGGGCCAATGAAATGTGAATGGAAATTCGTTTATTATTACTAGTCTAAAGCAATGAAAAACTCTTTCTCGATTCTCTTTATCTGAGACTTTTCTACTGTTGTGTTGAATGCAGATATGTTATGTTGAGGTTGTAGAATCACCGAATCGAAGAAGCCTGGATAGCAGTCATGGAGGATGGCTGCCTTGGAGAGATGATTAGATCTGCAGCAGATGCTGCATGATCAAGAAATAAACTTTTGTGTTAAGTGACTCAGATGGGATCATTTACTACTATAGTATAATCCAGCTTATCCCGACTAGTACAGTCACGAAGGCCTGTTGATTTTACCACTTCATAATATTTGAATCAACTTCTCTATGGTATCTCTGCTGCTGTAGCTCAGGACCTCAACATCTCCCACCAGAGCTAGTGGAAAAGTTTTAAAACAGTCTCCTTGCCTCCAGTTTGACATTCCTCAAACTCATTCTCCAGGCACACTAGAATGGTCCTTGTATAATTCAAATCCAATCATGTATCTTGGGTTACTCTGCTTGGTTGGCTTCCTGACAGTGGTTTGATGAATAGTGCCACATGACAGGGCTTCTCCCCAGCCAACCTCATCTTCCATCTCTCATCTCCTTCCATTTTATACCTGGCAATACTCACATGTTTGTGGTTTCCAGAATAATCCATGTTGTTTCATGCTTCCATGCCTTTGTTCATGCTGTTCCATTTATCCGATACATGTTTATTTACCCTTCACTCTCTTCTTTGCCTGGCTAACTCCTATTCTTCCAGACTATGTTTAAAACCACCTTTACTGAGAAAGTTTCCTGCTAGATTTAATATCGCCCCTTCATACTCCCACGGCATCATCTGCACTCGAATGACCACATTATATTGCATCTGTTTATGGGTCTCTCTCCCCTGTGAGGGTATAAATTTGAATAGGTTGATTCTGGTCAGACAGTGGGTACTCAGCTGTAGGAAATGCTGAGGTAATGAGATTCAAAGATGATGTGGACACTCAGGGATCATCTTTGGACACAGATCCCAGGATGATGGACTGTGATATACACTTGAAAGTTCTGGCCTGAGAGCGTCATCACTGAGGTGGGCCTCCAGGTCTGACAAGAGTGGGGTGGAGGTTCTGACTTCATGACAAGCTTAACGAATGGTAGGCTCAAGGAATTATTAACTTTCTGCCCTAGTCAAGATTAGCTCGAGAACTGAAGAAATATTACATTGAATGGGAACCATGAAGAGACATCACTTTGAGAAACAGGTAAGGCAGAAGCAGAAGAAAGAAGGTGGGACCTATTTTCTTTCCTTTTTTTTTCTTTTTTTCTTTTTCTTGAGATGGAGTCTTGCTCTGTCACCCAGGCTGGAGTGCAGTGGCACAATCTTGGCTCACTGCAACCTCTGCCTCCCAGGTTCAAGCGATTCTCCTGCCTCAGCCACCTGAGTAGCTGGGATTATAGGCACCTGCCACCATGCCTGGCTAATTTTTATATTTTCAGTAGAGACGGGGTTTCACCATGTTGGCCAGGGGATCTCGAACTCCTGACCTCAAGTGATCTGCCCACCGCGGCCTCCCAAAGTGCTAGGATTACAGGCATGAGCCACCGTGCCCAACCATAACTTTATAAGATCATTGACACGCTTTCTAGATTAGGCTTAGGGAGTAATCACACATTTTGGCTTTCTTGAACAACTATAATAATAAATGCAGTAGATTCTTAGTATTCGTGATAGTTATGTTCTATAAAGTCACTGAGAACACTGATTAGCAAATAGTGAGCCATCACCCCTAGGGAATATAGAGGATTAGATTCCTGCAAGCCTCTTGTCACATTTTTGTTAACCAATCAATACATAATCATGTTTTGTGTGTGTTTCTGTTTAAAGATGCCTTGTTTACTTTAATATATATTGTTGATTAACTTTGAACATGGCCAACAACAGCATAACTCATGGCTGAACAAAGCTTATCTAGCACATATTTTCTCTGTAAGGTGATTTTTGTACTTAGGAACACTAGATAGCACTTTAGCACTACACTTGGGGTCCATCTTAAAAAGCAAAATCGGTTGGGCTCAGTGGCTTATGCCTATAATACCAGCACTTTGAGAGGCTGAGGTGGGTAGATCACTTGAGATCAGGAGTTTGAGACCAGCCTGGCCAACATGGTGAAACCCCGTCTCTACTGAAAATACAAAAATGAGCCAGGCGTGGTGGCAGGCACCTATAATTCCAGCTACTCAGGAGGCTGAGGCAGGAGAATCACTTGAACCTGGGAGGCAGATGTTGCAGTGAGCCAAGATTGCACCACTGCACTCCAGTCTGGGCGACACAGCAAGACTCCATCTCAAAAATAAATAAATAAATAAATAAATTATCAACAGAAACACAAATGTGAAAAACATGGCATTAAATAGATTGCAAAAAGGACACTTGTTTACAGTATGAGAGCTGGAACAAGAATGCATAGCATCACCTTGTTTAACCTCAGCTGGGAATGTATATATCAGATGACTCAAATTTTTCACTGCTCTGTGCATATCCATGAATGACAATGAAAGCATAAGTGTTGATTTTGGGGTTACAAATAACTTTTAGTGTGTAGGCAAATCCCTAAATATGAAATCCATGAATAATAAGAATCTACTGTAGCTTCAAAACCTACCACGTGGCTTTGAACTAGGTGCTTTACAAATACACATGTTGCCGAGTTTACCAACTTTTCATTCTTCAGTGAGTGAGATGACATAGAGTTAATATGGTGAGCATATCCTTAAATGCATAGGCTATCACCATTGAAACAACAGGACTTTCTAGTAAGATTAGTGTCACACAATATTTATTTATTGAGATGGAGTCTGGCTCTGTCGCCCAGGCTGGAGTGCAATGGCACAGTCTTAGCTTACTGCAACCTCTGCCTCCCAGGTTCAAGCGATTCTTGTGCCTCAGCCTCCTGAATAGTTGGATTACAGGTGCCTGCAGCCACGTCCAGCTAATTTTTGTATTTTTAGTAGAGACAGGGTTTTGCCATGTTGGCCAGTCTCATCCTGATCTCCTGACCTCGGGTGATTTGCCTGCCTTGGCCTCCCAAAGTGCTAGTGCTGGGATTACAGGGGTAAGCCACTGCACCCGGCCTCATGCAATATTTATATTAAGCTTATGCATGCATTAATGGAGTTGGAAACTTGTAATAGGCTAGGCTTCTGCTCCGTTGGGAAAGTTCTGAGCTCTTGTAGAAAACTAAGAATACATTGCACAGTCAGCAACAGAGCTATTGACTAATTGCTTAAAGACCCTCAGATTGTTTACTAAGGTCTGAAGAGAATCTTCCTTATAGGAAAACATGCTTGGCAGTTAAGAGCACAATCACCCAGCTTCTGAATATTCCCAGGCAGCATCACTGGAGCCCAAAACAGTCAAGTAAACAAATTCAAAGCAACAAATATGTCCTTAAGGACACTGACTCATTGAATGGGAAGCCAAATTGTCAGCAAGTTTTAGACAAATAGACTAAATGTTTGTGTCCCCTCAAAATTCATATGTTAAATCCTAATGCCCAGTGTGATGGCATTCAGAGATATGGCCTTTGGGAGGTAATTAGGTCGTGAGACTGGACCTGTCATAAATGAGATCAGAACTCTTACAACAGAGGCCCCAGAGAGCATCCTCACCACCTTCTGCTGTGTAAGAACACAGTGAAGCTGTCTATGAACCAGGAAGTCGGCCCTCACCAGACACTGAATCTGCTGGTGCCTTGATCTTGGGTTTCCTAGCCTCCAGAGCTGTAAAAAATACAATTTCATTGTTTACAAGCCACCCAATCAATGCTATTCACTTATAGTAACTTATAGAACTAAGACACAGACCAAATACCTGCAAAATGAGGATCTTGTCCAATTATCTATGTGCACGCAGTCTTCCTATCTGCAGCTTGCTTTCCATTCAGGTCAGTCTAGACTCTGTTCCAAACTATGTGGTGCTCATTCCTCCTCCTCCTCTTTATTCTTGCCAGAATGCCATTCTCTTCTTCAGTCAAATTACCTTTGACTAACAAGACTCAGTTCAGTCCCACATCTTCCATTAACCTCTCCTGGATCTCCTCAACCAGCCACCCATAACTTCCTTGGATCATCCAAAATCTGGCTCATTTGTCCCTTCATCTGTAAAAGGGAAGCAACAACACATGCCTCTCCGGACTTTTGTGGGACAGCGTGTGAATGTGCCTGACTCAGGGCCTGACACGAAGTGGATGATCAATGTTGGTGATATGGATTTGGAATTAGGTTTTTCATTTTGGTTCATAGGGATTAACCTCTTATTTCCCCTTCATAGGCAAATGTTATGAAGATAATGTATATTGTGAAAGACAAGGCAATAGCAAGAAAAAGCATGCATAGGGGCAGTGATTTCCAAATTTTGAATTTTATAGGCCAGTGCAAGAATTTTGAAAACTGACATCAGGTTGCTTAATATTTCCTTTTTGCCCCAAATCTTCCTAGTAACTCTTTAGTCTTATATCATTTTGTTAACAAAAATAAATAAATTGTAAAAGCAAAAAGGTAGGAAAGACACAATATCAGAAGTTTATATTCTGAAAATGAATATATTCAGTATCAGGAAAAACTCACCTTACTCTTCCACTTCCCTGTTTTTTCATTCATTAGCCAAATATTTATTAAGTGATATGCACCAGGAATTTTTCTAGGTGGTAAACATGACAGGGAAGATCCCTGTATTCAGGGAGCTTCCTTCCTTCCTTCCTTCCTTCCTTCCTTCCTTCCTTCCTTCCTTCCTTCCTTCCTTCCTTCCTTCCTCCCTCCCTCCCTCCCTCCCTCCCCCCTTCCTTCCTTCCTTCTTTCGTTCTTTCTTTTTTTTTTTTTTTTTTTTTGACAGTGTCTCACTCTGTTGCCCAGGCTGGAGTGCAGTGGTCGGATCTCAGCTCACTGCAAGCTCCGCCTCCCGGGTTTACACCATTCTCCTGCCTCAGCCTCCCGAGTAGCTGGGACTACAGGTGCCCACCACCTCGCCCAGCTAGTTTTTTTGTATTTTTTAGTAGAGATGGGTTTCACTGCGTTAGCCAGGATGGTCTCGATCTCCTGACCTCGTGATCCGCCCGTCTCGGCCTCCCAAAGTGCTGGGATTACAGGCTTGAGCCACCGCGCCCAGCCTCTCTCTCTCTCTTTCTTTCTTTCTTTCTCTTTCTTTCTCTCTCTCTCTCTCTTTCTTTCTTTCTTTCTTTTTTTGTATCAGAAAACAGGTCATGGAAACCTCATAACCAACCAATGTCAACCCAGTCACTGGCCCATGCACAGGCATCTAGGAGCTATGGCATGACTCCTTAGACACTGATAAGAAGGTCCAGTTCCTGCTTCTAAGCTCTCAAGGAGGGAGCAGGAAGCTGTCACACACAATATGCAGAGACTGGGAGTGTAGAGGCAGATGAGCAAAAGCAGCAACTCTGCCCAAGCGTCTTCTCCCTCAGGCCAGTGAGTGTGCTGGGCTGAGGACAAGTCCTCAGGCCATTACTCTTTGTGAGTACAACCCCTATATATAAACAGAAAATTATCATTTTTCTAGAAGTTATCATTTTTCACCACGAAGGACAACAACATATAATTTAGTCCAAAGAATCCCGAAATACAGGGCACAAGTGATTTGAAACAGTTGTCAAAGTGTGGAGATAAGTCTCAAGAAAAGACAGAGGGGAATGAGATAGTCTCAGCCTGACTATATTGGGAGTTCCTCAGTTTGTGTCTCACCAGGATTCCAAAGAAAATAGCTAGATGTTGTGAAATATGAGCTTTCAAAAGTGCTATAGAAAACTTTTAGCACTGTTCAAAGCTGGGAACACTCAGCCAATAAAAATAAGATACTTGCTCTTATTCTGAAACCCCAAATTAAACAAACTAAGGTCAGAGTAACAATTGTGTTTCATTCTAGCATGCCTCAGTGAGAAACTGGAGGAGACGGCCCTGGGACTGAGAAGCCCCCTGTACCACCTTGAACTGTTAGATTAATTAGATGACATTGTATTTATATTGTGCTTTCTTTCTAAAAGTCACAATCAAGGGAATGTAGCACCTAACATAAACCATCAGAACTTGTCACAATACTTTCCATATGTAATATACTGAGAGTCTCACGTGACAGTCTCCAGTATCCCAGCCTAAGATTTGTAAAATGGAACAAAAACACATCTCTATTCCAGAGAAACTCTTCAGAGCTCAAATATGTGTTTAAGAGAGATAAAGAGAGATAGAGACAGAGACAGAGAGAGAGAGAAAAAGAGAGAGAGAGAGATGTAAAAACCCCAATGACATTTTCCAGGGCCTCAGTGTCTAGAACTCCTTCTTGCAGCATTGCACTGCAGAGGAAGAAGGAGGTAAAGTGTGTGTCAGCTTCCTGAACACATTGACAATAAGACCAAAAAGAAAATGATCAAGAAACTATAAGCAGAAGGTTCCTCCTTGTCACAGCATTTCAGGAATAAAAAGAAAAAGATTTACTAAAATTAGCCACAATGTTAAACCCTAAAGCAGAAAGCTTTAAATAAGGCAAATGGCCTAAATGCAGAGCTTCAGGCAACTTTATCAACTTCATGTTATACATCATAGCAAGCAAATTAATTATTCCCAGATGTTGGGATGAAGAATGCTGCTGAATTGTTTTGCTTCTCCAACTTTTCAGTATAAACACACACATTCACAGGGTTACTTTCCCTTTTTTGGCTCCCAACATGCAAGTAATTATACACTGTGCAGGATAATGTTGGATGAGCTCTCCTTTGAATACCAAGCAAGTTCTGGGTTCTGTCAGCTTTTTGGATACTACGTCCACAAACATTTTTTTCTGACAGTCTTTAGTAACAACTTGTAAACAAATTGTTTCTAGTTAAAAAAAATATTCAACAGCAGTCCAACCTCATTTATAAATTATTCCAAACTCCTTTAGAGCTGGAGGGGGATAAATTCACCTTAAATATAGTGCAGTTCCTTTTTGCATCAAGAACAGTTTTTCTACAATCCTTGTGAGAAGAGGTCATAATTCATAATAGTTTTTATATTTTTACATTCCTTATGTTTTGTTAACATGTAAACAAAGAGAAGAAAAAAGCAGGTTATGAATCAACTGTGAATTGAGAATGTGTTTAGGATTAAACACAGATTCTATGACCACGGCCAAAATGAAGAGAGTAAAGGGTCATATTTTCTACTCCAGCTCCAAAGTTTCATAGGGCAAATTTCTGCTGTCAGGTGAGTCATGGAGGGATTTTTTGGGGGGGGCTACCTGGGGCCTTCACACTTTTTGGAGTAATGAATTTGTCCTGGGTCTTCATGTGATAAAGCACAGGTGTGTGTGTAAAATATGGAAGTGGGGAGATAAAGACAACACAGGAAAAACCCTAGAAATTGTTAAAGAAAAAAAACACATTTTCTGCAGAAGGGAGAAATTCTGTAGTTCTGCCAACTGCAACACAAATGACAGGAAAAGTTCAAGGAAAGTTGATATCTAAAAAGAAATAAATAAAAGGAAATTCAATGAGAAACAATATTCAGGTCAGGTCAAAGCCTAGAGAAAAATGCTCATTCAGAAGTGGGCTGCCATCCTGCTTTTTCTGAAGTGAACAGCTGCTGGGTATTGAAACCAGCCCTCACAATTGGGTCCCTGCCACACTGGCAACTCTCTGGTGTCTGTGATGGAGTGACCAAGGCACAATGGGGTGGTTCCATGGCCCAGAAGCACTCTGGCTATAGATTAGGTAGGTTGTGTGTGTGTGTGTTTTCCTTTGTGTGTATTTGGGGGACTTTGATTCCTGGGTTTGTGTTTGGCTATTGGAAACTTTTCCAACCTATAATAAGCCCTGACCTAAGTGACAAATTTTCATGCAAATAGCAGCATGGAAAGGAAGCACTGAGGTGTTCAACAGGCAAATAATGTATTTCCAGTCTCTTTAAAATGATTTCTTACAGATCTCTAGCAGGTTCTGGGTGTTTGTACCTGGTCCCTTGGATTGTAACTTTAGGATGTTTTTTTAAAACAATGCCCTGCTTGCTTTTTATATTTGTAGTTTACAATAACACATGATCCTAAAAGGAAAAGCTATCATAATCTTACAAACTGAAAAAGTTAGCTAATAAAGACTGTGAAATTGAAAATACAGCCTATAGCTTATATATTATAGATGTAGAGCTCCAATAATTAGCACATTCAACTGTTGAATTCACCATCATGGTTTCATTAGTCTTGCAAGCTAAAAATTTTATCTACCAGTTAAGTATAAAGAAACCTCCAAAATAATAACCTCATAATGTAGCATAGTAAGTGATAGCATAGACTTGAGAGCCAAACTGCTTGAGTTCCAATCCTGCCATTTATTAGCTGTGTAATTTTGGGCAAGTTACTTAAACTCTCTATGACTTTATTTCCCCTCTATAAAATGATGACAAGAGTAGTACCTTCCTAGTAAAGATGATTGTGGGTATTAAGTGAATTAATATTTGTAAAGTGCGTAAAATAGTGTTTGGTATCATGTAAGTACTTAAAAATAAATAAATAAATAAATAAATAATTTAAAATTATTTTTAAAATAATTTAAACCTTTTTTGATAGTGGGAAATGCCACTTTTGGAATTCAGGACAGCATAGTATATTTCTATATCTATATTCCCACTCAGAAAATGTTAAACTTCTTATTTACATCTAAGACTTGTAACTCACTTGGAGTTGTGCAAGTCTCCTTGAGTTGATGACGCAGCTTGTTTGTGAATTTAGCTAATTTGTAAGTGAGCAAGGGGGAGGGCTTTGAGAAATATACACTGGATCTTCTGATTCATTTGGATCTCTTCAAATGCTTCAGTATTCACTAAAAGCACAAGGTACAGTGCTTGCTAAACTGAGCAAGCATAAGATGCCACCCCATGCTGAGATACCCATCACTGTACTCAGTAGCCAAGGAGTCTCAGCCTCCTGGGCATGGAAAGCCCAGCACTTTTTCACCTCTGTAACAGGTTGGGTTGTATCATTTCTACCACGGCTTGTTCCAGGGCTTTCCATTTCATCCTAGATCTCCATTGGTACTGAAGAGCCCACTCATGTGCTCAGATGCACAATTTTCATGGTGTCCATTCGTATTAGGCCATTCCATTTCTTACAAAGTGTAGAAATGCGTTACCTTCTGTTGTGGGGCTGCCTGAAACTGGCTCTACTATACAATCCTGTTCTTCTGTTTACACTTCCCTAGTTGGGTATGTGAAAACATTTTGTGGCTAGGTGTCAATGGTTGCAAAATGCTTTCACAAATCTTGTTAGGATATTTGGGTGCATTCCAAACAAATATGCTATTCCACTACCCAGAGGATCTATAACTTTTTGGAATCCAGTCTACCTGGAGCTAAGAGGTTAACATTTTAGCCATTGTTTTCCAACTGAGTCACGTACATTCAGTTCTACAAACAAGGACTAGAAGTCATTCTGGGACCTCAAAGAAAATCAACATCTATTTCAGTTTGCAAAATGGCAAAATTCTATTTTTATACAATGAGGGTGTTTCCCCCTTTACAATTATTCAAAATGGGGTCACATCAGCAAGGAAAGGTGAGTACATCTAAGCATAGGGCTGAGTACTGAAAGGACAAAGACAAATTTGCAGATCACCTCAGTTTAACATATATCCTGTTTTCTAAGAAAACAAATGTACTATCAGATCCAGTAAAACTTTCTGTGGAAAATATTTTGGAAGCCAGAAGCAAAATTAGAGAAAGGCAGTATTCTATAGTTAAAGGAAAAGAAGCTGCCACCTAGAAGAAACTCAGACCCACTGAAGCTATAATAGTTTGAGAAGACACAGAATTGAGCAAATTGACTTTACTATTCCAGGAGGTTTAAATAGAAATCTTTAAAAAGCTGTCTACTTTTTCTACATTTTACTCCAAGGATTGAAAAGGCCTTAAATAAGAATGTTGGCTCTAGTATTTAGCTATACTTAAAGCAGACAGGAAATTAGGAGGTACAGGGAAAGCTGCAGTGGAGTAACAGCCAAGAGACCTGGGTTTCCGTTTCACTTTGGACACTTGTCAATGTCTGAAAGGTTACTTTCCCTTTTTGAGATATTAATAACTATGGTGGTGGCAGCAGCAGCTATTAGCAGTAATAGCAGTAGAATTAGTGATAGAAGCAGAAGCAGCAGCAGCAGTAGCAGCAATGATACAAACAGCCATGGTAGTAGCAGCAGTAGTACTAGTAGCAATAGCGGTAGTAGCAGTAGAAGTAGTAATAGCAGCAGCAGCAGCAATAGTAGCAAGTAGCGATAGTTGTAGCCACAGTAGCAGCAATAGTAGCAGTTTCCATTTATTAAGCAGTCTATCCTCAGACACTTGAATAGGAACTATTTAAAGACTATTTAAACCCTTGATGACCTTTCAGAGTAGCTATTTATACCCATATTTAATAACCGAGGAAGCAGGACCAGAGAGGTTATGTAATTTGTTCACTTAGTTAGAAAGTGGAAAATTTGGATTTTGAATCTGGATCAATTGAATTACAGAGCCTTGCACTGCTTTTGGGAAACAGATGTGGTATCAAGCAGGGCTTCGCAAACATGAATGTACATATAGGAATCATGTAGAGACCTTATAAAAATGGAGATTCTGAAGCAATTGGTCTGGTGGGATGGTCGAGACCCTGCATTTCTCACAAGCTCCCAGGTGGTGCTACTGGTCCAAGTGCACTTTGACCAGCAAAGGGATAGTAGAAAGAAAGTATGCTTTCCAGTCACAATCTGTGACCTCAGTTTACTCATCTATAGCAGAAAGGGGTGTAATAAGATAAATTTTAAGGCACATTCCAGGCCTAAAATGCCAGTATACAGGGTGTAATAAGGTGTTAAGAAACCAGACCACACAGGAATGACTGTTATCCGCATGAATTTTTAAACTGGTTTCAGCTGAGATTCTGGTTGTGATTTATGTATCTTCCTGAAGCATCACTGACAGGTGGGGATCAGCCACCCTCACTCAAATTACATTATTGTTAAGCTTTAGACTGAACTAAAATCTTACTGAAAGAGTTCAAAGCACTTCTTTCCATAAGCATCTTTAAAGATTATGAATGTAAAAATAGTTTCTTTTGAGAAGCTTAGATGGCAGGATTTTTCTTTTTAATAACAGAAATGAGAAGTCTCCAAAACCATAATGGTAGCACAATCCATAAAAATATGTTAATGCCTCATTTTAAAGTCTTACAGAAATTGAGGTTTTCTGAGTTAACAAAATAGACTTCATCACAGATGGTCTGAATGATAAAAGGAACCAGCACACTAGTGTAGCAAGACTAAAAACACTGCTCTTAGCTGAGCATGCTGAAAGCCTTTAAGGAAATCTTTCTACATATAGCGTTAAGTGTTGAAGTAAAAATGGTTTTGATTGGCAAGGGCACTTCAAATGCTTTAGGCAAAGCTCAGGGCCATAGGATGTACAATTTTACAAGAAGTTATTTCCAATTAAAATAATATTAAGACATATTTTCTCATCATCTTGTGCCTAACTCAAGACAATGACACCAAGGAAAGCAGTTTTTGCTCTCTTCCAAGAGCTACAGTCCAGATCACTAAGAAAGATGCCATGAGCTTCTTTTTTTGAATTCAAACAAGGGCAGGGGTTGGAGTAGATCACAGTCAAGAGTCTATGAGTCTCTGCAAAAGGATTTCCCAATGGTGAGGAGTGTTAGAAATTGGGATTGGAATCCTTTGATAAGGGCTTTAGAAATCACATAAAAATATACACCCATTTAGAATGGCCTAAATATATTTGTCTGAAGGAATCTAGTCAGGAAATATTTGCTGTCACAATATGCTTTTTATGGTATGCAAGGGTGGCCCATATTTATTTAGCTAACTCTCAATTATCTATGGAGTGATAGCCAAACTTTTTGAGACATGGAGCTACTTTTTTATAAATAATTTCTTATGAGGAACACCAAAATGTGAAATAGATTAAAAACAGAGCTACTCCATTTAAACTTTGGGAAGAAGGATTCCCCTTAGACTCCACTGCAATCAACATGGGCTGTGTTCCAGCCATTAATTGCTGCTTAACACATCACCCCAGAACTTAGTGGCTAAAAACAACACTTTATTATCTCTCTTGGTCCTGTGGGTTGACTAGGACTAGCCAGGAAGTTCTTGCTTGGGGTCTTTCATGCAGTAACAGTCATGATGCCATCTGAAGACTCTGTTGGGCTGGATGTCCAAGATGGCCCCTTCATTCCCTTGTCCAGGACTTCAGTAATCCTTGGATTCTTTCTGTCTCCATGTGGCACCTCATCCTCCAGGGCCTTTTAGTGTGGTTTGTGATTCTCACAGCATGGTGATTTCTGAGTAGTCACATTTCTTACACAGTAGCTGTCTTCTAAGAGACAGGAATTGAAACTGCCAGGCCAATTCATGGCTATGCACAGAACTTGTACACCACAACTTTCATTGTATTCTATTGTCAAATAAACCATGGGGCCTTCCAGGTTCAAGGGGGTGGAGAAATAACCACCTCTTGATGGCAGGTAGCAAAGCCACATTACAGAAGAACATGTGGGATGGGAGATATTGTTGCAGCCATGCTTGGCAAAATGCCATCTGCCACACTTGAAAAGCACTATGGTAATAAGGATCTGAAATAGTGTGGAGAATCAAAATTTACAAACAATCATAGGGTCTTCTTAAAAATTCCGTCCTTATTAGAGATTTTAATTATAATCATGTACAAAATTGAAAGTAGTGTTTGGTTTTATTTACTTTCTCTATTAGCAGAGATACTAATGTTATATCCTATTGGGCAAAATGTTATGAGCTGCTACTTATTGGGAGAAGGGAGGCAATGTGAAAAAGGGAAATAGGGACATCAATGGTGTCAAAACACAGTCAGTCCTCCTGCTCCCTATTTTCTGTATCACAGAACACAACTGGTACAGACACAATGTGACCCCAGAACATTCAGGTTAGAGAGACAGATAGAAAGAAAGCTGCTGCAACATGTAACCATTCCTGCCAATCAATAAAGCAGGCAGCTGGCATTTTGCAGAGCATTTTGAAAGAAAGCAAAGTCTTCTGTAGAAAACAACCAGCAAAAACTTAAAGACTGCACTTTGAAGAACCCATAAGCAAAACCTATAAACCTGCCATTGGAACTAAAATCCTGGGCCGGGCACAGTGGCTCATCCCTGTAATCCCCGTACTTTGGGAAGCTGAGGCAGGAGGATCCCTCCAGGCCAAGAGTTTCAGACCAGCCTGGGCAATACAGCAGGACCCTGTCTCTTTTTATAAAAGAGAAAAAATAAAAAGAACTGAAGGCCTGAAAAAGAGAAGTGGAATCCTAGCACAGAGAGCTGGGACAAGAGGATTTCTAAAACCTGAAAGAACAAGAACAGTTCTTAGGCCATACTAATTAGGGGCTTTCTCTAGTTCCTTAGTCAGTAAGGAAAGGTCAAAGACTACAGAATATACAATAAATAATATATTAAATACAAAACACCCTTTACTACATTCAACTATATGTGAGAAAATATTTAAGTATTCAATTCTCATTTCAGAAAGAGGACTTGGTTGTTCTCAACAAATCCATTGGTTGTCTTCATAAATTCCAAAATTAAAAGACTCTTTAAAACTTCATAGGTACCTGAACTGAATGCACACTGAGTATTATGGTCAAGATTCTTGTGCCCAGAATGGACAAAATCCTTCAGAATTCTTCCTTCCCAAGTTTTATTTATGTCTGGATGTGCCACATGTTACATTACCATATCCATGAGGATGATGGAAAAAGAGTCCAGAATAGTCTGAGACTCAGTTTTGGCTCTATGAATTACCCTGTGTAGCTCCAGCTGGAAGAACTAGTTTGAACATATCTGAAGGCCAAGTACGGATTAGAGAAGCAGGTTTAATATTTTTTCTTACCAAGGGAAATTATCTACTGGAAATTGCTCAATTTATTACTGTCACAATCTTCTACTACCAGGGTAGGATTTTCAGGGAATGGTTCTCAAAGAGATGAAGTCTGACCAGTCTTGATGAGATTACTTTGTAAGGCTGGCCTTATTCTAAGATTTTAAAAACAACTATGGGCATGAAATACCATGGACGATTGTAGATTTGTGTGTTCCTATGGGGAACAGGAAAGTTGGTGGAGAGGGAATCAGTTGTCAGAGTGAAGAAGGAAAAAAACTGTTGAACTTCGAAAAATAATCCCTATGAGTACTTTTTTTTAAGTTTCTTGTCTGTAGAAGTTTTATATATAAAACTGAATTTTTGGATCTGATACTGCTCTTCTACAACCACAGTTTATTGCTACATGGTTCTTTGTGATCGGTCAGTCTTCTGCTCCCTCTCCAGTCTCATTTTTCTTATGAAACTCCACATCACCAAGCCACATTGAAGGTATATAGAATGACATTCATATTTTTGAATATGCCATACTCTTTCACAACTCTGTGTCTTTGTGCCTTGAATACCTTTTCTTTCTTTGGCCATCAAGCAAACATCAACTCTACTCATAAGATTACTTAAAAGTAATCTACCTTTTTTTTTTTTTTGAGATGGAGTCTTGCTCTGTCACCAGGCTGGAGGGAGGTGGCACAATCTCGGCTCACTGCAACCTCCGCCTCCCAGATTCAAGCAATTCTCCTACCTCAGCCTCCCGAGTAGCTGGGACTACAGGCACATGTCACCATGCCCAGCTAACTTTTGTATTTTTTAGTAGAGACAGGATTTCACCATGTTGGCCAGGATGATCTCGATCTCTTGACCTTGTGATCCACCCACCTTGGCTTCCCAAAGTGTTGGGATTACAGGCGTGAGCCACCGTGCCCAGTCAAAAGTAATCTACTTTTAAGAGTTGATTCAAGTATTACCTCCACTATGAAGCCTTTCTTTACCTTGAAACTTATCCCTACCCCTTACCAGGGACAATTGACCAATCCCTCCTTTGTAATTCCTTTTATTTTTAGCATATTTCTACAGTAATAATACCACATTTCATTGATTTTTTTTTTTTTTAAAGAGATGAGGTCTTGTTCTGTCACCCAGGCTGGAGTGCTGGAGTCCAGTGGTACAATCATAGCTCCACCACCACACCCAGTTAATTTTAATAAATTTTCTAGAGATGAGGTTTCAATATGTTGCCCAGACTTGTCTCAAACTCCTGGTCTCAAGTGACCCTCCCACAGCAGCCTCTGGGAGTGTTGGGATTATAGGCATGGGCCACTGCACTCACCTGCCTCGTACTTCTTCTTATTTAAGTGTCTGCTTCCCCCTACCAAGTAGCAAGCATCCTCAGAGCAGCTCCATGGATTCTTTTACAGATCTGGGACTTCAGCTTTTCACTGAATTTTGTAATAGTTCTCAGTTTCTTCCAATAAATTCCACTTTTGTGCTCAAGTTAGCTGAAGTCACTTTCTATTATACACAACCACAGAACCCTAACTGTTACAGTAATTTCCTGAAATTGAACCAATTGTTTGAATGGAAGGGACTCAGGAAGCTCAGAGCACAAAAAAGGAGACCCTAAGCATTAGAAATTGGCAATGTTTGTCCGGCACTTTTCAGAGGGAGTGTACTCAGCCTCTGGGAACTCACTCAGTCTGGTAACTGAAGAGGTATTCTCTCTTGTGGGCCAAGGATAATTCTATATACCTCCTCATGGCCTGGAGGATATTCTTAAGACCATTCTCCACTTTTTTCTCTGACTCTGTGTTTCCCACCCAACCTTACAATCATAAATTCAATTCTCCGGGTATTATGAGATCAGAAAAGAAGCAGCTTTAGTACTTGGAAAGAAGTATCCTCCATTTTAAGTGAATAACATCTGTAAGTGAATAACATTATACAGCAACTTCTTGACAGTTTGGACAGCAGCTCAAGTCGGTTATCTCAGTCTGAAAAGAGTTAGAGCCCTAGCAATGGTGAGTTTCTCAGTCTGCAAGACTGGCCTGAGGTGACCTCACCAAGATGGTGCCACCCTTTGGGGTTTTCCAGGAATGCCACAGTTTGTCCAGATTATACTATTTTTCCCTGCCATGCCTCATTTTACCACAATACTCATAAAACCTTAGCAGTGAATAAGTCTCCAAGGTCCACATTCCTTGCTATATGAGGGTTAGACAGTAAGTAAAACTTAATTCCAATCATTGCCTAAAATTAGAAAGTTGAGTGAGCAAGGTTTAGTTCTACCTTCATATGATAAAAGGTTTTAAGAAAATTGACGATGTAAGGCAGTTCTCTCCTTCTCTTTTTTTTTTTTTTTTTTTCCTGTGACAATACAAGAACAGTGTTGGCATGAGCAACACAGACCTATGTGCATTTCCTGACTCCATCTCTGTAACCCACCCCTGCCTTTTCTCTTAAGAAGCACATGGAAATGCAAATGTGTGACTGTGATATTATTGTGATAACCTTAAACCTTCTCAGATTTATTGTTAAAAGTCAATCACCTGCAAACTTTGATACTTCCACTACGATTGGTATGAAGTTGCTTGCAACATATCAGTGTGTTCTGTTGAGACCTGCAGATGTAAATATTGAAGGAAGAATGTTTGAGCTAATTATTACCTAAGTTGTTTATAAGAATTTTCTGGTGTTTGTAGAATTAACCTACCAATTTCACTCTTTCTTGTCAGTTCCAGTAGGAGGAACAGAAACCCAATCTGGTAGTACTGAGAACTTGAATTGGAGTTCATATTGGAAACCAATAAATCACTTTCACTATCTAGAAGTTGTTTATTTGTCTTAGTTCCTTCTCGTAGGTTTGGGCTGACCTTTCTAATCAGGTTAAATAAACAAGGTTTTGCTGAATACTAAAAGACTGGAGAAAGCCCAATTCAATTGACAGAGATGCCCTTTTCATTCTAAGATTATTGATTTAGATTCCTCAACTACACAGAACTCGATCCCTGGCTGCAGTTTGAATACTATGGATGTCAGGGAATACCTTCCTCAGGCCACTTGGGGACTTATTTAGTACTTGACTTGTGATTTTTGTCTCTAGAATGATAGACCTATCTGTGTAGATCTTACAGAAGCAGGTGATACTTAATTAAAGGTCACAATAAAATGTTTTTTAGAGCAATGTCACACAGAATACATGTGAGTTAGGCCCTAAAGTTTGAAGTAGTATGCTGTGATGATTTATACCTTGCACTGATGGTTTTGGTACTGCATGTCCTTTTTTAAAACACAGTCATGAGTCTGCCTCCTGCATGCAAGGAATTGCCTAGAAACATGGCAATGAATTAAAGATGGCACAGCTCTCTTTGCTTAACATTTCCTATTTTTCAGAGATTTGTTTTGCAACTTTAATATTATTAATCTACACAACCTTTTACTTTTCACTCAGAATTTATATCAGAATCAAGCTAGCAAATTAAAGATAAGTTAGTTCATTGCTGGGTGGTTTAACATAGACCTAGTATGTTAATCCTGATGTGCTTGTTACTAGAGTTTTAAATTTTTATCATTATTATTATTATTATTATTATTTTGCCTCGTAGCTGTGGTTAGGCAGCAGCAATAAATCAGAACAAAGGAATGAAGGTATTGGGGCTTTAGGGGAAACATGTATTAGAAAAAATTGGTTTGGGACTAAGGGCTTTATTGCATTAAGATGGATTTTAGAGATACAGAGGTAAGAGAATGTAGACAAATAAATTGTATAAATAATCTGAGAAATAGTAAGTCTGTACAGGCCCCAGGTAACCCTGTAAGCTACCATCAACAGGACTTCATAATTCTTGTTCAAACAGACCAAACAGGTACACTCTACTTAAATAAATAGCCAGAAGAAATGGGCACACAGCTAACACTAGGGAAAGTGGGAGGAACAGATAAAGCTCTTTAACATAGCCCAAAGGATTGGAATAATAGAAGTCAGTGTAGGAGTCTGACAAGGCATCTTCTGTGAATAGGGCTTTATAGCCACTCCAGGCACTGATGTTGCAAACACAGGCTAAGACGACCAAAAGCTGGGAACCTTACAGTGCAACACACTAGTGCCCAAGAATGTAGTTCTCTGCAGTAGGGAATTCATGTTGGCAGCCTGAATGTGGAGGAGACAGGAAGAAGCATTCAAATAAGGTTGAGCATATAAATAAATGACATGTTGTGAAAGATGAAGTTGATGGGAACAAGTTTGGACCATTCCAGGGACCCAAGGAAGTACAAAGATGCCAGAAAGTATAGAAAGAATAGAAAGAGCAAAAGGGACCTTTCTTAGTAGCCTAAATGGTACCTGAACTGAGAGACCCATATGTTCTGGAACAGATTTTATTCTCAACTAAAGCATAAAAGTTCTGTAGACAGGAAGAAACCGTTTGTTTGAAGCCTTGAACTTGCTTTTGTTGGTCGGATATGTCTGCTTTGTCCCTAGTTCTTTCATCTAAGTTGGTCTAGTTATGCATCACTGTGCAGGGAGCCGACCCTGTCCTCGTTCTTATCTTTGATATTCCCTAGGCTCACTTCTTATTTGTTCACTTGACTAGCTATTCCCTGGCCCTGCTTCCCATCCCCTGGACTCTGCTTGAGGCTTTGAGCCCCTCTACTCTATCTTACTGACCTTTCCCTTATCCTTTTTTATTTACTCTCCCTTAGCTTCCCCAACAAGGTGTATTTGACAGGACATGACTGCTAGACCACTGGTGGTTATCTCCAAGATAGTAGTAATCATGATAATGACCATGCTGTCTCATACAGCCTGGCTATACATTGTCATTTTAAAAAGAATGTAGTTTTTTGGCATCATGGATTTGTGGTAGCTGAGAGCCCTAATGCAGGTAGAGGTAAATACCTTTGCAATCCTCTTCCTTCCCTTCTTAATCAAATAATACGTGGACTATGACTTCAAGAAATTTACAAATGAGTATGAATGGTTAAATATAGATATTAAAAGTTCATAACAGAAGTAAATAATTGTTTTCAAAAACAGTAGAAGAAAAATCACAAGCCAGCATGTGATTATGTGGGTAAATGCATAGGTACTAAGTGGACAAAAATTCAAAAGCAGGAGAGAAAGACCACTTCCAGCTAGCAAGGTCAGGGGTACTTTTCAGGCTTATTAATTAGTCAGGGAAAATTGAAAGTTTGGACTTGAGCTTTTGTGGGGTCTCCAGGATTCTAGTTCAGAAAAGGAAAAGAAAGACAAGGTATTTTACAGCTCGACTACCAATGAGCAGCTGACAAGAAAGGACATGGACAGATAAATCTCACTGTTTACAGTGAACTTTTACTGTAACCTTTTTTATATCTTCCAGTGAAGAAATGTGTATCACCACAATCTTGAACCACAATTTTGAGGCATCTAAAATTTGACATTGCTTTTCTCGGAAAAGTCTGTGAAATGTGAATTGGCAGAAAAATTCTGTCTGCAGGTCAGTGTATGCAGCCTAAGAAGTTTGTGCTCTTCAACCAGCCTGAAGCTAAAACCAGGCTATTTTCACTCTTTGGTTAAATGCTAGCTAAATTCATTTGAATACTGCACTGTCAGTATTTTATTTATTTGTCCTGATGCCGCATTTCCTCTCCCAAATCTCTCTTGCATAAATGATTTACTATTTGTTCCTAAGGCTGAAGATTTTATGCCTTGTCTCTTTTTTCTGATAAGAGGATATTGCAGCAGCTTTCCTTTTGTGCTGCTGATGGTTTTTATTTTAATTCAAAGTTCAGCAGAGTAACTAGCTTAGTAAGGCACAGAAAACCAACAGGTTCGGCCCTTGAAATAACTAAGACAGTAAATCTTCACTGGCCTATTATCACACAGAACTCTGTTGAATTTGCTTCCCTAAAAAGTCAGTTAGCAAAGTGTGGTTCTTAAAATAGGTTTTACATTTTCTTAACTCTCCAAACTAAGCATATTTAACTATAGGACACTTAAGGTCCTTAAGATTAAGTTAAGAAAAAATACTTTTATAATGGAAACCCATAAATTTTATAGGATTTTTTTTCTTTAAAAGAAAATGGGAGCTATTCTTTGTGGGTGTACCCTCATTAGATCTTCAGAATACATCTTTACACAGGAAGGTAGAGTGCTCTACATTTAGGAAAATGATTATGTGATTTTTTAAAAATTTAGTTTTTTAAAGGTGGCAGTTGAGATATTAATTCACATTAAGAAATTACATTATATTCCATAGTTCTTTATGGTGGTGGTCACTAGACTAAGCTAAAAGATTTAAAATTAAAAAAAAATTAACCAACAAACTTAGAAAATTCATCAGGTCAGTACTGAACTACTGTCCAAACTCAAGATGCAAGTCAATAGAAAGTCTATTCCATATTAAAGTTGGCAAGCACAGTAGAGATATAACCCCTGGAAGCTTTTCTGTCTTTAACCTTTCCTCACTTGGGATTTGGGGACTAAATTGGCAATAGAATTCCACATTACTCTCAGAATAATTAACCAGTTTCCTGAATTGCCATTATTCTTTCCAAATTTCTAGGCTGTAGACCTCTGGAAGTAACAAGTACTTCATGATTAGGAAAACTGATGAGAAATAAAGAAGAACAAACTTAGCTCTTGGGAGTCAGTGGCTTGGTGCAACTGATTGCATTCCATGCCAAAGGAGAAAACGGCAGAAACCTCATAGGATGCTTCTGTGATCCTACATAAATAAATTTCTCCGGATTTCACTAGTTATATTTCAATTCAGAAACATTGGTTAAATAGAACACAATTTAGGTCTATATAGTGTTTCTTCTTTCTCAGAAAATGGTAGCATAATTCACAATCTAAAATAGAAGGCACACTTTACTACATCTCTCTCAAAAATGGACAGACTAAACCAATGAAAATAAATGAAGACACAGAGAATTTGATTAACATAGTTCAAAAACGAAATCTCATATATATATAAAACTTCATAGCCAATGAACAGAAAGTATATAGTTTTTTCAAATATCTATGAAACTTTTATAAAAACTGATCATATATTAGGCTACAAAGACAATCTCAATAAAATTCTCAAAGTTGAAACCATGTGATACATTCTCTGACCATATTGCAATTAAAACACATACACACGCACACATACACATACACACACACACGCACGTGCGCTCCCAAGTCCAACTATTTGAAAAATTCAAAAACAGGCTTCAAAGTTCCCGATGGATTAAAAAGAAAGAAAAATGATGAGATCATTGAACATGTGGAAATGAGTGACTATGGCATCTTTACATATAAGAAATCAGAGAATCAGAGGAATGTGACCTGAAAATCTGCCATTGCAAGCTCTGAAGATACAGCAAGAGGGCCATGAGCCAAGAGATGGACCAGCCTCTAGAAGCTTGGAAAAACCCTCAACTTACAGACAACAAGAAATTGGAGACCCTAGTCATACAAATGCAAAGAACTGAATTCTACCAACAACCTAGGTGAGCAGAAAATGGATTCTCCCCTAGAACCTCCAAAAAGGAACACATCCTTGCAGATGCTTTGATTTTAACTCAGTGAGACCCATGTTGAACTTCTTTTTTTGTGTGGTTTTTGCCATAAAAAGCATTACTTTTTTTTATTATTATACTTTAAGTTCTGGGATACATGTACAGAACATGCAGGTTTGTTACATAGGTATACATGTGGCATGGTGGTTAGCTGCACCCATCAACCTGTCATCTACATTAGGTATTTCTTCTAAAGCTATCTCTCCCCTAGTCCCCACCCCTGACAGGCCCTGGTGTGTGATGTTCCCCTCCCTGTGTCCATGTATTCTCACTGATCAACTCCCACTTATGAGTGAGAACATGCAGTGTTTGGTTTTCTGTTCCTGTTTTAGTTTGCCGAGAATGATGGTTTCCAGCTTCATCCATGTCCCTGCAAAGGACATGAATTCATCCTTTTTTATGGGTGCATAGTATTCCCCATGGTGTGTATGTGGCACATTTTCTTTATCCAGTCTATCATTGATGGGCATTTGGGTTGGTTCCAAGTTTTTGCTATTGTGAGCAGAGGTGCAATAAACATACAGGTCCATGTGTTTTCATAGTAGAATGATTTCTAATCATTTGGGTATATACCCAGTAATGAAATTGCTGGGTCAAATGGTATTTCTGGTTCTAGATCCTTGAGGAATCACCACACTGTCTTCCACAATGGTTGAACTAATAACATTTCTACCAACAGTGTAAAAACGTTCCTATTTCTCCACATCCTCTCCAGCATCTGCTGTTTCCTGACTTTTTAATGATTGCCATTCTAAGTGGCACGAAATGATATCTAATTGTGATATTGATTTGCATTTCTCTAATGACCATAGATGATGAGGTTTTTTTTCATATGTTTGTTGGTTGCATAAATGTCTCCTTTTGAGAAGTGTCTGTTCATATTCTTCTCTCATTTTCGGTGGGTTTTTTTTCTTGTAAATTTAAGTTCCTTGCAGATTCTGGACATAAGCCCTTTGTCAGATGGATAGATTGCAAAACTTTTTTCCCATTCTGTAGCTTGCCTATTCACTCTGATGATAGTTTATTTTGCTGTGCAGAAGCTCTTTTGTTTAATTAGATCCCATTTGTCAATTTTGGCTTTTGGTGTCATTGCTTTTGGTGTTTTAGTCATGACGTCTGTGCCTATGACTATGTCCTGAATGGTACTGCCTAGGTTTTCTTCTAGCATTTTTATGGTTTTAGGTCTTATGTTTAAGTCTCTAATCCATCTTGAGTTAACTTTTATATTAACTCATGGGATCCAGTTTCAGTTTTCTGCATATGGCTAGCCATTTTTTCCCAACACCATTTATTAACTAGGGAATCCTTTCCCAATTACTTATGTCAGGTTTGTCAAAGATCAGATGGTTGTAGATGTGTGGCATTATTTCCGAGGTCTCTGTTCTATTTCATTGGTCTATATATCTGTTTTGGTTCCAGTACCATGCTGTTTTGGTTACTGCAGCTTTGTAGTATAGTTTGAAGTCAGGTAGTGTGATGGCTCCAGCTTTGTTCTTTTTGCTTAGGATTGTCTTGGCTATACAAGCTCTTTTTTGGTTCCACATGAAATTTAAAGTAGTTTTTTTCTAATTATGTGAAGAAAGTCAATGGCAGTTTGATGGCGATAGCATTGAATCGATAAGTTACTTTGGGCAGTATGGTCATTTTCACGATATTGATTCTTCCTATCCATGAGCATGGAATGTTTTTCCATATGTTTGTGTCCTCTCTTATTTCCTTGAGCAGTGGTTTGTTTTTTGGTTTTTTTTGGTTGTTGTTGTTGTTGTTGTTTTTTGAGACAGAGTCTTGCTCCATTGCCCAGGCTGGAGTGCAGTGGCGCCATCTTGGCTCACTGCAAGCTCCGCCTCCCAGGTTCATGCCATTCTCCTGCCTCAGCCTCCCCAGTAGCTGGGACTACAGGTGCCTGACACCATATCCAGCTAATTTTTTTGTATTTTTAGTAGAGACAGGGTTTCACCATGTTAGCCAGGATGGTCTCAATTTCCTGACCTTGTGATCCGCCCGTCTCGGCTTCCCAAAGTGCTGGGATTACAGGCGTGAGCCACTGTGCCTGGCCAAGCAGTGGTTTGTAGTTCTCCTTGAAGAGGTCCTTCACATCCCTTGTAAGTTGTATTCCTAGCTATTTTATTCTCTTTGTAGCAATTGTGAATGGGAGTTCACTCATGATTTGACTTTCTGTTTGTCTATTGGTGGTGTATAGAAATACCTGTGATTTTTGCACATTGATTTTGTATCCTGAGACTTTGCTGAAGTTGCTTATCAGCTTAAGGAGATTTGAGATTGAGACGATGGGTTTTTTGTTGTTATTGTTTTGGGGTTTTTTTTGGTTTTTTTTGTTTTTGTTTTTTGGTCTGAGACAGAGTCTCACTCTGTTGCCCAGGCTGGAGTGAGGTAGTGCGATCTCCGCTCACTGCAAGCTCTGCCTGCCAGGTTCACACCATTCTCCTGCCTCAGCCTCCCGAGTAGCTCGGACTACAGGTGCCCGCCACCATGCCTGGCTAATGTTTTTGTAGTTTTAGTAGAGACAGGGTTTCACCATGCTAGCCAGGATGGTCTCAATTTCTGACCTCGTGATCAACCTTCCTCCACCTCTCAAAGAGCTGGGATTACAGGTGTGAGCCACCACGCCCAGCTGATGATGGGGTTTTCTAAATATACAATTGTGTCATCTGCAAACAGAGACAATATGACTTCCTTGCTTCCTATTTGAATACCTTTATTTCTTTCTCTTGCCTGATTGCCCTGGCCAGAACGTCTAATACTATGTTGAATAGGAGTGGTGAGAGAGGGCATCCTTGTCTTGTGCAGGTTTTCAAAGGGAATGCTTCCAGCTTTTGCCCATTCAGTATGATATTGGCTGTGGGTTTGTCATAAGTAGCTCTTATTATTTTGAGATACGTCCTATCAATACCTAGTTTATTGAGTTTTTAGCATGAAGGGGTGTTGAATTTTATCGAAGGCATTTTCTGCATCTATTGAGATAATCACGTGGTTATTGTCATTGGTTCTACTTATATGATGGGTTATGTTTACTAATTTGCATATGTTGAACCAGCCTTGCATCCCAGGGATGAAGCCGACTTGATCTTGGTAGATAAACTTTTTGATGTGCTGCTGGATTCGGTTTGCCAGTATTTTACTGAGGATTTTCGTATAGATGGTCATCAGGGATATTGGCCTAAAATTTCCTTTTTTTGTTGTGTCTCTTCCAGGTCTTGGTATCAGAATGACACTGGTCTCATGAGTTAGGGAGGAGTCCCTCTTTTTCTATTGCTTGGAATAGTTTCAGAAGGAATGATACCAGCTCCTCTTTGTACCTCTAGTAGAATTCAGCTGTGAATCCATTCGGTCCATAGCTTTTTTTGGTTGGTAGGCTATTAATTACTGCCTCAATTTCAGAACTTGTTATTGGTCTATTCAGGTATTCAACTTCTTCCTGGTTTAGTCTTGGGAGGGTGTATGTGTCCAGGAATGTTTCAATTTCTTCTAGATTTTCTAGTTTATTTGCGTAGAGGTATTCATAGTACTCTCTGATGGTAGTTTGTATTTCTGTGGGATCAGTGGTGATATCCCCTTTATCATTTTTTATTGTGTCTACTTGATTCTTCTCTCTTTTCTTCTTTATTAGTCTGGCTAGCTACCTATTTTGTTGATCTCTTCAAAAGACTAGCTCCTGGATTCATTGACTTTTTGAAGGGTTTTTCATGTCTCTATCTCCTTCAATTCTGCTCCGATCTTAGTTATTTCTTGTCTTCTGCTAGCTTTTGAATTTGTTTGCTCTTGGTTCTCTAGTTCTTTTAATTGTGATGTTAGGGTGTTGATTTTAGATCTTTCCCGCTTTCTCTGGTGGGCACTTATTGCTATAAAGTTCTCTCTAAACACTGCTTTGGCTGTGTCCCAGAGATTCTGGTACATTGTGTCTTTGTTCTCATTGGTTTCAAATAACTTATTTATTCCTGCCTTAATTTTGTTATTTACCCTGTAGTCATTCAAGAGCAGGTTGTTCAGTATCCATGTAGTTAGGCAGTTTTGAGGACTTTCATAATCCTGAGTTCTAATTTGATTACACTGTGGTCTGAGACTGTTGTTATGATTTCCATTCTTTTGCATTTGTTGAGGAGTGTATTACTTCCAATTATGTGGTCAATTTTAGAATAAGTGTGATGTGGTGCTGAGAAGAATGTATATGCTCCTGATTTGGGATGGAAAGTTCTGTAGATGTCTATTAGGTCTGCTTGGTCCAGAGCTGAGTTCAATTCCTTGATATTCTTGTTAATTTTCTGTCTCGTTGATCTAATACTGGCAGTGGGGTGTTAAAGTCTCCCACCATTATTGTGTGGGAGTCTAAGACTCTTTGTTGGTCCCTAAGAACTTGCTTTATGAATCTGGGTGCTCCTGTATTGGGTGCATATATATTTAGGAAAGTTAGCTTTTCTTGTTGCATGATCCCTTTACCTTTATGTAATGCCCTTCTTTGTCTCTTTTGATCTGTGTTGGTTTAAAGTCTGTTCTATCAGAGATTAGGATTGCAATCCCTGCTTTTTTTTTTCTTTCCATTTGCTTGGTAAATATTCTTCTGTCCCTTTATTTTGAGCCTATCTTTGCATGTGAGACGGGTTTACTGAATACAGCATGGTGATGGGTCTTGACTCTTCATCCAACCTGCCAGTCTGTGTCTTTTAATTGGGACATTTAACCTGTTTACATTTAAGGTTAATATTGTTATGTGTGAATTTGACCCTGTCATTATGATGCTAGCTGGTTATTTTGCCCATTAGTTGATGCAGTTACTTCATAGTGTTGATGATCTTTACAATTCGGTATGTTTTTGGAGTGGCTGGGACTGGTCGTTCCTTTCAATATTTAGTGCTTCCTTCAGGAGCTCTTGTAAGGCAGACCTCGTGGTGACAAAATCTCTCAGCATTTGCTTGTCTGTAAAGGATTTCATTTCTCCTTCGCTTATGAAGCTTATTTTGGCTGGATATGAAATTCTGGGTTGAAAATTTTTAAGAATGTTGAATATTGGCCCCCACTCTCTTCTGGCTTGTAGGGTTTCTGCTGAGAGAGCCACTGTTAGTCTGATGGGCTTCCCTTTGTGGGTAACCTGACCTTTCTCTTTGGCTGCCCTAAACATTTTTTTCCTTTATTTCAAGCTTCATAAATCTGACAATTATATGTCTCAGGGTTGTTCTCCTCAAGGAGTATCTTTGTGGTGTTCTCTGTATTTCCTGAATTTGAATGTTGGTCTGCCTTGCTAGGTTGGGAAAGTTCTCCTGGATAATATCCTGAATAGCATTTTCCAACTTGACTCCATTCTCCTTGTCACTTTCAGGTACACCAGTCAGACGGAAGTTTGGTCTTTTCACATAGTCCCATATTTCTTGGAGGCTTTGTTCGTTTCTTTTCATTCTTTTTTCTCTACTCTTGGTTTCATACTTTATTTCATTAAGTTGATCTGTAATCTCTGATATCCTTTCTTCCACTTGATCAATTTGGCTACTGATACTTGTATATGCTTCACGAAGTTCTCATGCTGTGTTTTTCAGCTCCATCAGGTCATTTATGTTCTTCTCTAAACTGGTTATTCTAGTTAGCAATTCCTCTAACCTTTTTTCAAGGTTCGTAGCTTCCTTGCATTGGTTTAGAACATGCTTCTTTAGCTTGGAGGAGTTTATTACCCACCTTCTGAAGCCTACTTCTGTCAATTCCTCAAACTCATTATCCGTTTAGTTTTGTCCCCTTGCTGGTGAGGAGTTGTGATCCTTTGGAGGAGAACAGACATTCTGGTTTTTGGAATTTTCAGCCTTTTTGTGCTGGTTTCTCCCCATCTTCATGGATTTATCTACCTTTGGTCTTTGATGTTGGTGACCTTTGGATGGGGTTTCTGAGTGGATGTCCTTTTTGTTGATGTTGATGATATTCCTTTCTGTTTGTTAGTTTTCCTTCTAACAGGCCCCTCTTCTGCAGGTCTGCTGGAGCTTGCTGGAGGGCTACTCCAGACCCTGTTTGCCTGGGTATCACCAGCAGAGGATGCAGGACAGCAAACTTTGCTGCCTGTTCCTTCCTCTGGAAGCTTGGTCCCAGAGGGACACCCACCAGATGCTAGCCAGAGCTCTCCTGTATGAGGTGTCTGTCAATCCCTCTGGGAGGTGCCTCCCAGTCAGGAGGCACAGGGTTCAGGGACCCACTTGAGGTGGCAGTCTGTCCCTTAGCAGACCTTGAGTGCTGTGCTTGGAGATCTGCAGCTCTCTTCACAGCAGGCAGGCAGGAATGTTTAATTCTGCAGAAGCTGCGCCCACAGCCACCCGTTCCCCAATGTGCTCTGTCCCAGGGAGTTGTATCTATAAGCCCCTGCCTTTCTTTCAGAGATGCCCTGCCCAGCAAGAAGGAATCTAGAGAGGCATTCTGGCTACAGTGGCTTTGCTAAGAGGTGGTGGGCTCTGCCCAGTTGGAATTTCCCTGCAGCTTTGCTCCACTGTGAGAAGAAAACTGCCTATTCAAGCCTCAGTAATGGCGGACACCCCTCCCCACACCAAGCGCAAGCATCCCTGGTCAACTTCAAACTGCTGTGTTGACAGTGAGAATTTCAAGCCAGTGGATCTTAGCTTGCTGGGCTCCATGGGGTTGGGATCCACTAAGCTAGACCACTTGGCCCCCTGGCTTTAGCCCCCTTCTAGGGGAGTGAACGGTTCTCTCTCACTGGTATTCCAGGTGCCACTGGGGTATGAAGAAAACTCCTGCAGTTATATGTCTCAGGGTTGCTCTCCTCAGACACTCAGCTAGCTCAGTGTCTGCTCTCCTCAGATACTCAGCTAGCTCAGTGTCTGCCCAAATGGTCGCCCAGTTTTGTGCTTGAAACCCAGGGCCCTGGTGGCATAGGCACCCAAGGGAATCTCCTGGTCTGTGGGTGGCAAAGACCATGGGAAAAGCATAGAATCTGGACTAGAGTGCACCATTCCTCATGGCACAGTCCCTCACGGCTTCCCTTGCCTAGGGGAGGGAGTTCCCTGACCCCTTGTGCTTCCTGGATGAGTCAATGCCCCACCCTGCTTTGGCTCGCCCTCTGTGGGCTGCACCCACTGTCTAAGCGGTCCCAGTGAGATGAACTGGGTACCTCAGTTGGAAATGCAGATATCACCTGCCTTCTGTGTTGATCTCACTTGGAGCTGCAGACTGGAGCTGTTCCTATTCGGCCATCCTGCCAGCCACCCCATGTTGAACTTCTAACCCAGAGAACTATAAAAGTACAAATGCTTGTTGTCTAAGCCAATGAATTTGTGGTGCTTTATTAAGGCAAAAATAGAAAACTAGTATAGATTGGGGGAGCTGAAACTGGGTGCTGCTATAACAAATAACTAAATATGTGGAAGTGACTTTGGAATTAGGCAGTTGGTGGAAGCTGGAAGAATACTGAAGAGCATGATTTTTAAAAGGTCTATATTGCCTTGAACAGACTGTTAGTAGAAATATGGACTTTAAGAAATTGTGTCCTGCAGTTATGTGGAAATCAGAACTTAGAAACAATGAAATTGGACATTTAGCTGAGGTGATTTCCAAGTAAAGTATTTTGAAGCACAACTTGGTTTCTTCTTACTGTGCTTATAGTGAAATGAAGAGGAAATAAATAAATTGAGGAAAGAATAATTAAACAAATAGAATCCAGGATTTGATGGTTTGGGAAATTCTCAGACCATCCAGATTACAAAAGACATGAAAATTAAGAGATTCACTGTCAGGGAGGAGTACGCTAGAGAAAAAGCTAAGGGTGTGGCTGGAGTATCTTGTATTAATATCTCAGAAAGATCAAAAGGTCAGAGTACTCATTCACACAAAATGTTGTTTTAAAAGATTAAGGGCCAGGTGTGGTGGCTCATGCCTGTAATCCCAGCACTTTGGGAGGCTGAGGCGGACAGATCACGAGATCAAGACCATCCTGGCCAACATGATAAAACCCTGTCTCTACTAAAAATACAAAAATTAGCCAGGCATGGTGGCACACATCTGCAGTCCCAGCTACTCAGGAGGCTGAGGCAAGAGAATTGCTTGAACCCAGGAAGCGGAGGTTGCAGTGAGCCGAGATCACGCCACTGTACTACAGCCTGGCAACACAGCAAGACTCCATCTCAAAATAAACAAAAAAAGATTAAGGGTATTAATCATAGATCTCAAACCAGAGAGCTTCCAGGAAGCTTAAAGACTTTGTCTTTCAGACAGCTTAGCAAAAGCTGAAACTAATGAGATTATCTAGGAAAATCTGTGGATGAGGCTCTTTCCTGTGACATACATGGGAGATCCACAAGGTTCTTGAGAATTTTATATTGGCAGAAACACTGTCAACCTGAACCAAAAGAAACAGAGTATGAAAGAAAGAAAGTGGTCAGATTTCAAAAATTATACAAGCAGGAAACAGGCTGATAAGATTATACAGCTGCAAACATGCACTGCCTTTCATTAAAAAAGATTTTTTAAAGGTTTTAAAAAAATGTTCTGTACCATTGAGAATAATTCCCAGACCTTGAAATTTAGTGGAATTTCTCCAGCTGGATTTCAGAATTGCTTGGGACCAGTAACCCCTTTTTTTTCTTCCTTTCATTTTCTTACTTTTTGAACTGGAATATCTTTCATTGTCATTCTGTGCCCATTGTTGTATTGGAAGCAGATAACTTGTTTTCTAGTTTCACATGTCCACAGATGAAGAAAAATTGTGCCCCAGTGAGGATTATACCCAGAGCCTCATCCATTCTTACCTGATTTAGATACTTAGATGACAAGTAACAGAAAAAGTAATATAATATATAAGGAAAATACAATAAAGCCTACAATTTAAAAATTATCTTTTTATTTAACAGGTATTCAACAGACTTTCTTGCATGCTTACTTGTTCAAAGCACTGTGCTTAAATATACAGTTATGTTATTTATATATAGCTAGTAGTTGCCATTATGATTTTTAAAGATCAGTATAAATGCAAATCTCAAAATTATCATCTTTGTGAAGTTTTTCTTTCAGAATAAAAATGAGGATCTCAATAATCTTTTCCCATAAAAAGATTATACTGTAATCCCACATTTTGCTAAAGTTATTTTTATCACCAATTAGCATAACGTAATTTACATACAAATTTTAGCCTAGTATAGTCTCATAGGACCTTTAGGAAGTAAAATTTATCTACCAATATTATTTTTTTTCATAGAAGATAAAACAGATTCTTGGAGGAGAATAAAAGCTTGCCTACAGGAACATTGCAAATTAGTGACTGACTTGGAGTAAAACACAAGCTTGTTGAATTTGAGCTGTTGCCTAGTGTATCAGCTCTTGTATTTTTTCTCATGAGCTTAAGATCGTGGCTAGTCCTCACTCTCATGGAACTGGTGCTAATAAACTGGGAATCTTTTATTATACATGTCCATAGATATCAAAACAATAAAACTTTAGAGCTAAATGGTGAAAAACCGAAAGTTTTTCCTCTAAGGAATAAGACAAGGATGTTCACTCTTACCACTTACATTCAACATAGTACTGAAATCCTTGCTGAAGCAATCAAGCAAGAAAAAGAAATAAAAGGCATCCAAACAGGAAAGGAAGAAGTAAAATTATCTGTTACATATAACATGATCTTATATGTAAAAACCCTGAAGATTTCACCAAAAAAAAAAAAAAAAACTGTTAGAACAAATAATTGAATTCAGCAAAGTTATAGGAAACAAAATAAATACACAAAAACCAGTTGTATTTCTATACACTAACAATGACTAATTTTAAAGGAGATTAAGAAAACAATCCCATTTATAATAGCATCAAAAAGAATAAAATAGGAATAAACTTAACAAAGTAGGCAAAAGACATGCACTAAAAGCTGCAAAACATTGCTGAAAGTAATTAAAGAAAACACAAACAGAGACATTTGGTCCATGGAGTGGAAGACAATATGGTTAAAATGTTCATACTACACAAACATGGGAGATCTACAATGCACAAGATTCACAAGATTAAATGCAATCCCTTTTAAAATCCCAATGGCATTTTTTTTTTTTTTTGGCAGAAATAGAAAGAAAAATCCTACAATTCATATGGAACCTCAAAGGACCTTGAAAAGCCAAAATAATCTTGAATAAGAAAAACAAAGTTGAGTGTCTCAGACTTCATGATTTCAAACCATATTACAAAGCTACAGTTGCCAGGTCTGTCCCATAGACCCTGGTTGAGCAATGGATGAAAGGAGTACTCAGACACAGGTATGCAGTGAAAGAACAGCTAGGGGGCTGCCAGCTCTAGTGGCTGCAGAGGAGAGCAGCCTCGAACAGCTGGAGCTTCTTGCTTTTATTCGGTACAGACACAATGCTGAAAGCCTGGAGCAAACACAGTCTGCAGGTAATTAACATTATTGCTCCCCTTTTGGGGAACAGGTCATGGCTGATTATCACAGCTTGGTTTCTGGACAACATAGGTAAACAAGCCTGTTTATGATACATTCCCCTACACTTTCTTGTACCTACTCCTTGCCCTCTACCTCAGGGTAAGAGAACAGCTACCTTCAGCTTATTTTCCCCTGGAGCTATGCAGAGCCTTCTAGACCTTTCAGAAGGCCTGCTCCTTTCCCTATAGCTTCTCCCACCACTCCCATCCATCTCCTACACACAGTAATCATAACAGTCTGGTACATGCATAAGGATAGACATACAGACCAATGGAATAGAATAGAAAACCTAAAAATAACATTCACATATATGGTCAGATAATCTTTGACAAAGGTGCCAAGGTGGGAAAAGATAGTTAGTTCCTTCAGCAAATGGTGCTGGAAAAAACTATATCTACATGCAAAAGAAGGAAGCTAGACCTTTGTCTTACATCATATAAAAACATTAACTCAAAATGCATTAAAATGTTAAATGTAAGGCCCAAAACTATAAAACTCCTAGAAGAAAATACATAGACAAATCTTCATGGCATTGGATTTGGCAGTGATTTCTTGAATATGATACTGAAAGCACAGACAACAAAAGCAAAAATCTACAAAAGAAACTACATCAAACTCAAAAATTCTGCACAGCATAGGAAACAATCACCAATGTTCACTGCAGCATTATTCACGGTAGCTAAAAGGTGGAAGCAACCTAAATGTCCATTAATAGATGAATGGATAAAGGAAATGTGGTACATATATACAATGGAATATTATTCAGCTATAAAAAGAAGGAAATCCTGCCAAATGTAATAACATGGAAGAACCTTGAGGACATCATGCTAACTGAAATACATCAATCACAAAAAGACAAATACTGAGTGATTCTGCTTATATGAGATATCTGAAATAGTCAAGTTCTCAAAAACACAAAGTAGGTCAAGGCAGGGTGGCTTATACTTTTAATCCCAGCATTTTGGGAGGCTGAGGTGGAAGGACTACTTGAGCCTAAGGAGTTCAAGACTAACCTGGACAACCCGGCCAGACTTGACTCTACCAAAAATTTAAAAATCAGCTGGGCATGGTGGCATGTGCCTGTAGTCCCAGCTACTCTGGAAACTGAGGCATAAGGATTGCTTGAGGCTGGGAGGTTGAGGTTGCAGTGAGTCGTGTTTGTGCCACTGGACTCCAGCCTGGATGACAGAGTGAGACTTCGTCTCAAAAAAAAAAAAAAAAAAAGAAACAAAACAGAAAGTAGAATGGTGATTGCTAGGGGCTAGCGGAGGGAGAAAAGGGGAGTTATTGTTCAAAGGATGTAGATTTTCAGTTTTACAAGATGAAAAAGTTCCAGAGATCTGTTATATAACAACATACATATAGTTAACACTAATGAACCGTACACTCAAAATGGTTAAGATGGTAAATTTTGTGGTTTTGAACACAATGAAAAAAACTTTAGAGTTGTTATACTAAATCTATAAATGGCAAAATTGCAAATCAATTTCTAATTTGAAAATTTCAGATAATTCAAAGAGGTCAAATGTTTAATTCAAATGGAATATTGAAACTAAACTGTCAGTGTGCTGCTTTAATATTATTGAGGTACTAATATATTAAAACATTTTTTTAAAAAGACACTTCCTGCTGAAGAATAATCATCCAAAGAATAACAGTTGCTCACTTTATAATATACAGATAATACTTTTGCTAGTGAATTAAATCCAATGCATTTTATATTAATAGCAATTAACAATCTGTGGTTAATTATTGTTCAGGGTTTGCATTAATTGTAATGAACTAATTTGGCTTTTTCTAATAGGAAATGTGTTGGTTTAGGAAGTACAGTACTTATGATATTTTGTTATGTTAGACTTAATAAACTTTAAGACTATAGAAAAAAACAGTTTTCTAAATAAGTTTTAATGTTAAGTCAAAAAAATAACTTTTAGGGAATAATCTGTGTAGTTTTGACATCTGTATATAATAAAGTCTACTCTATATTTAAAACATATTTGAAGCATCATCTTTATGTAAATCACTGTACTTGGCTTTGTGAGAAATATAAAAATGAAATGCTTCAATCCCTGGACTCAAGGATCCTATGTTACCAAGGTAATTTCAAGAATTTCTGATTCCTTAAACTGTGTTGCAATGAATTATTTAACTTCGTAGCTCTCCTTAATTCCTCTCTCGCCAAGCAGTTTAAATTGTTTCTGCCTGATCAAGGTGGTTCTCAAACCTGGGTCAAAGTTTAATCACCTGAGGATCTTTTAGAACATACACAGGTGAGAACTGTAGCCTTACACATCTTGATTTACATTGCAGTGGAATTTGAACACCTGTGTTTTAAAAAATGACCAAGTGCTTGGGAATGACTAGTGATTGCAAAAGGGTAGGAGTTTTCCTTTTAGTTTGATAGAAACGGTCTAAAATTAGATGATGATGATGGTTGTACAACTCTATAAATTTATTAGAATAATTACTGTAAATAACTGAATTTTCCACTTAGAATGAGTTTTATGCCATGTAAATTATACTTCCATAAGGTAGATAAGAAGAAAAAAGCTATAGGATATGGCCAAAATGTTACTCAGTAGTATATATAGTCTTTAAAATGCATTTATTGGAAAGAAAAAGTCTGAACATAGATGAACAGAACATTCAATATGAGAAAATGGGGGGGAAAAAAAACAAGATTAGAAAGAAGAAAATAAAGATAGAAACAGAAATTTGATATAAATAAAACTAGGGACCAAATAACTGGTTCTTTAAAAAGAGCAATTTAATAAACAAACCTCTACTAATTCTAATAAAAAAGAAAGCACAATATCAGCACTGATAATAGAATAGTAGCATAACTATAGTCAGGAGATGTGAAAAATATTAGAATAGTATATACAACTTTATAACAATATATTGAGAAACTAGATGAAATAGAAGGTTTTCTTGTTTGTTTGTTTGTTTGTTTTTTCTGAGACACGGTCTGACTCTGTCATCCAAGCATATGTGCAGTGGTAAGTACAATCACAGCTCACCGCAGCCTCAACCTCCTAGGGATCGTCCTGCCTCAGCCTTCCATGGAGTTGGGACCACGAGTGCATGCTACCACAGCTTGCTAACTTGTGTTAGTTTTGTAGAGACGAGGTCTCACTTTGTTGCCTAGAGTGGTCTTGAACTCCTGACCTCAGGTGATCCACCCACCTTGGCCTCCCAAAGTGCTGGGATTACAGGCATGAGTCACCATGCTCAGCTTGAAGAATTTTTAATAAAATATAAAACTGTCAAATTATACACAAGAAAAGGTTAAAAAAAATAGATCAATATTCTTAGGTTTTTTCTTTTTAAGTTAGTCAAACATATTCTTCCCTGCAAAGTTCCAGGTCTAGGTGATTTTGTGGGAAAATTTTCTCAAACCTTGAAGATTTGAGAAACTTCTTATGTTATTTAAACTGGTTTGGAGACTAGAAAGAGATAGAAATCTGTCAAATCCCTTCTATGAGGTTAACATAATATTTAGACTAAAAACAAACAAAAATAGAAGAAAAGAAAACAAAGAAGAAACTGTAGCCCTGTCTCATTCATGAATATAGATACAAAGAATCTAAATTGAATATTAGTAAATCTAAATATAGCAGTATATGAAAAAACAATACATCATCATCAAATAGAATTTAGAAATGGAAGAATAGTTCAACATCAGAACATTTAATACTTTAATTCAATATCTTAATATAGGCCAGGTGTGGTGGCTCATGCCTGTAATCCCAGCACTTTGAGAGGCCAAGGCGGGTGGATCACCTGAGGTCAGGAGTTCAAGACCAGGCTAACATAGTGAAATCCCATCTCTACTAAAAATACAATTAAATTAGCTGGGCATGGTGGTGTGTACCTGTAATCCCAGCTATTCGAGGTGGGGTGGGGTGGGGTGGGGTGAGGCAGGGCGGTGCTTAGGCAGGAGAATCACTTGAACCTGGGAGGCGGAGGTTGCAGTGAACTGAGATCCAGCCATTGCACTCCCGCCTGGGCAACAGGAGCAAAACTCTGTCATATATATATAACAGGTCATTTACTCCTTTTGATAGATTCAGAAAAGGGAACACCAATTCTTGAAAAAATTGTCATAAGCTATGAAGAGAATAAAACTTGCTTAATTTGATAAAGAGTATGTATCTGATGTCTATAGCAAACTTTATATTAAATCTTAAAGCACTAGACAGATCTTCCTGTTTGAGTCAGGTATAAGACAAAAATGCATCATCTTAATATTTTTCAACAGTGTCCTAGAAACCCTAACTAATGAAGCAAAGAAAAATAATTCTCTCTCTCTCTGCAGACAGTTAATACATAAAAAGAGAGGGAATATTAGAATAGAGGAAACTGCTATGATTATATATCTAAAAAAAGATACAGATGTTATGTTTAGAGACTGGCAAGATGGCTGAATAGGAACAGCTCCAGTCTGTAGCTCCCAGAGACATCAACACAGAAGGCAGATGATTTCTGCATTTCCAACTGAAGTACCCGGCTCGTGTCACTGGGACTGGTTAGACAGTGGGTGCAGCCCATGGAGGGCAAGCCAAAGCAGGGTGGGTGTCACCTCACCTGGAAAGCGCAAGGGGTCAGGGAACTCCCTCCACTAGCCAAGGGAAGCCGGAAGCCGTAAGGGACTATGCCGTGTGGAATGGTGCACTCTGGCCCAGAGTGCTTTTCCCACAGTCTTCACCACCCACAGACCAGGAGATTCCCTTGGGTGCCTATGCCACCAGGGCCCTGGGTTTCAAGCACAAAACTGGGAGGCCATATGGGCAGATGCTGAACTAGCTGCAGGAGGGTTTTTTTTTTTTTTTTTTTTTTTTTTTTTTTTTTTTTTTTTTTGTCAAACCTCAGTGGCGCCTGGAATGCCAGCAATAAAGAATTCTTCACTACCCTGGAAGGGGGATGAAGCCAGGGAGCCAAGTGGTCTAGCTCAGTGGATCCTACCCCCACAGGCCCAGCAAGCTAAGATCCACTGGCTTGAAATTCTCACTGTCAGCACAGCAGTCTGAAGTCAACCTGGCATGCTCAAGCTTGGTGGTGGGAGGGGCGTCCACCATTACCGAGGCTTGCATAGGCAGTTTTCTTCTCACAGTGTAAACAAAGCCTCTGGGAAGTTCCAACTTGGTAGAGCCCTCCACAGCTCAGCAGAGCCACTGTAGCCAGACTACCTCTCTAGATTCCTATTCGCTGGGCAGGGTAAAACTGAAAAAAAGACAGCAGCCCCAGTCAGGGGCTTGCAGATAAAACCTCCATCTCCCTGGGACAGAGCACCTGGGGAAAGGGGCAGCTGTGGGCGCAGCTTCAGCAGAATCTACAAAAAACTTAAACAAATAATATCCAGAATCTACAAAGAACTTAAACAAATTTACAAGAAAAAAACAACCCCACCAAAAAGTGGGTAAAGGATATGAACAGACACTTCTCAAAAGACATTTATGCAGCCAACAAACATAAAAAAAGCTCATCATCACTGGTCATTAGAGAAATGCAAATCAAAACCACAATGAGTTACCATCTCACGCCAGTTCGAGTGGCAATCATTAAAAGTCAGGAAACAACAGATGCTGGAGAGGATGCGGAGAAAGAATGCTTTTACACTGTTGGTGGTAGTGTAAGTTAGTTCAACCTTGTGGAAGACAGTGTGATGATTCCTCAAGGATCTAGAACTAGAAATACCATTTGACCCAGCAATCCCATTACTGGGTATATACCCAATGATTATAAATCATTCTACTATAAAAACACATGGACATGTATGTTTATCGTGGCAGTGTTCACAATAGCAAAGCCTTGGAACCAATCCAAATGTCCATCAATGATAGAATGGATGAAGAAAATGTGGCACATATACACCATGGAATACTATGCAGCCATAAAAAAGGATGAGTTCATGTCCTTTGCAGGGACATGGATGAAGCTGGAAACCATTATTCTGAGCAAACTAACACAGGAACAGAAAACCAAACAGTGCATGTTCTCACTCATAAGTGGGAGTTGAACAATGAGAATACATGGACACAGGAAGGGGAACATCACACACTGGGGCCTGTCAGGGGGTTGGGGGCTAGTGGAGGGATAGTATTAGGAGAAATACCTAATGTAGATGATGGGTTGATGGGTGCAGCTAACCATCATGGCATGTGTATACCTATGTAACAAACCTGCATGTTCTGCACATGTACCCTAGAACTTAAAGTATAATAAAAAAGATACAAAAGAATTGATCAACAAAGTATTAGAACCAATAAGAGATTTCAGTAAGGAGACATGTAATATTAATGTACAAATTACTAATAGACAATAATAGTAACCAATAAGAAATAATGAAAAGAGATCGCATTTATATTACCAATGAAACTATCAATGGAACAACCTTACCCAAAAATATGCAAGAGATAAAAGAAACTATAAAACTTTCTAGAAATTATTTTAAAAGACCCAGATATGTGGTGGTGCACACCTGTAGTCCCAGCTACTAGGGAGGCTGAGATGGGAGGAACTCCTGAACCCAGGAGGCGGAAACTGCAATGAGCTGTGATCAGACCACTGCAAACAGAGCGAGACCCTGTTTCCAAAAAAAAAAAAAAAAGACCCAGATAAAGAGGAAAACATGTCATGATTATAAATGGCAGGGTTCAATTTGTAAAGCTAAGTCACCTCAAATTCAAAAGCTCCTATTTATTTATTTATTTGAGGGAGTTTCACTCTTGTAGCCCAGGTTGGATTGCAGTGGCGCAATCTTGGCTCACTGCAACCTCCGCCTCCTTGGTTTAAGTGATTCTTCTGCTTCAGCCTCCAGAGCAGCTGGGATTACAGGCACCTGCCACCACGCCCGACTAATTTTTGTATTTTTAGTAGTGATGGAGTTTCTCCATGTTGGCCAGGCTGGTCTTGAATTTTTTTAAATGAAACTTGGCAAACGAATTCTCAAGTTCATTTGGATGAGTAAATTAGCAACAATTAGAAGCAAGTTACAAGAATAAAAACAAAGAAACTGAATTCCTCAGGTATCAAAACTTACTATAAGGCTGTAGTCAAAATAGTGGAGTACTGGTACAGAAATAGAGCAATTAAATATAATAGTGTTCAGAAACAGAGCCAAATAAATTCAATATTTAGTACATGAAAAATATGTCACTTCAAGCATTGTGGAAAGAATAGACTAATAGTTTGGGGATGAATGGATTTTTATTTAGAAGAAAAAATTTGAGTTCTTTTCATAAAACACATTTTAAAAACTAAATTCAAGGGATTAAATAGCTAAATGTAAAAAGGCAAAACTGTAAAAACTCTAGAATACAGGAAATATTTTTTACAATCTTAGGGTGGAAAAGTCTTCCTAAATAAGACAAAATTCAGAAGCCACAAAGGAAAAAACGTCCAGATGACTATATAAAGATATAAAACTTCTGTAAAAGATGTTTATAACAGAAGTATTACTACACCTGGTATAAAACAACTCCAATGAATATAAACAAAAAAACAAACAAATAAATAAATGACAAACACCCAGTAGGAACAAAGGCAAAGAATATGAAGAAGTAGTTCACAAAAGAATAAAATAGTAATACCTAATAAGCATATGAAAAGATGTTCAGCTTCACTGGCGATTAGGAAAATGCAAATTAAAAATGAGATTCCATCTTTCTCTGTCAAATTACCAAATACTAAACATCAAAAAAGTTCAGGTTTGCCTAGAATATGCAGGAACAGAACTCATAGACTTCTGGTACAGAGTGAATTGGGACAAGCAATTTGGAGTGACAAATAACTGGCAAATAATTATTATTACAATGTGACAATAACTATCAAAATTATTTTAAACTCGTAGTTTTAGATTTACATCCTATAGAAATATTTGCACAAATGTGTAAGGATATATGTGTAAGGAACTTTATTTGTAATCACTAAAAATATAAAACAATCTAAATGTCCAACAATAGGGCAATGATTTAACAGATGCTGAAATAGTCATAAAATGAAAACTTCTATAGAGGTTTAAAGATTAGAGGTAAGTCTGATGAATTATTAAGTATAAAGTTATGGATGAATATGTAAAGTATGATTTTATTTTTGTGAAAACAAACAACGTATGTGCCTGAATGTTCTTTGAAAAAAGTCTAGAAAGATGTCAAAACTTTGACGGTGCCTACCTTTTGAGAATGGGTATGTAAATTGGTAGTGGGGTGTGGAGTGTATGTGAGTAGTTGGAGATTTTCACTTTCTACCTTACAAATTATTTATGTACATATTCCATAAATAATTCCATATTCACAGAGTTAGTTTGCAATACAAATAAAACAAACATATACAAAGGGATATAACAGACAAGGTCAATTGTACAAAATATATTTTATGGGAATTTGCCATTAAAAGTTGAGCAGAACTGAAATAAACTGTGACTCCCCCAAATCCTAAACAAGGAATTTTGAACCCTAACTTTGTTTATGGATTTGTGTGAACTGCAAAAACAATTACAAAATTTAGGGATTTAATTGGTACCAGAGCCAAAAGCTGTATGTCTTTCAGAACAAAACAACAGTGGAGCCTTCAGATATGACGCACATTCTGTTTTGGATCTGGGCCCACCCACACAAACGGACAACACCAGACATCGGTGCCTTTCCCGGAGTTCATCTACCTTTTCACTCCAAGAAAGTTACTTCCATTCTCAGCTTACCTGTTTCCTCAGCCATCCTCGATTTCACCCTGTCTTGGTTCCTAATCATTCACCTCTTCTTCTGAATTAGTATTCACGTTTTCTTTCCTGTGACCTCTTCCAGGATAACACTTCTGGTACTTTTTTTCCCTCCAGCCTTACATGTGTTCCTCACTACATCCCAGCCAGCTAGACCTGCCCTCAGCTACCTCATCTCTCTCTGTGACCTAATGACAGAAAAGCACATGATTCTCTTTACCTGACTTCATGTATGGGTCCATGGTAGAATTCTCTTACTTAAGCATGAAACTCTTGAAGAGAGCATAAACTTTGCTTAAGAAACCAGTATAACTCAGCACTACCTTATGGATAATTACAGTACAAACATCATTTGCTGCTTAAACCATATCTTTTTTTAAATCAGTTTTAAAAGTTTCAATCAGTTTTAAAAGTTATGATATCACATATTCTTTTTTTTTTTTTTTTTTTTTTTTTTTTTTGAGACGGAGTCTCGCTCTGTCACCCAGGCTCGAGTGCAGTGGCCGGATCTCAGCTCACTGCAAGCTCCGCCTCCCAGGTTCACGCCATTCTCCTGCGTCAGCCTCCCTAGTAGCTGGGACTACAGGCGCCTGCCACCTCGCCTGGCTAGCTTTTTGTATTTTTTAGTAAAGACGGGGTTTCACCGGGTTAGCCAGGATGGTCTCGATCTCCTGACCTCGTGATCCGCCCGTCTCGGCCTCCCCAAGTGCTGGGATTACAGGCTTGAGCCACCGCGCCCAGCCGATATCACATATTCTAATGGAAAATTGCAATTTCCAAATCTCTAGTCTTGAATCATTGGTTAACAATTGTTCCTGATCTGGTTTGCTTGGTTGACTTTGAAATTTATCAGTCTGTGGTCCAGAATTTAAAACTTTCAAATTAGAAGAATGCATAGAGAATCATTCATCTTATCCAAGGGTATCTGAGCTTCTCACTAGGAGGCCTAGCTATAAGAAAGTGCTGGGATTACAGCTCTAAGAAAAAGGAGGAAAAGGAGGAGGAGGAGGACAAGGAGAAGAAAGAAGAGAATAAAGAAGAGTTTTGACCAGTAATATAAACATAGTTCTAAATCTGAATAACAATTTATTCTTCCAAAGTACACAGGTATAAGCCTACAGATCTAGTCTAAAATTACAAGTATATTTGGTTTCAATTTGGATTCTAGATTAACATCAAGTGCAGCAGCTTTTTTTTGAGATGGAGTTTCACTCTTGTTGCCCAGGCTGGAATGTAGTGGCAGGATCTCGGCTCACTGCAACTTCCACCTCCCATGTTCAAGAGAGTCTCCTGCCTCAGCCCCCCGAGTATCTGGGATTACAGGCACACGCCACCACACCTGGCTAATTTTTGTATTTTTAGTAGAGAGGGGGTTTCGATACATTGGCCAAGCTGGTCTTGAACTCCTGACCTCAGGTGATCCACCTGCCTCAGACTCCCAAAGTGCTGGGATTACACGCAGGAGTCACCAAGCCCAGCCACTTTTTTCCTTTCATTTCAGTAGTTTCTTCTTAAAAAGATATACTTTTTAATAACCAGATAAATCCAAATGTTAGCCAGAATTGGTCCCATAGCCATAAAATGTTCTATAATACTCGGATTCATATGCTTGCCTCTCAAATTTCAGAGATTGAGTTTTTCTTAAAATTGAGCAACCTGACTAGAGAAAACTTATTAATTTAGAGTTTATGATCTAAGGACAATTGAAGAAACTCATAGTATGAATCATGCTCATCAAAATTTGTAAATCTCTTTTGAAATTGTGACTTTATTTCTACTACAGTCATATGATACTTCAAAATCTGTGATTCCACGGAGCCAAGAGTAGCTCTTCAATAGGAAATGAGTGAGTGCTTCAAGCAAATTCTGTAAAATCCACATGGTCAGTTTGAGTCTCAATATCTGCACTTCCTTGAACAAATAAATGATGTATTTGTTTTTCCTTTCTCAGCTTCTGATCCCATTAGTAAGAAAACACAGTATTGTGAGCAATGATGGAGCTGCATCTCTTAGGGGCGTTTGATTCCCAAGAGACCAAAGAGCAAACAGAATGTCAATTAAAAAAAATGAAATGTTTCCATGACTTAGCTATTTAACTGCTTTAAAATAAATGAATGCCGGTTCAAGTTCTTTCAAATACCCCAAGTCTTGGCAACAACGAAAAGAATTAACATGAAGAAAATTTACAATCCTTCATCACATCGAACAATGTTCCACATTTGAAAAGTTCACAGCACAGATTTCTGGTGACTGAAAGAAAGGAACGACCTTCTTTGGATTTGAATAAACAGATGGACTTTCTTCTCCTTTTTCTTATAGTGCCCCATTTGTGTAAAAGGAGGTGAGAAGAAAATAGCTTAGCTTAAAAGACTGTCCTATAAAATAAAAGGTTTCATACTTGCCTATAGCTAATCTCTGAAGGTGGTTATAAAAGAGATTTTCTAAAACATTGTATATGCAGTGACCCAGACATTTGCATCAGTGGTCAGACTTTCAAGATGACTACTTAAAAATATAATACTCCTTTTGGACAAGCTTGTTTTTAAAATAGCAGCATCATTAACTTTGGCAAATCTAATTCTTAAATATCCTTTAAAATAGTTGATAAAAGAAAGAAGATACGATAACTATGTAATGATTGTAATTTATTTTTTAAATCTTATTTTGAAATAATTTTAGAATCATAGGAAGTTGCAAATGTAGTATAAGGAGTCCCATGTGCCCTACATGATGGCACCTTATAGAGGGACAGTATAAAATCAAAACCAAGAAATTGACGTTGGCACATTACTGTTAATGTACCCATCACAGTTGCTATGTTACTCAGTTGTCACCATTGTTTAACCTGCATTCATTTGCATGTACATGGGTGTGTGCATGTGTGCCTAATTCTATGCAATTTTATCCCTTATATAAATTTGTATAACCACCATTACAATCAAGATACAGCTGTTCCATCATTGCAAAAGAAATCTTTCATGCTATCTGCCTGTATTTGTGCCCCCAACCTAACGTGTCTCCTTGTCACCTGGCAACTGCTAATCTGTTCTCAATCTCTAGTTGTTTTCACTCCAAACACATTATTTACATGGAGTCTTACTGCATGGAACCTTTTGAGATTGACTTTTTTCACTAAGCATAACACCCTTGAGGGTCATGCAGGTTGTTTCATGTATCAATAATTCATTCCTTTTGATTGCTGAGTGGTATTCCATGGTATTAATGTACCAGGGTTTGTTCAATAATTCAACCATTAAAGGTCATTTGGGTTATTTCTAGTATTTTGCTACACAAATAATGCTGTAGTAAACATCCGCATTCAGATTTTTGTGTGAACATTAGTTTTCATTTTTCTAGAATACATGCCCAAGAGTGCTCAACTGCTGAGTCATATGTTTAGTTTTGTTAGAATATGCCTCCTTTCCAGAGGGGCTGTACCATTTTACAATCTCACCTTCAATGTATGACCCAGTTTCTCTGGATGCTTGCCAGCTTCTGTTATTATCACTATGTTTTCACTTTATCCATTCCAATAGGTGTGTAGTGATGCCTCATTGTGGTTTCAGTTTGCACTTCTCTAATGACTAATGATATTGATCATGTTGGGATGTGCTTATTTGCCTCTCCTACACTGTCTTCTGTGAAATGTTTATTTATGGTTTTGCTCATTTAAAAATTGAATTGTTTGGTTTTTACTGTTGAGTTTTGAGATGTTTATATATATTCTTGATGTAAAGCCTTTACTGAATATGTTGTTTGCAAATACTTTCTCCCACCAATTCATTTGTATAAGACAAAAATCAGAACTAGGCCCTAAGGAAGATATTTGATTTTGTAGATACAGGATTATATCCAAAGCTATGTGACTTTGAGTTCAGTCATTATTTTAGCCCACATTCAGAAGTTCTTTGATACAGTGATGACCCAGTACGCTAAGCAGAACCAGAAGATGAAAAATCACCACCAGTTAGGATTAGTTCCTACATTTTAAAGACAAAAGTCATCTCCATAACTTCAGACTACAAAGGGAAGCTCTTACTGCTGATGAAATGGGTAGTTCAAGAAAGCAGAAAATCTATTTTCAAGGCAGCAGAATGACAGGTAACCTGATCTTTAAATCTTCTATTATTTGTACATAATACTTATTGAGTATTTGCTATAAGTTACTATAAAATCATCTGATTTAAGAGTCTATGATTTTTTCCAGTACACCTTGCTTACTCTAGAAATGGTAACTATACATTCTCCATGTGAGACGGCAGTTTAAATATCAAATATTCTAAACTATTACCTGAATAAACCATTAAGATATCCTCCAAGTATTTGACCATCAAAATTATTTCTATTAGACTACCCCTTATCCTGGCAAAGATACTTGGTTAGAATGTTCCAGATATGCCTCCCTTCTCATATGCCCTTCCCTGCCCATACCCCCAGATGCTCTAATGGTCATGCTCTATATCACGACTCCGTCCCCTGGCCACAGCTGACCAGATTAAAGGATAGGCACTTGCGCCAAGGCTGTTAAGTGACTCCAGACTTGGATGTACTGATTCAGGAGAAGATAGGCTGGGTTAATTAGACTCCTCGTTCAGAAATTTGGGATCGAAAAACTGAAGTGAGGTTAAATAACCATAAGAGCTGGACCAAAATGTCATAAAGTGGCCACCATAGGCCTTGTGCAGGCTGGAAACCAGGCTCTGGAAGACAGGGTCAGCAGGTGCACTGAAAGAAGCAGAAATGCTATGAGTCTGCTGATGAGGGTTGTGAGAGGGAGGCAAAGAGTATAACTTCTTGGTGCCCTGATGGTTTTCTGGCTCTGGTTATGATTCTAGTCTACACATAGCTTTAGAAGACACTCTGTTTTTAGGATTGCTTGAGCCCAGGAGTTTGAGGCTGCAGTGAGCTATGATCATGCCACTGTACTCCAACCTGGGTGAGAGAGAGAGAGAGAGAGAGAGAGAGACAGAGACTTTATCTCTCTTAAAAGAAGAAGAAAGAAAGGAGGAGGAGGAGAAGGAAGAAAGAGGAAGAGGAGGAGAAGGACACCATGTCAAGTTCTCTACTTATGACATGGACCTGGTGGTCTTATTTTTTTACTTGGAAGTGATAGTCAATAGCTATAGCAAAATTTGCATGGTATAATAAGGGCAGCATTCTTTCAAAAAGTTTTCGATTGATATTAAATCTCCCCAGAGAAAGACAGGCACTCCCACATATGACTGGTGGGAGTATACACTGGTTCAACCCTTCTAAAGGGCAATTGAGTGAAATGGACATAGGATTATCTTTTTAAAAATATATGCATTGTAGAAGATCTAGAAGTAAATATCAAAATATTAATACTACAGCAGTTATCTCTAGGTAATAAGATTATAAATTATTTAAATGTTATCCTTTTCTACCATGAATATCTCTATCAATTTTTCTTAAAAGCAGATGTTTAAAATACGAAAACCAGCTACCAGTTATTGAGTTCTTACATGAGCTAGATGCTTTACATACATTGTCTCATTTACTTTTTAAAATGATTCTATGAGGCAAATACTATTATTCTCACTTTACAAATGAGGAAGTTGAAGCCCCTAGATATATATTAAAAAAAAAAAAAAAGTCTTTCTAAACACAGTGACTAATAAGTGGTACTAAAATGTAAACTCCATGAGATCAGGGATATGTTCTGTTTTGTGTACTGTTACATCCCCAGTGTCTATAACTCACTAATTTTTTTTTTTTTTTTTTTTTTTTTGAGACAAGGTCTTGCTCTGTCACCCAGGTCACTGCAACCTCGACTTCTCAAGCTCAAGAATCCTCCTGCCTTTAGCCTACAAGTAGCTGTGACCATAGGTGTGTGCCACCATGCTCAGCTCATTTAAAAAAAATTTTTTTGTAGAGACAGAGTCTCATTATGTTGCCCGGGCTGGTCTCAAACTCCTGGCCTCAAACATTTCTCCCATCTTGACCTCCCAAAGTGCTGGGATTATAGGTGTGAGCCACTACATCTGGCCACTAAATGCTTTTAAAGAATGATGGGCAGAACTAGGCTTTGTACCCCAGTATGCCTTACTCCAAAACTTCTGCTCTAAGCCCTTGTGCTAAACCAACACTCAAAGAAGCCCTTCTGCAATTTATGACCTTGATAAATGTGTTCCTTCACATTTTAATTTACTTCATTTAAAATAGGAAGAAATGACAATGGGAAATGTTTATAAAATATAATGATACTCTAGGAAATCTAAAGTCACATGATGTGTTACTGTGTTGCCCTAGTCAATAAATTAATAGGTTAGTTTATACATAACCTCAACAAAGTTTTATATTATATAACATTTATATATTTTATTTAATATGGTGTTTGTAGTCATTGCTAGGGAAATTTGGATATTTGATCCATAGTTATGAATTCAATTCTGAATTTATTATACAATCTTATCTGTGGAAAAAGTCAGCTTCTCATATAATGTTGACTTCCAGTAGCTTTTCTAGAAGCTAGCACATTAGAAGAATGAACATTCTTGATATTGTTATTCAAAATCATAATTTATTCCTTACTAGCTACATCACCTTTTAAATCAACATGAAATACTATTTTTGGAGGAAACTTGACATTCAAACTATAATTTTGTGACAGTTATAGCAATGTCTACCTGAGGTTTTAGACAAATACATTTTAGGCTTATGACAAATACATTTCCAGTTTCTAATTCAATTTTAATAACAGTACCACAATTACTAGATCTTAGCCAAAACACTAAGAGCAAAATTTAGTCATAGCTATTAAATTTATGAAAGGCCAACTTTTCCATATAGCAATGTTTGATCCCAAACTTTGTGCTACTCTTCTTTCTTCACTGTGTTTCCAATTAGCTTAAGGCATGAGAGGAAGTATCTGAGATGATGTTATAGAGATGTGCCTTCTCAATATCGTGAAAATGGCCATATTGCCCAAATTTATAGATTCAGTGCTATTCCCATCAAACTACCATTGCATTCTCCAAAGAATTAGAAAAAACTATTTTAAATTTCACATGGAATCAAAGAAGACCCCGTACAGCCAAGACAATCCTAAGCGAAAAGAACAAAGCTGGAGGCATCACGCTACCTGACTTCAAACTATACTACTAGGCTACAGTAACCAAAACAGCATTGTACCGGTACCAAAACAGATTTATAGACCAATGGAGCAGAACAGAGACCTCAGAAATAACCACACATCTACAACGATCTGATCTTCGACAAACTTGACAAAAACAAGCAATGGGGAAAGGCTCTCCTATTCAGTAAATGGTGCTAGGAAAACTGGCTAGCCATATGCAGAAAACTGAAAATGGACCTGTTCCTCACATCTTATACAAAAATTAACTCAAGATGGATTAAAGACTTAAATGTAAAACCCAAAAGATAAAAACCCTAGAAGAAAACTTAGGCAATACTATTCAGGACATAGGCGTGAGCAAAAACTTCATGACTAAAGTGTCTAAAGCAATGGCAACAAAAGCCAAAATTGACAAATGGGATCTAATTAAACTAAAGAGCTTCTGCACAGCAAAAGAAACTATCATCAGAGTAAACAGGCAACCTACAGAATGGGAGAAAATTTTTGCAATCTATCCATCTGTCAAAGGGCTAATATCCAGAATCTACAAGAACTTAAACAAATTTACAAGAAAAAAACAAACAACCCCATCAAAAAGTTGCCAAAGAATGTGAACAGACACTTCTCAAAAGAAGACATTTACATGACCAACAAACATATGAAAAAAAGCTCAACATCACTGATCATCAGAGAAATGCAAATCAAAACCACAGTGAGATACCATCTCACGTCAGTCAGAATAGCGATTGTTAAAAAGTCAGGAAACAATAGATGCTGGAGAGGATATGGAGAAATAGGAACGCTTTTACACTGTTGGTGGGAATGTAAATTAGTTCAACCATTGTGGAAGACAGTATGGCCATTCCTCAAGGATCTAGAACAAGAAATACCATTTGACCCAGGAATCCCATTACTGGGTATATAACCAAAGGAATATAAATCATTCTACCATAAAGACACATGGATATGTATGTTTATTGCAGCACTAGTTACAATAGCAAGACACGGAACCAACCCAAATGCCCATCGATGACAGACTGGATAAAGAAAATGTGGTACATATACATCATGGAATACTATGCAGCCATAAAAAGGAATGAGATCAAGTCCTTTGCAGGAACATGCATGCAGCTGGAAGCCATCATACTCAGCAAACTAACACAGGAACAGAAAACCAAACACCACATGTTCTCACTCATAAGCAGGAGCTGAACAATGGGAATGCATGGATACAGAAAAGGGAACAACACACAAGAGGGCCTGTTGGGGCATGGCAGGGTGAGGGCAGGGAACTTAAAGGACGGGTGAATAGGTGCAGCAAACCACCATGGCACACGTATACCTGTGTAACAAACCTGCACATTCTACACATGTATCCTGGTTTTTTTTTTTTTTTAGAAGAAATAAAGAAAAATTAAAAATTAAAATTTTTAAGAAAGAAAAATAATTAGAGATGTGCCTTCTAGCATCATTTCAATTTAATATTATTTTGGGAGTTCAAGCCAATGTGAGAAGAGAGATAATACAAACCCAAGAGAAATAAGTAATGGAAGAAACAAAAACCTTACTATTTGAAAACGATTACATATCTAACAAAAATCAACAATTACAATCTAGAAAAACCTAATTTTTAAAAAGTATAATTTATAATAGCAATAAAATACGTAAAAAAAGTAGACTTAATAAGTGTCTGGCCATATAAACAAAATAATAAAACTTGTTGGGTCATAATATCCAGCAAGAATAAAATATTGTAAATGTGTCAACTCTTAATGTCATTTAAAAAAATGAATTCAATCTCAAACAAAATCACAATGAGATTCTTTTTAGAATTTAGAAGAATGTTATAATATTCATCTAGAAAAATAAAGAGATGAAGATAAAAATATTCTAAAAAAGAGAAAGGAAAATGTGCAAGTAAAATAACAATATGTCAAGGAAACAGAAGAGAAACCCCAGAAATAGACTGTTATACACAAGGATTAAATAAATGACAAAATACAACATAAAATAATGAAGATTTGAAAATACACATTTATGGGAGACTTTCATTAGATCTTTGAATTAAATTATTTTAGATGGCTGGAGTGGTGGCTCAGGCCTGTAATCCCAGCACTTTGGGAAGCTGAGGTGGGCAGATCACTTGAGGTCAGGAGTTCAAGACCAGCCTAGCCCACATGGTGAAACCCCATCTCTACTAAAAATACAAAAATTAGCCAGGCGCAGTGATGCATACCTGTAATCCTAGCTACTCTGGAGGCTGAGGTGGGAGTATCGCTTGAACCCGAGAGGCAGAGGTTGCAGTGAGCTGAGATCACATCACTGCACTCCAGCCTGGGAGACAGATCAAGACTCTATCTCAAAAAAAAATTACTTTAAATCAAATACTTCATACCTTATCCCAAAATATATCCCAGATGTCTAAGGTAGTAAATATTCTTAAACTCATAAATGAGTAAATAAATAATTTTAAAAAAACAGTGAGTGTTAATGAAACCTCTAGAGAAATGACAATTTGCTTAAGCTTAAAGCATTAGCTTATGGAAGGATTTATGGTTTCATATATAATTTTTAAAACATTTATTCAAATTAAAAATAGTTGCTGGACACTTTGGGAGGCTGAGGCGGGCAGATCACAAGGTCAGGAGATCCAGACCATGGTGAAAACCTGTCTCTACTAAAAATACAAAGAAAAAAAAAATAGCCAGGCACAGTGGTGGGCACCTGTAGTCTCAGCTACTTGGGAGGCTGAGGCAGGAGAATGGCATGAACCCGGGAGGCAGAACTTGAAATGAACCGAGATCGCGACACTGCACTCCAGCCTGGGTGACAGAGCGAGACTCCATCTCAAAAAAAAAAAAAAAAAAAAAAAAAAAAGCTGCTAGTCATCCCAGCACTTTGGGAAGCCAAAGTGGGCAGATCTCTTGATCTCAGGAATTCAAGACCAACCTGGGCAACATGGCGAAACCCATCTCTACAAAAAAGAGAAAAATTACCTGGGCATGGTGACGAGTGCCTGTAGTCCCAGCTACACAGGAGGCTGAGGTGGGAGGATCGCTAGAGCCCCGGAAGTTGAGGCTGCAGTGCGCCATGATTGTGTCACTGCACTCCAGCCTGCATGACAGAGTGCAACCCTGTCTCAAAAAAAAAAAAAAATTAAAATTAAAAATAGCAAAACTAGGAAGAAATTAGAGAAGTATATTATTAATTGCTTTAGGTTACTAAAACTTGTATGGTCTGTTATATCCTACTCACCTTGCACAGTACTGAGCACATAGTAAGTTTCGAATAGATATCCGTTGACCAAGTATTGCAATAATTAACTAAGTAGACTTTGATTATCTGATGAGACAAAAAAGTGACCCTAGAGTCCAATTAGCTGCAACTATGAATAGTGAGTGCAAATTAATTTCTTTGGCCCAGATGCATAAGAACCATGGACAGGAAGCTGTCTAATCAGTTGTGGAATGGAGAAGTGATAGGAATGACAGGTGGGCTATGGAAGTGTTATTGGGCCACATCAAGTCCTACCATAAGCATGAGCTGTTGGAGGGTGAAAGCAGCCAACAGGCCACACTGGTCTGAGACAGTCAGCAGATGTATGGCTTGACTCAATTAAGAAATCTTATTCAACTTGGGAGGTCCAAAAAGCAGAGTGGCTGGATGACAAGACTTTTAAACAGCAATCTCAGCTGCTAAACGAACGCTGTGGTTGTGTTTGGAGAGGAGAGAGAGAGAACCACATACTTCTTTTCAGTCTCTTTCTAGAATAATTGCAGCATCCTGAAGCACTTACACTTGATGGTTCTGCATCTTCCATCTGAGACAGTCAAGGGATCTAAAAGTCAGTAAATGATTGTTCTCAATGTATATAGTAAGGAAAACACTCATTCAAAATCACTTAGTTGAGGATTCTGTGCAGTACAATGTTTCTGTGTTATTTTCAGAGTCTACTTTGTGCTGACTGCTCACAGCATTCCATATATGTTTGCAGAATTAGTAAATGAATTATCATTTTTTTGGATAAGGTTTAAAAATGATCATTGTGGTTTTGTCAAAACCTTGTTTTCCAATTTGGTGCTGGAAACTGGTTTTAGAAATAGAGGGAACTGATCTAACATTTACTAATGATGAATCTGTTCCCATCTTTTTAGTCCTATTTTCCCAGAGTGATGACAATAAACACATCGGGAGAAATTGGGAGCACAGGCCTGTCCATCTTCATTTCATGCCCGGATTCAGTGTTTCCCTACTATAATGATGCCCTCATAGGCCTACCTAAAATAATTCTCCCATCTGTCGGATTGGAGGATAGTTCACTCAAGAGGAGTAGAATTATTTTTGCTATTTGACCAGCAGGTAAGCTACTGGATGAAATGGGCCTGAATAGATGGCAAACTATTCATTTCCTAGCTATTCCTACAGCAACTCCTGAGCACAAAGAGGATAGAGTAGGTTTTTTAAAGCTATTTCTGAACTAGCTAGTAATGACAGGACCAGCGTTAAGCACATGTAAAAAGACATTTCTACATGGTGGCAAGACAAGAGAAACCGATATGCCAAATATTTTAAACTCCATGATCAAATTGGAATAATGTAAAAAGTGATTGTAATCTGAGGCAGTAGAATTCAATTTTCCTTGCATTATGTTGATTTCTCTGAGCACACCCAGGTTAAATGATTGCTCTGAGGTTGATGACACAGTGATTCCAAGTGCCAGCAATGACTTCAGCCTGATGGCAACCTTTACAAATTGCTTCCTGTAAATTCTTTGTGAGAATAACAAGCAATTCATTTTGCTTGACAGTGACTTTTAGCTAAGGGACTCCACCCAACAATCTGGATTTAATAAAACAAAATACACTTTGGTATTACAAACATCTTTTTTGAGATGTAAGTTCCCCACATAAGTTTTTGTAAAAGCAAAGTATTTTCATTTTCTCTCCAGTGAAAGCCAGATGGATCCTTATGCACAGCTAACAATTACTTAGTGCATGTGATGAGCTGGTGGGGAAGGGCAGAAGGGGAGAGAAGGTCACTGCAGAGTCATATTTGTGTGTGTGTATGTAAGATATTCAGGTTAATACAAAAGACTTTTAAATCCACAACCAGAACAATGCTTACTTATTCATTCATTCATTTATATATGGTATTTATTGAGCACCAAGCACTGTGGCAGGCTTTAGGGACATAACAGTTGAACAAAACAGACAATACCTTTGCTGTCATGAAACTTACATTCTAGTGACAAAAAGACAGACAATGAACTAAAAACTACCCAAAGAAAAATTCCAAGGGGGACTCAATGTATTTAATGAGCAAGATAGAGGAATTATGTACTTACAGATGAGTAGGTATAAGGGGCATTTATATCTTTGTGACTGGTAGCAGATAAAATCATAGCAGTTAAAATTTAACTAGGCATTGTTCATATATTGTATATAATTTATAACCCAGTTACTGAGCTCAAAGAGCTTACAATTCCAACTTTCAAGGTGTTCCTGCATGTCAGGCAGACAGAGAGGGAAGGAAGAACCATCAGACATTTTATATGCCATCCAAGTCAGAGCTACATTGTCTTCAGGGTTACAATGAGCATGAAGAGGGTTTAGAACCCTTGTGCCTTGAAAAATTCATTTTTGACACTGTATGTCATTTTCTACTTGGTAAAAAACCAATATAGTCATTGGCATGACAAGAAAACTTTTATTAGTTAGAAAGAATATTCAAAAAGATGAGAACAGTAGACACTGGGGACTCCAAAAGGAGGGAGGGGGCAAGGGCTGAAAAACTTCCTACTGGATACTATGTTCGCTATCTGGGTGATGGATCAATAGGAGCCCAAACCTCAGCCCCATGCAATATACCCTTGTAACACCTGCATATGTACCCACTGAATCTAAAATGAAAATAAAAATAGAAAAAAATGTCCAATCCACTTTGTTCATTCCAATGAATTATGATTAAAGGAGATAGAAAAGGAAACATACCTTAAAAAAAAAACCAGACATGTTGTCCTCAGAGCTCATGAAATCAAAATCACCTTATGTTTCTGCTGTCCTTCTGGGTTCCATCAAAGCTGCACAACTTACCTCCTCAATCTTGCAGAAGAAAGAACTTTCGTAAGGACAACCATTCTAATATCCCTGATCACAGTTGCTTATTGTTCAAAACTGTGTCTTCGAAGTCTTTCATTTACTCTTGTGAGAAGATTTAATTCATGTGACAAGCACATGTTTGGCATCCACCAGGTGTAAGGCATTACGTGGGGCAAAACTGGGGCCTACAAAGATGTTGAAGATACAACCAGGTGCAGCAGCTCATGCCTCTCCTGTAATCCCAGTACTTTGAGAGGCTGAGGTGGACAGATCACTTGAGATCAGGAGTTAAAGACCAGCCTGGCCAACACAGTGAAACCCCATCTCTACAAAAAATACAAAAATTAGCTGGGCATGGTGGTGTGCACTTATAGTTCCAGTTACTTGGGAGGCTGAGGCACGAGGATTGCTTGAACTCGGGAGGTGGTGCCATCTTGGCCCACTGCACTCCAGCCTGGGCAACAGAGGGAGAGTCTGCCTCAAAATGAATACAGTAGAAAAATAAAAAATGAAGACATATGGTTGCTACCTTTAATGGGTTTACGGTAAAGAGGAGGCCAAATACACAGACAGCTATAAAACAAGGTGGAAACAGGCAAGGGCCTTGAGAGAGAGAAATAAATGAAGTATCACATTGGCCCAGAGGAAGCTTCTGGTCAAGAGATTCAGGATGGTGGCACTGGAGCAACGCTTTAGTGGGCAGGTAGGATTACAACAGATCAGGGACACGTGAGAAAATGTGAGTTTACCTTTTTCATTTATAATTTTTCTCTTATCAGTACATGTATTAGGGCTTTCCAGAGAAACAGAGCCAAAGGATATATATAGACATATAAGGGGGGATTTATTATGGAAATTGGCTCACAGGATTATAAAGGCTGAGAAGGCCCATCGTATGCTATCTGCATGCTGAAGAACTAGGGAAGCTGGTGGTATAATTTAGCCCAAAGGCCTGAGAACTAGAGAAGCAATGTTGTAACTCTCAATAAGAGACCAAAGGCCTGAGAACCAGGTAGGGTGGGGGAATGCGCTGGTGTAAGTCCTGGAGTAGGAAGGCCTGAGATGCAGGAGCTCCAATGTCTGAGGACAGGAGATAATGGCCATCCCGGCTCAGAGAGAGAGAGTGAATTCACCCTTCCTCCACATTTTTGTTCTATCTGGGCCCTCAGTGAATTGAATTGTGCCCACCTACATTGGTAAGGGCAGATCTTCTTAACTCCATCTACTGAATCAAATGCTAATCTCTTTTGGGCACACTCTCACAGACATACCCAGAAATAATGTTTTACCAGCTATCTGGGTATTCCTTAACCCAGTCAAGTTGACATCCAAAATTAACCATCACAGCAGTAGTTTATCATTTTTGTTTATGGTCCTCAAATGAAACTTTCCTAATAAAAAGCCTATTTTAACCTCACAAGCCTCTCTTCCTTTAATATTAAAGATTTAATAAATTTACTTTTAATTGGGTATTTAATCAACTTTACAATGGAAAAAAATCTAAATAGCAATAGCAACATGTATTTTTAAAACACCCTCAAATTCCTATGTTTTCATAAACCCTAAAGACTTTCTCCATTCTACTGCTTGCATAAAAAACAATTGCACATAGTTGTTAGGAACCAATATTTTATTATTCTAAATTGTACCTTTTCTCATCTGCTATTGTTTTCTATAGTCCCATAAGTTACCAGCAATATAATATTTTATTGTATCAATGTATCGTATTTGCTGTCTACCTATTTTGCTCTAGGTGTGAATGTGAGCTTTTTCCCAGTTTTTAGTAATACTAATGAGTGCTTCTATACATATCCACCTATCTTTTCTTTCCTTTGAATTATCTGCTTGGTTTATGTTACATTTTCCAAAGTTTAATCAGGTAATATATAATGTGTGGCTAAGAGTGTGAGCTCTGGCAGACTGACTGTGTTTAAATCCTGACCCTGCCACTTACCATCTGTGTGAACTTGGGAAAGTTACCACCTCTGAGGCATGGTTCCCTCTCTAAAAAACAGGAATAATAGTACCCACTTCATATGATTATGAGAATTAATTATATGTAAACTCTTAGAACTGGCATAACACATGGTAAGCATTCAATAACGTAAGTTACTATTACATAAAGGTCTTAGCATTTATTGCATTCTAGAGCTCAATAAGACCGGGTGCGGTGGCTTATGCCTGCAATCCCAGCACTTTGGGAGACTGAGGAGAGAGGATTCCTCGAGCCTAGGAGTTCAAGACCAGCCTGGGCAACATAGCAAGACCTCATCTCTGCAAAATAAATCAAAAAATTAGTCAGGTATGATGGCATGCACCTGTGGATCCCAGTTACTCAATAGGCTGAGGTGGGAGGATTGCCTTGAGCCCTGAAGGTCAAGGGTACAGTAAGCTGTGATTGTACCAATGCACTCCAGCTTGGGTAACAAAGTGAGACCCTGTTTTTTTTGAGACAGAATTTTGCTCTTGTCACCCAGGCTGGAGTGCAATGGCGTAGTCTTGGCTCACTGCAAACTCCATCTCCTGAGTTCAAGCGATTCTCCTGTCTCAGCCTCCCGAGTTGCTGGGATTACAGGTGCCCACCAGCATGCCTAGCTCTGAACAGACCAAACAATAGATTCCACCAAATCATATTATTAATATTAGAGAGGCTTGGTATGTTTTATGTGTTTTATTTTGTTTTGTTTTGTTTTTGTTTTTGAGATGAAGTCTCGCTTTGTCACCCAGGCTGGAGTGCAGTGGATCAATCTCAGCTCACTGCAACCTCTGCCTCCTGGGTTCAAGTCATTCTCCTGCCTCAGCCTCTCGAGTACCTGGGACCACAGGCGTGTGCCACAACGCCCCGCTAATTTTTTGTATTTTTAATAGAGACAAGGTTTCACCGTGTTAGCCAGGATGGTCTCAATCTCCTGACCTCATGATTCACTCTTGCCTCGGCCTCCCAAACTGCTGGGATTACAGGCGTGAGCCGCTGCGCCCAGCCTATTTTCTATTCCTATGTGAACCTCCTCCTCTTGTGTGGATTGTTCATATCTTTGGCCATTTGTCAAAATATATTTTTCCTATAAATGTATTTCATTCCTTAATAGTTGTGGAAATACAACTGTGCAATTATCAAAAAAATTCAGGATGGCATCAACAAGCATATTGAAAAACTATGTATAAGGCATTGTTCTGGGTGCTATGAGGGGGGCAGAGAACTGCGGCATTGTAGAGAAAGAATTCAGTCTCTAATGGGGTTGAACAATATAAGTAAAAAACGAAATAACAAAAGGCTATACAATAGTGCTCTTCAACTATGGAGACCATGTTCTTAAGAACTCTGAGACCAGGGATTTGTGGTTCAAGAATTTAAACCCATATGGTGAGAATCAGCTTAGGGGAAATAATGTTTGGAGTACACTTCTGAAAACCATTAGAAATGTATTTTCTTATACTAAAGAAAATATGAGTTTCATACATCTTAAATCAGTAATTATGACGACATGGATATTCAACCCTTTACCATTTCATACTAACTAGAAAGATACTTTTCAGGACCTTCTTTTCCATAGTTTCAACAAGAGATTTATAAATGATTCTGTAGGATTGCTGAAAATATCCATAGTGAGAAGAGTTCTTGATGAGGTTGGTCTTCCTCTGAATGTTTACGGTCTTTCTTATTTTATGACTTAGTGCTTTCCATCAGACATACCACTGTCCTGCCCATATCCCTTATACATTAAGGGCCTCTCACTGCAAGTATCTGTGACTCTGCATAAAGGCTTTTTCCGGCTGCAGGAGCAAATTTGGTCAGGAACAGGCTAGAAGTACTGGAGAGTTAATGTCTTCAGGAGCAAAAGAGAGTTGGTGGATGGACGTACCAGCTCTCACCCCTCAGGTGGACCAACTCAGTAGATAATGCTTCACAGTGTTCCAGGGGTCTCCAGAGGGACCGAGCCCCAGTTGACCACAGCAATGATGTGTTAATACTCTGCATTGATTTCTTTATATTATGTCTAAATAAAATACTCACATTAAAATCCTTAAGTCTGTATGTTGGGGGACCCCATTCTAAGACAGTTTGACTCCCACCTCCTGGGCTTTGCTTCCTGAATATCTGCTTCTGAGGGATATGCTGGAGGCCTGAGATGGAAAAGCCTTTGAGAATTGATCTCCTCTGATACCCAGAGTTTTGCAGCTTGGATCTGCCCTTAGTAACTCTATGCCACGAACATGCATCTCTCCCCTTTCCTCCTCACAGATGCCACTGAAAGTACTTTCAAAGTCCAGGATTATTACTGCTTGTCTTCCTTGGTCCTACCCAAGTTTTCATTTCAAAAATCTCTTCATCTCTGTTTTAGTTCCTTTTCTATTTTTAACCTCCATTTCTTTTTTCTCCCCTCAGCTAACCACAGAAGGAATGATCTGCAATGTACACATGCCAGGACAGAAATTCTACAGTTGCTGATAATATGTAAACCTATAAGTATTGAATAAGAATTATGCCCAATAAAACATCATGGCTAGGGAGTTAAAGAGGGAGTGCTGAAAAGGAAGTAGAACAATAACTGGGGTAATCAGGAAAGGCTGATTACCTTTCCTGATGGGGAAGGGTGAGACCCCTAATCTAGGGGTAAAATCTAGGGTAAAATCTCCCGTTTTACAAATAAAGAGACTGAGCTCCACAAGGTTAAGCTACTGGTCCAGAATCCCATAGCTCACAAGTGGTGAACTGCCTCCTTCACCCCTCAGCTCCCTCTGTGTTCCACTCTGGGCTGCCCATTCACCTTTTGTCCAGGGGCAGCCTCGCCTCAGCATTTGTCTTTTGTTGGCCTTGAGCTTTACCATGATGACTAGGCCTGGAAAAGGGTGAGAACAAATAGCACATTCTCCTAAGCACTCTCCACACTGCACAATATCAGCTGTCCTAAGAAGATTTTGAGTATGGATTGAAAATATTGTTTGTTTTGTTTTAAATCTTGGAAAAAATTCTAGTTGCATGAAATTTTTTTCTCTAGAATTAATCATGAGTAGCATATTCTTTAGCCTTGTTATTTGGCAAAGCAGAAAACAAAATAGCCATTGTAGGGCTCCTTTGTTTGGAGTTGGAGACCAGTGACGTTGCTCACCCTTCCCACTGAGCAGCCTGCAGATATTGGTCTCTCTGGAGAGCACTGAGTACCCGGGGTGGCAGGACTCGCTGAGTAAGCCCTTCCCCGTACTAAACTTGGTTTCATGCAGACAATTCCTCTAACTGTTCTTGAGCTTTCTCATCTCATATACTCTCAAGTTCTTCCAATTTCTGTTTTTAAACTAAAAAGAAAAAGAACAGCACATTCTTTTTACGTTTGTGCAAATGAGGGGGAGGCAAGTTGCTGGGGAAAATCTAGCAACCATCTTTTGATATGTAATTTGAATGATTTCCTACTAAAGTCCTGAAATATGAATTAAAATCATGTATTCACTTTTGTCTCACATTTCAAGATCATAATCTTTGTGCTTTCTGTAAACTGCAGGATCAATATTCTAAGAATGAGTCTGTCTTTATTAACCTCTGGTAATAGTGACTCAGGTATGATTGGGATCCATTAAAATACAACTTTCTCTTCCCACGTCATCCTTTGTTTTAAAGTGAGACATCATTAGCTTACTTAGTGTTCACTATAGAACAATGCTATTCACCACAAAGTCATTCAATTAGAAAGCTAATTTCACTTCATGTAAAATTTCAGGCAATTCAATATCAGTTGAACGATACACTGACAGTAATATTATACACACTGTACTGCTCTCATTTTCTGCATTGATTCATGTCTGACTTGAATCTAATCACGCATGTCCCACTTACTATAGAAAACACCCCTATTTGACCAACATTTTGAGCCCCTGGAGTGTGTTCTGCTGTCAGGTGTGGATGTATGATATCCACAAAGGCCTCCTAGCCGGCCTCAGAACCTGCCTTATACCTAACATGTGTAGTACTTAACTAAAAAATGAGCACAACCTCAATTCCATTTCCCCCTCCTTAAGAACACCCCACCACCAGGGTTCCTGCTTCTCCTGTAAAGGAATCATTATAGAAAAAAATTAGAGGCTTGAGAAAATCAGAAGTTCATAAGGGAAGAAAGGAAAGAAATCATAGGAAGCAGGAAGAGCTCTGGGGAGCTGTTTTCAGGAGCAAATATCCAGCTAGGAATGGGCCTTCTTTTTGGTAAGCACTCCCTTGAAATCAAACAAATAACAAAGAAAACATAAAAACAAGGAAGAAAAAACCACCAGGAGAGCAATGTGATCATCAGTCATTCTCATCTTAATATGGTTTTTGTTCAGTCAGATTGCTTTCCTTCTTACAAACCAGCTGTACCAAGAAGACAGAATTTTGTTTTCTTGGGAAAGAAAAGTAGATAATTCTAGAGCATGGCATACTTCTAGAAGTGGGGTGGCGTGTGTGTGTGTGTGTGTGTGTGTGTGTGTACGATCAGAGCACAGGGCACCCCAGGAAAAGTATAGAAATGAAGTAGAAAAATGCCCTAATTTTAACATGTGGCCCAAGCAAGAGAATGTTAACATTCTGCCGTCTTGCCCTCTCTTCCTCCTCATCTCCTTCTCTTTCCATTTGTTTTGAGCTTACAGCCCTTGTACCAGGAATAAAAATTTAAACTTATATTATTAGTATGAGAGTTCATCAATATTATTCATTAAATTGGCCTTTCACGGAATATGCTAGAAACCTAATTGCAATAGTGATTAATAATATTACTAATGACTAACAATAATTATAACAATTTTTATTACCATTCTTCTTTTCCCCCTTCTCCTTCTCACCATCAAAGCATTTTTGGGAAACCGTGCCAAGTTCCAAACTATTGTACACTGCAACTCCTAGGCTTAACAATGAAAGAATTCAAAGGTAGCAGGCAAATGAGCAAGGCTTCTGGGTATAGGTGTGCAGGATGGGCTCTGTACCTCGGGTTGGACCCTGTACCTCAAGTTCAGGCCACAAGGGTAAATGGAGTCTAAAGTCTGGCCTGTGTTCCATTCTCCATAATAAACACCTTGACTCATGGCTGCATCTGCAAGGAAGATGGGACATCCATTCTCACTTGTACACAGGCTATGGGCTGCCTGGGGTCCTGAGCCGAAGACAGGCCTGCTGCTGATCCCAGAGACAGATGGCCAGAGTAAGGAACAGCATGCACAAAGAAGATCCCAAGCCTTTCTGGAGAAGTGCCAATATCATCATTTGGGGGTCTTAAAGCCAAGCTGGGGAATAAGCATTCTGGGGAATGCTGAAAAGGAGATGTATAATTAAGTGTGTAGGTTTAGGACTTCAGTCAAGGGGCTGCTTTTTTGCTGTTCTCAGGCAGTTTTCACTGCATACCTTCGCTTCTGGTATCTTCAAGGCACTCCTTGGCTCATGCCATTAATACTTTACCTAAGGTTTTTAGAAATTCTGTCTGATTGTATGCTACATCCTACTTGTATTGAAGGAACCTTAGAATTTCCTCTTTATCGCTATACATCTCTTTAAGTCTCTTATATTTAGTGACTAAAGTAAAATTTGGTCCTTTAATAAGTAATCACACTTAGCTGTTTATTGATTTGACCTGTGAACATCTTTAAGCAAAGCTTGTTAGAAATTGAGTTAAAGCATGGCTTATTAGTCTGGAGCCTGTGAAGGATGTTACAGTTGCTGCAGATAGACAAGAAGGCTTTGTTTGCATTGAACCACAGCAATGTCTCATGCTCTTCCTTGTTCTCTATTTAGCACTTCATCTTCATCTAATCTCTAACAAAGCATGGTCTGTGGTAGGCAGTCTGTGGTAAGCATAGTGAATCAGCCTGTCCTTGAAGGTGACAGCAGTGAGGAGTGTCTTAATATTTATTTCAAATGTAATCTATCCTGTAGTCCTCCACATTCAAAGATTTTCCAATTTAAAATATCCATGGCCCTATCATTCCTACGGCTTTTGCAATAAGGGGCCATGCAAATGAACTAAAGTGTGACAATTACTGCCAAGCTGGTGTTAACCATATAACTGGTCCTCCAAGGGATAGCGTAGAGAAGGAAGGGCACTCTGCTTTGAGCAGGATTGCCACAGATGGCTTGTGTATGTTGGTGGGGGTCCCTTGTGGTATGGATGGCTGCATATGAGGATATAGTGGTTAGAATGGATCAGGTTATCTATAGTAACAAACAGCCCCAGTCTCAGTGGTTCAACACAACAAAAAGTTCATTGTTTGTTCATGCTACCTGTCCAGCATGAGTAGGCAGGGAGAGCCAGGCTGAGCTATTCCGTATCAATATACTCCTCTACAATCACCTAAGCAGGGAGAAGGAAGTATGATAAATCATGAAGGGGCTCTTCAAGCCTTTGCCTACCAGTGACACATGTCCCTTCTGTTTCCATTTCATTGGCCAAAGCAAGTCATATCCCCACATCTAATTACAAAGGAGGCAGACGTGTGCAATCTTATAACATATCCAGAAGGAGGAAAGAATGAGAATCTTTGGAAAAACCCTAAGTGGGGAGGCAGTCCATTTGGAAGGACTCCAGTGCCACCTTTGTGTTCTAGTAGCAGCTCTCAACTGAGATCGGGAAAAACGGCTTCCACATTTATATGTCTGGTAACCATCCTCACAAATCAGGTACCTTATTTCCAAAGGTAGGTCTTCTGAATAGTTTTCTAGAGGGAAAAGCAGTGAGTCCTAACTCTTCTAAGTAGGTTCACTATAATTTTTGCATGTTTAAAATAAGGTTTTCCCTAAAACACAGAAACCACTATTGAGAAACAGCATAAATAGCATAAGATTGTTTCTCAGGGGCTCCAGAAATAAAACATGCTTCTATGCAGTGGACACTAACGATTGTCTGAGAAGCCTACCCTTTCTGAGTACTGTCCTTCTCTTCCACATTTGAGCCGTATGTTAAAAGTGATGGGATCCTGGCAGCCATTCTGTTCAACATGATCCTGCCTCTAAGACAGAGCAGATTGGATCAGAGCTGGGCAAGAGTCTGACTAAGGCTGGGCAAGTGTCTCTTCTCTAGGAATTCAGAATTTGAACCCATAGAAACAACCTCAGGAAACAAGTAGTTTGGACTAATTGGTCTGGGTTTTCTGCTGATTGGAGATGTGACTGAGATTGTTAGTGCTCATGGACTTCCCAATGCTCATCTCATTTCCCAGTTTTCCTCGCAGTTAGGTTGAGGCCATGTGACTAAGTTCTGGCCAATGGGAAATAGACAGAAGTGAGTATGAGATAATTTTAGGCCTGGCTGTTGAAAACATTCCTCATCTCTTTTCACTTTCTGTTTCCCTACCACGGTGACCTTGGAGGCCACATGTTCCAAATGGCATAGTGATCGGATGGAGAAGGGCTGCTCAGCCCATAGAAAATTGTGACATTAGTTAGGAAAAACATCTTCATGGTTTAGGATTTCTTTTTTTCCTTTGAGACAGAGTCTTACTCCGTCACCCAAGCTTGCATGCAGTGGCAAGATCTCAGCTCACTGCAACCTCTTCCTCCTGGGTTCAAGCAATTCTCATGCCTCAGCCTCCTGTGTAGCTGGAATTACAGGCATGCTCCACCATGCCTGGCTAATTTTTAGACAGGGTGTTACCATGTTGGCCAGGCTGGTCTCAAACTCTTGACCTCAAGCGATCCGCCAGCCTCAGCTTCCCAAAGTGCTGGGATTACAGGTGTGAGCCATCACACCTGGCCAGGATTTATTTCTTATTTCAACATAACCTAGACTATTCTGACTTACATAAAACAAACACAGGAGTGGCCTGTGTTGCACTGAGAAGCAAAGTTGATTTACAAAGAGGAACAAATATGATATACATGCACAAAGAGGAGCAGAGTTAAGAAAGAGTCCCTGGGTCCTTCCCATTCCTGGTTCCAACCTCATCTTGAGAGCAAACCACATTTCTCTCCTTGGCTTCTGTGACTCTCTTGCATTCCTGTAAGTACCTTTCTATTAAGCCTGTACGCAAAGAGTTTCTATCCTTTGCAGCCAAAAGAAGTTACAACTAATATTCCTCTTACCTCAGTGCTTCAGTTTATGTTTTACTCATTATAACACAAAGACAACTACATTAATAGGCATGAGTTCTGGCTTAGATTTCTAATTCCTTCATGCTTTTATTCTGTTCAGGAATGCCAAGAACTACAGCAAAATCTTGTCCAGATGTGATTCCACAGAACAGTCAGCCCTGAAGACACAAATCCAGAATTACAAATTTTGTCTATTTATCCAAAATGTAAGGTGGATAATCTTTTCAGTTTATTGGTTACAAATGACCAGCTGACAAGTTACTCAACTTCTGCAATTGTGGTGAAATTCTAGAGCTACCAAGAAAGGGTCACTTGTTCAAGAAGAACAGCTGAGGAATTGATTGGCTCTTCAGAACCTGTGCCAATTTCCTTTCTGCAGGCGGGCTAAATAGTGGATACCTTTTAGAGAAGGAAAGCCATCATCTTTGGGAAAAAACCTCTCTCTGCTGTGAACAAACTGAATGCAATCACAGAAACTGCAGACAAAAGAACTTTTGATGACAGATATTGCTGATTCCTGGTGCCTTCAAAGGCATTCCAGGAAAGGTAAAGGAATAATTATGATTAACAATAACTCATGTTTCTTCCAGGATGTTACTCATTGAACCAATGGGTCACTTGAGAAATATGTCAGTGAGTCAGCTCATATCCAATTTGGCAAAAAGATCCTGGGCTCCCAAGCTCTTTGCACTGAACTGAGTAAACCCAAATGAATACATTCTGGGGGAGATGTAAAGGAAGGAGAACTTTGGTGGTAAATGAGTTGGCTCATTCAGTCTCCGCCTCCACAGTCCCATCCCCATATTTAAGTGGAATGAAATTATCAAGGCCGATGAAGAAAATCTTGAGCATACCTTTAGAAAAGATAAAGGACTCAGACGAAGGGAAAATGCAGAACCACCACCAGGAAACAAGGAGAGTCTAATAACTCACCACACATCTAAAACAATATGAACTTATAAATTTATATAGCAACTTATACAGTAAGAGCATATACCAATAGCCAGTTAAAACAATAATGGTTACAAATAAAAAGGAGTTTGGACTGGATGGTCTAAGGTCTTTTATTCAAAATTCCATAATAAAAGGACTATATAGACTGATGTGGTTCAAGGGCCAAATTGGCTGTTGAGGAAATTTATCCTGTGATAATGAAATTGACATTCATTATTTTATTTTTTACTGCCCTTAGAAGAGTTTATTAAAATATAGGTACAATTTAAAGAAGAATTAAAAACCCAATACTGGCCAGGCATGGTGGCTCACGCCTGTAATCCCAGCACTTTGGGAGGCCGAGGTGGGCAGATTGCTTGAGCTCAGGAGTTTGAGATTAGCCTGGGCAACATGGCAAAACCCTGTCTCTACCAAAAACACACACAAAAAATTAGCCAAGCATCGTGGTGCAGGCCTGTAATCCCAACTACTCGGAAGGCTGAGGTGGGAGGATCACTTAGCCCAGAAGGTGGAGGCTGAAGTGAGCTGAGATCACACCACTGCACTCCAGGCTGGGTGACAGAATGAAACCTCATCTAAAGAAAAAAAAAAAAAAAAACCAAAAAACAAAAAATCATAAAACCCCCAATACCCACGTACTCACTACCTAACCTAGTTTAAGAATAAAACATTAACAAGTCCCACGCACCTGCCCCCAAAACCTCTCCTCTGTTCACTTCCCACCCGTGGTTATCCAGAGGCTAATATTAATTTGCACTTTTTAAAAATTTGCACTTTCACGTTAATCATTCCCTGCTTTATGGTTTTACCACCTATGTTTACATACCTAAACAATAGATTGTTTAATTTTGAAAATTTACTTGCTGTGTAAAAAAAATATCAAAGTTCTATTAGTTGAAACCTCAGGGATGAGAGCAACAGAATTTCTCGGCATCAGCTTAAGCATTTACAAGAGCCCTTTCTGGGGAAGTTAGTGGCCAAGATTATACACCAGTCCTAGGAAACACAAGGCTCTGTGCAGTCTGAGCACCTGGCAATGTTCCTAGGTGAGCCTGGTATTGAAGTCGGGCAGAAATATGGTCAGAGGGTAGGGGATGCTCTCTATTTTCTAATTCACCTCCAGCTCTCGGATGTAGGTTTAAGCAGAAACTTTGGTGAGATGCAATGAATGTCCTCAACTGATGCAAGCAGCAGGGTATGGAATAGAGAGCTGGAGCTTTTTCAGCAAAAGTTCATGACACAGTAAGAATCTGGGCAAGCTCACTCAAGCATTCTATCCTCGGGTTGAAAATGAGAGTAAAATAGCAGTGAAAACTTGGCTACGACAGTCACCAACATGTCTGTCTCTTGAGTCTCATGCTCCTCTCTGGAACAGTTGCTGTCTGTCTGTTGATAGCTGTCCTGGAATCTCTCTTCACTGTCCTTATGGGGATTCCTTTTGCCTTTCACCAGAGTTGGATCATGTGCTTATTGTATCCAAGATCAGACCACATAATTTGTGGGACCCAGTGCAAAATGAAAACCTGGGGTCCCTTGTTAAAAAATTATAAGAATTTCAGGCCGGGCACGGTGGCTCAAGCCTGTAATCCCAGCACTTTGGGAGGCCGAGACGGGCGGATCACGAGGTCAGGAGATTGAGACCATCCTGGCTAACACGGTGAAACCCCGTCTCTACTAAAAAAAGAATACAAAAAACTAGCCGGGAGAGGTGGTGGGCGCTTGTAGTTCCAGCTACTGGGGAGGCTGAGGCAGGAGAATGGTGTGAACCTGGGAGGCGGAGCTTGCAGTGAGCTGAGATCCGGCCACTGCACTCCAGCCTGGGCGACAGAGTGAGACTCTGTCTCAAAAAAAAAAAAAAAAAAAAATTTCAAGATGACAACAGCAGAGCATTAAACCAAGTGTGGGGTCCTTCTATGTGTAGAATCCTGTGTGACTATATGGGGTGATATCCACAAAGTCAGCCTTGTCTATATCTCATGTCTCCCTCTTTCCTAGTTTACTTTTTTTAGTGGAACACATTCCCCAGTAGTTTGAGAAAGCGTGCATGGGAAATAAGTTTTTGAGACTTGAATGTCTGAAAATGTCATTGTTCTGTCCTCATTCTTGAATGTGAGCCACTTTATTGTTTAACACTGCATTCTGAATATTGCTCCCTGGAATTGTACAATTCAGTAGCCCTGTTTGATTGATGGTTTGGCTGGGTATAAAGTTCTAGCTTTGAAATAATTTTCCTTCAGTATTTTAAAGGTATTGTTCCCTTGTTTATAGTACATTGTTGAGTGTCTGAAATTATTTGGATTCTTAACTTTGTGTATGTGACTTGTTTATGCCTCTATAGAAGCTTAATTTCCTTTTTTCCCCAGAGTTCTAAAAATTTACAACATGCCTTTGTGAGGGTCTGATTTCATCCATATAGGCCCTTTTGTTCTAGCAACTCATGTTCATCAGTTCTGAGAAATTTTATTGAATTATTTCATTGATAATTTTCTCTGCTCCATTCATGTTTTCTGGAGCTCTTATAATTTGGATATTAAACCTTCTAGAACAGACCTCTCATTTCCTTACCCTTTCTCTCCTCTGTCTACTCTTTGTTCTACTTTCTGGGAAAATCCTTAACCTTCTACTTTCTGAGAAAATTTTTAATCTTACCTTCTAGTCTTAAATTTTTTTAATTTCATATTTTTTTTAATTTCTAAGAGCTTTTTGTTCTCTAAATGACCTTTTTATACTATTCTATTCTTCTTTCATGTGTGCAGTATTTGTCTATTATCTGAGGATATGAGAAATCTTGTTTGTTTTCTTCTCCCCTGCATAGTCTCTATTGCTTCATGTTGCTTTTTTTTTTCTTTTTTTTTTTTTTTTGTATTTATTTAGGTCTCTATCTTTTTCACTGGGGACTGTCCTTATATAGCTGGTATATTAGTCCATTCTCCTGCTGCTATAGGGTATAGCCGAGACCAGGTAATTTATAAAGGAAAGTGGATTAATAGACTCACAGTTCGGCAGGGCTGGGGAGGCCTCGGGAAACTTACAATCATGGCGGAAGGGGAAACAAACACGGAGGCAGGAAGAAGAATAAATGCCCAGTGAAGTAGGGTGGGGGAAGCCCCTTATAAAACCATCAGATCTCGTGAGAACTAACACATTATCATGAGAACAGAATGGGAGAAACTGCACCCATGATTCTATTATCTCCACCTGGTCCCTTTCACCACACGTGGGGATTATGGAAATTACAATTCACTATGAGATTTGGGTGGGGACACAGCCAAACCATATCATCTGGTAATCCTTGGTTTTCTGCATTAAAAAATTGCTGATTAAAAGCACTAGACAAGTAGGCAGGGCTTGTTGACTTTAAACTTAAGGATAATCCAGATGTACAGTTTCTTGGCAGACCCCTGAAGTTAGTGTCTTTGCTTTTTTTCCTGCCCCCTTGTTTTGCCCAGAAAATTTTTTGCCTTGTTTGCCACAGAGAATTTTCTGATCTCCTGCCTGGTAGATGAGGGCTTGACTGAGAAACAGGTGAAAGAAAAGGGGTGGGGAGTCAGAATATATGAACTCATTTTTCCCCTCAGTAGGAAGTCCTGCTCCCAGCCATACCTATAAACACAAAATCTCCAGACTTCTGCTGGGACAGGGGAGGAAGAGTCACCTAGCACCATGAAGAGTAAATAGGCAGCTAGGAATCCAATTGCTTCTCAAGTTGTTTTTTCTTCCTTATTTACATCGCAGGTATACCTGATGCTGCCAATTCCTGAGCTTTTTGAAGATTCTGTGGTTTGAAGCCGGCTTAGGACTCAGCTTTTTTGGCTTGTCCATCTGCTTTCCAGCTTCCAAAATTTTGTTGCTCTTATCATCTTTCCTATACTGGTGTGTTTGTCTTTTGTAAAAATTTATTTAATGTGGTTTTAGTTATGTCAGAAGAAAGTGAAATTAGATACAGTAGTCCTCCCTTATCTTCAGGGCATATGTTTCAAGACCCCTGGTGGACGCCTGAAACCAGCAGATAGTATTAAACCCTATATGAACTATATTTTTTCCTATGCATGCATACCTATGATAAAGTTTAATTTATAAGTTAGGCATAGTAGGAGATTAATAGAAATAACTGAGAATAATTATAATAATATACTATTATAAAAGTTATGTGAATGTCTCTCTCAAAACATCTTATTGTACTGTAGTCACCCTTCTTTTGATACTAGATGAAAAAAAACCTACGTGATGAGATGAAGTGAGGTGAGTGATGTAGGCATTGTGATGTAGCATTAGGCTGTTATTGACCTTCTGACAGTAGGTAGGAGAATCATCTGCTTCAGGTGATTCTAGATCATTAAGTCATGACAATGTTAATGGTTGGATATCAGGAGCAGAGTATGTTGAGGACTAACAGGCAGGTAACATACATGGCATGGATATGCTGGGCAAACAGATAATTCACATTCCATGCTGGACAGAATGAAATGGCGCAAGATTTCATTACGCTATTCAGAAAGGCATGCAATTTAAAACTTATGATTGTTTATTTCTGGAATGTTCCATTTAATATTTTCAAATTGCGGCTAACTGGGGTAACTAAAACCACAGAAAGCAAAACTGCAGATAAGAGGGAACTACTATACATACCTTCAATTCATTATCTTAACTGAGACCGCTGTTAACTTTCTTAAACAGCCTTTTTAGAACCAACTGTACCTCTTTTATACTTATTCAAATGTGCTGATGATGAAATCAGTGCATTGGCATGACCATGACAGTTAACCTTCAGATCCAGACATGACTTCTGCTAGGGGCTTAATGTGGGAAATATCTATGAGATTGCGTGCTCAGCACTTACCGAGGGGCTTCTCCAGAAGCCCCCCTTCTCTGAGACTCTCTTCTCTGAGATTCTTGGATATTAACCAAACTGACCATCAGGGGAGTCCCTTAGCAAATGCTAAGATGTACATTCTCCTCCCTTCCTGCCACTCAAATTTTGTTACTGGATCAAGTTTGCCTGCATCACTCTTTATTCAAGATATGTTATCTCTTAAAGGCTTCCTCAGGACCCCCTTTTCCCACATGAGGATAGATACCCAACGTAACCAGTTCATCACATAAATCTAGATTCCAGCTTCTGAGTTTGGATGAAAGTTAGGACATCCTCTCCCACTATATCCATTTTCTCATATCCATACACTCCTTCAAAAAATACTTAACAAAAACAAATTTTGTTTTACCGCATCCCCTTCCAGAGACTTGGCATATGTCAAGGCTAAAGTGACAGAAGGAACCTTGAATAATGCCACTCAAGCATACATGCAAGGGGATAGACCAGACAGAGGTTAATCTGGGTACTGTGAGATGTCAAACTGCTTTGCTTTCCACCACTGCAGACTGCAGTGGTAGAAAACCCTTCAAGTCCCATATATTTGGCATCGAACAGGCTCCACCAAAGAGGGAGATCTCCAGAAGAGGCAAAACCAGAGACCAGAGGGGTTAAGTGGAAGTACCAAGATCTCATATCCTAGATACTGATGAATTATGAGACAGAATATACCCTTTTTAAAGGGGAGGGGCTTAAAAATATTGTAGCATTAAAATGTGAATTTCACAAGTAATTAAAATTTTCCCCTCAGGGAACTCTTTGGCAGAGTAGAAAAGGTATTGACTTTGGCTCCAAAGGGTTTCAAGGTCTAGATTCAAATACTGTGACTTTGGGTAGGTTATTTGATCTCTTTTGCCTCCATTTCTTCATATGTGAAATAGGAATTGAAGATACAGAGATGAAAAAAGATATTGTAAAAGGTGCCTGGCATGTGGTTGAACCCTATAAATCTACACTCTTCCCCATTTTCCTCATCTGCTAGTGAAAGCAATAAGATAATAGAGTTTGTTCTGTACAGCAAATACATATTCCCAGGAATGTTAAAGCAGGACACATCAGCAAAGGCAAAGATGATCTATCACAGGCCTCGGGGATCTTTGAGAAGGGTACTACTTACAGATTTATGTTTGAAAAAGGAAAAGTAGCTGAGAACCCCCATATTTGTCAGGCATGGTGAAAAAAAGGTTGTTTTGTTTTGTTTTGTTTTGTTTTGTTTTGTTTTGAGATGGAGTCTCATGGTGTAGCCTGGGCTGGAGTGCAGTGGCCCGATCTCGGCTCACTGCAACCTCTGCCTCCTGGGTTCAAGTGATTCTCCTGCCTCAGCCTCCCAAGTAGTTGGGATTACAGGCACCCACCACCACACTTGGCTAGTTTTTTTGTATTTTAGTAGAGATGGGGTTTCACCATATTGGCCAGGCTGGTCTTGAACTCCTGACCTCAGGTGATCCGCCCGCCTTGGCGTCCCAAAGTGCTAGAATTACAAGCATGACCCGTCACACCCCACCAAAAAGAAGTTTAAATGAACTTTTTTTTTTGGTGGGGGGACGGGCATGTTTATTTTAACTATCAAGTCCCTGATCTCAATGCATTTGACATAGAATCTACACATACTATTCATATTAATTTATTAACATTTTTGAGTCACTGATCACTCTGGGACAACCTGACACGTGTATGGGCGGTGTCTCCGGGAGAGCAGTGGCTGCCACCTCCCGCCTCCTAGAGACGGGGAGGCGAGGAAAGAGGGAGCAGGCTGAGCCAAGGAAGGACCCTGCCTTTTGGGAGAACTGTGGGTTGACAGCGACTGTACCTACCAGTCCCAAGGACAAGATTTTTCACTAGAACCTGGATTATTTCTTCCTTCTCCATCTTGCCACGCCCAGCCAAGGGGCTTCTAGAGCTGCGCAGGGACAGAAAGGAGCTGAGAACCCCCATATTTGTTAGGCATGGTGGAGGGAGGTTTAACATGGACTTTGTTTTAACCGTGAAGTCCCTGATTCCTATGCATTTAAAATGTAATCCATACATAATACCGATATTAACTTGGCGACATTTTGTGAGTCACTGATTCCTGCAACACCTGCTCTGCAGTGGGCAGGACCCTCAGAGCCTGCAGGCCTGAAGCCGCGTCTGGGGACAAGAATTACCCGCAACACAGCCCAGCAGTGCTGGCCACGCGCGCGCAGGGCGGGGCGGGGATGGGGCCCAGGCCTGCAACCTCAAATGTTTTGGGGGTAGGTTCAGAGATGTGGACGCCGGCAAGAGTCAGGGGCTGGGCTGGGCTGTGACAATAAAAGGGATGACCCCACTCCCTGCGAGGTATGAGTCCCAGGACAGGAGATTATCGTCTCTGTGCCTGACCCCCACCCCCAAATCTAAAGGGAGAACCAGACCAGCTATTAATTCTGCAAGCTGTTCAGTGTGCAGAAGACCCGAAACACACCCACCCAGGCTATTTGAGTTAATAAATAACAAAAACCGCATTCTTAAATGGGGGGGGGGGGGGGCGGGAGGGAGGTTACAAAGTCTAATATTTTTTTAAAAGTAAGATAAAAAATAAGTCACGCTTGTCCCTGAAGATTAACATGCTTTCTCTGTTTTACCCTCCCACCCGCCGAAGTGGGTGTCTTTGCCTCTCCATTTACAAATGAAGAAACTGGCTCTGAAGGGTTGTTCAAGGTCATGCAGTTAATAAGTGACAGAATCAGGGCCTGAAGCGGGCTGACCTCAAGCTGGTGTCCTTTGTTGGTGCCACATTTCCCTGTCAGAGGTGAGGCAGATGTGTCTTCATCACTTTTAGCAAAGAGAACTGGCCCCTGTCTATATAAATAAAGATGCGACCTGCCAAGTTACCTGGGGGGGCTGCTGCCTTCACTTCTCAAACCACAATACGTTTTATGCTCTGAGCTGTTTACACTCTCCTTTATGAAATGGCTTGCTGTATTTAAGATTGCAGTCTGTGAAACTAGATTTTTTTTTAACCTTTTTTGAATCTTACTGACCTTATGATATGGGCTTTACTAGCCTATAGTCAGACCAAGTGATCCACCCAGGTAGTACTGACAAATGCTGCACACGCCCTTCCAATAAAAGCAGACCTTTAAATTACCTTGGTCATTTAACCATCAATTATCCAACCACTTTACAGGTATTTAATGAGCATCTCTGCCTTTCCATGCGCCAGTCTACTTTCTCCTCTGCCAATTTTTTATTTTTTTTCCAAACATGATTCAGATCCAGTTACTCCTTTAATTAAAAATCCTCAGTGGTTTCCTACCATCTACAGGGTGAAGATAAGACTTGTCACATGAGGCTCCTGCCTCTCTTTGCAGCTCTTAAGTTTGGAATACAGGCAAAGTGAAACTCCAAAGTAGAGCCAAGTGTTTGCTATAACTACAAGAGTACAGATTCTTGCCCTCAGGCACCTCAAATCCTGTGTGAGAATAACCACAGTGTGAAGTATGAATAGTAAATGCTTCCCTACTTAGCTCACACTTGACCCTGGAGAGTTTGGTACTCACAGAGAAATGTAGGCTGCTGAGAGTAAGGTGTTCAGAGTTCTTTCTTTCTCTATAATCTATCTCTTTTGGAAAAAGAGCCTGGAAACTCTGGGGAAAAAGTTGGTTAACTGGGAATAGAAAAGTAGGACCAAAAAAAAAAAAAAGGAATGTAAATATTCTAGATATAAAGGTCAATGCCACTGCTAGGTTCAGGTTTCAAAGTTGACTCTGGATTTCCTGGCAGCCAAGGCAATAAGGGAAACAGGGCGCATTATTTGCACTTTACTGACAGAAAAGAAGAAACCAATCCATTTTTGAAAACAAGTAAATTATTTTATGATGCTATTTTTAATCTTTCTCATCTCTGCTTTTTAAATTATAAAGTTACTGTGTGTCCTTTTTAAAAAAAATCCAAATAACACAAATATCTATAGGGTAAAAAGTGTATGTCCCCCTTACCTATACACCTCTATTCCCCTTTTCCAGAAGTAAAGCCTAGCCCCGAAGACTGACCATTTATTTCTAGAGGGGTTTTTGTTCTGTGCAATTAAAAGTACTTACACAGTTTCCATAAAATTTGGGTTTTATTTGCTCGCTTGAAAAAAAGGATCAGATTAACTATATTCTTTATAACTTGCATTTTCACTTTACGATGTATCAAAGACTTCCTTCTCTATCTCCCTAAATGAATCTCTTCCATTTTAATGACTACTGTATTCCATTATGAGGTAGCATAATCTATTTAACCATTCTTCTATTTGTTTCTGATTTTACAGTCATAAACAATGGATATGCTTGTACATATACTTTTTTGTAGAAGTCTGTCTATGCCATCAGTCTCTAAAAGTGGAATTATAAGAGCACATCATTCATATATTTAAAATTTTGATGTATCGTCTTCAAAACGACTGCACAAATTTATACTCTCACCAAGAGTGTCTGAGTGTGCCCATTTTCCCATTCCCTTGCCAGCACTAGATATCATCAACGTTTTTCATTTTCTGGCACAAACTTCTGGATGGAATTTCTGCTGGCAAGATCAACATATTTGAATCAAGGAAGGAGACCAATGAGACAGACTCATTTTTCTGGTTCTAGGGTGGTGGTTTTGGGGCTGTGCTCCATAGAGCCCCAGGAATGCTGAGGGATGCATGTGAGGGAGTACAAAAGGACAAGACCTTCACCTCTTAACCAGGGCAACTGAGTTGATCTGTTTTACATGTTGCAGTTTGGAATAAGATTTTGTTTGAAGATAAGATTCTGTTGCTTAAAAACAAGTTTAAAAATCCCTGATCTGGGGCCTTATTTCTTATTGAACCATCAGCAGATTGAAGAATAATTAAAAATGTATTCCTTCAAGGGAAAGAAGAGATCTTAAAATAGTGAATCTCCAGCCATGGTCAAAATATTCTCATTTATACACTGTGTATGAGAGTGTGTGTGTGTCTGCAGATGTTCTCATTCATGCTAGGCCTCTCTCTATTGCCCACCTGCCCTCCTGCAACCAATCCCAAAACACCATTTCCTCCAAGGTTTAGATGAAAATGCCTCTTCTCTAAGCCTCCCTCCTTGCAACATGCACACGTGCACACACACACGCACACACACACCATCAATGTGGATCATATCTTCTTTATTTGTATAAACTGGATGTCAGCTGCTCCTCTTTTCCTCTGAGACCTGGATAAAATTTCATAGTCATGATCCTCTAACATTTCTGGGAGCTCCTCCGAGCTGTAGGTTCTCGGCCTCCTCTCCCTCCTGCTTCCTTAGGTGCCCTCTTTAAGATCCATTATGTAAAACTCAGCTCCTTTTTTGACAGTCACACACACAAACAATAATAACAACAGCAATAAACTACTCCTCTGCACAAAGCATCCTTGAAAAGAGTAAAATACTACAGACAGCACCTGGGGAAGAGTGAGAGAAAGAAGAATTTGAGTCACAAGGATGCAAACTATTTCAAGATGGCATGTTAGCATCCTAGGGACCTTAGCCTAACACCAGCTCCCTTTTATCTCACTGGCTCTTCTCTCCTTCTGTTCTTTATCTTCACCCACTCTCCTCTGGATTGAACCAAGAACTTCAAATTATTTTCTCTATGAAATGTTGCAATTCAGCTCTCCCCAGCTTGTGGCTTCAAGGTTGTATGGTCAATATCTTCACAGCACTTGTCTTACTAAATGGAAAAAAAAAAACCTTTTTTCATTAATATAAGTAGTGCTAAATAACAGAATAGATTTACACTATATTTTAGCAGAACAAGATGGTGTTACTAATTCCTCCTGCTGTATATCTATCAGTACTTCCTCTCGAGTAGAAACAAACATTTAAAAAGTTAGAGAGCAAGTGATCTGGTTACAACAAACTCTAAACTTTTATACCTCCTTCTTCAGAGGAGGCTGGGATTTGTTTTTGAGCTGTTGTATTGCTTTTGTCCTGTAATCATATTAGATATCTGGCCCCTCCAACCAAATGTTAAGCAGCCAAGGGCAAGAATTCTGTCTTTTTGTAGCTTTTAAATGCCCAAAGTCTCTGGCATATGCTTCATAAATATGTAATGAATAGAACAACCACTAATTATATGATTAAAAGACGAGTAAATGATAAATGAATATAAGACCCTTGGGTATTTTATAAAATGGGGTAGGTATTTCCTTGAAAAGGCCATAACATTAGTAATTCTTAGACAGTTCTGTTAAAACATTTCAACTTGCATTTATCTTTTAGGAGATCCATTATATAAGATTGTCCTACTCAAAATATTCACTACCTCACATTTCTTTTTTATATTGGCCTTTATACTCTTCTAAAACTTCTTTCCTACTTCTCCTATAAGCTAGATATTATTTTTGTTTATTCCCTTCCCACGTGGCCAGATAGGAAGGAAGCGGAGATGATTATCTATATCAATACAATATCTCCTCTTGCAGGGATCCCAAGAATAAAGAGTGCTATATAAAGTAGCATGCTATGTAAACCAAGGCTTAAAACATCCTTTAGTGAACCGTCGTAAAATATCACTTGAAATTCCTACAGGATCTTCTGCCTATGTTTAATTCCTAAATCTCATGTTATTAAAAGAAGTCTGTTTGCTCTTTTATCTACACTCCACATCATACAATTTTTTTTTTCATCAAAACTGGCTTAGTTTGGTGTAAGGAAGCAGGAGCATATGACAACTTAGAATTTCTGATATTTGACCCTTTGCTGTAAATTTAAGCTCATGAATAGTTCAAAGCTCAGAAACCAGGCCCAATTCCATTGCGGATATATATACAAGGCCAAGTTCCACTGTAGATATGTATATCATATATATGTGTGTGTATATATATAATCTCCAAGTTAGTATTTATAATATATATCCTAATTCCATTGTGAATGTGTGTGTGTGTATGTGTATGTGTATGCGTATCTGTCCTGTTCTACTTGTCTGGATGACAGCATTTTTGCCAACACATTCAAATGAAACAATTTTTTTATTTAATCAAACTTACTTGGTGCCATGTAAATAACACAGAATAATCATAACCAGCTCTTTCACTCCTAAAGTATTATCCAGTCTCTCTCAAGTCCAGTGAAGAGCTTGACTTGCTTACTTGTTGACATTCAGCTCTTATCTGCTATCGTTCCAGTTGTCCAGCTAAGGAACGTTCATAAACAGGATGTGAGGGCAAAATGAGTTACCATTTTAAGCACTTATTCTTTCTGTAGTTCTCACAATAAACGTGATCAATGAAGAGAAAAACATTGAAGATGTAAGAAGAGTGATTTGAGATGTGGTTTAAGAGTCAGCCACAGCTGGGTTTGAATCCTGGTTCTAATGCTCGGCAGCTGCGACCTTGGGAAAATTGTTTAACTTACTAAGTCTGTCTGCTCAGCTCTAAATTAGGCCCAATAATACTGTTCTCATATTGTTACTGTGAGGACTAACTGCAAACTAGGTGTTTAATAAGTAGTAGCTGTTTTGTTTTAATTATTACCACAGAAGCTTCGCTGTGTGGGGCTTTGCCATCCTAAATTAATTTTTGTATTTGTGTCTCACTTTGAGCTTCTTCAAAACACCTCTCTATCCACCACTTTATTTGAATCTCACAGTAATCGTGTAAGCTAGGTATAACAGACACGATTAACCTCATTAGGAAACCAAGAACTAGGTAATGTCAATGCATTGCCTCAGTCAACACGTGTCTGGGTAAGTGGGGCAAGAATCCACGTCTCGTCCTTACCTTCATGAACAATCCTTCAATCCGCTCTCAGACAGCCACTACAGGGAGCTGTTAGAAGTACTGTGTGATCATGTTACCCCCACCCCCCTCCCCATCTCCATTTAGAACCCTTCAGTGGCTTCCCAATGCTCACAAGATAAAAGGAGAAATCCTTCCTGTGGCCTGTGAGGCCCTGCAGGTCTGACCCAGTTCTCCAGCTCCTCTCAGAACATCCTTGCCCTCCCGAGACCCTTCTGGGCTCTGGTTCCTTGAACAAGACCCACCTCTCCCACTCTGAGGTCCTCCTCGATTCCTCTCTCCCCATAAAGAGAGGACCATATCTTCGCATCGTTCACTTTCAGCCCAACATATCACTTTCTCAGGGAAGGCAGGCCTTCCCAGGCTATTTTGGGTCCCCTTGTTGTTTATGCTCATGCTTATGTTCTTATCTTTGTAGAACTTGTCATATTTTGTAATGATATATTTTTTTGCAATCATTTTTCTGGTGTCTGTTATCTCCACTAAACTGAAAGTGCCAATTCAGCAGAACTGGATCTGCCCTGTCTCCTTTGAGTTACCTGATTTCAGTATAATGCCTGACCCTTAGCATTGAAAATAAGACTGTTGAATGAATTACATGTGTTGTTAGAGACAGAGAATATAAGAATGAGAAAAATAATCACAAGTGAATCATAGTCCTTTTCTCTCTCATTCCCTCTCCTTTTCCTCCTTCTCCTCTTCTGCATCTCCCTTCCCCCCTGCCCCCCTTTTTCTGTCTCTCTTTTTAAGTTCCTTTTGTTTTGAGACAGAGTCTCTCTCTGTCACCCAGGCTGGAGTGCAGTGGCACTATCTTGGCTCACTGCAACCTCCGCTTCCCAGGTTCAAGCGATTCTCCTGCCTCAGTAGCTGGGACTATAGGCACATGCCACCTTGCCCAGCTAATTTTTGTATTTTTGGTAGAGACAAGGTTTCACCATATTGGCCAGGCTGGTCTGGGACTCCTGACAGCAGGTGATCCACCTGCCTGGGCCTCTCAAATAGCTGGGATTCTAGGCATGAGCCACTGCACCCGGCCTCCTTTTAAGTTTCTATTTGGAATCGCTCCAGAAAATGAAAGCCGTGACTCCAGCTCAGCTGGGTGAATGTCCATATAGGACAGGAAAACTAATAGTTCTGTGATTTATAGCTTGGTCAGTTGTACTCACCTGTTCTTTCCTTCACAAGTGAGTGCAACCTGACCAAACTACAGTGAATACTTACGTACACTCTCCCTCCTGCCTCCTTCTTTTCTTCTGCTTCACTTTCTGCTCTTACAAGGACACTTCAAATGCCCAGCTAGAAAGCAGAAAGCAAAATGTGGCGAAGGGAACTATTTGGGCACAAAAATTTGTATTTATTTATAATCATTTTCTCAAAAATGTGGGCAGAAAGTGTGAGAAGAAAATACATGAGGAGAAATATATGAGGCATTGAAAATATGAATCTATTCTAATGTCACTTTGCTGTAGGTCAATGATTCCTCAACTTTTTTAGGGTTGGAACATTATCATCTATATGTGCTATTAGAAACAGAGAAAATAAGGATGAGAAAAATAATTGCAAGTGAATGATAGTCCTTTTCTCTCCCTCTCATTTAAGAATGTCATGATGCTTTCAAAATTAAATTCAATTAAAATCAATTTGTTTGAATAACTCCAATGGTAAACTGATGTTGCAAGACCACCACTTCTCTATACCGAAATGTAAAAACTTAGATATTTCAAAGGAGCAGTGTTTGTGATTAAGGCATCATGAGGTTAGCACTTAAGGTCACTTTTATCCACAGAAGAAGTAGATAGGCATCTGTATGTGTGAGACATTGCTACATTGAGGAAGGAGCTTCCCCTCAAAACCTGTCTCCTTCTCTCTTTTTACCTCTGTCTCTAATGCCTAAAACTCCATTACTAAAGGCTAATTCCTTTAGAAAGTCAATATTGTTTGGTACCAGCCTTTATCAAAATCAAAGATATAAACCACTGTAAGACGCACCACTATTTTATATGCTGCTAAGAAAGAAAAACCAAGGCCTAGTATAATAAGACATCATCAATTAGAAGAAACATCCCAATTTCAGAGATACTAAAATGCGAAAAACCTGTGTCTTGGGCTGTGTGAATGAAGCAATGAAGAGCATGGACCATGAAATCAAATACACCTGATGGACATCCTGCTTCTGCCATTTAATAAATGGGTTGCCTTGGGTGGGTTACTTCTCTGAATCCATACCATCTTCCTTGTGAAATGAAAATACGAGTACACACCTGCCTGGTTAGCAAGAGTGACCTATTACCTAATTCCTAGTTACCAAGAATGAGGTATTACAAAGTGTTTAGTGCAGAACCCAGCCATTAGTTAGGGTTCCAAAATGAAAACTATTATTGCTATTAAGGAATTATCCTCTAAAGCAATTACCATTGGGCAGAGTAGTACATTGAGTCCTTACTGCTCATGTTTCCTTACTTTCAGGGAGTTTTAAAATAAAACAGATCTCCATAGGTCCAGGTATTTCACAAGAGATTTGTTTGTAGGGAAGGAGATAATACCAAAATTGGGAAACTGTGTGGGGAGGAAAGGCCTGGGGGCTAGAGTAGAGCTGGATCTAGAAGAAGAGGTCAGAGGATACCAAAACCAAATGTTACCACTGTGTCCTTCAAATTTTGCCCAGGATTGCTTCTGGTTTCAACTTGAATCAGATTAAAAAAATGCACTCATAACCTTGATACAATATGGTAACTGAAAGAAACCAATCACAAAATTGACATATTGTATGACTCCATTTATATGAAATACACAGAGTAGGCAAATCCACAGAGACAGAAAGTAGATTAGAGGTTTCCAGAGGCTGAGGGCAGAAGGGAATAGGGAGTGGCTGCTAAGGAATATATGCTTTTTGGGGTGGATAAAAATATTCTAAAATTAGATTGCAATGATAGTTGTAAATTCTTTGCATATCATTGAATTGCATATTTTAAGTGGATGAATTTTATGGTATGTGACTTATACCTCCATAAAAATGCTTTAAAAAGAGAATACATTCATGTGTTCTGTTATTTTAAAGTCTAGAACTAAAGTTTTTTCAAAAATTCCCTTTATTTTTTAAACAATAAAACACCTGTATACATAGAAAAATAAATATATCTGATTTATACTTGTCGATAAAACTCATAAAGTTCAGTTAAGCTTTTCATTTTACTTTCACCTATTACATGTAAAAATGGCCAATTTCTTTTCTTTTCTTTTTTTTTTTTGGAGATGGAGTTTCGCTTTTGTCATCCAGGCTGGAGTGCAGTTGCACAATCTTGGTTCACTGCAACCTCCATAAAAATGGCCAATTTCAAACAGTCTCCAACTTTATGAGCCCCAGAGGGTTTAGTCACAAGGATTTAGCTTCTATGTATCGTGCAGTGGAGATGCAAAGGAGTTTCTTATATCCGGGGTGATATTCAAAATATTTTAAAACTGTTAAATAGTTGGACACTGACCAACCAGTATGATGACAGCTGGAAACCCCTTAGTTGCTGGAGTTTAGAGGAATGGGGGATACAGGGGGAAAGCCAGAGAAGTTGAAGGGGGAGGGATTAGGGAGTGAGAGCACTTGGGAAGCTCCAGTGGGAGTACATTTAATAAGCAGCATAGAGCTCTCAAGCTTGGCGTTTGTTTGGTGGGGACTCACATGGGTTCAACATGCGTACCGAGAAGTGTTATTTCTGTTCGGGGTCCATCTACCCTGTCCACAGCATGATGTTCATCCAGAACGATTGCAAGGTGTTCAGATTTTGTAACTCTAAATGTCATAAAAGCTTTAAAAAGAAGCGCAATCCTCACAAAGTTAGGTGGACCAAAGCATTCTGGAAAGCAGCTGGAAAACAGCTTACAGTGGATAATTCATTTGAATTTGAAAAATATAGAAATGAACCTATCAAATACCAGTGAGAGCTATGGAATAAAACTATTGCTGCAATGAAGAGAGTTGAAGAGACCAAACAGAAACGCCAAGCTACATTTATAGTGAACAGATTAAAGAAAAATAAAGCACTACAGAAAGTTCAAAGAAGTCAAGCAAAACATCCATCTTATCCGAGCCCCTCTTGCAGGCAAAGGGAAGCAGTTGGAAGAGAAAATGGCACGGCAGTTACAAGAGGATGTGGACAGGGAAGATGCTTCTTAAAAATCTCTGTAACCATTTCTTTTATGTACATTTGAAAATGCCCTCTGCAGACTTGGAACTGCTAAATTATTTTATTTTTTACATAAGTTCACTTAAATGAAAAGTGATTAAAATATATCTTTCCTACATTGCCATCTACAAAACATAATATATTACGGACGTTTAATTGCATCTCAGTGTTAAATCTTCACTGATAGATGTACTTATGTAAATCATAAAAATTTTACTTATAACTATAGAAGTGAATTGTGGATATAAAATGGTTATGCCATTTCGATAATGGCACTAGGCAGCATTTGTATAATAACTAATGGCAAAAATTCATGGCCAGTGATGTATAAAATAAAATATTCTTTGCAGTAAAATATTCCCTTTATTAATGTTATGGAAGGTGGGGATACAACAAGGAACTAACAATTTGTATGACAGTGTCAAATATTATTTTAATTTTAGTATTGCCTGTTTTGGTTTATTTGTATCTTAGAAGAGCATAATGACGTTGTTTGATGAAGCCTAATTATGCTAGACTGTTTTGACCTGGTTTAACCCTTCTGATAGGTAGTTATGGATGTTGGGGATGAGAACTGAATAATCTTTGCCTGGAGTGACACTATACTCTAGAATTTCCACTTGGGAGAATACTCAGTTCTAACTTATGATTCCTGGTAGAACAAACTTTATTTTTGTAGCCTAGCAATGATCTAGAAGCAGAGGAATCCCAGAACCTTTTAAAAGTTATTATGTGGTTTTCTTTTAAAAAGCTCCTGTTTTTGGAAAGTAGAATTTATGGGTACAACATCTGTTCATTATTTGCACATAAAACCATTTTAAAAGTTTTTTTTAAAAAAGTGGCGCAGGAGTTTTCACTATTTAAGCAGCTGGTTAGAGCTCTTCTGGGGCATATCTGTCTACTGTATCTCCTGTGTTCCATGAGAATGCACACCTGACTTTCCAAATGTGGTCTTAAAATCTTAGAAGTTCAGAGATTATCTATTTTACAGATGAAGAAACCAAGGTTGAGGAAAAGTGAGTGGCTTGCTCAAGATGCATGAATAATGAGAGTCAGAATGAGTTCCCACATCTCCAAATCTCAATCCAGGTCAGTTGAGGTGGGCAAAACATCCTCATACCAAATTAACTTGCCCACTCATCATTTTTGTGCTACTTCCAAATCAGAGTTGCAATTTACATTCTACTTGTGTTCATAGAAAAAGTGTATATATTCTTCATGAGAGCAAAAGACCTTGGATATGGAAAACAAAAGGGCAGTGGGTCCAGACTTCTGGGTAATTATTTGTAACTTATGTTAACGGAAAGCATGAGGGTGCACATGTAGCACATCTCAACAGAATCCATGCATCGTTGGAAAAGCAAATTCGAAGAGAATAAATCAAAGGCATTTAAAATAAAATATGCTGGCATGCAATCTCATTTTGTAACTTTTTTCTTCCTAGTTATCACAAAGAAAAGATCATGAAAGAAACAAAAAAAGACAGAAGAAAAGGATTCTGTTCACCTTATAGCTTATTTAGAAAATTGCCAATAAAACGATGCAGGGGGACTTTTTGGGTGCTTCAGGTTTGGTGTGTATTGAGGGAGAAATGAGAACATTCATTCATATTTTCATAATAACTACTGATATTTGAATGGCCATTTACAGTTTTAAGTGTTTTCCTAAGCACATGGTGGTAGAAGACTATTGGCATGGGAGATATTTTGCAGTATATTATTGCTAAGTAGAAATGCAGGCTACAAAACTAGTATGCACATTCAAGATGCTATTTTTGTTTAAAAAGAAGTGTGTTTGTGTGTGTGTGTGTGTGTGCGCACACCCACACATATAAAATAATTGAGAAGACATATTGAAATACTATATGTTCTCCTTGATTGGTAAGATTATGGGTTCTTCTTTGGCATTTTTCTTAGTATTTTTCTGCTTTGTAAGTTGCTTGCATTGAACATGTATTACTCTCGTCATTAGAAAAAAATTTAAAAGTGCTTTCATCTGCATTTTTCTTCACCGAACCTTTTAACAACCGTGTGAGGTACAACACTTCACTTTATAGAAGATGCTATTGAGGTTCAGAAGAACTGAGCGACCTGTTTGGCAAGTAGCAAGTATTAGAGCTTGGGTTTTCCTCTAGGCCATCTAATTCTAAACCTTATGCTTTTTCCTCTACATTATGACACTCAATTCTCAGAGCTGTCTTATGCAGCAGCTCACTGTAGCATGTTCAGGGCTATCTTCATGTTACCATTGCAATAGAGCATCATCCATTTATTTGTACCTGTTGATCATTTTGTAGAAACCAATTTTCCAGTTAAAATGGTAGCTGTTCTGGATGTGGCACCAACGACTTGAAGCAATTAGGCTTCCACAACAAACTCCTATAGCTTTATTAATCTGAATAGCTAGTATTTCAAAGTGGTATACTATGTAACACTCTCAAATCTTAAAAGCTTCCTGGATGCTCTCTTGGACTCTGTCATCTTTCTCCATATCCAGTTTCTACTCCTATTAGTTTTTCAAGGTATGTGTTTTTCTGTGACCTTTTTCTTTTCTTTCATTTTTTTAAAAAATGTGACCTTTTTCTTAAAAGCTAATTCTTGCTTGCTAACAGTCCCTGTTCCACTGTGAAAAAGCAAAGAGAATCATGAGGGAAGTAGAGCAATGGAGCTAAATGTGACCACAAGCTCTGCTGGAAGCTCTGAAAATCTAATCCATTATCCCATTACTTCATAGATGAGCTCAGAAAGCTGCTGCTGTTGATTTTCTGGCCATAGAAAGAGTTCTCAGTCAAATGAAAGCCTCTGCCTTGGGATTTATTGAACATTTTTATTCTTTGACTTTTCACACAAATTTTGCAGCATCAGGTAAATATTCTGAATAATCAACAGTGTTTACAATAGAAAAATTAAGAGTTGAAGGCCTTATAACCATTTTGTGAGGTACATAGAGAAGTTCTGAGTGTGTTAGACCGTTCTTGTGTTGCTATAAAGAAATACCTGAGACTGGACAATTTATAAAGAACAGAAGTTTAATTGTTCACAGTTCTACAGGCTGTACAGGAAGCATGGTGCTGGCATCCACTCGACTTCTAGAGAGGCCACAGGAAGCTTACAATCATGGTGGAAGGTGAAGGGGGAGCAGGCATGTCACACGGCCAGAGCAGAGCAAAAGAAAGAGTAGGGGGGTGCTGCACACTTTTAAATGACCAGATATCTTGAGAACCCACTCACTATCATGAAGACAGTACCAAGTCATGAGGAATCCACCCCCATGACCCAAATACCTCCCACCAGGTCCCACCTCCAGCACTGGGAATTAGAATTCAACATGAGATTTGGGCAGGGACAAATATCCAAACTACGTCACTGAGTTAAGGCCAATCTTTTGGACATGTGTACCTTTGGCTGGTGAAACTCTACCTTTATCCTTCGGGGCTGAGTCGTGTTGTCCTGGGCCCCATGACAATGGTTTCTAGGTGTTTATTCTTTCTTCCTGCTTTTTTAAAATAATGCATATTTCAGCCAGAGGAGAGGTTGCTGATTTTTAAGTAATGTGACCCAGGTGTTCCTGAGCCTCATAGGCAGCCCTGTCCTGGGCTCACAAACACCTTGAAGAGGGACTTAACACTTCAATTTGTTCTTGTACTTCTCAGCAAGAACAAATTCAACTCCTTCAATAAATTGATAAGAAATATAGATATTATTGTAGGTTTTGTGGAGAAAGGCATGAAAGGATTATATGGAGCACCACAGAGCACATTTTAATAAAAATTCCTGTTTAACATCTGGGGTCTCCGCAGAAAGTTCCCCTTAGCCACTTTTCCACTCTTCAATCTTGCCACACATAGGCTCCACGTTTTCCCTGGTTCTTCTGGATCTCATTCATTTTCCATTCACCCTGACTCCCCCCTGCCTACCTCCTACAATAAATGAATAAACAGGAATTTTCTAATGCAGAACAATTTGGTGAACTCTGTTAACCTTGCATCCTGATACCCACCACTCTGTTCAGCAAAGAACCTCCTTTGGAGGCAGCTGGGTATTGTAAATTGCAGGTAATTTTTCTCTGTCACAAATAATTTTTCCCTTGTCACAGTAGTGTTAGTGTAGCATGCCAAATTTTCAAACTGTAGGTCCAAATTCCAAGGAGCTTTTCTTCAAGGGTAGATCAGCAAAAGCTTGCAGCTTTCTTTAGCAGAGCTGTTTCATAGAGACGTAGAGAGAGAGGACCCGAGATGGGAGGAAACTAAGGAATTTAAGGTGAAGAAAAGAGAAACTAAAATTTATTAGGCAGGCACTGTGCTAATGAATTTCTTTACATACATTATTTCATGGCATTTTTACAACCATATTTCACAGAGATGGAAACTGGGGGCTTAGAGAAGTTAAAATAAATTTGCAAAGTCTCATTGCCAGTAAGAGGTGCAGCTGGGATTCTAAAGCCAAGTCCATTGGCTCCAAAGTGTGAGGTCTTTGGTTATGTGCCATCACCTTCCATGGGCTTGGGATTTCCAATATTTAGAGAGCTACCTCCTCTACCATCCCATCAAACTTCTTGGCAGCTCAGCTTTGCATCTGTCCACAGAAAGCCATTTCTTTTCTTACACGAACCTGGCCCAGGGACAGCTGGATTTAACGGTCTTGCCTGGCTCAGCCTTTCCCTGTTCCATTGCCAGTTCTAACCCAGCAGCCACAAGGATTCCTAACATCTCATGGGAAGGTCAAGGTATTGGCACTAGTAGGACTGGGATAGTAGATGAGCTTGACTGCTGCAGTGGAAAAGACCTTGGAGCAAGACTGAGGTTAGGCAGAATTTCACAACAACTGTAGGATAAATCAGTGTATATGCTTCCTTGATCTCTTTGGAAACAAATTTTTGCAAATAGTGCAGTGAAACAGGGAAGAAAAGAATTCATATTTAGAGACTGGTTATCACAATGTTTCTCAAACATACAAAAGTAAATTTTTTTCTTTATTTTATGTATTAATGGTTTAGCAACTTGACATCAACAGAGTTAGTCTTGTAATATAAAATAAGACAGAACATATTTTAGTTTCCTCTGTCATCTCCAAGATGCATTATTTTTATACACAAAGGGCAAGCTGCATGTGGATTTACCTCAGCTGCCCACTTGGTGCCTGAAGTATCGTTGTTCAACTTACTAAATTTCTTTCTATTCTAGTTGCTTCGACTAAAAAGGAAGAGGGTAGACTAGATAATTCCTAGGTTCCCTTCCAGTTATGTGGTTTATAGAGTGGTGGACATCTGCAAAAAGCCATGTACCTTGTGAAAAACACTATCCCATCAAACTGGGTAGAATCTCAGACTGAACATATTTAGCAGCAATCATAACTCAATAGACGTTTGTAGAACAAATGAATTTTTAAATGTGTTACTGCTTTGAACTAACAGCAATATCAATATCCCATGCCTACTTTATTTGTATGCAATATAAGCTAACTACTGAATTTTTTAAAAAGTATTCTAGTTCTGTTCTCTTTTTAAACTTACACGCTTTTTTCAAATGAAATTCAGATTAGAGATCAATTTATATAAAATGGATAAAAATAGAGTAGCTCATATTGAAACTGGAGGGGGGAGCCCCTTCCACTCACCCCTCTTGATCCTGAGAGACTTCCAAGGAAGTCATTGGAACACTCAGAGCTTAGTGTGAAAAATCATCAATCCAGCCTATCCCACTACAACCAGGCGGAAATATCCACATCACTTGAGACTTTTGTTTTTGAAATCTTCTGAGGTGAGTCCACTAGTAGGAAGAGGTGCTTACCTAAATAAACAAAAAGTCTGACATGAGACCATCAGGTAACTATGTTTGCTTTCCTGATGATGTTTTTCTAACATGGATGAGAGAATAAAATACTCTCGCAAAGATTTAGAGCCTCAAGATACTTCAAGCATAGATGCAACACGTTTTACGATGAACCTGGACATCTGAGAGGTGGTTCAGAGCAAGTTAAAGCATAAGAGGATTTATCCTGATGCTGTCTTTGGTTGGAGCCTGAAGTCAATTACACATATAAAGTTCTAATCCTCATGCAGTTGTGCTTTTCCTTATGCTGCTGATACTCAGCACCAAAGTCTAGGACTTTTTTCATTAGGAAATTTTTCTCATGAATAGTGTTTTCTGCCAAAGGGAACAAACTTGCTCCAAACAGAACAGCATTACAAAAAGCACAAGACAGACATTTGTCAATAGGAAATCACACAATGAAATGTCTGTTGAGTGGATGACCCACAGTTGGAAGTAGTTGAGAGGAAAGTACAGTCAAGGGCCCACACAATACGTTGGGTGAGGCTGTGGCACATGCTATTATCAGAGGGCCATGAATGCTTAATCTACAGGGGATGACTTAACTTAAATCCAGCAAGTGATAATTTTCTTTATATTTCTTAGGGAAAATGGGAACACTTTTATGTTCATAAATACTGTTCAACTGTAGGCCAAGTTTAAAGTACGGTTAAAATTCAGAGAATATTAATGACTATCTGATGGGGAAGTATGGAACAATCCCTATTAGACAACAGCATGATTGAAATTTTTTTTTTTTCACTGACTATAACATTAAGAATGCATCAAGGAAAAGAGCCTATCTAATAATGGCTAAATTTAGGAGCTTGGGCCATTGGGAAGAGGCTACATCTACCTCTGCTTATGTTTAGCACATGGCTGGCAGTGAATACACTTAACATAATTTTACTATATAAACTGATTATTTACAGAGACAGATAAGGCAAATAGTTCATTTTTGTAATAGTAAATTCAGGATATAAGTACTTCAGAGATGGTCAATTCAGTTCCTAGCTCAAGAGCTTATACTCTAGCTTTTAGTCTCACAAACAGGCAAGTAAATGAAGAATTGGAGAAAGTATGATGTATGCAAGAACAAGGAGAGCAGAGGAAAGAAACACCTTAATCCAGCAAGGGTGATCTGGGGAGGCTTCCAGAGGAGATGACACCTGGGCTGAATCTTGAAGGATAAATAAGATAGAAAGGAGGGAAAGGGGGGAAAGGGCAGTGGGAATGGGAGGAGGAGGTCTAGACAAAGAAGGAAGCAGGTACAAAAAGACAAACACATTGCTTATTTAATAGTGCTCTGTGGTTGGAATATAGTGTTTGTGGGGGGATAGGAAGAGATTTGGCTAGAAAAGTAGACATGAAGGACACGTAAGTGTCAAACTAAGGAGTATGAGCATCAGTTATTAAAGCTACAGGTAACCATTAAGGGATTTAAGCAGAGAAATAATATGATCAGATAAGTATGTTAGAAACAATTCATTAGTAGCAGTATGATATCAAAGTATAATTTCCAAAGAGTTTAAAAACATGAGTCACATATTAATAGAGAATGGACACTGGTCAACAGGCTCCTGCCACTGCAGGTCAGGGGATGTATGCTGCCCACACAATAGGTCCCCCTGATTCCCTACCCTCCATCACACCACAGAGGCAGGTGGTCAGCTTCAGCCCTGGGCCCTCCAAGGTGCTGAGCTCAGAGTTGTTAGAGATGGAACAATAATTATTAGACCACAAAGGAATTGGCATTAGTGTTCTTGAAATGAACAACAGGTCATTCGATTTCACTAAAATTATTAATACCACAGAGAATCTGGTGTGGCAACTGTTAGCCATTCCAGACAACTACTGTACAAGGTCATTTTTGTGCAAGAAGGTGGGTCTGGTCAGTTCAGTACTGTCCCCTTAAAAACAAAGTGCCTGAAAGCAGGAAGGTGTGCCGACTATGTGGTGGCAGGAGCTTGGTCAGCTAAAGCTGGAGAAGCATCCAAGAAGTTTGAGATTGTGAATATCAGCTACCCTAAACTTGGGAGTTATATGAAAATTCCAGATTCAACACCTGGAACGTCATCCTTACAGCTTCTATGTGTAATACTGCACAAATGACTGGCACAGAGTGGCGTTTGACTTTATATCTGATCTCAGGAAGCACTACTGGTTTTCCACATATCCTCAAACTTTCTGTCGCAGGCAGTGGATGCTTCTGAGATTGGTGTGATTTTTGCTGGTGCCCAGAAGCACGTTGGTTGTTTTGGGATGACAGTAGTGATCATTTGCAATGACTGCTGGGGTCACCCTCAGAGAGTGGCCCTTCATCCTGGAATACAAAGTAAATGTTGGAAACAACTTCTTGTACAACATGCCACAGTATTTCAGCAACTATGTCATGGCTTGTTCCTGGGGTAGATTAAGAATGATGGCACTGCAGCAGTGATGGAGAAGCTCCATCAAATCTAAAATAATAATTTGTGATATTTTTGATAATTCTCAAGCATTCTATGAATGTCCAGTAGAGCCTTATAATATTCCATTATGAGGAAGATGAATATTCCATTCTATATTGGCAATGTCAAAGGAGATGGTGCTTTATTAAAAAAACGATTTCTTGAAAAAGCTCTTGAACTCAATATGCTCCCCTTGGGAGAGCACAGATCTCCTCCCTGTATAATACCATCAAGAGTGAAGATGTTCAGAAGCTGGCAGCCCTCATAAAAAGTATTTTGGAGATGCACCAGCCATGAATACATACTAACCAATATATACGCTGCCCTTGAACAATGTACAAAATAAAAAGTAACTTGGGAATAGTTATGAAAACTTAAACATGCTATTTTTCTCGAATGAATATGCTTATGATAGATTCTTTTTTCAGAGAACAGCAAAACATCACTAGTTTGGGAACATCAGTGGAACTTAACAGCCACCTTAATTCCAACTTGAACTGGAAGTATTTTTAAAATCTTCCTGTTGCTTATCTAATGAATTCCAGCTTAGTTTGTCTTTGCTGCTACTTTTTCTAGCTAGATCTCAGTATTCAAACTTGCCTATTGACTTAATTATGCGAGTTGCAGTTAATTGTGTCTGGAGACACAGGAACACACAGCATGGTTAATGGGTGGGCCCTCTAGGTGTGAATCTAGATCCTAGATTCTAGACAGCAGTGGAGTCTCCTGGGTTCTTCAGCTAATAATTAAGTTCAAATTGAGCATTTCATGAGTATTTAAGAGTTTCAGGCAAAAGGTCAAACTGTTGATATTTCTTTATACAGTTATACGCATAAAGAGATAAAAGTGACATACTGTATGTTTATGTAGCAGGGTATGTTTTAATGCCATATAGTTTATATTTCTATGCATTTCTTTTCTTTCTTCTTTTTTTTTTTTTTTTTTAGACGGAGTCTTGCTCCGTTGCCTAGGCTGGAGTGCAGTGGTGCAATCTCAGCTCACTGCAACCTCCACCTCCCAGGTACAAGTGATTCTCCTGCCTCAGCCTCCCAAGTAGCTGGGACTACAGGCACATGCCACCCCGCCTGACTAATGTTTTATATTTTTAGTAGAGATGGGGTTTCACCGTGTTAGCCAGGATGGTCTCAATCTCCTGACCTCATGATCCGCCTGCCTTGGCCTCCCAAAGTGCTGGAATTACAGGCGTGAGCCACTGCGCCCTGCCTATGCGTTTATTTTCTAATACTACAGTTCTCAGTAATATATCTAGAGATTTTTAGAAATGTGTTAGAATCCTTGACCTTGCACATTATAGCACTGCATTAGCAATAGTTGTTCTCCTCTTCTGCACCCTCTACCCCCTCTTTTTAAGCTGCTTCACACAAAAAATCTAGTTCCATGAATCACTTTTATTCTCCTTTCAATAGCAAAGAGAAGATTGGCTGGTTGATTTGTTCTTTGTTTTTTAATTGTGCCATTAATCTAAAAATCACTGTTAAACTCCAGTATCCTTTGTTTACTTGACTGTTTTCTTTACGGTGACCAGAGTACTACTGTGAGTTCTGGAAGATTTTTGCTTAAAAGTCTTTGCTTTTACTGTTTATCTATTGTTAATATTTTATGTAGAACATGTGAAGAAGATGAAAGTCCCAGAACATCTTTAAAAAAAAAATACAACAGATGAATGGATAAAAAAAAAAATGTATACATACACAATGGAATACTACTCAGCCTTTTAAAAGCAGGAAATTCTGTCATTTGTGACAACATGGATGACCTAGAAGACATTATGCTAAGGGAAATAAGCCGAGCACAGAAAAAAAAAAAAAAAAAACAGTACTGCATGATCTCTTTTACATGCAAAAGCTTAAATAGGTGAATTCCAAAGAAGTAGAGAGTAGAACGGTGGAGGTAAGGGCAGAGGAGAAAAGTGGAGCCTTTGGCCAAAGGGTATAAAGTCTGTTAGACAAGAGGAATGGATTTTGGTGACCTACTACACAACATGATGACTATAGTTAATAATAATGCATCATAGCTTTCAAAATAGCCAAAAGAGTGGATTTTATCATTTTTCATCACAAAGAAATGAAAAGCATTTGAAGTGATGGATATGTTCATTAGCCTGATTTGGTCATTCCATAGTACAAACATGTATCAAAACATCACATTGTATCCCATAAAAATATGCAATTATTATTCATCAATTAAGAATAAAACTTTTAAAAATGTACAATTGTCAAAGATTTTATTGAATTCATTAAATAGTGCAGAAACTAGTAATTTGGTTAAGCTGGTTCTAAGAGACTTAAGGAATGGGTGTTTATATACACCATCAAGAGAGGACCCAATGTCAGCTTTTAATTTTTTTTAAGTTAGTGACAGATCTGGTGGCTAACGTTAGAGAAATAAAACATTGGGAAGACTACCCAGTGAGTACAGTGTACACTGCTCAGGTGATGGGTGCACCAAAATCTCAGAAATCACCATTAAAGAACTTTTCCATGCAACCAAACACGACCTGTTCTCGCAGAACTATTGAAATAAAAATAAAATAAACAAAATAAATAAAACATTGGGATTACCTCTTCTATCAGAAAAAAACTTTGCATCTCTACCATGCAAAAATCTACAAGTTAACATGTAACTAACTGCCTAGTGTGAGTCCTTAATTTATAAATTTCAGTAATAATAACAGTAATAACTTCAATGGAGATACATTCACAATTAAATAGTTGTTGAGTAGATCTATTTAACAATGCTTCAGCACCACATTGAAAGGACCTACCTACCGTACTGCCTTGGCCTCATTTCTAAGTGTTGCACACATATTCTTAACTGTGGAATACAGCAATAATAAGACAGGCCAGGTGCAGTGGCTCACACCTGTAATCCCAGCACTTTGGAAGGTCGAATTGGGTGGATCACTTGAGGTCAGGAGTTCAAGATCAGCCTGGTCAACATGGTGAAATCCTATCTCCATTAAAAATACAAAAATTAGCCGGGTGTTGTGGTGTGCACCTGTAATCCCAGCTACGTGGGAGGCTGAGGCAGGAGAATCACTTGAACCCAGGAGGCATAGATTGCCATGAGCTGAGATGGTGCCATTGCTGCACTGCAGCCTGGGTGACAGATTGAGACTGTCACAAAAAAAAAAAAAAAAAAGAAAATAAGACAGAAGCAGGAAGACCAGTTAAAAGTCACTGTAAAAATCCTAGGGAGAGATGGCAGATGACAAGAATGTGAAGGCAATAGAAGTGGGATGGAGAGGTAGAGAAGATGAATTTGAGCAATTTGAAGAGAGTAGAATGATGGAATGTGGATGTTTACAGAAAGGAGATCAGAGATGATTCTCAGGTATTTGGCTTGAGTGACTGAACAAAGGTATCATTCTTCCAGGCAGGACTGGAGAAGGGATAAAGGTAGGGGGAAATGATGAGATCAGTCTATAGAATGTTAATATGAAGGGATGATTAGCCTAGAAAATGGATTTCCAACATGTGGGCCTGGTCTCAGAAGGGAGACCAGACTGGAGACACAGGAGAGTTATTTACATACAGGTAGTGTAGGGCATGTGGACATTCAGCTTATGCAAATCCAAGTACACATCTTTGTTTTGTTTTGTTTTGTCAAAACAAAGAAAAAAAATAGGGCAAAAGAAAATCAATAGTTAAAATGATGTGATGATTTTTTTCCACTATTCCTCTCAGTGTCTGTCCCCAAACAAACATGAGAAGAGAGGCAGGTTTCAGATTCTCTGGGCTGAACATCTCCCTATCCTGGGTGTTGGTCTTGTGCTTAAAGATGCTGTGCCACACCAAGCTCAGTAGTCCTGTAGTCGCAGCTACTCAAGAGGTTGAGGTGGGAGGACATCTTGAGCCCAGGAGTTCAAGGCTGCAGGCTGTTGCGATTGCTCCATGAATAGCCACTGCACTCCAGCCTGGGCAACATAATGAGACTCTGTCTCCAAAAATCATCATCATAATAATAATGATGCTGATACTGTGCTTGTTTTTCCCCTTAAAATTCCATGGTTCTAAACCTAAGTCAAGTACATGTAACCTGGTGCTCAGCTGAAGTTCAATACTTTCTTCTAACACTGGAGGAAAACTGTGTAGACTTATTGGGAGAAAGTACTATTCTGTGTCCATGGGTTATTCAAAGGATTTCCAATGGTAGATTATATTATACCTTGTCCCCTTGACTTTACAACCTTCCTGTCCATCCCCACTCCCAAAAGTCCCTGTCTCAAAATTTGATCCCAGTATAGCTAATCCCAAGTATTTCAGCAACATGATCTAAACAACCTGGAAAAAGTGAAGAGGATAGAGACTCTATGAGGCAACTTCAGAGAACACCACATCTAAGGAGGGCCTGGAGGACCAAAGTCCTTGAAGGAATCTGTAGAGAATTATCCAGTGAGGTAGGAGGAAGGAATCTCAAAAGAAGACAGAAGTTAAAGGAGGAGTTTTGAGAACCGTTTTGTCTATAACTTCAAATAACAGTTGGGTAAGATAAAGGCAGACAAATATTCAGACTTGGCAATAAGAAACTGTTGACCTTAGCCCCAGACATTACATCAAGCTAGTGGTGTAGACACCAGTTGTAGTCAGCTAAGGAATGAGTGAAAAAAAAAAAAAAAAAAAAAAGAAACAAGCATAAGTTTTTCCCCCAGTAACTATAACGGGAAGGAGACAAATAGGTAATCTGAGGAGGCCCACTACATGTAGATGCTCAGGCGTGTAATCGTCAATCCTAGGGGATTTTATTCACTGTGTTGATTCTGCGAATGCTGCCTGCTGGGACATGCAGTTTACAACAGGAGGGGTAGCCTAATTTTAAGAGGGACACTGAGTTAAGGAAAAGCTATTTGTTTGTTCATTTGTTTAGTATTGAGAGATTTAAGTTCATTACATACTGGTTGGAAAAAGTTAGAGAAGAGGAAGTTATAGAGGTATGTGTGTGCATATGCGTACATGAGAGAGAGAGGAAGAGGGAGAGAATGGTTGAGAGCATGAGGTTTCTGAATAGGAGGGGTTTGATCAACACACACTGGAGTATTTAATCATGAATAGAATGAAGAACACTAATTACAGTGAAATGGGCAGAATGCAAGGGAGAAGATAATTTGATGGTAGTAAAGACTGGGGATTTATCACGAAGGGGCGTGTGTGTGTGTGTTTGCGTAATAGTAATATTAGTAGTGGGAGGAGGAGGAGGAAAACTGATTTACTGTGAGTAAAGGGGACAAAGGAATGACTTAATGGGGAAGAGAACTTCAAGTTTGAAACAGCTATTGAAGGTAATGAAGGAGGAGATTATTGAGCAAAAAGATTATCATGGTATTGAATGTCCCCTCACATAGGAGAGACCAGGACTTTGTAGTGGAAACGACCCTTGGCAAAGCTTAAAAACAAATCCTGAACGAATGACAAGGAGTAAATGAAGGAAATAACTCATTTAAGCATTCTTTGCATTTTAAAAAAAGATGAGTAGGGTTAATAATCTACTAAAGAGAGAAAATAATCAGAATTATTCATTAAGTATATCCATAAGCAGACAATTTAACAGTCAACCACAAAGGTGAAATAGCTAAGTAAAGGAAGCAATATTATATAGACATCATTTTTTTGTTTGTTTTTATGATGTCACTTAAATTAGGACAAAAATTTCAAAAGAAAAGCCATTAAGGTAAATGCAAATGTATATAGTTCCTAAATGATGGAGATGTTATGGAACACACTCCCCCTAGACTTCTTCATTACCCTACCTTTAACAAGCTCTTTATTTTACACAGAAATTCACTTTTAAAAGGGATGATAGAACATTATAGTTTGGAATATAACACCTTGGATTGGCATTATAGATGGTGTTAGATGCTTTGGGCCCAACGGGGCAGGATTTTCTAAATGAGTTTGGATTTCATATTGTGCATAACCAATATGACATGCTTTGACAAATTGAGTTACAAATATGGCCACATCTCTTGCCCAAAACTTCTCTCAACTTTCTCCTGGTTCATGAATCCATTATTAATTTAGAAACATTTATTATATTCCTCTAGGTACCACAATTCCCTTCTGATCGCTCTAACTACTCATTCTGTGCCTTCTCTGCTAGCTCCACTTCCTCTACTTGTGTCTCTTATTTTAGAAATAAGTTTTTATTAAATATTGAGTAGATATAAAACAACATTTCTAAGATATAAGTAATGAACGAAGAATGCAAAAACATCCAAGTATCCACTTCTGCCCCTAGGGTGTATGGGGCCACAAGTAAATATTTTTTTGTGAGGTCCCTGTCTACATGAACAATTTGATTTTAAAACTGCCCTACAAAATTTATGAGCCAATGTGAGGAATGGTGAGTTATGCATGAAGATTTAAAGTAACTAATAGAAAAGACATTCTTTGTTTATTGTTCAATCAGGACAGATGAAGATTCTTCCTAGAGTCCAGGCACCATCTCTTCTTACTCAGATTCAGAAACTATTCTTTCTCAGATTCAGGAACTATCTCTTCAAGTTCCTTATTGAAAGAACTGTTCCTGGTTAATTTCATATCTTTCACATCAGAAAAACAGTTGCACTGCTCTTAATCATCACAGTGTCATGACTCTTTAAACTTACTTGTATTTAAACAATGTAGATCTTCTTACCTCTGAAGTTTCCTGATTATAGTTTATTTAATACTGATGATATCATTACTCACGACTCTGTATCACACATCATGCTACAGGGCTGCCAAACACTCAAAAGTTGTTCTGGGCTTTATTGATGATGACCAGAAATGAGATTCTTACCCAGCCTATGCAGGAAAATGTGACCTGTAATTTGTTTTCCAATCATGTTAAATTTACTGATAGGAATTGTATGGCGAAAACTTAGAAAATATCTTCCAATTTAATCTCTCATTTTCTGTGATTCCTGCATTCCTACAATGTGATCTCTTTGTATCTTGACCACACCTCTGCCTTCCAAACCCCACCACCAGTAGGGAGGATAAGTCAAGGGGCCCGGGGTAGAGACCGAAAATCGGACCCATTTGCACAGAAAGGTCAGATCCTTGTCCCGAAAGACTTAATTAAGATAGACCGGGCCAGGCGCGGTGGCTCACGCCTGTAATCTCAGCACTTTGGGAGGCCCAGGGGGGCGGATCACGAGGTCAGGAGATCGAGACCATCCTGGTGAACATGGCGAAACCCCGTCTCTACTAAAAATACGAAAAAATTAGCCGGGAGTGTTGGCGGGCACCTGTAGTCCCAGCTACTCGGGAGGCTGAGGCAGGAGAATGGCGTGAACCCGGGAGGCAGAACTTGCAGTGAGCCGAGATCGTGCCACTGCACACCCGCCCGGGCAACAGGCCTCTCAAAAACAAAACAAAACAAAAAAAACTCCATCTCAAAAAAAAAAAAAGAGATAGACCTAAGAGACCATGATGTTATTGATAGGAAAGGCCCGTTGGCATTGAGGAGCAACGCCTCTACATTCCTCAATGAGACAGGCAAGGCCACCCCCAGGGATGGTCTGACAGATGGCCCAGAGCCTGCGGATTGTCCTGGGTGCCAGTGACGGAGGAGGGGGGGGGTGTGTGCATAGGGTACAGGATGCCCGCTGCCATCCCTGCTGCCCTCGCATGCTGTGCACTGGAAGTGACACTGCAGTGGGAACACCCGTGGACATGGATACCCCAAAGACCTGACTTTGTCTTTAGTCCAGCACGAATGAGAATCACTCCAAATCAGCGTGTCTTCACCTTTCTGGAGGCTCAGCGATCCTGCAAAAGAAAAATCTCACTGGCCAGTGGGAGTGATCTGCTCACCAGACCACCCTCCAGAACCCAGGAACCATCTCATAGTGGAGAGTCTCAAGGCTCCTCTGGGCATCTGGTTGACCTCATGGTGGTGAACAGGTGGATTGGTAGAGAGTCGGAGAATGCCCCAGAGGAGAAATGTGCCCTGGGGAGAAATGGAGGTCCAGGACCGTGAGTCCTGGTCTGAGTATTGGGTACATTGCCCAGATAGCACGCCCAGTCCACAATGGTCCTAGTCACTGGACTACTCACCAACTTTTGAGAAAAGTGCTTCTGAGGACCGGGACCCATGTGAGATCAGGTTTGGGCTCAGGTGCAGGACTGCTCTGCACTCCCCAGCTGATCTCATGCACTGGAGAGAGACTTAGAACATTGGAAGGGAGGCACTCCAAAGCCTGGGGCCCAGGGCAGAGGCCCTGAATGGTCAACACAAGACGGATATAGGAACAACTACCTAGTTTAAGAAACTAAACATTTCTAAGTTCCCTATAAGCCCCTTCCTGATCCCACCCTTAGCCCTTCACACTCAGAGATAAACGGATTTATCTCTGAGATGAATAAAAGGAAATAAAAATGTTCCTTAATTTTCTGTTTTTACCACACATGTTTGTGTTTTTTAAAAATAAAAAATAAAAAAAAAAAAAACATTGCTGGACATCATGGGCCACGCCTATAATTCCAGGTATTGGGAGGTTGAGGCGAGAGAATCACCCGAACCCACGAGTTTGAGACCAGCCTGGGCAACATAGTGAGACCTTGTCTCATTAAAAAAATAAAATAAAATAAGACTTTTTTTGTTAACTTCATGTAAGTAAAATTGAATATATTCTTGCTTCTTCATTAAATCCATGGATCAATCAGGAGAGAATCAAAATCTGTATGATTAATTGTACTGGGGTATGTAATGTGTTAACAATAGGGGAAACTGGATGAATGATATATGTGAATGCCTGGCACTATTTATTGAACTTTTCAGTAAGATCAAAATTATTTCAAAGCAAGGAATTTTTTTTAAATGAGGGTGGAGATTGAATAAAAAGGAAAGGCAAGTGCTGACCATCATTGAAGCTGAATGGTGGGGACAGGTTCATTTTATAATTTTCTCTACTTTTGTGCATTATTAAAATTTCTATAATTAAAAAATTTTTTAAGGAAAACACAATACTACCTGGTTTTGGTATTTACTTTGTAGGACAATTTTAAATTAATTCATTTTCTTGAATATGTTTTGGAATATTATTTTTTATTTCCTCTTGAGGAAGTTTTAGTAAATTCTATTTTTTTATGAACTTATCCATTTTCCTAAGTTCTCCAACTTACAGCACTGATGTACACTATCCTCCTAATTAACCATGTAATGTGTCCATCAACTGTAATTATAACCTCTCTTTTGTTCTAAAAGGCTTTCCGAAGAAAGAATTTTTGGCCTTGTGAATCCTTTCCGTTGTATTTTTATTTTCTATATTATTAATTTCTACTATCTTTATTTAATTTCTACTCTTTTATTTATTTTTATTTCATCATTATTTTTCTAACTTCTTATTGTTAGCCTTTCATCTTTTCTAATAAAAGCATTTAAGGCTCTAATTTCTCACTAGATCTTACTTTATCTACATTAAATACATTTTTATTATAGTGTCTTTATGTTCACACATTGTATTTTCTAATTTCCATTATAATTTCTTCTTTCGCCCACATGTTATTTAGAAGAGGATATCTTAATTTCTCAAATATGGACTTTCCTAGTTATCCTTTTGTTACTGATTTCTAACTTAATTGCATTATGTTCAGAAACTGTGGTCTGTATGGTTCCAGTTTTAAATAGTTGAGATTTGTATTCTAACCTAGCAATGTGGTCTGTTTTCAAAAATACTCCATGTTGGTTGAAAAGAATCTATATTGTGTAGCTGTTAGGTGCAGTGTTCTATATACTGTACTTAATTAGCGCCAGCTTGTTAATTGTGTTGTTCTAATCTTTCTCCTTACTGATTTGGTCAACTTGATCTAGGTACTTAACAGCTTAGAATTCTTACATCCTCTTGGAAGACCGAACCTTTCTTATTTTTTTATTTTTTTCTTATTATTTTTATTATTTTTTGAGACGGGGTCTCACTCTGTCACCCAGGCTGGAGTGCAGGGGCGGAATCTCTGCTCACTGAAGCCCCCACCTCCCCGGTTCCAGCAATTCTCCCACCTCAGCCTCTAGAGTAGCTGGGATTACAGTGGCACACCACCATGCCTGGCTACCTTTTGCAATTTTAGTAGAGACAGGGTTTCACCACGTTGGCCAGGCTGGCTGGTCTCAGCTCCTGACCTCAGGTGATCCACCCGCCTCGGTCTCCCCAAGTGCGGAGATTACAGACTTGAGCCACCGCGCCCAGGCTGAACCTTTTTTATTTATGAAACTCTTTATGAAATGTTCTCTTTATCTTTCATGAAGGTTTTTGCCTTAAGGGTTATTTTGTCTGATACTAATATAGCAACACCAACATCCTCTTGGTTAGTGTCTGCATGATACAACTTTTTTTTACGCTCTTATTCTTAACTTGTTTGAATCCTTATGTTTTAAATGTGACTTAAGAGAATATACCTGCATGACGGGGCGGAGCAAGATGGCCGAATAGGAACAGCTCCAGTCTCCAACTCCCAGCGCGAGCGACACAGAAGACCTGCGATTTCTGCATTTTCAACTGAGGTACTGGGTTCATCTCACTGGGGAGTGCCAGACGATCGGTGCTGGTCAGCTGCTGCAGCCCGACCAGCGAGAGCTGAAGCAGGGCGAGGCATTGCCTCACCTGGAAAGCGCAAGGGGGAAGGGAATCCCTTTTCCTAGCCAGGGGAACTGAGACAACACCTGGAAAATCGGGTAACTCCCACCCCAATACTGCGCTTTAAGCAGACAGGCACACCAGGAGATCATATCCCACACCTGGCCGGGAGTGTCCCACACCCACGGAGCCTCCCTCATTGCTAGCACAGCAGTCTGTGATCTACCGGCAAGGCAGCAGCGAGGCTGGGGGAGGGGCGCCCGCCATTGCTGAGGCTTAAGTAGGTAAACAAAGCTGCTGGGAAGCTCGAACTGGGTGGAGCTCACAGCAGCTCAAGAAAACCTGCCTGTCTCTGTAGACTCCACCTCTGGGGACAGGGCACAGTAAATAATAACAAACGCAGCAGCTCTGCAGACGCAAACGACTCTGTCTGACAGCTTTGAAGAGAGCAGTGGATCTCCCAACACGGAGGTTGAGATCTGAGAAGGGACAGACTCCCTGCTCAAGTGGGTCCCTGACCCCTGAGTAGCCTAACTGGGAGACATCCCCCACTAGGGGCAGTCTGACACCCCACACCTCACAGGGTGGAGTACACCCCTGAGAGGAAGATTCCAAAGCAAGAATCAGACAGGTACACTCGCTGTTCAGCAATTTTCTATCTTCTGCAGCCTCTGCTGCTGATACCCAGGCAAACAGGGTCTGGAGTGGACCTCAAGCAATCTCCTACAGCTACAACCTACAGCTGAGGATCCTGACTGTTAGAAGGAAAGCTATCAAACAGGAAGGACACCTACACCAAAACCCCATCAGTACATCACCATCATCAAAGACCAGAGGCAGATAAAACCACAAAGATGGGGAAAAAGCAGGGCAGAAAAGCTGGAAATTCAAAAAATAAGAGCGCATCTGCCCCGGCAAAGGAGTGCAGCTCATCGCCAGCAACGGATCAAAGCTGGACGGAGAATGACTTCGACGAGATGAGAGAAGAAGGCTTCAGTCCATCAAATTTCTCAGAGCTAAAGGAGGAATTACGTACCCAGCGCAAAGAAACTAAAAATCTTGAAAAAAAAGTGGAAGAATTGATGGCTAGAGTAATTAATGCAGAGAAGCTCACAAACGAAATGAAAGAGACGAAAACCATGGCACGAGAAATACGTGACAAATGCACAAGCTTCAGTAACCGTCTCGATCAACTGGAAGAAAGAATGTCAGCGATGGAGGATCAAATGAATGAAATGAAGCGAGAAGAGAAACCAAAAGAAAAAAGAAGAAAAAGAAATGAACAAAGCCTGCAAGAAGTATGGGATTATGTAAAAAGACCAAATCTACGTCTGATTGGGGTGCCTGAAAGTGACGGGGAAAATGGAACCAAGTTGGAAAACACTCTTCAGGATATCATCCAGGAGAACTTCCCCAACCTAGTAGGGCAGGCCAACATTCAAATCCAGGAAATACAGAGAACGCCACAAAGATACTCCTCGAGAAGAGCAACTCCAAGACACATAATTGCCAGATTCACCAAAGTTGAAATGAAGGAAAAAATCTTAAGGGCAGCCAGAGAGAAAGGTCGGGTTACCCACAAAGGGAAGCCCATCAGACTAACAGCAGATCTCTCGGCAGAAACTCTTCAAGCCAGAAGAGAGTGGGGGCCAATATTCAACATTCTTAAAGAAAAGAATTTTAAACCCAGAATTTTATATCCAGCCAAACTAAGTTTCATAAGTGAAGGAGAAATAAAATCCTTTACAGATAAGCAAATGCTTAGAGATTTTGTCACCACTAGGCCTGACTTACAAGAGACCCTGAAGGAAGCACTAAACATGGAAAGGAACAACCGGTACCAGCCATTGCAAAAACATGCCAAAATGTAAAGACCATCAAGGCTAGGAAGAAACTGCATCAACTAACGAGCAAAATAACCAGTTAATATCATAATGGCAGGATCAAGTTCACACATAACAATCTTAACCTTAAATGTAAATGGACTAAATGCTCCAATTAAAAGACACAGACTGGCAAACTGGATAAAGAGTCAAGACCCATCAGTCTGCTGTATTCAGGAGACCCATCTCACACGCAGAGACATACATAGGCTCAAAATAAAGGGATGGAGGAAGATTTACCAAGCAAATGGAGAACACAAAAAAGCGGGGGTTGCAATACTAGTCTCTGATAAAACAGACTTTAAACCATCAAAGATCAAAAGAGACAAAGAAGGACATTACATAATGGTAAAGGGATCAATTCAACAGGAAGAGCTAACTATCCTAAATATATATGCACCCAATACAGGAGCACCCAGATTCATAAAGCAAGTCCTTAGAGACTTACAAAGAGACTTAGACTCCCATACAATAATAATGGGAGACTTCAACACTCCACTGTCAACATTAGACAGATCAACGAGACAGAAAGTTAACAAGGATATCCAGGAATTGAACTCATCTCTGCAGCAAGCAGACCTAATAGACATCTATAGAACTCTCCACCCCAAATCAACAGAATATACATTCTTCTCAGCACCACATCGTACTTACTCCAAAATTGACCACGTAATCGGAAGTAAAGCACTCCTCAGCAAATGTACAAGAACAGAAATTATAACAAACTGTCTCTCAGACCACAGTGCAATCAAATTAGAACTCAGGACTAAGAAACTCAATCAAAACTGCTCAACTACATGGAAACTGAACAACCTGCTCCTGAATGACTACTGGGTACATAACGAAATGAAGGCAGAAATAAAGATGTTCTTTGAAACCAATGAGAACAAAGATACAACATACCAGAATCTCTGGGACACATTTAAAGCAGTGTGTAGAGGGAAATTTATAGCACTAAATGCCCACAAGAGAAAGCAGGAAAGATCTAAAATTGACACTCTAACATCGCAATTAAAAGAACTAGAGAAGCAAGAGCAAACACATTCGAAAGCTAGCAGAAGGCAAGAAATAACTAAGATCAGAGCAGAACTGAAGGAGATAGAGACACAAAAAACCCTCCAAAAAATCAATGAATCCAGGAGTTGGTTTTTTGAAAAGATCAACAAAATTGACAGACCACTAGCAAGACTAATAAAGAAGAAAAGAGAGAAGAATCAAATCGACGCAATTAAAAATGATAAAGGGGATATCACCACTGACCCCACAGAAATACAAACTACCATCAGAGAATACTATAAACACCTCTACGCAAATAAACTGGAAAATCTAGAAGAAATGGATAATTTCCTGGACACTTACACTCTTCCAAGACTAAACCAGGAAGAAGTTGAATCCCTGAATAGACCAATAGTAGGCTCTGAAATTGAGGCAATAATTAATAGCCTACCAACCAAAAAAAGTCCAGGACCAGATAAATTCACAGCTGAATTCTACCAGAGGTACAAGGAGGAGCTGGTACCATTCCTTCTGAAACTATTCCAATCAATAGAAAAAGAGGGAATCCTCCCTAACTCATTTTATGAGGCCAACATCATCCTGATACCAAAGCCTGGCAGAGATACAACAAAAAAAGAGAATTTTAGACCAATATCCCTGATGAACATCGATGCAAAAATCCTCAATAAAATACTGGCAAACCGGATTCAGCAGCACATCAAAAAGCTTATCCACCATGATCAAGTGGGCTTCATCCCTGGGATGCAAGGCTGGTTCAACATTCGCAAATCAATAAACATAATCCAGCATATAAACAGAACCAAAGACAAGAACCACATCATTATCTCAATAGATGCAGAAAAGGCTTTTGACAAAATTCAACAGCCCTTCATGCTAAAAACGCTCAATAAATTCGGTATTGATGGAACGTACCTCAAAATAATAAGAGCTATTTATGACAAACCCACAGCCAATATCATACTGAATGGGCAAAAACTGGAAAAATTCCCTTTGAAAACTGGCACAAGACAGGGATGCCCTCTCTCACCACTCCTATTCAACATAGTGTTAGAAGTTCTGGCTAGGGCAATCAGGCAAGAGAAAGAAATCAAGGGGATTCAGTTAGGAAAAGAAGAAGTCAAATTGTCCCTGTTTGCAGACGACATGATTGTATATTTAGAAAACCCCATTGTCTCAGCCCAAAATCTCCTTAAGCTGATCAGCAACTTCAGCAAAGTCTCAGGATACAAAATTAATGTGCAAAAATCACAAGCATTCTTATACACCAGTGACAGTCAAACAGAGAGCCAAATCAGGAATGAACTTCCATTCACAATTGCTTCAAAGAGAATAAAATACCTAGGAATCCAACTTACAAGGGATGTAAAGGACCTCTTCAAGGAGAACTACAAACCACTGCTCAGTGAAATCAAAGAGGACACAAACAAATGGAAGAACATACCATGCTCATGGATAGGAAGAATCAATATCGTGAAAATGGCCATACTGCCCAAGGTAATTTATAGATTCAATGCCATCCCCATCAAGCTACCAATGAGCTTCTTCACAGAATTGGAAAAAACTGCTTTAAAGTTCATATGGAACCAAAAAAGAGCCCGCATCTCCAAGACAATCCTAAGTCAAAAGAACAAAGCTGGAGGCATCACGCTACCTGACTTCAAACTATACTACAAGGCTACAGTAACCAAAACAGCATGGTACTGGTACCAAAACAGAGATATAGACCAATGGAACAGAACAGAGTCCTCAGAAATAATACCACACATCTACAGCCATCTGATCTTTGACAAACCTGAGAGAAACAAGAAATGGGGAAAGGATTCCCTATTTAATAAATGGTGCTGGGAAAACTGGCTAGCCATAAGTAGAAAGCTGAAACTGGATCCTTTCCTTACTCCTTATACGAAAATTAATTCAAGATGGATTAGAGACTTAAATGTTAGACCTAATACCATAAAAATCCTAGAGGAAAACCTAGGTAGAACCATTCAGGACATAGGCATGGGCAAAGACTTCATGTCTAAAACACCAAAAGCAACGGCAACAAAAGCCAAAATTGACAAATGGGATCTCATCAAACTAAAGAGCTTCTGCACAGCAAAAGAAACTACCATCAGAGTGAGCAGGCAACCTACAGAATGGGAGAAAATTTTTGCAATCTACTCATCTGACAAAGGGCTAATATCCAGAACCTACAAAGAACTCAAACAAATTTACAAGAAAAAAACAAACAACCCCATCCAAAAGTGGGCAAAGGATATGAACAGACATTTCTCAAAAGAAGACATTCATACAGCCAACAGACACATGAGAATATACCTGCATTAAAACATAATATATACCACTTGTCAGTCTTTGCTTATAAATTGAGTAGTCTATTTTACTTAATTATTGATATATTTGGATTTATTTTTGCCACCTTATATTGTGCTTTTTATGTATCTTGAACTTTCAATATTTTGTTTTTTCCCCTATGCTCATCTACTTTTGTATTATTTTTCTCTTTCTACTTTTTCCCTTTATAGTTAAAAAGTTATACATTCTTGGTAGTTACGCTAGAAATTTTAACATGGAAACAATATCTTTACCATCCTACCACACAATAAACACTTTAATTCTGATCCTCCCCTCCCAGTTACATGCTATTGACAGCTGCGTATTTCATTTCTATCTTGTTTTTTTAGCCCCTTAAGATACCATTTTTTAAAAAGAGATTATTGATCTTTGTAGCCAATATTTATTTACAATTAAGCACATATTCAGCATTCTCCTTGCTCCTCATTCTTTTATTCATCTCTGACCTTCCTTGTTCCCTTTCTTCCTGCCTAAATAGCAGCCTTTAGAATTTCCTTTAGTGAGGGTCTATTGATGGCAAACTCTTGTTTTTGCTTGTTTGAAGGTGTCTGATTTTGTCATTGTTTTTGAAAGATAATATTCAAATTCTGGTTGACAGTAATTTTCTTTCAACACATTGAAAATTTTAAACTTTTTCTGGCTTCTATAATTGTTAAGTCTAATTGTCCTGTTGAAAGTACACTAATCTGTCTTATCTTTCTCTGGCTGCTTTTCAATTTTTTTTTCTTTGTTTATGGTATTCTGCAGTTCAACTATATTATGTCTAAGAGTGAATGTCCTTTTATTTATCCTTATTGGGATTGTTGGGCTTTTAAAATCTGTGGTTATTCATTTCTAAAAAAAATCCTCAGCCATTACCTCTTCAGTTATTACCTTTGCCCCTCTCCTTCTCTCCTGTCTGTCTGGAACTCCAATTAGATAATTTCTATATTTTTCACAAGACCGTCTTAATGTTAAAATCTCTCGTTCATATTTTCTGTCTGTTAGGGCTACATTCTGGAAATTTTCTTGGATCTATCCATCTGAATCTATTCTCCAGTTGTGGTTATTCTGCTGTTAAACCTGTCTATTGTATTTTTAATTTGAAATATTATCTGTTAAACTTCTAGTAGTTCTTTTGGGTCTTCTTCAAATCTTCTGGTCATGTTTTATGCATATTTTCATTTTTTTCTCTTATTTCTTTTAATACATTTAATAGGCTTATTTTATGTTCTACGATTAGTCATTTCAATAGCTAAAGCTTTGCAGTCTGATTCTGTTATTTGTTGTTTATGCTGGCCTTTGCTCATGCTACATTATTGCTATGGTTTTGTTTGTCCCTGCCAAAACTCATGTTGAAATTTGATATCCTGTGTTGGGAGCGGGGAGCCTAGTGGGAGGTGGTTAGGTCCTCATTAATAGATTATGGGGGTGGATTCCTCATTCATAGATTAATGCCCTCCTGCTGGGGTGAGTTTTTGCTTTTGTGAGAATGAATTCTTTCAGAGACAGCAGGTTGTTAAAGTCTGGCTTCTTCTCTTGCCGTGGGATCTCTTTGCAGGTATCCCCTCCCCTTCTGCTGTCTGCCATAGTGGAAGAAGCCTGAGGCCCTTGCCAGATATAGCTGTTCAAACCTGGACTTTCCAGTCACCAGAATTTAAGCCAAATAAACCTCTTTTCTTTCCAAATCACCCAGTTTCAGGTATTCTGTTATAGCAACACAAAACTGACGAGAGCAATTACTTCCTTTTGTATTTTGTGATTTTGACCATGAGCTTGTATTTCTTTAGAATGTATTGATGAGAAGTCATTGAGGCCTGTGTTGAAGAAGGGTACTTCCAGAATAGATTTGCATTTGTTTCTGTCGGTTGCCTGGAAACTACAAATTAAGGTTTACTTTGAACTTCATTCTTGACTTGAATTTTTTGGACTCTAAAGAACAGCGTGAATTTGAGCTGCAAGACTGTGTGAGTGCTGGTTATGTTATGAGTTCTCAGGGGAGATGTTTTTTTCTGCCTCCATTAAGAATCACGTCTCAAGGCAGGCAATTTTCCCTGCAATACTCTGGGGCTGCGGGAAAGGCAGTAAGTTAATTTGTAGCTCATCCTTACACAAACGGTGTAGTTTTTTGTGGACCCATCTCTAAGCAGAGGTGGAAGGGTCTACAATTAGACTCACTCTGTACACCTTGACCGCTGTATTCACTTATTCACTCAAGTGAATTCAGCAGATACTCTCAAGGCAAAAACCTCTCCAGGTTTCTGCTTATACTCAGAAGTAAGGAATACTCAGGGGTCAAGTATTAGATGCAAGTGGAAACCCAAGAAATCTCTCCAAGTGGAAACCTCTCCTGGGTTTCCACTTGCATCTAATACTTGACCTCTGAGTATTCCTTACTTCTGCCAGCATAAACATGCACTTCAAAAGATTAAAAAATCCTTTGTCAATTATTTGTAGTTGTTTTCAGTGAGCTATCATTCAAGGTATGTAGTCTGTCATACTGCCAGAAATGGAAGTCCCTCTGCTGCTGCCTGAGGGTTAAAAGTCTATTTCAAGGGTTTCTTCCTTAGTCCTCCCCTCTTCTCATTCTACAGGCCCTCTCCCTTTACCCATTCCCACTACTTTGGTGCTCCTTATCAATTAGTCCCTCACCTATACCTCTGTATGTTTCTTATGGCTACTGAAACAACTTTATCACAAATCTGGTGGTTAAAAAATACCACGTACTATCTTATAGTTCTAAAGGCCACAAGTCTAAAGTCAGTTCCAACAGGCTAAAGTCAATATATCAGCAGGGCTGGTTTCTCCTGGAGGCTCTAGAAGACAATCCCTTCTCTGCCTCGTCCATCTTCTGTGAGATTATTGCATTCCTTGGATTGTGATTCCTTCCTCACATCATGTCAACCTCTTGCTTCCATTGTTACATCTACTACTCCCTCTTCTGTAGTCAAATCTTCCTCTGTCTCCCTTTTATGAGAACGCTCAAGATTATATTTAGGGTCCACCTGGATCTCCAGGATCATCTCCTTATCTCAAGATGCCTTACTTGGCTGGGTGTGGTAGCTCATCCCTGTAATGCCAGCACTTTGGGAGGCCTAGGTGGGAGGATTGCTTGAACTCAGGAGTTTGAGACCAGCCTGGACAACATAATGAGAACCCTGTCTCTACAAAAAATAAAAAATTAGCCAGGCATGCTCGTGCACGCCTGTAGTCTGAGCTACTCAGGAGGCTGAAGTAGGAGGATTGCTTGAGCTCAGGAAATTGAGGCTGCAGTGAGCTGTGTTGCACCACTGCACTCCCATTCCAAAAAAAAAAAAAAGAAGAAGAAGAAGAAGAAGAAAAGAAAATCCCTAATTTAATCACATGTGTAAAGTTTCTTTTGCCATGTACGGTAACATCCACAGGTCCCAGGGATTAGAATCTGGGTATGTTTGGGGGCCATTATTCAGCCTACCACCACCTCCAATCCTCAGCTGCAGACTCAAATTTTCAGTTTCTTTCTCAACTTTTCTCATTACCTAGGCACTTTAAACTCACTTTTATCTAAAACTGAACTATATTCACCAGCTGTTAGTGACATCACCATCTTCCCAAGCATCTAAATGCAAAATCAGTATATACTGCTTCTTTTTTCATCCTTTGTCTCCAACCAGTCACTGAGTCCTTGTCTAATCTACCTCTAAAAGGTCTCAAATCTAGTCCTCTTCCTTATTCCCACTGTGACTGCTTTCCAGATCTTGTTGTTTACTATAATTGTAACCTAATTGAATTTCTTACCTCTGTTTTTCTATGGCCATTAACCTGTTGCCTTGTCTTTTTTTCTTTTTCTTTTTTTTTTTTTTTTTTTTTGAGACAGGGTCTCACTTTGTCACCCAGGCTGGAGTGCAGTGGCACAATCTCAGGTCACTGCAGCCTCGACCTCTTGGGCTCAAGCAATCCTCCCACCTTAGCCCACCAAGCAGCTGGGACTACAGGCATGCGCCACCACACCCAGCTAATTTTTTTTTTTTTTAAATTTTTTGTAGAGACAAGGTTTTGCCCTATTGCCCAGGCTGGTCTTGAACTTCTGAGCTCAAGTGATCTGTCTGCCTTGGCCTCCCAAAGTGCTCGGATTACAGTTATGAGCCACCACACCCAGCTGAATTATCTTTCTACAACCCAAATGACTAGGTACTGTCTTCTTAAAACTTCCTCAATGGTTTTGTCTACTCCATAAAATCCAAAATCATTCACGACCCCTTGCAGTCCGGCCATAAAGTGAGAGACCAGTCTCATCTTTGCCATATTCTACTGAGTACTGTGTGTTCTAGGCAACCAAACTTTATCGTTTCCTGAACAAGCCAGCCTCAGGGCCTTTACAGCTCTTCAAGAAGCAGCTGAATGCTTAAGTTTTCTGAGATGTGTTGGGAGACCCTGCCACACAGTTAGAATTAATGCTCTATTAACACTTGAGATATTGATTCAATTATTTACTGAGGGTCAACTATGTCTAGGACTCTATGGTAAACATTGGGCATGAAATGGTGAACAGGATGCAGACAGATCTTTTCCTCGCATGGCTCATAGTCCAGAGAGGGCTCCACACAAGTGAACAGGCTGTTATAATATCACACAAGTGTTCTGACAGGAAAGCATAAGACAATATAGGAAGAGACAGAGGGGCACCTAATCTAGATATGGACGATCATCAAAAAGTAGCAACTAATATGAAACCAGGTGGCAAATAAGAATTAAGGGAAAAGAGGCCGAGCGTGGTGGCTCAAGCCTGTAATCCCAGCACTTTGGGAGGCCGAGACGGGCGGATCACGAGGTCAGGAGATCGAGACCATCCTGGCGAACAGGGTGAAAACCCGTCTCTACTAAAACACACAAAAAACTAGCCGGGCGAGATGGCGGGCGCCTGTAGTCCCAGCTACTCGGGAGGCTGAGGCAGGAGAATGGCGTGAACCCGGGAGGCGGAGCTTGCAGTGAGCTGAGATCCGGCCACTGCACTCCAGCCTGGGCGACAGAATGAGACTCCATCTCAAAAAAAAAAAAAAAAAAAAAAAAAAAAAAAAAAAAAAAAAAGAATTAAGGGAAAAGAGGGCTGGAGAAAGAATCTCCCAGGATGAGGGACAATGTGTGTAAAAGCCTAGATATGAGAGAAAGCACAGTATACCTACACAACTGAAAGATCAGCAAGGCTGGAATGGAGACAGTCGGGTGGGGAATGTTGAGAGATGAGGATGGTGAGGTGAGCAGGGGGCAGAAGTGATGCAGCATTTTTTGCTACTTCAGCTAAAACCAGGTTTTAGCTAACATGACCAGGAAAGATTAGGCACACAGATACATTGAAAGGTGAGAAGAGGGAAATTTATTAAAAGAAAGCTCTCAGTGAAAAAAGAGGGGGGCATGCTAACTGACTCCCACCTCACAGATTGAATACCAGGCCACCACACACGAGCTGAGGTGGCCAAGCTGCTCCCCACTGCACAAGACACGAACTTCATGTAGCTCCACCCCAGTCTCTCAGTGCGCAGGTGGGTCCCCAGTCTGTTGAGGGCATGCACAGACAAGACTGTGGGCAGGTTCCCTTATCTGCACAAAAGCATCTGATGTAAACGCTTGTGGGGTGGGTCGGAGATTCTCCGGGGACCATCTCCCCCCACCAACCGACCAACCCCTACCCTTATCTGCCTCCTGTAGCTATCACAAGGCCGTAGTCAGAAGCTGGCCATTCTAAGTGCAAAGGAGGGCCACTGAAGGGTTTGAGGGGACGTGCCAACCCTTGAGATAGGGTGACAAAAAGAGAATCAGATGCTAGGGAGCTGGTTCCGTTTTGGAATGTTGTAGAGCAAAGCGCTTTGTGTCCTGCTTTCTACCCTGTTGGATCACCTCTGATGTCAGTGCAGCTGTGGGGAACATGTCCCTGCGCTGACACTATCACTTTTGTTTTTCTCCTCACAGCTTTCTCCAGAATTGGGAAATCCCTCAGCCTGGCAAAGGTATAGCAAAGTGCCTCAGCTACCATTTCCTGGGGGCAGTCCTCAACCAATGGCTGCTGGGAATTGGTGAACAATGCCCCAGCCCCTCAAGCCTCCAGAGAAACAATTCTGAGTGACATGGATGATGATAACCAGTCTATGCCCACAGTGATTATCAGCTCAGCAATGTACCCTTTACTGGCTTTTCCTCCTTCTGTGTCTCACTATTTCTGCTCCCTCACTCCTGCTTCCTGGAATTACCTTCCCAGAAAAACTTCATTCCGGTAAGCCCTAGTCCTAGGCTCTACTTGAAGGTAGGGGAATCCAAACTAAAGTAAGAGTCTGTAGGATTTCAAAGTAAAGATCCAACTTAGACTTTAAGGAGAAAAGATCTGGGGTAGAAGCAAAAACTTATGTTTTCTTCCTAATGGGAGCTGACAACATAGAAGTAGATGAAATTTTCCAGTGATAGGAGAAAGGGGTCTATGAGGGACCGCGAGGAACAACATTTCTGGCACAGGCAGAAGAAGAGTGGAGACAGAAACGACCAGAGAGGTAGAAGAACAAAGAGAGTTTGCAACGTGGAAGGCCAGGGAAGAGGAAGTTTCGAGAAACAGCGGGCAAATCTATCCCAGCAGCAGCCAGGGTGGGCCTTTGTCCTTGAGCAGCACTGGAGCCAGAGCCAGTTCCCGGATCTTGCAGCTGAGGAGTCCCTCAAACGTCCACAGCCCCCACCAGTGTGGGGAGGCTGGATCCTGTGGTGGACTCCGGGGATGTGACTGCCTGATGGTGGCAGAAACAGCAGCAACATCTAAGACCAGGGAGTGGAGGTCTTGGGCAGAGACCCCAGGGCAGCTGAGGCAGCTGGGCTTCCTCCCAGCTCCATCAGCCTTTGAGGCCACGAGAATCCATTATCCTTTACAGCCCCATCCTGGCTCTGGGAAACTGGAGATAGTCTCTGTGACCCCCTTGAGAAGTGAAGCCAGCTGGACTTCTGGGTGGGGCGGGGACTTGGAGAACTTTTCTGTCTTACAAGAGGATTGTAAAATGCACCAATCAGCACTCTGTAGCTAGGATTGTAAAACGCACCAGTCAGTGCTCTGTGGCTAGTTAGAGGTTTGTAAAATGCGCCAATCAGCGCTCTTTGGCTAGCTAGAGGTTTGTAAAATGGACCAATCAGCACTCTGTAAAATGGACCAATCAGCAGGATGTGAGCGGGGACAGAAAAAGGAATAAAACCTGGCCACCACAGCCAGCAGCGGCAACCCACTTGGGTCCCCTTGCACGCTGTGGGAGCTTTGTTCTTTCAGTCTTCACAATAAATCTTGCTGCTGCTCACTCTTTGGGTCTGTGCCATCTTTAAGAGCTGTAACACTCACTGCAAAGGTCCGCAGTTCCATTCTTGAAGGAACCGACTCCAGATAACCCGACCTGGGATATCCCATTTCCTGAGGCATGGAGAGGCATCACCCCAATAAGTTGCCCATGCCCTGCACTAGCAGCCTCCCTTTCACCCGCAACCATCCAACTTCTGGCCCCAAATTTGACCAAGGAGCCCCCATTCAAATCCCCTCCCTTCTGCCAAGTGGCCTTCCCTGCCCCACAGCTTGCTCTGCAAGCCTCCAACGTCTGAACATCTTCCAGTGTCACTCATGGCCCCTTCAGTCTCAGCTCAGTCATTGCAATGCAAAGGATAAGTCTAGATTGATTTCACAGTTCTTTTAACAAGCATACTTAAAAGCTAGTGGCAATGCATTCCTTCTCCTCAGAGTTGAAGGCAAGTTCTCCCTGAAATCTGGGCAATTCATGTCCTTTTCCTAAGACTGGGGAAGAGAAGTGGAAGTAGCAGCCAGTTCAGCAGGGAATTTGTTAGCAGGGGTAGAAACTCAGATGGGAGTGAGGAACTTCACAGGAAAACTCTGGAGGAGCATCCAAGAATGACCAACATTTCTTTTATGTGTGGGAAGCAATGCGACTTTACTGTTATTGACCCTTTACAATATCCCCTGTAAATAAATGTTTAGGGTTTTCTTCTGAAAAAGAAAGAAATTGTTACTCAGCCAGTAAATGATACTTGAAATTAAAGAGAGAAAGAAGAGGGAAAAAAGAAGAAAGGGAGAGAGAAAGTGCGGGTAGATGAAAGTAAGGGAGGGAGAGAAAAAGAAAAAGAAATAAATTGTTATTCAGCCAGTAAAAGATACTTAAAAAGAGGGAAAGAAAGGGGAAAAATAAGGACAGGAGAGAGGATGGGTGAGAAGGAGTGAGAAAAAAAGAGAAAGAAGCTGGGAATGGTTGCTCAAGCCTGTAATCCCAGCGTTTTGGGAGGTCAAGGCGGATTGCTTGAGTCCAGGAGTTCTAGACCAGCCCGGGCAACATTGTGAGACCCTGTCTCTACTAAAAGTACAAAAATTAGCTAGGCATGATGGTGTGCACCTGTAGTCCCAGCTACTTGGGGGCTGAGCTGAGGTGGGAGGATCACTTGAGCCCGGGAAGCAGAGGTTGACATCGTACCACCGTACTCCAGCCTGGGTGACAGAGTGAGACCCCTGTCTCAAAAAAAAGAGAGAGAAAGAAAGAAAGGAAGGAAGGGAATTATTGATAGTGTCAAATGTTACTGAACAGTAAAAGAAAGTATAAAGAAGTAGCCATCAGATGTAGCAAATAAAGGTAGTTTATGACTTGGAGAAAAGGACTCTAAAAGAATGAAGTAGCAAAAGCTAGGTTACAGTGAGTTGAGTATTTAGTGGGAAAAGAGAATATAAAGAGAGTGAGTGACTATGGGAAACACTTTTAGGAAGCTTGGTTTTAAGAGGTAAAAGAAAGATGAAGAGATAGCTGGTTGAATGAGGTGTCTATGTGTGTAAAAGTGGGAGAGCCTTGAGCCTGTTCTGACCATTTAGGCTCATAAACACCAGTAGACAGAGAAAGAGGTTGAAGGTAGGGGAGAGTGAGGAACAATAATGATTTCCTGATGACTTCCTGGAAAAGGCAGGAAAGGATGGATTCCAGGTAGATTAGATTGAGTCCAAAGAAGGGACTTGCCTTCCATTGAAACAATAAAGTGGTTACTTACTTATTTTCAAGATGAGTAGGTGGTTAATTCCAAAGCATTACTGTGATATGTGAAAGGAAATGCTGGGAAAGGAAGTGTGGTCCCTTTAAATGATACGGAAGGGAGGAGGGCGTGATACCTGGCTAGGGCTTTACCCCTGGGCCTGTGCCTATGGACCTAGGTGAGGACAGGCATTTTTGTTTTCCTGCCCAAATGTTGCATTTCCCAAGATCACCCTGACCTGTCATGTCCCCAACCTGTGCCTATAAAAACCCCAGAGCCTCACAGGCAGACACCCAGGCAGCTGGACATCGAGAGGAGTGCATCATCAGAAGAAGACATGGGCAGCTGGACATCGAGAGGAGTGCATCATCAGAAGAAGACATGGGCAGCTGGACGTCGAGAGGAATGCACCGATGGGCACCAGCACACCGGCAGGCCACCAACCACCGCAGCAGGCCACAGACCACCCCGGCAGAATGACACAGAGTTTGGCTGGGACAGTCTGAGGAGAGCCCAGGCTGCTGAGTTCCAAGGGAAAACCATCTCCCTTCTGACTCCCCCATCTGCTGAGAGCTACTTCCACTCAATAAAACCTTGCAGTCATTCTCCAACCCTATGTGTGATCTGATCCTTCCAGTACACCAACGCAAGAACCCCAGGACACAGAAAGCCCTCTGCCCTTGTGATAAGGCAGGGGTTTAATTGAGCTAACACAAGCGGCCTATGGATGGCTAAACTAAAAGAGCACCGTGTAACACATGCCCACTGGGGCTTCAGGAACCGTAAACATTCACCCCTAGACACTGCCATGGGGCTCCCTGCCTGTCTGGATACTCACCTAGAGGCTTGTGCAACAGGGCACTGAAGAAGTGCCCTGAAGAAGCAAGGGGGAAAAGGGAACTTTTCCTGCTTCAACTGTATACTTACACTTACCTTGCTCTAAATTGTCTTTATCTGTCAGACTTTAATGGTATTTAAACACTGGTAATAGTTGATAACAAGTATGATATGTCCATCAACTAACGTACTTGATCTTGCCATGATATGAAAATTGGATCCTTCAAATGTTATATGGGTATTTGCTTCATTGTCTGAAAAACATGTTTCTCAGGTAGGGAGATAAAGGGAAACATTATGACATTTCAGCCTGGTAGTCTGGCATTACATGACCTCGTCTGCCTTTTTAGGGGAAGTCAGCAAATTGTTTTACTTCTTTGTGATCTATTTCTCATTTATAAACTGGGCTAATATGATGGGTACCTAAGCTCTAATTTATTCCTAAATATTGGTAACAAGCTAAGTTTCCATAAGTTAAATCTTTATTATCTCTAAGGTTGTAAGTGAAGACAGTATTCCTGGAGACCCATTTGACACTATAAAATACCAAAATCAATCATGCAAAAACAAAGATATGCTTTTACAATGATTTCCTAAGTTTAAAAAGAAAAAGTCAATGTTGTAAATGATCTTTTGGAAGATACTTCCTTATCAACTAACTGGTTGATGCTTTTAAAAACACAAATCCAAAGACATTCCAACTAAAGATACTTTATTTTTCTGATAGATCTCCCCAGAGCAAGTAAATGCTTCAGTGCTCTAAGGACTTTCAAACTGTGATCAAAATTAGGGCCATCTGTCTAAAACTCCTATCTATAAATTCAGTGGGTAGACAGTTCTTTGAATGTTCAAGTTTTCCATATTGCTGTGTTCTCTTCCTTTTCTCCTTCTCCCACTACTCCTCATCCTCTTCCCATCTCTGCACCCAATTTTATTACTACCAAATACAACACACAATAGCCTTCATCTTTAGCAGACTTTGTGGGCAAATTATTTGATACCACTCTGTTGGTTCTTGTGGCTTCTTCCCCGAACAGCTAATGTTTTGCCATCTTCCAGAAGTGCTCTAAAAAGTTTAGCTTGCAATAAAAATTTCCTCCTTTGATGTCTTGGGGCAGCTCTTTGAAAGATAGATACAGATAGACAATGACTTTGCAAAAGTGTTGCCTAATTCAAGTGCATATAAGTTTGCTTCATCTACAGCTGCATCCATTAAAATCAAAAGTTTTTCCACTTTACTCCTAGAGCCAATCAACATAAGAGCAGCTTTATTTTTCTATCACCTATAGTGAGAGTCATAGGCAAGCACCATGGTGAGATTTAGCCGAAACTGGGGGATCATATTTGCAATAAAAAAGGTCATAAAAGCAGGGGTCTAAATTGAAGCCATTGTGAGTGAAAAGCCATCTGTACCCTCCTATCCATGTTTATGGCAAGGATTTAGAGCATGAAGTGCTTTTAAAACTGCAAAACATTATACAAAAGGGAAGAATTATTGTAATCTAAACCCATATAATACATACAAACCAAACAGAACTAATGCTTTCCTCATACAAGTCTGTGTGGTTAAAATTGGAAGCACTTCTTTTCCCTAAAAATCACAGGCTTCTTGCTGAGTTAAAGAAGCATTTTGGTCATCACAGAAGAGTAACACAAAGTGAACAATCCACCCCATGAGTAGGAAAGAAGCCACTCTTCCTCCAGCCTCCTCTTTTGCCCCCTCCATCCTTATACATTATGTACTGCCGGCCTCTCCGGCATCTTGCAGGGATCACTGTATGCCACTCGGGATGACATCTCTCGCCTTGGAGTTTTCAGACTTGAAAAATCCTGACAGCACTGTACCATTCAAATCTGAACCAGTCTCCCACCCTAGTGGCAGACTGTTAAATAAAAAACTCTGGCCTTCCCCAAAGCTTTTAAAGGATCAATGTTTCTTTTAAGTACAAAACAAAGTAAGGAACACCCAACTAACTTGCTATAAACAAAGAAATTTGAAATTCTAGTCACATCCTGAAAAAAGTCAAGAGATCTTTTTTCCACAGGAGCCTCCTACTAATGCCTTGTGTGACTTTCCAGAATGCTCAGGCAGAAGAATGCTTCAAAAATTCAATCTGGGATTTGCTGCCCTACCTACTCCTATAGGGCCAAAATGCCAAATAAGCTCTGAGAAATGAAGCCTCAAAACAATTGCCAAGCCATTTTCATTCCCTTAAATTTCCAATGATTAACATAAGATGGAAATGTTGGGTACATTTGCATGTGCTAACTAAATAATGTTTATTAAATGCCAACCACACCTGCACAGGTTGTCCCCTTCTTCTCTTAGTGACTACAATTTACTTCTATGATAGTATTTCTTATAACAGTAGAAAAACGACTACAATAACAACTACAGGAAATTTTACTACAATAACAGTAATCAGTAGCCTTCATAGTTCACCATGACAGCTAAAATAAGGATAAATAGAAAAGAGTTCAGTGAAATGTTTCCACTGTGCCGTACCATGATTCATATCCATGCTTGTTTCCACCATTAGTTACTTAAAAGATGGTTTATAGATCTTTTGAGTTTCCACCAAAGACAAAACTAGAAGAAATGGACCTTTGGACCTGACTTTGGTGTGATACTTTCTTCATAGCTTATAGAACATCTTTGTGTTCATAATTTCCTTTCATCTGCTCAGTAGGTATTATTTTAGATTGAGAAATTGAGTCTGAATTCAAGTAACTCAGTTTGAAAGTAGTGATGTTTAAAATCAGGCTGTCCAACTCTTTTTCACATCCTATGTTTGCCTAGGTAGATGAATATAAAGACAATATGACATAAGGAATGTTAATATGAGAAACGTTCAAATATAAGGAAATCAGAAAGACTAAAAAGAGGATTAGATAGAATACATTAAAAGACAGCCTTGATTTTTTAGAATACACACACACAAATGTATATGTGTATATTATACATTACTATAATTTTTCAAACTTATAATCTATAGATTTTTCTTCTATTTCTCTTCTAATGAGGCTGATAGTGTTCATAAATTAAAAACTAAACAAAACCCATTGAAACGAATGTGTTTCTGTTGATTCATTTATGGTGATGTTGACACTGGAGCTGCTTGTCGACTATCTTCTCACACATAATAATTATTATTTACTGATGGCAAAGCTCTGTGGATGTGACCAAAGTGCCTGTGACATAAAGAAAAGCCTGTTTAAATGATCTGCAAAGCAGGGCCACAGCTGTAACTTTGCCCTGGCAGAGCCTGTCAAGTAAATAGCATGATCTTTTCAAACACAGCCATATTATTTTCTTCCTGGCATTTGTAATTTGTTAAAACTCTCAGTGTGCATGCCTTTCTTCCTAATAACAATGGCAAATGGCCAATCTCTGTACTTATCTCTTGCACACACATTACTTCTATGTATATTTGATCTAGTTTTTATATTTGAAGGAGTTGCATATGGATATAGAAGAATGTACCTAACTACAAATTTTAAACGACATTCTGTGACTATGATGGTATGAACTCAGTGATAAAACATTCAAAAATGTCAAATAAAACAACTTTGTTTAGAGATGATATAAAAGTAGCCTAACATCAACTGCTGGCTTTAGAAGAAAAACCCAATACCATGATGCTTCAAAACGGCTGATATTTGGTTTTTGTAAGACATACTACTTGTGGTATTCATAGGCTTAGTCTTATTGCCAGAGCCCCAAGAGGATCTACTGGGATCCCAGCCATTGTCTACCAGCTTATTTGTGCCTTGGTAGATGTGTGAATATCCAATAGTTTTTTTAATTTAGATTAATTGGATTTTCAGTAACTTTTATTTTATTCATAACTTAAAGCTTAGATACTAAAACAAGAACTGACATCACTGCCAACAAAATTTATCTTTATTACAAACCCCTTTAGGCATGACTTTTCCCCCCATACAATCATATAGTATCAGGGTTTAAAGAAAGCTTGAAGATTATTGAAACTAGCCACTCTTTCCAGACAATTTAGTGCACTAAATTCTGTTAAGAGTCAAAGCTCTGGAAACAGACTGCATGGGCCTGAACTCAGGTTTTCATACTTACCCACTATGTTATACCAGACAACTCTTTTTGCCAAACATTCTGTTTCATTTGATAAATGGGATGAAATAATGTCCCTCATTGGGTTGCCATGATTAAATGAGACAGTGCATGGTTCAGAAATATGAGCTCTTGGCTGGGCATGGTGGCTCACATCTATAATCCTAATGCTTTGGGAGGATGAGGTGGGGGGATTATTTGAGGCCAGGAGTTTGAGACCAGCCTGGGCAACATAGCAAGATCTGTCTCTACAAAAAAAAAAAAAATAGCCAGGCATGGAGGCATATGCCTGTAATCCTAGTTACACAAGGGTGAGGCAGGAGGATCACTTGAGCCCAGAAGGTCAAGGCTGCAGTAAGCCATGACCACACCACTGCACTCTAGCCTGGGTGACAGAGCAAGACCCTGTCTCAGAACAAAGAAAGAACAATGAGCTATTTAGCTCCTAAAGCCTTAGAGGATTCTACAGCATTCCCACTACATGGTTACTCAGGCTTTAGCTGAAAACCTCTAGTGACAAAGAACTGTCCACCTCTTAAGGCACCCCTATCACAGTTTTGAATTATTCTGACTCTTAAAGTTCTGCCAGAGCTTATCTCTCTCTTCCTCTTGCCTGTCTATTGACCCTGGTTCCAGGGGCCTTGGGGTTGGTGGGTTGGGGTGAGGGAGGTGGGGGAGGGTGTAGATAATCCCTGTTTCGCATAACAATTCTTCTTTTAAATAGTTGAAGACAAACTAATTTGACTCTTTTTCCCTCCTGTGTGTCTTTTTTCCCCAAGTGAAGTATTCCCAAATCTTTTACTCATATGCCATGGTTTTTAAAGTCCCCTCATCGCCACCACAGTTACTTTCCTACAAATCTCTTTTAGTTATTTCCTCACAACATGTGGAATAAGTGTGATACACACAGCTATGAAACAGCCTAGGAAAGGACTAAGAAGTTAAAAGCACACGAAATTCAACTCTGGATAATGAGTTTTTATATGTTCATTTCCAATCTTTACACCTTTTATTTTTTTTTTCTTGCCTGGTTCAGTGCTGAGTAAAAGAGAGGAGGAGGAGTAGACAGCCTTGTCTTCTTGATTTTAAAAAGAATGTTTCTAACATTGAATTTTGTGCCAGCAAGCTCTACTTTATGTCAAGCAAATTCTAGCTAAACTTGGACTATGTCCATTGGAAATGGAGGTGTGGTTTTAAGAAGCACAAAGGTTGCCTGAGAAATGTTTAACTTTAACGCCTGTGATATTTGTATCAGACAACCTCAAGCAAATTTAGAAGTCTAAATAAAAATGAACAGTTGAAGCTATACTTTTTATCTCCCTTGATCACTATGAAAATTTGTCTCTGCCATATCTTGAGGATGAGGGAGTATTTTTATTACACAGACTCTCTGCCCAACAATTGCTCAAATATTAACCAATAAAATAAATAATCTCAGGCATATCTAAATCAAACATACTATGAAACCTGATCCCTCTGAGAGTAGTGTAGGACTGTAGCCTCTCTGGTTCTGGAACTTAACCTTTATTAATGTTGCCCAAAATCCCAGTTTTTCAGCAGCCAAAGCACACTGATGCTGGCAACCTCAAAAGCTCTTCCATCCAGAGGTTATCTAACTGGTATCCTGAACCTAAGAGCTGGTCTTTAATCTATTTGTATTAAATATTATATTATAGAAGATATAGAATTTGAGGATGCCTGAGTATGACATAAAAAAAGAATTTTATCAATAATTTTATCAATATTTGGCAATAATATATTATTTTTGTAATCAAAATTGTTATTTAAATGTGTTCTTGTTAGAAGTAGCCATTGTTCCAGTCGGGCACGGGGGCTCACGCCTGTAATCCCAGCACTTTGGGAAGCCGAGGCGGGTGGATCACGAGGTCAGGAGATTGAGACCGTCCTGGCTAACATGGTGAAATCCCGTCTCTACTGAAAATACAAAAAATCAGCCAGGTGTGGTGGTGGGTGCCTGTAGTTCCAGCTACTGGGGAGGCTGAGGCAGGAGAATGGTGTGAACCCGGGAGGCAGAGCTTGCAGTGAGCCAAGATCTTGCCACTGCCCACCAGCCTGGGCCACAGAACGAGACTCCGTCTCAAAAAAAAAAAAGAAGTAGCCATTGTTCCAGCTTGGAAGCGCCTGTTAAATAATATGCTTTCCGTTAGTGAATTTGATAAGCGCCTGTTTTCAACAAAGATGATAACAGTGTTTATTAGAACAGGGTCAAGGCAAGAACCTTATATTTAAAACAACAACAAAATCCTCCCTACAGGCTGAAGCAATTCATTAACTAGTATCCTTTGGGTATGTTCACTTAACAAGTTTCTAATTAACTGATTTATTAAATATATTCACATTTAGTGAAAATTTTTCAATTTTTTCCACAAGATATTGCACGTCTTAGTGAAATACTTCGCTGAAGCCCAGATATACTTTTTTTTTTCACATTTCCTGGATAGATTAGTCCCTTCTGATTGCAAGGAAGAGAGGTTCTTTCAGGTCACCTCAAGAAATGGGCTTTTTTCGTAAGATTACACATACTATACCTAGAATTAAATAGCTCCCAGGAGCCAAGGCAGTTCTGAACAAAATCTACTTTGCATCTCTGTTTTATTGCCTACATGTTACCTCCCTCAAGTATCTGCTTCTGTTTTAGGATCTTATTTTGTTATTTTGTTGTTTTTGTTACTGACTCACCAGTCCCTCCTACATTGTCCTATTCCAAATCACAGAGAGAGCTAATCTGACTGGCCACCACTGTGCAGGGAACAGCCCAACTCTACTTCCGTGAACAGAGGGCTGTGGATGAGGCATTTTCATCTGGAAAGAAACACTGGGTATGATAGGCACTATGACTGATGTGACAGGTATTACTAATCTGGTAATTCTAGCAAAGAAGAAAGTGAGGTTAGAATGACACAATTTGCTGTAGTAAACACAGTCTGCCTAATAATCACCAATTTTGCTTCTAAACATACTCATAGATCAAAGCATGGGGAGAAAAAAGAAATAGATTTTAAAGGCTGGGTGCAGTGGCTCACGCCTGTAATCCCAACACTTTGGGATGTCAAGGCGGGCAGATCTCTTTTGAGGCCAGCCAGGAGTTTGAGGCCAGTCTGGGCAACATGGTGAAACTCCATCTCTACAAAAAAAAAAAAAAAAAAAAATTAGCCAGGTGTGGTACTGTGTGCCTGTAGTCTCAGCTATTTGGGGGGCTAAGGTGGGAGGATGGCTTGAGCCCAGGAAGTGGAGGTTGCAGTGAGCCAAGATTGCACCACTACACTCCAGCCTAGGCAACACAGCCAGACTTTGTCTAAAAAAGAAAAAGAAAAAATACATTTTAAAACCATAAGAGACATACATAATACAAATGTAAAGAAGTCTAATTTTAGATGCAACTGGAGTTTCAGAAATGAAGAGAGAGAAAAAGAAAAAATGGGAGAAGCATCAATATTTGAATAGACAATGGCCAAGATTTTCCAAAATTCCAAAATATATGAAGCCACAAGAAGTGCTATGTACCTCAATAAATTTGCATTAAAAAAAAATAAAATTCACATCTTAGGCATATCACAGTCAAACACTTTAAACCAAAGACAAAGTAAAATCTTCAAAGTAGCCAGAGGGAAAGACACATTACCTTCAAAATAACAAGAATAAGACTGACAATTGACTTTTCATATATGTCATCTTTAAAGAGGTGAAAGGAAATAATTGTCCTCCTAGGATTCGATACCCAGTGAAACAGCTTTCAAAAATAAACAGCTTTCAAAAATGAAAGCAAAAGAAAGATATTTCAGACCAATAACAACAACAACAAAACCCCAAACAAACCCAAGAGGGTCTATTGTTAGTAAACTGATACTGAAACAAAGAGATAATAATCCCAGAGAGAAGCACAGAAGTGCAGGAAGGAATAAAGGACAACAGAAAGTTTAAAGATCTGGATAAATCTAATGAATATTAACTATGTAAAACAATAATAATAACAACATATGTGGGATTTCAACTGCATGCAGAGTTAAAATATGTGACAACATTAACACAAAAAGGCAGAACAGGGGCAAGCAGAGCCTTTACATTGTCTTGGAAATAGTATAAGATTAGTCTGTATTAGATTCAAGGAGGCATTTTATCTCCAGAATAACTACAAAAAGAATAACACAATAATGTATAATTCACAAGCCAATAGAATGGGGTATAAGATAATTAAAAATAAATCCTAAGAAAGCAAGAAAGGGGAGCCAAGAAAGGAGAGCAAAGGGAACATACAAAAAGTAGGACAAATAGAAAACTAGTAGTAAAATAATACACTTAAACCCCACAATTTCAATAATTATTAAAAATGTAAATGGACTAAAATATCCAATTAAAAGACAAAGATTTTTCAGAATAATTGAAAAAAAAAGCTATTTGACACTTACAAGATATACATCTCATATATATGACACTTACAAGATATACATGTTCTTGTTCACTTACAAGAACACACAGAATTTGAAAGTAAAAAGATGGAAATATATCTACATACTATCAATATTTATTAAAAGAAAGCTAAAAACCAGAGCACACTTTAAAGTATTTCTAGAGATAAAACAGTATATTTCATAATTATAAAAGTGTCAGTTCACTAGGAAGATATGACAGTTCTAAATTTCTGAGCTCCTAATAACATAATTTCAAAATACCATAAAGAACTAAAACTAAAAAAAGAAATGGACAAATTAACAATCAGAATGGAAGATTTTAACACATCTCTGACATCTTTGACAACAAGTAGACAAAAAAAAATCAGGCCATAGAAAATTTGAACAACATAATTAACACGCATGGCCCATTGAACTTATATAGAAATTACACCTAACAAATGAAGAAAACACATTCTTTTCAAGTGTACCCAGACATTTATTAAAATTGATCAAATACTGGGCCAACAAAAAGTTTCAACAAATATCAAAGGATTGAAATAATGCAGAGTATGTTATCCAACCATAACGGAATTAAATTAGAAATCAATTACAAAAAACATAACCAGAAATTTCCTAGTGTTTGGAAATAAAAACAATACATTTCCAAATAATCTGTGGGTCAAAGACGATATCTCAATAGAAATTAAAACATATTTTAAACAAAATGATAACGAAAATACAACATATTAAAATGTATAGAGTGTAAGAACAAGCCAAACTTAAAGGAAAATTTATAATCTTTAATGAACATATTTAAAAAAGAAGAAAATCTAAAAACTAAAGATTCATAATATCTACCAAAAAAGTCATATCCAGCCAGGCATGGTGGCTCACTCCTGTAATCCCAGCACTTTGGGAGGCCAAGGCAGGCAGATCGCTTGAGCTCAGGTGTTTGAGATTAGTCTGGCCAACATGGTGAAACACTATCTCCACAAGAAATAGAAAAATTAAGCAAGCATGGAAGCATATGCCTGTAGCCCCACCTAGTTGGGGGGCTGAGGCAGGAGGATCACTTGAACCTGGGAGATCAAGGTTGTGGTTAGCTGAGATTGAGCAACTGCACTCCAGCCCAGGTGACAAAGAGAGACCCTGTCTCAAAAATAAAATAAAATAAAATATAAAAAGTCATATCTAAAGAGGGTGAAAAGACAGAAAATTAAACCCACAGAAGGCAAGAATAAGGAAATAATAAAGATTAGAAAAGAAATTAGAGAGAGGTTCCAAGATGGTCGAATAGGAACAGCTCCAGTCTACAGCTCCCAGCATGAGCGACACAGAAGACGGATGATTTCTGCATTTCCAGCTGAGGTACTGGGATAATCTCACTGGGGCTTGTTGGACAGTGGGTGCAGCCCATGGAGTGTGACCCAAAGTAGGGCAGGGCATCGCCTCACCTGGGAAGCGCAAGGCATCAGGGAATTCCCTTTCCTAGCCAAGGGAAGCCATGACAAATGGTACCTGGAAAATTAGGACACTTCCACCCTAATACTGTGCTTTTCCAACGGTCTTAGCAAACGGCACAACAGGAGATTATATCCCGTGCCTGGCTCGGAGGGTCCCATGCCCACTGAGCCTTGCTCACTGCTAGCACAGCAGTCTAAGATCGAACTGCAAGGCGGCAGCGAGGCTGGGGGAGAGGCGTCCACCATTGCTGAGGCTTGAGTAGGTAAACAAAGCGGCCGGGAAGCCGGAACTGGGTGGAGCCCACTGCAGCTCAAGGAGGCCTGCCTGCCTCTGTAGACTCCACCTCTGGGGGCAGGACATAACTGAACAAAAGGCAGCAGAAACTTCTACAGCCTTAAACGTCCCTGAAGAGCTTTGAAGAGAGTAGTGGTTCTCTCATCAAGGAGTTTGAGATCTGAGAACGGACAGACTGCCTCCTCAAGTGGGTCCCTGACCCCTGAGTAGCCTAACTGGGAGACACCTCCCAGTAGGGGCTGACTGACCCCTCATACAGCCGGGTGCCCCTCTGAGACAAAGCTTCCAGAGGAAGGATCAGGCAGCAACATTTGCTATTCTGCAATATTTGCTGTTCTGCAGCCTCTGCTGGTGGTACCCAGGCAAACAGGGGCTGGAGTGGATCTCCAGCAAACTCCAACAGATCTGCAGCTGAAGGTCCTGACTGTTAGAAGGAAAACTAACAAACAGAAAGGACATCCACACCAAAGCCCCATCTGTATGTCACCATCATCAAAGACCAAAAGCAGATAAAACCACGAAGATGGGGAGAAACCAGAGCACAAAAGCTGAAAATTCTAAAAATCAGAGCGCCTCTTCTCCTCCAAAGGAACGCAGCTCCTTGCCAGCAACAAAACAAAGCTGGGTGGAGAGTGACTTTGATGAGTTGAGAGAAGGCAGCTTCAGACAATCAGTAATAACAAACTTCTCCGAGCTAAAGGAGGATGTTTGAATCCATCACAAAGAAGTTAAAAACCTTGAAAAAAGATTAGACGAATGGCTAACTAGAATAAACAGTGTAAGGAAGACCTTAAATGACCTGATGGAACTGAAAACCATGGCATGAGACCTACGTGACGCATGCGCAAGCTTCAGTAGCTGATTCGATCAAGTGGAAGAAAGGGTATCAGTGATCGGAGATCAAATGAATGAAATGAAGCAAGAAGAGAAGTTTACAGAAGAAAAGAGTAAAAAGAAATGAACAAAGCCTCCAAGAAATATGGGTCTATGTGAAAAGACCAAATCTACGTCTGATTGGTGTACCTGAAAGTGACAGGGAAAATGGAACCAAGTTGGAAAACGCTCTTCACGGTATTATCCAGGAGAACTTCCCCAACCTAGTAAGGCAGGCCAACATTGAAATTCAGGAAATACAGAGAACGCCACAAAGATATTCGTCGAGAATAGCAACTCCTAGACACATAATTGTCAGATTCACCAAAGTTGAAACAAAAGAAAAAATTTTAAGGGCAGCCAGAGAGAAAAGTCAGGTTACCCACAAAGGGAAGCCCATCAGACTAACAGCAGATCTCTCAGCAGAAACTCTACAAGTCAGAAGAGAGTGGGGGCCAATATTCAACATTCTTAAAGAAAAGAATTTTCAATCCAGAATTTCACATCCAGCCAAACTAAATTTTATAAGTGAAGGAGAAATAAAATCCTTTATAGACAAGCAAATGCTGAGAGATTTTGTCACCACCAGGCTGGCCTTACAAGAGCTCCTGAAGGAAGCACTAAACATGGAAATGAATAACCAGTACCAGCCACTGCAAAAACAAGCCAAATTGTAAAGACCATTGATGCTAGGAAGAAACTGCACCAACTAACGGAGAAAAGTAACCAGCTACATCATATTGACAGGATCAAATTCACACATAATAATATTAACCTTAAATGCAAATGGGCTAAATGCTCCAATTAAAAGACACAGACTGGCAAATTGGATAAACAGTCAAGACCCATCAGTGTGCTGTATTCAGGAGACCCATCTCACATGCAGAGACACACATAGGCTCAAAATAAAGGGATGGAGGAAGATCTACCAAGAAAATGGAAAGCAAAAAGAAGCAGGTGTTACAATCCTAGTCTCTGATAAAACAGACTTAAAACCAACAAAGATCAAAAGAGACAAAGAAGGCCATTACATAATGGTAAAGGGATCAATTCAGCAGGAAGAGCTAACTATCCTAAATATATATGCACCCAATACAGGAGCACCCACATTCATAAAGCAAGTCCTTAGAGACCTACAAAGAGACTTAGACTCCCACACAATAATAATGGGAGACTTTAATGCCCCACTGTCAACATTAGACAGATCAATGAGACAGAAAGCTAACAAGGATATCCAGGAATTGAACTCAGCTCTGCACCAAGCAGACTTAATAGACCTCCACAGAACTCTCCACCCCAAATCAACAGAATATACATTCTTCTTAGCACCACACTGTACTTATTCCAAAATTGACCACATAGTTGGAAGTAAAGCACTCCTCAGCAAATGTAAAAGAATAGAAATTATAACAAACTGTCTCTTGGACCACAGTGCAATCAAACTAGAACTCAGAACTAGAAACCATTTGACTACATGGAAACTGAACGACCTGCTCCTGAATGACTACTGGGTACATAGCGAAATGAAGGCAGAAATAAAGATGTTCTTTGAAACCAACGAGAACAAAGACACAACATACCAGAATCTCTGGGACACATTTAAGGCAGTGTGTAGAGGGAAATTTATAGCACTAAATGCCCACAAAAGAAAGCTGGAAAGATCTAAAACTGACACCCTAACATCACAATTAAAAGAAATAGAGAAGCAAGAGCAAACACATTCAAAAGCTAGCAGAAGGCAAGAAATAACTAAGATCAGAGCAAAACTGAAGGAGATACAGATACAAAAAACCCTTCAAAAAATCAATGAATCCAGGAGCTGGTGTTTTGAAAAGATCAACAAAATTGATAGACTGCTAGCAAGACTAATAAAGAAGAAAAGAGAGAAGAATCAAATAGACGCAATAAAAAATGATAAAGGGGATATCACCACCAACCCCACAGAAATACAAACTACCATCAGAGAATACTATAAACACCTCTATGCAAATAAACTAGAAAATCTAGAAGAAATGTATAAATTCCTGGATACATACACCCTCCCAAGACTAACCCAGGAAGAAGTTGAATCCCTGAATAGACTAATAACAGGCTCTGAAATTGAGGCAATAATTAATAGCCCACCAACCAAAAACAGTCCAGGACCAGATAAATTCACAGCTGAATTCTACCAGAGGTACAAAGAGGAGCTGGTACCGTTCCTTCTGAAACTATGCCAATCAATAGAAAAAGAGGGAATCCTCCCTAACTTATTTTATGAGGCCAGCATCATCCTGATACCAATGCCTGGCAAAGATACAACAAAAAAGAATTTTAGACCAATATCCCTGATGAACATCGATGCAAAAATCCTCAATAAAATACTGGCAAACCAAATCCAGCAGCACATCAAAAAGCTTATCCACCACGATCAAGTGGGCTTCATCCCTTGGATGCAAGTCTGGTTCAACATACACAAATCAATAAACGTAATCCATCATGATTATCTCAATAGATGCAGAAAAGGTCTTCGACAAAATTCAACAGCTCTTCATGTTAAAAACTCTCAATAAACTAGGTATTGATGGGACGTATCTCAAAATAACAACAGCTATTTATGACAAACCCACAGCCAATATCATACCGAATAGGCAAAAACTGGAAGCATTCCCTTTGAAAACTGGCACAAGACAGGGATGCCCTCTCTCACCACTCCTATTCAACATAATGTTGGAAGTTCTGGCTAGGGCAATCAGGCAGGAGAAAGAAATCAAGGGTATTCAATTAGGAAAAGAGGAAGTCAAATTGTCTCTGTTTGCAGATGACACGACTGTATATTTAGAAAACTCCATCGTCTCAGCCCCAAATCTCCTTAAGCTGATAAGCAACTTCAGCAAAGTCTCAGGATACAAAATCAATGTGCCAAAAATCACAAGCATTCTTATACACCAATAACAAACAGAGAGCCAAATCATGAATGAACTCCCATTCACAATTGCTTCAAAGAGAATAAATACCTAGGATCCAACTTACAAGGGATGTGAAGGACCTCTTCAAGGAGAACTACAAACCATGCTCAATGAAATAAAAGAGGACACAAACAAATGGAAGAACATTCCATGCGCATGGATAGAAAGAATCAATATTGTGAAAATGGCCATACTGCCCAAGGTAATTTATAGATTCGATGCCATCCCCATCAAGCTACCAATGACTTTCTTCACAGAATCAGAAAAAACTACTTTAAAGTTCATGTGGAACCAAAAAAGAGCCCGCATTGCCAAGACAATCCTAAGCCAAAAGAACAAAGCTGGAGGCATCACGCTACCTGACTTCAAACTATACTACAAGGCTACAGTAACCAAAACAGCATGGTACTGGTACCAAAACAGAGATATAGACCAATGGAACAGAACAGAGCCCTCAGAAGTAATACCATACATCTACAACCATTTGATCTTTGACAAACTTGATAAAAACAAGAAATGGGGAAAGGATTTCCTATTTAATAAATGGTGCTGGGAAAACTGGCTAGCCACATGTAGAAAGCTGAAACTGGATCCCTTCCTTAGACCTTACACAAAAATTAATTCAAGATGGATTAAAGACTTAAATGTTAGGCCTAAAACCATAAAAACCCTAGAAGAAAACCTAAGCAATACCATTCAGGACATAGGCATGGGCAAGGACTTCACACGGATAAAAGAACTTAAACAAATTTGCAAGAAAAAATCAAACAACCCCATCAAAAAGTGGGTGAAGGATATGAACAGACACTTCTCAAAAGAAGACATTTATGCAGCCAACAGACAAATGAAAAAATGCTCATCATCATTCACCATCAGAGAAATGCAAATCAAAACCACAATGAGATACCATCTCACATCAGTTAGAATGGCGATCATTAAAAAGTCAGGAAACAACAGGTGCTGGAGAGGCTGTGAAGAAATAGGAACACTTTACACTGCTGGTGAGATTGTAAATTAGTTCAACCATTGTGGAAGACAGTGTGGCGATTCCTCAAGGATCTAGAACTAGAAATACCATTTGACCCAGCAATCCCATTACTGGGTATATACCCAAAGGATTATAAATCATGCTACTATAGAGACACATGCACACATATGTTTATTGTGGCACTATTCACAATAGCAAAATCTTGGAACCAACCCAAATGTCCATCAATGATAGACTGGATTAAGAAAATGTGGCACATATACACCATGGAATACTATGCAGTCATAAAAAAGGATGAACTCATGTCCTTTCTGGGATGTGGATGAAGCTGGAAACCATCATTCTCAGCAAACTATCACAAGTCAGAAAACCAAACACCGCATGTTCTCACTCATAGGTGGGAATTGAACAACGAGAATACTTGGACACAGGGTGGGGAACATCACACACTGGGGCCTGTCATGGGGTGGGGAGATAGGGGAGGGATAGCATTAGGAGATATACCTAATGTGAATGACAAGTTAATGGGTACAGCACACCAACATGGCACATGTATACATATTTAACAAACCTCCATGTTGTGCACATGTACCCTAGAACTTAAAGTATAATAATAAACAAAAAAAATTAATGAAATGGAAAACAAATATACAATAGAGAAAACCAAGAAGCCAAATGTTGGTTTTTTGAAAAAAATAATACAATTGAGAAACTTCTGTCCACACTGGCAAAGAAAGAAAAAAAAAAGAGAAGGTACAAATAACCAATTTCAGGAAGGAAAGGGGAGCCCTCAATATAGACCTTATCAGCATTAAGAATATAATAAGAAGAAATTATAAGCAACTGCATACCAATGAAATGAATTATTATTATTATTATTATTATTATTATTATTATTATTACTATTATTATCTTTTGAGATAGGGTCTCACTCTGTCACCCAGGCTGGAATGCAATGGCACGATCTCAGCTCACTGCAACCTCCACCTCCTGGATTCAAGCAATTCTCCTGCCTCAACCTCCTGAGTAGCTGGGACTACAGGCACCTGCCACCACACCCAGCTAATTTTTGTATTTTAGTAGAAATGGGGTTTCACCATGTTGGCCAGGCTGGTCTCATACTCCTGACCTCAAGTGATCCACCCCACCTCGGCCTCCCAAGGTGCTGGGATTACAGGCGTGAGCCATCACACCCAGCCGAAATGGATGAATTCTTAGAAACATACAACTTATCAGATTGGGGGAAAAAAAGGTAAAAGAAATCTGAAGAACTCTACACCTATAAACAAAAATTAAATTCATAACCTTCCCACAAAGAAAGCTCCAGGCATAGATGGCTTCTCTGGTGAATTCTTCCAGACACATTACAAAGAAAAACATCAACCTTACTACAAACTCTTCCAGAGAACAGAAAAAGAGGGATCATTTCCAACAATTTTATGAAATCAGTACAACCCTGATGCCCAAAGCTGGCAAGAATATCACAAGGACGAAAAATTACAGGTCAATCTCTCTCATGAATGTAACCGTGACAGTCACAAGCAAAATATGAGCAAGCAGGTCCAGTAGCACTCTCTGCAGTAGCCCAAACTGGATACAATTTTTTTTCTATTAGCATTTGTATAAATAGAATTCATGATATATTCAAACAGAATATTGTGCTGCAATGGAACAAACAGGCTACTGCAACACGTAACAGCATGGATGAATCTCACAAATGTAATATTGAGTGAAAGAAGCAAACACGACAGGCAAATAATGTAGGACTTCATTTATAGAAAAATAAAATCAGGCAAAACTAATCTACACGTATAGAAATCAAGATAGTATGACTTTGGGAGTGGGAGAGGGCTGGTGACTAAGAGACAACATAAGCAGGTGGTTTGGAGGCGTTGGTAGCGTTCTATTTCCTGATCCGGGTGCTGGTTACACAGGTGGGTTCGCTTGAGCAAAATTCATGGACCTCTACAGTTCTGATCTGTGCACTTTTTTGTGTGCATGTCTTACTTCAATTAACAGGAAAAAATGTTTTCTTAAAAAATAAAAGCATTCTATTTCCTTGCTTGAATTGATATCAATCTCATCTGTCTATTATTTAGAATTGATCGTGCCATCCCCCCCTAAAAATCAGAACTCTGATGGATTATGTAACTACTTTCTTGAGGATTCTCAATTCATTGGGGGCATAAAAATGAAATAACTTTATTTTCTTAAAATTTACCCACCATGGGCCGGGCGCTGTGGCTCACACCTGTAATCCCAGCACTTTGGGAGCCCGAAGTGGGCAGATCATGAGGTCAGGAGATCAAGACCATCCTGGCTAAGATAGTAAAACCCCGTCTCCACTGAAAATACAAAAAAATTGGCTGGGCATGGTGGCGGGCACCTGTAGTCCCAGCTACTCCGGAGGCTGAGGCAGGAGAGCATGAACCCGGGAGCCGGAGCTTGCCACTGTGCTCCAGCCTGGGCAAAAGAGCAAGACTCCGTCTCAAAATAAATAAATAAATAAATAAATAAATACATATCCACCCACTATCCACTCTCTTTTTTTTTTTTTTTCTGGGTATCAACTCTTTTAATCACACCCTGGCTTGATTCCATTTATTAACCTCTTCAAGTTATTAAGATCATCTCATTCCAGCATGTAAGGCTCCATTTTGTTCATTTCAACTTAAGCTTCAAACGGGATGTAAAACTATTTTTTCCTCCCTTCTTTTTCCTCCTTTACTTCCAGACTTGTCCAAAAGTAGACATCTATTGCTAGTGGCTTGGAGTGCATGCGTGTGTGAAGGTGGAGAGGCAGGTGCTCTGCTCTTTATATCCTTCCCTCTCTTTCTTTCGGTTGCTTCCCTTTTGATATTAGGGCAAGAAGAATAGGGAAGTAGATATTTCATATGGCTTCCTAGAAAGGTTGCAATTTCTTCTCTGTAGAATATTGCTGCTTCTTTATTTAGTCCTGTCAGACTTTTGATGTCCTCTATACTGGAGAGAATCCAAGTACTGGCTCCCTCACTGGCAAGGGTCATTGGGGGCCTCTCCACTGCCCAGTTCCTTCAGATGTATATCTTGCACCTACTTGACCTCTCCTGTGAGGGATCCAGCTAGCAGCCTCTTGGAGATAGGAATGTGGGCTACTGTGGTGCCTCCTCCCTTAGCTAGGCCATCTCTCTTATCCCCTCTCCTTGCTCTGCAAGCACGGAGCAGTCAGCTGGTCCAGGAAAGGTTACAGATGAGATGATCACCAATCTCCTACCTTGTAGAGGGGGGATGGCTGGGCATTTCTAAACTTTATAGGTAATTCTCCTGAGGGTTCCTTGTTAGACTTTGAGAGGAAAAAGTGCTTCCATCTTCTCCCTTACAGTGAGAATGGGGTGAAGGAAGGGAAGAGAATATTCTTATGAATATTATACTTCACAAAAGGCTAACCTTCTCTCTACCCACCCTTTCCTTATACTTCCATGAGTAGGAATGGGGTAGTTTGGGAAACGTTTGTGGTAGGACTGTTTCCCTGTATCAACATTCCTTAGTAGGCTGGCCTAACTATAGGTGGCCTCTCAAGTTAGAATATGTGAACTTACCCCATTCTGTGCACAGCTTTGAACCTTAGTCAGGGATCAGAGCACATTCCTGTTGACATCTTATTACACTTGTCTCCAATCACCCTGAACTTCTATTAATCTTCACACCATGTGTTTGGAAAAAAAAAAAAAAAAAAAAAAAGAACAATTCTGTAGTAACTAAAAATACAGCACGAAAGGAAATGGGATACAGGAATAATGGCAATGATTTTCTATTTTGCAAAGCAAATACCTTCAAGAAAATTTGGATAATTGTATTATTCAGCTACCTAAGTATAATAATTCAAATGTATTTGAACTCTTTGCCTGTGGGTACATCTTTCATTTTAGTACTAACTTGTCTATTTATAAAATTTCTACTCTTACAATCTTGATGTGATTGAGGATCAAAATTGAATATAGCTAAGCAATGCAAAGTATACTGTTGAAAACAAAGCATACTATTTGTTAAAAGCACAGAACCACAATTTAAAACAAGCCAGAGAGAACAGTGAACAATGTATCAATATTTACTGTGGGGAAAGCAATATTTTATTACAATCATTAACAGGTCAAGATTAATTTTTCTTCCAGAAAGGGGAACATAATTTATGCTTTACACAGTGTAATATACAAAATATTTTTAGTTCAGTAAGACATCACTACTAAAAATGGAACATGTTACTTATTTAGTAAAATAACCACCTGCTTCTAATCAGTATCATAATTCACTTGACAGATCTGAGGTTTCCTTAAGCGGGTTTTTGCTTTACTGATTTTCTTCCCTCGGCTTGACATTCCAATCTCCCACATGGTTGACGCATGGAGCAGCTGCTTGATATAGCAGGTGAGCAATGTGGTAGACCAACACAAAGAAATGCCACAGAACCAAAAAACTATCATATAAACAGTATTTTAAAGGGGAAACAATTTTTTAATAAAAATTCTCAATGGCGATGTCTTTGAAGACAAAATATTAAAGTCAGCCTTGAAATATCACTTAATATAGTATAAAAATTCCTTTCATGAGATTTTGCTTTCTGTATAATTCATAGCCTGATTCTTTCTTATAAACCTTTGAGAAGTACTGTGAATAGAATATATTGTACCAGGGACTTGTATCAAAAAATCTTTGATTATCCATTAACAATTTGAGGATTATAAGATTACATTTCAGGTAATTTAGAGTAAGATTTTTTTAATGTGGATGCCAATGTGGAATCATATCATAATCATAATTACATATCATACCCAAATATATAATTTATCTTTTAAATTTATCTAGATTCTGAGAAATGTCTCTCAGTTCTTTTTAAAGCAATAAACTGAATGACATATTTACTTAAAAATATTTCTAAACTCTTTATTAGTATCAAGTGGAAAGAATTTTTTTATGCCTAGGAGAAATTTAAATAAGTCAGGTCAGGTGTGGTGGCTCATGCCTATAATCCTGGCACTTTGAGTGGCTGAGGTGGGAGGATCAGCCTAGGCAACATAGGGAGACCTTGTCACTACAAAATTTTAAAAAAATTAGCTGGACGTGGTGGCATACCCCGGTAGTCCCAGCTATTAGAGAGACTGAAGTGGGTGGATCACTTGAGCTCAGGAGGTTGAGGCTACAGTGAGCTATAATTGCACCACTGCACTCCAGCCTGGGTAACAGAGTGAGACCCTACCTCAATAAATAAATAAATAACTCCCGCAAATCAGTTTCTTGTCGTGTAAGATAATACATTATTACCAGACAACATGGTCCCTTATCAAAGGGAAGCTAATCATTGCATCAGTCTCAAAATGTTTGTGAAAACAAATAAGCAAATGATAAATGTAATTAAACCCCAAGAAATACATTAAACAACTATTGTAGAAACAGCTATTACTCTGAACATCAACACTGGTATAAGAACTAAGCAGTTTAAACTTTATGGGACTATGCATTAACCTAAAATGATTCCTGTGACTTTAAGTACAGAGATTCCATACTTTTTTTTTTCTTGAGATGGAGCCTCACTCTGTCACCCAGGCTGAAGTACAGTGGCACAATCTCAGCTCACTGCAACCTCTGCCTCCCAGGTTCAAGCGATTCTCCTGCCTCAGCCTCTCGAGTAGCTGGGACTACAGGGGCCCATCACCATACCCGGCTAATTTTTGTATTTTTAGTATACACGGGGTTTCACCATATTGGCCAGGTTGGTCTTGAACTCCTGACCTTGTGATCAGCCCACCTTGGCCTCCCAAAGTGTTGGGATTGCAGGTGTGAGCCACTGTGCCCAGCCCATACTTCTTTCTTTAGATCCTAATAAGTAGTACATCTAGAAGATGGGAAACCCAAATCATATTAGTCTTCATTGTTCATGAATGTCGATCCCTTCCTGTATAGCCAATCACATTAGTGAAACACTGAAGGATCTCCCTTAGTATTTCTAATGTAATTGCCTATAAATATTGGGAGCATCAACTAATAAAGGTAACATTTGGAAAGTTTTTTTGAGCCCCTTGGACCATTTATGATACATCAGTAATGGTAGGACTCATTCCAAACCACATTTTTTTCCTCTCAAATTATCTTCTCTAATGTTTTTGCATCATCATTGCCTCTTCCTCTCAATTTATTTTTAACAAGATTTTTTTCTAACTAGAAAATGTATGCTCATATAGGAAATTTGAATAATAAAATTAGAAGGAAAAATACCCATAATTCTATCAATTTTTTTTTCTCCAGGATTTTGATAAAATAATTACAATCTGAAGAAGGTATCTTACATCTTTTCTCAATGCTGGGGGAAAATATATTTAAAATAATTCACTTAGGGTTTTGATAAGAATTCACATAGGTTTTTGGTTAACATAATGGACTGCTTTAATGCTTAATTGCCTCTACTGTCTTTATTAGGAAAGCAATAGAGGTATTACCTAGCAGGTCCAGTAGAATTCACAAAATTAAATACCAGCATTATTTGACTCCACTCTAGGTGTTGCTTCTTCATAAACTTCACTTTAATTGATGTGTAAATGGTAGCTATCATGTATAGAGAGCCTTAATGATATAATATTCACATCAACCACAACAGTAAGATATTATTATTCTTACTTTACAAAACAAGTATCTGAAATCAGTCACATAGCTCTTAAATGGTACATTGGGAATTTTAGGGTATTTGAACCCTGTCCTCTCAGCTTCCAAGGACATTCTCTCTACTGCAGCCCAACACCTCGCCATAAATATCATAATCTGCTTAACCAGGCCCTGTGGTTGGGCACTTCAAATGCCCACTCGCCTCTCTCCTTTCTAAACAATTATCAATAATGTTGGAGAAGCATTTGGTGTATAAAACTTTGTTTCTATGATTATTTTCCCCAGAGTCTTGAGATTTAAATTATTGTATTAAAGGAGGCAGGAATGTTTTAAAGGCTTTTTTTTTTTTTTTTTTTGAGACTGATTCTCACTCTGTGGTCCAGGCTGGAGTGCAGTGGTACGATCTCGGCTCACTGCAAGCTCCTCCTCCTGCCATTCTCCTGCCTCAGCCTCCCAAGTAGCTGGGACTACAGGCGCCCACCACCACACCCAGCTAATTTTTTTTTTTTTTTTTTTTTGAGAGGGAGTCTCGCTCTGTCGCCCAGGCTGGAGTGCAGTGGCTGGATCTCAGCTCACTGCAAGCTCCGCCTCCCGGGTTTACGCCATTCTCCTGCCTCAGCCTCCCAAGTAGCTGGGACTACGAGCACCCGCCACCTCGCTTGGCTAGTTTTTTGTATTTTCAGTAGAGACGGGGTTTCACCATGTTAGCCAGGATGGTCTCGATCTCCTGACCTGGTGATCTGCCCACCTCAGCCTCCCAAAGTGCTGGGATTATAGGCATGAGCCACCAGGCCCAGTCTAAAGGCTATTTCTATATATTGCCAATTGCTTGTCTCAATGCAGTTGGCCAAATTATAATTCAATCAGCTGAGCCTGAGGCCTCCTGCTTCACTGTTCCCTTTATTAAAAAAACCTCGGTTCATTTGATAGATGAGAAGTGATTCTCTGTTGCTAAGGTTTTTTAAATTGTTATAAATTCACTATGTTTTAACACACCAATTCACCATTCTACAAAGTGAACCTTATACAGGGCTGGCTAAGTCCTTGAACTAGAAAGGGAAGACAAGAGAGTGGTTATTAGGCTTTTTCTTCGTTTTACTCACTCAACGGTCATCCAGCTCCTCCTCTTGGCCAGGTACCACACTGTGCTAGTGTTGGGGATATAAAGATGAAAGTCCCTTCTTGACCTCTAAGAGCTTAAGGACTAGCAAGAGACGCAGACACATAAACAGACAATTTTAGTATAGAGTGACCAGCACTGTGACCAAAGAAACAACAGGAAGATACTTTGGGAAACACGGAAGAGAGCACCTAAGCTACTTCAGGAAGGTCCTAGAAGCCTTTTTGGAGATTCTCAGGTCTGAGCTCCATCTTGAAATGAAGCAGAAATTAACCAGCTTTTCCCTGACATCTTCAACCCGAATTAATTGGTTCTTCATCAGTGGTCCTTTAATAGAGCACTCATAATAACAGTGTTTGCACTTACTTCTTTCCATATCTCTCACTCTTTCACTGAGCTGTGCTTCTTGATGAAGAGGGACCATATCCCTAATTAGCCTAGCACAATACTCAAAAACACAGTAGGAATGCAACAAACGTTTATGTAATTATTTTAAAATTCTAGTCATGAATTTATTTCCACCCATATCTTCTTCTTGCATTTATATAAATGTGTAATTTTCCTTTTGATTGTAAAAATAATACTTTTACCACACACCCATCAGAAGGGCTAAAAGGAAAGGATAACAAATAACAAGTGTTGGTGAAGTATATGGAGTAATGGAAATATTCATACATTGCTGGAGGCAGCAGGAATTGGTTCGATCACTTTGGAAAACTGTTGGCAGCCTCTACTAAAGCTGGGTCTTTCGTATCCTATGACATGGCAATTCCACTCTCGATACACACTCAACAAAAATGCATGCATATGTTCACCAAGAGGCATCTTTTCACCAAAGCAGCACTATTCATAACAGCTGCAAACTAGAAAATACAGACACTCATCAACAGTAGAATGAGTAAGCTTATTGTGGTATGATCACACAGAGCAAGGCAAAAGAATCTACACTCAATGATATGAAGGAATTTCATGAAAGTAATGTTGAAGACAAAGCCAGTTTTTTATTTTTAAAAAGTATTTACAGTACGATTGCTTTTATATAAATATGCAAAACTGAGAAGCAAGATGACAAAGGGAGTGTCACATCTAGAAAGTGGTGCAATAAGATGCACAGCTAGTGCTGCCTTGTGACTCTAAGATCTACCTCCTTCAAAAGTTTGCCTGTGGCAAATGCTGCTCGGCTCCCAAGCCAAGACAAAGTATAATTGGAGTGCCGCGGCTAAAAAACAAAATACCAACGAGACTGGTCGAATGAGGCACCTAAAAATTGTGTACAGCAGGTTAAGGCATGGCTTTTCTGAAGGAACGCCACCTAAACCCAAGAGAACAGTTGTTGCAGCAGGAGTTCAAGACCATCCTGGCAAACGTGGCGAAACCCTGTCTCTACTAAAAACACAATAATTAACCGAGTGTGGTGGCGGGCGCCTATAATCCCAGCTACTCGGTAGGCTGAGGCAGAAGAATCGCTTGAACCCGGGAGGCGGAGGCTGCAGTGAGCCGAGATTGTGCCATTGCACTCCAGCCTGGGCGATAGAGCAAGACTCTGTCTCAAATTAAAAATATATATATATTTGGATTAGTCACACAATAAATGTTCCGATTTAAAAAAAAAAAAAAAAAGGCAAAACTCTCCTTTGCTGTTAGAATTCAGAAAAGGTCAGTTATGAGTGAGGAGGGGGTTTAGTGACTGAAAGGAAATAGGAAGGGGGAGTTTCTGGGAATATTGTAACGTTTCTTGAACAGGGTGCTGACTAGACATGCAGATTTCAGTTTGTCTATGTATGTATATTACACTTAGTTTTTTTTAAGTAATATATCTATAGGTTTATTACTTACAAATGGTATACAATTTTTCTGTATGTATATTACTTAGTTTTATTTAAGTAATATATCTTAGAGAGAAAGCTAGAAAATACAGAAGTGTTTAAAAATTTTTGAATCACCTACAATCCCACTATCCAGTGATAACTACTGTTAATTTTTTTTTCCAGTTTTTTTTTAAGTCAGTGTGCACATGTTCTCTCCTCCCCTCCACCCATACACATAAATTTTGCTAAATTAGGTTCATTCTCATTTAGTTTTATTTCTGCTTTATTTTTACATAACCTATATCATTCAATATTCTTTGCAAGCATTTTATAGGCAGCTGAAACATACTCCATTGAATGCATATGCTCCAGTACATTTAATCAGTTGCCCATTGCTCTATTTTCTTATTAAAAAATAATCAGTCATAGTATCTCTCTCTCACACACACCCCTACACCTCTAGACATTCTTTAAGCTCTGCATTCATTCTCTATTTCCCTCCAGAAAGGTTGTACCGATTTACAGTTTCACTGGCAAGATATCAGGGCTCCTTGTATCGCAGTCCAACCCCAGCTCATTTCTTAGTATAGGTTTGTTTTTAGGATAGTCGGGCTCAAAGCAGAACTAAGAAATCTGCCGTTTTGGACACGTTTTGGCCGAGGCGCGCGGCTCCCGGGACCTGGAACGCGCTCTGAGTACGCCGGTCCCTTCAAGGTTGTGCGGGCTCCCGACGAGACCCGGCCCAGCCGGGCACCCCCGCGCGCTCCCGGATCTCGCCGGCCTCGCGCCGGCCGGTTGCCATGAGAACCACGGAGCCTCGGAACGCCCGCAGACTAGCCTGTATCTGAGGGGGCGAGGGATACCGAGGGCCAGGCATGGAGCTGCCAGATCCGGTGCGCCAGCGGCTGGGAAACTTCAGCCGGGCTGTGTTCACTGATTCCAATCGGACCGGTCCGGAGTACAGTGAGGGTCCCGGTGAGTGACCGAGGCCGGCGCAGGGGGTGTGGCCTGCTGAGGGCTTGGCGTGGGTTTTGGAGCGTCCAGAATTTGCCCGTACCTAAAATGGCGATGTCGCCTTCAGTCAGTTCTCCGCAGAGCGGGCCAGAGCCTTGGAGGAGGGGCCGGCCGGGGCGGGGAGCTGAGGCGCTGGCGGCCTCCGGCCCCGGGCTGGGCCTGGTCTGGGCGCTCTAGCGCCTGGCCTGCTCCGTGCAAGCCCGGCAGCTGAGGTGGGGCCGACCTCTGTGCCACGCAAGGCCCATCATTGCTCCTGGGAAACCCCAAAAATAAAAAGATAAAAGCCGCCCTTGCTGCACAGGCTAGTCCCCCGCGCACCGCGAGAGCGAAGGCCCAACTTGCTTTTCCTCTGCGGCGCCCGCCCCGGCTTTTCTGTCCAGGATGGCGAGGAACAGCCCAAGCAATCCCACCTCCCCTGTCCCCACCCCCCGCCCAGGGAGCAAATTTGCCTTTTCCCTTTTCCTAGCAGAACAAGTATGTTCCTAAGCAAGGCCATTTTCTGGCAGAAAAGATTACGGAAATTTTTTTTTTTTTTTTTTTTTTTTTTTTTTCTCTTGAGACGGAGTCTCGCTCTGTCGCCCAGGCTGGAGTGCAGTGGCCGGATCTCAGCTCACCGCAAGCTCCGCCTCCCGGGTTCACGCAAAAAAAATTTTTTTAAAGAGTCCTTTCAAATCACCATCCACTCCCAACTGGCATGTGCCATAGTAGCTGGACGTTCAACAAAACTCACCCCTTCCCTGCCTTCTCCTCCTCCTCTCCTATATGTAACTCTTACCATAAGGTAAGAAAATACCATGATGCCTCTGCATCCTTCAACTTGATGACAAGTGATAACGCAGTTTCCTCCAGAACAGGTTCCTCCTCCTACATCATGATGGTAGACAACACACTGTCAACCAAACCTGTGTGGTTTCCATCATTCAAGTCTGCTGGGAAATATAAATCTTTTCTACTGCTTGGTTTTACAGAATTTTTAAAACGGACAGAGAAAAGTAAAGGCAGTCCCCAAAGCTGCATTTTGTCGTCTTGATCACTTGCCTATTCCCCAAATGTAGGCCTTTATGATTTAGGATGTACAGAGAAAAATATGAAAAAAATCGGTTTCACGTTTCTGGTTCCAAGGATGAGGCTTAATGAGCACTAACGTCTGATAATACAAGGTAAAAAGACGTTTTCTGAAAAGGGCCAGATAGTAAATACTTTAGGCTTTGTAGGCCATATGGTCTCCACGGCAGCCACTGACAATAGTTATTGAATAGGCATGGCTGTGTTCCAATAAAACTTTAAGGATACTGAAATTTGTATTTCATATGGATTTCACGTATGAAAAAAATATTACTTTTTTAACCATTTAAAGGTGAAAAAAACATTTTTAGCTCATTGACTGTACAAAAATGTTTAGGCAGCTGACCAGTTGTTTACCTATCCCTGATTTATATTGTATGTTTTAATTTAAATTCCATGTACAGAACTCAACTTGAACTTTTGCAAAATTCAGTAAATGTATATCTTATGCTTTTAAGGTTCATTTACATATTAGATTTTCATTTCCATGATTATAAGTTTGATCTGCTGAAATATGGACATAGCATAACCTTTTACGATTTTAACACAATACTTCTAACATAAAAACCGTTCTTTGCAAAATTTGACTACAGTTTCTTCTCAAAGGTACTGAAATATTCTGCTTGCCCAATTTATTATTCTTTCCTGTATTTTTTTCTTTGTGGATCAGAAGTAGGTTTGATTATTTGTACTGTAATAACAAATTTATGTAATTACCATGTCCACAGCATTGTGCTGTTGCTATCAGAAAGATCCTAGGCTGGTGAGTTATCTTCAGATTTAACAGATTTTAAGAATTCATTCATTTATCAGTGGTAATTTAATAATCAGTTGCAAGCAAAAGTAGATCATAATAATCAGGCATATTTTTGGAGCTAAAAGAAACTATTTTGCTGTGAGAGACCATGACTGTTTCTTATATTTTAAAATTATTAAATGACAGATAAAAACACTCAACTATGGAGAAAAGGAGAAAATAATGTTCTTAAGACATTTATTTTAGGACCTTTAAAATCTTACATGTAGAACAACTGATTTCAATATATGTGTCCACTCTTAAGAATTTAGTCAAATTTAGGATGTATTTTGTAGGGTTCAATTTTAAAAATCAAATTCTTAATTTAGGACCCTTCTGTCTTACATAAAAGCAAAAAGTGTTATGGAATCAACCTTAGGTAAATGGAACTCATGTATCACAAATGGCTATACTAGTAATGTCCTTATGACAGTATGCTTACATTAATTCATTCTTATGTGTATTTGATATTCACTGCGTATAAAGCAAGACGCTAGATTCTATGAGGGTCTCAAATTAGGGTGGGACATGGTATGTGCTTGCAGATAAGTAGATAAATAGAAGAGAAGAAGGAAAGGGGACTAATATTTGTTGAGTGCCTACTAAGTGTGCCCAGCACAGTGCTAGGAAGAAATAATTCATATTGGCTCTAATTCTCACAAGCAGCCTGTAAGGAAGTTTTAATTTCACTATTTTACAGATGAAGAAATAGAAGCTCAAAGAACTTAAATAATTTATATCAAGTCTGACATCCAGGGTCACAGAGGTTTGGGGAGCTCGGGTTTGCTTGAACTCTGAAGCCCGTGATCTGTTCAGTACACCAGACTGTTTTTCGGGGAGGGGAATGTGGTTATTTGCTAGCACTTCTTATTGACAGTTTAGAGTAATAAGTACCTGAAGGGAAAGGTATTTCTGCTGGGGTGGGGGAACTGATGAAGGAAGTATTGATGGAAAAGATGACGCTGAATTGGACTTTAAAGAATGGCTAAGATTAGGGTATGCTGAAAAGAGAGATGTGTCTAATTATATAATCTTGGTAATCCGTTTTTGTATGAGATTAGTTTATATGTGAAAGATTCATTTTTATTTATTTTATGCATTAATTTTATATGCTATTTACATAGAATTCTACAAAGGAGGCAATGATAATTATCTGTTGAATAGGATTTATATTGATATTCTGCATTAAATCTGTACCAGTAGTATATGCAAAAAAGTCAGAAGACTGTAATGGCAAAATGGTAAAATAATTGAAAAATATGAAACATACCCCCAAATAGCCAATATTTGACCTAACTGGTATTAGGATGAATATTCCTTTTACTGTCAATGATTATAAATAGGCTTAAAATTTGGTGTTTTACTGAGCCAATATTATAGTTATTAATTCTAGGGGATAGGATATATATATATATAGGGCATAGACCAAGTTTCATAATTTGTTCCTTTTCTATTCCTTCTGTAGAAAATGAAATGGTCTCCAGTTTGGCATTGCAGATGTCACTTTATTTTAATACCTACTATTTCCCACTGTGGTGGGTGAGCAGCATTATGATGCTTCACATGAAGGTAAATCTAAGCTTTAATACTTTTGCTGCCCTGACGTTGTTAGAGTGTCAATAAAATTAAAGTTCTTAATAATTTTTTTCTATCTCAAATCAGTGTTACTATACGTGCGATTTTACAAACATGTTTTGGCCTTTCTTTTAGTATTCAATCTTGCCTGATTACTACAAATTCATTGTGATCACTGTTATCATCCTAATAACCTTAATTGAAGCCATCCGGTTGTATCTGGGCTACATGGGTAACCTACAGGAGAAGGTAAGCTCTTTTTTCCTTTCTCTCAGTGATAGATATAAATGAAATCAGCTTTCATAACAAGTAAAAGGCAGTGAGGTGTGGCAGAAAGAGCACAGGCCTGAATTTAAAGCCTGACTCCAGCTTTACCACTTCTGTCACTGTGGTCTGTTTGCTTAATCTCTTGAGCCCTGGTTTCCTCATATATAAAATGAGGAAAATAATATTTACTTCACAGGTTTGTTGTGATTAAGTGAAATGATTTATGTAAAGCATATGAATGTGGTAAACACTTAAAATTGATATTTTCCCTCTTCTCATCAGTCTTGAAAATACATGGTTACTTAAACATGTGTATTTGGATCCTGAATAAGAAAACGGGGGAAAATTATGAATTCGTTTCCTACGCCAGGCCCATGTTTTCTGCATCATCATGCTACCTAAGCATTTATGGTTACCAGAGTGTAGGGATAATGCCTAAAGATTCCTGTGGTTTTCTAGGCCCTTCATAATAAGGCCCCACCCAGCCTGTCTTACTGTAGGTTTTGCTGTTTTCTCACTCAGCCATCCATTCCAGGCTGATGTGCTGATTCCCAATCATGCTAGTTTCACGTGTTTGCTTACTTACCTTTTTGCCTCTTCCTCCTCCAGAACTTTAAAAGCCTACATCCCTGAGGTCTTTCTTTCATGTACCCTAATCACTCTCTTATTTCTTGTAGCATTTAGTCTGTACTTCTAAATATTGCCCTTAATTGTTCACTAAAGTGTAGTATTCTAGGATTGTTTTACATAAATTAGTTTTCTCATCTAGACTGTAAGTTCTCTGAGGACAAGGACCATGTCATCCTCCTTCGGAATCACTCACAGAGCCCATAATGTAGGTTCACAGTAGTGATAAGTACTTATCTGTATAAACAAAAACTATATTTTACTGATTTTTATTACTCTTGATATGTGTCATTGCAGGTTCCTGAGTTGGCTGGCTTTTGGCTTCTGAGCCTTCTATTGCAGTTACCTTTAATTCTTTTCTTGCTCTTTAATGAAGGCCTAACAAATCTGCCCTTGGAAAAAGCGATACATATCATCTTCACTCTCTTCCTTGCTTTCCAAGTTGTTGCAGCATTTCTTACCTTAAGGAAAATGGTTAATCAGTTGGCAGTTCGTTTCCACCTCCAAGACTTTGACCGGCTCTCTGCAAACAGAGGAGACATGAGAAGGATGAGGTCATGTATAGAAGAGATCTGACCCAGTGTTGAGTAAAAATCTGACAGATCATTCTAGAAGACTGTAAGAGTTAAGAAAATATAAGAGCTCTAATACGAAAAAAGGGACAAAGCAATTGTTTTGTATACGCTCTCACTCTGAAATTCCAAGGTTGGGGGCAATGATGAAACTTTGTACAATGTATGAATCAGTATATTAGCCCCAAAACCTAGATGTTGTCCACCTGATGCCAAATTTCTTAATGTTTTTTGATGTTGTCTTTTTCAGGAGTGTAGAAATGTATGTATTGGTGGTTGTCATTTGCCAGCTCTCCTGTAGTAATTCTGGTTAGAATTTGTAACTAGAGATGTGTACATTTCTTTAAAACTTGTTGGTTGTCTGTGTCTTGGCTGTACATATGACCATGTTTCTTGACATGGAAATGCCAGTCAATGTTCCTATGTATCTGACTATATTTATAAACCAAGAGACCCGCCAGGCGCAGTGACTCACACCTGTAATCCCAGCACTTTGGGAGGCCAAGGCGGGTAGATCACGAGGTCAGGAGATCGAGACCATCCTGGCTAACACAGTGAAACCCCGTCTCTACTAAAAATACAAAAAAAAAAGAAATTAGCCAGGTGTGGTGGCGGGCACCTGTAGTCCCAGCTACTTGGGAGGCTAAGGCAGGAGAATGGCGTGAACCCAGGAGGCGGAGCTTGCAGTGAGCCAAGATCAAGCCACTGCACTGTAGCCTGGGCAGCAGAGCAAGACTCTGTCTCAAAAAAATAAATAAATAAAAAATAAACCAAGAGACCAAATTTTCATGTCTGCTAGGGTTAAATTCTAACCCTAATATTAGCTGTTATACTGAGATTAAGAAGAAAACAGGTGGATTGCCTTGGTATTTAGGAAATATTTTTGTTATAAAATTATAACTTTCATAAAACCATATTCAGTATTTGTAATAGTGGTATACAAAATGCTTTTACAATAAATTATTAAATATTTAAGGTATCAACAACAGATCATCCTTGTCTTGTGCAATTCTTTTGGGCTATAGATTTGTGTTTTTTATTACAGAGTTGCAAGGGAAGGAAGGAAAACAAATCCTAGAGCGCTTTCTATGTAGTGGGCACTGTAGTAGGCATTTTAAATTAGCACTTGTGATCTCATCTACTAGGTTATCGGTCACCAAAGAACTGCTTCATACCCATTAAATTCACATGAGGCTTGATTTGGAAACCAGAGCGCCTGTTAATACATATGAGAGCTAAGATGGCCAAAGGGACTATACTCATGATCCTGAATGAGCATGCTCCCTTGCTAATAGGAGAAATCTATTTTAGGAGATTTGGTTAAGAACAAAGTTGCTTGGATTATCCGAACATTATATTTAAGTGACTGTTGGACTGTCTTAAAGGATATGATACGTTCATTACAGGTTTTCTTTTTTTCTATAGGGAAATGGGCCTTCATAATGTATTTCACTGAGAGACAGTTGTAGCTGCATTAAACATTGCTCTTTTCAAGTTTCTTTTTCTACAATTCATACTTTGGATTCCCAGGTTTTGCTTTATTCATTCTTGTTTTGCTGAACTTCAAAAAATCTTTACTTCCCACTCATTCTTGATTCTTCCTGACCAAACTATGCTAATTTTATTATTTCTGCTCTTTATGATTATATATAAAGTTCAGCCAAATATTTCTCCCTCCATGCAGTGGCTAGTTAATCTTTCTCATGCCAAAGTAGTCACTAGTTATACTCTTAATAATTTGGAATTTAAAATAGAATTCTGTTTGAATAGTTTTCTAAAACATATTCATTTGCATTTGTTTCCCAGATAGGACTAGGTAGGTATCTGGGTAGGTATAGGTAGGTGATTCTATAAGAAAATATAAAACAAAATTAAATCTACAAAGCAGATAAATTAGGGGATGATGGAGACTTTTCTATTTCAAGATTGTTTCCAGAGTTTTATTTTAAATAGCAGAACTTCTGGTACATTTAAACTTTAAGAGATTAATAACAAAATGTCAGTCATAATCATAAAAAAATTTTTTAACTGTAAAAAATTTGAGAAAATTGATTTATCAAAATTTTCAAGTAATTTTGCTGTAATAAACATATTGTTTAAAATGCAGATATAGTAACAGTGGGGGAAAAAAAAGATAGTAATTTGAAACCATGACCAAGTCATTTGTTTGTTTTCCATCTGAACAGTAAAACCATGACTTTTTGGGTCAGGCTGAACCAATATTTTCTATTGGAGTATACCTGGTTCCCTATATAAGTATGTGAAAATCAAGGTAGAGAAGATATTTACATGTCAGCACATTTGGGGATTAGGTAGTCTTTAATTTTATCTGAATATGTTTATCTATCCTTAATTTATATTTTATCCTTCTCTCTTTACAACACTGTTCTAAAAATTTTTGTTTAAAATGTTGAACTTCACAAATATTTTGTCCTTTACATATTTTTTCTATAAATCAAAATTATTTTATTTTTATTTATTTATTCTTCTTTTTTTTGAGATGGAGTTTTGCTCTGTCACCCAGGCTGGAGTGCAGTGGCACGATCTTGGCTCACTGCAACCTCTACCTCCTGGGTTCAAGTGATCCTCCTGCCTCAGCCTCCTGAGTAGCTGGGATTACAGGCACCTGCCACCATGCCTGGCTAATTTTTTTGTATTTTTAGTAGAGACAGGGTTTTACCATGTTGGCCAGGCTGGTTTTGAATTCCTGACCTCAAGTGATCCATCCGCCTCGGCCTCCCAAAGTGCTGGGATTACAGGCGTGAGCTACCAAGCCTAACCTGAATCAAAATTATTTTAAAACATCAAAATGTATTACTTTAACATACACTTGAATGACTAGTATATATAAGGAATAGTCAAAGGTTCATAGACAAGACAAGCTCCTAGTTCTCAGGGATATGATGTGAGAGGTAAAACATTTGTACAACCTTAAGACAAAGTAAAAAAAGCATAACTTTATCAGGGAAATGCATTGAATGAGTTTCTACCTGCTAAGTACCTGACCGGTAACAGGCCCTTGGCTTCCAGTACATCTTCCCTCTGTGTTCCTAGCACTTAGTATCCCAGGATTAGCACATTAGCCCTACACCAACACCATTTAGTATTCACCATGCTCCACATTGTCTGAGGGGGGATAGGTGGTATTCAGGTTAAACGAATACACACTCAATCCCACTTGTCTATGCAAACAAGAAGTTCACTGTCTGGTAGTAAAGGCAGATAAGCAAATCAGTGATAGCACAGGGTGGTGGGGCCCTGTAGGATTACAGAGAAGAGACATCTAAATGAATGACGAATCTGGAAAGGCTTCCCAAAGAAAGTGACACTTGAGATTTAAAGAATGAGAGCGTATTAAGTTCAGTGTTAAGAAACAAAAAATAGTGACTGTGAGTCCTGTTTCAACTACTACAACTAGTTTGTTGAGGCTAGTGGAAACGCTGCATGAGAAGAAATGGTACAGAATAAGGCAGAGAAGCTTGGAAGGTGCTAGGAAGCCTGGGTAAAGCTTTGAATATATTCTGTCTTTAATTTTTCAGAACTCTATTCTGAATCCCTGAACGGTTTAATCAGTGGAGTATCACAAACAGAATTAGGTTTCAGAAAGATCTCTTTGAAGACAATGTGAAAAATGGATTGAAAGGGTTGGACCAGAGGCATAGATACCAGGAGGAATGTGATTAAGTAAGTTAGACAAGAACAAGCTGGCCTGGATAAAGTCAGTGGCAATAAAATAAACTTGAATAGAACCTACTATTGTGTTTTAAAGATAATTTTGTATTTTAAAACAGATATTAGGAGGGTTTTTTTTCTAATTCGTCTTTTCAGAGATGACCTATAAGGGTAAACAAAATGAAATATTGCCTTTCTTATCTCCCCCACACCCACAGTTATTAGATTATTATTTTGTTGTTGTCTTTTGAGACAGGGTCTTGCTCTGTCACCCAGGCTGGAGTGCAGTGGCACAATCATAGCTCACTGCAGCCTCCAACTCCTGGGCACAAGTGATCTCACCTCAGCCATCCAAGTAGCTAGGACTATAGGCACAGGTCACCATGCCCCGCTATGTTGCCTAGGCTGGTCGTGAACTCCTAGCCTCAAGCAATCATTCCGCCTCAGCCTCCCAAGGTGCTGGGATTACAGGCGTGAGCCACCACACCCAGCCATTAGATTATTATTAGACTTAAATAGAGCTCTATCTAATCTAAGTTTTATTTGACATAACCTACCTAATGATTAATTTACTTGAATTAAGATTATAGTTTTTAAAAACTCGGTCGGGCGCAGTGGCTCACGCCTGTAATCCCAGCACTTTGGGAGGCCGAGGCGGGCAAATCACAAGGTCAGGAGATTGAGGCCATCCTGGCTAACACAGTGAAACCCCGTCTCTACTAAAAATACAAAAAATTAGCCGGGTATGGTGGCGGGTGTCTGTAGTCCCAGCTACTCCGGAGGCTAAGGCAGTAGAATGGCGTGAACTCAGGAGGCGGAGCTTGCAGTCAGCTGAGATCGTGCCACTGTACTCCAGCCTGGGTGACAGAGTGAGACTCCATCTCAAAAAAAAAAAAAAAACTCGAAAGGACTAGGATCACAAGATTTTGAGAGTAAAGAAAAATCATCTATAATTCCACCACCTTAAAATAACAACTATTCGCAAATGTCATGTTTCTTTGATGTTTTTACTTTGCAAATAGTTTTTTAAAAACACAATTGTGATCATAAGCACTTACAGTTGTGCACCCTGCTTTTCTGAAAACACTGAAAGTATTTACCCATGTTTCTACATAGTGACACAATCATCATCTTAAATGATTGTGTATTATTTCATCAAGTAGATGGGCCATAATTTATTTAACTTCTCTCCTATCATTAGATATTTGTGTTATTTCCTTTTTCTTTTATACATAACATTGTAATGAACAGCTCATGCATATAGCTTTTTCCATATCTTAGATGATTCCTTTTAATTAATAAGCCAGATTCCTGGAAGTGAAATTGCTGGGTCCTACAGTATGGACATTTTTAAGGGCATATTGCCAAATTATAACATCCACTTTCTACTATTCACCACGCGCAATTCTAGAAATAGTACAATGAAAATTTTGACAAGGACAGATTTGTGGACTTTAGTTACCCATTTGTCTTTGTATTTCTGAGTAGTTACCACAGGAACACTGAGTCTCAAGAGAAAGAAAAATAAATCTAAAAGCTGTGAAAGGAGAACTGGAAAGAATAAAAAAAAAAAAAAGATTTTTGAATTAAGGGAAAACTGATAAGGGACGGGAAAAGGATTAGGCAAGCTGGTCGCAGTCAGCAACAGACAGTGAGATGTGACACAATAAAAACTGGGTCATTGAGTTGGGACAGCCCTAGGACATAAAAAGCCTGAAATGAAGTAAAGCTCTGGATTACTTTGTTCTTGAATATTGAATTTTTTCAGAAGCATGGAGCATGAAATATTATAGTGATAAGCCAAGATTGGAAACATAGCCAAGAAAAAGCGGTCTTTAAGGGATTGTTTAAAATGTGCTGAAGGAATAATTTGGTTTGGTCTTAAACGGCTCAAAAAGTAAATTGACATAAAGCTTTTGCATAGCAAAATAGGCATGGAGGCAGAAAACAAAGCGGCAAACAGAAGAGTTTACCCTGCAAATTGGTTAGCATGTAATATGTTAGATTTTGGTCATAGAAATGATTTATCAGAAGACTGAACTGCTGTATTTTGTAAGTGTAATTAACACTAACTTGTTATGGGTATACATCTTTATTCTAGTTTTAAGAGACTGTTAATTTGGGGGTTTTAAATCAAAAAGCAAAACTAAATAGTTATGAGGCCATTCTAAGAATCATTCTAAAAATCTTTTTTCAACAGTGTTTAAGCACTTAAAAATATTCAAGCCCTAGAAAAATGTGTTTAAATGTAAGTTTAACCTCAACATTTAAATGTATTCTGACAGATTTACATCTTTCTGAAAGTGAGGCTAGGCATCAGTGTGTCATCATCTTAACCCAAGTTAAGACAGGCTGGAACTCCTGAAAACAAGATACAAATCACAGGACAGCATGGAACATATATTCTATGAAAAGCCAAAGACATTTTGAAATTTATTTTATCAACATGCTTTATCTAAACATATTCCACAGCTGAACATTCTTGTCTGAAAAGAGCTTTTTAATCTAGTAAAGTGTACAATCACAATGTATTTATTGTTCCACAGACCTAAGTGTTTAGCACTCAGCTACATTAAAAATGTAGACTTTTAAAAACAATAATCAACCAAGAATGGCTTTGTCTTTAATTTTTCAGAACTCTAATAGCACTATATTTGGCTGCTAGGAAAGTGATATTATTGATTCATTTTTAAGGTTTTTAGTTCCTAATCTTGAGTTATTTATATTCTAATTCAAAACACATTAGCTACATTGCTCAATATTATAGCCTAAAAGAAAAGAATATTTGATATTAAAATTATATACACATTTAAAAATTATTTTTAAATGCTTGATTCATTAATACCCAGAAATACTAAAATGACCACTAGAGAAAGTAGAAGTTTTAGAACTTTGCTTCAATAGTTTTCCTAAAAAGACTGAGAGCTTATTAAGAGTCAAAATTTTTGCTATCCTAAAAACTATTGCTCCCAATGGTCAATAAGCCCTTGCTAAAGAAGGCTGGAGATTTAGCTGTTGATTGTTCAGTACTTTACAAAGCAGAGCAGCAGAAGATATGCTCTGTGTTTTTAGTACACTATGATTTTGTTCTGCAAAGTAAACTATTTAGTTAGCTACAACAATATGTCATCTACTATGCTTTGACACTCCAAGACAAAAAAGATAAATAAGATTAAGTCCTTGCCCTTCCAGCCATCTAGCAGAGGAGACAAATTTAAGGTAACCACAATCCCTTATAATTATTGTAATACAGCTATGTAAAAGATGAAAATAGGTGATGAATCCTGCCTAGGGGGTAGGATAGGCTTTCAACAGATGGAACAGCATGGGTAAAGATGTAGACATTTGAAAATATAAGTCCTGAACAGAACCAAAAGTAGTTTTGTGTCATTAAAATATAAGGTATGTAGAAGAGAAGTGGTTGAGATGAGCTGAAAAGACTGGCGTCAGAAGTTATCAGTCTTTTAAATAATAGATTATTATAAAGAGTTTGAACTTCATGCTGTAGGCGATGAATAGTCTACTATATTTAAGCAGCATTATAAGTCATTGTTGCCACATTTGAAAATGATAGAAAGCTGAGAAGGAGAGCTAATTTGATAGATGATACAATCACATTTCAAAAGAATCTCCTAACAAGCTGAAATGCTAGATCCAAATGTGAAATGCTAGACACACACACACACCCTCCTCCAACACGTACTTTTCAAAAAGCTCACTAGTACATAATTCTGTGCTATTTTTCAAGGAAAAACATCTGGGTGGTCTCAGGAGATGATAAGCATATATTAATAGAAATATAATGACCAGATCATGGAGGGTAGCAATCTCACTGTACTCTTTAATGTTGTAGTAGTAATGTCTCATCAACTTTTCCGTACCAGCCCTATGATTGCATTTATCAAGAAATCTAAAACCAAATCTAATCATGACACTACTCTCCTTAAAATTTGTTAAGACTCTCATTTTCAGGCTGGGCATCATGGCTCATGCCTGTAATCTTAGCAGTTTGCGAGGCCAAGGCAGGAGGATTGCTTGAGCCCAGGAATTTGAGACCAGCCTGGGCAACATAGTGATGCCCTGTCTCTACAAAAAATTTTAAAAATAGCTAGGCATGGTGTGTGCCCGTAGTCCCAGCCAATCAGGAGGCTGAGGTGGAAGGATTGCTTGAGCCCAGGAAGTTGAGACTACAGTGAGCTGTGATCACACCATTGCACTCCAGCCTGGGCAAGAGTAAGACCCTGTATCAAAAACAAAACAAACAAAGGACTCTCATTTCCTGCAGGATAATGCCCAAACTCCCTAGCCTGGCATACAAGGCCTCTTTCCATCTGCCTGACCTCACCTTGCTCTTCCTCACTCCTTCAAGCTGCCGTTCTTCCAGTGTACCATTCTGGGTTTTACCTGCAGACTTTCCCTCCAAACTGCTCTGTCTGCCTGAAGTAGTAATCTTATCTATGCAGTGAAACTCTACTTATTTTTTAATGCCTGACTCAACTATCATATCTTCTATGGAATTCTGAATATTTGTTCCTCCTACAGTCCTACAGTCACTGAGCATCTTGGGGACAGGGGCCACCACTCTTATTCATGATATCTCTAGTGCATATGACCGTGTTTATGCACTTAGTAATGTTGACTGAATGCACAGATGAAGGAATAAGCAAGCTGTTAGAACTCAGAGCTCCTGCCTCCTGTTCTTATACACAGTATCTTTTTTCATAAACTTTCTACAAAATAGAAATGCCACATTTACTCATACTTGAATCTTTGTGGCATGAAAAAGAATCCTAATCTTAAAAACAATAACCACTTTTATATTAAGATAAACGTTCAAATTTTGCTGGATCCCCAAAATTCATGCAAATAACAGCCATCATTTAATTGAATACCTGCAATGTGCCAGGTGGTGTGCTGGGACTTTATCGCTATCTCATACAATTCTCATGACAACTCTGTAAGGCAGATCTTATTCCCAAAAAGCTAAAACTAGAACTCAGGAGAAGTTAAGGAACTTGCTCAGGGTTACACAGCAAGTAAACAGAAGACAGGATTTAGACCTAACCTTGTCTGGCTCCAAAGATCATGCTTTTTCACTGTGCAGTGCTCCCTCTCTCTAAACACATGCTCCAAAGATATATTTAGGTTGATTTAGACCTGTCCCATCTAGAAGCCAAAGCAGGAACATTGCTCAGCCTTGGACCCTCAGACTTCTCGGGGCCAAGGAAAGTGGCAAAAAAAGGGTCCAGAAACTACTCTGTTTTTTAAAAATCTAAATCTAATAATATGTTTAGCTATAGAAAGGCCCAGCAAGCAAACTAAAAAGTCTGTTTTGTGTGTGTGTGTGTGTGTGGTTTTTTTTGTTTTGTTTTGTTTGCCTTTGATTGGAATTTCACTAACTCTGAGCATTATCCTCAGTCATTTCATGTTGATCAAAGCTGACACTTACAGAGATGTATATTTGATTAATTTTTTTTTTTTTTTTTTTTTTTTTTTTTTTGAGACGGAGTCTCGCTCTGTCACCCAGGCTGGAGTGCAGTGGCACGATCTCAGTTCACTGCAAGCTCTGCCTCCCAGGTTCACGCCATTCTCCTGCCTCAGCCTCTTGAGTAGCTGGGACTACAGGTGCCCGCCACCACGCCTGGCTAATTTTTTTATATTTTTAGTAGAGACAGGGTTTCACCGTGTTAGCTGGGATGGTCTCGATCTCCTGACCTCGTGATCCGCCCGTCTCGGACTCCCAAAGTGCTGGGATTACAGGCATGAGCCACTGTACCCGGCCTTGATTAATTTTTTTAAATGGGAAAACCCTTTGGTTGACTAATTTAAAAGACTGCCATTTGCTGAAGTAGGTCCTTGTGAAATGCTAAGTGCTTTATCTTATTTACTCCTCTAAGGTATTATAACACTTGTATATTATATTAACTTTATAATTGTAATATCATTTCCCATTTTGAAAATGAGAAAAACAGAGTATTCTAAAAAGTTAACTAAGATCATCTAGCTGGTAATTGGCAGAACTGGGATTCAAATTGAGGCATGTCTAATTCCAAAGCTTTCCTACACAGCTCAGTTCCACAAATTAATTGAGGGTGGTTGTTGTTGTTTAAATAGACAGGGTCTCGCTGTGTTGCCTGGGCTGGAGTGCAGTGTGATCCCACTGAGGAGCAGCATGTGAGTTTTTGACCTGCTTCATTTCCAACCTGGGCTGGTTCACCTCTCCTTATGGCAACCTGGTAGTCTCCCGCTCCCAGAAGGTCAACATGGGATGCTCAACTAAGTGTGGACACCCGATTGGCATAGTGCACTACAGCCCCAGAACTCCTGGGCTCAAGTGATCCTCCCGCCTCAGCCTCCCGAGTGGCTGGAACTACAGGCACACTCCAGCACGCCCAGCTAATTGAGGTTCTATTGCGTGGCAGGCACAGGGGATTCTATGATAAGAATACTGTCCCTGCACGGAAGAGGCCTTTTTTTTTTTTCCCCGAGACAGAGTCTCGCTCTGTCTCCCAGGCTGGAGTGCAGGGGCCGGATCTCCGCTTACTGCAAGCTCCGCCTCCCGGGTTCACGCCATTCTCCTGCCTCAGCCTCCGGAGTAGCTGGGACTACAGGCGCCCGCCACATCGCCCGGCTAGTTTTTTTTTTTTTTTTTTTGTATTTTTTGGTAGAGACGGGGTTTCACCGTGTTAGCCAGGATGGTCTCGATCTCCTGACCTCGTGATCCACCCGTCTCGGCCTCCCAAAGTGCTAGGATTACAGGCTTGAGCCACCGCGCCCGGCTGGCTTTTTTTTTTTTTTTTTTTTGAGACGGAGTCTCACTCTGTTGCCCAGGCTGGAGTACAGTGGCACCATCTCAGCTCACTGCAACCTCTGCCTCTTGTGTACAAGCAATTCTCCTGCCTCAGCCTCCTGAGTAGCTGGGATTACAGGTGCATGCCACTGTGCCCGGCTAATTTTTTGCATTTTTAGTAGAGACAGGGTCTCACCATGTGGGTCAGGCTGGTCTCAAACTCCTGCCCTTAGGTCATCCGCCTGTCTTGGCCTCCCAAAGTGCCTGGATTACAGGCGTGAGCCACCACGCCATTTGAATCTCTACTCGCTCTATACCAGTTAAGGTACCCACATACTTTTCTGTTTCTCTAGTAAGGGGCCTGTTTATTAAAATTAAAAAAATAAGAAAACCATTGCCACAAACTCATAACTTCTTGACTCCTTCACAGCCCTCTGAATCTATGATCCAAAGTGTTTTAAAATTTTAAGCTTCGAAATATGAGAAGTTACCATATTTATACTTCATTATTTATAATAAGGCTTTAAAAGATATCAGACTTGTTGCTCATGCCTGTAATCCCAGCACTTTGGGAGGCCGAAGTGAAAGGATCTCCTGACTTCAGGAGTTAGAGACCAGCCTGGCAACATAGTGAGATCCTGTGTCTACAAAAAATGAAAATATTAACCAGTCATAGTGGCTCATGCCGGTAGTTCCAGCTATTCGGGAGGTTTAGGTGGGAGGATCTCTTGAACCTGGGTGGTTGAGGCTGCCGTCAGCCAGGATTGTGCCACTGCACTTCAGCCTGGGTGACAAAACAAGACCCTGCAAAAATAATAATAACAATAATAATACACACATATATCAGACTTTAATTTTCTGAAATCAATTTTTAGTCTTACAGAAATAATAAGGAACTCACTGATTATTTTTCTTTCTTTTGAGACAGAATCTTGCTCTGTCACCCAGGCTGGAGTGCAGTGGCGCAATTTCAGCTCACTGCAACCTCTGCCTCCCAGGTTCAAGTGATTCTTGTGCCTCAGCCTCCTGAGTAGCTGAGATTACAGGCAAGTACTACCATGCCCAGCTAATTTTTTGTATTTTTACTAGAGACAGGGTTTCGCTGTATTGGCTAGGCTGGTCTTGAACTTCTAACCTCAAGTGATCCACCCACTTCGGCCTCCCAAAGTGCTGGGATTACAGGACTGAACCACCACGCCAAGCTAACTGATTCTTGATTTAATATGTGTAAAGACTGTGGAGCTCAAATGTACAGGCTTACCTATTAATACTTTGATGCAAGGTTTTTATTTTTGATTTTTAAAAATTTTTTAATAGACTCTAAAGTGGGGCACAAATGCACTCCTTATCTCACAACATTTTAGTAACACGTAAGGCTTTTCAAATTTCTTTTGAAAACTTCAGTCTGCTAGGTCATGAAAACAGCTCCCAAGCCCCCAGTAAGCTCTTGCCTTTATTGCATAAAATGGAATGAGCCAAATATTTCTTCCTTCTGCAAGCAAGCCCAAATAAGCATATGGTTTGAAGAGTGAAAAAGACACAACAAAAATACAAGAATAATTAAGCCCCTCACTAAAATGCCTACTACAATCACAGGATACAGGCAGTCATGAGCCAACATGTGATCCTCACTAAAGACAAAAACAATTCACTCACAGCAAACCCAGCTGCAGCTAATAACATGAGCAATACCAAGAGCAGATCTGAATGCACACATGCCAAAAAAGAGACTTTTATGATTTCAGTAGTGAACTCCACCTTCGACTCCATTCAGGGCCAAGAGCAGTCAGGCAAATGGAAAAATGTGCTGGAAACAGCGTTGGGACTCTCCAACAAAACATTCCTTCCTTTGTCATTTTGACTATTTGAGACAGCAATGCTTTGGAGTTAGAAGATGAAGAGTCAAAGTCATCACTCATCCTCGGGGAAAACCCGCCCTAGGAATGTTTTATTATAATTGCTGTCTGAGATGCTGGGCCACTCCAGGATACATTTACCATTTTCAAACCTCAGGGGATAGATGTGATGTGTGCTGCCATCCTTGAGTCACCTGGTAAGGGTGTCCGTGGAAGGCACCATTGTTTTCAAGTTTAATTCCTGGCTTAAAAGCCTGCGTCCCTGTATTATTGACTAAAAGTCAATCAAGTACCCCAATAGTGTGTTCCCGTATGTGTCTTGTTTTATTTTGTTTTTTAATCTGACCCCTAAGCAGAGAAGTTGTGCTAAGGTTGGAGAAGTTTTTAATTCTACTCTAAAAAATAGAATAAAACAGAGAGGAAGTGCTAGCAAACAGCAGCTCAGTGTAAACCTTTTAAATCCAGCCTCTTTGTAGGTTGGAGATTTTTCTTTCTTTATTCTTTTATTTCCGTAGATTCAAGATCTAATTCCTAAGCTTCGTAGTTGAGTTGCAGAGGGAATTAAGCTTATTGGGAGAACCACATAGTTGGGTCCTATATGTTTGGACGGCAGTCATAATGGCTGTCAGAATTCCTCTTTACTAGTTGCTTTTAGGATTGTCCTAAGTATCATAGATTCCCTAAGTTGTTTTTTTTTTTTTTCCCCAAAACTCATCCTTCATTTAAAAAAAAAAAAAAATTTGTCCATATATTGCTTGCTTGTTACAAATCGTCTACTCCTCCTTCATGGAAAATTCAACAATGTCAATATCAGGGCCATGGTTTTTATTCTCCATTCAGCATCTTTCTATGGCATTCATTTTAATAAATATAAGTAACTTTGCATTTGGGTCATACCTATTTACAGTAGCTATCTGTGTTAAAATTATCATATTGATCACTTTCAAAGCCACCCAGGAAGGCAAAAACAAGGACTCACAGACTCAACAAGAGGAAATGACAAAGCTTGAGGGGAATTCCAAAGGTGGATCAAGTTTGTGTGAACATAAAATCTGAATCCAGGTCTGACAGCTAGCCATGCAAGGTCATTCTTTCCCCACACCCCTCCTCTTTAATAGGCATTGTCATCTAGAGCAATAGCCTCAAAATAAACTGAACATTGTGGCCCATAGCTTAACTCCGTTCCAACCTCTATTTCAAAGTAAACTTGGGCTAGGAATGGTGGCTCACGCCTATAATCCCAGCACTTTGGGAAGCCAAGGCGGGCGGATCACCTCAGGTCAGGAGTTCGAGACCAGCCTGGCCAACATGGTAAAACCTCCATCTCTACTAAAAATACAAAAATTAGCCGGGCATGGTGGCATGCACCTGTAATCTCAGCTACTCAGAGGCTGAGGCAGGAGGATTGCTTGAACCCAGGAGTTGGAGGTTACAGTGAGCCGAGATCGTACCACTGCACTCCAGCCTGGGTAACAGAGTGAGACTTCGTCTCGAACAAACAAAGAAAATAAACTTGGAGTGGGGCCCGTGCAAGTTTTATTTTTTTATTCTAATTTTTTGACTCATACTTTAGCTTCTTTGTGCATTAAAGGGGATAATCCCACCCATTCTCCTGTTTCACAGGCATTTTTAGGGTCAAATGAGGTCTTTAAATGGGCTTTTTAAAAAGTGAGGGCTTATTATCATGGTGGGCAGAATAATGATCCCCCAGAGATGTCTACATCCTAATCCCTATAAACTATGAATATGTTAGGTTACATGCAAAAGGCAATCCAGTTTGCAGATGGAACTGAGCTTGCCACTCAGCTGACTTTAAAATAAGGAGAGTATCTTGGATTATCCGATACAATCACAAGAGAACTGAAATGAGGAAGAGGGAGGCAGAAGAATGAATGTCAGAGTGATGTGATGTGAGAAAGGCCTGACCAGCCATGACTGACTTTGAAGAAGGAACAGGCCATGAAGCAAGAATGTGGTGGCAAAAGGTAAGAAAATGGATTCTCCTTGACCCTCCAGAAAGGTGCACAGCCCTGCTGACACCTTGATTTTAGATGAGTGAGATCCATTTTGTTCTTCTGACCTCCAGGACTACAAGATAATAAATTTGCGTGGTTTTAAGCCACTAAGTTTTTGGTAATTTGTCACATAGCCATTGGAAACTAGCACAATTATTAAGATGATTGAACTTCCAAGGACTGAAACAAGTTCTAGATGGATTCTGAGAGCTGAGTGAAATACAGTGAGCAGCTCCCCTACCCCACATCACCCCCTTCACCCTCCAGTGTCTGCCTTGTAGGTCAGCAAAGCGCATCCAACAAGAGAAAGACAGCAGGTCCGGCAGGAGCACAGCAGCCAACCCAAGAGTGATGTAGCTGGAACTGGAGCTGTCCCTTTTAGTAAGGGCCCATGCTAAAAATGACAGGAAGCTCATATCTGTCCCATATGTTCATTGGGAACACCACCACTGTTACCAAAGTAGGCAGATGATCCTTGCATCCTGTCCCTTCCACGAGGACAGAGTCCACTTTGTCTCTTTTCATTCCCTCTACTCTTTTCAGTCTCCTCCAGGCTTCCCCAAACTAATTTCCCTGGTAGCAGGAGTTGGAGCTAGCCAAGAGTCTACCAAATCCCCGAGGGCCAAATGCCCAGAAACACCTCTGTGAGTCAGGTTCCAGATTCACAAATGGGGAGGAGTAACTGAGCAACTTCATTCTTATTCTATTCTTGCTGGAAGATCATTCCTCCTTCACATACATCTCATCAGAGGGCCTCCAGGGACAGAGGCAGAACAAATGCCAGATTTTAAAATTATTTTCCTCTGGCTGTGCATTAACATCCTATTTCAGTCTTGACCCAAAGCCTGCTCAAAATATAAAGCTTGAGGGGAATTCCAAAGGTGGATCAGAGCCAAACTGATTTTTGTCCACATCTTCAGTCCCCAGTTCTCCCTCACCTCCAGCAGCCTTATCATTAGAGTGAAAATCCTGCCCTGGAGCGTCCCCTATTCCTGCAGATTTACAGGCACCCAGCACCCCAGCCAGGCCTGAACCTCTCTTTCCTGGTCAATTCAGCTTCCACAGGAGCGTCCACTCTGACCCACATTCCTGGAACGATTTCTTTTGCAAATCAGCAGGTTTTAAGCAAACAAGGGCACATTTCAGGACATTGAACTATGCAATTAGCTGAGGGTAAATTTGGCAAAGCATCTGGTCTGCTTACTAAAATGGAAATGGGAAAAAAAAAGTACAGCTTTTAAAATTAAACATTCACTTTGTAAGGTCAATTCCGTGCAAATCTTCTTGAAATGACACAGGCACTGGCTCTGTACAAGAGGGTGGAAGGACTAGGATTCTCAGGGCTGCTCAGGAGCACCGTTCACTGATTGGGGCAGACACTGAACATGAGACCAACATAATTCAGTGGTGCCAGAGAATGACAACAAATAACCAATTGTCTTTTGTTGATGTCTCCAAAACCTACTTTCAGTAGGTTTTATTAACTTTGAGCAGTAAAACTGCTAAAAGGATACACTGTGTTAATCAAATTAAAAGGTATATTTCCTGATCTCTTGGGTCTTAGAACCCATATTTTACATTAAAAGCTGTGTCCCACTCTTCTGTTGTATAAAGCAAGGTCAAAAGCACAGGCCAATGAGACTATAAAAGGGCAAAGTCGTGGTGGCAAATATACTCATTATTAGACTTTTGAGTTACTTCCATTTCATGAATATTTTTGTTGAAGTTTTATCATCTCCTCTGAGAATTAGAAAGGCCAGTTTGAGATAATATTTCCAAAGACTACAGTAAGATAACACTTATAACAGCAGGACAATCAGGGAAGTAGGTTTTCAGGAGAAAGAAGTGGGGGAAGAAATAAGGGAATGTAGAAGTCTAATCAATGTTATCATTTCCCCACTTTTACAGCAGTGGCATCCCCTGATGCAATGGAAATTATGAATCAAGCTGGGCATGGTGGCTTACACCTATAATCCTAGCACTTTGGGAGGCCAAGGCAGGAGGATCACTTGAGCCAGGAGTTCAAGACCAGCCTAGGCAACATGGTGAAACCCCATCTCTACAAAAAATACCAAAAAAATTAGCTGGGCATGGTGGCACACACGTAGCTGTAGTAGCTGTAGTCCCAGCTACTCAGGAGGCTAGGGTGGGAGGATTGCTTGAGCCTGGGAGGCAGAGGTTGTAGTAAGCTGAGATCATGCGATTGCACTCCAGCCTAGGTGACAGGTAAAACCCTGTCTCAAAAAAAAAAAAATTATGAGTTAGTTGGGAAAGCCATGACTGCTCTTCATTTATGTTTCATTCTGCTTGTCTGAGGAATTTTTATGTAATTCTCCACCAGCTCACTCTATAGTATGACAGTCCATTTTGGTCAAAGCTGAACTATTCCAAACAATATGGAAAACAGGAGTAAAAACAGGATTTCAGTAATGACAAATACAGACTTGAAGCCATGAGAGCATATCAAAACCCTCAAACAGAAGCTGGAAACCATGAAGAGGTTACATAATGTAAAGGGTATTAGTGGGCCACAAACTGAACAAAAGTAAGCAGGTCTTAGAAGAGCAAGGATAGTCCTTGGGAGGCAAGAAATAAGAACAGAACATGTGTGCACTGCATGTAATTGGGGGAGTTAGCTGCTAGCTCCATGTGACTATTTTTAATTTAATTTAATGTAAATAAAAGTTTAAATTCAGTTCCTTGGTCACACACACCACATTTCAAATGTTCAGCAGTCATCTACGGCTGCTAGTGGCTGATAAGAGAAAGACAGCAAGACAGTAGGTCCAGCAGGAACACTGCAGTCAACCAGAGTGTGGCATAGCCAGAATCGGAGCTGCTCCCAGGATACCCTGAGAAGGGGCCCATGCTAAAAATCACAGGAGGCTCATATGCATCCCAACTGTTCAATGGGAACATCCCCTAACCCCCAGAACAGGAAAGCACAGATATAGGTTCCCAACATTGCAGAAAGTTCTAATGGATGGTGCTGCTCTAGAGAAAGACGGCCCTGCAGATGGTCTGGAAAGGCACCAACCAAATCATTAGAAAATGAAACTTTGAAAAATGCAATAAAAGTGAAATTAAGTTTCTTAAGCTTTGAAGGGAGAATGGTGAAGAGTGGCTATAGGCTTTAAAATGATGATAACTGTTGAGTGAAGACCAGATGTTTTCCACTTGTTTCAAGAGCTAAGGCAGGAAATTTTAACTTAGTCATAGAGAAACTCTCCTTTCCTTGTGAGGTGACTGGATGCTGGAATGGGAAGGAACACTTTCAAATCAGTATCCTAGGCCAGCCGTGGTGGCTCACGCCTGTAATCCCAGTACTTTGGGAGGCCGAGGCAGGTGGATCATCTGAGGTCAGGAGTTCAAGACCAGCCTGGCCAAACTGGTGAAACCCCCATCTCTACTAAAAACAAAAATCAGCCGGGTGCGGTGACACATGCCTGTAATCCCAGCTACTCGGGAGATTGAGGCAGGAAAATTACTTGAACCCAGGAGGCGGAGGTTGCAGTGAGCCAAGATCCTGCCATTGCACTCCAGCCTGGGTGACAAGAGTGAACTTGTCTCAAAAACAAAACAAAACAAAACAAAAAACCTGTATCCTGGGAAATACATAAAAAGAAGGTAGCAACTTAACATCTAGGGTTTCGGATTTGGGGGACTGACTAGAATGAACTTTGCCTTAATCATCTATTTGCATTGTCTGTTTAAGTCCTATATATGGAGGATGCAAATGATAGGCACAAATAAGGAAGGACCATGCATGAATCCCAGAGGTTTTTGTTTAGGTTGTCTTCTCCAAAGGAGCCTATAATGCCAAAACAAAGCCTTCACTCTTGACCTCAAAATCTAGCCACTTTTGCTTCACCCCACAATCTCCTTTGTTTCCAAAGGGAATTAGAAAAGCTCCCCTCAGACTTTCTTTCAAGCAGCTTTTTCCATCTTTGTGGAGAAGCTCCAGAGACAGAGCCTGCTGTAAGGCCAGATGTGCTGACTAAATTAGCATGGTTATGGCATGATGCAGTGGTTACGAGCCTACACTTTGGAATCAGACAGCCCTGGATTTGAGTTCCAGTACTTTGTCTTAACTAGCTGGGTAACCTTGGGCAAGTCACTTAACCTTCATATTAGACATAGCTCTCTTGATTTCAAGTTACATTTTCTTCAGCAGAATTGAAAGCTGATTGGTTTATGTACTTGGAAAACCCAAGAGGTCTGCTCCCCATGCATAAGGAATCTACATTTTAGGATCCCTTACAATACTCCTTTTCTGATACCAATTTGTTTATTAGTCTCTTTTTAGCAACTGACAAAACTCCAACACAAATATAAAGTTTATAGGCTTATGCAACCTGGATGCTTCAAGAGCACAGAAAACTACAGGCATGGCTGCATCAAGAGGCCAAATGATCTTTTTCTTTCTATCCTTCAGATAAGCATGCTCTACATGTTGAGAATGGTGACCACCAGAAGCCCCAGACTTACCTCACAACTTCTAGGAAACAAGGATCAAATCTTCCCTGGTAGAAAAGCTCTACGGAAGTTTCTGTTTGACCCAGCCTGGATCAAGGCCTATTGATGGACCATTCATTGTGACCAACAAGATAAGATGTTCTGACTGACCAAGGCTGGATACATGTTCATCCCTCCGACTAAGGGTAGACTGAATAATTCAAACTGCACAGGATGAGTTCCCCACCAGGAGAGGGGTTTTGGGTTCCAGATGGTCCATAACAACATGCTCACTACAACTTCTCAGTCTTCATTTCCTCACCTGTCAAACAGGGATAGAATACGTTTCTCACAGGATGAGGGTGAGATTAAATAACTTATATAAAGGCATCTGGAACACTGCTCAAATGACGGCAGCTAATATTTTGCCAAACGATAATTTACTATTATTTTGTTTAGGACATGTGGTGGCTTTGTAATATGTCAGCTTGGCTAGGCTGAACTACATTTCATAGAATTCCCTTTCCTATATGTTTCTGGTTAGGCTATGCCAACAGAGAAACTCTTGTGTGAGATTTGGAAGTTAAGCAGCTGCCATTTTGTCACTCACAAAGGTTATCCTTTATCCGCTGGTTCACTTTGTTGGTAAGCAATAGTGGTCAAGTCTACAGCAGTTCTACCTTCCCGTGGCTCCTTCTTCAGCTTCTCCAACTTCCAGGCCAAATGTGTGTTTAGTTCCATGACAGAGGGTGCCAGCTTCTCTTGAAGGACACACAAACCATCCAGTCAGAGGCAGTGGAACTGACACTGATTTATATCCTTCCTCATAGGTTCCACTTTATGCTTGTAGGTTCCAGCTTGTCCTTTTTCTCACCTGCACTTGCCAACTATCTTTTCCAAGGATTTCAAACTCCATCATTAGACACAAAGATGATAGCCTCGCAGACTCCTTACCCAGCTCCCATAATTGTAGAAGGTTAAATCGCTCCCCCCTTACACACACACACACACACACACACACACCCCTTTAAGGGGTTCTACTTTTCTCATTAGTCTCTGACTAATAAAACCAGACCCATTCCTTCATGACAAAAACTCTCAGTAAATGATGTGTAGAAGGAAAGTGCCTCAACACAATAAAGGCCATGTGTGACAAACCCACAGTTAACATTATATTGAACCGGGAATAGCTGCAAGCCTTTTCTCTAAGAACTAGAACAAGACAAGGATGCCTACTCTCACCACCCTTATTCAACATGGTACTGGAAGTCCTAGCCAAGCAATTAGTCAAGAGAAAACATAAATAAATAAAGGGCATCCAAATTAGAAAGCAGGAAGTCAAATTGTCCCTGTTTGCAGAAAACGTGATCTTACACATAGACTTACCTATAGACTACCAAAGAACTGATGAAATAATTCAGTAAAGTTGCAGGGTACAAAATCAATATACAAAAATCAGTAGTGTTTCTATATGCAATGAACAAGCCGAAAAAGAAATCAGGAAGGCAATCCATTTACAGTAGTTATAAAACAAAAAACAAAACCTGAGAATAAAGGTAACCAAGGAGGCAAAAGACTTCTACAGGGAAAACTACAAAACTGATTAAAGAAATTGGAGAGAATGCAAAAAATAAAAAATAAAAAGATATCTCATGATCATGGTTTAGAAGAATATTGGAATTAATGTTGTTAAAATGACCATACTACACCAAGCGACCTACAGATTCAATGCAATCCCTATCAAAATACCAATGACATACTCCACAGAAATGGAAAAAAAAAATCTTACAATTTGTATGGAGCCACAAAAAACCCTGAATAGCCTCGTCAGGGAAAAGTAATCCTCAACAAAAAGAACAAATCTGGAAGCATAATACTACCAGTCCTACAAATATTCAAAGCTGTAGTAACCAAAATAGAATGGTATTGGCATAAAAACAGACACATAGACCCATGGGACAGAACAGAGAACCTAGAAACGAGTCCATACTAGAGGCTAGTATCTACAGCCAGTAGATTTTTTACAAAGGGGCCAAGGACATTTATTGGGGAAAGGACGGTCTTTTCAACAAAAGGTGCTGGTGAAACCAGATATCCCTTTGCAGAAGAATGAAACTAGACCCCTACATCTCACGCTTAATCAACTCAAAGTGAATCTGAGACCTAAATGTAAACCTGAAACCATAAAACAACTAGAAGAAAACATAGGGGAAACAACTTAGAACATTGATCTGGTCAAAGATTTCTTAAGTGAAACCTCAAAAAGCACAGATAACCAAAGCAAAAATTAACAAATGGGATCACATCAAGTTGAAAAGGCTTCTGTACAGCAAAGAAAATGACAGAATGAAAGGACAACCTACAGAACGGGAGAAAATATTTCCAAACTATTCACAATTAAGGAGGATTAATATCCAGAATACACAAGAAACTCAAATATCTCAACAGAAAAAAAAAAAGCAATTTGATTATAAAATGGGCAAATGATCTGAATAGACATTTCTCAAAAGAAGACATACAAATAGCCAACAAAGACATGAAAAAACTGTTCAACATCACTAACCATCAGGGAAATGAAAATCAAAACCACAATGAGATATCACCTCACTCCAGTTAGGGTGGCTATTATCAAAAAGACAAAAAGTAACAAATGCTGGCAAAGATGCAGAGAAAAAGGAACCTGTATATATTGTCAGTAGGTAAACTAATACAACCACTATGCAGAAAAGTATGGAGGTTCCTCAAAAAACTACAAATAGAATTATCATATGATCCAGCAATCCCATCCCATTACTGGAAATTTATCCTTTTTTTTTTTTTTTTTTTTTTTTTGAGACAGGGTCTCACTCTGTCACTCACTCAGGGTGGGGTACAGTGGCATGACCTCAGCTCACTGCAGCCTCAACAACCTGTGCTCAAGCGATACTCCTACCTCAGCTTCCCAAGTAGCTGGGATTATAGGCACGTGCCACCACACATGGCTATTTTTTTTTTTATTTTTTGTAGAGCTAGGTTTTGCCATGTTGCCCAGGCTGGTCTTGAACTCCCAGGCTCAAGCAGTCTGCCTGCCTCGGCCTCCCAAAGTGCTGGGATTATAGGCATGAGCCACCATGCCCGGCCCCACTACCAGGAATTTATACAAAGGAAAGGAAATCAGTATATCAGAGACATCCTCACCCCCATGTTTATTGCAGTACTATTCACAATAGCCAAGATATGAAGATATGGAATCAACCTAGGTGTCCAACAACAGATGAATGGATAAAGAAAATGTAGTATAAATACACCAGGAATGCTAGCAGCTATAAAAAAAAGAATGAAATTCTGTCATTCACAGCAACATGGATGGAACTGGAGGACATTGTGTTAAGTGAATAAGCCAGGCACAGAAAATTAAACATTCTCACTGCATGTCCTCCTTCATATTGGAAGCTACAAAAAAGTTGATCTCATAGAAGTAAAAAGTAGAAGGATACCAGAGACTGAGAAGGGTAGGGAAAAGACAGTGATAAGAAGAGATTTGTTTAAGGATACAAATTTAAACAGCTAGAAGGAGAATAGAGAATGTTCCCAACACGAAGAAATATACATGTTTGAGATGATGGATATGCTAATTACCCTGATCACTATACATTATATGTATCAAAACATCACTATGTACCCCATAAATATGTATAATCATTATATGTCAATTTTTCAAAAGCCCAGAATCTAAGTTTTCTAAACTCCCCCCAGTCTCCCTTTTGGGAAAGAAGACCCTTTGGAAATTGTTTCAAGGGAAGCATAAATTAGGGTAGAACTAGAGCTAATAGTTATGGTAACTTTCAAAATAATAGTTTTTTATAACTTACCTTTTAATTTTTTTAAAATAAAGAAAACTAGAAAAATAAAAATACCACAGTACTAACCACGACCTACCAGAAGCATAGTACATGAAATAAATGGGACCAGCATCTTCTGTTATTCATCCAGCATTGGCTCAGACTTACCCAAGGTCAGTGCCAAAGCCAGTGCAAGAAGCAACAAGATGCTTGAGCCACGAGGAAGAATTCCATTGTTTAAATCAAGCAAGAGCCCTTTTCAGTCTAGTTGCCTCAAAACTTAAGGAGTGAGGGTGTCCATCACACCCACGTGTACAGGGTGGGAATTCCTTGCCGTGTGCCTTTCTGCACGCAGAGCCTGGGCTGGGTCTCCTGTGGCCGCTGTTCAGGACAGTGTTCTCTGAACTTCCTCATTCCTGCCTTCTCTCTACAGGAAGCAACAAAGCAGTACATGTTGCTCCCTTCCCTGAGCTGCAGGGAACTCATTACAAGCAACACTGGCTAAGAAAGGAATCATTTCCACCCTGTCACATGAACTGAGATGGATTCAGGAAAACATGAGTTCATGTTGTGACTCTGTCAAGGCATCTCTCAGGATATGGAGACTCATTGGCTCTTTGACCCTCTTCCCAACTCTGTCTACAAATCTCTCTTCCTTGGACCTGCCCACCTGAAATGCTACCACTAGAGTCATTTATTTTAGGCCCAAATTACAACCATATGAGATAGTTTAATCATCTTTTTACCTTGAAACAGTAAGTAGAGATCCTCCCAGTAAAGAGTGGGAGGTTTAATGGCAATTGGTGGGAATGCTGGGGAGCTGTAGGATCCAGGCAGTAGAGCAGGGGAGCCCTACAGAAAGGCGATGAAGCAGTGGGAGTTCCAGGAGCTGCCACTGCTTGAGTGCCTTAAAGTCTACAGGTCAGGGGGCCCCTCAAGGTAGGAGAGAGCAAATAAAGGAATGTAAAAATGCTCTGAACTTTTCTTTGCCACAGCTTGGCCTAAGGCCACGTACCCTTCCTGTGTTTGTATCTCAGTCATTCCAAGGGTCAAGTCAGGGAGGGGCCTGGCCCACATTCTCTGTGATAGTAGATCAGATACTTCTGCTGTTCTGCCTTTCTCAGATACTTCTGATACTTCTGCCCACTTCTGATACTTCTGATACTTCTGCTGTTCTGCCATTCTCAGCCTCACCCCTGATTCTAACTGCAGTCTATGCTGGCCTCATCCTGACAGCCTCTTGCCTTAAGAGCCAGACCATGTCTTTTGCTTTCTCTATTTTGGGATTTCTACAATGCTGTGGACACTAATGGGAGCCCACTTAGCACTCACATATGCACGGCTCTGACTGTGAGGGAGTTAATGGCTCCAGTGTAGCCCTCAAACAGGGGCCAGTGGGAGCTGCAGGTGAATGCCTCTTCTGGTTGACCATCAGATAGACAACGCTCCGAGATTTTTTTTTTTTTTTTTGAGATAGAGTCTCACTATGTCGCCCAGGCTGGAATACAGTGGTGGGATCCTGGCTCACTGCAACCTCTGCCTCCTGGGTTCAAGCGATTCTCCCGCCTCAGACTCTCAAGTAGCTGGGATTACAGGTGCCTCTCACCAGGCCAGGCTAATTTTTGTATTTTTAGTAGAGATGGGGTTTCACTATGTTGGCCAGGCTGGTCTCAAACTCCCGACCTCAGGTGATCTGCCTGCCTCAGCCTCCCAAAGTGCTGGGATTACAGGCATGAGCCACTGCTCCCGGCCATGAGAGAAGGTCCTGGGAGGGATTAAGCTGCAGTTGCACAGCAATGGCCTCAATAACACACCTTATGTTGACTATCCCTCCTTCCCTCTCTCTCCCCAGTCCCTCACTTCTGCCCCCTGGGATCACCTCCCAAATAACTTCCAAATAAACCACCTGCACACCATCCCTTATCTGGGGCTCAGCTCTCCAGGGAGGACACAGGATAGGAAAGATAACATTTTTGTGTAACCCCAGTAAATGCCAGGGCCCTGTGGGTGCTCAGTCTCAGCAGGAAGTCCAATACACAGCTCAGCAAGCAATAAAGCTTTTATAAAAAGGAATTTCAGTCTTTACCAATCATAGAGATAGGTCAAAACGCATCCAACAATTTCTAAATTCCCCTTGTCCAGACCCCAAACCATCTCACAGCTACTCCAGATCCCTTTGGATACCATTCTAGCTCTTCTTCTTTTCCATCTCTTTTAATATATGAATGCATTTCACTTCCCTAGCTTAAATACATACAGACAGTCCCTGATTTATGATGGTGCTACTTAGGATTTTTCCACTTTACGATGGGTTTATCAGGGTATCAGATGCATTTTTTACTTCAGTATTTTTTACTTACAATGGGTTTATCAGGGTGTAGCCCCGTCATAAGCTGAAGAGTGCCCGTATCCACACAGCCTCCCGCTCCTGTCTTTCTGCAGAAGCTGTTGTGGATCTGCATCACTGAAGAGCAGCCATCTTCTTTCCTGGTGGTAGTGGAAGCCTGAGGGACTGCTGCCTCCCACCAATGCCCTCCCTGTCTAGTTTGTGGATAAGAGTCAGGCTGCAAGCTTCCAGAGCATCACAGTAGGGCCTACCCTGCATAGTGCCTAGAGTGAAGCCCACAGCAAACCTGCAGGGAGCCAGCCTTTTTCTGCAACAACATACATAGAAAATGAGCATTTTTGTGCCCTATACTCAAGCAAACGGATACAACTGCCACCCTAAGAGCTGAGGGGCTCCCTATCTTATTTGACAAAGCGTGACCCCCTTGCAGCACATCAGTGGGCTGACCGCCCCCAGTGGGGAAGGCTGCTTGCTGGGCACGCAGGCAGTGACCAGAGCTCTGACACCGTGGTAGGTCCTGGGAACACATGGAGAGCTGGCTCCCTCTCCTCCAGCTTCTAATGAACACAAGCACTTGCTTGACATTTTCCTGCACATTCTTACATTTGCCAACTGCCTCCCTGCCCCCATCCACACATTCCACAACATGGCAATTAATTGTTCTCTGCTGTTCAGCAGCATTGGTGTGCACAGCCACAAGTGCAGTCGTGCTTTGTTCCTGGTTTAACCAGTGGCTATCTCTGGCTGTCCCTCAAAAAACAGACAAAACCAGCCAGCTGCAGACCCAGCTGTCAGCGAGCCCGACACTGGCATTCAAGTGGCCGCAGGAGAACCCATACAGTGCCCAGAGAGAGCCCATTCTTTTCTTTTCTCCTCTTTACAATTGACAGGCTCTGAGGAAGGAAACGTGAGCTCTGGGCTTGGCAGCGGGGCAGGAGGCTCTTGTTAACAGCTTGCCTTCCTGTTTATATGGGGTCTGGCAAAACTGTTAATTTCTCTCACGGAGGTGACAAATGGGAAACCCAGAACCGCCAGGGAGCAGCAGCCTAGAAAACAGCCCAGGCGTGACTTGTTGAAGCAAGGCCAGGGGACTGGAAATGGGTGGGCAGGGACTCTCGTAGGTTCCCGGGCCCACTGGAGAGGACAGCCACACTCAGCGGTCCCTCTGGAAGAGGCACTGAGCCTGGCTGTGTGGGCATGGCTCTGCCGCTGCCGTTGCCCCAAGACAGGACAGACACAATGGGGTGCCTGTGGTGCGGCTCAGAGGCTGCTTCCCAAATTAGCATCTGTGTTAGGACCTGCCGGGTCTGTCCTCACCATCCTTGAGTGGTCCTGGTCTGGCTCAGAAGCTGAAAATACGCCCAGGAACTACACCAGGGTTGGGCAGCCCCCTTCCTGCTGCTTCTCCTGCAGCATCCTAAACCCTTGGCAGTGCTTCTCCTGCTGCTTGCACATGGAAAGCACCTGGAGAACATCAGGTTTAATTGTTCTAGGATGGGACCTGGGTGCTGATCTCTTTTAAAAGCTTCCCAAGTGATTCTAATGGGCAGCCAGGGTGGTGAACCATCATCAAGGACAGATTGCTGTTGCTGTTGTTAGTTTCATTATCAATCATTATTATTATCTGTAGTTAAATGCTAGCTTATTTCAAAAGCCTGTTTGCAGGGGTGGGATAGAGGCAAGGAATGAAATGAGGAAACAGATTCCAACAGTAAGAGCTCCCCAGAAGGTGAACAATAGCTCCAGTTTAACTGAGACTGGGGATATAGGTTTAGGGCAATTTTCCTGGGATGTGGAATTTTCAGAGCCAAAACTAGAAAAGTCTGTCACGCTACCAGCCCCAGGGCACTCTGGGCTGTGTCTCCCATGGGTTCACCAGCTCTCTGAGCCTCTTCAAGGGCTAAAGTCTTATTCATGTTTGTATTCCCCAGTAGCTGCCGTACAGCAGGTGTTCATTATCTAGTCCTGAATTTGCTGCCTCCTGTTTAATTCAACAAAGGCTCCTTAGCTGCTGCTATTTTATGTAGGAATGTTACCGTGCTTTCATGGCCTGGAGAAAGACATAGTATTATTTGTTCTGGAGAGAGATGCAGCTTCGGCGTGGGTTGAAGAGCAGGTTGTGGGCTGAGCTTTGGGAGAGATTTGCAAGCCTGTGGACGTGGAATGCTGTGGCTGCAAACATTTCAGGGAAATGGAGCTATTCTCACCACAGATATAGATCTCATTTAAATATCCCTCTGCACACAATTTTCCTATCAAAGCAACTGGACTGCAAAAATGAACTATTTTGGAAGTTTTGTCTCTTATAAAAGGAAAATCAGGATTCTCCTTTTTTGCTTCAGTTTTATTCAAAACAAGTAAAATAAGGGTTTGTGGAGAACATGGCAGCTCCCTTCTCAGGCTCTTTGAGAACTCTCAAAGCCTGACAAGCAGGCCTTCCTGAAACTCACAGTGAAGGCCTCTCTACCCCACCACTCTGGCCCCTCCCCATCCTCCGTGTGGCCTCCCTGGATCCCTGCATGGATGGTCCTGTGGCTGTGCAGACTCCTTCTCAACTCTGTCCAGGAGGCTCCCACCCAGCCCCTTACTTCCACTCTTTCTGCAATGATCAGCTAAGCTTGGGATCCTCCAGGAAGACTTACTTCCTCCTCTCTCTTCTGAAAGTTTCCAAAGCAAGCAGAGTCTCTGCCACACTGTCCAGCGTTCCTCTGTGATCCCTTGTGGAAGTTACCAGGTCATTAGTTCCACCAACATGTCCTTTGCTGATACAGTCTCTGCCTACCAGCCCCAGTCCTGGTATTCCTGGGACTGTCTGAAAATCTGCATGGCTGCGGTCTGCCCACCTGCTCACCATGATGTGTAAACAGTAGGAAAGTATGCAGACGAGATATTTAGTCAGCAAGAAGCCTGGGGAAGCTGCAGTCCTCTGCTGCTTCCCTCACTCCCAGAACTGAAACAGGGAGTGGGGAGGAGGGGTACAGTTGGTTCTGCAGCCAAGAGCCCTTGGGTGGGAGTTCTTTGATGTGGCTACTTTCCCAGGAAAGGACATCTCTGCATCCCTCCAGAACTCCCAAGGGGCCATCTCTGCTTCAGCCTACCATCTCTGCTGCAGTCCCTACTGTGTTCTCACCTCCGAAGTCCTGGCCAGATCCTAAGCTTGGCCCACAGGGAGCAGCTGACCCTGGAATCAGGAACCTTACTCTGAATTCTGGGTTCTGGCAGTTCGGTTGGGTGCTCCTAGTACCTTAGTTTTCTTATCCAGAAATGGGGGTTAATAATAGCACCTACTTCACTGGTATTCAGAGGATCAATTGACCTACTTCTGTTAAAACAATTAGAACAGTGCCTGACACATAATAAATGTTGGCTATTATTTAACATTCTCTTAATGGAGGAGAGGGAGGAGATGGCAAATCATCTCTAGGTGAGAGGCCACCTGAATTTTGTGAGTCCTGCGTCCTGAAGTTTTCCCATCTCTGAGTTTGGTTCTTATCGCTAGAGGCAGTTCTGGCCTCCTGAAGAATCTCTCAGTCCAGACACTCCTGAGTTTCTTTCTGTGTGTGTTGTGTCTCCAAAATAGGCCAGCCATGGCCGAGCTCTAAGAAAGTTGCCTTTAATTGCCACCTTGACACAGTCCACTTCTAATTGTTTTGAATGTGTTAATCTTGATATCTTAAACCTCCATGTGCTTCTTGAGGCAAGCAATTCTGTCTTGTGCATTTTCTTGATCTCCCAACTATGTCTAACATAGTTCTAGGCATTGGTTGAGTGACACATTAAAACCTGGGAGAACCCAAAAACAATTTACCACCCCACTGCCCAGTGTCCATGAGACCAGAAATAATACTGAGGAGACCCCCTTGACCTTCAGCATCTGAGTCTGGATCAGGTAGGTTGGAAAATACAGCTGCTTTGGATTTTGGGAATTTGGGAGAGTGGAGTGACAGCCAGCAAAACTTCCATCCCCAGCAGACTAGCCTCTGTCCACTCTCTAAGGTTTGGAGCGATCCCAAATAGCTTCATTTGGGAGACAGGGGAGGCGCCAGCCAGAGTCAATAAATAGATACCCTTCTCTCCCTCGATTTTACTTCCTCAGTGGTGCATGGAAAGCCTGGAGTCTGCAGTAATCAAATAGACATGGACCAGGAAGAGGCTCTCATTTGAGGCTGCAGGGAAAGCCCCAAGACTCTGCCATGGTTCTTCATGCCCATGCTTCTTTGGCTGGAAAGGGAGCTGTTTGTGACATTTCTTGTGTCCCTCTCACATTTCAGAGCTTTTGTTGGAAAATGCTTTTAGATTAGCATTAAGTCTGCATTATCCTTTAAAAGACTGGATAAGTAATAAATGAGCTAACCTATCCTATTTCCCAAAAAGAATTCGACATTCCTCCCACTTCCCTGAACAAAATATCTGTATTCCCACCCACACTCTCAGCGACCTGCTGCCGAGGCTGAAACCCCGCCAAGGTTGGCTTCAGCACTACTGCTCCTGGGGCTTTGGGCTGCTCCCCATTCCAGCCAGGGTCCTTGACTCCGCATCTGAGTTCTTGCTCTGTTCCAATATAGATAAAGGCATGTTAATGGGGCCAAGAGTCCCTCTGCCAGATGGGCTGAAACACCATAGACTGACTATAGTCAGCAGCCCATGGAGAAGAGTTCAGACATTAAATGCTTTGCTGTGCAGAAGTTGTCAACAAACAGCAAGGCACACCAGCCCGCAGCCACTATCCATGCCATGTTTCTACCCTGGCTTCCAGCCTCAGCCTTGCCTCCTGCCCAAAAGGCCCTCCCTTCTCCTAGGCAATGGACAAATTCTACTCTTTCAAGATTCAAACCAAGCTCCTCCCCCTCCCCAGCACTTCTTCAGGATAGTTGCATTTACTGAGCACCTACTGAATTCCAGGAGTGGATTAGGGATTCAGATACAAAGATTAAACTCCCCAGCCCTACCTGCAAGGAGTTCCCAATCTGGGAAGCAATCTCTGACCATTTCAGCCCACAAGTGCTATCCTTCTTCGAACTCCTTCGAACAAGAAGTTTGAAGTACAGTGTAGATCTCACAGAATCATCAGTCTTAGAAACAGAAGGAACCTCAAAAAATTCATCTAATTGGTCCACCTTGGCTGTTGTTAATATTATCCCCAACTTACAGACAAGTTAACGGAGCCTCTGAGAGGTTAAGAGCATTGTCCAGAGTCACAGAGTGAGCTGGTGGCCCTTATGTGCTCTAACTGCTCTCTGTGTTGGTCTTACTTCCCCAGTTGGTCTCTAAGCTTCCCAGGAGGGGCCAGGACATATTAACTTTCCTGCCTATAGCCTTTCTGCCAACCCTCCACACACATTAAGTGCCTAATAAAGACTGGTGACTTGCTGATTGCTCATGGGTCTCTCTCAGCTCCTCAGGTCACAGGGCCCAAGGGCACTACCTGGAACCTGCAGTCCAGACCCTGCATCTGGAGAGAGGCTGAGCTTCCTCTCCATTGCTCACATTCCCTTGGTGTGGCCTCTTTTTGAGAAGCAGCAGCCTGTAGCCCCCAGGAGAGGGCCTACACGTCACTGTTTGCAAACAGGCTTTGCTTTCTCTAAAGGCTCTGTTCTCAAGACAGGCTCAAGTGAGCAGCCCTTGGAACTGGAGTGGTTAAGATAAATAAGGGTGTTGGTTGCAGCCTTCCTCCTCAGAGAAAATGAAGTTGACCTTATCTCTTTCCCATGAGCCATCTGGAGAACAGAAGATAATAAAGACAACTGAATTTTCCCCTGGACCGTCCTCTGGCAGCTCTTTGTGAGGGGCTGTGGTGTTGCTGGGAGAATGCAAGAAGGTGAAGAAAAGCTGGTGGGATTGTGCATGCTGCTTCAAGGTGGACCCCACCCCCAGTGGTGGGCCAGCCACAGTGAGTGACTGAGGACCCTGTGTGCCTGGGCCTCTGGCCAAGGAGGTGAGGCCTGGTTGTCATCCAGCTGAAGGCAGCTGTGCTTGTGAAAATGTTCATCTCTCGACACTGCACTCACCTGAAATACTACAGGCCATGGCATGAGCCCAATCTGCTCATGCGTGTTTATCCCTCCGAGGGCAGCCATATCAGGTGGGGGAACTGAGGAAGCAGGAATTGAGAACTCTGCATGGGAACATGTAGATTTCAGGATTCAGATCAGAACCTTACAGTAGATTTGTCTTTGAGTTCAGAACCTTACAGTAAATTTGTCTTTGAGTTAAATGGAACATTTAACTCCCCCCAGAGCCAGCCCCAGGATCCTGTGAGTTGGAAGAGGAACTTTAGGACCTTGGAATTATACCCTAGGGGTGGAGAGATTGAGAGAGAAGTGGTCAAAATACAGAGGAAAGGTGCCCCCAGCCAAGGATTAATGAGTGTAGTGGGGGAAGCAGACTAATCAAGATGTAATTATGCCAAAGGGAAACAAACCAACTAATGGGTGTCTTCCTAGAGCTCTCAGACCTGAAGGAAGGAGCAACTTGCTGGCTTCAGGGGTGAACTTTTCTATAGGGGCCAGGAAAATGAGAGGACATGCTGGACATGTGGATTCAAGGCCCTGGGACTGGAGTGGGGATGGACTCGCTCAGGGGCTGCGGAAAGGGAAAGATCAGACAACCTGAAACACACTTGTAGCCAGCCAGTAAGACCCAGGCTGCCCAGACAGCTGATGGCCAGGAGACAGCCTGTTTCTAGAGCACCAGACGCTGCCTCTTCCCAAAGACTGCAAAGCGTCAGCCAACAGAAAAAGCCACCTGGGCCTCCTTGCACACTTTCTATGCTCAGGAGCCAAGAATGTGCCTCCTTCTGTCCTGTCTTCCTGACCTCAGCAACTACACTCAGAAGAACAGCCAGATAGTCTTCAAACTGCTGTTTGCCTCCCAACACCTGGCAACAGGCAACAGGCAGACTGATGAACCAAAAACTTTAAATGTTTGTTTTCTTTAAATAAAATTCCTTGGAAAGATCTCTGAAAGTGAAGAGAAGAAATCCTAATTTGGTAACACCATTGAATGTTTGCATTTTCTAGGGCAATTCAATCTCTGGATTTTTAATTAAAGAAAAAAGAAAAGAATTAGCTGGAAAGATCTCGCCAAGAAGCTAAATGAGCCCATGCAGTTTGAAAATGAAAGTGAAAAGTCTCAGCAGAGTTTGTACTTCCCCAAGATCACACATGTGACAGAGTCAGGTGACCTCCCAGCCTTGCCTAACGTGTCATCCCACCCTGATTCCATCCTGGGTCCTCTTTGAGGGAAGAGGTTAGCAATCTCCACAAGCCCAACCAGTTCTACTGGGCCTGAACCCGAGGTAAGAATATGCCACTAGCCAATTTAGGTATGTACCTTCTTCTGTACTAAGGGTTGCCTGTATAGCATATACATTTACACTAAATAAAAAATTTAGTGTGTACCTGAAATATTGTAAAATGCATTTGTACCTTTCCTGGAACAGTAAAGGTATTGTTTGGCTTGGCCATCTGGGGATGCAATGACAGAGGGTAAAAGAGGTGGGTGGCTGCCATGGCTGGGCCTGACATGGCATAGACCCTAATTGACCCCATGGTCTGCATTCAGAAATTGGATATGGGGGCTTCTAGGTTACCTTTGGTTCTTGTTCCAAGGACAACATTAGGCTCTGTCAAACTCTGCTAGCTCTAGCTACCATGCCTCTAGCTAGTCCCCTCCCACCTCTGAGTCATCCCCCAATTATCTGACAGCCACACTTGATGGGCTCCAGCCCCCTGAGTCGGCCTTGCTGGCACACAGAAATACAAGCATCCTTGGTTTCTTCCACATATATGGTACTGTCTGCTTATCAGCTGAACCGTAAGGGTCTTGCAGTCTGAGACTTTACTCTCTGGTTCTCTCCTGTGTCTCCAAGTTCTCTCTGTGGTGAACACTCAGTCCACTGTGACAACCCTCCTCCCCAACACCCACAGGCACCCACATGCACACAGCTCTATCTAGCAATCTAGACGTTAAATGTAGATGTGACGAAAACATCAATAGCTCAAGTCAGGGCCCCAGCTGTAATTCCAGCTGGAAGCCACTGATATTTTAAGGGGCCAAACATGACTATCCCTTGGACTTCAGGCAAAATATCCAATGAAGATGTAGAGTCCCGATCTTCTAATTTTTACGGTCTTTTCCACCCTTTGAAAACCTGACAGGGTGTAGGCTGGTCCAGGGATGTGCTGGCATACCCTGCCCTCAGCCCTCCTGAGGCTAGAGAATACACGGCCTTCTCTCTTTGCTCAGCCCTGGGCCAAACCGCAGCCTCTTTAAGAGCCAGTCAGTAGGGCTGCTGGCTGCCTCTGCAGAGTCACGTGGGAGAGCACCAGGATGGGGCCCACCCAGCAAGGGTGAAGTGGAAAGGGGCTTTCCTAAAGGAGGGAAAGGGAATCACTCCAGCCCCCTGCACAATTGCAAAGCCACACCAGTCTCTGGGGCTACCAGAGTTGGGGGTACCAGAGTACCACTAACAACTCCTCAACCCTAAGCCTTCCTAACCAGACCCAGCAGAGGTCATGCTGAGTACCCCGAGGATTTGCTTCCTCTGAAACACGTCCTAATTCAACAAATACTTGGTTTCACAATTCACATCTGTTCTCTGATTAGAAGAAAAAAGGAGAGCTATGTCATGCCCACAGTCTCCTGCGGGGAAGCTCACCCACCGCCCCAAGCCCTGCCACCCGGCCTTGCAGAGTGTGTGAACCTCTGAGAATACTTGGCCTCCATGCCTCTGGAGCTTAGAGGAGCTCCTTGGGCTAGAAACCCTGACTCTCCCAGCCCTGAATCATCATGCAGCCCCACCTGGCCCTGCAGCCAGAAAACAGAGCCGCTTACTTTCAACCAAAGGGACGCACAGTTTGAGAGGATTCAAACAGGATCATTACTGCTCAGTCTTTCAGTGAGACTAAGCAGAACAAAGCAGGACTGAACCAGAAGAGACAAGCGCTCAGTTGGCACCTGAGGCAGAGCCCGCTCTATCTCTGGGAGGCCTTGGCTCCCGGGTGAACCTTCCCAGAAGTGTTTTGACAAAGACACTAGAGAAGTCTCTATAGTGCTTCCAAGTTCACATGTTCATAGAATGTTAAAGTAGGAAGGGACTTTTTGTGGGACTTTCGCAAGTCCTTTCTCCTTTCTGGGCTGCAGTTTGCTTATCTACAAAATGAAGGGATTGGACTAGATCTGTGGGTCTCAATCCTGTCTGCACAAGAGAACCACCTGGGGATCCTGCAATCATGGGCATGGGATGTCTGTGATAGCTTCAAAGTAAACAAGGGGCAGGTGCTTGGGTGGGGAGGAGTGGGCGGGGCAAATGCTGCAACAGGACTGGCTAAGTGTTGAAATTGTTTAAATGGAATAATAGGTAAATGTGGGGTAAGAGGGTGGGATCATTCCATTCCCTGTTTTTCAGAATAAAAAGTTAAAAAAAAAAAAAAAAGGAAAAGAAAAACCAAACCACTGATGCCTGGGTCTCACCTGGAACCTATTAAAATGAAATGTCTGGCAGGGCGCGGTGGCTCACACCTGTAATCCCAGCACTTTAGGAGGCCGAGGCCGGTGGATCACGAGGTCAGGAGATAGAGATCATCCTGGCTAACACAGTGAAACCCCGTCTCTACTGAAAATACAAAAAATTAGCAGGGCGTGGTGGCGGGCGCCTGTAGTCCCAGCTACTCAGGAGGCTGAGGCAGGAGAATGGCGTGAACCCGGGAGGCGGAGCTTGCAGTGAGCTGAGATCGCGCCACTGCACTCCAGCCTGGGCAAGAAAGCAGGACTCTGTCTCAAAAAAAACAAAATGAAATGGAAGGTCTAAGGGCTCGGGGTCATGGAATTGGTGTTTTGAAAAAGGAGTCCCCAGGTGATGCCAATATGCAGCCAGGATTGAGAATGTTGGACGAAACACTCTCCATGGGCCCCGCATGCAGCTGAGCAGTTGAGCCACTCAAACCTTCCACCAAGCTATAGCAAGTCAAATTCAGGTCCCACTTGCTTTTACCTTCTACTGCTGTAGTTCCTCCTCTCAGAGGAGAGACGATGGGCGGGGTCAGCGCAAAGCCCTGCCAAGCTGCAGTCCCAGGTCCTCCAGTTGGTCTATTCTGCCCCGAAAGGTGGAGTCCTCAAATAGGCTGATTCCTAAGGCTTCCAGGGCCAAGTGTGCCAGCTCAGGGAGGGTGGCATCTGCACCTCCAGGAAGTTCCAGACAGGACCAGTCCCTCTCCCCCCATACGGTGAGCCTGAACTTAGCCTCATTTTCTGTCTCCTCATGTGGCCAAGTAGGCCTCCCACCTCTCTGAACACAGCAAGTCACACTCACATCGCATTTAGTTTAACTTCCCAGCCGACGCTGAATGTTCCTGGACTGTCTCCCAATATCCATTTTCTCCCTTTTGCACTTCAGCATCTGGGACCAGCAGGCAGGAAGCAGGCTCAGCTTGGATTTCCACTAAGGATGCTCAGCTTCCAGGGGCCCCTGTGAGAAAGGTTCTGCTTTCACTGTCTCCCACCCCAGAGCACCAGCCACAGACCCCCTCCCCCACCACTACCACCCTGCAGAATCGAATCCTACTGGCTGGAGTTTATCCTTCACTCATTGGTGAAGAACTGTACATTCCAAACTCCTAGAAAACTTTTCAGAAGGTTTCCTCCTTCTCAGATCCTTTGTCCTTTATCAATGACAAGGGAGATCTGCAGGGCAGTGGGGACCCCTCTGGATTTGGGCCTTTCTGAAAGGCAGGAACTTCTTGAGTTCTGTTGTCCCTTTTGAACAGAGGTACTTCCTACTGCCTTTCTCCAACTAAAACTGGCTCTCCAGTTTGGCATTTGAGGCCTTTCCTGCCTCATGTCCCATTATTTCCCTATTTTTAAAAAATTAAAAGACTTCTGCTTTCGCCTGTCTGGTCAGCTTATGCCCCCTACCCACCTAAACGTACTGGGTACCTTTCTACATCCAAGTATCTGCTCTTGCTAGTCCTTCTGTTTTGAATGGATTTCCCTTTACTTTATCTGCCACCTTAGTATTTTTCAAGTCAAATAACAAAAATAATAGAGGTTCAAACTTCTTGAGCATTTGAGGGACTTTAAAACAAACTTCTTGAGCGCTTACTGTGTCAGTGCTAAGTGCTAAGCACCTTATTTATATGTGTCTTCTCTTTTACTCCTCACAAAATGCTGTCTTTTTTTTTTTTTAATATAGACAAGGTCTCACTATGCTGCCCACGCTGGCCTCAAACTCCTGAGCTCAAGCTATCCTCCTGTCTCAGCCTCCCAAAGTGCTAGGACTACAGGCCTGAACTACTGTACCTGGTCGCTGAGTCACTTCTTAAGAAACTTTTCGTTTTGAAATTTTAGACTTACAGAAAAGTTGGAAAAATAGTACAGAGAGTTCTGTGTACCATTTCCCTCATGTTAACATCTTACACAAATACAGCACAATTACCAACACCAGGAAATTAATATTGGTACAATACTATTAACTACATACCTCAACAAGTTTCTGATGTTTTTCTCATGATTATGAAAGTGCCACTGCAAAATTATAACTGAGGCAGTGAAAGAGATCTGACGTAGCCAACTCCATCTTGCTTCTCACTTCCAAACTCTCCTTGTTCATTCCTGAGTGTAGGTCTCACTAACTTTGGGAGGAACTTAGTTTATAGTTTAACTCTGAAACAAAGACCCATAACAGCCCTTTCCCAAAACAAACCCCCTCCCTGCCTGGGGACTAGACTGCCTTTGTAGGACTAACAAGTTAGCCAAAAGATTAGAAATGATGGCTTAAGAGTCATGCAGCTGGAGGCTACAAGATTCTGACCCTCCCCAAATTGTTCATAGGGATAACATCTCTATTGTAAAACCTAAACTCAGTGCTTGAGATATTTTGCAGACCCTGCACTTGATGGATCAGCTGGCACGACCCAGATCAATAAACTGGCTCACTTGATCTATGCCACTCAGGAACTGACTCAGCACAAGAAGACAGCTTTGACTCCCTATGATTTCATCTCTGACCCAACCGATTAGCACTCCTGACTCACTGACCCCTGTCCACCAAATTATCCTTAAAAACTCCGATCCTTGAATGCTCTGGGAGACTGATTTGAGTAATAATAAAACTCCAGTCTCCCACATAGCCAGCTTTACATGAATTACACTTTCTCCGTTGCAATTCCCCTGTCTTGATAAATCGGCTCTGTCTAGGCAGCAGGCAAGGTGAACCCATTGGGCAGTTACAATTAGATGGAGGTTATGCACTTTTGGCAAGAATGCCACAGAAGTGATGTTTTGTCCTTCTTGGTGTGTCATACTGATGAAGCAGGATATTTCCCTGACCCCTTTGTGGGACTCATGACAGGGGTGCCTCGTTTACTCAGCCCACTGCTCTCAACTCCTCACAGGAGGTAGCGCACAAGTGAATGAGGTGAGAACTGGAGTGCATGAGTGCTGCTTTGGTGCTGGCAGGAGGGCCCCGCAGCAGCATCCAGATGGGGGCTGTGAGCCCTGAAGCCCCAGAGGGTGTGTTACAGTGCTTTTTTAGCTCTGCTGTCCATGGACAGCTTAAGTGTTAACAACTCAGTGGACCCTTTGCCTCGTCGCATGGGGCAACTGCCATCCACCAGCGAGGGCAAAGGGCCAGTGAGGCAGCCTTTTGTATCCACACCTGTGGCCCCTGAACTCTTGTCCAGTGTCCAGGAATGAGGTCACATGAATGAATTGAAGGGTGGTAAATGTGGAGAATTTTATTGCCAATGAAAGTGGTTCTCAGCAGGAAGGGGAGCAGAAAAGGGGATGAGGAGTAGGTCATCTTCTTCTGAAGTCCAGCCGTCTCCAGCCAGATTCTTCTCCTAAGTTACGCCATCAAGCTATCCCTCTGAAGTTAAGCTGCTTCTCTCTGACATCCAGCCATAGTCTCGATGTCAGCTGCTTCTCCTCTCTGCCAGCTGAGTCCAGGGTTTTTATAGGCACAGGATGGGATGGGGCAGAGCCATGGGTGATTTAGGAAAAGGCAACATTTGAGTGGAAAAACAGGAATAGAAGTTCTCACTTTGGGCCTTTCAGCTTGAGGGTGGGGTTTTCGCTGGGACCCGCCCTTTTCTGCCTAGAATTTCTCTACCTCCTGTCCCTATCACTAGCACGTACATGATACTGATTTGTCTTATTACAGGTTGTGTTAACCTTGATCACATGATTAAGGTGGTATCTGGTAGGTTTCTCTATAGTAAAATTATTCTTTTTCTTTTCATAACTGTTAATACCCTGAGGGAGACACTATGAGACTATGAATAGCCTATTTCTCCTCCAACTCCTGTCCACTTAATTTAGATCCACCTGCAGATCTTGCCTGCAGTAGTTATTACTATAATGTTGGTCTAATGGTGATTTTGTATTTTACAAGGGTCTGTGTTTTCCTCACTTTGTAGACAAGATACTGCAGCTCAGATCTGTAACTTGCCCAAGGTCCCAATGCTAATAATTGGCAGAGTCAAAACTCAGGCACCAAAGCAGTGCCTCTGACCCTAAGCCCTTTACTCTTGCAGTGGGGAAGTGAACCATATACTGTCTCATGGCACCTCTTATCACCACCTGATTTTCCTGTGTGTGATCTTCTCCACAAGACACACAGTTTCTGGAGGGCAGGGACCAGCTCCTATTTGATTCCCCCAGGCTGCTCCAGGCAAGGTCTGGTGTCACATAAGTGCTTGTGGACTGACTGGTAGCCGGAAGGATTGAAAAGGCCACCTGTGTTGAGAGGAGGAGGTAGAAACTAAAGAATATCCAGCTTCTTTCCTTTTTCCCAGCCCACAAGGTCACAAGGAAAGAGGTGGGGACATACCCAAATCTGGACAGAGGAAAAATGTGGGCAGGGCCTCTGCGGAGGGGCAGAGGGCTCAGGAGGGCAGACACCAGCTGGATAACAGATGGGAATGGGTGGGAGAAAGTTCCAGAGAAAAGGTAGAGAAAGGAGGAGGGACCATCTTATCTAGTTCATCATTTTCCAGGTGAGGAGGCCAAGACCACATTCTAGGGCTTTATTGATTATAATCAGACCCTCAAGTGCAAAGTAGGGTTTATTGAAAGTATTCAGGGAAGGAGTTCACTGCAACTCATTGGTAGGAAATGTAGCCTTGAGGAACCCTTTCAGCTCAAGTGCTTCCCCTGATTGCCAGCGTTTCTGTCCCTCTAAGTTCACATTTATCCATAATCCAAATACTGAGTACCTTCCATGAGGTAGCACTGTATTGGGAATGAAAATGTAAGCAAAAGCAGAGGTCACCTTAGCCCAGTGAGGAGGGGTTTTTTTCTGACTTATCTTCCCTGCGGCCTATGGGTGGGGTAGACTAAGCCAGAATGAGAAGCCGAAGGGACAAGTGCACGGAAGGATGTCCTGCACAGTCCAGAGAAGGTCAGTGACTTGCTCAAAGTCACACAAGGCTGGAACTTGGGTCCTGCCGTGCTGGTTTCAGGGCTCTTCCTGTGCTCAAACATGTTCCTCATTCATCTTTATTTACTTTTTGATGCAGGGGGTGGAGGGTGGGGTGGCCTGAGATCCCTAATGGCAGCAAAGGGAGGTCAGAGAGCGTGGTGTGGGTGTTTATGGAGATGCACTTGAGTACAAAGCTGGGCCCCAGGCTGGGACCAGGGCTGAGAGTGACAGCTAGGCCTATGGGAGGAGTGCTGGATGGAGGAGAGAATTGTTCACAAGGAAGCCACAGGCTGAAAACACTGAGAAATAGCCTCCAGGGGCCAGCTACTGACTTCAGTTTCCAATTCCTGAATTCACCTCTTCTACAGTAATGCCAGCCCTCTGGCCCGACTGCCAGGGCTGAATGCCCAGGACCTAGACTTTGGTCTGCACAGTCAGAGGAAAGAGAGCAGGGCAACAGTGTTGAGTGGAGTGACTAACTCTGGATTGGCAGTGGTCCTGGGCTCTCAGCCCAGCTCGGCCATTACAGGCAGTGCCTTCACCTGTCAGGCTCTGGTTTACTTACTGGATGCAAAATGAAGGTGTGGGGCTGCTTCCAAGGTTTTCAGTCTGAACCACCAGGACAGCTAATGAGACAGTGAATTCCAGGCCCTCCTGAAATCAGGTTCAGGGGGTCTGGAATGAGACTCAGGGACGTGCCTTGTTAACAGATGCCCCCAGAGGGTTCTGGGCCATCCTCAGAAATGGCCCATCCTGGGCCACATTTTAACCAACAGGAACTTGGCCATCTCCGGGGTGTCTTAAGTTTCCCTGCAAAAAAACCAGGTTCCTTGGGCCAAGGAGAGGAAGACAGCTATTTTCCTGGTACCCACCGCCAGTCAGTGTGGGATGGGCCAGTGGGAGAAGAGACTGGGCATCCTCCATTGACCAGGCAGGAATGGCCAAGCAGGACACTAGCAGAGAACCAGAAAACCAGCCCTGGCAGTCAAGATTTGGGGATTGAACTGGAGGTGCAGAGCCTGCGGCTGAGGGCAAGCTGCATGATCTGTTTAGGTCTCTGAGGTCCCACTCATCTCCATCTCCCATTCCTTGGCCTGGCCTGTTTACCTTAAATCCCATCCAAACCAAAGCTCATTTGAACATATTGGTAACCAGGAAACAGAGTTCAGGACCTGAACCCTAAGAGCACTTTGTGTTTGCTCAAATTCCAGAAGATGGACAAGTTGAAGAAACTTCACAGGAGCCCAAGAGGCTGGCCAGAGAGCCCAGAACTCCGTTCCTCTGTGGGAAGGCACATGGTCTCCAAGTTATAGCTCTGTCTCACTGGGTATGGGCCTTCCAAAGCCCCGGGCAAGGGTTCCTTCCACCAAAATCCGTCCTCATCTCCCCAGCCACAGTCACCCGCTTTTTCCTCTACAACTTTGTCAGCCAGCCATTTTAATGTCCATCTCCTGCACTAGATGGAAGTACGGGCTGTTTCACCTTTGTTCTCTGTAGCACCTGGCACACAGCAGGTGTTCATCAAATTGAAAATAGCATTGAATGAGGCAAGGGTTCCAGTTCAAAAGGTTTTGTCTGGAGACAAAAGTGCTGAGGAGGGGACATGTGCAGCCCATATTAAAAGAACTTTATCTCAGAGTTTATTTCACTATTTATAAAAATAATGACTGGGAAAAAATGCGACCTTCAGGACTAAAATACCTGTTCTTAAGTTTATCTGATAGCCTCTGAGCAATCTGTTATGCATACAGTGGATAAAAATTTTTTTAAAAATACAAATATGGTTAACTATTCAGGTGGGATGCCCAGCCCTGATAACTGGCTTCCAGGAGAGGGAACATAATGGTGAAATGTGGAATTTTAAAGAGAGAGTAAAAGGTTTGTTGGGTGAGAGTAACTAATGGCCCTGAGACATTTATGACAAAAACTTGGGAGCACCGTGGCAGAAAGAAAACTAGAAACTCAGTGACTGAAACAAAGACCCAGCAGCCACGCTTGGGTGGGCATGGCACTCCATGGCTCCCTATGATGGCTCATCTCGGCTACTCAACTGCAGCCAAGGCAGGAGGGAAAACTGATCTACTCATGGAACCTCAACTCCGTCATCTATAAAATGTGTGCAGCAGTCATTCCTACCCATTGGTTTGTTGTGAGGATTAAATAAGATCACGGCAGGGCTGGTAGATGCTTTTCCTGAGACCAGAGTAAACAGTACCTTGGCCTGATTCATTATATGTAACTATCTACAGGCTGATGTAGAAGACAGAGGCACTATTCAGTTACTCACAGTAGCAGGCATGAGCCCCACTCTCCCCTATTTTCATTATTTTCTGGTTTTATGAAATGTTCCCCTTACTTTGCTTGCATAAGGAACACCACTTCATCAGGACCTGAGAAAAATCTGGTATTCAAAAATGATTATAAGTGGGGCATGGTGGTGCTCACCTGTAGTCCCAGCTATTTGGAGGCCGAGGTGGGAGGATCAGCTGAGTCCAGGAGTTCGAGGCCACAGTGTGCTATGATCACACCTGTGAATAGCAACCATACTCCAGCCTGGGCAGCATAGCAAGTCCCCATCTCTATTTTTACAGAATAAGTATAAATTCATTTAAAAATGAATATAGCAAAACAATATTTCTAAACAATATACAATGGCATTTGGGTTGATTGTATGCATTCTCTTTCTCTCAGGTTAGGAGCTTATGCAGACTACATGAAAATTAAGTATTACACTTTGTTTCATAAAATAAGTGTATAAGGCAGTCAGTGTGTAAAATAAGTTAGTTTGTAGTGATTAAAAGCATTAGCCCTGGTTAAGCTTCTTATAAAATCCCTTGTTGTGACAGCCTGGAAAGTGAGTTAATGAGAATTCTGATGCTCTATCAAATCAGTTGGTCAAGAAACTTGGTCAGAAGGTCAGAAACATGGCCCCTGCCTGAGAAGCAAGCCTCCATGACCCAAGCCAACCTGAGGACCAAGGCCTCAACTATTCCTTGAACCACGCTGACAATCAGGACATGCCGAAGAAACAAGTGATGTGGATTTCAGTGACGTACAGTAAGGGGCCCCTGAGGGTCACAACAAGGCCTGCCTCTTTGCAGCTGCAGCTGCTGCCCTCAAGAGCTGAGTCAAGGTGGAAGGCAGACCCCCCGACCACAGAAATGCTGCCTGATATTCACAAAACCCACCCCTGACTCCCAGTACCTGTGGCATTCTCCCTGTCATATCTGAAATGTCTCCCTCCAGGGAAGAATTATCCAACTATCTTACAATTTTCAGTCAGAAATTCTATAAGCAAGGAAACCACATGACCCAAAAATTATACTCCTAGATATTTATCCAAGAGAAGTGAAAACATATGTCCATATGAAGTCGTACACAAATGTTCCTAGCAGCTTTATTCATAATAGATTGTGAATCTGCCTTAAAGACTGAGGCCAAGTTTACTTCAAAACCAGAATTTAGTTTCTCCTCAAACTGTCTGCAGAGTTCCATCTTGGCATCGCCAGGGACTCTTTTGATTAGAGAGGACAAACACATCCAAGACAGCTTTGGACCAGCTGTCATGCTCACAGATGTCTGGGAACCCCAGAGCACTGCCTTGCCCTGAGTTGCTACAGAGATGGGCACACTGTCCAGGAGTAGCAAGAACCTCACCAGAAGGCTCAACTTATCCTGGGTTCTCTCCTTTAAACATTTTCTGGCCTTACTATCAAAATCCAAGGGTTCACGGTCTGAATCGCCAGAGCCAGGTTGCAGAGTGCAATGAGTCCCATTCAGCAGCATCCCATGCGTTACCACAATGCCTTGAGATGGGTCATGCTCTGCCCATTTTGCAGATGGGGGAATCAATCCCTGCAGAGGTGAGGTGACTTTCCCAAAGCCTCATGGCTGGTGGATCTTGGGCTGACATCGAACCCACGTGGTCTGGCTCCCACCGTAACTGAGGATGTGTGGAATGAACTGCTGAGAATCTCGGAGCTGGAGCCAAGACGAGCATGAGGGTCCGCTCCTGTGAGGACCCGTGCTGTAGATAGCTCTGTCAGCTGGGCCAGGCTGCATTTCCTGTCGTGCTCCATCAGGAGCAGGCTCACCTCACGGCCACACCTATGCCCATCAGCTGGACTTGACACCTTCCTGGGATCCGCCCAGACTAAGAGATGGGATTTTTAAAGCCTTGAGTTCTAACCTTGGCCCTTTACAGGAATTTGCTGAGTGATTCCTCACAACACCCTCTGCAGTAAGTGCTGTTAGCCTGCCCATTTAACAAGGGGAGGAAACAGGTAGAAAGGAGTGAAGTGCTCCCCCATCTTCTGCCACCCAGCTAGTAGCAAAGTCAGACGTAACACCCAGGTCTTTTTCTGACCCCAGATCTGGGCTCTAATCTCTGATTTCTCTGAGGCTAGAGAAATAAGCCATGAGGAAAACGTTGGTGCAACAAATGAAGGTCTTAGCTCCCTTGCAGCGGAATAGCGGTTCCTGGGTTCAGCGGCAAAGCAGTGAGGGTAGTTGAGGCTGCTGGAGGCAACCGCTCAGGCCAGGCCACAAATAAAAGTGAGAGCGCACCCAAATAAACTAAGGCCTTAATCAGAGGCTTCGTTCAGAGAGCCTAGCAGCAAAAGCTTGCTGCAGCCCCACAGGTGCTGGATGCTGAAGAGTTCCCACCAGCCTGGCTCAGCGCTCTGCACCCAGGCAGCCCACCTCACCCCCACCTTCCGAAGGTGGAACCACGAGGACTTCCGAATCAGATGCACTTTGGACTCTGAGATGCTCGGTAAGAAGCTCATTCCAAATCTAGAAGTTCACTGCTATCAGGATGTCCTTCTCAGAGCTTTCAGTGCACAAAGAAACGGACGTGTCTGCCTGCCCCTGAAGCCGCTATTCCTAACCATGCTACCAACCCAGGCCCAGCTCTCCCTCCCCGGCCTTCCCGCCGCGCCCAGCCCTTCTCCAGGCCCGCGATGGGGAGGAAGCCCGGCCAGCCTCCCAGCCCGCACCAGTCCACTCCTGGCTGCCACGCCCAAGGCAGTCTGGGCCTTCTCTAAAGCGAGAGCGCAGCGGGCCGGGGGAGAAGTGGAAAGACACAAACGGCTGCGGGGCTGGGACCACGAAGCAGCAGCCCCGCACTGCAGGGGGCTTGGCAGCGGTGGGGGGTTGCAGAGCCCTAACTCTTGGCCCGCCCAGTCCGGTGACCTTTTCCACGGGGGATGCTGGCCTCTGCTGGCCGCGCGAGAGATCGCAGGGTGGCTGTCGCCTCGGGAGAGCAGAGAGGCCAGGAAGCGGTGCCCGCCCCGGGAAGGGGCTGAGCTCTCAGGGCAGCAGCAGCCCGCGGCCCGGCCCCTGCGTGGAGGCGGTTAGCCTGGAGGGGAGCTGGGAGAAGGCAAAGACGGGAGGACCTGGGCACGAGGCCCCGAGTTTTGGTCCTGTCCCCGCCACCACCCTGGTAACAGTGCTAGCTACCTCAGCATCTCCCGGCTCACACGTGCTATCAAACGCCTCATATCATAGTTTCTAGAAAGGAGATGAGTCAGAAGAGGTGAGAGGTCTCTAGCACGACTGGCTCTGGTCTCCCTCCAGGGCCTACCTGTGCCTCCAGAAGACTTCCTTCAGCCTGATGTCCTCCTCAAGACCAGCCAACCCGGAACCATGAACTGGTGGGGCCGCGTGCATTTGACAGGTTACTGACTGGGTGGGCTGAATGATGGCCCCCAGGGACAGCCAGGTCCTAACCCCTGGAACCTGTAAATATTATCCTACATGGCAAAACGGACTTTGCTGGTGTGACTAAAGGCCCTTGAGATGGGGAGATTATCCTGGATTATTCAGATGGGTCTTAAATGTAATCACAAGGGTCCTTCTAAAAGAGAGGCAGAGGAAGATTTTGCTACAGAAGACAGACAAAGCCATATTACAAAGGAAGCAGAGAGAGGGAGGTTTGGAGATGCTATGCTGCTGGCTTTGAAGATGGGTAAGAGACCAAGAGCCAAAGAATGCAAAGACTGTGGCTCTGGAAGCTAGAAAGGGCAAGGAAATGTAGAGCCCCTGCAGGCTCTGCTGACTCCTTGATTTTGGCCCAGTGAAACTGATTTCAGACTTCTGATCTGCAGAACTGAAAGAGAATAAATGTGTGTTGCTTTCAGCCACCAAGTTTGTGGCAATTTGTTACAGCAGCCACAGGACGCTAATACATGACCCTCTACTCTCTGACTCTTGTACTCAGTACTTGGGATCAAACAGTGAATCAGACAAACCTCTATACCTCCCAGTGAAGTTGACCATCTGTCTGTCTCTGGATTTTAAAAAGGAACAGCCAAGTGGACATTTTTTCAAAGATATATGAGTGGTCAATAAGCACATGAAAAGAAAATGCACAAAATCATTAGCATTAGGGCAATGAAAATTAAAATCACAATGAGATACCATTTCATACTCACTAGGATGGCTATAATAAAAGTCAATAACAAATGTCAAAAGTGTGGAAAAACTGTAATTTTCATATATTGCTGATGGGATTGTAACATGGTACAACTAATTTGGAAAATAGTTTGGTAGTTTGTTTGGTTTTTTGAGATAGAGTCTTGCTCTGTGGGCCAGGCTGGAGTGCAGTGGTGCAATTTCGGCTCACTGCAACCTCTGCCTTTCAGGTTCAAGCAATTCGCCTGGCTCAGCCTCCCGAGTAGCTGGGATTACAGGCACCCACCACCACACCCAGCTAATTTTTGTATTTTCAGTAAAGACGGGGTTTCACAATGTTGGCCAGGCTGGTCTCGAACCCCTGACCTCTGGTGATCCACCCACGTCAGCCTCCCAAAGTGCTGGGATTACAGGCGTGAGCCACTGTGCCTGACCAGTTTTTTAAAGTGATCTACCCAAAATAAGCACATATTCCAAATACATGTGCATATAAGAACAGAAGCTATGAATGTTCATAGCTGCATTATTCATAGTAGCCCAAACCCAGAAATAAATGTTCACCATCAGTGAATGAAAACACGGTATTTGCAATGGAATATTACTCAGCAATATAAAGGAACAGATTACTGTTATGCTGCAACATGGGGGAGTCGACTCGGGAAGGGGAACATCACACACCGGGGCCTATCATGGGGAGGGGGGAGGGGAGAGGGATTGCATTGGGAGTTATACCTGATGTAAATGACGAGTTGATGGGTGCAGCACACCAACATGGCACAAGTATACATATGTAGCAAACCTGCACGTTGTGCACATGTACCCTACAACTTGAAGTTTAATAATAATAAATAAATTAAAAAAAAAAAAAAAAAAAAAGAACATTACACTAAGAGAAAGAAGCAAGACACAGAAGACCACATATTGTATTATTTATATGAAATGTCAAGAGGCAAATCCATACAGACAGAAAGATTAGTAGTTACCTGGGACAGGGACGGGGTGGGAATGGGAATGGGAATGGCTACAAGTAGAAGTATCTTTGGAGTGATAGCATTTTAAGGTTGGATCATTATGGTGGAACAACTCAAAATGAATTTTATGATATACAAATTAGACTTTAATAAAGCTAGGTTTTGTATACACCCAAAGGATTATAAATTATGCTGCTATAAAGACACATGCACACGTATGTTTATTGCAGCACTATTCACAATAGCAAAGACTTGGAATCAACCCAAATGTCCATCAGTGACAGATTGGATTAAGAAAATGTGGCACATATACACCATGGAATACTATGCAGCCATAAAAAAGGATGAGTTTGTGTCCTTTGTAGGGACATGGATGCAGCTGGAAACCATCATTCTCAGCAAACTATCACAAGAACAGAAAACCAAACACCGCATGTTCTCACTCATAGGCGGGAACTGAACAATGAGATCACTTGGACTCTGGAAGGGGAACATCACACACCGGGGCCTATCATGGGGAGGGGGGAGGGGGGAGGGATTGCATTGGGAGTTATACCTGATGTAAATGACGAGTTGATGGGTGCAGCACACCAACATGGCACAAGTATACATATGTAGCAAACCTGCACGTTGTGCACATGTACCCTACAACTTGAAGTTTAATAATAATAAATAAATTTAAAAAATAATAATAAAAATAAAAAAATAAAGCTGGGTTTTTTGTTTTATTAAAGGCAAGTCTAGGATATAGGATAATAAAGCCTCAAACCTCACAGGAGTATTTGCATTTTAAGAGAGGGACCTTAAAGATTTCGAAACCTATAGTATGATGGAAGGCCTGGTGACAGAACAGACCTGGGGACTATGGCCCAGCACCTCTCTGGATCATCCCGGTGGGCAGCCCTACCACCCTGTACCGCAGCTATGCTGTGCCACCTTTCACATTCTGGGGAGCAGTGGGAACAGAGCTGCACACTGTTCGCCTCATATCTTCGCTGGGGCTCAACATGGGAGCCAGTGCATGCTCCATACAGCCACGATTCACACAAAAGCACCCCGTGCCTGATGCCTCTGCCTTCCATGAGTCAGGCATGGAATCTGCTCCTCCCACCCCTAGAGCTGGGTCTGTGGAGACACTGCATTCCCCTCCTCTCAGTAGGGCTCTGCACCTCACCCCACCCGGCTCTCCCCAGCTCCATTCTGCCGACTAGGCTGCTCTCTAGGGAGGTTAAGATGTGGAAGCTGGACCAGGAGGCTGCTGCAGCAAGATCAGAGCTGCCAATCCCATTTAGCTCTGCATCTCTCAAGAACCTAAGGCCAGCTTAGAAGCACCCCTCATCCTGAAGCTTTCCTTGGAGTAAAAGAGTTCCTTCAAGTAAAAGAGTGCCCATGCCTGGCACTGCAGAGAATGTGGCCCTGCTTCCAGAAACTCAGGACCCACCCTGCCTAATTCGAAGTTTTTCTTCTTGATCTACTTTACAAATCTCTCCCACTCTTACCTCCATGAGACGCAAGCACATACAAGTATCTATTCTTTCATGGCATGTGAATTCCCCCACCCTTTAGCTCAGTCTAATAAAAGCAAGCAAACCGTGGGTGAGAACCATATTTAAGACCTCTAGCATCCTCTCCAATGGTCTCCTCTACAAAATGACAAGTGTAGGCCTAAAACAGAGGAATGGGAACAGCTCCACTTTTAAAAGTAAAGGAGTCAAACATTGCTGGTAGATTTTAAAAAGATCTAGAGGTTTTCTGTTTATTTTTTTAAATTACACATAAAAGGGTTTCTTTTATTTAGGGTGAAGCTGTCAGGCTCTAATAGCAGCCTGGCATAGACAGTGGCCAAAACAAGAACAGAAGACAGGATCTTGTAATACAAAATAAATACAAACTTGTAATCCAATAAAATGCAACCGATGGTGAAGGAAAAAGGAGGAGGAGGTCTCACCCTGCACCCAGCCTAAAAGGAGAGAAAAGTGCTGAGGCCAAGTAAGGTTTCTAAAACATGTTAACAGTTTTTTGTGTGTCCATCACTAAACTCATTTGTTAACTTTCCAAGTTGGTGCCGTGTGCTTCCTGCTCCCCTGGGCACCTCCTGCAGACCACACTCATCACTAGAATATCTGAGTCACCAGAGGTCTACCTCAGCCCATTGTTGGGACTACAGGCTGGGTCTTGATGCAGAACATACAGCATACAGGTCTTCTCCCAGGGACAGAGTCAGAAGCCCAGCATAATTTACATCATGGAGAACAAGGATGATGCACAGGATGGGACTAAAGCTGCTTCTTCCCAAGTTCACAGAGAATCTGTGTGACTTGATGGCACCTCCAACAGGAGACAAGGTGGTCCTCTCTTCCACCCTGCATTATAGACAGGCATCAGGGAGGCAGCAGGCCTCTGATTGCTCCCTCCAGACCTGTGGTTCCCAGCTCTGATGAACCTTCTTGCCCTGAGCACCTTGGCATGCAGCTTAGGTTGGCAGGGGGTGAAGGGAGGGAGCTTACAGAAGTCCCTCAGGTTGGCCAGGCACACGGACTCATGCCTGGAATCCCAGCACTTTGGGAGGCCCTGGCAGGTGGATCACCTGACGTCAGGAGTTCTAGGCCAGCCTGGCCAACATGGCAAAACCCCATCTCTACTAAAAATACAAAAAATTAGCCAGGTGTGGTGGTGCACACCTGTAGTCCCAGCTACTCAGAAGGCTGAGGCAGGTGAATCGCTTGAACCTGGGAGGTAGAGGTTGCAGTGAGCCGAGATCGTGCCACTGCACTCCAGCCTGGGCAACAGAGTAAGACTGTGTCTCGGGAAAAAAAAAAAGAAAGAAAGAAAAGAAATTCCTCAGGTCAAAAGTAGGTGCTGTAGGTGGGCACTCCTGTAATGTTGTGTTCTGACCCAGAGAATCTGCCTTCTTCATGTATGTTCTAGTCACGAGTCACACAAGACCAATAACTAACATATGCAAGATTGCAGTAAGCACAGCAACTCCAACCAGCGGGCCCAGGTAGTTAAGGGATAATCCAACTCCTGAAACACAGAGGAATTTTTTTTAGAGGGAACTAAGTGACAGGCCGAGAACTAAGTAACAGGGTGAGAGCCCATTCCCTTTCCTAATGGGCTCTCGAAAGTACCTTCAGAGATTTATGCTCTTATACCCATCCCTAGCATGTTGTCAGGCACATCATAGATAAATATTTTTTGAGAGAATAAACAAATGTTAACATTTAATTAAAAGCCAAAGCCAGACTTGGAACAAATGAACCTGGTAATATAAGGGCTTGCCACCTATTTTTGCTATATAGCTCCCTCAAGAACCCTGTGCATGCACACAGAGTTAACTTTGGAAAACGCCTAACATCCCTTTGTGATGCTGAATCTAAATTGCCTGAGAGCTGATGATTAAATATTTTTCATTTTATGCATATCAAAAATTGTTTATTTTTTAAAAGATTATTACATTTGAGATCATGTACCCAGAGAAGCACAAGGCCAGTTGTATTTCAGAATGTATTCTACCATCAGATAGCTTATATGGATGCAAAGAAATAGAAACTATCTTTAGAGCAAAATCCACAGAAGCTAGATGACTGCAACCTCCAGATGACTGACTCACAGACCCTGTTCCAACTTAACTCTTGTCATTGACTTATCTGGACACTTGGGAGGGCAGGGGAAGAAAAAAAACATGAAATATTTTAAATAGTCAGTTACATGTAGATTTCTAGCCATAAGAAATTCAATTACTATATACTGAGCTTCTATTTTATGCCAAACTCAATCTTCTCTTGACATATGCAAACTAAGAAACCCCCACCTCAAGAAAAAAAAAACTTGCAAATAGCATTGCAAGATTACCCACCTGCCCTTAGAGTCCAGTGGAAAAAGACTGTGCTAAATGGCATCTTTGCTGGGATTTCAGCATCTAACATTCAAAGATCTAAACAAAGCCTTCGACATCTAGTCTAATCCTTTGTTTCACAGGGATATTCAAGACCTGAGCACCAAGGTCACACAGCAAGTTAGCAAGATGGGAAATAAAAATCATGTCTATTGATCTGCCTGTGGCAGCACAGGCAGGTTACATTATTTCAGAGGTAACTGTACCAAATGAATTACCATCACCAGCAGTAAGTCCTTAAAAAGGCTAAGGGCATCCGTTAATTCATTACCAACTGCTCTATGCTGGACCCGCTCACAAGGAGCTCACATCGATTTTCCGGTGCAAGTCCCTGCCCAGTATAATCTTTGATAAGAAGAAAAAAAGCAAGACAAAAGCAAGGGTCACGAAGGAGCCTTGGGGAAACAACTGGATGCTCAAGTTAATTCCTACTCACGTCTACTTTGATCAGAGTCAGGAATAGCATACTATGGAAGTATTTCAAAGGCAAAGTTGCAGAAGAAAAATCAGCACAATGAACATTCTCATAGTAAATGATCTTACAACATGTTCCAAGTTCTAAAACAGTTCCTGGACTTTGTCTAGAACATTTTCCTTTGGAAAATGCTTTCTTTGGTATTTGTGGCCAAAGTCTTCAGAATAAGAGCTCCACCCTGACCTGCTCAGGGTACAGGACTTCCAGGAGATCCCAGCCGCTGGTAAATACAGCCAGTGGCAGGGTGCCTGGGCAACCGATACCTGGGCGGGGAGCATGCACACACAGCATGCCAAGCTGCATGGGGGCATGAACTTCAGTCCTCTTGGCAGCGAGGATCACCAGAGCTTTAGACCTGTCTCACACCCATTCACATCTAAAGACAGAAGAAATAGGCTGTTCTGGTCAGTCTCACTGTCTAGTCCCTTCTACCACACTGTCTCCCAGAGTGTCCCAAAGGCTCCTCTGCTGCTCTTCCTCTCTGTTGCTGGCCTCTACCTGTTCCTTGAACACACCACACACAACCCTGCCGCAGGGCCTCAACACCATCCAGAAGCCTCTTCCCCTGAGAGCTACATGGCTCTCCTTCATCATCTTCTCAAGGAGGCCTTCCTTCACCACCTTTTAAAGACTATTATCATATACATGTGCATACACAAAACCTTATTTATCCCCTTTATCTGATTGTTCTCCATAGAGCATATCAACTCAGATACTCTGTAATTTATCCAGTCTATCTCCTGATTAGACTGTGAAGTACACGAGGGAAGGGATTTGCCTTTTAGGTTTGCAATTGAATCCCTAGTGTCCCAAATAATGCCTAACCCATAGTAAAATGCAATACAATATATTACATACATGATGAATTAATAGCCAATTCTTCCTCGGGTTGAGGGACAAGCATAACATTCCCATGATGTAGACTGAGTAAGGGTCTGCTCTCCATGGGAAATGACGTGGCCTAGCATCAGGGGACTTTGCCTAGTTCAACCTGATCCTGATTGAATCATGCCTAATCCAAGTGTGGCACATGCTATTGACCACCAGCAGCCAAGAGACCTATCCATACCTTCAAGGAAGGGGCACCTCTTTGCCACCTTGTGGGTTCCTAGAGCATCCTCAGTGAGGGCCCTTATCTGGTAAGATGGGGGATCAGGCACATCTATTCCTTGAGACCTTGAGTGTAGCCAGGAAGCATACGTGACATTCACAGCGTCTTTTCTAGGAATGGTTTGAGAGGGAGGAGAAGAAAACAATCTAAACACCACTTGGTAAAGAAATGTGACATTGTTTTTAAAGACTCTGAGATTAGACAGTAAAGTTATGAAGCTATATTGTAGACTATTGCATTCATAAGGATTCTTTTCCACCAAGTAATTTCTTAATTCATCTCTGTAGAAAAAAAGCTGATTTTCACATGCAGGTTTAGCACAGGGCATGTTTTTGTTTATTTTTAAGAGACAGCGTCTCTCTCTCTCTCTGTCCTCCAGGCTGGAGTGCAGTGGTACAATCATAGCTCACTGCAGCCTTGAACTCCTGGGCTCAAGTGATCCTCTCCTGCCTCAGCCTCCTGAGTAACTGAGACTAACAGGTATGTGCCACCATGCTTGGCTAGCTTTTTTGTATTTTTTGTAGAGACAGTCTCGCTATGTTGCCCAGGCTGGTCTTGAACTTCTGTTCTCAGGAGATCCTCCTGTCTCAGCCTCCCAAAGTGCCAGGATTACAGGAGTGAGCCACAGTGCCCAGCCAGGGAGAAGATTTTTAATCATACTCTTCAAGACATTAGTGACCGTGGCCACAGTTCGTTGTGTTTTACCAGGCTTTTCTCCCATTTACTACAAAGGAAGGGAAAACTGATCAAGATCTTGTTTGACACTCTAGTTTTAACACTTTATGGGTATTTTCCCTTTATTTCAGGTAATTGAACTATAGTAGAACTATATATTTTCTCCCCTAAATGGAATAACTACAAATAACTCAAATTAACAGTTTTGAGACAGGGTCTCACTCCCATCACCTGGGCTAAAGTGCAGTGGAATGATCTTGGCTCACTGCAGCCTCTGCCTCCCGGGTTCAAGCAATTCTCCCACCTCGGCCTCCCAAGGAGCTGGGACTTACAGGTACACGCCACCATGCCCAGCTAATGTTTATGTACGTGTATTCTTAGTAGATATGGGGTTTCTTCATATTGCCTAGGCTGGTCTTGAATTCCTGGGCTCAAGTGATCCTCTCACCTCGGCCTCCCAAAGTGCTGAGATTACAGGCATGAGCCACCACACCTGGCCCAACACATCTTGAATAAAACTACTAAACCTCAAGAACACTTACTTTTCCATTCCAGTTAGCTTGCCTTCATCATTTTAGAGTGAACAGCAGTTGTTTTTTGTTTGTTTGTTTTTTCCGAAGATCTGCAAGCAAGAGTAGGGATTATGATGTTATACGACTATCTTTGTTTGTTATTAGAACTAGCCAAGAGACAACACATTGCTACCAACTGATTGTGGAGGCTGCCTTCGGATTGAGAATACTTTGGAGTGTTGCCAAAAAAGACCCAATGAACCATGGCATCATGTAGACCACTGTTGCTTATCTCTGTTAGGAGTGGATTCTTCTGAAGAGACTTTAAGAACAAAAGTTAAAGGCAACTAATTCCAGGAAAGAACTACTGAGTGGACATTTAGTTACTGATCATTAAAGTCAAGTCAGGTCTTGACAAAAAGTAAAGGACCTTATTGTCTTCTGTTCCCACTTTTGGTTGTGTTCGACTACCTGTGTCATCTGTTGCAGACCTCTTTGTTAGTTATGAAAGAAATAGGAAGACTCATAATGCCAAAGCCCACATACTCCAGGATCTATAGCAATGTTACAGTGTTCATCATTGTATACTACTACATAACTACGTCATTATAGTTATGTCAAAGGCCTGCAGGCTTGTATCTTTTTTTTTTTTTTTTTTTTTTTTTTTTGCATTGCTATTAGTCTTTTAGTGGCTACAAAGGAGTCAAGTAGATGATCTAATTTATTTGATCTTGTTAGCCACTCGTTTTAAAATTTACATAATAATCCTGTGATGAATATGTTGGTATGAGTTTTCCAAAGTTATATATTTCTGGGATTTCTACAAGTGGGATCTCTGGTCTGAGAACCATTTGGTTTTGGCTCTTAATATGTCTACTGCATTGTTTTCCAAGAGGCATATCACAGTTCACAATCCTGTAAGCAATGTTTTCTCATCACGACTAACACTTTATAGATTGTATTATAGGCCATACCCATGCACTGTTTGAAACTTGTCATGTTAACTCATTTAATCTTCACAACCACTTCCCAAAAACAGGTCAACCACCAGTTCAGAGAAAGGGTAACGATGCTGGTGCTGGTGACAATGACAGTAATAGTGTTCCTCATCAGTTAGGTCTCAGTGAGTTAGAAACGTTAGAACCAAAACCTTGTTAAACTTACATGTGGGCCGAGCATGGTGGCTCATGCCTGTAATCCCAGCACTTTGGGAGGTCGAGGCGGGTGATCACCCGACATCAGGAGTTCAAGACCAGCCTGACCAACGTGGAGAAACCCCATCTCTACTAAAAATACAAAATTAGCCAGCCGTGGTGGTGCGTACCTGTAATCCCAGCTACTCGGGAGACTGAGGCAGGAGAGTCGCTTGAACCCAGGAGGCGGAGGTTGCGGTGAGCCAAGATTGTGCCATTGCACTCCAGCCTGGGCAACAAGAGTGAAACTCCATCCCAAAACAAACAAACAAAAACAAACAAACAGACAAAAAACCTTACATGTGGACTCTATAGAGCTAAGAAAACAAATTTAAAACGGAGATTTTGTCCAAAACCCTATCAGGGACTCATCTGAGACTAGAATCTAATCACCTCAATCCCAGCCTGTTACCCCCACCCTAAGTCCCATTGCCCCTTAGTAATGTTCCTGGATCCCTGGTAGAAGACAGATCAGCAAGTCAAGGTGTAAAGAACAGTTTCCTACCCGGGAAAAAAACCAAAAGCCAGGAGTGTGTGTGTGTGCACGTGAGTGTGTGTACACATGCCTGTGCGGGGGCAGGAACTGACATGCCTGCAAGGGACTGCTGACCTTGTCACAAGAACAAGAGTCCAACAGCACACAGTCCAACCCTCAACTTACCTTGTGCTTCATTTCCCTTACCACAGATTCGAACACTTTGGAAGATTCAACGCTCAGACTCTTTGAGATGCTCTGACTTAACCATCACTGTCACTAAGACATTTGTGGAAGACAGGGAGAAAAAAAAAAAGCCCCATCAACAAAGCATCCCAATAGTGCTTCAGTATCACATGCCGCCCGTTGGGATTTTTACCCTCAAACTGACCTCAATGCAAGATGAGAACGTGCTTTATGTTTAAGTTTATACTGGACTTGGGAATGGATTATGGAGACAATGGCCCCTGGGTAATGTTATTCAGATTAAGCCTGAGAAATACAAAACCTTAGACATAATACACTAAAAATGACTAAAAACATATTGAATTTGTGAGTTTGTAAAGTTGGGAGAGTATATAGCTTGAAATCTGGATCAAAAAGGTTGATTTTGTCCATTTCCCGACATGACCAGTCAAAGAGCATAGTTTGCATCCTGAATACACACCAGCTTTCTGCCATCAGTTTAAGATGGGTTTAGGGAATTCAGGTCTCTAAATGTGATCAACAGATTGGGAGTGTATCTAGTATTCTCCAGTAAAGAAATCTTACCTCCTGGATCATGTTGAAATGCTAGAACGGAGCCATTTCCAGGAAGTGAGGAAAATGTTGTTGCATCTACATTGGGAGACAGGAAAAAGGGAAAGAGAAGTTAGTTTTGCTTGCCTATAGTGTCTTAAACTTAGTTCAGACATTGATCATCATTGTAGTAGTAAATACATGAAGCATATTTAGCTCACATTCTGTGCTAAGATGCTGCCTATAAACTGGTTAATCTTCACAACCCTATGAGGTGCTATCATTTCCATTTTGCAGAGACTAGACTGAGATGTTACCCAAGGTCACATAGCTAGAAAGCTGCAGAGCCTGTATGTGACTCCAGACTCCACTTATAACTACAATACCTTGTAAGACTGCACGAGTGCCTGGCTTCCTTCATTCTCAACCTCAGTCACCTCACCTGTAAAATGGAGATCCTACCACCAATTTCAGGACTCCTGAGGGATTCACAGTGGAATAGTTGTGAGCAGCCGTGTCTTCATATTAGTGAGGTCTCAACTGGCATTCACTCTCTCCCGTGAGGAAAGGTTTATTTCTGAGAAAAAACAGAATCATAGAAATATGATGACAGAGGTGGATGGGACCTGAGGAATCACCCATGGCAACCACTCTTTCTCTCTACACTCGGAAGGGTCAAATCCCTTCTCCAGCTTCTTTGGTCACTTAGAGTAGTGAGTGTACCACCTACAATGCAGTCCAATTCATCTCACTACAAAGAGGTAAATTCCTTACCAGTAAGGAGAAAACTTCTGACACCTCTTCAAATACTTAGAGCAGCTACCAAGTAATCCCTTCCAACTCCCAAGACTGCCAACTCCCCCCGGTAACCCTCCTTGGGTTCCAGCTTGACAAAGCTGCCTTCCAAGTATGGTACTTGGAACAGTTGTATCAGGTAGGATATGACTATGCAAAATAAAGGGGTACTTACCCCTCCCTTGACCTGCTGCTTCTACTCCTATTAAGGCAACCCCAGGTTGTATTCCCCAAGTAATTCTGAAACACCCATGCCTACAATACCAGATCCCAGCTCCTAATCTCAAATTACCATCCATCCTCCAAAGCTGCCTCTTGATACTACAGTGGCAAAAAGGGCTTTTTCTAAAATAAACCGAGACAATTTCTCTTGGCTAGAACAGGAGAACAAGGCTAGGAAACCCTGCTTTTGTGGCCTTCAAGCCCACTAAACGATTAAAAGTCTGACATCAGTTTGAACTGAAGCCCTAATGGCCAACACAGTCAACTCCTGTTGCTGATTCTGAAACTGTTCAAATACTTCCAGCTCTTTCCCCTATAGACATAAGAAAATTGTCCTTCACAACTCTCGTGTTTGGGCATGGTTGTAAGATCACTTCCAGCCAGTGACTGTCATTTCTGTCCAGAGCATCTAACTGCCAGTGCAAAGACCCCACAGCGTGCTTCCCCTCAGGCCAGGTAACATAACCGTCAGGCTGGTGCCCAGGGGACTGCAATGAGCAGAGCCCACGCGCTGCACGTATGGACTGTGGCCCGAGTGAGAAGGCTGGGTTGCTCTTGAAACCACATCATAACTTAGCATATTCTGACACAACTCCATTATTAAACTCCAGAAAAGTGGCCAGTTGCAGTGGCTCATGCCTGTAAACTCAGCACTTTAGGAGGCTGAAGCAGGAGGATCATTTGAGGCCAGGAGTTTGAGACCACCCTGGGTAACATAGGGAGACCTCATCTCTGCAATTTTTTAAATTATTATTATTATTAGCCGGCCATGGTGGTGTGGGCCTGTAGTCTCAGCTACTTGGGAGGCTGAGGTGGAAGGATCACTTGAGCCCAGGAGTTTGAGACTGCAGTGAGCTGTGATTATGCCACTGTACTCCAGCCTGAGTGACAGAATGAGACCCTGTCTCTAAAATAAATATATGAACTCCAGAAAGAAGTGGGAGTCTCCCCTAGATCCCTCCAGAGCTCCCAGTATCTCTTAAGAGCTTACACTTACCCAACACTTTTTATTCCCTCTTTTTTCTGATTGGGCTTAACAACTTTATTTGAAATGAAAATATTTAGGATTACAAAGGCTCAACCATTATCTGATGAACCAGCAAGAAGACCTCATCCGACTCACAAGTTCCTAGACAACCATGTTTCTAGAAGCTATAGTAAGGACAGGGGCTATTCTCATCTTCACAAGCCACTGCTGCCTAACGTGTAAGTTTGGGAACTCAGCTGGGGAGGGTGATCAAAGGGAGGGAGAAAGATACACTCCAGATAAACTAAGCTTTTGAGCAGCCCTGCCATCAAGTTCATGGTTTCCCCTGGGAACAGCTTTCCGCTGAGTGAAACTGGTTCATTCCAGCCTGAGGCCCGGGAATGAGAAACTCCCCGCAAAAGCTGAAGCATAGAAGTGCAGTCATTGCTCCCATAGGAGGCATGGCCAGAAACAAATAGTGGTGACTTATTTAGAAAGTTACTAAGTTGCTACTTTTGTGTTTTTTGCTCTCCACGGCATAGGAAAGTGACTCCCTACCGAGCGCCCAGCAGATACAGAACACCCAGGTCACAATGGCAGGGCTTGCCAGGCTTTTCAATGGTCGCATCGGTGCAGGAACTCCCACCTCTCCCCAAAACTCAAGGGGGGCCCAGGATATGCATTTACTTATCTAGAGCAGAATCAGCTTCATGGGCTCCACTAGCCTTCTTAACTTCAGAACATGAGTACTGAGGGGAAAAGTTTAACGTAATCCTCACAGGATTCTAAAACCCAGTATTCTGGCAGAGTGGCCGTACAGCAGTCAAAAGACAGGGAGAAACCTACCCAATTTCCTGTACGGCATTTGGGAGGGAATATCTGCCAGTCATTACCCCAGTGGAGCTCCACTGATGCAAATAGAGAAACAAAGCCTCTAGAACTGAGAAAATACCTCTAGAGCATTCTTTAAGACCCTTCTCACTCAAAGCCCTCCCTCACCAGGATTCCATGAAGACTAAAGTCACAAGCAAGTATTCAGTTGAGTTGTATTTCCTGAAGTGCCTCATAGGAAGATACTAGAAGAAGAGGTAACACTCATTCAACAGCTATATGCTATGTGCCAAGTCCCTTGCTGGTTCCTGAGGATACACCAGGGAAAAGTCAGATGGCAAGGAACCTGTCCTCATGACACTTGCATTCCACTGAGAGAGACAAGAAAAGTCACCAACGGCTGGTCACGGTGGCTTACACCCATAATCCTAGCACTTCAGGAGGCCAAAGTGGGTGGATTGTTTCAGTGCAGGAGTTCAAGACCAGCCTGGGCAACGTGGTGAAACCCCATCTCTACTAAAAATACAAAAATTAGTCAGGTGTGGTGGCGTGCACCTGTTGTCCCAGCTACTTGGGAGGCCGAAGTGGGAAGATCACTTGAGCCCAGGATGTCAAGGCTGCAGTGAACCATGATCACACCACTGCACTCCAACCTGGGTGACAGAGGGAGACCCTTTCTTAAAAAGAGTCACTGACAGCAGTAAGTGCTCTGAAAGAATGAAAGAGGATGATGTGGCAGTGACTGTTGGTGGCATCTGAGCAGAGACCTGAAGGATGAAAAAGACCGGACAAGAGAAGAGGTACTAACAAGTTAGGTGATCTGGGAAGCTAGATGTAGTGAGGGTCACAAGTAAGTTTTGATGAAGGGAAGACAAGGACAAACTTCAGTCTGAATTCTCCCAGGCCTGCCACAATGCAAGACAGCACTGAAAACAATTTGAGGTATCAGCACTTGGTGATATGGTTTGGATCTGTGTCCCTGCCCAGATGTCATGTTGACATGTAAATCCCCAGTGTTACAGGTGGGGCCTGGTGGGAGGCGATCAGATCATGGGGGCAGGTTTCTCATGAATGGTTTAGCACCATCCCCTTAGTGCCATCCTTGAGATAGTGAGTGAATTCGCTTGAGATCTGGTCGTTTAAGTGTATGGCACCTCTCCTCAACCCCCAATTCTCTCTGGCTCCTGCCGTTATTATCTGATGTGCCTGCCCCCGCTTCACCTTCTGCCACGAGTAAAAGCTTCCCAAGGCCTCTCTAGAAGCTGAGCAGATAGATGCCAACACCATACTTCCTATAAAGCCTGCAGAACTGCAAGCCAGCCAATTAAACCTCTTATCAATTACTAAGTCTCAGTGATTTTTTGTGTTTGTTTTTTGAGACAGGGCCTCACTCTGTCACCTAGGCTAGAGTGCAGTGATGCAGTGGTGGCTCATTGCAGCCTCGACCTCCTGGCCTCAAGCAATTCTCCCACCTCAGCCTCCCTAGTAGCTGGGACTACAGGCATGTGCCACCACACCTGGCTAATTTTTATATTATTCGTGGAAACAGGGTTTTACCATGTTGCCCGGGCTGGTTTCAAACTCCTGGGCTCAAGTGATCCTCCTGCCTTGGCCTCCCAAAGTGCTGGGATTACAGGTGTGAGCCACTGTGCCCAGACAGGTATTTGTTGTGTTGCTTTATAGCAACACAAGAACAGCCTTATGCACTTAGGTAACCTTTCCACATTCATGCTTAACAGCATGCCAGTTCCTTGTGTCCAGGCCTTCCCACTGGCCATCGCCCATACCTGAGGTTGAGATGAGAAGGCCATTAATGGTTGTGATCTTCAGTCCCCTCCCCAGCAGGGAGATGAAGCACCGTGAATTTATGCCCCACGTCCTGGTCTTCCTGGGTCTCTGGTGCTGGGACAAGGGTATGGCCTTCCACAGTGCCTGCTGAGGGATTATCTGTGGCCCAGTGGGGAGGTTCGAAAGCCAGAGAGCAGCCTGGTGCTCAGCACTCTCACTCTTCAAACCCAAGAGTTTGGCCTAGCTGCTGCCAGCAGGTGGAGGGTTCTGGGCGGTTTGGTGCTCAATACTGCCTTCCTGAGCACTTTCCAAATCCAGGGGCTCCTCTTGGAGAGATCTGATCTCCCAGAGGGCAGGTGAGGAGTCCAGGCTTTCTCTTTTGGTCACCCCCTCCCACGTCTGAGCCACTTTTCCATCCCTCTCTTCAAGGGCAACTCTGGACCCCAGCACTCTCTCCTGATTATGTGTAAAGAGCAGGGAGCAGAATGGAGGGCCATTCTGAAGGGGCTGGCAGCAGATGACTCACCAAGCCATCTTGCATGGGTTTAGCCTTCGGTCTGGGGAAAGCAGTCGTGAGCAGGGTTTTTGTTAGACCTTGTACTCCATCCCATGTCTTGCTTAACTGCAGCCTTGGGGCTATTAAGGTTTCATCCATTAACAAAGGATCTTCTTTTCCAGTGGGTAGAAGGAAGAGAAGGATCAGATGCTGTGGGCCTCCCCTCTATCCTCTGAGGCTTCCTCATTCCCCATTTGAGAGGGCCCCCCAGCCTCTGCCCTTCTGTTTCCCACATGGGCGACACTTGGATCTGAGATGGTTCCTAATGGAAACTCTGGGGCCAGAACAGAGAGAAGCTGCTCATACCAAAGCTCATGGGGGATTCTCTCTTGGCCTCAGCAAAGGCACAGTACTGGCCTCGGAATGCAGCGCTGGTGGGTCTTGAGGTCAATCTCATGGAAAGCAGCACCACGTTGACAGCTAGTGGCCCTGAAGGAAACATCTGACTTCCCCCGTGTCCACATGCATGTGAGACCTTCCTTTCCACAGTCGGGGAAACCCCATGGAAGATGAGCTTGTCCTGGCTCTCGGCACAGTCCTCATGGCCATCAAACCCTTGGATGTAAATGACAATGTTTCTCGCCCATCCCAGATGACCCAGTTGTACCAGATGTTTGGCAGGCGGCTGAATCGATTCCGTGGCAGCTCCCCTAATGGATCCTTCAAAACCACATGGCACCTTCTGATTGGAACATACACTACCCTGAGGTTTTGTCTCATCTCAGTGGGTAAAGGATGGAAGATTCAGGAGAAAGATGAAGGAACCAGGTTAGTACAAGACTCAGTTGAGTCATAGAAGGGCACAATAAATGCCACCTATTTAACCTCAAGTTAGCATAAGACTCGCCTTAAGTTACACTTATGGAACAGAGCTGCTGGCTTCTCAGAAGGTGGTCAGCTCATGTCACCAGCCCTACAGGCTTCTCTTCTACTTCCCCATAATTCCTCCCTTCTCTGGTTGCCCTCAGTACCCTGCAAATACTTGTATCCTGAAAGTTGTCATGCATGGCATTAGTCATGCTGTATTTGGCTGTCATTGGTTTGTCTCTAACCCTCCACTTCTTGATGGCAGGGACTGGCTCTTGTCTCCCACTTGCCAACAAGCACCTTCAAGTGCCTGCTGGATGGAGAGTGATCTTACAGCATCTCCAGCCTCTGCTCCAGAACACAGGGGCAGAGATCTCAGGGGCCAAGATCTCATTTCCTTCACTGACCCAGACCTGGGAAGGTGATAAGAGGAGCAAGCTAATCCAACCCATGGCTTATCAGCAAGCAGGAAAATAAATGACACTTGGAACACATGGCAAGGTCCCCAACAGGCTCTTAAGGGGCCTTCTGCCATCCTGATGCAGAGCTTTCAGAGGGTGGTGTGTGGGTCAATAGAGACCCCCTCATCCATCTATCATTTGCCATCCTTCTTAACCCTCCCCCATCTGAGTTATCTGAAGCCTCTCACCTTGGCTTTCAGTGCTACTAATCCTGGCATTGGCAGCTTGGAGAGAACAGGCAAGGCCCACATCTAGGCTCTGTATGATCTCATCTCTGCCCTCCAGTGAGTACAGATCTCAACACTCCACGAAGGAATCCCCAGACATCAGATACAGTGCTGAATCGGAACACCATGAAGAAAGCTGTGCACAGCTTTAACTTCCTAAAGAGACTGAAAGTTTTATTCAATTCCCCTGCAGAAGACATAACTGCCAAGTTTAACCAGAGGTGAGAAGGAAAATAATGTAAGAGAGAATATCTACCTCTGGTACACAAAATGTTTTATTTGCAAACAAGAGGTCTCTATGGACCCTCTCCCTACCTTACCCTCCAGAGAAAATCATGATGGGATTAGAACAGCAAGAACTTGCTAAGAGCCACATTGCCCTGAGGGTACTTCCAGACACTAAGCCCTGGGATAGCGGGAAAATGAGGACACAAATCTGGGACTCTTGCCCTGAGGAGAGCCCTGGAGGGCTAGTGTGCTTCTAGTTTGGTACTCACCAAGCTACAAGCAAAAACAAGTCCTCTTCAAAGGAAAGCATGACAGTTTAGGCCTAGAGCTGGGATCTGCAAACTACAGCTCATGAAACAAATCCAGCTGCTGCCTGTTTTTCGTAACTACAGTTTTATTTAAATATGGTCATGCCATGTATATAAATGATGGAAGTTACTCTAATCTGCCCTGCTCAATACAGTAGCCACTAGACACGTGGCTATTGAGAACATGAAATGTGGCTAGTGCAACTGAGAAACTGAATTTCTAACTTCTGTTCTCATTTAAATAGCTAGTAGACAGTGTGAGGACTAACAATAATGATGCCATTTTACAACCTTGACGACTGTGTTCTCAGAAACCACCAAGTTGCCTCCTCTCTCTCGCTGTCTTCCTTTATATCTTCCAAACAGACAGTGCTGTATAGATTAAGATCAAGAGTAAAGCATTTTTAGCAAAAAACAACAAAAAACAATTTATATCCAAGGACTTACTAGAATTTTAAGATAAAGAAGATAGTTACATGAGAAATGTTTAAAGAAATAAAGAATATAATCAAAATAAAAAACACTACTAGGAATAGGCAGATTAGAAAATAAATGAACTTCTAGAAATGCAAAATTGATATAAAGCTCAATGGATACCGATGCAGCAATTTACCTGAAATACATCAAAAATAAGATGAATATACAGATATGAAGTAAGTAAAATATGAATGGTAGAATGTAGGTAGTAGATATTGGTTGTTCATTGTAAAGGTCTTTCAACTTGGCCATATGTTTGAAATTTTGTGGTAAAATGTCAGAGAAAAGAAAAACTCATGAACCAACAAACTCACCCATAATTTAGCACAAAGACAAGGAGATAAAAACATGAAAGAAGAGATTTGAAGGCTCAAAGAAGAAAGTCTTAGATATCTAACTGGAGACCCAGAAAGAAAAAGCAGAAAAATGGAAGAAAGAGCAACATCTGATGGCTACGAGTTTTCTAGAACTGACAAACAACATGAATCCACAGATCTAGGATGTACAATGTAGTATTAAAGATGGCCATAAAAACTTCCCTATACCACCCCTTGCGGGGTAGTGTCTAATCCTTCTCCCCTTGTATCTGGAATGGCCTCAGCAACTTGCTTAATAAATAGGACCTAAAAGTCATGCTGTAAGACTCCTGAGGCTAAGTCAGAAGCAGCCTTAGTTTCCATCTTTGTCTCTTGTTCTGGGGAAAGCCAGAGGCCTTGTAAGAAATCTGACTAGATTGTCGGCCGGGCGCGGTGGCTCAAGCCTGTAATCCCAGCACTTTGGGAGGGCGAGGTGGGCGGATCACGAGGTCAGGAAATCGAGACCACCCTGGCTAACACGGTGAAACCCCGTCTCTACTAAAAAATACAAAAAATAAACCAGCCAGGCGAGGTGGCGGGCGCCTGTAGTCCCAGCTACTCGGGAGGCTGAGGCAGGAGAATGGCGTGAACCCGGGAGGCGGAGCTTGCAGTGAGCTGAGATCCGGCCACTGCACTCCAGCCTGGGCCACAGAGCCAGACTCCGTCTCAATAAATAAATAAATAAATAAATAAATAAAAGGAATCTGACTAGATAAATCTCAAGACTGTGTAAAAGGAAGAGGGACACATCTGAGTCCAGCCTCCCAGCTGTCCCCATTGATGTTCATGTTGTAAACGCATGTGAGCAAAGCTATCTTGGACCTTCCAGACCCGCCCAGATTTCAGCTAAATACCACCAAGATACTGCAGCCAATCTCGTGTGGGGTGGAAGAATTGCCCAGCTGATACTTGCTTAAATTTCTGATTCACAAAAGAGGTAATAAAATGGTTATTTCTTTAAGCCACTAAGTTTTGGGGCAGTTTGCCATCCAAAAATAAATACCCAGAATTAGTATGCTCAAGCAAAATTTAAAATAAAAAAGGAATTGACACAGACATAAGGAAATTTCAAAACTTTAAAAAGATCTTAAAATAAAGTCAGAGACAGGATTGATCACCTTGAAGAAATGTCACTTAGGTTGCATAGCCACAACAGAAACAAGAGACAGTGGAATAATTTCTGGCAGATGTTGAGAGAAAAAGTTTTCAACTTAGAATCATGTACCCAATACAACTATAATGAGGCTGGGCATGGTGGTTCACACCTGTAATCCCAGCACTTTAGGAGGCCAAGAAGTTGGATCAGCTGAGGTCAGGAGTTCAAGATCAGCCTGGCCAACATGGTGAAACACCGTCTCTACTGAAAATACAAAAAGTAGCTGGCGTGATGGCAGGTACCTGTAATTCTAGTTACTCGGGAAGTTGAGGCAGGAGAATTGCTTGAACCCAGGAGGTGGAAGTTGCAGTGAGCCAAAATTGTGCCACTGCACTCCAGCCTGGGTGACAGAGCAAGACCGTCTCAAAACAAACAAACAAACAAACAAAAACTATAATGAAAGAGGGTGAAAGACACTAGATAAATAAAATCAGAGTCTACCTTCAAGAAACTGTAATGAAACTTCTAAAGTTCATTTAGAGAAGGATGGTTTGAAATACAGAGAAGGATGCGGACAAATAAAATCCTAAGCTTTTCTTACAGATAAGAAAAAAAGCAGCACCCACCGGTGTAGTTCTGGAGTGTCAAAGTCTCCAGAGAGGATTCACCCTCTTCCCAGGGGACAGATGGGTAGAACAGCAGGAGCCCCCACAGCCTGGGTCCTTTTCCCAGGGAGGTTCTCTGGAAAGCTAGGAAGAGAACCTGGCAGATCCCAGGTGAAGTCTTTCCATACCTGTTCCAGGGAATGGGTGGATTTCCAGATCTTGGCTTCCTTTAGAGCAGCGCCTTTGGAGGGTGAGTGGCCATGTCAGTATGCTCTTCAAGGGACTCCCCAGAGGAGGTCACTGCCCAGCCAGTTTACAGTTCCACGACCAGTGCAGCAGCCACATGCGGTAGCACATGTCTTTGGCCCTGAAGGAGCTTCACATCCAGGGGAGGGTCCCAGAATGTGAGAAAGCCAGAACCCAGGAACTAACCCAAGAGCAAAGGGATGGAGTGCATCACCCAGTCTTCCTCCTTCAAAGAGGCTGCTCCTTCTGTGCTGCCTCTGCTGTATGAAGTAGCTGGGAACAGTTTCCCACTCGACCTCAAGTTATGAGGACCAGCTATTGTCCCACTAGGAACAGCTTCCTTGGGCCCAGGCCAGGAAGTACTCACTAGACTTCTAGATGCCAGCTCCATTTCACCCTGGCTTCAGGAGGGAGACAGAGAAGCCACTGAGCTCTGCAGAAGGCACTCCATGTCAGTCTGCAGAAAGCTTGGATCGCAGCTCCCAAGGAGAGAGGCTGCTGGCAGCCTCTCTCTCTCCTTGACTGAACAAGCCCTGGGGAATGGCTGGACTTAAAGAGCTGAGGGAGGGTTCTACCTCCCCTCTAGTCTCAAATAGGTTCACAGTTGCCTTCGGATGTCCTGACAGCAACCATGAAGCTATTGTAGACATTCCCATGGTCACCTCTAGTGTTCCAGGTTCTCTGTGGTAGGCAGAGGGTGGGAGCACCAGTGTAGGTTAGGAAACATATTGGAGGGCAGTTGTGGCTACAGAAGCTTGTTGAGGGGCCATTGTCAGCATCACACTGGCCAGGTTCTCCAGCGATTCTGTGGCCAGCCCATTTGGACTCCAAGAAGTGTGTGTTGAGTCTCTTCCTGTAAAATTCTCATGTTGCTTTGAGGAGACACCCTCTGAGATCACACCATGGGGCAGGCCAGCTGTCTGTCCTGGCTCAGGGAGGGCTAAGGGTAAGGCCATCCAAGGGACAAGATATGACTTCACCTCAGAGGTAGCCACTCAAAGGCCTTGGGAGAGAGCAAGAGGTATTAACGCTTTGCCACCCAGGGATGCATCTGCCAAGGTAACTCTTGCCTCACTGAAGATGAGCTTGGCTCTTGAGTAAGCAAGCCCCTTGATGGTAGAATTTGGGATGTCTGTAGGAATTCACCAAAGCCAAGTCAGTCAGAGAGCACTCAGCTTGGAACATAGCAAGAGCAGAACTGGAGATAGGAGAAAGCTGTGTGGTAACAGAAATAGAATCTGGCCTGCCTTCCAGAGACAATCAGGCCTCAGTGGCCAAGCCTGCCCCAGGCTTTCCCCATGGGAAACATGGCGCGTCATCAGGCAAGACGCTCATCTGTATAGGAAGCTGCTTGTACGCTCCGGGAAGTTTTCCACTCCCTGAGAGGGGCTGAGAGAAAGCAGCTCCCTTTCCCAAGATGTCATTCTTTCCCATAAGCCCAAATCTGAGTGGTTAATTGAATTAGAATTAGAATTAGAATTAGAATTAGAATTAGAATTATGGATACCTGTCATCATGCCTGGTGAGTCCATAGAGGCTGGCCCATCTTCTGAAGTGTTCCCCGGCCTTCCCCATTCTACAAGTGAGGACCAAGCTGCCAGTTTGGGTCACTATGGAGCTTGTTATGGAACTTGCAATGCTGGAAGGGACCTCTCTGCTGCCTGAGGCCCAGGCAAAAGTACTTTTTTCTGGGTTTTCTGACCACCTTGTATCAAAAACTGATGTTTCTACAGAGGTTGAGGAAGAGGCTATATTTTCAAAAATCTATCTCACTTGTTTCTGGCAACTTCGTGGCCAGGATGCTGCCTGCTGTGGGCTTGCTAAATAACATGAGAGACTGGCTAAACCACATGGGGCACCGAAGTTCCTGAGATCCCAAGTCTCTTCTCCATTTGGGTTTTTGGACCAGTGATACTTTTAACAGTAGGTTTGGAGGAGACTCTTTGAAATGGAACGGGAGATTTTGTAATACAGGACTTCATGATCTTTTCCCTGGAATCCACTCTAGGATCCCAGAAGACACAATACTTCCCCTTGCAGTGCTTTATCTCCACGTCAAGCATAGTTCTTAGCTAGCAAGACCACATGCACAGCCAGAGCCTGGGTGGCAGAAACGTGTACTCTCTTGTTTGAACAGGCATGGAAAGAATATGGGGTCATGTTCTTTCTACCACAGGGGAGACACGCTGAAACATGATCTTGTCAGGGTTTGCCTCACAGTCATTGATTCCTGGGGCCCTAAAGCCACAGGCATAAATAACAACGCGGCTTTGGGGGCCAGCTCAGATGGCCCAGTTGTACCAGATGTTCCGAGGAAACCAACTTCACATCATCACGATAGAGAACTCACCCATCTTGTCTCTCAGGACGACATGGCAGCATTTCACGGGGACAAAGATTTCTGTCCAAGAGAGTCTGAGTCCTGTAGGAAGAAAAGAACTGGGTGGAGGCACTGGGAAGAAAATCGGTTTATATGAGTGCTCTCAATAGCAAAGCTTCTAGTTTGCCCTTTGCATACATTTCCTATGCCTGGGCCAGAAAACAAGCATGTTCAAGTTGTTGAGGGGAAGGTATGAAGAAAGAGGCTTAAAATATAAAGCAAAAAGGCATAACAAATGATTCATAGGATATGGTATTCCCTTCACCTGACATTTAGGACCGGCTCCCTCAAAAGAGTGGGGGAAATGGGGTAGGACCTTGTAGGGGAAGAAAAATAATCCTTTCTACTCTTCATAATTCTTAACCAGGACTCCCTGTAACAAAGACACGTTAACAAGCAAAAACACAAACAGAAGTTTGATAATGTGTATATCTCCTGTATATATGGGAGATAACCCAGAGAAATGAGATTTCAAAGAAAAAGTTTAAACTTCAGGTTTAAATACCATCGGTTCTCTGAAATAAAGAAATAAGAGTATGGAAAAAGACCCTGTTAAGACCCAAAGACCAGGAAAAGCACCTTAGACAAAGGTAAGGTTGTTCTGCAGGTTTAAGTCATGCCTCCTCCATTAAGTGTCTGGTGATTTAGCCATCCTTCTCCTCCTGGGACAGAGAGGGAGACACTCTTACAGGTGGAGACTTCCCTTATTCATGTAACTTTCTCTTAAAATTGTAACTTTTCAGCTATATTTTTGTGGTGGCATATTTTGGTCTCCAACCACCTGAAGTCACTCACAGAGGGAAGTCGTCTCCATTGAAAAGGTAGCTCTGGCACCTGCCGAGAATAGTATGTGGAGGGAGAACTTTCCCTCTGTCCTCTGAGGCTTTGATGACTGAGTCTATGAAACAAACTGGCAGTAGACAGATTAACAGTAAAAATAAGAATACAAATTTATTGTATGCATGGGGACATCACATGAAAGAAAAGTGAATATCCCCCAAAACCCAGTGAGATCTAGAAGCATATTCACTCTCTTCATATGGGAGGCTGGAGGGGGATGTAAGCAACTGAGGGAACTGTAAATGAGTTTTGGTGGGAAGTAAAATCCTAAGCCCCCCACCTGACTGAATAGGCCGCCTCTTGCCAAGGGAACCAAAAAACAAACCTGAGTTCCAGGCCATGATGGGCTGGGAGGTTAGATAGGCCTTGTCATCTACCCCTTCCTTCACCCAACCCCCATTAGCCCTTCTTCCCTAAGGGTTAAACAGAAACCAGCTTCCGACAGACTCCCTTCACCAATTTCAACCAATAACCTGACGCCGTCCCTCCCTTTTGCTGTTTTGACACAGCAACTGACCAGCATTCCTTCCCAATAGAGACCACCAATCATGAAGTGATTCTGGTCAGTCTACAGAGACTTTGCACTGACAGCCTTCCTGTCCTTTACTTCACTTTTTGTTGTAGAGTCTAACTGAATATTAAGTCTTTACCCCAAAGTGAACATGGAATGCATGTTACATACATGTTAGCCTACTACACATGTACTCACTCCCCTTCATGAATATTCATAGCTCCTCCTACAACCTGTTGACTATGTGTATTTAGTCCTTCAGCATAAATTCCCATCTCATCCTTCTCTCCCTCAGAGCACTTGCTTTTTGGTTTCAGCTGGTAGCTCCACGTCCTGCCTGCAGGTCATGGTACCCTCCTTTCCAAATGTTCGAACCTCGTGATTCTTCAGTTCATGCTGGGAAAGATGAGTGGGCCCTCAGAAGAAAAGGTGACAGCCTGTGACAAAGTCTGTTTTCTGGGCATGAGGTCAAACCTCAGTCTCCTCTCCTGTGTTATGAGCTGGTCTTCTTGGTTGAAGAGATTCCTGGGGAAGTCATGACAGTTGAGTTCGTTTTGGAGGATTGTCTTTAGACAGATAAGGTGAGCTCAAAGCTAGCCTCTGCCTTCATCCACTGTCTCTCAAATGCCTTCAGTTCAAAGCAATCAGCACACCAAAGCATACTCTGGGGGTGGCATTTTCTGAACTCCTTCAGCAGACAGATCACAATGAGGCAACATTTGCTCAGCAGCATCATAAATTGAGAAGTTGCTGGTATAACACCCAGATCAACCATTTGCCACCCAAATTCCTGCATGCCCAGAAGGAAGGCAGGCAGGCAGGAAGCTATTTCAAGTGGTCACTACTATCAGGGAAATAGCTTTACTCCCTGAGTCTGTTTCGTCATCTCTAAGGCTGTCATCACTACCTGAAAAGGGTTTAGCCCAGGTTTAGTCCATAGCATCCTTTCCTATGTTCTCACAACTGTTTTTATTCTATTGGGAGTGGGTAGGGCTGAAGGATTCAGAAAAGCTTAAGATATGGCCCTTGAGAACATGGTCCAGTTATGAACAAAATCATGTTTGTGAAGAAGTACACAAGCCAGCCTATGATGACCAATGTAGGCACTCAGAGGATGGGAGAGAGCCTGTGAATCCCTCCACATTGTTCCTATCCCCTCTATTGATGTGGGGCTTTGGGGAAGACTTCAGACTACAAAAAAAAAAGACTCCAGTCTTAATTCTTTTCCAGCCCAGACTAATCCATCAGCATGTCCTGTTAACTCCTTCTTCAAAATATTTAGAATCCAACTGGTTTTCACCCTTACCTCCATACTGCCATGTCTCACACTTGGCATCTCCCTAACTCATCTCCCTGCTTATACTCTTATGGAATGGTCCGTTATATAGAGGGTTTTTTGTTCAAAGATAGATACCACCTTGCTCATATCAATACCTTTAAGTAGCTGGCCCATCATTCAAAATGAAATGTACTCATGCATGACATAATGACATCTTGGTCAACAATGAACCACATACACAATGATGGTCCCATAAAATTATAATGGAGCTAAAAGATTCCCTTCACCTAGTAAAGTCTTGATGAACTAGCCTCGTGTAGGACTAGACAAATATGTTTGTGTCCACATTTCCAATAAAAAGTGTTTACAAAGTAAAAAAAAAAATAGAAAAAAACTTATAGAAGAATGTAAGGAAAACATTGGCTGGGTGTGGGGGCTTACGCCTGTAATCCCAACACTTTGTGAGGCCAAGGCAAGAGGATTGCTTGGGCCCCATCTCTACAAAAAAAAAAAAAAAAAAGATAGGCATAGTGGCACACACCTGTTGTCCTAGCTACTCAGGAGGCTGAGGCATGAGGATCACCTAAGCCCAGGATGTCAAGGCTGCAGTGAGACTAGATTGCATCACTACACTCTAGCCTGGGTGACAAACCGAGACCTGTCTCTAAAAAACAAACAATTTTGGTACAGCTCTATGTACTTGTTTTAAACTAAGTGTTATTACAAAAAATCAGAAAGAAAACTAAAAAATTTATAAAGTAAAAAGTTCTAGTAAGCTAAAGTTAATTACTGAAGAAAGCAAAATTTTAAATGTAGTGTAGCCTAAGTGTGCGTTGTTTATAAAGCCTAGAGTAGTGTACAGTAATTTCCTAGGGCTTCAAATTCACTCACCTTTCACTGACTCATCCAGAACAACTTCTAGTCCTGCAAAATCCATTCATGGTAAGTGCACTATACAAGTGTACCATTTTCATCTTTTATACTATATTTTTACTGTATCTCTTCTATGTTTAGGTGTGCTTAGATACATAAGTACTGACCAATGTGTTACAGTTGCCTACAGTATTCAGTATAGTAACATGCTATACAAGTTTGTAGCCTAGGAACAAGAGGCTGTACCTTACAGCTGAGGTGTCTAGTAGTCTGTACGATCTAGGTTTATGTAGGCCTATGATATTCACGCAAGAAAGAAATCACTTAATGATGCATTTCTCAGAACATATTCCTGTCATAATGTGACATAAAACCATACTGACACCTGAGGGGTACCAGAATATGCCACCCCAAAATATGCCCCATTGGCATATAAATTATTTTCAGCTAAAAGTCATTGAGAACCAGCAGATTCAGAGAAAGCTTTAAAAACAAGTTTTTATATCATAAAGAAAATTTACATCTATAAAGGAAATTTCCCTTTGTAGAGGTGTTTCTCTCTCCAGGAAAGAAAGGATTCTTAACTCTTCTCAATGGAGAAGGCATCAATTTAAATTTGTATAACAAACCTTGATAAACAATCCTTGTTTACCATACTTTTCAGGGTCATCGTCCCATAACCTGCCTCCCCTGTCTAAGAGCCTAAAACCCTTTTTTGTTGTTGTTGTTGGTATGAGAAATAAAACTAAAATCCTAAGCCTCCCAACTGACTGGATGGACCCCCTCTCTTTGCCAAGCATACCCCACAGGAAACTTAAAAACTGAGTTCCCCACCACGACCAGATGGGAGGTCAGACAGGCCCCATTATACTCTTCCCTCCCTAATTGCCATTAGGCTTTCTTTCCTAAGGGCTAAACAGAAACTAGCTCTTTTGTTTATTTTTAAGTAGAGATAAGGTCTCACTATGTTGCCCAGACGGCTCTTGAACTCCTGGCCTCAAGTAATCCTCCTGCCTTAGCCTCCCAAAGTGCTGGGATTACAGGTATGAGCTACCAACCTTGACCAAAGCCAGCCCTTTCAAAAGACTTGCTCCACCACTGATTTTAGCAGGACTCCTCTCCCCTTCTGCAGTTTGACACAAATACTAGCCAGTATTCCCTCCTGATAGGGGGCCACCAGCCATGAAGTGGTTGTGGCTGGTTTACAGAGGCTGTGCACAGGATGCCTCTGTGACCTCCATTTCACCCTTTGACAGAGAGCCTGATTCTAATGCATTTAAGTGTTAAGTCTCCACCCCAGAGTGAACATGGGATGTATGTAGCATGCATGTTTGCTTACTATGTGTGTATACATCCCCCTTCTGAATATTCATAGCTCTTCCAATAACCTGTTGAATATGTATACTTAGCTAACCCTTCAGCATAAATTCTCATTTCACCTTTCCTCCTTTGAAGTGCGCCCCAGCCTGAGGATAGCCAGCCTGCAGGCTGCAACTCTTTATAAGAAATAAAGCTCTCTTTTCCAAATGTATGGACCTCATCGTTCTTGAGTTGACAGGTATTTAAACCCAAGTTCTAACTACCCCTTTGGGTTACTTATCACTGAGTGCTCTTATATGTGCAAGTATGATGCACACGTTAGGAAACTTTTTAATTTACTTCTGTTAATGTCTCTCTGGCCAGTCTCATTTACAGGGCCCCAGCTGGAGAATCTAGAAGGGTAGAAAAAAATTTTTTCTTCCCCTACACACCTATGCAGGACCTCTAAGGCTTCTCTTGATCTGGCCACTGCCTCCTGGACCTGACTTCCTGCATCTCTCCTCCTTGCTATTTCCTCTCTGGCTATACCAACTTCCTTTCTATTCTTAAGAACATGTGAAGCTCATTCCTACCTTAGGACATGACACTACTGTTCCCACTTCCCAGGATGGGCTCCCTTCATTTGGCTTTCTCATTTCAACCAGCTTTCTACTCAAACATCACCTCAAAGAAGCCTTCTCTAACCACTATCAAAAATAGCCTCCCAATCTTCTCTTATGTTATTCTTCCTATCACCTAAGCATAAAAATCTAGTAATTCTATCAATGGACCATCTCCCCTACTAGAACACATGCTGCATGGAAGAACATACTTTGATTTTGTTCATTGCTACATTCCCAGGGCTTAGTATAGTGCCTAGCAAATGAGAGCTGCTCAGTAAATGTTGACTGAACACATAAGAGCCTGTCAACTATTTGACACTGTGTCACTTGGACAGACATAAGTAATCATAAGGCCAGTAATAAGGCCATAGGACCCGTGGGGGTAGTTAGAGGGAGAGGTTTCAACCCAATTTAAGTTAAATATAACTGAGAACAAACATGTCTCTTGTTCCTAATAACTAGAGTTCCTAATAACTTGAGTGAGCATCAGAACCACATGGAGAACTTGTCAAAAATAGAAACTGCTGGGCTCAGAATTTCTGATTCCTTAGGTCTAGGTGGGGCCTATGCATGTCTAACAAGTTCCCAGAGATGGGGCGATGCTGATCTGAGGACCTCACTTGGAGAACCATTTGTTGTAGAAGTTTGGACTACATAATCACCTTTCCACGGACAGAAACCCAGGGAGTAGACTTATAAGGGGTATGGGCATGTTGGCCGTCAAGTATCACATGGATTCTAATAGCCGTTCTTTACTACTGTTATCCCCATTTCACTAATTTTCAGGGAAAAACCCTCTTACCTAAATTCTTCCAAAGATCAAGTATTTCCTCCCTTATGGTGCATTCCCTACCTGCACTAGTCCATGATGCCTGTAATCCCAACACTTTGGGAGGCCAAGGAAGAAGGATCACTTGAGCCCAGGAGTTTGAGACCAGCTAGGGCAACATAGACTCCATCTCCACAAAAAAATTTAAAAATTAGTTGGGTGTGGTGGCATGCACCTGTGGTCCGAGCTACTCAGGAGGCCGAGATGGGAGGATCACTTGAACCTGGGAGGGCAAGGCTGCAGTGAGCTGTGATCGCACCACCACGCTCCAGCCGGGGCACAGAGCAAGGCTTTCTCTCTCTCTTTCTCTCTGTCTCATACACAAACACCAGATACAGGAGGAAAATAATAATAGAAAATTCAATTCATTCTTCACCTCCAAAGCATCTAAATCCAGGCCTGACAGAAATACACCACCCAGAAACACACCAGGAGCAGCCTTCTCCTTCGTCCCTTCTCCGGTGACCGATAATACAGCAGATGTCAAAAGCACAGCCTGCTCCAGCATCCTGAGCGGACAGGCTTCAGCCCCACGTGGAGACGCCAGGTGGCCACACAGGTGTTACCGTGGTGGTTCTCAGCACTGGCTGCACATTGGAACTGCCTGGGAAGCTTGTAAACATCCAGATGGCCGGGTTCCCCTCAAAACCAATTAAGTCAGACTCTCTAGGGGTGGGACTCAGGCCTCACAATTTTAAAAGATCTTCAGGTAATTCTCATGTTCAGCCAAAATTGAGAAAAGCTGCTTTGTTTTTTTCTAACCTCAGGCACTCAGAAATACCAGTGTAGACTTGGCAGGGTTGTCCACCCTACTGGATCATTCATTCTGACCCTTAGGATGATCCTGGTTCTTAGCTGTTCCATATCACTCAGCTCTGAGACATAACCTCATGCAGGGACAAGAAACACTTCAACAGAATCAAATGCCAGAGCAAAGGACTTCTCAATAGACCTAACCTCAAGGTTACATCTCTCCATTTAATAGTGTTGTCAGTTTTGAGTTCCTAAAAAGGTCAAAGGCGGTGCCTCCCAGCCATAACCCTGGTCTCATTGTTTGGCTGGAGGCAACACTGTGGGAGGCTGGCAGGAGCACCTCCAGGACAGAGCAATCAGCTTCAGTGCCTGCAGCACTCTGACTTCTATTTCCTCTTGATTTTCTGGAGTTTTGGAGTAAAGATAGAAGATGACACCAGATGGCCGGGGGCAGTGGCTCACGCCTATAATCTTGGCACTTTGGGAGGCCAAGGCGGGTGGACTGCCTGAGTTCAGGAGTTTGAGACCAGCCTGGGCAACACAGTGAAACTCCCGTCTCTACTAAAATACAAAACATTAGCCAGGCTTGGTGGCAGGCACCTGTAGTCCCAGCTACTCGGGAGGGCTGAGGCAGAATTGCTTGAATGAACCCAGGAGGCAGAGGTCGCAGTGAGCTGAGATTGCACCACTGCACTCTAGCCTGGGCGACAGAGCAAGGCTCCATCTCCAGAAAAACAACAACAAAAAAAAGACACCAGAATAGAAGAATTAGTAGTCCTGGTCTTAGAGGCATCACAATTTGATGACCGCCTCCTCACTCATTTCCTCAAAGGCTAAAGTCCCAAAATGTTAATAACAGTGTAGATTTTTTGCCTGTTTTGCAAACATGAGTACCTGACTTGTCTGTGTCCCTACAATGTCATCCACCTCTTCAAGAGCTCCTCTGCCTGGGTCACTGGGTTTCTGGGCCTGAGGTGTTTGCCTAGCATCCCCCAAGATGACAGATTTCCTGAGGTCAGGAGCTAAGGTTTACAGGCTATCTCCTGTGGTTGCCCCCATGCAGGGGTTCCAAGAGCATTGATTGGTTGGTAGAAAATATGGGAGGCCACATTTGAAGAGGAAGCTGTTCTTCCCCCTAGCCGGGCTCTCTTGAGAATTAAATGTGATTAAGGGCACAGTGGGCAGCAGGCAGTTAGAGCTCACCTTGGGGGAGTTGTCAAGAACCTCACTCACCACTATCCCAGGGCCCGATATCCCAATGTCCACCTGATGTCTGGCAAAAGACACGCTTCCTTCTAGGAATAGGAGGTGCCTGTTTTTCACAGAGGCCTCTTCTCAACCCCTGCCCCTCTAATTTATCTAGCAAATGGCCCCAGGAGCTACCCATCTACTTCTCCCCCTTGCCCAAGGGCATCCGAAGGGGCTCTAAATAATATGCTGATATGCAATTTGGGGGTCTCAGGACAGCCCACTTCCCACATGGGCACAGCCATGTACCACCCACTCCTGGAAGGTCCCCTCAATCCAGGGCTCGCTGAGAGCAATGGGGTGGCAGGCCAGGCACTCTCTGCATGGAGCCCGGGCAGCCCCTGAATACTCACCTCTTTGGCTCAGGGCCTGAGCGTCAGGCCAGGCTTGGGGCTAGGCCTGAAACCTGGTTATGGAGGTGGGCCTGGGCCTGGCCCTCAGGGAGCTTCCATTCCAGCCCTCAGGCAAGAGAAGAAGACCAGGAGGAAGAAAAGCCTATGGAGAGCAGGGGCCCCATTCTGACCAGTGCTCCCTTCCCTCTTCCAGCAGCAGTGGTCTGAGGCAGGACAAAGCTTCCACTGCCTCCTCCTTTTGGGCAGCTCTGAGGCCTGAGGAGGTAATTAACTAATGATGCACCTGCTCTTCGTTAACCAATAAAGCAGGGATACCCAACCACAGCTGGAATGTAACCAATACTGGGGGAATTAAAGATCAAAAAACACCAAAGGCCAAGACAAAGCTGATGGAGTGGCTTCTTCCCACTCACCCCCCACCTCTACCCCACCAGCCCTCACCAGAGGCTGAAAGAGATTCCTCCTCACTTATTTCTCAGGGGATCTTGCTTGAGCAGGAAATTTCCCTCACCCCTTGTGGGTGGAAACTGGAGTGTGGGTGCTTGAACTAGCTACTTCAGTGCCTGCAGGGGCAAACCCCACTCAATGGAATCCGCTGCACTCGACCCCTCCAGGGAGGGAGCATGCAGGTGAGCGGGTGCAGGAGCCAGGGAGAGCACTTTGGGTGCCAGCAGGAACACACTCTGTCCTGGCCCTGCAGCAGTGTCTAGGGGAGTGCCCACAACCCTTGAAGCCCCAGAAGGAGTGTTTCAGTCAATGCTCTTTTAGCTTTGCCACCTGCAGATGGCTTAAGTGTTAACAGCTCAGTGGAGGGTCAGTGTGACAGCCCTTTGCACCCACACTCGAGTTCTTTTCCGAAGTCTAAGAGGAATGAGGTCACACAAACAAATTGGAGATGATAAATGCAGGGGATTTTATTGCTGATGAAAGTGGCTCTCAGTGAGAAGTGGAGCTGAAAAGGGGAGGGAGTGGGTATGTAATCTTCCCCCAGAGTTCAGCCATCCCTGGCCAGACTCCTCTCCAAAGCTATGCCATCAAGCTGTCCCTCTGAAGTCAAGCCCCTTCTCTCTGACATTCAACCGTAGTCTCTGACGTCCAGCTGCTTCTTCTCTTCTCTCTCTGCCGGTGGAGCCTGGGGCTTTCATGGCACAGGAGAGCGGGTGGGGCGGGCCATGGGTGGTTTTGGAAAAGGCAACATTCAAGCAGGAAAACAGGAATGTATGATCTCACTTTGGACCATAGTTTCAGGCTTGAGGGTGGGGCCCTTGCTGGGGACCCGCCCACTTCTGCCCAGAATTTCCCTGCCTCCTGTCCCTATCATTGCCACCCAAACCTGGGCAAAGCTAAGGCTGAAATTCCCCTGGAGTGAAAACAAGATGGACATGAAGACCTGCTAGACCAGGAGTCACCCCTGCCACCGGCCTCCCCTTTTCTGAGCACTTCCTCCCTTCCTGGTGCCTCCTCATCACTCAGCTTTCCTTGGAGTGCACCCTCCAGTCCTAGGGAACCTGCTTCCAGAAACCTACTGGCATTAGTCATTTGCACCTTTGTGTGATTTCAGTCTTTATGTCATCTCTCCCACCAAAATCCCTGGGCCTCTGAGTGGAACGTCAAAGTCTTGTAGCCACTTTTCCTGGGTTGAAGAACTCCAGGCATGGCAAAGCCCTGGAAGAGATGTGGGGTGGAGGAGGGATGCAGAGGAATTCTGGGTCCTGAAATTATGCCATTTAAGTGAATCTTGCCATCTCAGGCCCCACCACTCCAAAAGTGTTGGCATTCCTCAGAGTTATGTCCTTGGTCAAGGTCCCTCCACACGTCTCTGGGGTCTTTTTTGCAGCACATAAGACTTCCACCACCACCCATCCTCGATACCCTCAAATCCTTACCTCTACCCGGTGTCTCTGAGTGCCCTGCCTTGGGATCAGGCTGGCTACTGAATGCTCAGTTTCTACCTGAACATGTGGCATCCCCTTCCCCAGACGCCATCTGCTCCTTCTTCCATTCCATCAGTGGGACCATTCTACTCGGGTGACTGCCACATAAGCCCCTCTCTTCTCCATCCATCCTTCCATTGCCTTGGTTAGAGCCCTAGAACCCTCACTTACCTATGAGAACAGTCTATGTTTACTGAGAGTTTGAGGAGTCCTTGTAGGTGGTTTTTCTGCATGGAAAAGATTAAAGATAACTTTAGTTTAAAAAAAAAAACAAAAGCAATGTAACTTTTTGGCATGATCAATTAAAAAAATCTTCCTTTAGCTTTTTTTCCAACAGGAATAATTTAATATAAAGAATTAACTAAGCATATGTTTGTTGACTGTATCACCAGTAATTATAATTATACTTTATTGGGCAACATTTTCAGTAAGTAGAGCTTTTAAAGGCCTAAGGATTGAGCACTTTCAGGTGTCATTTCTCTGTCTCTCTCTCTCGATATATATATTTCTATATATATATATATATTTGTACCATCTTAACCATTTTTAAGTGGCACATTGTTCAGTGACCTTAAGTACATTCACATTGTTGTTCTACCACTGCTAACATCCATCCACAGAATTCTTTTCATCTGCAAAGCTGAAACTCTGTACACATTACACACTAACTCCCCATTCTCCTTCCCCTGCCCCAGCCCCTGGCACCACCGTTCTACTTCTGTCTTTATGAATTCGACTACTCTAACCTCACATAGGTAAAATTATATTATATTTGTTATTTCATGACTGGCTTATTTCACTTAGCATAGTGTCCTCCAGGTTCATCCATGTCGAAGCATGTGACAGAATTTTCTTCCTTTTTAAGGCTGCATAATATTCCATTGTATGGCTATACCACATTTTGTTTATTCATTCATCTGTAAAAAACCTTCCTTCAGCTTTTAAGTTCTTTGAAAGATTTTCCCCCCATTTATAACTGTAGCAAATTATAGGAAACATCTTTAGAATGTTGTTAGTTAATATTTGGTCCTATTTATAAGCTTATGTATATATACATTCAAACATTTTAAACTATTTTTATAAATTTAATATATGCAATTTCTTTTTAAATACCTCAATTATCTGACTTAAACAAAATCTTAACAATCACTTTTAATAAATGTAAATATAATAAACTGATAAATATAGCAATACTTAAATTCTTCTAACTCTTCCAACACAGAAATTTATAAAGCTTTCAACTTAAAATCACAAGTCTAACTTCTGCAATTGCACTTTTAAATTCAAATTATAGTCCCAGCACTTTGGGAGGCTGAGGTAGGCAGATCACTTGAATTCAGGAGTTTGGGCCGGGCGCGGTGGCTCAAGCCTGTAATCCCAGCACTTTGGAAGGCCGAGACGGGCGGATCACGAGGTCAGGAGATCAAGACCATCCTGGCTAACAAGGTGAAACCCCGTCTCTACTAAAAATACAAAAAACTAGCCGGGCGAGGTGGCGGGCGTCTGTAGTCCCAGCTACTTGGGAGGCTGAGGCAGGAGAATGGCGTAAACCCGGGAGGCGGAGCTTGCAGTGAGCTGAGATCCGGCCACTGCACTCCAGCCTGGGCGACAGAGCAAGACTCTGTCTCAAAAAAAAAAAAAAAAAAAAGAATTCAGGAGTTTGAAACCAGCCTGGGCAACATGGAGAAACCCCATCGCTACAAAAAATAAAAAAAGATTAACCAGGTGTAGTGACGCATACCTGTAGTCCCAGCCACTTAGGAGGCTGAGGTAGGAGAATTGCTTGAACCTGGGGGCTGCACTCCAGCCTGGGTGACAGAGCAAGACCCTATCTCAAAAAAAAAAAAAAAAAAAAAAAAATTCAAATTATAAGCCTCAGCTGTTCCTCTCATAGACCAAATTCTCTTAAACATCGTAAGTACTTAAAATGTCAACTATGTATAGAGTATTCCTAGAACAAAAGAATTAATACTGACCAGGTGCAGTGGCTCACACCTGTAATCCCAGCACTTTGGGAGGCTGAGGTGGGTGGATCATGAGGTCAGGAGTTTGAGACCAGCCTGACCAATATGGTGAAACTCCATCTCTACTAAAAATACAAAAATTAGCTGGGCGTGGTAACGCACACCTGTAGTCCCAGCTACTTGGAAGGCTAAGGCAGAAGAATTGCTTGAATCCAGGAGGAAGAGGTTGCAGTGAGCCGAGATTGCACCGCTGCACTCCAGTCTGGGAGACAGAGTAAAACTCCGCCCCCCCCCCAAAAAAGAATTAATACTATCCAATGTATTTGAAATAATTTCTAATTTCTATACTGTACTTAATTTTCATGGGCCTAAAGAGGTTTTCCCAGAGAGGAGAGTTTTCCAAACTTACCAGAAAATAAGAACCACCTGGGCATTTGTCAAATACACAGATTCCTGGGCCCCAACCTACATTCCCTGAATCTGCATTTCCAGGAAAAAGACCAGGTAATCTGCATGATTATAACAGCCCCAGTTTTATCTCATCACTGTGGAAGTTTGGAAACACTTTACTTAGGGGAAAATTGCTTCTCAGTCATCTACGGACCAGATTTTGGCCAGGCTCTGAGTAGATCTTGAGGGTAACTCTGACAGGATCCCCCTACCCCTTTTTTATCTTTCATTTCAGGGTTGTTGTAAGTTACAGGAGGCAACTCACCTTCTTTTGATGTGTATCGCATCATTATTCAGTTTTCAAATCAGAGTACAGCCTGGGGCCTCATCACTCTCTGGCTATATAGATAATGTCAATATCTTCTCTTTCTAGCTCTGAAGAACTTTTTAAAAATTCTTGTCTCTCCAGGCTCTCAGGACCACATATCTTTAGAGACTGACAGGCTCCTAAGAAGCACCCTGATTCTGGCCCTGCCCCCTCCACAGGTGATCTTCCCTCCACATGTGATCTTCCCAAGATGCAAGAAAAGGGCATACCCTATTAAATCCTCCCCTGGCTGCCACCGCCAAGGTCCTATGGACCTAAAGGAAGAAGGCATAAAACATCATTTTAAAGAGTTAACTTGAAGGCTGGGCGCGGTGGCTCATGCCTGTAATCCCAGCACTTTGGGAGGCCAAGGCGGGCAGATCACGAGGTCAGGAGTTCGAGACCAGCGTGACCAACATGGTGAAACCCCATCTCTACTAAAAATACAAAAATTAGCTGGGTGTGGTGGCATGCACCTGTAATCCTAGTTACTCAGGAGGTTGAGGCAGGAAAATCGCTTGAACCCGGGAGGTGGAGGTTGCAGTGAGCTGAGATTGCACCATTGCACTCCAGCCTGGGCAAAAGAGCAAGACTCTGTCTCAAAGAAAAAAAAAAAGAGAGAGAGAGTTTACTTGATTTTTAAACTTTTATGTATTTTTTATTGTTGTTGCAGAGACAGGTTCTTGCAATGTTGCCCAGAGCTGGTCTTGAACTCCTGACCTCAAGCAGTCCTCCCACCTTGGCCTACCCAAAGTGCTGGGATTACAAGGATGAGCCACTATGCCTGGCCTTAAAGAGTTTATTTGAGCCAAAGTGAGGGCAGCTGCCCAGGACACACTTCCAAGTTGCCTTGGGGAGTGTTCTGTTCCGCCTTTGTTTGCAAGCAAGTTTTCAAAGGCAAAAGGGAACAAGGAGTGGGATGATATAAAGTTGTTTGATGGTTCTCATTGGTTTTCAGAAATAACGCTGATTAGTGATTGGCTATACATTGTTGAACTATAGAATATGAGTTATGGTATCCAGAGTGTGGCATTTTACGGCTACTGAGTGTCAGTCTAGAGCCCAGATGGCAAGTGGCTTCAAGAGGGAATTATTGATCTCATGGGCAGAGTGAGACGTGACTACAGCCACATTTTAAATGTCTCTCTGGGCCGGGTATTTCAAAGGGGCTGATGTTCCTCAGATTAAAAAGTTTCTTTTCTTTCTTACTCCCTAGCCTGGCATGAAGAGCCTGGCTCACAGCCCACCTCCCTTTTCCCAGGTCTGTCTCTCAGGCCACCTCCACTGGGTCCCAGCTGCACAGAACTCCCCACAGTTCTCCAAAGAGCCCACTCAGCGCCACACCTGAGGCCAGGCACCTTAACGTGCATTATAGGAGAATTCTCGAAAGCAATCTTTGCGACCCGCTGAATCCCATCTCCAGGCCTTTGCCCTTGATGTTTTCTCTGCCTGGAGTGCCCTCTCCTAACTTTCTGACTCCCACCCACCCTTTAGGGCCCAGCGTAACTGTCTCTTCCTCTGTGGAGCATTTCTTGACTACTAAAGTCAAGTTCGTCTCTCTTCTTTGCGTCCCCACTGACCTAGCAGATACTTCCGTTTGTAAACATCTGTGATGATCACTGACCTAGGCAAAGCTAAGTGAGGCCAGGGACCCTGTCTCTTGTTCATCACCAAGGTGCCAGCACCACGTAGAGCCAGGCTCACTCACTGAATGATAACCCCATGTCTCCCCTGGCCGTATCAACCACGGATGAACAGATGTACCAGGCTCCCCTGTACCGGTGCCTCTCCACTGCCCTTGGAGCAAAATGTTTGTTTCATTTCATTAGGCTGAAAAAGAATGGTTTAGCTGCTTCCCTGGGTATCACTGCCAACATGCCCCAGTGGCCCAGATGGCTTCTTCACCAACAACTGTGACTGGTGACCCCAGTGTGACCACTAGCTAAGATCTTTGTCCCACGGGGGAAGTGCAGACAGGTGCCCACGTCAATAGATCCTGCCAAAGATGTCTAGTGCTAATTCTTCTCCCCAGCCAAACCAAGTTGGCCAGGCTGCAAAATGCCTGAGGAAGACCTGCCGCCAGAGCGGGCCTACCCACACCTGAGGGCTCCCAGGTGCCTGTGGGCCAGGCTCTGTGCCTCCAGCAGTTGCTGCTGCTGCTGCTACGGCTCTCCCAGTCATGAGCCAGCCCCGTGGACTGGCATCAGCCTGGGAGCTTAGCCATTTCATGCATCTGCAGCAAGCATCGGCTCCTTCTCCCAGCAATCTGTGTGGAAAGTAGCAAGCTCCACTCAACTTAACCATGGACAGAGCAGCCAAGTTTTAGAGCACCAGGTCTGAAGGCTGCCTGACCTTTCTCTCCCAGAGTACAGTCCTGGCCAGGACTTCAAGCCTCAGTGAAGATTTATTTTTACTCAGACCTAGCGTTGAAAGCTCAGGGAACAGGCTTTCATTTAATGTCTGGCCAAGAGACATGCTTGGAGATTGACGGCATTTCAGGTCAGGTGCCTCTGGTTCTGGCCCAGGCAGAGGTCGGTGTCTGCCAAAAGAGTGGCCGGGGCTGGGCGCGGTGGCTCAAGCCTATTATCCCAGCACTTTGGGAGGCTGAGGCGGGCGGATCATGAGGTCAGGAGATGAAACCATCCTGGCTAGCACGGTGAAACCCCGTCTCTACTAAAAACAGAAAAAAATTACCCGGGTGTGGTGGCAGGCGCCTGTAGTCTCAGCTACTTGGGAGGCTGAGGCAGGAGAATGGCTTGAACCCGAGAGGCGGAGCTTGCTTGGAGCCGAGATTGTGCCACTGCATTTCAGCCTGGGTGACAGAGAGAAACTCCATCTCAAAAAAAAAAAAAAAAAAGAGTGGCCGGAGGACAGTCTGCATCAGAATCACTGGATGGAGAAGAGTATATCTGCTAAAATGCGTGTTCCTAGGCCCCATCCCACATCTTCTGTTTCTGCGCCTCTGGGGAATGGGGTCCCAAGATCTGCCTAATTAACAAGCCCTCGGCCCCAGACCCAGGAATTCTGGTGCTCACTAAAGTTTGCAAAACATTGCCTGCCCAGTTCAGTTGCAGTAAGTCAACGTGCTTCACTATGCTCAAGCAGGAAGAGAAAACTCATTTCTGTCCCAGGGTCCAGATTTCAGCAAAGTAAAAGAGTTGCAATCCTCAACGTCCACATGAACTCCATGGTTTCATATTTGTCTCCAGAAACCCTGTGCATATGTTCATGTGTGTGGTGAGGGAGGGATAGTCTTTGCACTTGAAGGAGGTTATAGTGGAAGATGCAAAGGAGACAAAAGGGGAATAACGAGAAAGAGGCAAAGAAAGAAAGGCGGTCTCCTGTGGGACTGTTGCACAAACATGAGCCGAAAGCCCAGGACCCTCCAATCCACAGGATCATGGGAAAGAGGAAGACTAAGGAGGTGCCTGACTGAAGTGTAAAATCACAAGCCACATTCCCCTATAGCATGGCTGGATCTCAAACACATAGCATTGAGTGGGAGGGAAAAAAGCATCATAAGGAATAATATAGTAGAATCCATTTATATAAATTTTTTAAATTAGCAAAAGCAAATTGCATATGCTATAGGAGGTAGGCTATAAAGGAAAGCAAAGGAATGATGCACCTGAAATTCAAAACGGGGCCCCCTTCTACTTCTGGGAGATAAAAGACTGCAGGGAATTTCAAAGGCTCTGATAAATTTCCATGTCTTACACCAGACGGTGGGTGCTCAGACATGGTAACATGTACATAATACATATAATACATATCATTTTGTGTGTAGGGTACACTAAGATTTTGTTTTTTTTTTTTTTTGAGGCAGAGTCTCGCCACCCAGACTGGAGTGCAGTGGTGCAATCTCGGCTCACTGCAAGCTCCACCTCCCGGGTTCACGCCATTCTCCTGTCTCAGCCTCCTGAGTAACTGGGACTACAGGCACCAGCCACCACGCTTGGCTAATTTTTTTTTTTTTTTTTTTTTTTTGTATTTCTAGTAGAGACGGAGTTTCACCATGTTAGCCAGGGTGGTCTCGATCTCCTGACCTCGTGATCCACCCGTCTCGGCCTCCCAAAAGTGCTGGGATTACAGGCGTGAGCCACCGCGCCTGGCCAGGATACACTAAGATTTTTAAACATATATATGAAGTAATGAGCAGCATGAATAAAATAAACATGACTGTTTATCAAATTCTGAAATACAAGGAAAAGGCGGCAACCTCTGGAATTTGTGTAAGTACAGCTTGAGCAAATAAAAGGAAACCCCATATACCAAGGGGATTATGAACGTTCAGGACTCGTTACTGTCTGTTCTTGCCTCCAGGACAGGGATGGGCAGGAGGTGCCATCACCAGCTGGTGAAGTCTCCAGGACCTGCCTGGGAGAGGAAGTACAGTGTGGCATGCCCAAGGCTGCAGGCAGAGAGCTGAGGGCCAGCCAGTGGGGGCAGTGTCCCATGGGGTGTGTGGCCCATGCTGGAGCTGGCAAATCCAAAAGTGGCCAAATGGGAAGGGGAACTAAGACTGGCAGCCAGGCAAGTGGTGTAATGGGTGGGGCATCTGACAGGGATGCCTGTAGAATTCTCCGAGGTGGGGTGTGTGATGGGGACAGTCTGTAGAATTCTCTGAACCAGATTCAGAACTTGTCTGGGCTAAGTGGGACTTGCCTGTGGCAAGATGCTGGAAGTAGCCAGTGGACTCACATGATATGGACATCACCTCTAGAGGTAACAACAGCAGACAGAGCCCCACAGGCCAAGAGCAGCCACCTGGAAGTACAGCCTGAGATGGCCCCATTAGCCACACACTCTCAGAGACATAAGGAGCCCCAGAGGCACCAGTCCACTCGCAGGCTCAATGTAGAAACCCCTTCTCCATCTTGTCACACAGGTCCCCAAGCTCTGTTTGAGTATTCCAGTGGTGCAGGACATCTGTACCTCTTTTTGTAAGGTGAAATAAGTGAAAATAAGTTCACTGTATCTGTGTGGATTTGTTTCTGGGTTCTCTATTCTGTTCCATTGGTCTAAGTATCTGTTTTTATGCCAGTACCATGCTGTTTGGTTGCTATAGCTCTGTCCCATTGTAAAGAGACATTTATGATTAAGCCTTTTGTTGTGAGCTGAGGTTGGCCTCCTTGACACGTTTCCCTGATAGTCACATCTCTGCTCTCAGGGGCTGTGCAAAATGAGCCAAGTCCTTCTTGCACACACCCCATTAGCAGGTCTGTGGGTCCAAGCCAGCAAGTGGAACAAGGTCCACTAGGGGGATGGTGTGGTAGACACAGAGATATGCCAACTCAGCTGCCCCTCAAAGAAGGACTTGCCACAGCCTGCAGACAACCTCCAGCTCCCTCAGGGTTGACTGAGAGCTGCCTCACCAAGACCATGCCCACATCCAGTGACTGACCATGGGAAGGGCACCTCAATGCCTGGACACTTCTGCCCACCCATAAACAACACCAGTGGGCCATACATGCCTATGGGATGGGCTTTATCCAGCTTGAATCAGTGTGACCCCTCTTTGCCCAGTCCTACTCCGGCTGCCTGACCTTCATAGGTGTTTACCCCTCATTAATACCATGCACACCAAACTCCATCTCAGCACCTGCTTCCAGAGAGCCCTGGATCCTGTGGAAGGGGAGTCTTGCAGCAGATTAAACCAAACAGGAGGTAATTTTAGACCCACTAGCAAAGAAACTGCTGTTTCCATTTGCAGATAACGTGTTCACTGCAGCCAATGCTAAGGCTCTGAGGTTTCCCTAAGAGTTCCTTCAAAACAAATAAAAAAGAATTTTGAGAGAATCTCCTGCAACTTTCCACCCTGAACGTGTTGTTTTAATGAGCAATCCGGAAAGGTAAAGACTCCAAATATGCTCGGCTCCATGCCTCTGGGTGGGGTTGGAAAGCTCCCCACGGGTGTGCTCATCACCCTTCTTCTACTTGCTGATGCCAGAACAAGATTTGCCAGCACAAACCAGTAGGACAACCTGGTAATTTCCACTCACTTCAAAAGGTTTCTTGTCCTTTCCTAGGCCCAGAACTCTCAAAAGCAGCCACCCTCCTTGTTCTCCCTCTTCTGGTCACATAGTGCTGGTTGCTTTTGCCCCATTAACTGTGCATGGCTTTAGGACAGTTCTCAGCTGTGGGTCATTCTGGTTATTTACTTGTATATTTTTTAATCCATTCCCCTGAGCATTTATTCTTTGAGTTACAAATAATCCAATACACTCTTTTAAGCTATTTTTAAAGGTATAATTAAGTTATTATTGACTATAGTCATAATGTTCTGCTGTCAAATAGTGGGTCTTAGTCTTTCTAATTTTGTACCCGTTAACCATTCCCCCAACCCCCCACTACTCTTTCCAGCCTCTGGTGACCATCCTTCTACTCTCTATGTCCATGCGTTCAATTGTTTTGATATTTAGATCCCACAAATAAGTGAGAACATGCGATGTTTGTCTTTCTGTGCCTGGCTTATTTCGCTTCATATAATGATCTCCAGTTCCATCCATGTTGCAAATGATTGAAGCTCATTCTTTTTATGGCTGAGTACTACTCCATTGTGCATATGTACCATATTTTCTTCATCCAGTCATCTGTTGATGGACACTTAGGTTGCTTCCAAATTTTAGCTATTGTAAACAATGCTGCAACAAACATAGGAATGCAGATATCCTATGATTTCCTTTCTTTAGGGTGCATACCTACCAGTAGAATTGCTGAATCATAGGGTAGCTTGATTTTAGTTTTTCGAGGAACCTCCAAACTGTTCCCTATAGTGGTTGTACTAATTTATATTCCCACCAACAGGGTACAAGGGTTCCCCTTTCTCCACATCCTGGCCAGCATTTGTTATTGCCTGTCTTTTGGCTATAAGCCATTTTAACTGGGGGGAGATGATATCTCATTGTAGTTTTGATTTGCATTTCTCTGATGATTGATAATGTTGAGTACCATTTCATATGCCTGTGTGCCATAGGTCATCTTTTGAGAAATATCTATTCAAATCTTTTCCTCATTTTTTGATTGCATTATTTGATTTTTTCCTATAGGTTTGTTTCAGCTCTTTATATATTCTGGTGATTAATCCCTTATCAGATGGGTAGTTTGCAAATATTTTCTCCCATTCTGTGGGTTGTCTCTTCACTTTGTTGACTGTTTCCTTTGCTGTGCAGCAGCCTTTTAACTTGATATGATTCCATTTGTTCATTTTTGCTTAGGTTGCCTGTGCTTGTGGGGCACCACTCAGGAAATTTTTGTTCAGACCAATGTCCTGGAGATTTTCCCCAATATTCTCTTGTAGTAGTTTCATAGTTTGAGGTCTTAGACTTACATCTTTAATCCATTTTGATTTGAATTTTGTATATGATGAGAGGTAGCACCCTAGCTTCATTCTTGTGCATATGAATATCCAACGACTGTCTTTTCCCCACTGTGTGTTCTTGGCACCTTTGTTGAAAATAAGTTCACTGTAGCTGTGTGGATTGTTTCTGGGTTCTCTATGCTGTTCCATTGGTCTATGTGTCTGCATTTATGCCAGTACCATGCTGTTTTGGTTGCTATAGCTCTGTAATATAATTCGAAGTCAGGTAATGTGGATTCCTCCAGTTTTGTTCTTTTTGCTTAGGATAGGTTTGGCAATTGGGCCTTTTGTGGTTTCATATAAATTTTGGGGTAGTTTTTCCTATTTTTGTGAAGAATGTCATTGGTATTTTGGTAAGGATTGCGCTGAATCTGTAGATTGCATTGGGTAGTATGGACGTTTTAACAATATTAATTCTTCCAGTTCATAAACACAAAATATTTTTCTATTTTTGGTGTCCTCTTCAATCTTCCATCTTTCATCTTCAATCTTTCATAAGTGTTTTATAGTTTTCATTATACAAATATTTCACTTCTTTGGTTAAGCTAATTCCTAGGTATTCATGTGTGGCTATTACAAATGGGATTACTTGCTAAATTTCTTTTTCACATTGTTCACTGTTGGCATATAGAAATGCTACTGATTTTTGTATGTTGACTTGGTATCCTGCAAATTTGCTGAATTTGTTTATCAGTTCTAACAGTTTTCTGGGCCGGGCATGGTGGCTCAAGCCTTTAATCCCAGCACTTCGGGAGGCCGAGACGGGCTGATCACTAGGTCAGGAGATCAAGACCATGCTGGCTAACACAGTGAAACCCCGTCTCTACTAAAAAATACAAAAAACTAGCCGGGCGAGGTGGCAGGCACCTGTAGTCCCAGCTACTCGGGAGGCTGAGGCAGGAGAATGGCATAAACCTGGGAGGCAGAGCTTGCAGTGAGCTGAGATCCGGCCACTGCACTCCAGCCTGAGCGACAGAGCAAGACTCTGTCTCAAAAAAAAAAAAAAAACAGTTTTTTGGTGGAGTCATTAGGTTTTTCCAAATATAAGATCACATCATCTGCAAACAAAGATAATTTGACTTCTTCCTTTCCAATTTGGATGCCCTTTATGTAATTCTCCTGTCTGATTGCTCTAGCTAGGACTTCCAGTACTATGTTGAATAACAGTGGTGACACTGGGCATCCTTGTCCAGATCTTAGAGGAAAGGCTTTTAGTTTTTCCCCATTCAGTATGATACTGGTTGCAGGTTTGTTGTATATGGCTTTTATTATGTTGAGATATGTTCCTTCTATACCCAGTTTTTTCAGGGATTTTATCATGAAGAGATGTTGAATTTTATCAAATGCTTTTTCAGCATCAATTGAAATGATCATATGGTTTTTATCCTTCATTCTGTTGATACGATGTATCACGTTGATTGATTTATTTATGTTGAACCATCCTTGCATCCCAGAGATAAATCCCACTTGGTCATGACGAATGGTCTTTCTAATGTATTACTGAATTTGGTTTGCTAGTATTTTGTTGTTGATTTTTGCTTCAATCAGAGATATTGGCCTGTAGTTTTCTTTTTTTGATGTGTCTTTGGTTTTGGTATCAGGGTAATACTGGCCTTATAGAATGAGTTTGGAAGTATTCCCTCTTCCTCTACTTTTTGGAATAGTTTGACTAGGATTGGTATTAGTTCTTCTTTAAATGTTTGGTAGAATTTAGCAGTGAAGCCATCAGATCCCAGGCTTTTCTTTAGTGGAAGGCTTTTTATTACAGCTTTAATCTCATTACATGTTATTGGTCTGTCCAAGTTTTGGATTTCTTCATGGTTCAATCTTGGTAGGTTGTATGTGTCTAGGAATTTGTCCATTTCTTCTAGATTTTCCAATTTATTGGCATATAGTATCTTATAGTAGCTACTAATGGTTCTTTGAATTTCTTCAGTATCAGTTGTAATGTCTCCTTTTTCATTTCCGATTTTATTTATTTGGATCTTCTCTCTTTTTTTCTTAGTCTGGCTAAAGGTTTGTCAATTTTGTTTAACTTTTCAAAACACTTTTTGTCTTGTTGATCTTTTATATATTTTTTTTCATTTCAATGTCATTTTTTTTCTCTGATTTTTTTTTTCTTCTACTAATTTTGGGTTTGGTTTGCTCTTGCTTTTCTAGTTCTTTAAGACGCATCATTAGATTGTTTATTTGAAGTTTTGCCTCTTTTTCATTGTAGACACTTAAAACTGTAAATGTCCCTCTAAGTACTGCTTTTGCTGTATTCCATAGGTTTTGGCATGTTGCGCTTCCATTATCATTCACATCAAGAAATTTTTCAAATTCCTTCTCAATTTCTTCATTGACCCGTTAGTCATTCAGGAACATATTAATTTCCATGTATTTGTATAGTTTCCAAAATTCCTCTTGTTACTAATTTCTAGTTTTATTCCATTGTGGTCCGAGAAGATGTTGGATATTATTTTGATTTTTTGGATGTTTTAAGATCTGTTTTGTGACCTAACATATGGTCTCTCCTTGAGAACGAGCCATGTGCTGAGGAAAGGAATGTGTATTTTGCAGCCATTGGATGAAATGTTCTGTAAATACCTATTAGATCCATTTGGCCTATAGTGCAGATTAATCTGATGTTTCTTTGTTGATTTTCTGTCTGGAAGATCTGTACAATGCTGAAGGTGTGGTGTTGAAGTCTCCAGCTATTATTGTATTGGGGCCTATCTCTCTCCTTATCTCTAATAATATTTGCTTTATATATCTGGGTGTTCCAGTGTTGGGTACATATATATTTAACATTGTTATATCCTTTTGCTGAATTGACCCCTTTATCATTATATAGTAATCTTCTTTGTCTCTTCTTATAGGTTTTTGTTTTGAAATATATTTTGTCTGCTACTCCTGCTCTTTTTTGGTTTCTGTTGGCATAGAATATCTTTTTCCATCCCTTTATTTTCAGGGTATGTATGTCTGTATAGGTGAAGTATGTTTCTTGTAGGCAACAGATCAATGGATCTTATTTTTTTGTCCATTCATTTTGTCCATCATTTTATGTCTTGATTGGAGAATGTAGTCCATTTACATTCGATGTTACTACTGACAAGTAAGGACTTACACCTGCCATTTCATTATTTATTTTCTGGTCTTTTTTGTCTCCTTTTGGTTTTCCTTTAGTGAAAATTGTTTTCTCTGGTGATATGATTTAGTTTCTTGCTTTTTATTTTTTGTGTATTAATTGTATGAGGTTACCATGAGGCTTGCAAATGCTATAACACTTTTCTTCTTTTTTTTTTTTTGAGATGGAGTCTCACTCTGTCCCCCAGGCTGGAGTGCAGTGGCGCAATCTCAGCTCACTGCAAGCTCCTCCTCCTGGGTTCATGCCATCTCCTGCCTCGGCCTTCTGAGCAGCTGGGACTATAGGCGCCTGCCACCACACCCGGCTAATTTTTTGTATTTTTAGTAGAGACAGTGTTTTGCCATGTTAGCCAGGATGGTCTCCATCTCCTAACCTTGTGATCTGCCTGCCTCGGCCTCCCAAAGTGCTGGGATTACAGGCGTGAGCCACCATGCCTGGCCATAACACATTATTTTAACCTAATAACAACTTAACACTCTTCATAAACAACAAGCAAAAAGAAAACTAATAAAAATTCTATGGCTTAACTTCATCCCCCAGCTTTTAAAATCTTTATTGTTTCTATTTATATATCTTTTTTTTTTTTTTTTTTTGAGGCAGAGTCTCACTCTACTGCCTAGGCTGGAGTGCAGTGGCATGATCTTAAAGCGATTCTCCTGCCTTGCCTCCTGAGTAGCTGGGATCACAGGCAAGCACCACCACACCCAGCTAATTTTTGTATTTTTACTAGAGACAGGATTTCACCATGCTGGCCAGGCTGGTCTTGAACTCTTGACCTCAAGTGACCCACCCACCTCAGTCTCCCAAAGTGCTGGGGTGACAGGAGTGCATCACTGCGCCTGGCCTATTTATGTCTTATTTTACTGACTATGTCTTGAAAGGTTGTTATAGTTATTATTTTTGACTGGTTCATCGTTTATTCTTTCTACTTAGGATAAAAGTAGTTTACAAACTACAGTCACAGTGGTATCATATTCTGTGTTTTTCTGTGTACTTACTGTTGGCAGTGAGTTTTGTACCTTCAGATGATTTCTTATTGCTCATTAATGTCTTTCTGTTTCCAATTGAAGTCCTCCCTTTAGCATTTCTGGTAGGATAGGTCTGGAGTTGATTAAATCCTTTAGTTTTTGTTTGTCTGGGAAAGTCTTTATTTCTTCTTCACGTGTGAAGGATGTTTTCACTGGATATACTATTCTAGGGTAGAAGTTTGTTTCCTTCAGTATTTTTAATATGTCATGCCATTCTTTCTTGGCCTGTAAAGTTTCCAATGAAAAGTCTGCTGCCAGGTATATTTGGGCTCCATTGCATGTTATTTGTTTCTTTTCTCTTGCTGCTTTTAGAGTCTGTTTTTTATCCTTGACTTTTGGGAGTTTGATTATTAAATGCCTTAAGGTAGTCTTCTTTGGGTTAAATCTGCTTGGGGTTCTTGATTATTTACTTATTGACAATATTGTTGTTATCTGCTAATAACAAAACAGCAGCCAGCTAGTTCTGGAAGCTCCTCATGCAGATTATAGGAAGAAGACTGATCCAGGCCTCCTCCCTGGATGGCTGTTGGGTTAGATTACAAAGAATGATTTCTAATCTTCTATTTTATTATTATTATTATTATTTTGAGACAAGGTATTGCTCGATCACCCAGGTTGGAGTGCAGTGGTGCCATTACAGCTCACTGTAGCCTCAAACTCCTGGGCTCAGGCAATCCCCCTGCCTCAGTTTCCCAAGTAACTGAGACTACAGGTGCACTCCACCATGCCTGGCTAATTTTCTCATTTTCTTGTAGAAACAGGGCCTTGCTATGTTGCCCAGACTGGTCTCAAACTCCTGACCTCAAGTGATCCATCTGCCTTGGCCTTCCGAAGTGCTGGAATTACAGGCATGAGCCACCGAGCTTAGCCCAATCCTCTCTTTAAAAATGACTTCTCTTATTATCTTTTTTTCTGACTAAAAAAGAAATTTCTTGTGTTAGTTTCCATTGCTGCTACAACAAATTATCATATACTTAGTGGCTTAAAACAGCACAGATTTATTATCTCATAGTTCTGGGGTCAAAAGTCCAAAATGGGTCTCTCTAGGCTAAAATCAAGGTCCAACAGGACTGTATTCCTTTTGGCGGCTCTAGGGGAACCCATTCACCTTTTACACCTCCTAGAGGCTTCCACATGCCTTGGCTCATGGCCCCTTCTTCAAAGCCAGACGTGGCTGGTGAAGCCTTCCTCACACATATCACATCATTCTGACTTTCACTCTTCTGCCTCCCTCTTCCCCATTTTATTTATTTATTTATTTATTTATTTATTTATTTATTTATTTTTGAGACAGAGTCTCGCTCTGTCGCCCAGGCTGGAGTACAATGGTGCTACCTCGAATCACTGCAAGCTCTGCCTCCTGGGTTCACGCCATTCTCCTGCCTCAGCCTCCCAAGTAGCTGGGACTACAGGCGCCCGCCACTATGGCTGGCTAATTTTTTGTATTTTTAGTAGAGACTGTGTTAGCCAGGATGGTCTCACCGTGTTAGCCAGGATGGTCTTAATCTCCTGACCTCATGATCCGCCCACCTCGGCCTCCCAAAGTGCTGGGATTACAGGTGTGAGCCACCGCGCCCAGCCTCTCTTCCCCATTTTAAGGACCTTTGTCATTGCACTGGACTCACCTGGATGATCCAGGATACACTCCCCTTCTCAAAGGCAGCTGATCAGCAACCTTCATTCTATCTGTGGCCGTGGTTCCCTTTTGCCATGTAACCTAGCATATTCACAGGTTCTGGGGATTAGGATGTGGACATCTTTGATGTTATTAGTTTGCCTACAACATACACATTCCTTGCAGAAAATGTAGGAATGCAGAAAAGGCATAAAAGAAAGAACATGACACTTCCAATTCCACTTCCTGGAAATAACCACTGTTGATGGCTTAGTGTATATTCATCAAGTCTTGTTCAGTGCATATGTTTTTCTCTTTGTAAACTAGGTTTGTATGATAATATATATATAATCATTAATATTAAATTACTATATATAATGAATGACTAAATATATATAGTATTTAATATTAGATTACCAAACACTATATATAATATATTACTAAACACTATTATAATAGTGTTATATATAAACAGTGTTTAGTAATTTTTCTTAATAATATGCATATATTCCCATACTAAATATTTTTCCACATTTCATTTAAATGGCTTATCCAGCATTCTACTGTGTGGAATGTACTATAATTTATTTAACTAATTTAGTTAATTCTCTGTTAGTAAACACATAACTTAAGCTTTTCTTTAAGCCTGATACCCCTGTAGTAAACATCCCTAAATCTACATCTTTGTACATATTCTTAGGATATGTTCCCTAAAGGCACACCAAAGACTGGGTGACTATATCATTTATTCTCCAAAGCAGAATTCTTTGAGAGTGAAAAAGGATAATCTTAAAAATCCATAGTAATTAATAAATAACAATAAGCCAGGACTGTTCTGGGCATGACACACATTGGCAGACTGGCCTCCTGAAATGTTTACACTCCCAAGGGCAGCTACCAAATGTACTTGCTCTAAGCCCTTGCTATTGCTGCCAGTCCTGTACCCCTACCCCGTCTCACCCTCTAGATCCCATCTTCCAAAAAACAACAACCACACACACTACAAATGCCATGACAGCCCTCACTGGAGAGGTGACAGTGTTGGTAGAGCTGTTTCTCATGGAAGGGAGAGGACTTTGCCTGTACGTCAGTCTTTGCCCCGGTTAACAATGATTTGACTTTTGGTGAGTTCATTGTGTCTTCTGATCCAGGTACATCCACTGGATTAGTTTTAAGGCAGCAATGACCTACCTTCCTTACCCACACACAGGCCCAGGTACAGGCTCAGCCAGAAGAGGAATCTCCCAGGAGGGCCTCTCCCCAGGCCCAGGCAGGAAAGCACTGTCATGAATAGTATCTGCCAGGACAAGCTGACCTGCACAAGAGACAGTCCACCATGAAGAGCCAAGCATGAGCTGGCAGCTGCCGTCAGCTCAAATTGTCCAGTACACACACTTGGTCTTCAGAGGACTGACTTCCTCTTGGATAGAACCCTCTGAAACCATGACTGTCAAGAACACACCCAAATAAAGCAGCTGCCGAAACCGCAAAAACAAAAAGACTAGATTCATTGTGAACATGTTTTCTAACATTCAAATAGGGCTTTTGTTTTGTTTTGTTTTTGATTTTGGTGGAGGTCATTTGAGTCTTGTTATTAAGGTTACAAAGTGCTCTCTGGGAAAAGATCTGGGCCTATTTACTAGGCTGTCTTGCCTGGCTTTGCTTCTCGGGTATGAAATGAACATTGAGAATGCAGACACTAAAGAAAAGACCTCAGGTATTTTTGACTTTTTTTTTTTTTTTTTTTTTTGAGACAGGGTCTCAATCTGTCACCCAAGCTGGAGTGCAATAGCGCGATCTACGCTTACTGCAACCTCTGCCTCCCAGGTTCAAGTGATTCTCCCACGTCAGCCTCCTGAATAGCTGGGATCACAGGGGCGTGCCACCACACCCAGCTAATTTTTGTATTTATAGTAGAGACAGGGTTTCACCATGTTGGCCAGGCTGGCCTTGAACTCCTGACCTCAAGTGATCCACCCCCCTCAGCTTCCCAAAGTGCTGGGATTACAGGCGTAAGCCACCGCCCCCAACCTATTTTTGACTTTCTGAGTCAAGTAACCTGATGAAACCAGTCCCCTTGTCTACCCAGACTCCACTCAGGCTATACTTGATTCATACTTGTTTTTTTTAATTTTTAAACTTTTTTTAGAGACAGGGTCTCATTCCGTTACCCAGGCTGGAATACAGTGGCACAATCACAGCTCACTGCAACCTCGAACTACTGGGCTTAAGCAATCCTCCTGCCTCAGCCTCCCAATTAGCTAAGACTATAGGCACGTGCCACCATGCCTGGATAATTTTTTAATTTTTTGTAGAAATGGAGTCTCACTGTGTTGACCAGGCTGATCTCAAACTCCTGGGCTCAAGCAACCATCTCCCTTTAGCCTCCCTAAGCACTAGGATTACTGGTGTGAGCCACCATGCCTGGCCTGATTCACATGCTGACTCACATGCTAAAAAAACCAACCTCAAATGGGCCCTGATAGAGCAATCTAGCTGGGGACAGTTTTACTTGTAACTAACTGGCTCCCTGGCCTATAGAATACAAGCCTTCAGAAAAGCTCAGCACCCTGCCTCTCTCCCCCAAATAATGTTCCAGGTGATATTCTGCAAGCACACCGGGAAACTTTGCTCTGTTTGTTAACCTAGAAAATTAAATGAGCAAGGGACAGAGCAGGCTGGCCTGGGACAGGAACCGGCTACAGACCAGATCTCCAAAGCTTGGGCTTATTCTCTGAAAGAAATGCTCTTTTTAATTTCAACTCTGATGTCTTGGTGGAGACATTCAACTGGAAATCTGGGGTCTTTGATATAAGCAAAGACAAGCTTGTGGGATCACCACTGGCCACAGAAAGAAGCCCAGCTATTTGGGAAAGAAAATCCCAGGCCCAGAGAGTGAAGAGTGTTTCAGATTTCTCATGTCAAAAGTCAGCTTTTGTATTCAGAATGGAGCCAGAAGGTCCTGAATCCAGAATGGCCTAGAGCGTCCCCACATGCTGTCCTGGTGGGGGCCTTAGCAGGTGGATTTTGATAAAGATACCTTTGTACGCTAAGCATAGAAAAAAGAGAAATGTTGGCTCTAGGCTGGGTATGGTGGCTCACACCTGCAATCCCTTGGGAGGCCAAGGCAGGTAGATCACTTGAGTCCAGGAGTTCGAGACCAGACTAGGCAACATGGCAAATCTCATCTCTACAAAAAATACCAAAATTAGTTGGGCATGGGGTCACCTACCTGTAATCCCAGCTACTAGGGAGGCTGAGGTGGGAGGATCAATTGGGTCCATGAGATCAAGGCTGCAGTGAGCTGTGTTTGCACCACTGCACTCCAGTCTGGGTGACAGAGCAAGACCTTGTCTCAAAAAAGGAAAAAGAAAAAAGTTGGCATTAGCACCTCGAACCCTAGATGACTTCCTGAGTGTCATATTCTTTGGCTGCTACTCTGGAGTCACATCTCAGAGAAGATCTAGACAGATGGCTTTGGTCTTTGTGTTTGCAGGTCCTTTTCCCCTCAGATACTCACCTGCCCTACTCTCTCACCTCATCCACGCCTCTGCACAGATATTAGCAGATATCTCTGCTGATAAAAGTTGCGATTGTACCAGGCACAGTGGCTCACACCTGTAATCCCAGCACTTTGGAAGGCTGAGGCAGGAGGATTGCTTGAGGCTAGGGGTTCAAGACCAGCCTGGGCAACATAGCAAGACCTTATCCCTGGAAAAAAAAAAAAACAAAACAGTTGTAGCTCATCAATTACCCTATCTGAAATAGCTCTGAACCCCCTGCCTTATTTTCCTTTATTGCACTTGTTACTACATCCCATTATATTTTATATGAATGTGTTTAATATTTGCCTCCCTGGTTAAAATGTAAAGTGCATGAATGGAGACATTTTTATTTATAGTCAGGTCCGCAGATCTTAGGATAGTGCCTGGCACATAAGAGCACAATAAATATTTGTTGAATAAGTCTTAGAGTTGAGTTAAACATCAGATAGCAGGTATTTCTACTGGGCAACTGTGGACTCACCCCAGAGGTGTGTGGAAGACAGTGCAGAGTCTGGAGTAGTTTGGGGTTAGCTGTGGGGGGAGAGGCGATAGTCTTGGATGGAAACAAAATGCATGACTTGTGCCCCTGCAGTTGCAAACACCATGAGTAGGAGGCAGGGGGAGAGAGAGAGAGCGCACTAATTGTAATTCCTATTTATAGCCACAAGATAGAGGAGAGAGAGAGAGAAAAAGAGAGGGAGGGAGGGAGGGAGGGAGGAAGAGAGAGAGAGAGAGGGAGAGAGAGAGAGAGAAAGAGAGAGAGGGAGGGAGGGAGGCAGGAAGGGAGGGAGGGAGAGAGAGAGAGAGGGAGAGAGAGAGAGGGAGAGAGAGAGAGAAAGAGAGAGAGAGAGAGAGAGGGAGAGAGAGAGAGAGAGAGAGAGAGAGAGAGAGAGAGAGAGAGAGAGAGAGAGAGAGAGAGAGAGAGAGAGGAGAGCGCGTGAGCGCGCGCACTAATTGTAATTCCTACCATAGCCACAAGATGGCACTATTGCTCAGAGTCTTTACTCTGTAAAGCCGAATCTAGCAGAATCTAGCAGGGTGCTTTGGGATTCCCTGCCTCTCTCCGTCTCCTCGCGTTTCTCTCTCCGCTTTCCTCCCTTTTGTCTTCCTCTCCCAACGTTTTTAAACAGTGTTTTTATGGTGGACTTGAGCAATAGTATAGCCGAAGCCATTGGTGAAATTCAGAGAGAGATCCCCTAGATGGATATTTGGCCACAGTAAGCACAATGGTTTGCTCATTGGGCACGACCGGAAGGCCTGGGTTCACCTGCTTCCTCTGCTCTCTGGGCCAGAACCCATAGCCTTGCTGTTCTGGACCTGGCCTGTGGCTTGGGAAGCCTCCAGGGACAATCTTGCTTCTCCCTCCCTTACTCCGTCCTCCCCGCCCCCTAACATGCTTATCTGGGAAGCACCTGCCCTCAGATCTGGTTCCAGGGGTCCTTGCTTTCCTCTTGAGAAACTGTAAACATGCACAGAATGTCTCCTGGTGGGGATTCTGAGGCCTTTTCCTCCCTGGTATTTTAGCCTAAGGAAAAAGCATTCAGTAGTGTGGTGATGGTGGGTGGAGCTTGCGGTATTTTTCTAAGACTTTTGTAGTTGGGGAACAAATCTCCAGGGAAGGGGCAGGGCCTCAGGCTAATTCCAGTACAGTAGGATCGTGGCCATGAAAACATCACACAAAGGAAACTTCAAAGCTCTTCCCCAGTCTGAATGGGCAGGGCCTGCTGAGAGGTCAGATGTTAACTTGCTCTAAATGCCCTCTTGCTTTCAGGTGCCCCTGCAGGCCTGCACAGCCCTTGGGGACCCGCCCTCTCTCAGGTCAGAATTCCACAGGGCTCTGAAGCTTCCTCACCCATTGCTCCCCATCCCTTGCTTGAAGCAAAGCCAGGGAGGGCAGAGCCCAGAAGTTGGGGTCTGGTTCTGACTGTTCTCTGGCCTTAGGAGTAGAGGCCAATTTCATCTCTGCAAAGAGGCTGGGGCTGAGGAATGAAATTACACCTTCATCCTGCTCAGTCCCGCCTCATCCCCAAACCTTGTCAAACCCTGACACAGCTACTTTGCAGGGAGTGGCGAGAATTAGGAATGCTGCAAGGTCACTTAGGGTGATCGTTAGGACAGTCATTAATTTCTGAGGCCCAAGAGTGACTCATTTATCTCTGATAGACACAGGGATCAAAGGAGAGTATTTATGGCTTAGAAACAAACCTCCCATTATTTTCCCTGCTATAATAAATAATAAAAAGCTCCCAAGCCTCCCTCCCTTGTCCATCTCTTCCCTGCCCTTTCCTCTCTGTCTTAACTGTCCCTGCACAAAAATTAACCCTCCTCTTGCCTCTCTGTACTTTCCCCCTTCCTTCTGCAAGAACCAGAGAGGGGAAGAGAACTAGCTGGCCCTGAGAGCTTCAGCTGCAACTGTGCTGTGGAGTGAGGGGTGCTGATCCCAGGGGAAGACACAAGCCGGGCCAGGGGTGGGTGTCAGTTGGGCTCTCCCTGAGAATTGACCATGTTTACTTTGCCTAAGTAGGTATATCAGGGCCTGGTTAGGCTAGAAAGTGGACTGTCCCCAGGTTTATCAGCTGTGTGACCTTGAGCAAGCTACTTTTTTAAAGCCTCAGTTTCCCAATCTATAAAAGAAGGATATTAATAGCATCACAGACTGGCTGATGAGAATGACATAAGATAAAATATGCAAAGTGCTCAGCACAGAGCCTGATGCAAAATAATGGCCACCACATTTACCAGGACCTCAACATCCTTATTTCCAAGAACTTGAGGCTGGAGTACAAACTGAGTCCTTCATGTTCTGTTGTAGCCTCTGGGAGACGCCAAAGTGAGGACGGGTGTGGACTTCCCAGGACGCTGGGCCCCCACTGTAACAGGAAACAGATCACACAGGAGGGGTCCTCAGCCTTAAGGATGCCGTGAGGTGGGCCTAGGTCATAGCTTCTCACTGCGGCACTGTTGACAGACCATTCTTCGTGGTAAGGTTTTGTTCTGTGCATTGTAGGCTGCTTTGCAGCATCTCTGGCCTCTGTTCACTAGATGCCGGTAGCAGCCTTCTAGTCATGACTATCAAAAATGCCTTTAGACATTGTCAGATGTCTTCCGGGGGACAAAACTGTCCTTGGTTGAGAGGCACTGGTCCAGGAAGGTGGGAAACAAAGGGGCACCCTGGCAAGGGGGAGGAGGCAGGTGTGAGCCTGAGCACAAGAGCCCCTCATGCCCTGGGCAGGGCTGGGGCAGACCCTCAGCGCTGAGTGTGGAGATTGGCCCTGGAAGACGAAGTTCTCTCTAGTAAGGCCATGGCCTTGCTTCCTCAAGAGCTGATGCCCTGCCTGGACATGGACCCCTGGATTCCCCGCAGCCCAAACCAACATACATAGCCCTGTCCAGCCCCAGGAGTGCTGGCCAAGAAACAGTGCCCTGGTGGCACAGAATGCTCACTAAATGGACCCTGGGTCCCTTCTCATCTCAGTGCAGAGCATGGAGCCAGGCTGGCCCTGCCACTCACTCACGGTGTGGCCCTGGGCAAATTGTTTCACCTCTCTGTTCCCCAGGATCCTTATCTGTAAAAATACCTACCTCCGCAGGTTGTTGTGAGGATTAAATGACTTCATATTTCTAAAATACTTAGAAGAGAGCCTGGCTCATAGCAAGCACTAAGTGTTTGTTAAAAAAGCCAAAACCCAGAAAGAAGCTGCTGCAGACCAGGCGATGATGCAGCCTTCTGTATGTCAGAGGGTGCCCCAGCCGTGACCTAAGGTCCAGCAGTTGTTTCCAAGGGCCTCTGGCCATTTGTATCTGGGGGTGGTGGGTGTGTCTGGGATCCCTGCAGCGTCTCCCCTGTGGAGGTGGTGGTTCTTAGGAAGGTTCATTTTGACCAGAGAGAATACTCAGTGCAGTGGGCTCCAGAACTTCCCACTTGACAGCCCCTGGGAATTTCTTTGACTTGAGGGTACTGGGAGAAAAATCTTTTCCTCTACCAACTTAGGTTTGAGGAGGGGGTTTGTGAAATGACTCACAATAGACATAGGAACAGGAAAAAAGACGAGGTTTTTCATGTGTGGTAGCACTCAGTAATAAGTACCTTGCTGTACAGCCAGGGGTAAAAGTTTAAATACCAACTTAGCAAAAGGGAGGCAATGAGAGCTTCGGAGGCTGGAAGGGCCTGATGGGGCTTGTTTACATAACGTTTTGGGAATGTCCCAGTGCCCAAGGCCAGTCACCTCCCCAACTGGAGACCTCTGGGGTGGAGATGAGGAGATAAACTCTGTTTTAGCCAGCTAAGAGTTCAGTGGTGATTTCTTTTCTTTTTTTTTTCTTTTCCTTTTCCTTCTTTTATTCTCAGACCTCACAGGATGGATCTTTCTCTTCCCTTTTTTCTTATTTTTCTTTTCTCACCCTCCCCCAATTCAGATTTCTTTTTGCATCTATTGTTGAAGCATCTGTTGTTGGATTTTGGTTGCTTAAAGGAAAGTACCTTCAATTTGCTAGGAAGAGAGAAGGAGCGAGGGAAGGAGCTGTGAGTGAGTCGCTGCGACTTTTTGGGAAGCCTAGTATTTCCTGTCTGGCAGAGGAGGCAAAACTCCAGTCCGGAAGCCTCCCCAAACACGCAGCGGGAAACGCCACTGAGAGTGGCCAGGTGCTTTGCATGAGTTATCTATTGCTATGTAACAAATTGCCCTAAAACACAGCAGCCTCAACAGCAACACACGTGTCATCGCTAATGTTAACTTAGAGTCAGGAATTTGGACACGGCTAAGGTGGGTGGTTCTGGTTCAGGGTCTCTCTTGAGGTTGCGGTCAAGATATTAAACAGAGCTGCTCTCACGTGAGGGCTTGATGTGAGGCTGGAGGATTCATGTTTAAGATGGATCCTCACATGGCTGTTGGCAGGAGGCCTCAGTTCCTCACCTCTGGGACTTCTGAGAGGGCTGCATGAATGTCCTTACCACACAGCAGCTGGCTTCCATAGCGAGCAGCCCAAGGCAGAAACTAAGGCAGGCTAATCACAGCCTCTTTCTTAAGCTAGCCTTGAAGGCATATGCCATCACTTCTGCTGTGCTCTGTAGGCCATGCAGACCGACCCTGATACCAATGTGGCAGGAGACCATTCAAGGGCCTGAAAACTAGGAGATCAGAATCACTGAGAACCTGGCTACAACAGGCTTTCAGTTCCCCTCCCAGAAGAATGTTCACCTGCTGACTGGCCCAGGTGTCAGCCAGGCTCAGGCACACGCTGGAGAAGCCCCTCAGACTGAAACCCCAATGGGCTGGGGTGGATTCAGTGCTGCTACCAACTGCCTCAGCCTGCCTCCTCGGTGAACGCTGTACCCACTCAGAATCGGGCAAGGCATCCCCATGGTGGAATAAGAGCTCTGAGCACTGGGTGGGAGAAGCATTGACCTCTTGGGACCCTCTCCAAGTTAAGACTGGGAAAGGAAGTCTTCACACCAAAAAAGTTCGTAAGAGAGAGAACAGAAGAGAAACATGCAACTGTCAATAGGTAGAGCTGGGGGGCCGTGGGGGCTGGAACTTGATGTGGTGGGGCACCTGCTGCAGGCTTCAGGGAGAAGATAGGGCCTGAGTTCAGTCCGGAGCACCAAATCCAGACATGACGAACTACAGTCAGCCTCCCAGTGCTTCACGCTCCCAGCCAGTGCCCACACTGTCCTCTCCAGCAGGAATACCTCTCCCAGTTCCTCCCATTCTTCTTGACTCCATTATGTTCCTCCAGACTCAGCTCAACGTGCTCCACCTCTAAGCTGTCTCTGACACCTTCCCATCAGATGCAGCTGTCTGCCTCCATACCTCAAAGCACACTCACGTCTCCATCATGCTTGATATCATTGCTTCCTCCCCACTAGACTTTAACCTCCTTGAGGGCAGGTGATAATGTCAGACTCAAATCATATGGTGCCTAGCACAGTGCCTGGTGTGTATTCAGCAGTGATTTTATGTTTGAGAAGGAAAGGAGGGAGAAGAGGAAGGAAGAAGGATGGATTCAGGAGACAGCAAATAATTCATCATCTATCTTTCTCCCCTTCATTCCCCGAGAGTGGGACTTCAAGCATTATCAGAGCTGTTGGCCAGAACCACTTGCCCCGTCCCCGCCACGTGAAAAATAAGCTGGACAGGCCTAGTCTGGGTTCTATAATATGCTGTTTGAGAAACAGCTTTTGGTTACTGAAAGCAGGCAGCAAAAGTGGACGGGAGGAGTCTGTGTTCCCAGGATATGCTGACTTTGCTGGAGAAGCCTGAGGTTAGTAACAGATGGAAAGCACCCCATGGTAACAATCTTTGCGGGAAAATCTTGTGACCATCAAGTTCCCTGAAAGCAGTCAGCAGTGCCTCAGGGAGACTGAATTTCTGTGAGTAAAGTGACTGAAGGCCATCACATGGGGTCACCCCAGAATGAGACCAGTCTTTTAGAAGTCATCACCAGGGACTGAAGGTTCCAGGGCACCTGAGTTCCCCTGGAGCTGCCTGAGGCCACCCTCTGCCCTCACTATCCAAACCCCAGAGTGACCAACATTGGTTGGTCACTGCCTGGCGCATATTAGACCTCTGGGTAGCCATAGCCACTCCCTGGAGCTCTGTTTCCATTTGTGTTAAACATTAACTGATGTTTTGTTTTGGTTTAGTTTTTTTTCTGTTTGTGGAGACTTCACGTGCTCAAAATGAATTAGCCTTACTTCTTGGTTCAAGGCATGCCATCTTTGTTGGTATATGCAGGGCTCAATTATATTTTACTTCACCTTATTTTTTGGCCCCCTTCAGCCCATCCCCAATCTCGCTTTTCTCCTCTTACCACAGGACCCATTCCTGTGATTTTTGTATGTCTTCCCTCCCAATCTGTAGTTTGATTTGCACGCAGGTCTGAGATTGGTGTTTTTTGGTGCATATTTTAAAAATATGTGGGCCAGGCACGTTGGCTCACACCTGTAATCTCAGCACTTTGGGAGGCCTGAGCGGGCGGATCCCGAGGTCAGGAGATCGAGACCATCCTGGCTAAAATGGTGAAACCCTGTCTCTACTAAAAATACAAAAAATTAGCCAGGCGTGGTGGCGGGCGCCTGTAATCCCAGCTACTCAGGAGGCTGAGGCAGGAGAATCGCTTGAACCTGGGAGGCAGAGGTTGCAGTGAGCCGAGATCGCACCACTGTACTCCAGCCTGGGCGACAGAGCGAGACTGTCTCAAAAAAAAATAAAACAAAATAAATAAAAATATGGGTAAGTGGTCTTTGGTATACATCTCATTCTGCTTCTCACCCTTTTCCAAAGTTATGTTTTTGAGATTGATCCAAGTTGATATAAGTGGATGTGGCGAGAGCATTCCTTTTATCTGCTGAATTATTATCATCATTTGCATATAACACATTTTATCTATTTTCCTATTAGTAAATTTCTAGGTATTTTCAAATTGTCCCTATTATAAACAATTCTGCAATGGACTTCCTCGTACACGTTTTGTAAGAGTTTCTCTGGGCTCAGCATCTAGGAGTGGATGGAATTGCTGGGTGGGAAGATCTGTCTGTATTTAGTTTCTCTTACTATTTCTAATCTTCTTCCCGGAAAGGTTATACTGGTTGACATTCCCGGAGGGTTTCTGTTTTCCTTCACCTTTGGCAGTACTTGATATTAGCCAAGTTTTTAATATTTGCCAATCTGATAGGTATAAGATCTACAGCTATATCTTAACCACTTTCTCCTGGTTTTCCTTCCCATCTCCGCCTGTTTCCCCAAAGTGTCAGCCTGTTCTGTTCTCACTCCCTCAGGGAAGGGACATAATGACAGAAAGTAGGAGGCAGGAGGGAGAAGTGTTTCTTTCTGGCTTTTGAGTTTTAAAACCCTAGATTCTTGGGGGACCAAAGAGGATCCATGGCACAGAAAAAAAAGATCTGGGAAAAAATACATGGAAAATTGAGGCAGAGCAAGCAACCCTCCTTGTGCCAGCCCCACTTGACAACAGGACTTGGGCTGGGTGTAGGAGAGTGCTAGGAGGAATGTGAGGCAGTCCATAGCAGGACTGTGACCCCAACACCCGCCGAGGCGCGTAGTGTCAACACAGGAGGGGGCCAGGTTGAAGTGCCCCCGGGAGTGGTCTGGACTATGGCTGCCTCAGGCCTTCCTCGTGATCCTTTTCAACTCTGGCCGGTTGTTGCACTGTGGAAGTTGGCCTAGTGTTACCACAACTTTCCATTTTTTTCAAGAGAATCTAAAATCAGAATTTTTTTGAGGAAGTTCCCCTTAAAAAATAAGTTATTATTAGCTGCTAAAGGCTTACAAAAAACAAAGTTAATGAAAACTTCAAACATATTTAAAAATAAGCAAAAGAGTATAATGAATCCCCGTGTATCCACCACCAAGTTTCCACAATTGTCAACTATGGCCAATTTTGTTTCATCTATAACCCCACCTATTTCCCTTCATTCAGAATTATGTTGAAGTAAATCCAATTCATCATTTTCTTGTAAAGATAAGAACTCTTCTTTCTTTTCCTTTTTTTTTTTTTTTTTTTTTTTTTTGAGACAGAGTCTCCCTCTCTGTTGCCAGGCTGGAGTGCAATGGTGCGTTCTCAGCTCACTGCAACCTCCACCTCCTGGGTCCAAGCAATTCTCCTGCCTGGGTCTCCTGAGTAGCTGGAATTACAGGCACACGCCACCACACCCAGCTAATTTATGTTAGTAGAGATGGAGTTTCACCACGTTGACCAGGATGGTCTGGATCGCCTGAGCTCATGATCTGCTCACCTCGGCCTCCCAAAGTGCTGGGTTTACAGGCGTGAGCCACAAGCCACCATGCCCAAAGAATGCTTCTTTCTTTTCTTTTCTTTCTGTTTTTTGTTTTTGTTTTGTTTTGTTTTTTTTCGAGATGATGTCTTAGTCTGTCACCCGGCAGGAGTGCAGTGGCACAATCTTGGCTCACTACAACCTGCGCCTCCTGGGTTCAAGCAATTCTCCTACCTCAGCCTCCTGAGTAGCTGGGATTACGGGCGCCTGCCACCACACCCAGCTAATTTTTGCATTTTTAGTAGAGACGGGGTTTCACCACATTGGCCAGGCTGGTCTCAAACTCCTGACCTCAGGTGATCCACCTGCCTCGGCCCCCCAAAGGTGCTGGGATTATAGGCGTGAGCCACTACGCCCAGCATAGAACTCTTATTTCTAACCATGACACATATAATAACTAAATAAAATCCCAATAATTTCCTACCATCAAATAACCTGTAGTGTTAAAATTTATAATTTTCTCACAAAATGTTTATTTAATATTATTTTACTTTGTATAGTGTGTCTGAAACAGGATCTAAACCCAGCCCACACCTTGAGAGTGACTGGTAGGTATATTTTTAAGTCTTCTTTAATCTGTAGGTTTGTGCTCCCACCTTTTTTTCCCTTGCAATGTATTTGTTAAAGCAGCTAGGCCTTTTGTCATACAGAGCTTTCCACAGTCTGGATTTTGCTGGTGTCATTTAACATGCTCCCCTGTCTTCTGTGTTTCCTGTATATTCATATTTGGATCTAAAAAGCTAAAGCCAGCCTGGGAAACATAGTGAGACTCCATCTCTACAAAATAAAAATAAAACAATTAGCTGGGTGAGTGGCATACACCTCTAGTCCCAGTTACTTAGGAGGCTGAGGTGGGAGGAGTGTTTCAGCCCAGGAGGTGGAGGCTGCAGTGAGCCATGATCGTACCAGTACACTCTAGCCTGGACAACAGAGCAAGACCCTGCCTCAAAAAAATAAATAAATAGACTGGGTGTGGTGGCTCACGCCTGCAATCCCAGCACTTTGGGAGGCTGAGGAGGGTGGGTTGCTTAGGTCCAGGAGTTTGAGACAGCCTGGGCAACATGGCAAAACTCCATCTCTACAAAAAATACAAAACTTAGCCAGGTATCATGGCATGTGCCTGTAATCCCAGCTACTTGTGAGGCTGAGGTGGGAGGACTGCTTGAGCTCTGGGGGCAAATGTTGCAGTGAGCCAACATGCTAGCCTGGGTGACAAAGGGAGACCCCATCTCAAGAATAAATAAATACATATATACGTAAAAATTTTTAAATTGAAAATAAATAAATTAAATAAATAAAAAATAAAAAACTAAAGCTCTTATTCTTAAAAAAAAGTTCATAATCTTTTCTAAATAATCTTTAAATACTGTCTGAGCCAAACAAAATACATATGTTCTAGCTCTTCAAATATTCTAGTCTTTTGTCTTTTGATCTGCGAATTCATAGTATCTTTTCACGTACTTAGTTCTTTAATTTCTCTCAGCAACGTTTTCTAGTTTTCAACGTACAGGTCTCGTCCATCTTTGGTCAAGTTTATCCCAAACCAGCCCTCCAGGTGAGTTTGATGCACTCACGTCTTAAAGTTGAGAATCATGTCTCTACCTCACACCTAATACTTAAATATGGTGCTGGAAAAGTAAATATTAGAACAAAATATGCAAGAAATATCAGTAATTCAAGCATAATTGGGAACTTTAAAAATCCAAGGCAGGGGTTGTAATTCATATGAATTAATAAAACAGTTGAGCAAAGTAGATAAATATAAGATAGTGTATACTCAAAACACAATTCAATTCCTTTAAACTGGTTAGAAATTTTAATTAAAAATAAGATCCCTGCCAGGCCCGCTGGCTCATGCCTGTAATCCCAGCACTTTGGGAGGCTGAGGTGGGTGGATCACCTGAGGTCAGGAGATTTGAGACCTGCCTGGCCAACACATTGAAACCCCATCTCTACTAAAAAGACAAAAAAAAAGTTAGCTGGGTGTGGTGGTGCATGCCTGTAATCCCAGACACTCGGGAGGCTGAGTCAGGAGAATCGCTTGAGCCCGAGAGGCGGAGGTTGCAGTGAGCAGATATCGCACCATTGCACACTAGCCTGGGTGACAGACTGAGATTCCATCTTCAAAATAAATAAATAAAATAAGATCCCCTTCTCAATAGTAACCAAAAATAAACTGAATAAGAAATTCAATCATATTCAGTGATTTAATATATGTTTTTTTTTTTAAGAAACTATATGTGGCTAGGTACAGCAGCTCATGCCTGTAATCCCAGCTCTTTCGGAGGCCTAGGCAGAAGGATCATTGAGCCCAGGAGTTCAAGACCACCCTGGGTAACATAGTGACACCCCTGTTTCTACAAAAAATTTTAAAATTAGCTGGGCATGGTGGCTATGCCTATGATCTCAGTTACTTAGAAGATCGAAGTGGGAGGATCACTTAAGCCTGGGAGGTCGAGGCAGCAGTGAGCCATGATTGTGCCACTGCACTCCAGCCTGAGTGACAAAGTAAGACTGTGTGTCAAAAAAAATTTTTTAATTGTATATGTTTCTATGTGTTTACAAATATGTATGTAAATGAATAGAAAAAAAGCCTGGAAAGCTGAGACAAGTGATTTTCCCAAGGAAAGGAAAGAGGATGAAGGGAAAGTAAGGGAGAGCTTGTCTGCCTCCTTTGAATTTTTTTCCATGCTAATGTGTTCATGTAGTACTTATGTAACGAAACAAAACCTTTACAAAGAAGCATATGATTTCATTTTCTCAAATTATTGACACATTGATGTGAAAATGTCTCAAAAGATTATCACACAAACTTAATAGCAATTATGTACAGATGGTGGCATTTCAATAGCTTTCACTGTGATTTTTCTTTTTTAGTGTTGCTCACTGTTTTATAATGAGCATGTGTTATTTTTGTAATAAAAAAAGTTATGGTCAGGGGTGGTGCCTCATGCCTGTAATCCAGGCATTCTAGGAAGGGGAGGCAGGCAGATTAGCTGAGGTCAAGGGTTCAAGACCAGTGTGGCCAACATGGTGAAACCTGTCTCTACCAAAAAGTATAAAAATTAGCCAGATGTGGTGGGACACACCTGTAATCCCAGCTACTTGGCAGGCTGAGGCAGGAGAATCGCTTGAACTCAGGAGGCAGAGGTTGCAGTGAGCCAAGATTGTGCCATTGCACTCCAGCCTGGGCAACAAGAGCAAAACTCCATCTCAAAAAAAAAAAAAAAGAAAGAAAAAAGAAAGTAGGAGAAACAGAATATAAACGAGCACAAAAATAGTGTTCCTATTTATAATTTATAGTATATTCACATAAAACATAACAAAGGTAAATATTCCCAGGTTATAAATAGATCAATTAATATCAATTAGCCTTTCAAAACAAAAGACTTCCTGTTAAAGTATTTACTCCACTCTCCTATTATGAAGCCTACTGATCACAGCGAAACAAACGAAAAATAGGGAAAGAGGCCTCCGTTTTCTTTTTTCTTTTTTTTTTTTTTTTTTTTGAGACGGAGTCTCGCTCTGGCACCCAGGCTGAAGTGTGTGGTGTCCAGTGATGTGACCTTGGCTTGCTGCAACCTCTGCCTGCTGAATTCAAGCAATTCTCCTGCCTCAGCCTCCCGAGTAGCTGGGACTACAGGCGCGCATCACTATGCCCAGCTAATTTTTTGTATTTTTAGTAGAGACAGGATTTCACCATGTTGGCCAGGCTGGTCTTGAACTCCTGACCTCGTGATCTGCCCACCTCAGCCTCCCAAAGTGCTGGGATTACAGGCGTGAGCCACTGCACCCGGCTGAGGCCTCTGTTTTCAATGAGACAAATAACTACAGAACCAAACCAGAGCCCATAAAGCAAACTGCTATTACTGTAAGATGGGAACTGTAACAAGAGAGAGATGCCAGGTGCCTCCTTGGACCAAGGGTAGGACACAGATTACTCCAAAAGTCCGTGATAGAAGTTTGACTGATAACGCTTGGAATCTATTAATATCTCAGCAATACCTAGCACAGGCTGGTCCCCAGAGACTGGGGAAGTCCTGTAGGGAGCTGACAGGCACTGCAGAATGGCAGGGGAGGTGGGCCTGCAGGAACTACCTTGCTAACCTCGCCTCCAGAAAGGCAGTCATGCGAGAAGGATGAGTGGGGAAGGAGGATGCGGAGGTGGGACCACTGGGTTGCACCCAGGGACCTGTAAGTCTAGGCCACATGGACTTCCTGAACACCAAAAGCTGTGGGGAGATGACCCCCAAGAAAAAGGAAGTAAATGAAAGGGTGTTTGAGATAACAAAACCTATTGAAGCTGAAGGATCCTAGATTCTCTCCAACATCCCTAGCCCTTTCTCCACTCCTTATACTGCTATTCAGCCAATAGTGGATCCCATTCAAAGATAAACAATAACCCAGGGAACCATATTGGATTTACACATAGAAATTGCAGAGGAAGGAAATATACACAAAAGCCTGATGAAAAAAATAAACACCACAAGAATAATTACCCAAGGAAACAGAAAATATGTTCAGATAAATTCTCCATATTCTCAAAGAAATTTCAGACAACACTATTTCTAGAAAAAGGCTGCAAAGACAAGACATAAGAATTCAAAAAAGAGATTCTAAAATGAGAGAAGATAAAAAGCAAGCTAATAAGTTCAGGATAAAAATGGAAGAATAAAATCTGATAGAGATGGAAGCTACATTAGAAGCCAAAAAAAAAAAAACCAAAAAAAAAAAAAACCCCACAAAAAACAGTTAAAAAATTGACGGCAGGCACAGTGGCTTACACCTGTAATTCCAGCACTTTGAGAAGCCAAGGTGGGCATATCACTTGAGGTCGGGAGTTCGAGACCAGCCTGACCAACATAGAGAAACCCTGTCTCTACTAAAAATACAAAATTAGCCAGGCGTGGTGGCACATGTCTGTAATCCCAGCTACTCGGGAGGCTGAGGGAGGAAAATTGCCTGAACCTAGGAGGCAAAGGTTGCAGTGAGCCGAGATGGCACTATTGTACCAGCCTGGGCAACAAGAGCAAAACACTGTCTAAAAAAAAAGAAAAAAAGAAAAAAACTGACTCTAGTTCAATATCTGGTGGGCAGAAACCAGAAAATCACACAAAACGAAATGAATAGCTGGGTATGGAGGCACACACCTGTGGTTCCAGCTACTTGGGAGTCAACCTGACTGCACCCCAGCCTGGGCAGCAGGGCAAGACCCTGTCTCAAAAAAAAAAAAAAAAAAAAAAAGAAAAGAAAATTATTATTCTTATGGGAGACCAATAAAAGAGATCTCCAGCAGCTTGCAGTGAGCTGAGATCGCGCCACTGCACTCCAGCCTGGGCGACAGAGCGAGACTCCATCTCAAACAAAAAAAAAAAAGAGAGATCTCCAGCATTTCTGAAGGAGAATAAACATTTCTGGAAAAAAAAAAAAAAAGAGAATAAATGAAATTAAGTATAAATTATTTCAAAAAATAATAGAACTTTCTTGAAATAAGGATGATTTCAATCTGCTGATCAAAAGGGCATAGATGTTCCAAGAAAAATTGACGTAGACTGTTCAACATCAAGATATATCCTACTGAAGTTATGAGACACCAAGGACAAAGAAAACCTCATGTGGTTAACCATGCAAAAAAGCATTTACAAAAGGAAAAACCAGATCAAATTTCCTCAGGTTTTTTCACAATGCCAAAAGACAGAGGACCAACATTTTTAAAGTTCTGAAGGAAAGAAAACATGACACAAGAATTTTCTTTTTTAAAAACTTTTTCTTTTAGGTTCAGGGGTACATGTGCAAGTTTGTCATATAGGTAAACTCACGTCGTAGGGCTTTGTTGTACAGATTATTTTGTCACCCAGGTACTAAGCCTAGTACCCAGTAGTTATTTTTTCTGATCCTCTCCCTCCTCCACCCTTCACCCTCAAGTAGACCCCAGTGTCTATTGCTCCCCTCTATGTGTCCATGTGTTCTCATCATTTAGCTCCCACTTATAAGTGAGAACATGCAGTATTTGGTTTTCTGTTCCTGCATTAGTTTGCTAAAGATGATGGCCTCCAGCTCCATCCTGTTCCTGCAAAGAACATGATCTTGTTCTTTTTTATGGCTACGTAGTATTCCATGATGCATATGTACCACATTTTCTTTACTGAGTCTACCATTAATGGGCATTTAGGTTGATTCCATGTCTTTGCTATTGTGAGTGGTGCTGCAGTAAACATATGCATGCATGTCTCTTTATGGTAAAGCCATTTATATTCCTTGGGGTATATACCCAGTAATGGGATTGCTGAGTTGAATGACAGTTCTGTTTTTAGCTCTTTGTGGAATCACCACACTGCTTTCCACAATGGTTGAACTAATTTTACATTCCCATTAACAGTGTATAACTGTTCCTTTTTCTCCACAACCTCACCAGCATCTGTTATTTTTTACTTTTTTTTTTTTTTTTTTTTGAGATGGAGTCTCACTCTGTTGCCCAGGCTGGAGTGTGGTGGTGCTATCTCAGCTCACTGCACCCTCCGCCTCCCAGGTTCAAGTCATTCTCCTGCCTCAGCCTCCCAAGTAGCTGGGACTACAGGCGCTTGCCACCACGCCCAGCTAATTTTTTATATTTTTAGTAGAGATGGGGTTTCACCATGTTAGCCAGGATGGTCCACCCACCTCGGTCTCCCAAAATGCTGGGATTACATGCGTGAGCCACCGTGGCCGGCATTAACTTTTTAATAATAGTCATTCTGACTGGTGTGAGATGGTATCTCATTGTGGTTTTTATTTGCATTTCTCTAATGATCAGTAATACTGAACTTTTTTTCACATGCTTGTTGGCCCCATGTATGTCTTCCTTTGAAGTGTCTGTTAATGTCCTTTGCCTACTTTTTAATGAGGTTGTTTTTTTCTTGTAAATTTAAGTTCCTTATAGATACTGGATGTTAGACCTTTGTGGGATGTATAGTTGGCAAAAATGTTCTCTTATTCTCTAGGTTGTCTGTTTACTCTGTTGAGAGTTTCTTTTGCTGTACAGAAGCTCTTACATTTAATTAGATCATCAATTTAATTAGATTGGTCAATTTTTGCTTTTGTTGCGATTGCTTTTGGCACGTTTGTATGAAATCTTCACCTGTTCCTGTGTCCAGAATGGCATTGCCTAGGTTGTCTTCCAGGGTTTTCATAGTTTTGGGTTTTACATTTAAGTCTTTAATCGATCTTTAGTTGATTCTTGTATACGGTGTAAGGAAGGGGTCCAGTTTTAATCTTCTGCATATGGCTAGCCAGTTATCCCAGCACCATTTATTGAATAGGAAATCCTTTCCTCGTTGTTTTTGTCAGTTTTGTTGAAGATCAGATGGTTGTAGATGTGTGGCCTTATTTCTGGGCTCTCTATTCTGTTCCATTGGCATATGTGTTTGTTTTTGTATCAGTACCATGTTTTTCTGGTTGATGTAGCCATTAACCAGAAATAGTTTATACCAGTAGTATAGTTTGAAGTTGGGCAATGTGATGCCTCCAGCTTTGTTCTTTTCGCTTAGGATTGCCTTGGCTATTTGGGCTCTTTTTTGGTTCCATATGAATTTTATTTATTATTTTTTTATTTTTATTTATTTATTTTTTGAGACAGAGTTTCACTCTTCTTGCCCAGTCCGGAGTGCAACAGTGCAATCTTGGCTCACCACAACCTCCACCTCCCAGGTTCAAGCAATTGTCCTACCTCAGCCTCCCAAGTAGCTGGGATTACAGGCATGTGACACCGCACCCGGCTAACTTTGTATTTTTAGTAGAGACAGGGTTTCTCCATGTTGAGGCTGGTCTCGAACTCCTGACCTCAGGTGGTCCACCCGCCTCGGCCTCCCAAAGTGCTGGGATTACAGGCATGAGCCACCGCGCCCAGCCCCATACGAATTTTAAAAGTTTTTTTCTAGTTTTGTGAAAAATGTCATTGGTAGTTTGATAAGAATAGCATTGAATCTATAAATTGTTTTGGGCAGTATGGCCATTTTAATGATATTGATTCTTCCTATCCACGAGAACTGGAACATTTTTCCATTTGTTTGTGTTATCTCTGACTTCTTTGAGCAGTGTTTTGTAGTTCTCATTATAGAGATCTTTCAACTCCCTGGTTAGCTGTATTCCTAGGTATTTTATTATTTTTGTGGCAATTGTGAATGGGATTGCATTCCTGCTTTGGCTCTCGGTTTGGCTGTTGTTAGTGTATAGCAATGCTAGTAATTTTTGTACACGAATCTTGTATCCTAAAACTTTGCTAAAGTTATTTATCAGCTGAAAGAGTTTTGGGGCTGAAACTATGGGGTTTCTAGATATAGATTCATGTCATCTGCAAACAGGATAGTTTGACTTCCTCTCTTCCTATTTAGATGCCCTTTCTTTCCTTCTCTTGCCTGATTGCCCTGACTAGGACTTCCAATACTATGTTGAGTAGGAATGGGGAGAGAGGGCATCCTTGTCTTGTGCTGGTTTTCAAGGGGACTGCTTCCAGCTTTTGCCCATTCAGTAAGATGTTGGCTGTGAGTTTGTCATAGATGGCTTTTATTATTTTGAGGTATGTTCCTTCAGTACCTAGTTTATTGGAAGTTTTTAACATGAAGGGATGTTGAATTTTATTGAAAGACTTTCTGCATCTATTGAGATTATCATGTAATGTTTGTCTTTAGTTCTGTTTATGTGATGAGTCACATTTATTGATTTGCATATGTTGAACCAACCGTGTATCACAGGGGTATACAAGTAGGGGTATTCATGATCAAGTAGGCTTTATTTCTGCTTGATCATTGCGGATTAGCTTTTTGATGTGCTTCTGGATTTGGTTTGCAAGTGTTTTATTGAGGACCTTTGCATCAATATTCATCAAGGATACTGGCCTGAAGTTTATTATTTGTTGTTATATCTCTGCCAGGTTTTGGTATCAGGATAATGCTGGCCTCACAGAATGAGTGGAGGAGGAGTCCCTCCTCAGTTTTTTGGAATAGTTTCAGTAGAAATGGTACCAGCTTTGTGCATCTGGTAGAATTTGGCTGTGAATCTGTCTGGTCCTTGGATTTTTTTTGGCTGGTAGGTTATTTATTACTGATTCAGTTTTGGAGCATATTATCCGTCTGTTTAGGGAATCAGTTTCTTCCTGGTTCAGTCTTGGGAGGGTTTATGTGCCCAGGAATGTATCCATCTCTTTCAGATTTTCTAGTTTGTGTGCATAGAGGTGTTCGTAGTAGTCTCTGATGGCTATTTTTATTTCTCTGGGGTCAGTGGTAACATCTCCTTTGTCATTTCTGATTGACACAAGGATTTTCTACACACCAAGTTATTCTTCAAGTATAAAGGCAATAAACAGACACTTAGGCATGCTAAACCTCAGGGAATAAAGGACCCAGGATCTTTCTTGAAAAACAACTTAAAAATGTAATCTATCCAACCCAGGAATGAGTCAAAATGGATTCTACAATACAGGACCTGGGTGTATTAGTTTCCTGGGGCTGCTATAACAAAGGACCACAAACTGGATGACTTAGAACAACAGAGTTATTGTCTCACAGTTCTGGGAGGTATAAGTATGAAATCAAGGTGTTGGCAGGGACACGCTCCCTCTGAGGATCATGAAGGAGGATCCTTTCTTGCCTCTTCCAGGTTCTGCAGCCCCAGACATGCCTCGGCTTGCAGCAGCATAACTGCAGTCTTCACACAGTGTCCTCCCTATGCCTCTTCTCAGAGTCTTTCCTCCATGCATGTCTGTGTTCAAATTTCCAGTCATATTAGATTAGGGCCCACCCTACTAGCCTCATTTTAATCTGATCACCTCTGTAAAAAACCTGTTTCCAAAATAAGGTCCTATTCTGAGGTACTGAGGGTAAGGACTTCAACATACCTTTTTCTCGGTTGCAGGGGTACAGCACGCAATTTAATCCATACCACTGGGTAACATAGAGGTGGTGAGCACTGAGCCCATTAAATATAGGGCCAAGCCAGGCATGGTGGCTCATGCCTTAATCCCAGCATTTGGGAGGCCAATGTGGGTGGATCACCTGAGGTCAGGAGTTCCAGACCAGCCTGGCCAACATGGTGAAACCCCGTCTCTACTAAAAATACAAAAAAGTAGCCAGGCATGGTGGTGGACGCCTGTAATCCCAGCTACTCGGGATCCTGAGGCAGGAGAATTGCTTCAACCTGGGAGGCGGAGGTTGCAGTGAGCCAAGATCATGCCACTGCACTCCAGCCTGGGTGACAGAGCAAAAACCCTGTCTTAAAAAAACAAAACAAAACATATATACACACACACACACACACATATACATACATATACATATATATCCAAAACTAAACAACAGTGAGGAGTGTGGGTAGGGAACAAAATGAGATGACAGAAACAAATCCACACACCTACAGTGAACTCACTTTTGACAAAGATGCCAAGAACATACACTGGGGAAAAGACAGTCTCTTAAATAAATGGTGCTGGGAAAACTGGATATTCATATGCAGAAGAATGAAACTAGACCTGTATCTCTCACCATATACAAAAATCAAATCAAAATGGATTAAAGATGTAAGCCTAAGACCTTAAACTACAAAACTACTACAAGAAAATATTGGGGAACATCTCCAGGACATAGGTCCATGCAACGATTTCTTGAGTAATACCCCACAAGCACAGGCAACCTAAGCAAAAATGGACAAATGGGATCACATCAAGTTAAAAAGCTTCTGAACAGCAAGGTACACAGTCAACAAAGTGAAAAGACAACTCACAGAATGGGAGAAAATATTTGCAAACTACCCATCAGACAGGGGATTAATCAGCAGAATATATAAGGAGCTCAAACAACTCCATAAGAAAAAAATACAACAATCTGATCCAAAATGGGCAAAAGATTTGAACAGACATTTCTCAAAAGAAGACATACAAATGGCAAACAGGCATAGGAAAAGGTGCTCAACATCCCTGATCATCAGAGAAATGCAAATCAAAATTACAATGAGATATCATCTCACCCCAGTTAAAATGGCTTATAGGCAAAAGACAGGCAATAACAAATGTTTGCCAGGATGTGGAGAAAGGGGAACCCTTGTATACTGTTGGTGGGAATGTAAATCAGTACAACCACTATGGAGAACAGTTTGGAGGTTCCTCAACAAACTAAAAAATGAGCTACTCTTTGATCCAGCAATCCCACTGCTGGATATACACCCTAAAGAAAGGAAATCATAGGATATCTCCACTCCTATGTTTGTTGCAGCACTGTTTACAATAGCTAAATTTTGGAAGCAACCTAAGTGTCCATCAACAGATGACTGGATAAAGAAAATATGATACATATACACAATGGAGTAGTATTCAGCCATAAAAAGAATGAGGTTCAGTCATTTGCAACATGGATGGAAATGGAGATCATTATATGAAGTGAAATAAGCCAGACACAGAAAGACAAACATCACATGTTCTCACTTATTTGTGGGATCTAAAAATCAAAATAATTGAACTCATGGACATAGAGAGTAGAAGGATGGTTATCAGAGGCTGGGAAGGGCTGTGAGTGGTTGAAGGGGAGGTAGGGATGGTTAATGGGTAAAGAAAAAAATTAGAAAAAATGAATAAGACCTATTACTTGATAGCACAATATGGGAACTATATAATAATAATGTAATTGTGTATTTGAAAATAATTTAAAGAATGTAATTGGATTATTTGTAACTCAAAGGATAAATGCTTGAGGGAATACATACCCCAATATCCATAATGTGCTTATTTCACATTGCCTGCCTGTATCGAAACATTTCATGTACCCCCTAAATATATACAACTACTATGTACCTACAAGAAAATTTTTAAATAATTTAAGAATATTTTTAAAATTAAAAAAATGTAACTAATAGCATATTATAAAAATTTTTTTAATAAAAATTAGAAAAAAACGAAATGAAGGAAACATTGACAATGGACTATACACTTGACCTTTGCACATGGGGGTGCTGACCTCCCTGCACAGTCGAAAAATCTACATATAGCTTTTGATTCCCCCAAAACTTAACTACTAATAGCCTACTGTTGACCGAAGCCTTACTGATAACATAAACAGTTGGTTAACACATATTTTGTAGGTTATATGTATTATATTCTGTGTTCTTACTATAAAGTAAGCTAGAAAAAGAAAATATTATTAAGAAAATCCACAGTGGCTCATGCCTGTAATCCCAGCACTTTGGGAGGCCGAGGTGGCCAGATCATGAGGTCAGGAGATAGAGACCATCCTGGCCAACATGGTGAAACCCCGTGTCTACTAAAATACAAAAAATTAGCCAGGTGTGGTGGCACGTGCCTGTAACACCAGCTACTTGGGAGACTGAGGCAGGGGAATCACTTGAACCTGTGAGGCGGAGGTTGCAGTGAGCCAAGATCGCACCACTGCACTCGGGCCTGGTGACAGAGCAAGACCCTGTCTCAAAAAAAAAAAAAAAAAGAAAGAAAGAAAGAAAAAAAAGAAAATCATTGGCCAGGTATGGTGGCTCATGCCTGTAATCCCAACACTTGGGACACCGAGGTGGGCAGATGACTTGAGGTCAGGAGTTTGAGACCAGCCTGGCCAACGTGGTGAAACCTCGTCTCTACCAAAAATATAAAAAATTAGCTGGGTGTGGTGGCACGCAACTGTAATGCCAGCTACTTGGGAGGCTGAGGCAGGAGAATCACTTGAACCCAGGAGGCAGAGGTTGCAGTGAGCCAAAATCATGCCACTGCACTCCAGCCTGGGTGACAGAGCAAGACTCTGTCTCAAAAAAAAAAAAAAAAAAAAAAAAAGGAAAGAAAAGAAAAAGAAAAAGAAAATCATCAGGAAGAGAAAATATTTTTACTATTCATTAAGTGGAAGTAAATCATAACGGTCTCCATCTTCATAATCTTCCCCTTGAGCAGTCTGAGGAGGAAGAGAAAGAGGAGGGGTTATACTTGTTGTTTCAAGGGTGGCAGAGGTGCAAGAAAACCCATGTATAAATGGACTCATAAAGTTCCCCTGTGGTGTTCAATGGTCAACTGTAGTAAAAATCAAGAGGTAGAGTCAGGCATTGGGCTAAATGTAATTGCAGGTTATTCCTCATCTTTTGTAGCAGGAAGTCAATAGATATCACTTAAAATTGAAACATGGCTTTTTTTACAAAAAGCAAATTTAATCTCCTAATGTTTTGCATTGTGTTTTTTCTAGATCAATCTCTTAAGAGTTATTATATCTTGTGATAAATAAGCAGTCAATTTAGTAAATTTTTTTTTTTTTTTTTTTTTGGAGATAGAGTTTTGCTCTTGTTGTCCAGGCTGGAGTGCAATGGTGCGATTTCAGCTCACTGCAACCTCCACTCCCAGGTTCAAGCAATTCTTCTGCCTCAGTCCCCCTAATAGCTGGGATTACTAGCACCTGCCACTACACCCAGCTAATTTTTGTATTTTTAGTAGAGATGATGTTTCACCATGTTGGTCAGGCTGGTCTTGAACTCCTGACCTCAGGTGATCCGCCCACCTCAGCCTCCCAAAGTGCTGAGATTACAGGCATGAGCCATAACACCCGGCCAATTTAGTAATTTTTAAGTTTTGCTGGCTGGACACAGTGGCTCATGCCTATAATTCCAGGCAGGAGGATTGCTTGAGCCCTAGAGTTCCAGATAATAGAACAAAATTAGCCAGGCATGGTGGTGAGCACCTAGAGTCCCAGGTACTCCAGAGGTTGGGAGGTGGAGGCTACAGTGAGCTATGATCACACCACTGTACTCCAGCCTGGGTGACAGAGCTTCCTCATCTCGAAAAAAGAAAAAAAAGTTCTGCTTCAGTTTTGGTACTGCTAAATTTAAGTTAAATGATATTAAACTTTTTACACCTAAAATAGCATGCAGAGAATGATTTTATTTTTATAAAATCATTTCTGTTGTTCTGTCTACTCACCTACCTATAGATTCCTGAACCATATTTTTTACAAATGTTGGGGGATGGTTATCTCGGAGCAGTGGACTTTATAGTATGTGTGTGTATTTTTTTTTAACTTTCTTTGTTATGCTTTCCTATATTACTTAAATTTTTATGATAAATATGTGTTATTTTGAACAAAAACAATAAAATCATTGTTTCCTTTTCTATTTTTTTTCCTAAAAGACTTCTCTGTAGGCACTGAGAGTGCTGGGAGCCTGTTGGGCACAGTGGGTCACACCTGAAATCCCAGCACTTTGGGAGGCCAAGTGGGGCAGATAACTCGATCCCAGGAGTCTGAGATCAGCCTGGGCAACATGGTGAGACCCCGTCTTTACAAAAAATACAGAAATTAGCAAGACGTGGTATAGTTCCAGCTACTTGGGATGCAGAGGTGGGAGGATTCCTTGAGCCTGGAGGCGGAGGTTGCAGTGAGCCATGATCACGCCACTGCACTCCAGCCTGGGTGATAGAGAACCTGTCTCAAGGGGAAAAAATGAGAGAGTGCTAGGAGCCAAGAGGTTGCTTCAACATTAGGTGCTAGCAGGAGATCTGTCCAAGAGGCGGAGGGTAGGATCTGAGGGTGCTGTGACAGCCAACACAACACAGAGGCCCTTCCCAAACTGGGGTGGGGGGTGGGAGGGGGCTATTTCATAGCTGCTGTGACAAAAAAGTCCCTCAATCACAGATGCTACCATGAGTATTAAGAACTTTCCACAGTCAGACCCAAACCCCATAGAAATCAGATGGCCTCCAAGGTCAGCAAAATGAATCGGACCTGCCTCTGCCTTCCACCTCTTTTTTTTTTTTTTTTTTTTTTTGAGACAGAGTTTTATTCTTATTCCCCAGGCTGGAGTATAGTGGCACGATCTCGGCTCACCGTAACCTCTGCCTCCTCGGTTCAAGTGATTCTCCTGCCTCAGCCTCCTGAGTAGCTGGGATTACAGGCGCCCACCACCATGCCCAGCTAATTTTTTGTATTTTTAGTAGAGACGGGGTTTCATCAAGTCGGCCAGGCCAGTCTCAAACTCCTGACCTCAGGTGATCTACCCGCCTCAGCCTCCCAAGGTGCTGGGATAACAGGCGTGAGCCACTGTGCCCAGCCACCTGCCTTCTAACTTTTGAGAAAGTCCAACATTTGCTTTATTGTTACATCAAAGAAGCCAATGCTCCTGGGAACCAACCAGGATTATGGCTGTGTTCTTCTCAATCCCCAGTCAAGAGAGCTGCCTTATATGACTGTCCTGAGCTCAGCTGTGTGACCAAGTCTTCCACATTGAAAGTGAGTGAAAAATAGCTTCCCTCTGCCCTTCTAGGCTTCTTGCCTGGTCTACAAATTAAACTGACATAAGACAGATTAACAAGAGAAAAGCCATCTTTAGTTACATACATAGGCACAGGAGTCCTTCAAAATACAAGACCCAAAGGAGGGCCAGATGATTAAAGGCTTATACAGATTGAATCTCTCTCATCCAAAATGCTTGGGACCAGAAATGTTTCAGATTGGGGATCTTTTCCAATTTTGAAATATTTGCATATATATAATGAGAGACCTTGGGGCTAGGACTCAAGTATAAACACAAAATTCATTTATGTTACATATACACCTTATACACACAGCCTGAAGGTAATTTTATATAATATTTTTAATGATTTTGAGCATGAAACAAAATTTTTAATGTGTTTTGACTGTGACACATCACATGAGTTCAGGTGTGGAATTTTCCACTCACGACATGAAGGCTCACGTCAATACTCAAAAAAATGTTGAATTTTAGAGTATTTTGAGTTTTTGGATTAGGGATATGCAACCTGTGTAGCATTTTTAGCTACAGAAAGAAATGGGGACTTGGGGCTTCTGGGAGGTAGTGGCCACACAAGTTATGGGAGGGTGAGGGGAGGAAATGTATGGTGAATAAAGTTCTTCTTGTTATGCAGATAAAAGTCTCCCAGGTAATAAAAGTTGTCTGGAGCAACCCTCAGGAGAATATCTGTCTGGGTGTGGTGTATTAGTCTGTTCTCACGCTGCTAATAAAGACATACCCAAAACTGAGCAATTTATAGAGGAAAGAGGTTTAACTGACTCACAGTTCCATATGGCTGCAGAAGCCTCACAATCATGGTGGAAGGCAAATGAGGAGCAAAGGCACATCTTACATGGCAGCAGGCAAGAGAGCTTGTGCAGGCAAACTCCCCTTTATGAAACCATCAGATCAGGCCGTGCACAGTGGCTCACGTCTATAATCTCAGCACTTTGGGAGGCTAAGGTGGGTGGATCACAAGGTCAAGAGACAATCCTGGCCAACATGGTGAAATCCCATCTCTACTAAAAATATAAAAATTAGCTGGGCATGGTGGTGTGTACCTGTAGTCCCAGCTACTCAGGAGGCTGAGAATCGCTTGAACCTGGGAGGCAGAGGTGGCAGTGAGCCAAGATCTGAACTCCAGCCTGGCGACAGAGTGAGACTCCATCTCAAAATAATAATAATAATAATAATAATAATACCATCAGATCTCATAAGACTTATTCACTATCATGAGAACAGCACAGGAAAGTCCTGCCCCCATGATTCAATTACCTCCCACCAGGTCCCTCCCATGACACATGGGGATTATGGGAGCTACAATTCAAGATGAGATCTGGTGGGGGATACACCTAAACCATATCACATGGTGTCCACCTCCAGGCTTTCTCCTATGATCCCAGTGAATCTTCCCTGGTAGATGAGATTCCCGCGAAGGGGATTCAGGACAGTTGAGTTCCATTTGGAGGATTGTCTTTAGGCAGCGAAGGGGAGCTCAGAAAAAGCCTCTGTCTGAATCTGCTGTTCCCAAAGTGCCCTTAGTTCACTGTAATTAGCACACCAAAATGTCATATTTTGAAGTGGACTTTCCTGAACTCCTTCCATTCCACGCCCTCCATGCTGCAGATGCTCTTTGGGGTCAGCCTGGAGAGGCCTCTCGTCTGTCTCTTCCCCAGCCTATGAGATTGCCTGAGAGAGCTGTTGGAAACCCTAATTTGACCTCTCCCACAACAGGGGACGAGCCAAAAAGCTGGGCTGTAGGGTACCAGCTCCATGAGATGCTGGTCAGCAAACATTTTAATCTAAAGTTATAATTGGTCAGAGAATTGGTTTTTCAGTATTTTTTTAAAAGTATCCTCCATGCTGGATTACAGAAGCCTAATACTTTCCTTGTTATTGAAGGGTTAATAGAATATCTTTCTCTTCCAATAAATAGTTGGATAAATATGATAAAGTGCTCCTTCAGGAATTACCATGGCGCAAATCATTTCTTCCCTCAGAGAACCGCTTGGCTTTTGCTTTTTTTGTTTTTTTTGACTGAGTCTTAACTCGGTCGCCCAGGCTGGAGTGCAATGGTGCGATCTCAGCTCACTGCAACCTCTGGCTCCCTGGTTCAAGCAATTCTCCTGCCTCAGCCTCCCAAGTAGCTGGGATTACAGGCGTCCACCACCACACCCGGCTAATTTTTGCATTTTTTAGTAGAGACAGGGTTTCACCACGTTGGCTAGGCTGGTCTCAAACTCCTGACCTCGTGATCCACCTGCCTTGGCCTCCCAAAGGGTTGGGATTACAGGCATGAGCCATCATGCCCAGTGGCTTTTGCTTTTTCTTTAAGTCCATTCCTTTGTGAACTCTTGATTTTATAAATCCTCTTCTTTTCCCTTTTATTTTTTCTGGTATGGTCCTGAAATGTCTTCTGTGGTCTTCCTTCAAAGTTCAGCTTCCCTTTCCAATTAAATTTTCATTCACATTCCCACATTAACCTTCAAAATTACACTCAAGGCAAGGACTTTCCCTGTTTTCAACAAAGAGATGGGTATCAATGAATTTCCAAAGCATCCCTCTGTTCTACACAAATGTATCTTTTTTCCCCAACCAAAATGTAGAATTATTGGGAACAGGGTCTGTTTTTAATTTCTTTTTTATCTCCCTGCCTTACAGCACCTGCTCTACAAAGTAATTCTCAATAAGTAATCACTTCTGACCACATGTAGAGATTTATAATTCATAAATGTATAATTCTATTGAATGGAAATGGAAATCCTTACATTGGGGGTGGGGTCATCATTGTTACTGCTAACATTTTTAGCAGTTATTAATCCAGCATTTCGTGTAATCCTCATACTGAAACCACCTTTGGGAAATTATAACAGTAAGAGAAATCTACATGGTGACTCCATCTTGCTTCTAGCCTCTCAAGTTGACTCTCTTTGCTTATTATGCCTTGGTGCGAGAGAAATTTAGTTTATAGTTTGAATGATAATAGCCCTTCCCAAAAATGAAATTGTTCCTGTAAAACTAATAAACGGCCACCAAGTTAGGAGGATGAGAGGGTCTTGAAATCTAAATAATTACCAGCCATTATTCCCGAAATTATAAGATTTGCAACTTCCCCAGTTACTCTTGCAGATATTATCACTATTGTATATCCTAAGATTGGCCTTTTGAAATGTCTTTTCAGGATTTTGCCTTTCTGACAACCACATGACCCCATCTGGACCCACCAACCAGTCCTGTTGCCCCAACCCAGGAACTGACTCAGCACAAGAGGACGGCTTTGATTCCCTATGATTTCGTCTCTGACTCAACCGATCAGTATGCTCCCTGCCCACCAAACTATCTTTGAAAAACCCCTAACCTCATGCCTTTGGGGAGACTGATTGGAGTAATAACCCCATTTCCTATGGGGAGTGACTGGCCTCGTATCAGTTAAACACTTGTTACTACAATGCTATGGTCTTGGTGAGTTGATTTTGTTCGTGCAGCAGGCAGGAAGAACCCACTGGGCCGGCCACGTACAGTGGCTCACGCCTGTAATCCCAGCACTTTAGGAGGCTGAGGTGGGCGGATCACCTGAGGTCAGGAGTTCAAGATCAGCGTGACCAACATGGAGAAACCCCATCTCTACTAAAATACAAAAAGATTAGCCGGATGTGGTGGTGTGCGCCTGTAGTCCCAGTTACTTGGGAGGCTGAGGCAGAATTGCTGGAACCCAGGAGGCAGAGGTTGCAGTCAGCTGAGATCCCACCATTGCACTCCAGCCTGGGCTACAAAAGTGAGACTCTGTCTCTAAAAAAAAGAGTGGGCAGTCAGGCATGGTGGCTCACGCCTGTAATCCCAGCTACTCAGGAGGCAGAGGCAGGAGAATCACTTGAACCCATAGACAGAGTTTGCAGTGAGACAAGACCGCACCATTGTACTCCAGCCTGGGCAACAGAATGAGACTCTGTCTCAAAAAAAAAAAAAAAAAAAAAAAAAAGAGTCGGCTGTAGGCTGGGTGCAGTGACTCACACTTGTAATCCCAGCACTTTGGGAGGCTGAGGCAGGTGGATCACCTGGGCTCAGGAGTTCAAGACCCGCCTGAGCAACATAGTGAAACCCTGTCTGTACAAAATATACAAAAATTGTACTTCCATGTAGTATGGGAAATAAAATTTAAAAAACAAAAATATAAAAATTAGCCAGGCGTGGTGGCATGTGCCTGTGGTCTCAGCTACTCAGGAGGCTGAGGTGGGAGGATCGCTTGAGCCCAGGAGGTTGAGCCTGCAGTGAGCCGTGATTGTGCCACTATACTCTAGCCTAGGTGACAGAGTAAGACATTGTCTCTTAATTAAAAAAAAAAAGTGGATTGTCTTGTTTATAGAATAGCAGGTGACAGAACTGACAATGTGTGACTTTTGAGACTAAGTTATAAAAGGCATTGTGATTTTCTCCTTGCTCTCTCTTAGTCACTCACTCTGGGGGAAGCCAGGGGCCATGTTGTGAGAATACTCAAGCAGCTCAATGGCAAGGTCCATGTGGCAAGGAACTGAAACCACCTGCCAATGGTCAACAGGAAACTGGCGCCTTATGTCAATAGCCATGTGAGTGAACCATCTTGAAAACAGATTATTTAGCCCCATTCTTCAGATGACTACAACCCTAACTGAGTTTTTACTGCAACATCATAAGACACCCTGAGCAGTCATCCAACTAAACCACTCTTGAATGCCTGACCTGTACACACTGTGAGATAACAAATAGTTGTGTTACATTGCTAAATTTTGAGGTAATTGGTTACACAGCAATAAATAATTCAACAGGTTATCGTCTAAATGAGTAGTTCTTACATTTTGGGGGGACAGGGACTTCTTTGAGAATCCGATAAAAATTATAGACCCTCACTTAAGAAAAATGCCGGAAATAGGCCGGGCGCGGTGGCTCACGCCTGTAATCCCAGCACTTTGGGAGGCCGAGTCGGGCGGATCACGAGGTCAGGAGATTGAGACCATCCTGGCTAACACGGTGAAACCCCGTCTCTACTAAAAATACAAAAACTTAGCCGGGCATGTGGTGGGCGTCTGTAGTCCCAGCTGCTTGGGAGGCTGAGGCGGGAGAATGGCATGAACTCAGGAGGCGGAGCTTGCAGTGAGCTGAGATCGCACCACTGCACGCCAGCCTGAGTGACAGAGCGAGACTCCGTCTCAAAAAAAAAAAAAAAAAAGAAAAATGCCAGAAACAAAATCATGTAGCTCACGGTTTCTGGAGAATCTTATATCCCAGTAAAGTCCATTCACAGATCTCAGGTTAAAAATTCCTTCTCCAAACACTAGAAGAGTCCACATGTAAATTCTTTCCTTAAAAAGAAATCCCTTTCCTGTGGAAGACTAATGTAAAGCAATTTTTATTCTTTGCTTCAGTTTGTTTTTCCTTGAGATGGAAGAACCAGTTTGATTAAAGAGGTATTTCCCCCACCCCCAATTCCCCCAGGCTGTTTCCACCAGCACATTTCAGAGGGCAAAGGGGTCAAACTAACTTTTCTCATGGTTCTATTTTTATGACTGAATTCTTATGGAAAAGGGAGTCAAGGAAATTGGTGGGATTTCCAGAAAAGTCAGAAACAGTAGTTACTAGAAATACAGGAAGGAAATGTGTTCTTGAAAGATTAAATCTCCAAGGCTTAGAGCTAAATGTGTTGGCTTCATTTGTATTCTCCAGACACAGTAGGGCATTTGGGAGAATCCTACAGAGTTCATTCTTCATCCACTTGAGCCACCTCCAACTTTGTTTTCACACATACGCATCTCCAGGCTGACATTACGTGCAAAGGAGAAGCTCAGTGATTCCTCTCCACTTTCTACCAGCGGAGATAAAGACCTCTAAGCGGACACAGACATAGGAGAGAGAGCCATCAAACTTGCGTTTGAAGTTAGTATCTGCTAAATCCTCAAGGCCATATTTTCTGATCCAACCAAGGAAAGTATAATAATTGCAATTCTCAGAGTCAGCTTCCCCTTTGGGAACCCCAGAACGGATCTGTGTTCCTGAGCACTGTTCCCTGGGCTGCGGAAGACGTGTCAGGAAATATAACCTAGGAAGAGAAGCAGAACTTGGGGGCATAATGGTATATTCAATTTGGGGGAAATTCAGTTTGGAGAACTTTTAAGAAGATTTAGTTTGGAGAATTTTTAAGACATCCCCTAGGGGTTAGGTATATGGCACATGAACTCAGGAAGAGGTCTGCATTCAGAGACATGTTGGGAGTTAAAACATGAGCTCGCTGAGGATGGACCTTTGCAAACTTATAAATAGGGAAGGAAGAGAAGTCCCTTAAGGAGTGAAGGAAAATGATAGAAGAGGTTGTGAGATGAGCTGGGAAAGATGTGAGAGAAATCCACAGACAAGAGATTAAACTTTTTTTTTTTTTTTTTTTTTTTTGAGATGGAGTTTCCTCTTATTGCTCAGGCTGGAGTGCAATGGCATGATCACAGTTCACTGCAACCTCCACCTCTTGGGTTCAAGCGATTCTCCTGCCTCAGCCTCCTGAGTAGCTGGGATTATAGGCGTAAGGCACCACACCCAGCTAATTTTTGTATTTTTAGTAGAGACAGGGTTTTACCATGTTGGCCAGGCTAGTCTCAAACTCCTGACCTCAGATGATCCACCTGCCTCGGCCTCCCAAAGTGCTGGGATTACAGGCATGAGCCACCGTGCCTAGCCAGGATTAAATTTTTTAAATATAATTATTTGTATTTTTACAAATATAAATATAAACAAAAAGGGAATGTTAATTTCACATGCAAGTATAAGCAGAGGCATTAGGTAAATGACAGGTGGACCATGTCAATTCTTTTTAGCGTGACCCGGCTTCACAGGTAGTTGTGGAAGGAGCATATTAGTGCAGCAGAAGGGGCAGAAGCTTGATTGGGACAGGCTGAGGAGAGAGTCAGCAGAAGTGGCTCACATAAAAATGGCCACAGTCACCCAAGATTCAAGACTGAATAAGGCAGAGGCTCCTCTCAGTCCCTCTGGTGAGATAAGAGGCAGCTGGAAGAGACTGGTGAAATACATATTCATTTTGCTATTTGTTCATAGTCTACGTTCACTGTTCACTGAAGGAATAAAATCCCATTGTTAATAAACAGAAGTAGCTCCCTAGAGATATAAACTTTGGTGTGGAAAAGTTGGCATATAAAAGAAAAGCAATAGCCATCTGCCCAAATTAGAACTAGCAGGGAAGAAATGGCCTTGCCAGGCACGGTGAAACACAAGAAGCAGATCGCAAATCAAAGAACTGAAAGTGTTATGAGGGTAGGCATGAGGTCCTACCTTCACAACATAATCCACAGGTTAGGGCAGTGGGTGAGAGGATAGTCTCTGCTGTCTTTTCCAAATGGACAGAACCTCTTAGACACGCATCCTCCCTGAATATTTAAATCAGCACCAATCTTAAGTGTAACTGGAGAGCAAAAATGAGACAGGTGAACAGCAACAGACAATTCCAGGACTTAGATTCCAAACATGCAGAACCTATGGCTTATAGTAGCATTTTCTTTGAAATAATTGAGTTCCTGTATATTTTCATGAATAATTCTCTTTGTGTTTCATATTAATCTTTCTGGTAAATAAATAAATAAATAAATAAATAAATAAATAAATAAAACATTTTCCAAGAAGGTCCGCCAGGCTGCTGGCACAGGCTACGCTGATAGGCTCCTGCTGTGTTTCCCTGTGGCTTCACTGAAGGCCCACCACCTGCCTCTACTACTATGTTATGATGACAACCTGTTTAGCAGGTCTGTGCCTTGGAGACACTGGCGACCTTGATCCCGATTCAATTGGCAGAGCCCTGTGTGCAGGTCCTACAGGCTACACTCCTGCAGGCCTGCATTTAGGCTTAGATAACTCCCCTAGGATTCAAACCCCAAAGGAAGGGCTTGCCCAGGCCACAATCCTGTTCTTGCTCCAGACTTTCCTGCCACTGCCCCATACTTGTCTCTGTACCTATGGCAGCTGAGCTGGCATCTCCTCCTGGGACACCTGATGTGTTTCACAGGCTAGAAACATCAAATGCGGGCACTAGCACCAACTTTCAGGAAGTAAAGCCAAAAGCCCATGACCCTTCTGTTATGTGCTCAATGCCACAAAACCCAGCTGCCTGTGTGCTATGTTGTCAGAAAACACCACAGTTTCCAGTTAAAATACAGGAAGAGAAGTAATAAAAAATAAATTTCCTGCCAACCATTGGGGACAACTAGATAGAAGAGGAACAATAAAATATGAATATAATGACAACCAGTATGTAGACACCCAGATGACTTTCCTGTTGAAAAGTCTGGCTTGGAGGATGAAGTTGAAGGAGTCCAAGAAATGCCACCCCAAAATATCATGCTTTGGTGTGCTGATTGCATTGAACCGAGGGCATGTGGGGAACAGTGGATGCAGACAGAGGCTTTTTCTGAGCTCCCTTTAGCTGCCTAAAGACCTTCCTCCAAATGGAACTCAATTGTCCTGAATCCCCTTTGCAGGAATCTCATCCACCAGGGAACATTAACTGGGATGGATCACAGGAGAGAGCCTGGAGGTGGAAACTATGCCTAGACAGAAACCACCTATTCTCCTAAGGGCGACTCCCAACAACCTTTGTTACCTGGGAGACTTTTATCTGCATAACAAGAAGACCTTTATTCACTACACGTTTCCTCCCCTCACCCATAACTTGTGTGGCCACCACTTCCCAGAAGCCCTAAGCCCCCCATTCCTTTCTGTATCTCAGGATGCTCTATTAGCTTCAGGCATTTGCCCCTTCTTCAAGTCTGGTATTTTGTAAGACTCCTGTGCATGCATAGGTAATTAAATATGGCTTTTCTCCTGTTCATTAGTCTTACATTAATTTAATTCATAGCCCAGCCAAGGAACCTAGAAGGCTATAAGAAAGTCATTTTCTACTCCCCTACAGAAGCAGAGTTAGTGATGTATTCCTGGGGCCTTCAGGAATCAGTTCTCATCTCTTGTTGGAACCTAGTTTTTAGATTCCTTCCTGGGCAGGGGTCATCGCGAGAGACCACTCGACACGGAAGTCACAGCGGAGAGATTTATTGCTAGCGCGCTAGGGTCCTATGTCCAAAGTTGGCCACAGGACCCCGAATGCCTAGTACAGACAGTTTATAAAGGCAAAAACCACAGAAACTCACAAAGCTTGAGGCGCAAGATGATTGGAGCAGGTTATGGCCTGAGCAGGGTGTCTTACTCTGATTAGTTGGTTTGAACCTGGTTTGAACCCGCGCGGGATATTTCCCGGACTTGTCCTTCTGTTTGAGTTCCAGGAATTTGGGTGGGTGTTTTAGATAGCCACACGGACATCGGGCGGGTGCTTTAGATGGCCACCTGGTCATTGGGCAGGTGCTTTAGATGGCCACCTGGTCATTGGGCGGGTGCTTTTAGATGGCCACCTGGTGTGGCTTTTCTAAGCTTCTAAGTTTCTAAGTCTCTAAGTCTCTAAGTCTCTAAGTCTCTAAGTTTCTAAGTCTAAAAGTCTAAAGGTTTCTAAGTTTCTAAGTCTATAGGTCTCTAAGTTTCTAAAGGTTTCTAAGTTTTTAAGTCTATAAGTTTCTAAGTTTTTGTGGCCTATTTTCACTCTGAGACTGGCTCCTCCACGTTCTATTTTCTTTCTTTCAAAAAACTTTTTATTTTTAATTTTTATGGACACATAATAGTTGTACAGGTTAGGCACGGTGGCTCACACCTGTAATCCCAGCACTTTGGTAAGCCAAGGCAGGAGAATTACTTGAAGCCAGAAGTTTGAGATCAGCTTGTACAGCATAGTGAAACCCCATCTCTACAAAAAATATATAAAACTTTAACCAGGTGCTCTGGCACACACCTGGGGTCCCAGCTACTTGGGAGGCTGACATGGGAAGATCACTTGACATGGGAGGCTGACATGGGTTAGGGGGTCAGGGCTGCAGTGAGCTGTGATCATGCCACTGCACTCAAGCTTGGGTGACACAGTGAGACCCTGTCTCAAAAAAAGTAGTTGTACATATTATGGTGTTGTATTAATTTATTCTCATACAGTTACAAGGAAATACCGGAGACTGGGCAATTTATAACGGAAAGAGGCTTAATTGACTCACAGTTCTGCATGATGGGGAGGCCTCAGGAAACCTACAATCATGGCGGAAGGAGAAGCAGGCACCTTCTTCACAAGGTAGCAGGATAGAGAGAAGTAAGCAAAGTGGGGAAGAGCCCCTTATAAAACTATCAGATCTCATGAGAACAAACTTACTATCATGAGAATAGCATGGGGAAAACTGCCTCCATGATCCAATCACCTCCCTCCCCATGTAATCACATGGGGATTACAATTCAATGTGAGATTTGGATGGGACACAGAGCCAAACCGTATCAGGGGTACATGTGATATTTTGACAGAAGCATGCAATATGTAATGATCAAACCTGGGTAACTGGGATATCCACCTCCACAAACACTTATCATTTGTGTTGGGAATATTGTAAATCTACTCTTCTAGCTATTTTGAAATATACAATAGATTATTGATAGCTACAGCTGCCCTATTGTGCTACCAAACACCAGATCTTATTTCTTCTATCTAACTGTATTTTTTTTAAGATAGAGTCTTGCTCTGTTGTCCAGTCTGGAGTGCAACGGTGCATTGTTGGCTCACTGCAACCTCTGCCTCCTGGGTTCAAGTAATTTTCCTGCCTCAGCCTCCTGAGTAGCTGAGATTACAGGTGTACATCACCATGCCCAGCTAATTTTTTGTATTTTTAGTAGAGACGGTTTCACCATGCTGGGCAGGCTGGTGTTGAACTCCTGATCTCAAGTGGTCCACCCTCCTCGGCCTCCCCAAGTGCTGGGATTATAGGCGTGAACCACCACACCCAGCCTATCTAACTGTATTTTTGTGCCCATTAACCATCCCCTTTTTATCTTGCCCTCTCCATTGCCCTTCTAGTCTCTGGTAACCGCCATTCTACTCTCTACTTCCTTGAGGTCAATTATTTTAGCTCCCACATATGAGTTAGAACATAAGACATTTGTCTTTCCATGCCTGGCCTGTTTCATTTAACATAATGTCTTCCAGTTCCATCCATGTTGTTGCAAATAACAGGATTTCATTCTGTTTTACGGTAGAATAATATTCCATTGTGTGTACATAACACCTTTTCTTTATTCATTCATCTGTTGATAGACACTTATGTTGATTCCATGTCTTGGCTATTGTAAATAGTGCTGCAAGAAATGTGGGGGTGGAGATATCTCTTTGATATACTGATTTCGTTTCTTTATTTCTCTTTTTTGAGATAGGGTCTTGCTTCACCACCCAGGCAGGAGTGCAGTGGCACAATCATGGCTCACTATAGCCTTAAGATCTCAGGATCAAATGATCTTCCCACTTCAGTTTCCCAAGTAGCTGGGACTACAGGTACATGCCACCACATCAGGCTAATTTCTTTAAAAAATTTTGTAGAGACAGGGTCTTGCCATATTGCCCAGGCTGGTCTTGAATTCTTGGACTCAAGTGATTCTTCTGACTTGGCCTCCCAAAGTGCTGGGATTACAGACATGAGCCAACATGCCCAGCCCTTTCTTTTGAATATATACCCAGAAGGATGATTGCTGGATCATATGGTAGTTCTATTGTTAGTTTTTTGACAACTCTCCATACTGTTTTCCATAGTGGATACACTAATTTATATTCCCACCAACAGTATATGAGCATTCCCCTTTCTCTGCACCCTTGACAACTTTTGCTATTTTCTGTTTTTTTAACAATAATCATTTTAACTGGGATATCTCATTGTGGTTTTGATTTGCATTTCCCTAATGATTAGTGATGTTGAGCATTTTTTCATATACCTGTTAGCCATTTTTATGTCTTCTTTTGAGAAATATCTATTCAGATCTTTTACATATTTTTAAGTCAGGTTATTTGTTTTTTTGTTATTGAGTTGTTTGAGTTCTTTCTATATTTTGGTTATTAATTCTTCGCCACATGACTTGTTTTCAAGTATTTTCTCCCATCCTGTAAATCGTCTCTTCACTTTGTTGATTCTTTTACCTGCTGTGCAGAAGCTTTTTAGCTTGATCTAATGACATTTGTCAACTTTTGCTTTCGTTACCTGTGCTGTTGAAGTCTTGCTCAAGAAATTTTAGCCCAGCCTATTGTCCCTGAAGCATTTCTCCAATGTTTTCTTCCAGTAGTTTCATGTTTTACATTTAGGTCTTTGATCCTACTTTATTTTATTTTATTTTTTGAGACAGAGTCTTGCTCTGTCACCCAGGCTGGAGTGCAGTGGCATGATTTTGGCTCACCGCAACCTCCACCTCCTAGGTTCAAGTGGTTCTCCTGCCTCAGCCTCCTGAGTAGCTGGGATTACAGGCGTGTGCCTCCATGCCCAGCTCATTTTTGTATTTTTAGTAGAGACAGAGTTTTGCCATTTTGGCCAGGTTGGTCTCGAATTCCTGACCTCAGGTGATCCACCCAGCTTGGCCTCCCAAAGTACTGGGATTACAAGCGTGAGCCACCATGCCCGGCCTGATCCATTTGTATTTGATTCTTGTATATGGTAAGAAATAGGGGTCTAGTTTCATTCCTCTGCATATGACTATCATTTTCCTAACATCATTTATTAAAAGGGGATCCTTTCCCTAATGTATGTTCTTGGTGCCTTTGTCAAGAATGAGTTGACTGGGCCAGGAGTGGTGGCTCACAAGGTCAAGAGATCCAGACCATCCTGACCAACATGGTGAAACCCCATCTCTACTAAGAATACAAAAATTAGCTGGGTGTGGTGGCACACGCCTGTAGTCCCAGCTACTCAGGAGGCGGAGGCAGGAGAATCGCTTGAACCTGGGAGGTGGAGGTTGCAGTGAGCCGAGATCGCACCACTGCACTCAAGCCTGGCATCAGAGTGAGACTCCGTCTGAAAAACAAAAACAAAACAACAACAAAAAAATGACTTGACTATAAATGTGTGCATTTATTTCTGGGTTCTCTATTCTGTTTCCATTGGCCTGTAGGTCTGATTTTATACCAGTCCCACATTGTTTTGGTTACTACAACTTCGCAGTATAAAGTCAGGTAATGTGATGCCTCCAGCTTTGTTCTGGCTCCTCCATTTTTTCATTGTTGGGAACTAGCCTGTTACTTTCAGTTTATGGCAGTAGCTCAAGATGTTTTGTAGTGGGTAAGATTCAGCTGCTCATTTCCTACCTTGCTACCAACTTGTAATAAAAGCAAGCCCCAGGCCAAATTCTGCCCCATGCAAAGACATTTATTAAACCAATATTCATGGACCATTAGGCACAGAACATTTTATACAACCCACTCGGTAGGTCCAGCTTATGTCCTTTTAAATGATTTAATGACTACATGACATGAATGATCTGCAGGAAAAGAACCAACATTTTAGAGACAGGATTTAATTATCTTTGTGGTCAGCATCAGGCAACCAGAAACTCTTCTAAAGCAACATCTGGATACAGGAGTGGTTCAGGGTCCAGGGTCTTGCACCATCTTTACAGGGGCTTGCTAAAGGCCTCAATAGACTCTTACACCCTGTTCAGGCAAATGAGCAGAGCCTCTCAAATATGTTAGCAAATTCACGTATCTTGATTCTCTTTAATTTCATCAGTGAGCCCTTTTCTATCATTTTCTCATGCTAATTACTAAGCCACTGATTTCACCACAAAATAAAACCAATTTCTGATATTTATGTGCTGATTAGCAAAGTATCTGCTATGAATCAAAACACAGATTACTCAAGCAACTTTTAAGGGGCACATTGAATAGCCTTTCACATATAACACAGCTGACACCCCTGGGGTATAGCTTGCCCTTGGAATTGAAGCTTAATTTAACTGGCAGGTACACAGCATTCCGTTGTCAATGCTGCAGTATTTACAAGTGTGAAATGAAAATATCTTGGGCCCCCAAAATCACTAAGGAGAACTCAAGCTGGAAACTGCTTAAGGCAAAATTGCCTCCCATTCTATTCAAAGTTATTCCTCTGCTCATTGAGATAGATGCATATCTGATTGCCTCCTTTGGAAAGGCTAATCAGAAACTCAAAAGAATGCAATCCTTTGTGTCTCACCTATCTGTGACCTAGAAGCTCCTTCCCCATTTCCTGCCTTTGCTTCAAGTTGTCCTGCCTTTCCGGACGGGAACCAATGTACTTCTTACATATATTGATTGATGCCTCATGTCTCCCTAAAATGTATAAAACCAAGCTGTCCGCCAATCACCTTGGGCGCATGTCGTCAGGACTTCCTGAGGCTGTGTCACAGGCTGTCCATAACCTTGGCAAAATAAACTTTCTAAATAAACTGAGACCAGTCTCAGATTTTCTGGGTTCACACAAGTAAATTACAGCCATTAAGACACTAAGACCTAAGAGAAAAAAAACAATTATTTTCATTAAGTATTGTGGGAAGCAAGTCAATACCAGAACACTGGTCTCAGGCTTTGTGACTATTTCATTCAACTTCTGTCTGAGAAGGAGACAATTAATATGAGATACAACTGAAATCTATGAGATTGTACTGGGGACTACAAATTCCTAAGCATTCAAGTAAGGAAAGATTCTTGTTATTCAACAGAGGTTATTTCAGTACAAGTAAAAGGAAATATTTCATATGGCTCTTAGGAATTGGTTATCCCAAAGGTAGTTCAGGCTGCAAACAAACAATTTATTCTGGGCTAAATCAAAGGTCACAAAGTGGCACCCCAGAAAAATGGGTGGCCTGAACCCATTTGGCCTGAACAACTTTGTAAAATTACTGAATTTGAGCCAGTACTTAAAAATCAGTTGCCATCCCCATAAAAAAACTGGATTTCTGGTTTCTCTTGAAAAAAATCAGAAGATCTGACAATATTAAGTCTATATTTCCTGCTGACATAAGGCAGCTGGAATCGAGTAATCACTATATCCCATAATAGGCATTTTCAATTGTAGAAAGTGAAGTAGAGGTTCCTCTTCAAAGGGACTTTCCTCCCTGTCTAATTAGGAATAAATAGTAAAATCTCTTAGAAGCAAAATTTATTCAAAGACCTGGGCTAACATTCTTAGATATCTGCTAGCTGTAATAAAAAAAATCAATGTACTTTGTGTTCTTAGCTCCCATATTTTAGCCTAGATATTTGCCCTGGCATGCTTATACTGGTCCAAGCAAGCATTAGGTCACAGCCTGTTCCTCTTCCTTATTTGGAGGTGTTTTTACCTTTCTCAGCATTCCGCAAGTTGCTTCCACCTTCCTTTGTTCTCTGCCTTTGCCTCTTTTGGAAAGTTCTAAGCTACTAGCCAATTGGGACAAGTACAGAATGTGAGGTCCCATTCCATCCAGTGGACACCAGATACAGCAGCAGGGTGGCCGCTTCAGGTTATAAATGACCCTGTCTCCTTTGTTCGGGTGTGCTCTCATGGCAAAACTGCTAGTGAGCGGTACCCTTTCTGCAGAAAGTAAACTAGCCTTGCTGAGAGATCCTTTTTCTCAGTGTTGAGTTTTGTGACACCAAGCACCTGTTCCCAACACTCTCCAGCTTACTACAGTCCACACCATGCCCCATTACTTCCCCACACTGAGGTCCAGTGCCAGTTACACTCCTTAACTATCCTCACCAGTCGAGCCTTGAAACATAATCCTAGGTGGATCATGGAATTGAATTTCTGCCCAAATCCTGCCTTGGGATAAGACGATATTCCTGCCTCAGTAGACTCTTCATCAAAAGACAACGTATGTTCATGAAAAGACAAACCACAAAATGGGAGAAGATATTTGCAACACATATAGCTACAAAGGAGTAGTACCCAAAACAATACAAAGAATTTCTACAAAATGATAAGAAAAAGACCATCAATCCAATAGAAAAGCGGGCAAAGAGATGAACAGGCAATTCACAGAAGAAACAGGAATGCTCTGTAAACATAGGAAAAGATGCTCAACTCCATAGTGATCCAGAAAATAAAAGTTTTTATCACAATAAAATGTTATTTCACATTCACTATATTGGCAAAAATATAACAATACCAACATCACCAAGAATTCTATGCATCACCAGTTGAATTTTGATTGGCCCAGTCTCTCTGAAGAATGGTTTGAACTCTCTGGAGAAGCTATTTATCCAAGGTACCAGAAGTTTCACTCTTGGGAATTAACTCTAGAGAAACCCTTGCAGAAATTCACAATGAGACAGGTACAAATGTGTTCATGGCCATTTGGTTTGTAATAGCCCCAAACTGGTAACAACCTAAATGTTTGTCAGCAGAATAAAGTAGGATATATTCATACAATAGGGTAATATAAATATAGTTGCTATACACATCAAGAATGATTCTCAAAACACATTTGACACAAAAATCAAGCAGCATAAGAAAACACACTATGATGCCATGTATATAAAGTTGCATGCAAAGCAATACTACATATTGTTTGGGGATACATTTACTAAAAATATGAGAATAATAAATGCCAACTTTAGGATATTGATTACCTCTGTAAGGAACAAAGAGGAATGAAATCAATGTAGGTCTGCAAGATTCTTTGGCTGTATTAGAAATGCTTTATTTCGGCCAGGCATGGTGGCTCACACCTGGAATCCTAGCAGTTTGGGAGGCCGAGGTGGGAGGACTGCTTGAGCCCAGGAGTTTGAGACCAGACTGGGCAACATAGCAAGACCCATCTCTATTCTTAAAAAAAAATAGATAAAATAAAAAAGAGATGCTTTATTTCTTAGGTTGGGTGGGTAATACTACCTACTTGTGTGTTATATTAGTCTTTTTTTTTTTTTTTTTTTTTAGGCAGAGTCTCACTCCATCACCCAGAATGGAGTGCAGTAGCCTGATCATAGCTCACTGCAGGCTTGAACTCCTGGGCTCAAGTAATCCTTTTGCTTCAGTCTCCCAGGTAGCTGGGACTAGAGGCACGTACTACCACACCTGGCTAATTTTTAAATTTTTTTTTGTAGAGACAAGGTCTCCCTATGTTGCCTAGGCTGGTCTTGAACTTCTGGCCTCAAGCAATCCATCTGTCTCAGCCTCACAAAATTCTGGGCTTACAGATGTGAGCCACTGTGCCCGGCTTGTTGTATTAATCTTTATACCTTTTTGTATTTATTAAATATTAAAAAACAAATTTTAAAATAAATGGCATTTATTAATATCTAGTTTGCAGTTTTCCTCTTTTATTTCAGAGTTAATAAAAACTTTTTCTAGGCTGTATTAGTTTCCTGTTGTTGTGTAACAAATTACCAAAAATTTAGTGGCACACAAATTTATCTTGGAATTCTGGTCCCTTCCTCTATCTTTAGAACCAGCAGCAGCATCTGGAAATCTCTCTGTCCTCTACTTCTGTCATCACACTGCCTCTGAATCTGACCCTCCTGTCTTCCGCTTAGAAGGACCCTTTTGATTACATTGGGCTTACCCAGATAATCCAGGATAATCTTCCCACTTTTCAAGATCCTTAACTTAATCACTTCTACCAAATCCCTTTGCCATGTAAGGTAACATATTCACAGGTTTGGGGGATTAGGACGTGCACATCTTTGCAGGGGCAGTTTTCTGCCTGCCACATAGGCCTTAAACACTTTTGTAGGCCCTAGTGCTGTGCCTATTGTGTGGAGTGGAAAAACCCCTGCCCTGCTTAGCTCTTAGTAAATATCTGTTTTGGTTTCCTTGCCCTGGTAGAAACCCAGATGGTCACAAAGCAGTCAAAAGCTTAGCCCTGGAGGTGTGGGTGCAGGGATCGGGGAAAGAAAATCAGAGAGGCTGGAAATTCCCAAGCTGGAGAATGGATCCACAACTACCAAGAGTGGTTCTGAATTAGAACAGTTAGGTCTCAAAATTCCTCAGAGCAGCCACACAGAATACTCTACAACAGAAATCTGATCAGTCTCCTATGTAAAACCCCTTTATGGCTTCCCCTTGGCTTTAGAATAAGGAACAAAGTCCTTCAAGTGGTCCTAGAAGAGGGTTTCTCAACCTCAGCACTACTGACATTTGGGGGTGGAAAATTCTTTATTGTCAGGGGCTATCCTCTGCATTGCAGGATGTTTAGCAGCATCCCTGGAGCATCCCCCAACACACTTGTGACAACCTTGCCAGATGTCCCTGGAGGACAAAATTGCCCTCCATTGGGAACCATTGCCCTAGGTGGTCCCACAGGATCTGGCCCTGTCCGTCTCCCCGGGCTCATCTGCTCCCCAGGGGTCACCAGCCTGTGCTTTCTTCTTTAGTCACCTAAAGGGCGTCTCTCAACTGGACACCACATCCCTCCTGCCTCAGGGTTTCTGCACAGGATCTCTTCCTGGGCCGCCCCTCCACACCTGTTTTCACCTGGCAAACTCCTTGTGTCTCAGCATAAAGGTTTCCTGCTCAGGCCCCCTGCCCCACCTCGCCTCCAGAGCCCTACACTGTGTCCTGTGGCAACCCCACTTCTCTGCCACATGCTGCCTCCTGCCACCTCCAAGAGAACAGGGACAGTGACTATCTGGTCCTCCCACAGTGCTAATATCAGCTACTTGGTCCTTATTATCTCATGATTGGCAGATACTGTCTCCTACCCCACATCTGTCCCACATTAGATGCCCAGAACCGGAATTAGATGTGAGGCCAAGTAAGTCCCCAAGGAAGAGCTGAGATTACTTGTCTGCTTCTTATTGCATCTGGACTATGGTGCTGGCCCTATTAAAGGTTAAACAGTAACTTAGGCTGTGATCTGAAAACAGGCTCTTCCTAAGGGCAGTGAGCCTAGGGTTCCCAAGGCTACACATCAGGAATCCTTTGCCCGAGGGCTCCTGTTAAATTATGCCCTCCCTAGGAGAGGCCAGTACCATGGGCCTGGCACCAGCTGCCAAGTGTCTGGGATAGGAGCCACACAGTGGTCACCCTGCAGACAAGGACAGCCCAATGAGGAGAAGCCAGTGCTCTCAACCAAGAGACATTGCTTGAGGCCAGGAGTTCAAGACCAGGCTGGGTAACTCCTATGGTTTGGATTTGTGTCCCTGCCCAAATCTCATGTCAAGTTTAATTCCCAATCCTTCCCAGTCTCTAGGAGGGGCCTGGTGGGAGGTGGTTGGATCATGGGGGTGGATTACCCCCTTGCTGTTGCCTTTATAGTCTGTGAGTCCTTACGAGAACCAGTTGTTTAAAAGTGTGTAGCACTTCCCCCTCTCTCTCTTCCTTCTGCTCCAGCCACGTAAGACATGCCTGCTTCCCCTTCACCTTCTGCCATGATTGAAAGTTTCCTGAGGCCTCTTCAGCCATGCTTCCTGTACAGCCTGCAGAACTGTGAGCCAATTAAATCTCTTTTCTGGTTTTTTGTTTTTTTGCTTTGTTTTGTTTTTTTGAGATGGAGTCTCACTCTGTCGCCCAGGTTGGAGTGCAGTGGCGCAATCTCAGCTCACTGCAACCTCCCAGGCTGGAGTGCAGTGGCACGATCTCAGCTCACTGCAACCTCCGCCTCCTGGGTTCAAGAAATTCTCCTGCCTCAGCTTCCCAAGTAGCTGGGATTACAGGTGCGCAACACCATGCCTGGCTAATTTTTTATTTTTAGTAGAGATGGGGTTTCACCATGTTGGCCAGGCTGGTCTCAAACTCCTGACCTCAGGTGATCCACCAGCCTTGGCCTACTAAAGTGCTGGGATTACAGGTGTGAGCCACCGCATCCGGCCTAAACCTCTTTTCTTTATAAATTACCCAGTCTCATATTGCTATTTCTTTATAGCAGTATGAGGATGGACTAAAATGGCAATATAGCAAGACCCCTGACGAAGTTTCCTCTTGTCTACCCCATCCTGGCAAGGTAAATAACACATCACTGAAACTCAACCTTGACCTCAGCAAATGATCGATATGTCCCTGATTAAAAAGTTGTAACCGAGACTCTGAAATGGAATCCTGTGAACAACACTGAAAGGACAGAGCTCAGCTGCTGGTTGGCGGCAGCTACAATGTCCCAGGAGAGGAAGCCCATCTTGGATCCTTCTGTGCTTGCATTCAGTTGTCCCCTCTTCTCCCACACAGCCTCCCAAAGCAAGCCCCACATTCTCCCTCAGTTGCTATTTTGTGAGTTGGGTTTCCCAACTTTAGTCAACATGTTGACAAATATATTCCTTGTATTATTATTCACTTAATATGTTCTTTTAAGTGCATATACCTCTTTCCATAATAAAAATACTTTTTTTCTGCCAGGCATGGTGGCTCGCACCTGTAATCCCAGCACTTTTGAAGGCTGAGGCAGGCATATTACTTGAGGTCAGGAATTCGAGACCAGCCTGACCAACAAGGCAAAACCCCATCTCTACTAAAAACACAAAGATTAGCCAGGTGTGGTGATGCATACCTGTAATCCCAGCTACAAAGGAGGCTAAGGCACAAGAATTGCTTGAACTCAGGAGGCGGAGGTTGCAGTGAGCTGAGATCACGCCACTGCACTCCAGCCTGAGCGAAAGAGTGAGACTGTCTCAAAAAAAAAAAAATAATAATAATAATAATAATAAATAAATATAGTTATTTTCTGATTATGTAACTCAATGTATGCTCATTATAACAAATGCAAACAACACAAAAAAGCATAAGGAAGCCAAAAACCACCTGAAATCTCATCACCCAGGGAAAACCACCATCAACATTTCGATTCCTCCTTTCCTACATGTCTTTCTCCAAATATACACACAAATGTGATTTTACAGACATAAGGCATACTTTTTTTTGCTCAAATAAATGTATTCAAAAGGAAATGCTCTACTGGCATCATTAATAGCAAACTGCCATCACTTGCAAGAATAGAAAGTAACTCCTCCCAAATAAATACAACAAAAACAAAACAATGTGGCTGGGCGCTCACGCCTGCAGTCCCAGTACTTTGGGAGGCCGAGGCGGGCAGACCACCTGAGGTCAGGAGTTCAAGACCAGTCTGGCCAACATGGCAAAACCCCATCTCTACTAAAAAATACAAAAATAAGCCAGGCATGGTGCCAGGCACCTGTAATCCCAGGTACTCAGGAGGCTGAGGCAGGAGAATTGCTTGAACCCGGCAAGCGGAGGTTGCAGTGAGCCAAGATTGCGCCCCTGCACTCCAGCCTGGGCAACTCAGTGAGACTCCATCTCAAAAAACAAAACAATTGACTAAATATCTGGTCAGATACCATAACTCACCAAGGCTCCCAAGCCTGAAGCCCAGTCTCTAGCGGATAACAGAGGCAGATTAGCAAGTGTTGTCAGGGAGGGGCTTTATAGGTTAGCTTTTCTCCCAGGTGCAATTAGAAGAGAATGAGATGACCGGGCGCAGTGGCTCACACCTGTAGTCCCAGCACTTTGGGAGGCCGAGATGGGTGGATCACGAGGTCAGGAGTTTGTTGACCAGCCTGGCCAACATAGTGAAACTCCGTCTCTACTAAAAATACAAAAATCAGCCAGACGTGGTGGCATGCACCTGTAGTCCCAGCTACTGGGGAGGCTGAGGCAGGAGAATCGTTTGAACCCCGGAGGTGGAGGCTGCAGTGAGCCGAGATCGTGCCACTGCATATCAGCCCAGGTGACACTGAGAGACTCTGTCTCAAAAAAAAAAAAGAGAATGAGAAGAGGAAAAATTAACTCTACTTCTACTGCTATCTGAGTCCACGTCCGTGCAGTAGGTTAAACTTTCTAGGGTGCTCTGTAAGCGCCTTCCATATTCTATGGAGAAGGCAGGGGGCAGAACCACAAGTACCAGGCACTCAGGGTTCGTTCCTGACAGCGCAGAGGGGAGAGGCCATGTAAGTACCAGCGTCCTGCCCCCAGAAGCCTCAGAAAACTGTGAAGCCTCAAACAGCACCTCTGGGGCACAAGGTCCCTGACCCTCACCCTGAAAGGTCTCACCATAGCTCCCCTATTCCCAGGCACCCCTCCTAACACCTCCAGAGCTGATAGGAAATTCCAGAGTTCCTTTTCCTCCTTCACAAAGCCTCTTCTGTATCAGGAACCAACACTCCTAAGCAGGAGACACAAAGTCTTGTGTGTGTCGGGGACTGTCAATGACAAGAGAAGCCCCCTCACCTTGGGCTGGATTCCCAGGTGCGGAAAGCAGCAGCCGGGCCAGGCATGCAGGGAGAGGCAAGTGAGGTGCCCAGGGTGCAAAACTTAAGCAGGTGTTCACTCTCTGCTACTGGCCATGAACTTGCACAACCCTGAGAACCAGTGCTTTGTTGTTGTCTCACCCTGGGCAGTGTAGTTGACCTATGAACCATTCAATACATGGTGCCAGGACAACTGGGTATCCACGTGGAAAAAGATAAAATTACATCCTTACCTATGCCATACACAAAAATAAATTCAATGTGGGTCAAAGACTTAAAGGTAAAAGGAAATCATTAAAACTTTTAGAAAATATAAAATAGGTTTATGATTTAAGTGTAGAGAAGTCCTAAAAAGACACCAAAGAACAAACCATAAGTAAAAATATTGATGGCTGGGAGTGGCAGCTCACACCTGTAATCCCAGCACTTTGAGAGGCTGAGGCAGGAGGATTGCTTGAGCCCAGGAGTTAGAGACCAGCCTGGACAACATAGCAAGACCTAGTCTTTACAAATAATAACAATAATAATAAAATTAGCTAGGCATAGTGGCATATATGTGAGGGCCCAACTACTCCGGAGGCTGAGGTGGGAGGATTGCTTGAGCCTGGGAGGTAGAGTCTACAGTGAACCATGATCGTGCCACTGCACTCCAGCCTGTGTGACAGAGAGAGACCCCATCTCAAAAACATAAGTTAAATCAATAAAAATTAAACTATGTTACAGTTATCTATGATAGTTTTTTAAAGCCACCATAATAACCCAAGTGCAAAGACAAACTAGGAAATTACATTTGCATCGCAAATAACTGACAAAAGGTGAGTATCAGAATTTGTAGGGGAATAAAAAAGATTTTAAAATACATAAAGAAGGCCGGGCGCAGTGGCTCACACCTATATCACAGCACTTTGGGAGGCTGAGGGGGGGCAGATCACCTGAGGTTGGCAGTTCGAGACCAGCCTGGCCAACATGGAGAAACCCCATCTCTACTAAAAATACAAAATTAGACAGGTGTGGTGGTGCATGCCTGTAATCCCAGCTACTTGGGAGGCTGATGCAGGAGAATCACTTGAACCCAGGAGGCGAGATTGCAGTGAGCCGAGATCACACCATTGCACTCCAGCCTGGGCAACAAGAGTGAAACTCCATCTCAAAAACAAAACAAAACAAAACAAAAAGAAAAATGGGCTGGGTGCAGGGGCTCACTCTTGTAATCCCACCACTTTGGGAAGCCAAGGCAGGAGGATCACCTGAGGTCAGAAGTTCGAGACCAGCCTAGGCAATATAATGAAATCAACTGCACTACTAACCAAGGAAATGCAAATTCAAATTAGTACAATGACATGCCAATTCCTAACCATCTCATTGGCAAAAATGTAGAGGTCTGACAATGCCAAGTGATAGAGAGATTATGAGGAAATAAGGACTCCCTTAGCTTGCTGGTGGGACTGTGAATTAGGGAGGCAGCCTGGTGCTGTCCAGGAAGTGCAAAAGGTGTGTGCACATGTGGTCACTACTTAGCTGGCTTCTTTTCCATCCTCAATTCTTCTGAAACATCGCTTCCCCTTCCTTTTCCTAATGTTCAGCTCTGAACGTATCCCTTTCCCCTTTAGATGCCTTCAATGACTCCCTATTGCCTATGAAGAAGTGCCAAACTCTTTAACTGGACACTTTGGCCTTCAGTGATGAAACCCCAACCCTTGTTTTGGTGTATAACCCCTCCACCCTACATTCTTGCAGCTCTACCTGTAAAACTAACAGTATAGACTGAAAACTCTTTCTTAAATCCTTACCCACATGGAATGTTAATAAGAGAGAAGAGTTGGGGATAATCTATTTTAACACCTTATTATGTTACAAAAGAGAATGCTGAGGCCCAAGGAGACTGAATGCTCTACTCAAAGCCACACAGCAAGATAGGGGACCAGAGACCTCAACTTTTCTGATCCCGGATAAGGGCTCTTACCATTGTATATCTCTTCCTGGGCTGAAGTATCAGGCCCAGTTATGGGGGTGCAAGCAGATTGTGCCGAATAGCCACCGTTTGTCACAAAGCAAAAGTATCTCAAGATGCTGGAGCAGGAAAGTACTTCCCGTGCCAGCAGCCCACCGGTCCGGAAGCACCACAGTCCCCGAAAGGGGATGCCCTTGTGTTCACCTTGTCAACAGGGAGCAGCCAGATCTCTCTTTTGCTGTAATTGGGTTAGTCTTGTGGGTTGGCTGCCCTCTCAGTTGTCAAAAGAGATTATCCGGAAATGTACTGCTGCAGACCAGAGCTCAGGTGCAGGCTGAGGCTGAAGCAGGAGGGAATTTTCAAATGCATTCGTTAATCACCCTAAGTACCTGCTTGCTGCCAGCTGCGCGGCTTTCTCCCTACTGCAGTCAGTTTTGCTCCAAAAAGAACTCAGAGGTTTCCCTGTAAACTGCAGCTTCCTCAGGAAGGTCCGGAAGCTGGTGAGGGTCTGTACTCACCTTGTCTGTATCCCCATGCCTGAAGGGTGCATGATATTAAATCACAAATGAAATCCCATGTCCCACTGTGACATGGGAGGCCACAGAAGAAAGGAAAAAAGCTTTCCTCCCGTGTTTTGAATAAGGGCCCTGCATTTTCATTTTGCACTGGACCCCACAAATTACAAAAGTGGCCCTGACCCCAGCCCAGAAGTTTCTAACGTCTAATGAGTGAGAAGGGGAACATTCGTTTTCTTAGAACCCCAGGGGAGTTGCTCTGGTTGAGGCCTGCACTGACCCAGGGTGGGCACCCAGGAAGCCCAGCCATGAGGCCCCTGCGTTGGCACCTGAAGGCCTCTGTGGACTCGAGTCTGTGAAGACCTCTGACAATCCACCGTCAGAACCCAGAGGTTCTCCACTTCAGCAGGCAAAAAAGGTACCCGGAGAGCATGTTAGAAATGCAAACTCTGCTGGGCGCGGTGGCTCATGCCTGTAATCCCAGCATTTTGGGAGCCTGAGGTGGGTGGATCACTTAAGGTCAAGAGTTCAAGACCAGCCTGGCCAACATGGTGAAACCCTGTCTCTATTAAGAATACAAAAATTGGCCAGGCACAGTGGCTCACACCTGTAATCCCAGTACTTTGGGAGGTCGAGGTGGGAGGATCACAAGGTCAGGAGATCGAGACCATCCTGGCTGACACAGTGAAACCCTGTCTGTACTAAAAATAAAAAAATTAGCCAGGCGTGGTGGTGGGCACTTGTAGTCCCAGCTACTCAGGAGGCTGAGGCAGGAAAATGGCATGAACCCAGGAGGCAGAGCTTGCAGTGAGCCAAGATCGCGCCACTGCACTCCAGCCTGGGCGACAGAGCGAGACTCCGTCTCAAAAAAAATAAATAAATAAAAATAAAAATAAAAAAATTAACCAGGCATGATGGCTGGTGCCTGTAGTCCCAACCACTCAGGAGGCTGAGGCAGAAGAATCATTGGAACCTGGGAGGTGGAGAGTGTAGTAAGCTGGAATCACACCACTACACTCCAGCCTGGACAACAGACTCTGTCTCAAATAAACAAACAAACAAAAAGACCAGCTTGGTCAATATGGTGAAACCCTGTGTCTACTAATAATACAAAAATTAGCTAGGCATGGTGCTGCATGCCTGTAGTCCCAGCTACTCAAGAGACTGAGGCAGAAGAATCACTTGAACCTGCAAGGCAGAGGTTGCAGTGAGCCAAGATCGCGCCACTGCACTCCAGCCTGGGCGACAGAGCAAGACTCCATCACACACACACAAGAAAGAAAGAAAAGAAAGGAAAGAAAGGAAGAAAGAAAGAAAGAAAGAAAGGAAGAAAGGAAGAAAGGAAGAAAGAAGAAAGAAGAAAGAAAAGAAAAGAAAAGAAAAAAGAAAAGAAAGAAAAGAGAAATACAAGCTCTCAGATCCCTGTTCCAGAGATTCTTAGTAAGTCTGTGTGAGGGGAGTTGGAGGGGGATGGCTGAGATTTGCATTTCTAACTTCCTTCAGGTGCACCAGAAAATGAGGCTATAGTCTGTGGTCTACGCTTAGAGTCACACTGGTATCCCCGTCATTTCACAGATGAGGCAACAGGGACCAGGGATTGAGGTGCCCACCCAGTGATCTCAGTACTCCTGGATAGGCACCATGGAGGCCCACTCTGCACACTAAGGCAGCACCTCCCACTGTGTCATCCCAGCTCTCAGGGAGTCTGAGGAAGGACGGCATGAGTTAGGATCATGGTCTGAAAGTTTCCATAAATGCTTGTAGAGACAATGTGTATCCTAGAACTGAATGCTCCCCTCCTCACGTCTCCCTCTGATATATTAGGTAAGACAAGCAGCACTGGGGAACAGAAAGATCACCCTTCATCTGCTTTGAGTCTCATTTTCCTTAATAAGAGCCAATATTCATTAACACTTATCAGGCATTTCACATGCGCTAATCCTCTCCACAAGCCTATGGGATAGGTTCTATTATTATCCTCATTTTACAGAGAAGGAAACTGAGACTCAGAGTTTAGGTAATTTGACTAGAGTCATGTACCAGTGTGCAGAGGCGGGGCTTGAACAGATGCACTATGACTCAATAGCCCCAGCTCCTCTCCACCCTAAAGAAACGATGTTGTTGGAAGCCAGTGACTAGGGCTGTCTTGCTGGAGGCCCTCCCATTGCTGGTGCTTTAGCCCTCCCACATTCCTGGCCCAGCTCCACCCACAGCTCCCAGAGAAGATTCCTGTCAGGTGTGCTGCAGCACTGCCCTCTGGCCCTCCTCAGGCAGCCCTCTGGGTCGGCTCCCCTCACCTGGCCCTCAGCCAGTGCTCCTTGAGTGGAGTGCTGGCCTCCATGGGTGAGGGGCTCCTGGCCTCAACCCTGTGCTCTAGAGGGCTTTGCTCCACCCTTTCCAGTGGGGTGGAGAGTCTGTGGAGGGCCAAGGAACTGAAGCCCCTCCTCTAGAATGCTCTGGGTACCTGGGACCCTAGAATTCCCTGCACAAATGTCCCTGAGCTATTTCCAGGGCTTGCTGGGGTTTGTCCCCTGCCCACCTTCCCAAGAGCAACACTGGGTTCATGGGTAGCACTCACCAAATGTGCACACCCTCTAGACCTGTGTCCAGGAGTGTGAAGTGGAGTGGGGGGTGGGCAGAACTGACATGAGAGCTGGGGTGTCCACAGAGATGGACATGAGGCCCGTCCAGGTTCAGGATGAAGAGCAGGTAGGAAGAGAAGATGGCTGGACCACTAACTGGTGGCCACTTTTCCAGCAGTGCCATTATATTAGTTACCTATTATTGTGTAACAAATGACCACCAATTTACAGCTTAAAATGGTACATATGTATTATCTCACAGTTTCTGTGAGTTAGGAATCTCAGCAGGGCTTAGCCAGGCTCTCTGTTTTAGAGTTTCTCAGGAGGTGTTGTCTGGGGCTGCAGTCTCATCTCAAGGCTCAACTGGGGAAGGATCTGCGTCCACATCCATGTGGCTGTTAGCAGTATTAGTTCCTTGAGGGTTGCTGGACTGAGGGCCTCAGTTCCCCACTGGCTATTGGCTGGAGGCTGCCCTCATTCACTAGTAATATGGATCCCTGGAACAAGGCAACTTGCTTCATCAAAGCCAGGAAGGGTGGGTGTCTGCTAGCAAGAGAAGCCACTGTCTTATATAACCTAATCATGGATGGAACATGTCATTACCTTTGCCATATTCTGTAGGTTAGAAGCAGCTCATGGGTCTTGCCCATACTCAAGAGGAGGGGATTACCTAAGGATGTAAATGTCAAAGGTGGGGATCACTGAGTGTCATCTTAGAAGCTGCCTGCCACAGCCATATCCAAGCACAGAACTCCAAGGGATCAGAAAGAGTTCTACATTCAAACCTGGCTTTCTTAATTCATTATGAAGTTACATATATAAAGGGGAGAGAATAGATAATATTTTAGTCAACAGTTTCTTATCTTGAGTTACACCTTTTAAATATTTATAAGTGTGTACATTTCAATATTTAAAAATATTAAGGCCAGGTGTGGTGGCTCACACCCGTAATCCCAGCACTTTGGGAGGCAGAGGCAGCAGAGTAAGTGATTTTGATTTGGGGGAAAGAAGAATAGGTGATAGCCTGTGACAAAGTCCACCTGGGCATGGTGTCAACCTCGTCTCTTCTGTGATGTTGTTAATCTTCCCTGGTTGATGAGATCCCCAGGAGGTGACTAATGACAATTGAATTTATTTTTGGAGGATATATCTTTAGACAGATGAGGGAACTTCAGAGAAAGTCCCTCTCTGTACTTCGGGGAAGAAAGAGGGGTGAGAGGCAGGAGAGCAGAAGAAGGTCAGAGAGGCCTTGCTTCCTCTTTAGTTCAAAGCATTCAGCATGCCCAAGCACCATACTTCGGGGTATGATTTTCTGATTTTGTTTTTTGGTTTTTTTTTTCAGAGTTTTACTCTCGTTGCCCAGGCTGTAGTGTAGTAGCACAATCTTGGCTCACTGCAACCTCCGTCTCCTGAGTTCAAGCAATTCTCCTGCCTCAGCCTCCCAAGTAGCTGGGATTACAGGTGCATGCCACCACACCCAGGTAATTTTGTATTTTTGGATTGCTTGAGCCCAGGAGTTTGAGAACTGCCTGAATAACATGATGAAACCCCATCTCTACAAAATACAGAAAAAAAAAAAAAATAGCAAGGCATGGTGGCACATGCCTGTGGTCCCAGCTACTTGAGAGACTAAATTGGGAGGATTGCTTGAGCCCAGGGAAGTTGAGGCTGCTGTAAGCCAAGATTGTGCCACTGCACTCCAGCCTGGGTGACAGAGTGAGACCTTGTCTCAAAAGAAATTTAAATGAGGCAGAAAAACAGGGAAGGTTAAAAAAATTTTTTAATTAAAAATAAAATAAACAAATATTTAAATATGTAATAGCGAGCTTACATTGATACTTTCATGCTGGCTCCATAAATGTTAAGGACAGACCTGCTTCTGTGTACATGTCTTGGCCACCGCCTCAGACAGGGAAGACCTGTGGGCAGAGTCCTATCTGCTGACTTTTTGTCAACCACCCAAAGCCTAGCACAGTGTTATTGGGGCTCAGAAAATCATACCCCAGCTGGGTGCAGTGGCTCACGCCTGTAATCCCAGCACTTTGGGAAGCCAAGGCGGGCAGATCACAAGGTCAGGAGATCAAGACAATCCTGGCTAACATGGTGAAACCCCATCTCTACTAAAAGTACAAAAATTAGCCAGGCGTGGTGGCAAGTGCCTGTAGTCCCAGTTACTCGGGAGGCTGAGGCAGGAGAATGGCGTGAACCTGGGAGGCAGAGCTTTCAGTGAGCCGAGATGACGCCACTGCACTCCAGCCTGGGCAACAGAGTAAGACTCCATGTCTTTAAAAAAAAAATCGTAACCCAGCCAGGAGCAGTGGCTCATGCCTGTAATCCCAGCAGTCTGGGAGTCTGAGGCGGGCAGATCACCTGATGTCAGGAGTTCGAGACCAGCCTGGCCAACGTGTTGAAACCCCATCTCTGCTAAAAATACAAAATTATCTGGGTTTGGTGGCATGCACCTGTCATCCCAGCTACTTGGGGGGCTGAGGCAGGAGAATCGCTTGAACCCAGGAGACGGAAGTTGCAGTGAGCCATGATTGTGCCACTGCGCTACAGCCTGGGCAACAAGAGTGAAACTCTGAAAAAACAAACAAACAAACAAAACAAACAGAAAATCAGAAAATCATACCTCAAAGTATGGTGCTTGGGCATGCTGAATGCTTTTAACTAAAGAGGAAGCAAGGCCTCTCTGACCTTCTTCTGCTCTCCTGCCTCTCACCCCTCTTTCTTCCCCGAAGTACAGAGAGGGACTTTCTCTGAAGTTCCCTCATCTGTCTAAAGATATATCCTCCAAAAATAAATTCAGTTGTCATTAGTCACCTCCTGGGGATCTCATCAACCAGGGAAGATTAACAACATCACAGAAGAGACGAGGTTGACACCATGCCCAGATGGACTTTGTCACAGGCTATCACCTATTCTTCTTCCCCCCAAATCAAAATCATTTACTCTCCAAGTTGCCCACATTACCCCTCATTCTCCTATATGAAGACAGTATATAAGCTTCCAACCCAGGTGCGATGGTTCATGCCTGTAATCCCAGCATTTTGGGAGGGTGAGGCAGGAGGATCACTTGAGCCCAGGAGTTCAAGACCAGCCTAGGCAACATAGTAAGACCCCCATGACTACAAAAATTTTAAAAATTATCCAAGTGTGGTGGTGTGTGCCTGTGGTCCCAGCTACTCAGGAGGCTAAGGCAGGAGGATCACTTCAGCCCAGGAGTTCAAGACCAGCCTAGGCAACACAGTGAAACCTCCATCATTACAAAAAATTTTAAAAATTATCCAAGCATGGTGGTGTGTGCCTGTGGTCCCAGCTACACAGGAGGCTGAGGAGGGAGGATTGCTTGAGCCTGGGATATGAAGGCTTCAGTGAGCTATGATTGCACCACTGCACTCCAGCCAGGGCTACAGAGTGGGACCCTGTCTCAAAAAATAATAAAATAAATAAATAAATAAATAAATAAGAGATTAAGTCCCTGCTTAAAAAAAAAAGAGAGAGAGAGAGAGAGCAAGTAAATAAGCTTCTAGATCTCACTGGGTTTGGGAGGTATTCACTTTTCTTTCATGTGATACCCTGTCCACATAATAAATTTGTATATCTTTTTTTCTGTTAATCTGTCCACTGTCAGTTTATTTCATAGCCTCAATTATGGAACATTCAGGGGATAGAGGAAAAGTTTTCTTCTCCCCTACAGTGTCCTCATGTGAGAGACAATCAGTAGAGTTTGCCTGGGCATCCACTGGCAGCTGCCCAGCTCCAGTGGTAGCAGCCCCCAAAGCCTCTCCCATTAGGCAGCGGGGCTGATATTGAAGGCTTAGTGGTTGGGCTTCCTCCTGAGCAAGAAGAGAGGATACCAAGTGGCCAAGGAAGGGAGAGGCACAAATGCCACCGCACCAGCAGGACAAAGCCGACTCCTTCTAGTACAGGGAAAGTTTGTCTCTAGATAAAAACAGGATTGTTAGGTTTCTTTCTATTTTTTATTTTATTATAAAAATATTAAATTACAAAATATTTAACAGTTATAAAAATAATGAATATGGTTATATTTTTCAAAAGAAAATAAGAAATAAAAGAGAGATAGTTTTACCATCTAAAGTCCCTTTGTTGTGCGTGTGTGTGCATGTTGTATGTTTTAATTTCCTTACCTAAAAAATGTTTTCTATGCAAAGCTCATTTTTCTTTTTAAAATTTCTGTGGTTTGGGGGGTTTAAAAAAATAGAAGAGATTGCCAGGTGTAGTGGCTTATGCCTGTAATCCCAGTACTTTGGGAGACTGAGGCAGGCAGATCACCTGAGGTCAGGAGTTCGAGACTAACCTGGCCAACATAGCAAAACCCCGTCTCTACTAAAAATGCAAAAATTAGCTGGGCATGGTGGCACGCACCTGTAATCCCAGCTACACAGGTTGAGGCAGGAGAATCTCTCGAGCCCAGGAGGCAGAGTTTGCAGTGAGCAGAGATCATGCCACTGCACTGCACTCCAGCCTGGGTGACAGAGAGAAACTGTCTCAAAAAAAAGAAAAAAAAAGTAAAGAAAAAAATTTAAAAAATAAGAAAAAGAAGAGATCATATTGTCTAGTTATGTACCTACTTTTTCAGAAAACTAACTTTTTTTTTAAAGAAGTAGAATTTTAAAATAACTTTTTTTTTTTTTTTTTTGAGACAGGGTCTCACTCTGTAGCCCAGGCTGGAGTGCAATAGTGTGATCTCAGCTCACTGCAGCCTCAGCCTCCCAGGTTCAAGTGATTCTCCTGCCTCAGTCTCCCTAGTAGCTGGGAGTACAGGTGCTCGCCATCGCACCCAGCTAATTTTTATATTTTTAGTAGAGACGGGGTTTCGCCATGTTGCCCAGGCTGGTCTCGAACTCCTGACCTCAAGTGATCCACCTGCCTTGGCCTCCCAAAGTGCTGGGATTACAGGTGTGAGCCACCACACCCAGCCTAAAATAATTTTAAAACATTAATAATAGATTCACAAGGTCCAAAAAGTACACAGTGAAAAATCTTCCTCCCACTCCCTAAGTTGACATACCTGGCAGCAACCAATGTTAACAGTTCCCTCTGCATCCTTGCCGAGATAGTTTATGTACATATATAAATATTTTCTTTTTCTTTTCCATTTTCTACATAGTGGTGACATGCTATACAGATACTTCTCGACTTACAATTGAGCTATGTCCTGATAAACTCATTGTAAGTTTTAAGTGTCCTAAATCAAAAATTCATTTAATACACTGAACCTACCAAATATAGCTTAGCCCAGCCTACCTTAAATGTGCTCAAAACACTTAGTGCACAGTTGGGTAAAATCATCTAACACAATGCCTATTTTATAATAAAGTGTTGAATATCTCATGTAATTTATTGAATACCGTACTGAAAGTGAAAAACAGAATGGTTGTATGGATACCATTATAAAGTCAAAAATCGTAGTAAGTCAAGCCACCATAAGTCAGAGGCCATCTGTATACACTACTCTGCATTCAATACATCTTGGAGATGGCTCCATATCTTTACATATTGGCAATTCACAACCTTGGCTGAACATTAGAATTACCTGGGTAGACTATTAAAATCCTAGATGGCCAAGCCATATACTAGACCAATTAAATAAGAATTTCTGGGGTTGGGCCCCAAGCATCTGAATTTTTAAAAACTTATTCAGGTATAGTCAAGGTTTTGTACTACTATTATCTAAAAAAAAAAGCTTCCGATGCTGAGAGAGGATCACTTGAGGCCAGGAGTTCTGGATCAGCCTAGGCAATACAGTGAGACACCTTCTGTAAAAAAAAAAAAAAATTTTTTTAATTAGCTGGGCATGGCCAGACACAGTGACTCCCAGCACATTGGGAGGCTGAGGTGGGAGGACCACTTGAGCCCTGGAGTTCGAGACCAGCCCGGGTAACATAGGGAGATCTCATCTCTACAAAAAATAAAAAATTTATCTGAGCATGGTGGTATGCACCTGTAGTCCCAGCTACTTGGGAGGCCGAGGCAGGAGGATCACTTGAGCCCCAGGAGGTCAACACTGCAGTGAGCTATGATTGCACCACTCCACTCCAGCCTGGGTGACAGAGCAACACCCTATCTCTAAAATAAATAAATAATAAAAACTTTCTCAGGAAAAAAGTGGAGCCAGCCGTGGTGGCTCACGCCTGTAATCCCAGCACTTTGGGAGGCCAAGGTGGGTGGACCACTTGAGGTCAAGAGTTCAAGACCAGCCTGACCAACATGGTGAAACCCTGTCTCTACTAAAAATACAAAAATTAGCTGGGCATGGTGGTGGGCACCTGTAATCCGAGCTACTCAGGAGGCTGCGGCAGGAGAATTGCTTGAAACTGGGAGGAGGAGGTTGCAGTAAGCCAAGATCACACTGTTATACTCCAGCCTGGGCAATGGAGAAAGACTGTCTCAAAAAAAAAGAAAGGAAAAAAGAAAAGGAACAAAGAGGAACTACAATAATTGTATCATTTCTTATAGTAGAAAATTTAAGTGACCAATGGTCTTGGTTTTCCATGGATTGAGGGGTTTCCCACAATGAGGCACTTTCAGTGTAGAAGCCAGGAAATTCCCAGAGAAACTGGAATTAGCTGCTCATCCTATAAAGAAAATTGACAGATATGTCTAAAGAAACAGAAGATTAAGAGTATTACTGAAACTGTAGTTACAAAATTATAACTGAGAAAATGATTACAGTGAAAGAGATCTGACTTAACCAACTCCCTCTTGGTTCTAACCTCCAAACTGTCCTTGTTCATTCCTTGGCATAAGCCAAACTAACTTTGGGAGTAACTTAGTTTATAGTTTAACTTCGAAACAAGGACGATGTCCCTTCCCAAACAAGGACAATGCCCTTCCCCTTCTGACCTGGGGACTAGACTGCCTTTGTAGGACTAACAAACTAACCACAAGATTAGAAATTATGGTTTAGGAGTCACGCAGATGGAGGCTACAAGATTCTGGCCCTCCTGGGGATGACATTACTATTGTAAAACCTAAGCTCAGCGCTTCAGATATTTTACAGACCCTGCACTTGATGGATCAGCTGGCATCACCCAGAGCAATAAACTGGCTCATCTGGTCTCGTGGCCCCCACCCAGGAACTGTCTCAGCACAAGAGGGCAGCTTTGACTCCTTAGGATTTCATCTCTGACCCAACCAATCAGTACTCCTGATTCACTGGCCCCTGCCTATCAAATTATCCTAAAAACTGCCATCCTCGAATTTCAGGGAGACTGATTTGAGTAATAATAAAATTCCAGTCTCCCATACAGCTGGCTCTGCATAAATTAAACCCTTTCTCTTTTGCAGTGCCCCTGTCTTGATAAATCAGCTCCGTCTAGGCAGCGGGCAAGGTGAACCTGTTGGGCGGTTACATTACCACTAATTAATAATTATCTAATTAATATTAAGACTATAAAAAGCAATTTTGTACTTCATTGAAAAACTGCATTTTCTGGTCCTGTTCATTGTCTTTGAGCTATTTTGCATCTCCGTAAATTATAGGTGACTGACAGATACACAAACTATATTATCTAGAAGAGTTTCCTTTGATTTCTTTCCCTTGTGGAAAAACCAGTTTGCCACCATTTGTAATTCAATCTCTTTGTCCATTTAAATTTGTGTTCCTTTTTTTCCTTTGAAACAGTTATAATACCTGCCTGGTTCCCTTGCTAATTAAGGAGAAAAATAAAATCTTCAACACATGTTCATTCTTGCATCTACATGAGAGTTATGTCTTCATCATTTTCTAAAAATTATTTCTTAAAAAAGTGATAAAGGTAGCTAATAGAAAAAAAATACACGCCTTTCAAATTATTACTAAAAACACAAACAGTAATAAAGCAAAGATAATAGACCAACACATCATCTGCTAAAACACATTCTCATATTAAATCACAAGGTAAAACAAAATGATTAAGAAAGGCTGTGGCCAGGTGCAATCCCACCTGCAATCCCAGCACTTTGGGAGGCCAAGGCAGGCAGATCACCTGAGGCCAGGAGTTCAAGACCAGCCTGGCCAAACAAAGCAAAACCCCATCTCTATTAAAAATACAAAAATTAGCCAGGTGTAGTGGCGCATGCCTGTAATTCCACCTACTCAGGAGGCTGAGGCAGGAGAATAACTTGAACCTGGGAGGTGGAGGTTGTAGTGAGCCCAGCTGGTGCCACTGTACTCCAGCCTGGGAGACAGAGTGAGACCTTCTCTCAAAAAGAAAAAGAAAGAAAGGTTGAATACAAAAGGCTGAGAAAATGTGTTTTTAACCAAGCAAGTGTAAAAGTTTAGCAGAGATTAGGCCGAGCACAGTGGCTCATGCCTGTAATCCCAGCACTCTGGGAGGCTGAGGCAGGCCGATCACAAGGTCAGGAGATCGAGACCACTCTGGCTAACCCAGTGAAACCCCATCTCTACTAAAAATACAAAAAAAAAAAAAAAAAAATTAGCCTGGCATGGTGGCACGTACCTGTATTCCCAGCTACTCGGGAGGCTGAGGAAGGAGAATCGCTTGAACCTAGGAGGCAGAAGTTGCAGTGAACCAAGATTATGCCACTGCACTCCAGCCTGGGCGACAGAATGAGACTCCATCCCAAAAAAACGTTTAGCAGAGATTATGATCTTAATACTAGACTTGGGTGAATTCTGTTAAAAAGAAAAATCATTAAATGAGACAACAGTAAAGCAATTTTGTACTTGCTCTTTATAGAAACACACTAGTTAAGGAGTTTAATTTACCTCTCTTTTAGGCCATGGTCATAAGGTACACCCAAATAACATATTTTTTTCAATAGAGCTTTTTTGTATATCAAATTTATAATCTAAAGACTAAAAACTTACTTTATTGTTAGGTATCTATGGAACGTTTTCAAAATTAATTGACTGCCCAGTAATTATGTCACGACAACTTCAATAAATCCGAAAAGTAATTACATTGCAAAAGGAATAAAGACACCTCTCTCTTTCTCCCTCTCCCCACTCTCCTGTCTCTCTCTTTCTCTCTAGGGTCTTACTCCTTCACCCAGGCTGGAGTGCATCGGTGATGATAGCTCACTACAACCTCAAAGTCCCAGGCTGAAGTCCCACCTCAGCCTCTTGAGTAGCTGAGACTACAGGTGTGTGCCAGCATACACATCTCGATAATTTTTTTTATTTTTAGTAAAGGCAAGGTCTAACTGTGTTGCCTAGGCTGGTCTCAAACTCCTGAGCTCAAGCAATCCCCCTGGCTTGGCCTCCCAAAGTACTGGGATTACAGGCACTAGCCATGATGCCTGGCCTGAGACACCATTCTCTAATCATGATGTAATAAAACTAAAAATTAATTATAGAACCAGAAAACAAACAAACTTCACCACTTGGACTTTTTTTTTTTCTCCTTTTTGAGACAGAGTCTTGCTCTGTCACCCAGGCTGGAGTACAATGGCGCAACCTTGGCTCACTGCAACCTCCACCTCCCGGGTTCAAGCAATTCTGCTGTCTCAGCCTCCTCAGTAGCTGGGATTACAGGCGCCTGCCACCACACCTGGCTAATCTTTTGTATTTTTAGTAGAGACGGGGTTTCACCATGTTAGCCAGGATGGTCTCTATTTCCTGTCCTCGTGATCTGCCTGCCTCAGCCTCCCAAAGTGCTGGGATTACAGGCGTGAGTGAGCCACAGTGCCCGGCCTACCACTTGGACTTTTATAACTCTCCTTGACTTAACACTAGGTCCAAAAAGGAAGAAGAAGGAGGAAGAGAAAAAGAAGAAAGTATAAAATATCTCAATGAAGGGGATCAGAAAAGGCACCTCAAAATGTATAACTTTAGTATAAGGATTATTTTTGAGCAGAAGCAGCAGACACAGGAGCTCTATGCCCTCCTCCTATCTGACTACAAGCAGGACATACATTTCCTTTCTGCAAAGAAAATTCCCATTTGTAAAGGTCCCCCCACCCATACCAGGAAGAGGAGAATGGAAAATTAATGTTATCTCTAGAGACAGCACTAAATGAGTCTGCATAAACAACCCTTATCTGCCATTAGCTTCCCCCAGACTTTTTCTCATCACCTTCCTACAATTTAACCCCTTAGAAGTCCAAGTCTTCTTTTTCTTTTCTAGTCATTTCTCCAGTTTATCACTTTGTGTTAAAATGGTATATATGCCTTCAAATCCAATCATCTCTTTGGATTTTTCACTTGTTTTCTGTGAAGCCGGGTGCATGTACAAATATTAACATAATAAAGTTGTATGCCTTGGCTGGGCGCAGTGGCTCACGCCTGTAATCCCAGCACTTTGGGAGGCTGAAACGGGCAGATCATGAGGTCATGAGATCGAGACCATCCTGGCTAACATGGTGAAACCCCGTCTCTACTAAAAATACAAAACAATTAGCCAGGTGTAGTGGCAGGCGCCTGTAGTCCCAGCTACTTTGGAGGCTGAGACAGGAGAATGGTGTGAACCCGGGAGGTGGAGCTTGCAGTGAGCCAATATCACACCACTGCACTTCAGACTTCAGCCTGGGCAACTGAATGAGACTCTGTCTCCAAAAAAAAAAAAAAAAGGTTGTATGCCTTTTCTCCTGTGAATGCGACTCTTGACAGGTTGCCAAGTACTAAAACTGAGAGGGTAGAGGAAAAGCTTTTTTCTCCCCTAAGTAGACAATAATGTTAATGAAAGCTATATGTATCAGAATCCATAGACTATAGCTAAAACAGTTTGTAGAGGAGAAAACTATGTTAAAAATGACTTTTTTTTTTTTTGAGATGGTCTCACCTCGGCCTCCCAAACTGCTTGGATTATAGGAGTGAGCCACCACCACGCCTGGCCCAGATAATTTCTTTATGACCAGTTTTTACATGGAAAGGTGGAGGAAATTAGAGTAATATTTGATAATTTACATATTATCTAATTATTTTGATGATAACTGGAGTAAATTAGAGTAATATTTTTAGGTTTTATGACTAGCTCTGGGGGAAAAGGGTTCTGGTTTTGATGACCCGCCTTGGGGAAGAGGGATTCTAGTTTCTATGACTGGCCTCTGGGGAGAATGGGACTGAGAGACAGGAAAGCATGAGAAGGTCAGAAGAAACTTTTTGTTTCTAAGGTTGCTGTTGATACAGAAGTTAAGAAGAAATTACTTAGGCAGATAGTGAGGGTACAGGAAACTTCAGTAAGGATTTCCTTTTAATGGAAAGCAGCCCCCAAATCATTCTCTTCTAACAGAGCAGCCTGTAAAATTGAGCTGCAGACATAGACAAGATGGAAGCTTGTAAAGGTGAGTGCCAGCAGTTGTGCTAATAGGCAAAGGCCACCTGGGACTAGCCATGTTCAAAATGGCGGCTTATCTTTGCCAAACCATGTGTACAGTAAGGAAAAGATAATATGGTGCCAGCCAGGGAAAGACTCAATTTGCATAATAAAATTAGGGTGGGGTGACCAGCCTTCCCTGCGAGCTATGCAAACGTCACACCTGGTCCAACCAATCTGTGGGCCCTATGTAAATCAGACACCTCCTCCTCAAGCCCCTATAAAATCCGGCACAGTCTCCCATGGGCCAACTTTTTCCTTTCGGATGCCCCCTCTTCCTCACAAGAGAAAGAGATGCTCTTCTCTTTCTTTTGCCTGTTAAACCTCTGCTCCTAAACTCACTCTTCATGTGTGTCTGTGTCCTTTATCTTCTTGACGCCAGATGACGGACCCCAGGTATTTACCCCAGACAACAATGTCCCTTTGCTGCTGAGGTCTTCTTGGGGTATTGTTTTCTGAGTCTCAACAGCATGCCAAGTACTTGGAACTAAAAGAGCTTGGAAGGATCTCAGAAGAAAGATTTCTCTGACCTCCCATCCTCCTGTCTCCTGCCCTTCTTTCTCCTCCTAAAGGGAGTCACAGAAAGGAGAATTCTTCTTCTAAGGTGAGTCATAGAAACCAGAGACCCTCTCTCCAAAAGCAAGACATAAAACCTAGAAATGTCACTCTCTCCTTTCTCCCTTGAAGGCCCTTATTCCAGGGGAGTCTTGCCCCACACCTGGGAAGGGTAGAGTGAGGCTCCACAGAAAGGCCAAGATGAATCTGGACAAGCCTTGCTGGGTTTTCCCCCTCAGTCTATTCCCATTCGCTTGTACCTCTTTGTCCAATCACATTTCTATAAGGCTGTCCCTTCTTAATCAAACCTAAGCAAAAAATAAATGGTTTTCCCTAAGTTGTTGGACCTTCATTTCTGAAGACTCCTGTGTCACATAAAACTTTGATTAAATAAATTTGTTATGCTTTTCTCTTGTTAACCTTTCTTTTGTTATCAGCGTTGGCCATGTGCCTTATGATGGGTGAGGAAAGGTATCACACCTTTCTGCCCCTACACTATAATAAAAATGTTTAAAAACTCAAGTGTTGGCAAAAATATGGAGAAATTGGAACCCTCATACTGCTGGTGGAAATGTAAAATGGTACAGCTGCTTTGGAAAACAGTTTGGCAGTTCCTCAAAAGATTAAACATAGAGTTACTATTGGATCCAGCAATTCCACTCCTAGGTCCATGGCCAAAATAACTGAAAACATATGTTCACACAAAAATTTGTACCTGAATGTTTATTAGCAATACCATTCATTATAACGAAAAAGGAGAAACAACCCAAATGTCCACCAGCTGATGAATGGATAAACAAAATATGGTACACAATGGAGTATAATTCAGCAATAAAAAGAAAGGAAGTATTGATGCATGCTAGAATGGATAGACCTTGAAAACGTTATGCAAAGTGAAAGAAGTCAGTCACAAAAGATGATCACACAATGAATAATTTAATTTATATGAAACATCCAGAATAGGCAAATCTATAGAGGCAAGAACAGATTAGCAATTGTCTATGAATAGGCAATGGGAAAATGGAAAATGACTGTTAATGGGTATGAGGTTTCTTTTGGGGGTAATGAAAATGTTCTACAATTGGCCGGGCATGGTGGCTCATGCCTGTAATCCCAGCACTTTGGGAGGCTGAGGCAGGAGGATCATGAGGTCAGCAGTTCGAGACCAGCCTGGCCAAAATAGTGAAATGCTGTCTCTACTAAAAATACAAAAATCAGCCAGGTGTGGCGGTGGGTACCTGTAATCCCAGCTACTCTGGAGGCTGAGGCAGAAGAGTGGCATGAACCCAGGAGGTAGGGGTTGCAGTGAACCAAGACCACACCATTGCACTTCAGCCTGGGTGACATTGAGACTCAGTCTCAAAAAATAAAAAAAAAAAGAAAGAATAAAAAGAAAAAGTTCTACAATTAATCCTAGTGATGGTCGCATAAATTTACCAAGAATATACCAAAAACCATTGAATTGTACATTCTAAATGAGTTAATTGTATAATATGTGAATCATATGTCAAGCTGTCATTTTAAGCTGTGCTGAGACACCACCTTTTTTTTTTTTTTTTTTTTTTTTAGATGGAGTCTCGTTCTGTTGCCAGGCTGCAGTGCAGTGGCACGATCTTGGCTCACTGCAAGCTCTGCCTCCCGGGTTCAAGTAATTCTCCTGCTTCAGCTGCCAGAGTAGCTGGGACTACAGGAGCGCACCACCATGCCCGGCTAATTTTTTTTGTATTTTTAGTAGAGACAAGGTTTCACCATGTTGGCCAGGCTGGTCTCAAACCCCAGACCTCGTGATCCACCCTCCTCGGCCTCCCAAAGTGCTGGGATTACAAGTGTGAGCCACCATGCCTGGCCGAAATAGCACCTTTTTAATGGTTAGGAAATCCCACCACACTTATGTTCACAGAAAAGTCTAACTACAAAGGACCACCTTGCCCTGACATGTCCAAAATGAGACTTGCCTCCACTCTTCCTCAACGACTCCTTGTTTTATCAAAATCCAAGTTTGGGCTAGGCACAGTGGCTCATGCCTGTAATCCCAGCATTTTGGGAGGTCCGGGTGGGTGGATCACCTCAGGTCAGGAGTTTGAGACCAGTCTGGCCAACATAGTGAAACCCCATCCCTACTAAAAATACAAAAATTAGCTGGGTGTGGTGGTGGGCACCTGTAGTCCCAGCTACTTGGGAGGCTGAGGCAAGAGAATCACTTGAACCCAGGAGGCAGAGGTTGTAGTGAGCCAAGATGGCACCACTGCACTCCAGCCTGGGTGAAAGAGCGAGATTCCATCTTAAAAAAAAAAACAAAAAAAACACACAAGTTTGTTTCCTCTTTTTTTGAGACCTTTCTCATTAATGAATGTTCTTCCTATTGCACTACCCAAAGTCAAATGGTCTTCACTAATGGGTATATTTTGTCCCAGAGGTTATTTAGAGGGTGCTCTTTGCAAGGATTGGTTAGATTTTGAAAACTAGATAATTAATGGAATTGTCAGTGGTCTTACCTTGGGATCACAGGTCTGAACAAACTGGTGTTGAGTATTGAGTTTTGATAGTGTATGAAGCACATCATAGCTTCTGACATGACTGGTCTGGCAAAGTCAATCTGTTTTGTGAGTCAGGATATGCTTGGCAAGTTGTGGCTTCTGCTCCAATTCTCAATTGTCAGCATTTAGACTAGTACCTGGTTCATGGTAGGTGCTCAATACATATTTACTTAAAGAATAATAAATCGGCCGAGTATGGTGGCTCATGCTTGTAATCCCAGCACTTTGGGAGGCTGAGACAGGCAGATCTCTTGAGGCCGGGAGTTCGAGACCAGCCTGGCCAACATGGTGAAACCCTATCTCTACTAAAAATACAAAAAATTAGCTGGGCGTGGTGGTGGTGTAGCAGGGCAAGCCACAGACAAAACCCCTCAGACACTGAGTTAAAGAAGGAAGGGTTTTATTCGGCCAGGAGCCTCGGCAAGACTCATGTCTTCAACAACCGAGCTCCCCGAGTGAGCAATTCCTGTCCCTTTTAAGGGCTCACAGCTCTAAGGGGGTCCACGTGAGAGGGTTGTGATTGGTTGAGCAAGCAGGGAGTATGTGACTGGGGGCTGCATGCACTGGTTATTAGAACAGAACAGAACAGGACAGGGATTTTCACAGTACTTTTCTATACAATGTCTGTAATCTATAGATAACATAACCGATTAGGTCAGGGGTCGATCTTTAACTACCAGGCCCAGGGTGTGGCACCGGGCTGTCTGCTTGTGGATTTCATTTCTGCCTTTTAGTTTTTACTTCTTCTTCCTTTGGAGGCAGAAATTGGGCATAAGACAATATGAGGGGTGGTCTCCTCCCTTAGCAGGGGCCTGTAATCCCACCTACTCGAGAGGCTCACGCAGGAGAACCGCTTGAACCCAGAAGGTGGAGGTTGCAGTGAGCTAAGGTTGCACCATTGCACTCCAGCCTGGGCAACAAGAGTGAAACTCTGTCTCAAAATATATATATATATATCAATATATAGTTGCCAGCAGACCAAAAATAGTTCACAGTCTTTGTTAGTTACAGTTTGGCAAAATCTGTAAGAAAATACAGGCACACATACCTTTGACCTAGCAATTCCACTTCTGGGAATTAATTCTACAGAAACTTGCACATTGCACAGAACCACCTGATAAGGTTACTCACTGCAATATTGTTTGCAATCACAAAAGAACAGATGTCTCAGAAATCTCCATTAGGAAGAGCCTGCTTAATTCAACCGTGGTGCACACATACAATGGAATAAGATGCAGGTGTAAAAAGAATGAGCAAGTTCTCATGATACAGAAGATCTCCAAGATATATTCACTCAGTTTCAACCACAACCGCTTTGTTCCTCATAGCAAGTTCCTTCCACTCCATGTGGAGGGTTTGAAGGCTGTGAAGGTTCAAATGCAGATATCTGGATTCAAAGCAGAGGAAACCTGGCTCACTCTCTCACTTTCTTCAGGCTTTGGCAAATCTTTCACTGACCACTATAGGAGAATAAAAATAAAATTTCCTTCAACCCTCATAGGTTTTTGATTGGAAAAGACCCCTGTAGCAAAAGATGGGAGAAAAACAAACTGAAGTTTAACATGTATATTTCATGTATACATGGAACATACCCAGAGAATGAGTAGTCCTCAAAGAGGTGGCTTTGAATTCTAGCTTATGTAGCATTGTCAACAAAGAACAATGAATATTTAGAGAAGTGACAAGGCAAAGGAAAAGGATTTTGAGTCTCTAGGGGCAGCAACTTGTAAGAAAGCAAATAAATGGCAGATATAGGCTTGCTAGTAAGGCCTATTCATGCGGCTTCCTCTGGTGCCATCTCCAGGCTGATAAGGGTCCAAAGTTAGACCTTCAGTGCTAATCTTTGTTTTTCCTGGAAGAAGGGTAGCAGGGCAGGATACCTTTTGCCTTTGTAAATCTATGTCCTGCTTTTAGGCAAATAGAAGGAGGGCAGAGAGCTTTCCTGCATCTGTTTCTTGTCTTTAGCTCAAAAATCCTTCATATTTTGGGGTGGCATATTCTGGTCTCCCACACCACCCTATCATAAAATAACCACAACTCACTCACCACCACCCTCACCACACACACAAGCACGCATGCACACACATCTATCCCCTTACCCTGTTTTGCTCCATAGCACTTACCACTTATCACTATATATCACTTGTTTATTTATATTCCACAAAAATGTAAGCTTGGTCAGCACAGTGGCTCACACTTGTAATGCTAGCACTTTGGGAGGGCAAGGAGGGAGGATTGCTTGAGCACAAGAGTTTGAGACCAGCCTGGGCAACATGGTGAGACCCCATCTCTACAGAAAATCTAAAAATTGGCTGGGGGTAGTGGTGGGTGCCTGTAGTCCCACCTATTTGGAAGGCTGAAGCAGAAGGATCACTTGAGCCCAGGAGGTCGAGGCTGAAGCAAGCAGTGTTCACATCACTGCACTCCCGCCTGGGTGACAGAGCAAGACCTTGTCTTGGAAAAAAATAAATAAATAAAAATTAAAAAAAAAAAAAAAAGTAAGCTCCAGGAGGGCAAGAAATGTATTTGTTTTGTTCACTACCAAATTCCAAATGCCTAAAAGAGTGCTTGACACATAGTAGGTGCTCGGTAAGTGTTTCCTGAAGAAGTGAAAACAGTAAATGATAAAAGCCAGAGGCGTTTGAGCCCAGCCTCAAGCTCCTGGGCTGACTATCCTTATAAATGCTTCTATGTGCATGAAATGTCTTTAAAACGTTAGAGAGGAAATACGCCATGCTAGTTGCCTGTAGGAAGGTGAACTTGGTGACTGGGAGAGAGAATAGAAGGAAGGTTTTTCATTATACAGTATTCTGTTTGTAGATTATCACGCAAAAAATAAAAAGGAAAACTTCTGCATCATTCCTTTTTATATCTCCATAGTATGCTGTCCTGTGGATGTACCAGAAGTCATTTCATCTATCCTCTTTTAATGAGCAAGTTAGTTATTTCTAAACTTTCGCTATTGCAAATAAGGTAGTCTGGATATTACTTTTCACGTCATAATAAATAGGATGCTGAGGTCTTTTTATAACCCCTTAACTTTGGTTATAAATCTTTGCAGTTGAAAATGTAACCAACATCCCCAAGTAAACAAAACTTTACTGCAGTTAAGTCCATTTGCATTTGGTGGCTGGCAGTGGGGCAGCCTCAGGAAGCAGAGGCTCCTGGGAAAGGGATAATTTAATTAGCATTCCTGCAATCTCATTGGTAAACTCACCCAATCCCTAAGTCTGTATCCTGATAATTTATCAGGATAGGGCTGACTTACAAAGGAGGGCAAAAAAACGAAACAACAAACTTCTAACCAAGATGTGGCTCACACCTGTAATCTCAGCACTTTGGGAGACCAAGGGGGGTGGATCGCTTGAGCCTGGGAGTTCAAGACCAGCCTGAGCAACACGGTGAAACCCCATCTCTACTAAAATATAAAACATGAGCCAGGCGTGGTGGCATGCACCTGTAGTCCCAGCTACCCAGGAGGCTGAGATGGGAAAATCACCTAAGCCCAGAAAGTTGAGGCTGCAGTGAGATGTGATTGCACCACTGCAATCCAGCCTGGGCAAGAGGAATGAGACCCTGTCTCAAAAACAAACAAACAAAAGAAAAGTGAAGACAGTTCAGTATTCCTAATTCACACAATGGAAAAGATCTGAACTGAAAATCGAGAATCCTGGTTCTGCTACCGAGAAGCAGGGTGACCTTGAGGAAATCACTTCTCTTCTCTGGGCCTCCATCACCTGGGCTGTGGAATGCAGCCTTTGTCTCCCGCCCTCTCACTGGAGACTCAAACATTATGTTGGGTGATTTGAGGCAGCTGCTGAATGGTAGCAGATCTGCCGGGGCTGTCACTTTGTGGTGATTCTGTAGGTAAATAGGGCACTGTGCTGGGAGAGAAAAACAAACAGAGAAGCAGCTGCCTTCTTCTCCAGAAATGACACCAATAGCCTGCAACTACTCAGGCTGATGGGCATGCAGCCGCCCAAGGACTCCAGGGGTGCAGGGGGAGGGAGCAGAGCATCTGAAACAGGGACATCAGGACCCAGTGACTGCTCTGGTATGACTCAGGGAGGCTGTCAGGGTTGAGTTCTCTGCCAGGGACCCAGAGTGTCCCAGGAGGCCGTCCCTTCTGAAGAATCTGACAAGGCCCAGGCTTCCCGGAATGACTCTGCCCTGTTCTCCTGCCTTACCTGAAAACAGACTCTGGGGAGAAGGAGGCTGATTGACACAATTTCATCGCCCCAATACTTGCAAGTGCAAACAGAGGCCACGTACATTCTTATTCTTTGGATCTATGATTAGATCCTCATTTGGTAAAAAATATGAAGTTGCAGGAATTGCATTCAACTCTTCAAGTTATGAATTTAATGAGAATAATTTTCTTGCTTATTTTTACAGCTTCATCAGCATTAAAACCTCATTGAAAAAGAATCTGTGGCTGGGCATTGTGGCTCACACCTGTAAACCCAACACTTTAGGAGGCTGTGATGACACCTCACTGCACTCCAGCCTGGGCAGCAGCAGAATCACTTGAGGCCAGGAGCTGAAGACCAGACTGGGCAACATAGCTAGACCTCATCTCTACAAAACATAAAAAATTAGTCGTGTGAGGTGTATGCACTTATAGTCTTAGCTTGGGAGGCTGAGGCAGGAGATTTGCTTGAGCCCAGGAGTTCCAGGCTGCAGTGAGCTATGATTATGCCACTGTACTCTAGCCTGGGCAACAAAGCAAGACACTGTCTCAAAAAAGAAAGGAAGGAAAGAAAGGAAGGAAGGGAAGGGAAGGAAGCGGAAGGGCAAAGGGAAGGGAAGGGAAGGGGAAGGGGGAGGGAAGGAGGGAAGGGAAAGGGAAAAGAAAAAGAATTTATTAAGTTCTGTTTCTTACAAATTTTATGAGAGACCTCAGCAGAAAACTGTTCATTTTCAGTGTTGCCAGTTTTTAAAAATTGAAGCTGATGCCCTTCTGAATACTTTTCCTTTTTTGGCTTTTTTTTTTTTTTTTGAGCTCCACTGTCATATTTTCTAAATTGATCCCACCTCAACTTGTATGCATTCCTAGTGATCTAAGAGTTTACAAAATAAAGTTGTTTTTCTTCTAAAACATTCAACTTTTTTCTTTTTTTTTTTTTTTGAGACAGTGTCTTGCTCTGTTGCCCAGGCTTGAGTCCAGTGGTATGATCACAGTTCACTGCACTCCATCCTGGGCAACAGTAGCCTCGACCTCCCAAACTTAAGCAATCCTCCCACCTAAGTCTTCCAAGGAGCTGGGACTACAGGTGCTCACTACCATGCCCAGCTAATTTTTTTAGCTCTCTCTGTCGCTCTTTCCCCAGCTCCAACAGGGGTCTCACTATGTTGCCCAGGCTGGTCTCAAACTCCTGGGCTTAAGTGATCCTCTCACCTCAGCCTCCCAAAGTACTGGGATTATAGGCATGACCCATCATGCCTGACCAAATTATTAATATTACAAAGCAAAATACAAAAATTTAAATAGTAAATTTTTAAAATAAAGTTATTTAAATAAGGCTAATTTTTTTATACTTGATAATTAAATCTTATTCAATATTATTATAAAAATAAAACTTCAGCCGGGTGCAGTGGCTAACACCTGTAATGCCAGCACTTTGGGAGGCCAAGGTGGGTGGACCACGAGGTCAAGAGATTGAGACCATCCTGGCCAACATGGTGAAAACCCATCTCTACTAAAAATACAAAAATTATCTGAGCATGGTGGTGTGTGCCTGTAGTTCCAGATTCTCAGGGGGCTGAGGCAGGAGAATCACCTGAACCAGGGAGGTAGAGGTTGCAGTGAGCCAAGATCGCGCCACTGCACTCCAGCCTGGCGACAGACAGAGACTCCATCTCAAAATAAATAAATAAATAAATAAAACTTCACAATTCTGGGTTTTAATGTCTGGTTAATAAGCAAAGCAAATAATCTGTATCATGTTTCAAATATCCTACAACTACATGTATATAAATGTAAGACAAATACGAATTCTTTTTTTTTAAGACAAGGTCTCACTCTGTCACTCAGGTTGGAGTTTAGTGGTGTGATCATGGCTTTCCACTTCCCAGGCTCCAGTGATTCTCCCACCTCAGGTTCCCAAGTAACTGGGACCACAGGTGCGCACCATCACACCCGGCTAAGTTTTTGTATTTTTGGTAGAGACAGGGTTTCACCCTGTTGCCCAGGCTGGTCTTGAACTCCTGAGCTCAAGCGATTCTCCTGCCTTGGCTTCCCAAAGTGCTAGAATTACAGGTGTGAGCCACTGTGCCTGGCTGAAAAATATCAATTGTTCGGCCTGGCAAAATGTTCCTCAGGCACTGTAGTATATTGTTACATAATGGTCCCCGACACGTCTTACCTCCCTGCATCCAGCCCCTTTGCAATATAATTTTTGCCACATCTCTCATGGAGACATAGAGTCTATATCCTTCCAACCCCTGGATCTGGGCACCCTTAAGGCTTCATTTGCACCATAGACTGAGACAGAAGTAACATGGTGCAACTCCCACAGCTAGGCCTTAATTACATTCCACATTTCTGCCATTATGTGAAAATGCCCCGTCCTTTCCTAAAGGAGGAAAGACCATTTGAAGGAGAACTAGGGCGCCCCAGCCAACAGCCAGCATAAATATCAAGCACGTAAACAAAGCCATCTGGGAACATCCAGTGGCAGCTGAGACGCTGGCTGACTGCAGCTGTATAAGTGACCCCAAAGGAGATCAGCAGAAAAATTGCCCAGCTGAGCCCAACCTAGAATTACGAGCAAATAAATTGTTGTCGTTTTAAGCCACCCAGTTTTGGTGTGGTTTGTTATGCAGGAATAGATAACTGACACAGCCACCACGTGCGACTCCTGTGAACACTAAGCTAATTCTTGAATGCCTCCAGAATCATGAATTAGGACAAATTAAGAAGAAAATAGGCCCTTGGCACTATTGAGAAATAATATTTGGTTATGCCAGGACCTCTTGAATTCATGCTGAGAGAAGGGACACACATATGAGCCAATTTCATTCCTTCTCCGTCCAAAGCAGTGTCTGTCTTCAGTGTCAGCAGGGGCATGACCTGTAGACCTTCACAGTGTTTGGGCTCAGCAGGCTTGTTTTGAGAACACAGGAGGGAAATGTGGAGAGTGAGGGTGTTCATCTCACGCGTCGGTGCTCACAATCACAGGTCACACTGTGCCAGTGATATGTCCAGGATTCCAGGTGATAAAAGCTCCCATGTGGTCTTCAGTAAATTTAATTTTTGTGTTTGTGATATGCAAGGCCCTCCAAAGAGTAGAGGTCATCTTGCTTGGTCTAAGGACAATATTGCACTGGCCCCAGGTTCCCAGAAATGATTGAGGCCTTGCACGGGGGTTTGTCTATGAACAGTGACTGAGGAAAAGCACCGATGGCTGTTGAAATTTGATGTTTATCTCTCTCTCTCTTTTTTTTTTTGAGATGGAGTCTCACTCTGTCACCAAGCTGGAGTCCAGTAGCGCGATCTCGGCTCACCACAACTTCCGCCTCCCGGGTTCAAGAGATTCTCCTGATTCACCCTCCTGAGTAGCTGGAATTACAGGCGCACGCCACCATGCCCGGCTAATTTTTGTATTTTTAGTAGAGACGGGGTTTCGCCATGTTAGTCAGGCTGGTCTCAAACTCCTGACTTCATGATCTGCCCACCTAGGCCTCCCAAAGTGCTGGGATTACAGGTGTGAGACACCACGCCCAGCCGATGCCTATCTCTTGATACATCAATCCAGCTTTAGAGAAAATATCCTATAGAAACAAAAGAACTAATAGAGAAGGGTAGCTATGCAAAAATGTTTGTCACAAACATCGCTTAATATAGGAAAAAAGTGAAAAACAACATATACATCATTAACAGGGGATGGTTTTGTGAATTGTGATCTATTTGTATTAGCACATGTTATACAACCATTGAAAAGGTTATTATATTTATGTTCAGTGACTTGGAGAGATTTCTTTATTGAACATTTCCTGAGCATCATCTATGAACCTAGTACTATTCTAAGTGCTAGGGATACAGCAGGGAACAAGACAAGGTTTTCTGCTCATGCATTTCACATGTTAGTGGTGGAAGACGGGCCATAAACAAATAAATAAGTATATAGTATCAGTTGGTGAGAAATGCTATGAAGAATAATGGCGGTGAGTTGGGGGATGGAGCCTGGAAGGAAATGAGGGAAGGAACGTTGTGGCCCTCAATCAGGAGGATGGGCATTCCATCCTGAGTGTCAAGGCCCTGATTTGGGAATGTGCTTAGTGTGATCTAGTAGCATCAAGGAGGCCAGGTTAGCAGGAGACGGGGATGGGAGGGAAGGTCAGAGAGGAGAGCAGGGGTGTGTGGGGGTGGGGGATGTATACACATGGTACAGACCATGTAGGGCCCGGCAGCTCCTGGTGAAGACTTTGGTTTTGGTTTTTTTGGTTTTTTATTGATGGGGTCTCACTATATTGCTCAGGCTGGATTTGAACTCCTGGATTCAAACAATCCTCCTGCCTCAGCCTCCTAAGTAACTGAGACAATGTGTATACTCCCCCCACCTGGCTAAGACTGGTATTTACTCTGAGTAGAATGGAAAGCCAGTTAAGATTTTTAAGCTGAGGAGCAATGTGATCTGACAGATTTCAAAGGGTCCCTCTGGCTGCTGTGAGGGGAACGGACTGAAGGGACAAGATTGGAGCAGAGAGGGGTGTAGAGGCTGCTGTAGTAATCTAAGTGAGAGAGACAGAGGATCGGGCTTGCACCAAGTGGAAGTCACGAGGTGGGGAGATGTCGTGTGATTCCGGATGGATTTTGAAGGTGGAGCCTGCAGGATGTCCCAATGGAACTGGATGTGGGGCGTCAGCAAGAAACCAGATGGCCATTTAATAGTGTTAATGACTAAAGCTAGTTTCAGAGGAAAGAGAGTATAGCCCAATCCCATTTTTGCTCAAATAAACATCAAATAAAACACACTCTCTCTGTGCATGGATCTTTGTGTATACTAATAAGAGTCTATCAGTTGGCTAGGGCTGCCATCACAGAATACCACAGACTGGGTGGCTTCAACAACAGAGATTTATTTTCTCAGTTCTGGAGGCCAGAAGTCCAAGATCAAAATGTCAGGGCGCTTTCTGGTGAGGCCTTTCTTCCTGTCCTGTAGACAGCTGCCTTCCCCTACGTCCTCATATGGCCCCTTCTTTGTGCTTGCTTAGGAGAGAAGTGGGGGCTCTCTAGTATCTCTTTCTCTTCTTATAAGGACATCGGTCCTTTTTGGCTTTAGGCTGCACCCTTGTGACCTCACTTAATCTTAATTAGCCCTGCCTCCAAATACAGTTACACTGGGGGTTAGGGCTTCGCCGAATGAATCTGGAGGGACACAATTCAGTCCATAACAATGAATACAGAGAAAGCTGCAAAAGGAGATTCACAAGCCATTGCACTCCAACCTGGGTGACAGAGCAAGACTCCGTTTCAAAAAGAAACCAACTTTCTAGCAAAAAGATCCAGAACATACAATGGTGAAGAGAGTTTTTTTTCTAAACTCCTCTTATCTGCCTAAAAGCAGAGCCTCCCAAAAGAATGCAACCATCATAGATCCCCTTCCCAGAGGTTTCCCAACCTGGGAAGAGTGACTGACTGCCTTCACCAGAGAGGAGAAGCCACAAGGCTATAAAAGCTCTCCTAGGCCAGGCACTTTGGCTCATGCCTGTAATCCCAGCACTTTGGGAGGCCGAGGTGGGTGGATCACCTGAGGTCGGGAGTTCGAGACCAGCCTGACCAACATGGAGAAACCCCGTCTCTACTAAAAATACAAAATTAGCCGGCCATGGTGGCACATGCCTGTAATCCCAGTTACTAGGGAGGCTGAGGCAGGAGAATCACTTGAACCTGGGAGGTGGAGGTTGCAGTGAGCCGAGATCACGCCATTGTTTTCCAGCCTGGGCAACAAGAGTGAAACTCCATATCAAAAAAAAAAAAAAAAACAAAAACTCTCCTAAATATACGTGATCACAAAACTATCATATCTCCCTCATGTCTATTCACCTAAGGGCCCATTTATCTTTTCTAAAAGTCATTGGTTTCCAGTCCCCTTTCTCTCCATCCCCTCCTCCTATTAAGAGTGTATATTGTGTCATAAAATGTCAGAGCTACCACCAAAAGACAAAGGTCTTTCATCTGAGAGCCTGTGAAAAAGATATATAAGCCCCCAATTCTATTCACCTCTTTGAGCCACATTTTTCTGTGAATTACCATGTATGTATTTGAATAAAACTTCTGTTTTTGTTTTGCCCATCTGTCGTTTGTCAGTTTAATTCACAGGCCTCCAACACCGAACCTAAGAGAGTGGGGAGAAAGTGTTTCCTTTCTCACAGCTGTCACCTCCTCAGAGGGGTTTTTCCCTGGCTATTCTATCTCAGCTGGGCCTCTTTCTCCTTTTTGTTTCCCACAGCATTTATCATACCTTATTCTGACTTCATTTGTCTGTTTACTAGGTTTTGGTCTGCCTTTCACTAGAATGTAAGCTGCATGGAGACATATAATACAAATTCATTAACTACTCAGTGAATGAATGGATGAGGAAATCCGTTGTCCTCGGCTCAGGTATTTATTGGTGAGTCTGCAAGCGGCAGCTCAGTTCAGCACTCACTCACTGAGAACTTATTAGGTGTCACCACGGTGCTCGGTGTTAGGAACACACAGAGACCCACCCACTCCCTGTCCTCGAGGAGCTTCAAGGAAAACAAGCAGCTATGCTGGGCCCTGGGAGGGGCGGGTATGAGCAGGAGGACCTTACTCTTCCCTCAAGAAGTTTACTGGTATAGGAGGCAGGGAAGAGAAAAAGGAAAACACGTGATAAGGAGCTTGGAAACAAACACGACTACAAGTACAGTTATTTAGTACACAAATAAAACAGACGGTTAAACTATTCTCTTGGCCTTTGTTTAGGGAATAATTCACATCATTCTGCTAATTACAGAGTTGTGAGAATAACAACAGTGTTGGATGTAGCTCATGGTATTTCTGCTTTATTTAGACAAATCTGTCTAAGGAGAGCCCATCCCCTGCACACACAGAACCGCTGACAAGCATCGCTGGTTTCTCTTGGAAGCTTTCCAAGTGGCAAGCCTCGTGCCTAGGACAGTCTTGGAGCTTCTAAAAAGCCTTTCAGGGCTGCCTCCCTCCCTCAGTCAGGGCCCCATTAGCTAAAGGCCAAAGATATACTGAAATTACCCCACCCCTCAAAGAGCACATAAATAAAAGGGAGAATTTATTGAAATTATTTCAATGCACAGGAACCCAAGAGAAACCGAATAACTAGGCCAGGCCTAGTGTTCTCAGAAAATGTTCTCATTTCTTCAAAATCCTGAGTTTAAATTTCCATATTCCCCTATCTTCCCTCAGGTCAGGTGTCCCTGCCCGGGTACAATCATCCCACCCCTGTATAAAACAAGGCCCCCTAGGCCAGAGGAGATAACTCCAAAAGACAACCAGATGGGTGGAGTGATCAACTTTTGTGGCTTGTCTGGGACTGAGGGATTTTATAGGAAGCATGGCTTTTAGAGCTAAAACCAGGAAAGTTCCAGACAAACCTGGAAAAGTTAGTAATCAGTTCAGCCAACGTCACATCTGTTTCATGCCCATACATCATTAATTTTTTTGAGACGGAGTCTTGCTCTGTTGCCAGACTGGAGTGCAGTGGCACAATCTCTGCCCACTGCAGCCTCTGCCTCCTGGATTCAAGCAATTCTCCTGCCTCAGCCTCCCCAGTAGCTGGGACTACAGGCACGTGCCACCACACCCGGCTAATTTTTGTATTTTTAGTAGAGATGGGGTTTCACCATGTTGGCCAGGATAGTCTCAATCTCTTGACCTCATGATCCACCCACCTCAGCCTCCTAAAGGGCTGCGATTACAGGCGTGAGACACCATGCTCGTCCCCCTTCATCACTAAGTTTAAGCAACACATTTCTTCATATTTAACTTCACTGAAACCAGGATGTGTTTTAAAATCAGTGGCGTCCTGCAATGCAAAGCTGAGTTCTCCCTGAAATGATGCACAGCTGCCAGTCACTTCCAGCTCACCACCAACCTGAGACCACCTTAAATTAATTATCAGCTTCACTTTTTCAGACCACACTGACAGTATGAATTCAGACCTCAAATCTGCATGAGCACAGGCTCGTGGTTCAAATTCTCAGGAGACAATTGTTGTTCCTCCCTCCACAGTGTCAAGACTGAGATGTGCGCATTTCCAGCCTGCCAGTCCCATGGGAAGACTTATTTTCTTATAGCATCCCAGCTTTTAAGTGGTGTCTCCATATTTGGCATTTTTTTCCTTGCATAATAGTACATAAAATGACAGTGCAACTTACAGTAGATGGTGTCTCTGGTTGAATGAAATACGGGTAATCATCAACTCCCACCAGCCTCTAGTGCCAGAGGGAGGCTCAGTCCTGTGGAACCCTGGCTTCTCTGGGTGGGAAGAAAATGCTATCCTGGGTACCTAGGGCTGGATCCTGGGGATATAGAAAGAGTTCTTTCTCGGCCCTGATGAGCTTTTCTCTAAGCTGAGGGGTCACTTCACCGGCTTGCAGAGCCTGGCAGCCCATCTGAAAAAGTTCTTCTTCACCAGAGTCTTGCTCTGTCGCCCAGACTGGAGTGCAGTGGCATGATCTTAGCTCACTACAACTTCTGCCTCCCGAGTTCAAGAGATTATTCTGCCTTAGCCTCCCAAGTAGCTGAGATTACAGGTGCGCACCAACACCCCCAGCTAATTTTTTTTGTATTTTTAGTAGAGATGGGGTTTCACCGTGTTGGCAAGGCTGGTCTCGAACTCCTGGCCTCAGGTGATCCACTCGCCTCGGCCTCCCAAAGTGCTGGGATTATAGGCTTGAGCCACCACGCTCCACCTGGTAGACATGCTTTCTAATCCCCAGGTTTTCTTTCCTTCCCCCAGGGTGCTCAGCATTTCCTGGATATGTGATACCCCATCCCTATCCTCAGCTCATTCAGTTGACCTTCCCCTGGCCCCCACCGAAAGCCACTCATCCTCAGGCTGGCTCACCTGTCCTCAGACAACATGATTTGTCTTTCTGTGTTGGCGCTCAGGACACACCACCCCAAAATATTACTGTAGGAGAACCAAATATGCCGCCCCAAAATATACTTCATTGGTATATGTTGAGCTGGCTATTCTGAGAAACTGCACACAGAGGGGTAGCTCTGAAAAGCTTTCTTTGTATTTAAAAAAAAAAAAAACTACATCTATAAAGGAAGTCTACCTTAGTAAAAGTATTTGTGTTAGGATGAAGGCTGCTTAGACAAGCTTTATTACCTGAGAGGCTTTTTATCTGTGTAAGGTAACCCCCAGAAGCCCCAAGCCCCTGTTCCTTTCTGTAGCTCAGGATGCTATATAAGCTCCAATATTTTGGCCCTTCTGTGGCTCTCCTATTTTTGTAGGTCTCCCATGTGTATGCATGTAATTAAACATGTTTTTCCCCCTGTTAATCTGTCTAATGTCAGTGTAATTAGTAGCCTAGCCAATGAACTAGAAGGGTAGAGGAAAGCCATTTTTCCCTCTCCAATACCTGGTGTCATTTCCCAGCTTCCTGAGTGCCAAGGTCTGAATGTTTGTGTTCCCTCAAAATTCCTGTGTTAAAATCCTAACCCCCAAGGAAATGGTGTTCGGAGGTGGGTCAGGGGGGCTTTTCGGGGGGTGATTAGGTTGTGAGAGCTGTGCCCCCATGAGTGGGATTAGGGCCATTGTAGAAGAGGCCTAGGGAGTTGCCTTGCTCCTGCAAACCAAAAATAAAATTCTAAGCCCCACACCATCTGCATAGACCCCTCCTCTTGGCAAAGGCATTCCAAAGCGAACCTGAAAAACTAGTTCAGGCCATCATGGGAAGGAGGGGTCAGACTGCCTCTCTATGCCCTCCTCCCTTTTGGAATTACTGATAGAACAGACTCTTTAAACCTGATAAGAAACCTTTACAATCTATTCTCTCTAAAGCCCGCTACCTGGAGGCTTTACCTGCATGATAAAACTTTGGTCTCTACAACCCCTTATCTTATGCCAGGCATTCCTAAGTCTTTAGACAATAACTCTTTCAACCAACAGCCAATCAGAAAAATTTTTGAATCTCCCTATGACCTGGAAGCCCCCCAACCCTTCTTGTTGTTCTACTTTTCTGGACCAAACCAATGTACATCTTACATGTATTTGATTGATGTCTCATTGAAATGGTTAGGCTCTGTGTCCCCACCTAGATTTCATCTTGAATTGTATTCCCCATAATCCCCACATGTCAAGGGAGAAACCAGGTGGAGGTAATTGAATCATGGGGATAGTTACCCCCATGCTGTTCTTGTGATAGTGAGTGAGTTCTCATGAGATCTGATGGTTTTATAAGGGGCTCTTCCCCCTTCACTCAACACTTCTTCCTGCCGCCTTGTGAAGGAGGTGCCTTGCTTCACCTTCTGCCATGATTGTAAGTTTCCTGAGGCCTCCCCAGCCATGCTGAACTGTGAGTCAATTAAACCTCTTTCCTTTATAAATTCCCTGGTCTCAAGCGGTTCTTCATAGCAGTATGAAAAAGGACTAATACACTAATGTTTTTCTAAAATGTATAAAACCAAGCTGTGCCCTGACTACCTTGGGCGCTAGTTCTCAGGACCTCCTGAGGGCTGTGTCATGGGCCATGGGTCACTTATATTTAGCTCAGAATAAATCTCTTCAAGTATTTTACAGAGTTGGACTCTTTTTATCAACACTCCTTCTACCAAGTGAGGACACAGCGAGACGGCGCCATCTATGAACCAGGAAGTAGACCTTCAACAGGCACTGAATCTGCCAGAACCTTCATCTTGGGATTTCCCAGCCTCTACAACTATAAGAAATACATTTCTGTTGTTTATAAGCTGCCCAGTTTATGGTATTTTGTTACAGCAGCCTGAATGAACTACTCCCAGCCCAGGGCAGGGACTGTGTCCCCCTGCTGTGTTCAAAGGCAGGGCTCAAACCCAAGGCCAGCCACAGTGAAGCCCCAGGTGGGTACAGAGGCCTCTTGCCCTGCGGGGCAAGAGGCACACCTTATACTCTGAAAAGACCTTCCCAGCTCTGCCAGACCACCTGGGCTAAGGGAAGGGAAGGCAGGACAGTTATGCCAATTCCAGGCTCACAAAGAATTCTGAGGTTTTGTGAGCACTAAGAATCCAGTTTACACAAAAAGAACTTACTTTGTCTAGTTGAACCTAAACCATAAGAGTTGAAGGGATTGATAAAGTGGGACTAGGAGATTGATAAAGTGGGACTAGGAGTCTGGTTTTGGTGAAAGAGCCCTGGATTTCGATTCAGAGATTTGTATCCAAACTCTGCATTTCTGGGTGCATGACTTTGACAAGCTGCTCCAACATTTTAGACCTCGTTTCCCCCCATTTATAAAAGGAAAGTTATTCCCATTTTGGGGTTGTGCAAGGATTAAATAGGATAATGTATGCTTTAAAACATGCTTTGTAGACACTAAAGCATTACACAAATACTTAGCCCTGGGAGGGGACATAAAAGGATATTCTACTTAGTGCAATGATTTTAAATGTGCAGGTTATGAGCTATCAGCAGGTCATGAAAAATATTTAGTGAGTGTAAGGGAAGAACAAAATGTTTCCCTCTACTATTCTATGTTCTCAGCTCAAGCTCCTGTTACAAAAGATATATTAGCAAGAGAAAGGCAAACAGAAGTTTATTAATATGCAGATCTTATATACAAATGGGAGAAAGTCAGGGAAGAGTAACTCAAAGAGGTGGCTAAAGCTTGAGCTTAAATACACCCTAGCTAACAAAAGTGGAAGGGTGTGGGCAAGGCAACTTATGGGAAGGTGACCAGAAAAAGTACAGTAAACAAGGGTAAGGTTTGCTGTGCAGATATAAGGCAATGCCTTCTCCACTGATAAAAGTCTTGTGATTTAGAGTCTTCTTTTTCTTCCTGGTGCAGAGAAGGAGACATCCTTACAAATGGAGAGTTACTTTAGAAATGTAAATTTCCCTAATGAAAGGGCAATTTATACTGGTTTGGGGGCCTCTCCTGTGTCTGATGTTCCTCAAAATAATCAGCTTAGAGCTAGGCATGGTGGCCGACACCTGTAATCCCAGGACTTCGGGAGGCCAAGGCAAGAGGATCGCTTGAATTCAAGAGTGTGAGATCAACCTGGGCAACATACCAAGGACTCGTCTCTACAGAAAAATAGAAGAAACGTGCAGTAGCATGCACTTGTATTCCCAGCTACTCTGAAGGCTGAGGCAGTAGGATCACTTGAGCCCAGGAATTTGACGCTGCACTAAGCTACGATCACATCACTGCATTCCAGCCTGGGTAACAGAGCGAGACCCTTTCAAGGAAAAAAAAAAAAAAAAAAAAGGCTCAGGCTCAAATAATCCTTATGCCAAAATGGCATATTTGGGAGGGGTAAGGGAGTTCAGGGAGTGCCACTCCCAGAATATGATGCTTTGGTGTGCTGATTATATTGAACTGAGGGTACATGGGGAACAGAGGAAGAGAGAAACAGGCAGAGGCTTTCTCTGAGCTCCCCTTACCTAAAGACCATCCTCCAAAGGGAATTCAATGGTCCTGAATCCCAGGAATTCTCTTCCCCAGGAATCTCATCCATCAGGAAAGATTAACTGGGATCACACAAGAGAGCCTGGATGTCACATCCAGACAGAAACCACCTATTCTCCTGAGGGTTGCTCCAGCCAACTTTTGTTACCTGGGAGACTTTTTTTTTTTTTTTTTTTGAGACGGAGTTTCACTCTGTCGCCTAGGCTGGAGTGCAGTGGTGTGATCTCGGCTCACTGCAACCTCTGCCTCCTGGGTTCATGAGATTCTCCTGCCTCAGCCTCCCAAGTAGATGGGACTACAGGCACATGCCACCACACCTAGCTAATTTTTAAATTTTTAGTAGAGACAGGGTTTCGCCACGTTGGCCAGGCTGGTCTGAAACTCCTGACCTCAGGTGATCTGCCCACCTTGGCATCCCAAAGTGCTGGGATTACAGGAGTGAGCTGCTGCCTGGCCAACCTGGGAGACTTTTATCTGCATAATAAGAAGACCTTTATTCACCATACATTTCCTCCCCTCGTTCTCTCATAACTTGTGTGGCCACCACACCCGCAGAAGCTGCAAGCTCCCGTTCCCTTCTATAGCTCAGGATGCCATATAAGCTCCAATCATCAGTCTTTATTGAGTCATATTTTGTGAGACTCTGTGTGTATGTTCATAATTAAATATGATTTTTCTCCTGTTAATCTGTCTTATGCCAATTTAATTCATAGCCCAGCCAAGGGACCTAGAAGGGTGGAAGGAAGTAATTTTCACTCCCCTACAGTGGCATAATCTGGTCTCCTATGGTCATATTTTGGGGTGGCATATTTTGTTCTCCTATGTGAATCATGTTCAGCATTTTAAAATTTGAACAGAATGGAAAATATCAAGGTGTGTATCCCAAATAATTGAAATAGGTATTTTTTCTTTTATTTAAGTCATGTGTGCACATTGGTGATATGGTTTGGCTGTGTCCCCACCCAAACCTCATCTTTAATTTCCACGTGTCATGGGAGGGACCTCATGGGAGGTAATTGAATCATGGGGGCAAGTCTTTCCCATGCTATTGTCATGATGGTGAATAAGTCCCACGAGATCTGTTGGCTTAGTAAGGAGGAATTTCCCTGCACAAGCTCTTTCTCTTGGCCTGTTGCTATCCATGGAAGATGTGACTTGCTTCACCTTGCCTTCCGCCATGTTTGTGAGGCCTCCCCAGCCAAATGGAACTATGCATCTATTAAACCTCTTTCTTTTGTAAATTGCCCAGTCTCCCGTATGTCTCTGTTAGCAGCATGAAAATGGACTAATACAACTGGTATGCCTGTTGTGATATAAAATTTAAGTATTTTGCACCACAACACACATACTAATACTACTTATTTCTGTGGTAAATAATGGAAGTAGAAATAAATGGAGCTGTTTTTGCTTTGTTGTACTTTTCAACTGCAGCATTTGTACATTCCAAGAGTGGGAGAAGAATTCATCTTGGGAAAGAATGTATCTTTTGTTTGGGAAAAACATCTTAATTGGCCCTCTGGTTATGCAAAGGTAAGTCCCTGAGATCAGGCTGAAGTAAGCTCTTGGAGACCAAAGGGGCTATAATGCTCTGCATAATAAAGTCAATATTTAAGGGTTTCTGTTTCCTTTGGTGGTCCTAGAAGGAGCAATTTGAGGCCTGGGGCTTCAGAGAACTTCAGAGAAGAGAATTTAAGCTTGGCTCAAGGAGGAAGACTTTAAGTAAAGGCCTCCCTTGACACTGGTGTGACCAAAGATTCAAGAAGTTCTCTGTACTAGGTACTAGATGAAGTTCTCCCCTCCTGCACTTTAAAGTCCTTACAAGGATCTTCAGGCCTTCGGTGGAGTTAATCAAACATTCTAACCTGGTTCTCTCCAGGTAGCCTCCAGAATGATGGGAGGGTCCCTGTTTGGGAGGAAAAACCTCAGAGGGAGTAGAAGGTATGCAGAGTCTGTGATGGAGGAGCCAGAGAGATCCAGGAGAAGCTGGGAGCAGCAAAGTGGGAGGAGACCAGTGACTGTGAGGGTGGATGTGCTTCCAGGAATTCTTGGCAATTTGGAAAGGGGCTAGAATTCCTCTGGCTGCGGAATATGTTCTTTTCTTTGATTAAGTAAAGGGCAATTCTGGAAGGTTGGAAAATGTAGGACACCCACTATGTAAAAATCAGGAAGGTACTAACCTATAGCTTCAAGCAAGACTCATAAGGACTATGAGCCTCACCACCGCTACTATCATGGTTATCACCACCATCTCCTACCACAGGCCAAGCTGAGTGACCCTGGTAGACAGAATAATGGCCCCCCAAAGATGCCCAAGTCCTAATCCTCAAAACCTAAAATATGTTACAGTACATAGCAAAGGGGAATTAAGGTTGCCAATCTCCTGACCTTAAAATAGAAAGGGCACCTTAGATTATGCAGGTGGGCCCAATGTAATCATAAAGATCTATAGAAAGTAAAAAGTTTCCTCTTCAAAGTTTCCCTTCTTGTTAAAAAATAAATCACAAGTGTTAGAAATAATAGTTTCTTTCAGGCCAGGTGCAGCAGCTCACGCCTGTAATCCCAGCACTTTGGGAGGCCGAGGTGGGTGGATCACGAGGTCAGGTAATCGAGACCATCCTGGCCAACACAGTGAAACCCCATCTCTACTAAAAAATATATATATATACACAAAAAATTAGCAGGGCGTGGTGGCGGGCGCCTGTAGTCCCAGCTACTCAGGAGGCTGAGGCAGGAGAATGGCGTGAACCTGGGAGGCGGAGCTTGTAGTGAGCTGAGATCACACCACCTGCACTCCAACCTGGGCAACAGAGCGAGACTCTGTCTCAGGAAAAAAAAAAAAAAAAAGAAAGAATAGTTTATTTTAAAGACTAACTTTCTTCAAACCTCCTTGATTTGTGCTAATAGCTCTTTGTTAAGTTATATATCCTATATAGCTGTTAGACATGCTCACAGGCACATTCTAGCTCACAGTCTATGCCCCTGCCTTATTTGGAAATGTTATTGCTTCCTTAAATCTTTTGTAAGCAACTTCCTCCTTTCCTTTGTTCTCCCTTGCCTTTACCTATTTAAGAAAGTTTTAGGTTGTTAGCAAATCAGGTAACAGTTTAGACTATGAGGTTTGGCTCCAGCCAACGGATGCAGGACACAGCAGTAAGGATGACCCAAATGCATAAGGGATAAATATGTCTGCTTTTCCTTTGTTTGGTGTACTCTCATGGCAAGGTGGCTGGTGAGTGTACCCTTTCTGCAGAAAGTAAAAATTGCCTTGCTGAGATAATTAAATTTATGTTCAAGTGCTATTTCTTTATGGCACCAGGGAATGAGCATTTTGGATTCCTAACAGATCCTTAAATGTGGAAGAGGGAGGCAAAAGAGTGTTACAATATACCCCCAACAAACAGACAAAGTGGACTGACTCCTTGCGGCTAAAATGAGACACACCAAAAACAGAATCTCATGGCCAGCAGGATGGGGGATTAGTCACAAATCCCAGTGTCAATAACGGCCATAAGGTTTATTTCCTGTAATTAAGCAGAAACCAGTTCCTGAAAAGCACTGCCCAAACAACTACAGCTGGAAAATTTCCCAAATGACCCCAAGATTCTAGCTGACCCAACCCCCCCACCCGCCTCCTGCATACCCAGTCCCCAGTCGCCCCACCCTCCCCACCACAACTCTGCTTCGACAGAGGACTGGTCTTATAAACTTTCTGTATTGATAAATGCTGCAGACCTCAAGCCAGTTGTAGCCATTTAGCTTATAGAGACTGTGCACAAACTGTCTTTGTGTCCTACAGTTTACCTTTTGCGATCAAGAGCCAAATTCTACCTCATTTTAATGCCTAAAACCCCATCCCAAAGTGAATAGAATGTATGTTATAGACGTTTAACCCACCGTGTATGTGCCAGCCATCCCTCATGAATATTCATAGAATGTCCCCAACCCTGCTCAATATGCAAGTAAGGCTGGCCCTGTAAGACACATATACAAGCTCCACCTTCCTTCTGCAGAGCGCGTACTTTCCGTTGTCCCTGGAAGCTGTGTTCCTCAATCCACGATTGCTTCTCCCTCTGAAAATAAAGTCTTCTCCTTTCCTTTCTCTGTGGACCTCATGGTCTTTTGTTAACAAGAGTGGGTGTCAGAACGATGTGATATGAGGAAGGCTCAACCAGCCACGGCTGGCTTTGAAGAACGAAGGGACTATGAGCCAGGGAATGTGGCAGCCTCCAGGAGCTACAAAAGGTAAATGGATTTCTCTGAGTGTGCAGAAGGACACAGACCTGAAGACACTCCCTTCACAGCAAGCTTACCTATGTGCTGACTTAGAAGCTCCAGAACGGGAGCTCTCTTCCATCAGGAGATCATCTGAGAGACAACAGTCAATTTACAACCTAAAGTACGCCTGTGAGGGAACTGTCTCCCACCCGGAGGGGATCTTGAGGCAATAGCCCCTTTACAACTTGCAGTGGCAGCAGCTTGACCACTTGGTACATAAGGCACCAAAGTGAGTCACGTAGACCCTGCACCTGCTCATTCCCTCCCATGCATGTCATTCATGCCAAATCCCCTTTAAAATTCCCTGCTTTCTGCCCCAAAAGTGAAGCAGTACCCTTTAAGGCAGGAGCCTGTACTTCCCCTAAGCTAAACACTGGAATAAAGTCACTTTCTTTAGACCGGACCTCACTCTTGTGAATTGGACCCTGCAGGTAGTGAGTGACCGGCACGCATTTGTTACACTGCTGCTCCAACATCATCCGCCAAAGAAAATCACCGGCCAGGACTGGCTTTGTGGCTCTACCCTATCACAAGAACACCAAGAAACACAATCCTGACATATGCCCAGAAGGGGATAAAACTAAAATGGATATTTGGCAAAAGCATTAATGATTACCACATATAAATGACCATATAGGGCCAGGCATGGTGGCTCATGCCTATAATCCCAGCACTTTGGGAGACCAAGGCAGGAGGATCACTGGAGCCTAGGAATTTGAGACCAGCCTGGGAAACATACCCATCTCTATGTAAAACAAACAACAAGCAACAACAACAACCAAAAAAACCCACACACAAGAAAATGACCTTATAGGTTTCTTAGAACCTCATGATGCAAGGAGTTAGGGCATTAATATTTTTTTCCAGAAGTGTGGAAGGGGCAGCAATGGCTTGTTTCAACCAAACTCCTAGTGAGTACAACTCTAAGCTGGACAAAATGTTCTTGAAATAGGTGTGAATGTACTAGGGAACTACCAAAGGCAATGAGGACTTGATGGGCCAAGATCCCAGGGAGAAGGGAAGCCCAGAGAGGTGAGCCTCACATTGGGGGCTGCTTTTTCTCTTAGGTACTTACCATTCAAAAGCAGCAGATGATACCACATCATACCCACTAGGATGGCAAGGATGCAGAGAAGTTGGAATCCTTGAGCATCGTTGGTGGGAATGTCAAATGGTCCAGCTACCATGGAAAACAGCATGGTGGTCCTCAAAAAATTAGACAGAATTACTGTTAGGATCCAGCAATTCTACTTCTAGGTATATATCCAAAAGAATTAAAAGCAGGAACTTGAATGTACATCCATGTTCATAGCAGAATTATTTGCAATAGCCAAGAGATGGAAACAAAACATTGACCTAAAGAATCTGAGGCAAAATGAATGTAGACAGTTTATTTGGGCCAAGGTTGAGGGCAGCTGGCTTCCAAGTTGCTTTGGGGAGTGGTCCATTCACCATTGGTTACAAGCAGGTTTTTAAAGGCAAAAGAGAGTAAGAAATGGGTGGATACAAAATTGTTTGACAGGAATTCTTACTGGTTTGCAGAAACAACATTGATTAGCAATTGCCTATGCATGGTTGAAATGTAGAGTATGAGTTATGGTGTTTAGCATGGGGCATTTTATGGCTACTTGGCATCAGTTAGTCTAGAACCTGCATAGTAAGTGGCTTCAAGAGGTAATTATTTGTCTTAAGGGGGGAGTGAGAATGATTGCTGTCAGACACTGTCACATTTCAGTGCTCTCTGGGCCTGGTAGTTAAGGGGGCTCACATTCCTCATATAAAAATGTTTTCTCTTCTTTTCTTTTTTTTTTTTTTGAGACAGAGCCTTGCTCTGTTGCCCAGGCTAGAGTGCAGTGGCTCACGGCAACTTCTGCCTCCTGGATTCAAGCAATGCTCCTGCCTCGGCCTCCCAAGCAGCTGGGATTACAGGCATGCACCACCACACCTGCCTAATTTTTGTATTTTTAGTAGAGATGGGGTTTCACCATGTTGGCCAGGCTGGTCTTGAACACCTGACCTCAGGTGATCTGCCCACCTCAGCCTCCCAAAGTGCTGGAATTACAGGTGTGAGCCACCACGCCCGGCAAAAATGTTGTTTTCTTTCTCAAACCCAAATATCTATCAACAGATGAATGGATAAACAAAACATGGTACATACAGATAACCAGAACATCATCTGAGAAATGGGAATAACAATACTAAGCTTACATGTTTGCATAAGGATAGAGAAAAATGTGTACAAGATATCTGACATAATGTTTTTGTACTTTAAAAATGGTATGTCTGTGTAAATGCACCCAAGCAGAGCAATTGTTATAATGGAAAAATACTGACATCCACAGTGAGGTTATTCTTGTAATACATATACAAATGCGCTAGGGGAAGAGGCTAGAAACAGATGCAGCTGGGGAAAAACCGAGGCTCTCAAAGGTCACAGCAGAGCAGAGAAGCAGTGGGACGAGATGCTTGTGGAGGTTTTGACACCTGAGTGAACCCTAAGGCTTCTGGGTTCTGATGTTCCTTGCATTTTAATAATAGCAAGAGAAAACTAACATAAGAAAGAGATCCAGTGCAATATTTAGTTTACGGTATTCTCTGTAAAATATGGTCACTTAAGCTTCTACGGATTAATGAAAAAAAGCCCTCACATTCTAATTGAATCTTCTGCTGCTGTGTAATTGAAAAACAGGAATGAAAAATAACCCTACGGTGGGTTCTGAAATGGTTCAAGTTCAACAAGGTCTGTCAGCCTCCAAAGGGCTGCTCCAGATAAGGTTTGAGCTTTCAAATGTCAAGGAGACTGCTCGCTCAGGAGCTCCCAAATTGAAATTCAGATTTTTTTTTTTCCAGGGCTAAAAGTCGCACTTAATTATGCTCTGAGCTTGAGAAATTTCTTAAGTAGCAGCTGCTTCTCTCAGGAATTAGGTTGAAGGAACAAGAAATGCTTTGTCCCATCCCCCATTAACTTAACAATTGAAATGTAGGCACGAAGAGATAGGGAAGAACAGGAAGAAATGGGAGCAGAGAGAGAAGGGCTGGGAGTATGTACCCCAGCCTGGGAGGCAGGCAAGCTGGGCTTGAGGTGGGTCAGAACTACCCTTTTTAATAGCTTTAGGGTCTTTTCCTCACCTCTCTCACTCCCTTAGGTACCCTTCCCTTGAATTTATACTCTCCCCATTTATCCCTTACTAAATCTCTTCTCAGGATAGAATTTAACAAGCAGACTTCTGTTGAAGGGAAGGTGATGGCCATAGTTTAAAGACTTCTCTGAGAGATCTCTGAACAGAGAACAAAACCTCAAACCAAAGGAGTCATTTCTCATCTTGATTTAAAGGTCAGTGAGCAGAAGAATGTTCCCTGAGAGGAGCATTTGGTGTCCCTGAGATGGTGGGGTCTCTTTCTACGCAGGACAGCAGCCTTATTTTCACTCTCTCTATTTATAGGGTGTTGTGCCAGACCCCGACTGACTCTAGTAGGAATGGCACTGTGTCTGAGGGGCCAAAAAGAGATCCAGAGAGAGCGAATGAGACAAAGGGTTTACTGGGGGCATTTACAAATATGGACAGTCCAGTGGCAGTGGGTTGGACAGGAAGACTGCTACCCTTTGTGAAAAGAATGCACCTAGCAGCCTCCGTTTAACCCAAAACAAAAATGCCTAGATCCCCTATGTGGCCTGCATTCCACAGGATGGGCCAGGAGCTCAGATGTCCTTCAAACCACAGGGAGTGAATCTCCAGGTTGGCCACTCCCAGATTCCTTAGGTTGTAACTCCAAAAACAGTTTCTTCTAAGACTGTAGTCATTCTCAGGGTACGCTTAAGTTAAGGCTGCCAGGTGCCTCTGCCACACATAGAGTACATTTCCTATCATTGTAACCTTTATTATCATTGTAAACATTAATATTTACACTTACTATAATTGAGTTAACACTATAATTGGGTCTGTTAATGAAATATTTCATTCATTTATGATTTCACTATTTTTTTGGTCTGTTTAGATTTGATTAAAAGGAGTGTTTTTAAATCTCCCACCACAATCATAAAACCAAATTTATAGAATAATTTCCTAGTTGCTCTATCAGTATTCATTTAAATTTAGGTAAATAGGTATGTATTAGGCTTATGTCTCACTATTATTGTTTCTTCTTTTTATCATATTTCACTACGCTGAGATTTTTGCTTTGATTCATTTGGTTTATTTATTTATTTATTTATTTTTATTTATTTTTGAGATGGAGTCTTGCTCTGTCACCCAGGCTGCAGCACAATGGCGTGATCTTGGCTCACTGCAACCTCCATCTCCTGGGTTCGAGTGATTCTCCTGCCTCAACCTCCCAAGTAGCTGGGATTAGAGGCGCACACCGCAACACCCAGCTAATATTTTTGTATTTTAGTAGAGACGGTTCATTGTGTTGCTCAGGCTGGTCTCGAACTCCTGAACTCAGGCAATCCACCCACCTCAGCCTCCCAAAGTGACAGGATTACAGGTGTGAGCCACTGCCACTGCGCCTGGCCTTTATTATTTTTTAAGCACATACTACCTTTGGGATTGATTCACGTGCTGCTTGGACGAAGGCTCTTCTTGAATAAATTCCCCAAGTAGACTGTGTGGGTGCGGTACTCTCTGACCCATATCATATCCATAGAAAACAGTCTCTCACCCTGATAGGTAAGGCCTGTCAGCCTGGGTGTCAGATCCAGATCCTCAGGCCAAGGTCTTCTTTTTTTTTTTTTTTTTTTTTTTTTTTGAGACAGAGTCTCGCTGTGTCACCAGGCTGGAGTGCAGTGGCGTGATCTCACTGCAACCTCTGCCTGCTGTGTTTAAGCGATCCTCCTGCCTCAGCCTCCCAAGTACCTGGGACTACAGGTGCCCACCATCACACTGGCTAATATTCCAAGGTCTTTTTACTCTCATTGTCATTAGATTTTATTCTGCAATCTTCTAGCTTCCATTGTTGTAGATGAAAAGCCTGAGGAAGGTCTGATACTCCTTTATAAGTCATTTGTTCTTTTTGCCTGGAAACTTATAGAAATCTCTCTTTATCCTGGGAGTTGAGGGCTTTTTACAGGATATTTCTAGATGTGTGCCTTTTTTCTCAATCCAGGTTGGAATTCAATGAGCCCTTTTAAATCACAAGTCTTTTTTAATCACAGAAGCATTTTCTCTTTCTCTTTCTCTGTCTCTCTCTTTCTCTCTTTGTTTTGACAGAGTCTCACTCTCTTGCCCAAGCTGGAGTGCACTGGCATGATCACAGCTCACTGCAGCCTTGACCTCCGACTCAGGTGTTACTCCCACCTCAACTTCATCGTTTATTTAATTCCTCTACTTCCTCAACAATTCCTTTTCTCCTTCTTGAATTTCTGTTTCTTAAATTAGGTCTCCTGGATCAATCCTCCAACTCTTTTATCATGGCAAAATTGCATGGGCATTAAGAAGCAAAAATATGTGATTAACAACAGCACAGCAAACCACCACGGCCCATGTTTACCTATGTAACAAACCTACACATCCTTCATATGTATCCTGAAACTTAAAATAAAATTAAGTGAAATTTAAAACAACAACAACAAACCAGCACTTAACAGCACAGTCACAGAAGCCCGACTACCTGGGTCTGAACACCAGCTGTGCAACCCTGGGATTGTTCCTTACCCCTCTGAGCCTCAGTTTCCTCAGCTGTGACATGGCTTAGTGAGTAATAATAGCTAACTCATAGGTGTTAGTATAAATTAACTATATTAATATATGTAAGTTTTGATAATAATATAGTGATTATATTCCCTCACCTTTTTGTATTTCTGTGCTATGATTTGAGATTTTCTTCCATTTGATCTTCCAGGCTACTAATTAATATTTCTACTGTTAAAGCAAACTAAATATGGCCTCAGAAGGACTCTGTACTCCTGTATTTGAGTCTTCGTGGATGAACTGTAACCTAGCTTAATAGTCAGACAAAATTGAAAACCTAACTTAATAGTATGTCCCTGTAACAATAACTGAGTGTTGGCCAATCCCATTGGTCATACTGCATCCACTCATAGACTACTGAATCCCATTGGTCATACTTCAACCACTCATAGACTGCTGAATGTTGACCTTCAAATAAGGCAAACACAGAGTTGTAAGCAATCTCGCTGTTTCTGTACCTCACTTCTGATTCCTCTATGTCACTTTACCCTTTTTATTTTATTTTATTTTATTTTATTTTATTTTATTTTATTTTATTTATTTTTGAGACGGAGCCTTGCTCTTTCACCCAGGCTAGAGTGCTGTGCTGTGGCATGATCTCGCCTCACTGCAAACTCTGCCTCCCAGGTTCACACCATTCTCCTGCCTCAGCCTCCCGAGTGGCTGGGATGGGACTACAGGCGCCCGCCACCACGCCCGGCTAATTTTTTTTTATCTTTAGTAGACATGGGGTTTCACCGTGTTAGCCAGGATGGTCTCGATCTCCTGACCTCATGATCCACCCACCTCGGCCTCCCAAAGGGCTGGGATTACAGGTGTGAGCCACGGCGCCCGGCCTCTTCACTTTACCTTTTTTGTCTAAAAATTTGTTCTGACCACAAGGCACCCCGGGGGTCTCTGTGAATCAGCTGTGATTCTGGGGGCTGCCTGATTTACAAATTGTTCCTTACCCAATTAAACTCCTTTAAATTTAATTCGGCTGAAGTTTTCCTTTTATCACCACTTTGCCCATGAGCTCTTTGAATACATCTACTGAGTTTTTAATCAGAAAATCATGTTTTTAGTTCCAGGAAAAATGTTTTGATGCTACAGTTAAGGCTTCTTAAATGCTCAGGAGGTAGACTGTATCATTATCCTCAGTTATTTGCTGCTCCTCTCTGCAAGATGCTTACACTTTCCCACCCTGCTGACATCAGGCTTGGCGAGTGACTTGCTTTAGCCAATGAAATGTGAGCAGAAGCAACATAGGCCATTTCTGAGAAGTTTTAAGAGTCTCCATGTGGACCGGGTACGGTGGCTCACGCCTGTAATCCCAGCACTTTGAGAGGCTGAGGTGGGTGGATTGCCTGAGGTCAGGAGTTTGAGACCAGCCTGACCAGCGTGATGAAAGCCCGTCTCTACTTAAAAAAAATACAAAAATTAGCCAGGGATGGTGGCAGGCACCTGTCATCCCAGCTACTTAGGAAGCTGAGGCAGGAGAATCTCTTGAACCAGGGAGGCAGAGGTTGTAGCGAGCTGAGATCGCGCCACTGCACTCCAGCCTGGGCGACAGAATGAGACTCTGCCTTGTCTCAAGGGGGAAAAAAAAAAAGAGCATTCATATGGTTCTGATGCCCCTTTTTCTCTCTTCCAGGTAGGGGGCTGTTCCTTGAACTTGAATCCTAAAATGAACAAACGCACTCATGAAGGCCATGTGATAACACAAAGAAGCACACCTTTGTTTTCATAAGCCGTGGAGCTTCTGGGCTTGGTCGTTTCCATAGCCCAATCCAGCAAAAGCTTACTAATACAGCCAATATGTTTGTTTGTTTGTTTTTTGAGACACAATTTCACTCTGTCGCCCAGGCTGGAGCGCAGTGGCATGATCTCAGCTCACTGCAACCTCTGCCTCCCGGGTTCAAGTGATTCTTATGCCTCAGCCTCGCCAGCAGCTGGAATTACAGGTGCGCACCACCACTCCCAGTTAAGTTTTGACTAATATAGATTGCTGTTATTTTGTTACTCAATGTTACGCTCATGGTAGGGTCTAAGGGCATTGTTGGTTCTCCTGGTCCAGGCTCAATCTTAGGCAGAGGCTGCCTGAGCCCTGTGGTTGGGGCCTTCTCAGAGTTTCTGCTCCTTTCCCATCCCCATGGCAACCAAACTCTGTCCTGGAATCTGTGCTGGGTCTTGGGTGTAAAAGAGCCCCTCCGGCCAGGCATCGTGGTTCACGCCTATAATTCCAGCACTTTGGGAGGCTGAGGTGTGAGGATTGCTTGAGGCCAGGAGTTCAAGAGCAACACAGCAAGAGCCCCTCCTCCAGACTCACACGTCTCCACTGTATATTGGTGCAGAGTCCTAGGTCCAGAAGGTTTTCCTACCCCTGTTTTCCCAGGGGAAGTTGGCTTTTGCTTTGACTCTTATCCCAGAAGCAGTGGATCTTTGCCCTTGCCAATGTAGAATGAGAGTTTCCTACTGTTTCCCAAAGGCAGCCAGACTCTGCTTCTACACCTGTGGCTCTGGTGTGGAAAGTGTTTGCTGCCATTCTTCTAGTTTGATGCTTTTACTTGATGAAAGTGGAGTCTTTGGAAGTGAGTCCCCATCCACTTCTTGGCTACACCCTGGTGTAGGGCTGCCTGCATCATCTTGAATGCCTGCACCATCAAGCATGGGGCTCTTGCCCTATCCCCATTCTTTCTTGTGAGCAGCTAGTGGAGGCCCATGGAAAAGGGCTTGTAGTGACAAACTCCCCTTCTGTCTGGGGCTCCCAGTCATTCTAGACTGATACACGCCAGGTACAGTGACTCACACCTGTAATCCCAGCATCTTGGGAGGCTGACGCAGGCAGATCACTTGAGGTCAGGAGTTTGAGACTAGCCTGGCCAACAGAGTGAAACCCCGTCTCTACTAAATATACAAAAATCAGCCAGGCATGGTGGCACAGGCCTGTAATGCCAGTTACTTGGGAGGCTGAGGCAGGAGAATTGCTTGAACCGGGGAGGCAGAGGTTGCAGTAAGCTGAGATCGTGCCACTGCACTCTAGCCTGGGTGACAGAGTGAGACTCCATCTAAACAAAAAAATTAGTCGGGCATGGTGGTACACACTTGTAATCCCAGCTACTTGGGAGGCTGAGGCATGAGAATCACTTGAACCTGGGAGGAGGAGGTTGCAGTGAGCCAAGATTGCACCACTGCACTCCAGCCTGGGTGACAGAGCAAGACTCCGTCTCATAAATAAATAAATAAATAAATAAATAAATAAATAAATAATTGATATGTTAGTCTATACTCAGCCTTCGGGAATCCAAAACATTTGAGTTCCTTCCTTTTTACCAACATTGATGGTGGCCACTTCCTTCTGTTCTCTGCCAAAGACAGGACCTACCTCATGGTATCTGAGCTGTGCCGTCACACAGTGCCCCGTGCTCAGAAGCTCCCCATATTTTTCACTGGGTCATGTAAATCTGTAAATGATGTAGCCAGTCCTGAGCAAAGGTAAAATAGCCCCTGTTCCCTATTTCTTCTCAGGCTGGATAGTTACTCTTTGGAATTCAGTTCATTTCATTGCCTTGTGACCTCAGCTCTCTGACGGGTTCAAGAAAAGGTATGATTTGTAGATTACACATCTTTTTCTCACTGTTTGGATGGGAGTTCTGTTCTTTATTCTGCAGCTTTCTACACGCTAAGCAAAAACAGCCTCTTTCTGTTAGAACTTATTTGAGGCCTCAAAGGGAGGTAACAGTGCTATGTTGTCTGCAGATTCCCTGCCAGGGATAAGGTGGTGATGGACAAGTGATTATCCCTGGGTGGTATGACTCTTTTTCCTACTTTTTATTTGACTGTATTATCCCAAATTACTCTTACAAGGAGCAATCTCTACTTGATTAAAAACAACTAGAGAGCATCAAACTTTGAAGTATCCCTTTTAAACGTTTGTTTGTTTGTTTGTTTAATGACAGTGAAATGATCCCTTGGAGTTCCTTCCCTAGAGAAAGCAGCATATCTAGGGGCACCAAGGGATATTGTACAGAAGGCACAGATAACAAATTAACAGAGCTCTGCTGCTCTAGGACATAGCTCCTTCAGTCCTGGTCTTTGGATCAGGTGACAGGAGGGCCACTCTCTAAACATCTCCTTCTAATACCACCGTTTCTCCACTGGCTGGTGAGGACCAGATGTGGCCCTTGTTCCTTTCCTCTCATTCTGCTTTTGGGTAGTGGCTGCTTCCTGCTGAGACAGCATGTTTTTGAGCACGCCCTCTAGGAACATGGCATAAGAGGGAGTCAGAAACCTTCCTCTCAGCTCTGCCTCCAAGTCTATGACCTTAGACAAGTCACTGAGCCTCTCCAAGCCTCGGTTTTTTTGTCTAGCAAAATAAAGGTAACCATGATAACCACCCCCACTGGGTTTCTTAAAGAGGACCAAATGTGACGATGTTTTAAAAAAGTATTTTACAAGCTGCAAAGAACCCTCATTATTCATCTTGGTAAGCAACTTATACCTGGGAGTAGAATGGGGTAGGGGACAGATGGAAATGGGACCTCACATTCACTTTCAGAGCTCTTATTTTGGAGCAACACTTGGAGATAATAGTATCTGCCTGTTCTCTTGTCTTTTAACCACGACTCCCCTACGCCCTGGTGAAACCTCAGTGTGTGGGTGTGGTTGCAGGGGCAGGCTATCTCTGTAGTCACAATACTCAGGGGGCCTCCTTCCTGCTGCCTTCTGCTCTGGCTGAGTGGGCATGTGTGTTGGGGAGAGCTTGCACTAACATCAGGGAGAACCTGTTAAGTACCTGTTAAGTACCTGGCCAAGTGTTTCTCTGCTAGCTGGACACTAATCCTTTTCTGCAAGGGAGGGGTCTCCTCTATGTTGCCTGGGCTGGTCTCAAAATCCTGGGCTTAAGTAATCTACCAGCCTTGGCCTCCCAAATGCTGGGATTGCAGGCATGAGCCACTGCACCTGGCCTAAAATATCAACAATAACTTACATTTACCTGTGTGCTTCCCTTTACCCCTTTACTTCCATTTTGTCCTAATAATTTTCTTCCTTTAAAAAGTAGTTAAATAAGTGTTATCTTTAATTAATGTTGAATTAATATTAAATTATATTTGATTAATGGAATGCTTAATAAATGTTTAGTTTTAGTTGTTTTCAAACTTGATAGAAGGCCAGCCACAAAGGCTCACACCTATAATTTCAGCACTTTTGGGCACCAAGGTGGGAAGATTGCTTGAGCCCAGGAGTTAGAGAGCAGCCTGGGCAACATGGCGAGACCCCATCTCTACAAAAAAAATACAAAAATTAGCCAGGCATGGTGGCATGTGCCTGCTGTCCCAGCTATTCAGAAGGCTGAGGCAGGAGGATCACTTGAGCCAGGGAGGTGGAGGTTGCAGTGAGCCAAGGTTGTACCACTTCACTCCAGCCTGGGTGACAGAGTGAGACCCTGCCTCAAAAATAAATAAACGAAGAACACTTGATAGAAAGGTATTATGTTGTAGGTAGTTTATATATAATTACATTGTAAGAACAGTGTTGCATGTAGTTGTAGTTCATGGCTTTAATTGTGTAATATTCTACAGTGTGAATATATCAATTTGTTTATTCATTTACCTGTCAGTGGACATCTGGGATGTTCCTGGTTTGTTTTTGTTTGTTTTTGCTGATATCTACAGAGCTCCTAAGGGTATTCCAATAGATACATCCTGATGCACACACTGAGTCACAGAGAATGTGAATATTCAATTTTATAATATAGTTAAAATAGTTAATAATAATATAATGTATACATCTGTTCTCTTTTTGGTTGGTACTTTTTTGCACCTAATTTAAGAATTCTTCCTTTCTTTTTAAATTTTTTTTAGTGACAGGTCTTGTTCTCTTACTCAGGCTTCAGTGCAGTGGCTCAATCATAGCTCACTGCAGCCTGGAACTCCTGGACTCAAGCAATCCTCCTGTCTCCTGAGTAGCTGGGACTACAGGCACATGCCACCATGCCCAGCCAATTTAAAACATTTTTTTTTTTGGAGAGACGGGGTCTGCTTTGTTGCCCAGACTTGTCTCAGACTCCTGGGGCCTCAAGTGATCCTTCCGCCTTGGCCGCCAAGAATGTTAGAATTACAGGTGTGAGCCACCATGCCTGGCCTCTTCCCTTCTTTATTCCAAGAAAACAGTCCTTTATCTTTTCTACCAAGATAAACAATGAAGACATGCTTTGACATTGCCCAGTTTCATTCTTCTCCATATGGATGTTTTCCTAGCTTCAGTTGTTGAATAGTTCCTCTTTTATCTCCTAATATGACATAGCGATTAATATTTTAACCATAACTTCACATTGATTCTTCATAGAAGAAAAAATTTCCCTCATAATCTTAATAAAACATTAAGTTGACATATACCGTTAAAACATATCAATTGCCTTTTTTTTTTTTTTTTTTTTTTTTTGAGACAGAGTCTTGCTCTGTTGCCCAGGCTGGAGTGCAGTGATGCAATCTCGGCTCACTGCAACTTCCGCCTCCCGGGTTCACGCCATTCTCCTGCCTCAGCCTCCCGAGTAGCTGGGACTACTGGCGCCTGCGACGGTGCCCGGCTAATTTTTTCATATTTTTTAAAATAGAGACGGGGTTTCACCGTGTTCGCCAGGATGGTCTCAATCTTCGGACCTTGTGATCCGCCTGCCTCAGCCTCCCAAAGTGCTGGGATTACAGGCGTGAGCTACCGCGCCCAGCCCTTAATTACCTTTTTTTTAAAAACTGAAAAGTGGGCTGGGCGCGGTGGCTCAAGCCTGTAATCCCAGCACTTTGGGAGGCGGAGACGGGCGGATCACGAGGTCAGGAGATCGAGACCATCCTGGCTAACACGGTGAAACCCCGTCTCTACTAAAAAAAAAACACAAAAAACTAGCCGGGGGAGGTGGCGGGCGCCTGTAGTCCCCGCTACTCCGGAGGCTGAGGCAGGAGAATGGCGTGAACCCGGGAGGTGGAGCTCGCAGTGAGCTGAGATCCGGCCACTGCACTCCAGCCCGGGCGACAGAGCGAGACTCCGTCTCAAAAAAAAACAACAAAAAACTGAAAAGTGATCACTTCGGGAGAATATATTTCCTACTGGCTATGCCCTCCTTGGCTTCCCCCACGGCATTGGGCAAGTATCTGGTTGGGCCACTGCACTTCAGTGCAGAGCCTGGAGCCAGAAGGGAGGCCCTGCCATTGGTCAGCAGGGCAGCTCTCCTCACAGTTTCATTTGGATAAGAGTTGCAGACAAGCTCAACAGTTTAGGGGAACCAGGTTTGGAGATGTTAGACGGGGAATGGGCTAGCTCAGAATCTATCTGAATAATATGACACTGTTACAGCCTGGGTTGAATTATGTTCCCCAAAAGAGTATGTCCTGGCCCCCAAACCTGTGAATGTGGCCTTATTTGGGAATGGAGTCTTTGCAGATGTAATCAAGTTAGGATAAAGTCATACTCAACTAGAGTGGTCCCTAATCCAATGACTGATGTCCCTATAAGAAGAGGAAAGTTTGGACACAAATACACAGGGAAAAGACCTCATAAAGATGGAGGTAGAGATGAATATGATGGGTCTACAAGGCAGGAAACACCAAGGAATGCCAGAAATGATAAGAAGCTGAGAAGAGGCAAGGAAGTGTTAAAGCAAACTATGTCCTAAGAAGGACTCTATACTTCTATATTTGAGTCCTTGTGGATGAACTGTAACCTAGCTTAATAGTCAGACAAAATTGAAGGAGTATGCGCCTGTAACAATAACTAAGTCTTGGCCAATCCCACAGGCTATACTTCAACCATTCATACTTTGCTTAGTGTTCAAACTACGTTCAAATAAGACAAACACTGAGCTATAACCAATCCGGCCATTCTGTGCCTCACTTCCAATTTCTGTACATCATTTCCCTTTGTCTATAAATCTTCCACCATGTGGCTGCACTGGGGTCTCCGTGAATCTGCTGTGATTTGGGGGCTGCATGATTCACAAATTGTTCATTTAATCAAACTCAATTAAACTCCTTTAAATGTAATTCAGCTGAAGTTTTTCTCTTTTCAGAAAGACCCTCTCCTGGAGGTTCTAGAGAGAGTGTGGCCCTGCCACCACCTTGATTTCTGACTTCTAACCTCCAGAATTGTAAGAGAATAGATTTCTGTCATTTTAAGCCACAGTTGGTGGTACTAACACCGGCACCTTCTCCTCTGCCAGAAAGAATGATTCACGTGATGGGATAAAAATGACTGGCGAATTCCCAACCTTTCCCACTCTCGTGGTCCCTAATGAGGGTCCTGGTTACCCTCTCCTCAGTTCCTCCTGGAGCCCACCCTCCAAGGAAGGATCCCCGCCCTGCCAGCCATCTGTGAGATAAAAATCAGAGGAAATGGAAACTGAGAGCCAGACCGGGAGCCCCTGCAGCAAGTGAGAGCCATGTGTGGGAGAAGACGGAGGGGGACGTGCAAGAAGAACTGTGACTCTCACATGGCCACCGTGAGAATCAAGTGCAGTCTTCCGAAGGGCTATGTTCACTTACTGGTGTGTGAGAAACGCACGTGAAAGACTTGAGTTATTTTGAAATCACGTTTTGTTTCATGGTCTTTTGACCGCATCGCAGCTCCAGCACAGAGCTGAGCCACGTGGACCGAGGCTCTGTGAGCTTCCCTCTTCTCCCCATCACTGAATGCTTTCTGCCCTCCAGTCCCCTGCTAAGTGTTTGGCAGACTCCTCTCCTGTCCTCACAGCAACTCTAGAAGGACAGTGCTGTTTTAGATGACAAAACTGAAGCCTAACAACAAACCTCAGCGAAATGGCCAAGGTCTAAAAGCTCAGATTACCTCATGCCTAGCTCAGAACTATTAGAATAATAATAGAAGCAGCAAGGAGCCTTGAGGCAACACCTAGAAGCTGGCAGCCAATCCTACCACTGGTCTATGCTCTTGGGACAGCCTTGCCTCCTGGGATAATGGCAGCTCTGTTTCCCTGCAGGAGATCAGAGAATGGTGTGTTTCTGGCCTTGAGTCCTAGCCAGGCCAGGGTGGGCAGAGGTGGCTGCTATAAAATGGGCTCTAGAGCCAGACCGCCAGGGTTCCCCCCAGCTCTGCCACTCTCTAGCTATATGGGCATGTTATCTGACCTCCCTGGGGCTCTGTTTCCTCATCTGCAAAATGGGGATAATAATAGTTGCCACCTCAGAGGGTAGTTGTGAGGATTAAGTAAATTAATACAGTATGTGACCTGCTTAGAACAGCACTGGACAGAGTAAGCCCTTTAATAAAAGCTAGCTAGCTCTTGTTATTATTAAAAAACATGATGCTCTACTCAGATCTGACAAGACCTTAGCTACAAAAAATATAAATCATCAAGCAGACTGTCTGATATGTATATTTTTATTAAGTGTAAGAATGAACCTTGGCCGGGCACAGTGGCTCATGCTTCTAATCCCAGCACTTTGGGGAGGCCAAGGTGGGTGGATCACTTGAGATCAGGAGTTCGAGACCAGTCTGGCCAACATGGTGAAACTCCATCTCTACTAAAAATACAAAAAATTAGCCAGGCGTGGTGGCGGGTGCCTGTAATCCCAGCTACTCGGGAGGCTGAGGCAGGAGAATTACTTGAACCTGGGAGGCAGAGGTTGCAGTGAGCTGAGATCACACCACTGCACTCCAGCCTAGGTCACAGAGCAAGACTGCATCTAAAAAAAAAAACAAAACAAAACACCCAGCCTTCAAGGAAGACTGCATAACTCTCTACTCCTTAAGTGTGGGCTGCACATAGTTCTCTTCCTTCCAAAGAATGCAGTACGGAAAGGGGGAAAAGTAACTTTACAGTGGGGAAACTGACACACTACCTCAACCAGATGATCAAGGTCAATGTCAACAGTGACATATTGCTAGTATGTAACCTTGACATGATGTGTTGAAATGACATGATGTGACCTTCCTCTCCATGACCCAAAACCCCAGTCTTATCATGAAAAAACAATGGACAAATCCCAATTGAGGGGTTGTCTACAAAATGCATGACTAGTACTCCTCAAAACTGTCAAGGTCATCAAAAACAAGTGTATTTGTCCACTCTCACATTGCTATAAAGAAATACCTGAGATCGGGTAATTTATAGAGAAAAGGGGTTTAATTGGCTCACAGTTCCACAGGCTCTGCAGGAAGAAGCATGGCAGTGTCTGCTTCTGGGAGGCCTCAGGGAGCTTTTACTGACAGCGGAAGGCAAAGCAGAAGCAGGTGTCTTACATGGCAGGAGCAGGACCGAGAGAGAGCGAAGCGGGCAGTACCACACACTTTTAAACAACCAGACATGAGAACTCACTCGTGAGGGACCAAGAGAGGATAGTGCTAAACTATCACTCTGATTTGAAGGAAATCCCATGAGCTGTGGAGGCCAGGAGCCTTGAGTTGAATCCTGGCTTGACTACCACTAGCTGTGTGGCTGGATGCATTCATGACCCCTCTATCTCGTTCCTGCTTCTGTGGAACGGGGATTGCTCTCTGCCTCACAGAGACTTTGTGAGCAGGAAAGGCACAGAGCAGGACCCACAGAAGCTAATAAATAAGTTTATCTCTTTGGTTTATAATGGCCAAGCTCATGCACCCTCAGAATAAGTGCAGAGGGTGAGGAGACTGTGCAAGTAAACATGGTAGGTACAGATGACCTGGGTCCAAGCTCCTGATTGGGCCACGTGTTCCCTTTTCCTTCCTCTCTCTCAGGCCTGCTTAGGAATTAGATGGTGGGAGAGCCAGACAAGAGCAGGTGGCCATCCTCCAGCAGCACGGAGATCTGTGATGGTCTGGGATGTGACAGGGACCCGTGGCTGATTCCTAAACAGCCTTCTAATCAGTTGAAGAGCTGGACCAGTTTCTGTGCTGCAGAAAGCTGCAGCGGGGTTGACAGACAGACTTGCACTCACACCCTGGGCACGTCACCTTCTGTGAACCTTATGGGCCTTATCTATAAAGCAGGGATAATAGAGCCTACCCCACAGAGCTCTGCTGAATATTCAAGATGGTACTTGGGAAAGCATCTAGCAGGGCGCCTGGCATCTAGCATACTTCCATAAAAGCCACTTGGATGCAACATTCCTAGCCCACATGGTTGCCCTTTGGTTTTCCTTTTCTGTAAAATGGGGATGATAAAACTACCATCTCCCAGGTTTAACATGAGTCTGAGATAAGGCAGGGCACAGAGAAAACATCAATAAAGGACAGCTACCAGGGATGTTACATGCTTTTACACTTTTATTATTCCTGTGGACCAAAAGTTTGGATAGCTCTCCGATCCTTGATAAAGGGCCTTTCCAACTAATCTTAGGGACCACTCCTATAAGAATAACATAAGCATGGCAACTGCTCCCTAACTTCTACAACTTCCTGGCTGGCACAAATCAGGGACTCGCCCACAGGCCTCCTCACTGGGCAGGCTCCTCGGCCCCTCCCTGGTTCCCTGTCAGCTCTTGGCTTTCTTGCCCCCTTGTCAGGCAGTGCCTACCCACCCCCATAGAAACCCACACGTACAGAGGGACTCAGGTTCAAGGCCTTCTCTTTTTTGGTTGCCCCGTAGATAAGCACTCGTGGCATTTTAGTTTTGTAAGTTTCACAGCAGATAATTACAGGAAAACAGATAGGGGATGGTCAAAATAGCAAATCCCAGGAAGGTACGAAGTCCTTCCAGACTGGTCCTGACTTTCCGGGAATAGGAAGTGTTACTCCTGAAGACTGTGGTGATTCATAGGACTTTTATATTGAACATGGGACCAGGACACCGAGAAGCGGGTCAGCCCTGGAGAAATTTCAGCCAGTGCTAGTTTCCTGTCAGGAAGGGTAGGGGAGAAACGGGCAGCTTCCACTCTCATAAAGGATAGCAGTGAATGAACTCCACTGCTACAGAGACAAACCCCTCAGGTCCTGGCTGAAGACAGCCCAGGCAGCTGGTGATCTCAGACCCCTGACCTGTTCCCAGGGGAGGGGGGCTGGACACAGAGAGGAGGGTCACCAGCCTGGCACAGAGACTACAGAGAACAAAAACTGAGCCAAGAAGGCTGCCCCTACAAGTGTTTACCTGAAATACTCACAAACATGATGAGTCACAGAAAGAAAGCAGAAAAAACAGTAAGATGTGTAACCAAATTCTCTTCCACAAAGCAAGGAGATGTGGCAAGTAATGCCAGTGGGCACGGTGTGCTCTGCGGAGGGCTCTGCTTGAGAAACCTGTGTGTCTCCACCACACTTTCGGCCTCAGCTAAGGTTGAGAAGAGAAACTGACAACTGTGCCGGGGCAGGAAAGTCCCTGCAGGAAGCCTGCTGCTGGTCTGGGTTACCAGGGCAACTGGCAGCTGCTCTCTTCTCTTTTTTTTTTTTTGAGACAGAGTCTCACTCTGGTCCCCCAGGCTGGAGTGCAATGGCACGATCTTGGCTCACAGCAACCTCCGCCTCCTGGGTTCAAGCGATTCTCCTGCCTTAGCCTCCTGAGTAGCTGGGATTACAGGCGCCTGCCACCATGCCCGGCTAATTTTTGTATTTTTAGTAGAGATGGGGTTTCACCACGTTGGCCAGGCTGGTCTCGAGCTCTTGACCTCAGGTGATCCGCCCGCCTTGGCCTCTCAAAGTGCTGGGATTACAGGCTTGAGCCACCGCGCCCGGCCATGCTCTCTTCTCTTGAAAGAGAATGGAGGCCCAGATGTGCTCTGCCCTAGTAGCCCAAATAAGAAGGCTTACCCTTAGACAGCATCAAGTAACATCTGAGTACACCGACCCCACAGCACTTCCCATGCATCCCCATCTCATTTAATCTACCCCTCAGGAGAGCCAGGTGCAGGGTGATTATACCCATTCCATTTGACAGTGGAGAAAACTGAGATCCGAAGACACTAAATCACTTGCTTAGATTTATATGACTAAGAATTAGTATGGATCCATCTAGGCATGGTGTCTCACGCCTATAATCCCAGCATTTTGGGAGGCTGAAGTGGGCGGATCACATGAGGTCAGGAATCCGAGACCAGCCTGGTCAACATGGTGAATGCCGTCTCTACTGAAAATACAAAAAACAAAACAAAACAAACAAACAAAAAAAACAACTAGCCAGTCTGGGGGCTTACGCCTGTAGTCCCAGCTACTTGGGAGGCTGAGGCAGGAGAATCGCTTGAACCCGGGAGGTGGAGGTTGCAGTGAGCCAAAATCACACCACTGTACTCCAGCCTGGGTGACAGAGGGAGACTCTGTCTCAAAAAAAAAAAAAAAAAAAAAAAAAAAAAAGGAATTAGCTTGGATCCAACCAGAGTGAGCACCAAGTCTAGTGACATCTCCCTACACAGTCTGGCTGCCAAATCAACTGCTTGGGTTTTTTCAGTGCTCTCATATCTATGAATGCATGCATTCTGTTTGCAAAATACCAGGCATGGATCATTCCCCTCTTCATCTCCCACATCAGAGATGTGAAACGGCGGTGCAAGTAGGCAGGGCTGCCACGGCAGCAGTTTGAGTGGGTAGCCAACATCTGACCGAGACTCGAATCCAGAGCTTTTTCCATTACACCAGTTGGCTGCCTTGCCCCTCACCACATCTGGAAAAACTGACTCAGGTGACAGCGGGCTAATCATGTCATCCTGTGACTGCAGATACCACGTCGTTTATGAAGCACTTTAAAGTGGGAACGCTTGCCCTGGCTTTCCCCCAGGCCTTTATTAAGTAAAGGTCATGATGTTTGTTAAGATTTGAGCACACTGGTGGCTGGCTCACAGGAAAGAGCTTCATAAGCTGTGCCTGAGATAAGGTTGCTTCTGGAGGCCTCTCTGCAGAGAAGAGCGAAGCCCACCCCCACTGCCTGGCTAGTTGGATAATAAGACTCAGAAACTCCAGTTCTCCCCATCCCGTCTGGCCTCTGTGAATTGTCTGACTGCACCACCACTTTTCTTACCTGCCTGAGGTCAGTGTCACAGAACCACCTAACCGCACAAGAAAGGCGGGAGCAAGGATAGGTTCAGGCCCAGAGATGGTTTCTAGTCTCCCTCTGCGATGGTGATTTTTCTGGCTGCAAGAGGTTTCCAATCCTGTCTCTACCAAGGATTCCACACAGAGCCTCATTCTCTGTGGCTCTGGATTCCAGACTCAGGGCCCCAAGGTGACCTGAAGCCTCTCATCTGGTCACTGCGCTAAAACCTTGGCTAGGACAGGTGGCTTCCTTCTCTGCCCAGATCAAAGGAGTGAGCAATGCCCTCAGCAGCATCCCCAAGGCAGTAACGGGAAATAATGCTCCTCACCAGCCCCTCCCACCCACGCTGTCCCAGCAGGTGGTGTTTGCAGAGGTAGCACCAGGTAAGGCAGGTGGCAGGGGAGAGGAACTGGATTGAAAGCTCAGTTGGCCTCAAGCCACCCACTGCTCCCGCCTTTCCTGTGTGGCTAGGATGTTCTGTAGCATAGACCACAGGTACATGAGAGAAGTGGCACTCCAGTCAGACACAGAACCTGCAAAGCCACATAGGAAGGGGAGAACTGGAGTTTCTGAGTCTTATTATCCAATCAGGGAGTTGGGGTGGGATTTGTTCCTCTGCAAAGAGGCCTCCAGAAGCCAGCCTTATCTCAGGCACAGCCTCGGGAACCCTTTCCTGTGAGTCAGCCGCCAGTGTGCTCACATTGTAACCACATTGGGCAGCACTCGCAGGCCACCTGTTGTGAGGCAAGAAGCCTCCGCTGTTCTGGAGGAAGCCCAGGTGGGGTGATTCTGAGCAAAGTCATTATGAGTCCTGTTAGGAAACATTAATTGTGTTTATGGGTAGAACTGCCCCCAAACAAATCAAACACATGTTCTAAGGTGTCCATTTTTTAAAATCTTGGTTGAGGTTGCCCTTTGGCTCCTGGGTGACATGAGTGCTTTGTTGTCCAACATCTGTTCCTGGGAGATGGGGTTACCAGAGGTCGGAAAACTTGATCCTCTCCTCACCTCAGGCTGGAGGAAAGGCTACCATGATGCCCTGGGAGGGAACAGCGCTGCCTAGACAGGCCTGAGACTCTGACAACAAAACACTCAGACTGGACACTAAGATGGTGGTTTATTTTCTTGGAGGGGAATGGGTCAGACCACACCTTCAGGTGTGGAGGGAGGAGGGAGATTGGCCCTAACAGAAAGGGGTGCCCTCACAGTCTGTTGTCCCAAGGCAGGCAAGGAAGAGTGTTGTGGGCTGGAAAGGGAGAGATTTCTTCCTCTCTCTGTGGAGAAAGGGGACCTGTATATTGCTGTTGGTGGGGGCTAAAGTGGCCCCTACCAAATGGAGGCCTTTGGGTACAAGATACTTCTCCTCTGGAGGCAGATGGAAATTTCTTTTTTTTTTTTTTTAAGACAGAGTCTCACACTGTTCCCCGGGCTGGAGCGAAGTGGTGCAATCTCGGTTCACTGCAACCTCCACCTCCCAGGTTCAAGTGATTCTCCTGCCTCAGCCTCCCAAATAGCTGGGATTACAGGTGCCTGCCACCATGATCAGCTAATTATTTTTATTTTTAGTAGAGATAGGGTTTCACTATGTTGGCCAGGCTGGTCTTGAACACCTGACCTCATGATCCATCTGCCTCAGCCTCCCAAAGTGCTGGGATTACAGGCGTGAGCCACCGTGCCCGGCAAGATGGAAATTTCTAACGCTGCTTTCTTTATTCCTCCACTCAGTGGAACCTGTGGTCAGATGAGCTGCAGGGGGTTGGGGAGGACAATGTCTCCTTCCCAAGGCCTGGCAGAGTCACTAAGTCGCCAGTCCCATAAGCTACAGAGGCAGAATCATGGCAGCAAGAAGAAAACGGTGGAGTGAGAGTGAGAGATACTTTCTGGAGCTGTGCAAAGCTCTCCCTGGGAAACTTCCAGAAATATTCAGGAGGGGAACTCTATGGTTAGATAGAATTAGGTGTAAGAAGGACATATAATTTCACTTTAGAGTTGATAAAGTTTCAACATCGGTTAATTGCATATGAAACACTCATTTCAAAGATGAAGAAACCAGGGGTTTGGAGGCCTGAGAGAGAGAAACCATGAGAGGGGGGTCTTCTGTCTGAGAAGCAGGTGCGACTCTCTGGCGGTAGCAAAGACCCAGGAGTTCCTGGGGTCTTGTGTGGAGCCTCAACAGCACATGTGCCTGGACTTTGGGTAAAGGTGGCACAAGTGAGGCCAGAAACACACCTCCTTCTACCTGGCACATCACAAGGTGATCAAAGAATAATTTTTTTGAAAAAAGTCAAAAGCTGGCCAGGTGCAGTGGCTCATCCCTGTAATCCCAGCACTTTAGGAGGCTGAGGCGGGCGGATCATCTGAAGTCAGGAGTTTGAGGCCAGCCTGGTCGATAGGCTCTACTAAAAATAGAAAAATTAGCCAGGCGTGGTGATGGGCGCCTGTAGTCCCAGCTACTTGGGAGGCTGAGGCAGGAGAATTGCTTGAACCTGGGAGGCAGAGGCTGCAGTGAGCCGAGATCTTGCCATTGCACTCCAGCCTGGTTGACAAGAGTGAAACTCCATCTCAAAAACAAAACAAAACAAAAACAAAAAAAGTCCAAAGCTAACCAGAGGCAACCACACATGGAAAATAGTACAACCTTATGACACAAGACTGAGAAGGTGTCAAGAGGGAAGAAATAGAGGGTCTCAGAATGAAATGTTAGCTGTCTCTCTCCCACACACACAGCTGAAGCCAAATGAGGGAAGGTAAGAGAACAGGATCCCAAGAAGGGTCACCAGCACCTCTCAGCTTGGCACAAAGAGGGCCAAGAGGCTAAATTGGCAGCCTGGGGAGTCCAGGAGAAACCCCAGAGAGAAGGAGCCCCTGAGCACCATCACAGAAGCCAGCAGTGACTGGAGGAGTGGCTGGACTTGCTGCTGGTCAGGACTCTGTGCTGTCCAAGGGGATGAGCTGAAGTCCCAGGAGGGGACATGTGCCTACTGAGTGGAGCGGACCCAGGTGTGGGATGCTAGCCCACATCAGGAGGGAGCCAGGCCTAGCTCTGTCCTTCGCCTGTCCATGTGACTCTCAGAGCTCAGGAAGCAGGAAGGAAGTACCACCCAGCCCCCAAACTCTAGTATTGAGGGAATGACAGGTAGCTAGAAAAGGTGTCAAAAAGAATTCATCCTCACACTCTCACAGCATTAGACGGTCTGACCAGACTTACCTGTGCAAAATTAAAAGAGATGGCATGGAGGCTAAGCCAACATGCTAGATTTTAAAAAGAAGAACACCAAGAAGGAGAAGGCAGAGTAGGAGAAAGAAAATAAGGAAAGTAAGCAAGAAACAGGCTGAGTACAGTGGCTCATGCCTGTAATCCCAGCACTTTGGGAGGGTAAGGCGGGAGGATCACTTGAGCTCAGTAGTTTGAGATCAGGCTGGGCTGGGCAACATAGTGAGATCCTGTCTCTACAAAAAATAGAAAAAATGACCAGGGTGTAGCGGCACATGCCTGTAGTCCCAGCTACTCTGGAGGATAAGGCAGGAGAATCAATTGAGCACGGGAGCTGGAGGCTGCAATGAGCCATAATTGCACTCCTGAGCTCCAGCCTGGGTGACAGAGTGAGACTCTGTCTCAAAAACAAACAAACAAAAAAAGCAATAAACACAACATGAAAAAGATAAACATATCCAGATATCTAGATTGGAAGAAACCACTCTCCCAAGTACAGAAGAAAACTCCTGAGAATGCTTCACATTGTAGAGCCAATAAGAATATTTAATAATTAATCAATCATATTAAATAGTTAATTATATTAATTTAACAATTAATAATTTGTATTAACTTGGTATATAATTCATTTTAAAATATTTAATATGCTTTTGAAATTTAGTAAAACAAGAACCCAAAGGTGACTTGGTAAGTCCACTAAGCGAAATGCAAAGGAAATTCAGAGCTAAGGAAAAAACTCCAGGATGAAAACAAGAGCTTTGTAGAGCTATTAGATAAGTTTGAAACATCAAGGAAGCTTGAAATTTTCCCAGCTCAGGAAAATCTTGAGATAATTCTAGTGAACATGGAAGAAAATGACAAAGCAATTAAAGTAGTTAAGAAGATGGTGGATGTTCGGAGGACAAACACAAATCAACATAAGGATAATTGGTACTGAATTTCAGGTCAACATGTTGAGCACAGGGTGAACTCCCCGTACTGCTGTCATCTCCTACTGCAAATGCATAGAAAAACTTAATAAAATATAAAAATATATTTTAGATTGATATGTCCAAGCTCCAAGCAAGAAAGAGAAATCTCCAGGGACAGAGTAGGAACAAAGTCATACAGGCATCCCTCAGACGTAGTGCCAGTTTAGTTCCAGACCACCACGAAGTAAATATTATGATAAAGCAAGTCACACAAATTTTTTGGTTTCCCAGTGTATATAAAAGTATGTTTACCCTATATTGTGGTTTATTAAGTGTGAAATAGCATATGTCTAAACAATGTACATACCCTAATTAAAAGATAATACTGCTAAAAAAAATGCTAATAAAATAAGCATGTGCTGTTGGAAAAATGGCACCGACAGACTTGCTTCACGCAGGGTTGCCACAAACCTTCAATTTGTAAAAAATGCAATATCTGCAAAGTGTAATAAAGCAAAGTATAATAAAATAAAGCATGCCTGTAAATGGGAGCTAAAGCCCACAGGGGACTCAGACTGGATGAGCTGTGGTTGTGATTTCAATAAGTCACGAGCCCCACATACAGCAGGAAGCCATGAGTCTAGGAGGCAGGACCATGCCGCCCCTCCAGGAAGTGGGCTGCCCAAGGTTGTAGCTGAACACAAGCCATCTGCCCAGCTATCAGTGGAAACAGTCAACAGTCCTGGTCCACTAGCCGTAGACTTGGTTTGAAGTCAGTGCTCTATTCCACAGGAAACAGAAACCTCCTCACTGAAATCCTTCCTCAACAACCCAGACCACACAGTGGAGAAGTCCCAAGAAAGATGGCTCCCATGAAAGACAAGCTCATAGACAAGAATTACACACTCTATAAGGAAGATCAACAACACTAAAGGCAGTTTTCAGACCCCCCCCAAACAAAAAAATTGATACTTAAGGAACTGAGATAATAGACAATCTTGAAGGGGGTTTTAAAATGTATACATAAAACTTCAGGGAACTAAATGAAAGAATATACATCACAAATAAGAACAGATGGTTATTAAATAAAAATAGGCAACTACATGACAAAGTATATGTATTAGAAATGAATAATGCAGTCATTGAGGTAGCTGGACATCTTATTTATGTTTTATAGGTATGTGCGGGTTTTTTTACACACAAACATTCACATGTACATACACAGAAAAAGACTGGAAGGAAATACATCAAGTGGTAAGTGATAGCTAACTCTGAGAATGGGACTGGGGTGTTTTTTATTTTCTTCTTTTTGCCTACCTCTATCTTCAAACTTTTTTGTTACAGTGAATATGTAATTAAGAAAAGAAAAATCACTAAGAGACATATTTGGTTTTTTTGTTTTGTTTTGTTTTTTGAGACAGAGTCTCACTCTGTCGCCCAGGCTGGAGTGCAGTGGCGCGATCTCAGCTCACTGCAAGCTCCACCTCCTGGGTTCACGCCATTCTCCTGCCTCAGCCTCCTGAGTAGCTGGGACTACAGGCACCTGCCACCACACCCAGCTAATTTTTTGTATTTTTAGTAGAGACGGGGTTTCACCGTAGTCTCGATCTCCTGACCTCATAATCTGCCCACCTCGGCCTCCCAAAGTGCTGGGATTACAGGCGTGAGCCACCATGCCTGGCGACATATTTGTTTTTTAATTTTTAACTTTTTTTTTTGTAGGGGCAAGGTTTATCTATATTGCCCAGGCTGGCCTCACACTCCTGGGCTCAAGCAATCCTCTCACCTCACCCTCTCAAAGTGCTGGGATTACAAGTGTGAGCCACTGTGCTCAGGCTAAAGACACGTTTTAATTTCACAATGATGAGGGATGTATACCTACTATGTACCCCCAAAATTAAAAATTGAAAGAAAAAACGAAGACAGAGTTGGTAGAGCTTGGGCTCAATTTCACCACATGTAAAATGTTCATGAATTAAACCAAGAGATATTATTAAAATTTTATTATACTACATGAAAATAGTTGAATAGATTTGAACAAATGTTTAGAGTATATTGGGATTGTCTGACCTTATTTAGGATCAAGGACATACCCAAAATAATTCACTTCAGAGAGTGAGGCAGGCATCCTCCTGAGTGTCTACCACCGAGACCCAGTGAGAGGCCCTGGCGGAGAAGGGTGGTTCTGCACCAACGAAGCCAAGCAGTAATTTTGGATGTGAGTTGCACACGAAAAATCATACAGGGCCGGGCGCAGTGGCTCACCTCTGTAATCCCAGCACTTGGGGAGGCAGAGGCAGGGGGATCACTTGAGGTCAGGAGTTCGAGACCAGCCTGGCCAACCAGGCAAAACCCCATCTCTACTAAAAATAATACAAAAAAATTCAGCCAGGTGTTGTGGCGTACACCTGTAACCCCAGCTACTCAGGAGGCTGAGGCAAGAGAATCACTTGAACCCAGGAAGTGAAAGTTACGGTGTAATGTGTGTGTATACACAATGTAATGTGTGTTTCCCGGTCACAGCATCCTAAGGGACTGAGTCACAACTGCAGTGTGAATAGAAATATTTTTTACCCCAGGTCCCTTCCCCATGGTCCCCTCCTCCTCCTCCTGGCAGGGCCCGAGTATCGCATCAACACTGCCTCTACTGACAAAGCCTTCCTGGACTTCTCTCTGGGCTATTTTCCACTGTGCTTCAGTGGGACCAGCAGCAGGTTTTGCATGAGCACCAGCCTGGCCATCATCAAGGCCAGCAGTGATGTTGCCAACTCCATACATCACTGCTAGTGTTGGCCACTAGCAATACAGTGTAGTCACTGTCACTCCCCAGTGAGGACATCACTCTGACCATGGCTGCCACTACCCCATGTTGGGGCTGACACTACCCCATTGCCCCTGTGCCAGTTAGACCAAAGAGTGCCCTTCCTTAAGATGTTGGACTTCCTCTATCAGAAAACTATCATGATATTCTGATTTTAGGATGCAACACTTGGCTGCCATTTGCTGGAAAGATTTCTCTTTGGTGTCCATTATGTGTATGGGCTTCTTGGGATGTGGTAGAGCACAGCCTGCCCAGTTTCTAACCCTTTGAGATGGAAGAGAGATCTCTCCTGATCAGGTTTCATGGCTTGTTTATAAGGCTCCAAAAGGACCACTCCTACTCTTTTCATTTTCTTAGGGCCTCCTAGATTCCTCCACCAGGGCTGGGTCAGAAGTCATCAACCATCAACCACCATCAACCACCCAGGGATATGTGCAAGAGACTCCCCCCAGTGAATCTCAAACCACAGCCTTCTACCATGGAGTGATTTTTTTTGCCCATCCAAGCATATTCTTCAGGGGTTAAAGTCACCTTCGTCTTTATTTTTTTCCCCCTAGACATGTAAACCTGCTCTCTCAGAATCCTGTAGTCAGTCCTTAAAATTACCTTCATTTCTTCAAGGAGTCCTAGTGGGTTTCCACACAAAGAGGATACCTGAAATCCCATTTGGGCATACTAATGCTTAGCTCTTGCCTCCAGCACAACTGGGGTCACAGGAGCCTCTGCCACACAGTTGTGACTTATTAGACAAACGCTGCCTACAGCAGCCTGACCTTGGCTGGCTTCTCTGAAAGAGTCTCCTTCCATCACAAGTCACCTGTTGTCTCTCAGTGTTCATTCACAACAGTTGATATTTAACAACCAAAGTCAGCCCAACCTGTAACAGGGTGTTTGAACTAAACCAAGAAGTTTCTCCCTCTAAACTTGTACTGGGTTAAATTTCTTAGGAAGAGAGCACCTTAAAGAAGCAGCCATCAGTCAGTGTTAACTAAGCATCTCCTAACAAAGCTCTTAGATGCAGAAGAGGACTCCAAGAAGGTCTCCAACTCGCCGTAGGAATTGCATCCTATAATTCCATTCCATCCTGATTAATATGTAGGATTAATTCCTATGTTGGATTGGACCTGGAGTAAGTGCAGACACCATAGGTTTAGGGTTCAGTCCCATGAGACTGCCCCCACTTTGGATGCCAGTCAAAAGTCGCAAGTTGTCCCCAGTACTTCTGATCAATCAACTATAAATCAAGAGTTTCCACAGTCCCCTCCTCAGGTTGGATAATTTGCTAGAAGGACTCACAGAACTTAGGAAAGTACTTTACTTACTATTACCAGTTTATCAGAATGGATACAAGTTAGAAACAGGCAAATGGAAGAGATGCAAAGGACAAGGTACTAGGGGGCGGTGTGGAGAGCTTCCACGCTCTCTCTGGAATGCCACCCTCGCAGGACCTCAATGTATTCAGCAACTCAGAAGCTCTCTGAACCTCACTGTTCAGAGTTTTTAATGGAGATCCCATTACCTAGACCTGATTGATTAAATCATTAGCTATTGGTGACTGACTCAATCTCCAGCCCCTCTCTCCTCCCAGGAGGTCCAGGATAGGGTTGAAAGTTCAAACCTTCCACTCCTGCCTTGGTCTTTCTGGAGAGCAACCCCCATCCTGAAGCTATCTAGGGACCCCCAGCCACCAGACCTCTCATTGGCATACAAAAGACACTCATCTCTTGGGGGACAAAGGCCAAGTATATCTTATCACAGATGGATAGACTTGGCCCTTCATGGAAAAGGTTCCCAATTTACTCGAAAGATAAGAGTGACAATACTTTGCTGCTTGCCTGCCATAGTCTCAGTTTACACACATTGTCCCAGAGTAATTATTATTCCCACCTCCTTTCATTCTTAAGAATGTCATTGTTTGGAGGCTAAAAGTTACATGGTTACCCTAGAGATAAGACACATTCTTATGAAGAGAGAACTTGGAAGTCAGAGTAGAACACACCATTAAGTATTAGGATTGTCATGAAGCCCACGAGGCTGGCTAGGGACCCCTGGAGCCAGTGTCTAAGGCTCCTTTTCTTACCAGGCCCTGCACATGCCTCTTGCAGCAGGGAAAGGGAGGCCTCTGGAGAGGGCAAGGGCACTGGTTAGATGCAGCAAATCCCAAAAAAAGTCTGCCTTCATTGCTTTTCCATTTGTTGGTAAAGACAAACAAAAGGCTATAAAATACATTTTAAAGGCAGGGCACTAGAGACAGCGTTATGGACTTTAGACCTATGAAGACCTGAAGCCCTACTTGCTATCCACACATATCACAGGCTGTGAACACTGAGTGAAAAATAGCTCAGCGAGAGAGAGAGAGAATGTAAAAAAGAGAAAATGTGTATCTGATTCCACGTGATTTAGGGGTTTTGTGTGGGGACATCCCTGTGCCTCACTCCCTCTCCCTTGGCATGGCTGGCCACTCGCATCCCTGGCTCCCTCCTCCCATGTACCGCATTCCCAGTCCTCTTTGCTGAGGATAACACTGCACAAAGACAAATGGTGAAGCCTCTTTTTTCTCCAACTGAAGTAACACCCAGGTGATGAGAGCAGCACATCTTAATTCCCAACAAGTTTCCTCCAAGAGCCCCTTCCTCCTCTGCTCCCTTGGCTATCTGGCCCCTCGATGTCCCTCCTGTCCTTGCAGGGAAGCCTGGGTGTCACCAGCTCCCTGGTGAGGAAAAGGCAGGTTCTCCTGAGGGAAGGAGCTAAGAGGACATCTAGCTTGGGTGCCCATGTTCCCTTCGGTTATTTACCCGTCCTGTGACTGACCCTACCACCCACACCTGGAGATGGCCCCAGAGCACACCGCGGGTGAAGGCGTTTTCCTCTCTTCGTTCTCTTATTTAATTCAACCAGATCTTGGAAGCGCGGGGAGGGAGAGCAGGCAGTGAGTGGTGTGACAGAGCCAAATCCTCAGACCCCACGCCTTTCCCTGGGCTTGACAGAGGGGGACAGATAGGGCATCTCCACAGGCAGGGCTGTGGGGATTGATAAGATGGGCGTACCCACAACTCCCTAGTCACTGACAGCCCTCTGCATCCTGTGAAAAAGGCATTTTCAAAAAGTCAAAAACTTGGTTCTAAGGGGCGACCCGAGAGTTTTTTAGGGGGATGATGGACCTGCTTTGTATCCTAATTGAGATAGCAGGTATGCAACTATATATGGGTTAGAATTCATAGAACTGTAAATGAAAAAAAAAACCCTCAATTTTGCTAGATGTTAATTTTTCAAAATTAAAATTTTAAACATGGCTTTCACATAAATATAGAATGAACATGTATCTAAAAAGTATTTAACTAATGTGTGAGAGAACCAGCAGGATGGTAGAGCTGGTTTAAAAAAAATGTAGGAGACATCAAAATAGTTACAATCACTGAAGTAAAGAATACTAAAGTAATATTGCTAAATCACTTTGTATAAAATCGTAGCCTTTCCTTCTCTTTTTTTTTTTTTTTTTTTTTTGAGATGGAGTCTTGCTCTGTTGCCTAGGCTGGAGTGCAATGGTGTGATCTCCGCTCACTGCAACCACTGCCTCCCAGGTTCAAATGATTCTCCCACCTCAGCCTCCTGAGTAGCTGAGATTACAGATGCCCACCACCATGCCCGGCTAATTTTTGTACTTTTAGTAGAGATGGGGGGGTTCACCATGTTGGCCAGGCTGGTCTCGAACTCCTGACCTCAGGTGATCCACCCACCTTGGCCTCCCAAAGTGCTGGGATTACAGGTGTGAGCCACTGTGCCTGGACTTAGCCTTTTTTTTTCCCTTTTCCTTTTTTTTACAATTTTTTATGGAGCAATACTTCATTCCATAAAATAGAATGAGTGTCCTCCCTGGCCTTTTGACTAAAATATTTTTATTTGTGTCACTATAAAACAAGCCTACACCCTATCAGTTTCCTATGCCCTTGTCATAAAGTTGTAAAATAACCTAATAAGTAGTAAATAGCAAGCTAGACAAAGGTCGACACCCCTAGAAAGTCAGGTAATTCCCCGGACAGCCCTGCCAGACAATGCCCAAGGCCGACATGATTCAAAGGACCTACAGGAATCTCTGCTCCATTTTCAAGTCTTGGACAATTTTCCCTAACAAGTTTCTCATTCCTATTTCCCAGGGGAAAGGAAACAGGAATGTGAAGTCCACAGCTATGCCCAGGGAGGAAATAGTGAGCTGAGCTATCAAAGAAGGGAGAGGCCTAGGGATGTCCTGTGGTCCTAAGGAAGCTAGCTGGTCTGCAGCCTAGCAGGACATCAGTGGTTTTGAAAAATATAGGCATTCATAGAAAAGACAGCAGGAAAGAAAACCAGACAGGGCTGTCTGGATCCACAGACCACCCAGATCATCCTCAGACCCACCAGATTCATTCTTGCCCCCGGGTGGGTCCCTTGGCCTTTTTCTTTCTTTCTTTCCTTTTTTTTTTTTTTTGAGATAGAGTCTCACTCTGTTGCCCAGGCTAGAGTGCAGTGATACTGGCTCACCACAACCTCCACCTCCTAAGTTCAAGAGATTCTCCTGCCTCAGCCTCCTGAGTAGCTGGGATTACAGGCGTGTACCACCATGTCCGGCTAATTTTGGTATTTTTAGTAGAGACGGGGTTTTGCCATGTTGGCCAAGCTGGTCTTGAACTCCTGATCTCAGGTGATCCAGGTGCCTCAGCCACCCAAAGTGCTGGGATTACAGGCATGAGCCACCGCGCTGGGTCCCTTGGCCTTTCTTTTTCAGACATTGGAAATGGGACACGTTAGCCCTGTCTGCTCAGAGGGGAACTCCAAAGTGAGCCCAGAACAGATGTGGGAGTGGATTTGGCCTCCTCAGGACCCCTCCAGCTGGGTGGAAAGGGTCTCGCCAGTCAGCTCCCCCAGGACAGAGTCTGAGTGCAGGTAGACCCTGGTGACTGGCCCCACGACAGCCGAGGCTCCGGAAACCACAGCACATCTGCAGCTGCAGGGTCTTGTTTTGTGGGAAGGGGAAAAGCAAAGCTGCTCTGAGGGAATGCTAAAAATGTGCTCAGCAGAGAGGCTCCAGGCTGGGAGAGGAAGGTGAGGCGGGAGCCTGTAAACAAAAGGCCACGGTCCTGAGAAATCCAGGAAGGGCTGGTCAGAGGTGGGGCGCGAACAGCACTGGCTGCAGCCTGTACCAGACCAGCCAGGCGCCCTGTTTACAGTACTGGTCACACCGGGGCAACCAGAACCAGGGCCTGCTGAATTCTTTACCTCCTAGGTAACCGAACGGAGCCAGGAGGAGCCGATCTGGTTCCCTTGGCCTTCGTGCCAGCTGGCCTCTCCCAAGGTTAATAATTCAGGCCTCTCCAGCCAGTGGGCCCAGGGCCTGCGTCAGGGCTGTGAACTGTGGTTTCTGTTTCCCTGGCTGCCTCCCCACACTCTGAGCTTATCTAGGCCGACAGTGCTGCCAACGAGATGACCCTCCTCAGCCACCCACCAGCGGGGACATCCTGCCTGACCTTCAGCCTGCCCCAGCCTGTTTCCCACGCCCACAGGGAGGGCGGGTATCCCCCAGCTCCTCTGGTTACTGTTCTCTGGCAGCCGCCCAATCCCTGCCCTGGGCTGCTGGATTCACACCTCACCGGGCACAGTTCAAGGAAGGGAAGCTCTCATTGCCCTCCCTCCTCCATGCCCTTCTCATGCTTCGCTTGCAATCCTGTGCCCCAGGTGCCTCTACTCCCAGACCTGGACTCACTGGTAAGTGGGGACCAGCAGAGCAGAGAGCAGGAATACAGCTGTTCCTCTTGCTCCAGACCCCGAACTCTGTTCACAGTTGTCGAGAAAGCTCCAGACCACTAACATGATGGTATGGGTAAGAACCTGGGTGACAGCTCTGTGGCCTGAGTGTCTGGACAGGGCAGAGAAGGATCCTGGGAGACCTCATTCCCCCTGGGTGGGTTCCTGGCATTCCTGTCATGGGCTTGAGCCAGAAAAAGTGACCATTGAAAGAGCCTCCACCTCAGACACAAGCTAGGGCAGATGGTCAGTTCAGCAACCCACCCTCCCTGGGTTCTGGGCTTCACCCAGTACACCAGCTGGGGACAAGCAGGGTCTGAACAAAACAAGAGGAGGTCCCTGATGGTGGAACTTCTCACGGGGAGCTGAAGTAGGGCTGCTGCCGTGGTGGGGCTCACACGGAGGAGGCAAGAAGCCTTCTGCCTTGGCAAATGTAATCACCAGGTAGCAGGGACTCTGGGAGGTGGCAGGCAGCTCGGGGCCTTCAGAGAAAGCTGGAGAGTCCTGGACAACAGCCAGGAGAAATCTGGGAATGTGGAGGAGACAGCAGTCCTTAAAGGACCCCAGATTGGGCAACAGGAGCTGAAGTTTCAAAGTGACTGAAAGTTTCTCTACCTCTTCAGTGGGAAGAGCCTAGAAGACTGCTTTGCTGACTTTGGCACTCAGACAGAACCTCCTGGATAAGAGGCAGGGAAAATACCTCTTACATAACCTCAACTTTTCGAAAGCCAGAGCATGCCACTGATACATAAGGAGATTGCTTTGCTCTGAGAGTGCTCCAGAGCTAGTCTTCTTCTCACTAGGGATGAATGGAAAAACACAGTTTTTCCTCTGCTCTCACACCACAAGCATCAGCACAGAAAACCTGGGTGACCAGATGTGTGGGGATTTCTCTCCACCAATAAGCAGGCAAGCAAGCAATTCCACATCTAATGTCAGCTGTTCAATTCTGGCACGATTTACCTGGAGATAGTGTCAGATCCCACAGGTTGAGGGTTCATCCTCACAAGACTGCCCCCCAACTTCCAAGCCCCATTATTATAATCGCCTGACAGGTTCCTCCCACCCACTGCACAGACAAAACCAATTCACTGAGACCATGGTCCTGCAGTAAAGAAATAGCTTAATTAATGCAAGGCCAGACACAGGAAACAACTGGTGTTATCACTCTAATCAGTCTCCCTGAGGCCTCGAAGGTTAGGGTTTGTCAAAGATAGTTTGGTGGCCAGAGAACTAGAGAATGGGTGCTGCTGATTGGCTGGGGATGCAATCATAGGGGTGTGGAAAACGGTTCTTGTGCCCAGAGTCATGAGTTACAAGTCTCAGTGGGGTCAGTTGGTTTCCAGAATGCGAAAGTCTGAAAAAGATCTCAAAAGACCAATCTTAGGTTCTACTATAAGAGCAACTGAGGAAGTTGCAAACCCTGTCACCTCTGGCCACATGACTCCTGAGCAGCAAAGGATTATAGAAACTATGGCTATATTTTAGCAGAATTCAGTCCTCTCCCATAATCCTAATTAGTCTTGCCAAGGCAGTTTCAGTCCCCAAACAAGGAGGGGATATGTTTTAGGAAGGGACTATTATCATCCTTGCTTCCAAATTAAACTATAAACTAACTTTCTCCCATGGTTAGCTCAGCCTATGCCCAGGAATGAGTAAAGACAGCCAGTCTATGAGGCCAGAAGCAAGATGGAGTCAGCCATATTAGATTTCTCTCATTGTCACCATCTTTGCAAAGGTGATTCATTATTTTGCCTGTGCTTCTTGCCAACTGGCTGTTGATCCAGGTTCCCATGCCCCTCTCCTTGGGTTCAATTAATTTGCTAGAGTGGCTCACAGAACTCAAGGAAACACATTTACTGGTTTTTTATAAAGCTGATTACAAAGGATACAAATGAAGAGATACATAAGTTGAGGTATGGAGTGTGGAGCTTCCGTGCCCTCTCGGTGTTCACCACCCTCCCAGAACCTCCTCATGCTCAGCTGTCCAGAAGCTCTCTGAACAAGAACCTTTCGGGTTATTATGGAGGCTTCATTACACAGGCACAATTAAGCCATTGGCCTTTGGTGCCTAACCCAACATTTAGCCCCTCTCTCCTCCAAATGAAGAGATGCATAAGGTGAGGAATTGCGGGGAGGGCTGAAAGTTCCATCCCTCTAATCCTGCCTTGGTCTTTTTGGTGACCAGCCCCCATCCTGAAGTTAGGTAGGGGCTGCCAGCCGTGGGTCAACTCATGAGCAAACAAAAAGAGTTTGGAGTTCCCAAGGATTTTAGGAGTTGTATGTTAGGAGGCCGGAATAAGACTCTCTCCAGATAGATAGATAGATAGATAGATAGATAGATAGATAGATAGATAGATAGATAGATAGAATTTTTTTTTTTTTGAGACGGAGTCTCACTGTGTCGCCCAGGCTGGAGTGCAGTGGCCGGATCTCAGCTCACTGCAAGCTCCGCCTCCCGGGTTCACGCCATTCTCCTGCCTCAGCCTCCCCAGTAGCTGGGACTACAGGCGCCCACCACCTCGCCCGGCTAGTTTTTTGTATTTTTTAGTAGAGACGGGGTTTCACTGTGTTAGCCAGGATGGTCTCGATCTCCTGACCTCGTGGTCCACCCGTCTCAGCCTCCCAAAGTGCTGGGATTACAGGCTTGAGCCACCGCGCCTGGCCGATATAATTTTTTTTAGATGGAGTCTTGCTCTGTCACCCAGGCTGGAGTGTAGTGGCACAATCTCAGCTCACTGCACCCCTCTGCGTCCCAGGTTCAAGCGATTCTCCTGCCTCAGCCTCCCGAGTAGCTGAGACTACAGGCATCTACCACCACGCCTGGCTAATTTTTGTATTTTTAGTAGAGATGGTGGGGTTCACCATGTTGGCCAGGCTGGTCTCAAACTCCTGGCCTCAAGTGATCCACCTGCCTCAGCTTCCCAAAGTGCTGGGATTACAGGCATGAGCCACTACACCCGGCCCAAATATATATTTTACAATATTATACTAGGCCTCTTCACTAGAGAGGCTCCCCTACCCTGAGCACCTAGGGACCAGGCCTGTGCTGGTCCTTCATGCTCCCTACCACAGCCTCCTGAGGTGGGAATTAGCACCCTGGGACAACTGGAACTCCAAGATTAAGTAAACCCAAACCATTTGTCTCCACCTTGTCTTTCTGCCAATGATCTTTTGGACTCACATGTAAGTTGCCCCATGTCCCTGTTAAAAGGGACAATCACAAAAGGCCACATATAGCATGATTCCATGTGTATGAAATGTCCAAAACAGGCAAATAGATAGAGACAAAAAGTAGATGAGTTGTTGCCTATAGCTGGGGGATGGTTGAGGGATGGGTGACCTAAAGGGTACAGGGTTTCTTTTTGAAGTGATGAAAATGTTCTAAAATTAATTATGAAGATGAATAGGCAACTTTGTGACTGTACTAAAAAACACTGAATTGTGTACTTTAGATGGGTGAATTGTAAATTATATGTCAATAAGGCTGTTAGAAGAAAAACTCATGATTTTGGCAGATTTTGACCCATAAGATGATCTGCCATTTGCCATATTACATGTGGATATACGTGATGTCTCTGTGTCCACTCAGGTGGGAAAGGCCTCAGAGACCCATCTGGGATCTCACCTGCCCACTCCAGCTGTGAGCATGGAAGGGAAATGAGCTATTTGGGTTGTCAAGAATGTGACAGGAAGGAATCAGCAGAGGCTCTAGGTGGAGGAAGGAAGCCTTGCACCACACCTTGCACCGCAGCCCAGATTTAGGCTCCCAGAGCTATAGGCTCACACTGGTCTGGTAGTGAAATGGTGGTGCTGTGAGGCCTCCATTTCCACAGAGAAGTCAACAGAAGATCTCTTAAAGTTGTACCTCCTCCTCTCTCAGGAGGGTGCCAGGGCCTCTGGGCAGTCTCCCTAGAGGTAAGTGTGCCTTAAGATATTAATTACCTTTGCTGTGTGGGCCTGGGATGGCCACAGCTCTTGGGCTGGTAAGCTCAGGCCACTAGCAACCTATCCAGGGCTTTGAATTTCCTACAGTGAGCCATGTAATGCTGAGAGGTGAAAATGGATGGCTGATATGGTTGCCTTGCCTAGTGGTTCTCAAAGGGTGTTCCTAGGACCAGCAATATCAGCATCACTTGGGAACTGTTCAGGAATACAAATGCTCAAGCCATCCCAGACCTATTGAATTGGAAACTCCAGGGGTAGGGCCCAGGAATCTGTGTTTTAACAAGCCATCCAGGGGAGTCTGATGGACATGAAAGTTTGAGAACCATGATATAGAATCTGAGGTCCCTGAGGCAGAGGGACACATGCTGGTTCTGGATTGCATCCCCAGCACTAGCGATGTCTGCTATAAGAGGCAATCATGAAGATTTTGTCGAATAAGTGAACGAATGAATGGTTTAGCTTATTTGTCAAGGACTACTTCTCTCTAACCAGCTGCCAACAAGAACATTTGCAAGCTGATAAAAAGAGAAGGGTGTGGGTATATCTGATCATTCACTCCAGCTTCTTGTTGGCTCCGTTTAATCTCTGAATTATTAAGCAGGACTCATGGCCCATTTCACGTTTTCTTTTTAGAGATGAGGCCCTGGTTCTTTGACAGTTTGTTTTTTTCTAACCTCCAGAAACAAAAGCACTTTCCATTTGATTTCAGAATCAAGTTCTCCCACATTCTGGCCCTGGAAGGAAAAGGAGGATGCAGCTAGAAGGATGTTTTTGCATTTTCAAGTTCAAATGTACTCAAATTATTAAACATCTGGTTCTCAGGAGAACCAAGAAATACAGGCCAAGCACTTCTTAGAAATCCTGGGGAATGGACAGGTTACACATAGCAAATAGTAGGCCCATTTCCCATTCAGTCAGCCAGGGGCCAGAGGCTGGGTGGAGCTTGGTGCCTTTTCTCCTTGGTTTTGGATTATGGGCTGACTTTCAGATTCTCTGAAACTGCCACCTCCCTCAAATTCCCCAAAGCCAGGATTCCTTTGGGCTCACACCTCCCCAAACCAGCTGCTCTGTCACCCAATGCGGTGCCCTTTCTCCTGTAACCACATACATTCTAGCTGGTGAGAGACTGGCCCCAGACAGACTGGGCACAGTGCCAGGACATTGAGGCGTCCTCTGTTTCAGGAGCTCCTGGCTGCCTGCCACTAGCCCCATCCCTCACGAGGTCACCACACTCAACTGACAGGCACTAATCACCCTCTGAGCCATCTCATCCACAATGGACATCCATCACTCTTTGTCCTTTAGAACCAGACTCCTGCAGCAGTCTAATAGAACAACCAGGCTAAGAAACTAACTGCCCCAGGCTGGGCGCTCTGGCTCACACCTGTAATCCCAGCACTTTTGGGAGGCTGAGGCGGGCAGATTGCTTGAGCTCAGGAGTTCAAGACCAGCATGGTCAACATGGCAAAGCTGGGCATGGCAATATGTGCCTATAGTCCCAGCTACTTGGGGGACTGAGGTAGGAGGACCGCTGGAGCCCCAGAAGGTGAGGCTGCAGTGAGCTGAGATTGCACCACTGCCTGGGTGACAAAGTGAGGCCCAACAACAACAACAAAAAAGAAAAAGTAACTGCCCCTTGTTTTCTGGGCTGTAGGCTCACAATGAAAAAAATGAACTATCCCTCTCCTCCTATTGGACAGCCAGGCCTCAAGTCCTAGGGCCTCAAGTCCCCTGACCAGAGAGGTGAAGGCTTTATTTTTACAAAGTGAATAAAGATCTGGTGGGATGGCTTGGAAGGAAGCTAGAGAGGGAAGCAGCTGAAGTGGAGGGAAGGATGAGGTGCGTGAGCCATCGGCCCTCTGCAGGCCTCATGACTCAGGGATCTGCACCCCAGGAGTGACACGTCCTGAAGGTCAGCGACTGTGGCACCAGGGGCAGTGGCCTGAGAACCTCTGCAAAGAAGTGTCCTAGCTTGGTCTGAAAGAGGAGGAGCCATGAGCATGAATGAGATCACAAGGGCTGTGGACAAATGGCGTGAGGAGAAGCAGCCAATGCTGGACTGGAGACGGGGGCTCTTCCCTAAGACAGTGTAAGCCTGGGCATCACATGCGTGCCTTGGGCTGAGTGGATGGAGAGGAGGGAGGAAATCCTAAACAATGACAGAGACTGATTTCCCACTAACCCTAGTGGGGGAGCAGATTAATTTGATTTGTCATTCCTCACACTTTGGGATTCTGAAGAATATTTCACCTCTCCAGTAGATTGTAAACTCCTAGAGACAAGGGACAGGTCTTTCACTTTTTACAGAATACCCCCTCCCTGGCACTTAACAGTGATAGGCACATCATGGGCGATGGATTGACTCAGAGTGTATTATCATTTCTACATGGTAATTTTCTTCTCCTCATTCTCCTCCTCCTCTTCTACGGTTCATCTTCTTGCTATTCCTATCCCTACTCCTCTTCCTCTTCTACTTCTATTGCTTTTTAAATTAACTTTTTCAGGTATAATTTGCATACAATGGAATGTATCTTTTTACTGTGCAGTTCTATTACTTTTTAGACACTCACTCCATCACAGAACCCCCATCACAATCAAGTTAGAGAACATTTCCATCACCCACTGAGTTCCCTTGACTGTCTCCTTGCAGTCAATTCCTTCTCCCACCCAAGCCTCCGGCAATTTCATGTCAATAGACCCACACAGCATGTACTCTTTTCTGTACGGCTTTCTTTGCTTAGCATGATGTTTTTGAGAAGTATCTATGTTCCTGCATGCATCAGCAGTTTGTTCATTTTTATTATTGAGTAGTAGCCCCTGTACTGAAACTGCCTTTGCAAAGACTATGACAGTGAGAGAAATATAACACAGCTGATTCCATCTTGCTTTTAGCCTTGCAGGTTGGCATCTTTGCTCATTCCTGTGCACAGGCCAAATTAACCGTGGGAGGAATTTAGTTTACAGTTTAACTTGGAAACAAAGATGGTAATAGTCTCTCCCTAAAACTAACCTCTGCCCCCTTGCTCAGGGACCAAAAACTAATGAAAAGCCATGAGATTAGGATTATGGGAGGAGACATGAACTCTGCTAAAATATAGGTATAATCCCTTCCCTCCCCTTCCCCTTCCTCTTCCCCGCCTCCACCTCTCCCTTCCACTCCCCTTCCCTTCCTTTCCTTTCTTTTTTGAAACCAGATGTCACTCTGTCACCCAGGCTGGAGTGCAGTGGTGCCATCACAACTCACTGCAGCCTCAACCTCCCAGACTTAAGCAATCCTCCTATCTCAGCCTCCTGAGTAGCTGGGAATACAGGTGTGCACCACCACACCCAGCTAATTTTTGTATTTTATGTAGAGGTGGCATCCCATCATGTTGCCCAGGTTAGTCTTGAACTCCTGTGCTCAAGCAATTCTCCCACCTCAGCCTCCCAGACTGCTGGGATTACAGGTATGAGCTATTGTGCCCAGCTATAGGTATAGTTTCTATAACTCCTTACTGCTCAGGAGTCACATGGCCAGAAGTCACAAGATTTGTGACTTCTTCATTTGCTCCAATAGATAACATCACTATTGTAGAACCTAAGATTGGTCTTCTGAGATGTTTTTCAGACTTTTCCATTCTGGAACCCAACTGATCCCACCTGGACTTGTGACTCATAACTCAACTGGTCCTGTGGCCCCCCACCCAGAGGCAGACTCAGTGCACAAGGACTGTTTTCCATACCCCTATGATAGCATCCTCAACCAATCAGCAGCACTCATTCCCTAGTCCCTCACCCACCAAACTATTCTTTAAAAACCCTAACTTCTAAGCCGTTGGGGAGACTGATTTGAGAGATAACACCAGTCCTTCCACTAGGTGGTCTTGCATTAATTAAATCCTTTCTCTACTACAATACTATGGTCTCAGTGAATTGGTTTTTTCTGTGCAGTGGGCAGGAAAAACTTGTCAGGCAATTACAGTATGACTATACCGTAGTTTGTTTATTCATTCCTCTGTTGATAGACATTTGGGTCATTTTCAGATTGGGGCCACTATAAATAATGCCATGAACATTCATGCATAAGTCTTTTCATGGGCATATGTTTCATTTCTCTTGGGTAAATACCTAGAAGTGCTAGGTTCCATGATAAGTATATATTTAACTTAACTTTCTGAGAAACTGCCAAACTATTTTCCAAAGTGGTTATACATTTTGCATTTCTACCAGCAATGTATGAGGGTTCCAGTTGTTCCACATCCTTACCAGCAAGATTGACAGTTGGTTCTGTCAATCTTTTAATTTTAGTCATTCTAGTGGTTAGGTAGTGGTATTATATGGTGGTTTTAATGTGCTTTCTTCTAATAAATAATGATGTTGAGCACCTTTCAGTATGTTTATTGATATATTTTCTTTTTTTTTGAGACGCAGTTTCACTCTTGTTACCCAGGCTGGAGTATAGTTGTGCAATCTCAGCTCACTGCAACCTCTGCCTCCCAGGCTCAACTGATTCTCTTGCCTCAGCCTCCTGAGTAGCTGGAATTACAGGCATGTACCACTATGCTCGGCTAATTTTTGTATTTTTAGTAGAGATGGACTTTCGCCATGTTGGATAGGCTGGTCTCAAACTCCTGATCTCAGGTGATCCAGCCACCTCAGCCTCCCAAAGTGCTGGGATTATAGGCATGAGCCACCACACCCGGCCTTAGGTATTCATATATTTTATTTTGTGAAGTCTGGTCAAATCTTTTGCACACATACATACATACAAAACACACACATTTAAATGAAACAAGGTCTCACTATATTGCTGAAGCTGAACTTGAACTACTGGGCTCAAGCAATCCTCCCAACTCAGCCTCCCAAGTAGCTGGGACTATAGGCATGTACCACCATACCTGGCTCTATCCTGGTTCTTTTATTTATTCTTACACAAGCAACTCTTGCTGTTGCATTCCAATAAGAAATGCAGAAAAACAGACTGGGTGCGGTGGCTCAAGCCTGTAATTCCAGCACTTTGGGAGGCCGAGACGGGCGGATCACGAGGTCAGGAGATCGAGACCATCCTGGCTAACACGGTGAAACCCCATCTCTACTAAAAAATACAAAAAAAAAAAAAAAAAAAAAAACTAGCCTGGCGAGGTGGCGGGCGCCTGTAGTCCCAGCTACTCAGGAGGCTGAGGCAGGAGAATGGCATAAACCCGGGAGGTGGAGTTTGCAGTGAGCTGAGATACAGCCACTGCACTCTAGCCTGGGCGACAGAGCGAGACTCTGTCTCAAAAAAAAAAAAAAAAAAAGAAAGAAATGCAGAAAAACAAAATGGAAACAATTAAAATCCTACCAATTGACCAACTGGCAAAAGATTTTGACATTTCTCCAAAGAAGACAAATGACCAATAAGGATATGAGAAGATGCTCATTGTCAGTCATGAGGGAAATGCAAATCAAAATGACAGTGAGATGTCACGTTACATCTTCCATTAACAGGGTTGCTATTATAAAAATACAGAAAATGGCAAGTGTTGGCAATGACGGAACACTTGTAAAATGGTACAATGTAAAATGGTACAACTACTGTGGAGAACAGTTTGAGGATTAGACAAAAAATTAAACATAGAATTACTATATGATCCTGCAATTCCACTCCTAAGTATAAACCCAAAAGAATTGAAATATATGTTCACACAAAAATTGTATTCAAATGTTTATAGGAGCATTATTCATGATAGCCAAAAAGTACACACAACTCAAATGTCCATCATCTGATGAATGACTAAACAAAATATGGCAATGTAACATTATTTGGCAATAGAAAGAAATAAAGTACTAACATGCTACAATGTGGATGAGCCTTGAAGACATTATGCTAAAAGAACTCAGACATGAAAGGTCACATATTGTATGATTCCATTTACATGAAGTGTCCAGAATAGGCAAATCTATAGAGACAGCATGTAGGTTAGTGGTTTCCAAGGATTTGGGAGAGAAGTGACTACTAATGGATATGGGGTTTCTTTTTCAGGTTATGAAAATGTTCTTTCATGATGAAAATGGAATGAGATAGTGATGATCGTTGCACAACTCTGTGAATATACTAAAAACCACTGAATTGTATACATTAAAGTGGTGAAGTTTATGTTATGTATCAACTAAAAGCACATCCTATCCACTGACCAATCATAAGCAATTAATACAAAGATAGACATTGTCTTCATTTTATGTTGCTATAACAGAATACGACAGACTGGGTAATTTATAATGAACAGAAATTTATTGGCTCACAGTTCTGGAGGCTGGGAAATCCAAGATTGAAGGGCTGGCATCTGGTGAGAGTTTTCTTGCTGCATCATCCCATAGTGGAAGGTGAGAGAGTTAGAAAGAGACAAAAAGGGATTGAACTCATCCTTCTATAAGGAATCCACTCCAATAATAATGAACCCACTCCTGTGGTAATAGCATAAATCCATTCATGAGGACAGAACCTTCATGACCTAAACACCTTTTGAAGATCCCACCCTTCGACACCTCTACGTTAGGGATTAAGTTTCTAATACATGAACTTTGGGGGATACATTCAAACCATAGCAGATATATTTCCAGGTCCATATTAAACAAATATGTACTTTTAGGTATATACTATTCATATTATTTGTTAGCCTGCATTGTCACATTTTTTGAATATCAACCCATGTCAATAAATACATATCTATATCATCTACATTTATGGCTATATTATTCCGTTATATAGTTAAAGCAATTATTTAGCCAATTTATCATTGTTAGATGTTTAGGCTATTTCTAATTTTCTGGTATTAATCAACAGCACCCTTGAATATTCCTTTTGGTTTACTTTTCTAATTATTCCCTTAAAATACGTTTCAAGAAAGAAGACTGCTGGATTTTTAAGATATTAAGAAATTGTCAAATTGGCCCCCAGAAGTATGTGTGATTTACCTGCCCACTCAGAAGAGTGAGGGAACGCAAGCCCCCAAATCATCTTCAACACTGGACATTTTAACTCATTTTCATCTTTGCTTCTTTATAGGTGGAAAAGTGGAACCACATTCCTGTTTGACTTCTGACAGCTTTTCCTGCCTGCCTTTTTCTTCCTCACCAAGATGATTGGCTGCCGTGTTGTCCCACTTTGTTTTCAAGAGCCCCCAGCCTTCCTGAGCCACCTTCTCTTTGGAGAGAGATCTGTATTTACCAAACATCTGTGTATTTATTGAATATCTGATTTATTTTATTGTATATTGAATACTTTTATATTTATTTTAAATGATTAAATATCTGTATTGTTGTGCCCTAATTTACTCTTCACAATACCCTAGGAGGTAGGTATGATACCCCTTGTACAGATAAGAAAACTGTCTCAGAGATCGTTGAAGCTATAAGTGGCAGAACCAGAGTTGAAATCCAAGGCTGCCTCATTCTAAAGTCCCCACTCTTTCCATTCAGACATGGGATCATGGCTATGGCTATTTACCTTTTTCCTGACCTTTTTTGAAATCATCCTTCCTAAAGTCTAGTGTGTAGTGACTATAAACATTTCACATATTTTTCCCTAGATATTACACGTGAGCTCACTCCTCCTTCTCAGCCAGAATTCAGTTTCAAGCAACAATTCCCTTGATGCTCCCAACATCTAAGAGGGCATTGAGACCCCAAACACAGATATCCAGTCCCTGAAGCAAGTCCATCCAGACAAGTGAGCTTTGCCTCCCAAGACAACCTGGATGACTGTCATTGGAAACCAGCTTTAGCCAAGTGCACAGAGTTGAAGGTGTCATAGAAACTGAGCACACAGAATCCACAGAAAAACAATGAGATTTCTTTTAACAGTGAGTTTTCATCTAAATGGTGCCCAAAAAATGTTGGTTTTTCTGGTGCAGTTGACAATCTTCCAGAGCAACTCAATTCAAGATCAATGTGTGTGTAGTAAGAATTTGGCTCCTAAGACTAGAATTCTTGCAAGTGAAATGAGAGCTGTGATGGCCGGTTTTCAAAGCTATTGCAGAGTAGAGGACTGAGCAGGTATAAGAGAGGTAGATTCTGGTGTGATGAACAATGTGTTCTCCTATCACAGGTTCACTTGATCTTCCAACAACATGTTAAGCCAACCTGTGTAGGTATTTTAGGCCTACTTTGTAGGTTAAGAAATTGAGGGTTAGGCCGGGCGTGGTGGCTCACGCCTGTAATCCCAGTACTTTGAGAGGCCAAGGTGGGCAGATCACCTGAGGTCAAGAGTTCAAGACCAGCCTGGCCAACATGATGAAATCCCATCTCTACTAAAAATACAAAACTAGCCAGGCATAGTGGTGCGCTCCTATAGTCCCAGCCACTTTGGAGGCTGAGGCAGGAAACTCGCTTGAGCCTAGGAGGCAGAAGTTGCAATGAGCCAAGATCGCACCATTGCACTCCAGTCTGGGCAACAAGAGTAAAACTCCTCTGTCTCAAAAAGAAAAGAAAAGAGAAGAGAAGAGAAGAGAAGAGAAGAGAAGAGAAGAGAAGAGAAGAGAAGAGAAGAGAAATTGAGAGTTAAAGCTAAAAGTGGCTTGAGATCTCCCTGCTAGTAAGTAGAGCCTAGTTAAAAGTAGCCTAAAGGCCAGACGTAGTGACTCACACCTATAATCCCAACACTTTGGGAGGCCGAGGCAGGCGGATCATGAGGTCAGGAGATCAAGACCATCTTGGTTAACAAGGTGAAACCCCATCTCTACTAAAAATACAAAAAATTAGCCAGGCATGGTGGCGGGTGCCTGTAATCCCAGCTACTTGGGAGGCTGAGACAGGAGAATGGCGTGAACCTGGGAGGCAGAGCTTGCAGTGAGCTGAGATCGTGCCACTGCACTCCAGCCTAGGTGACAGAGTGAGACTCCGTCTCAGAAAAAAAAAAAGAAAGAAAGAAAAACTAGCTTGAAATCTCCCTGCTAGTAAGAAGTAGAGCCCAGATCTCAGATCTTCCACCAACCTGGGCCTTGGCTATAGTCCCCAAGCCTGTTCTCTTCATTAACTCACTTCCTGGCCCTGGGGCCTTTAAGTTTGGAACCCTCTTCTATGTGGTCTCTTCTTAGCACATTTCACCTTGTTCTGATTATCTATTGCTGCAGAATAAACCACCCCAAGCTTAGCAACATAAAACAATCATTTTATTATGCTCCCAGATTCTGCAAGTTTGGCATTTGAACAGGGCACTCTTGGGTATCTTTTCCCTGCACCATAGTGCCTGGGGCCTCAGCTAGAAAGATGCAAACAGGTAGGGGCGAATCCAAAGGCTGGGTGCTGAAATCATCAAGAACTGCACTGTCCAGTACAGTAGCCACTAGTCACATGTGGCTATTTAAATGTGAGTTAAAGTTAAATACTATTTAAAATTTAGTTACTAGGTGGCACTGATCACATTTTAAGGCTTGCTAGTCACATGTGTCTACCATATTGGACAGTACAGATACTAAACATTTCCATCACTGTAAAAAGTTCTTTTGGAAAGCCTGCTCTGGAGGTTTCCTCACTCAAATGCCTGGCGCCTGGGCTGGCATAACTCGAAGGCTGGACTCAGCTGAGATGAGATCTTTGACTGGTTTCGGCTTCTCATACCATGGCTGCTAGAGAGAGTGTCCTAAGAGAAGCATCAGGAGAGTGAGAGTTCTAACAGATCAAAGAGGAAGCTCAAGGCTTCTTGTAATCCATCCTGGAGTCATGTGCATCCCTTCTGCCACATTCTATTGGTTACATGCCAGTAGGATTGCCAGATAAAATACAAATATTGCATGAGTATGTTAGGCTGTACTTGCATTCCTACAAAGAAATACAAAGAAAAGAGGTTTAACTGGCTTATGGTTCTGCCAGCTTTATAGGAAACAAGGTGCCAGTATCTGCTCAGCATCTGAGGAGGCCTCAGGAAGCTTTTACTCATGGTAGAAGACGAAGCAGGAGCAGACACTTCACATGGTAAAAGCAGGAGCAAGAGAGAGTGGGAGGGGAGGTGCCACACACTTTTAAATAATCAGATGTGTCAGGAACTCACTCACTATCTTGAAAATAGTACCAAGCCATGAGGGATTCATCCTCATGACCCAAATACCTCCCGTAAGGCCCCACCTCCAGCATTGCAGACTACAATTCATCATGAGATTTGAGCAGGGACAGACATCCAAAATATATCATTCTACCCCAGCCCCTCCCAAATCTTGTGTCCTCACATTGTAAAATACAATCATGCCTTCCCAATAGTTCCTCAAAGTCTTAACTCATTCTAGCACTAACTCAAAAGTCCAAAGTCCAAATTCTCATCTGAGAAAAGGCAAGTCCCTTCCATCTATGAACCTGTAAAATTAAAAACAAGTTATTTACTTCTAAGATACAATGGGGGCATAGGTATTGTGTAAATGCTCCCTTTCCAAAAGGGAGAAATCAGTCAAAAGAAAGTGGCTACAGGGCCCATGCGAGTCCAAAACCTAGCAGGGCAGTCATTAAATCTTAAGGCTCCAAAATAATCTCCTTTGACTCCATGTCCTGCATCCAAGGCACACTGGTGCAAAGGTTGGGCCCTCAAGGTCTTGGGCAGCTCTGCCTCTGTGGCTTTACAGGGTCCAGCCCCTGAAGCTGCTCTAACAGGTTGTTGAGAGCCTGCAACTTTTCCAGGTACAAGGTGCAAGCTGCTGGTGGATCTACCATTCTTGGATCTGGAGGGCAGTGGCCCCCTTCTCACAACTCCACTAAGCAGTGCCCCAATGGAGACTGTGTGGGGGCTCCAACCCCACACTGCCCTAGTAGATGTTCTCTGTGGGGCTCTGCCACTGCAGTAGGCTTCTGACTGGACAACCAGGCTTTTCCATACCTCCTCTGAAATCTAGGTAGAGGGTGCCAAGCCTCATTCACTCTTGCACTCTGTGCACCCATAGGCTTAACACCATGTGGAAGCCACCAAGGCTTATACAGACTTGTATTCTCCAAAGTGGCGGCATGAGAAGTATCTGGGGCCCTTTGAGCCAAGGCTGGAACTAGAGCAGCCAGGATGTGGAGAGGAGTGTCCCAAGGCTGCACAGAACAGCAGGGCCCTGGGCCTGGCCCTCAAAACCATTTAGTCCTCCTAGGCCTCAGGGCCTGTGATGGGAGGGGCTGCCTGAAGGTCTCTGAAATGCCTTCAAGGCCTTTTTCCCATTGTCTTGGCTATTAGCACTTGGCTCTTTTTCAGTCATGCAAATCTCTCTAGCAAGTGGTTGCTCCACAGCCTGCTTGAATTCCCCTCAGGAAAAAGCATTTTCTTTCTCTGCCACATGATCAGGCTGCAAATTTTCTAAATTTTTATGTTCTGCCTCCCTTTTAAATATAGGTTCCAACTTTAAGTCATTTACTTGCTCCTACATTGGAGTGTAGCATAGGCTGTTAGAAGCCACCAGGCTATCTCTTGAATGCTTTGCTCCTTAGAAATTTCTTCCACCAGATACCCTAAATCATCTCTCTTTAATTCAGACTTCCACACATTCCTAGGGCATGAACAGAATGCAGCCAAAGTCTTTGCTAAGGCATAACCTTTGCTTCAATTCTCAATAAGTTCCTCATTTCCATCTAAGACCTTGTCAGCCTGGATTTCACTGCCCATATCACTATCAGCATTCTGGTCACAACCATTTAACCAGTCTCTAAGAAGTTCCAAACTTTTCTTTATCTTCCTGTCTTCTTCTAAGTCCTCCAAATTCTTCCAACTTCTGCCTGTTACCCAGCTCCAAAGCTGCTTTCACATTTTCAGGTATCTTTATTGCAATGCACCACTCCCAGTACCAATTGTCTGTATTAGGCCATTCTTGCATTACTATAAAGAAATACCTGAGGCTGGGTTACTTATAAGGAAAAACGGTTTGATTGGCTCAGGGTTCTGAGGTTTTACAGGAATCATAGTTCTGGTATCTGCTTCCGGGGAGGCCTCTGGAAGCTTTATTCATGGCACAAGATGAAGCAGGAGCAGGCACTTCACATGGTAAAAGCAGGAGCAAGAGAAAGTTGGGGGGAAGTGCCACACACTTTTAAATGACCAGATCTCTTGAGAACTCACTATCACAAAGACAGCACAAACAAATGAGGGATCTGCCCCCATGACCCAAATACCTCCCACTAGGCGCCACCTCCAGCATTGTAGATTACAATTCAACATGAGACTCGGGTGGGGACAAACATCCAAACTATATTAATGAGACATATAACAAATGTCATTTGTTGTTCATCTGAAATTCAAATTCAGCTGGGCATCTTGCATTTTCATTTACTAAATCTGGTAATCTCACATGGGAGTCACTAAAGCCAGCCAGATTCAATGGGAGAATTCAATCCTCCTCTTGATGAGGGAATGACAAGGTCACATTGCAGAAAGGCATGGGGGATGGGAGACACTGTGGCCATCTTTGGAAAATATAATCTGCCACATGTTGCCAAAGAGGTCCTCATAGAGTTAAGGTTAAAGACTTTCACGGCTCTCCATTACCTAAAAGATGACATTTAAGTTTCACGGCCTGAAGAAATAGAATTGCAAGAAAAGATCTGCTTTTATCTTTTTCCTTCACTTTGAGCTTTGAGGAACTGTCCTCAGATAATAGCTCTAAATCCTATTGCCAATAGGCATTTGTCTCTGCCAACTCGGTAACCAAAATTAATTAACTACACATTAAGAAAAACAGCCTGTAATTCCAGCACTTTGGGAAGCCAAGGTGGGCAGATCACTTGAGGTCAGCAGTTCAAGACCAGCCTGGCCAACATGGTGAAACCCCGTCTCTAACAAAAATACAAAAATTAGCCAGGCACAATGGTGGGTACCTGTAATCCCAGCTACTCAGGAGGTTGAGGCAGGAGAAGCACTTGAACCTGGCAGGCGAAGGTTTCAATGAGCCGAGATTACACCCCTACACTACAGCCTGGGCAATAGAGTGAGACTGTCTCAAAAAACAAATAAAAAACAAAAAAAAACAGATACTCCACAGCACCATCATAGACAATGTTTCTTCTAAAGTAAGGCCTCCTGAAGTGACAGTGTAATGGGGACACATTGAATAGTCAGGGAACTTATGCTAGGGGCAAAAGGCTTCCCATCTGTGGCTCCCAAAGGTCTAGCTTAGCAAGAGAGACTCCTGTGCACAGCTCCCTATAATGCAACACAAGGACACACTGAAGGAATTAGCAATGTTTTGTGAAGACAGAGATTAATCCCTCTCACCAACACTGAGCATGTGTATACTTTATATAATAGTTGAAGCTATCAGCTTATTTGGAGATACAGGTGTTTATTAGCAGAATTTTCATGCTGCTAATAAAGATATACTTCCAGTTCATAGGCCTTCAAACTTAGACTGGGACTTGAACCATCAGCCTCCCACTCCTTAGTCCTTCGGACTCTGACCAGGATACATACCATCCACCACACCCCACCCTCTACCCTGTTCTTAGGTCTTTGGATTAGAACTAGGACTTATACTATTGGCTCCCCTGGTTCTCAGGCCTTTGGGCTTGGACTGGAACTGTATCACCAACTCTCTTGGTCTCTGAGACAGGAAAAACCAAATTGCTTTTCCTACCCTCACACACTCACCACTCAATACAATACTTCACTTCTAGTCACCAAAATGTGTGTCATCAGCAAACTCTCCATCAGGCACCAACTGGGTATATACAATTTAACTCAATTCTGACATTATCTACCTGGAGTTAGTGTCAGATACCCCAGGTTAAGGGCTCAGTCTCACAAGAAGTCCCAGAAGAGTGCCCCCACTTCAGATGCCAGTCACAAGTTCTCCAGGTTGTGACTATACATCTAACCAACCAGCTATAAATTGGGAGTTTTCATTAATCCCTCCTCAGGTTCAATCAATTTGTTAGCACAGCTTACAAAACTCAGGGAAACTACTTACGTTTACCCATTTATTATTTATTATAAAGGACCTTAAAAAGGATACAAAAGAACAACCAAAGAGATGCATAGGGTGAGGTGTGCGGGAAGGGGCATGGAGCTTCTGTGCCCTTGTCAGCATGCCACCCTCTGGTACCTCCATGTGTTCAGCAACCGGGAAGCTCTCTGAATCCCATAGTTCAGGGATTTTTATAGCAGCTTTATCACATGATTGATTATTGACTCAGTCTCCAGTCCTTCTCCCCTTCCCAGAGGATAGGGGTTGAAGCTGAAAGTTCCAAATTTCTAACCACAGCTTGGTCTTCTGGTGACCAGCTACCATCCAGAAGCCCACCAAGAGTTACCTCATTAGAACAAAAGATCCTCCCATCACCCAGGAATTCCAAGGGATTGGGGGCTCTGTACCAGGAGCCAGGGACAGAAAACAAATATGTATTTCTTATTTTACTACAATGTCACAATCTACAGCTTACATATGGCAGATTATGGGACTTCTCAGCCTCCATGATCACTCAAACCAATCCGTCACAATATATATCTTTCTATATATCCATATATATCATATTCGTTCAGGCCACGCGTGGCTGCTCACAACTGTAGTCCCAGCACTTTGAGAGGCTGAGACAGGCACATCACTTAAGGTCAAGGTTCAAGACCAGCCTGGCCAACATGGTAAAACCCCCATTTCTACTAAAAATACAAAAATTAGCCAGGCATGGTGGTGAGCGCCTGTGATCCCAGCTACTCAGGAGCCTGAGGCAGGAAAATTGCTTGAACCTGGGAGGCAGAGGTTGCAGTGAGCCGAGATCATGCTACTGCACTCCAACCTGGGCGACAGAGCGAGACTCTATCTCAAAAAGAAATAAATTAATTAACATATATATCATATTGGTACTGTTTCTTTGGAGAACCCTGACTAATACACACACACACACACACACACATATTGATTTATTTTCTCCATGTATTCTATATTCCCTTTAATTAGCAATGAGCATACATTACTTTTATAATAAGAAACACATGAACATTATTTCAAACCAGAAAAAAAGAAGTAACAGACTACATTTTTTTTTTTTTAAGACAGGGTCTCACTCTGTCACACAGGCTGGAGTGCAATGGCACCATCTCTGACTGCTGCAACCTCTGCCTCCGAAGTAGCTGGTACTACAGACACAAGCTACCACACCTAGCTAATTTTTGTAGAGACAAGAGTTTTACCAAGTTGGCCAGGCTGGTCTCAAGCTCCTGGGCTCAAGCTATCCACTTGCCTCGGCCTCCCAAAGTGCTGGGATTATAGGCGTGAGCCACCGCGTCCTGCTGAACAACAGACTATTGATGAAATTCCAAATTAAAGAGAACACAAACTCAAGAGGTATGAGTGCCAGTCATAGCTGATTACTTACCTAGTTGCCATTTCTTCTTTCTTGTAGGCAAAAACCTGATTTGATTCAGGGTCAGTATGCACAACTGAAAAAGATTAATCATAATTAGTCCAAAGCTCATCCTCATTGTCAGTAATTGGCTGGTCTAAGGGTAGTCACATGACTTAATTCCAGCTAGTAAAACACAAGTGGGGCCAGGCGCGGTGGCTCACGCCTGTAATCCTAGCACTCTGGGAGGCCGAGGCAGGCAGATTGCCTGAGCTCAGGGGTTCGAAACCAGCCTGGGCAACACAGTGAAACCGTCTCTATTAAAATACAAAACATGAGCCGGGCATGGTGGTGTGCACTGGTAGTCCCAGCTACTCAGGAGGCTGAGGCAGAAGTGTTACTTGAACCTGGGAGGTGGAGATTGCAATGAGCCAAGATCGCACCACTGCACTCCGGCCTGGGCCACAGAGCAAAACTCTGTCTCTAAAACAAAAAACAAACAAACAAAACCACAAGTAGACACCTACTCATGGCTGTTAGGGAAGATTTTACTCATTCGTTAAAAATAAGAAAGAATCACAAGACGAAAATGTCCACTATATCCTCCTCCTTAACCATCTTGTTAGTGTGCTGTCATATGAAGGCATTACTCAGTGCTATAGCAGCCATCTGATGACCACCAGGGAGATTTGCCAACATGCTAAGATGGCAGAAAGAAAAGTGAGAAGGCTCTTGGTCTCCAGTGACACTATTGAGCCACCTAATTAACCCCAAAACTGCCCACTACTAACCAGACTTGTTATACAAAATAACTGTGTGTGTTTGTTTTGAGACATGGTCTCACTCTGTTGCCCAAGTTGTGGTGTGATCATGGCTCACTGCAGCCTCAACCTCCTGGGCTCAAGCAATCCTCCTGCCTCAGGCTCCTGAGTAGCTGGGACCATGGGCACATGCCACCATGTATGCCTAAGTTTTCTCATTTTTTATAGAAACAAGGTCTCACTTTGTTGCTCAGGCTGGTCTCAAACTCCTGGACTCAAGCAATCCTCCTGCCTCAGCCTCCCAAAGTGCTGGGATTACAGGTATGAGCCACCATGCCCAGCCCAATAACTGTATATTGTTGAAGCTATTGTAGTTGATATTATATTACCTGCTGCCAAATACATCCCCCAAAATATTCACTATCAGGAGACAAGGTTACTAACCAAGAGTTAAGGACATGTTCAGATGGTTGAAGGCACAAGAAGAGTTAGGCATACTGAGTGGAACAGGATAGAGATGATATTCAACATATTTAACAGCTGGTCCCTCATGGGCACAAAATATTCTGAAAGGGGACCACCCCAGTCAGAATAGACCCCAGTTATAAATGATACGTCCATGCCAATGTATCCTAGCTGAATATCAGCCCTAGGGTAGTTACAAAAGACAAAACAGGAGGCTCAATTAACCCTATGTTTGGGGATAAATTTTCTTGGACCAGATTCCACCTACAATGTGTCTCTTTCGAAAGTCCTGCCTCTGCCTTCTGAAGCCATGCCTCTATCAGCTTTACGCAGATCCGTGGCTGGCCCACTGCAAAAGACAGTGCCTGGAAGTTGATAGGTTACACCCTGAACTGATATTAATGTTTTTGCTCTGGTGGTAGTGGTTTTGAACTTTCTTTTTAAATTGAAAGAGTAATACATTATCTTGGTATAAAAATACAAACTTTAAAGAGAAGCATAAAATAAAAAGTAAGTCTCCCTTCTGTCCTGGTACTCCTAGCCTCACTCCCCAGAGTTACCTTATTAACAATTTGTTGCATACACTTGCATAAATTTTCTGTATTTACACAAACGTATATATGTGTATATTTTTTAACATACACACAGCAGCCTACTTAGAAATGTTTATGTATTTTGCTATTCCTATTCACTATTTCTTTCTTTTTTTTCTTTTTTTGAGATGGAGTCTCGCTCTGTCGCCCAGGCTGGAGTGCAGTGGCGCAATCTCAGCTCACTGCAAGCTCCGCCTCCTGGGTTCACGCCATTCTCCTGCCTCAGCCTCCAGAGTAGCTGGGACTACACCCGGCTCATTTTTTGTATTTTTTAGTAAAGATGGGGTTTCACCGTGTTAACCAGTATGGTCTCGATCTCCTGACCTCATGATCCACCTGCCTCGGCCTCCCAAAGTGCTGGAATTACAGGCGTGAGCCACCACGCCTGGCCCCTATTCACTATTTCTTAGAATTTATTCCATATCTGCATATAAATCCACTTCTTTTTATTTACAACTGCATAGTATTTTACTGTATAGATGTAACATAATTTATTTAATGAGTCCTCTATTGATTAACATTTAGGGTGTTCGCTACTATAAACAATGCTGCAATAAACACCGTATCAATTAGTGTTTTAGAATGAAAATAACAGAACACCCAACTATAAGTAAACCATAAGGATTTATTATCTTACATAACAAGAGATCTACAGCTAGATGGTCCCAGGATGAGTTAATTTAGTGGTCCAACAATGTCATTAAGGGACTAAGTGTTTTCCATATTTCTCTTGCCATCTTCAGAGTGTTTGATTTTTTGCCCTGGGTTTGGAAGTAAGATGGCACGTACTGTTCCAGTCATCCCATCATGGTTCAGCTCTGTTCAAAGGCAAGAAATCAATTTCTCCTTGCACATCTCTTTTTCTCAGGGAGGAAAACTTTCCCCAGAAGCCCTGCCACAGACTTCCCTTCACAAATCATTAGCTAGAACATACCCATCCATAAACCAATCACTGTTAAAGAGGGAAATAATTACTCTTATTGGCTTAGACCAGTTAAGATTAATCCCCTGGAGCTGGGGAAGAACATGCTTCTCCTGATCACAGTGCATCCTGATACCTGAAGAAACTCAAGGTCCTATTGGCCAGAAGAAAGGATGGAATGTCTATTGGGTAGCAACCAAGAGGGTCTTCTACAAATACCATCTTTGTGTATATTTATAAGTATATGCATAGGACAAAGTCCTTGAATAGACTCGCTGGATCAAAAGAGTATGTTCATTTTAAATGTTGATAGGCATCAATGGATGAATGGTGTATTAGGTGTACATATTAGATGAATGTAGCAGTATGAAATGGTGTATTTCATACGGCTATGAAGAAATACCTGGGACTGGGTAATTTATAAAGAGAAAGAGGTTTGGCTGGGCACAGTGGCTCATGCCTGTAATCCCAGCACTTTGGGAGGCCAAGGTGGGCAGATCACCTGAGGTCAGGAGTTGGAGACCAGCCTGACCAACATGGATAAAGCTTCTCTCTACTAAAAATACAAAATTAGCTGGGTGTGGTGGTGCATGCCTGTAATCCCAGCTACTCGGGAGGCTAAGGCAGGAGAATCACTTGAACTTGGGAGGCAAAGGTTGCGGTGAGCTGAGATCGAGCCATCGCACTCCAGCCTGGGCAACAAGAGGGAAACTCCATGTCAAAACAAAAACAAAACAAAAAAAAAGAGGTTTCCAACATGGCTGGGGAGGCCTCACAATCATGGCAGAAGGTGAAGGAGGAGCAAAGACACATCTTACATGGTGGCAGGCAAGAGAACATGTGCGGGGGAAATGCTCTTTATAAAACCATCAGATCTTTTGAGACTTATTCACTATCACAAGGACAGCATGGGAAAAACCCACCCCCATGATTCAATTGCCTCCTACTGGGTCCCTTCCACAACATGTGGGGATCATGGGAGCTACAATTCAAGGTGAGATTTGGGTGGGGACACAGCCAAACCATATCAAATGGATAAACAAAATGTGGTATATACATAAAAGGGAATATTCAGCCTTAAAAAGAAGTGAAATTCAGACACATGCAAACATGGACAGACTGAAGATATTATACCAAGTGAAATAAGCCAGATACAAAAGGACAAATATTGTAAATTTCCACTTACATGAGTAAATAGTTAAGTTCAAAGAGACAGAAAGTAGAATCGTGACTGCCAATGGTTATGGGAAGAAGAAATTGAGAAGATGAAAAAGTCCTAGAGATGGATGATGGTAATAATAGCACAACAATGTGAATGTGCATACTACTATTGAACCATATGCTTAAAATGGTGAAATGGTAAATTTTAAGTTATGTATAAATTTACCACGATTAAAAAAATAATGCTGCTAGATATTGCAAAAATGTCCCAAAGAGATTTTAACATTCAACTCTCTCACCCCTAGCGGATAGGGCAGTGCCTGGGTTCCCTATAATGTTTTGACTCCAGTGCAAACTCAAGGGTCCCTAGTTGGTGACACAGAAGGTACTGATGGATATAAGAGACCAGTAGTCCCTTTATTAGATCAGTAGCAGAAAAATCTGGTTTTAGAAGTAAAAGAAGACTCTCCAGGAGGGGAGGGATGAGCAGGCAGTCTTCTTTTTATTTCTTGAGTTTCAACCATGTCTCTTTCCCTTTATTACTTCTACCCCATCATGGTGGCTCCAAGACTCTGCTGCTCCCCTTTAGCTCTGTGACTTAAGTGAGGACAATAATCTAGTCCTTTGCTTTCCCTTAAGAAAAATCATCCAAAAATTGGAAATTCAGCACAAAGATTATCACATGCCCTTTCAAAGCCACATGACTGACTATTGTATAACAACCTTCCTAAGACTCATCTGATTTTCTAAGGGATATAACTTTATTTGACCTACTTATTATTTTTTTTAATAGAGACAAGGTCTTGCTTTGTTACCGAAGCTGAAGTGCAGTGGCAAAATCATAGCTCACTGCAGTCTTGGACCTCTGGGCTCAAGTGATCCTCCCACTTTGGCCTCCCAAAGTGTTGGGATTACATGTAGGCGTGAGCCACCGTGCCTGGCCTCTTGACTTACTATTTACAGTTGATCAGACTAGGTTCTGAAAAGCTAGATTTAATCTATAAAATATTGATAAGTTTTGCAAAGTTTTTTTTTTTCTAGTGGAGAGGTAAATGATTTCTCTCTGGTAGAAAAGATAAGCTCAAAGGTTAGTTATTGCTCTGTCAGGACCTGTTTTATATCTGACTCTGCCATCTTTCTGCATTCTTCTTTTCACCGACTACATATAACCTTTGAACTGGTGTTGCCATCTTGCTGGTGTCCTCATGAGTGAGCTAAACACATCTTTGACAAGGGCTTACTTATGTTACATTCTTAACTATTTGAAAATCATATTTGACATCCATAACACAGTTGTAGCAGGCTTTCAAAAATGACTCTGCTAAATATGAAAGAATGAGAATAAACAGAAGAAATGTTAAAAGTATAAAAACAACCATCTCATCCTTCCAGCTGCCCACTCACACCCTCAGACATCTCTAAAGTTAGACCATGAAGCAGATCAGAATTTGTTTTGAAGCCATTTTGAAATCTGGGGTTTGACTTTTCCCCAGAGGATGGGCAGGACTGTCGAGGATAGCTGTGGGCATGTCCTCCCTCTTCTGGACTCCCCCTACTGCCCCCCAAACCCCCACCCCCATCCCTTACTTGGATGGGACTTGATGTCTTCCAGTGCCCAAAAGTACAACCTCACCATTACTCCTCCACGTGACTCAGATGACAGTTGGGAAATCCTCAGCCTCAGCAAGTTGCCCTTTCTGTTAACCTTTGCATCTAAATAGCTCAAGCTGTGCATTCCTGGGGTTTTGTTCTGGTGTGAGCTCCCATTCCCATTTCCTATTCCCACTGAATTCCTGTGCCTTGCACTGTGACTGTTCCCTTCTCTTGGTCCTACCACTGGACCCCAGATCCCTCTTGATTTCTTGGAGCCATAACTTGCCCAAAGCAGTTGTATGCAGTAGATCTCTATAAAGCTTTGCAGAGACGTTCTTTGCAGCACTGCACAGCCACCATTTTCACATTGACTGCTAGAATCCAGAAGCATCCTGCCGTTTTGGATGTTTTGCTGGCTCTCCCTTCTCAGGCCTCACACTGGGCTACCTGCACATTAAGTCAGCTCCTCTACCTTCCTTCCTCTAAACCAAGCTTGTCCAACTCGTGGCCCAGGATGGTTTTGAATGTGGCCCAACACAAATTCGTAAACTTTCTTTTTTTTTTTTTCTTCAAGAACCGAACAGTAGTGAAAATGTACATAAACTTTCTTAAAACATTATGTGATTTTTTGAGATTTTTTTTAAGTTCATCAGCATCATTAGTGTTAGTGTATTTTATATGTGGCCCAAGGCAATTCTTCTTCTTCCAATGTGGCCCAGAGAAGCCAAAAGATTGCAAAAGATTGCAAACCTTTCCACAGTCCCTCCCTTCTCTTCCCTGACCGTCTTTCCAGAGCTATCTCCAGGAATTCAATATTTGTCCCACCTTACTGGGCAGGACAATTCAAAATTATCTCCCAAAGGTCTCACATCCAAATACCCTCTTTCTGCAACCCATTCTGCCCCAAAGCTGAGTCTCACCATCAGCAGCCCTAGGGGCCAGCAAAGTATTTTTCTAAACTAAGAACCATTTCCCCTCAACGTAAGACATTTCTCTTAGTAAGAAGCAAAATGTTCTCCCATCACACGTGAGATAACAATACAAATACATGGCAAAATGGAGGAAGAGAAGAAGAATTTTTTTTTTTAAGTGTCACATAGCTCCCTGGGAAACTGGCTTTAATTTACCATATTTATACTCTCTCTCAGAGCCCCAAAAAGAACTGGATTAAAAGTTTCCCATGGCCAGACGCAGTGGCTTGCACCTATAACCCCAGCACTTTGGGAGGCCAAGGCAAGCGGATCACCTGAAGTCAGGAGTTTGACACCAGCCTGGCCAACATGGTGAAACTCCATCTCCACTAAAAATACAAAAATTAGCTGGGCGTGGTGGCACCCACCTGTAATCCCAGCTACTCGGGTGGCTGAGGCATAAGAATTGCTTGAACCCAGGAGGTGGAGGTTGCCGTGAGCCGAGATCACACCACTGCACTCCAGCCTGGGTGACAGAGTGAGGCTGTCTCAGAAAAAAAAAAAAAAAAAAAGAATTTCCCTCCAGGGAAGACGAGGTTTTCCCAAAGGCAAAGCAAACCTTTTTGAGACAGGTAATTTGTGTACTAGTCCACTCAAGTAGTCTGAGGGCTCTTAGCTGGGGACCCTCGGGAGACGCTGTCAGAAGCTACTGCAGTATTCAGTACTGAAGCAGCTGCACGAAACTTGCTGAGGCAGCAAAATGCCCCTGCAGTGGGTGTCAATTCATCATCCCCACTTTTCAGCCGGCAAAGAAATCCAGAAACAGTTAAGCTGCACGTTGCAATTTCTTAAAATAGAACTTCCCAGTTTTGAGTTTCATCAAGCCTTCCACTGGTTTTACAGTATTATGCATATGTCCTTCCCTCTCACATTGTTTCTCCTTTTAATTATTTTTTCTTCCCCTTTTTTTTCTTTTTCACGTCAGATGAGTAATGTACCGATGCCATAACAAGGTTTGAGGGATGCACAGCTCACCCAGGAATGCGAAAACCCAGGCATGATGCTTATGAACTACAGAAGGATCACATTGTCCCAGTGTTCACACTACTTTTAGGAGATTGCCCTCTGTGTGGAAAAGTTGGCCTAAGAAAGCTCTGTTAACTTTGTTGCTGACTTTGATAACGGAGGCCACCAGACTGTAATTAGTCCACTTGGGCGGTTGTAACAGAATACTATAGGCTGAGTGTTTAAACAGGAATTTACTTCTCATAGCTCTGGAGGCTGGAAGTCTAAGATCAAGGTGCCAGCAAGTAGGTTTCATTCTGAAGCCTCTTCTCTTGACGCACAGGCAGACATCATCTTGCTGTGGGCTCACATGACCTCTTTGTGGTAGGAGAGCAAACTCTGGTGTCTCTTCTTATAAAGACGCCAGTCTCATTATGAAGGCCCCACCGTCATGAGCTCATCTAGCCCTAATTATCTCCAAAAGAAAATACTACCGTATTGGGGGTTAGAGCTTCAACACGTGAATTTGGGGTGGGGGGTACAATTCAGTCCACAGCATAGGGTCTGTTTCCCAGTCTCAGCCTTTCAGTCAGTATCTTCAATTTCCAATCACATGATGTGAATTGACAACCAAGACCACAAGTTACGATTTAAACTCTGCAAAGTTTCCCTCTTACATTCCATTACTAGAAACAAGGAGGCATTTTACAAACTATTACCCTAGATTTTTGCAGTCCTCTTAAAATACTTTACCAGAATGGTAGATAGTACCATTCTTTTGTATTTTGAAGTTTCTGCAGCATGGTCTTCTAAAGAAAAAGAGCTTCGGGCCAGGCACAGTGGTTTATGCCTGTAATCCCAGCACTTTGGGAGACCAAGGCGGGCAGATCACCTGAGGTCAGGAGTTCGAGACCAGCCTGGCCAACATGGTGAAACCCCATCTCTACTGAAAACAGAAAAAAAAAAATTAGCAGGTGGGCCAGGTGCGGTGGCTCACGCCTGTAATCCCAGCACTTTGGGAGACCAAGGTGGGCAGATCACCTGAGGTCAGGAGTTCAAGATCAGCCTGGCCATCATAGCGAAACCCCGTCTCTACTAAAAATACAAAATATTAGCCAGGCATGGTGGTAGGCGCCCGTAATCCCAGCTACTCAGGAGGCTGAGGCAGGAGAATTGCTTGAACTCAGGAGGCAGAGGTTGCAGTGAGCCGAGATCGCGCCACTGCACTCCAGCCCAGGCGACAGTGCAAGACTCCATCTCAAAAAAAAAAAAAAAAAATTAGCCAGCCATGGTGGCGGGTGCCCATAATCCCAGCTACTCAGGAGGCTGAGGCAGGAGAATCACTTGAACCCAGGAGGCAGAGGTTGCAGTGAGCCAAGATAGTGCCATTGCACTCCAGCCTGGGCAACAGGAGCAAAAACTCAGTCTCAAAAAAAGAAAAAGAAAAAAAAAAAAAAAGAGCTTCATACTAGATTAAGGATGAAGATGACAGTAATTTCCTCTTTGTCACGATCTAAAAACATCACAAAATGCTACGTGTTAAAATACATTAAAAAGACACGACTTTCTTTCCATCCTTTGATATTTTCATTTATGAGCTATGATTCATAAGAAGGCTCTGTCACTGGAAAAGCACAAAATTCAAATTCACTATGGCATGTTTATGATTACTACTAGAAAAATATATGGCGTTGATTCTCTAGGTGATTCTTATTCCTTTGGTCTTTTTCTTCTTTCCTCTTCCCTGTGTTGTTACAGTGTTGATTGTACAATCATTTACAGAATAATAGTAAATAATGTCAGCTAACATTTGGTGAATTCTTAACATGTGCCAGCCACTTGCCAAGTGTTTTACATTCCCTCTCTCTTTTAATCCTCACGAAAGCCTCATGAGGTAGCTATTATTATCCATGAAACACAAAAAATATTAAATGTTAAGTACGTATAATTGTCTCTCTGCTCTTCACTTTCTAAGAAGGTAGATTCCTTGGAGGGTTCTTTATTTTACTTGATGGGGTGCTGCTGGGGACGGGAAGTGGAAAAGTGAAGAGAGAGAGAGAAGGCTAAATTAGAATAAAGAGATGGAGACCCAGAAGGGCTGGGGGAGGTGGGCAGATGAAGGGGTGGAAGAGGAGAGTAAGGAGAAAGTGAAGGCAAAGATGAGGAGCTGGGAGGAACCTGGCAAGGACTGGCAGGCTCAAGAGAGGGGGAAGGTGTCATGGTCACAACAGAGGGGAGGCAGATTTGGGGAAATAGTGGGATCTTTGGAGAGGATTTTTCAAAGTTCTGGTACATGAAGTATCACTTACTCTTTCTTCCATATCTCCAGGAAAATCTCAGCATTAAATCTGCCATATTTTATCTAATCCAAGCTGTGAATGACCGTAAGATAGAATCGATGGCAAGATACATCATTGTTGGTCATGGTAGTACACGCCTGTAGTGCCATTACTCGGGAGGCCGAGAGAGGATGATCTCACAAAGCCCAGGAGTTCTGGGATATAGTGTGTTATGCTGATTGGATGTCCGCATTAAGTTTGGCATCAGTATGGTCATCTCTCAGGAGCAGAGGACCACCAGGGTGTCTAAGGAGAGGGGAACCCAGATTGGAAACAGAGCAGGTCAAAATTCCCATGCTAATCAGTAGTGGGATGATGCCTGTGAATAAACAGGCATCCCAGCCTGGAAAACTCATCTCTTAAAAAAAAAAAAAAAAAGAAAGAAAGAAAAAAATACACATCACATTTTAGGAAGGAAGAAAGGTATGAAGGAAGAGAATTACCAATTACAAGTGCCCATCAGTTCAAAATGTGTCCCAATTTCAAAGAAATACAATATATTATACTTTAATCCTTTCACAGTCAGATTTATATCTTTTTGTTTTGTTTTTTAATGTGTCATTATCTGGCAAGGCCAGATCTGAGCTGCCCAGGAAGGGTCTGTTTTACTTCAGTTACACCCGTTTTACAGAGGAGAAAAAAGTAAGCTGCACCTGCCTTTTCCACGTGTGAGTGTTGGGCCCTAGAGGCTGCAAATGCTTGGTTTTACTCCTCAGCGGCCTCCACTCTGAGCTCAGTCATCCAGCTGAAAAAGACAATAGGAAGCTACTTTCTAACTAAATCTGGTATCCTTATTCAATCCTGTGGCAAATTCCTGTGATTTTGTGTTACCTTTGGCATCTTTTATTTTATTGTATTTTATTTTTGAGATGGGGTCTGGCTCTGTCACCCAGGCTGAAGTGTGGTGTGCTCCAACCGCCACCTCCCAGGTTCAAGCCATCCTCTCACCTTAGCCTCTCCAGTAGCTGGGACCACAGGCACACACAACCAGGCCCAGCTAATTTTTTGTATTTTTTGTAGAGACGGGGTTTCATCATGTTGCCTAGGCTGGTCCTGAACTCCTGCCTTCAAGTGATCCACCCACCTCGGTCTCCCCACGTGTTGAGCCTGGCTTTGACATCCATATTTAATCTTCCTCTAACACATCCAAACTCCTTGAAAAAGCTCAAATTCTCTCTCGGGGCTTTGAGATGGAAATTTGCTATCCTGTTTCCTCTAAAACTCAATAAAGGCTCTCTTTATGTGGGACAGATAAGCTTTAACATGTTCTATTTACAAGACACAGTTTGAATCCAACTATCCTTTTAAACTAGTGAATGTTATGTGTCTCATGGCTACAGTTTTCAAAATCAAAGCTACAGGGCTGGTATGGTGGCTCACGCCTGTAATCCCAGCACTTTGGGAGGCCAAGAGGGGAGGACCAATTGAGGTCAGGAGTTCGAGACCAGCCTGGCCAACATGGTGAAACCCCATCTCTACTAAAAATACAAAAATTAGCTGGGCATGGTAGTGGGCGCCTGTAGTCCCAGCTACTTGGGAGGCTGAGGCATGAGAATCACTTGAGCCTGGGAGGTGGAGGTTGCAGAGAGCCAAGATCATGCCACACTGCCCTCCAGCCTAGGTGACAGAGCAAGACTCTGTCTCACAAACTCCATTTCACACCAAACAACAACAACAACAAAAATCAAACTATAAAGGCTTTGTTTGTGTTTTTATGTATACATGTGTATGTATCTGTTTCTATATTGTCTACATGGTACCAAGTTGACTTGTAAATAAATGAATCCTCATAAATTACGTAAATAAAACGAAATGCTTTTCAAGTTCATATGACTTTTTAGTAATCTTTGGTGAATAAAAATAATATTGGTTTAAGTATATGTAATTGAATCTACTAGAAATAAGAGAAAACAATCCTGTATACTAAGTATATGAAAAAACCCAGGATGTTTTTGGTGAGAAAAGAGTTATAAAAAGGCATAAGGACATGTGTTTTCGTTTTTAAAAAATACTTTTGTCTAGTTTTGCGGTTAAAAGTTCGTTTTTTCTTTCTTTCTTTCTTTCTTTTCTTTTTCTTTTCCTTTTTTTGAGACAGGGTCTTAACTCTGTCACCCAGGCTGGAGTCCAGTGACACGTTCTCAGCTCACTGCAACCTCTGCCTCCTGACCTCAAGTGATCCTCCCACCTCAGCCTCCCAAGTAGCTGGAACTACAGGCACACATCACCACACCTGGCTAATATTTGTATTTTTTGTAGAGACAGGATATCATCATGTTTCCCAGGCTAATCTTGAACTCCTGGGCTCCAGTGATCCCCCTGCCTTGGCTTCCCAAAGTGCTGGGATTATAGGCGTGAGCCACTGTGCCCGTCCTATTTCAAAATTTTAGTGATATACATAAAATTGAGTGAATATAGAAAGTTGGGAAAAGAAAGAATATAAAAAATTTCATACCAGGTTAGGTTATAAAAGGCTTATGGAAATCTTGTGTGGTCAAAGCTAATTAAAAATAGATGAACTTATAAAATTCATAAAGATGAGCTTATAAAGTTTTATTAAATTTAGCTTTAGTATCAATACACTGAAACATGGGTAAATTTTGATTTTCTCTTTGAACAAAATTTGTGTGTACTACTAATAAAAGATAGTAAGCTGGGCATGGTGTCTCATGCCTATAATCCCTGCACTTTAGGAGGCCAAGGCAGATGGATCACCTGAGGTCAGGAGTTCAAGAACAGCCTGGCCAACAAAAACCCTGTCTCTACTAAAAATGCAAAAATGAGCTGGGCGCAGTGGCAAGTGCCTATAATCCCAGCTACTTGGGAGACTGAGGCAGGAGAATCGCTTGATCCTAGGAGGCAGAGGTTGCAGTGAGCCAAGATTGCACCACTGCACTCCAGCCTGGGCAATAGAGTAAGACTCCGTCTCAAAAAAAAAAAAAGAAAAAAAAAAAAGGAAGGAGAGAAACAGACTCTGTGTACTTTATTAGATCTTTTAGTTATTTGAATATTTGTCTCCTCTCCATCAAAAAGTAAAGATTTTTGCTTTTTAAAATCTTTTATAAATAAATTATAACTTTGGCTAAATGACTATTGTTTTACAGTGACCTGTGATCCTATTGTGATTACGTGTTTTAAACCTTTTAAACATTTCCTATTTTGATCAAGTGTTTTCAACCTTTTACACATTTCACAGGCTTCCTCAAATCAAACTTTGTATTTGAAATTAAGTGTTTTCAACCTCAAACTAACTTTGGGATGTTCAAAGGGACCCCTGAAGCATCCAAAAGAGAGGTCATAAGCAGGCCTATTGGTACATTAAATTACATGGGAAGCACTGTCAAATAAACAATGATGTTCAGCCTTTTTTTTTTTTTTTTGAGTTATATTTGTAAGAACATGTCATTAATGTGCTCCAAATTTGTATGCAAATCCTAAAAATCTGACATGCTATCAACTCATCATTATGGCGATTATGTAAAATTGTTGTAGACCACAGAAAATAACTAAGTTTTAAAAATCAATTGTTTATTTAAGTATGGCCATTTTAAGTCCTGTTGTCCACAGTTAATTGCTTTACTTTGATTTTTTTTCTGAAAGCTCTTTGCAAATCCTAGATGTTGTATCTTCGAGGAGGTTTATGGAAAGGATGGAAAGAACTCGGACAAATACAGGTTTCTGACAACATTGAGATCATACCATTGGACTAGGCAAAAAGTTTCAAAACACTAAAAAACAAAACAAAACTAGAAAACCTGGACTCATAAAACCGCCCACCTAACATCAAGCAGAACGAGAATTAATTAGATGGGACTGAACTGGTAGAAGACTGAAATGATTTTTTAGGACATCTTTTTGTTTGTCATATTGCTGATTTTTTATGTTTTGTTTTCCAGAATTAAGAAAACTTTTTTCTTCTTATTTCAGGATATTTATAGCTTACAGCAATTGATTGTTTTCCAGAATTAAGAAAACTGTTTTCTTCTTATTTAAGGCTATTTATAGCTTACAGCAATTGAGTAAAGTGTACTTTCATAATAGATTTAAAACATTTACCTCTCTACCTAATCTCTCTAGAATTTGGAAACTATTTGTGAATATTCTTATTTTATGACAGTATAGTTATTTGCATAAGTTCAGTAAGATTGTTTTCATCTGCCACAAAACATAATTGGAAAAACTGGTTATTTTACCAAGGCTTTAACTAGAATATCATATTTTGAGACATGACTAGACTGCTTTGAGGGACTGAGGTTGACTTGTATGGAGCCAATAAAAAGCCCCTTGGAAAGACTGGCCTGGTACTTTGTCTACGCAGTACTCTAATAAGGTTCCTAACCTAGAAGTAAGTAAAGAATGTCACTTTCTTTTTTTTTGTTGTTTTTTTTTGTTTTTTTTTTGTTGTTGTTGTCCCAGATTTATTGAAAATAATATAGCACTGCAGAAAAAATTCAAACAGGTCCCCGAGGCGTTTTGAAATTCATCCCAACTGTAGGTTGAGTGACCTGCAGGTTGGACAGACCGCCGAAGTCCAAAAGCTTCAGCATTTCCTTAGTGTCAGGATCTACTTCAATTATCTCCTGATCCAGGGCTGAGACCTCAGGAACGTAATTGTCTCTCCTTTCTCTCTCCTCCTCCTGCAGCTTGATGGAGATACCTCTTACAGGGCCTCTCTGAATCCGCTTCATCAGATGGGTGACATAGCCTGCTATCTTGTTGCGGAGCTTCTTGCTGGGGATAATGGCGATCTCCTCGCACACGCGCTTGTTCGTGTGGAAGTCGTTGCCCAGGCGCGTGTAGTACTTCTCTATGATGACCCGGGCCGCCTTCTTCACGGTTTTGGTGCGAACGCGGCCCATGTTGGCGGGTCCTTGGTAAAGAGCGAATGTCACTTTCTGACAGGCCTAGGAACCTCAAGTTATTTGGGGGACCTCTGGAAGAGTGAAATTCACTCAATTTGTATTGGTCTTACAGTCTTTGGCGTAACTCCTAAGCCTCAAGTGGCTTTTAAAAGACTAATTTGACATTTCTTATGAAGTTTCAGCAAAGCCAACTTAACAACAGTCTATATGATGAATCACTATCATTATTGCATTTTATGCACATAACCAGGCCAAGTAAATAACACTAAACTTATTTTATAAGCAAATTAGTCTTGCTATAAATATCTTTGGTAAAAATTAGAAAATGGCGAGAGAAAGCTTACGTTTCGGAACAAAACTATAGTGCACTAGATTCTAGCCCTGTCCATTTGTTTTTGAGGGGTTTGTTGTTGTTGTTGTTATCTGGGCTGAATCCAGAATTTTAGTTTTCTCCAGTATCTGGCTGCAGCTCTCCAGACTAATCTTTCCAATTGTTCTCCCATCCTTCCGACTTGGAATCACTAGAAATTAAAATCATCTTTTCCCTAATGGCATACAAGCTGAGGCTAGTCAGCCTGGCTTTGAAGAAAAATCATCACAGCAGCTTATATTTGGACAAATGTTGCATACGCAAACTGCAAACCAGAAAAATCTGTGAGATTGCCACTAATCTTTGTGACGGACTGCCCTCCAAACTCTGGAAAAACTAGTTTATAGACTACTCCAGACATTAACCTTTGTTCTTCTTTTTCCACAGAACTGCCTCTTATTAATGACCTGTTTGGCTTCATCATATAGAGGCATAGCTTTGACAACCCATCTGCAACGCCATCTTCTAGAATGATATACCATAGCTTAATTGGACTGGCCTATTCCCTGAAATGTGAGACTGGTTTAATTGCGTGTGGGAGAAAGTGCTTAGGTTTGTTCTTTTCTACGTGCTTATTCTCATCCTAATCTGTGTTATTTTCTCCCTTTGCAAATTCCTTGCCACTCAGTTACTAACCTGATTTCTCTCTCCATAACTACCAATCCTATTTTAATAGGTAAAACTTCCTGAAAATAAAGTTTCAAACGGGAGACTAAAAGAAACCAAACATATTTCCATATTTCACCCCAAAATATATTTCTTTTTTTTTTTTTTTTGAGACGAAGTCTTGCCCTGTGGCCCAGGCTGGAGTGTAATGGTGCAATCTTGGCTCACTGCAACCTCCACCTCCCAGGTTCAAGTGACTCCTGCCTCAGCCTCCCGAGTAGCTGGGATTATAGGCATGAGCCACCACGCCTGACTAATTTTTTGTATCTTTAGTAGAGACGGGGTTTCACCATGTTGGGCAGACTGGTGACTCCTGACCTTGCGATCTGCCTGCCTCAGCCTCCCAAAGTGATTGGATTACAGGCATGAGCCACCGCGCCTGGCCCCAAAATATACTTCTTTGACGTATTTTGAGATGGCTATTCAGAGGACCTGCAGAAAGGAATAGCCCTGAAAAGCTGCCTTTTGTAGGAGAGATTTGCATTTATAGAGAAAAATCTAGGTTAGTGAAATGAGCAGTCATGCTTCCTCTGAGTGCCTCCACCCATCCTTTGTCCAGATCTAGAAAAGATTATGTCCACCACAGACTACCATCTATCCTTTCTGAGGGCAGCTCTGAGACTGTATTAGTCCATTTTCATACTGCTATAAAGAACTGCCTGAGACTGGGTAATTTATAAAGAAAAGAGGTTTAATTGCCTCACAGTTCCACATGTCTCGGGAGGCCTCAGGAAACTTATAATCATGGCAGAAGGTGAAGGAGAAGCAAAGACTTTCTTCACATGGTGGCAGGAAAGAGAGACCGAGCAAGAGCAGGGAAAAGTGCCTTATAAAACCAACAGATCTCATGAGAACTCACTCACTGTCATGAGAATGGCATAACGGAAAATGCCCCCATGATCCAATCACCTCCCACCTGGTTCCTCCCTCGACATGTGGGGATTATGGGGATAAACTATTCAAGATGAGATTTGGGTAGGGACACAGAGCTAAACCACATCAGAGACGACCTGAGATACTTCCATCTGCATAATGAGACAGCCTTTGCTTGACATTCCTCTTCCATAACCTGTGCTGTCACCTCCCACAGAGCCCAGAGAAACTTGGTCCCAGGCCACTGGTCTTTGGACTCATTCATTTTTCCTGAAAATCATTTACTGCCCCTCAGAAGAATTGTCTCCCCACTCACTTATGAAGAAGGGTACACAAGCTTCTGTACCCTACTGGGTTATTGGATAATCATTCTCTCCTGTGATTCCTTGGTGCTATGCATATTAAAAAAAATTTTAATATGCCCTTTCTCCTGTTAATCTGCTTTTTGTCAGCTGATTTTCTGCGAATCTTCAGAGGGTGAAGGATAAGTTTTGCCTTGGCCCCTACAAGAACAATCCTTCAACTATTTTTGTAATTTATGATGTTGACTTTTTGAAGAATTCAAGCCATTTGTCTTCTAAAATGTCACATTGTCTCTATGTGTGTCTGTGTGTGTGTTTATGCCTTCTGTTTTGTTTTGTTTTGTTTTGGACGGAGTCTCACTCTGTCACACAGGCTGGAGTGCAGGGGTACGATCTCGGCTCACTGCAACCTCCGCCTCCCAGGTTTAAGTGATTCTCCTGCCTCAGCCTCACTAGTAGCTGGGATTACAGGCATGCACCACCACACCGGGCTAATTTTTAGTAGAGATGGGGTTTCACCATGTTGGCCAGGCTGGTCTTGAACTCCTAGCCCCAGGTGATCTACCCGCCTTGGCCTCAGCCAAAGTGCTGGGATTACAGGCGTGAGCCACAGCACCCGGCTTGTTTTGTTTCTTAACGCATCATTAATCATTAAGGCCAAATCTGAGCAGCCTAGGAAAGCTCTCTTATATCTGAGTACACACATTTTACAGAAAAGAAAACTGAGTCTCAGAGAAGCTAAGTTACTTACCTCTGGGCTCACAGCTAATATATGGAGAGCCAAGATTCTAACCCAAGTAAGCTTGATTCAGCTTGTGTATGTGTGATGCAATTTACTTTGTTCCTTTATCACCTGTGCTTCCTATTAAATTGAGGTTGGGGCTGGGCATGGTGGCTCGTGCCTGTAGTCCCAGTTACTTGGGAGGCTGAGGTGGGGAAGACATTGGGAGGCTGAGGTGGGGAGGCTTCAGTCTGGGAAGATCATTAGTGCCATGATTGTGCTACTGCACTCCAGCCTGGGCAACAGAGTGAGACCTTGTCTGAAAAATATAATAATGAATAAATAAATTAAATAAATAAAGGTTGGATGATTCAGGTTAAGCCATTTTGGTAAAATGATTTCATAGGTGATGCTTTATACTTCCTAGGGCATACCATGTCATGTCAGGTGTCCCACTCTTAGTGACCTACATTTGATTGCATGGTTAAAGTTCTGATCACCAGATATCTCCCGTTGCAATTAACAGGTAACTCATGGAGTGACATGTTGGCACCATGCAAATATCCTGTTCTGCCTTGTTCATTTTTGCAGCCCTCAGTTCCCAGCAGAGGGCATACCCAGTAGACCAATGACTTCTACCTTGGCAAACTATGATTGAGCACAAGCACCCAAACCTCACCAAGATACTTTCTCTAATGAATTATTCTGGAGAAATGGAGGCCCTGCAGGCCTGAGAGAAGGCAGGAGAGATCCCTGGGCAGGTGCCGAGGGCTAACACAGCTTCTCCTGCCAATGCCTCAGGCTAAGTTCCCAGACACACTCTAAGTGCTTGGAAGGAGCTGCCTCCTTTTAGAGATTGCTGGGGGAGGCTACCCACAGCTTGGTAAAGTCAGAAAAACAAAAACTTAAAAAGCTGTCATTTCAAAGCTGGGAACAGTTTTCTGTTTTGCAATAAACCAAAGACTCAATCTTCCTTTGTACTTGGAAAAACACCTGCCTGGTTCATTAATTTTATGCAAATATTAAGCAGGATATGTTTGAGCTAAATTGCTTTCTATAATAATGTAATAGGGTGCCTATGCTTTGCAGAGTCACATCTCTTCAGAATTTGTTTCCTTAGGCAGTGATTTTTGTTTTGGGTGTGTGTGGGTGTTGGGGGTGGGGGTTGTGCGTGTTGCCTAAATATGGTTTGAAAATTCTCTGTGCTTGAAAACTCATGCAAGTTCTGGTACAGATGGACAACAGGGGCGCCTGTACATAGTCTCACTGGTATCACAGGGGCACCATATCTGGAAGCTTTTTCAAACTAAGTGGAAGAATCCAAGCAGACTGGTTCCTGAGTTATCTGAGTCCAAACTCTGGGCATTCCCAGAACCCCTGAAGGGACATACCCAGTGGTGGCTTAAGGCCATCTTAGCTGGCTACTGAAGTGAAATGTGACCTCATTGTGATACCAGTTGGATGTAGCATACAAAGTGTTGTTACACCACGATGCCTGCATAATGCTCCTGCTCTGAGAAAGCAGTGTGAGTGTTGACAGTCTGGACACGGAGGTAAAAGACACAGAAAGAGGGGCATCCCCGTCCCCGGCTCTTACCTGGCAGCTTTGAGAGAGATAATGAGAGGGGATATGTTGAGACCAGATCCTTTCCAATTTTAAACTGGCTAAGACTCTTCTTTGGCCAGGCCTGGAGGGTGGCTATCTATGCCGTGTCATTAAAAATGGACCAGTGCCAGTTCTGTCACCTGCTGACCTGGATCCATCATTCATGGGTCAGAATTGGGCCACACTGAAGTGGATCTCTTCACTGGGTTGAACACATTATCCGAAGTTTCTTGATTCCTTAAATTCCTAAATACTGTAAACCTCTTGGCAATAAAGTTCGGGAACAGCCCACCATTCTCCACTTATTATTATTATTATTTTTTTAGACAGAGTCTCGCTCTGTCACCCAGGCTGGAGTGCAATGGCTCAATCTCGGCTCACTGCAACCTCCACCTCCCGGGTTCAAGTGATTCTCCTGCCTCAGCCTTCTGAGTAGCTGGGACTACAGGTACGCACCACCATGCCCAGATAATTTTTGTATTTTTAGTAGAGACAGGGTTTGACCATTTTTGCTAGGATGGTTTCGATCTCCCGACCTCGTGATCCGTCCATCTCGGCCTCCCAAAGTGCTGGGATTACAGGTGTGAGCCACCACGCCCGGCCCCACTTATCTCAAACTAACCATAAGCCCCTTCCCAAGTCACCAGGGGCAATGCAGCCTGAGGATGCGCCCTCTTTGCAGTCTTGAGTCGTATTGAGACAGATTATCTGTGGAGAGTGGAGAGCGAGCAGGTGTGATTAAAGCGCAGGGCCTGGTCTGCCAAGGTGGCTCCCACCTATAATCCCAATGCTTTGGGAGGCAGAAGTGGATAGATCGCTTGAACAGAGCAGTTTAAAATCAGCCTGCACAACACAGGAACAGCTTATCTTTACAAAAATAAAAAAATTAGCCAGGCATGGTGTCACACGCCTATAGACAGTCCCAGCTACTCAGGAGGCTGAGGTGGGAGGTTAGCTTGAGTCCAGGAGTTTGAGGCAGCAGTGAGCCATGATTGTGCCACTGGACTCCAGCCTGGGTGACAGAGTGAGGCCCTGTTTCGGGGGGAGAAAAATGCACAGGGCCTAAGACCTCAAAATCTTAAGCCCCACCTCCACCCCATTAACTCCATCCACAAATGTTTACTTCTCCAAATAGCCAAATAATCAGTGAGTGCTGAGCCTTCAAATTGATCCTGATTTCATCGTAGATGCCAAGCATTCTTCAGGATTGAGGTTTGAGATTGCGCACATTTTCTAGTTTTGTAGAAGATTGGGTTTTCTACATATTTTCCTCAAAATTTTTTTGATTTTGGAGTGAGATCAAAATAACTTTTTAGAGACTTTTTGTCGTCTTTTTCTCCATCTTCAGTTGTTTTGTTCAATTGTTTCCAATTCTTGCCCTTTTGTGAAAAGTTTTTGAAATGACTAATTGTCTTTCAATTGATCTTTAATTGCCTCCCACCAATTTTGATAAAAAGTATTCTCATTGTCATTAATTTTCTAAGTACTTTGTAACTGTAGTTTTGATTATCTATTTAACCCAAAAGTTATTTAAAGGGTGTTTTTAGTTTTCTAAGAGAGTAGGAGTGGGTTTTGTTTTTTGTTTTGTTTTGTTTTTTGGCTATTCTACTGGTTGTTCTCTTTTAACTTTACTGTATCATGGTGTAATGGAGTCCCTGTAATTTGTTTTTGTAATTTGTTTCAGTTTTCTTGATAGCTTGATGATACAATCAAGCAATTCAGATTTCTTTCTTTCTTTCTTTCTTTCTTTTTTTTTTTTTTTTTTTTGAGACGGAGTTTCGCTCTGTTGCCCAGGCTGGAGTGCAGTGGCGTGGTCTCGGCTCACTGCAAGCTCTGCCTCCCGAGTTCACGCCATTCTCCTGCCTCAGCCTCCCAAGTAGCTGGGACTATAGGCACCCGGCACCACGCCCAGCTAATTTTTTGTATATTTAGTAGAGACAGGGTTTCACCGTGTTAGTAAGGATGGTCTCGATCTCCTGACCTCATGATCTGCCCACCTCGGCCTCCCAAAGTGCTGGGATTTCAGGCGTGAGCCACCGCGCCCGGCAAGACTCCTCATCTCTAAAAAGCAAACCAAAAAAAGCCTTTTCCAATAATTGTATACATTCTTCTTTGATACTAAACTTCTAAGTGCAAGTGGTAGTTTCTTAAAAGTTATTTGCAATGGGGAATCTGAAACCTAACAATGAATATTTTGTATACTGTTATTGTGAAATCTATTGGTCTCACTCTGCTGCCCAGGACAGAGTGCAGTGCTGCAATCACGGCTCACTGCAGGCTCCAACTCCTGGGATCAAGCGATCCCTCTGCCTCAGCCTCCCAAACAGCTGGGACAACGAACGGGTACTTGCCACCACGACTGGCTAATTTTTCAAATTTTTGTAGAGATGGGCAGGGCAGGGCAGAGATCTCTTTTTCGTTACCCAGGCTGATCTGAAACTCCTAGCCTCAAGCAATCCTCCTGCCTCAGCCTTCCAGAGAGCTGGGATTACAGGCGGTGATTCCTCCCCAGGCCTGTTTGTTTGTATGTTGATTTCCCCATAGTGTGATTGTAAATTTGTGAATATATATTTCTATCATTTTGCTTTATATGTCTTGAATATATGTTGTTAGAAACCTAAGTGTTTATGGAAATTTGTTATCATCTTCATGGATAGTATTTTTTACCAATATACAACATCCCTCTTTGTTAATTGTATGTTTTTGCCTTGAGATTATTTATCTGATAGTAACATTGCTATACTTTCACATTCACCTGCTATGTTTTTCTCTTTTAATTAAAATTTGTTCTTATGAAAGTAATACATATACATAGTTTTGCTTTGTTTTTAAGTATAGTAATAATACTATAAGACCTCCAACAAAAAACAGCAGGACCTGCCCTATCACTCTCTACCAACCAACCCCATTCTCAGAGGCAACCACCCAAATGTTTGTATTTATTCTACATACCTAAATAACACGCATATACCTTCACTGACTATATATACTTCAGTTTTTCTCCTTGGAACTGACTTCTTCATAATGCTTGTTGTCTCATTAGTGAGCTAAATGACAAATAATATTGAGCATCTCTTCTTGTGCTTATGTGCCATCCATATATCCTGTTTGGTGAGGGGTCTATTCAGATTTTTCCATTTAGTTACTTATTTATAAGATGGAGTCTCGCTCTGTCTCCCAGGCTAGAGTGCAGTGGTGTGATCTTGGCTCGCTGCAACCTCCACCTCCCAGGTTCAAGAGATTCTCCTGCCTCCGCCTTCTGAGTAGCTGTAACTACAGGTGCGTGCAACCATGCCCAGCTAATTTTTGTATTTTCAGTAGAGACAAGGTTTCACCATGTTGGCAAGGCTGGTCTTGAACTGCCGACCTCAGGTGATCCACCCGCCTAGGCCTCCCAAAGTGCTGGGATTACAGGCATAAGCCACCGTGCACAGCCTAAATTTTTCCCATTTTAAATTTGGGTATTTTATTTTCTTGTTGTTGAGCTTTGCGAGTTCATTATATATTCTAGATACAAGTCCTTTATTAGAAATATGGCTTGCAGGCTGGGCATGGTGGTTCATGCCTGTAATCCCAGCACTTTGGGAGGCCGAGGCAGGCGGATCACCTGAGGTCAGGAATTCGAGACTAGCCTGATCAACATGGAGAAACCCCATCTCTGCTAAAAATACAAAATTAGCCAGGTGTGGTGGCACACGCCTGTAATCCCAGCTACTCAGGATATACCTCCTTTGGGGCTTTTTATTTATTTATTTTAGGACAGGGTCTCACTCTGTCCCCCAGGCTGGAGTGCAATGGCACCATCACAGTTCACTGTACCCTCCATCTCTTGGGCTCAAGAGATGGAGGCTGCGGTGAGCCGAGATTGCGCCATTGCACTCCAGCCTGGGCAACAAGAGCGAAATTCCATTTCAAAAAAAAAAGAAAGAAAAGAAATATGGTTTGCAAAGATTGTGTCTCAGTCTATAGCTTGTCTTTGTTCTTTTAACAGCGTGTCAAAGAGCCAAAGTGTTTCCTTTTTGTTGTTTTCTGAGGTTCATTGAAAATTACTGACATGAAGCTGATTGATAAATAGGAGAAAAGGCACACAAATTTATTTAGCATGTATACACAGGAGCCTTCAGAATGAAGACCGAAAGATACAGGGGAAAATGTTCATCTTAATATTTAGGTTCAACAAAGTGTAGACAGCTGTGAGGAAGTATGATTGAACAAAAAGAATATGATCTAACGCTAATAGGCTGAGTTAGGGAAACCCAGTAGCGCCTGTCTGTCTACATTTTCTTGGGCTCTCTGAGCATGCATTCCTTCCTCTCTGGGATGGGGCGGGGGGCGGTCTTATGAGCTATAGTCAAACAAGGTAGGCCAGATAGTTTCTTTATGACCAGCTTTTACACAGAAAGGTGGATGGAAAATGAGAGTATATTTTTAGGTTTTATGAGTAGCTTTGGGGAGAAGAGGTTCTGGTTTCTACCACCTGCTTTAGGGAAGAGATTTCTAGTTTCTATGGCTAGCCTCGGGAAAGAATGGGACTGAGAGATAAGAGGGAAGAAGAAGGTCAGAGAAAAACTTTTGCTTCTGAGGCTGCTGCTGAGGTCTACACTTTGGGGTATTGTTTTCTGAGCCCCAACAGATGAAATTCAATTTATCAATTTACTCTTTGATAGATTGTTCTTTTTGTACTGTTTCTAAGAAATCTTTGTCTAACTCGAGGTCAAAAAGGTTTTCTTCTATGTTTTCTTCTAGAAGTTGATTCATAATCTTGGGTTTTACATTGACGTCTATGATTCATTTTGAGTTAATTTTGATACATGGTGCAATGTATGGGTTGAAGTTAATTTTTTCTGCCTTATGAATATCCAATTGTTCCAGCACCATTTGTTGAAAAGATGATGCTTTCTCTACTGAATTGCCTTTGTATCTTCATTGAAAATCCATTTCCAGTCTCTCTGTTCTATTCCATTGATCTATTTTCTTCCTTAACATTGGTATCACACTGTCTTGATTATTGCAGTTGCATAAGAAGTCAAAATTGAAAATAGTATTCAGCCATAACAAAGAATGAGATCCTGTCATTTGCGGCAACATGGATGGAACTGGAGATCATTATGTTAAGTGACATAAGCCAAGCACAGTAAGGCAAATATCGAATGTTCTCACTCATACTTGGAAGCTAAAAAAGTGGATCTCATGGAGACAGCAGACTGATGGTGACCAGAGGCTGAGAGGATGGGAAGGGAGGGATGAAGGGAGATTGATTGATGGGTACAAAAATACAGTAAGATAGAAGGAATAAGATCTAGTGTTCAATAGTTCCCTAGGGTGATTATAGTTAACAATAATGTATATTTCAAGATAGCTAGAATAATGAATATTCTCAACTTAAAGAAAAGATACATGTTTGAGGTGATGGATATCTCAATTGCCCCATCTGATCACTACACATTGTATGCATGTAACAAAATGACGTGTACCCCCCAAATACATACAACTATTATATATTGATTTTTAAAAATATATATTTAGTATTTTTATTTCATCTTTTCAAGGATCATATATTTTCATGTCATTCTTTTTTTTTTTTTACTTTTTATTATTACATACCAAATTTTTAAAAAATAAGTCTTGAAATTGGGTAGTGTTAGTCCTTCAACTTTGTTCTTCTAAAACGGTTCTTACTATTCTAGGTCATTTGAATTTCCATGTAAATTTTAGATTCAGTTTGTAATTGTCTGCAAAAAAGCCTCTTGGGATTGTATTCATAATTGCACTGAATCTATGGATCAATTTGATCTTTCCATTCATTTAGGTCATTTAAAATTTGGCTCATCAGGTCGGGCGCGGTGGCTCTTTCCTGTAATTCCAGCACTTCAGGAGGCAAAGGCAGGCAGATCACTTGAGGTCGAGAGTTTAAGACCAGCTTGGCCAATATGGTAAAACCACATCTCTACTAAAAATACAAAAATTAGCCAGATGTGGTGGCGGGTGCCTGTAATCCCAGCTACTCAGGAGGCTGAGGCAGGAGAAGCACTTGAACCTGGGAGGCAGAGGTTGCAATGAGCCAAGTTCATGCCACTGCATTGCAGCCTGTAAGACAGTGAGACTCTCTCTCCAAAAAATAAAAATAAAAAATAAAATAAAATAAAATTTTGCTCATCAGTGTTGTGTAGTTTTCACTGTACAGGTCTTCTTATATCTTTTGATAAATATATCCATAAGTATTTTTTTGATGTTACTATTAGTGGCATATTTTAAAATTTTTGTTTATTTCCAGTGGCTTATTGTTCATACCCAGAAAAGTAATTTGTTTTTGTTTTTGTTTTTTATTGAGGAGTCTCACTCTGTCACCAGGCTGGAGTGCAGTGGCACCATCTTGGCTCACTGCAACCTCCACCTCCCAGTCAAGCAATTCTCCTGCCTCAGCCTCTCGAGTAGCTGGGACTACAGGAACATGCTGCCACGCCTGGTTAATTTTTTTTTTTTTTTCTTTTTTTTTAGTAGAGACAGGGTTTCACCACTTTGCCCAGGCTGGTCTCGAACTCCTGAGCTCAGGCAATCCGCCCACCTCGGCCTCCCAAAGTGCTAGGATTACAGGCGTGAACCACCATGCCTAGCCAGTTTATTTTAATATATTAGTCTTGTATCTTGTAATGTTCCTAAACTCATTCATTAGTTCTAGTAGTGTTTTGTTTTGTTCATTTATTTATTTATTTATTTATTGAGACGAAGTCTCACTCTGTCACCCAGGCTGGAGTACAGTGGCACGATCTCAGCTCACTGCAACCTCCGCTTCCCAGCTTCAAACGATTCTCCTGCCTCAGCCTCCCGAGTAGCTGGGAGTACAGGTGTGTGCCGCCAAGCCCAGCTAATTTTTACATTTTTAATAGAGAAGGGGTTTCACCATGTTGGTCAGGCTAGTCTCAACCTCCTGACCTCGTGATCTGCCCACTTCAGCCTCCCAAAGTACAGGGATTACAGGGGTGAGCCACTGCACCTGGCCCAGTTCTAGTAGCTTTTAATAGATTTGTCAGCTTTCTGTATAGATGCTCATGTTGTCTGCAAATAGACAGTTTTATTTTTCTTTCTTTCATTGTTTTTTTTTGAGACAAGGTCTTGCTCTGTCACCCTGGCTGAAATGCAGTGGTGTGAACACAGCTCACTGCAGCCTCAACCTCCTGGGCTCAAGTGATCCTCTTGCCCCAGCTTCCTGAGTAGCTTGGACCACAGGCGCACAACACCAGCCTGACTTTTTAATTTTTTATAAAGACAAGTTCTCACCGTGTTGCCTAGGCTGGTCTCAAACTCCTGGGCTCAATTGATCCTCCCGCCTTGGCCTCCCAAAGTGCTGGGATTACAGGAATAAGCTACCGCACCCAGCCTACTTTTTCTTTTATCAGATGGCTATCTTTTGTTTCTTTTGTTTCTTTTTCTTGCCTAACCCCACTATCTGGAAACCTCAATACAATGTTGCCTAGAAGAGGTGAGATCTCACATCCTTGTCTTATTCCTAAGCATGGGAGGAAATCATCAGTCTATCACCATTAGGTATAATTTTGGCTGCGGGTTTTTCATACACGTCCTTCACCAGTCAGGTTGAAGATGTTCCCTTCTAGTTATTCTTTACCAAAAGAGTGAATGCTGGATTTTTGTCAATGTGTTTTCTGTATCGATTGAGGTTATCATCTAGGTTTTCTGTTTTGTTAAAATGACTATATTGATTCAGTTATTTTTACTTTTTTCAGACATGAGGCCTTGCTGTGTTGCCCAGGTTGGAGTGCAGTGGCTATTCTACGGCATGATTACAGTGCACTGCAGCCAGCAAACTCCCGGCCTCAAGCCATCCTTCCACCTCAGCCTCCCAAGTAGCTAGGACTAGAGGTGCACGCCACCACACCCAGCTCGATTCTTTTTTTTTAATTTGGAAAAATTTCTGGAAGATTGATTCATTTTTGAATGTTGAACCAACTTGGCAACACTGGGATAAATCCCCTCTCTATTTATGATTGAATTCACTTTGCTAAAATTTTGTTTAAATTTGTTGGTCATTACGAGTATTGGTCTGTAGTTTTGTTATAATGTCTTTATCTGACTTTAATATTAGAGTAATGCTGGGCTCATAAAATGAGCTGGAAATTGTACCCTTCTCTTCAATTTTATGGAATAATGTATGTGGAATTGGTATTATTTCTTCTATAAATGTTTGGTAGAATTCATGACTGAAGCCACGTGGGCCTAGATCTGTCTTATTGGGAAGGTTTTTAACTACACATTCAACTTCTTTAGCAGATGCAGAACTATTCAGGTAATCTACTTCTTGAGAGAACTTTGGTAGTTTGTGTCTTTCAAGGAATTTGTCCATTTTGTCTGGGTTGTCAAACTTATTGGCATAAAGTTGTTCACAATTGTGTAGGGGAAACTCTATCCGTGCTTTCTTTTGCTCTCACACCATGACAGTCATCAACACAGAAGCCTTCGGTGACCAAATGTGTGGGGGTTTTCCTCCACACACCAAGCAGCAGACACCAGCCGGGTGTCCTCGAATCTAGTTCTGACACCATCTACCTGGAGATAGTGTCAGATCCCACAGGTTGGGGGTTCAGTCCCACACTCTCAGACACCAGTCATAAATCCAGGCCTCTGGAACTTCTGACTGGCTTCAAGTCAGGGTTCCAGTGACCCCCTCTTTGGGTTTGACTAATTTGCTGGAGTGGCCCACAAAACTCAGGGAAACACTTACTTGGTTTACCAGTTTATTATAAAGCATAAGGCACAGGATACAGATGAAGAAACGCGTAGGGTGAGGTATGAGGAAAGGGGTGTGGAGCTTCCATGCCCTCCCTGGGTGCCACTGTGCAGGAACCTCCACATGTTCAGCGATCTGGAAGCTCCCTGAACCCTGTCCTCTCGGTTTGTAATGGAAGCATTCCTTCCCCCAGAGTACAGGGTGCGAGTTCGTATAGGAGGGTCTTAAGACCCACAAGGAGAGAGTCCTGCCTTGGAGCAGGTGAAGAGGGCAGGTCAGAGGCCTGTCCCTGAGACCTAATACACCCAACAAAAGACTGTAACAAGGGCTATGGGAGTTATGTGCCAGAAACTGTGGAGGAAAACCAATATACATCATAACACCACAATAATGTTCCTTATGTTCCTGTTAATATTTGCAGAATGTCTAAGGAAGTCACCTCTCTCATTCCTGATTGATAATTTGAGTCTTCTCTCTTTTTTTTTTTTTTTAAATAATCTGGTAGTAAGTTTATCAATTTTTTTGATCTTCTCAAATAATCAGCTTTTGGTTTCATTCACTTTCTCTATTATTTTTCTGTTTTCTGTTCCACTGATTTCTGCTTTGATCTTCATTATTTCCTTTCTTTTGCTTAGTTTGGTTTAATTTGGTCTCTTTTTTCTAGTTTCTTAAGGTGTAAGCTGAGGCCATTGATTTGAGACCTCCATTTTTTTCTCGTATAGACACTTAATGCTATACATTCTCCCCAAATGGCTGTTTTAACGATACTGCCAACATTCTGATATGTTGTGTTTTCATTTTCATTCAGTTCAAAGAAGACTTTGTAATGTCGCTTTGATTTCTTCTTGACCCATGGCTTATTTAGAAATGTGTTATTTAGTTTATAAGCATTTGAGGATTTCCCAGAGGTCTATTGTTGATTTCCAATTTAATTTCATTGTGGCCAGAGAATATACTTAACATGATTCTAATCTTGTAAAGTTTATTGAAACTTGGTTTATGATTCAGAATATGATCTATCTTGGTAAACTTTCCATGGGCACGCACTTGAAAATGTGTGTTCTGTTCTTGAGTGGCCTATTTTAGGCCATGTTGGTTGATAATGTTGAAATCTTCTATATCCTTAATGATTTTTCTATTTTCACTCTCTACCATTAATTGAAACAGAGGTATTGAAATCTCCAGCCATAATTGGAAGTTTCTTTATTTCTCCTTATCATTCTATCAGTTTTTGCTTCATGTGTTTTGAAGATCTATGTGCATAAACATTTAGGATTTTTATGTCTTCCAGGTGAATTGACCCCCTTGTCATTATGAAATGCACTATCCCTGTGAAATCAACTTTGTCTAATATTAATCTAGCCACTCCAGCTTTCTCTGACTTTTTCCATCCTTTTTACTTTTACCTTTTTTTTTTTCTTTTTCTTTGAGATGTAGCTTCAGTCTTGTTGCCCAGGCTGGAGTGCAATGGTGCGACCTCAGCTCACAGCAACCTCCACCTCCTAGGTTCAAGCACTTCTCCTGCCTCAGCCTCCCAAGTAGCTGGGATTACAGGCACCCACCACCACGCCCAATTTTTTTTTTTTTTTTTTTTTTTTTGTATTTTTAGTAGAGATGGGGTTTCACCATGTTGGCCAGGCTGGTCTTGAACTCCTGGCCTCAAGTGATCCACCCACCTTGGCCTGTCAAAGTGCTGGGATTACAGGCATGAACCACTGAGCCCAGCCTAGCTTATGTGTTCTTTTGTTTTTTTTGTTTTTTGAGACGGAGTCTCGCTCTGTCGCCCAGGCTTGAGTGCAATGGCACAATCTTTACTCACTGCAACCTCCCGCTCCCAGGTTCAAGCGATTCTTCTGCCCCAGCCTCCTGAGTAGCTGGGGTTACAGGCACCGGCCACCATGCCCGGCTAATTTTCGTATTTTTGTAGAGACGGGGTTTCACCATTTGGCCAGGCTGGTCTTGAACTCCTGACCTCAGGTGATCTGCCCGCTTTGGCCTCCCAAAGTGCTGGGATCACAGGCGTGAGCCACCGCACCTAGCCTACCTTATGTGTTCTTATATTTAAGCGCACCTCATGAAGGCAGCATGTAGTTGGGTCTGGCTTTGATATCCAATCTGATACTGTCTGCCTTTAATTGGGAGTGTGAGACTATTTTTATTTAATGTGATTACTGATATAATTACGATTAAGTCTGTCATCTTGAAATTTGTTTTTTATTGGTCCTACATGTTTTCTGTTTCTCTTTTCTTCTTTTTCAGCCTACTTATAGATTAATGGAGCATATTTTATGATTCAATTTTATCTTCTTTATTGGCTTATTAGCTATAATTCTTTGTTTCTTTAATGGTTGCTTTAGGGTTTATAGTATACGTCCAACTTATCAGAGTCAACTTCCAAATGGTATTATACAATTTCACATATCATCTAAGAACTTATGATATGTTCCTGTTAATATTAGCAGAACATCTAAGGCACAGGGTCTGTGAGACCAGGCTCTGTCCTGCCCCAGTGTCAAGTCCGACCTCCAGGTACTAGTCCCTCCTGTGGGGCCTTAACTGCTCCCCTCAGCATCTAGGTGCTGAAAGAGGAGACTTCAGGTACCATGGAATCCACCTGCCTGCCCAGGCAGTGTTGCCAACAGAAGGTCGACTATGAGAAAGGTGTTTCTTTCAATTAACCGAAGTCTCTCTGAATGTGACTTCCACCACAGTTCCGGCTCCGCCGTCTTCTGAATTCACACAGGCTCCCCTACGTCCCCCCCAACCTGGCTGCCTTTCTGAAGAAGGACACCTTGGGTCATGTGTCCCCTCTGCCTCTCTCCTCAAAGTGAATGAAAATCAGAAAAAAGCAAAACAAAAAACAAAACCCAATGAGCTCTCCTAAGGACATAAGACACAGCTGAAATGAGAGGTAGAAAAGCAGAAAGAAGGAACTGTGACTCCTACATCAGGGAATTTCCCCACCATTACTCAGAGGGGACTGGAGTAGATCCAGGCTGTGTGGACCCTAAAGCGTATGCAATTTTGTTCCTCTTTTATTTATTTATTTATTTATTTAGACGGAGTTTCGCTCTTGTTGCCAGGCTAGAGTGCAATGGTGCTCTTGACTCAGAGGGGATTGGAATAAATCCAGGCTGTGGGGACCCTAAAGCTTATGCAATTTTGTTGCTTTGTATTTATTTATTTATTTATCTATGTATTTATGTATGTATGTATGTATGTATTTATTTATTTATTTATTTTAGAGGGAGTTTCGCTCTTGTTGCCCAGGCTGGAGTGCAATGGTATGATCTCAGCTCACCGCAACCTCCGCCTCCTGGGTTCAAGCGATTCTTCTGCCTCAGCCTCCCAGGTAGCTGGGATTACAGGCTTGTGCCACCACGCCCAGCTAATTTTTGTATTTTTAGTAGAGATGGGGTTTCACCATGTTGGTCAGGCTGGTCTCGAACTCCTGATCTTGTGATCTGCCACCTCGGCCCCCCAAAGTGCTGGGATTACAGGTGTAAGCCACCGCACCCGGCCTACAAAATATTTTCATAAACTACGACACACCTCTATAGTATTTTTTCAGACCAGAGAGTAGGGTCTGCACACTGATTGCTACTTCATGTAACAATCTTATATGATTTTCTACAGAGAGAACAGAAGGGATAATTCAATCTTTCCTCTAGAATGTTTGATCAAAATTTGCTTTTCATTGACAGTTTGGAAAAGTCTATTTCGGCTTCACAGTGCATTATTGGTAACGCCATGTATATTATTAGGACTTTTGCAAATTTGAGGGAAATGTAATGGCAGAGGCAAATAGGAGTTGGAAGACTGGACAAGAGGCAACTCCCTCGAGGTAAGTGAGCACCCGTGGCTGCCTATCCCAGGTTGTCACTGCATGGGCAGTCTGGGCCCAGGCGAGGGGCCAGGATGGACAGCCATAAAGGATGTAATAAAGAGTTAGCAACTGTGTGGAACAACACTTCCCTGCTCTTCCTGCCTCCCCTCTCTGGAGACCTTTTGATTGTCACTCTGACTTTTTTTCCTACGACAAATGTTACTGGGTTCATTTATCCATTCATTCAACAACTATCTATTGGACAGTTATTACGGACAAGGTGTGGAGATGAACGCAACAGGGAACAGCCCTGCCTTTGCAGAACTTATCACCTACTGTCACATAAACACTGGAAGAGAATGAAGATTACATTTATATTGTCAGTCGATTTGATGAGTACAAAATCTTATCAGAAACACTGTGGGAATCTGAAACTATTATCTATTCACTCACATACTTCTTCAACAACTACATTCTACAACTACTTCTTTTTTTTAAGACACGCGGTCTCACTCAGTCACCCACGCTGCAGGCTGGAGTGCAGTGGTGCCATCGGAGCTCATTGCAGCCTCAAACTCCTGGTCTCAAGTCATCTTTCAGGCAGGGCGCGGTCACTCACGCCTCTAATCCCAGCACTTTGGGAGGCCAAGGCAGGCAGATCACCTGAGGTCAGGAGTTCAAGACCAGCCTCGCCAAACATGGTGAAAATCCTTCTCTACTTAAAATGGAAAAAAAGTTAGCCAAGAGTGGTGATGCACATCTGTAATCCCAGCTACTTGGGAGGCTGAGGCACGAGAATCGCTTGAACCTGGGAGGCAGAGCTTGCAGTGAGCCAAGATCGCGCCACTGCACTCCAGCCTGGGTGACAGAGCAAGACTCAAAAAAAAAAAAAAAAAAAAAAAAGAGCAAGTCTCAAAAAAAAAAACCATCTTTCCTCCTCATTCAGCCTCCCGAGTAGCTGGGACTACAGGCAAAAGCCACTGTGCGCAGCTTACAACTGGGCAAGGTACAGAGGTGAACATGAGAGACAACGCACCCCTGCCTTACAGAACTTTTAGTGAGTGGGAGACAATGTACAAAGTAATACACCCATTGAGTGCAGTAGCAGGACAGGAGGCACTGGGACTCGGGAGTGAGTAGGCAGGTCTCTACCCTGTGTGGGCACCTAATCCGATGGTATGACATGTGAGGAAGGGGAGTGACTGTGCCCAGTAAATTACAGTCCTTCTCCCCAGACTGCACCCTGGATTCCAAGCAACCAGCTCACAAGCAGGAGGGGGCTCATGGAATCATGAATCAGTGATGAAATTTCAGTATCAGCAGAGTCCCTAGGCCTTTATTCATCATCAGAACTGTGAAGGACACTTCAGGGACGGTCCACTCTCACCCTGGGCGTGGGTAGGGGAGAGGAGGACATTAAAAAGGAGACTTCTGGTAGGCAGTAAGCCTATTAGCGCATCATATGAAGGTACTGTCTTTTACTGATATTGGAGGGGCAGTCTAAAATTGCAGTGAGCTGAGAACACACCACTGCACTCCAGCCTGGGTGACAGAGCAAGACTCCTTCTCAAAAAAAAAAAAATTTCACTGAACCTAAAAAAAATTTAGGCAGGGCCTCAATTCCAAATCTTGTAATAACCAGAACAAACCGAACAGACTGCCCCTCCAATATCAGTAACAGACAGGACCTTCATATGTTATCACTGTTATCTCTCACCCAGGAGTCTTCGGACCCACACTGAACACAGAACAGCTGGAGAAGTTTCTTCCCCAGCTGCCTACTGGAAGCAATTATCACAGTCTTAAAATTGGGCGTTTCAGGGCAGGAATCTGGAGGCACCTGCAGCTGGGCTCACCCTAGAACTCAGGGAAGGAAGCAGGCCTTCATGGTATCAGTCAGGACTGACTCCAGTCAGCTTAAGCAAAGAAGAAAAGGCTCACATGGCTGGGAAGGCCGGGATGGAGGCAGGTGAAAGGGGCTCATGGACGCTGGCACCACTCCTGGCCCCTCCTCCTTCCACATGTGTTCCCTCACTCTCACTGTGGCGATGGGAAGCTTACTTCGGGTAGTTAGGGAGAGGGCCAGGCAACTCCACCATGCCCATTTAGCGACACCAGAGGAAGAAAAGCTTCCTTCTCCCAGTCCCTGGGAGGGTTCCAACAGGCCCTGTTTATCACCCCACAGCCCCGGGGCACAGCCCATGTCCAGAAAAAGGAGGATGGAAGGACAGGCAACAACAGGAGCTACCATAGTCCTCTGCATGGCAGCTATTTTCAAACATGGGAAACTTCTCCTCTCTGCATAAAAATAGAGCTCAAATGATCCAAAGTTGGAGAGGAGTCTGGAAGGCTGAGATTGCTGCCAAGAACAGCCATTCTGCAGATAGAGTTCTGTGTGCTACACCAGGGCATGAGCGCCCCGGAAAGCAACTGGAAGCAGGTGGGCCCGGAGCACACTGGCATCTCCCAACCCTGACTGAGGAAGGAGGGAACCCCTGCTCTCATCTACAGAGGGAACTAAGGTTGCTTTAACTGGTACCCGCCTTGCCCATCGCGGGCAGGGGAGGCCTCCCACAGTAGGCCTGATGCTCCCTCTGCCCCCGCCCTGGCTCTCCTGCCCCTGGAGATTGCTCAGCACAGCAACCCAACCGCTCCTTGGAGAAAACTCCACCACCTCCCCCAGGAGGAGTTTCACCTCTGGCTCATTTCTGCCTCTAGGCCTCAGCCAGGTGGGCTGCTCCTCCGACCTGTCCCTCCAGGATGCATTCTGGTCCAGGGATGTGGGCCAGGTGGGGTCCCCCACAAGGTCACCTCGGAAGTAGGCACAACTTGCAAAGACAGAGGCATCTGTTGTGTTAGCACAGCTTTGTCCCTTACCTTTGAGTAATAGTAGGCTCCTCCTCCATCCAACCCCATACGCCGATGAGAAGCACGGAGCTCTTTTGGGCCCTGCTTAAGGCCACAGACATTTTGAGTAAGACAGTCAATCCTCGTGTAAGGAAGGGACCAGCCGGAGGACAATCAGCCCAAGAGGCAGAGGACAATGAACAGAGAGAGTCAAAGGACTGAACAGCAGAGGAGGGAGGCTGGGACAGAACTGGTATTTGTACAATTTACATATATAAATGTCCCCCAAGATATTTTTTAACTACAAAGAGAAAGACAATACCTCACTGTGGAGGAACCCAGTGCACAAGGTTAATATGACCAGGAATAGGACACAGTGACATCATGAGCCCCCAGTGTGAGGCCTCGAGACAGACAAAACATCATGTTTGTGGTATTCTTGCCAAAAATATATAACCTCATTCTAATCACACAAAACACCATACAAGTCCAAATGGAAGGACATTCTACAAATAACCAGTACTCATCAGAAGTGTTAAAGTCATGAAAGTCAAGGAAAGATTGAGAAACAGATGGGAGGAGACCAAGGAAAAATAACCAAATGCCATGTAGGGCCTTAAATAGCATCTGGGAACAGAAAGTGGGCATCTTAGCTGGGCGTGGTGGTGTACACCTGTAGGATCACTTGAGCCCAGGAACTCAAGGGTGCAGCGAGCCGTGATCACACCACTGCACTCACCCCGGGTGACAGAGTAAGACCCTATGTCAAATAAAAGAAAGAACAAAAAAGAAAATGGACATTATTGAAAAACATTGGTAAAATTCAAGTCAGGTTTGCAGTGCAGATAATAGAATAATAGCAATGTTGATTTCATTGTTCTTGGTTGGTCTAATGTTGATTTTGATAATTACAATATGGTTGTGTAAGATGTTAACATTGGGAATACTTGGGTAGAGGCATATGGGTACTCTGCATACTTTTTTTTGAGACTTCGTCTCGCTCTTGTCCCCCAGGCTTCCATGCAATGGCATGATCTCAGCTCGCTGCAACCTCTGCCTCCTGGATTTGAGTGATTCTCTTGCCTCAGCCTCCAGAGCAGCTGGGATTACAGGCACGCACCACCACACCTGGCTATTTTTTGTATTTTTAGGAGACACAGAGTTTCACCATGTTGGCCAGACTGGTCTTGAACCCCTGACCTCGTGATTCGCCCACCTCGGCCTCCCAAAGTGCTGGGATTACAGGCATGAGCCACTGCGCCTAGCCTCTGCATACTATTTTTAGAACTTCTCAGTAAGTCAAAATTAATTCAAAACTGAAATGTTTACTTTTTAATTTAAAGCTTTCTAAGTGAGGCTGGGCACGGTGGCTCTTGCCTGTAATCCCAACACTTTGGGAGGCTGAGGTGGGAGGATCACTTGAGGTCAGGAGTTCCAGACCAGTCTGGCCAATATGGAGAAACCCTGTCTCTACTATAAATACAAAAAATTAGCTGGGTGTGGTGGTGGACACCTGTAATTCCAGCTACTTGGGAGGCTGAAGCAGGAGAATCACTTGAATCCAGGAGGCAGAGGTTGCAGTGAGCCAAGATCGTGCCACTGCACTCCCCTAGCCGGGGCAGCAGAGTGAGACTCTGTCTCAAAAAATAAAATAAAATAAAATAAAATAAAATAGCTTTCTAAGTGAAAGTTTCACCCAACACATCAATGTTATCTCAGAAAAGTAATTTATTGGGTTGGTCTACCAACAATGAACCATGCCAAAACCTGGGATAATGCAGAGAGTATTTCTAATTGTCTGCCATAATAAACATCTGCCACAGCTGGGGTTTTTTGATTGCCATGGCAGCCCCTATTTGTTGAGCAGGTACTCAGTTGCAGGGACAAGTGCTAAACACTCAGCTAGCTAAGCATTTCTTGAACTTCTAGAGGCGGGACCAGCGAGACAGGCTGCCCCCAACAATGAAATGCTCTCCCCCGGCCTCCAGAGCCAGCCTCAGTGGGGTGGTTTTGCATCTTCTGTTTGTCTTGTTCTTCAAGACAGTGAGTGGGAAAGTTCCCCAGCTTTCTTGACAGTCCATCACAACCCCTCCTTCTTCATTCCTTCCATGGTGACTCACTTTTACAGACTTCTGCAATTAAATAAAGGCATTTCCCACCAACTTTAAGCCCGACCACTTTATCTTCAGTGTCTACCACTCATTTCTCATATCCCACAAGAGGAAAGATTCATGTGATATTGTTGCTATTTAAGACATTTGAGCTTGTCCACATTCAAGTTTTTGTCTTTGTTTTTCTGAGGTTTTCCTGGGTTCTCCCACCTCCCCAGCCAGGAAAACAGCAGCTGGCAGCTGCTGCTGAGGCAGTCACAGCTCTGGCCTCCTGGTTGACTGCAACTCGAAAGCAGGTAGATCTGTTCTCACAGTTTCCAATGGCTGAAACGACAAGGCAGGACCCAGGCAGGGTCCCTGTGCAGCGCCTTGGCATCTGTTGCCTGATTCCCGAATCTCCGCCCAGTTAGGTTTCCTGCAAGCTTTTCCCCACTGCAGTCTTCATGTTGTGTCAATAAAAGTCTACTTTTTCATTCCCCTCTCTCCATGCCAGACTATAAATTATCCACTGATGAGTTAACACCTCATTACTATGCCACATTTTGCAATGAGATGGGAAAAGTAGAAAAAGGTACCCTGACCCCAGTTGCCTTGAACCCTTGAACGAGAGGAGGAAGAGCCCCAGAGGATCACTGAGTCAAAAGGAGGTGAGAGCCGGGACTTTCTCTAGTGTCCAGGGAGGTCTTGGGTAGAGCCAAACTGAGCCTGGAAGGGCCTGGCTGCTTCCTACCCACCCACCCCGGGAATTTTGACAGCTGAAGGGATGCCACCTGGGCATGGTTGAGTGTCTGTGGACAAGCCCCAGAGGCCCCTTCCCAAGGCCACCTTCCCACTACTGAGCTCGGCAGAAGGGGCAAAGGAGGAGGATAGGACAGAGGGAGATAGCTCTGTCTCAGGTCCTTTCCACTCTGTTCCCGTAGACAAGGGGCAGGGGCCTCACCCCAAGGCAGTCAGAGGAGGGGAAGCTTCTACATTTGAGTGCAGGAATGTGGGGGCGCTGACTCTGACCACAGGGCAGATATCGACAAGGACAAGCAAAATAGAATGTACTCTGATCCTAATGACGATGGAGGCACCAACCTTAGATACTCACGTTCTTGCCTTGATATGAGGGACATTCTTACCTCTGTCACACTCCTGGGCAACCCAGAGCCACTTGGAAGGGAACTGAGGGCCTGTCCCAGAGCTAAAAGCGCTTAAAAGGATCAAGCAACAGTTCTTTTATTTTTTTTGCAATAGAGACGCGTTCTCACTAAGTCACCAGGGCTGGCCTGAAACTCCTGGCCTTAAAGCAATCCTCTTGCCTCAGCCTCCCGAAGTGCTGGGATGACAGGCATAAGCCACCACACCCAGTTGACAATCCTTTTCAATCTGTGGAAAATACACCTTAGAAAACATAAAATGGAACTCCTTCCATTTCTACAAAACGGACCTCCCTCAGGCCTGGGGCCTCCGAAAGAGACCCATTTCCCCAGGAAGGGGATGGGGCAGGAGACTTGCTGGGTTTGAAGCTGAGAAGTGTACACAAATGGGCAAAGGGGACCCTGGGAGTCTGTGCTGGCTTCAAGGACAGGCTGACTTGCACATCCAGGGAGACACTAAGGGCAGGTGCTGGAGAGGCAGAACTGTTTGAAAGGGAGGGCGGATTGGACTCCAGTGAAAGAGAAGGGCGAGGGCACCGACGCTGGGAATGGGTGAGCGAGGAGTAAACCTGGAAGGGTTCTCTTGGTATGAACGGCCAACAGCCCCTTCACGGAGGTAGACTCAAGAGTGGGCTTGACTCAGAAAGGAACGAGAGGCGGAAATATTTCGGGGAGAGCGCCCACAGAGAGAACCCTGAGGACTGAGCGAGGAGGCCAAGGAAGGAGCCCAGGAAGAGGCTGTGGGGGCAGTGTGGGAGGCTCAGGCCCAGCACTTAGCAGCCAAAGGAAGTTTTCAGGCAGAAATTCAAGAACCTGGGCAACGGATGCCATATCCACAGCAGGAAGGAGAATTTCCAGGTGTGGAGATCAATGTGGTGAAGGCCTCAGGTCAGGGAAGACAAGAAAAAATGCTGGGGAGTCAAGCATGGGGGTGCGCCCCTGGAGTCCCAGCTACTCAGGAGACTGAGACGGGAGGGTCACTTGAGCTCAGGAGGTTGAGGCTGCAGTGAGCTAGGATTGCATCACTGCACTCCAGCCTGGGTGACAGAGACCCTATCTTTAAAAATTATAAATAGGCCAGACACGGTGGCTCACATCTGTAATCCCAGCACTTTGGCAAGCCAAGGCAGGTGGATCACTGGAGGCCAGGAGTTCGAGACCAGCCTGGCCAACATAGCGAAACCCCATCTCTACTAAAAATACCAAAAAAAAAAAAAAAATTAGCCAGGCATGGTGTGGTGGCGCACACCTGTGGTCCCAGCTACTCGGGAGACTGAGGCACAAGGATCACTTGAACCCAGGAGGCGGACGTTGCAGTGAGCCTAGATGGCACCATTGCACACCAGCCTGGGCAATAAAGTGAGACTTCGTCTCAAAACAAAAAATTAAATTACATTAAATTAATACATTTAAAATGCTGGGGGCTCCCAGGTCAGAATAGTGGATGGTCAAAAATGTTTGTCTCTTTCCCTAAATAACAAAGGATATAATAAAGAAGCCCAAGGCAGCACTGGCAGTGAAGACAATACCACCAAGAGAAATAATTCATTTTGTGAAAGATAGGAAACATGCAGCATCGTATTAATGGCCAAACTGGAAAAGGAAACCGCAGCCCAGCACATGACGGGGAGAAGGCTGCGTGGGATGTGGGTTATAGGAATGCTTCCCTGGAAAGGCTCCCAGCTTGGAGGAGGCAGAAGGGGTGACTAACTGGGGGGCTGGCTTCACCAGCTCTTCCTCCTAGAACTCATATGCACACGCACATGCGCACATGCAAACACACAGGTTAAGTGAGCATGAGCTCAGATGCTTACCTGCTAAGGAATGTTCCCTAAACTGCGGGGGAGGTACAGGGTTCAGGTTGAAGCAGCTGAGTAGAACACCGTGAAACAGACCCGAAGCAAAGGGAAGAAAGGCAGCTCAAAGATTCGGGGTCAAGTCTACCTGTCCCCCACCTGCTCAGTGCCTGAAAGGAAGCCACAGTGACCCTCACCCAGCCTTCCAATGTAGGAAGTGGCCTTGTGGGTTAACAGTCCAGAAAAAGAAACACCTCCTAGGAACTTCTACAAATCAGTTCAGTCCTTCATTAAAGGACCAAGCATCACTTAGAATTTGTTCTACTCCATAAGAATTAGAAGAATTAGGGTGAACAACAACTCACCTAATCCCTGAGATAACTAAGAATTGTAAAAAACACACACACAAAAAAAACCACAACTCTAATTCATTTTCTTATAAACAGTCCTTACATCCATGAAGAACAGGCTCCTATGGAAAGAGAAGCAATCAGAGAACAAACTGTTTAGGAAATTTTGTACAGAAAAAAAGATGACCAAAATAAAAAATTTCTAGAGGGCAGGTAGAATCATGACTTAAAACCAAATTGGCTTTGTAGTAGAGTGGAGTGATGGTTGCAGTAGAATTCTACAATCTACTAAGGCCAGACACAATGGCTCTTGCCTGTGATCCCAGCACTTTGGGAGGCCAAGGTGGGCAGATGACTGGAGGTCAGGAGTTCAAAACCAGCCTGGCCAACATGGTGAAACTCCGTCTCTACTGAAAATACAAAAATTAGCCAGACGGGTGACACATGCCTGTAATCTCAGCTACTTGGGAGGCTGAGCCAGGAGAAGCACTTGAACCCAGGAGGCAGAGTTTGCAGTGGGCTGGGATTGCACCACTGCACTCTAGCCTGGGCAACAGAGCGAGACTCCATCTCAAAAAAAAAATAAAAAAATAAAAAATAAAATAGTTCAGGCCGGGTGTGATGACTCATGCCTGTAATTCCAGCACTTTGCTGAGGGCGAGGTGGGTGGAGAACCTGAGGTCAGGAGTTCAAGATCAGCCTGGTCAACATGGCAAAACTCCATCTCTATTAAAAATACAAAAATTAGCTGGGTGCAGTGATGGGTGCCTGTAGTCCCAGCTATTCGGGAGGCTGAGGCAGGAGAATTGCTTCATCCTGGGAGACAGAGGTTGCAGTGAGCTGAGATCGTGCCACTAATTGCGCCCACTCCAGCCTAGGCGACAGAGTGAGACTCCATCTGAAAAAGAAAAGGAGTTCAGCTCCTTCAAGCCTCAGAGAGGCGCATTCTGAGGCATGTATTCTGCACCGTCCTCCAGATTCCCTGTGGGGTTGAGCTCCAATCCCACGGTGGCAGTGGCTTCACACTCCTCATCTGCTGCCTTTCCGAGGGCCACTTCCTGCCGAACTTTGTACCTGCACTTCCCCCAAAAAAATCTACCCGCACTAGAATCCCTGTCTTAAAGTTTGTTTTCTGGAAAAACCCAAACCAAGGATAGGATGATGTTTATTTTGTACTTGAGATTTTTTTTTAAGCGGTGGTGGAAGTTGGTGCCCAGTAGAAGAGCTAGGAAAGCCAACTTCAGGAAGGGCTGAGGTGATGAACAGGAAGAGAGGATGTGAGTTGAAGACAGGCTGGGAAAGGGCGAGTCACAGGATGGTAGGCTTCGGATGGTAGGTTTCCAAGGCAGTGAGGTGAGCTCTTACTAGCACTTACAATGCAAGTTCTCCATGTGGCTCATTGCCTGAGGAGCATCAGAGGCCCACCCTTCAATCCCACGTGGGGCAGCTGTCGGGAAGCTGGAAACACCTTTGTTCAAACTGCCAGGCCCTTGACTTAGAAATAAGCCCTTGGATTACATCAAATTAAAACTACTCTCGCTGCTTCAGTGCAGTTAATATATCCCCTTTCACCATGAACAACAGCCAAGAAGAAAGCAACTGGCAAAGCTCAAAAGCCACCAGGGTTGCTTGGGATGAGAATTCATAAATACAGGTCAAAGGGACAGAAGCAGGAAATGTACCTGAACAGGACTCCATCTTTCAATTTAAGGGCTTAAAAAAATACATAAAGACAGGCTGGGCACGGTGGCTCACGCCTGTAATCCCAGCATTTTGGGAGGCCAAGGTGGGCGGATCATGAGGTCAGGAGATCAAGACCATCCTGGCTAACACGGTGAAACCCCATCTCTACTATTAGCTGGGAATGGTGGCGGGCGCCTGTAATCCCAGCTACTCAGGAGGCTGAGGCAGGAGAATGGCGTGAACCCAGGAGGCGGAGCTTGCAGTGAGCCAAGATTGCACCACTGCACTCCAGTCTGGCCGACAGAGCAAGACTCCGTCTCAAAAAAAAGGAAAAAAAAAAATACATAAAGGCTCATGCTATATTTCAATTATTCTATGATATAATATTTAATTAAGATGTCACATTTTAGTATCTCTGTAATTGAGGCACAACTGATAAAAATCATATTGGCAGTGCTTTTAGTAGTATATAGAAAGTTGCACATTTATAACCAATATGGTAATTCATATCATGTGAGCAAACAAGCTTTTTTAGGGCTCTTTAAAGACAAAAGTCCTTCATCCTTGGCCTCTACCTTTCAAGATATGATATTAAGGGCAAAACTTTTTTTTTTAGTGTATTACTTTCAGACCTTCATGAGTCGCAGTATTTCAATTTTTCATATTAATGCAAATGAAGTTCAGTTCAAGAAATCTTATTTGGCAAATGTTTCTAGCAATTGGATTTATGTTAAGGAAAATCTAATTTCATAGCCTCAATAGCCCAGCATGTAAAGTATGTATTTTCCTGTTCTAGGCAAGAAACAAGAATTTTCACTCCATCTTGCAAATCATGGGGAAGTTAAACTTTTGACCCAAGTGAAGGCTTCATCTCAGCTTCCCATCATTTGCATTAGTAAAGTCACCCTTTTTGCATCTGAGAAAGTCAAGATGACCCAGGACATCAAATATTCCGCATCACCACCAGTCAGGAGTTGACAAGTAGGAGATGGCCCACTTTGGGTGTCTTTAATTCTTGACTCAACTTCCAAGTGTAACAAAGCCACTCCCACAACTTCCTGTTCTTCTTTCTGGCCTCTCTTGACCATCTCAAGAAAGGAGACAGGTATAACCAGGATCAGGAATGGGAATGAGCCATTCTTGTCTCTTGCATCCTTTTCTTAAGACCTGCTTGGGTTCATGAATAGTCCAAACCCTGGCAAATGCTCTTTCAGCCTTCTTGACCTTCAAACCCAAAATCAACATGACTTGGGAATAGCCAAGAAAAGGGCCCAAAATGCCAGTTTCCCTTGAGGCCTAAATTGTTAAGCAGTTCTCAAAGAAGAAGTTAGACTTATAGCAGTTCCACCCATGAGATGGGGGATCAGGTGAGAACCCATATTGTGGGCACCAAGAGAGGCCTTCCTGGATTTAAGGGTCAGCGCCATAACGGAGCCCAAGCATGTGTAACGCTCTAAAACCTAATGTGCTCTGCTGAAAAGTCCATGAGGTCCATCTCACAGGGCAGCAATGACCAGGTGGTGGGCTGGGGCAGCCATTGCACAAGAACTTCTGCCAAATGAAAGGCCAGAGATCATCTCATCCAAATGTCATCAGCACCAAGAACTCATATTCAAATAACAGCACACACGTGGACTGAAGGCTCAGAAGAGGCCCCCCAGTGGCCTTCCACACCTCATTCAAAAACCTGCTCCATCTCTTCTTTCTCTACAAGAGACTTGAAACCTCAGGGAAGGGGAATCCCTAACAATAAAAAAATTGAAATTCCTCTGAGAGGAGGAACCTATTACCTGAGAATGCGTGGTCAGGTTATATGGACAAATGCAAATGTGATCCAATTCCCTGTGAATGTTCTCAGAGCTTCTTTACTTCTTTACTCTTTAACCGAAATGTGGCAATGTGGCCATCTGGGAGGTGTGTGCTAGCAGCCACAGGAGTAGAAAGCAGATGCAGGCCCCAGGAAACCTTCAGGAAGACCAGGCTGAAAATAGTCTTCAATCTCAAATCAAGTACCCGTGTCCTCATACTTGCTCAGAAATGGCTTCCATATTCCAAACACGAGAAGACAGTTTGCTCTTATAACACTAACCCTTCTGTTTTTTGAGCTTCATCAATTGTCTACTCGTTTCCCACTGGACGTTAGTAGTGTCTTCTCAACATGGGTCTATGAAAGGAAATCGAGTAGTCAAGGCTGCCTCTGTATTTCATCTTTGCGGCTACAAACTCCAAAATAGAAATGGCTTAGGATAACACAATCTTTACAATGCCACACCACTCCCTAATTAAATTACTTATACTCACTGAAAAGGGAAGCATAAATAAATATTCTCACTTTTCTTTAAAGACTTTAAACGGGAAAGCACTTTGGGGATTTTAAATGCAAAGATGGATGACGCACTGAGAGACAGCGATAGTTCAACACCACTGTAATGGTTTTTGGGGGGAAACTGGCCTCTTTCAGGGAAAATGTTCTCAAATATGGGAAACAAAAGGATTATAGATTACACATTACACAAACAATTAAAAATACAGTGGCTTTATTTCCATTGTTTATAGTCCCCAGTATCCCATCTGATAAAGAACCTTCAATTCTATAAACAAAAATATTTCAAGAAAGTATGATACACAATAGTACATATAATAGTTTGGCAGAATTTTAAACTCTAGTAGTTCATACCCCCAAAAAACACGTTTTAAAATTCAAAAATAACAGTTTTATTTAACATATGTTATATCTTAACATTTAAAATATCATGCTCTAGTTAAATATTTCATCAACAACACTGTATACAAATAAAATATTACATAAAATATATTTAAGAAAATGTTTTGGTCTTTGATCTGAACAATAAATAAAAACAGGCACTTCTACATAGACAGGGAAGCAATTACTACTCAGAATAATAATCTTGTATAAGCAGCATGTGGAAATATGGCAATAATAAATTCTGGAGTTTTAAATTGACAAACCATCTATGCAAAAGTCTGCAACTTCAATCTTTTCACTCAAGTTCAAAAGTTACATATGCTTTCCTGGTCCACGTTGAAAATTCACTAACACAATACGGTTGTTAGGGGCAATTCAATCTTCAGCTGGCCATTAAGGAATCATACTCATTTTCAAATACTAAAATTAGACTATGGTACCACCCAGCAAACCAAACACAAGAAAAATTAAACCCTCTTTCTCCTTATTATGACCATAAGATCACAACAAGATAAATTAGATGAGTGTCACACAATGATTCTTATTTTGCAAAATTAATTAACACACGAAAATACTGTTGGGGTAGCAGGAAATTTCCACAATTGAAAAACTGAATTCCACAATTGATAACTGAAAGTTCAGTTTTCTGGGCAATTTAAAATTTACCCAAATCCCATAAAAATAAACATAATTCCATTTCACGAAAATCACCGGATCACGTTTAACAAAGTCTTTGTAGCCAATATGTTTATAAACACCTGAATTACAAATAAATCAGTCATTATTATGGGAAGTACGAATATTATAGAAGAGGGCAAGCAAAATAACTTAAAATGGTCAAATTCCAGAAACATGATTTCAGATAAGAGGGTACAAGTTTTTCAAAAATGACCACTAGCTGGTAAGATCAGAACCAATCATCCTGCCATATTATCCGTAAAAAAATGACCATCTTCCGCTTTCCCTCTTCACGTGAGTACCACATTGAAGGGTTTAGAGGCCCTCAAATGGATATCACTCATAAAGGCAATTTTCATGGTTTAATATAGAAATTACTCTAATGTGAGAACACAACATGGAAACTATTCAAAATACACCTTTCTATGCAAAATTGAGTTTGTATCTATTTTAGCATTTTAAATGAGCACTCTGCAACTGAGACCAAATATCAATCATCTCTTGAGGTTTTCTACTATGTACTAACATCAGATCTACATAGGAACAGATATTATTTTTGTTTTTCTCCTCGATATCAAATGTCCTGAAGCCTTTGTGTTTCTCTGGAACGAGGCCGAGTTTCTGAAGGCACATTCCAGTATAAACGTCATCGATGGGGTAGAGATGGACCCGGTCAGTGATATGGTACAGCCTCAGGGCCAGATGGCCGGAGTAGAGGAACCCCCCTCCCCCTGCATAGGGTGGGTAGAGGCCAGAGTAAACAACTTCAGGGATGTAGTACTTCAGCTTCTTATCCCGATGAGGTCCAGCATTGTGGATCACATCACCTATAAACAGATCTTTGGCTTTGCTCTTGGATAAACTATTCAAGTAATTCAGGATGTGATGGGTGTTCACAAAAACATCATCATCACCCTTGAAAACAAACTCAGTGTCTGGACAGGAAGTACTTACCCACCTGAGAAACAGCACTTCCTTCAGAGACAAGTTGAAGAAAGTGTCTCTGTAATTCCACATAAGAATGTCTTGGTGCTTGTCACTCTCAAATTTCAGCATATCTGAAAGGTCGGGGTGGTTGTCCTCTGGGGGTGTCTGGCCCAGCAGGAAGACTCGCACCACGGTTTGGTTCCCCGTGTTGCTTTCTCGGCCCCAGGATTCCCGAATTGCTTGCCTTCTGGCAAAATGTGGAGTGAGGGACTTAATTGCCAGCAACAAGAAGGGTTTCTTTGCACACTTATCCGGCTGATCTATAAGCAGTGAATAATTGCGGCATCTCAGATACAGCAGAAAGTCTTTAAATCTGTCCGGCAGGTTATTAAAACCTGTAACCACTGATGTGACCCTCAGGTCAGGTTCACAGTAGTTCAGATGGCTTATATTGGAGAGCCTGCCCGCCTCCCCCGTCTGGTTGGCCAGCATGCTCAGGATGGGGTTGTACTGCCGGTTCAGCTTCTCTTGCTCTCGGTTCCAGTATGCCTCGGGAGGGGTAGATATCTTCCAGAACTTCTCTTTGGGTATTATTACTTCCCCTTTTCCATCTTTTTCTTGGCTACTGCTTTTGGAGACTTCCATAATCAAATAAATGAAGACATTTGCCATCATTAGGATACCCAACAACTTTATTCTTCGACGTCCAACACTCATTTCTCATATCTGGAACAAAGGGGTGGAGTATTGCATCAATTAACTATCAATATGCATTTGCACATACAATTTATTTTACTTGTCTCCCCAGGAATAGTAGTTTATAGCAAAGACTCTACACTTGCACTGCCTAGGTTCAAATCTTGGCCCTTCCTTTCCAGCTTTGTGACCATGGGCAAGTGGGATAGTCCATGTCTCTGCTTCTCCATATATAAAATGGGAATCAAGTCCACTTCAAAGGATGGTTGTGAGGAGTATGTGTTGTTATATGGAAAGCTTTTAACATAGTACCTGCGCTCACAGCAAGCACTATGAAAGTGATTGCTGTAGACATGCTGAAGCTAGAGATACCTGTTACTACATAACCTCAGAAGAGTTCAACTTCCTTGCTTACAAAGGCACATACAGTGCTTGGCAAACTGATTTGCCTAAGTCATAACAAATACATTTTACAGTTTAGTATACACATACACACACAAAACTCTATTTACATGTATGATGCACTGTGTGTAGTTCCGTGTCATTCACTCTCAAGTTCTATTTTATTTGAAAAACCTCAAGTTTTTAAAATGTAGAAACAGGGACTGGTTACGTTGCTCAGGTTAGGCTCCAACTCCTGACCTCAGGTGATCCTCCCACTTCAGCCTCCCAAAGTGCTGGGATTATAGGCGTGCCTGACCCTATCTCTCTTTTTTTAATGCTAGTCCCAACCCTGAGTTATTTTCCAACCTACCATTTTACAGATGAGGAAACCCAAGCAGAGAGATTAAGACACTTGCCCAGGGTTGCAGGGCTAGGAAGCAGGAGACACGGAACCACAGAGCATCTCAGAGAAAATGAAAGCGGATGCAGGACAGCTTTATCCCAATAGCCAAAAACTGGCAACAGCCCAAGTATCATCAACAGAACCAATGCAAACTGTGGCATCTGCATACAACGGTATATCCCTGGGCAACAGAAAGGGAAACTATAGTGAATGAAACATTACAACATTACATTGTGAATGAAGGCCAGAACCAAATTTTTATTTATATTAACTTCAAGAGCAGCCAAAATGAATTTAGGTTCTAGAAATCTGAAAGTGATGGAGGTGGTGGGCTTGGAGAAGGATAGGAGGGAACTTCCTGGGGAACGGAAATGTACCATGTAGGTCTTGATTCTGATGAAGGCTCCATGGATGTATACATTTGTCAAAACCTAAAGTGTATACTTAAGATATCTATTGTTTGTAGCAAAAAGAAAAAGGGAAATATAAATGCTCTTTTAGTGAAATATCAAAGGATTTCAGGCTGTGGGCAATGGAAGAATAAAGAATGAGTAATGAGATGGTTTGCTGGGGATATCCAAGGTTTTAACACTATTGACATGGATGGCCTATATAAGAAAACATTTAAGCCAAGGTGACATTAAAAGAAAGCCCAAAAAACTGCAATGGCAATGTTCTATAAAGAGCTGAGGATTTTCTTATCAGGTTAATTCAACTGGGAATTTATCCTTAGGTACTATTACTTATTCCCATTTTATACCTGAGGAGGTACACATTTAAAGAAGGGCAGACTGGAATACCAGCCAAGGCAAACAGATTCCAAGACTGTACCATGCCAAAAGGTAGCTACACTTCTCCAACTTCTAGAAGAAAGTTTTGTGACTATTTTAATCTAGTATTTGCTTTTTAAAAGAAGATTTTTAGGTTCACTGGATTCTAACAAACAGTACTAAAGTAGAAGAGTATCTGTCATGCTGAGAATGCTGTAAAACATATTAGAGAGCCCAGATGAGATCAACAAGGAATTCACAAGCTATTGTGTGTCTCTAAAGATCTCTCTAGCAGATCTTAATCTGGTTGCTTGTATTTACTACTGCTGAAACCACCTTTGCAAAGATTATGGATAGTGAGAAATCTAGCATGGCTGACTCCATATCTTGCGTCTACACTCACAGGCTAGCTGTCTCCCCTCATTCCTGGGCATAGACCAAGCTAACCACGGGAGAAATTTAGTTTACAGTTTAACTTGGAAGCACAAATGGTAACAGTCCCTCCATAAAACTGATCCCTTCTTTGTTCAGGGAGCCGAGGCTAATGAAAGGTCACAAGACTAGGATTGAGAGGGACCTGAATTCTGCTAAAATGTAAGCACAGTTTTTATAATCCCTTACTGCTCAGGAGTCATGTGGCCAGAGGCCACAGGATCTTTGACTTCCCCAAGTGCTCCTGTAGTTAACACCACTATTATAGAACCTCAGATTGGTCTTTTGAGATGTTTTGCAGACTTACCCCACCCAGACTAGAGACTCGTGACTCCCCCAACCCCCACAGACTCAGGCACAAGGCCTTGATTGCATCTGCAGCCAATCAGCGGCACCCACTTCCTGGTCCCCTGCCCACGAAACTATTCTTGAAAAACCTAACCTCATGCCTCTGGAGATTTCAGTGATAACTCCAGTTACTTCTCAAATACTTCTCAAAAAGAAAAGGTTCTAACTTGGGACAATTCTCCTAATGCTAAAGTGAGCCCTTGACCCAGTACTGCTGTCTCTAGGTCTCAGGCCCTTCCTAGGCTGGAAGGAGGGCAGCAGGAAATGTGTGATGGTGAAAAACTACAATAAAGAGAAAGATTTGCAAAGGGGCCGGGCACAGTGACTCACACATGTAAACCCAGCACTTTGCTTTGGTAGGCCGAGGTGGGCAGATCACTTGAGGCCAGGAGTTTGAGACTAGCCTGGCCAACATAGCAAAACCCTGCCTCTACTAAAAATACAAAAAAGGAGCTGGGTACGCTGGTGTACTCCTGTAGTCCAAGCTACTCGGGAGGCTGAGGTTGAGGTGAGGCGAGATCATGCCACTGCACTCTAACTTGGGTGACAGAGCAAGATTACTCAGGAAAAAACAGCACATACTATGAACAACTAAATACTCGGAAAAATTTAACTCAGTAAAGGGATTTAAAACATTGATAGACCTTTACCAAAATTTCTAGAGTAAAAGAGGACAGCTTAGGGAAGAAAAAAGGGAAGCACAGTACTCTACATAGGGGGTTGTAAACTTCCAGAGCTAATTCTCCTAGGAAAGATACAGGGTGAATAATATGTAAAAATGACTCCAGGTAATTTAACAAGTTTATACATCTAGATTATAGGGGAGGCCATGAATAACTGGAATCCAACCACAGACACTTGAAGCCTCTATCACGGAAAACACCAATCCTTCTTTTGAGGATGCTGTGAGGAATAAGCTTGCTGATCCCTGGCGAGATTTCCAATTTCACCTGCTACAATTCAGCCTTTTATTTCCTCAATCAAGGCCATGCCAAGGTACAGTTCTCATATCATCTTGGCTCAAGACACAGGGACTAATCAATAGCCTTCCCGGGAACACCACTCTCACCTTTCATTTAAGTGCTCAAGGCCTCCAGCCCGCAGGCCATTTTCCTGCTCATTTCTCATTCTCACCCCCTAAGGGAAGCAGACGGCATACCACTTTACCAGGAGAAAATGGAAGCTCAGAGGGGACTGATGATTTGCCTGAATATTATGGAAGAGTTCAGTGACAAGGCTTAGACAAGACCGCCTTCTGGATCCCAATCCAGGACTGTCTGGATCTCTTATTTTTTCTATGAGGCTCAACCACATTCTAGTTACCTGGTCCAGGTCAACAGTGAAGTCCCACAGGCTGACTATGGCATGGGATCATGGAAAACTCATAGTTACGAAAAGGCTCCAAAGAAAGGGAAATGGGGGCACCTACGAGCTCCCAGTCCCCCGTCAGGAAACAGATCAGCCTTTCTTGCAAAAGACTTAAGATTCCCAAAGGCTCAATTTGAGGCAACTCTTCCCATTACTTGCTAAAGGGTATTTCTTTCAAGCCAATCTGAAGAAGAAGGTGGAAAACACAAGATTCTCAACTGCACATTTCCATCAAGGTTAAATGTCATCGTGCACTTGTGACCTGAGCACAGTGTCTTGCATGAGAACTCGGCTTCTAGTAGGCTCTTAGAAAAAAGCCAAGTTCATGGAAGGGAAGATAAAGCAGTGACCCCCATAAAAATATCTGTGGGAAAAAGCTCTCTAAATATCTGACTAAATATTCCCATCGCAGACAGAAAACCCAATTCCAATGTCTTTCTTCAGCAGGAAGTTACATTGCGTAAGAAGAATTTAAGAAAACTTACCCCAAAGCTGGGGGAAGATGTTATAAACTCTTGCTGTGAAACATAGACTTTTTATTGTAACAGAAATAAGAGAAAACCCCATATACAAACACAAAGCCAACTTAGCTTTTTACCTTGTCCCCAACAGGGACGGAACAGTTTTCAAACTTCAGTTGGCTTTGTTTAATGAAATTAAAATATTTAGAAAGACAGTATAACAGAAAATCTTAGCTGAAAAATGGCTTACAAAACAGTACAGACATGATGCCGAAACTATGTGACAACCTAGATAAAATACCACACAAAAACAAAGTGGGTTTATTCAGGCTGGTGGGATGAGAGGGTGTTTTCACATCCTTTACCGCTGCCCAACTGTCTGCCCTGTAAGCAGCCTCCTCCGCACGCTGGGGATCGGGACACGGCACACAGCCCCATGCGGGGTTCCTTGTTCCACAGCCCACCCCGGCCTGTGCCAGCATTGCTGTATTCGACCCCTGCAGTGCTGCATAGAGGCTCTGTCACAACACCTATCCCTATTACCTGCACACCTTCCCTTGTGCCTGTGCCACCTCCTAAGGGTTCCTACATGAAAATAGTGAAACATGAACACACCTGCCTTAACAAATATGTCCCAGGCACCAGCAATCCTTTGAGGCAGATACTCTAAACTCCCACTACTTATTTCGCTGAGGCATGGGGTGGGGGACACTGGCGGGGTGGAGAAGTAACTGAACTTGTCCGTCATACAGCTGGTAAATAGTAGAGCCGGGACTCAAACCCAGGCAATGATAGCTCCAGAGTTTGAGTTTTCAAGCATCACACAATCACGGAAGCAAATGCTGCTGCACAGGGTTATGATTGCAGGAACTGAAGGGATTTGGGGCTTATTTTCCATGGTTAATCCTCTTAGAGGTAATTTTTTAAAAGCTCTATATTTATACATTGTAACCCGCAAAACTACGAGTCAACAATCAGATGTGGGAGGCAGTGTACTATCCTAAGTAACATTAGTGACTCTACAGGTTACACTCTGGGCAAAATGCAGCCTCCATTCATCTCTCTCCTAAAAGAAAATGAGAACAAATGAGGCTTTGAGAGTCCCAGGTTCCCAGCCAGTAAGTGATGGAGTCAGGGCTTGCGCCCAGGCCTTCTAGTTCTGGTTTCTTCTCCACACTGCACTGGAACATGGGAAAGATTACCAAGCTGTGAAAACAGACAGTGACTCACGTGGACTTTCTCCATGACCCTGGGGAAGCCAATTTCTCAAGACCTTAGTTTCTTGGCTAAGAGGCTGTTTTTTTTGTTTTTGTTTTTTTTTTAACTTCCATGCAAAACCATCGCGTTTTCAGAGGCACCCATTTTCCTATTGTCCTACTGTTCTAGTAATCAGAAGCTATGGGCTGGGCGCCATGGCTCACGCCTGTAATCGCAACATTTTAGGAAGCCAAGGTGAGAGGAATGCTTGAGCCCGGGAGTTCGAGACCAACCTGGGCAACACAGCAAGACCCCATGTCTACATTTAAAAAAAAAAATTAGCTGGGCATTGTGGCATGCACCTGTGGTCCCAGCGATCCAGGATGCTGAGGTGGGAGGGCTGCTTGAACCCAGAAGATCCAGGCTGCAGTGAGCCGAGATTGTATCGCTGTACTCCAGGTTGAGTGATAGAGTGAGACCCTATCTCTTAAAATAAAAATAATAATAAAAATCAGAAGCTATGATCCCTCCTCCCCCAGGCCTCCCTCCCACCCATCCACATGAGATGACCTTCAGTTAGTTTAACTCTGACCAAAGCAAAGGTCTTCAATATCTACTTAGCTCACACAGGCTATTTTCTTTAGGACTCAAATACTGAAACAATTCCAATGTTTCATTCATAGACACTAGACTGGGAATCGCAGAACCCAATAACCCTAAAAAGGTTCCCTTCAATTCTGAGAGCCCTGTAGCACTGAAGCAAAGTTGCTGGCCAGAAAACATTTGAATGTGACCACCAACAGCCATGAGGACTCTCTCCCAGAACTCAGGCAGGGTCTGACTCCCCCACCAATGGGCTCAGGCAAGCTAAAGAGATGCCCGACAGTAACTAGCCAGGGCTAGAACGAGCAATACGTCCAAGCCAGACCCAAGACCTGTGCCAAGACTGCCCTGCACTTTCTCCTACTACCAAGATTAAGGATGAAAGAAAAGCAAGGCCTCCTTGTAACCATGAAATAAAATGACCAGTCACCCCCACCCACTCAGGCTGAGAGAAAGGGGCTGGAAATCCAAGCTTCTGACTACACCCCAGCAGTGTCAGAGCTAGCAGCCTCCATGTCTAGGGGGCATCCTGGTTCCTGCTCACTTTCCTGCTCAAACAGGACACATGAATCCTCAGAGATAAAGAGCCCAAGCCCCCGTCATATCGTGAGGCCAGAGGAGCATGTTCGTTCTGCCCTTTGCCCTCCCCCGCCACATCTGGGAGTCTGTCAAGAGTGGTTTACCTAAGTCTTCACCTCTCTGGCTATCCCGTCTGTTGCCTGGTCCTTGCCAGCCCTTTCCAGGTTTTGCTTGGATAAACAGAGACAGAGACAGTTTGCAGCTGAGTGGCTCTAGGGTAGAGAACAGCTCCTAGCACTGCTGGCAGATGGTAGGGTGATAAGGGTGTGTGAGTGGAGCAGCTCAGTGGGACCAGAAGAGCTGGGCCACAGCTAGAGCTTGTTCTTTGATTGGAGAAAGAGGCCTGGCCGGGGTTCTCGTCGGGGCAAGGAAGCCTCAGAACTCCCTGACTCCCTCACCAAGAGGCTGGCACTAAGCTAAGAGGATGGTTTGCCTCTGCTCTCCAGTCTAACTAACGGAACAACTGTCAGCTAGATTTAAGCAATTTGATTCCCAGCCATTACTTTTAGCCTTCATGTTCAAAATTAAAAGGGAAGCATATTTATAATGAATCTACTCACCTACACAGTCCCACAGGCCACATTATAGATCAAAGCATCTGGCAGGACACATTCTGGTCCCCACTGATTACAACCCCCCAAAAGCCCAGTGTGGCCGATTTTCTCAAATGATATTCATCATTTCAAATCAAATTAGCCACCAGATGTATTCTTCAAATAAACACATACAGAACTTTTGGGAAAAAAGGAGAAGGGAATTAACCCTCCCAGAGGCAATCCTGCCCTGCCTTTAGTAAAACTGAAAATGGTTTTAGGTCCTCAGATTATGTGATTTAAAAATAAGGGTAGCAGATGTTTGAGGATGGAGATGGCCCAGATCCATTTTCAGACTGGAAAACCAGTTTGGCATCTGGAATGAGAGGACCAGGATTAAATTCTGGTTATGCTACCTACTGGTTGTGTGACCTTAGGCAAGTTACCCAACCTCTCTAAGCCTCACTTTTCTCCTTTGTAAAATGGGATGATACAACTTCCAATAGCTCTTCAGGGGTCTGCCTTCTCCATCAAACCCTAAATGAAGCACATTTCTCAAAGTTCCGTCCTTCACTGCCTCTTTAGTAAGTCTTCTCTCTACAAGCTCATCCATCCAATGCCATGAGCATCACCTCCAAAAGGAGGGTTCACGGGTCAACCATCTAACTCCAGATATTAGCTTCCACATGCCTTACGGAGTCCCTCTTCCTCAGGCCCCTCTGTGCAATGGATCAAGTTCCCAGGCACCTGGTGAAAACCCCACATTACTTTGAGTTGCTTCCTGCTCTGCGCATTCAGCCAGGAGCCAGGTCCTGGGTTCCTACTTCTATAACGCCACTGGTAGCTCTCTCCTCATCTTTCCTCTATTCCACAGAGCCTGCAATAGCCTACAGCCTCATTTCCCACTATGCTCCCAAATACGTCCTATTTCCCAAGTCTTCAGTCCCCTGCACACACCCTTCCTGCTCATGCTGTTCCCCTAGTTCCCCCAGACCACCACCAATATGCTACTGCTCCCTGAGAACCTAACTCTAGCTACGTGTCTGTTGTTTTCTAGAACTCCTTTTTTCTCCATTCCCAGAGGTTGAACTCAGGGCTTTATCACTTCTCTCTCTCTTCTAAGAGATTTCCTGCCTAAGGATATGCCCCAGCCTAAACACCAGCCTCACTGCCCAGGAGTCAGGCAGTCTGCTCCTGGTCAGGATGCCTCTACCTGGACACCCTCCACAATTAAGGTCTTCACACTGCACCACCATTACACACCAGCACATAGTACCTGAGACTCACCCAGCATTTGCTAAAGGAACAGATACTTTGGTCATCCGGACAAGTTTACTGAACACAGTGTTCAGTAGAAACCAGATTAATTAAATATATATATACCCTTTCTCCTAAGAGATGACAATGGAAAAACCACGTGTGCTGAATTACAGACATATTTATAGAAAACTCTCACTTATTAAGAACTAAAGGGTAACAGAAAAATTTAAATAACTTGCTAGACTTAGGGGAGACAAGAATTTCAGCAGTGCTGACTCTGTATTAGACGTGAGAAGGGGACAAGATCTGAAGAGGTAAACTGGGGTGAGAAGTACAGCTGCCCCCTCATTTCCCACAGTCAGCCCCAGACCACCAAAGGCAGCAGACACATGGGTGTGCAGCAGTGCAGGTGTGTGGGATTCAGCAGGGCTTCCAGGTGAGGGTGCCATCTTCCTCCGCAGCAGACCCGTTATCCCTCCTGCACCCTATCCCAAAATGGGGCATCTCTACCTCCTTTCTGGAGAGGGATGGACCTCCAGCAATTGTTACCTACAAGGCCATGACAGTCATGGTAAGCATATCTAGAGGAAGATCCTTAGTACAGATTTGCAACCTGGGGGCATCTACTTACCTAAGGTGGAACAATCATTTTTTGTTTTTGAGATGGTGTCTCTGCTGTCGCCCAGGCTAGACTATAGTTGCCCGATCACGGCTCACTGCAGCCTCAACCTCCCAGGCCCAAGTAATCCTTCCATCTCAGCCTCTCGAGTAGCCGGGATGCACCATCACACCCCACTAATTTTTAATTTTTTTTTGTAGAGATGAGGTCTCCTCATGTTGCCCCAGCTGAGTCATTTTAGAAAAGAAATGCTGGGGCCAGGTGCGGTGGCTCACGCCTGTAATCCCAGCACTTTGGGAGGCCAAGGCGGGCGGATCACAAGGTCAGGAGATTGAGACCATCCTGGTTAACACGGTGAAACCCCATCTCTAGTAAAAATACAAAAAATTAGCCAGGTGCGGTGGTGGGCACCTGTAGTCCCAGCTACTTGGGAGGCCGAAGCAGGAGAATGGCGTGAACCCAGGAGGTGGAGCTTGCAGTGAGCCAAGATTACGCCACTGCACTCTAGCCTGGGCAACAGAGCAAGACTCCATCTCAAAAAAAAAAAAAAGAAAAAGAAAAATGCTGGAATGCAAGCAGTCCCTTCCCGGGGAGCTTAATGCATTTTGGAAGCCCTTGGTAAGAGCTTGTACATGGCTTGGTAAATGCTTCCTCTCCAACCTCTAGGACCTGTGTACAAGCAAGTGTATTCTGGCAGGCTCTCAGTGAGCCCTCGGAGAAATTTCTAAAGACTTCTCTCTGATTCATCCTTCTGCCTGCTTAGGTGAGCTGCACAGAATGTTTTTCAGTCTGGGTTCAACTAGCAGGTAGAAACGAGGCGGTAATCTAAGCAAGGGAAGTTTAATACAACAAATATGATACCTGAGTAACTATAAAGATGGAATAACAATCTAAAGGATGCCCTGAAACAGATGAAAAATATTCCCCAAAATTAGGTAGGGCAGGGGGTTTTTCTGAGTTTGTTGAAGAAAGTATAGATGGCAGAAAAATTCCTGGGTACCTAGGCCAGAGATCACCCACAGTCACCAAGCAGCAGGAGCAACCTTCTAGGGTGCAGGCAAGCAAGGCTGGGTATATAGACAGTCAAGCAGGCAGAAGGTAGGAGGGGCACACACAGGGAGTCATCGGGTGCTGCTGGACCCGGAGTGAAGAGGCCTCCCTCTGTAGGAGCTTGCCACATCAATGCATACGCTAGGCCAGAGCAGCTTAGGGTTGTGCTCAGGACAAAGATCAGGTGACTAGCTCACCAGACGGCCAGCACCAGAGGGGGCTTGGGGTACACACATGGGGGCTGAGAGGCTGTAGGGAGCAATGATCTGGGCTAGATGAGGTCCACCCAGTCTTAGGCTCCTGGTCCCACCACTGATGCCAGAGCTGTAGAAAACAGAGCAGCAGATGCTGGAGAAAGGTGTGCCCTGCAGGAATATAGTGGTGCAGGAAAAGCACGCGCGTGCGTACACATGCAATCAGGAAGAAAAATCCCTTCCTCCTACAAGGTCCCCTTCAGAGCCCTCTACTTACAAAAGGCAAAGAAAAGACATTTAAAGGGCCCAGACCCATTTTCACAGATCAGGCAACTGAGGGTGAATTTGGAGCATAAAGGCAATACTTAAAAACTGGCATAAGTTATAGATCTCTACATCACCAACCCAGAGTCATCTCTAACAACAAACATTTTTATTTAAGTCTGTGGAAAAGGAGGGTATAAAACATGGGTCCTGTACACTGAATTGGCAGAGGTAATACGTGACAGCCCTTTAGTCAACAGCAGGAGACAAGGCAGGACCTGAGTGGGGCTTCTAATAGGGCAAATTTCAGAAAATGCAGGGAGAAGCAGGGCAGGCAAGAGATGGGGTAGGGGCACAGAGTGTCTCCAGGCAGAGATGGACACAGCCAGTTCATGGACAGACAGGTTCTGAGGCCACACTGGAAGGGCAGGTAGGAGCTGGTGGGGCCCAGGGCTGCTAGGAAGAGGACATGTGAAGCTGCGGCTAAGTGGACAAATGTTGCTGCTGGATGGACGGGAGGAATGTGCTTTCTTTCATATCCCATCTACTTAAAACAGAAAACTGACCAATCACATAGGAACATGAAATAAGGGAAAAAATGAAGAACTCCAAGTTGGATGCCCATGATTACAACTTTAGTTGGCTTTGTAGTCCCGAAGACTTAATTTCTCTAAAGCAGATTCAGTTCACAGGGGGAAGAGTGGTTTGTCTTCTGTCATCAGATCTCTAACTCACCTCTGACAGAATATAGGTATATGTGATTTGTCTTATCAAATTTTGGGGAGAGCGAGGGACCGGGTCTTACTCTGTCACCCAGGCTGAAGTGCAGTGGCGCAGTCACAGCTCACTGCAGCCTCAACTTCCTGGCCTCAAACAGTCGATCCCCGACAGCTCACTTCAGCCTCCTGAGTAGCTGGGACTACACGCATGCCACCACACCTGGCTAATTTTGGTATTTTTTGTGGAGATGGGGTTTCGCCATATCACCCAGGCTGGTCTCAAACTCCTGGCCTCAAACGAGCCACCTGCATCGGCCTCCCAAAGTGCTGGGATTACAGGCATGAGCCACCCAACCCAACTGCTTTACCAATTGCTAATCAATGAGATTATGAGTTGTTTCTGATTTTTCCTGTAACTGAAAATACATTAACACCCTCCTAGGCACATCATCTGGTTATTTCCGAAGGAAACATTACAAAGGGAACCCAACCTTTTAAAGTCAGTTAGCAGAGAATCAAGCTATCCCCCTCACTCTCACCCTTAACCTCCCACCAAAAAGGTCAGACTGATTTATCCTCTCATTGTATACCCAAGAGCAAGGAGTCATCCACGCTGACAGTGAATACTATACTCCTCTTTTATTCATTTATTTTTTTTTTTAGATGGAGTCTTGCTCTCTTGTCCACGCTGCAGTCAGTGGTATGATCTCAGCTCACTGCAACCTCTGCCTCCAGGTTCAAGCGATTCTCCTACCTCAGCCTCCCAAGTAGCTGGGACTGCAGGCGCCCGCCACCATGCCCAGCTAATTTTTGTATTATTTAGTCGAGACGGGGTTTCGTTATATTAGCCAGGCTGGTCTCGAACTCCTGACCTCAAGTGATCCGCCCACCTCAGCCTCCCAAAGTGCTGGGATTACAGGTCTGAGCCACCGCACCCGGCCACTGTCCTCCTTTTTAATCTTTACCAAAAAAGAACATCTCCCTGTTTTAACTGATGCCATCTTTTCATACGCTTCCTTCCTGGTCTTCCTACTCCCCCATGCCCTTTGCCCATTTTTAACGCTGGGATGTTCTCATCTCATTTAATCTTCACAACAAGCTAAAAAATGTGAGGCAATTAATTTGAGGTCACAGAGCTAATCCCGGTGGAGGCAGCGTTTGGACTTTGGCCCCAACCTTGGGTCTAAGCTCTTATACTTTCTACCACACAACACTGTTGATCGAGGAGGATTGAGAATCCCCGAATAAAGTTGTACTTTTAAAAAATTAAGGTACCAAAATTATTGCATTTGTAGATACCCACCCAGGAAAATGTAAGCCATTCCAAGGAAAGCCACAGGAAATCGAATTTTTTTTTTCCCCCAAATTGATAAGAGAAAGTAATAATGTAAACAAAATGGCCGCTTGGGAACCACTCAATGGGTTAACACATCCAGGGGCCCTGGTCTGGTAATACTTCCGCACCATAGGCAGAATCCCCTGCAGATGTGTTTTGTGATGAGTTAGTTTTAATTAACTATTCGTATGAAAGGATGAGAGATTGCTGGGGCTTAAACTAGCCTCATCTTAAAACACCTGTCAGAGCTGGCTACAGGTGGAGAAAATCTGCCTTTCCTTCCCTCCAGCATCACAGCCTGAAGTGAAGGGAAACCAGCTCAGCTTTACAACCTGCCACAGGGTTGGGACAGTGGCACAGGGCTGCCCCAGACCCCAGCTCTCCTGGCTCTGAGAGGAAGAGCTTGTGGAAGAAAAGGGATCAAAGAACCAGCGTTATCCACCAACTGTACCATCTCACTCTTGGTGTGTGTGGGGAGTGGAGGTGTGGGGGGGTAAAGAGTCTGCCTGTATTCTGTGTTGCCCCATCTGGTCTTGAATTCCTGGGCTCAAGTGATCCTCTTACCTCAGCTACCAGCTCATAGCTGGGACTACAAGTGTGCCACCACGCCTGGCTTACCTCATTCTTTTACTTGTTTTTTCAACAACATGCACACGAATTCATACACAGATTGCGACCCAATTTCATTACCAGAAAGAAGCTCCAAGAATTTCTTTCCCAGGGCCTTATAGACCATCCACTCTAATACCTCTTTTACAGCAGAGGAGACCAAGGCACAGGGAGACAGAGCCTTGCCCAAGGCTGCCCTGGGGAGGAGAACCAGGATTTCTACCATGTGTCCCAGGGGACTGGGGAGTCCAGCAGTCAAAATTATCACTAGTAACAAAGTCTTTTTCTCACAGTCTGTAGGTTCCATTCTGGGCTATCAACATAAAAACAAAAGAGTGGATGGCCCCAAATTAGCCGAGTGTGGTGGCTCATGCCTGTGATACCCAGTTACCAGGAAGGCTGAGGCGCTTGAACCCGGGAGGCAGAGGCTGCAGTGAGATCGTACCACTGCACTCCAGCCCAGCCCGGGCGATAGAGTGTGACTCAAAACAAACAAAAAAAGAGCCAAAGCATCACCTCTTCCTCCCACCCCACTGCCACCACCCAGGTTGGGCTGCTTTTATTACTTCCCCCTTGCTGTCAACACCACCTCGCCCACATTTATCTGACTTAGCACACGGTGTGATTAACAGGTCTGACACACCAAGGACTTCTGGGCAGGATGGGCCATATTCACTGCTGCATCTCTAGTGCCTACCACTCAACACACAATTTGAGAACAAGAAGGGGAGGGACAGTAAAGGAACCAGGACCTAACCTAAGGACATTTTGTATTCTTTGACCATTTTGATCAAACATTTTAAACACTGCTCTAGCATAAGTATCCTAAGCATCTATCAATTCCCGAGATTTCCCCTCTAGGCCTCACTCAAGACAGAATTACGTGGTGTCATCTCAAGGCAGTACATCACCTAAAAACATGGCCCAGGAAACACATACAATTAAATAAATCATAAACAAACATAGGCCTCAGGGATGGGGGAGGTGAGAAAAAAGGCAATTAAAAATTAATAGAAATGCACAAGCATAAATTACATTTACTGGACTAGAAACAGAATCCCATTACATAAACTAAGTTATCAAAGTGACCTTGCACAAGCGCTTCTGGAAATAAGTAGGCCATCAGCCCTGTCTTGGCAGTCTTGGTGTACAGAGATGGGGAAGGGAGGGGAGATCTGTTATCTGTTATGTGGGCTCCACATGTCTACAGACACATATGCAGAAAAGGAAACTATTTTCACATAGGTATGAAAAAGTGATTACTGTCATTTTACATAGTAAAATGCGCAAGAATTCAACCAATGACCAATTTATAAAATTTAAAGATGACCCCTCTCAAACTCATAAGATCAACTTTCCAAAGTACACCACTCCCCACCACTTAGTTCCCTTGCTGTGATAACAGGCCACACAGAGAGAAATGGAAATTTTAAATGTTAAAATAAGCACTTTAATATTAAGCACTCAGGCAGTCAAATTCAATCCACTATTTTCCCTGGCATAAAGAATCATCTATGGCAGGGGTGCCCAAACCCCGAGTCATGGACCCCTAGTGGTGCATGGTCTGTTAGGAACGGGCCACACAGCTGGTGGTGAGCAGTGGTGGGCAGGCCTGCAAGCTTAACCACCTGAGCTCTGCCTCCTGTCAGATCAGCTTGATATTAGCTTCTCATAGGAGGGCAAACTGTATTGTTATCTGCGCATGCAAGGATCTAGGTTGCATGCTCCTTACTAGAATCTGATGCCTGATGATCTAAGGTGAGACAGTTTCATCCCGAAACCATCTCGCATGTCCTCCCACCCTGAAGTCCGTGGAAAACTATCTTTCACAAAACTGGTCCCCAGTGCTAAAAAGGTTGGGGACCACTGATCTACCTCACTTCCAACAGGTACTCGACAAACTTTCATGACCGCCAGCACCCCTTAAAAACAACTACTGTCCTCCCCACCCATACCTCTGCTCAGCCTGGCTTCTCCTGGCTTAAGACATCCCTTATCTTGTTTCTGTCCATCCTTACCCCCATCCTTGAAGGCCCAGGTTCAAATCCTGTCTCCTCCTCCATGAGGACAGCCTCGATTCCCCAAGTCCATGGATTTCATCCTCTCCTCCTGGCACTCAGGATCCCCCAAAAGGAGTACCAAGCCCTCATTGCCTGGAATCCACTCTCAGCTTCGATGCTTCCCAGGAGAAATGGTTCCAGGTGAGCCGGAAGGCTGGAACTAAGCAGCCTGTCCCTCAAGTGGCAAATGACAGCCAAGGGCTGGCAGGCCCCGCCCACAGCACCCAGCCACTAAGTGCCAGCGCCCCTCCTCTCACACTGAGCATCCAGTTAAATTGGGCTCCCTCTGGGATGCTGCCTCTTCTCCACAGTCAGAGATCATCCTCCTCCCAGAGGACAACACTTTTAGTGACGTGTGGCCCTGGGTGGCAACTTCAGAGCAAGGTGGCAAACAAGCAAACCAGCTCCCTGCTCCATCTCGGATTCCTGTCCCGCCTCTTCTCCCTTTCTCAAAGGCACATTAAATCCCAACACATTACTGATGAGTGTTTCAGGACTGTTGTTTTCAAGTTGTTTCTTTTAAAATATCAAAATAAACCATATACATTTTAAAATACATATCCTCAAAAAAGTAACACTTTGGCCTTTTATCCAAGTGTTCTATAAAAGAGGAGGCATCACTCAGGCCTTCAACCAAGACTTGTTTCCGTATTTAGAGAAGTGCAATAGTAACATAGCTTTCTCTGGCCACCTTCCAAGAAAAGTTTTTGTGGCCACAGTAAAAGAGAATATGCTTGCTGGATATGTGGGCACCCTACTGAACTGCTTAGAAACTGGGCCTCTTTTACCAAGCAATTTAAGTTTTAAGGGAGTAAAACTTAAGTTTCACCTCAGTTTTCAGCGAGTCTCTGCATAGGTGATCAGGTATGTGGAGGGACCAGGGAACACAGCAATCCCAGTGCCTCGGGCTTCCAAATCTCCCCTGGTCTGTGTCTCACTCTCCCTGGGGGTGTCCAACCCTCTCCCCCAAGCCTCCACTATCTCTAAATTGAGGGCTGCCCCCTCTGTGGTCCAGTGTGATCTTCCTCTCTCTCTGGATGGTGCCCATGGGCCCCTAGTCGTGAGTAGGGTAGGGATGAAAATAGAGAATCATCACCCTGAAGCTGCTGGTGGCTACCTGAAGCTTCATGATATTCTCTGTATCTGCAGTGATTTCAAAATTTCCATTATAAAGAGTTAAAAAAAGACGATCCATCAGAACTTTGAGGAATAAAAGTTTTTTAAAAAAAAGAAACATGCAGTTAAAAATAGGAGTATTCATGAGAGATATTTTAAGTTCATTTGAAGAAAATAATTCCTTATGTGGTAAAGGAAGAGAAGAAAAATATAATGGCTGCATCTCAAGAATAAAGTTGCATTAAGTTCCTTATAAACAAGCTTCAAATACAACCATAAAATAATAAAAACACATCTCACTAGTTCCAAATGTTGACTGCTTAGAAAGGATAGCATTTGTAACACTTTGACCCTTTCATTATCAGACAAATATATTTGAATCTGAAAATATCATCCAGCTTACCAGTGAACAATCTAGAGCCAGACCTGAAGGGTTAAAAACACACATGTGCACATAAAACTCCCCACAATTGTGTTATTCCCTGATCAAGACTCAAAAAAAGAAGTACTTTGGAGAACCAGTTGGATGTTAAGTGCTTCTCAAAGAAAATAATTTTAAAAATTTCTACCAGGCACTTTGGGAGGCCCAGGCAGGCGGATCACCTGAGGTTGGGATTCGAGACCACCCTGACCAACATGGAGAAATACAAAATTAGCCAGGCATGATGGCGCATGCCTGTGATCCCAGCTACTCAGGAGGCTGAGGCAGGAGAATTGCTTGAAACCGGGAAGCCGAGGCTGCAGTGAGCCAAGGTCATGCCATTGCACTCCAGCCTGGGCAACAAGAGGGAAACTCTGTGTGTGTGGGCGGGGGGGGGGGGGGGGGGGGGGGGCGGATTCTGAAGCACAAATAAACTGCAGCAAGTTTATGGTCCATAGAAGTATCTTCCCAGAGTATTAACACTTTCATATTCATCATATTCATGAATTCAATGGATTCCAATAATAAACATGTGAAGTTGGCTGTGCAGGTTTCATGCTATTTTGCAGGGAGGTGGGAAACAGAAGCTAAGTAGGTTGCCATAGTTACAAAGACATTTGATGTCAGCTCTGGGACCAAAACCTACTTTCAAGTTCTCCATCCACATCAGCCAGTCCCCAACCCCCCCACTCCCAGATCTCCACTCCCTGTGACAGCTCTTGCTGCTTCTGGGGTCTTGCACCAATAGCAATCTCCACTGTTTCCCCCATCTTGAGCCTCTCCCCTCTCCAATGGCTCCAGGCACATGCTCCTTGTCATGCCCATTTGTCCTGCCTTGACCCTCCCAATCCCCCTCACCTTCTAGAATCTTCACAGTCCTTGCACCCTCCTGACTTTCTAGGGTACCCAATACTGCTGGCCACCATGTCTACCCCACCCCAACCTCAGGAACCCCCAGCGTTCTCCTGCATCTTGGCAGCCTTTGCTCCTTGGCCCCATCCCACAAAATGGACTCACTCCACAGTTCTGAGCCCAAGTCTACTGCTAGGTTTTCCCTTACCCCATATTCTTGTCCCCTAGACATCACCACAGACTCCCATATCCCATATGCTAAAAAATGCCCCAATGTACCTGTGTCATGGCCCTTCTCCTAACCTCCCTTAATTGGTTTCCAAATTCCTTTACACCCACCATGAGTCTTTTTCTCTCTCCCACCTCTTCCAAATAACACACACACACATTTCAATCTTGTACCATCCTGCCCTGGTTTTAGCCCTCAGTTTCCTCTCTACTAAGACTAATTTTAATGAAGTGGCCTAACTCAAATATCAAACACCTACTTAAACCAAGCAGTATTGAAAACAGGCAGCAAAGAATCAAGTCAGAGTTGATTGTTGTAAGATTGATAAACACTTAGGTGAAATATGAAGCACTGCACAGGGGATAAGGAAAGGCTGCTTTATGCAGGGTGATCAGAGAAAGCCTCTCTTCTCGGAGAAGAGGTGAGGGATAGTTCCAGGCACGGGGGAGCAGTCACCACAAAGGCCAGAGGCAGGAAAGCTGGGGGCCTTGTGCCTGGAGTGAAATGAGCGGGAGAAGCAAGGTAGGAGAGGATAGGAGAGAAGGGCAGATCACCAACCCTGGTAGGTGACATCTGAACTCTGGCTTTCTTCTGAAGAAGACAGGGAGCTACTGGAGGATTCTGAGTAAAGAAGTAACCTCAAGTCATTTCAGTTTTTAAAGGATCCCTCCAGCTTCTTTCTGAGAGACTGGTAGGGGGCAAATGGGAAGCAGAGAACAGAGGGACTGCAATGACCTGCCCCAGGTCAGGCTGGCCTCATTCACGCTCAGGCCCATCTTCCTCAATGCAAGCCCGGCCATAACTTGTCAGCACACCATCTCTCTCTCCCACCTGACCACAAGAACTTTCACTGATTCCTCACTACCTCCATAACTATTAACTGCCCCATCTCTGCACGATTCCCGAGGTTGCATCATGGCCTATTACATCTTTCTAAGCACCATGCACTCCAAACCCAAGGGATCACCTGCTGTTTCCCCAAAAGACCTCTATGAGCCTTTCCATTGTGTCCTGTTTTCTCAGCCTACAATCCCTTGAGCACTTCTACCTTCCTTTCTCTGCCCCTGAAATGTTATTCGCATCCTTCAAGACCAAGCCCAAAGGCCACTTCCTTAAGAAGCCTTTCTTGGCTGCCTCCAACACATAATTTGCTTACACCTCTACCAAGGCAATCTTACCAGTTCCTGGCTGTCTCTACCACACTGACCACTGAGGGCAGCAATCATGCCTGACCCATCTATGAACATGCACAGGCCAAGCACAGTGCTAGGCATACACCAAGTGCTCAATCAGTGCATGTTTGGTTGGAGAACAAACTGCCCACTTCACCAAACATCTTGAGGTCTTAAGGGAGAACTATTCCAGGGGGCAGGTTTTCCATCTTGGCTACTGTAATCTGGAGACCAGGGGACCCTCTGATGGAGCCTCGGGGGACTGTCTACTCAGCACTAACAAAGGTACAACCACAAGTAGGGACCACAGTGTGGACAGATTTGAACTGAGGCCTGCCAAGACTCTTGCCTTCTCTGCTAGAGATCTCTAAGCAGGCCCATATTCCATTTTAAATTTCCGTAAAAGTATTGGAAGTATGTTTTTTCCCAAGGTCATTCTAGAAGTGCACAAAGAAACAAGCACTTAGAAGGACCCACATCAAGTTAACTGTAGTTATAGTGGTGAGAGAGGGTGGAATTATTTTCCTTTACTGTATCCTCAATATTTTTGCTAAATAAACATCTAATGAAAGTCATTTAGAAAGAATGCTAAGTACTACCCAACTTACATTTGAAGAATGGGTCCAAAAATGAAAAGTACCAAACAAGGAGACATGAGGCCATGGAATTATGTAATACCACTTACACGGTAAGATTACAAGAGTTGAAAATGTTTTAAGTGGCTTGTCTGAAGCAAGCAATTAAAATAATTGGCCCTGTGCTTTCACCTCTGAAATAATTATTTCACTAAACAAAGCAGATGTTGGGAGCATCTTGGGCACTTATCGATGGCTCTTACCCAAACTAAACTCTTCCACAAGCTCCATCAACCATAGACCAGTTCTCATCACTGCATCCTAGCTCATGTCACACAGGTGGACAAAGAGCTCTGATGGGACATTTCAATAACTGTCTTTAGAGAGGAAATGTCAAAAATAGGCAATCAACTAACAAATAATACATCTTAAAGCTAAAGCTATATCAACAAAGTATTACATAAAGATTTGTCTTCTTTCAATAAAAGACCTACAGAACTGCTAATGAAATAGCTCATTTAAACACACAAGATCTAGTTGCTTTAGTTATCACCCTGTTAAAGCAATAAAAAGTAGAAGAGGAAACTGTAGTCAGGCACAATGCTAAGTATTTTAGGTGTAGCTTTATATTACTTTCCCCAGTAAATCTGACATAGGGCTTTATCTTCCCCACTTTACAACTGAGAAAATTTATCCTGAAATAGTTTGTGTAATTTTAACTTTAGGCATTCCCATACGTCACTGAGACTCAGATTAAATAACTATTATGACTATTGTCCATAGTCACACAGGAAGTGGTAAAAATAGAATTCAAGTCTATTTCACAAAAGACTACATGCCACACTGCATGACTGACTCCACTTACATTAAGTTTGACAGGTAAAACCCATCTATGATGATAGAAGTCACATCTATGATGATGTAAGAAAGAATAACAGTTCCTTCAGGGTGAGAGGGTGGGAAAACGGACAAGACATGGGCACAGGAACCTTCTGCAGTACTGAAAATGTTTATTTCTTAATCTGAGAGCTTACATACATGAGCTCATGCTTAACACTTCTCACACTTTACTGCATGTTATACATGAAGTTAAAAAAAAATCCTCATCTTATGGACTCCAAGTTTATGCTCTTAACCACTAAACCACCACATGGCACTGAGACAGAATGTAGTCACATGCTAGAATTGATTTCCTTGGATTATCAGTTTTTTTCCAAACATTCTGGTAAGCAAAGTACATCCTACTCATATCAGAATGAAGACACCTGAACCCTTTGTTTTAAAATGCCACAGAATGAAAAGTAAAAAGTATCAATTTCCTGGCTACTGGGAATTTCCCCCTCTGTAGCCACATCAGAAAATGTTTTTTTTAAATTTAACTTATAGATGCACAGAAAATAATGTGTAACATATTCTTAAAGTTATATATGAAAATACCTAAAGCTAAAATTGCACAAGATACATGTTATGACTCTCAAAAGACATCTGAATTTTGTTACAAAAATTAAGACAAGGCAAAAAGACAAAGCTGGTAGGCAGAGGTCGTTAATACAGGGCAACACAGAGGGCAAAATCTCAATTCTTAAAATTTGTAACAAATAGAAAACTCAGTACAAATAACTTTTTCCAGCAGCAAAGTAATTGTGCCACACAAGCCCTCATAAATTCTCCACCAAGTATCAAGTTCTCCTTGTTGAAGCTTTGTTCAGCCTGGCAAAGCCTTCTTACCAGTGAGTGATGATGAAATCGTTACATCAATTCTCCCAAAACCTTATCCCACACATACATACACCTCTTATTCAAACAGTAATTGCCTCTCTAGAGAGAGGAATGTATTCACTCTATAATTTGCAGACATATTTGGCAAGTACCTAGGAACAGCAATCCCACCTAAGAGAGTGGAGAAAAAAGACAGCTGGGTCCACAACTTTTGGGTGTTTGTGCTGTTTTCTTTACTGGATGCAGCCAGGAAACATTTACCACTTTAGAGTCTAGTTTAATTCATCTTTTAATCTTCAGTACACACCAAAAATACCAAGCAACCAAATGACTTTAGTTTCCCTTGGGCACTTACATAAAAGACCAAAAGGCATTTATGAGAATCTTTCAGTGTTGTTAATGTATGTACCACCATCAGGGATGTTGCAATAGATTACATAACCAAGTATTATCCTAGTTGCAAGATCTCAAGATCTCAATGTTTATACAAGTAACCATAAGCACTTATTTTTAAAGTCTCTAACAGACTTTCCAATAAAACCGTTAAAAAAAAAAAAACAAAAAAAAAACAGAAAACTAAATAGAGTCAGATACTGCATCCATTAACCAAGTTAGAAAGAATGAAAAGCACTGACCCAGTATGTCAGGAACATTAACAGCTGTGGATCAGCATCCCTAAATTAGAATTTTCACGAAACCCCAGCATTGCTAGAAAACGTTTAAAGCTAAGGCCGAGCACGGTGGCTCACGCCTGTAATCCCAGCATTTTGGGAGGCAGAGGCGGATGGGATCACGAGGTCAAGAGTTCGAGACCAGCCTGGCCAACACAGTGAAACCCTGTCTCTACTAAAGATAAAAAAATTAGCCAGGCATGGTGGCAGATGCCTGTAATCCCAGCTACTCGGGAGGCTGAGGCAGGAGAATCACTTGAATCCAAGAGGCAGAGGTTGCAGTGAGCCGAGACTGCGCCATTGCACTCCAGCCTGGGCAGCAGAGTGAGACTCCATTTCAAAAAAAAAAAAATTTTTAAGCTAAGTTTCAAAGTTTGAGGAACAGAGGATTCATCTTTTCTTTTATCCCTGCATCAGCTGAAAAAGTCCCACATATCTCTCTCCAGAACATCTTAGCTTACACCAACGATGCCTCACTAATGCAACTATTTTTTTTAAAAAAACCCACATTTGAACAGTATAGTGAAAATCAACTATGAATTATCAGTTCCACTTTGCGATTTTCAGCATAACTTCGGTGTATCAGAAACCTAAAACATGACTTCTTTAAAACAAGAAAATCTTCAAAACTACAAACCCTTCATTTACTCAGCCCTTCACCAGAAGCCCAGAAAAAACTTCATAATTTTTGAACAAGCAAATCATGTTTATTTGCCTCAAAATACTACCTCATTACTTAGGTTTCAAGAATCTTTTGATGTGCATCTGCCAAATATGGCCGATTTCAGTCTCAGGCAAATCTAAACGGCTACCACAGGGTTACTGTTTTTGGTAAGGGGAAGTCGATGCCAGGAGGAACTTCTCTACTGATTACAGCAATGACCAACACTTATTAAGCACTTCTTAACTCTCCCGGTGCAGTGCGAGGATTTTGACAAACATCCTATTTGTCCTCAGACACAATCTTGTAGAGCAGACATTACCATCCCCAAAAGCAGATATGTAAAATGAGGCTCAGGTGAAAAATAACTTGCTCAAGATCACTGAACTAAATGGGGCAGAATCAAGTCTAATGAATGGTAAGGGTGAGAACTGGTCAGTTTCACAGAGAATTAGGCCTTCATCATACAAATGTCATCTGCATAAAAACTAAATGAAAAACAGTGAATTCTTGTTGTAGGGAGAAAAAGCAATATTCCGAACTAAAAAAGTAGTTTCAAACAGAAGATCTAATGATAAACACATTTGTAAAGGCTGGGCAGGGAGGAAAATGATTACTCAAATTACCCTATGGGGCTCCTGCACTTCTCCGTTCTTACAAACTAATCTGGTTTACCAGCGCAAGGACTCTGAGGAAAACTCTCCCAAATTCCTCCAGGCTTAACCACTCTCTACTCAAAAGAACCAGGAGCAGGAGCTAGGACAGTGGGAAGTGACCGCCCTGCCCTGCCCTGCCGGTCTTCCCTCCGGGTCAACTGTCAGATCCGCATGGGTGCGACCATAAGCCGGCGCCGGAGCCCCGGGACTGGCTCGGCCAGGGTACCCGCCTTTTCACTCCCAGTCCTGGCCCTGTCGGCCACTTCGTTTACCACCTCCAGAGGCACAAATAATTACACCGGAAGAATTTGTTTTAACAAGTAGAATTCTATATTCACCAACTGGCTTCGCCATCAGATATTACGGTAGGGTTCCAACAAGAGAAGGGCAGAAGAATATGGTTTAATTGTTCTAAATAATCTTTCTGCGAAGTTGGGGTGGCTGAGGCGGCCACGGGGGATACAGCTCAGGCACCTGTGAGCTAAGGACACTCAACAAACCACCCCTACGTTTTGGGCAGGAGAGCGCCTCCTCGCCAACCCAGGCTATAAACGTACGTATTTTTAAAGATGAGCTTCGACGCTGTGACACTTGTGGGGAGTCTCTCGAATGCTCCTCCACTTGATGGGGGGACAGGGAGTTCTGCGGCTCCCCAGCCCCGAGTGTCAAATACCATGGCCTGGAAATTAACCAGGTGACTCGGTTTATCGCCTCGAGAAGGGTCCGCCTACCGTGCTGGAGTAGCCGCCTGCCCCGTGCCCGCAGCCGCGGCAGGGACCCCCACGCCCACCTTCCCACGAGGGGTGTCTGGCAGAGTCCGGCTTCAGGCGCTCCCTGGCCTGGCAGCACCCACCCCACCCCACCCCCACGACCCGAGCTAGCAGCCTGGTTAATCATTCAACGCAGGCGGCGTGGAATATTTTTTTAAAGGTCAAAGCGAAAGATTCTCCCTAAGTTTGGCAGAAACCAGTTTTGGGGGAGCCGGAGACAGAAGTGGCAGAGGTTGGGGGTGGGGAGCGGCTGCCGGCGGCTCTTTGGCTCACAAAACACCTGATCTCCCCATGCGGCACGGGAGGCCGGCGCAGTGCGAGGGTGGGGTGCGAGGGTGGGGTGCGAGGAATCACGCGCGCCCCCCTCCCCGAAACGCCCGTGCGCCCCGGATGAGGCCCGGCCCCAGATGCCCCTTGCCAAAGCCCGCATCGCCCCGGCGCCGGATCCCCCGGAAGTTGGGGTGCAGCGGGGAGGGGGAAGGTCCCCGGGCTCCCGGGCGAGGTGGGCACGGAATGGGTTGGGAGACTCCTAAGCCCCGCAGCGGGCGGTGTCCCTCTCCTCTCCCTCTGGACTGGGGTTGGGTGGCTGGGACGGCGGGAAGGTAAGGGAGGCTTAAATGCGGCAGGAGCCACCTAGGGACGGCTTCCTCCACCGGGGCGCGGGTACGAAGCCGGAACCGGAGAGGAACCGGGCGGGGGTAGTAGGGGGTCCGGAGGGCGGAGCCGGAGAGCAGGGAGGCGGGAGGGGACCGGTAGAGAGGCCTGGCGGGGAGGGAGCCGGTGGGGGTGCTCACCGCCCGGGCCCTACCTTGTCCGGCAGCAGCTCCAGCTCGGCGGGGCGGGGGCAAGGGCGGGAGATCGCGGCCACATCCACGTCCCGGCCGCTCCGCGCGGCTCAGCCCGGCGACCGCCGCAGCTCACGCTCCATGCGCGGCGCCCCGGACGGGCGGCCCGGCAGTGTCGGCGGCGGGGACGGCTCTGGCTCGGCTCTGCTGACCTCCGGCACTTGTTGCCGCCGCTGCCGCTGCGCCTCACTCCCCGCTCCGGTTGCAGGCGCAGCAGCCTCCCGGAGCCCGCCCCGTCCGTGCCCGCTCGCCAATGGGGCCCGGCCCCGCCCCTCACGTCACCGCCTGACGGCCCCGCCCCGCACCCCAAGTTTTGGGAGGGCTCCGCTCTCGCACCCGGCTCCAGGACCCACCGAGCCCGCGCTCTCCGCGGCTTTCAGCGACCCTGCAGCCCCCACGCACCCGCCTGCAAAGCCGAGGGTTAAGCTGGGGAAAGGGGGCCTTTAGGAAGGAGACCCCCCCTGGAAAAGCCCGGCAGCTCCAAAAACACGAATGAAACGCAGCTCCAGCCTCCGCCCCTCCAGGTGCTGGTGGCCCCTCTTGCGGTTCGTCTGAGGCTAGGGGACTAGGCGCATCGCCTAGCGAGACCCCAGTGGCCTTTCTGGCCAGTTTGTAACCGGAACTAGACCGACCCCAGTGCTGGAGCGGGTGAGGAATGGCCCCGCCGGGGAGGCGGGGGAGGGAAGACTGGGCCACTGTGGGGCCTGACCTTTGCTCCACCTCTTAGGTGCTCACGACCCAGAGTGGTGCCCTGCTTGGCACTGCCACTGGATCCTCTGGCTTATGAAGCCGTCCAGGACAGGATTGGGGGGGGTGGTCCGTAGTTCTCTTAGTGGGGTCATACTGAGTGGTTTCCTCGAGGTCCCACGCCCGTCTCAGGAAGCCGGAAACGCAAGATGCCGGGCGCTCGGCCCGAACCCGTGCCGCGGCCCAAGGGGCAAGGCGGATACCCAGGCGAGGCCTAAAGGACCGGACTCTGACACCCCCCACTCCGGACACTGCAGGGCTCCGCCGGCCAGAGGCGGCCTTGGCGCCAACTACACCTACCAGCGAGGGCCCCCGGGCCCACCGATGCGCCCTCCTAGCCCCGCGCTCCTTCGGGGAGTTCCGAGGTGACTCAGAGACGCAACTGACACAATTCTGAAGCCCCCAGGTAAGCCTGGCGCTACGGGATGGAGACGTTGCCTGGTTTTGAAAGGCCCAGCTAAGCCAGCGAGACCCGCGTGCGCTCCGCGGGGAACCAAGCCTCCCCAGGGGCGCACCTGGAAGCGCTCCCGCCCCCTGGTCCTTATCTCTGAATCGAAACCGAACCTGGACCCATCTAGATAATTGGACTGAGCAATTAAGGACGCTTCACTCTCAACTGTTAGCATTTTTTCCTAAGGCTCTCGGAGGCGGAATCAGCTGGAAAGGAACATTGCTAAGTAGGAATTTCAGGCACCTGGGAACTGAGCCTACTCAACAATCGGCCCTTACTCTTAACCAAACTCAGCAAAGGAAGAAAGACCAAGTTGCTGAGGATGCACAGAGCCACATGGGTGCGGTCCTTTAGAAACAGGAATTCTGAGTCAGTAGATATGGAAATGTTATGGTTTGCAGTCTTCAGAACATGCTGCTTTTATGCCGTTCACATGATTCTCCTTGGACTGCGACGTAAAGTGCAAGAAACAAGTCGAATGTTTGTATATTAATAGAAAAAACATCTGTAAGGGTGCACACCGACTGTTAACCACGGTTTTGCGGGTAGGGGAAACAAGGGAGTTACATTTTTTTACTCCATTGACTTTGGATTTTGTATTTTTCCAGTTATATTTACTTTCATAATTTAGAAAGCTAATAAAACATGTTTAAAGAAACAGAAGCTAGAAATTCTTTAAGAACTCTAGGAAGTGTAGGCCGGGCGCGGTGGCTCACGCCTGTAATCCCAGCACTTTGGGAGGCCAAGGTGGGCGGATCACAAGGTCAGGAGTTTGAGACCAGCCTGGCCAATATGGTGAAACCCCATTTCTACTAAAAGTACAAAAATTAGCCAAGTGTGGTGACATGTGCCTGTAATCCCAGTCACTTGGGAGGCTGAGGCAGGAGAATCACTGAACCCAAGCAGGCAGAGGTTGCAGTGAGCCAAAATCATGCCACTGCACTCCAGCCTGGGTGACAGCGTGAGACTCTGTCTCAAAAGAAAAAAAAAGAATTATAGGAAGTATAAATTAATAAATGAAGTCTATGTCTTCATTCTGTATCAAAATAATCTTGAGCCCTTGTTCCTGGGTTTAAATAAAGATACCTCTAGGCTGCTGATATTTAAATGCAGTGATGAGACAAAGCCGACATCTAAGGAAGATTTTCTATGCCATCAGATTGGTATATTTTTTCCATGCATATGTGTCTTCCCTTTAAATGCACCCCCTGTAGCCACAGATATGCTTGCAAGAATGGCCAGCCAAGGAGTTTTTAGTAAAGGAACTGCTACAATGTCAGCTGGCCACCAACTAGGAAATTAAGCTTGTGTCCCACACAGCTGCCCAAGGCTGCCCAGGCCATGAAATTTAAAAATAAGGGTATTTTTGGGCTGGGTGCAGTGGCTCATGCCTGTAAGCCTAGCACTTTGGGAGACCAAGCTGGGCGGATCACTTGAGTTCAGGAGTTCAAGACCAGCCTGGCCAACATGGTAAAACTCTGTCTCTACAAAAAATACAAAAAAATTAGCCAGGTGTGGTGGTGGGCGCCTGTAGTCCCAGCTACTTGGCAGGCTGAGGCAGGAGACTTGCTTGAACTTGGGAGGTAGAGGTTGCACTGAGCCGAGATCGTGCCACTGCACTCCAGCCTGGGTGACAGAGCAAGACTGCATCTCAAATAAATAAATAAGGGCATTTTCTCCATGGTGGCTTTAACACAGTTGGGAGTGTATCTGCAACAGTTACATTGTGTCTTTTGGGGAGTAACTCAATGCTGGATTCCACATGGCTTGGCTATAGTCCCTACTGTTAGGTTGGGGCCCAGGTCCATCATCAGTAGGCAGAGATGTGTTATTCACTTCTTCAACAAAAATGTGCCGGCCATCATCTATATGCAGCACAGGACTAGGCGCTGGAGTGGTGAACATGGCAAACACACTCCCTGCTTGGAGCTCACAGTCTAGCTGGAGAGAGGGGCTTAACAATTAAATGCACTATCAATTAATTACAATTGTGATATGGGCCAAAGGGAGTGCAAGGTGGTGAGATCATCTGGGGAGTCCATGGGGAGTTCCTAGCTGGTTCAGACTACAAAGGAAGAAGTGGTTGAGGAGAAAGTTAGAGAGGCAGGCAGGGGTTAGATCACGCAGGGCCAGTACACCACATTACAGAGTTTGGACTTTATCCTGAGACATTTGAAACAAGAGTCATACACTTGATTTTGCATTTTGAAGTAGATCATTCTGACTGCAACGTGAAGAAGGAATAGGGAAATGGGAGGAGTGGAGGGACAGTTAGGAGGCTGTTGCTGTAATGTGAGAGAGGCCATTTGTCTAAGCAGTAGACCAAACGTAGAGTAGACACCAACAAGACTTGGTAATTGCTTAGGGGGGATGAATCAAGGAAAACTCCCAGATTTCTGCTTCTTTAAAAAGATGGATGGTGGTGCCATTTTGAGTTGGGTAACCCTCTCAAGGTTCACATTTGGTCAAAGTAGGTTTGAGGTTCCTGGGTGGAGATGTTGAACAGGCTGCAGGGTCTGGTACTCTGAGGAGAGGCTGGGGCTGGAATAGCTGGTGTGGCAGTGGTAATGAAGTCATCAAAGGCACGTGGGCTACCATGAGAGTGTACAGTTAGATCAGAAGAGGACCTACCACTGAGCCTTGAGGAACTCTTATCTAAGGGCCAGACAGAAGCAAACCTCTGGCAGAGGAGGTGGAAGAGCAGCCAGAGAGGCAGGAAGAAAACTAGGAGCTTGGCCGGGTGCGGTGGCTCATGCTTGTAATCACAGCACTTTGGGAAGCCGAGGTGGGTGGATCACCTGAGGACCAGGAGTTTGAGACCAGCCTGGACAACATAGTGAAACCCATCTCTACTAAAAATTAGCTGGGCGTGGTGGCAGGTGCCTGTAATCCCAGCTACTTGGGAGGCTGAGGCAGGAGAATCGCTTGAACCCAGGAGATGGAGGTTAAAGTGAGCTGAGTTCACACCAGGCACTCCAGCCTGGGCGACAGAGTGAGATTCTGTCTCAAAAAAAAAAAAAAAGAAAAAAAGAAAAAACTGAAAGGAGCTTGGGGAGGTGGGGTCACAGAATCCAGGGACAAAAGCACTAAGCAGGAGGCAGTAGTCAACAGCACTCAAAATGGCTGACAAAACATGCATCCAGTGGCACACACCTGTAGTGTCAGCTACTCAGGAGACAGAGGTGGGAGGATCACCTGAGCCCAATTTGAGGCCAGCCTAGGCAACATAGCGAGACCCCATCTCTTTTTTTAAAAATGGCTGGCTGGGTGAAGTGGCTCACGCCTGTAATCCCAGCACTTTGGATGGCTGAGGCGGGTGGATCGTGAGGTAAGGAGATCGAGACCATCCTGGCTAACACGGTGAAATCCCGTCTCTACGAAAAATACAAAAAATCAGCCGGGCATGGTGGCAGGTGCCTACTCGGGAGGCTGAGGCAGGAGAATGGCGTGAACCTGGGAGGTGGAGCTTGCAATGAGTTGAGATCGCACCACTGCACTCCAGCCTGGGTGACAGAGTGAGACTCTGTCTCAAAAAAAAAAAAAAAAAAAAAGGCTAAGTGACCCAAGTGAAGTGAAAGTTGAATAATGTCCACTGGAGTTAGTGACCTTGATGTCATTGGGACTTTTACAGAGCAGTAGCTGGTGGAGTGAAGGGGATGGGAAATCGACTGGAGTGGATGGAGGCATGAGCGAGAGGGGAAGAAATGAAAGGCACAAGGTGCAGAGAATTCTTGAAAGGTTTGACTATGAAAAGTCAGAAAAATAGCTGGAGGGGAATGTTATGTCAGCAGTGTGTTTATTTTGGTTAATGTATTTTAATTATTTTTAGGATGGAATTACTTGAGTATATTTAAATGTAAATAAAGAGGATCCCACAGAGAAGAGGAAGATGAAGGTACAGTAGAGAAAGGACAATGAAGCACAAAGTCTCCTGTGCCCATGGGAGGGATGGAACCAGAGTGTGGGTGGAAAGGCTGACCTCAGGCAGGGGCCACCTTCTCTATTATAACAGGAGGAAGGAGGCTGGAGGAGGACTGAGCCAGGCTGCTTTCACAGAGGTAGTTGAATCTTTCCACCTGATGACTTCTTCTTAACTCTGTGATATAACGGAGGCTAGCGATAGGGCAAGGAGAGATGACAGATTTGAAGAGAATGGAGAAGGTATGACACAGTCATTGCAGGAGTTTGGGAGGGTCGTGATGACCAGAGAAACAGCCAGATAGCAAGGCAGCATGGCAGTCCACTTGAGGCTGGTGCCTGTGGACTTCTAAGGTACCCTTTGGCCCTCCTGTGTGGTTTCTTCCAACAGCTCAGCTGCCCACTGTGGTGCCGGCTCAAATGAGGAGATTACCAGGGCAGAGGAGCAAAGGAATTGAGAGCCTTGGCAAAAGTGAGGTAGCACGGTGAATGATCAGAGAGAAAGGACAGGAGCCAAAGGACTGGAAAAGTCAAGGGGTCAAGACTCAGTCACACCAGAAGGAGAGGAGGTTGGGTCAGAGATCTGGATCTGAAGTAAGGGGTTCAGGAGGTAGAGAAGTTTAGGGCCATGACAATGCCAGGACATGATGGGGGTGGCATAGAGGAGAAAGTCATTGGAGAATACGAGGTCAAGAGATGAAGAGGGCACTGGCTAGATCATCTGTGTGAACAGGAAAGGCATACAGGATGTGAAGAGGAACGGTAGTTATGGTGTGAAGGCCATGGAGCCAGGAGCTAAAGTTTTAAGAGAGTGGGGAAGAAGGAATGACCAGGAGAGCAGAAGAGAAAAAGCACCAGGCAGGGGAGAGGCAGTATGGCTGGGCAGCAGTCTCCCCAAAGGAACAACAGCATTTGTGGGAGGTGGAGGAGAAGTGATCAGGTAGAGGGAAAATTAGTTAGGGTTGGGAAAGTCTGAGAGGCTTCCTGGAGAAGGTGAAGTGGAAGGCACCCAGGCTGCTCCTTTATCCCAAGAAACACATTTTAAGTTATGCCCATTCTTTTGTGGCTGCAAAGACTGGGACTGGAGGGACACAGTCAGCAGTGTCATCCCAGTGCTTCAAGGAAAGCAAAGAAAGTGGGAATTTCATTCTGAGCAAAGGTGAAGGATGGATGGACAGACAGATGCACAAGTTGATGAACTGACCTTTGATTGAGTTTCTTTGTTGAAGTCTGCAGTTCCAGAGGAGCATGTAAAAGTATTTGGAGAGGGGTAGGTGAGTAGAGGGGGTAGGTCAGGTGTCAGGAGGAGCAGAGCACTGTGGGACGACAGAGGATCTGTAAGGGAATAACAGCAACAACAACAAAAACAAATGAGTGGTACCGTGGGTTTTGCCTCAGTTGTCTCTTTATGAAGCCTGACCCACTAGCTCTACAAACCAGGGCCACATCCCCCTTGCTTTCTTTTCCTTCCCAAGATTTCCATCACAGAAGGGTATGTGGAAGCCTCCTCCTCCCCTCCCCCTCTTCTCCACTGGGCCCTCTCTTGTCACCAAATGAGCCCCTGTGGGCCCTGTGTGGCCATGCACCAGGAATCCCAGGCTTATCCTACCTCTGCTACTCATCTTCTTTCTTCTTAAACAGGTTGTTGACCTCTTCGGTCTCAGTTTCATTATCTGTAAAATAGGCCACCTCTCAGAGCTACTGTAAGGAATAGAGATAAGTACAAGCACTTTCTAAACTGTAAGGCCCTGTAAGAATGGGAGATATTTTCTTCTTTAGAGACCCCCACATATACCCACATCCCTCTCAGGAGCCCTCCCAAGAAGACTGTAGTCCCTGTCCCAGAGGAAGTTGTCATCTTGCCCCAGAGGGACAAACAAACCCAAAACAATTACAGAGGAATTCACAGCTGTGTCTGATTAAGTGCTAAATCATAAGGAGCAGACAATCAGAGCTCAGAAAAGGAGAAAAGGGACAATGAGCCAGGGTTGGGAAAGTCTGGGAGGCTTCCTGGAGAAGGTGGAGTGGAAGACATCCAGACTGCTCCTTTATCCTGAGGACATTTGTGAATGTGCCCATTTCTTTGTGAATGTGAATACTGTTGATCTGACAGTCTGAAGTAGGTCTACAAAAAGTTTCTAGGTCATAGATTTCTCCCTTGGCACTCCTGCTTCCCAGAGTGTTGTCATTCCTGTAGCTCTGCCCCCTCTCAGTCACTCTCATGTGCTCCTCCCAGGTGGACAGGTAGCCCAGGCTACACAGTGAATCCTGTGTGCTTTCCCCTGGGCCTCTCATGTTTGGCTTTTCCATGTCACTCATTTTTCTTTTGCTTTCTTTCTTTTTTTTATTTTTTATTTTTTTTAGACAGAGCAAGACTCTGTCTCCCAGGCTGGAGTACAGTGGTACAATCTCAACGTACAATCTCAACTCACTGCACCCTCTGCCTCCCAGGTTCAAGTGATCCTTCCACCTCAGCCTCCCAAGTAGCTGGGATTACAGGCATGCACCACCACGCCCAGCTAATTTTTGTATTTTTAGTAGAGACAGCGTTTCACCATGATGCCATGCTGGTCTCAAACTCCTGATCTCAAGTGATCCGCCTGCCTTGATCTGTCCTCCCAAAGTGCTGGGATTACAGGCATGAGCCACAGCATCCAGCCTTGTCACCCATTTTTCTGGTGAGGAAACGGCTAATCTTAGCAAGTTTCCTGTGTCCCTTTTGGTGCCAGCATCCACCTGGTATTTTTACCCAGCCAGATGGCAAGCTTTTGAGCAAGCAGACCTGAATGGCCCTCCTTTTCAGCCTTCGAGGTCTGCGGTTTGCCTCACTTCACCTGGCCAGCCTAGGACACCTGCATGCCCACAGAGCCACAACCGTGGTCCACACCCACCTCCTTTGTTCTTTACTGCCTCTGCCTCACTAACCAGGAGCACCCCAACAACCTGCCATTCAGGTACAGACCCCATGGAGCTGCCACCCCAGAGCTCAAACATCTATAAGCCCAGAGCTGGCTTCCACCTTCTTAGTTCTGTTGGAATGAACTCCTGCAGCCCTTTGGACATGGTTCAGAATAAAAGCCGTCTTCCTCGGTGGCAAGCCCCATGGACAGATGGGTGCCTAAGCCCTGTATCTCCCTCCTCCTTTCAGCACAGATCTAGAAAAATTCCCAGCCTGTCTAAGGACCAGGCACACACACATAGCATCAGCAGCAGAAATCCCCAAACTTTGTATATCCTCCAACTTAGGTTGTCACAGAAAGATGGCAATGTTTCCTAGTCTGTTAATCAGTCTGAAGTGGAATTATGAAAACAACAACCACCTCTCTCAATGGCCAAAATATTAATTATTGATGGAAAGTGTGGAAACTTGGCACTGGAATTCTTAGAATTCTAGTCCAATCCCTTGGAACTCACAAATGAGTCCCCAAAAGTAGCTTTCTGGAAGCCAAATACCTAATACCAGAGATAATATCTTGAACGTTGAACAATTAAATCACAGGTTAAAAATCACCTGGCTCTTAAAGCAGGCCCTTTGCTCCCAAGGTTACCATGACTTTGGACTTTGTAACAGTAGAAAAACACAAAGCCTCATTATCAGATGCAGATATAGAAACAAATGTCATGATTCCCAAGGGACTTGCTCCATCTCCCACAGAGTCCTGATGCTGAAAGAACTTAAAATTCCCAGGTTAGTAAAGTCCAGCGTGTGTAGGACATTGTGGTAGTACCTATGGTCCACAATTTGGAGGGGCATGAACAGCTGTCTCTATTACAATCATATTGTTTTGGGAATGAAATTCTCATTAAGGAGAAATGCAAAATCATAGTCTTAATTATCATCAAACTGAAAAATTATATTCAAGGGGAGAGGCCCATAATGGCAGCATCAAGCATGAGACAGTGCCATTAATATGATTATCAGGACATAAGCCTATTACAGAACTTAATGCCTTTTTGCTGGCATCGCCCTTTGTTATGCTTCTCAGGGTTTAGAAACCATCTCAGTTGTAAACATAACTGTTACAAAACAGTGATTTCCAGGGGGCATAACAAAGATCTGCCGACCTTTACCAAAGGTCAAAGCTGCCTGGCTACGGAGAAAGAGAATATTTCTAGAAAATGAAGACCAATCTGCCAACTCTAGGTGGCTCCTATTGACAGAGGAAGAAAGGGAGTGTATCTGGCTCCAAGTCTTATCTAGCTTTGTGACAATCCAGCTGTGGACATAATTGTGAGGTTTAACCACCATGTGGAGATATGCATGCAACAACTCAGATGGATACAGTGGCCTAGGTCTTGGCTGCTGCTAGTGAAAAACCATGGTATGGAAATCCCCAATTCCAGGTTCAAATCCCACCTTGGGAAGAAGCCAAGTGTGGTCCACATGGGGATAGTAACATCTAAAGAGTTCTCAGGAAGAGGAAATTAGGTCATTTATGATCAAGTACCTGTAAACTTTTGGGGCTTAATAAATGTTTGTTTCCCTCCTCAGTCTTGGCCATGGAACCAAGTCCCCATCAGGATAAAGTACAAGTGGTATCTTGGCATAGAATGCTTGGCATTCTCACCATTCGTCCTGGGTCCCCCACTGGAGGAAGTGCCATTCTGTCCTCATTCCAAAGGGTTCTGATGCCATCATCATCATCATCATCATCAATATAATCATGTAGAATGGAAAAATCAATTGGCTGTCCCTGGAAGGAGCCACCTGCTCGATCTTTAGGATCCAGTGACTTACGAAACTCACTTGGCAAAATCGTCTCACAGCAAAATCATTGCCAGGAAGGGCAGGGCCTCCTCCTCAAACACGACAGTCGGCAGTCAGGGAAATCAGAGAGCAACAGATCCCATAAATAGTCTGAAAGTGAAGCAGGATCCATGCGACAGCACGGATGAATCTTCCAACATTATGCTGAGTGAAAGAAGTCATACGCGAGAACGTGTGAAGTTCACGAACAGGCAAGAACTTATCTACAGTGGCAGAAGTCAGAACTCGAGTTGTTTCTGGGTTCAAGAGAGAATTAACTGGAAAAAAGGCATGAGGGAATTTTCTGGGAGAAGAGAAAGATTCTACCACTCAACTGGAATGTTGCTTACATGGGAGCATACCATTGTCACAACTCTTTACACTGTAAACTTCATATTTGTGCTTTTCTTTTCTGGAAAAAAATAATTTTTTATTAGTTAACTGCTCGAAATATGTGCATTTTATTATTTGTAAATTGTACATCCACTTAAAAAAAAAAAGGAAGCAGCAGTCTTTAGGCAGAGGGGAGTATGGGCAAGTGAGAAAAAAGAAAAGGCTTCTCCATCCATCAGTCCCACTGCTGTGTTAGGCAATTTTCCCAGTGCCAAACTCTACGGCAGTTATGAACTGACATTTCAAAATCAACTACAGAGAGGCGGGAGGCATTTTCTAAGAATATCCTAGTCTGTACTAACCATTTAGGTCCAAGTCCCATTCCCTTACATTTTGAAAGCTTTTCATCACCATTTCCTTCTTTTCTAATCTAAGATCATCCCAGGAAAGGATTTTTTAGAGTCAGCAGCCCTCCACCCCCAGCACTGCATACACATTTCATAACATTGGCCCTATAAATTTTACACCCATAAGGCCATGGAAAAAGGAAGCAGTTTAGTCGATCAATCAGACATGTTAACGGTCATCAAAAATCAGGAAAAACAAGAGTTTGGATCACTAGAAAACTTCCAAGAAGAAAAGAATCCTGACAACCAAGGATTTCAAAACGCAAAGGCCCCCAAAGGGTGGGAAAATGAAATGGGCAGTTGGAACTGGAACAAAAATTGCAAATTTGATGCAACTTCGTCATTAAGTACTTGTGTGACAAATCCCTTCTGTGCTGTCAAAGGGGATGTATCACACATGACAAGAAAATCACAGGCAGAGTAGGCTCCAGCCCAGCACGTCGTGGCTCTGCTTCAGTCTGACTTCTCTGCTGTTCTCTTGGCTCCATCTTCTTCTCACATCTATTGCTTTCTACAGCTATTTCAGGCATCTCAGTCAGAGCCAATATCGACAGAAGAGGGACTCTTTCTTCCCTTGTCTCTTGTTATGACCCAGAAAACCCTTCCTACAGTTCTCTACCCAAGTTCCCTTCTCGTCTCATTGGCTAGAACACAGTCACATGACCTTTCCTAAGCCAATCACTGGCAAGAGTGTATAGCGCGATCCTGAATCGTTTAGACCAATTTGAGTTTTCAAAGGATAGCGGGATGGGGTGGAAGGGCAGCAGGAATCGCATGAAGAAGGCGTGGTCCCCTAGACACAGGGCTCTACACCCCCCCATAAAGGGAGTGCTATAGGTAAGGTTTCCAAGCTCGGACACAGAGGTTGGCCAGCAGGAAGTTGATTGAAGGGTACAGCATCAACGCCTGAGGGGAAGTGAGGTGGGCAGGAATGGACAAAGGGAGAAGTTGAACTGCAGTGCAATCACGGTAAAGGCCTCAGCTGATCTTTCGGTGAGCTCTGGTGGTGGGATGGCTCAGAGTTATTACAAACTGGGGTGAAAGGACGAAGCCTTTTTACTCCTGCGTCCGCCAGTCATTAGATGTGAGCTGCCCGTGGTCAATGTGAGCTTCATCTTAGGCAAGGTGGCTCTCTCTGCAGCAGAGGACAAGTGTCAGAGAGGAACTCAGCAGACAGTTGCCGCCGTCAGCACTCCCAGTAGATGGGGGCATGAGTGCTTCAGTCGTGGAGGGGGGATCTGGGTGACACATGTCATCCACTATAGGGAAGATGAATTTGCAAGGGCAGTCCCTCAGGTCTTCTAGAATCCAACCTGAAGTCTACATTCATGTCCAGAGAAAACATTGCAGCCTTGACCAGGGCCGTTTCTGGAATCCTCCATTTCCTTGGGGAGAGGGAAGAGGAGAGCCTCCAAGAGTCAGCACAGCACTACCTTGGTCTCTGCGAGTAGGACAGCTGAGAGACGGCTGTGTGGACTGGGTCTGGGTGAGACCCAGCGGGACCCAGCCCTCAGACTTAAGGGGCACGAGGCCCACAAGAATGAAAATCCACAGGATTAGTCTTGAACAAGCTGGGAGCCTGCAAAGCCCTGGCATCTGCTGAACTTCCCAAATCACACACATTCAACTGTTCGGTTCCACATTTCCATAGTGTGCTTCCTGCCAAGCCTTCCAACACAGTGTACACAATAGGAAAATTAAAATGAGCAGTTCCAGCAACTATGGATATGCAGGTCAAATAAATAAGTCTTTATCTAGGACTTAAGCAGACATGGTCAACAAGGGTCTAATCCAAAACTGAGCTTTGGAGAAAGGAAGACTTTACAAAACAAAAAGAGCGGGAGGGAATAGAACTGTTTGCGTGAGTTTCTTTCTGTCTCACTAAAAATACTGAAATATCATTTTTATCCAGCCTCTCCATGCTGCCCTGCCTTCTCCACCCCATCCCACCATTTTTTGAAAACTCCCAGGCTGTATTCCTACTCTGGCTGGAGGGCCAACTCATAGGAAGTGTTACGCTAGGGTATGTAAATAGTTGTCATGGAAAGGAGCTGGGGAAATTACTTTGTGCATTGTTATATATCTAGTTAAATACCTCAAAATTAAAGCCATACACATGGATGTTTGTGTGTCTATTAAGGAAGCACAGGGAATATGTGTTATAGAAACCTCAAGCACTTCAGCTAAGTGAATAAGAGCAGGAACTTGAATCTTACACTTTGGGCAGCACCTACTGTAGTGTGGAGCCAGATGTGGTACAAATTTTTTTTTTTTTTAACAAGAAAAACTATTTACAAGTTTCTTGTCACTCCTCATTCTAGCAGTAGATACACTGACTCTCCTTGGAAAAAAACCACTGGAGGGACCTTTGGTTATGTAGATAGAAGGCCAGGGGCTGTTGGTTGTTTTGGGGAAATGGAAATGAACAGTTTCATTTTCTTTTTTTCCCTCCCCGCGTTGACAAAGGCCACCCCTCCTCATACAGGCCCACAATCTTCTCTGCAATTCAAAAGTCCATAAAGGTCTGGAAAATGAAAGAGTTTTTTTCAGAAGGTGGCACTAAAACTAACATGGCAGCAAAATCTGACTGGAACTTATGGGAGGGCATAGTTTTTATTTATCCTATGTTTCACTACAAATATGTTAAGGTGTTTGATCACGGAGCTGCTCCAAACACATTCATATATCTGCAGTGAAACATGGGGTGTTAGACAGACTATGGTATATATATGCCATTACTTCCCAAAATCTGGAAAATTCTAACTCCTGGATAAGGATTGTGGGCCTGCACTAGAATCCGATGGATGGAGTTAATCCCGGTTGAGGCCAGTGTGCAGGACAGAACCCTGGGTCATCTGGACTGGGGACCAAGGTTTAGCTGAAGGGCTCATGTTGGCAGGGAAGCAGTGCATGCTACCACTTCTGGGCACAGTGAGGGGCTGATGAGGATGTGAGGGAGCCCCTTCACATCCAGCCACCTGTAGGCTGGAAAAGCAACAAAATCATGAACCCAGGTCACATCTTTCAGTGGACAGAAGCACCCGTTACTGTTGGCTTTGTACCTAGGCATTGAACTGCTGGGTTACAAGGGATGCGTATGTTTAGTTTTAGTAATTCCAGGCAAACATGTTTCCAACAGTGTTGTGCCAGTTTACACTTCCATCAGTATGAAGATTCCAGCTGCTCCAACACGCCACCAAAACTTGGTATCATCAGGTTTTTTAAAATGTTAGCTGTTTCAGTGGAGGTATATTGGTACCCCATTGCAGTTTTAACTTGCATTTAACTTGATCATGACAGTAAATGCCCTTTCATATGCATATTGGTTGTTTGGATGCTCTCTTTTGTAAAGTGCCTGTTTAAGTCTTTCATCCATTTTAAATTGGGTTGTCTTTTTCTCATTCATTTGTAGGCATTCTTTATATATTCTGGCTAAGATAATGTTTGGAAGTTTGGAGGTTTGAACTAGTATACATATAGTATATATATACTAATATACATATGTATATTGGTCCATACATGTATATATGTATATTAATCCAAACCTCCAAGTTTGGTCCAAACTGGTCTCAAACTCCTGGCCTCAAGTGATCCTCTCACCTTGGCCTCCGAAAGTGCTGGGATTATAGGTATGAGCCACCATGTCTGGCTTATTTCAAGATATTTATAAGGCAATTTGATTGGATTTGGGGGCAGGGACAGGAAGATTGTGGAAATGAGAAGGAGTCCTAGGTTGCTGGATTGAACAGCTGGGTAGGCAGTAGCAGTGCCGTCTACTGAGTTTGAGAACATTGGGAAGGGAGAAGGAGCAGGGTGGTGGGAAAGGTGATACACTCGGTGGTGACTTTGGGGAGTATGAGGTGTCTATGTGATGTCGAAGTGGAGCTGCTCATGAGGCAACTGGATATACAGGTCTGGAACCCAAAGAAAGACCAGTGTCTTCATCCATATTCTGTTGCTATAACAAAATACCTGAAGCTGAATAATTTATTAAGGAGTTTATTTAGCTCACAATTCTGGAGGCCAGGAGGTGAAAGATTGGGTGGCCCATCTGGCCAACTGCCGGTAAGGGCTTCGTGCTGTGTTATAACATTGCAGAGAAGCAAAAGGGGAGGCGGGCATATGCAAGAAGAGCAGACATGAGAGGCAGTCTTACTTCATAACAACCAGCTCTCACACACTCAAAAAACTGCATTAATCCCTTTGTGAGGGCAGATCCCTCATGACCCTAAATGCCTCTTAAATGCCTCACCATGTCTCAATGTAATTACACTGGGGACTAAGCCTCAACCTGAGTTTTGGTGGAGACAAACCATAGCAACCGGGAATACACACACACACACACACACACACACACACGGGAATTATCTGCATATAGATGGTAACTGAAGTCATGAGTATGGTTGAACTCGTCTAGGGAATGAAAAGAGACTGAGAGAAGAAGAGGGCCTAGGATAGAGCCTCTGAGGATCCAATTTAGTGGATGGACCCAGAGGGAGAATCCAGCAAAAGGAAGCCAGGAAGAAGTGAGAGAAGGAAAAAAAACCAGAGTGTGGAGAGACAGCATCCCACAGAAGAGCTGGTTTCAGCACAGTGGCGTTGGGTGTTCGGGGGAGGGTATCAGTGTTGGCACCCAGAGATTAGTGGTAGAACATAAGGCAGCTAAGGGATTTGAAGCCCCACAGGTCTTGTCTCCTTGAAGGCTGAGAACATGTCTTAAACCTATTTTATCTTTAACAGCACCAAGCTGTGCTTTGTTCATTGTAAATGCCCAATAAAGCCTTGTTCGCTCATTCGTTATGTTAATTAAAGCCGCAGATCAGAGAGGCAAACCTGCTTGTGTGAGGCCTAGTTTGGGATAAAAGGCTAGGAAGACAACAGAGAGGGCACGGAGAAAAGCATCAAAATGACTGAGAAGCAAGACAAGTTTGCCCGCTGCATGAACAGTTGGAAAAAACATTTCACTTCTTACCAAAAAGAATAGCAGCAGAGCTGGGTAACAAGAAACAGTGAAAACTGATAGGTCTTTGAGGTGAAAAGAGGAAGAACATGGTGGGGAAGAAAGTAGATTAGCCAAATAAACATTTTACTATGTTTTTCCTTCTTTTTTTTTTTTTTTTTTTTTAAGAGACAGTGTCTCACTATGTTGCCCAGGCTGGTTTCTGACTCCTGGTTTCAATTGTTGAGTGATCCTCCTGCCTTAGCCTCCCAAAGTTCTGGGATTACAGGCATGAGCCACTAAGCCCAGCCTGGCTGCCACATTTTATTCTTAAACTCTATGAATCAGAGCAACTTAAAGAACCTTAGAGATAATAAAATTAATTGTATTATTTCACAAATGATAAAGTGAACACTTACAGAGGCTGGGAGACTTGTGTAAGGAACAGCTAGTCATTGGCAAAGGTTTATCTAAAATTATCAGCTCAGCCCCGAGGCTGGTGCTATTTCCATTATAAACATACAGTCTCACTACTGGGCCCCTCTCCTGATTTCCTGCCCATTTCCTTCACTTTTATATGAGTGAAATTCAGTTAAAATGAACATCTGGGCAGCTGTGATCATCTGCACGAAGTTACAAACCCTGCGGTTGAGGCACTTTGCGTGGCAGCAGGTAAACAATAGGGTTGAGGGTCAGAGATCAAGGGTTGCTCATCTGCCTCTTCTGGAAGCCCCTGAGAGGGGAGGGCCAAGCATGGCTTCAGAAAGCCACCCTACTTTTTTTTTTTTTTTTTTTTTAGAGACAGAATCTTGTCTTGTCACCCAGGCTGGAGTACAGTGGCATGATCATGGCTCACTGCAGCCTCAAACTCCTGTGCTCAAGTCATCCTCCCACCTCAGCCTCCTAAGTAGCTAGGACTACAGGCACATGCCAAGATGCCCACTTAATTCTTTAATTTTTTTGTAAAGACAGAGTCTTGCTAAGTTGCCTAGGTTGGTCTCAAACTCCTGGGCTCAAGCAATTTTCCTGCCTCAGCCTCCCAAAGCACTGAAAACTTTGATTTTTCAGGCATAAGCCACTGTGCCTGGCCTGAAAACCATTTTGTAATTGTCGTAGGGAGCCCAGGAGTTGAGTCTACAGTGAGCCATGATCATGCCATTGCACTCCACCGTGGGTAACAGAGTGAGACCGGGCCTCTAAAAAACAAAACAAAAAAACAAAATTGAAGTGGGGGTGGGACAATGTGTTCTCTTTTCCAAATGTATTTATCATTTTTTTTTTTTTTTTTTTTTTTTTTTTTTTTTTTTTTTTGAGACGGAGTCTTGCTCTGTAGCCCGGGCTGGAGTGCAGTGGCCGGATCTCAGCTCACTGCAAGCTCCGCCTCCCGGGTTCACGCCATTCTCCTGCCTCAGCCTCCGGAGTAGCTGGGACTACAGGCGCCCGCCACCTCGCCCGGCTAGTTTTTTGTATTTTTAGTAGAGACGGGGTTTCACCGTGTTAGCCAGGATGGTCTCGATCTCCTGACCTCGTGATCCGCCCATCTCGGCCTCCCTAAGTGCTGGGATTACAGGCTTGAGCCACCGCGCCCGGCCTATCATTTTTATAATCAGGAAATTTTCCTTAATTCTTTCTTTAATGAGAGAGTAGGTGGTTGAGGAGGAAGAGTCTAAGGAGAAGCAGGCTATCTGCCAGTGTGACCAGCAACCACTTAGAATCAGAATGTGCCAGATGAAAACTAGGTAGGGCTCACAGGGGAATCAGTTATTCGTCCCTTCCCCTCTTGTTTTCTTTTGGTTTGTAGGTTATTGGTCTGGCTTAAAGGTGAATTTCTGTGCAAGACAGCAATTGCATAGGGAAGACATTGCATTTTCCTTAATTTGGTGCGATAGGAGACCAAAGTGGGGAAGGGGATGAAAAATGGACACTGAAGGATGGGGTGAAGCCAGGGGACTTTGAAAGAGCCATTTCTGGCTGGGCATGGTGGCTCACACCTGTAATCCCAGCACTTTGGTAGGCCGAGGCAGACGAATCACAAGGTCAGGAGTTCGAGACCAGCCCAGCCAATAAGGTGAAACCCTGTCTCTGCTAAAAATACAAAACTTAGCCAGGTGTGGTGGTAGGTGCCTGTAGTCCCAGCTACTCAGGAGGCTGAGGGAGGAGAATCGCTTGAATCCAGGAGGCGGAGTTTGCAGTGAGCCAAGATTTCGCCACTGCACTCCAGTTTGGGTGACAGAGCGAGACTCCATCTCCAAGAAAAAAGAAGAACTATTTCAGTGCAGTGTTGCCTGAGTAACTGTTACAAGCAAGACAAAGAAGAATGGAACATGGTCCTTGCCCTTAAAATGTGTGACTGATTCACTGCTCTAGCTTCTAACACCCACCATGGTGCCTGCTGGACAAAAGGGGCTCAGTCTTCCCTGAATGGGAGAATGGGATGCCCATTCTTGAAAATATTCAGCATATCCTTTCAATTGAGAAAAGTTCTCACATGCTTTTCCTTGACATTCTTAGATACGTTAATCCCAACAGGTGCCATCTGTTCCAAGATGTCAGGCCTCGTAGTACCAAAGAGCCACCATTTCCCCTCTCCTGGTACCCAGCACTGTACAGTTGGCTATTCCATTAGCTGACTGTCTCTCAAATTCCTAGGCTTTGGGAGAAGACCCAGACCCTAGCAGAGGGCCAACAAGCAGCTCCAAAACTGCCAAATCTTCATGTCTAAAGTTGAACATGCCATTCTGGCCATAAGGAGACACCAGAGACAGTTTTTCCTTGGTTTAGTGGCAACATCCAGTCCTGGCTGATGTACTGTGGTGTCGGAGGCCAAAAGCTGTTCTCATTTTGCTTCCACAAGTCGCTTTTGGGTTCCAGAAAGAGAAAGTCATAACCTCTACAACTTGGAATACAACATTCCAAAACAGCTGAAGAGTGCTTGGAAACTTCTCCAACAAAGTTAATTAAAACCTTCCCCTCCCCTAAGGGTCAGCTCCTACCGTTCATGGGGAACCTTCAAGATGCTCTCCAGCTAAGTCTCTGGACTTAAGAATTTGATTTGGAAAACTGCCATGTAGAAAACTGTTTCCCTTGCCTACAAGGGAAACAGTTATTCTCTGCCTCAGAAATTCTGAGCCAGAAAAGTCCAAAGGCCTTCCTACTAGCAGCTTTTACTACGGTTCATAGCTCATTTTCAGCCAAAGGAATTCAGTTCCCCACATCCACCCCAGAGGAAAACATCTCTATGGTACGCAGCATTGGAGCACCATGTGCACCATCAGAAAGGCCAGCTTGGCTCTGGGAAGAATCGATGACATCAGTCTCTCCATACAATGTCAATGAGCTTGTGTCACTGAAACAGAATAAGCAGGTCACCGTAGCACAAAGGCAGCACCTCCCTTACTCTCCTGCTGCTGCAGGAGGTTTCTTAGGGCAAGGAATTGAGCTTTGCCTCACCTTGGCTTGGCCACACACATCTGGGAGGCATTTCAGGAGAAAGGAGCCATTGTCCCCAGCAGGATGTGCACCTTGCCAGCCTGTCTCCTTGTCATCCCAAACACAGTTTGGCTTCTCTGTCTGTGGATCAACAATGTCCTTCTCAGCAAATGTCAAGTGTCTTTGTGCTTTAAAAGATTCCTATGATGGATGTGATAGAGGTATCCAACTTTTAGCTTTGGGGTTATTTTGCCCAGTCTAATTTAATGTCAACTGAGTGGCTGACTTCCAGGAAATGATGCCATATGCTACTGGAAAACCAGTGTAAGTCCTAGGTCCCTGGCCTCCAGGAGTTTATCATCTCCTAGTAGGGGGCTCTGAGCATGTCAGTTTTGGGCTCTGCCATGCCCAGTATCTCCTATAGATGGGGGAAACTGCCCCACCTACAGCCCCCTGCTCAGAGATAGCACTAAGCTGTTCTATGCCCAGGAATAACCACTGATTGGGCCAGGACCAGGGGGCCAGCTCAAGGACCACCCCATATAGACTAGGTAGTGAGCTCAAGTGAGGCTGGCATGGACAGATGAGCTGGGCCACATTTATGGAAATTGCAGCCTGAAGCTGGGTGTATGTGGAGGAGGCAGAGGGCCAGATGCACAGGTAGGAGCTGGGTCACATGAAGGGCCAAGTGCTGGAGAGAAACTCCTGTGACCTGGCTTTACCACCGTTCCTGCCTTTCCTGAGACCCAGCAGGTTTTTTTTCTGGGTTCTTCTGTATATGCACCCTTTCAATATCCACATCTTAACATACACCAACAAGTACATGTCACCATTATCACCACTATTAAGTGTAACCAGAGACCATACTCTTTCCTGACAGGCAGGAAGAAGATAAGAGAAGTCATGCGATAACTACAGTACAAGCTGGAGAGCTGTGATATTACACCTTCAGTCTGGATGTGGTTTGAAGCTTGCCGGGGCCTGACACAGCCGCAAGAATTGTGAGCCATGAGGGCTGCATTGTTTTCCACTGTATCTCCTAGTTCAGTGCCTGTCTGGTGATCAGTAAGTACTGGCTGATCAATAGCTTGGTGATCAATAAATCATGGCTGATCAATAGCTTGGTGATCAATAAGTGCTGGCTGACCAATAGCTTGGTGATCAATAAGTACTGGCTGATCAATAGCTTGGTGATCAGTAAGTGCTGGTTGATCAATAGCTTGGTGATCAATAAGTCATGGCTGATCAATAGCTTGGCGATCAATAAGTGCTGGCTGATCAATAGCTTGGTGATCAATAAGTGCCGGTTGATCAATAGCTTGGTGATCAATAAGTACTGGCTGATCAATAGCTTGGTGATCAGTAAGTGCTGGCTGATCAATAGCCTGGCGATCAATAAGTACTGGCTGATCAATAGCTTGGTGATCAATAAGTGCTGGCTGATCAATAGCTTGGTGATCAATAAGTGCTGGCTGAGTGACTGAATAGACTGGGAACCAAAAAGGTTATTTAAGTTTCAGTGTTGGCCATCGTCTGTGCGTCACCATCTCCCTGCTACTCCCTGCCGGGGAAGGCTGCTCTGGGGGCACTACCTTAAAGGGCTTTCCTGTCCTCTGATTTCCAGTGAAGTTCAGCCAAATGGGGAGTCCTAGCCAGACATCAGAGGGAAGGCGGCAAGTGACACTGGGATATTCATTCCCCCGAGCCTGACATTATTGTGAGGCAGCCCTCTCCTTACAACCCCTCTGCCTCCCAATTCTCTCATTTTTTCAGGCCTAGATATGGTAATGCCTCCCAACCCATGTTACCAGCCCAACGTAACACCCTTTCCCCATTCCATTTGACTGTACCATCTGTTTCTTACTAAGACTCTGAATGATAAGAGGTCCCCCAAATCAAGCATGCACCTTTTGCTCTCTGGTTTTCTCTATGTACTGGTATGCTCTGCTCAACCCTATCAGCAAATACTCACAGCTTCACAGGGGAAAGTTGGCTGGGAGGATGTTTGCCAGTCTGATGGCCCAGTATGAGGTGAGGGTGGTGGGGTGGCAGGAGGGAGGGAAGGGAGTCATCCCTCAGTGCCAATAATTGCATTGCATAAATGTTAAAAAGAAGTCACTGAACTTGGTGGCCACCTTTCCCCAGAACAAAGTCTGGATCCAACCTTCCATTAGGCAAGAAAGTTTTCCTTTTCAGAAAAAATTAGTTTCTTTGGCTAAAAAATGCTTTGTTTTGAATTATGTTTTATTGCACAACAACAAAATAATAATCAAAAAGTTTCTCTTGGTGAGAAAGGCCATCACTCTGCTCTGACCACACAGTTAATTTACTCAAGTCAATGCAGCAAAAGCAGGTGGGGGTAGAATCTTCTTTTCTATCTCATTTTTGCATTTTTAAAAATATTAATAACCTCTCAAGAAGCAAGGGTTACTGGGTATCTCAACCTGTGCTTTTTCATCCTTTAAGTATGAGGTTAGGGAGAGTGGAGTGGAAGCAGTAGGGTTATTTTTATTTTTACGACAGTTTGCCCGCTCTAAATGTACTAATGGGGAAAAGTACATTTTAGATCTTCTAGAAAGGACATTAAAAGGGTCTCAAATGATCCTAAGCTTTTTCTTGTCCCTAAAAAATATCTTTTCTCAGCTCTTTGGTACATATTATCTTGTCTGCTTCGGATCTGCTTTCAAAGCAGGTTTCCCACCAGGCAGATTCAGCAGCAGTCTAAGATAGCAATGTCTGATTTCCTACCTAAGACGCAAATGGAAAAACACAGGATCTGAATATACTTGTTCTTTTTTTTCCCTTTTCCCTCATCCCTTTTAAATAAAGAATATACTAGTTTCTTTAGTCCTTGGTCTTTTGGCAACAGCCATTTAAAAGAAAGAATCATATGGTAATTATTAATTTTGCATAGGATCAACTCTGGCCTCAGCTTTCATTTGAGATGCAGTTACATGAAAAACAGACTGCGTTAATTTCATCCCCTCTGGGGTTGCTTGGCAACAAGGCCTTGTTCCAGACCATCTCCTCTCTTTGGCCCAGAGTGATCTCTTCGGGGTGTCGCTCAGGCTAAGCAATCATCACCCTGTTGGTGTTGTTTCTGAATGTGTCCCTGTAGTCCTGATGGCACAAGGGATTGATGGCTTTGCTCCAGTCATACTGCCTGAGGTCTGTGTAAGCCCTGAGCCTACACAGTGCAGAAAAGGAAATATGCTTGGAGAATTTGAGATCTGAACAATCCAGGTTAGACAGAAAAGAGGGAGCCATGAGCAATGTCTGAGATGTTGCTGGAGGGTAGTAGGGCTAAGATGGAGTAAATGCTAAAGTTCTTTTTTTTTTTTTTTTTTTTTTGAGACAGAGTTTCGCTCTTGTTGCCCAGGCTGGAGTGCAATGGCACGATCTCAGCTCACTGCAACGTCCGCCTCCCAGGTTCAAGCGATTTTCTCCTGCCTTAGCCTCCCTAGTAGTTGAGATTACAGGCGCCTGCCACCACGCCCAGCTAATTTTTATATTTTTAGTAGAGACAGGATTTCACCATGTCGGCCAGGCTGGTCTCAAACTCCTGACCTCTGGTGATCTGCCTGCCTTGGCCTCCCAAAGTGCTGGGATTACAGGCATGAGCCACCACCTCTGGCGATTTGGGAAATATTTCTAAGCTATATTGTTAAACAATAAATGCAAGATCGAGAACAGTATCCATAGATGCTAGCTTTTGTATGTGTACAGAGACAGGGGTAGTGAAAAAAATATTTTTAAATTTATGTTTGCATAAAGAAAAAGACAGATGATCACCTGTGTTTGTGAGAGGTGAGAGTGATGGGGTATAAAGGCTAGGGCAAGAACAAGATTTCTCACTTGTGTATGTCTGTATATTGCTTTGCTTTATAAACTAAAAGCAAAAACCTAGTCCAAAAAAAAAAAAAAAAGCAAATTAAAAATAAGCATCAAAAAAAGTGTTAGCAACCCAATTCAAGTTGTTAGTGTCTGGGAGCACTGGAAAAGTTAACTAAAGGGTACAAAGGAGGTCTTTGTACTATTTTTGCAACTTTTTTTTTGGTGAGTCTAGAATTATTTCAAAATTAAAAGTTAAATGTTTTCAGCATTAACAACCCAAACAAATTTTCTTTTTCTTTTCTTTTCTTTTTTTTTTTTTTTGAGACAATGTCTCTCTCTGTCCCCAGGCTGGAGTGCAACGGTGCAATCTCGGCTCACTGCAACCTCCACTTCCTGGGTTCAGGTGATTCTCATGCCTCAGCCTCCTGAATAACTGGGACTACAGGCATGCACCACCACACCCAGCTAATTTGTTGTATATTTGGTAGAGACAGGGTTTTGCTATGCTGGCCAGGCTGGTCTCAAACTCTTGGCCTCAAGTGATCCACCCGCCTCAGCCTCCCAAAGTGCTGGGATTACAGGTGTGAGCCACTGCTCCTGGTCCCGAACACATTTTCTACAGTTTTCCTTTGCTGTTTAAATACCATTCTTGCTATCTTTTGTGAAGGAAGTCAGTCTGTACATTTAGAACACATAAGTGACTTGGTACAAGATGGGGTGTCTTTGAACATTTTGAGCTACAGACAACAGCCCTCAGCTAGGAACATTAGCCTTAATCAGAGTGTAGGTCCATCCCTGTCCCAAATGGCTTCAGCTGTGGTCTCTAAAGATCTGAGGAGAAATAAGTGACCGTCTCCCTAGAGGCTGGGCCTCTGAGTATGGAACTCTCATGATAAAAGCATCACTCTTCATCTGGAAGGAGATATCAGGAAGAAAGAAAAAAAGAGATAGCATCACTCTTCAATTCAAATAAGCCCTTGATTGTGCCTTCATGACTTTCCTGGATATCGCTTAGTGTTTTTTCTCATCTCTGCAGCAGCCAGCCATCTTCTCCTCGTCCCATCTTCCGTTATCACTCTGTTTATATCTTTCTCCACTAAATTAACCTACTTGAGGGTAAGTATAATGGTTGAGTCATCACCGTACATGGCTCCCCTAGTACATACTTTCTTCATAAGGTTTTACTTTGAAATAATTATAGATTCACATGAAATTGGAATATACAGAAGTTATAAGTGCCTATATTTAAAAAGAAGGAAAAAAAATTAAATCAGTAGCCTAATTTTTCACCTAAAGAAACTAGAACAAGAAGGGCAAACTACATTCAAAGCAAATGGCAGGAAGAAGAAAAAATATTAGAAAGGAATAAATGAAAGAAAGGATAGAAAACCGCCTGGGCACAGTGGCTCATTCCTGTAATCTCTGTACTTTGGGAGGCTGAGGGAGTATCACTTGAGCCCAAGAGTTCAAGATCAGCCTGGGAGACACAGCAAAACCTTGTCTCTTCCAAAAATAAAAATAAAAAAGAAGAAGAAAGAAAAAAAAAGAGAATGAAAAAATAAAGAAAATCAGTAAAACCAAAAGTTGGTTCCTTAAAAAGATCAATAAGATTGACAAATGTTTAGATTGATAAAGAAAAAAGAAGAGAAGATTCAAATTACTAAAATCAGAAATGAAAAAGGGGGCGTTACTACCAATCTTACAGAAATAGAAGGGATTATAAAGGATTAAGTATATATCAACAAACTGGATAACCTAGATAAAACAGACAAATTCCTGGAATGACAAAAGCTAGTGAAACAGAGCCAAGAAAAATAGAAAATCAAACCCACAATGAGATACCACTTAATACCAACTTGGATGCCTATAATCTAAAACACAGATAATAACAAGTGTCATTGAGGATGTGAGGAAATTGGAACCATTGCGCATTAATAATGGGAATGTAAAATAGTACATCTTGAAAAACTGTGTCAGTCGTTCAAAAAACTAAATATTGAGTTAGAATATGACCCCAAAATTCCTCTTATATACTCAAGAGAATTGAAAACATATGTTCACAAAAACGTGTACATAAATGTTCATAGCAACATTATTCATAATAGTGAAAAAGTGGAAACAACCTAGATGCCAATCAATCAGTAAGCCAAATCAATCAGTAAACCAAATATGGCCTATCTGTATAATAGAATATTACTTACCCTCCAAAAGGAATGAAGTACTGACACATGCTACAATGTGGATGAATCTTGAAAATGTTCACCAGAAACAAAAGAACATATATTGTATGATTCCACTTTCATGAAATATCAAGAATAATTAAATTCACAGAGACAAGAAGTGGATTAATAGTTTTTAGAGAATGGGAGGACAGGAGAATGGTAAGTGCCTACTAATGGGTATGGGGTTTCTTTTGGGGATGATGACATTGTTCTGGAATTAGATAGTTATGCTGGATGCACAACTGTGAATATGCTAAAAAAAAAAAAACCACTGAATTGTACACTTAAAAGGGCGAATATTATGGTATATGAATTATATGTCAATGTTAAAAGAATGAATAAAAATAACAGCTAATGCCTTTAAAAAGTATGAAAGATTCCATTTACCTTGTATTTAGACTATCCCAGTGGTAACATTTTGCGTAACTGTGGTACCACATCACAACTAGGAAAATAAATGACATTGGTACAATCCACAAAGCTTATTCAGATTTTGCCATTTTTACCACTCATGTGTGTATGTAGTTCTTTTTTTTTTTTTTTTTTTTTTTTTTTTGAGGCAGAGTCTCGCTCTGTCGCCCAGGCTGGAGCGCAGTGGCCGGATCTCAGCTCACTGCAAGTTCCGCCTCCCAGGTTTATGCCATTCTCCCGCCTCAGCCTCCCGAGTAGCTGGGACTACAGGCGCCCGCCACCTCGCCTGGCTAGATTTTTGTATTTTTTAGTAGAGACGGGGTTTCACCGTGTTAGCCAGGCTGGTCTAGATCTCCTGACATCGTGATCCGCCCGTCTCGGCCTCCCAAAGTGCTGGGATTACAGGCTTGAGCCACCGCGCCCGGCCTGTATGTAGTTCTATACAATTTTATCACATGTGTAGATGACTGTAACAACAGTCAAGATACATAACAGTTCCATTATCAAAGGATCCTTTATGGTACCCGTTTGTACTCCCACCCTTCCTATTCCACATCCCTAATCCCTGCCAACCATGAATCTGTTCTCCATCTCTGTAAGTTTGTTATTTCAAAATTTTAATATAAATTGTTATGTGTTGGCTGGGTGTGGTGGTGCACGCCTGTAATCCCAGCACTTTGGGAGGCTGAGGCGGGTGGATCGCTTGAGCTCAGGAATTTGAGACCAGTCTGGGCAACAAAGTGAGACCCCATCTCTACTAAAAATAAACAAATTAGCCAGGTGTGGTGAAACATGCCTGTAATCCCAGCTACTAGGGAGGCTGAGGCACAAGAATCGCTTGAATCCGGGAGGCAAAGGTTGCAGTGAGCCGAGATCATGCCACTGCACTCCAGCCTGGGCAAAAGAGTGAGACTCTGTCTCAAAAAAAAAAAAAAAAAGTCTACATAAATTTCGGTTTTTGGTATAATGTACTTTGGCTACAAGAAAAATATATTTAGTTTACTTCACTAATAGGAATATCTCAATGTTGAGAGAACCTCTTCTTGGTATTTTTCTGCTGCTGATTTTTACCACATTTATCTGTGATTGTATGAATGAAGTGGAGGGCTATTAATTATGCTAATTTCAAATACGTGTGCATAGCTGATTATCACAATAATAAGGAGGTAGACAGGTAATGCAACTGCCCAATATATGTTAGGCCAATGGGTTGAGCTCAAGCAGTTGAGTCAAGAATTAGGTATGGCTGGGCATGGTGGCTCACACCTGTAATCCCAGCACTTTGGAAGGCCAAGGTGGGAGGATTACTTGAGCCCAAGAGTTCAAGACCAGCCTGGGCAACATGGCGAGACCCCATCTCTACAAAAGTATAAAAATTAGTCAGGCACTGTGGCACATACCTATAGTCCCAGGTACTTGGGAGGCTGAGGTGGGAGGATCAGTCGATCCCAGGAGGTCAGGGTTGCAGTGAGCTATAATTGTATAATCGTGCCACTGCACTCCCGCCTTTGGAGACCCTGTCTCAAAAAAAAAAAAAAAAAAAAAAAAAAATTGAGGTATAAAACCCCACACAACATAAAAAATAAAAAAAACACTATGTCCTTAGCAACAATATAGATGCAGCCAGACGCCAATATCCTAAGCAAATTAACACAGTGTTATATATAAAGTTTCAGTGCTGCAAAAGAAATAGCACTCGAATATAAATTTTTTTTAGTAAGGCAAGTTATTATTTATTTATTTATTTATTTATTTATTTATTTATTTATTTTTGAGACAGAGTTTCACTCTTGTTGCCCAGGCTGGAGTGCAATGGCGTGATCTCAGCTCACCGCAACCTCCGCCTCCCAGGTTCAAGCAATTATCCTGCCTCAGCCTCCTGAGTAGCTGGGATTACAGGCATGCACCACCCACTCCCAGCTAATCTTGTATTTTTAGTAGAGTTGGGGTTTCTCCACGTTGGTCAGGCTGGTCTTGAACTCCCAACATCAGGTGATCTGCCCTTCTCGGCCTCCCAAAGTGCTGGGTTTACAGGCATAAGCCACCGCGCCCGGCCAAAGCAAGGTATTTTTATATAGAAGGTGCACCTTTATAGATGGAACAATGGTTCCATGAGTGCACACTTGGACAAGGGAGGGGAAGGGGTTTTTATTTTTGACGCACGTGGCTTTTGTTGTTGTGTCTTTTTTTATTGGCTAGGGTTAGACTGTACAGGCTAAACTAATTTTGATTGGCTAATTTAAAGACAATGACAGAGTGAATGTTTTGGTGGAAGTCAGGGCAGAGCAGGTAGCAGGTAATTGGAATGAGTTAGGGTGGAGCAGGTTATCGGAATGAGTTAGGGTGGAGCAGGTTATGGGAATGAGTTAGGGTGGAGCAGGTGATCGGAATGAGTCAGGGTGGAGTAGGTAATCGGGATGAGTTAGGGTGGAGTAGGTAATTGAAAAAGGTTGCTTTAGGAGGAAGTTAAGTCTGAAAGTAGAAGGCAAACAATTGAACATATTGACATATTAATATTTTGAAAAGAAATTTAGAATTCATATCTAACAACAGGAATAGAAAACCAAATACCACATGTTCTCACTTACAAGTGGGAGCTAAACATTGAGTGCATGTCAGCCGGGCACGGTGGCTCACGTCTGTAATCCCAGCACTTTGGGAGGCTGAGGTGGGTGGATCACGAGGTCAGGAGATCGAGACCATCCTGGCTAACACGGTGAAACCCCGTCTCTACTAAAAACACAAAAAATAAGCCAGGTATGGTGGCAGGCGCCTGTAGTCTCAGCTACTCAGGAGGCTGAGGCAGGAGAATGGCGTGAACCCAGGAGGCGGAGTTTGCAGTGAGCCGAGATTGCGCCACTGCACTCCAACCTGGGAGACAGCCAGACTCCGTCTCAAAAACAAACAAACAAACAAACAAACAAACAAAAACATTGAGTGCATGTGGACACAAAGAGGGGAACGACAGACACTTGGTCTACTTGAGGGTGGAGGGTGAAAGGAGGGGGAAGGTTGAAAAAGCACCTGTCTCCAGGTGCGGTGGCCCACACCTGTAATAGCAGCACTTTGGAAGGCTGAGGCAGGCAGATCACCTGAGGTTGGGAGTTCAAGACCAGCCTGGCCAACACAGAGAAAACCGTTTCTACTAAAAATACAAAATTAGCCGGGCATGGTGGCACATGCCTATAATCCTGGCCACTCCGAAGGCTGAGGCAGGAGAATCGCTTGAACCCGGGAGGCGGAGCTTGCAGTGAGCCGAGATCACTCCACGGCACTCCAGCCTGGCCAGCGGAGGGAGACTCCGTCTCAAAAAAGAAAAAGAAAAAGAAAAAGCACCTGTCTAGTACTATGCTCACTCTCTGGGGGATGAGATTATTTGTACCCCAAACTCCAGTGACATGAAATTTGTCCATGTAACAAACCTGCACATGTACCCCTGAACCTGAAAGAACAGTTGAAAAATAAATTAAAAACAAACAAATAAATAAAAGCCTGCATGAGATGGAATGGGAAACCAAATTGGGAACTTAGGAAGACAGGTACAAATCACTCCTTCTGGGAAGCAATGATAATAGTGAATTTTCCACCGTGTCCCCAGGTCTTTAGACCATCTCAGCAGAGGGTCTTCTGAGCAGCTGCTGCACCAGGGGTTTCAGGGAGATGGTGTGAAGAAAAGGAGAAAGTACGATGGCATTGTCCCCACCCTGGCCCAGGCAAACCACAACCCTCACCCATTCCTTTTATTTTAATATAAAATTTTAATTTTAGAGCAGTTTAGATTTACAGAATTATCTAGATTTACAGGGAGACTGTTAAGATAGTAGAGAGTTCTCACATACTCCACGCCCAGTTTTCCCTCTTAGTAACATCTAACATTAGTGGGGTACATACGTCACCATGAATGGACCAATCTTGATATATTATTAACTGAAGTTCATACTTGAGATTTCCTCAGTGTTTTCCTAATGTCCCTTTCCTGTATCAGGATTCCACCCAGAATACCATATTTTGTTTGGCAGTTATATCTCCTTAGGCTCCTCTTGGCTGTGACACTTTCTCTGACTTTCTTTGTCTTTGATGACTTTAAGAGCTTTTTTCGTTTTGGTTTGGTTTGGTTTGGTTTTCTGTTTTTTTGTTTGTTTGTTTGTTTGTTTTTGAGACAGAGTTTCACTCTTTCACCCAGGCTGGAGTGCAATGGCACGATCTCAGTTCACCATAACCTCCACCTTCCGGTTTCAAGCGATTCTCCTGCCTCAGCCTCCCGAGTAGCTGGGATTACAAGCTCGCACCACCACACCTGGCTAATTTTTGTAGTTTTCAGTAGAGACAGGGTTTCACCATCATGGGCAGGCTGGTCTCAAACTCCTGACCTCGTGGTCTGCCTGCCTCAGCCTCCCAAAGTGCTGGGAATACAGGTGTGAGCCACCATGCCCGGTGAGAGTTTTGAGGAATACAGATTAGGTATTTTATAGAATGTCCTTCAATTGTGACTTGTTTAATGATTTCCTTATGATCAGATTGGGGTAATGTGAGGAAGGCCAGAGAGGTAAAGTGCCATTGTCATCACATTGACATCACTGGTTTTGTTGTTGTTTGGAGACTAGATTCTTGCTCTGTTGTCCAGGCTGGAGTGCAATGGCTCGATCTCTGCTCACTGCAACCTCCACCTCCCAGGTCCAAGCGATTCTCCTGCCTCAGCCTTCAGAGTAGCTGAGATTACAGGCACCCACCACCATGCTCAGCAAATTTTTTTGTTTTGTATTTTTAATAGAGATGGGGTTTCACATGTTACTCATGGCTGGTTTCGAACTGCTGACCTCAAATGATCCGCCTGCCTAGGCCTCCCAAAGTGCTGGGATTACAGACATGAGCCACCACGCCTGGCCAACATCACTGTTGATGTTGACTTTGTGACTTTGACCACCTGTCTTTTTTTTTTTTTTTTTTTTTGAGACGGAGTTTCGCTCTGTCGCCCAGGCTGGAGTGCAGTGGTGCAATCTCAGCTCACTGCAAACTCCACCTCCCGGGTTCACGCCATTCTCCTGCCTCAGCCTCCCGAGTATCTGGGACTACAGGCGCCCGCCACCATGCCCAGATAATTTTTTGTATTTTTAATAGAGATGGGGTTTCACCGTGTTAGCCAGGATGGTCTCGATCTCCTGACCTTGTGATCCTTCCGCCTCAGCCTCCCAAAGTGCTGGGATTACAGGCGTGAGTCACCGCACCCGGCCACCGACCACCTGTCTTGAGATAGTGTTTGTCAGGTTTCACCACTGTAAAGTTACTCATTTTTTTAAAATCCTATTTCATACTGTACTCTTGGGAAGAAAGTCACCGTGTTCAACTCATATTTAAGAATTAGAGAATTACGTTCTAACTTCTTAAGGGCAGAATATCAACATCAATTATTTGGAATTCTGTGTGGAGATATGTCTTTTTATTCATTTTTATTTTTTATTTTTCTGCAAATGATCCTCATCATGTACAGAGATATGTCTAATCTCCCCAATCTACTTTTTTATTCTATCATTTATTTGTATCAGCAGATTCATGAATATTATTTTATACTTAGGGTTATAATCCCATACTACTTTACTCATTTTGTTGCTCAAATTGTTCCAGTTTTGGCCATTAGGAGTTCTTTGAGTTGATTCCCGTATCCTTTTGATATATGGGGTTTTTGTGTTTTCTTTTTTGAGTACTTTTTTACCTCCTGGCACTACAACATCCTCTAGGCTCAAATTGTGTGTTTCATGCTCATTCTTAGAATCAGCCTTTTTCTCTAAGAAGTCTTGATTCTTTTAATTGGAGAATAGGCTGTAGGTGTGTTCATTTCTGCTAGGCTGTCATTTCTTACAGACCCTCTTGGTTGACAAATAATTAGAGGTGTGTATACTAACCTATCTAGATATACATATATCTGTAAATATTTCTAGATGTAGCCATGTGTGCCTATATCAAGCTAAATGTGAGTTCACACTCATGTCTCCAACATGAATCCATTGCCACGAAGATTATTCCAGCTTCTTTCCCTTCTTATCTGTAACCTCCCACTCCAACAATCACTCCCATCGTCCATTCATTTACTTAATTGCTTATTTCCAGTAAACATGTATAGTGGTTTTCAGAATTGCTAATTCTGAATCCATGTCACCATAGAAAACAACTTTATCAACTAGAGTATGGGACTTTTATGCAATTCCATTTGCTTTTAGTCATATAGACCCCTTTCACTTCCAAAGTTACTTAGGTCAGCATCTTATTCCTGCACCCTTTTATTGTTTCTTTTCTTTCTTTCTTTCTTTCTTTTTTCTTCAGAGTGGGGTCTCACTCTATTGTCCAGGCTGGAGTACAGTGGCATGATTTTAGCTCATTGCAGACTCCAACTCCTCGGCTCAAGTGATACCCCCTGCCTTGGCCTCCCAAGTAGCTAGTATTATAGGCATGAGCCAGTGCACATGGCCAATGAGGTTGTTTCTTATTTTTGGATTACATTTATATTCTTTGGTCATATTCTGCATGTTATCCTGGGATTTACTGACTTCCTAAATTATTTTTTAAATTTGCATTTTAAGATTTACCCCTGGCCAGACATGGTGGCTCATGCCTGTAATCCCAGCACTTCAGGAGGCCGAGGTGGGTGGGTTACCTGAGATCAGGAGTTCGAGACCAGCCTGGCCAACATGGTGAAACCCCATCTCTGCTAAAAATACAAAAATTAGCTGGCAATAGTGGTGCATGCCTGTAATCCCAGCTACTCGGGAGACTGAGGCAGGAGAATCACTTGAACCCAGGAGGCGGAGGTTGTTGTCAGCCAAGATTGTACCACTGCACACTCCAGCCTAAATGACAGAGCAAGACTCTGTCTTTTTTAAAAAAAAAAGAAAAAAGAAAAAAAAAAAAGATTTACTCCTTAAAATGTGAAGCTCTATGGGTTTTGAAAGATGCTTAATGTCTGATAATTCTTGTATTCACCATTATAGTATCATAAATAATTTTGTTATTTAAAAAATGTCATATAAATTGAATCACACAGTGTGTACCTGTATGATTTTTGGATGGGCTTTTCTTTTTTGTTTGTTTGTTTGTTTGGACTCAGCATAAATGGCGCGATCTCAGCTCATTGTAACCTCCACTCCCCAGGTTCAAGTGATTCTCCTGCCTCAGCCTCCCAAGTACCTGGGATTACAGGCACCTGCCACCACGCCCGGCTACTTTTTTGTATTTTTAGTAGAGATGGGGTTTTGCCTGGTCTACTATGGCCAGGTACCCCTTCTACAATGGTCTACTATTGGCCAGGCTGGTTTTGAACTCTTGACCTCAGGCAATCCACCTGCCTCGGCCCCCCAAAGTGCTGGGATTACAGGTGTGACCACCATACCTGTCCAATAGTTCATTTCTTTTTATTGTTGTGTAGTATTCTATGGTATAGATGTACCAAAGTTTGTTTAATCATTCACCTGTGAAAGGATATCTGGCTTTTTTGTACTTTGGGCTATTATGAACAAAGCTGCTACAAACATTCATATACAGGTTTTTGTGTGAGCCTAGGTTTTTATTTCTCAGGAGTGTCATTGATAGGTCATATGGTAAGTGCATGTTTACATTTGTTAGAAACTGCCAGACTGTTTTTCCAGAGCGCCTGTAACATTTTACATTCTCATCAGTGATATATGAGTGATTCTGTTTCTCTGCACTCTTGCTGGCATTTGGAATTATCACTAATTTTGTTTCAGCCATTCTGATAGCTGTGTTCATACTTTCTTTTGGAAAGCTATATACACATTAAAGTATTAGAGCCAATGCTAACTAGTTAACATTTCCTGTGTGCCTGGCTCCAATTTAGGCTTTCTGAGCGTGAAGGACACCCAGCTCCTGTATGTGAGGGACTGGAGAGGCAGGACTAGAGCATGAGAGGGAGCCCGTTCCTCCAGAGTTAGCCCTAAGAGCCTGCAGGCTCAGCAGTCAGGATGCATTTTGGATGATGATCCCTGCTCACTCCTAACAGGAAGCTGTGTTAGGGAAAGCTTCTCTGTGGACCACCTAGCTCAGAGGGAAAAACCAACTTTATGGAAGCATTAAAGAAGGAAATTACTGTCTGGATCCAGCAGAGGCTCAAAGTCAGCTGTTTGAAGCTTCAGGTGAAAAGAAGAGTATTTACTCTCTGGGTCTCCAAAAAGGGGTTCACATTCTGCCTGTGTTTTGTAAAGAAGCAGGACAAGGCTAACAAAAGCCCTTGCCCACCTGTGCCAAAATGGAACTGATTTTCAACCTGAGAGAACAGCACCCTACCCCTCCCCAGTGGATTGTGTTCAAGGAGATTCCTAGGTTGTCGCCTAAGTCTAACTCATTTTCTACCACTTTGATCTATTGTATCAAGTCTAAGACGATACATTCCTTTTCCTGAGAGTTGTGAATATGGATTAAACCATATTACTGTCCAATTAAGGGATCTCAGTTATCTAAGGAGCAGAAGGCCTTGATGTATCAAAAGTACTTGGTTTTTAAAAAAGAACTCTTTAGTTAAAGAGTTACTCTCTTTAGAACTCTTTAGTTAAAGAGTTTGGAATGGCCCAGAACACTGCTCAGAACCACATAGAGGAATAATGCTATCGGGGACTTTCTGTCCTTCCCAGCATACCTTTCTCCACCCCAGCTGTTCCTGCCTTTCACCCCAGGGGACATCTATTGTTCACATACCAGTCTGATTGTTTTTAAGTATTTTTTATACCCCACCCTACTCCAAAAAAGCTTTGAATACATTTAAAATTAAAATATTTTCTTCTATAAAACAGGACAAGAAAAAGGAAAACAGAACCAAAACTAGTTAAAAGGAGCAGAAAAATATACATGGCCAAATGTGCATTTATCATCTGCAACAATCGTACTTTAAAGAATATGCTTAGCTTTCTTATTAAAAATAGAGAGAGAGACAGAGGGTCTTGCTGTGTCACTCAGGCAGAGGAGTAATGGCATGATCATAGCTCACTGCAGCCTCCTGGGAGATCCTTTGAGCCCAGCCTCCTAGGACTACAGGGTGCACCACCATGCCTGGCTCTTAGCTTCTGTTACTCAAATGTAACAACACTGTTTTAGAAAGCCATCTTCTGACTTCTCTAATATGATGTCTTCAAAGTTCAATTTATACTCCCATATTTTCCATTTCACTATTTCCTTGCTTCTCAATTACTAAGCTCTTAGTGGCTTATCCACTTAAACATCTTAAGAAGGATTTTCCAGTAGTCTTAAGACTCCAGTTGACAGCTATTACCCCTTCTAGAAAACAATACAGATGGCTCTTCTGTTACTCCCACACACAAACATTATTCATCTCAAAAACGTTCTGATGATAACTTGCAAAATGTAATAAAGCCAGTGCTATGGACTGAATTGTGTCCCTTCCGCTAAATTCATATGTTGAAGCCCCAAGCCCCAGTGTGCTGGTATTTGGAGGCAGCATCTTGGGAGGTAATTAGGTTTAGATGAGGTCATGAGGGTGAAGCCCTCCTAATGGGATTAGTGTCCTTATAAGAAGAGGAAGAGAAATCAGATCTCTCTCTCTCTCTCCCTCTCCCTCTCTGCCATGTGAGGACACAGTGAGAAGGCCACTGTCTGCAAGCCAGAAAGAGAGCCTTCACCAGGAATTAAATCAGCTGGCACTTTGATCTTGGATTTCCCAGACTCCAGAACTAAAATAAATAAATAAATGCAGTTTAAGCCACCCGATCTCTGGTATTTTGATACAGTAGCCTGAGCTGAGACAGCCAGATCAACTGATGAATAAATATATATTGAGGTACTCCTGTTAATATATGCTATCTGAGGGTAGGGGCCTTGTCTCTCTTGTCCACTACTGTGTCCTCATACAATTCCTGGAACATAGTGGAGACTCAAATATTGCTGAAAATTGTTGAGTGCCTTCCCTGAGCAGGATACTATTCTTAGACATTCTGGGAATTTGCAGAAATAAAGGATTCAGGGGTTCCTGACTAGTGCCCCCCTCTACCCACCCAAGGCCTGTCAAGACACATACACCTATCTAATGGTGGGTGAAAGCGTCGACTTCCTCTTCGAAGGCCTTTTGGAAGAACCAAGATTCCCTCTGTGGTAACCATCTCCTTGGAGGCCATAGAAACCCTGCATAGGCCCATTATGCAGAGTTGGGAGGGGCATATTCACCAGATAAGGTGGGGATGCAGCTCTGAAAAGCCTTGGCTAGTTGCAGGTAGAGATATTCTAGCAGTCATCCCTTCAGCTGTTCAGCCTCTGGAAATGGCCATAGAACTACCATTTCTGGCCGGGCGCGGTGGCTCAAGCCTGTAATCCCAGCACTTTGGGAGGCCGAGACGGGCGGATCACGAGGTCAGGAGATCGAGACCATCCTGGCTAACACGGTGAAACCCCGTCTCTACTAAAAAAAATACAAAAAAAAAAAACTAGCCGGGCGAGGTGGCGGGCGCCTGTAGTCCCAGCTACTAGGGAGGCTGAGGCAGGAGAATGGCATGAACCCGGGAGGCGGAGCTTGCAGTGAGCAGAGATCCGGCCACTGCACTCCAGCTTGGGCGACAGAGCGAGACTCCGTCTCAAAAAAAAAAAAAGAACTACCATTTCTGAGGGAAACACAGTAACAAAACGTCACATGTGAAATGTCCCTTTGAGTACTTTAAGTTCTGTGATTGTGGTTTATTCCAGTGCTGTGACAGGGCTGCCTCAAATTGGGACCAGATCTCCCAAGCCACTGGCCTCCTGGGCCAAGTTAATGTTGCCGCCTGACTTCCTAGCTGCTGCTCTATCATCTTTTCCTAATGCTTAAGTGCCCATTAGTTACTCAGATGCTGTAGCGCTTTAAGCCCAGCCCCTCAGGGAACAGGCAATGTGGTAGGAGAGCTGACTAACAGACAAACTAATAAATAAATCACGGGAGATAACACTCCACATGTTCCAAAACTCTAATCTTTGAGTAAAGTCCCCAATCTGTTTAATCAGACTATACTTCTCTAATTTATTTTTTTAGAGACAGGGTCTTGCTATGTTGCCTCAAACTCTAGCTCTGAAAAGCCTTGTCCAGATCCCAGGGATCCCCTGCCTCAGCCTCCCAAGTAGCTGGGACTACAGGTGCATGCCACCACGACTGGCAATATTTCTTCTTTTGATAAATATAGTGTATAGAGCAGGTTTCTGAGACCTAGCACTATTAGCATTTTGGTCCAGATAATTTTTTGCTGAGAGTGCTGTCCTCCACATTGTAGGGTGTTTAGCAGCATCTCTGGCTCCTACTCACTAGGTGCAGGGAGGTGCCACTCCCACCCAAAAATATCTCCTAACATTTCCAGATGTCCTGTTTAGGAATCACTGGGATACAGTAAGCAACACAATCTGAAATACATGACTACAAAAAAGCCAGTGAATGCATCAGCCCAAAGCTGATGGAATTTGTCCTTAAAAAGAGGCAAAATGTCAGTAAGAGGTGAAGCCTGCAACCTTCAAACTGTTTCGAAATAAAAAGTTCTAAAAAGAGAGAGGCCAGGTGTGGTCGCTCACGCCTGCAATTCCAGCACTTTGGGAGGCCAAGGCAGGAGGATCACTTAAGCCCAGGACTTTGAGACCCAGTCTGGACGACATGGTGAAACCCTGTCTCAACCCTGTCTCTAGACAGAAATTAGTGGAGCGTGGTGGTCCATGCCTACAGTCCCAGCTCCTTGGGTGGGTGAGGTAAGAGGATCACTTGGGCCCAGGAGGTCGAGGCTGCAATGAGCCATGATCATGCCACTGCACTCTAGCCTGGGCAACAGAACAAGACCCCATTATCTCTTAAGAAAAAAGAAAAGAAGAAGAAGGAGAGAGAGAAGAGAAAAGAGAGAAGAGAGAAAGACATAGCTTGGATTCAAAGTTGTTTCTTTAAAAAAAATAGCTTGATGGGTGTGGTGGCTCATGCCTGTAATCCCAGCACTTTGGGAGGCCAAGGCGGGCGGATCATGAGGTCAGGAGATCAAGACCATCCTGGCTAACATGGTGAAACCCCATCTCTACTAAAAATACAAAAAAAAAAAAAAAGCCTGGTGTGGTGGCAGGCGCCTGTAGTCCCAGCTACTCTGGAGGCTGAGGCAGGAGAATGGCATGAACCCGGGAGGCGGAGCTTGCAGTGAGCCGAGATCGCGCCACCGCACTCCAGCCTGGGAGACAGGGCAAGACTCTGTCTCAAAAAAATAAAATAATAAAAAATAATTTAAAAAATAGCTTTACTGAGATAAATTCACATACCTAACTGTTCACCCATTTAAGGGGTGAATTTAGTTTAAAGGCAATGTTCTTACTTTCAGTCCATTTTAGCATTCCATTTAAAGTCAATGTTTTTTTAGGAAGTTCAGAGTTGTGCAACCATTACCACAATCTAATTTTAAACATCCATTCCCCCTAAAAGAAATCCCATACCCATTAGCAGTCACACAGATTGACCCCAGGCAACCACTAATTTACTTTGTCTCTACAGATTTGCCTATTCTGAGCATTTCATATAAGTATAATAATTCAATATCTTGTGACTGGCTTCTTTCACCAAGAATAATGTTTTCAAGGTTCATCCACGTTGTGGCATGTATCGATACTTCATTCCTTTTTATTGCTGAAAAATAGTTTTGGTGAATGTTCGTTTTCATTTTGGGGGGTATAATATGTGGGAGTAGAGTTACTGAGTCATGAGGTAACTCTATGTTTGTGATTTTGAGGAAATGCCATATTGTTGCTTGATATCAGCTGCAGCATTTTAAATTCTCACCAGCAATATATAAGGGTTCCAATTTCTCTGCATCTTCCCTAATGCTTGTTATTGTCTGGCTTTTTAATTATAGCTCTCCTATCTCACTGTGGCTTTGACTTGCATATTCCTAATGACTCAGTGTTAAGCATCTTCTCATGTACTTATGGACCATCTGTATATCCTCTTTGGACAAATGTGTATTCCAATCTTTTTCTATTTTTTTTTAAATAAGCTTGTTATTTTGAGGTAATTATAAATTCACATGCAGTTCTAAGAAGTAATACAGAGAGATCCTGTGTATCTTTTACCCAGTTTTCCCCATTGTAACATCCTTCAAAACTAGTACAATGTGACAACCAATATATTGCTACTGATACAGTCAAGGTACAGAACATTTCCATCACCACTAGGATCCCTCATGTTTCCCTTTTAAAGCCACACCCACTTCCCTCCTTCCCTCACCCCTCCTCACCCCTGGCAGCCACTAATCCGTTCTTCATTTCTAAAATTGTATCATTTCAAGAATGTGATATACATGAAACAATAGAGTATGTAACCTTCTGGGATTGTTCTTGTTTTCACTCAGCAAAATTCTCTGGAGACTCATCCAGGTTGTTAAGTGACAGTGTTTCTTTGTATTGCTGAGCAGCAGTCCCTCCTTGGGATGGGCCAGTTTGTTTAACCACTTCCCTGTGGAAGGACATGTGGGCTGTTTCCAGTTCTGAGCTATTACAAGTAAAGCTGCTATAAACATATGTGTACAGGTTTTGGGTTGAATATATGTCCTCATTTATCTGGGTTAAATGCCTGGGGTTGAAATTGCTGAGGTGTATGGTAGTTGTAGATTTAATTTTGTAAGAAAATTGCCAGACTGATTTCCAGCGTAGTTGTGCCATTTTACATTCCCTCCAGTAATGAATGAGTGATCCAGTTTCTTTGATGCACTAGAGTAGATCTTCTGCCTTTTGAAGGCTGAGCAGAAGAGACACCTGGTCCCCTCTGATGCACTTGTCTGTCACAGAACCTCTGCAACAAGGGCTGTGGGAGGGAGAGAGAAACACTGGCAGCCTCACCTCCTGGGGTTAAACTGGGAGTCCAGACTGGGCGCTCCAGGAGAGGGGGCCCCAGTCTCCTTGTCTGTTACTTGCATGGCGCTATCATTCCTGAGGTAGAACTTCCAGAACATGAAGCTGGGGCAACGGGTAAAGAAGCTTGTTCCTGTCTCACATGCCATAGACTCTCCTCATTCTTATTGAGATTTAGTAGATTTCCTTGAATGAATGTCTCTTCGTTTGCTGTGTTGCCTTTGGACAATTCTCAGAAATTTTTAAATTTTTTTTTTTTTAATAATTTTCACCAAATTGTTGTTTGCTGGGGAGAAGATTGACTGAGCTTCTGACTCTGCCCTTCTGGAAGTCCCAGCCCCTCAAGCTTGATTCTTGATGTGACCAAGAATCTGATAGAGGGAAAAATCCCCCATCCTGTCAAAAAACTGTGAAGTCCTCTAGCAGTATAATCGGCCCAGGTCCTCCCGGGGCTGAGAGTGGAAGTTCTCCTGACCCCAGAGTCCTGGCTGCCTACTGGGCTGGCTGAAGTACCCTGCCCAGACAACTTGGGTGCTGGCCTGCCTTGAAAAGAAAAATAGAACTTCTTTTTTTTCCTAAAGCGGACTGGATATGTCTAGTAACGTAAAGTGGACTTGTGATGGAAGACCGAAGCTAGTAGTTTAATTTTACACCAAAAATACTGCCCGTTCCAGAGTCATGTTTTCTTGGTGCACTTAGCTGAGTGGCTCATTAAGCTGGTCCCGGACAGAGGAGTCAGTAGATCAGACTAAAGAAATAGGGCAGGCACAAGTATTTTTGTTTGTTTTAAATGGATAATACAGTTTACCTAATGGCATATGATAGGAAGTCTTCCTGCCACTCCTGTCCCCCTGCCACTCAGTCCTCCTCTACTGATAGGCCACCCATGAAATTCAGTTCTTCTGTATCCTTCTAGGGATATGCTCTATAAAAAACATGTTTCTTATTTTCCCCAGGAAGCCTGAGTTAAATCAATCCTTACCAACTGGGTGGCTCTTCATCTGAAAAATGGGAGTAACAGCACCTACTTCACAAGGTTAGGGTGCACATTAAGTAAAATCCTATTAAATGGTGCTTTCTAAATAGAAAAGTAGTGTGCCACTGCCAGCTGCTGTTCTCATGGGAGCAGCGACCAGGTAGCAATAGTGAGATGGAGATTGACTGTATTCAGTAGGTTCTCCAAAATCAGGAATTAGTCCTGGAGAAGTACCTGAAGCTGATTGAGGGAGAGAGAACACAGGCCACAGGGAAACTAATATGGTTAAAGTCAGCATAAAACAGGGTCTGATAGGCTAGCAAGGAAAGAACTGTGGGAAGCCAGTGATGCACAAAAACTACCCTGGAGGTGGTGGGAGAACCTTTCCATCTGTCTGTTGTCCATGTACCAAAGAAATGCAGCAGGGTTCAAGGCTAGCTGATAAAGAGAGGCACCTTCTCCCAGGAAAAGGCCCACTTTTGGACCAGTGATAATGTTGAGTTGAACTCAAAACAGACTTGAGTGGGTTGGGGTCTTCTGAAGACCATCTAGAAGGGCCTGTTCCAAAACTCATGCAGACCCTAATTTACGACAGGGCCAACCCAGGAGATCTGACACAGGCTCAGCCAGGAAACTAGGACCCAGATTGACTTAGCATCTGTTTCCAACTTTTCCTTTTCAGGCAGAATGAGTGAGGCAGCAGTAAGACAAACCAGAGGGGATGGGCGAGGAGTCAGAAAGATGTCTTAAGCCTTTCTCTACCTAGGCTATCACCTGGAAAACGTCCTGCAGGGAGCCTGTCCTATTCTCTCATTGTCCTTTAAAACAACTTCAAAGACTGTAGAGGTGGTGAGTGAGGAGGTCTCTGAATAGAACGTGATAGGCAAATCTTTGCCCAGGACAGAGAAGAGAGGTGTGTATGGCAGCACCGCTGGGAAGCAGGCAGAGAGGAAGCCAGTTCGGAAGCTGGAATTCCCATTGTTCGTCTGTTTTTGGGTGAGTTTGACATGCAACAAGATGACACAGTTACCTGCCTTGCTGAGGGCTCCTCTCAGGCCACACATTCTGCAGCTTCAGCAGGCTTCCCACCCAAATCTGGCTGACAAGGGAGGCCTGGCAACTGTCTGAGGTTTGGAGTGTGGCTAATGGCTGAGGGAACACCAAGTCAGACGCCAAGGACAACAGGGGACTTCTGCAGTCTCAAAGCTTGCTTTTAACAAGAGCTGGGTGCTCATTTCACAGCCAGAATCAACCTACTTGCTGAGGAGTCTGGGTCACTGCCCACTCTAGTCTCAGGGCACTCCCAGGGCAGATCCAAAGCTCCCTGTCATGAACCCTGGTGTGTCCTGGATGTGTCTCCCTGCCCCTCAAAGATTGATTAAATAAGGAGTTGAAGAAGAAACAGTTAAAGGACTTAAAAGTGATTGTCTCTGTGAAAGGAGCAGAATTGGAGGGTAAATAAAGAGGATGTTATTGTTTGCCTTTTAGTGATTGTTTTGAAAAAAAAAAAAAGCTATTTCTGTCTTTTTTCTCTCAACTTTTTATTATGAAAGATTTCAAACCCAGAGAAAAGTTGAAAAACACATACAATGAAATGACATCAAAAAAACTATCCATAAAGATAAATTGAACATCATCAAAATTAAAAGCTTCTGCTCCTTGAAAGACATTTTTAAGGAAAAGACAAACCACGGACTAGGGGAAAATATTTTTAAAATACATATCTGGCTGGGCGCACTGGCTTATGCCTGTAATCCCAGCACTTTGGGAGTCTGAGGCAGGCAGATCACCTGAGGCCAGGAGTTCAAGACCAGCCTGGCCAACATGATGAAACTCCATCTCTACTAAAAATACAAAACTTAGCTGGGTGTGATGGCGGGCACTGGTAATCCCAGCTACTTGGGAGCTGAGGCAGAAGAATCGCTTGAACCGGGAGGTGGAGCATGCAGTGAGCCACGATGGTGCCATTCCACTCCAGCCTAAGTGACAGAGCGAGACTCCATCTCAAAAAAATACATTAAATAAACAAATAAATAAAACTAAAATACATATCTGATAAAGGACTTATATGGAGAATATTTTTAATATTCACAAAACTCAGTAAGAACATAGATAACCTAATAAAAATGGGCAAAATATCCAAACAGACACTTTACTAAAGAAGATACACAGGCCAGGCGCAGTGGCTCACGCCTGTAATCCCAGCACTTTGGGAGGCCGAGGTGGGCAGACCACAAGGTCAGGAGATCGAGAGCATCCTAGCTAACATGGTGAAACCCCGTCTCTACTAAAAATTGTATTTTAAATTAGCTGGGCGTGGTGGCATGGGCCTGCAGTGCAGTCCAAGCTACTCAGGAGGCTGAGGCAGGAGAATGGCGTGAATCTGGAAAGCAGAGTTTGCAGTGAGCTGAGATTGCACTACTGCACTCCAGCCTGGGCGACAGAGTGAGACTCTGTCTCAAAAAAAAAAAAAAAAAAAAAAAGGAAATCATACAAATGGCATATAAGCACATGAAAAGATGCTGAACATCATGTCACTAGGGAAATGCAAATCAAAACCATTACATGATACCACTACATACCCATTAAAATGGCTATCATCAGAAAAGCCAGCAATACCAAGTGTTGGTGAAAACATGAAGAATTAGAACTCTCATATATCGCTACTGTGAACTGAAAATATTCTGGAAAACTGTTTAGCAGTTTTCTTAAATAATTAAACATAATCTCCTCAATATTTACCCAAGAGAAGTGAAAATTTGTGTTGACGCAAAAATCCACAGGCAAATGTTTATAGTGGCTTTATTCATAATTGCCTAATATTGGAAACAACCTGCATGTCTTTCAGCTGATACAGGGATAAACAAAGACCAATACATCCAAACAGTGGAATACTACACAGCAATAAAAAGGAATAAACTGACACATGCAAAAACATGGATTAATCTCAAACGCCTTTGCTAAGTGTCAAAGGTTGAATTGTGTCCTCCCAAAACTATTAAGTCCTAACTCTCTAACACTTCAGAATGTGATCTTATTTGGAAATAGGGTCACTGCAGGTATAATTTCTTAAGATGAGGTCATACTCAAATAAGGTGGGCCCTTAGTCCCATATGACTGATATCCTTATAAAGAGACACACAGGAAGAATGCCATGCAGTGACAGAGGCAGAGACTGGCAGGTACAAGGTAAAAAATGCCAAGATTGCTGGTGACACCAGAAGCTAAGAGAAAGGAATGGAACAGATTCTTCCTGGAGCCTTTGGGAAAGCGTGGCCCTTCCGACAACTTAATTTTGGACTTATAGCATCCAGAATGAGACAATATGTTTCTTTTTTCTTTTCTTTTCTTTTTTTTTTTTTGAGACAGAGTCTCACTCTGTCCCCCAGGCTGAAGTGCAGTGGCATGATCTCGGCTCATTGGAACCTCCGCCTCCCGGGTTCAAGTGATTCTCTTGTCTCAGCCTCCCAAGTAGCTAGGATTACAGGTGCACACTACCATGCCCAGCTAAGTTTTGTATTTTTAGTAGAGACGGGGTTTTGTCATGTTGGCCAGGCTGGTCTCAAACTCCTGACCTCTGGTAATCCGCCCGCCTCAGCTTCCCAAAGTACTGGGATTATAGGCATGAGCCAACCGCGCCTGGCTGACAATACATTTCTATAGTTTGAAGTCACCCAGTTTGTGGTGTTTTGTTACAGCAGCCCTAGCAAACTAATATATAAGTGAAAGAAGCCAGACTCAAAAGGCAACATACTATATGCTTCCATTTGTATGATATTCTGGGAAAGGCAAAACTATAGAAATGGAGAATAGATCAGTGGTACAAGGGGTAGGGGGTAGGGTGAGGGGATGGCTGCAAAGGGACAAGGGAGAATTCTAGTGATGATAAACTTCTATCTCTTGATTATGATGGTCATTATACAATTGCAAGTGTTTGTCAACATTCATAAAACTTTACAATTAAATTTTTTTAAAATTACATTTTACTCTGTAAATTATACCTAATAAATCTGACCAAAAATAATTTCCAAAAACCCAAAACTAACAGTCAAAAAACCTTGCATACCTTCCACCCAGATTCAACAGCTGCTAGTATTTGACCATGAATGTGATTTTTCCTGAATCATTTGAAAATAAGTTGCAGACATCAGGACATTTTATACCTAAATATTTCCTTATACACTTTTTATGTTTGTTTTTTTGAGATGGAGTTTTGCTCTTGTTGCCCAGGCTGGAGTGCAATGGCACAATCTCGGCTCACCACAACCTCTGCCTCCTGAGTTCAAGTGATTCTCCTGCCTCAGCCTCCCTAGTAGCTGGAATTACAGGCATGCGCCACCACACCCTAATTTTGTATTTTTAGTAGAGAGGGGGTTTCTCCATGTTGGTCAGGCTGGTCTCAAACTCCCGACCTCAGGTGATTCACCCGCCTCAGCCTCCCAAAGTGCTGGGATTACAGGCATGAGCCACCATGTCCAGCCCCTCATTATACATCTTCTAAGAATAAGGACAATTTTCTACATATCCAAGAAAAGTAACAATAACTCTAATTATTATATCATCTGATTTACAGCCCATATTTCAACTTCTCCAATGTATTCAAAATGTCTTTTGTAATTGTCTTTTTCTAACCATATCCAGTCAGTCAAGGATAATATTATATATTTGGATGGTGTATCTCTACAATCTCCTAATCTAGAATAATCTTTGCATCTTTTATTTATTTATTTATTTTGGAGATGGAATCTTCCTCTGTTACCTAGGCTGGAATGCAGTGGCCCCATCTCAGCTCATTGCAACCTCCTCCTTCTAGGTTCAAGCGATTCTCCTGCCTCAGCCTCCCGAGTAGCTGGGATTACAGGGACCTGCCACAATGCCCGGCTAACTTTTGTATTTTTAGTAGGGATGGTGTTTAGCTATATTGGCTAGGCTGGTCTCAAACTCTTGACCTCAGGTGATCTGCCTCCCAAAGTGCCAGGATTACAGGCATGAGCCACTGTACCCGGCCATCTTTGCATCTTTTAATTTTTTTTTTTTTTTTGAGGCAGAGTCTTGCTCTGTCTGTCGCCTAGGCTGCAGTGCAGCAGCCCGATCTCGGCTCATTGCAAGCTCCGCCACCCGGGTTCACGCCATTCTCCTGCCTCAGCCTCCAGAGTAGCTGGGACTACAGGTGCCCGCCAACACACCTGACTAATTTTTTGTATTTTTAGTAGAGACGGGGTTTCACTGTATTAGCCAGGATGGTCTTGATCTCCTGACCTCGTGATCGGCCCGTCTCGGCCCTGCAAAGTGCTGGGATTACAGGCGTGAGCCACCGCGCCCGGCCGCATCTTTTAATTTTTAAAGTAATTTGTTTACTTTTAATTTTTTTGTAGCAACAAGGTCATGCTGTGTTACCCAGGCTGGTCTCAAACTCCTGGCCTCAAGTGATCCTCCTGCCTTGGCTTCCCGAAGTGCTGGGATTACAGGTGTGAGCCACTATACCTGGCTAGCATCTTTTTTCTTGTTATGACCTTTGTCCAAACACATCGTACTGCAGAATGTCCGACATTCTGGATGTGGTTAATTGCTTCTTCGTGGTGTTACCAAATATGTTCTTCTATCCCTGTATTTCTTGTAAACTAGAAATTAGGTCTAAAGGCTTGATTAGATTCTGGTTAAATGCTTTTGGCAAGAATAGTTCACAGGTGATAGACTTATTTTTCCTTCTTACTGGCCTCCCTACTGGCCTACTTTTCTACATCTCTCTCATACGATGAAGGACTTGTGTACCTGGGCAACCATATCTTGTGGTGGACCTGGTGTACCAGCTAGACACCAAGGCCGCAAACATCAAAAAAGTAGCTCCTGTCCTAAAGGAGATAAATGAATGCAATAGCACCCTTTATCATCCAATAAATATGTAGTAACTGCCATGAGGAGCCAGGCACCATGCTAGGTGCTGGGGATACAGCATTAAGCAAAGGCCAACAAGTTTACAGTCTAAAGTACAAGGCAAATATTCGTAACAAAGAAAATCCAGAAATAACTTGTGATAAATGCTATGGGGAAAAAAAGCACAGGAGAGTATGGCTCTGTATCATGGGAAGCCTAACCTAGGGGTGTGCCATGTGAGGTGAGGACTGAAGGATGGGCAGCATACCTCTCATAGAAAAGCAGGGGGATGTATGTGGTGGGAGGAAAGAGTTAGTGGAAGGCAGGGCAAGGGAGGTGAGCTACAAGAAGTTCACCAAATGGCAGGCAGGCAATTACAATCCCCTGTGGTGACGCTATGGCAGGAACGAACCTGCATACTAAACTTGGAGGGTCAGGGCAGCTTCCTTGAGAGAGTGACGTTCAACGGACGGCCTGAAAGATGACTCAGTCAGTGGAGGCAAGCAGAGGGAAGATGGAGAAGCAAAGCCAGTTAGTTGCTAGAGTTAAATCTCTGTAGGAACTTAGGTTCAAGAAAACTATGAGTCTTCTTACCAAAAATTTTAATATGAATAAAGATTCTAGATCTAACTTCTGGTTTACAGGAAATACTGGGGATTCAATACTCATTTGAATTAAAAACTCTAACTAAGGCCAGGCATGGTGACTCATCGCTGTAATCCCAGCACTTTGGGAGGCTGAGGCAGGAGGATCATTTACACCCAGGAGCTCAAGACCAGCCTGGGCAGTATAGTAGGACCTCATCTTTACAAAACACTTAGACAAAAAAAAAAAAAAAAAAAAAAAAATTAGCTGGGCGTGGTGGCACGTGCCTGCAGGTCCCAGTTACTCAGGAGGCTGAGGTAGAAGGATCACTTAAGCTATGACCATGCCACTGCACTCCAACCTGGGCGACAGAGTGTGACCCTGTCTCTAAAAAATAAAAAATTCCCTAAGCCACACAAGTAAGAGGCAGAGTCGGAATCCAATCCAAAGTTGCTGGCTCCAAAGCACCTGTATTTATCACACAACACTGCTCCCAGTAATAATAATGGCACCTACGTAAGGCAAAGGTTAGAGAAAGAGGCTTTTTGTAATGAAAGTCAAAGGAAGAGATAGATTCTCTTTTAGCACAATAAGGGCACAGGAGTATCCCAGCAGGAGGTCATTTGGCCCAGCATGAATGATCTGCTTATTTTTAGATACTTGGACAGGAGGCCAGACCACAGTGGCCAGAAATTTTCATCCCCCACCCTTCTCACCCTTCCACCAGGAACAGAAAATGATTGTGCTAGAGGTAAGAAATAAAAACAGTTGAGACCCTGGGGGAAGGCCCAGTGGGGTACGAAAGAGAAGAGGAAGAGGAAAGTGAGAGAGGAGCCAGGAAGGAGAGACCGGGAGAGGTCTGCTAACCAGAGGTTTGTCCTGTAGTGCCATAGCCACTAAGCTTCCTTCCCCATGGCTGAACTCCAAGTTAAACCGTTTAGAGACACTGCACAAATCTGTCATCCTGCACGCCCTGGGTTGGTTAGAATATGATGCAGCAGTTACCACCCTCTAGGATTCTGTGTGTTTTTCAACAACTAATTGGAAGACAGTTTTGTTAGGATGGACTTTTGTTTTATGATGGGCTTCCAATAACTTCTATGACTGTCAGGCATGGTGCTAGATGCTTGGGATACATTCATTATCTCTAATCCTCTCAAGGACCCACCAGAGGAGGTCACTGATACCTAGAGAGTTACTTGCCAGGATCATAAGGCTACCAAACCATTGTTAGATAAACTTAGGCACATTAAAATTTTAAAAGGTTTGAGACCGCGATTCATGAATTGGACATTGCCAAACCACAATTTGATTCATTGAAGTGGAAGTCCCTAGTTAGAGGCTAGTTGGTTTCTGATTGGTAGTTTCTAGTTAGAGGTTAGCAGGTTTTGACTGTTATGCTTAAGTTTTGTTTTCCTAGGCCATAACCATTCACTTTGAGTTGGGTTTTGATTTGCTTAGAAAGGAACCTAAGGCACTACAGAAGTCTCAGTCTAATGGCCTCTCATTTATTTATTTTTTATTTTTGAGATCGAGTTTTGCTCTGTCACCCAGGCTGGAGTGCAGTAGCGTGATCTCAGCTCACTGCAACCTCTGCCTCTTGGGCTCCAGCGATTCTCCTGCCTCAGCCTCCCAAGTAGCTGGGATTACAGGTGCCCACCACCATGCCCAGCTAATTTTTTTATTTGTAGTGGAGACGGGGTTTTGTCACGTTGGCCGGGCTGGTCTCAAACTCCTGACCTCAAGTGATCAGTCTGCCTCGGCCTCACAAAGTGCTGGGATTACAGGCGTAAGCCACTGTGCCCGGCCTTAATTATTTACTTTAATACCAGGTAATTTTTAGTTGTGCCCGTCTGACTTGGATACAGCTAAACAAGCCAAGAACAGTGCTTCTCACTGTTCTTCTCACTGTAAGGTTGATTTTTAACATTTCTAATTCATCACAGACCGATAATTTTGTAAAATACAAAACAAAGTTAAATACATGCAAAATACAAGCCCAAACTTATTACATTTAATAGACATACTCTGAATTTGCTGTAAATGTTTCTGAACACTTACCCTGAAGGTTTGTACTGATCTTATCACAGAATGGCAGTAAAACAGAGCAGTGGCTGTTACTCATGAAGGCACAGCTGAATCATTTCCAGAGTTTTTCCTAACTACATGTGCCGGCCCTTCACTCAGACTCTGATTCAGCAGGCCTGGTGTTTAGCAGATATTCCCTGGGGGATTCTGATGTCCATCCCTGGTTAAGAACTATTCACTGCTCTAAGATGTTACCAAAGCCATTTTCTATCTTGGTGCAATTCAGAGAATCAAAGTCCCCTTTCAGAATTCACTAAAACCAGTACAGGATGAGGGATGGGGGTGGCAAAACTACCAAGGAATTCAAAGATGCAACAGTTGTCCTCTCTAACATCTGCATTACTACCTGATGCGATGCTATTTCAGTCTTTTCAACTTAAAAATTTTTGTGTTTGGTTCAAGGACAGAATCTCTGAACAGCAAATTCGAAGCAGTCAAAATTGCATTTAGCAGATAATCACTCCCATCTAAGATGACACCTATGTTATGTTTCCTCCTGCACAGCCTGGCCTCTGTAAAAATTGGCCATCTCCTGCATTCTGCATTTGAGGGATTCTGGGAATAGTCCACACCCCAGAAAAATAGTGCATCCTTAACTCATCCCAGAGGATAGTCAGCTGGTGGGGCAGCCAGTCATTTTCAGGAAGAAACAGCCTGGGAAGAGAAACCACTCCACCTTTTGATATCAGGGCCAACGTGACAGGTGGGGAGATGAGGGATAAACCTCACAGAAAGACTCCCTAGAAACCTCAGTGAGAATAGAAGTGCTGATGAATTCCCTCCAGAAAAATAATCCAGTGACCTCAGTGTCCCAACAGAGATGAGGACCAATAGGATGCTTGTGAAAAAAATGACGAATAGTCAGACTGAGCCAAAATGCAATTTATTTATTTTCTTCACTACTCCTAGTAATTTTTATTTGTATCGCTGGTGTGTGTGTGTGTGTGTGTGTTGAACTGACCCTACCACAGTGTTAAATCAGTAATAGGGTTTGATGTACACAATGTATACTCTTTTCTCTCAGCCCCAGTTCTTGAAAGGTATGTTCACATAGCAGGTGCCCAATAACATTTGGGAACATTCCTCCCACTTCACTCTCTAGAACACATTGAAAACTTCTTGATGGACAGTTATTTCCAGGCTACATCAAGGGCTGTGACAAATCAACATAAAAATATCAAAAGAAAAACGGCCAGGCGCGGTGACTCACACCTATAATCCAGCACTTTGGGAGGCCAAGGCAGACAGATCACCTGAGGTTGGGAGTTTGAGACCAGCCTAGCCAATATGGTGAAACCCCATCTCTACTAAAAATACAAAACATTAGCTGGGTATGGTGGTGTGCACCTGTAATTCCAGCTATTCGGGAGGCTGAGGCAGAAGAATCGCTTGAACCTGGGAGCTGGTGGTTGCAGTAAGCCAAGATGGCGCCACTGCACTCCAGCCTGGGCAACAGAATGAAACCCCGTCTCTACAAAAGTTACAAAAAGTTAGCTGGGCATGGTGGCACACACCTGTAGCCCCAGCTACTTGGGAGGCTTGGGATGGGAGAATCACCTGAGCCCAGGGAGGTTGAGGCTGCAGTGGGCAGTGATCGCATGCCACTGCCCTCCAGCCTAGGTGACAGAGCGAGACCCTGTCTCAAAAAGAAAGAAATAAAGAAAAGAAAACCAGGCAAAAGGCAAAAGACCATTTCATGGAAAGGGAAATAAAAATAGCAAAGACATAAAAAAAACCACTCTATCTCACTAATGATTAGGAGGAATGCAAAAATGAGTTTTTGACTCATCATACTGGCAAAAAAGTGTATTACCAGGCACTGACAAGGATAAAGGGAAATACAGTCATCGTTGCTTAATGACGGGGATACATCCTGAGAAATGCATCATTAGGCGATTTCATCATTGTGTGAACATCACAGAGTACTTACACAAACCTAGGTGGTAAAACCTACTTATATGGTATAGTTGATAGGCTACAAACCTGTACAGCATGTTACTGTACTGAATATTGTAGACAACTGTAACACAATGGTATTTGTCTGTCTAAACACAGAAAAGATACAGTAAAAATATGGTGTAAAAGATAAAAAATGGTATACCTATATAGGGTACTTACCTGAATGGAGCTTGCAAGACTGGAACTTTCTCTGGGTGAGTCAGTGTGTAAGTGGTCAGTGAATGTGAAGGCCCAGGACATTACTGTACCCTACTGTAGACTTTATACTATACATTTATGCTACACTAAATTAAACAATTTTTTCTTCAATAAGGTTAATTCAATAAATTAACCTTAGTTCACTGTAATTAACTTTTTGACTCTCTTATAACACTTACCAGAAAACACAAACACACTGTACAGCTGTATAAAAATATTTTCTTTATATTCTCATTCTGTAAGCTTTTTTCCCATTAAAATTTTTAAAAATTTATTTTACTTTTTAAATTTTTTTGTCAAAAACCAGGACACAAATACACATTAGCCTAGGTGTACACAGGGCCGGGATCATCAATATCACTGTCTTCCACCTCTACATCTTGTCCCACTGGAAGGTCTCCAGGGGCAACATGCACATAGAGCTCTCATCTCCTATGATAACGTCTTCTTCTGGAATCCCTCCTGAAGGACCTGCCTGAGGCTGTTTTACAGTTAACTTTTTTTTTATAAGTAGAGAGTATAAATGATAAAAAGCACAGTACAGTAAGTACATAAACCAGTAACACAGTCACTTATTATCAAGTATTATGTATTGCACATAATTGTATGTGTTATATTTTTATATGACTGGCAGTGCAGTAGTTTGTTTACACCAGCATCACCATAAATACATGAATAATGTGTTTATGTACAACTACATCTTAGACACTAGTGATGGGAATTTTTCAGCTCCATTATAATCTTATGGGACCACTGTCACACGTCATCTGTCATTGACTGAAACATCGTTATGCAGAGCATGACTGTAGATACTCTCATACACGGCTTGTGAAAGTATGCATTGGTTGGGCTACTTTAGAGGGCTATTTGCTAATATCTATATGCATTCTGAGTTGGAGAGATTCTGAGAACTATGCTGGAGCCACTTCATACCAGCTAGCAGAGCTGATTGTGCATTAATGTCTCATTAGTAGTTTGAAATCGGCCATGGTGGAAGAATTCACACAATGGAAATTGGTAAATGCTACAAATCAGCTCCACCTCCTCTTTTTGGAAGACAGGTTGTTACACATTTATCCATATTCTAAAGTCTATTTGACAGTGTCTACAATTAAAAAAAGAAAAAGAAAAAAAAAGCACATAACCCATGATACAGTATTCCTGTTTTCTAAGATATATTTGTACATGTAAACAGGGAGGCAGGCCGGGCGCGGTGGCTCAAGCCTGTAATCCCAGCACTTTGGGAGGCCGAGACGGGCGGATCACGAGGTCAAGAGATCGAGACCATCCTGGTTAACACAGTGAAACCCCATCTCTACTAAAAAATACAAAAAACTAGCCGGGCGAGGTGGCGGGCGCCTGTAGTCCCAGCTACTCGTGAGGCTGAGGCAGGAGAATGGCGTAAACCCGGGAGGCGGAGCTTGTAGTGAGCCGAGATCCGGCCACTGCACTCCAGCCTGGGCGACAGAGCGAGACTCCGTCTCAAAAAAAAAAAAAAAAAAAAAAAACAGGGAGGCATGTTCAAGGACGTTCACAGCAGCGTTGTCTGCAATGGAAAACTGAAGACAACCTAAAAACCCACTCATTGATAGTGTAAACCAAAAAGCATCTGAGACAGGTCTCAACTGATTAAGATGTTTATTTTGCCAAGGTTAAGGACCATGGCCTATGATGCAGCCTCCGGAGGTCCTGAGAGTATGTGCCCAAGACGGTTGGATTGCGGCTTGGTTTTAGACATTTTAGGGAGACAGAAGTTATGGGTAAAGACATAAATCAATACATGGAAGGTATACATTGGTTTTGGCCTGGAATAGGGGGACATCTCAAAGTGGGAGTTGGGGGCTATTTCTAGGTCACAGGTGGATTCAGAGATTTCCTGACTGGCAATTGGTTGAAAGAGTTAAGCTCTGACTGAAGAGTTGAAGTCAGCTTGAGTTATGGTAAGGGGGGAATGTTTTGGAAGCCAAGGTTCTTGTCATGTAGATGAAGCCTCCGAGGAACAAGCTTCAGAGATAATAGATGTGACAGTCTCTTATCTGACCTAAAAGGTGTCAAACTCTGTGGCAAAACCTAGTAGAGGAAGGAGATTCTCTGAAAAAATGCAAATTTCCCCCACAAGGGACAGCTTTGCAGGGCCATTCAAAATATGTCAAAGACATACATTTTGGGGTAAAATACTTTGATCTCCTTCAGGGCCTGCTGTCTGTTACATCAGAGTCTGATATATATATCAGAGTCAGGTTGGATTTGATCTTATTACTACAAAGAGTCTGTTTTGTCGGTCTTAAAAATCTCTGTTTTAACGTTAATGCTGGTCAGCTGGGTCTAAACTCCAAAGAGAGGAGAGTATATAATGAGACCTTCCTCCTCTCTTCCAGTCATGGCCTGAACTTCTAATCACCCCTCTTCCTGTCATGGCCTGAACTTTTTCAGGCTTTTTTGGGATCCCCTTGGCGGAGGAGGCCCATTCAGTTGGTTGGGGAGATTAGAATTTTATTTTTGGTTTATAATAGGAAGCTCAAAAACAAACAAGAACCTCCAACCTATTCTAAATGGAACACTATGCAGCAGTTAAAATTAATAAAGTACATTTATATAAACTGTTGGGAGGAAAAACTTCTCTACCAATTTGGTCCAATTGGTCAGTGGCCTGTGAATCAACTGACAATAGACAGATTAACAGGAGAAAAATGTACTACATATGCAAAAGTACACTAAACAGAGTAGCTCCCAGAATAGCTAGGGGGAAAAAAAAATCACATAGCCATAAAAGAGAATAAAATCATATCCTTTGCAGTGACATGGATGCAGCTGGAGGCCATTATCCTAAGCGAATTAATGTAAGGACAGAAAACCAAATACCATGTTACAAGTGGGAGCTAAACTGTGGATACTTATGGACATAAAGATGGCAATAATAGCTACTAGGGACTACTGGGGTTGAAAGACTAACTACTGGGTACTACGTTCACTACCTGGGTGACAGAATCATTCATATGCCAAATGTCAGCATCACACAAAATACCCAAGTAACAAACCTGCACATGGACCCCTAAATCTAAAATAAAAGTTGAAATATATATATACACACACACATATTTCATATATGTATGGAACATATTTCATATGTATATGGAACAGCTTACTACGGAGGGGGGGAATTATTTAGGACTTCAAATGATGGAAAGTTCTAACTGTTGGGGCTGTTACACTTTTTTTTTTTTTTTTTTTAAATATCCCAGTGCCCAAGGTCAATGCCTCCCTGACTAGAGACCTCCTGGGAAGGGGAGGGTTGGCGCAGATGACGTGAGTAAAGCTCTGCTTTAGTCAGATGTGAGAAGTTCAGATAATATATTTTTCTGCATCTTCTGTAGCTCAAATGTTTCTACTTTGAAGTATTCTGTATACCAGTTTGGTGGGTTGCTGGTCTCCAGTACTAACATGAAAGTCTCCAGACAGATTGCTGGGGGGAAAAGCAATCTGCAGGACAATACATAATGATTGCACTGATGTTACAGAAATACAGAAAACAATACTATAAATATGGACATATATGCAAAAAGGTAAATATCACCAAACAAACAAAACAAAACTAGAAGGAGACACAAAGTGACAACAGAGGTTGGGAAGTAGAGGAGAAACCCAGGATTGATAGTATTGGTCAAAGGAGATTTTAGCTTTAATTATAAATTAAATGCTTCTCAAGGACAATATATATGTATATTATTTGTGTAGAGTGAAATCAAAATAACTCCTTGAAGACAATGTCCATAAGCCTCCACCTAAAAGATCAAGAAAATGGTCAGGGTTGTGAGCTCCTGAGATGAAGGCACCTTATTTCTTCTTTTTGAGACAGGGTCTTGCTCTGTCACCCAGGCTGGAATGCAGTGGTGTGAACATGGCTCCCTACAGCTGTGACCTCCTAGGCTCAGGCAATCCTTTCGCTTCAGCCTCCCGTGTAGCTAGGACCACAGGCACGTGCCACCACGTCTAATTTTTTAAAAAAATATTTTTTGTAGGCTGGGCGTGGTGGCTCATGCCTGTAATCCCAGCACTTTGGAAGGCTGAGGTGGGCAGATCACCTGAGGTCAGGAGTTCAAGACCAGCCTGACCAACATGGAGAAACCTGTCTCTACTAAAAAAATACAAAAATTAGCCAGGCACAGTGGCACATGCCTGTAATCCCAGCTGCTCAGGAGGCTGAGGCATGAGAATTGCTTGAACCTGGGAGGCGGAGGTTGTGAGGTTGTGAGGTGAGATTGTGCCATTGTACTCCAGCCTGGGCAACAAGAGTAAAACTCCATCTCCAAAAAAAAAAAAATTTTTTTTTGTAGAGATGGGGGTCTTACTTTCTTGCCCAGGCTGGTCCGGAACTCCTGGGCTCAAGTGATCCTCCTGCCTCAGCCTCTCAAAGTGCTGGCATTACAGGTGTAAGCCACTGTACCTGGCCAGAATCACTTTCTTATGCCTGGATTACAATCCTCCCTTCTCCAGTGGGCCTTGTGGACAGCCCTACACTTCTCCTCCAGGGCACTCTGGACCCTTTGTGGTATATCAGGCCAGATTAAGACCCTTTAGAAGCCCCTGAAAAGATTATGATTCTCCTCTCTCCTTTGCATTTGTAATTCAAATTAAAATTCTGTGAAAGTAAAGAAATCCTACAAAGTTCTGATTTTTCCCATTAATAACTTTGTTAATCTTTGGATATTTGAAAAATATATTAAGTTTCCCAAAAATTTTTGGCTTAGCTGGAGACACATGCCTAATTCTAACTTACTGGGTAATTTAGAACCTGGCACTGTAAGGGTAAAAATAGAACCAGCAATTTTCAGTCATTCCCTAAAGAGAAGAGAAGGACAAGATAAAAGAATGGAAAGACGAGTTTAAGCACTACTAGCTTTCTCAAACCAGCATCTTAACAACCATGAACACAATTAATTGGCTAAACTTTTAGGTGCAAAACTAGGGATGGCATTTGGGTTATGAAGAATGGCACAGGCTGTGGTTACCTCAGTAACCACTTTCTCCCAGGACTCACTCAAGGCAAGAGGGACTTGCTTGGTCCTGTCCCTTCTGTTATGGTTCCAGGAGTGGTTGCCCAAAGGGGCGGCAAGTTGATTCTCCCAGGAATGGGTCGCCAGTGAGAGCTCTCAAGTTATTCAGGGACCTTCAGAGCCAAATTCCCCTAGCATTTTGTTCAACTCTTCCCCATGTGTACAGGGACAAGGAAGGGTTTTGCATTATCCTTTCCCGTTTATTGAAATTATATCTATAAGAACTGATGAAGAGAAGTGTCAGTTTTTCCATCTGTCTCAGGGAATTGGGTGGGCCTGATAACTCTCCCACTACATGCTCCTGGCTCCAGATTATCTGGTTACTTATTTTTAAAATTCCCGATTTGAGGGGGAAAGATTTTTCCCTAAATTCCCTATAAATGATAATTTGAAGTGGTGATACACCACCCAGCAAACAGCTGTATTCACAGTTTTAACGGTTCATATAAAGTAATTTACGAAGTGACTTGTTTTCTTTCAATTCAAAGGAGGTCTGGGGAAAGGCACCATTCATTCATTCAAGATGGGGTCTCACTATGTTGCCCAAGACAGTCTTAAACTCCTGGGCTCAAGGATCCTCCTGCCTCAGCCTCCTGAGTAACTAGGATTACAAGTGTAGCGGTTTGAAAGGTACTTTCTTGGTCTAGGTGGTCTGCCTGCACCCAGATGATCTGAAGCCTCGCCTCTAGTCCCACCCTGGCCAGCCAAACCAGGTCAGCCTGGGGCTCCAGGAAAAAATGAAATGTTACATGGTCTCACTTGCCTTTTTCTGCTATTCATAGGATGATATTGGTTGATAGTAAATATAAACCTGCTGGGTTTATATTTAATAAATAAATAAATACATTTATTATTATTATTTTTTTAAAAAAACCTTCATTTCCTCTGGCAATCTGCTTGGGGACACGCACGTGAACATCATGGGAGAACAAGAAAACGTTTCCTTTTTGTGTTCTCCACTTTCCCTTCCCTTTCCAGAATCTAGGACCTCGTGATTCCCTTCAGAAGGCAGGAAAGCGATTCCTTGAAGAACAACAGCCGTCACCTTCCTTCCCAGTTGAGCCAGAAAGGCCCCACAGCTCTGCCACGGATGCTACAGAAAATGCTTCTGGCCTCAACTCTCCAGGGAGGAAGACTTGGGGTTAGTTCAGTTGCACAGTTCCACGACTGTTAGCAGCCACTGGTTTCCTTACGACAACTATGTTTAGCTTTGTTTGACTATCTTCCATGGGAACACAACTGCATTAGTGTTCCTTTTCTCAGTTCTCCATTTCAAAAATTTTTATTTATTTAATTTCTGAGAGAGGGTCTTGCTCTGTCACCCAGGATGGAGTGCAGTGGCACAAACACAGTCTCACTGCTGCCTCCACCTCCAAGTTCAGCCTCCTGAGTAGTTGGGATCACAGGCATGCACCACCATGCCTGGCTAACTGTTTTATTAGTAGAGACAAGGTCTCCCTGTGTTGCCCAGGCTGGCCTGGAACTCCTGAGTTCAAGCAATCCTCCTGCCTCAGCCTCCCAAAGTGCTGGGATTATAGCCGTGAGCCACCATGCCCCAGTATCAGTTCTCCATTTATAACAACTTGTCACCAAGAACCCGAGACCCAAGCTTGGGTCAGTGGTTGTCCAGCTAGGATGAGAATAATGTGCTGGCTACCTGGGTACTGTGGACAGCCTGGAAGCCCCACGTGGCCGCCAACTCACTCATTTTGCACACTGCACCCAGAGAAGGGTGGCACTGAGTGGAAAGTGAGGCCAAGGTCATCACAAACAGCATCAGGCTCTACAAAGAGTGACAGCAACCTGAAGCACAGAGACAGGTCTAACATGGATGCAGGATGCAAATGACATTGGGCCTCGTCCTAGCTCACATCTGCATACAAAGATCCTCACTACAGGAACTGTCATTATTTAAATGCTTGAGCAAGGACACAGATTTTTGAAATAAGTTCTTATTCTTCTGAAGGGTCTGAAAGGTAGAACATAGAGATGGAAGACAGCAGACCTGAAACTCCTTCCTGACCACAGCCTTCTACAAATCCTCTGCCCTGTCTCTCCAGATGTTTCCTCATTTTTGACGAGATGCTAAAGACTCCAAATCAGTCATTCTGAGATCCATGCCAATTGTTAGCCATGATTCTAAAAATAGCCAGAATAGAAATGATATACAATCCTCATATTTGTGCTTACTTCTTTAATATAAAAACAGTGTAATAACAGCATGAAGGAAATAATTTAATGATTTTAATTTTTCAGCCGAAAATTATTTTAAACTAACAGTTTCACCTTGTTCTGCTTGAGTAATCAAATTCATATTTTCCCTCTTGCCATCTCTCCCCCACCTGCATCCTGTGAATCAATAGAAGTTAAAACCCTAACACCAGCGGGAAACAGAAACTAGCCAAAAGCATGTAAAACAGAAACAAGCCAGGTGCTGAGGTGAGAAGATCACTTGAGCCCAGGAGTTCAGGCTGCAGTGAGTAACAGTTGCACCACTGCACTCTAGCCTGGGGGACAGCATGAGACCCTATCTCTATATAAAATTTTAAAATATAATAAAAGAGAAAGAAAATGCCTAATTACAGTTCTTGGTGAATAAATGATGTAAATGCCCATATTTTACTACCTGCTCATGTATAGCGTTAGTATTGTAATCAGATAGTTTGTGTACCAAACTTGTAAGTTATGCCAGTTGGGATCATTTATCTAACAGGAAGCATGCCCAGGCAGGTTCCTTTGCAACAAAGGATGGTTCAAATTTGCACACAGTTGGGTTGCCATGAGAGACAATTATGACCATCCCCAAATAAGGAAAACTTGACTGCACTTAGATAAAAATTGCAATTTCTCAAATTTTGCAGTCACAACCTGTATACTCTACAACTAGAGGTAAGCTTAAGCTAATTATGTTCTATTTTAGCTTTCCCTTCTGCTGACTAAATCACCATTTAAAATATTTGAAAACCTTGGTTGTAAAGTTGGACACCTAAGAATTCAAAATAGCAATTGTCCCACAAAGCCCCATCCCTTCCAGTATCCTGTTCTTTTAGGAAAGTATTCAATTATTTCTCAGCTGATCCTAGGATTCCTTCTATATCTTGTCCCTTTCATTGGTTTAGATATTTACTATACACTTTGAGGTCAGGTGCGGTGGCTCATGCCTGTCATCCCAGCACTTTGGGAGGCCGAGGCAGGTGGATCACGTGAGGTCAGGAGTTCGAGACCAACCTGGCCAACATGGTGAAACCCTGTCTCTACTAAAAATACAAAAATTAGCTGGGTGTGGTGGCGCATGCCTATAATCCCAGCTACTCAGGAGGCTGGGGCAGGAGAATCACTTGAACCTGGGAGGCGGAGGTTGCAGTGAGCGGAGATTGCACCACTGCACTCCACCCTGGGCGACAGAGTGAGACTCCTTCTCAAAAAAAAAAAAAAAAAAAGGCCGGCATGGTGGCTTATGCCTGTAATCCCAGCACTTTGGGAGGCCGAGGCAGGTGGATCACGAGGTTAGGAGTTCAAGACCAGCCTGGCCAAGATGGTGAAACTCCATCTCTACTAAAAATTAAAAAAATTAGCTGGGTGCGGTGGCAGGTGCCTGTAATCCCAGGGAGGCTGAGGCAGGAGAATCGCTTGAACTCAAAGGGCAGAGGTTACAGTGAGCCAAGATCGTGCCACTGCACTCCAGCCTGGGTGACAGAGTGAGACTCTATCTCAATAAATAAATAAATTAAAAATAAAAAAAAGGAAAAAAGAAAATAAAAGAAAAAAAACACACAGATACTTACTGTACACTTCAGAAAACAGTATTTTCTAACATCTGTTTAGCATTAACTTCCCTTTAATTTCTATTTATATTGTTTTCTAAATGTTCACTCAGGTGTAAAAAAATAACTTCAATTAATAGTTTGACATGATGTCAGCTATTTAAGGTACTCAATGTCATCCACTGCTTTTCACCACCTTCTTGCATTTGGGGGCGAAGAGTTAAACTACTTTTTTTTAATGCTGCAACTCTTTTTGAATCATTATTAAAATAAAACTGGGGGAAGAGAGGTTATATAAAGGAAACAGAATCTATAATGGAATTTAGGCCTTTGCTGTTACAGCTGAGAAGAACTAGAGCTTCCAAGGAAAGCCTGACCTAAGAATAAGGCCAAATCTTTTGCTTCTTATCAACACAACACTACCAAAGTCTGGAGTTACTTTCTGACTTTCTTCTGAAAGCTAACTTTTAGCTTGGCTAGACTGTTTCTTTTTCTTTTCTTTTCTCATCTCTCTCTCTCTCTCTCTCTCTCTCTCTCTCTCTCTCTCTCTCCTCTTTCTCTCTCTTTTAGAGATGGGCTCTTGCTGTTGTTGCCTGAAGCCCCAAACTCTGGGGCTCAGGCATCCTCCTTCCTCAGCCTCCTGAGCAGCTTGGACTTGAGGCCTGTGCTGCCACACCCGGCTAACTGACAGGAATGTTTCTAAACAGACTGAATTTAGAGTGCTTATTGCTCAAGCAGGGATAATGTCTACAAGGTCCAGTTCAGGCTGAGATTTTTATTTTGTCCCTAATTTCCTGAAATCAAAATAAAGTGATTTTAATCTAGGATCACAGAGGTAGATAACCTAGTGGGGTCTCTGGGAACTTTATGCCTGTTTTCTCCTTCTTTGATCCTTTCTCCATGCTTTTATTGTTACCAGGGAGATGTCCTGGTTTAATGTATGTGTCCCTTACAAAACTTTCTAAGAACTTAGTCCCAGAAAATACAAAAAATGATGATAGCCAATTAGGCAAGACAGGTGGTAATTTAGTCTTATACTTTCTCAGAGGGAATACAAATTAATATGACCTTCCTGGAGAGGAATTTGGCAATGTTTATCAAAGTTAAAAACTGTGTACTAGGCCGGATACAGTGGCTCACGCCTCTAATCCCAGCACTTTGGGAGGCCGAGGCAGGTGAATCACTTGAGGTCAGGAGTTCGAGACCAGCCTGGCCAACATGGTGAAACCCTGTCTCTACTAAAAAGACAAAAAAAAAAAAAATTAACTGGGCATGGTGGCGGGTGCCTGTAGTCCCAGCTACTCAGGAGGCTGAGGCAGGAGAATCACTTGAACTCGGGAGGCGGAGGTTGCAGTGAGCCGATATTGCGCCACTGTATTCCAGCCTGGGTGACAGACTGAGACTTTGTCTCTAAATAAATAAAAAAAAACTGTGTACTCCACAGTTTTGGAGTAAATAAATTTGGGAATTTATTTAAGGAAAGTCAACTCTTCTCCTAGTTCTAGCCTTTTTTGTGTACATTAGATTGATGGGCCATTAACTGTTCTTAGTAGGTTTCTGTATTTTCATAATAGACTATAATAAACATATATACCTTTGATAATAAAAAATTAAAAATCATCAGTAAATATAAAATATACCCTGTTAGAAACAACTTGCATTCAGAAGTGCTTAGTGTTAAATGTGGGGACCACCTTCAACAACCAGTTTTTTGGTTTTCTTTTTAATCCTTGAAAACGCAGTATAGATTAACTATAGTTCTTCCAATGACCTAGGGTTTGGGAATACAATTTTAAAAGCCCATGGCCACTCTTGTAGCTATTACTTTCATGGGATGACCTAAACAGAGCTTCAGACTATGACAATGATTTCCTCTCCTTGTGGCCCATGTGCTGTTCCTTCACACTTCCACAGACTTCCATGGGATATGTGAGTCAATCCTAAGGTGGTAGCTCTAGTTATTCCATCCAAGGACATCTGGAATCCGATTATCTGATGAGATATTCTATTGCTGCATTTACAGCAGGAGACCTTATCAAAATTCTCCTAGATTACATGACAGCAGCCCTGGGAACAGAAGGCAAGTTGAAAATAGTTTTCTTTTTTTTTCCAAACCACATTCCTTTCTTGAAACTATTTACAGTACTGTTTCAAGATGTTTTCTGAAGGGTCCACAGGGGCCACATTGAAAACCTTCTGGTTATTGTTTGCTAACTGCTGGGATGGTTTTAATCAGAGAAGAAGTCAATAATTTCAGCTTGGATGTTGGAAGAGCTTCTGAAATGTCTCCAAACTGATTTAGGAGAAACTGCTTAACAGAAGAGGACTTATTCCTGTCCTGAAACAAACTCATTAGCATGGACATATGCTGTAACCACAGACCAAGAGAACCACATTTTTTGAACATATTATACCCCAAAGGCATCTTAGATTTCTAAATATTATCAGTATCAGATGACAAAACCTGTTCAACAAGGACCATAGCCTCAATATGCTGGTTGACAGCCTCCTCCTTTGGAATATTCTTGGTGTTTGGTAACTTCTCTAGTAGGACCTAGTTTTTATTATACTAGTTTTTCTTAAAGAAATTTTTTGAAAGGGGTTTTATTTTAATGACTCAGGTAAAATTTTCTGAGGTAAAAGACCTCACGTCAATCTCAGCAGACATCTGCCCCTTCCCACGATCCTGACTTGAGGCAAGTGAAGGGAGTCCCTTTGTTGTGAGACCAATTTAGTTCTAGGTTCCAGAAAAACCTGAGTCTCAGTAGTTCAGATCAAATCAGCTGCCCCAGATTTAAGCAGAACTAATTCAAATGCCCAAATCAGTTTCAGAAGCATCTCAGGTTTTAACTGGGGTCAGGTATATCTTTTCTAGGTTAGGTAGGTGCTCCTATGCCTCAGCTAAGGACATAGCACTTTGAGCAGCCCTATATTACATGATAAAAGCTTTTTTTCTACTTTAAAAATAATTCCTGCATGATTTATCATGTATAAATTCTTAAAACCCCACCCAGGACAAACCACTATATCAAGGATTTCCACTGTTGATCCCTCTCGCCCCAATCCTATTGAATCCAAGTCTCTGGGGATAGGGCCCTGGAAGCCTGCCTTTTTTTTTTTTTTTAATGTAAATACTTTTCTCACACCTGTAATCCCAGCACTTTGGGCTTTGGGAAGCCAAGGTGGGAGGATCGCTTGAGCCCAGGAGTTCCAGACCAGCCTAGACAACATGGTGAAACCCCATTTCTACAAAAAATACAAAAATTAGGCCGGGCGTGGTGGCTCACGCTTGTAATTCCAGCACTTTGGGAGGCCGAGGCGGGCGGATCACCTGAAGTCAGGAGTTCGAGACCAGCCTCAACATGGAGAAACTCCGTCTCTACTAAAAATACAAAATTAGCCGGACATGGTGGTGCATGCCTGTAATTCCAGCTACTCAGGAGGCTGAGGCAGGAGAATTGCTTGAACTTGGGAGGCGGAGGTTGCAGTGAGCCAAGATTGTGCCATTGCACTCCAGCCTGGGCAACAAGAGTGAAACTCTGTCTCAAAAAAAAAAAAAAAAAAAAAAAAATTTCCCGAGAGTGGTGGCATGGACCTATAGTCCCAGCTACTTGAGAGGCTGAGATGATGGGAGGCTCGCTTGAGTCCAGGAGCTTGAGGCTGCAGTGAGCCATGACTGCACCACTGCACTCCAGCCTGGGTGACAGAGCAAGTCTCTGAATTTAACAATAACAACAAAAAAGTGAATGCTTTTACAAATACCCCTTATAACATTTATGCACAATGAAAAGTGAGAACCTCTGCACTGGAACAACTGTAAGAGTAAATGAAGGCTAGAAAAAAAGAAATCTCAGCAAGCAGAGGCGGGAAGATTGAATGCGAGGATTTAATACCAATGCAGGCACAAGAATTTTTTTAAAAAAGGTCAGCGGGGAGGGATCATGAACACCTTGGTTTCAACAACTCCAACTGCTTCATACGTCATCTTCAGTTAGGCTGGCTGATCAGTGTGCTGATACTTTCTTCTACCTCTGACAGCGTCTTCAGAATTTGGTTGACTTTGACCTCATCAAATTCCAAACACAGAAATTCAGATTCCTGGAAAACATAAAAGGATATTTTAGAGGGAAACCACAAGATAGCCAAGGCCATCTGGCATGACCAAACTCAAAATACCGAGGGTCCCAAACCAGCAAGCCCAGCTCAGACCTTAATATCGAAGTGATATTTTACCCAGCAAAGCATATCCACATAATGCTCTAAATAAAAGTGCTTTTATGATGGTGTTTCGTATTAATAAATAAGAGGCGTACAAATATCAGATGTTCTCACTAGGAGACATATGAGAAGCTCTTTCTCTTTGTCATCTCATTTGATCCTCCAATAATTTTTAAGGTAAGAACTTGAGTAGTTTTAAAAATGAGGACCCTGAGGCACAAGTAGTTTTAAAAATGAGGACCCTGAGGCACAAAGAGGTTAACCTGTACCAAAAATAAATGCCATAAAAAGGCAGAATCAGATGGTGAACTCTCAGCTCTGGATGACTCCGAAGTCTTTACTGTCTCCACAGCACTTTGGGTTACAAAAATGAAGAGAATTTTGACTGACTCTGATGGACTCTGAGTTAGTCTGGGAAGTGAGCTAACTTGGATTTAGTGGTTATGCTGGAAATTGTGACAAGTTGCTTGGGAAACATGAGCCAGATAACTGAGAGATAACCAGATCTTGAACTAGCAACAAACATTTCTGGGGCCCTTCCACTTGCTGCAAGCCAACCCTCCTCACAGCTCCCTTAAATACATTCCCTCTGTGAGGCTTCGTCAGTCAATCTGACGAAGTTAGGTAGATGGTAGATACCAAAAAATAAGATTTTGTTTTTCCCCTCTATTACTTTCCCCCTCCATACTGGAGTGCAGTGGCATGACCATAGCTCACTGTAGCCTCAAACTCCTGGGCTAAAGCGATCCTCCCACCTCAGCCTCCTGAGTAGCTAGGACTACAGGTATGCACAACCACACCCAGCTAATTAAAAAAAAAATTTTTTTTTTTTTTGTAGAGACGGTGGAGGGGCAGGGCTCAGTATGTTGCCCAGTCGTAAGATCTCTGAGTTATGGTAGCAGGAATTTCATGTACACTGGACAAATTCTACATCTGCATTATCTTGAGAGATAAGGATATATTTTATGTATCTAAGAGCAACTACATTCAAAATCCTTAAGAACAATAATCAAGTAATTTTAGAGCAGTATGAATCCTTACAGAGCATATAATCCAATTGCCTTGTTTTCTAGATAATTAAATTAAGCCCCAGGCATGATAAATGATGTGGCTAATTAATGTACCTCTGTTGATGACAGTCACCAAGTCAATGTTCTTTTCTCTGTATTTTCCTCTCTAACTACTGAAAAGTATCAGAATATACCAGCCCCAACTATGCCACTCTGGCATATAGGTTATTTTGCACTGAAGGCAATCGAGACTTAACAGATGGAAAAAGAAGTCTTGAGTTTCCCTTATCTGGCCAAGAGCAGAAACTTCTAAAAAATGAGAACTGCCAGGCCAGGCATGGTAGCTCATGCCCGTAATCCCAGCACTTTGGGAGGCTGCGGCAGGTGGATCACTTGAAGCCAGGAGTTCAATACCAGCCTGGGCAATAATAATGAAACCCTATCTCTAAAAATAAAAAATAAAATAAAATAAAGTCTGACATGGTGGTGTGCACCTGTAGTCCTAGCTACTTGGGAGGCTGAGGTTGGAGAATTGTTTGAACCCAAGAGGTGGAGTGAGCCTAGCAACCTGGGTGAGACCTTATCTCAAAAAAAAAAAAAAAAAAAAAAGAGTGAGAACTGCCATAAATCCCTCTCTGGGGAAGTTTTATGGGCATGAAAAAGATGGAAAGCTGACACCATGATGAGTCTGCACAAACCTTAGTAAAATAACTCTTTATCTACCATTAGATTCACCATATATTTAATTCCCATAATTTACCACCTTTAGAAGACCAAACCCTTTTTCCTTTGTCTAGTCATAGTCACTTCTCTCCACAATTTATCTTCCTTTGTTAAAATGGTATGCAAGCTTTCAAGTCTAACTGCCTCTTTGGGTTTTCTTTTTTTTTTTTTTTCTGTTAAGCTTGTGTGCATACAAAATTAAAAATACTGACATCAGTAAAATTTGTAATTTTTTTTTCTCCTGTGAAACTTTTGTCAGTTTAACTTGCAGGCCTTATACACGAACCTAAGAAGGCAGCGAAAAAGTTTTTCCTCCCCTACAATACCATGGCATTTCCTACCCCCATCTCCAAAGTGATGGGGGTAGGAAAGGAAAGCCAACAAGCTTCTTCAGAAGGAGGGTGTCACTTTGCCATCAGCTAGAATAATATTCAGGAGTTGATTTTGCTGTTGCTAAGCTGCTAAGCTGAGTCTACACGGATGGCAGTGAATATCCCCCAGGGAGAAGTAAGTACAAAGGGAAAGAAGGGGCCTCTCGGATGAAAGGCTTCCAACGAGAGGGAAGGCAGCTCTCCTTGCCTACAGGTGTCCTGTCCTCAAACATGTATTTGGATAGGAGAGAAGTGCAGTCTCATATGTGAGCTTAGAAACTTTGACGAGTTTTCATTTGGTCCAAAGCAAAAACCAAGTTTAAACAAAGAAAGAATACTGATAAGTGTTCAAGCTGTAGGAGGGGTTATCTCCTTTGGGAAAGAAAAGCAAATTTATGACAAATTAGGCTGTTCAGTTGGCAAAATTCAGAACAGGTCTCAGATGTGAAAGCCTGTTCTTCGTTCATTTTCACTGAGGCCTTTAGTTTGACTTTAAAACAATATTTTTTTTTTTTTTTTTTTTTTTTTTTTTTGAGATAGAGTCTTCCTCTGTCACCCAGGTTGGAATACAGTGGCCCGATCTGCAACCTCTGTCTCCCAGGTTCAAGCGATTCTCCTGCCTCAGCCTTCTGAGTGGCTGGGATTACAGGCGTGCACTACCACACCTGGCTAATTTTTGTATTTTTTTTTTTTTCAGTAGAGACAGGGTGTCGTCATGTTGCCAGGCTGGTCTCGAACTCCTGACCTCAAGTGATCCGCCTGCCTCGGCCTTCCAAAGAGCTGGGATTACAGGCGTTAGCCACTGCATCTGGCCTAAAACAATTTTTTAAACATCTGGCCTTGGACACAATAGTCTAGAAATTAGTGATTACCAGTAAGTAACATATATATTAAGGACATGGATAAAAAAGATGATGTAGCTTATATTTCACCTCAGTGAAAGTAAGTTACAGTAATAAATCACCTGGTTTTCTATTTATAGGCAAAGAGATTACCAGGAACAATATTCATAGAGATAGGAGCAACTGAGTAAAGCTTGTTTATAAATAGCCAGGATCTTTTCTGACTAAGGGATTATTAGTTTGTTATAGGTTTCAGGACTCATTTGTGATTGGACCTCTATGTATGAATGAAGCTCAGTTTATTTTTGAGGGATGCCAAATACTAGAGAGAAAGAGTGGGCTAAATAAAGAAGTCCAAAGTTAAACAGATGTATTTGCCATCCCAATCTTCACCTTTCTCCCCTTGAAATAATAACACATTAACAGCCTTCAAAAGTGACACATAAACATACATGACACATACATGACACTTGAAATTGTTTACTTACAACTGTATTACACCAAGGCCTACTTTCATCTAGTTATGCTATCAAAATATCTTATAAGGAATTCGAGAGCCTTTAAACTGGGGCTTAACATGTAGACATTTCTTCACATTTTGCATTTGGCTGCGGTACCCTACGGAGAATACATCTGATGCACTTGAAAATATATTTAGAGGCCGGACGCGGTGGCTCACGCTTGTAATCCCAGCACTTTGGGAAGCCGAGGCGGGCGGATCAGGAGATCAGGAGTTCGAGACTAGCCTGAACAACATGGTGAAACCCCGTCTTTACTAAAAATACAAAAATTAGCCAGGCGTGGAGGTGGGTACCTGTAATCCTAGCTACTCAGGAGGCTGAGGCAGGAGAATTGCTTGAACCTAGGAGGCCTCTGTTCATTTGCAGTGAACTGAGATCGTACTATTGCACTCCAGCCTGGCGACAGAGTAAGACTCAGTCTCAAAAAAAAATACACACATACACACACACACACACACATATATATACATGTGTATACATATCTTTACAAATGCAGATGTGGGCTAGGGGTGGTGGCTCATGCCTGTAATCCCAACACTTTGGGAGGCTGAGGCAGGTGAATTGCTTGAGCCAGGAGTTTCAGACCAGCCTGGGCTACATGGTGAAACCCCATCTCTACAAAAAGTATAAAAATAAGCTGGGCATGGTGGCATGTGCCTGTAGTCCCAACTACTTAGGAGGCTGAGGTAGGAGGATCGCTTGAGCCCAGAAGGTCAAGGCTGCAGTGAGCCGAGATCATGCCACTGGACTCCAGCCTTGGCAACAGAGTAAGACCCTATCTCAAGAAAGAAAGGGAAAGGGAAAGGGAAAGGGAAAGGAAAAGGAAAAGGAAAAGGAAAAAGAAAAGGAAAAGGAAAAGGAAAAGGAAAGGAAAGGAAAAGAAAAGAAAAGAAAAGAAAAAATGATGCCTATCAAGCCAGAGGCAGAAGGTACAAGAGCAATCTGAAACACTTGTTACTTTTTTCATGGTCATCTTGGGCTTAAATGGTGATAAAAATAAGAGATGATTCGACTAAAATTCCTGTATTTAAGTATCTGAGTCAATAATCAAACTTGTTTCTTTTCAGTAAAGGATGCAGTATGGAGTAGAGTCAGAATGTGGTTAGCAGATAAGCAAGCACATCATTATCAAGAACATGTACTTTGTGATCCTGGGGAGTACAGCAGTATATTAAACTCAACAGTTTAAATAGCCATTCCAAATTACAATGGAAAGCAAAGGCAAAATATTCAAATTTTTGTCTCTCCAAGTGGAAATTTTAAAAAGTCACAAAATCCTATGACAAAACCCTTGAGAAGATTCTCTCTCCAAACCAACAAAAAAACTGAGCCAGCTCTAACACTTCCTGAGAAGGCCATCTCACATATTCCTAAGCAACTCCTTCCCTGATAACCACTCAACACTCCTCAGGGAACTCTTACTGGTCAAGCCTAAATCTTTAATGCTTTAGTTTAAACTCACTTGCTAGCAAGGTTAGAGAGTAGAATTGATTATTAGTCTACAGAATAACTGAAGGCTGTTAGTAAGCAAATGTTTGGTTTTATCCATCTACACACCATAACCTCTTTGTGTATAATTGTCCATTTTAAAAACTTCCTTATCTAGGTCCTGAGCAACTCTTCTGCAAAACAATACTACAGTGACAAAATGCTTAAAACAGAAAATAAAAAAGACTTATCACATATTAAATATTTAAATAGAACCATTTAGAACAAATTCAACATAAAATAAACAGTCCTGTATTTTCTGCAGTAATACTACTTTCCATGCAAAATTTTCACAAAGCTTTATCCCCTAATTTATGGATCATATTTAGGATTATAATATAACATTGGCAATGTTGGCTCTAATGTCTTGTGTTTTCTTTCAAAAATGATAAAAGTTGGGGGTAAAAGTCGGGGGATGGAGGGTGAGAGTGGGAACGGATGCCTTAGAATTTCACTAACCAATACTGATTCAAAAAGGCCACATAAGTGTGCACCTGTAATCCCAGCTACTTGGGAGGCTGACATAGGAGAATCGCTTGAACCTGGGAGAGGGAGGTTGCAGTGAGCCGAGATTGCGCCAATGCACTCCAGCCTGGGCGACAGAATGAGACTCGATCTCAAAAAAAAAAAAACAAAACCAAAAAAACACATAAAGCTGGCTATGTTTCATAAAGCTTATTACCCCAGATTTTTCTTTTAATTTCATTTGTTGACATAAAGGGACTCTTTACTGAGCACAAACTTTGGCCATAAAGTCTATCTGGACTGTCCTTCCATATGCTTAAAATAACCCTTTGACCCACAACTCTGCAACTGTCTTCTGTGTTTAACCACAGCGGAAGGAGGGGAGAGAAAGAGAAAGAGGAAGAGGGAGAGCAAGCGCCCAAGAAAGAACACATATGGCAGACATTAAAATTGGCAATGGCTCCTTGAAGGGCAATTATATAATAAATAAGAAACCCAGTAGCACTGAACATTGCCTGCCAGAGAAGTTCAAAACATCTTCATAAGTAAACCTGTGTTCACCACTCATTCCCACACTTCTGTGGCTTTCTCACAACTATCATTGATACTGCTCCTTTACTTCAAGAGACAATGAATCCCAGAAATAGCGTCTCTGTAGCAAAAGATCATCCAACTTCCTTCCTAAGGAACCACTGGCCCCAATTAAAATTTCATATTTTCCTGAAAACTGTGCTGATTATTCTCCATTTGTCCTTTCATATTCATTATCTTCCCGTCTCTGTCTTATTCCATGTCCTGTGAGGCTGTTCTCAAAAAATTGTGTCACCCCTTACAGTTGGGTTCAGGCAAGAGGAGAGAGAGGTTATTATATTAATTCCTCTGATATTTCCAATATTTTCTATGTAGGGTATCGTTTCTTCATTTCCTATTTTATTTACTGGTCTCAATCACTATTTCTTCTGGTTCACAAAGCCAACAGTACACACAAAGCTAAGTCTCTTTAGACTGCTGAAACATAGAATCACCAAGTACAAACTCCAAGGTTGAGCACAGCAAGGATTGTCATCATGCCTAGGTTGGTAAGAAGGTTGCCCTCCAAGTATTAAATAATAGGATAAGCTAGAACCAATATTTGATTTTTTCTATTATCATTTGATACTGAAAAATTTTTTTTTTAGTTGGAGTCTTGCTGTCACTCAGGCTGGAGTGCAGTGGCATGATCTCGGCTCACTACATCCTCTGCCTCCCAGGTTCAAGCGATTCTCCTCCCTCAGCCTCCCAAGTAGCTGGGACTACAGGTGTGTGCCACCATGCCCAGCTAATTTTTTGTATTTTTAGTAAAGACGGGGTTTCACCATGTAGGCCAGGATGGTCTTGATCGTGATCCACCTGCCTCAGTCTCCCAAAGTGCTGGGATTACAGGCATGAGCCACTGTGCCCGGCCTTGAAATATCTAATATGGTAGCACTTTGATATCTAAAGAATGAAAGGAAGGAAAGGAGGGAAGGAGGGAGGCAGGCAGAAGAGTAGGAGAAGGAGGAGGAGAACAACAACATCACAACTAAGATGAGATTTCATTAAGAATTTGCTCTTTAGTTTAATCAATCCTGCTTGTCAATTTTTACTTTCGTTTCAATTGCTTTTGGTGATTTCGTCATGAAATCTTTGCCTGTGACCATGTCCTGAATGGTAATGCCTAGATTTTCTTCTAGAGTTTTTATAGTTTTGGGTTTTACAGTCTTTAAGCCATCTTGAGAATTTTTTTTTCTTTCTTTTTTTTAGACAGAGTCTCACACTGTTGCTCGTGCTGGTGTGAAGTGGCACCATCTCAGCTCACAGCAACCTCTACCTGCTGTGTTCAAGCAGTTATCATGCCTTAGCCTCCCAAGTAGTTGGGACTACAAGGCGCATGTCACCATGCCTGGCTAAGTTTTGTACTTCTAGTAGAGATGGGGTTTCACCATTTTGGCCAGGCTAGTCTCGAATTTCTGATCTCAAGTGATCTGCCTCCCTCAGCTTCCCAAAGTGCTGGGATTACAGGCATGAACCACCATGCTCAGCCTCATTTTTTTTTTTTTTTTTTTTTTTTTTTGAGATGGAGTCTCACTCTGTCTCCCAGGCTGGAGTGCAGTGGCACAATCTTGGCTCACTGCAACCTCTGTCTCCCGGGTTCAAGCAATTCTCCTTCCTCAGCCTCCTGAGTAGCTGGGACTACAGGCATGTGCCACCACACCTGGCTATTTTTTTTTGTATTTTTAGTAGAGATGGGATTTCACCATGTTGGTCAGGCTGGTCTCAAACTCCTGACCTCAAATGATCTGCCTGCCTTGGCCTCCCAAAGTGTTGGGATTACAGGCGTGAGCCACTACACCTGGCCCCCTGGCCTCCTCTTGAGTTAGTTTTTATATAAGGCATAAGGAAGGGGTACAGTTTCAATTTTCTGCATATGGCTAGTCAGTTCTCCCAGCACCATTTATTAAATATGGAATCCTTACCCCATTGCTTGTTTTTGTCAGGTCTGTTGAAAATCAGATGGTTGTGGATGTGCAGTCTTATTTCTGGGTTCTCTATTCTATTCCATTCATCTATGTGTCTTTTCTTGTGCCAGTACCATGCTGTTTTGATTATTGTAGCCTTGTAGTATAGTTTGAAATCTGGTAGCATGATGCCTTCAGCTTTATTCTTTTTGCTTAAGATTGTACTGGTTATACAAACTCTTTTTTGGTTCCATATGAATTTTAAAATACTTTCTTCTAATTCCGTGAAGAATGTCAATAGTAGTTTAACAGCAATAGTATTGAATCTATAAATTACTTTGGGCAATATGGCTGTTTTCATGATATTGATTCTTCCTATCCATGAGCATGGAATGTTTTTCCATTTGTTTGTGTCCTCTCTGATTTCCTTGAGCAGTGGTCTCCAGTTCTCCTTGAAGAGGTCCTTCACTTCCCTTGTTAGCTGTACTCGTACATATTTTATTCTCTTTGTAGCAATTGTGAATGGGAGTTCATTCTTGACTTAGCTCTCTGCTTGCCTGTTGTTGGTGTACAGGAATGCTTGTGACTTCTGCACACTGATTTTGTATCCTAAGCCTTTGCTGAAGTTGCTTCAGCTTAAGAAGCTTTTGGGTTGAGACGATAGGGTTTTCTAAATATAGGATCATGTCATCTGCAAACAGAGATAATTTGACTTCCTCTCTTCCTATTTGAATACTCTTTATTTCTTTCTCTTTCCTGATTGCCCTGGCCAGAACTTCCAATACTATGTCGAATAGGAATGGTGAGTGAGGGCATCCTTGTTTTATGCCGGTTTTCAAGGGGAATGCTTCCAGCTTTTGCCCATTCAGTATGATATTGGCTGTGGGTTTGTCATAAATAGCTCTCATAAATGAAACTATCATCAGAGCAAACAGGCAACCTACAGAGTTGGAGAAAATTTTTGCCATCTATCCATCTGACAAAGGCCTAATATCTAGAATCTACAAGGAACTTAACTTTACAATAAAAAAAAAACCATTAAAAAGTGGGCAAAGCGCCGGGCGCGGTGGCTCAAGCCTGTAATCCCAGCACTTTGGGAGGCCGAGATGGGCGGATTACGAGGTCAGGAGATCGAGACCATCCTGGCTAACACGGTGAAACCCTGTCTCTACTAAAAAATACAAAAAACTAGCCGGGCGAGGTGGCGGGTGCCTGTAGTCCCAGCTACTCGGGAGGCTGAGGCAGGAGAATGGCGTAAACCCAGGAGGCGGAGCTTGCAGTGAGTTGAGATCCGGCCACTGCACTCCAGCCTGGGTGACAGAGCGAGACTCCGTCTCAAAAAAAAAAAAAAAAAAAGTGGGCAAAGGACATGAACAGACACTTCTCAAAAGAAGACATTCATGTAGCCAACAAACATGAAAAAAAGCTCAACATCACTGATCATTAGAGAAGTGCAAATCAAAACCACAATGAGATACCATCTCATGCCAGTCAGAATGGCAATTATTAAAACGTCAAGAAACAACAGATGCTAGCAAGGTTGTGGAGAAATAGGAATGCTTTTACACTGTTGGTGGGAATGCAAAATTAGTCCAACCATTGAGGAATATGGTGTGGCGATTCATCAAAGATCTAGAACCAGAAATACCATTTGACCCAGCAATCCCATTACTGGGTATATACCCAAAGGAATATAAATAATTCTATTACAAAGATACATGTATGTATATGTTCACTGCAGCACTATTCACAATAGCAAAGACATGGAATCAACCCAAATGCCCATCAATGATAGGCTGGATAAAGAAAATGTGGTACATACACACCATGGAATACTACGTAGCAATAAAAAGAAACAAGATAATGTCCTTTGCAGGGGACATAGATGGAGCTCAAAGCCATTATCTTCAGCAAACTAATGCAGGAACAGAAAATGAAGCCATTATCCTCAGCAAACTAATCCAAGAACAGAAAACCAAACACTGCATGTTCTCACTTATAAGTGGGAGCTGAACAATGAGAACACGTGGACACAGGGAGGGAACAATACACACTGGGGCCTGTCAGGGGTGAGGTGGGAGGAGGGAGAGCATTAGGAAAAATAGCTAATGCATGCTGGGCTTAATATGTAGGTGATGGGTTGATAGGTGCAGCAAACAACCATGGCACACGTTTACCTATGTAACAAACCTGCACATCCTGCACATGTACCTCAGAACTTAAAATAAAAATTTAAAAAAACAGAGAATTTGCATCAAAAGTCCTGGATAACTGAAACATGGCCTTGTTGCTATAACCTGTTTTTATACAATGGATAGCTTATGCTGTATCTTAAAACAATACTTAACAAAAAGAAAATGTGTGACATAATATTTTTTCTTTGGTCTTTGACAAAGTTTCTTTTAACCAATAAATATTACTACCAATGGTCCTTATTCAGGCCATTTTTATCTAGATGCATTCTCATTTCAAACACAACAGCCAATAAGTCCCACATCTACTATGTTCAGAGAGCATGCTAACAAAAGAGAAAAAAATCATACTGCAAATCACAATGCAAGTCATCCTACTGAGGCTGAAAAAGGACTGACATCAGTCAGTCTAGGACTGCAACTTAATTACTGAGCAATTAAATTAAAATAACTCACCCCCAAACTCAATAGATACCCACATGATGTTGAGAGCCATGTGGGACTAAGATAGAGTCTGCAGGAAGTAACAGAATTTACTCTAATAAATGAACAGAGCAGTGCCTCAGCACCTACCAGGTGCTTTCAGAGCCACAGAATCTTCTGGAGGAAGTGTTTATCCGTATTCTCACAATCTCCCAGAAAAGGGCTAAGTATTACAGTATTAGTGTAATACAAAAACATTAATCATCACTGGAAAATTACTGATTTTTCTGGAGATGTCATACAGGCATTTCAAAGGATTTTTGTCAGGACAGCTGATGACAGTGTTAGAATACTTAAAAACTAAAAAGACTGCATTCCCATAAATTCTTTTATTCAAAAATAAACTTTACAAGAAACATGAACTTTCAAATGACTTACTAGAAACTCAAGGAAGAGACATTTGGTATCTAGGAAATTTCAGATCTATTACTGATGTAAGTTACTGCTAAACAAATCTAAATGATCAGCTTTCCAAGGGACACACACAAGTTTAATATAAAATGGCAAAACTGGGAGGCCAAGGCAGGTGGATTGCTTGAGGCCAGGAGTTTGAGACCAGCCTGGGCCACATGGTAAAACCCCATCTCCACTAAAAATACAAAAATTAGCTGGGCTTGGTGGCACAAACCTGTAATCCCAGCTACTCATGTGGATGAAGCACGAGAATCACCTGAACCCAGGAGGCAGAGGTTGCAGTGAGCTGAGATGGTGCCACTACACTCCAGCCTGGGCAACAGAGTGAGACTCTGTCTCAAAAACAAACAAACAAAAGGCATTTTTAAAAAAAAATAACATCAGATCTTAATTATTCAGCAATTAGCCAGGTCCTCTGCTGCTTGTCTTCCCCCTCCTTTGTTGGTCCATCTTTTAGATATTTCCACAAGATGGAAAAACAAAGTGAACTTAAACTGGTTAATCTGACCATATCACAGCAGCTCTGCAAAACATTTTCCAGAAAAGGAGATAGGAGCTATTGGGAGGAACTTGATTTTGTATTTTTAGTAAAGACAGGGTTTGACCATGTTGGCCAGGCTGGTCTCAAACTCCTGACCTTGTGATCCGCCTGCCTTGGCCTCCCAAAGTGCTGGGATTACAGGTGTGAGCCACCGTGCCCAGCTGGGAGGAACTTTAACCGTGACTTCACACTACTTTGGAAAATCATACCTTATGGTGCAATTAAGGCAGAAAAATATTTTAATTCCCAAATATTCTCCTTCCTTCGATGACTAGGACTACTGTTAGTAGTCCTTGTCAGCCTAGATTATGTTTTTAAAACATAAGTACTCTCAGGAGAGGTCATTAACACCTTTCTATTACTTAAAAATCAAGAGATTTATTTTATCCCAGGAAGAATGAACCATGAAGTCTGCCTTAAAGCATTAAGAGGGACTGGGGCTAGGGGGTGTAGGACCAAACCCCGCAAAGCACAAGATACAAAATAATCAGGAAAGTAACAAAGGCAAATCCCTCTCCTTACTCTATAATTCCTATCAGATACATACACAGATCCATAGGTAAAATATTTTCAGTTACTCAGATTCTCTGATCCATACGCTCCATGCCTGCCTTCTTTCCTTTCTTTCTCTCCTTCTCTTCCCTTCCTTTCCTTTCCCCTTTCCTTTCCTTTTTTTTTTTTTTTCCTTTTTTTTTTTTTTTTTTTTTTTTGACACGTCTCACTTTGTTGCCCAGGCTGGAGTGCAGTGGTACAATCTTGGCTCACTGCACCCTACGTCTCCCGGGTTCCAGCGATTCTCCTGCCTCAGCCTCCCAAGTAGCTGGTACTACAGGTGTGAGCCACCATGCCCAGCTAGTTACTGTATTTTTTAGTAGAGAAGGGGTTTCTCCATATTGGCCAGGCTGGTCTTGAACTCCTGACCTTGTGATCTGCATGCCTCAGCCTCCCAAAGTGCTGGGATTACAGGTGTGAGCCATCGTGCCCGGCCCATGCCTTTCTTTTTTAAAAATATTTTTTTTCTTAAGGGGTCTTGGTATGTTGCCCAGGCTAGTCTTGAATTCTTTGGGTCAAGCAATCCTCCTGGCTTGGCCTCCCGAGTAGCTGGGATTATAGGTGCATGCCAACACACCTGGCTTCCATGCCTTTCTAATCACTCAGTTACCAAGGCTGCTAGGCATCAAGAAAACCTAGGGAACCTTACAAAGGGGGCATTAGCAAGATAATCTCAATAAAAACCAAAGTCTGAATTTACACATACACACACATACCCTACTGCTGCTGTGCTTCCATTTTTATCTGCAGGCTCAGGGCCTGTGCGCTAACAAGGCAATGAGACTCTAAAAACACTATCCATTCAAAGTTGTTTAAATTTCCAAGAAGAGAGAAAGTGGGACTGTGCCAAGAATAGGACCCAGAGGTTCTTCTTTTGGTTTGAGATTTCTTGGTTAGAAAAAAGCTAGAGCCATAATTAAGCTAGATAGATATTCCTGTCCTGCCAATATGTGGTCAAAAGGAACATGTATTTTGGCCCAGGCCACCCTGCCTTGTTTCTGAAAGGGAGAAAATAGTTTTGATCTTGCAAGAATGAGTGGTTCTTTGGTTGGATGAATTATGTACAGCTAAACCAAGAGTAATCACTATTCTTTTTCCCCTAGAGATTTCAAAGCAGTCTGACATACACTCTGTTCCCTGTTATAGGCCAGTGGATAAAAAAAGGTAAAGGTACCACCAATCTTTGTTTCACTACTAGAAAAACAAAAAAGAAAAAAGAAACCTAGAGATTTTCCCCAATTATGTGAAGCCCAGAATTTCCCACCTCTTTGATTCAACCTGTCACCACCTAACTCCTGACTCACATCTGACTCCTGAGTTTTGATACTTTCAAACCCAATTGGTATACATTTAACAGGGTAGAATGGGAACTAATTAGAAATACCTGATTCCATATTGATTTACATAAGCACCAGGACTTAAGCATTTACAAAGGGATTTTAGAAACATCCAACAAAATAAAACAAAATGTAGCCAAGTTATATAAATACTAAAAGTTAAATACAATTAAATAACTGGCTAATTTCTCATGCATTAAAGGGCTGTAAAAAATTAAATATGGCCAGGTGTGGTGGTTCATGCCTATATTTCCTAGCACTTTGGGAGGCCTATGCAGGCGGATCACTTGAGCCCAGGAGTTTGAGACCAGCCTGGGCAACATGGCAACCCCATCTCTACAAAAAATACAAAAAAATTAGCTGGGCAGGGTGGTGGGTACCTGAAGTCCTAGCCAACCAGGAGGCTGAGGTGGGAGGATCACCTGAGCCCAGGAGATCGAGGCGGCAGTGAGCTGTGATTGTGCCACTGCACTCCAATCTGGGTGAGAGAGTGAGATCCCGTCTCAAAATAAATAAATAAACAAATGGCTAATTTCTATGTTTTTTCTTTTTTTTTTTGAGATGAAGTCTCACTCCTGTTGCCCAGGCTGGAGTGCAGTGGCACAATCTTGGCTCACTACAACATCCATCTCCCTGGTTCCAGCAATTCTCCTACCTCAGCCTCCCAAGTAGCTGGGACTACAGGTGCATACCACCACGCCTGGCTAATTTTTGTATTTTTAGTAGAGACAGGGTTTCACCACGTTGTCCAGGCTGGTCTCAAACTCCTGACCTCAAGTGATCCACCCACCTTGGCCTCCCAAAGTGTTAGGATTACAGGCATGAGCCAACACACCCAGTCCTATGTTTTTTCAAAACATCACGTCCTAGTTCATTTTACAACTTCTCATTCTAGGCAGGGTTTTTTTTTTTTTTTTTTTTTTTTTTTTTGAGAAACAGTCTCACTCTGTTGCCCAGGCTGGAGTATAGTGGCATGATCTTGGCTGACTGCAACCTCCGCCTCCCAGGTAGGTTCAGGTGATTCTCCTGCCTCAGACTCCAAAGTGGCTGGGATTACAGGCAAATGCCATCCCACCCAGTTAATTTTTGTATTTTTAGTAGAGATGGGGTTTCACCTCATTGGCCAGGCTGGTCTTGAACTCCTGAACTCAAGTGATCTGCCTGCCTCGGCCTCCCAAAGTCCTGGAATTACAGGTGTGAGCCACTGTGCCTGGCCTTTAGGGAGTGTTTAATGATTACCTGTTAAGATTTTCTGTATTTTGCTGGGCGTGGTGGCTCATACCTGTAATCTCAGTACTTTGGGAGGCCAAGGTATGTGGATTGCCCAAGCTCAGGAGTTCACGACCAGCCTGGGCAACATGACAAAACCCTGTCTCTTAAAAAAAAAAAAAGGGCCGGGCGTGGTGGCTCAAGCCTGTAATCCCAGCACTTTGGGACGCCGAGACGGGCGGATCACGAGGTCAGAAGATCAAGATCATCCTGGCTAATACGGTGAAACCCGTCTCCCCAGCTACTTGGGAGGCTGAGGCAGGAGAATGGCGTAAGCCCGGGAGGCGGAGCTTGCAGTGAGCTGAGATCCGGCCACTGCACTCCAGCCTGGGCGACAGAGCGAGACTCCGTCTCAAAAAAAAAAAAAAAAAAAACAAAAATTAGCCAGATGTGGTGGCGCATGCCTGTAGTCCTAGCTACTTGGGAGGCTGAGGCAGAAGGGCTGCTTGAGCACAGGTCAAGACTGCACTGAGCTGTGTCTGCGCCACTACACTCCAGCCTGGCTGACAGGGCAAGACTCCATCTCTAAAAAAAAAGAAAGAAAAGAAAAAAGAATTTTCTGTATTTTGAAAAACTTTGGCCGAAAGACATTTGGTTAAAAAATTATTTTTAGGTGCTCTGGTTTGTGTGTGGGAACTCATCTTATTTTTGGCTAAGTAGAACTAGTTCCCATATGACAATGGACAGCATACCTGAAGAACAACCACTGAAGAGCTGAAAGGCAAATCACACTGAACGAGAAATAAATTTCACTTAAATCTCAAAGAAACCAAAATGACAAAACTCTTAGCACATTAAAAAGAGAGTGCTGTTGATTTTAGTCTGAAGTTCAGATTAGGGTCCCTCATCATTCCTGATGAGGTTCATTCTATTTGCAACAACTCATTTGCAAACAACTTTGATAAACAAACTACAATATATTTACATGAAAGAAACGAGAGGAATTGAAGAAAAAAAAAAATCCACAGCTGCGTGCAGCGGCTCACGTCTGCAATCCCAGCACTTTGGGAGGCCAAGGTAGGTGTATCACTTCAGTCTGGGGAGTTCAAGACCAGCCTGGGCTACATGGTGAAACCCAGTCTCTACTAAAAATACAAAAATTAGCCAGTGTGGTGGCACACGCCTGTAATCCCAGCTCTTCAGGAGGCTGAGTGAGGCAGGACGACTGCTTGAGCCCAGAGGTCAAGGCTGTAGTGAGCTGTGATCGGGCCACTGTACTCCAGTTTGGGCAACAGAGTGAGACACTGTCTCGAAAGGAAATAAAAAAAGAAAAAATAATAATAATAAAAAAATAAACAATGTCATCCAGAGCTGCCTGAACAGATGCACATCACTATAGGCTGAACAAAATATGCAATAGTACTTGCTTTCTAAGGATGATAATCTACAGATTAAGTCGGGGAAACATCATAATACATCTAATATGAAAACAGGAACACAGCATCAGCGATGAATTTGAAACTCCTTGGCAGAGGAGGAAAGCAGAAGTGGTACTAATCAAACCAATTCTGGGATTGCAGTTCTTCTCCAACAAAACGGAACACCAACTTGTTCTGCCATCTATCTATTCCTGGTTTTCTCAGTGTGGTTTCTCGAAGTTAACTCATGACAGCACCATTAGGCGGAAAGAGGCATAGTCAGAAAGTAGCCTTTCTCTTGACCCTTCTCTAAAGAAAGCAAATAAAGCTATGTAAGGAGGGCAAATGTTGAAATGACCAAGGATAAGAGGACTTTCAAATTCAGAAAATGCTGATTTGGGGAAAAAAAGTTTTGGATTTTGTTTTTGTTTTTGTTTTTTTTTTTTTTGGCTGGGGTGGAGTTGTATGGGTTGTGAGCATTAATTTTATTGGGTTTCCCACTGCAAAACCTCTTCCTATCTGTTTATATCTCTGTTTATATATGAGGCAAGGTGGCCTCTTATTCTCTGTATTAGTTTGCCAGGATTGCCACAGCAAAATATCACAGGCTGGGTGGCTCATGCAACAGAAATTTTATTTCTCATAGATCTGGAGGCTAGAAGTTCAAGATCAAGGTGTCAGCAGGTGTGGTTTCTCCTGAGGCCTCTCCTTGGCTTGTAGATACCTTTTTTCTCTCATGGCCTTTTCTTTGTGTGCAGGTACAGCTGGTGTCTTGTGTGTGTGTGTGTGTGTTTAAGGACACAAGTCATTTTGGATTTGAGCCTCTCTCCCCCTGCCCCACAGTCTCATTGTAACTTAACTGCCTTTTTATGTGTTTATCTCCAAATACAGTTACATTCTGAGGTACTGGGAGCTGGAATTTCAATATATGAATTTTGGGGGGATGCAACAAAATATTCCCCAGTGCTTAGAGGGTCCTGTGCTTATCAAGCATCTAGTGTTTGTGGTTGATGGTGATGATCTCACACCTATTTCCTGATTTGCTGCCCATATGATACAAATAATAATTTCTGGTATTTAGTCCAGAAATAAGAAAAACACACACAGACCAAAGCTATCTGCTTAACTGCCCAGGTCTGACAGCCCAGTTTGGCAGAAGCCATATCTGGTCTCACCCTCATTGAACTTGATTTTGAAATGTAATTTAATTTACGGGGACTGCCAGGATAAAACCTGTGAGGAAGGGGATTAGAAAATGGCACAAAAGAAATCTCTCCTAATCCCTACAACGAGATCCTATTAAGTGCCTTGACTGCCATACTATATCCCAAAGTCTAGCCCTGAAGACTAACTTAGGATCTGGCACAGCATCCTGAGAGAGAATAATATGGGAATGAGGGATTAGGAGAAAGGATTGTAGTCATTGCATGAAGTTAGTCACCAATCTCTCTAGCTCAAATAGCTTCATGCAAACTTCTGGAGGTGGTGTTAGGCAGACAGGAAGATAGGAGGTTGCTTTATTATCTAAAGTTGAATTCTGACATCACTTGGGTTGCTGGGGCCTTTGTTCAAATGCAATAATCATCCCTCACATTAACAATGTGCCTCACAGTTTAGAAAGCCCTTTCACATGCATGATCTCATTTGATCCTTAGAACAGAACTGTTAAACAGGAAGAGATCAAGCCAGAAGGTAAGGCACTTTGAATAACTGTAAAAATGACAGAATTTGCCCATCTAACCCAAAGCACATTCTTTCAGTCATATTTGGCAGAAAGGTTTTAACAGAAAATGCAATGGACTTTAAGGGCTTTGATATACTTCTAATCTAAGTTAGGGAGGAAAAGAAAGTAAGACCACATTTACTTAAAATTGCACACAATTCTATAAACTTGGTTTAAAAGTTCCATCCTTTACAAAAGACAGAGTAGGTAGTCAGGTCCCAACTAAGGAAGAAACAGACTTTCTTACTTGGACACCACTCATTCTTTGAAAGCAGTGGAGAGAATAGAAAAGTTGGGGGCAGGAGTAGGGGGCAGGGTACAGGAATCATTTCTGGACCCTTGGGAAAAACGAAATGCCTAAAAAATGAAAAGCCACTAAAGAAAAATCAGCACGGAATACAGAAGTAGGAGAGATTTTGGAAAAGTCTGACAAATTGGAAGACATTAGCAAATTCAGGGGGAGCCAGAAATCACACAAAATAACAAAAAATAATGATAATGATAACTAACAATGGTTAACATTTATTCAACACATATAAAATGTCAAGCATTATGTGAAGTGCTGTACATGTGTTATTTCAGTTAGTGAGAATAATTTTATCCTACTTTACAGATGAGGAAAGTGAGGAAAGATAAGGAGTAATTTGTTCAAAGCCACACAAGTCGTAAGTAGCAGAGCTGGTTTTAAACCCAGATCTATCTGGCTTCAGGACCTGAGCGCTTAACTGTTTCACAATCCTGACTCACATCCATATAGAACATAAACGCCATCATTAATAGTCACTAAGTATACACATGTAAATGTTATTCTAAGATTCAGTTAACTTTAAGAAAGACTCAAAGGAAAGCAGGGTATTGCCAGTCTAACACTCACAGTCAACCTTAAGTAGCCTATAAAAACCACTTTATGGACAGGCAACGAGTACATCCATTTTGGTAGATTTCTAGCATCAATGTAGCAGTGTGATGGCAGCAGCCCGGCTGAGTTAATATGTGCATGAGACCCAGGCAGAGAAGCATGTTATAAAGACACTCAGTTCCTATTATGAGGCAAGGTGGTCTCTTATTCCTTCTTTCTGTGGGTATGTGTGGGGGCAAAGAGGAAGGCAGGGAGGATCCAGTATATAGCTACTTATTACCATCAGCAGCAGAACTGGAGGCAAGGTTCATTTTTGTCGTTCTTTTTTTTTTTTTTTTTTTTGAGACAAAGTTTTCGCTCTTGTTGCCCAGGCTGGAGTGCAGTGGTATGATCTCGGCTCACGGCAACCTCCGCCTCCTGGGTTCAAGCGATTCTTCTGCCTGGGCGTTCTGAGTAACTGGGATTACAGGCATGTGCCACCACACCTGGCTAGTTTTGTATTTTTAGCAGAGATGGGGTTTCTCCATGTTGCTCAGGTTCGTCAGGCTGATCTGGAACTCCCAACTTCAGGTGATCCGCCTGCCTCAGCTTCCCAGAGTGCTGGGATTTAGAGGCGTGAGCCATCACATCTGGCCCTTTTTTTTTTTTTTTTTTAAATGAGACAGAGCCTCGCTCTGTTGCCCAGGCTGGAGTGCAGTGGCGCTATCTTCACTCACTGCAACCTCCGCCTTCTGGGTTTAAGCAATTCTCCTGCCTCAGCCTCTCGAGTAGCTGGGATTACACGCGCATGCCTCCATGCTCGGCTAATTTTTGTATTTTTAGTAGAGATGGGGTTTCGCCATGTTGGCCAGGCTGGTCTTGAACTCCTGACCTCAGGTGATCCACCTGCCTCAGCCTCCCAAAGTGCTGGGATTACCGGCATAAGCCACCGCACCCAGCCAAGAAAAACATCTTAACTACAACTTAACATAGTTTCTCTGTAAAATTATAGTCTCTGTTTATCTCACCAACTTGGTTTGGCAACTTCTTTACCAATGGAGGAAGCAAGAACAGAATATAGTCCTAGCTGAGATGCCTTAGTTGAGTTTTGCTGGTTTCTGAAGAATTTTAGCCACACTTATAAAGTGTAACACTTCTGAAATACTGTTGTTATATAATTTCAAGCACATAAAAAATACAACAGGGCCGGGTGCAGTGGCTATGCCTGTAATCCCAGCACTGAGGAAGGCCAAGGCAGACGGACTGCTTGAGCCCAGGAGTTCAAAACCAGTCTGGCAACACGGCAAACCCCATCTCTACAAAAAAACACAAAAATTAGCTAGGCATGGTGCCTCACGCCTGCAGCTACTTGGGAGGCTGAGGTGAGAGAATCAATTGAACCCAGGAGGCAGAGGTTGCAGTGAGCTAAGATCACGCACTCCTGTCTGGGTGATAGCAAGATCCTATCTCAAAACAACAACAACAACAACAACAACAACAACAACAACCCCCCCCCCAAAAAAAACCCACCAAAATTATGACTCTCCTATATTCTACCCAGATTCACCAATTGCTCAATTGTTTATATTTTACTTTGCTTTATCAGTCGTTCTCTCACACACAACCACTTGGAAGTACATGATGTTATGCCCCTTTATCTCTAATTAGCTTAGTATATATGTCCTAACTTACATAGCCACAGTTATATAATATTGACAAATACTATCTAATCCAGTCTATATTCAAATTTTATCAAATGCCCCAGTAATACCCTAAATAAACTTTTTCCCAGAATCAAATCTATAATCACACACTGGATTTAGATGTCATAACTCTTTTATCTTTTACTCACACTATTAGTCCCACATTGAATGTCCTCACTACTTCTTTATCTTTCAAGGCCTAGATTAAGTTCCATTTTCTTAATGAAGATTTTCCTGATACTCCAGTCAAACAGGCCTCTCCCTCCTCTGAAAACTAGTGGAAAATTTAATGATCTTATAAACGTGAGAAATATTGCACACTATGTGTGTGTGTGCCTAATCTATTGACTAGCTCCTCTTCCCAGTGATTAGTGAACATAGGCTTTGAAATCGTACAGACCTAAACGGAAATCTAAATAAAGACTCCACCGCTTTCTAGCTGTGTGGTTGGCTAGGTTTTAGTTTCCTAATCTGCAAAAGAGTGGTTTTAACTGATTTAACAAATAAGGTTGTTGTGAGAATTTAATGATAATGCATTTAAAGCAACTTCACAGTTTTTTTGGTGGTAAAACTGTGTCTTACACCTCTGATTTTTTTTACCATAGTATCTCATACTCAACAATATTAAAAAATATTGGCCAATTAAGCACTATCTCTGTTTACTTTCCCAAAGGGAAAAATAAGTGCTTCACTCTGACACTAATGCACTGCACCCCTGGCAATCTAGTCTGACCAAGGAACCTCACCGCCAGTCTGAAATCTGCAGCAGTATCCTGCTTCCTGGATGTTCCTAATGGCTACCTCCTGATACCCTGCTGCTGCCTGTACAACACATGCATTGGCTAGTGGAAGAATACCAGAGGCATCAGAGTCAAGTGTGTTCCTTTCCTCCAAGCTCTGGGCATGACGCTGGCCAGTGTAGCAGAGTGGAGAGTATGACAGGGCACCAAACACAAACAAGACTCCAGTCTGGAGCAGCTGAGAACGTGAGCCTGCTTAGGGGACTGCTAATGAGCACTGACTAAAAGCAGGGTCCAGAGCTCAGGTGCAAACTCTGTCTTTCCTATCTACCCATCACTGGCAATCCTAAGAAAGAAGAGGAGAGTATTCAAATCAAGCAATTTTCTTATAATCAAACTGGGAGATAATTTTAATATTCAAAAATAACACTGAAAAACCAGGAAGTCCACAGTTAAAACACCACTCACAGTTCATTTCCATAATTCCCCTGCCCTCTTGATAACAGCCCGGGAGGTGGTATGCAGAACATTTCCAATCTATTGTTTTAGTATAATAATCTCATCCTCTCCACCTCTGAGAAAATACCAATAAAATTATTCTACTTATGTTCAGTCAATCCTCTATGTAAGAGATTAGAACACAACAAAACAAGAATTACAGCAGCTGCATCAATTCTTCAAAGTACAGAAGTATAAACCCACCTCGAGATTTGGGATCAAATATAATTTGGGGTTTTCTATGTTATTACTCAAGTATTCTATCATTTTGCTGTTTTTCCTTCTGTCAATCAGGACTTCAAATGAAAGTAAAATGCTACCTAGGGATAAAAATATAACATGAAACAAACCAGAAAAATCCCTGAATCCTTCACTTCAAACTGAGAGGACAGGCCTCCAGCAAAGCTAATGGAAAATTATATCCTCATAAATGGGCTGTAATGAGGGTTTACATTTGCCATCTGAAAAGAGAAAAGAAAATTCTAAAGCAAAGCCTTTATATTTCTCTTCATTAATGAAGAGTAAAAATACTGTAACACAAATATAAAATGAAACTTCCAATAATTCTGCCATTTATAGAGCAAAGGCCCTAAGTCTGAGTCTGCCCCTGAGAAATACTTATTAAACAACTGCAGGCTAAATCAACATGACGACGATGAACATACTATACCCTGAAGGATGTTAGCATCTATTTCTTAGAATATAATGTCTCAGGCCAGGCGAGCACAGTGGCTTATGCCTGTAATCCCAGCACTTTGGGAGGCCAAGGCAGGTGGATCACCTGAGGTCAGGAGTTTGAGACCAGCCTGGCCAACACGGTGAAACCCCAACTCTACTAAAAATACAAAAATTAGCTGGGTGTGGTAGTGGGTGCCTGTGATCCCAGATACTCAGGAGGCTGAGGCAGGGGAATCGCTTGAACCCAGGAGGCGAAGGTTGCAGTGAGCCTGGGTGACAGAGAGAGACTCTGTCTCAAAAATAAAAATAAAATAAAAATAAAAACCATAATGGCTCTATCGGAAATTTCCAGAAAATCATATATACTTTTTTTTTTTTTTTTTTTTTTTTTTTTGAGACAGTGTCTTGCTTTGCTGCCCAGGCTGGAGTACAGTGGCACAATCATAGCTCATCATAATCTTGATCTCCTGAGCTCAAGTAATCCTCCTGCCTCAGTCTCTTGAGTAGCTAGTACTACAGGCACTCACCACGACATCCAGCTAATTTTTTTATTTTTTATTTTTTTGTAGTGATAGAGTCTTGCTATGTTGCCCAGGCTAGTCTTGAATTCCTGGCCTCATGTGACCCTCCCACCTCTGCCTCCCAAAGTAGGGGGACTATAGGCATGGGCTGCCCAGCCCATATATTCTTTTGTAGACATTGTTAATTCAAGGAGAAAAATCTCTTCTCAGTTCACTTCACTGCATCACTCACGAGATCTTAATATAATGCTTAAAAGTTCAGTATATTTAGAGCATTTTGAAGATTAGGGTTAGAAAAGAGTCTTTGCATGTAAATGCTGTTCTGCTAAACATTTTAACTACCAGCTCTGTTTTCTTCAAAACAGGTACTTGGCTCTTAATAGTGACAAACAGTCATGTGAAAGACTCCTGGGGCGTGACATTGTTCTGGAGAAACAAAAAAGTTCTCACGTTAGGGAACAGCACCAACTGCTTCAGGCTATGACAAGCCCCAAAACATAAATCCCTTCCTGCATGTTTTTACAGTGTTACTTAACATCCTGAGAGCTTTGTGCTCTTCCAAGAGTCTTTTTCTCTCTGTAAGGAGGAGGCACACTGTTTGCCCTCTTTTCCCGTCTTAAGAGAGGTCTTTATTCAACATGACCACCCACTGCACTCAAATATTTGGAATCAGAAAAGGCCAGGTTCAACCATGAAGAAACTGGCAAAGTCTCAGGACTAAACAGTAAGCCCTTCTTAACTTTTTAAAATCTGGATTTCTGCACTTGCTTTTCTTGAAAATAGTAGACTTGCTGATGTACTGGTTCAAACACATCAGTGTATCTTCCTCACCTACATTACCAAAGAACTTACCATGTAGAAGGCTTCTTACTGAAGTCCTGAATCTGACTATGAATACAATTTAATAAAGCAGTGCTTCCCAACCTCTCTCACTTCATGGTACACACAGATCTTGAAAAATGGCACCTCTTTGAAAGCTCTGAACTAAAGGGACTTGAAAGTATTGATGACTACTAATGGGACTATTGGGGCTCAACACCACCCCGCCAAAGCATGGCACTTTGGCATGCTGAGTACTTTTAACTAAAAGAGACTGGATGGCCCCAGAAGTAGCCTCAGAAGCCAAGCCTCTGACTTTCTCCTGCCCTCCTGTCTCCCTCCCCTCTTTCCCGTTTCAAGCATAGAAACCAGAATTCTTCTTCCCCAGGGTGGGTCACAGAAACTAGAACCCCTCTCCCTCAAAGCAAGCCATAAAACCTAAAAAGGTCACTCTCTCCCTTCTAAACCCTTATTCCAGAGGGTCCTGCCCCATATCTGGGAGGAAGGAATGCTACACAGACAGGCCAATAAGAATCTGAACAGAAAGGCCTTGCTGAGTTTCCCCCCTCAGTCTATTACCATTAGAATATACCCTACGTACATTTCTACGCAACTGTCCATTCTTTATCATACCTAAGCATAAAAACAGACAGTTTTCCCTATGTCTTGGGATCTTCATTCTGAAGCCTCCCCTGTCACATAAAGCTTTGATGAAATAAATTTATTACGCTTTTCTCTTGTTAACCTGTCCTTGTTGGAGTGTCAGCTGTGACCCTTATGATGGGTGAGAAAAGGTATTATACTTTTTCCATCTTTACAAGGCTCAGGATATGCCACCCCAAAATGTGCCTCATTAGCATAAGGATTATTTTGAGAAATTTGTAAGTGAAATGCACATCTATAGAGGAAATCTCCATTCGTAAAGGTGTCTCCCTCTCTGCACCAGGAAAAGAAAGATGACTAAATCACTAGAGAATCAATAGAGAATACACAGACTTAAATCTGCATTAATAAACCTTACCTTTGTTTTATGGTGCTTTTTGTGGCCATCTTAGCTGGGCCTTTCCTCACTCTTTTTTTGTTTCAGAGAATGACAGTATTTAAGCCTGATGTTTACCCCTTTGAGATCTACCCTAAAGATTTACTCATCTCTCTGGGTTATTTATCATATATACAAGAGGTATATGCTAGTAAATTTCCATTTGTTTTTCTCTTGTTAATCTGTATTTTTTGAAGGGTGTCCCAGATAAGAACTCGTGAATGGTGGAGGAGAAAATTATTTTTCCTCCCCATACTACAAAAGGTTAAAGTACAAGCAGAATTGAGAGAAAGGTATACAAAGATAAACATATTTGCCATTTAACACGGAGACTTTAATCACATAAACATAATTGTCTCAACTTCATGTGGCTCAGGGTCAATGTCCACATTGCCTCACAGGGCTGATCACTCTTCACTTCCGTCAGACCTCAAGGAGAAAGGGGATGTCAGAATAGCAGCCAGCATTTGACTTGGGGCAGTCAGTTGTCAATGTTAAGAATCACAAAACTGTAAGTCAGTGAATTAGGCATAAAAAACTAAGTGTCCTATACCTGCCAGGCATAGTCGTAGACAATGGGGATTCAGCTTTAAATAATAGTGTCTGCCCTTCAGCCAGCTGTGGTGGCTCATGCCTGTAATCCCAACACTTTGGAGGCTGAGGCAGGAAGATTGTTTGAGCCTAGGAGTAGATGACCAGACTGGGCTATATAGTGAGACCCCATCCCTATAAAAAAATCAAAAATGAGCCAGGCATGTTGGTATACCCCTGTAGTCCCAGATACGCAAGAGGCTGAGGTGGGAGACTGACCCCAGGAGGTCAAGGCTGCAGTGAGCTGTGATTGTGCCACTGCACTCAGTCTGGGCAACAGAGACCCTGTCTCCCACCCCCGCCAGAAAAGGGCAATTTCAATAGATTATGTAGGGCTAGATGTGGTGGCTCACACCTATAATCCCAACACCTTGGGAGGCAGGAGGATCACTTGAGGTCAGGAGTTTAAGACCAGCCTAGGCATGTGATAGCAAGACCTCATCATCTCTACCAAAAAAAAAAGATCAAGATCATGTAGATTAATACTTTTCATGTCATGAGAAAACTATTAGCCACCTCCCAGGCAGTTTATTCAAGGGAATAAAGACAACGGAATAAATTACAGATAGAGGCTAACCCAGTTCCAAAATTCAATTCTCACATTCTTATCTAGTTGTTAGGGTTAGTGGAGTCACCTCTGTCCTTTGATAACATACAAAAACAGGATGACATCATTTATAGGGAGATCATGAAGACCTAGACAGTATAAAATTACAAAGCACAAGACCAGAAATCAGAAGACTGAAGTTATAGGATCTACTTCCAATTCTATCACCTAATACTCATGGGAATTTACATAATTAACTTAAAACTCTTGGAGCCTGACTTTCTTCATTTATTCTATCCCACTTCATAGGGTTTTTAGAAAGTTTTAAGAAGGCAATAGAATAAAAGCACCTGAAAATATTTAAAGCATTGGACAAATGCTAACTATAACTGACTAATCAAAATGTTTATAAGAAGACTCAAATGAGAAGAGATGGGCATAGCTACATTTAAGACCAAAATGAGTTCCTGCTCCTGTATATTAGCTGTTTTAAAACCTTAGCTTCCATTCTATTGTCCCCAAGAGCTTTGGAGGAAATGGATCCCAAAAAATGATATCAGGGCTTACAGAATGCTTTTTGGTGATTACCCTCAACCTCACCAAGCCAGATCAGAAAATTACTTTCTGAAAGGTTTTTCATTTCTTGGTATGCTAATTACTTTCAATTAAGAGATAGGAAATAAGTATGAAGTCACTTCTCTTAGCTATTAAGTCATTATCAAGCACCTTGATAATCTCTGTTCTTCTTGGAATACTGCCCTTTTGGGTATCTCTATCTTAAATTCAATTGCCTGTGGGACAGACAGGCCAAGTAGAGAGTTAAAGCTGGCTGGGGCAATATGGGGAGAGTGAGGAGTGGTGGGACTGAAGTGCTGAGTACAGTATCATCTAGAAGGATAATAACTTCTCAGCTCTAGCCTGTTATTTACAGAAAAGTGGGCCCAGTGTTGCCAGATCTTTGTTATTTCAAAAGATTACGGAAATTACATTTTGTGACACACACCCAATTTTATTTTATTTGCACAATGTTTACAGTTATCTAGGTTTACTACAAATGGAAGGATATAAGAGCATACCACTCCAAAATATGCCACCTTCGCAGAATGATTTTTTTGAATTGAAGGCAATTGATAAACAGGAGAAATGCTTTGCCTAAAAGCAGAACATAAATCTCCTTTGTGGAAATGTCCCTACTTTTTATACAGGAAGGGCAAAATGACTCTTAATCACCTGAGATGATTCTAGAGTCTTCTTATTATTAGCTCATAGATGGCAAGAGAGAAATCTGCCTAACAAACCTCCCTAAAACAACCCCTATATTTACCTTCCCTAGAAAGATCAAACCCCTTTTTTGTCTTGTACATCTCCACAATTTACCACTTTTTGTTAAAAATGGTACATAAGATCTCAGGCCTAACCACTTTAGGTCTTCATTTTTTTTCTATGAAGTCCTCCACATGCACATGTAATAAACTGTTTCTCCTGTTAATCTGTCTTCTGTCCGTTTAATTGGCAGGACCCCAGACACTGAAACTACAGGGCCGAGAAACATTTTCTCCTCTCCTACAAAAATTATAGTGCAGAATTCTCTGGCTGTGAAAGGATGAGTTATGTATTTAAAAAGTATTTTGCCTAAAATACTTTTAGGCATTGTGATGCCAGTATATGTAATGCCAATGTATACTTTATCATTCTGATATGGGGAAGTAAATATTAAGCAGGGCTTTGCAAGCTAGAGATGGGAGACAGTTCAGGCTGGGCAAACATAATATGCAAAAATACTGAGGTAAGAAATATGGCTGGCATGCTAGGGGGATAAACAGACTCGTTTTGCTGAAAGATAGGATTCCTTTTGAGAAGGAATAGGGCATAGGTGGGAAAAAATGTGAAAGACATTGAATTCTAGAGTTTTTTATAACCTTTAAAGGAAAGTCTGTAGATAATGGAGAGCCATTATGAGGAAGGGATCACTATATTTCATATCTTGTCGAGGGTTATGTGTTACTGTTCTTTCCATTTTTTCAAAAATAGAAGATAAAGCTGAATGTTGACACATAAAACTTAGAGTTCTAAAAAATTCCCAAATGAATGCCAGTTTAACCAACCACATTATAAGTAAATACTGTTGGCAATGTGGTAGTCAAGGCTTTCAAAGCAAAAATTAAATGATCTCAAAGAGGCTATTTCTTTCTAATCAATAAAAACATTTAGAATTTAAAACCCAAAGAAAAGACTACTGGACAGTTTGGCATTTTGTCAGGTTCATCATCGGGCAGAGCTCTCTTCAACCTGCCTGAAAGTTGTCAAGAAGCTGGATGGAGAAGACTGGCCTCATAAAAGTCTTCAACCAGGTACAACAGCCCCAGAATGCATTGCCATCCATATTCACCACGTAGAGACATGCCTCCAGCAGCTCATGTTTCAACCTCAGAGCCACTTTTGTTTTCTTCTGCAACAAATGATTCCGGGGCTACCAGTCGATACTCTCAGTAAAAATTCCTAGAGACAAATGGCCAGGAGAATAGAGCTACTGACCCTCACCTTTACCTGCAACACTAAAATACCAAATTAAATGAACTTTGTTCTTTTACAGAAAAATCCTGGAGGACAGAGTTGAAAAAGCAATATACACACTGCTAAATCACTTAAACTTTCCTATAAGACAATGAGGGAACCATTAATGAATTTTGCCTAGGTAAATAACATGATCCTTAAAATTTTAAGGATTTTAAGGAACACTAACCTGGTGGTAATATTCAATATGGCTTGAAGTGGTGAGAAAGATCAGAAGCAAGCAGGAAGACCAGCATAAGCAGATGTAGAGCTGGCAATGAATGAGCATGGTAGACCTGCAGAATAGTGAGGAGGCAAGTCTGGGTCTCACAGGGCCTAGGGACCCACCAGGAACTGTTGCTACTCTTGTAAGCATGTAGATTAATATTTTTCTCCACCCTTCCTTGTTTCTTGATTTACAGTCTCTCATACACACGAATGTGCACTTTCCACGTAGTCTTGCTTCTACTTACCAATTCTTTTCTTTTCTCCCTTCCAGAAAACTTCTGCAGTATACAGATGGCCAATAATTAATACCTTAACTCAAATTCTATGTGACCTCTGTTTTGGTGCTCATCACCACCTGGCAGCTTCCCTAAGTCTATAAGTTGAAAATCGTGAGATGACTCTATGTGTCAAAAACTATTCTCTCTGTCTGAGAGAAACTCATCACACCAAACCATGAAATACGTGTTTAGAGTGTGGACAGGTCACCCCCTATTCAGGGTCTCCTCTGATCTAATTAGCTGAGGCCAGTAGTAGGGTTGAAAAGCTGGCATGCGCTACCATTCACACAGCAAGGGTATAGGGAAAGTAGCTTCCTGTAGGTCAGCTGAAAGGGTAGGACAGACAAAGATACATATCTTTTGCTATAGCTCAGAAAAAGCAGAAAATAGAGCTACCCTGAGTAGAACACAGAGAATGTTAAAAACCAAGAATGTTAGAAGTGATGGCCATTTAAGGTTAGCAAATACATATATAAGATTAAATGGTACTGATAGAAACAAATTGACTATTTGACTAAAAATGATGTATATGTGCCCCTTGGTCCAAGCAAAGTGCCATATATAAAGAATTAGTTTCACCCAAGTGAAAATTGTTCATTTTCTGCCAGGCACGATGGCTCATGCCTGTAATATCAGCACATTGGAAGTCTGAGGTTAACAGCATCGCTTGAGTACAGGATTTTGAGGCTGGACGTAAGCTGTGTTCACACCACTGCACTCCAGCCTGGGTGAAAGAGCCAGACCCTGTCTCAAAAGAAAAAAAAAAAAAGTTCATTCTCTAACGTATTTCAAAGGTATTTTAAATATAATCCCTGACATAGTTTGGACATGTGTCCCTGCCCAAATCTCATGTTGAATTGTAATCCCCAGTGCTGGAGGGTTGATGCTGTCTTTGCAGCAGTAAATGAGTTATTGAGAGATCTGGTCATTTATTATTTTATTTTGAGACAGAGTTTCACTCTTGTCGCCCAGGCTGGAATGCAGTGGCACAATCTCAACTCATTGCAACCTCTGCCTTCCAGGTTCAAGCGATTCTCCTGCCTCAACTTCCCGAGTAGCTGGGATTACAAGAGCCTGCCACCACGCCCAGCTAATTTTTGTATTTTTAGTAAAGACAGGGTTTTGCCATGTTGGCCAGGCTTGTCTTGAACTTCTGACCTCAGGTGATCCACCTGCCTCGGCCTCCTAAAGTGCTGGGATTACGGGCGTGAGCCACTGCACCCGGCCCAATCTGGTCATTTAAAAGCGGCAATCCCTCCCCTTCCCTCTCGCTCATAAAAATTGAAGTTTCAGAGATCTGATGTTCTTATGATTTTCTAAGAACTTACATATTATGTAGCATTAATAACACATTTTAATAAATCATATTTAAGTTTAATAAATGCTATTTACTTTTAATAATTATATATAGCTAAATAATCTGAAACCCAAAATACAAACCCCAAAAATTAGTATAGGCAAGGAAGGTGACAGACAAGCAAGGATTTCAATAGAAATTAAAACTCATAGCAAGCAATTAAGCCCAGATTCTGACAACCATAATAAGAGATTTTTCTGTTTTCTTAGAATTTTTTTACAATTCAATCTACTATTATGTTATATAAATTTGCTTTTTTTTCCTTTCTTTTTTTTTTTTGAGACAGAGTTTTGCTCTTGTTGCCCAGGCTGGAGTGCAATGGTGCGATCTCAGCTCACCGCAACCTCCACCTCCCAGGTTCAAGCAATTCTCCTGCCTCAACCTCCCAAGTAGCTGGGATTACAGGCATGCGCCATTATGCCTGGCTAATTTTGTATTTTTAGTGGAGACGGGGTTTCTCCATGTTGGCCAGGCTGGTCTCAAACTCTTGACCTCAGGTGATCTGCTCACTGAGTCCAGTCATAAATTTGCTTTCTTTACATGGCTGTTTCTTGAACCTAGAAGACAGATTCTGTTTTGTTTACAGTTTTATCTCTAGCACCTAGCATTGTGCCTGGCACATAGCAGGCACTTCTAAATGATGACTGACTGGCTTGTGGGAAGAACATAAGAATGGAACAAAGTAAGGGATGTGTTTGTTGTTGTTGCTTTTTTTGAGACGGAGTCTCACTCTGTTGCCCAGGCGAGAGTATAGTGGCGTGATCTTGACTCACTGCAGCCTCTGCCTCCCGGATTCAAGCGATTCTCCTGCCTCAGCTTCCTGAGTAGCTGGGATTACAGGTGCCCACCACCACGTCCAGCTAATTTTTGCATTTTTAGTAGAGATGGGGTTTTACCATGTTGGTCAGGCTGGTCTTGAACTCCTGACCTCAGGTGATCCACCCTTTTCGGCCTCCCAAGGTGCTGGGATTACAGGCATGAGCCACCACACCTGGCCTGTTGTTTTCTTCTAAACTTGTTGTAGAGATGGGGTCTCACTATGTTGCCCAGGCTCACTGTGAGCTCCTGGCCTCAAGTGATCCTCTGCTCTGGTCTCCCAAAGTGTTGGAATTACAAGCGTAAGTCACTGTGCCCAGCCTAATGGATGCAGTGAATATTGCTAACCCATATTATTATCCTGTAACAAGCTTCATCAAAAAGAATTCTGATGGGCTGGGCAGTGGCTCATGCCTGTAATCTTAGCACTTTGGGAGGCTGAAGCGAGTGGATCCCTTGAGCTTAGGAGTACAAGACCAGCCTGGGCAACAAAGTGAGACCCTGCCTATACAAAAAATACAAATATTAGCTGAGTGTGGTGGCATGTGTGTGCAGTCCCAGCTACTTGGGAGGCTGAGGTGACAGAATCGCTTAAACCTGGGAGGCAGAGGTCGCAGTAAGCCGAGATCATGCCACTGCACTCCAGCCTGGGTGAGAGAGCCAGACCCTGTCTTGGGAAAAAAGAAATACTGATGGCACACATTACAATTGTAATTATTGAGAATAATTTACTATAGATGATACAAGGTTCCATTTCTGTTTATGTTGCTGATTTCAGGAAACATGTATAAAGAAGCAAATTTTTCAAAAATTTTTGAAATTGCTCAACTGGTCTGCCCAGTGAATTATAAAATTTAACTAAAAGTTGAAAGCAAAGATGACTACATGCTAAGTTCTATATATGGTGTACACCCAAAACAAACAAACTCATGATAGCGTGGAAGAGATGTATACACTGCAGGGGCCAAGAGCCCTCTGAAAGTTCACTGAAAAAAACCACTGACATGGGGCAGATTAATAGAAGAAAAGACAGACAAATCTATTTAACCTGTATTCACAGAAGCCTTTACAATGGAGAGCCAAAGATACAGGGGAAATTTTCCATTTTTATGCGTAGGTTCAACAAAGTATGGAAGAGGTATAGAAATATGATTGGACAAAAAGGGTCTAACACCAAAGAATCTAAAACTAATTGAGTGGAGAAACCCAGCAAGGCCTGTCTGTCTAAATTCTTCTCGGCCTCTCTGAGTATGCATTCCTTCCTTCTGGGTGTGGGACAGGACTCTCTGTGGAACCAGGGTCTTATGGCCTACAGTCAAATAAGGGAGGTCAGATAATTTCTTTATGGCCAGTTTTTACATAGAAAGGCAGAGGGAATGTTAGAGTAATACTTTTAGGTTTTATGGCTGGCTTTGGGGACAAGGAGTTCTGGTTTCTATGACTCGCCTTGGGGAAGAGGGATTCTAGATGCCATGGTCAGCCTTAGGGTAGAACGGGACTGAGAGACAGGAGAGCAGGGGGGCAGGAGGTCAGAAAAACTTCTGCTTTTGAAGCTTTCATTTTGGGGTATTGTTTTCTGAGACCCAGCAATACACAATGAACTACAATTTGAAGTAAAAGGTCGAAGATATAATAGAAAAGTTCTAGTTCAGACAGTCCAAGTGATACAGAAAAAAGGGAAAAGGTTTAGTTTATGTATTTGAGTGCGTATTAAGTCTGACTGGAGGAATTAAGAGTTTCATGAAAGAAATGGCATCTGTACTAGGATTTTCATAAGAAATATAGGAATATTTTGAAGCAGAGGGAATATCAAAAGTACAAAAATAGTACAGAGGGTGTTTATATAAATTTTTAAAGTCTAGTCTCATGGAAGAGGAGTTCAGGTGATTTATAGTCAACGTGAGATATCATTAGGCATTAGGACTTCATACTCCAGGTGATGGGAAGCTATGATACAATAGGAAATATATATGGTCTTTGTTTTATGGCTCCTAAAATCCTTGGAATCTCATGATAAGAGTATCTTTCGTACGCTAATGAGATGAGTGGTGGCTGGAGGCCCCTAGATAGCTTCAAGATGGGGCTGGTAGTCAGAAAGGCCAAAGCATGATTTGAGGGTTAGAAATTTCAGTCCTATAGGCTGACCTTCAGGGAGAGGAGAGGAGATGGAGATTAAGTCAATCACCACTGGCCAATGATTTAATCAATGGTGCCTACATAAGAGAGACTCCATAAAAACCCTAAACAACAGGGTTTAGAGAGTTACCAAGGTGGTGAGCACACTGAGGTGCTGGAAGGGTGGTGTACCTGGAGAGGGCATGGAAGTTTTGAGTTCCTCCTCCATACCTTGGTAAGTAAAGAACTTTACTTCATGAGCTATTCTAGCATATTACTGAACTGGGGGTAGGGATCATGAGAATGCCCAATTTGTAGCTAGATACAAGTGTGGGTAACCTGGGGACCATATATATTTATATATAGAGAGAGGCAGGGTCTTGTTCTGTCACCCAGGGTGGAGTGCAGTGGTGCAATCAGGGATCACTGCAGCCTAGACCTTCTGAGCTCAAGTGATTCTCCTGTCTCAGCCTCCTGAATAGCTAGAACTACAGGTGCCTGCCACTATGCCCAGCTAATTTTTTAAGTTTTTTGTACAGATGGGGTCTTGCTATGTTGCCCAGGCTGGTCTTGACTTTTGGGCTGAAGTGATCCTCCCATCTTGGCCTTCCAAAGTGCTAGGATTACAGGTGTGAGCCACCATGCCTGGCAGGAACTCAATACTTTTGACTGGCATCCAAAATGGGGTTAAGACCTGTGGGGTCTCCACTAACTCTGGGTAGTATCAGAATTTAATTGTAGAACACCCAGTTGGTATTCAGAAAATTTGAGAATTGGTTGGCATGCAGGGGAGAAAAAACCTATACTTTTGGTGTCAGAGGTGTTGTGAATAAAAGCCAAGAAAAGCCAATGAGGACTAAGCTCTCATTTTTTTTTATCTTGCCCAAATTCCTATCTAAGAGATCTGGGGAGTCATGTCTTACAAACCATAAATTCTTATCAGATGGGTTTTATTTAACCCTATATGTCATGACTTACTTTCCAATCTGACTCTGGCATAATGTATGAGACAGGTAAAAAAATCAAAATATTTAACCCCAAAACATGTTTCTCTGCCGTATCTTGAAAATGTCCCTGCAAAGCCATCCTTTGTGGGGGAAAAAACCTGCATCTGTAAAGAATCTCTATTAACACAGCTAGATCTTTTTCTTCCAGGCCCTCCCAATCCTGAAGAGATTAGCTAAAGTCTAGTACCTTTTAAAGATCTGAATAGGAAACATTTTTCATCTATTGTCTCTAAGGACAGCTACTCTAAGACTTCAAAGGAACCTTGGTCTCCACAATCTTTTATCTTAACCTGAACATTTCCTTTCTATGGATCCTAGGTCCTTAGATAAACTCAACCAATTATCAACCAGAAAATGTTTAAATTTACCTACAGCCTGGAAGTACCTCCCTGAGCCCCCTGCCCTTCTCCCCGCCCCCTGCCTTTAAGTTGCCCCGCCTTTCTGAACCAAACCAAAGTATTTCTTAAATGCATTTGATTGATGTCTCATGCCTCCCTAAAATGTATAAAACCAAGCTGTGCCCTGATCACTTTGGGCACATGTTCTCAGGACCTCCTGAGGGCTGTGTCATGGGCCATGGTCACTCATATTTGGCTCAGAATAAATCTCTTCAAATATTTTACAGTGTTTGACTCTTTTGTTGACAATAATCTGGTGCCCAAACACGTGGGGCCACAGAGAAGACTCAGGACCCTGAAGGAGTTGCCTGAAACCGGAGCGAAGGTACTAGCAGGGGCCCACTGAAGCCTCACCGAGTTCTAGCTTCTCCTCTGGTGAAACTGTTAAGTCCTCCTGAGTCCTGGACCTCCCATTTTTGTTGATGCTCCTTGATTTATTCTGAGCTGTTTTTTTGTTGTTTTGTTTTGTTTTTTTTTCTCTCTCTCTCTCTTTTCTCCTAGGAAGTTGGTTAAAATCTTAATTTTGGTTTCAGAGATGTATTCAAAACAGTCTTTCTTCATTGCCTTTTCTCTCAAAATTAATCTCAATTGGCTTGTCTGTGCACACTTTGCTGAGGAACTGAACTGATACTTCTCGTAAGTAAATGAGAGAGTGAGTTCCTCAGCTTCGAAGAGAAAGGGCATTTTGCTCCTCCCAGCCAAAAGGTGCCCCTGGGTGACCGGGGACCTCGTGGGAGTGTCTGGGGCATGCAGCAGTCCTATAGGAAACTCCCCAACAAATATTAATTTAAGAAGGCTTGTCCAGGAAACGCATGTAAGGGCTAGTCAGCCAGTGTTTTGAGCCCTCTCAGAGGTGACAGACCTCTGAAGAGAGAAACTGAGACACGTAAGAGGGTAGAAACGACCCAGTGTTGAAACACTGTAAAGTGCTGCCCACAAGCAGCACATATCATCCACCACACAAAAGCCTTAGGCCACAGGTCAGTTGCTCTTAAAAAAAAAAAAAAAAAAAAAGAGAGATGGCAAATAAACCCACCAAAAGAGAGGAAAGGCAAGGAGAGCAGTCTCCAGCAGGCACCCCAGCTGGGTTTATGTTTAATAATTATGGTGCCTTGACTTGCAAGTATTTATGTAAATGGGAAGATCTTACTAAAGATGACCTAGGTCTAAGGTTTCCAAAATGGGGAACTTTTGATCTCCCTAAATTGGTTTTCGTGTGTGCTAGATTAGAAACATTGGCTCCCAAATCAAAGTAAATGAATGGGAATCATACTTAGCTGGCACCTAGAATCATCAAAAAGAGGAAACGATAAGCTTGCCTCCCTTCAGGAAGTTAACAAAAAAAAATTTTGAAACTGTCTCGCCACTTCTGAAATCAGGAAGGCTCCAGAAACTGTCTCCCTTTCTGCTCCTCCTGACTCTCCGCTCTCTCAGAACTTCCTTGTCCAGACAATTTCATTTTTCCTTCTCCCTCCCCTACTCCCTTGCCTCAAGCCACAGGGGGGCCAGAAATAGCTGGAGAAAATAATATAGTAGTTGCTCCTTTTAGGGGAAAACCTATAGGCAGAGGGGATCCTAGCATAATGTACGCCCCCTGGACGAAATCAGAGTTAAAGGCCTTGGTACCTGGATTCCCCGATCGGACTAAAGATCCATTTGGGTTTGCTAAGAAATTCCAATTAACACTTAAGACTTATGATCCAGGGTTCTCTGACCTGTATCAGCTGATTGAGTTACTGGTCCCCAGAACAAAGCCGAAGAATGGTTTAGAGTAGCAGATTGGAAACAGCCTTTAGAAGATTTTGACAAAACAGATGTTGCTGGAAGACAGAAATGCAGCGAGCTTTGCAATCGCCTCTGTGAAACTGTACCACAGGTACTCCCCAAGGTTATAGATTGGGCAAAGGTGAAACAATGTAAAATACACCCAAACAAAATCGTGCCTGACTTTTATATCAGGTTTGAAAAGACATTCAAACAGTTTTCAGGAATACCCCTGGGGAAAGTAAGTTACACCTCACTAAATTCTGGGTTTATGCAGAGTTTAGATAAGGAGTTAGCAAACCTAAAAAAGAGGAATAAATGTGGCTTGGGCTTCCTTGCCCACCGGCCACCTAGTCAACCCTAGCTGAGCTAGCTGTCACAATTGTTAAGAAAGAAAAGGAGGCCAGGCATGGTGGCTCATGCCTGTAATCCCAGCACTTTGGGAGGCTGAGGCGGGTGGATCACTTGAGGCCAGGAGTTCGAGACCAGCCTGGCCAATATGGTGAAACCCTGTCTCTACTAAAAATAAAAAATTAGCTGCGTGTGGTGGTGCATGCCTATAATCCCAGCTACTCGGGAGGCTGAGGCAGGAGAATCTTGCTTGAACACAGGAGGCAGAGGTGGCGGTGAGCCAAGATCGCGCCATTGCACTCCAGCCTGGGCAACAGAGTGAGACTCTGTCTCAAAAAAAAAGAAAAAAGAAAAAGAAAAGGAAAGAGTCTCTAAAATCATGAGTTTACAACTAAAACAACTTAGCAACCAAGTTGGGAGTTTGCAAGGGTCCCATGGTCCCCAGAGATCTAAGCAACCTCCAAGAGGAAGCAATTTGCCACTATTGCAAAAAGAAAGAATATTTTAAAAAAGAATGCAAAAAACTTAAATGGGCTCTTGCATAAAGAGAGCTAAGAGCCCCAGAGGAAGGCACCAGAACAACTCAAAAACCAGAAGAGGGATGCTCTGAGGGAATAGAGAGGGTTTCCCCCCTACTTCTAACTAATACTTTAGGAGAAGTAGAAATAGCCATAAATGGGGAAAATACCAGAGCCCTTGTCGACACCAGCGCTACACTGTCGGTCCTCAAGCCTACCTTGAGTAAAATCCCTCTCCCTCGGAGTAAAGAAAAAGTCCAAATGGTAGAGTTTTCAAACTCTTATTATAGCCTTTAAATCAAATCCCCTTCAATCTTAATTAGGAGAACTAGTGGGGCATCACCTTTTTCTTATAGTAGATAGTGCCCCCATACACATACTAGGATGGGATTTCCTAGAGACCCATAATGCTCACATCTCATTTTCACAGAAGGGAGAAATGATTCTCAACTTGGGAGATGCAGAAGACTTTACAAAAGCCCACATGTATATTATGCTTGTGAAAGTTAATCAAGATTCTGGACAGGAAGAATTAGAGCCTTTCTTATCTAAGGTACCAGACTCCCTATGGGCAAACTCTTCCATAGATACTGGGAGAATTCAGTCAGCAATCCCTATAGAGATAACCCTAAGTAAATCCAAACCCCGGCCAAACATAAGGCAATATCCCCGAAGACCTGAAGCCTTACTAGGAATCAAACCAAGCATTCAGGACGATTTAGACAAAGGACTCATAATACCCTGCACCAGCCCTTGCAATACACCAATTCTCCCAGTTAAAAAGCCAAATGGGAAAGGCTGGAGATTTGTTCAAGACCTAAGAGCTATAAATAAAACAATAATTCCTAGACACCCTGTTGTTCCTACCCCCTACACCTTATTGTCCAATATTCCTATCACTGCCAGCCACTTCTCTGTTATTGATTTATGTAGTGCATTCTTCAGCATACCTGTAGAGCAAAATAGCCAGTATCATTTTGCTTTCACTTGGGAAAATCACCAATACACGTGGACAGTCTTACCCCAGGGCTACTCAGAAAGTCCTACTTATTTTTCTCAAATACTAAAGCCAGATTTAGATGACACTAAATTTCCAAATGAATCTAGTATGTGATTTATTGTTACGCTCATCCTCCCTACCAAAATGCAGAGAAGATACTGTCCACCAATTACAATGGCTTGGTTTTAGGGGACACAAAGTGTCAAAAGATAAATTACAATTTTACCTCCCCAAGTTAAATATTTGGGACATATGATTTCCCCAAGGGGGCTATTAATAAACGCTGAGGGAATCTCTGCTATTATGACCTTTCCCCTGCCCAAAACTAAAAAACAATTAAGAGGATTCTTAGGGTTAACAGGCGATTGCAGGAGTTGGATTCCAAACTACTCCTTAATGGCCCAACCCCTATATAAAAATCTAAAACAGACCCAGGTGGACCCAATCCACTGGGAAGAGGGGGAAAAAAACAACACATAGAAGATCTAAAACAGGCTCTCACCCAAGCACCTGCTCTAGGTCACCCCAATTACAGTCTTCTTTTTACCCTCTTTGAACATGAAATAAATGAGAATGCTCTAGGAATATTAACTCAAAAACATGGTGACTTCTTGTTGAGAGCTGTTCATTCTAAAATGTAGTGAAATTCAATCTAGTTCTGCTGATAAAGATCATCAGTTTTGAAAGGTTGCTGATTTTTCTCTTCCCTCTTAGTTTTTTGCCCAATATATGGAGAAGAGTAACAGTCGATCTTTTTTTTTCTTTTTCTTTTTTGAGATGGAGTCCCGCTCTGTCGCCCAGGCTGGGGAGCAGTGGCACGCCCGGGTTCATGCCATTCTCCTGCCTCAGCCTCCCGAGGAGCTGGGACTACAGACGCCCACCACCACGCCCAGCTAATTTTTTGTATTTTTAGTAGAGACTGGGTTTCACTGTGTTAGCCAGGATGGTCTCGATTTCCTGACCTCGTCATCCGCCCACCTCGGCCTCCCAAAGTGCCGGGATTACAGGCGTGAGCCACCGCGCCCGGCCCAGTAACAGTCAATCTTAACATTTTGTTTTTATTGTTTTTTAATAAAGCTGCTAGGCAGTGGTGCAGCATTCCTACCTAGTGTCATAAAAACAAAATACTTACATAGTTTTCTTAAAATGTAGGAATGACATTACATTTTTAGGAGACAGTTGCTTTGCACTACTTAACTCTTTTCCATATATTGTGATACAAACTTTTGAATATGGAATCTTACTATTTGAATAGAAATGTGCATGTATGATACACATACTTAAGCATATGTGTGTGTGTGTATATATACATATATATATGCATGCTGTGAAACTTGACTACACAACATAAATCATTTTTTAAAATTCCAGGAATGGGTAGTCTGATCCGGTGATTATCCTTTTGAGGCTAAATAGATTATTATCTTGTTATTTAGGTTTTTACTCCCAGTAGCAAGGCATTCTGAGTCAGTCGCACTCATATGATTATTGTTATTTAAAACTAAAAATAAAGGCTGCATTTTCAAAGATAAATTGGAGATTGCTATTGGTGAAACAGAGCCAAAATACTGAATCTGATATACATATAGGTTTCTATAGGAAGATATAGAGTAATTTAGAATTTGGAGATTTAATAACCAGGGCTACCCAAAAAAGTGACTTGATAACATGGTACCAATAAGTAAGGGATGCTCTCTCGGTTTGAGTTTGCTACTTTCAAGATTTTAACTTCTTAGGTCATTAATCAAAATTACTGTGTAAGTTAGCCAATAGAATTTTTAGGTTAAAACAACAGATGAGGGGTTTGTGGAGTGTTTAATGTCATGGGCATTTTTAGTAGCATAGACCCTTTGTTCTGCATTTGAATGTCGCATATTTTTGTCACAGCTAATCTTCCCTCCCAAGTTTGCTATTCAAATCAAATGCCTGAATGACATTTCTGGTAGTTTGATGTATTTTTTGAGGAAGTTTGTGATTCCAATGCAGGTGTCTTCATTACCATTTCCTCTACACTGCAGAAGAAGCAAAACTCCTTTGTGAGAATTACTGCACATGTGTATGGGGAAAATAGTTCTGAAAGGCTAGAATGATACAGGTGAGCAAAAGAAGTTGGTCAGCTTGACTATGGAGTGGTGGCAATAATCTCTAAACATTCCAAAAGACCATGAGCTGAACCTAAATTCCCTTGGAATCTGAAGAGAAAAGGAATATCAAATTGCCATTTGAAAACTGACCAGCTAATCTGGACCTCAGAGACAGATCAGCCAGTGGCCCAAAGCCATTTCAAGTACAGAAATTGTATTGAGACTACAGCTAAATAAATTTGAACATTAAGTATAATTTTTCCACTTTTCCTCTTTATAAGCATATTTGTAAACTCAAAGCTGAGCAGAAGTGATTTTATTCTCTCAAGTTCGATACTGAGTTGATTGACTGCTCCCTTACCCCTCACTCTTCCCCTTCCCTTTCCTAAGGTAATAGTGCACAATTTAGGTTAATTTTGCTTCCGAATTTGAATAAAAAACCTAATGCCATGGATTTTTTTTCTTTTGCAACACACCTGTTTATCACCTTGTTTAAATGTAAATGTCCCCTCATGCTTTTTTTTTTTTTTTTTTTTGAGACGGAGTTGTCGCTCTGTCGCCCAGGCTGGAGTGCTGTGGCCAGATCTCAGCTCACTGCAAGCTCCGCCTCCCGGGTTTACGCCATTCTCCTGCCTCAGCCTCCCGAGTAGCTGGGACTACAGACTGAAATAAGCTTCCTTTTGTAAAACAACCACAACCACAACAACAAAATATGGTGACAATCACGGCCCAACTTGTTATTTCAGTCAACGGTTAGATCCAGTTGCAAGGGGGCACCCTCCTTGCCTGAGGGCTATACTGGCTGCAGCCACCTTATGCAAAAACATCAAAGAATTTGTCCTAGGGTCCCCTCTGACCCTAGGGTGCCCCCAACTCTGTGAAATCTCTTCTAAGCTCTCACTACAGTCAACACTATTCTGTTAGCTGCTTTGCCTCTTATGAGGTACTCCTGCTTTCTGCCCCCAACATCATTTTGAAGCACTGTAACACTCTTAACCCTGCTACCTGGCTCCTGCTTCCAGGTGAACACCAAGAGGAAGAGGAACATGACTGCAATCTACTAACCAATATCTTACTCTCCCCTAGGGAAAAATTAGAGGAAACTCCCATAGAGAATGCCGAATTAATGTGGTTCACGGATGGTTCCTATTTAAGGGACAACCAGGGGCATTACCAGGCAGGATACGCCATCACTTCCATAACAGACATAATCAAAAGTGCCCAACTCGAAGGAATCAAATCAGCCCAGATGGCTGAATTAATAGCATTAACTAGAGCTTGTAAATTAGCTAAAGGAAAAGTGGCAAATATATATACTGACAGTCAATATGCTTTCGGAGTAGTCCATGATTTTGGCATGCTATGGAAACAGGATTTCTGACCTCATTCGAATAGCCCATATGAAATGGGCACCAAGTCTCGGAGTTACTAGAAGCAATTCAGATGCCAAAACAACTTGCAATCATAAAAATTTCTGGGCACTCAAAGGATAACACTCAAGAAGCAAAACGAAATAATCTACCTGATGCTGCAGCAAAGAATGCTGCCCTAGGAAAGATGGCCTGTCCTGTATGGCAATGTAATTTTCATCCTACAAATACCCTCACTACAATTCTTTTACAATATCAATAAGCATCTACCCCTCAAGAGAAATGGAAGGGAGGTATGTTTGACCCAAGTAAAAAATTATAGATAGGGCCTAACAAAAAACCCATAATTCCCATAGGTGCACAGTTGCCTTTCCTTCATTTTATTCACAAAATGACTGATTGGGCCTCTGAAAAAATAGTATCATGGGAACACAATACTTTTGGAAACCATCCCCCATGGTAGCCCAAAAAGTATACTCTTGATGTACTATATGCCCAAAACCGAACCCTAGCAAGCCCTTACATGGCTCCCAAGGTCATTTTCCTTTGCCAATAGGACTTTTTGAAGTATGGCAGTTGGAGTTTATCCAGATGCCACCATTGCAAAATTTCAAATATATGATGGTTTTAGTTTGTATGTTTTCTCATTGGGCAGAAAGATTTCCTTGTTGGAGGGCTACCACCTTAACAGTAGGGAAAATTTTGTTAGAATCATTCCAGTTTGGGGAATTCCTTCTGAACTGCACAGTGATCATGGGACTCATTTTACTGGACAAGTTGTTCCATCCATTTGCAAAATCTGGCCGATAACACAACATTTCCATTGTGCCTACCATCCCCAAACCTCTGGGTTGGTAAAACGGACAAATAGCACAATAAAAACTCAATTAGCTAAGCTGACAGAGGCTTTCAACCGCCCTTGGCCAAAACCCCTCCCACTCATCTTGCTTAATCTTAGATCAACTCCTTTTCAAAAACATTGTTTATGGCTCTGTGAAATCGTAACAGGGAGACCTAACAAATAAAACAAAGCTGGTAACAGAATCTTTCCACAGTGAGCTCCCGGGGGCTGATGACCCCAAAGACCACGGATTACAGCCAGGTGACTTTGTATATTGAAAAAGACTCCAACTGAAGGATTCCCCACAACCCCACTGGAAAGGACCTTATCAGGGACTTTCAACTCTCGCACTGCAAAGTTAAAGGGAGTCACTTCTTGGATTCACATTTCACTCCTAAAACCAGCACCTCATTCCTGACCACCCCTGGACTTCTGAACCAGTCTCTGACACCTGCCTGCGAATCAAGAGAATACTGGAGGCTCAGCCAGTCTCTAGAGCTACAATGAAAGCAGACACACTTCCAGAGACGCTGGACCACGCCAGTCCTCATGAACCCTAAAATAACTCTCATTCTTACTTTCCTTGCTATAGAATATTGCTAAAACCCTGAATGTTTTAACTGAGACCCCTAAGAAGCTGTTTGGGATCGATGCACTCTCTTCCTTGGTATAACTTTCTAAATGGGTGCAGCTATACATTCCCTTGCTAAAGCCTTGTTCATTCTCATTCCCACAATCTCCTCTGTCTGCCTACCCCACACTCCTTCTCTCTTCAGACCTGAAAATTTCTCCTGGTCCTCTGTAACCTCAGCAATCTCCCTGCAGGCAAAGCCCACATCATTTGGTATGATATAGATCAGGATGCAGTGAAGAGTGTTATACAGAACAGCACCATTCTAAACATTCCCCAAGGTGTCCAGTTTTTAGGGTACCTCTATTATAGGGCTGCAACCAAATATGACGCCCTGCAGGAATACTTGCCTAACAATGCCTCAGGACGATCACTGAGAGGGTCTAACCAGGTAGAACACTGCATAACAATAGATATTGGGGATTATCAGTTGAGGCAATTGCCTGGTTACAATGGGAAAAATCTAGCTGCCTCCTGTATAAACTGCCATAGCATGGCCTGCCCAAATAACCAACAGCCCTGTGCTTGTGGCTGGATCCTCCTATCCAGCACCAACCACACTGACCCTACCCTTAAAGAACTATTTATGGTCAAGTGGTGGACAGAGGTCCCTGACAGCACAAATTCCACCCTAAGGCCAGGGTGCCTCTGGGAAGCATTATGGAATACCCAGACATGGGCTTACTTAGGTGTAACCTCCACTCACCTAACAATTGTTTGGGATACCCAGCAGTTCTGGATTGACTCCATTTATCCAAATTGTACAAATGCCATCAGTATACAATGGCAACAACATCCTGGTGGATACACCAAAATTGGCCACCCAAAAAACTAAAGTGCGACCTCACTGGAGGAGTTGGAGCTGGGCTAGGTATATTGGGGCAAGCCGAATTCATGACTAATGAAAAGAGACATTCTTTAGAAAAAAATTCCCTATCAAAAATAGGCCACATTGAAGGAATGCTATTCCAAGAAGGAGGAAAAGGATGGGAAGCTGCTTTAAAAGATAATACAGACTCATCAAATGGATAGAAGAAACCAGACAAACCATGAAAACATACTTCCAAACTCAAAGATGGGAACAAGCATGTACTCTTACCCACCAGGGGCTCATGTCTATTTTACTACAAATGGAATCTGAGGTGGCTATGAAGCAATGGCCTACAATCCTCAGTTCTGAGGCACAATCCAAACACCTGTGGAAAACATATGGTCCACCAAACTTATGGAGATTTTTGGACGGTAAATGTGACCTTAAACATTGTATTCTCAGAGCACAGGCACCAAAGTTAAATGAGGGTCAAAGGTACTCTGTTGTCCAACTGGCAGGCGTTGGGACTATTATAAACAATACAAGAATACTCCCCCTGGGAAATAGGTGGGCTATTTTAGCTGGTAATAACACATGGCATCCCATCTCCCTTTCAGATTGTGAAAACAGAAAAGGAGAATGGCTATGCCCTCAAACTACTTGGAACCCTGATTTTTCCCAAACTTGGCCTCTAATATCCACCCCAATGGGACATAACATCTGGTATATGGGGAAGGGCCACTTCTGTTGGGAGGGACAAAAAAACAACATTGTAGAATTATATGACTTCTCCTGTAACAAAACTTCCTTTTCTCTTCCAAGTACCAGTATATGGTGCAATACAAAAGTGGTTGGAAAAACAGACTTGTCCACTGTTAACAAGTCCTATGACAATTTAGACATTGAGGACCAGGTGTTCCTTGCATTTGATTTATACCCTCCTCAGGATGTTATATCTATGGAGACAAATTGGCCAGAAGAGACATTAAATTTATTAGATTCTGATTTAGTGTCAGTCCTACAACCCTCAAATAAGATCTATCATAAGGTTCAAATGACCCTTGATAAGGAGGGTAAACACATTGTGAGCCTGATCAAAGAATATGATAATGCATGCAGTGGTTTTTTTGGCTGGTTAGGTTGTTTACTGCCCTCTGACTCTACCTATAACCTTCTTGGACGCCTAATCTTTGCTATCTTTATGGTATTTGTCACTGTATTAGGATTAAATATCTCTTGTAAATGTTATGCCAGATACAGCAAAAGGAAAAGGCATAATTAAAGAACTGGATCATGATAGCTCACTAAATAAACATGACCTGGGATTTTTTTTTAGACTAAACCCTAGGCCTGACCCATCTCACCCCTTAAACTATTGGCTATTACATCAGGTTAGACTGTGTGATCCCCCAGTGATCCAAATCACAGGTATTTTAAAACTACTGCTACCAACCAGACTACTCTAGGAATGAGCCTTCCTAGTGCCGTGGGACCTTGCCAAATGACCAAATCAGACAACTCTAGTTTGTTGGCCTGCATATGCATTCTCAGGAACACTTTTTGGCCAAGAAGAGGGACTGAGGACAAAGCTCTCATTTTTTACCTTGCCCAAACTCCTTTCTGGGGGGCCTACAACCAGAAATTCTCATCAGATGGGTTTTATTTAACCCTATATATTGTGACTTAATTTCCAATCTGACTCTGGCATAACAAGAGACGAGGAAAAAAAAAAAAAAATTTAACCCCAAGACATGTTTCCCTGCCATATCTTGAAAACGGCCCTGCAGGCCAGGTGCGGTGGCTCACGCCTGTAATCCCAGCACTTTGGGAGTCCAAGGCAGGTGATCACCTAAGGTCAGGAGTTCGAGACCACCCTGGCCAACATGGCAAAACCCCGTCTTTACTAAAAATACAAAAATTAGCTGGGCGTGGTAGCATGCTTGTAATCCCAGCTACTTGGGAGGCTGAGGCAGGAGAATCGCTTGAACCTAGGAGGGTTAGGTTGCAACGAGCCAAGATCACGCCACTGCACTCCAGCCTGGGTAACAGAGTGAGACTCATCTTTAAAAAAAAAAAAAAAAAAAAAAAAAAGAGAAAATGGCCCTACAAAGTCATCCTTGTAAGGGAAAATCTGCATCTGTAAAGAATCTCTATTAACACAGCTAGATCTTTTTCTTCCAAGCCCTCCCAATCCTGAAGAGATTAGCTAAAAGTCTAGTACCTTTTGGAAACATTTTTCATCTATTGTCTCTAAGGGCAGCAACTATGAGACTTCAAAGGAACCTTGGTCTCCACAATCTTTTATCATAACCTGAACATTTCCTTTTCATGGATCCTAGATCCTTAAACTCAACCAATTGTCAACCATAAAAATGTTAAAATTTGCCTATAGCCTGCAACCTCCTCCTCCCCCACTCCTTTGAGTTGTCCTGCCTTTCTGAACCAAACCAATGTACTTCTTAAATGTATTTGATTGATGTCTCATGCCTCCCCTAAAATACATAAAACTAAGCTGTACCCCCACCACCTTGGGCACATGTTCTCAGGACCTCCTGAGGGCTGTGTCACAGGCCATGATCACTCATATTTGGCTCAGAATAAATCTCTTCAAATATTTTACAGAGTTTGGCTCTTTTTGTGGACATCATTAAAGAGTTGTCAAATGGTCAGGTGTATATTTCAGAAAGCAATATGTAGGACTAGAGGTAAATGAGTAGAAACCAGAAAAAGAGGACTTGATCTAGGGTAGTGGCCATGGGAGTAAATGGGTTGGTACACAAAATACTGTAGACATATAGGACTAGGTAACCAAATGAACTATAGATGAGGGAGAGAGAAGTAATGAAGACCATTTATATTTCCAGCCTGGGTTATAAGTTTGATGGCAATGCCATTAACTGAAACAAGAAACGGGGAAAAACATATTTGAAGTAAAAATGTCATATTGAGCTAAAAGTGCCCACAGTACATTTATGTATCAGTGCTTACGATGCAGTTAAAACATGTAGATCTGAGTTTTTGAGAAAAAGGGAGAGCTAAAGACATGAATGTGGAAGCAGCTCACAAGGAACTGAAAGCAAAGATAGTGGGGCGTGGAGGGTGGATATGATTTTCAAGTGAAAGCCCAGAGAGACAAGAAGAAAGCTAAGGCTGGAAGAGTATTTATAAGACAAGTAATGAAGTACCGAGGAAGACATCAGTGAAGAAGACAGAAAAAAGAAAGGAAGGGGAAACAGGAGAGAGCAGTGTCAAAGCCAAAGGAGGAAGGAGAGATCAAAGTTTCAAATATAAGTGAATTAGAATGAGAAATAAAAGAGGATGTGGGCTCTGGTAGTTAAAATGTTACTCATGACTTTTGCCAGAACAGTTCAAGAAAAACAGTGCAAGGAAGAAGATGGTTACCCCTGAGACTCAGGAGTGAATGGGAAGTGAAAAAGTAGAGACAGTGAGTATAGACTATATTTTAATGAATTTTGAGAGTAAGGCAAAGGGTCTCCAATTTCTCATTAGAAAACACGGATATTATCTCCCTACTAACATATGGTGGATGCATCAGAAGGCATTTTTATGAAATTTATCAAGGTTTTTTTTGTTGTTGTTGTTGTTTGAGATGGAGTTTCACTCTTGTTGCCCAGGCTGGAGTGCAATAGCAGGATCTCAGCTCACTGCAATCTCCGCCTCCCAGGTTCAAGTGATTCTTCTGCCTCAGCCTCCCGGGTAGCTGGGATTACCGGCTCCTGCCACCATGCCCAGCTAATTTTTGTACTTTTAGTAGAGACAGGTTTTGTCATGTTGGCCAGGCTGGTCTCAAACTCCTGACCTCAGGTGATCCACCTGCCTTAGCCTCCCGAAGTGCTGGGATTACAGGCATGAGCCACTGCACCCTGCTTATCAAGGTTTTTAATAGGAAAATACTTTTATCTCAGAAGAGTGTTTGAAAATAACATTGGGTCCTGTTTTTCTACAAGTATGCCAAGTAGAGTTTTCTAATATAAGGATTTATTATCTACCCTCCATTTGCATTCAGTCCTTTCTTTGATAAATCCTGAAGCAGCCATGACCCTGACAGACTCTACCTCCAAATCATTAAAACGTTAGGGCATGTGAACAATAATTATGAAGAATTTCAGAAAGACTGACATATATTTTCATTCAGTAATTTTGTTGAAGCTTTAAAAACACATTTTGCTGTTTGGAGAACATTATTCAGAAATTCTTCTAATATTAGGCCGCGTGCAGTGGCTCACACCTGTAATTCAGCACTTTGGGAGGCCAAAGCAGGCGAATCACTTGAGGTCAGGAGTTTGAGACCAGTCTGGCCTACATGGTGAAACCCTGTCTCTACCAAAAATACAAAAATTAGCTGGGCATGGTGGCACATGCTTGTAATCCCAGCTACTTGAGAGGCAGAGGCTGCAGTGAGCTCAGATCGCATCATTGCACTCCAGCCTGGGCAACAGAGGGAGACTCCGTCTCAAATTTAAAAAAAAGCAAAAACAAAAAAGAAATTCTTCCAATATTAGATTGCTGTTTTACATACAGAAATTATCTTTATAAAGAGTTAACAATGTAAGCAACCTGTACCCAAAATAAGTTTTGGATCCTAGGTTCACTGTCTAGTTCTGGGGAACATTTAAGAACAAAGCACTATTCACATTGAGGACATTTAGTTTATAAATAATAAATGGTAGTGTGTACATTTTTTTTTGTAAAGTCTTAAATATTTTTGATGAGACGGGCCCATTATCATTAAGTATTTATCAAGCATCTACCAGAAATGCTTAGTCAAACATGAAGGGCACTAACAGGAACAGAAGGGAATTTTTTTTTTTTCCCTTGAGAAGGAGTCTCGCTCTGTCGCCCAGGCTGGAGTGCAGTGGTGCGATCTCGGCTCACTGCAAGCTCCGCCTCCCGGGTTAACGCCATTCTCCTGCCTCAGCCTCCCGAGTAGCTGGGACTACAGGCGCCCACCACCACGCCCAGCTAATTTTTTCTATTTTTAGTAGAGCTGCGGTTTCGCCGTGTTAGCCAGGATGGTGTCGATCTCCTGACCTGGTGATCCGCCCATCTCAGCCTCCCAAAGTGCTGGGATTACAGGCGTGAGCCACCGCACCAGGCAACAGTCCTTATAGTTCTAAGAACAGCAACTGTGAACTTAGAGAGGGCTAGAAAGATTCAGAAAGTTTTTAAAATTTGTCCCCACCTTTGCTTTTAACTCTATGTGAAGGAGCTTCTAACCTCTTAAAGACCACAAACTACTTCTGTAATTAGGGTTATAGTTATTTGCCTGCTCACTTCAGAGGGCCATTTGAGAATTATGAGATAATATTTTTATAGCTCTTTTAACTCCACAGATGAAAGGCCCTAATTATTAATGACCAGTAGACTTATTCCCTTTCCTTTTGTTTTCTGGCAGGTGACTAGTGGAATTATTCCGATGTCATTTTTCCTACTTAGGTTTCCCTAAAGTCTGTGCTTGGAAAAGGATACCAAAAGAACAACCCTTTAAATATAAGTCTCAGTTTGTCTAATCTAGATGTAGGCCAGTTAGAACAGTCATGGAGCCTATGTAAAGCATTTAAAAGAATACTACCAAGACAAGACATGTTATAAAAATAATAGTCCTCATGTAGAGAACAAAAAACCATTCAGAAAGCAACTGATGGTGACATATTTTTACCTCATTACAAAAAAAGACCAAATGAGCCTTTTTGAGAAGTCACAAAATGAAATACAGTTGACCCTTTAACAATATGAGTGTGAACTGCATGGGTTCATTTATACGCAAGTTTTCTTACCCCTCTGCCACCCCTACAACAGTAAGATCAACCCTTCTTCCTCCTCAATGTGAAGGATGAGGATAAAAAGCTTTATGACGATCTACTTCTACTTAATCAATAGTAAATATATTTTCTCCTTTTTTTTTTTTTTTGAGTCTTGCTCTATCACCCAGGCTGGAGTGCAGTGGGTGCAAATCTCAGTTCACTGCAAGCTCCGCCTCCCGGGTTCACAGCATTCTCCTGCCTCAGCCTCCCGAGTAGCTGGGACTACAGGCGCCCACCACCACGCCCGGCTAATTTTTTGTATTTTTGGTAGAGACAGGGTTTCACCGTGTTAGCCAGGATGGTCTCGACCTCCTGACCTTATGATACGCCCGCCTCAGCCTCCCAAAGTGCTGGGATTACAGGCATGAGCCACCGCGCCCGGCCTCCTTATGATTTTCTAAATAACATTTTCTTTAGTTCACTTTATTATAGTATATATAATACATAACACATAAAAGATAAGTGTTAATCATCTGTTATGTAAGGCTTCTGGTTAGAACTTAACTACTTCTGGCTATTAGTAGTTAAGTAGCAGTAGTAGTTAAGTTTTTGAGTAGTCAAAATTATATGTAGATTTTTGACTATGCTGGGGGTGGGGGAGTTGGTGTCCCTTAACCCCTTTGTTGCTTAAAGGTCAACTGTATTTAATAATGAATTGAGAAGTCATTGTGTAAGCCATGTGCTCCCCTGACTTACGACAATGGAAGTTGTGTTTAGAGCTGACCCTATGAAGAAAAACAAAACAGTACAAAAACAACCCAGGAACCAAAGTTTTAAGAATTGCTTTAATTAGGAGAAAACAGAAAGATGTTTAATTAAATTTTTTAGAAGCCAGAATTTCAGTAGCCAATCAGACTGAGTACTCTGCAATGTGTTCATTGATGAGTGGTCAACAGACAGGAATAGCTCCATGAAAACTAAAATTCTTCTAGTCTCTAGGACCTAAGAATATTTTCTGTCACTCCCTCTGTTTTGGTCACACCTTTCTCAGATGCTGGATCCCTTATACACTTGAGTATCATCCATAAATCTCTATACTCTAAAAATCTCTCCTTCTTCCCCTTGGGCAAAACTTGTTTAAAAATTCACCCACAAACAATTCTTGACAACAATGTTTAATGTGAATCTAATAAAATCTCTAGACTTACCTTTCATCTTACAGGAAACAGAGGAACAAAAAAAAGTTGAATGACAAAATGAATAAGTAGGAAGTAAGGCATTCTATAACAACACTGACTTAGACACTTCAAGAGAGACAGAGAGAAAGAGAGAGACAGAGAAAAGACTACTGTAGATGAGTAGGATTATTCTAGATCAGAAGTTTGTGGCAAACTTCAGCTCATGGGCAAGTCTGGCTTGCTCCTATCTTCTTCTTCATTAAAGTTTTATCAGAATATGGCAAGGCTCATTCATCTTCACATAATCTGTGGCTGCTTTTAGGCTACAATGGCAAAGTTGCATAGCTGCGACAGAGGCAATGTGGCACAAAAGCCTGAAATATTTATTACCCAGGATTTTTTTTTTTTTTTTTTTAAATTGAGACAGGGTCTTATTCTGTCACCCAGGCTGGAGTGCAGTGGCACAATCATGGCTCACTGCAACCTCAACCTCCTAGGCTCAAGCAAACCTCCCACCTTAGGTGCTGCCTCGAGTAGATGGGACTACAGGCATGTGCTAGCACACCTAGCTAATTTTTAAATATTTTGTAGAGATGGGGTCTCAGTATGTTGCCCAGGCTGGTCTCAAACACCCGGGCTCAAGCCATCTTCCTGCTTCAGCCTCTCAAAGTGCTGGAATTACAGGTGTGAGCCACCGTGCCTGGCCAAATTTAACAAAGATGTCTCCTAAAAATGGGGATGCTAAAAAGGGGAATTGGATAGCTGATATCAAGGAAGGGAAGGAAACTTGTTTCTTTTTTTTTTTTACTGTATATGGTTTTCTAATTGTTGATTTTTTTACATGTGCATATATGTTACCTATTTAAAAAGCTAAAGCTTAAAACCAACCAACCTATGTTCAAAATCAAAACAAAAAAATTCTTCTGCCTCAGGCTCCTGAGTAGCCAGGACTACAGGCATGCACCACCACACCCAGCTAATTTTTGTATTTTTAGTAGAGACGAGGTTTCACCATGTTGGTCAGGCTGGTCTTGAACTCCTGACCTTGTGATCCACCCGCCTCGGCCTCCCAAAGTGCTGGGATTACAGGCATGAGCCACCGCACCCAGCCAATAGAGCCTAAAAATTTTAAACTGTTGTGGTTACACATGATCACAAAGCTGGACAGGGACAGAAAGCGAAGAAATGAAAGCTTCCAACTTGACTGGGAGAGCCAGTCCACTGCCCACAGACCACGGGGCATGTCATCTAAAGGAAAGACAGAGGTGTGGGAGACAACCTAGCTCCAGGTCCTCCAGCAGCTCCTAGTTCCTGCTGGTGCCAGGATTACCACTCGAGTGTTCTAAGGTCTCCCCGCTTCAAATTAACAGAGATTAAAGGGATACAGAAACAATGCAGTATGAGAACATTTATGAGATTCTGGTTCAGGTATCAGCAAAGTATGTATGCCTTTAGAACTGGAAAAAGTCTATGTTCTGTTCTTCAACATCACAGAGACATAAAAAATTCAGCATTGCAAATCAGAAATGTATACAAGCTTTTGTAATTTGGTCACTTTTCAGGTGAGAGACGTCCTATATCTAATTCCTAACCCTCCATCCAGTGATAAATATCAAATTAATGGATACAAGGTTAACTTTGTGGTCCAAGCATAAATGTAGTATATACATTTCAGTGACATTTTCTAACTACCAAAAACGGGAAATTAGATTCCTGACTTATACTCTATACAAATTCCTAGTAGGTTACAAATTTAATGTTAATGCCAAAAACAAACAGAAAAACCCAAAACAGAATGGTTTTAGAGATCTAAAAAGAATCAGGAAACCTCAAATAAAAGCCTAAGATTGACATATTTGAATATCTAAAAATTGAAATTTTTTCTGAAGAAAAATCATTAACAAAGTAAAAAAAGCAATAAACTATAATACATAATAGATTTTAAATTCCTATAATTCAAAAAGCTTTTATAAATCGATAAGAAAATCATAAATCATCCAAGAGAAAAAGGAGGTATAGGATGTGCACAGGCAATTCGTAAGAGGAAATCTAGATAGCTAGTAGACATGACAACAGACTCAATCTCACTGGTGGACAAGGAAATGTAGAGCAAAGCAACAAGGGATAGAATTTTAAAAAAAATTCTAGATTGGGCCGGGCGCAGTAGCTCACACCTGTAATCCCAGCACTTTGGTAGGCTGAGGCAGGCAGATTACCTGGGTCGGGAGTTTAAGACCAGCCTGACCAACATGGAGAAACCCAGTCTCTACTAAAAATACAAAATTAGCCAGGTGTGGTGACACATGCCTATAATTCTAGCTACATGGGAGGCTGAGGAAGGAGAATTGCTTGAACCCAGGAGGCAGAGGTTGCAGTGAGCCGAGATGGCACCATTGCACTCCAGTCTGGGCGACAGTGAGACTGTCTCAAAAAAAAAAAAAAATCTAGATTCAGAAAAACTAGAGCATAACATTCAGGGATGGTAGAGATGTAGGCAAAGGAACAATCTGATATGTTGCTGGCAGAAGTGTGAACTATTACAACCTTCTGAAAAGTGATCCAGCAGTAGCTATTAAAATTAACACATGTATACCTTTGCAACAGAAATCCTAATCCTAAAATCAGAAAACAAAAGCACCAGTATATAAGGGTATATATACATATATAAGACTTTTTTTTTTCTGGTTTGTAGTAGCAAAAACACCAATAAAAACAACAAGGTAGAAACATCTTAAATGTCATTAACATCTTGCCCAGAACATGGAATAAGTATTATGCAGCTATTAAAAAAGAAACAATGTTATACTTGTATGTACTGAATTGGAGAGTTGCCCATGATCTATTCAGTAAAGCAACTTGCCTCAGTAATATATATAATACAGCCAATTTTAGTAAAAAAAAAAAATCCAACTATCATCCAAAACTCTGTAAGTATGATTATGTTTGTATTTGCAGCAGAAATGATGTCAAAGAATACTAATATTGGTAGAACTGGGGATATCTTATTTAAATTTTGTGTATTTTTGTATTTTTCAGTAGTTTTATGAATATGTATTCTTTTGTAATTTTTGAAAAGGAGCTTGACAAATAAAATTTACTGAAGAGTTCTTTATCCCATTTAGTGACTATTTAAAGAGAATTGGGACTATGAACTCCTGTTCCTCTGCTGGAAGTCAATTCCATTCAACAACTTCCCCAGTGATTTCTCCCCTGACCACAACATGGCCCAAATGTACATCTCAGGCACCAATTAACAAATATCAAGTATACAGGTTATCCATTTACTCAAAGTATACTTATTTTCAGCCAACTCTACTGGGTACTAGGGACAGGGCAGTGAATAAGGCAGGTACAGTGCTAGTATTCATCTTTTTTATTTTTTATTTTTATAGAGACAGAGTCTCCCTATGTTGTCCAAGCTGGTCTCAAACTCTCAGGCTCAAACCATTCTCCTGCCTCAGCCTCCCAAAGTACTGGGATTACAGGCATGAGCCACTATTCCTGGTCCAAGTCTTCATCTTCATTCTGGTTTCCTTTATGGACATTCTTTGGAAGCATATTGTTTATATGATTCATACCATAGGTAGGTACAAGAGCAAACCACATAGATGCCAGCCATTACTACAGGAGGAAATCTGAGGTGCAAAACTATTCACATTTTCCAGGAAGTATAATTCTTTGAGGTGCTAACTTTTGGAAAGATTATATTCAGACCTTTTGGAAAGATTATATTCAGATATAATACTTTCCAGTGCTTCACATTCCACCTCTCCCTATTTATTTAAAAGCTATATAAAAGCCCTATATAGCAATTCTCAGTGAATTTCCAGTTCAATTCATTTTTTTCTGTTGACATCTGACAGACACCAGCAGAGAGAATTTTGCCTTAAGCTTGGAAAGTTCTTGCTTAAAGTGATGTCTCCAGGAATAAAGTCTGAGGAAAAGTGGTTTGTTTCTAAGTATGTACTATGTCCATTCACTATGCTACCTAAAAAACACAAAAAATGTAAACCCAAGATAAAATTCGAACACCCCTCTAACCATCTGAATGGATTTCCTCCTCAGTCAGGGTGTCAGAGGTGTTCAAACCAGAGCAACTCCATCTTGAGTGAGGGCTAAGAAAATGAGGCTGGGACTTGCTGGGCTGCCTTCCTAGCATCTAGCCTCCAGATGTTTCCGGTTAAGGGAACAGATTGATAATATTCGCTAAACAGACCCAGACTTGGGAGTGTTCTAATATCCCAATATATGGGGAGCAAAGGCATTCCTAATTTTGCTTTAAAGATGATAATATTGATTCTTGCAATTATCACAAACCCTTGTAGCAAGATCACATCCCCCCACGATCTTTTTATCCTGTCTATAAACAAGCACTGTGCCCAGGGTGGATGCATTCCTTCTCTTTCAGGAACACCCTACTCTGTTTATGGAGTAGCTGTACTTTCACTACTTTACTTTCTTAATAAACTTGTTTTTACTTTGCACTGTGAACTCACCCTGAATTCTTTCTTGCGTGAGATCCAAGAACCCTCTCTTGGGGTCTGAATCAGGACCCCTTTCCTGTAACAAGGGCACTTGTAAAATTTAACCTGAAAGACTGGTTCAGGACATGATGGGAGGTGGGGGTCAGACATGCCTCATTATACCTCCTGGCATTAACATCAACACAGACTTTAAGTCTGAAAAGAAACATTTTACAATCTGTTCTCTCTAAACTCCACCACCTGAAGGCTTCCTCTGCAAATAAGAACTTTGGTCTCCACAATTCTTTTTTTTTTTTTTTTTTTTTTGAGACAGAGTCTCGCTCTGTTGCCCAGGCTGCCTCAGCCTCCCGAGTAGCTGGGACTACAGGTGCGTGCCACCATGCCCAGCTTTTTCTTTTTTTCTTTTTTTTTTGTATTTTTAGTAGAGACAGAGTTTCACCATGCTGGCCAGGCTGGTCTCGAACTCCTGACCTTGTGATCCACCCACCTCAGCCTCTCAAAGTGCTGGGATTACAGGCGTGAGCCACTGTGCCTGGCTCCCCCTTTTTTTTTTTTTTTTTTTTTTTTTGAGACGGAGTCTCACTCTGTAGCCCAGGCTGGAGCGCAGTGGCGCGATCTCAGCTCACTGCAAGCTCCACCTCCCGGGTTCACGCCATTCTCCTGCCTCAGCCTCCCAAGTATCTAGGACTACAGGTGCCTGCCTCCATGCCCGGCTAATTTTTTGTATTTTTAGTACAGAGGGGGTTTCACCGTGTTAGTCAGCATGGTCTTGATCTCCTGACCTTATGATCCACCTGCTTCAGCCTCCCAAAGTGCTGGGATTATAGGCCTGAGCCACCGCGCCCAGCCCCACAATTCTTTATCTTAAGCCAGATATTCCTTTCTGTTGATCCCAGGTCTTTATATAAACTCAACCAATTGTCAAACAGAAGAATTTTAAATCTACCTCTAAGCTGGAAGCCCCACCCCACTTCAAGTTGTCCCATCTTTCTGTACCAAACAATGTATTTCTGAAATGTATTGCATTGAAGCTTCATGTCTCCCTAAAATGTATAAAACCAAGTTGCACCCCAACCACTGTGGGTTCTCAGGACCTCCTGAAGGCTGTGTCATGGGCCATGACCACTCTCATTTGGCTCAGAATAAATATATTTATTTATTTATAAATCTCTTATAATATTTTACAGAGTTTGGCTCTTTTTGTTACAAAGATTAGGTCCCTGTCCTGGAATTTGCAATCCCACAGAAAAGAGAGAAATATAAATAGATCCTGTCCATAATGTGAAGTAAAGTATGACAATAGGGATGTGTGGGAGGCTATGCAAGTTGCCTATGACATGCATAACAATGTCAATGCTGTTTGGTTGGCAGACTCTAGAAAAAGAAAATCCTAATTTGAGAGATAAAAATACCTTCAACTGAAGTGTTTTTCCCTTCCACCTGTCACTTCTCAAAATAGAAAGAGGAAACTAATTTGGTTAACCCTGTGTTTAATCTTCACTATTTGTTCCTTTTATAATATTAATTCTAACAAGTATACCTAACAAAATAAATGTGCAATTTTATTACAAATTGGAATAAATAATATTTCTTCCTTCTCTTAAACCAAATTAAACAGAGCAAATCTGTTTACAGTAAATAACTGAACACCTTCCATTTGATTCTGCCAAGTTACATCAATCTTTCCCTTCTAATAATTTTCTTTTTTAAGACAGGGTCTCACTCTGTCACCCAGGCTGGAGGGCAGTGGTGCAATCATAGCACACTGCAGCCTCAATCTCCTGGGCTCAAACGGTCTTGCCACCTCAGCCTCCCAAGTAGCTCGGACCACAGGAATGAGCCACTATGCCAGGCTAACTTTTTAATTTTTATGGAGACAGGGTCTTGCCATGTTGCTCAGGCTGGTCTCAAACCCCTCCCGGGCTCAAATGATTCTCCCGCCTTGGCCTCCCAAAGTGCTGGGATTACCAGTGGGAACCACTGTGCCCCGCCTAAATACTCTTAATAAATACTCAACAAGTCACTCGTTTGTCTCGGTATATGCCCCTGCTTTCTCATTCCTTTCCTTTGGTTTTACTACTTTTTTTTTTTTTTTTTTTTTTTTTTTGAGACAGAGTCTTGCTCTTTCACTCTGGCTGGAGTGCACTGGTGTGATCTTAGCTCACTGCAACCTCTGCCTCCCGGGTTCAAGTGATTCTCGTGCCTCAGCCTCCTGAGTAGCTGGGATTACAGGTGCACGCCACCATGCCCGGCTAGTTTTTGTGTTTTTAGTAGAGACGGGGTTTCACCATGTTGCCCAGGCTGGTCTCGAACTCCAGGGCTCAAGTGATCCACCTGCTTTGGCCTCCCAAAGTGCTGGGATTACAGGCATGAGCCACTGCACCCGGCCACTGTTTTTACTACTCTTTCAACTTGACCTCTTCCCCAACTCTGTTGTCTCCTATCTACCTATTCTTCAAGGCTTAGGCCAAAGACATCCTCTTTTACGCATCCCTCTCAGATGCCAATCTCACCACCTCTTGCCTCATCTTGGTCCCTCTCAGCATTTTATCTGTCCACTCTCCTGGCAATCATCCTTTCCCAACAAAGGCAACATTATGTACATCACAGCTCTTTTCCACCAACAGGAATCTGATTCATTATTGCATCTACACAGTATTGTGAACATAGTAAGCATTCAACAAATTATTGATCTGTTAAGGGATAAAAAGATGACACTTTGTACCACAGTCAGACAGAGTCAGAGAAAATGAGAGAAGCCGAGTCCTTTTGCAAAGCTTGCAGATGCAGCCAGGGTGGCTAAGACACTGGGAAAGGAATATTGCAGCAGCAAGGTCTTTTCCATTCCCTTTATTATATTCTCCCCCTATAGAATTCAGAGAAAAAGGTCTAGAGAACTTACAACAGAGTGGTCTCAGACTGAGATATTCTAGCAATTCTGCTGGAAAACCTCTTTCTCTAAGACTTCCAAACCATTATCTCTAAGACTTCCAAACCACATTGCCATGTGACAACATATGGTTCATACAAATCAGATGTCAAGAAATTTGCTTAGTTTTTATGTCAGTTAGCATTTACTGAGCTGCTACACTAAGAAGTTCTGCCACACACTTAAAACATGTGTGTTAGTGTCTGAATCGTGAGTTGTAGCTCTCAGAATGGGGTGGGAGCCAGAGGTCTGGGGCCAGGGTAGCAGAACTATGAATGGAATTTGAGTTCTAGTTCCTCACGAATTATGAAGCCTTCGGAAATTCATTTGGGAAACTCATGAATCCAGTTTCATTCTGTTCAACTACAAAAGAGGAGTTACAATGCCTACCTCATATGATTATATCCAGAGATAATTGAGACAGCATAAATAAGAGGCTCTAGCCAGAGGATGATACATTATAGATGGGCTTTTAAAATTTTTCTCGTAAACTCAGATTCCTTAACGATCAAGTTGCAGGATGGGAGTGAGGAAGTGGGGGTAGTGACTGTGATAAACTGGAGACATTCTAAACTGCATTTAAAACGGAACAGCCACTATTCCATCTTAGCCAATTACTGCTATAGAGGAACACGGGCCCAGTGATGTTTTTATTTTTTTTTAAAGAGAAGTTGGAAAGTTCACATTAATGTGAATTCTGTTTTTTTGAACACTGACATGTAATTGAAATTTTTGAAAAACATGTGCACCAGGCCAGGCATGGTGGCTCACTCCTGTAATCCTAGCACTTTGGGAGGCCAAGGTAGGTGGATCACCTGAGGTCAGGAGTTTGAGACCAGCCTGGTCTATGTGGTGAAACCCTGTCTCTACTAAAAATACAAAAATTAGCTGGGTGTGGTTGCGTGCGCCTGTAGTTCCAGCTACTAGGGAGGCTAAGGCAGGAGAATGGCTTGAACCCGGGAGGCAGTGGTCGAAGTGAGCCAAGATCACACCATTGCATTCCAGCCTGGACAAGAGTGAGACTCTGTCTCAAAAACAAAAACGAAAACAAACAAAAAAAAACACAAACAAAATGTGCACCAAATGAAGCATCTGTTAGCCTAAAAGTGTAAGCCATCAGCTTGCAATCTATGCCTTAATGGCTAAGAGGGAAGGGAGAAATGACAAATATATTAATAGTTCCCCTGCTAGAAGCTCCAAAGACTTGGTGAGAGTGGAAGTTAATGCCTAGTTATGATTTTACCACTTAGTTCTTGTTTTTTCCTGTGCTGTGAAAAGGATAATAGATAAGATAGATTAGACGAACTAGATACTGCTGTTCAGAGACAATCCCAAACACAGAAAGCAGCAACTCTGCATACTGTTTAGCCTCCTGAGTTTAGAGTGTTGTATAATACAGAATTTGACTGGTTTGTCCCAGGTTCCTGGTAGAAAGCATCTAAACCTTGGAACTTCCCAAGTGACCAGGAGGGTGTTTGTTATTCATGGTGGGCCCTGGTAGTGTAAACTAATGAGCCAATTCATTGTGGGCCCCCAGGGAGCTCATGCTAATGAGATAACTCAGGATGAGGGGTGGGCCAAGCCAGAAAGACCAACCAAGTGATTACAGGAATGGGGCTTTGAGCCACTTAATATTAGCCCAACCTCAGGACAGAGGAGGGCTGAAGACTGAGTTCAATCATACGGCCAACCTTCAATCAATCATGCCTATATAATGAAATCTCAATAAAAATCTTTGGACATGAGAGTCTCAATGGAGCTTCCTGGTTAATTAACACATCGATGTGATGGGAGGGTGATGTGCCCTGATTCCAAAGGAAGAGTGCATGGAAGCTCTGTGTTTGGAATTCTTCTAGACTTCACCCTATTGTTTCCTCATTTGGCTGGCCCTGGTTTGTATAGTGTTAAGAGAAAAAATAAACTGTAAAGTATTTTAAAGAGGTTTATTCTAGCTAGGCATGTTGGTCCATGCCTTTAATGCCAACACTTTGGGAGGCCAAGGCAGGTGGATCACCTGAGGTCAGGGGTTAAAGACCAGCTTGGCCAACATGGTGAAATCCTGACTCTACTAAAAATACAAAAATTAGCCAGGCATGGTGGTGGCACCTGTAATCCCAGCTACTTGGGAGGCTGAGGCAGGAGAATCACTTGAACCCAGGAGGCAGTGAGCTGAGATCATACCACTGCACTCCAGCCTGGGCAACGAAAGTGAAACGTCATCTCATAAATAAACAAACAAACAAACAGACAGACAGATAAATAGACAGATAGATTCATTCTGGGCTGATTTGAGGGACCATGGCTCAGGGTATAGTCTCAAGACATCCTGAGAAAGTATACCCAAGGCAGTCAGGTTACAGTTTGGTTTTAAACATTTTAGGGAAATGGAAATTACAGATAAGGTATACAGGTAAGGTTCAGCCCAAAAAGGCAGGACATCTTGAAGTGAGGGGTTACAAGTCATAGGTGGGTTTTAGGGATTCTTTAGTTGACAATGGGTTGAGAGAGTAAAGCTATTGTCTAAAGACTTGAGGTTGGTAGAAAGGAATGCTTAGGTGAAGATAAGAGGATGGTGGAGGTCAAGGTTCTTGTTACATAGATAAAGCCCCATAGGTAGCAGGCCTCAGAGAGAATGAATGGTAAATGTCTGTTTTTAGAACTTAAAGGCATCAGACTCTCAGTTAATCTCTCCTAGATGCAGGAAAGGCCTAGAAAGGGAAGGCCCAGTTGTATTAATAGAGATTCTCTACAAACGCAAATTTCCCCCACAAAAGATGGCTTTGCAGGGCCATTTCAATAGGTTAGCACTGTGGCAGCCATCTGAAAATATGTCAAAGAAATATATTGTGGGGCTGTTTCCTGTCTGTGCTGCTGGGACTGGGAACCCATCTGGTGGTCCACACAGGGCAGTGACACAGAATTCTTTCATTGCCACTTTGCCAGCTGGGCTCGCCACTGGGCTTGCTTTCCCCACTCGGCCTGGCAGACTGCACTCAGCTAGCACTATCAGCCTGAATCCCATGTCCACCACAAGTGAGCAAGACATGGAGGGCAAGGGGTGTGTGAGCGAGTGAGTGCAGGGTCCATCCATGGTGCACGGCCAGGCACGCTGGCTGCTGTAGCAGGGCAGACAGCTTCAGACTCCAGGGCAGACAGGCATGAGCTCCGTACAAGGCTGTGGCTGGACCAGGCGTGCCTCAAGCAGCTTCTGCCTTGGGCACTAGCATCTAGATGTGGGGAATGCAGTGGTGCCCGAAAATTCAGTGATGCCAGCAAATGTGGAGCCCCAAGGGAGCAGAAGCATTGCTGCTCTTCACTCCTGTGGTCTGGCAGACAAGAGCGTGTCACTGCCTGCAGCTTGGTGAGCTGGCCAGGAACATGTTACAGCACTTTTCATACCCACCATTCGGCAGGTCCCAGGTTCTTGTCCCATGTCCAAGAAGAATGAGGTTATGTGGACAACTGAAGAGTGAGCAAGGTGGAGAAGAGTTTTACTGAGTGACAGAACAGCTCTCAGTGGAGAGGGACCTAAACTGGGTAACCCCTACCTGAAGGCAGGTAGTCCCAATGCGTGGCTGAGTCCAGGGTTTTTATGGGCTCAGAATGGGGGAGTAAGTGCTGATTAGTCCGTGGATGGGCCTAGAAAAGCACCATTTGATTGGTTAAAAGGCATCGAGGAAGTCCTCACTCTGGTCAGGGACTTTACCCAGAACTGGTAGCTTTGTTTTCAGGCTTTAATTTGTCTTTGGTTTGAAGGTTGGGTTTCACCGGGAACCTGCCCCTGTTTGCCTAGGAATTTGTCTACCTCCTGTCACTATCAGCAGCATGGGGAGGTGGCTCATAAAAGAATATATATATATACACATACACACACACATATATATAGTAGTGTGTGTATATATATATAGTGGAGTAAAATATTTTTATTTTCTTCAGGGTCTACTATCTGTCATGTGATACTATACTACAGTGAGGTTGGAAAGTAAGCCACATTATACTGGGTTAATTTAAAAAAAAACATTTAACAAGATGTTTATGGTTTGAGGGTGTGGCTGAACACTTGCCTTGCATGGGCTTAGGTCTTATTTATAATTTGGTATCTTACTGCCATAAAGAGTCATTTTATCAGTCATATGATCTCTATTTTAAACTTAATGCTAATCAGTTGTGCCTAAACTCCAAAAGGGAGGGCATATAATGAGGCGTGTTCAACCTTCCTTCCTATCATGGCTGGGAATTTAGTTTTTCAGGTGGCTCTGGGGTTCCCACGGCCAAAAGACGGTCTGCTCAGTTGACCGTGGGGTGAGGGAGGCCTAGGATTTTATTTTTGATTTATAATAGTTGATTTTTATAATTATTTTTTCATTTTTAAAAGTTTTCTTCCAGTGAATGGATCACAATAGTTTATAACTAAACTGTAATCATAAGTAGAACTGGCCCCTCCATATGTCAGAGGCATTTGAACCAGAGCAACTCCATCTTGAATAGGGTCTGGGTAAAATAAGGCTGAGACCTATGAGGCTGCATTCCCAGGAAGTTAAGGCATTCTTAGTCATGAGATGAAATAGAAAGTTGGCAGGAGACACAGGTCACAAAGACCTTGCTGATAAAACAGCAAGTGGTAAAGAAGCCAGACAAATCCCTCCAAGACCAAGATGATGATAAAAGTGATCTCTGGTCATCCTCACTGCTCATTATGTGCTAATTATAATGTATTAGCATACTAAAAGATACTCTCACCAGCAACATTACAGTTTACAAATCCCACGGCAACGGCAACGTCATGAAATTACCGTATATGGTATAAAAGGAGGAGGAACCCTCAGTTCCAGGAATTGCCCACCCCTTTCCCGGAAAACTCATGAACAATCCACCCCATGTTTAGCATATAATCAAGAATAACAATAAGAATAAGCAGCTGACTAGCCCATGCCTCTGCTCTGCCTATGGAGTAGCCATTTTTTATTCCTTTATTTTCTCTTTTTTTGAGATGGAGTCTTGCTATATCATCCAGGCTGGAATGCAATGGCACAATCTCAGCTCACTGCAACCTCCATGTCCCAGGTTCAAGTGATTCTCTTGTCTCAGCCTCCCAAGTAGCTGGGACTACAGGCATGCACCACCACACCTGGCTAATTTTTTGTATTTTTGGTGGAGACGGGATTTCACCAACTTGGCCAGGCTGGTCTTTAACCTCTGACCTCAATTGATCTGCACACGTTGGCCGCCCAAAGTGCTGGGATTATAGGCGTGAGCCACTGCGCCTGGCCTATTCCTTTACTTTCTTAATAAACCTGTTTTCGCTTTATTCTATGGACTCATCCTTAATTCTTTCTTGCCTGGGATCCAAGAACCCTTTCGGGGTCTGGATCAGGAGCCCTTTCCAGTAACACATATACATGGGTTTCACATCCTGCAAACACTTTGTTTCCTTTTCTTTTATCTTTTAGTTGTTGTTTTTTTTTTAGAGACAGGGTCTTGCTCTGTCATCTAGGCTGGGTTGCAGTGGCATGATCACAGCTCACTTAAGCCTCAAACTCCTGAGCTCAAGTGATCCTCCTGCATCAGCCTCCACAGTAACTGGGATTACAGGAAAGCACCACCATGCCTGGCTAATTTTTAAGTATTTTTTTTAGTGATAGGGTCTTGCTATGTTGTGCAAGCTGGCCTCAAACTCCTGACCTCAAGCAATCCTCTTTCCTCAGCCTCTCAAAGTGCTGAGATTACAAGCGTGAGCAAGTGTACCCAGCCAACTATATTTTTGATTTACTACTTGTTGGGAAAAAATCACTAGTAAGTGGACTTGTGCGGTTCAAATCCATGTTGTTCAAGGGTCAAATGTATAGTGCTTTGCTGAGTTCTGTGAGTTGTTCTAATTATAAAGCCCGAAGGGGGCTTGAGGGATCCCTCCAATTTATAGCCAGTTGGTCAGAAATGAAGATGGCCTGGGACCCCAACTTGCAACAGGCATCTGAAGTGAGGGCAGACTTGTTGGGAACTGTGCCTCTAACTTACGGGGTCTATGCTAACTTTGAGTGGTTAGTATCAGAATTGAAATATTGCAGTATATTCTAAGTCTCTAAGTTGAAGACTTACCGCTATTAACACATTTTGATAGATCTAAATTGTTGATGCCAGAAAGATTTTCAATCTCAAGAATAATCGAGAGCCAACAATTTAGCTTATAGTCTGAATTCAACAGCTTGTATCTCAGCCACAAGTGATAATGTTAGGAAAAGAAGTGCCAAATGTTACACTGAGAAGACAAAGTCAACTTGGAAATTATCTCTCTCTTAAAGCAAAATAAAAAACTGACATTTAGTCTCCCTTGAAAACTTCTTGTTATAAGTCTGCCAGCCAAGAAATACAACCAGTGAGGATTTGTCCTTCAGGTCCCAGAAAAATGTACTGTTACTTATTTTTGGTCAACTTTAAGTCCTTGTCCTACCCACCACCTGCATCAATTCTGTTCCCTTCAATTAATATCCCACCCAAGTTTCTACTCCTAATACTATCTGAGCTCTAATTATTTTAAGTCAAATAAAGTGCCTGGTCCTAATCAATGAGAACTCCTCCTTCTGTCACATTATTTCCTATCAGATTGTTATTTTCGCTGTCTTACTGAAAATCTTCAAATCTCCCATATTTGCCTCTTTCCTTATTCTACAAAGTCCTAAAACACATAGAGTTAACATCATGTTAAAACTTGATGTTGGCCGGGCATGGTGGCTCATGCCTATAATCTCAACACTTTGAGAGGCCAAGGCAGGAGGACAGCTTGAGCCCAGGAGTTTGAGTCCAGCCTGGGAAACACAGTGAGACCTTGTCTCTACAAAACAAAAAAACGCCAAAACAAAAAATTTGATGTTAACACCACAAAAAGTAAAAATAGAACCAGAAAATATCTGCCTTTGTTATACAAAGCAAAGTTTTCCTAAATCCCCTATATTATAGCTCTAGACAAAATTATTTAATATAGTTGGATTTATTGATTGACAGTGGTATTCCCATTCTCCAACAAGGTCTTTAGTATCTTTTCACCTATCTTAAGTTTATAATACCACTATCTTTGAAGCTGCTGCACCTTCTTTCCCAATTGCATTCTCCAATCTTACCCTTAGAGGTAACTACTATCCTTGTAGTAACTGTCAGCAGTCATTTTGAATTCCAGCAGAAGTTGTTAATTTTGATGAAGTCTAATTTATGACTTTTATGGATCATGTTTTTGGTGTTATGTCTAAGAATTCTTTGCCTAACCCCAAATCACAAACATTTTCTGTTTTCTTATTTTGTTCTGCAAAGCACATTGTTAAGAGAATGAAAAGCCAGAAACTGGGAGAAAATATTTGGGAGAGGTTTTATAGTTTTATGATCCATTTTGAGTCAATGTTCGTATGTGGTTCAAGGTCTCCTGCTCCCCTCAACACATACAGGTGTCTAACTGTCCCAACCCTATTTATTGAAAGAAATATATCCTTTCTTCGTTTAATCATCTTGGTTGAGAATCAATTGACCAAATATCTGTAGGTCTAGTTCTGGACTCTATATAATATTATATTATATTAACTGGGACCACAAACTGAATGCCTTTATCTGGTGGCTACATTGTGATCAGTGTGTTCCTTCATTGGCAGGAATTTAATAGGGTAATCAGCATAGAAAATGGGATTAAGAATTAAAAAAGATCAATTCTAGTAAAAGTCCCGTCAACAATGACCTTGTCAGGGCACACAACACTATACCTCAAAATATGGCACCTTGGCATACTGAGTATTTTAAGCTGAAAGAAACTGTGAAAAGCTTAGAAGCAGAAAAGTCTCTGACCTCTCTCTAGAAGATCCTCAAAGTGACAGGTGTCTTACCCTATATGCAAAGGAAAGGAATCTTACAGAGAAAAGCCAAGAAGAATCCAAGCAAACAGACCTTGCTTAGTTACCCGCAGTTTATTACCACAGGATCATATGTCCACTTTTGTCCAATCATACTTCTAAGTAACTGTCCATTCTTCATCAAACCTAGGCATAAAAAATATTTTTCCCTGAGTCTGTCTTCATTTTTGAAGGCTTCCATGTCATGTAAAACTCATTTTTGAGTTTTATATGACAAATTTGCAAGCTTTTCTCTTGTTAATCTGTCTTGTTATGAGGCATCAGTCATAAACTTTTTTTCCCCTTTAACTTAAAGTCATACAACTCCATGGGGGTTGGGGAAAATAATGTCTAACAACAAAAGACTGTTGAAGGTCAAGTAAGCAAACAGGAAAACACCTAGAATGAAATACACAAATAGAAGATCTGTTCCGATTTTTCATTTAGAAGACTAATTTTAAGTATTTATAAAGACCAAGTTCCATATTTTTTTCCACATCTGATATTGAAACTTGAACCGAGGATTTTTTTTTCCTTTTTTCTTTTTTTGAGATGGAATTTCGCTCTTGTCACCCAGGGTGGAGTGCAGTGGCACCATCTCAGCTCACTGCAACCTCCGCCTCCCGGGTTCAAGCGATTCTCCTGCCTCAGCCTCCCAAGTAGCTGGGATTATAGGCGTGAGCCACCATGCCTGGCCTGAACCTAGGATTTTAACAATAACAAATAGCCCATCAATCTATATAGCTTTAGGCCGGGCACGGTGGCTCAAGCCTGTAATCCCAGCATTTTGGGAGGCCGAGGCGGGCAGATCACATGAGGCCCAGGAGTTTGTGACCAACCTAGCCAATATGGTGAAACCCTGTCTCCACTAAAAATAGAAAAATTAGCCAGGCATGGTGGTGCACATCTGTAACCCCAGCTACTCAGGAGGCTGAGGCGCAAGAATTGCTAGAACCCAGGAGGTGGAGGTTGCAGTGAGCTGCAATCCCGCCTCTGCACTCTAGCCTGGGCGACAGAGCTAGACTGTGTCTCAAAAAAAAAAAAAAAAAAAAAAAAGAACTATATAGATTTGATCTTGCTTTAGGTTGGGCGCAGTAGCTAACGCCTGTAATCTCAGCACTTTGGGAGGCTGAGGTGGGCGGATCATAAGGTCAGGAGCTCAAGACCATCCTGGCTAACATGGTGAAACCCCATCTCTACTAAAAATACAAAAAATTAGCCGGGCATGGTGGTGGCCGCCTGTAGTCCCAGCTACTCGGGAGGCAGGAGAATGGCATGAACCTGGGAGGCGGAGCTTGCAGTGAGACGAGATCGCACCACTACATTCCAGCCTGGGCGACAGAGCGAGACCCTGTCTCAAAAAAAAAAAAAAATTTGATCTTGCTTTGCATCCCTGATCAATCATTACAGAAGTGAAGCAGCTGTAGTCAAAATTTCCCCTCACTGTTCCCTGAGAGTTTAGGCATTTTCATTATCACTTTCATGCAGACATTTTGCCCTCTTTTCCTCCCTCAACCTAAGTATAGGTATCTGAATGCTAAACAAAGATCATTTTAAGAGCTGGAGCACAGTAGTGGGGGGGGGGGGGGGGGGAAGTGGAGTAGGGAGTATCTGTGGGTCATTTTAAGAAATAACTGTAAGATTAGAAATGACAAATAATTCAAGAATCCAGTTGTCCTCTCTCCAATTTTATCTTTCAGAAGAAATAAGGACAAGTACCCTTAGTCAATTCAAATTAAACCCCAGTAATGCCAGTTTCACTGCCTAAAAATAGCCAGATTGAGTGGGAAATTCTAATGTACCTCTGGGGTGCTAAGCTGAAAGACCCAATTTCTACACCTGGGTCTGTCTCACACTCCTTCCATTGTGATTAGCTATTTCACATTCTTATTTCTTTTTCTCTTATTTTTCTTTCATAGCTTTCAAAATTCTAATTTAATTAAACCACATAACAGAATTCAAATCATTACAAAGAGGTTTCCAGTTAATTTCCTCCTAAATTACATTGAAATATCTACATTAATTTTTGCTTTGAGGTATGTATAATCTATCAAAAGTTTCACCCTGAAGACTTTTACTAAAAACAAACGAACAATTACAATAAACATCATACCTTCACGATCTAAATGGTACTATTTCTGATAAAGCATTTGAAATGAAAGCAACAACTAAATTCCAAGTTACCTTTAAAGTAAGTATATATAAGGTCCAGGTGTGGTGACACATGCCTGTAATCCCATCAGTTTGGGAGGCTGAGGCAGGGGGATGGCTTGAGCCTAGGAGTTTGAGACAATACTGGGCAACATATGAGACTGTGTCTCTACGCACACACACAAAAAGTAGTCAGGTGTGGTGGTGCACGGCTGTTGTTTCAGCTACTCAGGAGGCTGAGATGGGAGAATCGCTTGAGCCCAGGAGGTCATACCACTGCTCTTTAGCCTGGGTAACAGAGCAAGACCCTATCTCAAAAAAAAAAAAAAAAAAAAGTATGTATAAAATGTAACTATTGTACTTTACTGAGTCATGGTGGCCTGAAGTTATAAATAGTTTTGTTCATATGTTCTGAATCTATCTCTGCATGCTATTGATAGAATTTCAAGTTTCATCGCCCACTTACCCAGGAAAATATATCATATATATGTTTTTGAGACAGGGTCTTGCTCTGTCACCCAGGCTGGAGTGTAGTGGCACAATCTTGGCTCACCACAGCCTCAACCTCCCGGGCTCAAGCCATCCTCCTGCCTCAGCACCTGTAATCCCACAAGTAGATGGGATTACAGGTGCTTGCCAACATGCCCAGCTAATTTTTGTATTTTTTAGTAGAGATGGGGTTTTGCCATGTTGCCCAGGCTGCTCTGGAACTCCTGGATTCAAGCAATCTGTCTGCTTCGGCCACCAAAAATGCTGGAATTACAGGCATGAGCTACTGTATCTGGTGCAGCATATATTTTTATGATGACAAATATTGACACAAAAAGGCTGTGTTCCTTTGACTTAGATATTTGCTTTCCTTTGACTTATATATTTGCATCCATCCACGCAGAATAACTTTAATAATACTATCTGAATTAAAGTAGATGGAGACATTAGTTTCTAAGAACATGGTACGCAAATATTCTTTAAAAAAACTTTAAAAAACATTTAGAAAGGTTAAATAAATACATCTTTTTAAATAAATGGCTAAGCTCACAAAAAAAAGCAAGAGGGCCAAGAACAAAGAGGGAGTTGAAAATCAATGGATTTTACCGATTACACAAGACAGAAGACAATGCCTGAGGGCTATACAAGCCAGAGAGGGAACTGAGACTTCTGTATGAAACCGTAACCTTCAGAGAGCTTTCTCCTCAGCAAAAGAATGAACAAGTCAAAAATCTACTTAGAAGATAACAAAGAGATCACATGAGCTCTCAATCAAAAATTATAAAACACAGGAATAAGAAAGCTACTATGGGCTGGGCATGGTGGCACACTCCTGTAATTCCAGCACTTTGGGAGGCCAAGATGGGTGGATCCCTTGAGGTCAGGCATTCGAGACCAGCCTGGCCAAAATGGTGAAAACCCGTCTCTACTAAAAATACAAAAATTGGCCAGGTGTTGTGGCACACACCTGTAATCCCAGCTACTTGGGAAGCTGAAGCAGGAGAATCGCTTGAACCCAGGAGGCGGAGGTTGCTGTAAGCTGAGATCATGCCATAGCACTACAGCCTGGCAAGAGTGAAACTCCGTCTCAAAATAAATAAAATGTTAAAAAATAAAAATAAAAAAGCTACTATGTGTGATAATAAACAGAAACAAATAACAGCATTTAGACCTGTAAGAACTTCACAAAATGGAATCAGATACAGAATAAAAATTATTTCATTCTATTTTATTTTTTGAGACAGGGTTTCACTCTGTCACTCAGGTTGGCATACAGTGGTATGACAGTGATGTGATCACCACTCACTTCAGCCTCAACCTCCCAGGTTAAAATGATCCTCCTACCTCAGCCTCCTGAGGAGCTAAGACTATAGGCGTATGCCACCATGCCTGGCTAATTTATATATATATATTAGAGACAGTGTCACTATGTTGCCTAGTCTGGAAGAATATATTATTTTAAATGACCAGATATGAAAAAAAGCCAAATAGAATTTCTTGAAATGAAAATATAATCACTAAATTGAAGTCTCTAATCTCAAAGAAAAATGCTAAAAATGCCCACACTGTTGTTTATACAAAAGAGTTTAATTTCTGCATAGAAAATTCTAGAAACATGCAGGTCAAAAGTACCCAAAAGTAATTAATTAATGTAGCAACACTACTCTAAGAAATACAGTCCCATGCTCTGGAATTTGTATTTTGACTACACCATAAGAAAAGCTGGCCGGGCGCGGTGGCTCAAGCCTGTAATCCCAGCACTTTGGGAGGCCGAGACGGGCGGATCACGAGGTCAGGAGATCGAGACCATCCTGGCTAACACAGTGAAACCCCGTCTCTACTAAAAAAAATACAAAAAAACTAGCCGGGCGAGGGTGGCGGGCGCCTGTAGTCCCAGCTACTGGGGAGGCTGAGGCAGGAGAATGGCGTGAACCCGGGAGGCGGAGCTTGCAGTGAGCTGAGATCCGGCCACTGCACTCCAGGCTGGGCGACAGAGCGAGACTCCATCTCAAAAAAAAAAAAAAAAAAAAAGAAAAGCTGTCTTGTTCACTCTTTCACTCATTTAAGAAATATTAGGCCGGGTGCAGTGGCTCATGCCTGTAATCCCAGCACTTTGGGAGGCCGAGGCGGGTGGATCATGAGGTCAGGAAATCAAGACCATCCTGGCTAACACGGTGAAACTGTGTCTCTACTAAAAATACAAAAAATTAGCTGGGCGTGGTGGCACACACCTGTAGTCCCAGCTACTCAGGAGTCTGAGGCAGGAGAATCACTTGAACCCGGGAGATGGAGGCTGCAGTGAGCCGAGACTGCGCCACTGCACTCCAGCCTGGGCAACACAGTGAGACTCCATCTAAATAAAATAAAATAAATACATAAATAAATATTGAGCACCTCCTATGTGTTAGACATCAATAAAATTAAGAAATATTTATCATCTATCAGTACTAAATTGAGAGGTGATACTTACTTTATAGTTATAAAGAAGAATTTGATTTTTATGTCGAGGTTCAAACAGATTAAACGACTAAGAAATTTGCCAAGATTGTGGAGATTTCTATTTCTATGCTTAGAAAAAAAAGTATGACTGGAAATCAGAATATTTATGTAGCCAATAAACTATGTCTCAATTTCTCATCTATTAAATGCTGACATTGCTTGCTATATTTACTTCATAGAGAAATTGTAAGGAAAACACAAAAACAGTTGTGAATAGGCTTTAAATGTGCTACAGAGATACAAGGTATTAGCCAAATAATGTTTTAAAAAGGAAAACAAAAAGCCAACACATTTATTTGATTTGTCCTGTACATGCTGATCTAGGAATATTATGTTTTAAAAGAAAATCTTAAACGAAAGGACAGTGTATTAGTCCATTCTCACACTGCTATAAAGATACTACATGAGACTGGGTAGTTTATTTAAAAAAGAGGCTTAATTGACTCACGGTTCCACATAGCTGGGGAGGCCTCAGGAAACTTACAATCATGGCAGAAGGGGAAGAGGCCCGTCTTACTCGGCGGCAGGCAAGACAGAGCACAAGCAGGGAAAACTGCCTTATAAAACCATCAGATCTCGTGAGAACTCTCTCATTATCATGAGAACGGCAAGGGGAAATCACAACCACGATCCAATCACCTCCACTGGGTCTCTCCCTCCACATGTGGGGATTATGGACATTATCATTCAAGATGAGATTTGGCTGAGGGCACAGCCAAACCACACCAGACAGCATTGAGACAATTTTCCATAGGGCTCTCACATTTCTGCAAATTTTGTGAGCAGAAGCACAGACTGCCTTTCTTCCAATCTATGTTTTCAATAATGTTAGTAGAGTGAGCAGCCTTGGAAGACAGAGCAAGTGTCACCCTCCAGAGCAGAGGTCAGGTGTACTTACTGTCTACTATAATAACATCCCTGACCAGGAGTCAGGATTCCTGTCCAATAAGGTACCCAACTGCATGTGCAGGTATCACCTGGACCTTTATGCACCACTTTGGTAGAACTGGGGCTCAGGCAAAAGGCACAAATGCTGATGTTCCGGCTACTGCCACTACTGTGGGTTATAAAGTCTTGCAGAGCTGACCCAGGAATCTTGTAACTTCTGCCAACATCCATAAAACCATGGAAAACTAACTTGTTAGCTTGAAAGTAGGGTACACACTCAGATGCTTCACAGTTCTTGAGATAAGAACCATAGCAATTCATCTTTATCTTTAGCATAACATATTAAGTAAATGGGAACATATTGTTTCAAGCTTAAGAACTCTTTAACAACCCAATGAGGTCATCACAGTAAACAGTTTATTCAAATATCTGTATTCTATTGCTCCAAGATAGTCTTCGGTGGCCTTCCAGCTCAATATTACTATCTACCAGGCCACTTCAGCAGAGCCAACCCAATAGTCATTATTTCCTCACAGAAATATTTACAACTCATTTATTGCAGCACTACTCACAACAGCAAAGATATGGAATCAACCTAAGTGTCCATAAGCAGATAAAGAAAATGTGGTATATATACACGATGGAATACTATTAGGTCATAAAAAAGAACATTATGTCATATGCAGTAACATGGATGGAACTAGAGGTCATTATGTTAAGTGAAATAAGCCAGGCACAGGAAGACAAATACTGCACGCTCTTACTCACATGTGGAAGCTTAAAAAGCTGATCTCATAAAGGTAGAGAGTATAATGATAGATACTAGAGGTTAGGAAGGATGGGTATGTGGGAGGGAGAGGAGATGAAGAGAGGTTGGTTATTAGGTACAAACATACAGATAAAAAGTATAAGCTCTCTCCTTGGACAACAGAGTGACCACAGTTAACAACAATATATTGTATATTTCATAGTAATTAAAACAGAGGACTTGTTCCCAACACACAGAAATGATAATACTCATAGTGATGGACACCTCAAATATCTACTTGATCTTTATACATTCTATGCTTGTAACAAAGTATCACATGTACTCCATGAATATGTAAAATATTACACACCCCAAAGTATATATATTTAGGACTTAAATTCCTCATTCCTGGCTTTCCTTCACTCCTTTTGAAGGAAATGTTTTTATAATGTTAGATGCAACTTAGTATTTGAAACATCATTTTGCGTCCATAGAATGAATATAAGTTGTAAGAACAGGAAAAAAACCAGCACAACGTAAAGCAAAAATCAAAATGTAAAGAACCATGTATATTTGAAAACTTTGTCAGTTCTAAACCATTTTAGTATCTAGACATTTTTCCTCATAAACACATGCCAACAGACACAAAAAGATCTAGAGGAGATCTATATAAATGCATGCTTGCTAGTGGAAAAACAACCCAAAGTGCAGAACTCAATTAGAGTAAATTTATTACCCAGGGATGGTTCAGGTGTGATGTGTTAATAGTTTGTCATTACTCAACAACAGCTGGTTAAACAGGTGTGCCTTTGTGGCTTGTTGCTCTGTGTCTTATAAATTGAGTACAGTTGGTAGGCAATGTATTATTTTACTACTAGTTGATGATGACACAATATTACAAGTAGCAGATGTGTTACTAGCAGCACCCTGCCAGGACAATGTTTAAAGACCTTAACAAATCTCATAAATTCACAAGCTCCCTAGGACCAAAATAATCCAAAAACAAACTGCAATATACCTCTGTTAACCTTTGATGAGAATCAAGTAATTTTCTAAAAACTGAGTTAATTATATAGAGATACATGTTACTGATATTAACAGTATCCAAATATGTGTGTGTGTACATACATATATCTTGGAAATATAAGACTATAAGCACCTAGCACATTGTTCTATTTTCAACAAGTAGCCTCTGTTTTCCATTAAGTACTGCTTTATATTTTTCATTGAGTTTTTGTTCTAACTCAAATTCTATCGGTTCAAAAGGATGTTTCAAATACTAATGTAAGCTGCATCTAACTTTTATTTTTTTTTGGCCTTCCTGTACTAATAAAGACTTCAGCTTCTAACATAGGGTCTCATTCTGTCACCAAGGCTGGAGTGCAGTAGTGAGATCACAGCTCACTGAAGCCTCAACTTCCTAGGCTCAAGTGATCCTCCCACCTCAGGCTCCCTAGTAGCTGAGACCACAAGTGTGCACCACCACACCCTGCTAATATTTTCTTTTTTATTTTTTTGAGATGGAGTCTTGCTGTGTTGCCAGGCTGGAGTGCATGACGCGATCTCGGCTCACTGCAATCTCTGCCTCCTGGGTTCAAGCGATTCTCCTGCTTCAGACTCCTGAGTAGCTGGGATTACAGGCGCCTGCCAGCGCACCCAGCTAATTTTTGTATTTTTAGTAGAGACGGGTTTTCACCATGTTAGCCAGGCTGGTCTCGATCTCCTGATCTCATTATCTGCCCACCTCGGCCTCCCAAAGTGCTGGGATTACAGGCGTGAGCCACCATGCCTGGCCACTCTACTAATATTTAAAGTTTGTTTTTTCTTTTGGTAGAGACAGGGTCTCCCTATGTTGCCCAGGCTGGTCACGATCTCCTGGACTCAAGCAATCCTCCTGCCTTGATCTCCCAAAGTACTAAGATGACAGGTGTGAGCTGCTGTGTCTGGCCTAACATCTGACATTTTATAAAAAGCACTTCCTATAATACTACTACTGTGGAAAGCTATATGGAGATACTGATAAATCTTAAGACATAAATGAACAGAGATAGTTGTTCCTTTTTATTTTCTTACTAGCAAGTAATGGATTAATTGGTTTTATTTTTTCACTCTTGTCTCAGGGTTTTTACAGGATAACAATTTGTAATAAGTTATTTATTAGGCACAAACCACTGGTCACGAACTGTAGGTACATTTTAAAAAATCTTCAGTATCTAGGTCAGGCATGGTGGCTCATACTTGTAATCCCAGCACTTTGTGAGGCCAAGCTGGGTGGATCACCTGAGGTCAGGAGTTCGAGACCAGCCTGACCAACATGTGAAACCCCGTCTCTACCAAAAATACAAAAAATTAGCCAGGTGTGGAGGCAAGAACCTGTAATCCCAGCTACTCGGGAGGCTGAGGCAGGAGAATCGCTTGAACCTGGGAGGGGGAGGTTGCAGTGAGCTGAGATCGTGCCATTGCACTCCAGCCTGGGCAACAAAAGCGAAACTCCATCTCAAAAAAAAAAAAAAAAAAATCCTCAGTATCCTCAGGAGTTACAATTGGCATCTTATAGATGAGAAAATCAAGGTTAGAAAGAGCTAATGTCATTTGTCCAGATCATACAGCTACAAGCAGTAGGACCAGGACTCAAATCCAGGTCAGTTTGACTCCAAAATCCTTGCTCATTTCACTAGAGCCAGCTATTTAATTTTTATTTTTTATTTTTTTGTTTCTGTTTTTGTTTTTTGCTGTAACTGTCTATTCACTAATTTCACTCCTTCCCTTCCTTGGGTGAAACTGAAATTTATGTAGCCATAGTTCCAACTGCATTGAAGGAGCTAAATTTAGTATTAATACATTGACAAACTAAGTTGATACAGGTTACTGTAGATACTTTAAAAAGACACAATAAAGTCAAGGATCATAGAAGATGTGACCTCAGTTTTTCCTGGAATACTTTCTGTTCTTCTTCTTTGCCTATTGATTTTTACATTTGCAGGATTGAACTCAGGATGTCAGCCTTCCATGACATCCCCAATCTGGGTTAGATGCCCTCCTGTGATGCTTTAGCATCAAAGATATTTGTTTCTTAAGTTTTTAAAGGAAAAAGTTAATGCTGAAATCAGAGGAATCTGGTTAATGCAAGAGTTGAGACTACAGTTTCGGTCTCTTGACACACTCAGATTTCCCCTGTTAATCATGTTGCTTTTTTATGTCCAGTTTTTAGTAATGGATATAGAATATCAATGACAGCTATGTCCCTGGTGTCTAGAATCCCAAGGAGAAGAACTCTAAGGCATTGTTTGAAGTCGTCTTTCTCCATTCCCTTTTCCAAGAACAGGTGTAGGTGGCTTTTTTTTCTTTTAACATTAAAGGAAAATGTTCTACTTTCACTAATGATGGAGTACCTTATATTTACCCTATCATTCCACAAATGAGAATTACAAAAACTGGACAAAACAAAACAAGAACAAAAACTATCTGAAGGCACTGAAAAACAACAGCAGACACAAATTGCTGCAGAGGTGACACCTAGAAATGGCATCAGCTGGGAGAGTTAACTGACCTCCCCCCCGCTTTAAAAAATTTTAAACAGCTTTTTGCCAATGGCAGGCTTCAGTGAGTGCTGGGTCAGGTAGTACTATCTGCAGTCTTACTGGCTTGAGGAAACAAGAGTGCAGCATTTAAGACACTATATCAGCCAGAAATGGAAAGGAAATCCTCTGAAGAAAGACAACCACACATGCTGGGCATGGTAGCTCACGCTTGTAGTCCTAGCACTTTGGGAAGCTGAGGCAGGCGGATTACGAGGTCAGGAGTTTGAGACTAGCCTGGCCAACACAGTGAAACCCCATCTCTACTAAAACTACAAAAATTAGCTGGGTGTGGTGGCAGGTGCCTGTAATCACAGCTACTCGGGAGGCTGAGGCAGGAGAATTGCTTAAACCTGGGCGGCGGAAGTTGCAGTGAGCCAAGATTGCACCACTGCACTCCAGCCTGGGCAATACAGCTAGACTCCGTCTCACAAAAAAAAAAAAAAGAAAGAAAGCCAGCCACACATAAACCCACACTCTGCATATAAACTCTACTGAGATTTCTGGCTGACAAGTAAACTCTGAATGTACAGGACAGATTCTAAGAAGCCCAGATAAAGTTAAAATATCTGAACAGAAGTTTCAGCAGGTACCCACTGCAGGCAAGAGAGAAGTTGGAGTTAAGACTCAGTCAAATTAACTGCCTGCAAACACAAAAAAAATCAACATTTCTCAGAAAATCATAATAGAATCCATAATATCTACAATGCAGCATTCCCAATGTCCAGTATACAATACAAAATTATTAGCTATATAAATAAACAGGAAAATATGACACTCAAAAGAAACAGTTGGAGACCAAACTTGAAATTACCTAGGTGTCAGAATTAGCAGAGAAGGCTACAGTGATAACTATGATTAAGGATGTAAAGAAAAAAGATGTTTGAAAATTAACACACAGGTAGGAAATCTCAAAAGAGAAATAAAAACTATAACCAAAACAATATTCTAAAACTAAAAAATATATTTGAGGTAAAAAAGAAAAAATTCCCTAAAAGGTGAAAACAGCAATGATGGAAGGGTCAGTGAACTAAAAGATAAATGGAAAGAAATTATCCAGTTTGAAAAGAGAGAACAAAAGATTGGGGGAAAAAAACAGGGCCTGAGAAACATGTGGGATGCAATATTAAAAAATTTAACATCTGGCCGGGCGCGGTGGCTCAAGCCTGTAATCCCAGCACTTTGGGAGGCCGAGACGGGCGGATCACGAGGTCAGGAGATCGAGACCATCCTGGCTAACACGGTGAAACCCCGTCTCTACTAAAAATACAAAAAACTAGCCGGGCGAGGTGGCGGGCGCCTGTAGTCCCAGCTACTCCGGAGGCTGAGGCAGGAGAATGGCGTAAACCCGGGAGGTGGAGCTTGCAGTGAGCTGAGATCCGGCCACTGCAGTCCAGCCCGGGCTACAGAGCAAGACTCCGTCTCAAAAAAAAAAAAAAAAAAAAAAAAAAAAAAAAAAAAAATTTAACATCTGCATATTGGACTCTCATAAGAAAAAGAAAGGGAAGAGCAAAAAACTGTCTTTTGCTGAAGACAAACAACAAAACTGTTGCTTGGCTGAAACTCCATATTCATGAAAAATATCCATCAAGAATAAAGATGAAATAGAGATTTTCAGATAAGCGAAAACGAAGCCAACCCCCTGCCCAACATACCTGCACGACAAGAAATGCTAAGGGAAATTCTTCAAACTAATGGGAGACAAAACTAGATGGCGAAACAGATCTTCAGAAAGAAATGAAGATCAGTGGAACTGATAAATATGTGGTTAAATATATAAGACCATGTTTCATTCTCTCCTCATCTACTGGAAATACATGACTACTTAAAGTAAAAGTTATAATACTGAAATACAGGGTTATTACATTAAGAGAAAAAACCATGACAACTACTGCATAAAAGAAGAGTCATAAACAGAATTCTGTGGTTGTATAATTCTTGAAGTTTAAATTAAATGGTATTGTTTTATTTATTTATTTTTGGAGACAGGATCTCATTCTGTCACCCAGGCTAGGATGCAGTGGTATGATCTCAGCTCACTGCAGCCTCAACCTCTCAGGCTCAAGGGATCCTCCCACCTCAGCCACCTAAGTAGCTGGGACTACAGGTGTGTGCCACCACAACCAGCTAAAGTTTCTGTATTTTTCATAGAGGCAGGGTTTCACCATGTTGCCTAAGCTGGTCTGGAACTCCTGAGCTCAGGCAATCCACCCACCTCAGCCCCCCAAAGTATTGGGATTACAGGCATGAGCTACCACCCCAGGCAAAAGGGTATTGTTTTAATTCTAAGTATACTGTGAGACGTTAAGAATGCATATTGTATATAGTCCCAGCTACTCGGGAGGCTGAGGAAGAAGAATGGTGTGAACCCGGGAGGCGGAGCTTGCAGTGAGCCTAGATTGCCCCACTGCACTCCAGCATGGATGACAGAGCAAGACTCCATCTCCAAAAAAAAAAAAAAAAAGAATGTATATTGTAATCTCTAGTGCAATCCTAAAGAAAGATGTAGCTGTAGCTAAAAACCCGAGAGAAATTAAAATGGAATTCCCCCCCCCAAAAAAAATTCATTAAGCTGTAAGAAGTAAAAAAAAAAAAAAAAAAAAAGGATAAACAAGAATAAAAACAGAAAGCAAAACAGTAGACCTAAATCCAACCATGTCAACATACTAAACATAAATGGAGAAAGCACTTTAAAAGCAACACTGAATTATCTACAATAGATGCACCTCAAATACAAAGACAAGTCAGAAACCGGTTGGAAAAAGACATTTGATGAAAACGTAAGTATAAAAAGGCTAGCTTGCGTCTATAGTCCTAGCTACTCAGGTGGCTGAGGCAGGAAGCTCTCTTGAGCCCAGGAGTTCAAGGCTGTAGTGGGTTATAATTACACCTGTGAATAGCCACTGCACTCCAGCCAGGCAACTTAGTTCCTTTAAAAAAGCTTCTTATGGCATAATGTTTCAGGGGGAAAAAAATGGGGAGAGACTATATTATTTTCAGATTTATACTCCAAGATAGAGTATTACCAGAAATAAAGACTGATATTTCTAATGATAAAACAGGACAGGCATAGTGGCTCATGCCTGTAAACCCAGCACCTTGGGAGGCCAAGGCGGGAGGATCGCTTGAGTCCAGGAGGTGGAGACCAGCCTGGACAACACGATGAGACAAAAAAAAAAAAAAAAAAAAAATTTTTTTTAATTAGCCGGGTGCCGTGGCTTGCACCTGTGGTCCCAGCTACTAGGGAGGCTGAGGTGAGAGGATCACCTTAGCCTACGAGGTAGAGGCTGCAGTGAGTCGTGATCACACTACTGCACTCCTATTTAGATGACAGAGTAAAACCCTGTCTCCAAATAAAACAGATAATTTATCAGAAAAATATAATCATAAATGTAGATATGTCTGATATAAAGCTTCAATCTTTAAGAAGAAAATTTGTGGCCAGGTGCAGTGGCTCATGCCTGTAATCCCAGCACTCTGGGGAGGCTGAGGCGGGTGGATCACAAGGTCAGGAGTTCGAGACCAGACTGACCAACATGGAGAAAACCCGTCTCTACTAAAAATACAGAATTAGCTGGGCATGGTGGCACAGTAATCCCAGCTACTCAGGAGGCTGAGGCAGGAGAATCTCTTTAACCCAGGAGGCAGAGGTTGAGGTGAACTGAGATTGTGCCATTGCACTCCAGCCTGGACAAAAAGAGGGAAACTCTGTCTCAAAAAAAAAAAAGAAAAGAAAACTTGTTGTTATTTAATACCCCCTCCTTTTTTTTGAGACAGGGTTTTGCTCTGTCACCTAGGCTGAGTGTAGTGGCATGATAATGGCTCACTGCAGCCTTGACCCCCCAGGTCCAAGCAATCCTCCTACCCCAGCCTCTCAAGTAGCTGGGACCACAGGAGTGCACCATCATGCCTGGCTATGTTGCCCAGGCTGGTCTCCAACTCCTGGGCTCAAGCAATCCCACCTCAGCCTCCCAGTGCTGGGATTACAGGTATAAGCCACCATGCCTGGTCTTAAGAAGAAAATTTGAAGGCTGAAGTGAAAGGACTGTGTGAGTGCAGGAGTTTGAGACTAGCCTAGGCAACACAGTGAGACTCTTGTCTCAAAACAGAACAAAAAGAAGAAAATTTGAGAGAATTAAAGGCAGAAACAGATTTTAAAAAAATCTCTATGATTGTGAACTAACATCCTTCTCATAGTAACTGAAATAATAAATAGATGAAAAAAGAATCAGTATGGACATAGATCATGTGAACAGCACTATTAACCAACTTAATCTAATTGACATTTGTAAAATACTACACTAACAACTCCACAAAATTGTTCTTTTCAAGTGTGCATGGTCTGTTCACCAATACAGATCAAATGCTAAGTCAGAAGGTAAGTCTCAATAAATCTCAAAAGATGTATTGTAAACTTACATAGAGTATGTTCTCTGAGCATAATGAAATTAAATCAGAAAGCATCAGTAAGATACCTAGAAGAGCCCCAAGTATTTGGAAATTTAACATAATAGTTTAAAATAAACCATGCTCGAATGCCACATGCAGTGTTTGGAAAAAAAATAAAAATAAAAACAAAATACACCATGGGTCAAGAAGAAACCACGAAGTTAATTAGAAAATATTTTGGACTGTGGTGGCTCAAACCTGTAATCCCAGCACTTTGGGAGGCCAAGGTGGGAGGATTGCTTGAGCCTTGGCATTTGAGACCAGTCTGGGCAACACAGGGGGACCCTGCCTCTACAGAAAAACAAACAATTAGCCAGGTATGGTGGTGCATACTTGTAATCCCAGTTACTCGGGAGGCTGAAGCAGGAGGATAGCTCAAACCCAGGAATTTGAGGCTGCAGTGAGCTATGATCATGCCATTGCACTCTAGCCTGGGTAACAGAGTAAGACTCTATCTCTAAGAAAACTTAAAAATAAATAAATTATTTTGAACTGAATGATGAAATCCAACACATGAAAATGTGCTAAATTTTAAAGCAGTGCTCAAAGAGAAAAGCTTTAAACAAAATTCTTCATAAGGCCAGGCGCGGTGGCTCAAGCCTGTAATCCCAGCACTTTGGGAGGCTGAGACGGGCGGATCACGAGGTCAGGAGATCAAGACCATCCTGGCTAACACGGTGAAACCCCGTCTGTACTAAGAAATACAAAAAAACTAGCCAGGCGAGGTGGGGGGCGCCTGTAGTCCCAGCTACTTGGGAGGCTGAGGCAGGAGAATGGCGTAAACCCAGGACACAGAGCTTGCAGTGAGCTGAGATCCAGCCACTGAACTCCAGCGTGGGCGACACAGTGAGACTCCATCTCAATAAATAAATAAATAAATAAATAAAATTCTTCATAAACACACAATCTTAACATTAGCAAATCAAATCCATTAATATATCAAAAATATTACAAATCTTGAGCTAATAGGGTTTATCCCAGGAATGCAAGGTAGTTTAGTAACATCACACATACACACATATATAGGCACATATATATGGATATTACATTATCATTTTTGGCTATGAGATCATATATATAATCCAGGTCAGTGGTCCCCAACTGTTTTGGCACCAGGGATTGATTTAAGGATGATTCAAGTGCATTACATTTTTTGTGTACTTTATTTCTATTATTATCACATTGTAATATGTAATGAAATAGTTATATAACTCACCATAATGTAGAATCAGTGGGAGCCCTGAGCTTGTTTTCCTGCAACTAGATGGTCCCATTTAGTTGCAGGATTGGGGGTGATGGGAGACAGTGACACTTGAAGTGTGTTGCTTATGTCCAGTCTACTCTGTAACAACCTCGTTTTGGTTGCTGTCACTGCAGAAAACGCTGCTTCACAAAGAATGTGGGAAACAGAAGCAGGCTTTTGAGTGCATTTGTGGCAATCTCAGAATATTCTGCCTTGACTTTAACCCAGAATGTATGGAGATTTGAAGTTGTCTCAAACATACTTTCAAGGCCTCTGTCATTTGCAATCTCAAGCAGTTAATCCTCTTCTAGCATGGACAAAGTCAATTCACCTGGCTTATTCACAAATGGGTGGTGGATCCATTCCTTCCCAATTCAGGGGTCTTTTGTGGTTGGGAAGTAATGCTCAAACTCTTTTGAAAGCTGAGATTGGTGATCATGCACCAGCTGGGAGAAAGAAGGCCTTGGCTCAATCTCTCTCAAAATCTCTGCAAATGTTTGAAACATGTCAGAAATCCTAATGTTCACTCATCGCCCCCATAATTCCAGTTTGGCTTTGAATGCAACCACTTTATCTGCCGATTTAAACACTGTCATCATTCTCCTCTGAAGTGACAGATTGAGTTCGTTGAGCAGGTTGAAATGTCACACAAGCAAGTTTTGCCACCCATTCTGTGTCACTGAGATGTGCTGCCATTGGTGACTGTTTTTCTAAAAGAAATGTCTGGAGTGGCTCTCGTAACTCAAAAACTCTGGCCAGTGAGGGACATTTATAAAGCCACTTCACTTCTATGCACAAGAGAAGATGTGTGTGCTCTGCATCTATCTCCTCACAGAGCTATGTGAACATGTAGAGGCATGTATTTAAATGTGGATGCTAGTTTTAATCACATCCTGCAAAATGTTAAGTTCAGGTGACATTTTTCAGCTAGCTAGCCTTTCTCTATGGATGACACAGTACATAGACTCACATTCGGAAGCAAACTCTTTGACCCAAGTAGTGAAACCAGAAAGCTGTCCAGTCATGGCAGCCACTCTGTCTGTGCATATGCTGACACAAAATGACCAATTCCGTTTTCCTGATATGTAATCATTCAAAGACTTGAATAGTTCTGCAGCTATGGTGTTGGTTAGCAACAAAAGTGCACATAACATATCCTCATGCACATCCTCCTGAAAAATATAGTGCACAAAAACAAGCATTGTTGCCTTGTCAACACCAGTAGACTTGTCAACCTGGATTGCATGCCACAGTGACTCATTAATGCTCTCTAACAATTGTGTCTCAATATCCTCTAATCAATTCAACTACTTATGGTGCTAGCTGAGAGGTACACGTGCCAACTTCTGAACTGTGCCCTCTCCTGAAGGTTCAAAACAAATGTCCTTAGGATCAACTCTTTACCAATAGTAAAGGGCTTCTTAGCTTTAGCAATGCGGTTAGCTACTAAGAATGATGCTCTCAATGCAGACACATTTGAAGTGGTGGCCTTCAATAATTGCTTCTGTTCTTTGTGTTTTTTTTTTTTTTTTTTTTGAAAAACTCCAGAGGCTTGTCTTTTAATGCAGGGTGCTGGGTCTCCACGTGGCAAAGCAGTTTTGAAGGTTTCATGGCTTCAATGATAGCCCCGGTAGCCACATATACAAAGTGGGCTTGGAGAATGTGAATCACCTGTTGCAATGAACCTGTAATTTAAGTAGAACTCTTGGTATTTTCTTTTAAATGCAGCTTTCTTTTTTGCTGGCAGTCTTAGAGTCTTCTGCTGTCTCATCACTGGGTCTTTCCCTCTTTTCAAAGAAACTCTTGCTTTTTACTTATTTTGGCTAGAGTTAGCTTGTGGGCTAACAAAACTGTCAGTGACACAAGTGCGCAGTGCAGGAAAAGAGGCTCTCTTCATTCTTTTTTCTTACAGTTCAAACCTTAGACCTCAGCTCATTAGCCTCAAAAACCATTATGTAGATGAAAGTTGAGAAGTAATATTGTTTCTTCTATCCACTAAGAAAGCAAGGTGGAAGTATTGCCCTATTTTTTTTTTTTATTGCATAAAACCCTACTAATAAAAATTTGACACTAAAAAAAATCCAAAAATAAATAAATCAAGATGAGTACCTCCAAAAATATTGAGCAAATTATTTCCTATTAGCTGGTCTTGGTCTTCATTTATTTTCCAGAGACCCCAATTTCTTAAAGTTCCAAGTTCTGTTTCTATGGATAGTATCCTGCTCCTACACTCATCTTCCTCTCATTATTTTGTGTCTCACATTTTAATACTCTGATGTATTCAGGGGGTGAGACAGGCATCAGAATTATAAAAAGTATTGAGAATGATACTTTTTGTTTTCTGTTTTTGAGACAGGGTCTCTCTGTCACCTAGGCTGGAGTGCAGTGGTGCGATCACAGCTCACTGCAGCCTCAACCTCCTGGGCTCAGTGAAGGCTGAAGTGGGAAGTAGCTGGGACTACAGGTGCACGCCACCAAACCCAGTTAATTTTTGTATTTTTTGTAGAGATGGAGTTTTGCCATGTTGCCCAGGCTGGTCTCTAGGGCTCAAGAGATTCACCCACCTTAACCTCCCAAAGTGATGGGATTACAGGTGTAAGCCACCACACCCAGGCCAAGAACGTATTTTTGATCAGGGTAGGTTTTATACCTAGGACTCTGAAGACTGGAAGAATCTTCCATAAACCATGACCACTAGTTGGCTGTCCCTTTAGCCCAAATGATAAAGAAACTGCAGTGATTAGTGAAAAAATAAACTCTGTAGTGGTATATGGAAATTCAAAAAGAGAAGACAGATTATGTGAATATGCGAATACATAGCTCATATCAGGAGATATGTACCTTTACCCTTCCTGCATCCTACTACCTGACCTGTGTGTCTTGGGTTACAAGGACAAGGACCATACCCAAGGAACAATGGAATAATCTGATGGAAAAGTCTAGGACCCTGAAAATGTGTGGAACAGAGCCTATCTCTGTACTTTTACATAAAAGAGAAATAAACTTCTATATTTTTCTTCTAATTTTAATCTATGTATTTATTTAAAGACTGGGTTATAAGACTGGCTAATTTTTGTATTTTTGGTAGAGACGGGGTTTCACCATGTTGCCAAGGCTGGTCTTGAACTCCTGGGCTCAAGCGATCCACCAGTGTCAGCTTCCCAAAGTGCTGGGATTACAGCCATGAGCCACCGTGCTGGGCCAGTTTCTATCGTTTTAAAGCCTTTGTTAATTTGGCTCTCTATTATTTGCAGCTGAACTTAGTCCCAACTGATACAGTAGGTAAGGAGAAACAGGATGGTTAAGAGATTCCTTTTGAGTGAGCTGTAGTCATCTCATTGAAGAAGACTGAAAGAGTGGATGACAATTATCTGAGAAAGGAGATGCAGAACTTTTTATTACTATTCCTCCAATATAATGTGGCAGGTCTGAAGAGCCGTTTGTACACAGAGTGAACTTGGCTTAGTAAATGAGCTAAGTCCTTGGCATAGTCACCGAATGCTAATAGTTGCTATAAAGCCTAATCACATTGATAACTGGATAGAATACGTGAGCTTACTAAACCATTAACATGCTTTACTGAATATACAGCTTTTAAAACCTTTGGACTATTTATAGTGTTGTTTTCAATCAATTCCAGGAGGTCCCAATGGAACCAATTATGATATAACTATAGGAAACTTAAAAATTAATTCCTGAAAGAGTCAGACCTAAGAAAATCCAGATAACAATCACTCATCAGTGCAACAGGGCTAACTAACCAATGGGATACATTATGTAATCTACCGCAGAAATTTGTCAAATTAAAGAAACTATCAAGACGCTTGAAAGAGTAAAGTATCAAAAGACAAAGACCAGGCCGGGCGCGGTGGCTCAAGCCTGTAATCCCAGCACTTTGGGAGGCCGAGGCGGGTGGATCACGAGGTCAGGAGATCGAGACCATCCTGGCTAACATGGTGAAACCCCGTCTCTACTAAAAATACAAAAAAACTAGCCGGGCGTGGTGGCGGGCGCCTGTAGTCCCAGCTACTTGGAGGCTGAGGCAGGAGAATGGCGTGAACCCGGGAGGCGGAGCTTGCAGTGAGCCGAGATCGCGCCACTGCACTCCAGCCTGGGTGACACAGCGAGACTCCGTCTCAAAAAAAGAAAAAAAAAAAAAAAAAAAAAAGACAAAGACCAAAGATGAGGAGAAGAAAGTCTGTCATCAGTCACTGACATTTTAGATTGATAATTAAGATGCACATATGAAAAAATATTAGTTTTCAGAACAGCAATAACATTTCTTACTTTATAAAATGACTCTACAATTTTTCTTTAAACATGATGCTTTCTACAAATTACGAGTTGAGATTAGAGAAGTATGTATGGTTTACTGAACCCTCAGAGATCTCAGATGGCTTATAAGTTACATGGAGTTTTAAAATAATAATAATAATAGTAACCCCTCCAGAGTGTAAGTTAATTTCTTGTCAGTCTAGAAGCCTATCATGAGATAACACTGAGCCTATCTAAGGTGAGCAGATAAATAAATAAAATATAATTAAATAAAATATAAATAAACTGCATTAGAAGCATAGAGCAAAGGGTAATTTTCTCTAACAATCTGGAAACTTCTTTACAGTCTTCTCATTAGAGGGCATTTCTGAATTAATAAGTAAATGGAAAATAAGATTCAAAACAACAATTTCACCTACAGATTTTAAGTACCTGCACATATCAAAGCAAACTTGTACTTTAACCACATATTTGTTAAAAAACTGCCAATTTTAAGGAAGAAAAGGGGTTCTGTTTGTTTCTGTTTTTGTTTTTGATTCACGAGTGCCGATCTTCTTCTGAAAAGGTATCTCTTTAAGAAAAAAAAGTTCATGTTCTTCGACTAGGTCAAGTTTCAGAACATCAGTCATGCATCTTCAAGGAGAAACAAAATCAAATTTAAAGGGACTGACTTTTCTCATTTTAGTTTTTCCCAATGATAAATATATTTTTAACTATCACATGACATAAGTCAGCTTACAAATGAAGTTTCTACAGCAAGGCATGTGATCTTTGATCTCTCTAAGCAAGCCTCTTCCTAAAGGAGTAAAAAATTCTTTCCTGAAATGAATTATTCAAGGCTGAATAACAAAACATAGTAGTAGAGAAGACAAGTGAGAAAACTATAAAGGAGAATTTTTTTCTTCCCTTTTTCCCTAACAAAAGCAAATAAAAAGTTGTATAATGCATACAGTGTTTTAAGAACATTTTTAATTGGTGCTTAGGATAAAATAACTGAAAGATACACAAAATACTAGCAACTTCACTGAGATGGCAGACATTATTAGTACTAGAGATTTCTATTCTGTTTTTCAAATTTTTTCCAATATTAGTTTTGTCACTTTTATAATTAAAAAATGAAATTACAAGTAAATAAAAAGCCGGAAAATCTTTTAAAAATTATTGTCTTCTTTTTGGTTAAAGTGATACTTAAAGCACACTTATTTTTGCAATGATCTAATGCTTCATCTGGACTTGCCACCCAGAAGCTTCATAAAAATGCATACTCTCAGACCTCCCCTCAGATGTACAGAATCAGTAGCTTATATTTTAATAAGATTCCCAGGTGTTTCATCTGCATGTTAAGCCAGTGAAGCACTGTTATAGAGATTCATCCAGAAATACCTATCTTGATTCCTTTCTAAGTCCTTCCTATGTCAGTCCAAACTGATCATGTTTTTTTGATTTATCTTAGATATATTCATGCAATTTCAGTAAAATTGACAAAAGATAATAACAATATATTAATCATACCACTAAATTTAGGGCAATTTAAAAAAAAAAAAAGAGTTCCAACTTCAAACCTTAGCCATTATCCCCTACTACGTTAATCACTCCATTGAAATGGACCAAAAGCAGAATATAAATTCAGTATACCAGAGGAACTTTCCATAAAGTCTGAAACCTACTAATGAGGAAACACTAGAACCATAAGATGGTATGATATTGCAGTACTGGAATACCTGAGTAAGTGCTGCCTCTACCTTATAAAGGCCTGTTCAACAATATTAATTTTTCAGTTACTTTGAAATGTCCACCAGTCAACCTTGGTAAGACTGACATTTTGAGCTGGAAAACTCTTTGTGGTGGGGCTGTCCTGTGCATTATGGGAGGTTTAGCAGCATCCCTGTCCTCTATCCACTAGATATCAGTAGCATGCCCCGAGCTGAAACAACCAAAGATGTCTCCAGACATTGCCAAATATCCCCTGGGGGACAATCCCTCCTCCCAAACCCCCAGGATAATCCACTCATCTAAAAAAAGAACAACTATCTGATAGTAGGCCTGCCAATATAGGTCAATAATCGTATTTGGGATTTTCCCAAAAAGAGACATCTAAGAGCACAGCTGAGTTTTTAAAATTATACACACATTTGTGGGATTCCTTTTGAAAGCTCCAGGAGAGCAAGGGCTAGGTCTTTCTTTTTTTTTTTTTTTTCCTGGTAATTATATTCTTAGAAATTTCTGGTCCATGATAAGCATCTGGGTTAAAATATGTAGATACCATATCCTTAGTATCGGGCAATTAATTATTATTCAATTTTCTGGTTAAACTTGCATTTCTATTGCATGTAATGTGATTTCTTAAATGTATTTCCCTCACCTATTTTAACTAGAAAAATACTAGTTCAATAACATCTAAAAATTATTAAGACTATGATGTGACCAGTAACCACTATATCCAAATCCATTAGGACTCTTGTAACAGGAGGCATAGTTAAGGGAAGAAAGGACACTGTTGTGAAAAGTAGAGGTGCTGTCAGCTGTACGTCCAGGTTGCTCTCTCATTGCTTGGCTTATTTTTCAGAAATCATCCCAAGACCTCATGCTCTAAGAAATGTTTTCCAAATACTCAAGACAAGTAGTTTTGAAAGCTTTTTTCTAAGGCCAGAGACTTATTTTCAAAATCTGATTACATGAATGCCAATTATACATCAATTAACAACAACAACAACAACAAAAACGGGAAAAAAATCTGCTGAAAACTATGAACGTTCTAGAAAAACACAGGTATAAACTTTACCATATAATTTCAGGGAGTTTGTAAACCCCTTAAAATCTATCAATGGACAATCGTCTCTCTCATTCTTGCATGACCATTAATATTTTACTGTCCATAGTCCATAGCATAACATTTAGCAATTCAAGTATTGAAATTTAGTTCATCATTCAAATCAACTTAAAAATCATGTGGCTTCTAGTCTGTCAACTGGGCAGCTTGGATGGTGACTCCAAGACTCTCTTGAAACAGAACGCAGTCATGTGTCACTTGCAAGTATACATTCTGAGAAATCATTTGTTAGGCAATCTTTTTGTTGTGTTAACATCACAGAGTGTATTTACACAAATCTAGGTGGTATAGGCTATATGGTATATGGTATGGCCTATTGCTCCTAGGCTATAAACCTGTACAGCATGTTACTCTACAGAACATTTTGGGCAACTGGAGCACAATGGTAAATATTTTATGTATCTAAACATAGAAAAGGTACGATACAGTATAAGAATACAAAAAATATACAGTGTAAAAATACAGTATAAAAAGATTTTAAAATGATATAAAAGAAAGGGTATTTACCGGCCAGGCGAGGTGGCTCATGCCTGTAATCCCAGCACTTTGGGAGGCTGAGGCAAGTGGATCATGAAGTCAGGAGTTCAAGACCAGCCTGGCCAACATAGTGAAACCCCATCTCTACTAAAAATACAAATTAGCCGGGTATGGTGGTGGGCGCCTGTAGTCCCAGCTACTCAGGAGGCTGAAACAGGAGAATCATTTGAACCCAGGAGGCGGAGGTTGCAGTGAGCCAAGACCTCACCATTGTACTCCAGCCTAGATAAAGATACACAGTGAGACTCTGTCTCAAAAAAAAAAAAAAAAAAAAAAGAAGAAGAAAAGAAAGGAAAGGGCACTTACCATAAATGAAGCTTGCCGGACTGGAGGATGCTTAGGTGAGTCTGTCAGTGGTCAGTGTACGTGAAGGCCTATGACATTACTGTATACTACTGTAGACTTTATAAATATTCTACACTTAGACTACACTAAATAAATTGTACTATAACATTACGACAGCTACAGTGTCACTAGGCAGTAAGAATTTTTCAACTCCATTACAGTCTTATGGGACCAGCGTCATATATGCAGTCTGCCATTGACTAAAAGATCATTATGGGACACATGACTGCATATGAGCAAAGTGTTCATAAATTGTAAAGGACTAGCAATATGCAGACTTAAGGTATGTTCTTCATTTCTGTCTTCCCAACCAGATTGTAAGGGACTTGGGAGTAGGGACTGTGTAACTCTCCTGAATACTTTTTGGTATCCAGCAAAACTGAATAAATGTTTCTTAATGTCTTCTTTATCAAGCAAGGAACTCTGGCTCGTTTCTGCAGTTTGGGGTGGTGGTAGGAATAATCACCACTACTTTGCATCCAAAGATACCAGAGAGAAACCAAACATTTCATTTGCTTCACAAGAACTTCATTTGTTTAGTCTTAATCTTTGTAAATCATGTATTAGTTCACCTACTCCAATGCTGTAGCTATTGCACAGAGTTAATGTGACTGCTTTATAAAACATAAATTGGAGAGAGAAAAAAGAAATGCATTTGTTTTTTTTTCCTCATTAGAAACTGCCATCTGCTAAATTCTCTGAATCATCTTGTCAAAATTCATTGAAGGAAAATAAACTGTGTTCAGAGGATCAAGACAATATAGTAGGCACAAGGATTCATAAGCTCTTCTCTTTAATTTCTTCAATGAATGTTTCATGGTACATTCTACTCTAATTTTAATTTTCAGGCAGAAAATAGTACTATATAATGAACACCATGATGTACACAAATCCCAATTCTCTCACAAGGCATTGGGCTCTGGATAAATTCTACCCATCTCAAGTAACGATTTCATGAACTCTTTGCTTGACTAGTCACATTTACCTTGACTTTTAGTTACTTAGCACTTTTGTCCACAATATCATAAATTTTATTGATCAGAATTGCATATATAAGCACCTGTCTTATCCATAGCCAGACCAAGTTCTTTACTTTTCTGTACCTTTACAGCGTAGAACTATTTTTAGCACTTGCTGAAGGACAGTTAGAATAAAGTTATATGACTTAAGCAGGACTCAATTTCTTTATCTGTAAAAACTATATTAATAATCTTGAGCTGGGCGCGGTGGCTCAAGCCTATAATCCCAGCACTTTGGGAGGCCGAGACCGGCGGATCACGAGGTCAGGAGATCGAGATCATCCTGGCTAACAAGGTGAAACCCCGTCTCTACTAAAAAATACAAAAAACTAGCCGGGTGAGGTGGCGGGCGTCTGTAGTCCCAGCTACTCGGGAGGCTGAGGCAGAAGAATGGCTTGAACCCGGGAGGCAGAGCTTGCAGTGAGCTGAGATCCGGCCACAGCACTCCAGCCTGGGCGACAGAGCGAGACTCCGTCTCAAAAGAAAAAAACAAAAAAACAAACAAACAACAACAAAAAAATCTTGAAACCACCTTTGCAAAATTATGACAGTAAAGGAAATCTGACATAGTTGACTCCATCTTGCTTCTGACCTCCAAGCTGTCCTCGTCATTCCTGGACATAGGCCAGGCTAACATTGGGAGGAATTTATAATTTAACTTGAGGCCAGGAGCAGTGGCTCATGCACGGAATCCCAGCACTTTGGGACACCAAGGCAGGCGGATCACCTGAGGTCAGGAGTTCGAGACCAGCCTGGCCAGCATGGTGAAACCCCATCGCTACTGAAAATACAAAAATTAGCCAGGCATGGTGGTGGGCACTGGTAATCCCAGCTACTCAGGAGGCTGAGGCAGGAGAATTGCTTGAACCAGGAGGCAGAGGTTACAGTGGGCTGAGATGGCGCCATTGCACTCCAGCCTGGGAGACAGGGCGAGACTCTGTCTCAAAAAAAAAAAACTTGAAAGTAAAGATGATAATAGGAGGCCAGACTTGGTGGCTCATGCCTGCAATGCCAGCACTTTTGGAGGCTGAGGCAGGCAGATCCCTTGAGGTCAGGAGTTTGAGACCAGCCTGGCCAACATAATGAAACCCTGTCTCTACTAAAAATACAAAAAAAAAAAAAAAAAAAAAAAAAGAAGGAAAGCAAGCATGATAACAGTCCCTCTCTAAAAAGAACCCCCGCCTTGCTCAGAGACAAAAAACCGCCTTTGTAAGACTAATCAAAGGCCACAAGAATAGGATTATGGGATGGGCCTGAACTCTGCTAAGATGTAGGTATAGTTTCTATAACTCTTTACTGCTCAGGAGCCATGTGGCCAGAAGTCACAAGATTTGCAATTTCCCCAAGTGTTCCTATAGATAACATCACTACTGTACAATCTAAGATTAATTTTTTAAAGATGTTTTTCAGATCTACCCCACCAGACCTGTGATTCACGGCTCAACTGGTCCTGTGGCTCCACCAGAGATGGACTCAGCACATAAGGTCAGTTTTTCCACACCCCTATGATTTCATCCCTAACCAATCAGCAGCACCCATTCCCTAGCCCCCATCCACCAAATTGTCCACAAAAACTCTAACCTGCAGGCCTTTGGGGAGACTGACTTGAGTAATAACTCTGGTTTTCCCACATGGCCAACCTCATCAAATCGTTTCTCTACTGCAATGCCATGGTCTCAGTGAACTGATTTTTGTCTGCTCAGCAGTGGGGAAGAACCCATTGGGCAATTACAATCTTAGTTCCCCAATGTCTGTAACACAGATCAAATTAACAAAACTATGACGATAGAAGCTCTTTGATAGTTTATTAAGGAAGAAAACGGTCTTTTTTTTTTTTTTTTTTTTTTTTTTTAAGTTAGGAGCTTGCTCCTTGAAGATTCTACAAATGATCAGAATCTTATTCTCACCAAAGAATCGTTTCTTTGGTAGGTGAAGGGAGAAGGAATGGAATGCATCCCATTAATGTAACTTTTCACCTTTCTTTGACACTGGCTGCTAGCCCACAATGTTTGGTTGGGCTAGAAAACAAATGTAAAAAAGAAACACTAATCCCAATCCTTAAATCTATTCTGCAAAGATGCCAGGAAGACAAATAAGTTACTTATAAAAGCAGGAAGCTTTTTTGGAGGAAACAAACTATAAAAGCAAAATATATTAAAGAACTATTTTCACATTCTAAATTCTGTGCCTAACTTCCAGTTTAAATTGGTAGCTTAAAAAACAGAGGTCAACACATAAATCGGTAAAAGGATCAAGGCAGAACACAGAAATACACAAACAGCAAATGCAAGAGATAAACCAGGAGGTAGATTAGGTTATCAGACATAACATAAAGATCTCTCCTTCAAAATGACATCTCTCTTCTGACCTAATGTTACGAAGACTAATTGAGCAGAATGAAGGGTTGTTAAACAGTCACAAACTTAAGTAAACCTGCAAAGTAAAATCTAGTCTTGGTTAATCATAATCAAGAAAAAGAATAAACAAATTGATTATAAATTGGCTGCCAAAGTTTGCAAGGGTTTTGGAATTCAGTTACTGACATATTTAATGTAAACAAGAGGGAAGCCAAAAGACAAAAACACCACCTGGAGATTAGCAGCAAGAAGGTCATAAAAACAGCAAAGTATAAAACTTTACTACATGAGGATCACGATTTTTGTGCAGAAAATGTATGGAATGCCCCTCTCCCCCACCTCACGGAAAAACAAAAATATAACAAAAACAATATGACAGATATTCCTCAATGTCACAGTGAGTGATACAGGACTATTATAAACTGACACAGCATCAGGAAAAAACAGATATAGAGCCTAACCAGAAACAATGAAATACACATACCAAAAACACCAGCAAGATACATTCATAAACAAATGGCTTAATGTTCTCATGGTTACCAAAAAGCAAATTACCACTGATTTTATAAATGTATACAGGATCCTCTCTCAGAACAGCTAATTTGCTTCATATTCATCATTAACATTCTTCTTTCAATCTGTACTTAGTCAAGGTAGTTAGTAAGATTTTAGAGGAGAGTTATTAGTTTAGGGAACTAACATTCTAGAGAGAATCAGTTAGGCAAATCCTTACCCAGAATCAGTTGCCTCTCATAACACCTGAACCTCACTCAGTTTGTCCATTAACGCAACAAGTTTATATTTGGCACCACTAAGCCTACTACTGTCATAAGCACCTGTGATGCAAAAAGGAATAAGACCTGGCTGGGCTTGGTGGCTCATACCTGTAACAACAACAACAAAAATTTAAAGACTTTTCTTTCTTCCTTATGAGACTGAAAAATGACTCCCAACAAGGTTTGGTCCTAAAAAATAAATATATAAAGAACTGAAGGAAGGGCAGCTAACAAAGAAAGATGAAATAGCAATGAACTCAAGTCTGATATTTGAAAGAGATACCCCTAGACTCCCTAGCCATTAGTAAGTAGAAGTAGCTTCAGTGAATAGTAACTGCTGTTCTCGTTTAATCTCCAACTGGCCAAGGTACGAACTATTACCTTTGCCCAAAGCTATATCCAGTGTCGCTGGCTTAGCTGGTATTTCCAAAGTCTGACTTATGGACAAATCTCAAGATGATGATAGGCCTTGGCATCTTTGAATAAAACAATGTGTATTTAGTGGGTGGAAGACTGTAGACTCAGAGTTTCTTAGTCCAAAGTTAGAGGATACTTGACAAACTTCTCAACTGTTTAAAACTTCACAGAAAAATAGGTTTGAAGTATTGTTTAGCCTTAAAAATAAAAGACGTTATTTCAATTTCTTGTAAATACCTTCGGAGACAAAGGCTTTAACTGACCTACTATCTCATCTGCATCAAAGGGTTGCACCATTACCTCAATGGCAGCATACGAAATGCATAAAAGAGGCCGGGTATGTGGTGGTTCATGCTTGTAGTCCCAGCACTTTGGGAGGACAGGCAGGCAGATGGCTTGAGCTCAGGAGCTCAAGACCAACCTGGGCAACATGGTGAAACCTCATCTCCACACAAAATACAGAAAGAATTGGCCAAGTGTGCCCAGCTACTCGGGAGGCTAAGGTAGGAGGACTGCCTGAGCCTGGAAGGTCAAGGCTGCAGTCAGCCATGATAGCACCACTGTACTCCAGCCTGGGTAACAGAGTGAGACCCTATCTCGAAAAACTAACAAAATGCATAAAAACACCTCAATAATTACTTTTCTATTAATAAAACTGGCAAAAGAAAACACACATCAACTTTACAAATGTAATTTATTTAACAAAAAAACTACAAGTTGTTTTCATTATTAACAAATCAAGAGATTCATAATTTTTAATCTAGAGAGTAGAAATGAATTAATTTAAAATAAACTAAAGCCATGAATTAAAGAAGTTTCAGTCTGAAACATATCATATATTAGATGATGGCACCTACTGACTAAATGTAATATTGCATTCCTATATAAGTCATGAATATCTAGAGGAAGAGCAAAGTTTCTGGTGGCATGGACCGATAAGATACTCATAATATTCTAGGGGTAGAGTACAGCAGTGTGAAAAAGAAAATAGTGACCAATGGGCAAGAAAAAGGCTGGGCACAGTGGCTCATGTCTGCAATCCCAGCACTTTGGGAGGCAAGGTGGGCAGGTCACTTGAGGCCAGGAGTTTGAGACGAGCCTGGCCAACACGGCAAAACCCTGACTCTACTAAAAATAGAAAAATTAGCCAGGTGTGGTGGCTCACACCTATAATCCCAGCTACTCAAGAGGCTGAGGCACGAGAATCGCTTGAACCCAGGAGGCAGAAGTTGCAGTGAGCCGAGATCGCTGAGTGACCCTGAGTGACACAGCAAGACTGTCTCAAAAAAAATAAAGCGGGGGAGAAGGGAGCAAAGAAAAATTCCTCTACTAAAGACTATGACACAAGCAAAAAGTAAACTGACAGGGGTATACTAAAACCCTCAGCAAGGCAAATTGATCTTGGTGATATATAATTCTAAGAACTCCAACCTTAATTTTCTTCCTGAAGTATTTTGTCTTTTGGGTTTTCATTTTTAGGGATATTATGTCTAATTTCACCATGAAAAACACAAGTAGGTTTCACTTGACATAAATTGTTTTAAAAAGAAACTATACTCTGAAAAGTAAAAGATTTTATAAATGATTTTTTACTGAGAGAGAACATAGGGAAAGAAAATGAGTTTTACACCAGGGAGAACTGTACTCAACCCTCTAGCCCTGCTACTAACTTGTATGGCCTTTTGTCTTCATTTATTTACCTTAAAATATGTTTTTTAAGAACTGGCACATCAGAGGTACTCTTTCTATTTTTATTTTTTAAGACAGAGTCTCACTGTCACCTAGGCTGCAGTGCCAGTGATGCAATCATAGCTAACTACAGCCTCAACTTCCTAGGCTCAAGTCATCCTCCCACCTCAGCCTCCCAAGCAGCTGGGACTACAGGTGCATGCCACCATGCCCAGCTAATTGTTGTAATTTTTGTAGAGACAGGGTCTCTCTATGTTGACCACGCTAATCTCAAATTCCTGGTCTCGAGCAATTCCCCAAATCTTGGTCTCCCAAAGTACTGGGATTATAGGCATGAGACACCGTGTCCAGCCAAGAGGTACTCTTAACAAATGGCTATTGTTGGGATTGCTAACTATATACATTTTTCCCAGGAGGGCCTTTGGGCAATAAAACTAATGTTACTATGCCAGAAAATACTTGACCAGTTAGATTTCATAGTTCCTATGGAATTCCTGGTTCTAAGGATATTTGTGTTTAGTAGAAAGAGCTTTAAATAAGAAAAAAAGAACACTTCTTTTTAGGTATTTAATTTTCTTAACTTCCAAAACAGAAAATACTACCTGGCATATCTCACATCTAATACTCCACAAGCAGATATGTTCCTTCGTCAGACAGAATTGTGCTTTCCTCTATTTCCATAATTACGTACCAGAAACTGGCCAGCAATACTTGAAATTGCAACTTGGGCTATCCAACCCTGGTGGTATGATGCTAGAGCAGCTTACTCCCCCTGATATTTAAGAGGCATATGCTGTGCAAGAGCTAGAAAATCAGCCAGCACCACCTAACCATAAGGTGCTATTCTCACTTCCTCTCTGAGTCAAGTTTGCTAATCAACTCCTCAAAGAAAGGCCATAGTGATACTCCATCAGGTAAAAGGGAAGAGCACAGGCTTGTTCTCTTTAAGGCTGGGACAGCTGCCAGGACTTTTCTGAGTAAGACCTACTCTTTATGTGTATCCTTGTAATCATAAGATGTAGAATGTAAATGAATATATGAGCTAGGGATGGTTTCCTTAAAAAAAGTGAAGTGTATATTCTCTGCTTGAAGGAAAGGAGACAGGAAATAGCATCCAACCCAACTACAGAGTAACTTAACAGCAGTCAGATTCAGAAAATGTGCTAACCCAATTTTCAGGCACAATTTTCTGGCCCTGGAAGGCTGGAAAGGCTGGAAATCAATGCAAGCATCCTGAACTTGATTTCTCTTGGGAATGGCAGAGAAAGTTAAAGTTTTCTCCAAATTAAGCTTCATTTATCTACTTATGTTCTTAGAAACTGTAAAGGAAAATCAATGTAAGTTTTTCAAAATACATACACACAACTATATATGCTGTGTATGAGTATACATAAACTGTCTTTCATTAGAAATGAAATTTTAAGGAAGGTGGCCAACAAATCTAACATTTAAAAAATAAGGAAACAGACTAGGAGCAATGGCTCACGCCTGTAATCCTAGCCCTTTGGGAAGCCAAGGCAGGCAAATCACTTGAGGTCAGGAGTTCAAGACCAGCCTGGGCAACATGGTGAAACCCCATCTCTACTAACAATACAAAAATTAGCCAGGCATGGTGATGCATGCCTGTAAGCCCAGCTACTTGGGAAGCTGAGGCATGATAATTTGCTTGAACGCAGGAGGCTGAGGTTGCAGTGAGCCAAGATCATGCCACTATACTCCAGCCTGGACAACAGAGCAAGATTCTGTCTCAAAAATAAATAAATAAATATATAAAACATAAAAAATAAAATATCAAAAAATAAAACATTTAAAAAGGAAACAATCATGCCTAGATAACAGAAAATTGGAAAAAAGAGAGCCATAAGTTATTATGATAAACTCTATAACAAAATTCAAAGCCATTTTCAATTTCTCAGTCATTGGACTATTGCTGCTATTATTAACAATATCTTCATTACTTAATACATTTTGATTCATCGCTTTTTGCTTATTTCTGTTGTTGTTGTTGTTGTTGTTGTTATTGTTTGAGACAGTCTCACTCTGTCACCCAGGTTGGAGTGCAATGGCACCATCTCGGCTGACTACAACCTCCGCCTCCTGGGTTCAAGCAATTCTCCTGCCTTAGCCTCCCAAGGAGCTGGGATTACAGGTGCATGCCACCATGCCTGACTAGTTTTGTATTTTTAGTAGAGATGGGGTTTCACCATTTTGTCCAGGCTGGTCTTGAACTCCTAACCTCAGGTGATCCGTCCACCTCAGCCTCTCAAAGTGCTGGGATTACAGGAGTGAGCCACCATGCCCAGCCTGATTCACCGGTTTTTAAAACCACTATCCAAAGACAACTCTGTGAGGTAGATAAAATTAGGTCTATTTTATATGCGAAAAACTGAGAAAGATATGTTAAGTGACTTATCTAACACTACAAAACTAGTTAATGGGACAGCCAAAACTGGAACATAGGTCTTCTAACTCCTAGATCTTTCTACTAATCCAGTGGTTTCAAATTTTATTTTAGCCCCAGAATCCTCTTTCAAACTATTTTTTTGTAGAACCCCACTAATTTAACAGATAAAATTGGAGCTCCTCCAACTAAAATAGCTATTAGGGCCAGAGCCATGTATATTTCAGCTGCCTCCTCCCTCCCCCATGATGGGCTTTGAGACTTCTGGGTAACATCATAACTCCAAGGAGCAAAATGTAAACCATTAAAAGTTATCTCCCTAATTGCCCAAGGAAATCCATAAAGTTCTAATCCAAATATGAATAAGACTAATAACCAGTAAAATGGTACCTCTCGCAGCTACCATATCTAAGACTTTCATAATCATAAATATATATTAATAGAAACAAAAGTTATATCCCATATATACCATTCCAAAGGTTATGGCCACATGGAGTTTACTAATTACAAAACTGCTCCTATGCACTGTGTGATAGAATGGGAAGGAGCTGGGCAGGGTGTATCCCATTTCTTTGGCAATATTACCATCTCATTTACAATTCTACCTAAGCTATTTGTTTCCCAAGTTAAATATAGATACCTTCCTTCAAATAAAATCTTATGCAGAGAGCATCTTATGAGCTATTCTACTGTAGTTAAATGAGGCAGGGGGCAGGCAAAGCCAGACAAGCCTCTCCAAAGCAGCCTAAGCCTCTTGGAACATTACGACAGAGGCATGACTAGCAAAAATAAAGGATTATTTCCAAGTTTCCAAGTGGTTCTTGAAATGCAAATGGTGAAGAGCATACACTGTTGATGGACTGACATCTGAAAAAGGAGAGGCAATAATACCTGATTTATAGGCATAAGTAAATATACTTGAATGCAAAGTACAACAAAAACTCATTGTCCCCAATTAGCCCAATAAACCACTATATATCACTCTTCTACAAATGGCTCATGAAACAACAAGAAAGTATTATTTTAAAAAGTCCTACCACAAGAGTATGAGCAGTAGTCAACAAGCAGGTTAAGTTTATTAATCCTAGGGGCCAAACAGAAAGTAAATCTTATTTTATCTTTGAAAATAAACCTTAAATTCAGAATAAAACCAAAGTGGAAGTGATGGATGGTCTATGTATACAACCACCAATGAGAGGCTACATCTACAAAGCATCAGGAACATTAGAACTGATGTCAAAGTTTAAATCATATAAGGTCAGGAAACAACAACAACAAACAAAACAAAACAAAGTCCCTTACATCAGCTCCAGAGGAGCCACTATCAGCTACACTTCTAACTACCAAAGACATACCATCCAATAAATTAGCGGTTATGCCTAAAACCATATCCTGCAGTTGTAATACACAATAATTCAAAGACTATGTGGTCTTCAAAAAGAACAGCAAACTGGAATGTAAGTTTGTTTTCTCCTTGCCTATGCTACAAGTTACCCATGTGAGCTAAAAAGCAAGTATTTTTTTTCTCAGCCTTTTCGTTTGTTAAAAAAAGGGATTCTACCGAGATTGCGCCATTGCACTCCAGCCTGGGCGACAGAGCGAGACTCCGTCTCAAAAAAAAAAAAAAAAAAAAAAAGGGATTGTAACAGCTGCCCTACTTACTTCACAGTATTGTTGCAAGGATATGATAAAACAGTGTCCATAAAACACAATTTAAAGCATTATCATGTAACTTGTCCCTGTGAAAGATATTCATTTTTACCAACCAATCATAACAAGTAGGTTTATCTTTGTTGACTAAACTTGAAAAGATTCCATATTAATTTAGCTTTGTTGTCTCAAGAAGAAAAATCCCTACACCTTTTTTCTAAGAAACCATCCTTTGTTTTTTTTTTTTTTTTTTTTTTTTTGGTGACAGGGTCACACTCTATCACCCAGGCTGGAGTGCAGTGGAGTAATCTCGACTCAATGCAGCCTCCACCTCCCAGGATCCAGACATCCTCCCACCTGAGGCTCCTGGGTAGCTGGGACTACAGGCACACGCCACAACACACAGCTAATTTTTTGTATTTTTTTGTAGAGACAGAGGTTTAGCATGTTGCCCAGGCTGGTCTTGAACCCCTGAGGCTCAGGTGATCTGCCCACCTCAGCCCTGCAAAGTGCTGGGATTATAGGCATGAGCCACCATGCCAGCCCTTTTTTTTTTTTTTGAGATAGAGTCTCGCTCTGTTGCATAGGCTGGAGTGCAATGGCATGATCAAAGCTCACTGCAGTCACAACCTCTTGAGCTCAAGAGATCCTCCCACCTCAGCCTCCCAAGTAGTTGGGACTGCAGGCATACGCCACCATGCCCAGCTAATTTTTGTATTTTTTGCAGAGAGTGTTTCACCATGTCGGCCAGGCTGGTCTTGAACTCCCAGCTCAACTGATCCACTTGCCTATGTCTCCCAAAGTGCTGGGATTATAGGCATGACCCACCACGTCTGGCCAAAAAACCATCCTACCTTGATTGCTACAGCTCATATGCATACTCTGGCTCTCTCTCAACACACAAACAGAGAACTGGGAATCCTCACCAATCAGAGGTCACTATCAATAAAAACTTATTTCAATTTCCTGAGCAGTTTTCAGTTGAGCTTTGAATTCTAGCCTAATAAATATGTATTGGAATAAAGGGAAAAGAAGTATATTGTGAAAACGTCTAGATAAACCATTAAATGAGAGGTGCCATTTTTTTTTTCTTTAAGTATCAATATACAAAAAAACACTATTCAGTTAAACTTACAGTGAATGCCTACTTCACTCTATCCAAGGCCCTGTGCTGCAGAGGTTTGTGCTGTAGTAGTGTGGACCTGCAAGCTTAGATCTGCACAAATTTTTATCTAAATCAAATACTGAAATCATGTCCCAAACTTCCTACATGCCTCACAGGAGGAAACATAAGAATTAAACCTGTGAGGCCGGGCGCGGTGGCTCAAGCCTGTAATCCCAGCACTTTGGGAGGCCGAGACTGGCGGATCACGAGGTCAGGAGATCGAGACCATCCTGGCTAACACGGTGAAACCCCGTCTCTACTAAAAAAATACAAAAAACTAGCCGGTCGAGGTGGCGGGCGCCTGTAGTCCCAGCTACTCAGGAGGCTGAGGCAGGAGAATGGCGTGAAGCCAGGAGGCGGAGCTTGCAGTGAGCCGAGATCCGGCCACTGCACTCCAGCCTGGGCGACAGAGCGAGACTTCGTCTTAAAAAAAAAAAAAAAAAAGAATTAAACATGTGAAATAATTATGTCTTACACAGAATAGTCATTGGATAACAGTTTTTGGCTGTCAGGAGAGCAAAGATGATGATGATGAAGCAAGTAATTTGAGTCTCATGCTGCTAACAGTTTCACTCATCGCTTTGTTCTCCTTAATACACGTCTGAACTGAAGCTCTCACAATCTAGTATTCAGAAACATAGGATGAGACTTTTTTTTTTTTTTAAACTGTTTCCCCTTAGAAATCAAAGGGCAAAGGCAAGTCAGGTATTTTGTACATTGAGAAAACCTTACCAGTCATCCATACACATAGTGACTGGCAATTATACTGTGTATTTTATACTACAACAACTTCCTGGTCAAGGTAAATATGGCCCAATTATAAAATGATGAGTTGAGCCCTAAATATGTGAAAACATTTAGATGTTCATGAATAGTTGAAGCAAAAATGGCAAAATTTTAGCAAGTATTGAAATTAGTGGTAGGTACATGAGTCTTCACTGTATTTTTCTTTTCTTTTCTTTTTTGAGACCGTCTCACTCTATCGCCCAGGCTGGAGGGCAGTAGCGTGATCTCGGCTCACTGCAACCTCCGCCTCCCAGGTTCAAGCAATGCTCCGGTCTCAGCTTCCTGAGTAGCTGGGATTACAGGTCCCTGCCACCACACCTGACTAATTTTTGTATTTTTAATAGAGACAGGGTTTCACCACATTGGCCAAGCTGATCTCGAACTCCTGACCTCAGGTGATCCACCCGCCTTGACCTCCCAAAGTGCTGGATTACAGGCGTGAGCGACCATGCTCAGCCACGTGTGACTATTAATGGAAACAATCAAAGTAAAACAGTCTCCTACCTAACATTTCTACTCCAACAGACTGAATTTCTAAATCCATAATCTCTTTTAATACATTTTTTTTTTTTTTTTTTTTTTTGAGACAGGGTGTTGCTCTGTTGCTGAGGCTGGCTCACTGCAGTCTTGACTTCCCAGGCTCCAGCAATTCTACCACCTCAGCCTCCCAAGTAGCTGGCACTACAGGTGCACACCACCAGCCTGGCTACTTTTTTTTCCTTTTTTGTAGAAATGGGGTCTCCCTATGTTGGCCAGGCTGGTATTGAACTCCTGGCCTAAAGCAATCTTCCTGCCTCGGTCTCCCAAAGTGCTGAAATCACAGGCACAAGCCACTGTGTCCAGCCTCTTTTGATACATTTTTAACTTCAGTTTTCATCATAGATGTAGAGGACAAGGTGGGCAGTCACACCATTTGATGGGTTTCACGCTATCTAATATAACCACTAGCTGAAACCTGGAGTTCAAATTTAACAACTAAATGTAGTAGCTTGAGAGCAGGGCAAATCAAACAAATATTTGAATTATTTATACCTAATGTACTTCTTTTTAAGAAGTAGCTTAAAAAATTTTTTTTTTACCTTTAGAGATGGGGTCTTGCTGTGTTGCCCAGGCTGGTCTCATACTCCTGGGCTCAAGCAATACCTGCCTCAGCCTCCTGAAGTGCTAGGATTACAGGTGTGGGCCACTGTGTCCAAAAAGTAACTTTTAAAAAAGGTATTTTTCTGTTCTCTCCCAAGGCTATCCTAATTCAACATTTTCATTCCAAAAAATATGTCAGATTTGCCTTTGTTCATTAACTGAGGAGAAAGGTAAATAAAAGCAAAATGAAAGCATGTCCTGTATCAGCAGAAATCATCTTAAAACTATGGTTTCCTCATTCATCTCTAGTAGGATATTACTCTTTATGCCAGATATTCCTGTTTCCAAAGAAAAAAAGAAGTAAATCAGGTCTGGTAAAATTACTTCCTTTTTTTAGGCTAGTACAAAATAGTAACCAAATACAGCTAAGTCATAAATGGTTCAAAAATCTAAACATAAGATGTAAGTTAAGGTACATTTATTTATGTCTGTTTTAAAGAAGCTAAACTGGCCGGGCATGGTGGCTCACGCCTGTAATCCCAGCACTTTGAGAGGCCAAGGTGGGCCGATCACCTGAGGTCGGGAGTTCAAGACCAGCCTCACCAACAGGGAGAAACCTCCTCTCTACAAAAATACAAAAATTAGCTGGGCATGGTGGCACATGCCTATAATCCCAGCTACTCAGGAGGCTGAGGCAGGAGAATCGCTTGAACCCAGAAGGTGGAGGATGCAGTGAGCCAAGATCACACCGTCGCACTCCAGCCTGGATGACAGGGTGAGACTCTGTATCAAAAAAATAATGAATAGGCCGGGCGCGGTGGCTCAAGCCTGTAATCCCAGCACTTTGGGAGGCCGAGACGGGCGGATCACGAGGTCAGGAGATCGAGACCATCCTGGCTAACACGGTGAAACCCCGTCTCTACTAAAAACACAAAAAACTAGCCGGGCGTGGTGGTGGTCGCCTGTAGTCCCAGCTACTCGGGAGGCTGAGGCAGGAGAATGGCGTAAACCCGGGAGGCGGAGCTTGCAGTGAGCTGAGATCCGGCCACTGCACTCCAGACCGGGCGACAGAGCGAGACTCCGTCTCAAAAAAAAAAAAAAAAAAAAAGAAAAAAATAATGAATGAATAAATGAGAGAAAGAGAGATAGAGAGAGAGAGAGACAGAGAGGAGAGGAGAGAAAGAAGCTAAACCAATAGAAAAAGAGCAGGAAGGGGGAAATCTATAGGGATGTATGAGGTTCTACCAAAGTAAAAAATTATCAATTTCAAAGAACATGCCTGAAGCTTTGAATGGCAGATATGACTTTTTATATACATGAGTCAATGGTTTGTAGGTTTTTTCCCTTAATTTTATTTTGTTTTAGAGACAGGGTCTCACCCTGTTATCCATGCTGGAGTGCAGTGGCATGATCATAGCTCACTGTAGCCAGGAACTCTGGGGCTCAAGTGATCCTCCCACCTAAGCGTTCTCAGTAGCTAGGATTACGGGCGCATGCCACCACACTTGGCTAAATCTTTTTTTTTTTTTTTTTTTTTTTACATTTTCTGTAGAAATGAGGTCTTGCTTCATTGCCCAGGGAGATCTCGGCCACCTGGGCGCACGTGATCCTCCTGCCTCAGATTCCCAAAGTGCTGGGATTACAGGCGTGAGCCACCACACCTGGTCAGGAGTCAGCAGTTTCTGTCTCAGTCAGATTTGAAGTAACTCTTCCTATGAGCATATTTACAAAATTCATACAATCTGGATAGTTCTTAATTACCTGACAATCAATCACAAGCATATTCTGAGTCTTTTATACATGTTCAGTACAAGATATATAACACACAATTTTATACTCAAAACTTTTCAAAAATTTAACTAGGGAAATAAAAAACTGTATGAAGTGCTAGATTGTGTTATACATACTAAAGTGCTAAAGGCATATAAAGGAAAGACCAATGTAGCAGAAAAGACCGTTTCACAGAAGCAACAATCAACTAGGTGTTGTTAATGTGACAGTGGATGTTCTCAAAAGCAAATTTAAAGGGAGCTAAAATAACTCAGTTTCTGAGATGTCAGACAGAGATAATCTGAGTAAAGAACACTGGAATCCCATCATACTAGCCTTTCCCTGTATGATTCATTAGAGATCAAATTCCAACTTGATCACATTCCTGAGAATGTGGAACTATTTTTATTTTAAAAGCCACTGATAACCACAAAGGTCTTCAAAATGAAATTCATGCAAATCTAGCATCATGAAAACAAGTAATCAAACAAAATTTACTTTAACATAAACAACAGGCCCCCAGAGAAAAGATGAGCCCAATGTAAGATGACAGATACCCTGGCTCCTCAGTTTAATGTGAAACGAAAAACCAGATATGAGTTAATCCATTTTAATTACCAACAACTTTCACTGGTGAAGCACAGTTAGAGACAAGCAGTATTTTTAGTCTGTATCCTACCAATGAGTATTATGCTTCTTAACAGCTTCAATCAAGCCAATTAATGGGATAGAAAAAATATCTATGATCTGTAGCAATAGAGTTGGGCGCTTAAAGGATCAAACACAAAACAGTATCTACTGAATGCATTCCAATTTCTAAGTGAACTTAATTTAAAAAGAAAAAGTAGTCAACAAATGTAGTATCATTTATTTAGGATTTAATTATATTTTGTCTTCTGTTATACAGAGGCCTGGCTCACTAGAATTGGGGCTGGTTGTGTCTAACTAATGTGAGAACTTAAGGGGCTGGAGACTAAGGTCAATTGCCAAGAGAGATAAAAGAGTAGTGAGGCAATGATCAGCATGGCCAGAATATAGAGAATTCAGAGGTTTTCTAAATCTAAAAGCAAATCTGAAAGGTTTACTTTGCCTACATTCTCTCTCTTATTAATCATTTTGAAATTCTATTTAATGATACTAAGGATCATCCCTTTTAAAAATAATTGGTACTTTATCAAACTAATACTAAAACAAGAAGCACCTGTATCTATAAACTGTAAACCTAAATCCAAACCCGGGGGGTGTAAATGAAAAAATTTTAAGAGGTTACACAGTCACCTAGAGCATTGTATTTTTACCAAATTGTAAAATATATTGTGTTTCTTTCTAAAATTCAAAATAAATGGTAAAATAACTAATATATTTTGGATATTATCATATAAATACTCAAATAAATGTTAAAGCTGAGGCTTCTAAAGCTTCAGCAAACATTTTAAGTATACAGTCTGTTAAGAGACTGAATACGAGAAGAGATAAAAAGTGATGTTTAGAAAAGGTAGAAAATAACACAACAACATACGAAGAATTCTTGCCAAGAAACGGAACCTGAATCTCATAAGCCTCTAGATTAGCAGAGTTCCCAACAAGGGGCAATTTTTGCCACCAGCAGACATTTGGCAATGTCTGGAACACTTCTGGTTGTCGTAATTGGTGGAGGGGGTGCTGTTGAGTAGCAGCTAGAGACCTGCAGTGCTGCTGAACATCTACTGGAGCTCAGAAAACAATTCCCAAACTATAGGCTTCAGAAGCAGCTGCAGAAGCTAAGTTTTTCTCTCACTTCTGCTCTCCTATCTCTCAGTCCCATTCTCCCCCGAGGTCAGCCACAGAAACTAGAATCTCCCTTCCCCAAGGTGGGTCATAGAAACCAGAACCCCTTTCCTCAAAAGCCAACCATAAAGCCTAACAATAACCTGTGTAAAAATTGGCCATAAAGAAATGAAATGACCTACCTTGTTTGATTGTAGGCCATAAGACCGCCATCCCAGAGGGGGCCCTGCCCACATCCAGAAGGAGGAAATGCATGCTCTGAGAGGGCAAGAAGAATCTGAACAGACAGGCTTTGCTGGGTTTCCCCATTAAGTCTATTAGCATTAGATCATACTCTTTTTGTCCAATCATATTTCTGCATGGCTGTCCATACTTTGTTGGACCTAAGCACAAAAATGGACAATTTCCCTATATCTTTGGATCTTTGTTCTGAAGGCTCCCATGTATACACTTTAAACAAATGTGTATGCCTTTTTTTCCTATTAATCAATATGCTTCTTGTCAGTAATTTTTCAGCAAACCACTGGGGTCGAAGGGCTTGGTTCCCAAACATTCTGCAATGCACAGGACAGTCCTTCACAACAAAAAAATTATCCAGTACAAAATGCCAACATTGAGAAGTTGAGAGAACCTTTTCTAGATCTAACAGGAAATACAGAGGTCAGAGAAACATGCTACAGAACTTCATGGGGATGCAATCAGCAAAATCCAGAACACAGGAAACTCTAATTTTCTTTTTAGATGCGATAATGGTTACTATATCGTGGTTATATATGTAAAGAGACAAAGTTTCCCTTTAAATGATTAAATGATTTTTGGAGTTTGCTTCAAAATAATCCAATGGGCAAAGAAATATAGATGAAAACAAGAAGGGATATGGGTTAATAACCGTTGAAGCTGGGTAACAGGAATATAGGTACATTATATTATTTTCTTTATGCTCATATAATGGATACATTATATTATATATATTTTTTGTTTTGTTTTAAATTTCCATAATACAAAATTTAAAAGGGGGTAAAAAAAAAAAAAAAAGCCTCCATATATCAAGACAAAATTAGAATCTAATAAAGTGAAATTAGATTTATCTAAATGTGTGAACTTTATGCATACACATATCCTGTTGTATTCTCGGGTTTGTAACCTTGATACCAATTGGTAACTGTGCCCAAAGAGTATAACAATTAGATTTGGGTATCTAATTTAAAAAACAATATGTACATCTCATAATATTATTAGCATTTCTATTCTTAGGTAGAGTGGATATCTAGTAGTATCTCATATATATGAATCTTCTATCTATAACCATTTACAAACATTACAAAATAATCATATGGTAGCTAAAGAGAATTCTAGCATCCCTTTGGAGAGTCAACCATATCTTCCTACCTATCTCATAAATTGATGGTGAAGCCAATTTCCTCTATTTTCTGGCAACCGAATGCTACTAGTAAGAAAGACTATTTAGATAAAAGTAGCCTGTAGACAAAAACTGGCAGTTTATAGGACATCAGTGCTCTCACAATAAAAATGAACTTAAATAACTGAAATGAAGTACTCATCAAGCAAGTGTTCATACATTTAGAACAAAATCAGGAAATACTTTAAGTGACTACAATAAAATAATTTGACTATATCTCATTAATGAAATGTATTCAAAGAACAGTCACCAAAGACAACTGTAATACTAAATTTTATAATCCATTCAATGTAGTAGAATATAACATCCTTTTGGGGAAAAAAACCCATCCAATAGCTTTATTAGCGTCATTATTTTAATCCTTTTTATTTTCCTTTTTTTTGGAGAAAGGCTCTCATTCTGTCACCTAGGCTGGAGTGCAGTGGGGCAAACATGGCTCATGACCTCCCAGATTCAAGTTTTTGTCAAAATCTTCAGTTAGAAGGAAAATAGTACTGCTTTTGAATTACAAAAGACATAGTTACAGTTTGGATAAAGCATTAAAAACTAATTTTTAAAAAAATGTTCTGCTAAATTATTACAAAATATTAAAGTGTATCAAGACTCACCCCTACCCAGTGAAAGTTCAGAGAAAGCGATCATCTATCTTCTCTCAGAAAACAACACACTTTCCTTTTATATTGAAAAAAAGAAGACCTTACTGCAAATCTATGCAGAAGCTTAAAGACAGAGTAATCATGCTAACAACCTGTCCTCTGCAAAGATTCTTACACAAAGCCACAATCACTGAAGTCAGCTGGGTAGCAGAAATCTCCACAGTGGCAGTTAGTTGCTACTGTATTCTTCCTAAATATAGTAGTCACTGAGTCTCACTTCTAAAGTGAAGAGGACTTTCTATTCAATTGTTTTCTTTAACGCACTGAACAGGCTAACAGTGACTATAAAAATTAGGAACTAAATTTGGTTGCTATTATTACCCATTTTTAAAAGAAGGCATAGAAGGCCAGGCACGGTGGCATATGGCTGTAATCCCAGCACTTTGGGAGGCCAAGGTGGGCAGATCACTTGAGCCTAAGAGTTTGAGCAACATAGCAAGAAATTGTCTCTTTAAAAAAAAACAACAAAAATTAGCCAGGTGTGGTTAGTCCCAGCTACTCATGAGGCTGAGGTGGGAGGATCGCTTGAGCCAGAGAAGTGGAGGCTGCTGTGAGCCGAGATAGTACCACTGTACTCCAGTCTGGGTGACAGAGCGAGACCTTGTCTCGAAAAATAAAAATAAAAAATAAAATAAAATAAAATAAATTAAGGCATAGGGACTTGCAGGCACTGCTGTCCTTTATTGTCACAAAATCATAATGAAGATTTAAATGTCTCCAGAATATGCAGAGTAATGCCCATATTCAATATGGTTCTAAAAGAGATGTTCCAGTGTTGCCAGTAACTTTTACCTACTTGACAAGTGTGACAAAAAAATTATGAGTGAAAACAGCCCTATGTAGGGCATGTTACTAAAAACAATTGTCCTTCGTAGAATAATTGCGTATGCTGTTATAAACATTAGCAATAACAGAGTCAACTCATTAGATCAAATTACTACAGAGATGGTAAATATTAGAACCATGATTTTATAAACTCTTACAACTCTTGATTTTTGTATTAGCCAGAAGAGAAACACAAGCTCATAATGTAGAATGCTACACCTATACAGTCCACATAATTCAGAACTTAGGCAAGATATAATAAGCAATATTAAGAAAGAAACTGCTACACTATCCTATATTAATGATTGGGATTTACACTTTTAGGCTAGTCATTTTTTGACAAAACTGAACAAAAGTTTCACATGATATCTTAATAGTACTAAGATAATGGTTATCACTAAATACAAAAAGGATTCAAGTATATACAAAACCAAGTGGTATCAAAATAAGTAGCAAAAGAGAAAATATGAAACTAGAAACCCTAAAAAGAATAAGTTACAATGATATTAGACAAGCTTTGGAAAGAATGAATACACATATACATGCGTTTATACACATTATATTATATTTAATTTTCAGAACAATCGTTAACAGTGTATGTTACTATACTGTCTTAGGAGTGAGAAATCTGAGGATCATAATGGTGTGGAGACATGGCTGATTACTATCAGAAGTGGGATTTAAGTCTAGGAATGTCAGGATCCAGAATCTACCATCTTTGTCCTATACCTTTTGTGACAATGTCATCTCCCTAAAGAATACAGTGGCTTTGGTATCAAGGGGTAAGGTATACCTCCAAGAGAGGAATGGCTAAAAGAGAGATTACTAACCACATAGTGATATAGTTTGGGTATTTGTACCCACCCAAATCTCATGTTAACATGTAATCACCAACGTTGGAGGTGGGGCACGGTGGGAGGCGTTTGGGTTGAGGGGGCAGATTCTTCATGGCTTGGTGCTGTCCGCACCACAGTGAGCGAATTCTCAAGAGATCTAGTTATTTAAAATTGTGTGGCACCACCCACCCTTTTCTCTTGTTCCTGCTCTCGCCATGTGAAGTGCGTGCTTTTCCTTTGCCTTCCACCATGAGTAAAAACTCCCTGAAGCCTCCCTAGAAGCCAAGCAAATGCTAGCGCCATGCTTCCTGTACACCCTGCAGAACTGTAGGCCAATTAGACTGCTTTTCTTTATAAAGTACCCAGTCTCAAGTATTTCTTTACAGCAAAGCAAGAACGACCTAATACAGCAACAGGTAGCTGGATGGGTTGCTGAGTTTTTATAAAAGTCTGACTGGAATCAGGCCTGTGTCTGAATTCTGGCTCTACCTTCTACTAGTTGTATGATAATTCACCTCTCCATGCCTGTTTCCCTAAGTGCAAAGTAGGTAAAAGAACAGTGTATCCTGGCCAGGTGTGGTAGCTCACACCTGTAATCCCACCACTTTAGCAGGCTAAGGCAGGCAGATCACTTGAGGCCAGGAGTTTGAGACCAGGCTGGCCAACACAGCAAAACCCCATCTCTACCAAAACTATAAAAAAAAAAAATTAGCCGGGCATGGTAGCACACGTCTGTAATCCCAGCTACTCAGGAGACTGAGGCAGAAGAATGGCTTCAACCTTGGAGGTGGTAGTGAGTCAAGATCGTGCCACTGTATTCCAGCCTGGGTGACAGAGCGACACTCTGACTCCAAAAACAAAATAATTTAAAACACACACACACACACAAAAACAGTGTATCTCCATTCATCTTTTACTTACCTGTCAGAAAGCAAATGACATTAGTATTTTTTTATTATTGACTTAGCATCCCTTCTCTACTTTCTGCCTTTGGGGTTGAGTTTGTTTGATTTTGTTTGTTTGTTTGTTTTTTGAGACGGAGTCTCACTCAGCCTGCCTCCACTCAGGCTGGAGTGCAGTGGTGCGATCTTTGGTTTTTGTCCAGCCTGTTTTTTGTTGTTGTTGTTGTTTGTTTGTTTGTTTTTTGAGACAGAGTCTCGCTCTGTCCCCCAGGCTGGAGTGCAGTGGTGCAATCTTGGTTCACTGCAACCTCCACCTCCCGGGTTGAAGTGATTTTCCTGCCTCAGCCACCCAAGTAGCTGGCATTACAGGTGTGTACCACCACGCCTGGCTAATTTTTGCATTTTTGGTGGAGACAGGGTTCTTGGCCAGGCTGGTCTCGAATTCCTGACTTCAGGTGATCTGCCCACCTCAGCCTCCCAAAGTGCTAGGATTACAGGCGTGAGCCACCTTGCCTGGCCTTTTTTTTTTAAAGCATCAAGATTGCACAGGAAACAGGAAAATTGTAGTTTGCTAAGAAAGAACAGAACAGAACAGAACTTACAATACCATTAATGACTGCTTCCTGTTAACTACCCATATGTACCAATTATTTTGAATTTTTAAACCTGAGTGGAGAGAAAAAGAAATTACAGATCCGATGGCATCAGATAAATTTGTGTAGTAAAAAAATCTTATAAGGCAAATATTCTGAATTTTCAAAATAAGGTAGCTCACATTACTTACATAAGGTAACATTACATTACATATTTACAGAAGCCTATAAACAAACAACACTCTTAAGAGACTAACTAGGTCAAAAAGGTCTTGTGTAACTTTTACTTTATATAAGCCCCGAAAAAGATATGCGGAGATATTCATAAACAACTTCAAAGTTCCTCCTGAAAGATTCAATACAAAATTCCAGTTTAACGTTGTTGGAATGTAACCATCAATAGCAAAGGATGTATATATAGTATATTACTCTACGGAGTATAATCACATACATTATAATGGAATTTACTAGGCTTGCAATTAACACATTAACAATCTTGTAGGCATTTCCTTTAATTAAAGAAGATTCTAGGTCTACCTTTACTTTTTGCACAGTAAAAACAAAAAATACAGTAGTGCCCCTTTACCCCTGGTTTTGCTTTCTGCGGTTTTGGTTACCCATAGTCAACTGTGGCCCGAAAGTAGGTGAGTCTGGTACAATAAGATACTTTGAGAGAGAAAGAGACCACATTCACATAACTTCTAGTATAGCATATTGCAATAATTGTTCTATTTCATCATTATTGTTGTCAATTTTTTACTGTATCCCCCAATTTATAAATTAAACCTAATCATAGACATGTACGTATAGGAAAAAACAGTACACATAAGGTTTGGTACTACCTGTGGATTCAGGCATCCACTGGGGGTCTTAGAACAGATCACCCTAGGATAAAGGGGAACTACTATAAAACACTACCTCCAGCAGATTTAAGCCCAAACACAGTAGATTTCTTCCACAATTTCATCACCTAAATACTGCCAATTATAGAATAAAACAAATACGAAGAGCATTTTATGATGAGAAAATAATAATATACATGTTTATTCATAAATTTGAAAATCTGAATATCTTTTTAGGAAAAAGAAAACAAGCAAAGCATTTTCACTACAGAAAATTTGGAAACTACTGAGGGGTAAAAAGAACTACAGATATCTGCCAGGTGCGGTGTTTCACACCTGTAATCCCAGCACTTTGGGAGGCAGTCAGAAGTTCAAGACTTGCCAGGCCAATGTGGTGAAACCTTGTCTCTACTATAAAACACACACACACACACACACACACACACACACACACACAATTAGCCAACATGGTGGTGTGCGCCCGTAGTCCCAGCTACTCAGTAGGCTGAGGTGAAAGAATTGCTTGAACCCGGGAGGCAGAGATTGCAGCGAGCTGAGACAGCACCACCGTACTCCAGCATGAGTTACAGAGGAAGACCCTGTCTCCCAAAAAAAAAAAAAAATCATCACCATGACACCTTTCATGTATTTTCTTGTGGTACTTCCCATGTAAAATATTTATTTATTTATTTATTAAATTTGAATTATGATGAACAACATTGTGAATATACCAAAATGTTGTTAACGGTATTACATGTAGTTTACCACAATTAACCTTTTTTAAAAATTTAGATTATACTATGTATGCAATTCTGTATCTTGCTTTTACTTCCAGTGAACTTCATAAACATTTTCCAATACTGGTCTGTAAAAACATTGATCTTTAAAAAATGACTGTAGAGTATTACACAGAGTAGATATAACTGTTGTATAGTATTCTCCTGTTCTTCCCCTTCCTCCCATTCATTCCTCCATTATTGGACATTCAGTTGTTTCTAATTTTCTACCACATAAATTCCACAATAGGCCGAGGGCCATGGTTCATGCCTGTAATCCCAGCACTTTGGGAGGCAGAACACCCAAGGTCAAGAGTTTAATACCAGCCTGGCCAACATGGTAAAACCCCGTCTCTACTAAAAATACAAAAAATTAGCCAACCGTGGTGGTGTGCACCTGTACTCCCAGCTACTCAGGAGGCTGAGGCAGGAGAATTGCTTGAACCCAGGAGGTGAAGCTTGCAGTGAACCAAGACTGCTCCACTGCACTCCAGCCTGGGTGACAAGAGAGAAACTCTGCATTTAAAAAAAAAAAAAAAAAAAAATCCACAATAAATATTTGCATATATAAATATTTGTAGAATCTTGGGTTGTTTCTTCAGGCTAAATTCCTATGGGTACCTCTTCTTCCTCACAATACACACATTCGGTTTTTCTGTTTGTTTTGGATTTAACAAATGTTTACATACAGTGTTAAAGGCTACTATGTCTTCCCTTATTCCATTTTCCTTTTTCCACTCCTCAGGGGTATCTACTATTCTAAATTTTGTGTTTGCATTCTCATGCTTTTTAAAATTTTTATTTGTTTATTTTTTTTGAGACGGAGTTTTGCTCTTGCTGCCAAGGCTGGAGTACAATGGCACGATCTCGGCTTACTGCAACCTCCACTTTCCGGGTTCAAGCGATTGTCCTGTCTCAGCCTCCTGAGTAGCTGGAATTACAGGTATGTGCCACCACGTCCAGCTAACTTTTTATTTTTAGTAGAGATTGGGTTTCACCATGTTGGTCAGGCTGGTCTCGAACTCCTGACCTCAGGTGATCCGCCGCTTCGGCCTCCCAAAGTGCTGGGATTACAGGTGTGAGATTTTTAAAGTGAACTGGATATTCTGAAAAGCTTTCTATAAATGGTGTCCATGAAGTACATTTACTTCCCTTACTACTTAGGAATGAAACTCAGCGACTGGCACTTACACTGGACTCTAAACGATCCCTGACTTTAAGCCTCACTCATCACCTCACTCTTTGATTACATTTCAGGTTCACAGACATGTTTATCTTTCCTTAATGTGGCTAAGTCTTTTAAATTTCTACATTTATCTATCATTTCTATTAAAGTAGAGGGAGTACAAAGTATGAATTTACAAAAATCATTTTATTCAGAAGTACTCTCCAATTAACTGTTTTTTTTTTTAAAGTGATATGCAGCTATTGATTTGGCCAAAAAAAAAAAAAAGGTAAAACTAGAATTAAAACACATTCCAAAGGCTATATCCAAACATTATTAAAAATACTTTACTCTTATGATTTGTTTGTTCACCAAGTGCCTCAACATACACTGGTCTCAGCTTCACGTAAAAAAAAAAAAAAAAAAAAAAAAAAAAAAAAAAAAGAAGCACCAGTAAATAATATTAGAAGACTCATGTTAAAATATCTAACTTACAGTTTCTAGAACTATCCTCCTTTATAACCAAAAATTCAAAAGAAAAAAAAAGAAGCAAAACCAAATTCCAGGAACTAGGGTTAAACAACTGTCTTGAGTCTGACACAGGAGTTAAAAACTACATTATAGAAAATCTCCTAAAACCTGTATTGTATACAATTGTATACTATCTGTCCTCAATGCGTAAGAACAGACATATAGGCCGGGCGCGGTGGCTCAAGCCTGTAATCCCAGCACTTTGGGAGGCCGAGACGGGCAGATCACGAGATCAGGAAATCGAGACCATCCTGGCTAACACGGTGAAACCCCGTCTCTACTAAAAAAATACAAAAAACTAGCCGGGCGAGGTGGCAGGCGCCTGTAGTCCCAGCTACTCGGGAGGCTGAGGCAGGAGAATGGCGTGAACCCAGAAGGCGGAGCTTGCAGTGAGCCGAGATCGCGCCACTGCCCTCCAGCCTGGGCGACAAAGCGAGACTCCATCTCAAACAAACAAACAAACAAACAAACAAACAAAAACGTACACAGTAGATTAAAACACTGTGAAACTTCAACAACAACAAGACAAGCCAACTTTTGAAAGAATGTATGACTTTAAGCATGCAACATTCTTTACCATGGCATTCTTTATGTTTATACAGGGTAAAGTTACATAGACTTGTCCTTCAACTTTGCCTCTGTAGTGGTGTTTTTTTTTTTGAGACAGAGTTTCACTCTTGTTGCCCAGGCTGGAGTGCAATCGTGCGACCCCAGGCTGGAGTGCAATGGTGTGACCTCGGCTCACTGCAACCTCTGCCTCCTGGGTTGAAGCGATTCTCCTGCCTCAGCCTCTCAAGTAGCTGGGATTACAGGCACACACCACCACGTCCAGCTAATTTTGTATTTTTGGTAGAGATAGGGTTTATCCGTGTTAGTCAGGCTGAGTCTCAAACTCCTGACATCAGGTGATCCGCCCACCTCAGCCTCCCAAAGTGCTGGGATTATAGGCGTGAGCCACTGTGCCTGGCCTTGTGTGGTGTTTTCATTCTTCAGCTTAATACAAAAGCTAATGACATAAACATTAAGATATAAAAGGTATTAATCTGCTTGACTTAAAGAGTTTATTATGAAGAGAAACTGGAAAACTTTCCACCAAACCAACCATGTTAAGAAAGTGAGGAGGCCAGACCACTGTCAGTACTTCTCTGATCCCGTACTTTCCATTTCTCCAATCTTTGACCCCCTCCAACTTTGTCTCTCTCAGTCTTTTTCATTTGCTTATTAAAGACACACATTTCTCAAAGCTCCACTCTTAGCTTTCCTTCTGCTCCTCAATAATCTCTTCAACTTCCACTGAACAAATGCTCAAGACTCCCAGACCTCTCATTTTGCCAAGTCTACACCACTGTAACAAATACTCAAATTTCCAAACTCCTAATAAATATCTCAAGAGCAGTTGAACAAAAAGGAGCCAGAACTTGCTGGTTTTGAAGATTCCCAGTCTCTCACATGCAAAAAATACTAAAATAAAAAATGGCTTCCCAGCAAAATTCAAATCCCAAGCACTGTCAAGAAAACATGATGTGGCTGAGGACACAGCTACAAAATTCAACCTTGGTAAGATCCAAGATGATGCCTCTGTACTATTCAGTTAGACAAAAGGCCTCCTAAAGATTTTAAAGGTGTGACTTACAGAGTATTTTAATCAAAGAGTAGAGTTTCTAAGAAGCTAAAAGCTATTGCCCCTCAGTGGAATTTCAAGAATCAGAATGGCTTATCTCAAAGAGATTTTTGGGTGTGACTTTTGTCTAATGAAGTGAGCCCAAATATTAATGGGAGACCCATAAGGTTTTGAAGAAAGTTATATTGGCAGAAACACTGCCCATTTCAACTGAAAGAGACAGAAATAGTACAAAATGAAAAGAGGGCCTTGGACTCCCAAACATCTACAGGTTGGAAGTGGATAGAGGAATGTACACAGCTGGCAAAAAAAAGCCTACTTTCCTAGTTTTCACAGAAAAGAAAAGAAAACTCAGAGTGTGAAAACAAAAGCCCAGAAGGTCGAGCTAAGAGCCATAAAGAATTATTTCCAGATCTTAATTTTAATCAAGGAATTACCAACCTGTGCCCAGCTGAATTTCAAAAATGGTGTGACATAACGACACCTTTGTACCAACATTTTCCCTCTGCTTGAACAAGAACGTCTACACTAGTTATCACACACCTGGCCAACCATTGTATCTTGGTTATGTGTGGGGCAAACAATTTGCCTCTTTAGTTTCACAGGTCTTCACATAGAGAAGTAATGTACTCAAGGAGCTGAAGAAACTACATACACCTGAAGAGTCTCATCCAAAACTGGACCTAATTTAGATGACAATATCCTGGACTGTAAGCTGATGCTATAAATGAGAATTCTGCAGAATATTAGGAACGGGTGAGTATATTCTGCACATGGGATGAATGTAAATAATCTGTGGCCGAAGAGTGTATTGTGGAGATTTAGAATATGTTCACAAATTCTCTGACACTTCCTTCAAAATGTAGACCCAATCTTCCCTCCTCTTGAGTGCAGGCTGGACTGACTTGTTTCTACAATAAAAAAAAAAAAAAAAAAAAAAGCAAATTCTGAAGAAGAGAGTAGGGAGAGAGAAAAATAGTAACTTTTCAGTGTAGAAATCTGATAAACGCTATCTTAACCAAGTGGTAAGGGTTAACATCAACAGTGACAACATGTGGATTGCATCTATTGCCTAACATGGTGTGACAAGAAAGCTACTTCAGCTCTGTTGTGTTCTTTCCCAAAATCCATTACTATGGTCTGAATGTGTTCCCCCAAAATTCATGTGTTAGAAACTTCAACCCCAGTGCAGCAGTGTTGGGAGGTAGGGCCTCTTGGGAGATGTTTAGATCATGAGGGCTCCACTCTTATGAATGGATTAATGTCATTATGAAAAGAGCTTGTAGGGCCGGGCGCAGTGGCTCACGCCTGTCATCCCAGCACTTTGGGAGGCCAAGGCGGACAGATCCCTTGAGGTCAGGAGTTTGGGACCAGCCTGGACAACATGGTGAAACCCCATCTCTACTAAAAATACAAAAAATTAGCTGGGTGTGGTGATGGGTGCCTGTAATCCCAGGTACTTGGGAGAGTGAGGCAGAATTCCTTGAACCCAGAAGGCAGAGGTTGCAGTGAGCTGAGATCACGCCACTGCACTCCAGCCTGGGCAACAAGAGCAAAACTCTGTCAAAAAGAAAAGAGAAAGGAAGAAGGAAAAAAACAAAGGAAGGATGGGAGGGAGGGAGGAAGCGAGCTTGTAGGAGTGAGTTTGCTCTCTTCTATTCTTGTACCATGTGAGGATACAGTGTTCCCGCCCTCTGGAGGATGCAGTATTCAAGGCACCCTCTTGGAAGCAGAGACCAGGCCTTTACCAAACACCAAACCTACTAGCACCTCAATCTTGGACTCCCAGCCCACAGAACTATGAGAAATTAAATTTCTGTTCTCAAAAAGTTACCCAGGCTCAGGTATGCTGTTACAGCAGCACAAAACACACTAAGACACCTACAAACCAATCTAACCATGAGAAAACAGACAAGCACAGGTTAGAGGACACACTATAGGATACTTGGCTAGTATTCTTCAAGACTGTCAAGATCATTTCACAATGTACATATATATCAAAATATCAAGTTTTACACCTTAAATATATACCATTTGAATTTGCCAAGTATATCCCAATAAAGCTGGGAAATAAACAACTACAATGCTCATGAAAAACTGAAACAGTGATCTGCCATGACTGGGAGACATGATAAGTAAGTGCAATTTAGTTAGTTAGCAATTTAGTGGTAGCTTGGATTTGATCCTGGAGCAGAAAGGGAGTATGAATGGAAAAACTGCTGAAATAGAAATAAAATCTGGAGTTTAGTTAGTAACAAAATACTACTGTTAGCTTCTTATTTTGACAAAAGTACCTTTGTATCATATTGGTTTTGTTTGTCCAGCATGCTTAATTCCTTTGGTGAACTGCTCCTCACTTATTCCCTGTGGTATCAGCTATCAATTTACACCTTCCCTAAATTACCCTAATTCCAATAAACAGTGACTTCTCCCTGGGTAGCCATGTGCCATGTGACCTAAGCAGGGAAAATAAGAATCCACCTTTCATCAATATACACGTGTTGGGAAGACGGAAGTACCTGAAAAGATGGATATGGGCCTGCTACCCATGATCTTACCTCCACATAAAGTCAGACTTTTCTTTTTTAGATAGGTCGTGCTCTGACGCCCAGGCTGGAGTGCAGAGGTACAATCATGGCTCACTGCAGCCTCAATCTCCCTCCCAGGCTCCAGTGATCCTCCTACCTCAGCCTCCCAAGTAGCTGGGACTACAGGTGCATGCCACCATGCCCAGCTAATTTTTAAAACTTTTTGTAGAGAGGGGGTCTTCCTGTGTTGTCCAGGCTGATCTTGACCTCCTGTCCTCAAACAATCCTCCTGCCTTGGCCTCCCAAAGTGCTGAGATTACAGGCATGAGCCACCATGCCCAGCCTGAACTCAGCGTTTTTAAAGAATTACATGAACAGAGCCACATAACCAAGAGATACCTTCATTTTTCTTTTTTTTTTTTTTTGGAGACAGGGTCTCACTCGGTCCCCTAGGCTGGAGTGCAGTGGCATGATCACAGCTCCCTGCAGCCTCGAACTCCTGGGCCCAGGCAACCCTCCCACTTCAGCCTACCAAGCAGCTGGGACTACAGGTGCACACCACCACGCCCTGCTAATTTTTTTTTTTTTTGGTAGAGATAGGGTTTCACTATGTTGCCCAGGCTGGTCTTGAATTCCTGGGCTCAAGTGATCTGCCTGCGTTGGCCTCTCAAAGTGTTAGGATAACAGGCACAAGCCATTGCACTCAGCCTTTAAATGATATTCTAAGAAGACTAGGCTGTTTTCTTTAGACTAGGCTGTTTTCTTTAGACTAAGGAAGTGTGTGTGTGGAGGGAGGCCAGTATCACAGGATCAAAGATCAAACTCATTTTGTGATTAACACTGTTGCATTCACTAGGTTTATCATAATTCAGTTCAGGCTTTTTGTACTGTATCCACAAGACTATAAAATGGCTCATTAAAATTCAGATATATTTCCTCTGTTATTGACTTAAAATCCACTTAGGTTAATAACTCTGGCAATAAAAAGGAAGTTTAGCTTATTTCGCAGTTAATATGAGCTGGTTCCTAGCGACTACCACTCATTAACGTCTTGGGTGATAAGAGCTCTGTTTAATTAATTACGCAGAGTTATCTAGAAAATTCAGAAACACGATAAACTTACAACTTATCAGCTTCAATTTCAGAAGTCCTATTTTCTGTTTCCCTAGTAGCATAAATCATTTTTTTAAAATCCATACAAAATTTTAAGAATGGCCTCATATCATATGAAAAAATTAACTCAAGTGGATCAAGGACCTAAAGCCTAAGAGTGAAAACTATAGAACTCTTAGTAGAAAACACAGAGGAAAAGTTTCATGACATTGGATTTGGCAATGACTTCTCGGATAGCGTACCAAAAGCACAGGCAACAAAAGTAAAAATAAACTGGACTACATCAAAATTTAAAACTTTTATGCATCAAAGGATATGATCTGGAGGGGAATGAAAACTCAGACCGGAAGAAAATATTTGCAAATCCATATATCTGATATGTGATTGATATCCTGAATATATTTAAAAACTCCTGCAACTCAACAACAACAAAAAAACAACGAAAGTGGGTAAAATGGGTTCAGGTGTTCGGTGTAAGAAAAAAAAAAAAAAAAAAAAAAGAGGCTGGGTTCAGTGGCTCATGCTTGCAATCCAAGCACTTTGCAAGGCTCAGGCAGTGGCTTGCTTCAGCCCAGGAGTTCAAGACCAGTCTGGGCAATATGGCAAAACCCCGTCTCTACAAAAAATACAAAAAATTAACCAGGCATGGTAGCTTGCACCTGTAGTCCCAGCTACTCAGGTGGCCGAGATGGAAGGAGCACTGGAGTTTGGGAGGCAGAGGTTGCAGTGAGCCGAGATTGGGCCACTGCACTCCAGCTTGGGCGATAGAGCAAGACCCTGTCTCAAAAATAAATAAATTAATTAATTAATAATAAAAAATAATAAAAAAAGAAAAGAAAAAAGAGGCCAAGAAAGAAAAATAAAAAAGATTTTTGAAAATGGGCAAACCTGGCTGGGCGTGTTGGCTCACGCCTGCAATCCCAGCACTTTGGGAGGCCAAGGCAGGCAGATTGCCTGAGGTCAGGCATTCGAGACCAGCCTGGCCAAAAGTGGTGAAAGCCTGTCTCTACTAAAAATACAAAAATTAGCCAGGCGTGGCGGTGTGTGCCTGTAATCCCAGCTACTTAGGAGGCTGAGGAAGAGAATCGCTTGAACTCAGGAGGAGGAGGTTTCAGTGAGCCGAGATCGCACCACTGCACTCCGGCCTGGGAGACGGAGCAAGACTCTTGTCTCAACAAACAAACAAACAAAAAGGGCAACCCCAATAAGCACATAAAAAAGATGTTCAACATCTCTAATTATTGAGGACTTCAACTCAAAACCACAATGAGATACCACTTTATATACATTAGGATGACAACTATAAAAAAAAAAAAAAACAACCCTAGAAACTAACAAGTGTTAGTGAGGATGTATAGAAATTGGAACCTTCATGTACTGCTGGAAAAAAACCATAAAATTGAGCAATCTCTGTAGAAAATAGTTTGGCAGTTCCTTAAAAAGTAAAAACATAGAATTACCATATGATCCAACAAGTCCACTTCTAGCATGTACCCAAAAGAATTAAAAACAGAGACTAAAATAGATATTTGTACACCCATGTTCACAGCAGATTAGTCACAGAGCCAAAAGGTGGAAACAACTCAAATATCCATCAGCAGATAAATGGATAAACAAAATGTGGTGTATGCACACAATGGAATATTACTCAGGCTTTAAAAGGAATGAAATCCTGATATGTACTACAATAAAGATAAAAGTTGAAGACACTATGTGTAAAATAAACCAGACACAAAAGGACAAATATTGTATGGTTCTATTTATGTGAGGTACCTAGAATAGGCAAATATATAGAGAAAAAAGTAGAAAAGAGGTTACCAGGGGCTGAAGAGAGGTGGAAATCGGGAGTTACTGTTTAATATGTACTGAATTTCTGTTTGGGATTTAGAAAAAAAAATCTGCAAATAGATAGTGGTGATGGTTATACAATATCATGAATGGTTCGGATGCACTCCAGCTTGGGCGATAGAGCAAGACCCTGCCTCGAAAAAAAAAAAAAGAAAAGAAAAGAAAAAAGAGAGACAAAAAAGAAAAGAAAGAAAAATAAAAGAGATTTTTTAAAATGGGCAAACCTGGCTGGGCATGGTGGCTCACACCTGTAATCCCAGCACTTTGGGAGGCCAAGGCTGCACTTTGGGAGGTGCAGGCAGGAGGACTGCTTGAGCCCAGGACTTCGAAGCTACAGTAAGCTATGATCATGCCGCTATACTCCAGCCTGGGTGGCAAGACTGCCATCTCTTAAAAAGGAAAACCATCTGTACTTAATACCACTGGACTGTACTTAATACCACTGGACCGCACATTTAAAAATGGCTAAAATGGCCAGGCGCAGTGGCTCACACCGGTAATCCCAGCACTTTGGGAGGCTGAGGGGGGTGGATCATGAGGTCAGGAGTTCAAGACCATACTGGCCAATATGGTGACACCCCATCTCTACTAAAAATACAAAAATTGGCCCAGCATGGTGGTGCACACCTGTAGTCCCAGCTACTTGGGAGGCTGAAACAGAAGAATCGCTTGAACCCAGGAGGCAGAGGTTGCAGTGAGCCAAGATTGCACCACTGCATTCCAGCCTGGGTGACAGAGTGAGACTCCGTCTCGGGGGGGGAAAAAAAAAAAGTTAAAATGGTAAAATTTTATGTTATGTATATTTTACCACAATTTTTTTTAAAGTACTAAGGATGGGCTTGGGCCAGAGGCCTTCTACATTTATCTTGGCAATAGAGCAGTGGCATACATGGAATGAAGCCCAGAGCCAACCAGCCAGTACACACATACTAGACAAACACAGGCAGTTCAACACTGCTGGGCAGGATACACTGTTACCCCTGAGTTTAGGACAAGGGACTTACATCCAAAAATTGCTTCCAAGTCCTCTTAAGGCTTGGCTTCCTGGCTTCCTCTCAAGCACCCCATCTGTCCACAAGAATAGAAACAGACAGCCTGAACAGCTGAAAGAAGTCCAACACCAGGGGCTGCATGCTGGCAAGCTACTAGTCAGAGGCTGAGGACTTCAGCAGTGCCAAAGCCCTGCTCTCACAGGGTCAATGAATCTGCGAAGACATTCATCTTTCTCTTTTTCTTTAAATCATTTTATTGAGTATAGTATACATAAGAAAGGACACATCATAAGAAAAAATGATTTTCTTTTAAAGTCTATAAAAAATTTATGTTCAGTAATCTCAAGTGCATCTCTTTGTAAGTTAAGAGTTTTAAAAATAAAATTACTTCAGTACAAACAACATTTTCTTAACTGCCAAACGTTAAATGATTTCTTTTATATTTTTTCCCCAAGTGGAAGGGGTAATTATAGCTATCAGAAAACTCAAGTTGTATATTAGACGGTCAACACTGCAATAAGACTGTTTAACAATGACCAGGATTACCAAATTATGTTAACATAGTCTTATAAGAAAAAACAAGGTGTTATCTGTGATTCTCACTTTCTCTAATTCTCTACATCCCTTCCAAGTCAACTCAAAGTAACTCACCCATATTCAAAACATACACTCTACCTGCTCACTTCACTTCATTAAAATTACCTTTATTTCCTTGCTGTTATCTCACCTGGACCACTGTGAGAGCCCAGTAAGTGGCCTCCTGCTTTCACTTTTTTCCCCCTACAATATTGATTTTTATTAGTTATCCCTGGGTTTGACAAACAAGTTTTGGAACATATTATTATTAATAAAAAAAAGTTTGTAAAAGAAGGGACCTGTCATAAATGAGAAACAGAGATGGAAATGTGCAATAGAGATTGTGAGAAGTTCACATAAAGTCATTTCTACTATTTGTTGGAGTGGAATATTAATATTGGCTCCATTCATTTCTGAACACCTCATCTTATTAAGAGAATGAAGGATAACAGGTTTTCTTTTTGTTGTTTTGTATTTTGTTTTTCCTTGAAATCCCATTTTACCTAATTACCATCACATGGAGGTCGAGGCAAAAGAGAACTGCTTTTAATGTGCAAAAAAGCAATTCCAACCTTAGTGATATTTTCCCCCTAGGATCTCAGTATCCCAGTACTGAGATCCCAGTAATCCATTCTCCATAGGTGAATCAAGGCAATCCTATTAGAACATAAGTCACATCACATCTTTCCTTGTTTGAAACCCTCTAATAGCTTCCCATTACACTTAAAATTCTAAACAAGGCTAATTTCTTGCCTTGGCTGCTCCCTCTGCCTGTATTTTGTGCCCCCAGATCTTCCTGGGGCTGCCTCCTTCTTGTCATTCAAAGTTCAGCTCACCTCAGAGAAGAAATCTTTCTTCACTCAAATTAAAGTAAAGCCACTTACTTTGAGGTGGGGTCTGGGCATCTTAATTTCTGCCTGACCAACATGGAGACACCCCCGCTCTCTACTAAAAATACAATATTAGCTGGGTGTGGTCGTGCATGCCTGTAATCCCAGTGGTATGATCTTGCCTCACTGCAACCTCTGCCTCCCAATTCAAGTGATTCTTCTACCTCAGCCTCAGGCATGTGCCACTATGCCTGGTAAACTTTTGTATTTTTAGTAGAGACAGGGTTTTACCAAGTTGGCCAGGCTGGTCTGAACTCCTGACCTCAGGTGATCCACCTGCCTCAGTTGCCCAAAGCACTGGGATTACAGGCATGAGCCACCACGTCCAGTCTTATTCTTTTTTCTGTTATAAACTTTAAGCATTGCCTTCTATAAATTATACCTTTAAATTCAACTGTAAGTTGAAGACCGTAACTTTAGAACACAAACTATTATGGAACATGTCTTAGAGCTACGAAAAGAGTTGACTCATTCAGAATTAAAGTTTAAGTAAATTCCATGTTCTAAATCTGATATAAAATATGAAATGGAAAATTCCTTTATCTGTTTTTAAAAAATTATTCTAGGCCGGGTTCAGTGGCTCACGCCTATAATCCCAACACTTTGGGAGGCCGAGGTGGGCGTATCACTTGAGGTCAGGAGCTCGAGACGAGCCTGGTCAACATGGTAAAGTGTTGCCTCTACTAAAAATGCAAAGATTAGCCAGGTGTGGTGGTGCATGCCTGTAGTGCCAGCTACTTGGGAGGCTGAGGCGGGAGAATCGCTTGAGCACAGGAGGCAGAGGTTGCAGTGAGCCAAGAGTTTGCCGCTGCACTCCAGTCTGGGCAACAGAGGGAGACTCTGTAAGTAAGTAAACAAACAAACAAACAAATAAAAAATGTATTCTAAACTGATTTAAGTATCTTCAAGCTGTTACATTTTACCAATCCCTACTGACAAATGATAGTTGACTGTCTATCAGAAAACTAGTTTCACTAATTTCTTTGGAGGCTTTCCTTTAGTACATTATTAAAAGTAAAAATCAACCTTAAATACAAGAATTATCAGAAACAAATTTGTATTGCTTGCATTACAGCTTATATAACCAAACACGATATCTGTTCCCCTTGGTAGCTATTTGGAGTAAGACAACATGATCTCAAAATGGTGACTGAATGTTGATAAAATAAAATGGCATTTTACTTAATCCCTATATCCTACCCTTACAAATCCCTCCATGTATTTACACACATACACAGTTATAAACAAATATATATGTGTGTTTGTATGAGAGAAAGATTGTGTGTGTGCATGCGCACGCAACTTTGCTGCTTCCCCTATGACACAAAGCAGATAGCTGTGGACGTTCCTCAGGCTTGTAAAGCTACAATGGTACATGATCAAGCTCAGTATAAACTGATTTTATTTATTCATTCATTCATTCATTCATTTAGAGACAGGATCTCACTCTCTGTCACCCAGGCTGGAGGGTATTGGCACAATCACAGTTCACTGCAGTCTCGACCTTCTGGGTACAAGGTATCCCCACTCTACCGAGTAGCTTGGATTACAGACGTGCACTATCATGTCTGGCTAATTTTCATGTTTTTTGTAGAGATGGGGTCTCGCCATGTTGACCAAGCTGGTCTCAAACTCCTGGGCTCAAGTAATCTGCCTCCCTCAACCTCTCAAAGTGCTGGCATTACAAGTGTGAGCCACTCTGCCCAGACATAAACAGATTATTAATTATAGGTTTTAGCAGATTCTTACTCCTTATTTACTAGCTAGAATTACAAAAGGAGATCAGTGTATAGTTATGTGTAGCTTAACGACGAGGATACATTCTGAGAAATGTGCCATTAGGTGATTTATTGTCTGAACATGATAGAGTGTACATACACAAACCTAGATGGTGTAGCCTGCTATACACCTAGACTATAAGGTATAGCCTACTGCTTCTAGGCTATAAACCTGTACAGGGCATTACTGTACTGAATACTGTAGGTGACTGCAACACAATGATAAGTATTACATTTGTGTAATTAAACATATCTAAATATAGAAAAGGTACCTTTAAAATACAGCATTATCATCTTATGGGACCACTATCCTGTATGTGATCCATCAGTGACTGAAATGTCATTATGCAGAGCATTATTGTCTTTATTTCAAAAGAAATTTATAAATTAAAAATAAACGAATACCTTCCCTTGAGATTAGAGGTTTATCTATGTTTCAGACAAAATTGCTGGGTTTTTAATATACAGTCCAACCTATTTTGATTCTGTAATGTATGATCAGTGCATATCCCCCTCATCTAATTGCTTATAAATGACAGGAGTGAACACATGAGTTGGTTAGAAAAAACAACTAGATCAGAAAATATAAAAATCTGTCTTCCTCTATAGGTCTGCTGAAAACTCAACCCAAAACTAGAGAAGTACTTGAACTAAAACTTACTTGAGAAAAGGCAAGAACATTTGCCATTAATAAATACATTAAAAAACAATAATGAAAAGAACTTTATATTTTGGGATCTCCACATGCAGGCATCTTAAAATGTATGTGCAAGAACAATTCAGTACTAAATGGTTCAGTACTGAGACTGAGTCTAAATGTTTCCTCACAAAATGTCCCTTTGGCCTTGAAGGACAAGAAGTCATAAAAGAAAACACATCTTCATAAAATACCCAAATTTAAGCCTAAAAAGAAGAAATAAGCATAAATGAGACTCCACTAACGGTATAAATTACCATCCCTTCTCCGCAGTTAGTGTTTAAAAAAAGAAAACACTTCTATTATAATTTCTACTGAAGTTCCAGGAAAGGAAAACACAACAAAGGTGTTAGGTGAGCAAATATAAAACATTTCTGAAGACATATGCCTGATTCCAACAGTCCTCATGGCTCAGATCTCACAGTGATTTATGGCCAAATACGACAGGATTTCAGTCTCATAAGCAAAGCACTTGATGTTCATCTTTTGGATATAAAATATTCACCTTAAAGCTTTCTGCATGTTTTTACAATTGAATCATGTTTTATTTTTGCAAAATTTTTACTTCTGTTGGAAAAAAATTCACTATAAGCAAAGTAATTGCGTCAGTAGTTCCTACTCATTTTCTCTAGTTTTGCAGATTTCAATTAAGGTATACTGCCTTAGTTATTTCTCTATTACTTTGGCTTCCTCATATATCAAAGGATACTGCAATATATACTGTGGTTTAGAAAACAAGGTTATGTATGTACTTGGCTGCCGATTTTCAAATGTACTTTTTAGACCAAAGAAAAGTAATACAGACAAACTGAACAGGACAGAGAAATTTAAATGGGGAGTGAGGGAAATGAAAGAAATCCACCTTCACTAGTTCCTAAATAAATAATTCCAAGCGCTCTACAAATTACGTCAAGTAGAAGCAATATGCCAACATATATTGACTTCTTGACATAAAAATATGACACCAAGTTCTATTAACACATCAAATCCAATTATTTCAGCTACCTTTAACATAGTGGTTCTCAACCCTGAATTCTGAAATCATCTGGGGAGCTTTAAAGAATAACGTTACCTGTGTTCCACCCCCACAGATTCTTATGTAATTGGCCGGGGTAAGGCCTGAGCATCAAAATGTTTAAAGCTCTGAATGTGATTCTTATGTGTGACCATGGCTGAGAACTACTGCTTTAAAATGACATACACTGAAGACAGTACTTTAGTTGTCCTGGGTGACACAAATAGACATACACACACACCAGAGTTCAACAAAAAACGGGTCACCCTTCTTGGAAGCAACTTCTTGATATCCTAGGATCGTTAATTCTCTCACAAGCTCATCCAATGTCAGCAGTGTGAAAACAACTTTGATGTGGGTGCCTATAGGTGTTCTAAAAATTGGGCACTTGATTTAGTGGAGTATTTCATAAATAACACTAACCTAGAAGTTGGCCTAAAGTACTAACCAAGGATCGAGTTCTCACAAAAACATTTCCTGTAGGATGTGGGCTGTATATTTTACTGCCAGTCTAGGTTCTATTATTGTTTACTTTATTCTTTACAACTTTTCTTGACTTCATGTATTTGTATTAAAAAGGATTTTATAGGCCGGGTGCAGTGGCTCACGCCTGTAATCCCAGCACTTTGGGAGGCCGAGGCGGGTGGATCATGAGGTCAGGAGTTCAAGACCAGCCTGGCCAAGATGGTGAAACCGCCGTCTCTACTAAAAATACAAAAAATAAGCCAGGCGTGGTGGCAGGAGCCTGTAATCCCAGCTACTCAGGAGGCTGAGGCAGGAGAACCGCTTGAACTCAGATGGCGGAGCTTGCAGTGAGCCCAGATTGCGCCACTGCACTCCAGCCTGGGCGACAGAGTGAGACTCCGTCTCAAAAAACAAAAAAAAAGGATTTTATGGGCTGAAGTACAATATCAATCATTTTCATTGTGACCATTTCTTTACTACTTTGAAGTATGTGATATACAATAAACTGCACATAATAAAGTATACAATTTTATAAGTTTTGACATATGTATACAATCATTGCTACACTTTTTTCTTTTTTTTTTTTTTTTTTTTTCTCCCAAGACACAGTCTTACTCTGTAACCAAGGCTAAAGTGAAGTTATCCGATCTCAGCTTGCTGCAACCTCTGCCTTCCAGGCTCAAGTGATTCTCGTGCCCCAGCCTCCTGAGTAGCTGGAACTACAGACACACACCACCATGCTCGGCTAATTTTTTGTATTTTTAGTAGAGACAGGGTTTCACCATGTTGGCCAGGCTGGTCTCAAACTCCTGACCTCAAGTGATCTGCCTGCCTCAGCTTCCCAAAGTGCTGGGATTACAGACATAAGCAACCTGTAACCTAAAAACCTATGATAGTACTAATGAAATAATATCATAGCTTTCTAGGAGTCTTAAAATAGATATGTTTTCATATTCCTTCCCAAATGTTAAATATAGACAAAATGAAATAAGCACTACTGGCAGGATAAAAACTAAATAGCCGATATAAATGGCTGGTAAAACTTAGATATCCAAGTGTACTTATTATACTTTTCTAATCTGTTGGATTTGTGTGTGTGTGTGTATAAAAATATCTGTCACATAACATAATGGTTAAGAGAACAGATGAGTGTTTTTTTTTTTCTGAGACAGAGTCTCGCTCTGTCGCCCAAGCTGGAGTGCAGTGGCACGATCTCGGCTCACTGAAAACTCCACCTCCTGGGTTCACACCATTCTCCTGCCTCAGCCTCCCGAGTAGCTGGGACTACAGGCGCCCGCCACTACACCCAGCTAATTTTTTTGTGTTTTTAGTAGAGACGGGGTTTCACCGTGTTAGCCAAAATGGTCTCGATCTACTGATCTTGTAATCCACCCACCTCAGCCTCCCAAAGTGCTGGGATTAGAGCCGTGAGCCACCGCGCCCAGCCTGTTTTTTTTTTTTTTTTTTTTTTTTTTTGAGACAGTCTCACTGTTACCCAGACTGGAGTGCAGTGGCGCCATCTCGGTTGACAGCAACCTCTGCCTCCTGGGTTCAAGTGATTTTCCTGCTTTAGCCCCCTGAGTAGCTAGGATTACAGGTGCCTGCCACCATGTCCAGCTAATTTTTGTATTTTTAGTAGAGATGTGGTTTCCCCATGTTGGCCAGACTGGTCTCGATCTCCTTGCCTCAGATGATCCACTTGCCTCAGCCTCCCAAAGTGCTGGGATTACAGGTGTGAGCCACCAAGCCCAGAAACAGAACTCACTTTAGGATCAGACAAACTAGTCAACAAGTACAAGTAGCATAAAAAGGTACTCCAAATTTAAAATTTTTCTTTTTTTGCAGCAGGGTCTCCCACCCAGGCTGGAGTGCAGTGACGTGATCTCTGCTTACTGCAACCTCCACCTCCCAGGCTGAAGCCAATTCTCCTGCCTCAGCCTCCTGAGTAACTGGGATTACTGGTGCCTGCCACCATGCCCAGCAATTTTTGTTGTTGTTGTTTTGTTTTTTTGTTGTTGTTTTGTTTTTGTATTTTTAGTAGGAAAGATGGGGTTTTATCATGTTGGCCAGTCTGGTCTTGAACTCCTGACCTCAAGTTATCCACCTGCCTTGGCCTTCCAAAGTGCTGGGATTACAGACATGAGCTACTGCGCCCGGTGAAAATTTTTTAATGAATTATCTTTTTTTTTTTTTCTTTTTAAGTGGAATCTCACTCTTGTCGCCCAGGCTGGAGTGCAGTGGCTCGATCTCAGCTCACTGCAACCTCTGCCTCCCGGATTCAAGTGATTCTCCTGCCTCAGCCTCCCAAGTAGCTGGGATTATAGGCGCCTGCCACAATGTCTGGCTAATTTTTGTATTTTTAGTACAGACAAGGTTTCACCATGTTGGCCAGGCTGGTCTCAAAGTCCTGATCTCAGGTGATCCACCCACCTTGGCCTCCCAAAGTGTTGGGATTACAGGCGTGAGCCACTGCGCCCGGGCTGAATTATCTTTTATTATTTAAAAAAATTTTTTTTTGGAGACAGAGTTTCGCTCGTATTGCCCAGACTGAAGTGCAATGGCATGATCTCGGCTCACCACAACCTCTGCCTCCCGGATTCAAGCAATTCTCGTGCCTCAGCCTCCCGAGTAGCTGGGATTACAGGCATGTGCCACCATGACCAGTTAATTTTTTATTTTTTGTAGAGACGGGGTTTCTCCATGTTGGTCAGCTTGGCCTCGAACTCCTGACCTCAGGTGATCCACTCACCTCGGCCTCCCAAAGTGCTGGGAATTACAGGCATGAGCCATCGTGCCCAGCCCTGAATTATCTTTTAAATTAAAATTAAAGTCAATACACAACTGCAAACACTGAAAAATCTAAAGAAACTATAAAAGAAAATATGTGAGAAAATCTGACAGCTCAAAAATACTCTCATCATTAAGAAGAAATAAATTTCTATTGTAGGATATAATAGAAGCACTTACTTATTTATCTGAAAATAAATGTGATTAGCTCATTCAGTGACCTGGGTTTTCCCTTCCTAATTACCAATTTATTTTTTTTTCCCCAAAAGACATAAACCAGATCATTAAAAGTCTGAGCTGGCAGTCATCTGGAACGCAAAGTGAATGACTTCAAGAAAAAACATATAGACATTAAAATTATCTGCCATAATGACTACTGAAACTGTTGGGGAAAAAAGCACTGTACAAGTTTAAATTGCAAATTATTTGTGACCTCAAGGACAGAGATAGCACATTTAGGGGTCTTTAGGAACAATGTATTAATGTAAATTAAGATACACTGCCTCCTATCCCTGACTGATTATTAAAGATGACTGGATGAGATTGTGCTGCCTAATCCAAATTCTTGGTCTTTATTTATTATCTCTATTATTGCCTTGGAAATTCTAACCAAATGCCAAGGATTTTGAGATCTAACCAAATGCAGTAGTGGTCAGCTTCTGAGCAATCACGTTATTGGCCCATTCTGTTCTTCTGAGACAGCTGCCAGGACCTGAGGCTAGTTTCCAGACTCTGTCCACAAGTAAGAGTATCCAAATTTTCAGATGATTCTACCTCTGAAAAAAGGATTCTAGGAAACAGTGTCTTTTCCTATTGCTGTTATTGCATAAAATAAATCTGAATGAACAAGCTAACATGTAATGAAAAATATAGTTTACAAAGGAAAATTGACTTAAGTTTAACTCACCTGTCCATATTTGCCTAATTCCAGCTCTATAATGGCAACAGGCGTGTGTATTTGAGCTGAATGCCTTGACTGAGACTTGCCATCAACTCTCCAGCTCAGGCCCCGAAGCCCGCTATTCCAGCGGCTCTGGTTCATGAGGCTCTCACGGATTTTTGTCTTGTGGCTCTTCCAGAATTTGGAAATGACAGCAGCTTGGTCAGATGTGATCCCACCTTGCTTTTTGGTTTGAGCAGTCAAGAATGCTTCCAGCTGGTTGAAATCCATGTCTGCAGACGCAATAGACTATAAAGATGACAGAAAAAGCAAATAATTTGAATTTAGTAGGTAACTAAAAAGGATAGCTTCTTAACTACAGATCATATTTTGAGTGACTCTTAAATCACTGAAACAGGCCAGACACAGTGGCTCACGCCTGTAATCTCAGCACTTTGGGAGGCAGAGGCGAGATCACTTGAGGTTAGGAGTTAAGAGACCAAACTGGCCAACATGGTGAAACTCCATCCCTACTAAAACTACAAAAATTAGCCAGGCATGGTGGTGCATGCCTGTAATCTCAGCTACTCAGGAGGCTGAGGCACAAGAATCGCTCGAACCAGGAGGTGGAGACTGCAGTGAGCCAAAATTGCACCACTGCACTCCAGTCTGGGTGACAGAGAGAGACACTGTCTCAAAAAAAAAAAAAAAGTCACTGAAATAAACTTTCATAAAAGGTCATCACAGGACAGTAAGGAGGCCAGGTACGGTGGCTCACACCTATAATCCCAGCACTTTGTGAGGCTGAGGTGGGCAGATCACTTGAGGTCAGAAATTTGAGACCAGCCTGGCCAAAATGGTGAAACCCCATTCTTCTACTAAAATTACAAAAGTGGCCGGGTGTGGTTGCGCACACCTGTAGTCCTGGCTACTCGGGAGGCTGAGGCAGAAGAATTGCTTGAACCCAGGAGGCAGAGGTAGCAGTGAGCTCAGATCACACCACTCCACTCCAGCCTGGGCAACAGAGCAAGACTGCACTGGAAAAAAAAAAAAAAAAAAGTGGGTAGGGGAGGGGGTAGACAGTAATGAGAATAAGCTCTTTATAGCAAAAATACAAATACTCCGTTTGGAAACATCAAATATCAGAAAAGCTACTGTTAAAAATTCCATGTCACTCAATTCGGTATCAATAACTAGAATATAATTTTTAAATATCCAGTTCTATGGTGGGGAGATAAAACGAAAATTTTTTTGAAGTAATAAAACAAGCCAGGTGTGGTGGTGTGTGCCTGTAGTCCCAGCTACTTGGGAAGCTGAGGCAGGAGGACAGCTGGAGCCCAGAAGTTCAAGTCCAGCCTGAGCAACAGAGCAAGACCCTGTCTCTAAAATAATAATAACAATAAAACAAAAGAATTAAATTAATTGGTTGTCTAATAAAAATCTCACATAATTTCACAGTGCCTTATAGCCAGGCTTGGTTTGATATACTTCAACCGTATAATGCCTTATCCATATGATGCACTAAGTAAATTATTAAGTGAATGTATTATCTTAGCTTTGAAGTCCATCTTCAGCCAAACAGCTCATTCACAATAATACTACTGTGAAATTATTTACTACTTTATACTTTCCCATAAATTTTCAAAAGTTAATTGCCATTGAATCTGGGTTCTCTATTCTAGTATCCAAGAAAACACAGTAACTGAATATAAGCTCAAGCATAGTAACATGCCTTAAATTTGCACAGTACTCTTTAGCATACCATAGCATTTTCACATCTACAGGCGTACTTCATTTTATTGTGCATCACTTTATTGAACTTCATTATACTTCACAGATACTGCATTTTTTACAAATTGAAGGTCTGCAGCAACCCTATACTAAGGAAGTCTATTGGTGCCATTTTTCTAATAGTATATGCTCACCTTGTGTCTCTCTGTCACATTTTGAAAATTCTCATATTTCAAACTTTTTCACTACTATTTATATCTGTTATGGTGATCTGTGATCAGAGATCTTCAATGTTACTATTGGAATTCTTTCAGGGCACCATGAACCATGCCCATAGAAGACAGATAAACTGATAAATGTCTTGTGTTCTGACTGCTCCAACCACTGGCCATTCCTTCTCTTTCCCTCTCTGCAAGCCTCCCTATGACCTGAGACACACAATATTGAATTTAGGCCAATTAATAACCCTACAATGGCCTCTAAATATTCAAAAGAAAGAGTCAAACGTATCTCATTTTAAATCAAAAGCTAGAAATGTTTAAGCTTAGAGAGGAAGCCAAGATAGGCTGAAAGCTAGGCCTCCTGTGCCAGACAGCTAGCCAAGTTGTGAACGCCAAGGAGTTCTTGAAAGAAATTAAAAGTGCTACTCCAGTGCACACACAAATGACAAGAAAGCAAAACAGAGCCAGGCGCAGTACAGGTTCACGCCTGTAATCCTGGCACTTCGGGAGGCCGAATCGGGCAGATCACTTGAGGTCAGGAGTCTGAAGCCAGCCTGGACAACATGGTGAAACCCTGTCTCTACTAAAAATACAAAAATTAGCTGGGCGTAGTGGTGCACACCTGTAATCCCAGCTACTCGGGAGGCTGAGGCAGGAGAAATGTATGAACCTAGGAGGTAGAGGCTGCAGTGAGCCGAGATTGCACAACTGCACTCCAGCCTCAGCCTGGAGGACAGTGTGAGACTCTGTCTCAAAAAAAAAAAAAAAAAAGCAAGCAAGCACAACAGCCTTCTTGCTGATATGGAGAAGGTTTTGGTGGTCTGGACAAAAGATCAAACCAGCCACAACCTTCCCATAAACCAAAACCTAATCGAGGGCAACGCCCTAACTTTCTTTAATTATATGTAGGTTGAGAGAGGTGAGAAAGCTTACAGAAGAAAAGTTTGAAGCAAGGCTGGTTCATGAGGTTTAAAGAAAGAAGTTGTCTCCATTAACACAAAAGTACAAGATGAAGCAGCAAGTGCTGATGTAGGAGCTGCAGCGAGTTATCCAGCAGATCTAGCTATTTGATGAAGGTAGTTACACTAAACAAAAGATTTTCAATATAGATGAAATAGCTCTGTATTGGAAAAAGATACCATCTAGGACTTTGTTTTTTGTTTGTGAGTTCTCATAAAGTAGGACTTTCACAGCTAGAGAGAAGTCAATGCCTAGCCTCAAAGACAGGCTGACTCTCTTGTTAGAGGCCAATGCAGCTGGTGACTTGAAGTTGAAGCCAATGGTCATTTATCATTCAGAAAACTCTAGGGCCCTTAAGAATGATGTTAAATCTACTCTGCCCATGCTCTGTAAATGGAACAACAAAGCCTAAACAGCACATCTGTTTACAGCATGGCTTGCTGAATTTAAAATATTCAGCTGAATTTAAAATACTCACAGTGGGCTTAATATTTTAAGGAAACCTACTGCTCAGAAAAAAAGATTCAAAATATTACTACTCACAAACAATGCATGTAGTCACTCAAGCGCTCTGAGGGAGACGTACAAGATGTTATTTTCATGACTGCTAACACGGCATTCATTCTTCAGTCCATGGATCAAGAAGTAATTCTGACCATCAAGTCTTTTTTTTTTTTTTTTTTTTTTTTTTAAGAAATACATTTTGTGACCAGGCATAGTGGCTCAAGCCTATAATCTCAGCACTTGGGAGGCCGAGGTGGGCAGATTGCTTGAGCCTGGGAGTTCGAGACCATTCTGGGCAACACGGCGAGACCATGTTTTTACAAAAAATACAAAAAAATCAGCCAGGTGGGGTGGTACACATCTGTGGTTCCAGCTACTTAGGAGACTGAGGTGGGAGGATCATGTGAGCACAGGCAGTCAAGGCTGAATAAGCCAAGATGGCACCATTGCACTCCTGCCTTGGCGACACAGCAAGACCCTGTCTAAAAAGAAAAAGAAAAAGAAAGAAATACATTTTGTAAGGCTATAGCTGCCATAGACAGTGATTACTCTAATGGATCCAGGCAGAATAAACTGAAAACCTTCAGGAAAGGATTCACCATTCTATATGCCACTAAGAACATTCATGATTCACAAAAGAATGTCAAAATATCAACATTAACACGAGTTTGGAGGAAGTTGATTCCATTCCTCATGGATGACTTTGAGGAGTCCAAGACTTCAGTGGAGGAAGTAACTGCATATGTGGTGAAAATAGCAAGAGAACCAGAATTAGAAATGAAATCTGAAGATGTGATTGAATTGTTGCAATCTTATGATCAAACTTGAATGGATAAGAAGTTACTCGTTATGGAGGAGTAAACAAAGTGGTTTCTTGGTATATAGTCCTAGTAAAGATGCTGTGAACATTGCTGAAGTGACAACAAAGGACTTAGAACATTACAGAAACTTAGTTGATAAAGCAGCAGTAGGGTTGGAGAGGACTGACTCCAACTTGAAAAAGGTTCTACTGTGGGTAAAATGCTATCAAACAGCATCACATGATACAGAGAAATCTTTCATGAAAGGGAGAATCCACAGATGCAACAACCTCATTGTTGTGTTATTTAAGAAACTGCCACAGCCACCCCAACTTTCAGCAATCATCACTCTATCAATAAGCAGCCACTGACATCAAGGCAATTCAAATTCCACTTCTGACACACACACACACACACACACACACGCACACATATTTAGAAAACAAAAACAAGATATCAAGGCAAGACCCTCCATCAGCAAAAAGAATATGACTTGCTGAAGGCTCAGGTAATCATTAGCATTTTTTAGCAATAAAGTTTTTAGGTTTTTTTGCGGAGAGAGATGGGGTCTCTGTTACCCAGGCTGGAGTGCAGGGGCACAATCATAGCTCACTTGCAGCCTCAAACTCCCGGGCTCAAGTAATCCTCTCACTTCAGCCTCTTCAACAGTAATAAAGTATCCCTTAACTAAGGAATGTATACTGCTTTTAAAGACACAGTGCTATTATACACTTAATATAGTGTAGTATAATATGGTATGGTACAGCATAAACACAACTTTAATGCACTAGGAAACAAAAAAATTCATGTGACTCGCTTAATTGCATTATTCACTTTATTGTGGCCACCTGGAAGCAAACCCATGGTATTTCCGAGGTATGTCTGTATTACTACATTTGACCCTCATAATCAATTTTCAAAGGCAACGGGGTAGATAATAGTATTATAACGCTCTTCACTCTCAACTTATAGAAAAGGAAACTGAAGCTTCAAGCAGCCAACTGATTTTTCTGAAAGCACCGTGAGATAAGTGTAGGGACAAAGCCTCAACTGTTAAGCCAGGTTTCCCTCTGATTATTTGTCACAAGTGACTACATAGAGAAGTAGACTCGGTATCACCACCACTGAAAAAAATGTAAACTGGTACATTCTGCCAACAATGATACAGAGATGCCAGTCCCTAATGAGTAACTACAATGCTTCAGTTGCTGGCCTTCAGAGATCCTGAGAGATCAATGATTTGAAGAGTATTACCACAAATTTTTACTTAAGGTTTAGATGTTTGAGTGAGGAACATGTAAATGTTATCAGAACTTAGAGAGCCAACAGTGAATAGAAAAACTGAGAGATAAGATAGAGAAGGCAGTCTGCAGCCAGATTAAAGTGTATCAAGTTTAGACATTGTTATATATACACAATGAGGGGCCACTAAGGGCTAGGTAACTGGAAAATCATGATGCAATGTGTGGTTTAGAATGCCGAATTTGGCCAGGTGTGGTATCACATGCCTGCAGTCCCAGCTACTCCAGAGGCTGAAGCAGGAGGATTGTTTAAGCCCCGGAGGTTGAAACCAGCCTGGAAAACACAGCAAAACCCTGTCTCTCTTTTAAAAATGTTTTTAATTAAAAATTTTTTTTCTAAACTGAATCTGATAACAGTAAGTAGTTGGACTGAAGTGGGAAATTATCAGAGGGCTAGAGCAATGGAGCCTAGGGGAGGACAGCAGCAGTTAATAACTTAGTCCCAAGAGTAAGCCTCCCCTTGCCTCTTCTTTGCTATGCCCCTATCTGCTAGTGGCCATGGGGACTGGCATAAGCTCCAAACCAGACAGATCACAATGTCCTCCTTTCTCTGGGCACACTGACTGGTCTAAATGAATTTCCCAATTTAGGGCAGGAGAAATGGTCTTGTCTTTTTGGGTCATAGTATAAGAAGGACATGAGGCTGGGGTTACAGACAGCATTTTCTTGAACCTTTTGGCAAAAGCATGTCTGCAAGAAAATAGAATGAAGCCAAGGAGAGATGAGAGTGGATTTTAATGGGGTGATATCCCTGTTTTACAGTTCCCAAGAGCCTGGTTCCTGCAGGCCTTCCTGCAATTCTATAATGCTATCTCGGCATCCTTCCTACAGACAACCCAATATTCCATCGACTATTCAAGGTAGTTTGAGCTGTATTCCTATCATTTGGAACCAAGAGTCCTGACTAAAAGAGGGTGGTGGCGGTGGGAACAGAAGAATGTAAAGGTAGACAACACAAGGTAGAATACAGGTAAAGCAAGTGAGACTGGAGCTGAAAGAAAAAACAATATGTCTTTCATTTCTTCATTAATATAAAAAATTGTATGGTAAATATTACAACCTTCTGGTACATTAAAGATATTTCACATTACAATTCAATAAACATTTACTGAATATTTGCCTATTTACCAGAAAGCAGGACCCCAAACCTCTGGCTATGCCAATCAATACAAATACAGGCTGGGCATGGTGGCTCACACCTGTAATCCAGCACTTTGGGAGGCTGAGGTGGGCAGGTCACCTGAGGTCAGAAGTTCAAGACCAGCCTGTCCAACATGGAGAAACCCCATCTCCACTAACAATACAAAAATTAGCCGGGTGTGGTGGCAGATGCCTATAATCCCAGCTACTCGGGAGGCTGATGCAGGAGAATCGTTTGAACCCAGGAGGTGGAGGTTGCAGTGAGCCAAGATTGCGCCACTGCACTTCAGCCTGGGGGACACAGCAAGACTCCACCTCAAAAAAAAAAAAGAAAGAAAAAAAAGTATTATTTTGTATAATATACTTATAATTAAGTAAAATTATTTCCACTGGCACCTTGCTTCACAATGTTATGTCACAACTCAGGTAATTTGTATCATTCTTCTTCTCAAATAATATCAAGAGATACCCATTCTGATATAATTTCATCTGTGACAAAAGTTATTTTGGTTGGGTTCCAGTCAGTAATATCTTGAACTAGGGTCAATTCATCCAAATTTAGAACAATTAAAAATTAAATGAGAAACTGATTTGGGTTTGGGTTCAAAGTCATCAATTTTCATTTAAGAAATGCTTGAATAGCCACCATAAAACAGATACTGTTCACAGCACACCACTTCCATCTACTGGCAGCCTAAGCTGACAGCCTGGTACTCATCCTTTATTCTTCTCCCTCTTCCACATCTTCAATCAGTGGTTTTCAACACTGGCTGCACATTAGAATCCTGAAGTACAATTTTAAAATATCAGTGCCAGCTATTTTCCCAGAAATTCTGATTTCTAGGAATTATAGAGCAAAGCCTAGGCATTGGTATTGTTTAAAAGTTTCCAAAGTGATTCTGGCAGGCAACGAAGTGTTAAAAACAAATGCTGGCAGTAAAATGAGTTTGAAAAGAAAAAAGAAAAAGAAAAACAAATGCCTGTAACTTTCAATTGTCAAGTTCTACTGATTGTTACATCTGAAATAATTCTCTAATAATATGTCCCCTCTGGTTTGTCCCTACTAGCTGGTAGAAGCACTCACTATCTTGAACCTAAACTAAGTGTGGACTCCCTCCAGTCTATGTTCTATACCACCACCAAAGTGATATATCTAAAATATAAATATAGGATGCTGGCACTTGCTTGTTTCAAGTTATTCCATGGCTGCCTATTACTTGCTTCAGTGGTGGTCAGGCAGGATGATGTGAAGCACTCTCCTAGGAGGTATAAGGTAAGTTGTACATAATATAGTTAGCAGTAGTAGTAGTACAAGTATTGAAGTTTGTAAAGAGTTTTATAAGTATAAATCAGAGGGTTTTCAAAGTATCCTTATATTAAACAATTACCTCCCTCATTTTAACTGTTTACTTGACTGGAAGAAAAAAAGAAAATTACAAACACAGGAACTCTGCAGGGAACTATATCATGCATGTATTACTATCATGCACATGTTAAATGTGTCACAGAGGAATAAAAATTTGAAAACTGATAAAACAGAACAGTGGTTCTCAACCAGGTAGTATTAACCTCCCAAAGGCACCTGAGAAATGGTGGAGGCTACATTTGGTTTCACAGTAATTGGAGGGAGTGCTGTTGGCATTAAGTGAGCAGGAGCTACGGATGCTCGGCATCCTTCGATGCCCAGGAAATAGGAGTTGGCAAGATTTCTGTAAAAGTTGTAACCATCTGTGGCATATTCCTCCCCTTTTTGTACAACTCTTTAAAAATGTAAAAACTATTCCTAGCTCATGGACTATATAAAAACAGGCAGTGTGACCTGTGGGCTGAAGTTTGCAGACCCCTGACCAAGAACATCCCACAGGACAAACAGACCTGTGTCTCACATGACTTTGCAATGTCCCATCTGACATTGTGTGGAAAAACCCGTTTATAATTACTTGAGCCTAGAAAGTAAGTATTTTGTTTTACATAAAAAAGTATTTTTTCAGCCGGGCGCGGTGGCTCAAGCCTGTAATCCCAGCACTTTGGGAGAACGAGACGGGTGGATCACGAGGTCAGGAGATCAACACCATCCTGACTAACACGGTGAAACCCCGTCTCTACTAAAAAAAAAAATGCAAAAAACTAGCCGGGCGAGGTGGTGGGCGCCTGTAGTCCCAGCTACTCGGGAGGCTGAGGCCGGAGAATGGCGTGAATCCGAGAGGCGGAGCTTGCAGTGAGCTGAGATCCGGCCACTGCACTCCGGCCTGGGCGACAGAGCGAGACTCTGTCTTTAAAAAAAAAAAAAAAAAAAAAAGTATTTTTTCACGGTTTTAATAAACACCAAATTTTCCAGGAATGCAATTAATACAACTTGTACTTTGACTTGGTTGGAACTTAACAAACAGAATATTAAGTATTTTGAAAAATCTCATTACCAGTGACCATACCATTTAAAATATCTTACCTACCAATACAACACATTTTATATACCTGCATTTCTTGCTGTGTATTCACAGTAATTCTATGTACAGGTACAAGCATCTGATTAATTCATTACATGTTCTAATGATATAATGCTTAAACATTTATATTTTAAAATATATATTTCAAATTATGTTGTTTTAGATTTCTTATACTTTTCCTTTGTGTTACATTTATGACATCATATTAGAAACTATGTGTTGGCCGGGCGCGGTGGCTCACACCTGTAATCCCAGCACTTTGGAAGGCCGAGGAGGGCAAATCACAAGGTCAGGGGATTGAGACCATCCTGGCTAACACAGCGAAACCCCGTCTTACTAAAAACACAAAAAATTAGCCGGGCATGGTGGCGGGTGCCTGTAGTCCCAGCTACTCGGGAAGCTGAGGCAGAAGAATGGCGTGAACCCGGGAGGCGGAGCTTGCAGTGAGCCGAGATTGCGCCACTGCACTCCAGCCTGGGAGATAGAGCAAGATTCAGTCTCAAAAAAAAAAAGAAATTGTGTGTTAATTTTATTATATGTGAATTATAATTAAAAGAGTTCCTTTTAAGGATTATCAAGGAGCATTAGAAAATATTTACTATAAAAAAAAAGAAACACTGGACTAGATACTTTTGAGAACCACTGAGCATCAAGTTCAAACTCAACGCAACAGGCCCTGGCTTATCTTTCAGTATCTATTTTATAACTTCCTGCCTCCCGCACTGGACAGACTCAAACAGCACTAACCTGTTTGTAATTTCCCGACTAGCAATCCCAATATGATGTTTCTATGTGCCTCTGTTCGTGCTGTTCTAAATGTTCTGAAATGTCTTATCATCACCTTCGTCAGATTAATTGCTATTCGCCATTCAAGAGTCAGTTCAAGTATGGCTTCTCCAATACTCCTCCTCTCCTAGTAAGGTAAGTGCCCCCTTTCTCTTCCAAAAATGCCCTAATATCTCTATCCCTGCACTTACCTCAATGAAATGAAATTATGTCAAAAAGTCTATTTGACCCAACAGAGTCTAAACTTTCAGGGCAGAGTCTATGTATCTCTGCAAATATATCATCTAACACCTTGAAGTAGAATTCATATTCCAACAAGCATTCATACTGTATCAATAATATTTTAAATCAAAAATTCTAAATGCTGCAGATCAATATTAAGTCCAGAATTATTTAAAGCTACCAACTTCTTACTTTACAAAATTCTCTCACATACATTCACAAACCATAAACTTCTTTAAGATAAGAGTAGAAAATAATTCAGGGTGCTGATTTCTGTTTGCCTAATCTAGCCTAGCAAATTAGCAAGGAGCTCAGAGTCAAAAAAAAAAAAAAAAAATTTAGGCTAGGATACTAAAGAAAAAAAAGACTTTGAATGAAAAATGAAAATATAATTTATCACTTTTTTTTTCTTTTGAGACAGGATCTTGCTCTGTCACCCAGGCTGGAATGCAGTGGCACAAACATGGCTCACTACAGCCTTGCCCTCCTGGGCTTAAGAAATCCTTCCACCTCAGTCTTCCGAGTAGCTGGGACTAAAGGTGTGTACCACCATGCCTGGCATATATATATATATATATTTATTTATTTTCTAGGCAGAGAGATTTATATATATATATAAAATCTTTTTTTTTTTAAATAAAGACAAAACGATATGGTTTGGCTCCATATAATCTTTTTTTTTGTAAAGACAAAACGATATGGTTTGGCTCTGTGTCCCCATCTAAATCTCATCTTGTAGCTGCCATAATTCCCACGTGTTGTGAGAGGGACCCAGTGGGAGATAACTGATTCATGAGGGCAGATCTTTCTCATGCTGTTCTCTTGATAGTGCATAAGTTTCAGGAGATTTGATGGTTTTAAAAATGGGAGTTTCCCTGCACAAACTCTTCTCTTGTCTGTCACCACTTAAGACATCCCTTTTTGCCTTTCACCTTCCACCATGACTGTGAGGCCTCCCCAGTCATGTGGAACTGTAAGTCTAATAAACCTCTTTCTTTTGTACATTACCTAGTCTCAGGTATGTCTTCATCAGCAGCATGAAAACTGACTAATACACAGGGGCTCACTATGTTGCCCAGGCTGGTCCTGAACTCCTAGACTCAAGCAAAGCAATCCTTCTGCCTCAGCCTCCTAAAATGCTGGGATTACAGGTGTGAGGCAGTGTGCCCAGTCTCTCTGAATTACTTCTTTCAACTCTTGTCAAACTATAATTATCTCTAAATAAAAAGCTTAATTTAAGAAAAAAATCTATACTAAATTCTCTGACCTCTAGATTTAAATTCTAAGTCTTCGATATGGTTTACAAGAAGACTCACAGTTAAGAACCTTCTCCCCTTCTCTAGCTTCATTGCTCTTCATATCCCCCTACCTCTTAAAATCTTCCAATCATTTGTTCTTCCTACCATCGCTACTGAACTGCTTTTAGCTCCTAAGTGTGCATTCTATCTCTATCCTCTTGGCCTTTGCCTAGGCTGTTCTCTCTGCCTAGAAAATCTTAGTTGCTATTCTTTTATCCCCTTACCTTGTTGACACCACCTCTTTCTTCAGGCTTTGATATAGATCTTACTTTTTACATGAAGTCTTTCCTTAACTCCCAAATCTGGGACAGGGGCCTCCTTCTAGATTGCCTAGTAAACTAGTGGTATTTATTAAAATTCAGGGTAGCTGCCAGGCCTATATCTTGCTCCAAAGGTCATTGCCTTCTTATTTAATATTTAATCCCCAAGGTCTACAAAACTGACTGGAACATAGTAGGTGCTCTATAAATACATGTTGAAGGGAAAGCAGGCCGGGTGCAGTGGCTCAAGCCTGTAATCCCAGCACTTTGGGAGGCCGAGATGGGCGGATCACGAGGTCAGGAGATCAGGACCATCCTGGCTAACACGTTGAAACCCTGTCTCTACTAAAAAAAATACAAACAACTAGCCAGGCGACGTGGCAGGCGCCTGTAGTCCCAGCTACTCGGGAGGCTGAGGCAGGGGAATGGCATAAACCCGGGAGGTGGAGCTTGCAGTGAGCTGAGATCCGGCCACTGCACTCCAGCCTGGGCGACAGAGCCAGACTCCGTCTCAAAAAAAAAAAAAAAAAAAAAAAAAGAAGAGAAAGAAAAACTATGGAATACAGTGAAAAGATCAATAGTTGCCTGGGTGCAGTGGCTCATGCCTATAATCCCAGCACTTTGGGAGGCCGACATGGGTGGATCACTTGAGGTCAGGAGTTCCAGACCAGCCTGGCCCACGTGGTGAAACCCGACTCTATTAAAAAAACACACACAAAAAATTAGCCACGCATGGTGGTGTATGCCTGTAATCCCAGCTACTCAGGAGGCTGAGGCAGGAGAATCACTTGAACCCAGGAGGCGGAGGTTGCAGTGAGCCAAGATTGTGCCACTGCACTCCAACCTGGGCGACCGAGTGAAACTCCATCTAAGGAAAAAAAAAAAAATCAATAGCTGCCAGGGTTTGGGGGCAGGGGAATGGAGAGATAATAGGTGGATCCCAGAGATTTTTGGACATTGAAACCAATCTGTATGATACTATATGCCAGATGCATGTCATTATACATATGTCAAAACCCACAGAAGTTACAATATCAAGCATGTACCCTAAGATAAATGATAGACTTTGGGTAGTAATCATGTGCCAATCTTGGTTCACACATTGTTTAACAAATGTACCAGTCTAGGCCTTGGAAGGCAGAGCAAGATGGCCAAACAGAAGCCTCCACCAATCATCCTCCGTGTCAGAACACCAAATATGACATCTACATAAAAAAGCACTTTCACAAGAACCAAAAATCAGGTGAGTGATCACAATACCTGGTTTTAACTTCATATTGCAGAAAAACAAACTGAAGTGGGTAGGAGAGGTCCTTGAATTTCTGACACCACCCTTCCCCCATCCCCCAGCAGCAGCCAACTAGAAAGAATCTGTATATTTGGGAGAGGGAGAGTGCAGCAATTGTGGGACTTTACATTGGAACTTGGTGCTGCCAACACCAGGCAGAACTCAGCCAATGTCCACAGAGGGTGCATTTAGACTGGCTCTAGTAGGTCAAAGCAGGATTGTTCATCTCAGAAGCCAGAACTTGAGTTCAGCAAGCCTCACCACAGAAGGCTAAAGAGCTCGGGGGTCCTCAATAAACAAAAGGTATTCTAGGCCACAGGACTGAAACTTATAGGAAAGTCTAAAAGCTGTGCTGGGATCAGAGCCAGCAGAGTCAGGGGACACATGACCTAGTAAGACACCAGCTGGGGTGGCTAAGGGAATGCCTGCATCACCCCTCTGCCAACCCCAGGCAGCACAGCTCACAGCTCACAGCTCCAAAAGAGACTCCTTCCTTCAACTTAAGAGGAGAGAAAACAGTAAAGAAGACTTTGTTTTGCAACGTGGACACCAGCTCTGCCAAAGTAGAACAGTGCAGCAATCAGAGTCGTGAGGCCCCTACTCCAGGCCCTAACTTCTGGACAACATTTCTAGACAAACCCTGGGCCAGATGGGAACCAGCTGACATGAAGGGAAGGATCCACTCCTGGTGGGATTCATCACCTGCTGACTAAAGGGCCTTTCAGCCTTGAATAATCAGCAGTGGTAACCAGGTAGAACATGTTGTGGGCCTTGAGTGAGACTATGAAACATGCTGGCTTCAGGTGTGACCTACCACATTCCCAGCTATGGTGGCTATGGGGAGAGACTCCTGCTTGAAAAAAGTAGACGGGAAAATAAAGGTACCAGCTTAGGTACCAGCTCTGCCACAGTAGAGAAGAGCACCAAACAGACTTGAGGTCCTCAATTTCAGGCCTTGGCTCTTAGATGAAATTTCTGGACCTATCCTGGGCCAGAAAGGAGCCCACTGCCAGAAAGGGTGAGTTGCAGGTCTGGAAGCATTCACCACAAGCTGACTGAAAAGTCCTTGGGCCTTAAGTGAACATTGGCAATACTTCCTATGGGCCTATGATGCTGGCAGTCATAGGCAGAGGCTCTCCTGCCTGGGAGAAGGGGAGGAGAGAGTGGGAAAGACTTTGTCTTGTGGTTTCGGTGCCAGCTTAGCTGCAGCAGAACAGAGGACCAGGTAGATTCCTAAGGTTTACAAACCAGGCCATGGCTCCCAGACAGCATCTCTGAAACCTACCAGGGCTCAGGAGAACTCGCCTCTCTGAATGGAAGGATACAAGCCTGGCTGGCTTCACCATCTGCTGATTATGTAGAGTCCTAGGCCCTGAGAGGTAGCCAGGCAGTGGTTACAGTGGGCCTTGGGCAAGACCCAGTGCCATGCTGACTTCAGGTGACCCAGCACAGTGCCAGTGGTAGTGGCCACAGAGGTCCTTGTGTTACCCATCCCTCAGCTCCAGGCAGTCCAGCACAGAGAAAGAGACTGTTTGGGAAAAAGGGAAGAGAACAAGAGTCTCTGCCTGGCAATAGAAAGAATTCTTCCAGATCTTATTCAAGACCACCAAGGTGGTACCTCTACAAGTCTGTAAGAACTTCAATGATGTTGGACTTGGGGTGCCCTTAATGCAGATACAACTTAGATCACAACACCCCTGTCCTTTCAAATACCTGGAAAGCATTCCCAAAGAGGATGAGTAAAAACAAGATGTACTAGATGGTGAAGACTATAATAAACATCTAATTCTTTAATGACTAGACACTAATGAGAATCCACAAGCATCGAGACCATCCAGGAAAACATGACCTCCCAAAATGAACTAAATAAAGCACCAGGGGCCAATCACAGAGAGGCAGAAATATGTAATCCTTCAGGACAGAAAATTCAAAATAGCTATTTTGAGGAAACTTGAAGAAATTCAAGAGAACATAGAGAAGGAATTCAGAATCTTTCAGATGAATTTAACTACAAAATGGAAATAATTAGAAAGGATCAAAAGGAAATTCTGGAGCTGAAAAATGCAATTGACATAATGAAGAATGGATCAGAGTATCTTAAAAGCAGACTCGATCAAGCAAAAGAAAGAATTAGTGAGCTTGAAGACAGGCTATTTGAAAACACACAGTCAAAGGAAACAAAAAAGAAAAAGAGGCTGGGCACGGTGGCTCATACCTGTAATCCTAGCACTTTGGGAGGCCAAGGCGGGCAGACTGCCTGAGCTCTGGAGTTCAAGACCAGCCTGGGCAACATGGCAAAACGCAGTCTCTAATAAAAATACAAAAAAATTAGCCAGGCATGGTGGCGTTCGCCTGCAGTCCCAGGTACTCGGGAGGCTGAGGCATGAGAATTCCTTGAACCCAGGAGGCAGAGGCTGCAGCAAGCTGAGATCATGCCACTGCACTCCAGCCTTGGCGGCAGAGCAAGACTCTGTCTCCAAAAAAAAAAAAAAGAAAGAAAGAAAGAAAGAAAAAACAAAAAGAAGAAGAATGAAGCACACCTACAAGATTTAGTAAATAGCCTCAAAGGGCATCTCTAAGAGTTACTGGCCTTAGAGAAAGTAAACAGAGACACAGGTGTAGAAAGTTTATTCAAAGGAGTAATAGCAGACAACATCCCCAACCTAGAGAAATACATCATTATTCAAGAACAAGAAGGTTACAGAACATCAAGCAGATTTAATGCAAAGAAGACTGCCTCAAGGCATTTAGTAATTACGCTCCTGAAAGTAAAGAATAAAGAAAGGATCCTAAAAGCAGCAAGAAAAAAGAAACAAATAACATGCAATGGAGTTCCAACACTTCTGGCAGCAGGCTTTTCAGTGGAACCCTTACAATCTCACGCCAGGTAAGACTGGCATGACCAAGTGCTGAAGGAAAAAATAAAAATAGAAAAACTTTATACCAGAATAGTAATCTCTGGAGAAAATATCCATCAAACATGAAGAGGAAATAGATTTTCCCAAACAAAAGCTGCAGGATTTCATCAACACCAGACCTGTCCTACAAGAAATGCTAAAGGGAATTCTTCAGCCTGAAAGGAAAGGATGTTAATGAGCAACAAGAAATCATCTGAAGGTACAAAACTCACTGGTAATAGTAAGTACATGAAAAAACACAGAATATTATAATACTGTACTGGGGTGTATGAACTACTCATAATGCGAGTAGAAAGACTAAAAGATGAGCCGATCAAAAACAATAACTACAACATTTCAAGACACAGTATAATAAAATATAAAATAGAAACAAAAAACAGCTAAAAAGCAGGGAGACAAAGAGTTTTTACTAGTTTTCTTTTGCTTGTTTACGTATGCTATCAATGCTAAGTTGTCATCAGTTTAAAATAACGGGATATAAGATATTATCTGCAAGCTCATGGTAATCTCAAATCTAAAAACTGTGATATAAAGGATACAGAAAAAATAAAAAGATATTAAAACATACCATCAAAGAAAATCATGTGCACTAAAAAGAAGAAGGAAGAAAAAAAGGGAGAGAAGACCACAAAACAACCAGAAAACAAATAACAAAATGGCAGGAGTAAGTCCTTACTTATCAATAGTAACATTGAATGTAAATGAACCAAACTCTCCAATCAAAAGACATAGAGTGACTGAATGGATTAAAAAAACAAGATTCAATGATCTGTAGCCAAAAAGAAACACACTTCACCTATAAAGACATACATAGACTAAAAATAAAAGAATAGGAAAAGATATTCCAGGCAAATAGAAACCAAAAGGGGCAGAAGTAGCTATACTTATATCAGACAAAATGGATTTCAAGATAAAAACTACAAAAGAGACAAAAAAAAAAAAAAAAAAAGGTCATTACATGATAAAAGAGCCAATTCAGCAAAACAATAAAACAATTTTAAAAATATATGTGCACCTGACACTGCAACACCCAGATATATAAAGCAAATATTATTAGAGCTAAAGAGACAGACCCCAATACAATAATAGTTGGAGACTTCAACATCCCACTTTCAGCATCAGACAGATCATCCAGACAAAACTCAACAAAGAAACATTTGACTTCATCTGCACTATAGACCAAATAGACCTAATAGATTTTACAGAACATTTCATCCAATAGCTACAGAATACATACTCTTTTCCCCAGCACATGAATCATTCTCCAGGACAGATCACATGTTAGGCTACAAGCCAAGTCTAAAAAACATTCAAAAAACTGAAATAATATCAAGTATCTTCTTTAACCACAATGGAAAAAACTAGAAATCAGTAACAAGAGGAATTTTGGAAACTATACAAACATACAGAAATTAAACAATATGCTGCGGAATGACCACTGGGTCAATAAAGAGATTAAGAAGGAAATTTAAAAATTTCTTGAAACAATAATGGAAAAACAACAGGTTGAGCACGGTGGCGAATGCCTGTAATCCAAACACTTTGGGATGCCAAGGCAGGTGGATCACCTGAGGTCAGGAGTTCGAGACCAACCTGGCCAACATGGAGAAACCCCATCTCTACTAAACACACAAAAAATTAGCTAGGTATAGTGGCACACGTCTGTAATCCCAGCCACTCAGGAGGCTGAGGTGGGAGAATCGCTTGAACCTGGGAGGCGGAGGCTGCAGTGAGCCGAGATCACACCACTGTACTCCAGCCTGGGCAACAGAGCGAGACTGTCTCAAACAACAACAACAACAACAACAACCACCACCACCACCCAAAATCTATGGGCTACAGTGAAAGCAGTACTAAGGAAGAAGTTTATACCTGTAAGTGCCCATGTCAAAAAGAGGAAAAACTTCAAATAAACAACCTAATGATGCATCTTAAAGTATTAGAAAAACAACAGCAAACCAAAACCTAAGTCAGTAGAAGCAAAGAAATAATAAAGATCACAGCAAAAATAAATGAAGTTGAAATGAAGAAAACTATACCAAAGATCAACAAAATGCAGTTGGTTTTTTGAAAAGATAAACAAGACTGACAAGCCTTTAGCCAAACTAAGAAAATACAAGATTCATATAAATAAAATCAGAGATAAAAAAGGAAACATTACAACTGATACCACAGAAATGTAAGGATCATTAGAGGCTACTGTAAACAACCATATGCCAATAAATTGGACAATCTAGAAGAAATGGATAAATTCCTAGACACATACAACCAATGAAGACTGAACAATGAAGAAATCCAAAACCTGAATACACCAATAACAAGTAGCAAGATGAGCATGCATTAAAAGCTGTGATAGACCGGGAGCAGTGGCTCACGCTTGTAATCCCAGCACTATGGGAGGCCGAGGCGGTCGGATCACGAGCTCAGGAGATTTGAGACCATCCTGGCTAACATGGTGAAATCCTGTCTCTACTAAAAATACAAAAAATTAGCCAGGTGTGGTGGCGGGCGCCTGTAGTCCTAGCTACCCAGGAGTTCAAGACCAGCCTGACCAATATGGTGAAACCCCATCTCTACTAAAAATACAAAAATTAGCCCGGGGGTGGTGGTGTGCGCCACCACACCGGGCCCAATGTCAACTTTAATATCAAAGCAAAACAACTCTATATTTTTACGTAGTAGTAATACATCAATAATACAGACCTAATGGAAACATCTCTACAAAAAAGAAACTACAGAATTTCTTTAGAAACAATTGGGTTCCAAATGCATTTTTAAAAATTAGCAGACTGGCCAGTCCCAGGGGCTCACGCCTGTAATCCCAGCACTTTGAGGCGGGCAGATCACCTAAGGTCGGGAGTTCAAGACCAGCCTGACCAACATGAAGAAACCCTGTCTCTACTAAAAATACAAAATTAGCCAGGCATGGTGGCACATGCCTGTAATCCCAGCTACTCAGGAGGCTGAGGCAGGAGAATCACTTGAACTCAGGAGGCGGAGGTTGTGGTGAGCTGAGATCATACCACTGCACTCCAGCCTGGGCAAAAACAGCGAACTGTCTCAAAAAAAAAAAAAAAAAAAAAAAAATTAGCAGACTTTATTTTTTACAGCAGTCTTAGACTCATAATAAAATTGAGCTCAAAACTACAGAGTTCCAAAAGACCCTCCCAAACACACACAGACACAGCTTACACCACCATTAATATCCCACATCATGGCCAGGTGCGGTGGCTCACGTCTGTGATCCCAGGACTTTGGAAGGCCGAGGTGGGTGGATCACGAGGTCAGGAGTTGGAGGCCAGCCTAGCCAACATGGTGAAACCCCATCTCTACTAAAAATAGAAACAATTAGCTGGGCGTGGTGGCAGGCACCTGTAATACCAGCTATTCGGGAGGCTGAGGCAGGAGAATCGCTTGAACCTGGGAGGCAGAGGTTCCAGTGAGCCGAGACCACGCCACTGTACCCCAGCCTGGACAACAGAGCGAGACTCTGACTAAAAATAATAATAATAATAATAATCCCACATCACTGTGGTACATTTGTTACAATAGATGAACCAATACTGACACATCATTCTTTACCAAAGCCTATAGTTTATATTATGATTTACTACTAAAAATCCTGTGTTCCACCTCTTCATCCCTCCCTTTTTCTCCCACTATAGTAGTACATAAATGTTACTTAGATTTAGTTGATTAATCATCCTCTTCAGTTCAGCTATATCCTTGGTGATTTTTTGCCTGCCACATCTGTCCATTACTGATAGGAGTGCTGAAGACTTCAACTATAACTTCTCTTGCTCTGAAGTCTGTTCAGTCTGAAATTAATGTAGCTACTCCCACTTCCTCTTGGTTAGTGTCAGCATGGTGTATCTTTATCTTTTTTATATCTATGTTCTTTCTATTTAAAATGGGTTATTTATAGACAACATATAGTTAGTTGGGTATTTGTCTTTAGATTCACTCTGACAGTATGCATTTTTTTCTTTTTTCTTTTTTTAGTTACTCTATTAACTGACTTATTTTCCTTTTTTTTTTTAAGCTACTCTAGTATGCATTTTAATTGGTATAAAACATATGAGATGCAAAAAACGATAGAACTGCAAATAAAAACTGACAAATCCATTTTTATAGTTGGAGAATTCAATACCCTTCTATCAGTAACTGACAGATCCAGTAGGCAGAACATAGCTGAAATGAACACCACTACTAATCACCTGGATCTAATTCATATCTACAAAATATTTCATCCAACAGTAGCAGAAGATGCATTATTCTCAATCTCACATAGAACAATGACGAAGACAGACCACATTCTGGGCCATAAAACACCTCTTAACAATTGTAAAAGAATAGAAATCATACAAAGTATGCTCTTAGACCTCAATGAAATTAAACTAGAAATCGAAAACAGAAAGATGGCTGAAAAACCACACAATACTTGGAGATTAAACAACACATTTTAAAATAATATATAGGTCAAAGAAGAAGTGTAGAGAAATTTTTAAATATTTTGAACTAAATAAAATGAAAATACAACCTATTTAAATTGTAAAATGCATCAAAAGCAGTGCTTATAAAGAAATTTATGGAAAGATCATATAAGAAAAATCATACAATTCTACCAATAGATGCAGAAAAAGCAACACCAAATGTTGACAAAAATGTGGAACTGGAACTCTCATCCATTGCTGGTGGGAGTGGAAAATGGAATAGCCACTTTGGACAAAACTCTGGCAGTTTCTTAAGAAACTAAACATACTCTTAACATATGCATACGATCCAGCACTCTCCTTGGTGCCTCCCGAAATTAGTTGAAAAACTACATCCACACAAAAACGTGTACATGATTTTTGATAGTAGTTTTATTCATAATTGCCAAAAGTTAGAAGCAACCAAAATGTCCTTCAGTAGGTAAACAGATAAATAAAACTGGAGTATATCCAGACAAAGAAATATTATTTGGTACTAAAAGGAAATAAGCTTATCTAGAGTTCCCAAAGAGGAAAATTACTGACAAATAATTAAAACACAAAAAAAGAAAGAAATGACCTATCAAGGCATGAAAGGCCAGGAAAGAATTTTAAATGCATCTAATTCAGTGAAAGAAGCCAGTCTAAAAAGGCTATATATTGTATCATTCCACCTAGATGACAATCTAGAAAAGGCAAAACTGGGAAGATAGTAAAGAGATCAGTGATTGCCAGAGGTTCAGGAAGGAGGAGGGAGGGAAAGAAACAGCTGAAGCGGCTGGGCGCGGTGGCTCAAGCCTGTAATCCCAGCACTTTGGGAGGCCGAGACGGGTGGATCACGAGGTCAGGAGATCGAGACCATCCTGGCTAACACGGTGAAACCCCATCTCTACTAAAAAATACAAAAAACTAGCCGGGCGAGGTGGCGGGCGCCTGTAGTCCCAGCTACTCGGGAGGCTGAGGCAGGAGAATGGCGTGAACCTGGGAGGCAGAGCTTGCAGTGAGCGGAGATCTGGCCACCGCACTCCAGCCTGGGCGACAGAGCGAGACTGTCTCAAAAAAAAAAAAAAAAAGAAACAGCTGAAGCACAGAGTGAACCCTAAAGTAAAAAATGGACTTTAATTAATAATAACATATCAGCATTGGGTTATCAATTGTAATTAATCTGCCACATCAATGCAATATATTAATAGGGGAAACTGTGCAAGGGGGAGGAAGGGGAGAGGGTTTATGGGAACTCTCTGTATTTTCCATTCAGTGTTTTCTATAAATCTAAAACTGCTCTAAAAAATAGCCTACTTCAAAAAACTTTTTTTTTTTTTTTGAGATGGAGTCTCGCTCTGTTGCTCAGGCTAGAGTGCAGCAGCATGATCTCAGCTTGCTGCAACCTCTGCCTCCCAGGTTCAAGCAATTCTCTGCCTTAGCCTCCTGAGTAGCCGGGATTACAGGCTCCTGCTACCATGCCTGGCTAATTTTTGTATTTTTAGTAGAGATAGGGTTTCATCATCTTCACCAGGCTGGTCTTGAACTCCTGACCTTGTGATCCACCCGCCTCTGCTTCCCAAAGTGCTGGGATTACAGGCATAAGCCACCGTACCGGGTCAAAAAAAACCATTAATAGATACAACATACATGAATTTCATAGATACAATGCTAAATGAAAATAGATTCAGAGTGTCTACTGTATAATTCCATTATATAAAGTTCTCTTTTTTGAGACAGTCTCACTGTGTTGCCCAGGCTGGAGTACAGTGGCTCACTGCAACCTCTGCCTCCTGGGTTCAAGTGATTCTCTTGCCTCAGACTCCTGAGTAGCTGGGATTACAGGCATATGCCACCACACCAGGCTAATTTTTGCATTTTTAGTAGAAACAGGGTTTCACCATGTTTGCCAGGCTGGTCTTGAACTCCTGACCTCAAGTGATCTGCTCACCTCAGCCTCCCAAGTGCTGGGATTACCAGCTTGAACCATCGTGCCCAGCCCCATTATATGAAGTTCTAGAGCAAGTAAAACTAACCTATGAGAACAGAAATCAGAAGAGTACTTACTTGAGGCAGTGGTGGGGTTGACTGGGAAGAGGCACAAGGGAATTTTCTGGGGTGTTGATAGGATGATGGGATAACAGGTGTGTGGATTATACAAATATACACATATTTAGAATTCAAACTGAAGACTTAAGTACTATCATATACAAATGGCACTTGATTTTTTAAATAGCAAAAAATAAAAATAACCTCTTACACAAAAGAACACCATTCTTCAAATTCAGATCAAAGACTGAGATTTTGCAAAGCAAAATACATACTGACATACTACATACTGACATATTACTGACATGCAAAGCATACTGCTAACAAAACAGTATGAAAAATATGTAAGAAGGCCGGGCGCAGTGGCTCATGCCTGCAATCCCAGCACTTTGGGAGGCCGAGGCAGGCGGATCATGAGATCAGGAGATCAAGACCATCCTGGTTAACACAGTGAAACCCTGTCTCTACTAAAAATACAAAAAATTAGCTGGGCGTGGTGGCGGGCGCCTGTAGTCCCAGCTACTCAGGACGCTGAGGCAAGAGAACAGTGTGAACCCGGGAGGCGGAGCTTGCAGCGAGCCGAGATCACGCCACTGTACTCCAGCCTGGGCAACAGAGCGAGACTCCGTCTCAAAAAAAAAAAAGAAAAAGAAAAAGAAAAAGATATAAGGAACTCCTTCAAACTGAAAAACAACAACATAGAAATCTAACCAAACATATGAACAGACAATTCAGAGAGGAGGAAACCTAAATGATAAATAAGTGAAAATATTTATTAGCTCAACCTAATAATCAAGACAATGACAATTAATATAATTTCCCCTCCATTATACTGGCAAAAATAAAATGCCCCACAGTAGTAAATACTGTTTCTCCACATTCTCACCAGCATCTCTCAAATACTGTTGTTGGAAATATAACATTTTGGAGATTATCTACCAAATTTTGGCATTAACTATAAAAATTTAAGATTTATATATTTTAGCCAGGCACGGTAGCTCAAGCCTGTAATCCCAGCACTTTGGGAGGCCGAGACAGGTGGATCACAAGGTCAGGAGATCGAGACCATCCTGGCTAACCCGGTGAAACCCTGTCTCTACTAAAAAATACAAAAAGCTAGCTGGGCGAGGTGGCGAGCGCCTGCAGTCCCAGCTACTCAGGAGGCTGAGGCAGGAGAATAGCATAAACCCAGGAAGTGGAGCTTGCAGTGAGCTGAGATCCGGCCACTGCACTCCAGCCTGGGCGACAAAGTGAGACTCCGTTTCAGGAAAAAAAAAAAAAAAAAATTATATATTTTAGAACAAAGCAACTCCTCTGCAATGTAAAAACCTTAGAGGAACTCTTGTATCTAGGGACTACAAGTTCCTGTACAAAAATGGTTATTGCAGCAATGTTGGTAACAGCAACAAATTAGAATTAGCCCAAATGTCCAAAACAAAAAAGTGAATAGTGACAGCCAAACAATGGACTAAAATACGGTAAACAAATCAGAACTGTATCTATCAGCATGGATAAAGCACAAACACCAAACTTGAACAATAATAACAAAAAAAGCAAATTGCAGACAAATACACAAAGTAGTATTTCATATAAGTATACTACTTAAATGAAATTTTATAAGGGCCAGGCACGGAGGTTCGCACCTGTAATCCCAACACTTTGGGTGGCCGAGGTGGGCGGATCACTCCTAACTGAGGTTAGGAGTTTGGGACCAGCCTGGTCAACATGATGAAACCCAGTCTCTACTAAAAAACAAACAAACAAAACAAAGAAATTTTGTAAGATGAAAAATACTATAAACATATACATAACAAATATGTGAAATTATGCATGAGACTGATAAGCACCTAATTCATGAGAGTTTTGAGGAGTGCCAACCAGGTATTTTGTAGAAGGTCCCTCAACTGAGATTTGCCTGATGTTTGCCTCCTAGTTAGACTAAGGTTATGTGTTTTGGGGAGAAAGAGCACAGAGATAAAGTGCCATTCGCATCCCACCATATCAAGGATATGTGCTATCAACATGGCTTATAGTTGTTAATCTTGATCACCTGGCCGAGGCAGTGCCTGTCAGGTTTCTCTGCTATAAAATGCTTTTTTCCCATTTCCATACCCTACTTCTTAGAAGGAAGTCATTACACACAACCCACCCATAAGAATAGGGAGTTATGCACCACCTCCTTGGAGGCAAAGTATCTACATAAATTATTTGAAATTATTTTATTCAGGTCTATAATATATTAAAACAAGCAAAAACGATCTGAGACTTCTTGCTTCCCACCTCCACACAAAAAGGGAAAGAAAAATAATACCAGCAGTATAATTAGAGATCATTTTTATTTTCTTCATTTTTCATCATTCCCCAAATTTTCTTTAATGAGAATTTTCTACTTAGATAATGAGATTTGTTTAAACTATGTCTACAGTTATTATAATCTTAGAATTATTTATCTCAGCAGTTTTTTTGCTTGTTTGTTTTTTTAAACAGTCTTGTTCTGTCACTCAAGATGGAGTGCAGTGGCACGATCTCCGCTCACCGCAACCTCTGCCTCCTGGGCTCAAGCAATCTTCTTACCTTAGCCTCCCGAGCAGCTGGAACTAAAGACATGTGCTACCACACTTGGCTAAATTTTTAAATTTCTTTGTAGAGACAAAGTCTCACCATATTGCCAAAGCTGATCTCAAACTCCTGGACTTAAGCGATCCTCCCTGCTTGGCCTCCCACAGTGCTGGGATTACAGGCATGAGCCACCGCTCCCGGCCTCTCTCTCTCCAATTTTGCTCCACATCAAAAAAGTAAAGAAAACTTGCTAATCTAATAAATTTAGCTTACTTTGAAAAATCTTGGTTCTTATGATCAAGAATAAATACTGGGAGCTGAGCACAATGACACATGCCTGTAATCCCAGCACTTTGGGAGGCCAAGGTAAAAGGATCACTTAAGCCCAGGAGTTCAAGACTAGCCTGGACAATTGTGGGATATGATGAGGTTTCTCTTCAAATAATCTGATCAATCTTTTATTCTTTAATTCATAGTACCCCCACCCACACCTTTTTTCTCCTTTTTCTCCTTTTTTTCCTTTTTGTTAGATGCCCAGGCACATCACAGTACCAGGCATTATCAGTACCAGCTCACATTCCTTTCCTTATTTGGAAAGAGGACTAACTTTCTAGCTCATTACAGACACCCTTCCCCTTCCTCTCCACTTTCTTTTACATGCCCACCTTATCTTAAAAAATCAAATGTTTAGCCAACCGGGATTAGTTTAGATTGTACGACCCGACCCTGGCCAATAAGGAAAGGGTACGGGGCAGGACTTGTGTCAGGAATAAAGGCTCTCGTGCCCCTTTGTTCAGATGTGCTCTCACGGCAACTGGCCAAGGAGGCACGCCTCTGTGCAGAAGTAAAATTGTTTTGCTAAGAATCCTTTGTTCAAGTGTTCAATTTCCTTAGGATTTTGAGCGCTATCCCTAACAACAATATAGTAAAACTGTGTCTCTACAAAAAATACAAAAATTAGCCAGGCATGGCGGCACATGCCTGTAGTCCCAGCTACTCGGGAGGCTGAGGTGGAAGGATTGCTTGAGCCCGGGAGATAGAGGCCACAGTGAGCAGTGATTGTACCACTGAACTCCAGCCTGAGCAACAGAGACCCTGTCAGAAACAGACAAACAAAAAAACAAAAACTGGAGATATGAATTCTATGACTAAAAGGCAATAGTTCTTAAATACACACCAAACATAACAGATAAATGAATGCAGCCTAATAACTTGTAGCTGTTTTTTTTTTAACAAACTAGATAAAATATTGTCAAATAAATAACTTCTAGAGTATCTTATTGATCCAAATACAAAACAACCTGGAGTTTAAGTAATCCGATTTTTCCAAGAAAGAAAAAAAATTAATCATAGGAAATATTCTTTATCATGGTCAGTATTTCTAGTAAGTCATACACAGTTGGCCCTCTGCATCTGTGAATTCCACATCTAGGAATTCAACCATCTGACGGCCAAATATTCAAAATAAAAATCTGTGTCTATAATAAACATGTACCAACCTTTTATTCTTATCATTATTCCCTAAGCAATACAGTATAACAAGTATTTACACAGCATTTGCTGTTTTAGGTATTGTAAGTAATCTAGAGATAATTTAAAGTATATGGGAAACTGTATTTTGGTTATATGCAAATACTACACTATTTTATATCAGAGACTTGAGCATCTGAGGATTTTGGAAGTCCCAGAACTAATTCCCCATGGACACCAAGGGACAACTGTATATCCTTTTTAATAATTTTTTTAAATGCAGAAAACTCTTATACACAAATAATATATTTATCATTCTTCTTTTTTTCTTTTTTTTTGAGATGGAGTTTCACTCTTGTTGCCCAGGGTGGAATGCAGTGGTACGATCTCAGCGCACTGAGACCTCCACCTCCCAGGTTCGAGCGATTCCCCTGCCTCAGCCTCCCAAGTAGCTAGGATTACAGGCGCCCACCACCACACCCAGCTAATTTTTTGTATTTTTACTAGAGATGCGGTTTCATTATGTTGGCCAGGCTGGTCTCGAACTCCTGACCTCAGGTGATCCACCTACCTTGGCCTCCCAAAGTGCTGGGATTACAGGCGTAAGCCACTGTGCCCAGCATTATCATTATTCTCCTTCTGCTTGGAAATAACTCTTTTTCCACTTACACGGGAGGTTTTTAACACTGCAAGAAAAAAAAAAACATATTGCTGGATTGTACCAAGGAAGTTGTCTGAATAAAGGATAGTTACATGACTGGGCGCAGTGGCTCATGCCTGTAATCCCAGCACTTTGGGAGGCCAAGGCAGGAGGATCACCGGAGGTAGGGAGTTCAAGATCAGCCTGACCAACATGAAGAAACTCCGTCTCTACTAAAAATACAAAATTAGCCGGGCATGGTAGCGCATGCCTGTAATCCCAGCTACTAGGGAGGCTGAGGCGGGAGAATCGCTTGAACCCGGGAGGTGGAGGTTGTAGTGTGCCGAGATCGTGCCATTGCACTCCAGCCTGGGCAACAAGAGTGAAACTCCATCGCAAAAAAAAGGAAGAAAAAACAAGGATGTTTCTTCAGTTACTAAGTTATAGCCAGGAAGAAAAAATGACTGGAAATTCAGTAAGATAATACATGAGACATAAATATTTGCTTCTCCAGTCACTTAATGGGAACCAGTAATTAAGAATATCAGAAAATTATGCACTTCTCCAATTTCCATCAAGTAAGTAAACTGGAACACATCACACAGATTTAAATTCATCATGACTTATGAAGAAAACAGACTGACAAGCATATAAAGCTACCAAGAACTAACAACAGTTCAATTACTACAAAAAATTCTCACAGTAACCAAAAACAAATCTGTAGTTGTCAACAGTTCTGTCAAGGTTCCAAGAACGCTCTATGTCATAATGTGTAGATGTGTTCTTTAGTGGAGCCTATAAAATACACAGCACTGCCAAGTTGAGAGCACAATTAAATTAAGACCTTGAGAAAGTAAAAGCAATTTGCCTCTGGTGACTATTAAGTTGTTAGTAATGAGTCTTAAAGAGAATATTTTTTTAAGTCCTGATTTATTCCATCAGAATTTCTTCCTCGAAAAATATAAATTTATACAATTAAAGATCAAATGCCAGGTCAAAAAAACTTAATTATATTTCTATAGCCTCCAGAATAAAAATTATATAATGATCTAAAGCAAGTGAAACTGTCCAAAAGAGTTTAGGTAAATAAATATTTTATAAAGCTCTTAAACATTTTCTTGTTTGGGGGAAAAAAAAAAACCTACATATCAAAACCAGATGTAGTCCCAGCTACTCAGGAGGCTGAGGCAGGAGAATCACTTGAGCCCAGGAGTTCAAGGCCACAGTGTGCCATGACTGTGCCTATGAATACCCACTGCACTCTATGCTGGGCAACACAGCAAGATCCTGTCTTTAAAAAAAAAAAAAAAAAAAAAAAAGACTAAATAAGATTTCCCTTGAAATTGGTTTCCTTACTGAGAATTGAATCTCAAATTGTTTATGCCATTATTTTAAGTAAAAACTGAGGCCAGGCATGGTGGCTCATGCCTGTAATCCCAGCACTTTGGGAAGCAGAGGCAGGTGGATTGCTTGAGCTCAGGAATTTGAAACCAGCCTGGGCAACATGGAGAAACCTCAACTGTACAAAAAATACAAAAAATCAGCTGGGCACGGTGGCGCGCACCAGTGGTGACAGCTACTGGAAAGGCTGAGGTGGGAGGATCGCTTGAGCCCAGAAGGTCAAGGCTGCAGTGAGCCAAAATTATGTCATGGCACTCCAGCCCAGCAACAGAGTGATACCCTCCCTCCCTCCCCACACCAAGAAAAGGAAAATGGTCTAAAACTCTATGTAGATAATAGTCCAAAAAGAAAAGCAAACTGATTTTGTCCTTTCTTTTCACCTTCAGTAAATTCGTGAAATGTGATTTACTATACAATTAGTTATAACACAGTTTTACTGTTTCAAATGTATTTCTCTGGGCTTCAATTTCCCTAAAATTAAGCAAAGGGAATTTGCTATATGAGCTGCATGTGCCCCCAAGCAATTACATTCCATATTGCTACATCTATAGGTTGAGCCACATAAATACAAACTGTATTCAACTGTTTTGGACTTACAAGTATGGTAATTCCAAATGGTTCAACCTTACTAAATCTCTTAAATTTTATTTTCCCCTATAGACTATCTTTGGCATCACTCGGTTTTTGTTTTCTTTTTCTTTTTTTTGTTTTGAGATGGAGTCTCACTGTGTCACCCAGGCTGGAGTGCAGTGGCACAATCTTGGCTCACTGCAACCTCTGCCTCCTGGGTTCAAGCAATTCTCCTACCTCAGCCTCCCAAGTAGCTGGGATTACAGGCACCACACCCAGCTAATTTTTATATTTTTAGTAGAGATAGGGTGTCGCCGTGTTGGCCAGGCTGGTCTCAAACTCCTGACCTCAGATGATCTGCCTGCCTCGGCCTTCCAAAGTGCTGGGATTATAGGCATAAGCCATAGCACCCAGCCTATTTTCTTAAAATACAGCAAAATGTTTAACATTATTATGAAAGTCAGTGATGAGCGTCAGTTCTCAACTGACATTCAGGATTGAATGTACTTTATTAGATATTTTTTAAAGCAAAGAAAAAGATGATACTCTGATATGGAAACCCTCCTAAATCACTATTAATATTTCACAATTCATATTTTGGAATATTCGCAGAATTTGTACTAGTCCATTCAGCTTTATGACCCCACTTATTCTCAGCTTATAGTCTGTGGCCTAAGTTATAGTTTTCACCACCTGCCTACTATGTATCAGGCCCTGTCCCAATCCCTCAAATAAGATGAACAGCATATGGACCTGCTTTTGAAGAGCTTTCAATCTGGTTATGTAACCAAGAGCTCAACATCCTTGGCTTTCCTGATTTGCTAGAAAATCTAGAGCAATGCTACCCAAAGTATGGTCTACATATCAGTGCCAGACCACAAGCTTTCACTACCAGTTCACCATGAGGTAATTATAGAAACTGAAAGTAAACATTTAGAACCTTTTGTGGCAAAATGACTATTTTTACGTCAATTAACCTAATAATCGGAATGTATGTTTTTATGTATTTCTGGTAAGGAATTGAACATTTTTTAAAAAAAACAAAACTGGTCTTAAACAGACTGCTTCTTAAATGTAAGAAACACTGCTGTGAGGGTAGACAGATTAGAAGGTTCTGCTATCTTTTCAACTTAGGTCTTCTGCATTTGAAAGTCAAAACACTCGTTTCCTATTAGACTTCATCAACTGGCCCCATTTCCGCTATAATAAAGATCCTGGTTACATTTCGATAAGGGAAAAAGAAAATCAAGAAGAAAATAAGATGCTGGCTATGGAAGTCAGGAAGATAAAAGTTACCAAAAATAAGAAAAGAGAAAAAATGTTACTGCCCTTCATGGAAGAGAAAGGAAAATACTTCAAGTTGACAGTAAATTTTTAAAAACCACTGTTGTGTATGCCTGAGTCTTCATAGATGGAAAAACAAAACAACGATCTAATATTTTAAATTTCCCAATTTACATAATTTAACAATTTGAAAATACCAAAAGAAGGAAACTGTAGCCAAAACAAGACCTATGGAGTACATAGGCAACTTCATTTCTCACAAGTCTGTATAATTAGTCCTGTTTCTGCCACCTGTGATAAAATAATAAGGCTTCTATTTATCTGATGACCTAGGACATTACTGGAGCCTTTTAACATGAAGTCCAACTTTGTTTCATTTGGCACAGCTAAAAATAGAAGTGAGATGAAATACATTTTAAAGGCAAATTCATATTTCCTATTATTAGATTTAATACACAACCAACTGGTGTTTCAATTGGGTATTACTGCCATATTCTGCATGCTAATTTAACAAATTTACATACTTTTAAAAAATAAATTTATTTGGTTTCATAAGTAAAATCTGGCCAAGGACAGACTCACCTCTGGATGGCTTTCAAAGCTCAAAGATTCTATGTGCACCTACTATGTAATAATCATCATGCAAAGAAATTTCCAGTTTACTGGATGCTGTAATGACCCATGAAGGGCAGGCAGTTTAATAGTAAACCAAGCCTCAAATCTGGCGATAGGTGGAAATGGGAAAGAAAGAGTACACAGTATTAGATTTGGTATGGACTCTGGTTAAATATATCCATAGCATGTAACAGAACACCTATGACAACTGAAGATTGAATATTCACAATTTCAAAACAGTCTCAAGCAATTGGGAACAGCTCTGACGTATAGAAAATGACCATTGTGCTCAGATATAAATTTGAATCATGTGTACTAGGAGGTATGTTTAACTATAAACCTAGCCAACTTCCCAGCATATTCAAGGCAGCTTTATAGAATCAACTTGCATCATTAACGAAATCAAGCCTTGATACTTCAATATCAGTAATACTTTTATGTATGTCTGAAAATTCTTTAAAAAGTTTTTTCTTAAAAGCGAAGAATTAACAAAATATTAACTTAAAACAAGGCAACTGAGGGAGAATCTCCATGTAAGAAGAGTAGCTGGACTTGGAGGCTCCAAATCCTGCTCCTGAGATTTATCTTGCCCCTGATAACTCAACCCCTTGCAGCAACCATTTTTGCACATTTAGTAACCACTCCAGTACATCTGTAAACCTTTATCCCTAACTCTAACTGCTTAAGGTTTTTCTTGGCCATGTACAAGATTTCATACAGATCAGAAAGAGTTGGTCTTGATCACCAAATTTTTACTGAGTGTCCACAAAGCCCTATACTATGCTAAGATACCCACTCTTAAAATGTGCTTACAGTCTAGTGGGAGGCCTACATATGACATTTATGACTTTCTTTTTTGAAGTAGTTTTAGCTCTGGTTTTTGCGAAGGTTGTGTTTGGTATCTAGGCCTAGCAGACAGATCATACTGTTAATCCAAATAGTCTCCTCTAATAAGTAACATATTTTATCAGAAATTGCCATCTTGAAATTACAAAATTAAAAAATTTTTCAGAAAAATTTTACATAAAATTTTATTTCCATGTTTATGCTTCCATATTAATAAAAACCTGATCACAGTAATTTCAAAATTTTTAATTATAACTCATCTATAGCAAAATGAATAGCACCCAGCCACCTGCTATTCTAAATATCAACACAATATTTATGTAGATCTTAAACACTCTAAAGTTAACTAGTTAAAAACATAAAAGTCAGGTAACAAAGGGTACAGAAAAAGTGCTCAATCTCTCAAATCTCTCAATTCTTTTTTTTTTTTTTTTTTTTTTTTTTGAGACAGAGTCTCACTCTGTCACCCAGACTGGAGTGCAGTGGCGCAATCTCAGTTCACTGCAACCTCCGCCTCCCAGGTTTAAGCGATTCTCCTGCCTCAGCCTCCTGAGTAGCTGGGATTACAGGCCTGAGCCACCACGCCTGGCTAATTTTTGTATTTTTAGTAAAGACGGGGTTTCACCATGTTGGTCAGGCTGGTCTCAAGCTCCTGACCTTGTGATCTGCCCACCTCGGCCTCCCAAAGTGCCAGGATTACAGGCATAAGCCACCACGTCCAGCCTCAATTCTTTATCACAAACACAAAAAATGAAAAATATAAGACCGGGGTGTAGTGGCTTATGCCTATAATCCCAGCACTTTGGGAGGCCAAGTGGCAAGGACTGCTTAAGCCCAGGCGTTTGAGACAAGCCTGCGCAACATGGCAAAACCACATCTCTACAAAAAATTAGCTAGGCATGCTGGTTGCATGCCTGTAGTCCCAGCTACTAGGGAGTATGAGATGGGAGGATTGCTAGAGCCCAAGAGGTCAAGACTGCAGTGAGCCATGATCAGGCCATTGCACTCCAGCCTAGGCAACGCAGCAAGACCTTGTCTCAAAAAAAAAAAAGAAAAGAAAAAGAAAAAGAGAAAAAAGAAAATATAGGGAAAAGAGATGAGAGAAAGAACAGAAAAGAGTAACCAATTGTTGCAACATTTAAGTAAGATGATTGCTATGGCAGCTGAGAAGCAAGCAATTCCCACTGGATAACTACAGAAATAAGAAATGGGAAACACTAGCTATTTCCGACTGAAAATAGGGAAACAGGTCAAAAATCTGTTGGATTTTGGAAAACAGGTTGGAAACTGAAAAGACTGAAAATCAGCTTACTTGGCCCAGCCACCATCCCAGTCTTCCACCCTGGTGGAAGACTGTAGCTTTCCATTCTGGAGAGCGAAGCAGAGGGCTCTGGACTCAAGGATCTCAGGCACAACCGAGGGAAAGAGACTCATTCTGAAAACTGGTAGGTAAAGTGCAATTCTACATGCTGATGACAGGATGCCCAGGCCTCTTTTCTCCTTTGACTCTGCAATGCAATTCCGATACAAACTACCAAGACTCAGGCCTAACTTTACAAGTTAAGAGTATATCCCCCTAAAAGAAGATACCATTTCTGACACTAATCACAAGCTTGAGGGTTCCCAAGCCACCTTCACTTCTAAACAACTGGCCAGACTGGGAACGGTGGCTCACGTCTACAATCCTAGCACTTTGGGAGGCCAAGGCAGGTGGATCACCTGAGGTCAGGAGTTCAAGACCAGCCTGACCAATATGGTGAAACCCCATCTCTACTAAAAATACAAAAATTAGCCAGGCATGGTGGTGTGCACTACTCAGGAGGCTGAGACAGGAATATTGTTTGAACTGGGGTGGCCCAGGTTGCAGTGAGCCGAGATGGTGCCATTGCACTCCAGCCTGGACAACAGAGTGAGACTCCATCTCAAAAAAACAAAACAAAACAAAAAACTGGCTATAAATTCAGGGGTTCACACTACCCTCTCAGGTTCAATAATTTGGTGGAACAACTCATAGAACTCAGGAAAGTCCTATACATACAAATATATGTGTGTGTGCGTGTGTGTGTGTGTGTGTGTGTGTATATATATATATATACACTTTTTTTTTTTTTTTTGAGACAGGATCTCACTCTGTCACCCAGGCTAGAGCACAGTGGCGTGATCTCGGCTCACTGCAACCTCCGCCTCCTGGGTTCAAGTGATTCTCCTGCCTCAGCTTCCTGAGTAGCTGAGATTACAGATGCATGCCACCACGCCCTGCTAATTTTGTATTTTTAGTAGAGACAGGGTTTCACCATGTTGGCCAGGCTGGTCTTAAACTCCTGACCTCAAGTGATTCACCTGCCTTGGCCTCCCAAAGTGCTGGGATTACAGGTGTGAGCCACCAGGCCCAGCCCAATTATAGTTTTATTATAGCAAAAAGGACAAAAATCAGGACAAGTAAAAAAAAGAGATACCTAGGGCAAGGTCTGGGAGGAGCCCAAATGTGAAGCTTCTGTGGCCTTTCCCTGTGGAGTCAGGACAAATCACCCAGCTGGCACACAGATGCAATAACAATATACACAGACTACTGTTCACCAGGGATTCAGGGGTTCCCACAGAGTTCTGTTCACCAGGGAAACTCACCCAAACTTCAGTGCCCAGAGATCTTATTGGGGCTGCATTACGTAGGTATGAATGACTGAATAACTGGTCACATGATTTAACTCAATCTCCAGCTACCCCTTGTCCTCCCTGGAAGTCAGGGTGATATTGCATGGGTGAAAGCCCCAATCCCTTAATCACAGTCTTTCTGGAGTTACCAATCACCATCCTGTGTCATTCATTAGCATAAACTATCTAGGGGCTCGCTATCAGTCACCTGGTTGGCAAAAACTATCAAGTATGATCTGAGGGGCCTAGTGTCAATAATAAAGTCACTCCTATCACTGAAGAAATTCCAGGATTTAAAGCCTCTGTTCTAGGAACTAGAGCCAAAGGCCAACCACATTCTTTATTACACAACAAGCTCCAAGAACACTGGCAGCTGGACTTCCAAGCAGGAGTAGTGGAAAATTCCTCTCTGAGGAGCAATCTGACCAGGAAAATAAACTTAACAGATACTGACTGTAAGGTATATACCTCAGCATCATATGACTAAGTTCAGTAGGTCTTAAGCTATGCCCATACTCCCAAGGCTTCTAATCAACCTCTTAGTGTATCACTCTTTAATATAAATGACAGTAAAGAAGCACTATTTGAAGAAAACTCCAATGTGAAAGAGAACAAAATAACAGGGAAAAAAATAGAAATTCACAGGAACAAACAATTCAGGGAGTTTTTTAAAATTCAAAATATGACCTATAATTAACATTATCAGAAATAAACAAGAGACCACCTACGTAACAAGTACCAACTCCCTACTTGTTTAAAGGAACATTAAAGACAAATGAGAAATTAATATCTGGAAATAAAACAGCAGAAATGAAAAATTAACACAGCAGGGTAGTTGAGAAAATTTCTAGAATGATAGCCAAAAAGGCAAAAAGATAAAAATAGAATAAATGAAAAAAAGGAAGAAAATTAAAGAAATCAAGCAAGAAGGCCCAACCATGAATAATAAGAGTTTCAAAATTAGAATGGGGAAAAATATGGTGTGGAGGAAATTATTCAATAAATTATATAAAAAATTTCTCAGAATTGTGAGAAATGGGAAAGTTCTTCTTCAAAGATTATAAAAAGTCACAATGTCTTACTATAAGATTGCTATCCACTCTTACTCTATATATATGTGTGTGTGTGTGTGTGTGTGTGTGTGTGTGTGTATTCCAAATCAGTTGTCCTAGCTTGCTCTGGCATGCCTGAACAGAACTAGACAAGTCCCGGCCAATAGTGCATGCCATTCCTTATTTGGAGATGCTTCCTTAACTATCCCTGGGCAACTTCCTTTTCTTTCTTTGTTCTGTTACCCTTGCCCAATTAAAAAAGTTTTAAACTAATAGCCAATCAGGTAAAGTGTAAAATGTGAGGTCCTATTCCAGCCAGTGGAAACTGGACACAGCAGTAGGGTTGATGTGTCAGGTTATAAATAACTCTGTCTCCTTTGTTTGGCGTGCTCTCATGGCTGCACAGCTATTGAGTAGCATCCTTTCTGAAGAAAGTAAAGCTCACTTTGCTGAGATCATTTGTTCCCACATTAATTCCTTTTTTTTTTTTTTTTTTTTTTGCGACACCAAAAACTTCATTCCCAACAATTTGGTGCGCCAACATGGGGCTACCATTCCCTTCTAGGGCAGTCTCTTGCCCTCCCTCATGAGGAGGCGCCCCGCTGCCCTTTGCAGCAGCCCTGGAGAGAAAAGAGCCAGGACTCACCTGGTGCAAGCAATCTATCTGGACTCTCAGCAATGCCAAAAAGGAGTAGCTTACCAACTCGTGGATATCAGGGGCCTCAACCAGGTAACCTCACACGCGAGCCAAGGTAGGAAACTTTGCAAAGGGCGACAAACTACTTCCTTGGCGGTCTACTTCTGGTGGAGGGGCTGAACGAGTGCAAAGAACCTCCAGAAGCGAAAGGCACGGGAGGAAGGTTACCTCCGGCGGGGGAAGGAAAGGAATTGCAGAGCAATTAGGGTCTAAGGTCAAATGGCTTGGGAAAATAGGATAGCCCTAGACATGATGTTAGCTAAAAAGGGAGGTGTTTTGTGTAATGATTAAAACCCAATGCTGTACATTTATTCCAAATAACACTGCCCCCAATGGGAGCATAACCCAAGCTCTACAAGGACTTAATGCCCCATCAAATGAATTAGCTAAAAATTCTGGCATCAGTAACCCCATTTCAAACTGGTGAAAGAGTTAGTATGGCAGATGAAAGGAAACTATCACTTCAATTCTCACCTCCTTAGCAATTGTATTAAGTATACTCCTTCTTGTTGGTGTATTATACCTTGTACTCGAAGGCTAGTGCAGAAACTCATCCGTACTACCCTTGCTCATCTATCCCCAACTCCTCCCCGACCGTATTCAGAAAGACTGCTCCTTCTAGAGGATCAGGCCAAACAACAAAGTCAAAACATGCTAAACAAATTTGAAGAGGAAGTATAAAATAAAAAGAGAGGGGATTGTGAGAATGGGAAAGTTCTTCAAAGATTATAAAAAGTCACAATTTCTTACTATAAGATTACCATCCACTATTAGTGTGTGTTTATATATACATACACATGCGCACATGCGCGCGCGCGCGCACACACACACACACACACACACACACTCCAAATTGGCCGTCCTAGCTTACTCTGGCATGCCTGGACAGAACTAGACAAGTCCCAGCCAGACAGATGCCTCCTTAACTATCCCTGGGCAACTTCCTTTTCTTTCTTTGTTCTGTTACCCTTACCCAATTAAAAAAGTTTTAAACTAATAGCCAATCGGGTAAAGTGTAAAATGTGATGTCCTATTCCAGCCAATGGAAACTGGACATAGTGAAAGGAGCTGGGCACATTCCTCAGCCCCGGGCTCAAAAACTCCCTGAGCCTAGTACAAACACATCCCATCCTCCCATCCCACCACATATCTCCATATATCTCTCAAACTCCCTGAGCCCAGTACAAACACCACCTGGAAAGTCTCCGATAAGGAGACAGCCGTTCAAGGTTTTACTGAAAGCGCGGGAACCAAAAGAATTTCTTTGTTCCCCTGTAACTTTCGGGCTATAAAAAGCAAACGCTCGCATTGTTCGGGGCCCTCTTGTATGCTGTGGAATGGAGGGACTAGGTTCGAACTTGTAGTAAAGATCCTTGCCGCTTGGCTTTGACACTGGACTCTGGTGGTCTTCTTTGGGGAACAAACGGTCTGGGCATAACAATAGCAGTAGGGTAGACATGTCAGGTTATAAATAACTGTCTCCTTTGGTGTGCTCTCATGGCTGGACAGCTTCGAGTAGCACCCTTTCTGCAGAAAGTAAAGCTCACCTTGCTAAGAGATCATTTGTTCCAACATTAATTCTTTTTTTTGTAACACCAAAAACTTCATTCCCAACAGAATTAAAGGACATGAGTTTCCAGATTCAAACTATGTGATTATGGGTATGATGTCACAGCCATGAAGAAATTAGCCAGTTCAGTAACAGAGCTTTTATGAACAAGATGTGTATCTTTGGAAAAGTTGCTTATTTTTCTGTCTCAGTTTACTTATCTGTAAAATGGGGAAATAACTAGCTAGTAGTCTTATAAAAATTAAATAAAATTACATCTATAAAATGCCTACCCTAAGGTTTAAAACTAACTAGGGTTTCAATAGATATTAATTGCCTCCCCTTTTATTCCTGTTACTTATGTATTATTTCCTAAAAATAATCTTTTTACAGTATTCATAGTTACATATACTATTAAGGTTTCCATTGAACATGGACCTTCCTTTCCTTGTCCTAGCATTATTTCCTTTCCAGAGAATCTTTACAAGTTACCGAAAAAAACGCTAATATTATTATTTTTATATAAGACATCAAGATTTCCATGCATACATACACAAATGATATGAAAAGACAATTCACATGAGAGAATGTACAAATAATAAACATGTGGTGAAACAATCATAAACAGTAATAAAACAAAAGGAGATGTAAACACTCAAGTCACCATTTATAACTAAATGAGCAAAAATAAACAAACAATGCTAACCAAAAGCAGTAAAACTAGTACAATGAGTTAAGTATAAAGTGAAAAATCTGCATGGAAAGCAACATTACAAAGTAAAATCAGTGTTCATAGCCTTTAATCTAATAACCCCACTTCTGAGAAAAGGCCCCATTAAAAAACGCAACAGATGCAAAAACTGTGTACAAAAGCACTAACTGAAGTATTATCTACAAGAAAGTCTAGAAACAATTCAACTGTGTTCTAAACAATATGGTATGGCAATATAATATTAAAGTCATCATAAATAAATACTATGAAAAAAGTTTTTCTCTAAAAAAATTACTAAAACTATAGAAACATAAATTTCTGAAACCAAACATTTATGATCTAACACATTCTGACAGCAGCATAATGAAAATAAGGTCTGTTCCCAGAAAATCTATGATAGAATTGTCTATATGTGAGTATGAAAATCAGATAATTCATACATTATGACTGTGTACTAAATAAAAATAAACATATGTGGCAGGGCAAGGTAGCTCACATCTGTATTCCCAGCACTTTGGGAGGCCAAGGTGGGTGGCTCATTTGCGGTCAGGAGTTTGAGACCAGCCTGGCCAATATGGTGAAACTTTGTCTGTACTAAAAATACAAAAATTAGCTGGGTGGTAGTGGCGTGGATCCCAGTTACTTGGGAGGCTGAGGCAGGAGAATCACTTGAGCCTGGGAGGCAGAGGTTGCAGTGAGCCAAGATCACACCCCTGCACTCCAGTCTGGGTGATGGAGTGACTCTGTTTCAAAAAATAAAATAAAAAAAAAACAGGGACAGGGTATGGTGCTCATGCCTGTAATGCCGGCACTTTGGGAGGCCGAGGTGTGTGGATCACGAGGTCAGGAGTTCAAGACCAGCCTGGTCAAGATGGTGAAACCCTGTCTCTACTAAAAATACAAAAATTAGCCGGGTGCAGTGGCAGGCGCCTGTAATCTCAACTACTCCAGAGGCTGAGGCAGGAGAATCACTTGACCCAGGAAGTGGAGGTTGCAGTGAGCTGAGATCGTGCCACTGCACTCTAGCCTGGGTGACAAAGCAAGACTCCATCTCAAAAAGCAAAAAATAATAAAATAACATATTTTAACAAAGACTAGAAAAAAATTGTTAAAATGAAAATTATTTTGGTAGGAAAACTGAATTCTGGATATCTAATCTTTCGCCAAAATGGTCATAAATGTTTTTGTTATAGGTCTGCATGCTTCCAATATAGTATAAGCCAGTCTTCATGATTTTCAGCAATTTAATTTTGTTGCTACTCAGTTGACATAGGGCATTGTGCACACGTGTGTATATGTATGTGAGTGGCTTTTCCATGGAAAAGAAAGCAAGGTATCCTCATTGCTCCAAAAGGCTTAAAGAAACAAAAACAAACAAACAAACATAGAAATATGTGTTCTGTACAAGCAGTAGTGATGAGGGGAAAAAGATTCGGATTTTAGATGCCCTCACAGCTTCATCAAAGCAACCAACAGTAACTTCCAAAGTGGCTAGAAAAGCTTGCATCTACCAATGAACCTGAGGGTGCTCTCAATAGCAAACACCTACAGGTCTGCATTTGCTTTGTTCAAATTTTTCCAAGCATTTGAAAACACAATATAGGCCGGGCGCAATGGCTCACACCTGTAATCCTAGCACTTTGGGAAGCCGAGGCGGGTGATCACCTGAACTCGGGAGTTCGAGACCAGCCTGACCAACATAGAGAAACCCCATCTCTACTAAAATACAAAAATTAGCCAGGCATGATGGTGCACGCCTGTAATCCCAGCTACTCGGGAGGCTGAGGCAGGAGAATTGCTTGAATCCAGGAGGCAGATGTTATGGTGAGCCAAGATGACGCCATTACACTCCAGCCTGGGCAACAAGAGCAAAACTTCATCTCAAAAAAAAAAAGAAAGAAAACACAATACAGAGAACGCGGTTTGTGGGCACAAAGAGGGGAACAACACATGCTGGGGCCTATCAGATGGTAGAGAGTGGGAGGAGGAAGAGGATCGGGAAAAATAACTAAAGGGTACTACGCTTAATACCTGGGTGACGAAATAATCTGTACAACAAACCCCCATGACACAAGTTTACCTATGTAACAAATCTTCATATGTACCCCTGAACTTAAAATGAAAATTATTTCATCTGTTTTCAAATGCAGCTAATAATGCTCATCTTAAATGACAGTCACAAGATTCAAATGAGAAAATATTCTAAAGCATGCAATAGTACTAAGCACACTGTAGGCACTCAAGAAACATTTTTTTTCTCCTTTCCCTCACTTAGGGTTATTCTATGTGCTTTTCCAAGGGCAAATAATGCTTTGCAAATCTTTAAACTCTTAACAGGAATGAAGAAAAGAGTTTGGATTGTTAGAGAATGGATTTAATAATAAACTCAAATTCCTAAAATAGAAAGAATAGTTTGCTTGTGTTTTTATGTCAAAGAAACTCAGTAAAACACTGGCAGATGGCATGCCCTTTTCCTTTCTTTATAAGTTTCCTCTTGTTGGTTTGTCTTTGTTTTGTGACAAAGATTTTATAGACTATTGCCACATAATTTTTTTTAATGAAAAAAAAGGAGACAAAGATCCCAGCTAACATTAATTTCTGCAGATTCCAACTTAACCAGCAATGGGGTCAATCCAAAAACTGAACTAAGCATCTTAGGCAAAAAACAGAAAACCACAGTCACAAAAAAGACTGAAAATTCTATCCTTATAAAGAAAAGATAGGACTTTACTCAAATTAGATGGCAATATTTTAGTTATAAAGCTATATAGTTTCATGGAGTTGATGGGGTACAGGAAGTGCTACCCCAAAATATGTCATCTAGGCATTTTGGAAAACAGAAGCAGAAAGACCACTCTCACAAATCACGCCCAAAGTCTCCAACAAAGCAGGTCATAAAACCTACACCTGTAATCCCTGCTACTCAGAAGGCTCAGGTGAGCTTTAAACACCCCACTGCACTCTTGGGCAACAAGCGAGATTGCATCTCTTAAAAAAATTTTACACACACATACACTCATACACACACATACATCCATCTTCCTTCAGTTAAAAGTATGCACTTTCTTGCCGGGCGTGGTGGCTCACGCCTGTAACCCCAGCACTTTGGGAGGCCGAGGCGGGCAGATCACGAGATCAGGAGTTCAAGACCATCCTGGCCAACATGGTGAAAACCCATCTCTACTAAAACACAAAAAATTAGCTGGGCATGGTGGCATGCATCTGTGGTCCCAGCTACTCGGGAGGCTGAGGCAGGGGAATTGCTTGAACCCGGGAGGCGAAGGTGGCAGTGACCTGAGATCGCGCCACTGCACGCCAGCTTGGTGACAGAGCAAGACAGTATCTCAAAAAAACAAAACAAAAAAAAGTATGTACCTTCTTTCAAGTAAAAGTTACATGGGGCCGGGCACAGTGGCTCACGCCTATAATCTCAGCACTTTGGGAGGCCAAGGCGACAGATCACAAGGTCAGGAGTTCAAGACCAGCCTGGCCAACATGGTGAAACCCCGTCTCTACCAAAAATACAAAAAACTAGCGAGGCGTGGTGGTGCACACCTGTAATCCCAGCTACTTGTGAGGCTGAGGCAGGAGAATTGCTTGTACCCGTGAGGCAGAGGTTGCAGTGCGCCAAGATCGCGCCACTGCATTCTAGCCTGGGCAACAGAGTGAGACTCCATCTCAAAAAACAAAAAAATCACAAGGAATTTTGAGGTGCTAATATTTAATGCATCTGAACAATTATTTTATCTACTATACGTGATAGTATAACCAAGTTGTCTGATACAGATCTGTGGAATGGAATTCACAGTCAAGAAATAACCAACCCATTTTCAAAAAGCTGATAAGGCAATTCAATGGGCGAATGGATAGTCTCTTGGACAAATGGGACTGGGACAACTGTGTACCAACATTCGAAGAATATAAATTAGACCTTGTTTCTCAACTTTTCATTGTTGCAACCCTAAGGAATCTTTCTAGACATTTTTAACCTAATTGTGCCTTCCCTCATGAAATGGTAATACCACAGATAAACTGTGTATCTGTTTATGTGCTAGATATACCCAGGCTTTATATGTAAAAACAGTAATATTCTTTCATTCCCTAAGAACCAGGCCAGGCACGGTGGCTGACACCTGTAATCCCAGCACTTTGGGAGGCCAAAGCGGGTGGATCACCTGAAGTCAGGAGTTGGAGAACAGCCTAGCCCACACGGTGAATCCCTGTCTTTACTAAAAATACAAAAAATTAGCCAGGCGTGGTGGCGGGCCCCTGTAATCCCAGCTACTCGGGTAGCTGAGGTAGGAGAGTCACTTGAACCCAGGAGGCGGAGGTTGCAGTAAGCTGAGGTCGTGCCATTACACTCCAACCTGGGCGACAAGAGCAAAACTCCACCTCAAAAAAAAAAAAAAAAAAAAAAATCAATTCTTGTCCCTGTTGAAAATGCATGAAAATTGTAACTCACACACATACAAACTCAAAATGAATCAAAGACAAAAAGTAAAAGCTAAAATTATAAAGCTTATAGAAAAAAAAACAGAGAACTCTTTGAAAGCTTTGGTTAGCAAAGAATTCTTAGATACACCACCAAAAGCACAACCAATAAAACGACAAACTGATAAACTGTACTTCATCGAAACTGAAAATTTATGCAGTTCAAAAGAAAAGATGAAGTTAAAAAATGAAAAAAGCCAGGTACAGTTGCACATGCCTGTAGTCCCAGCTACTAGGTACTAGGGAGGCTGGGGTGGGAGGATCACTAGAGAGAGAGAGAGAAGAATGGGAAAGAAGAGAGGGAGTGAGGGGAGGGGCAGGGTTGGAAGGGATGGGAGGAAGGAGAAGGAAGGGAGGGATGGAAAGAGGAGGAGTGGGAAGGGGAGGTGTGGGAAGGGGAGGTGTGGGAGGGAGGGGAAAAGAGAAGGGAGGGAGGAGAGGAAAGGGGAGGGAGGTAAAAAGGAAGGAAGGTAAGGAGGGAAAGGAAGGAAGAAAGACAAGACAAGCCTCAGATAGGGAGAAAATATTTGTAAATTATGTATCAATCTGATAAAAGACTAATATCCAGAATATATTTTCTTAAAAAGCTTTAATATAGCCAGGCGTGGTGGTGCATGCCTAATATCCCAGCTACTCAGGATGCTAAGATAGGAGGATCCCCTGAACCCAGGGAGGTTGAGGCTGCAGTGCTCCATGATTGCACCACTGCATTCCAACCTGGGCAACAGAGTGAGACCCTGTCTCAAAAAAATAAATAAATAAAAATAAAACTCTAATAACAATGCAAATGACCCTAATTTTAAATAGGCAAAACATGTACTTTTTATTTTCTATCTTTTATCTTTTGTAGATAGGTGTCTCACTATGTTGCCCAGACTGGTTGAGAACTCCTGGCAATCCTCAACCTCAACTCTAGTAATCCTCCTGCCTCAGCCTCCCAAAGTGCTGGAATTACAGACATGAGCCACCACGCCCAGCAACAAAACATTTAAATAGACATTTCACTAAAGAAATATGGGAATAATTAATAAGCACATAAACAGAACTCGGTCATTAGAGATGTGGAAATAAGTAATTTAAAATCTCAGCTGCTAGGCCGGGCGCAGTGGCTCAAGCCTGTAATCCCAGCTCTTTGGGAGGCTGAGACAGGCGGATCCCGAGGTCAGAAGATCGAGACCATCCTGGCTAACATGGTGAAACCCCGTCTCTACTAAAAATACAAAAAACTAGCCGGGCGAGGTGGCGGGCACCTGTAGTCCCAGCTGCTCGGGAGTTTGAGGCAGGAGAATGGCGTAAACCCGGGAGGTGGAGCTTGCAGTGAGCTGAGATCCGGCCACTGCATTCCAGCCTGGGCGACAGAGCGAGACTCCGTCTCAAAAAATAAAATAAAATAAAATTAAATTAAAATAAAATCTCAGCTGCTGGAACGCCAAATTATTTTGAGCCTTAAAGTCATGTGATTTATAGGGCTTAAGTCACATGACAAGTAGCTATAACCGAGGCAGCTGCAAACCTGTTTCTTTGATTATACTATCCTTTATCTTTACCTACAGTTTATAAAATGTTGCAAATGACTAAAAGATACCAAGGAAGAATCCTCTCTTCACTGTTGATCTTCATTATAGATTAACTTCCCTCTTAACCTTCTCACACAAAGAATTCATGACTATCACACTAAGAGAGAATGTTAAATACATTATTTTAAATTGGAAGGAAAATGAAAACCAGCTATAAAGAAAACAAAACAAGCCATGGGAGGGAAAAATGCAAAATGTAACTAATTAAACTGCTATAACTCATAAACCAGCCTTGTATAGAAAATGCTATACTCCTACCAAACTTCTTTGTTTTCTGCCTATATAAGCAAAAACTTACTTCAGAGCACTGACTCCATTTCTCTGGAGTCTCCCGGACAGCCATTCCCAGCTTTTCACTTGAATAAACTCTTTTTATTTTGAGACAGAGTCTCACTCTGTCGCCCAGAGTGGAGTACAGTGGCACAATATCGCCTCACTGCAACCGCCGTCTCCCGGGTTCAAGTGATTCTCCTGCCTCAGCCTCCCAAGTAGTTGGGATTACAGGTGCCTGCCACTACGCCCAGCTAATTTTTTGTATTTTTAGTAGAGACAGGGTTTCACCATGTTGGCCAGGCTGGTCTCAAACTCCTGACCTTGTTATTCACCCACCTTCGCCTCCCAAAGAGCTGGGATTACAGCTCTTAGCCACCGCACCCAGCCTAAATAAACTCTTTAAAGTGGATTTTGATTATTTCAGGTTGCTAGAGAAATGCAAATAAAAACTATAATGATACAGCTACTATGTAACCCACACAAAAATTAAAAATAAAAAATTATTTTAAAACTATGAGGTACTACTGCACATCTATTAGAATTATTGAATGGTTTGTATGTATAGATAGTATGTATATGTATTTTCCTACCTCCAAATGGTATTAACCAATTAATAAGAGCTCTATTCTAAATAGCTCAAAGAAAAATAAATGCAGCCGGGCACAGTGGCTCACACCTGTAATCCTAGCACTTTGGGAGGCTGAAGTGGGCGGATTGCCTGAGCTCAGGAGTTCGAGACCAGCCTGGGAACATGGTGAAACTCCACCTCTACTAAAATACAAAATAAATTATCCAGTGTAGCAGTGTATGCCTGCAGTGCCAGCTACTCGTGAGGCTGAGGCAGGAGTATTGCTTGAACCTGGGAGGTGGAGGTTGCAGTGAGCCGAGATTAGAGCAAGACTCAGTCTCTAAAAAAAAAAAAAAGAAAAAGAAATGCTTACATAAATTAAATAATCCTAAAACTCTCTCAGAAACATAAAAACTAGGCTGGGTATGGTGGCTCACACCTGTAATCCCAGCACATTGGGAGGCCGAGGCTGGCGGATCACCTGAGGTCAGGAGTTCGAGATCAGCCTAGTCCACATGGTAAAACCCTGTCTCCACCAAAAATACAAAAATTAGCCGGGCATGGTGGCACGCCCCTGTAATCCCAGCTACTCAGGAGGCTGAGGCAGGAGAATTACTTAAACTCAGGAGGTTTCAGTGAGCTGAGATCATGCCACTGCACTCCAGCCTAGGCAACACAGTAAGACTCCATCTCAAAAAAAAAGAAACTAACCCCAGTGTTTTGCAAGTGTTGGCAAGGATCTCAAATAACTGAAACTTTTATGAACTATTGCTAGGAACGCAAAATGGTGCAGTTATCACCATCGTTTCTGCAGTTTATCAGTTTCTTTAAAAGTTGAACATACACTTTCCATATGTTCAACCATTTCACTCCTAGGTATTTACCTAAGAAAAATGAAAGCACACAGGGGAACTGAAGTTATCACTTAAATCAATCTCTCCAAAGGCTAGGTAGAGTTTTTATGGAAAATTTGGTGGGCAGGGGGCTAGAGAATGAGTGCTGCTGACTGGTTAGGGATGAAATCATAGATTTATGGAAAACGTTCCTTGTGGGCTGAGTCTGCCTCTGGGTGGGGCCACAAGACCAGCTGAGTCAAGAGTCATGGTTCTGGGTGGGGGTCAGTCGATAGCCATAAAGTTTGAAAAAATCTCAAAAGACCAATCAATAGGTTCTACATTAGTGATGTTATCTACAGGAGCACTTGGGAAAGTCACAAATCCTGTTGCCTCTGGCCACAGGACTCCTGAGCAGTAAAGGATTATAAAAACTATGCCTATATTTTAGCAGAATTGAGACCCCTCCCATAATCCTAATCTTGTGGCCTTTCATTAGTCTGACAAAAGTGGTTTTGGTCCCTGAGCAAGGAAGGGGTTAAGTTTAGGAAAGGAATATTATCCTTGCTTTCAAGTTAAACTATAAACTAAATTCTTCCCATGGTAAGCTTGGCCTATACCTAGGAATGAGCAAAGACAGCTTTGAGGTTAGAACCAAGACACAGTCAGCTATGTCAAACTTCTTTTACTGTCAAAATTTTGCCACGGCAGTTTCACAAATAGTCATATAAGCCTTATTAGATCATACAATGGACTAATGCTCAGCAATAAAAAGGAATGAACTATTGATAGAAGAAACATGAATGAATATCAAGAATAATTATGCTGAGTGAAGGTAGCTAGACCAAAAAAGAGTCTTGGACGATTTCATTTATAAAAAACTGTAGAATAAGTAAACAAATCTATAGTGACAAATAGATCACTGGTTTCCTGACAGGGATGGTTTCGGGAGAATCAGAAGGAGAAATTTTTAAAGGGACACTGGAGAAATTTCCAGTAGTGATAGACATGTTTGCTATCATGTTAATAGTTTTGTGGGTACATTCATATGTCCCTTTATCAAATTATATGCTTTAAATATGTACAGTTTAGGCCGGGCGCGGTGGCTCAAGCCTGTAATCCCAGCACTTTGGGAGGCCGAGAAGGGTAGATTACGAGGTCAGGAGATCGAGACCATCCTGGCTAACACGGTGAAACCCCGTCTCTACTAAAAAATACAAAAAACTGGCTGGGCGAGGTGGTGGGCGCCTGTAGTCCCAGCTATTCCAGAGGCTGAGGCAGGAGAATGGCGTGAACCCGGGAGGCAGAGCTTGCAGTGAGCTGAGATCTGGCCACTGCACTCCAGCCGGGGCGACAGAGCCAGACTCCGTCTCAAAAAAAAAAAAAAAAAAAAAGTACAATTTACTGTATCCCCATTATACAGCAATAAAGCTGTTAAAATAATGAAAGTTCCAGGTAAGAGTTTTAATATATTTTAGAAAGATTTCAATATTAGGGGACCTACTTAGATCCACAGAGTTGGAATAAAGATTATTTTAAAATAAAAGTAATTTGAACTGAAGATGCAGAAAGATTTTTTTTTTTTTTGAGACAGAGTCTTGTTCTGTCACCCAGGCTAGAGTGCTGTGGCGCAATGTCGGCTCACTGCAATCTCCATCTCCCAGGTTCAAGTGATTCTTGTACCTCAGCATCCCAAGTAGTTAGGACTACAGGCACGCACCACCATGCTTAATTTTTGTATTTTTAGTACAGACAAAGTTTTGCCACATTTGCCAGGCTGGTCTTGAACTCCTGCCCTCAACTTATCTACCCGCCTCCACCTCCCGAAGTGCTGGTATTACAGGGGTAAGCCACTGTGCCCAGCCGCAGAAAGAAATACTACCTGAACTTTCCTTATCCAACTTCCCTCTGGAAAACCCAGCTGTCATTAACCCTCTCTCCATGGGAGTTTCCTGGAATTCAGCTGCCATAGAAACAGTCTGCCCATTGCCACTGGCAGCAAAAAGGCCAACAGAACCATCTACACCTTCCGATTGAAGCCCTAAATCCCTCTCCTCCATTTTAAGTTGGTAAACAGTAGTTCCTCCTTATCTGCAGTTTTGCTTTCCCTGATTTCAGTTTCCTATGGTCAGTGAAGAACTGAAAATATTAATTGGAAAATTCCAGAAAGAATTCATAGGTTTTAAATTGTGTGCCAATCTGAGTAGTATGATGAAGTCTTGCACCCTCCCACTTCTTCCTGACCTGGACATGAATCCTCTCTTTGTTCTGGGTACCCACGCTGTATATGCTACCCAAGGTCACTTAGTAGTCTTCTCAGTTATCAGGTCAATTATTTCAGTGTCACAGTGCCTGTGTTAAAGTAACCATTGTTTTACTTAGTAATGTTCCCAAAGCACAAGAATAGTGATGCTGGCAACTTGGATATGCCAAAGAGAAGCCATAAAGTGCTTCCTTTAAGTGAAAAAGTGACCTTAGTGTTCCTTGGCCAGGGTTCAGTACTATCAGTGGTTTTGGTCATCCACTGGGCTCTTGGAACATAAGGGAATCCCCTATTAATCCATAGGGGATGAGGGGGAACTACTGTATAAACCTTTTATCTGACTATTGAGTGAATTACTCATCACTGAGCACTCCCATGACACATATAAATAAACTTGTCTTTTCTCTTATCAACCTGCCTATTATCAGATAACGTGCAGGTCCCCAATAACTAAACCCAAATTGGAGGAGGGAAAGTTTTCCTCCCAACAGATTTGTCAATGAGGTTGGGATGGTTGGGATTCTCTGCTTATTCTGAAAACTGCAACTGACATCCCAGGACCTATGACCCAGCCAGTGAAAATAAACATTTTACCTGTCAGACCCTAGATCTCTGGGTCCAGCTGAGCAAGGATGTTAAGAGGCTCTGCTTTCCTTTTCTAAAAGGGATTTTCCAAAATTTAGATTTACAGAAGAAAACACTTTAGGAACTAGTTCTTTAGGTACTGTCACACTTGGTTCAAGTACTCTTATAATAGATCCTTTCCTTCTCAGGGATAGCGACAGTGTCCTGTTTGTTTCATTTTGTGTCCTGAGACCTTGGCTTGGATCCAGAGACTGCATTCTGTTATTGGTTTTCTACCCGTCAGTGGGTCTATGTCTGCAGGCAGGCAGCCAGTGGCCTGGGGGCCTGAGATACTTTCCTATGGACCATGCCAGCTCTCAAGGGAGTCTGTCTAAATAAAAGATCTCAGTCCATAAGGGCCTGCGTCATCTCTTTCCTTGCTGCCTTGCTAGTACTAAAAAATCCCATTTCAGCATCACCTACCCAGTGTCAAAAGTATCTCACTTTTGTTGGAGGCCACAGACACAGGTTTTCACAACCACCATTCTTTTTTTTTCTTTTAACTGAATCTGCCTTGATCTGGAATTGACAAACACTATTCTTATTTCCTGCAGCGAAAAAGATTTTTACTTCTTCTCTCTTTGGATATCTTTGGGAATGACTTCGGATCAGGGGCTCCATCTTCTGCACACTTTTTGGGAACACCTATTGCATCCATGGGGTAAGCCATAAAAAGGCTTATAATTTCAGTCACATTTTGAATGACTGTGCTCTCTGAAGCTGGGTTAGAATCTAAGGCTTCTTTGTTTGGAAGGAACTCATTGGGCTGGAACTCTTCTTCCCAGTTTTGGTTTTGAGCCTCTCTGTACTCGTCTCAGGCTAGTTCTCCCTGGGCTCTTTGTTTTAAGGCTTCTCTGTTCTCTACACTTTATCCTGCTCTTCTCATGGGAACTTCTCAGTCAACTGAAACCCCCTTTCTTGTCAAAAGTCTGCTGACTATATGCTCTGCCACTGCAGCCCTAGCTCTTTCCCTTCCTTTCTTGTTGGCATAACTTTACTAAGCATAATTTAGAACTTCAATGGCTTCATTTTTAAAATTCTGCTTTAAGAGACAGGGTCTCGCTATGCTGCCTAGGCTGGTCTCGAACTTCTGGGTTTGGACTCAAATGATCCTCCTGCCTCCACATCCTGAGTAACTTATTTTATTTATTTATTTATTTTAACTTATTTTATTTTATTTATTTATAGTAACTTTATTTATTGGGCTTACTCATAAAATAAGTTAATATATTTATTAGATGTTTAAGATCATAAATGTACAGATGTGATTTTAATCAAATTGAGTCTGTTCTGACAAACTATTTCAACAATAATTGTGTTTCATAAGTCTTAAAAGTAGAAATAAGATGAGCCCTGGTGCATGCCTATAAGCCCAGCTACCTCAGGAGGCTGAGGCGGGAGGAATGCCTGAGCCCAGGAATTTTGAGAACAGCCTGGGCAACATACAGCACCCCATCTTCAAAAAAAAAAAAAAAAAAGTACAAAAAAAATTTTTTTGCTTGTTTTCTGTTTTTTGAGACAAAGTCTCACTCTGTCGCCCATGCTGGAGTGTAGTGGCACCATCTTGGCTCATTGCGACCTCTGCCTCCTGCGTTCAAGCAATTCTACTGCCTCAGCCTCCTGAGTAGCTGGGATTACAAGCACCCTCCACCACATCTGGCTAATTTTTGAATTTTTAGTAGAGACGGGGTTTCACCAATTTGGCCAGGCTGGTCTCAAACTCCTGACACTCAGGTGATCTGCCCACCTCGGCCTCCCAAAGTGCTGGGATTACAGGCGTGAGCCACCGCACCCGGCCTAAAAGTACAAATTTTTTAAAAGAAAAAATTATTTGCTCAAAGGTTGTTCAAAAAATAAAAATAAATGAAAGTCTTTCCAAAATCTGTTTGGTAATTTGAAACCTTAAGTTATACTAAGTGACAGGTATTCATTGAATATATAGATTGTTCTAAGTAAAATAAAATGCTGAAACAGTTGAGAGACACGACTAGCTGGATTTCCTAGGCTAAGAATCCCTAAGCCTAGCTGGGAAGGTGACCGCATCCACCTTTAAACACAGGGCTTACGACTTAGCTAACACCTGACCAATCAGGTAGGAAGGAGAGCTCACTAAAATGCTAATTAGGCAAAAACAGGAGGTAAAGAAATAACCAATCATCTATTGCCTGAGAGCACAGCAGGAGGGACAATGATCGGGATATAAACCCAGGCATACCAAACTGCTACCCTCTTTGGGTCCCCTACCTTTGTATGGGAGCTCTGTTTTCACTCTATTAAACCTTACAACTGCACGCTCTCCTGGTCGAGCTGAGCTTTTGCTCGCAGTTCACCGCTGCTGTTTGCCGCTGGCACAGACCCGCCGCTGACTTCCAGCCCTCTGGATCCGGCAGGGTGTCGGCTGTGCTCCTGATCAAGCGAGGCGCCCACTGCCACTCCCCATCAGGCTAAAGGTTTGCCATTGTTCCTGCAGGGCTAAGTGCCTGGGTTCATGCTAATCGAGCTGAACACTAGTCACTAGGTTCCACGGTTCTCTTCTGTGACCCACGGCTTCTAATAGAGCTATAACACTCACCGCATGGCCCAAGATTCCATTCCCTGGTCAAGAGAACATGAGGCTTGCCACCACCTTGAAAGCGGCCTGCCGCCATTGTGGAAGTGGCCCCCCACCATCTTGGGAGCTCTGGGAGCAAGGACCCCCAGTAACACAGTTACTAAACATGTTTAAATTATACATGCTTTTAGCTACTTATTTTTATAGAGAAACTAAAGATATTTGGGTCTCTTAGTAAACATCTACTTTTGACCACATTGAGAAGTTTTATTATGAAAAAGTTTATATTTCTAGAACATGTGAAATGCTATATTCATAAAATTTATTAATCTGCTAAAAAAAATGCTGGTATATGACAGACAATTCATGACTACTGCCTAGATTTCCCTGTAAAATAAAGATTGTTAAAAATAATGTATATATGTAAACAAAACTACTAGAAGCAATAACCGTGAAGGAAAACAACTCTATTAAAAGTATCCAAGGAATACAAAATAAGTTTTTGTAGCTGTTTAAGAGGTGTTGAAAGGTTGTTCCAGAATGTGAAAGAGGAAAGGACAAAAACCTGAAGGAATATATGAAGTTATAAAGGAAATGTGGAACAAAAAAACAAAAGAAAAAAACCATATTTTATATGGTCGAGCTGGCTAAGACCGAATGGGTTTATTTATGAGGTTTTAAAATTAAAGCTTTAATATCAATAGTGTATTGATGTAAAACTAGAGTTCAATTTTCTCTCTCAAGGGACTAAATTTCTTGGATTACTAATCTGCTCTTTATGAGAGATTGTGTAAAAGATTTTTCTTTACTTTTTAAGTAATCTGCCTAGGAAACAAAGATTCTGTGTCTTATTGGAATAATTTCCAGTGCTTTATTATATCCCTATTTAAGAGAACCAAGTCTTCTTTTAAAAATGTGACCTGGGACCCTATTTAATCAAACGTTCGAACCTTTTGACATTTTGCCTTCTCAAAATCAAATCCTAAATAAAATCTTGATCTCAAACTTGAGATTTTTCCAAAGGGCCCCTGGAAAATCTCAAACTTGAGATTTTTCCAAACGGCACCTGGAAAATCTCAAAGGGTTTGTTTTTTCATCTTTTAAAAAGAGAGATGTTAAAAATAACTAGGTTTTCCTGAACTTATCTCTGATTAATTTTTTAAATTAGGTTTATTTGATATGTTAAATTGCATGGGAAACATTGTAGAAGTGATGCTTAACCTTCTCTAAGTTATATCTGTGTGAACCAAAAATAAAATTCAGAGGCTCCCACAACCATCTGACTGCACTCCTTCCTCGGTCAAGGCACTCTAAAATTTAACCAGAAAGACTGGTTCAAGCCATGAAGGGAAGTGGGGGTAGGACATGCCTCATCATACCCTTCCAGCAGCAACATTAATGCAGACCTTAAGTCTGATAAGAAACATTTACAATCTATTTTCTCTAAAACCGGCTACCTGGAGGCTTCATTTGCAGGATAAAACCTTGGTCTCCACAACCCCTTATCTTAACCCAGACATTCCTTTCTACTGACAGTCAACCAACTGGCAATGAGAATGTGTTTAAATCTGCCTATGACCTGGAAGCCCCCACTTTGAGTTGTCTGACCCTTCCACATCAAACCAATGTAAATCTTACATATATTGATTGATGTATTATGTCTCTCTAAATTGTACGAAAGCAAGCTGTATCCTCACCACCCTGGGAACATATCATCAGGACCTCCTGAGGCTATGTCGTGGCTGCGTCCTTAACCCCGGCAAAATAAACTTTCTAAATTCACTGAAACCTGTCTCAGATATCTTGGGTTCACATTTGGCAACCTGAAAGGGCTTCTGAGTGGAAGTGCCCCTGACCTTTGACAAATCGCCTATTTGTGCTTGGTACCAGCTTGAGCTATCTTTACTGCTCAAACCAAGAGGATAATTGGCTGAGGCCTGGGAGGCCCCACGCCAGAGAATCCCTGATCTCCCAAAATTTGGTCAAGATCTAAAGTTTATTTTGTTATACAACTCCTTTTTCTGAAATTTTACTTGCTCCAACAAGGAAGGCAAGTTCTCCTGCTTCCATAATGATGCAAGGCAGTTAGCTGTCAGGCCTCTGAGCCCAAGCCAAGCCATTGCATTCCCTGTGACTTGCGTGTATATGCCCAGATGGCCTGAAGTAACTGAAGAATCACAAAAGAAGTGCAAATGCTCTGCCTCGCCTTAACCGAAGACATTCCACCACAAAAGAAGTGAAAATGGCCGGTCCTTGCCTTAAGCAATGATATTATCTTGTGAAATTCCTCTTCCTGGCTCATCCTGGCTCAAAAAGCTTCCCCACTGAGCACCATGTAACCCCCACTCCTGCCTGCTAGAGAACAACGCCCCTTTTGACTGTAATTTTCCTTTACCTACCCAAATCCTATAAAATGGCCCCACACTTATCTCCTTTGCTGACTCTCTTTTTGGACTCAGCCCGCCTGCACCCAGGTGAAATAAACAGCCATGTTGCTCACACAAAGCCTATCTGGTGGTCTCTTCACATGGACGCGTATGACATTTTGGTGCCATGACTCGGATCAGGGGACCTCCCTTGGGAGATCAATCCCCTGTCCTCCTGCTCTTTGCTCTGTGAGAAAGATCCACCTATGACCTCTGGTCCTCAGACCAACCAGCCCAAGGAACATCTCACCAATTTTAAATCGGGTAAGCGGCCCCATTTTTACTCTCTTCTCCAACCTCTCTCACTATTTCTCAACCTCTTTCTCCTTTCAATCTTGGCACCACCCTTCAATCTCTCCCTTCTTTAATTTCAATTCCTTTCATTTTCTGGTAGAGACAAAGGAGACACGTTTTATCCGTGGAACCCAAAACGCCGACGCCAGTCATGGACTGGGGAAGGCAGCCTTCCCTTGGTGTTTAATCATTGCAGGGATGCCTCTCTGATTACTCACCCACATTTCAGGGGTGTCTGACCACGCTGCGGGGACGCCTGCCTTGTTCCTTCACCCTAAGTGGCAAGGCCCGCTTTTCTGGGGGAGGGGCAAGCACCCCAACCCCAACCCTCCCTGTCTCTACCCCTTCTCTGCTTTTCTGGGGTAGGGGCAAGAACCCCGACCTCTTATTTTTGCGCCCTGACCTTATTTTTGCACCCCCTCTTATTTTTGTGCCCCAATATCTTATTTTTGCACCCCAATACCTTAGTTCCGCACCCCGACCCTTTTCCCGCTTTTCTGGAGGGCAAGAACCCCCGAACTCCTTCTCTCCAGATCTCTACTCTCTCTTTTCTCTGGGCTTGCCTCCTTCATTACGGGCAACCTTCTACCCTCCATTCCTCCTTCTCCCTTAGCCTGTGTTCTCAAGAACCTAAAACCTCTTCAACTCACACCTGACCTAAAACCTAAATGCTTTATTTTCTTCTATAATACCGCTTAACCCCAATACAAACTCGACAGTAGTTCCAAATAGCCAGAAAACAGCACTTTTGATTTTTTTCCATCCTACAAGAGCTAAATAATTCTTGTCGTAAAGTGGGCAAACAGTCTGAGGTGCCTGACGTCCAGGCATTCTTTTACACATCAGTCCCTCCCTAGTCTCTGTTCCCAATGCAACTTGTCCGAAATCTTCCTTCTTTCCCTCCCGCCTGTCCCCTCAGCCCCAATCCCAAGTGACGCTGAGTCCTTCCAATCTTCCTTTCTACAGACCCATCTGACCTCTCCCTTCCTCGCCAGGCCGAGCTAGGTCCCAATTTTTCCTCAGCCTCTGCTCCCCCACCATATAGTCCTTTTATCACCTCCCCTCCTCACACCCGGTCTGGCTTACAGTTTCGTTCCACGACTAGCCCTCCCCTACCTGCCCAGAAATTTCCTCTTAAAAAAGTGGCTAGAGCTAAAGGCATAGTCAAGGTTAATGTTCCTTTTTCTTTATCTGACCTCTTCCAAATCAGTTAGCGTTTAGGTTCTTTTTCATCAAATATAAAAAACTTAGCACAGTTCATGGCCTATTTAGCAGCAATCCTGAGACGCTTTTCAGCCCCAGACCCTGAAAGGTCAGAAGGCCATCTTATTCTTAATATACATTTTATTTTATTACCCAATCTGCTACCAACATTAAATAAAGCTCCAAAAATTAAATTCCAGCCCTCAAACCCCATAACAGGACTTAATGAACCTCGCCTTCAAGGTGTACAATAATAGAGGCAGCCAGGTAGCAACTTATTTCTGAGTTGCAATTCCTTGCCTCCACTGTGAGACAAACCCCACCCACATCTCCAGCACACAACTCCAAGCAGCTGCCAGTTCCTCCAGAACCTCCTCCCCAAGGAGCTTGCTACAAGTGCCGGAAAGCTGGCCACTGGGCCAAGGAATGCCGGCAGCCCGGGATTCCTCCTAAGCCGCTTCCCATCTGAGAGGGACCCCACTGGAAATCGGACTGTACAACTCGCCCAGCAGCCGCTCCCAGAGCCCCTGGAACTCTGGCCCAAGGCTCTCTGACTCCTTCCCAGATCTTCTCAGCTTAGCAGCTGAAGATTGACGCTGCCCCATCACCTCAGAAGCCTCCTGGACCATCACAGACACTTTGGGTAACTCTTACAGTGAGGGGTAAGTCCGTCCCCTTCTTAATCAATACAGAGCCTACCCACGCCACATCACCTTCTTTTCAAGGGCCTGTTTCCCTTGCCTCTCCATAAATGTGGGTATTGACGGCCAGGCTTCTAAACCTCTTAAAACTCCCCTCTACAGTTCTCATAACTTCCAAAATCTATTTTTCTTTCCCCAACCTTTGCTCAAGACAACGCTTATGCTGATTAGGTAGCTAAAAAAGCAGCCATCAAAAGGCATCAGATCCCATCGCTCAGGACAATGCTCATGCTGATAAGTTAGCTAAAAAAGCAGCTAGCATTACAACTTCTATCCCTCAGGGCAGTTTTCCTCCTTCACATCGGCCACTCCCACCTACTCCCCGCTGAAACTTCCACCTATCAATCTCTTCACACACAAGGCAAATAGTTCTTAGACCAATGAAATTATCTCCTTCCAGCCTCACAGGCCCATTCTGTTCTGTCGTCATTTCATAACCTCTTCCATGTAGGTTACAAGCCGCTAGCCTGCCTCTTAGAACCTCTCATTTCTTTTCCATCCTAGAAATCTATCCTCAAGGAGATCTCTTCTCAGTGTTCCATCTGCTATTCTACTGCCCCTCAGGGATTGTTCAGGCCCCCTCCCTTTCCTACACATCAAGCTCAAGGATTTGCCCCTGCCCAGGACTGGCAAATTGACTTTACTCACATACCCTGAGTCAGAAAACTAAAATATCTCTTAGTCTGGGTAGACACTTTGGATGGATAGAGGCCTTTCCCACAGGGTCTGAGAAGGCCACCGTGGTCATTTCAGACACAATTCCTCGGTTTGGCCTTCCCTACCTCTATACAGTCTGATAACAGACCAGCCTTTAATAGTCAAATGACCCAAGCAGTTTCTCAGGCTCTTGGTATTCAGTGAAACCTTTATATCCTTTACCGTCCTCAATCTTCAGGAAAGGTAGAATGGACTAATGGTCTTTTAAAAACACACCTCACCAAGCTCAATCACCAACTTAAAAAGGACTAGACAATACTTTTACCACTTTCCTTTCTCAGAATTCAGGCCTGTCCTCGGAATGCTACAGGTTACAGCCCATTTGAGCTCCTGTGTGGACACTCCTTTTTATTAGGTCCCAGTCTCATTCCAGACACCAGACCAACTTAGACTGCACCCCAAAAAACTTTCATCCCTACTGTATTCTGTCTAGTCTTACTCCTATTCACCATTCTCAACTACTCATAAATGCCCTGCTCATGTTTACACTGCCGGTTTACACTGTTTCTCCAAGCCATCACAGTTGGTATCTCTCAGTGCTATCCCAAACCGCCACTCTAAATTTCCTCTTAAAGTAAATAAATGATCTTTGCTGGCAAGGCTATGCTGAACCTCCTTGGGCACTCTCTAATTGGATGTCCTAGGTCCTCCCAATTCTTAGTCCTTCAATACCTGTTCTTTCTCCTTCTCTTACCTTGTGTCTTCCATTTAGTTTTTCAATTCATACAAAACCGCATCCAGGCTGTCACCAAGCATTCTATATGACAAATGTTTCTTCTAATGACCCCACAGTATCACCCCCTACCACAAAATCTTCCTTCAGTTTAATCTCTTCCACTCTAGGTTCCCACGCCGCCCCTAATCCCGCTTGAAGAAGCCCTGAGAAACATCGCCCATTCTCTCTCCATACCACCCCCCAAAAAATTTTCGCTGCCCCAACACTTCACACTATTTTGTTTTATTTTTCTTATTAATATAAGAAGGCAGGAATGTCAGGCCTCTGAGCCCAAGCCAAGCCTTCACATCCCCTGTGACTTGCACGTTTATGCCCAGATGGCCTGAAGTAACTGAAGAATCACAAAAGAAGTGCAAATGCCCTGCCTCGCCTTAACCGAAGACATTCCACCACAAAAGAAGTGAAAATGGCCGGTCCTTGCCTTAAGCGATGATATTATCTTGTGAAATTCCTCTTCCTGGCTCATCCTGGCTCAAAAAGCTTCCCCACTGAGCACCCTGTAACCCCCACTCCTGCCCGCCAGAGAACAATGCCCCTTTTGACTGTTATTTTCCTTTACCTACCCAAATCCTGTAAAACGGCCCCACACTTATCTCCCTTTGCTGATTCTCTTTTCGGACTCAGCCCGCCTGCACCCAGGTGAAATTAACAGCCATGTTGCTCATACAAAGCCTGTTTGGTGGTCTCTTCACACGGACGCGCGTGACAGCAGCTAACTCCTTTCTGGAGTTTGAGTTTTTTCCTGCTTCTGGGATAGTAGAGAGCAGTCTTCCACCTGAGACCCATTCCTAGGTAAGTAGGTGAATTGGGCTTTCATTTGGCTAAAGTTACAATTAACAATCAGCTGGTCTTAATTTTGCCTTGCCATTAGAGTACTCAGTAATCATATTGTTGGGTTTTTGTTGTTCTGGTCTTTCTCCCATCGGGTTTGACCAGCTCCAACTCTAACCAACTTGGCCAGATCTGAGTGAGAATTCCAATTATGGGGAACAAGACATCTGAATTGGCTAAAACTCCTTGCAGCAGCAAAAAGGAAAAGCAAAACAAAACCATGCATGTGGTTTCTGTCTTTGCTTCCTGTCTTTTCTTCCACCTTACTCCTCCTTCCCCTTCCCCTTCCCCTTCCCCATCTTTGCTACCAAAAAAAAATCTAGAGAAGCCTTCTATTAACCTGAACCCCTTAAAGAAGTCAGAACAAAGGCACCACTTGCCACTTTTTGGGATGTCGTGTTTTCTTTATGGAGTTTTCAAGAGTAATGGGCAGATGCTTTTAGGTCTACAGTTCTGCTTTCCTGTATTGCACTACCTGATTCTTTGACTTTTGGAGATACCAGAAATTACCTTGTACCATGAGAGGATTTGGCTTTGGCATGTGTAATGGCAGATGAGAGCTACAAAGTTAAGAGTGGCTGAAGATGGTTTACATGAAGTGGTCTTAGCTGGTTTAGCTGAGCTCCCAGGAAGTTGTTGTCTAGGATCCCAATTCTAGTTCAGAGGTGCATTCCTATTATTATTATCATTACTATTGTTGTTGTTGTTATTATTTTGAGACAGAGTCTTGCTCTGTTACCCAGGCTGGAGTCCTCTGGCACCATTACGGCTCACTGCAGCCTCAACTTCCCAGGCTCCAGAGATCCTCCTCTTCAGCTTCCAGAGTAGTTGGGACTACAGATGTGTGCCACCATACCCAGCTAATTTTTGTACTTTTTGTAGAGACAGGGTCTTGCTATGTTGGCCAGGCTGGTCTTGAACTCCTGAGCCCAAGTGATCCACCTGCCTTGGCCTCCCAAAGTGCTAGGATTACAAGCATAAGCCACCACACCTGGCCCAGGGGTGCATTCTAAAGAGTCTTCTCGTTGCCTTTCCTCCTGAAATTAATCTCGATTGGCTTGTGTGCACGTTTGTGTGAGGAACTGAACTGTCATTTTCATAGATGACAGACTGAGTTTCCTCAACTCCAAAAAGAAAGGGCATTTTGCTCCTTCCAACCAAAAGGCAACCCTGGGTGACTGGGGACCAAGTGGAAGTGTCTGCAGGGTTGACCCCCTACAACGTGCAGCAGCCCTACAGGGAACTCCCAAGAAAATTAGTTTAAAAAAATTCTTGTCCAGGACGTACATACAGGAGCTGGTCACTGCCTTTTTTTTTTTTTTTTTTGAAACGGAGTCTTGCTGAGATGCCCAGGCTGGAGCACAACAGCAGGATCTCTGCCCACTGCAAGCTCTGACTCCCGAGTTCAAACAACTCCTGTGTCCCAGCCTCCTGAATAGCTGGGATTACAGGTGCGTGCCACCATACCGGGCTAATTTTTGTATTTTTAGTAGAGATGGGGTTTCACCATATTGGCCAGGTTGGTCTTGAACTGCTACCTCAAGTGATCCACCTGCCTCGGACTCCCAGTTTGGGATTACAGGTGTCAGCCACTGCACCCCGCCTCATTCCTCACTTTGAGCCCTCCTGGTGGTGCTGGACGTCTAGAAAGAGAAACTGAGACACATAAAAGGGCAGAAATGACTCACTGGTGACACACTATGGACTCCCACCCACAACCAGCACACTTTGACCCACTCCACTAAACCTTAAGGCACAGCTCAGTTCCTCCTTTTCAGAAAAAATGTGGGAAACAAATAACCTAGGAATGAAAAAACACAAGGAGAGTGGCCTCTCGCAGGCACCCTGTTTGGTTTTATGACGCCTCTACTTGAAAGTGGTTGTGTAATGGAAGAGCATGCCACGTTTTCTAATACTGCAGCCAGTTACACATTAGAGGTCTGTTCTTGTGCACATTTTAAACTGATGAGCAAATTACATCAAGAAAAATGCAGAGCCCGAAGGTCAATCTGCAACTATAAAGTTGCTAAGTTCTCTATCTCTCTGCTTTCTTTTCAGCCTGCTTTAAGTCTGCTGTTACTTTTCCACTGAGATAAAATCCACTGTTTGCATCCAACCATCTCTTTTTGCTATTGTTTGCAAACTGGTAAGTCTCTATTAATATCTCATGGCTAGAGTTCTGAAGCATAAACTACAAGAACTTTGTATGAGTATATATATGTGTGTTTAGGTGTATGTACACATACTTTGTTATGTGTTTTTGGCCACAAGGTACCAGATTGGCTTAAAGATAAAAAGTACTCATAAATTAACAGCCAGACACAGTGACTCCTGCCTGTAATCCCAGCACTTTGGGAGGCCGAGGCGGGCAGATCACTTGAGGTCAGAAGTTCAAGACCAGCCTGGCCAACATGGTGAAACCCCACCTCTACTAAAAATACAAAAGTTAGCCGAGCGTGATGATGTATGCCTGTAATCCCAGCTACTTGGGAGGCTGAGGCACGAGAATCCACTGGGAGGTGGAGGTTGCAATGAGCCAAGATCACGCCACTGCCCTTCAGCCTGGGCAACAGAGTGAGACTTCATTTAAAAAAAAAAAAAGGCCAGGCACAGTGGCTCACCCCTGTCATCCCAGCAGTTTGGGAGGCCGAAGCAGGCAGATCACAAGTGCCACTGCACTCCAGCCTGGGTGACAGAAAGACTCTGTCTCAAAAATAAACAAACAGCCAGGCACGGTGGCTCATGCCTGTAATCCCAGCACTTTAGGAGGCCGAGGTGGGTGGTTCCCCTGAGGTCAGGGGTTCGAGACCAGCCTGGACAACATGGTGAAACCCCATCTCTACTAAAAATGCAAAACTTAGCTGGGCATGGTGGCACATGCCTGTAATCCCAGCTACTCAGGAGGCTGAGGCCAGCTGCTTAAACCTGAGAGACAGAGGTTGCAGTGAGCCGAGATTATGCCACTGCACTCCAGCCTGGGTGACAGAGCAAGACTGTCTCAAAAATAAACAAACAAACACATACAAGGATGTGTTTTTTGCTAAAGAAAAAGTTTTCCCCTAGTTAAGAGACTATGTAAGCGTCACTTTAAAATAAAGGAAAAATTGTACAAATAAAACTAAATGGATAAAAAGAAAAAGTATGCCAGGGCAAATAAAGTGGTTACCAAGAAGATAGTCAATATTGGGGAAGGGCAAAACCAAGTAACTATTAAAACCAGAGGGTTTAATGTAAAGGAACTGTTCTGTTTCATAGATTGGTATCATCAGCTTCTGGAGAAACTTTTATAATAATGGACTGTAAAAATGACCATTTTAAGGACAAAATCCTTAATTTTAAATGCTACAGAATGAAAGAGCTTGTTTGGATTAATGCAGGACCCACAGCTCACTATTAAACAATCACTGATGAATGTATGTGATCCAAATGCACAGGAAGTTATTCCTGAGAGAACAACCAGCCTAGTGGACCAAATAAATGCCACTGTAAGGTTTGCCCCGAGAAGGGGACTTCCTGCCTCCCCCTATAAAATACCAAGTGGAGCACCACAGATGAAACAGTTGATATGCTTCATATGCAAGCCACATAGGACTGGCTTTATAATGACCGGAATATTCTCCTACCTAATATGTCCATAACGCAGGTCATGTTATATCTGGAGGTTAACAGGGCCCCTTTTACATGGGTACCCCTCCCACAGAATCATATGACTGCTTGAGAGGCCTTATCAAATTTGCTGTCCCTCATGGTCTTACGCATGCTTACACCTCATGGCCAGGCAAGGTGGCTTACGCCTGTAATCCCAGCACTTTGGGAGGCTGAGGCAGGTGGATCACCTAAGGTCAGGAGCTCAAGACCAGCCTGGCCAACATGGAGAAACCCCGTCTCTACTAAAAATACAAAAATTAGCCAGGCATGGTGGCGAGTGCCTGTAATCCCAGCTACTCAAGAGGCTGAGGCAGGAGTATCGCTTTAACCCGGGAGTCAGAGGTTGCAGTGAGCAGAGATCACGCCACCACACTCCAGCGTGGGTGAGACGCCATCTCAAAAAAAAAAAAAAAAAAAAATGGGGGTCATTAACAAAAAAAAAAAATGGGAAAGGAAAAAGGGAGTCAAAGAATTCACCCCAGAAAAGTGATAGAAATTTTTGGATGCTTATTCACTATTTGCCCTAGATTGGAAAATGTTTTTTAAAAAATCAGAAGGCAAAGGTTATCATGAGAAAGCTGACATTGTCTGGGGCAATGCTGAGGCAAATTAAGATAAAAATTTGACAAAAAGGCCTGAGTCCCTTGGCTCAACTCCCTGCTGGGAACCCAAACCACCCCCCCCCCCCGCCTTTTTTTTTTTTTTTTTTTAACCAGAAAAGGTAAAATGATCTGGGGGTAGAAAAGTTCCCGGGACCAGAACATAAAAACATACAGGTTTACAGAATTAAGAAATCTGAGATGTTTAAATAGACTTTATGTAAGGTAGTTGTGACTCCTTTTACCTAAATGTCTTATGAAAATGGGTACTGTGTGTGACTGGGAGATGTTTTCCCTATCTAGTACTATAAAACTGAAGGCAGGTAAATCTGCTTATTGACAAATATTAACTGAACTTACTAAATGGGAACTAGAAAGATTGCCTTAGCCCACAAAATATAGGGGAGAAGCTGGAGTGCTAGACAGGACAAATCCTCCACTTTGTAGCCTTTTGTGGAGCATTTATTGGGACTTATGACAAAAAACTGTGAGTACTTCCCAATAACAACTGCTGGACTAGAGAATTTCTACTTGAGGGACATTTACTGCCTTGTTATGGAATGTTGGCTGGAGCTACCCCTATGCTAATAGAAATAAAGGTGTTCAAAAGATTTCCATGATAAAATTAAAATGGTTTACACAGGCTCTTGCTACCTCGGAATACAAGAAGGAGATACTCACAAACAAGGACACTCTTTTTGTCCCTAGTACTGATTCTAGCTATCTGAGGAGCTGCTAGATTCTACAGTACCTGATAGTTCCCATGACCTGTTTGGCTTGTGAATGGCAGTTCTGAGTTGAACAAACATCTTGTTTGGAAGGCTGCTGCTCTGGTTAAAGAACGGTCCAAAAAAATTTTTTATAGTTATTTATAGTTTAGACCATTTGGGTGAAATATGTTTTTGTAAGCAAATTTACCTTTCTCTCTGAATTATCCAAAATTCAAATTGTGATTTTATGAAAATATAGTTATTTGCATAAGTTCAGTAAGAGTCTTTTAGAACAAAACAATTGGAGACACTGGTTATTTTACCAAGACTTTGACTAAAATAGTATACTTTTAGGTAAAGTTCAGCAAAGTCAACTTGAAAGGAGCCTATATAGCCAATCAATTCTTTTTTTTTTTTTTTTTTGAGATGGAGTCTCGCTCTGTCACCCAGACTGGAATGCAGTGGTGCGATCTCCGCTCACTGCAAGCTCCGCCTCCCGGGTTCACGCCATTCTCCTGCCTCAGCCTCCTGAGTAGCTGGGACCACAGGCGCCCACCACCACGCCCGGCTAATTTTTTTTTTTTGTATTTTTAGTAGAGATGTGGTTTCACCGTGTTAGTCAGGGTGGTCTCGATCTCCTGACCTTGGGATCTGCCCTCTTCAGCCTCCCAAAGTGCTGGGATTACAGGCTTGAGCCACCGCGCCCGGCCAAGCCAATCAATTCTTGCCGCACTTTATGTGAATAATCAGGCAAAGTATAATAAGCCTAAAACTTAATTTGCATACAAATTGATCTTACTATAATTTCTCTTTAATAGAAAAGGAAGTCTAGAGAGAGAAACTGTTTCAAAGGAAAAGTATAACACTTGACACTAACTTTTGTTTTTTTGAGTGTAGACTGAATTATGAATTATTTCTTGGACACAATAATCCTCTAGAGTACCAGATTATAATTTTTCTTCATATCTTTAGTTGGTGCCCTAATGAAAGAGGTTCCCTTTTCTGTTCTGACATACAAATACTCTTTTGATTGTCACAATATTAATGTTATTTATTTCTCATTACTTAAAAGGAAACCAAAATTATGGTATTCTCAAAACCAGAGATGCCAACCTCTCTTATTTGGCATCCTGTTAACCAGTGGAAGAGATCCAAGTTACCGGCGGCAAATCTGTACAGGTCCACAGCAACTTGAGTCCTTGCTTCTTCACGAGAAAGAATCTGACTGAGGGGCATAAAGCAGAAAAAGAGACCAAGGCAAGTTCCAGAGCAGGAATGGAAGTTTATTTGAAAAGGTCTTAGAACAGGAAAGCAAGTGTGCTTGGAAGAGACCCAAGTGGGCACATGAAGGTTAAAGAGAAAAGGTCAAGTGCCCTGTTCAACCGTGATCCTAGGAATTTTATAAGCTCGCCTCTTTCCCATGTTTCTTCCTTTAGAGCGGGCTTTCCACTTGCCCAGTGCTTTCCTTATCCTTTGGAAATGAACACACGCAATGTATTTAGGGAGTTATAAGCACACCCATCTGAGGCTTCCTTCCCTTTTCCGGTGAAGTGTGCCCCCCGGAAGATCATACCTCACCAATTTTTTTTTTTTTTGGTCTCAACATGCATGCCCAGGAAGTTGCTCCTCCGTGGGGCCTGCATTCAATTAACATTTTGATGATGTTAACAGGTGTGGACCATCAGGACCATCAGCCTCTCCCTGGTGCTGCCGAATTATCATTTTTAGACAGGCAATGCGATAATTGCTGAACCATCTACCCGACATTCTAGTTGTTAGAGGAGAGCTCTCTCTGCTGCCCAGCTCATGTCTAACCACCTGTAACAATCCCACTGAGCCCAATCTGTTTTTCACTGCAAATGCCTTACTACTAAGACCATATAAGCACCCTCCCTCTAGGCCCAGGGACTGTTACATGAGAGTGTAAGGGCAAGTTTTGAGGGATACAATTAGGTCAAGGTCAGACCCTTCAAATCAAGGATATGTACAAAGATGCCTGAACAGCTGGTAAAAGAAGAAAATAATTACTGACAGGATAACGATACCTTACGACAAAGCCTCCTGGGTATGAGTTGTACAGATATACATATTTTTTTAAATTTTTTCAGAACAATGCTTGTTTTGTATAGCTAATTGCTATAAGTCTGTAACTAAAACCAAGATTACATACTAAAACTAAAAACAAGATTGAGCTATGGCTCAATGCATAGTATAGAAGTTAAAAATAAGTCGGTTTTGTAACCTCACCTTTGGCTTTTTGTTTATTGACCTTCTACTTAAAAAACAAAATTAATAATAATTTTAAAGGGTAATGAATGCCTGTCCATGTCTATTCCTATCTGGCTTAGAATAATTAATTGGCCATAAGTCTTGTTCACTCTAAGTTTCTCAGTCATAGGGAAGGACAGGATAGACCAGGGGCAGGCAGCCATGCCATCCCGGCAACACTGTGGGACAAAATTAAAATCTGGTAGCCACTGATGTTGTCTCTGGCAAATCTTGGTCAAAAGGGGGAAAATTTAAAGGCTCTCACAACCATTTGAATGCACTCCCTCATTGCCCGGGGCACTCACTCTAAAATTTAACCAGAAAGACTGGTTCAGGCCATGAAGGGGAAGTGGGGGTAATTATCATACCCCTCCAGCACTAACATTAATGCAGACTATAAGTCTGATAAGAAACATTTAAAATCTATTTTCTATAAAGTCTGCTACCGGGAGGCTTCCTTCATCTGCAGGATGAAGCCTTGGTGTCTACAACGCCTTATGTTAACTCAGACATTCCTTTCTTTGACAATACATCTTTCAACCAACTGCCAATCTGAGTATGTTTAAATCTACGTATGACCTGGAAGCCCCCACTTCGAGTTGTCCCACCCTTCCAGATGAAACCAACGTAAATCTTACATATATTGACTGATATGTCTCCCTAAATTGTATAAAAGCAAGCTACACTCAGACTACCCTGGGCATATGTCATCAGGACCTCCTGAGATTATGTCATAGGCGGGTCCTTAACCCTGGCAAAATAAACTTTCCAAATTGACTAAGACCCTGTCTTATATTTTGGGTTCGTATCTATATGAGAAAATGTTATTAATATAAGTACTCCAAACACTGTATGGAAGGCCAGGTCTGGTGGCTCACACCTAAAACCCCAGCACTTTGGGAGCCAAGGCGGGAGGATCGCTTGAGCCCAGGAGTTCAAGACCATCCTGGACAATAAGGCAAGACCCTGTCTGCTTTTTAAAACAACTACATGAAGTTTCTAGAAATTTGTCAACGCACTCACTGTCCATAATATATTCTGATATAATGTTATCAATCATAATTCCAGTTTTTATCTTAAAATGTTGTATGGCACAGAAACAACCAAATTTCTTTGTCAACTCCATTATTTTGATAATGAACTCTAATAAAATCTTTAACCATGGCCATTGTAGGTCTTTTGTCATTTACATATAATTACTCTTATATTCAAATGCTTCCCTGAAAGCTCACAATCAGCTACAAGCCGGAATGCTTCATAATCAACATAAGTGACTGCCTCAGAGACCCATGGAAAGAATTATATAGGTACTCTAGGGTATGGATTTCTCATCACATTGCTTACATAACTTTGAAATCATACCACTGGACTGAGTAGGAATTTCCAGAACCCTACTAGAGAAGCTAATAGGTGCATCCAAACTGATAACCCTCATCTAAAATGCGAATGAAAATTTAAAAAAAAAAAAAAAAAAAACTGGGCTGGGCTGGGCATGGTGTCTCAGTACTTTGGGAGGCCAAGGTCGGCGAATTCCCCTAAGCTCAGGAGTTTAAGACCAGCCTGGGCAACATGGTGAAACCCCATCTCTACTAAAATACAAAAAATTAGCCACACGTGGTGGCACGCACCTATAATCCCAGCTACTTAGGCTGAGGTGGGAGAATCGCTTGAACCCTGGAGAAGGAAGTTGCAGTAAGCTGAGATAGCTCCACTGCACTCTAGCCTGGGCAACAGAGTGAGACTCTGTCTCAAAAAAACAAAAACAAAACGATAACCTAAGATCAAGCATATGTTCAATTATCATTCTTGCTGCACTTATATAAATAATTAGACCAAATTTAATAAGATTACACTTGTTCTGTAAACAAGAGTAGTCTTACTTTTATCTTTGATCATACCAAGGATGACTATACAGAGAAATTTTACCTTTTTTTTTTGAAACAGAGTCTTGTTCGGTCACCCAGGCTGGAGTGCAGCAGTGTGATCTCGGTCGGCTCACTGCAACCTCCACCTCCCAGGTTCAAGCAATTCTCTTGCCTCAGCCTCTTGAGTAGCTAGGATTACAGGCACCTGCCATCATGCCCAGCTAATTTTTGTATTTTTGTAGAGAGGGGTTTTCGCCATGTTGGCCAGGCTGGTCTTTAACTCCTAACCTCAAGTGATCCACCCGCCTCAGCCTCCCAGAGTGCTGGGATTATAGGCATTAGCCACCACATCAGGCCAGAAATTTTACATTTCAATAGAAAACTACAACCAGTCTGGGTTATCAGACTGTAGTTCTGTTGTTTGTCTCTGAGTTATTTTTCACCACTCTGTAAACAGGATCCTGCTGTCTTGCATATCTTGTCAGTAATTAATGTTTCCAATTTTTCTCCCACCCTCCTGACCTGAAATCACTAGGAACTAAAACCTGACTGCCGGGATCTTTATTGAGACTCTAGCTTCTCTTGTCCCAAAGCCCTACAAGCTGAAGCTGTATGACTTGATATAAACTAAAAGAACTTATTCATACAACCATTTTGGCCACTCGGGAAGTTCACTGAACACCCACATCTTCCATGCTCTGCTCCAGGAAATAACCTTGTTCTTCTCCTGTTAATTTGTCCTTTGTTACAGGAATCTATTCCAATTAAGAATTTATCAGGCGACCAGGCACAGTAGCTCATGCCTGTAATCTCAGCAATTTGGGAGGCCAAGGCAGGAGGAATGCTTGAGCCTAGGGGTATGAGACCAGCCTGGACAACATAGCAAGACCCTGTCTCAATTTAAATAAAAAAGAAAAGAACCAATGAGGGTTGAGAGAAAAATAGTTTTCCCTCTCTATACAGATAAACCAGTGACTGCTGTACTAACTAGCCCCTTTTCCTTTTTGTTTGCCTCTCAATTTCACATCCCTTTCTTGCTTAATTGAAATCTGTTTTGTTTTCATGACAGCCTACCATTGAATTAATTGAAATTTTTTTCATTCCGTAACTTAAACTTGTTAAGCCTTTATGAGGCAGGGTCTCCCTGTGTTGCTCAGGCTGGTCTTGAATTCCTGGGATCAGGCAATATTCCTGACTCTGCCTCCCCAAGTGCTGGGATTACAGGTATGAGCCATCACACAGGGCCACTCATTAAGCCTTTCAAAAGACAAAAATAAGTTTTACTTACAAGTTTCTTCCTTCATTTTGATACTCTAGAGGAGCATTCAAGGCTTCAAATGAGTTTTCCCTCAAGCCTGACGCAAAATTCATTTTCTGTGGACATCCCATGGTTCATTCTTTATGAAAACCCATCCCCACGGCCCTTCCAGGACAGATGTCCCAACTGTCCCACTCAAGAGATACTAATAACTGGAACTTATTTTTCATTCTATACTACCTCTCACATTCCCCCACCACCCCTAGACACACACCCCTATCTCAAATTAATTTTGTATTTAAACATGTATAGTTGTGGATGCTTAAACTGGATTTAGGTATTTTGGACTATACCAAAAAAGAAAGGCCAGGCGTGGTGGCTCACACCTGTAATCCCAGCACTTTGAGAGGCCGAGGTGAGCAGATCACCTGAGGTTCGGAGTTTGAGACCAGCCTGACCAACATGGAGAAACCCCATCTCTACTAAAAATACAAAAAATTAGCCGGGCGTGGTGGCACATGCCTGTAATCCCAGCTACTTGGGAGGCTGAGGCAGGAGAATCGCTTGAACCCGGGAGGTGGAAGTTGCAGTGAGCCAAGATCACACCATTGCACTTCAGCCTGGGCAACAAGAGCGAAACTCCATCTCAAAAAAAAAAAAAAAAGAAAGAAAGAAAAAGAAAAAAGAAATACAAAAACAAAAGTTGCTTGTTGTCGTTGTCCCTTTTTTTTTTTTTTTTTTGAGACAGAGTCTCGCTCGCTCTGTCACCCAGGCTAGAGTGCAGTGGCACAATCTCGGGTTCAAGCCATTCTCCTGCCTCAGCATCCCAAGTAGCTGGGACTAAACGCACCCACCACCATGCCCAGCTAATTTTTTTTTTTTTTGTATTTTTAGTAGAGACGGGGTTTTACCATGTTAGCCAGGATGGTCTCGATCTCCTGATCTTGTGATCTGCCCACCCTGGCCTCCCAAAGTGCTGGGATTACAGGCGTGAGCCACCGCGCCCAGCCTCATTTTCTTTTACTGTAACTGAATACCTGAGACTGAGTATTTAGCTCACAGTTTTGGAAGCTGCAAAGTCCAAGGTTGAGGGGCCGTACCTGCTGAGGGCCTTCTTACTACTATGGCAGAGGGTATCACACGTGGGAAGAGGTCAAAAGCATGGCAGCTCAGGTCTCTCTTTATCTTCTTATAAAGCCACCAGTCCCATCATGGCTCACCCCTACATTGATACAGAAGGGCTGGGTTCTGGCTAAACCCCACCCTTAAGCCTGGAACCACAGCACTAAGTGAAAACAGCTGACCTGGTTTTCTGCCCAAATGTTGACTTTTTGTCCTGCCACATCCTTAGCCCCCACACCTCCACCGCCCTGAAAAAAAAAAACACTTCAGCTGGCAGAGCAACACAAGCAGCTGAGTGTTAGGGATACAAGCGGCTGAGCAATAGGGATACAAGGGCTGAGCATTGTGGATACAAGCAGCTGACTGGCAAGCAGAGAAGAAACTGAGCATCAGAGACTATGGATAGATGCAGCTAATTTCAGATGTGCAGCTTTGGAGAGGGGCCCAGCCAGAGAGAGCTGGGCTTCAGGGAAACATCACCTTCTTCCCACACAATCCCCTTTCCAACTCCGCATCCTGCTGAGAGCCACTTTCATTGACCAATAAAATCCTCCACATATACTACCCTTCAATCTGTTCATGTGACCTGATTCTTCCCAGATGCCAGACAAGAACCCAGGTGCCGAGAGGGCAGGGGCTGCCATTCTGACCCTCGACTGAGCTGGCTGGCACTTAGTCATCCTTGGACAGGAGAGCTGAAAGAGAGCACTGGCTGTAACATGCTTGGATGCTGCTGCGGGGTCCACACAGAACCTATTCCCGCCAGGGAGGAGCAACCAGCTGCTTCCAGCATTCATTTGCTCTCATTCCCGCACTTGCTCACATGCTCCCTCATGCAAGGGGTTGGGGCACATGGCAGCCAAGTAAACAAACACCCCTGTCACAAGTACAGCAAGGGGATCAAGGGAATTATCCCATCTCACCATGACCTTTTCTAATCCTAATTACCTCCCAAAGACCCCACCACCAATCAACATATAAATTTGGGAATTAAGTTTCCAACATACGAAATCTGGAGAACACACTCAAACCATAGCACTTATTCACTTGTTCTTTCTTTGCTTCTTATAGTGCCAACCTCTCCTACATCTATGGTGAACCAAGAAATGGAAAAAAAAAAAAGAATATAAAGCCAATGGTTCTTTTATTTACACCTCTCATTTGAGCTCCAAGCACAGAATATAGCTGCCTGTCTTACTACTGAGGGGCCTGTAAAACATAAGTGGTATCCGAATCTCTTGGCAATTCAGACGACTGAAATAACCGCAAGGAAATGGCATGAATGGAAGTACTGACTTTATAAATCCACTTGTGCCTTTTGTATACATTTTATCCAAAGAACTTTGCAGATTTAGACATTACTGTTAGAGAATAATAAGAATGTAAGCAGAGAGGGAAGAAAAGGCCAGACACGGTGGCTCACACCTGTAATCCCAGAACTTTGGGAGGCCAACACGGGCGTGTCGATTGAGCACAGGAGATCGAGGCTGCAGTGAGCTGAGATCACGCCACTGCACTCCAGCCTTGGTGACAGAGCAAGACCCTGTCTCAGAAAAAACAACAACAAAGACCATGGAGTCTTTCAAAGTCTCAGAGGCATACAACTGGGATAGAAATCCTGCAACTACCATCCTCCAATGCAAAGTTCCTTTGGTACGTATCTTCTCAAAATTCTAATTCCTCAAAGCTGTCTTTCCTAACTGAAACTAACATTTTTCACTAAGCCTTCTGGAATTTTACCCAATTGTCAACCAAGTCTCCAATAGCCTTACTGACATATCATAATTTGTTATCCTAATGTCTCAAAATGAAGTCACTTATGTCAAGTAGCATTGAGCCCACAGTAAAGCTGTTCACCCCCTCAAAGCCATAAACATATAGGTAATGGACTGAGGTAATAATATAGCACCTACTGTTGCCCATTACCATCCAACACCTGAAATGAACTCATAAAAAGTGAAACAAAGCTGAGATAATGAAGAATAGACCAATCTGAGGAGGATCATAAAAGCAGCAAGAATAAGGCTAGTCCAAGACACCTTTAGAGGCTCTGCCCATGAGAACTTCGAGGACTTCTTCCAATTTTGGCAGCTGCCACTGAAGGCTTTGCCAAAAAGAAGCAGCAACCCTCCTATGTGATCAGCATCCAAAGGACTTCCAAGACCCATTCAACTTGTCTGTCAGCATATTGTTTTCCCAAGCCATTTCTGTGTTCCATTACTCTCCCTTATTTTATTTTTATTTTTATTTATTTTTTTAAGACAGGGTCTCACTCTGTCACCCAGGTTGGAGTGCAGTGGCATGATCTTGGCTCACTGCAACCTCCACCTCCTGGATTCAAGCGACTCTCTCACCTCAGCCTCCTGAGGAGCTGGGACTACAGGCATGCACCACCACTCCTGGCTAATTTTTCTAATTTTTGTAGAGATGGAGTTTCACCATGTTGGCCAGGCTGGTATCGAACTCCTAACCTCAAATGATCTTCCCACATCGGCCTCCCAAAATGCTGGGATTACAGGCACGAGCCCCGACACCCAGCCTATCCTCCTTTAATTACTGCCTGTGTGTACGCTGAATGTTAATTACATATTTGACAGTCACAATAAGCCACAAGTTTGAGCATATATAATTGGTTATGGAGCCACTGAGAAACCTCACAGCTTCAGTATGAGTTAGCATACCTACGTAGTGTGAACCTAATTAATGTAACACTTATCGTATCTGAAACTTGTTTCTTCCCCCAAGAACCCCAAAGACACACACTGCCTCAGTTGCCTCTGCTTCAATGCTTCAATTCCATGCCTATCAAGCAATCTTCCAGCTATTATCTTAGTATTCCAGGTGACTTAACATTTAAAAAAGGTGTCTTAAACAATGGATACAAATAATTCTGATGGATAGGTGAGCTCAAACCACACACACACACACACAAACAACCCTCTGGTTTATCCAACAGTCTCTTAGAAGTCTCTTGCTATTTTTTATTTATTATTTTTCTTCCGAGACAGAGTCTTGCTCTGTCGCCCAGGCTAGAGTGCAGTGGCATTATCTCAGTTCACTGTAACCTCCACCTCCTGGGTTCAAGAAATTCTCCTGCCTCAGCCACCCGAGTAGCTGAGATTACAGGTGTGTGCCACCACAACTGGCTAATTTTTGTATTTTTAGTAGAGATGGAGTATCACCATGTTGGCTAGGCTGGTCTCGAACTCCTGACCTCATGATCCGCCTGCCTCAGCCTCCCAAAGTGCTGGTATTACAGGCATGAGCCACCATGACCAGCCTTAGAAGTCTCTTTGGATCATTCTCTTAGAGACTAATGAGCTCTGGATGCCAGAGCAAAAGAGGTTTATAAAGTATCAATGCAGAATCCTGGTCACTTTACAAGTTCTGCCAACCAAAGACTGACTGTCCTGGCAGTCAGCTGGCTTCCCCCTCAGAGAATTTCTCCTTTTCCTGAACCTCAATAGCAGTCACTTGGACTTTTCATAACATCTGGACATAATTACACAGACAAGGTTGTAGGGGAGGAAAAATATCTTTCCCTCCCCCTATCTCAGGTTTACGGCTGAGTCCCTTATGATAAAAAACAGGTGAACAAAAGAAAAGCACACAATTTTTTTTTTTTTTCTTGAGACAGGGTCTTCCTCTGTCACCCAGGCTGGAGTTCGTGGTGCAATCACAGCTCACTAGCTCACTACAGCCTTGACCTCCCAGGCTCAGGTGATCCTCCCACCTTAGCCTCCAGAAAAGCTGAGACCACAGACATGCGGCACCATACCCAACTAATTTTTTGTAAAGACCAGGTCTCATTATGTGGCCTAGGCTGGTCTTGAACTCCTGGGCTCAAGTGATCCTCCCGCCTTGGGCTCCCAAAGTGCTGGGATTACAGGTGTGAGCCAGTGCACCTGGCCTTACAAATTTAAGTTATATATGACACAGGTGCTTTCATAAGTGTAGATTTGAAGAAACAGTTGAACCTGAGTATTGTTATGCTAGGTTTGATGGAGAGAGGAGAGTCATGGAGAAATATGATAGGGCAAAAAAAGTATGATCTAATGGTAATAAACTAGGGGAAATTTATTAAAGTCCATTTGCTGAGACTCTTCTTGGTGTCTATGTGTCTTCAGAGTTAGAGATGTTCCTTTCTTCTAGGTATAAGAAGGACACCTCTCTGTGAAAGTTGCAGATAGCAAGATGAAATTAACTTTTGCTAGACCCAGACAAAATAGAGCTGGGAACGCCCAGAGAAGAGGAGGCCCATGCTTGTCAGATAAGAACAGTTTCCAAGGACTTTCTAAAAGTCGTTCTGTGTCCTTCACACATCTCCTGCTTTGATAAGGTTTATCACTAGACATTCTTTAGGACTGCAGTAATTCAAATAATTATTGAACTGGAAACAGTTATCTCGGACACGTAATTCAGATAAAATGTTTTCAGAAGAACACTTGCCCAGTAAGGGCATCTCCACCAATGAACTGATAACAACTCTGGCTTTGAACCTCTGGAACCAATGAACTCCGTTCCTAAGCAGCTTATGTAAATCTCTTTTGCTAATAAAAGCTTCCCTTACCCTTCCCTCATGGAATGCACTGGTGGCTTGCCATTCCATGCATTCCAGGTTATAATCCTTATTTCTACTCCTCAGTAAACGCAACATGTATAGACATAGTTTTTTCTAGCATCCTTTTTTTAAGATTGACATCTCAGATGAGGATCTTGGGACCTGCTTCAGGGGACTAGGGCAGGAAAAGGTGTGAGAGACCTTCCTGTTTGGCTATTTTCTCAAATGCCTTCAGCCTAAAAAATATTCAAGGCGGGTTTATAGCTTATCACAACCAGTTACAAATTTATTTGTTCCTTCTCCATTCCCACTGCTTCACTTGACTGGTCTTAAAAATGAAAAAAATATGTCAAGGTACAACATTTTGGGGTAGCATGTCCTGGATCCTATAAAGGTTGTATTCCTGAAAATGTCAATATGTGACAAATTCCTTTTCCAAAACTGAAAAATGTATGCTTAGCTCTTCAGGATACTGCAAATAGATATTAAATAGCTCCCCAGGCTAGGCACAGTGGTTCACACCTGTAATCCCAGCAATTTAGGAGGCAAAGGTGGGCGGATCTCTTGAGTCCAGGAGTTTGAGACCAGCCTAGATGACGAAATGAAACCCTGTCTCTACCAAAAATACAAAAATTAGCCAGGCATGGTAGCACACGCCTGTAATCCCAGCTACTCAGATGGCTGAGGCACAAGAATTGCAAACTCAGGAGGCGGAAGTTGTAATGAGCCGAGATCGCACCACTGCACTCCAGGCTGGGCAACAGAGAGAAACTCTGTCTCGAAATAAATGAATAAATAAATAGCTCCCTGCTTTATATTACTTCTTACAGAATTTGTTAATTAAAATTTACAAAAGGTTGCTATCACACTGGTTTTTAAGAAAAAAAAAAAAACTGGCCAGGCGGGGTGGCTAACACCTATAGTTCAAGCACTTTAGGAGGCTGAAGAGGGCAGATCACCTGAGGTCAGGAGTTTGAGACCAGCCTGATCAATATGATGAAACCCCGTCTCTAATAAAAATACAAAAATCTGCCGGGCGTGGTGGCGTGTGCCTGTAATCCCAGCTACTTGAGAGGCTGAGACAGGTAAATCACTTGAACCCAAGAGGCAGAAGTTGCAATGAGCCATTGCACTCCAGCCTGGGCAACAAGAGTGAAACTTGGTCTCAAACAAAACAAAACAAAACAAAACAAAACAAAACCTTCAGAAGGCCACTGTTTTGGACCAATCTACTCCACTAGGTCCCAACAGACAACACTAAAAATAAAAATGGAGTCACCCACCCTAAAGTTCACATCACCACTAATAAAACTAAGTTGTTATCTGACCCAAGGAATGAGGACAGAGTCAGAACAGCCAATTTCCCCAAAAGGCCAGTTTCAGTCTTCAATTAGCATGAGAATGAAGTTTCCTTTGCTTCGATCCTTAAACAAAAAAAGGTAGCCTGAAGTAACCTGATGTCAATTATTTTTCTATTGTTCTATCTCCCCATCACTGCCTTACAAGGAAAGTAACTTTTTGAAATGATCACTCTGCATTTTATTCTTTGTTTCTGCTTTATTCAGCCCTTTCTGCCTATAAAACCAACCCCCTCTGCTCAATTCATGGTAACATTTATTCTATTTTATTGAATGAAGTGTTGCCCAATTTCAGAGTTGCAAATATACAATTGAGATTGTTAAACCAAAAGTGATTGAGGCAAGTCTCAATAGATTAGAGGTTTATTTAGCCAAGGTTGAAGATGTGCCCAGGGGAAAAATAAAACACAGAGGCACCTGTGACCTATACTTTTTCCAAAGGAGGTTTTGTGAACTTTGGCATTTAAAGAGTAAAGAGCAAGCAGGAGAGAGGAATAAAAGAAAGAACAGGTAGGCAGTGAGGCAGATGGTTACATTCTTGTGAAACTCCAATTAGTCTCAGAAAAATCTATATTTTACATGAGAAAAGAGGAAGTAAAGGAAAAAGCCAACTATGTATTGTCTCAAGCTCAGTACATCTACATTTTACATAAGATAAACGTGAAAAGAGAGTAGAAGAAATGAGGCTATGACATGGGGTTGTGATATTATAGCTATCGATTTGGCAACAAAAGGAAAATTGTATTGATGACTCAGATCCCAAGTTTAACTTTCCCTTTTGCACAGTGAGTTTTGGGTTCCAATATTCTATTTTTCTTTCTTAAGATCTTTAAACCAAATTAGTTGTACTTTTGACAGATTATCATCGTGTCTGAAAGTATATTCCACTGTAACTGGATATGGCTCTCAAAGACAAATAACTAAAATCTAACCTTCTAAAGGGGACAGTCTTACTTGTACATTATTTACGCAAATTAATACGTTTAATTTAAAAAACACTAACTCACCAGGCGCAGTGGCTCACGCCTGTAATCCCAACACTTTGGGAGGCCGAGGCAGGTGGATCACGAGGTCAGGAGATCAAGACCATCCTGGCTAACACAGGGAAACCCCGTCTCTCCTAAAAAATACAAAAAAGCCCTTGTCTAGGCTCCACAGTGAAGCCAGCAGACTTCACTTATAAGACCTTGCTGCGATAAGCAAACCCCAATTACAAACCATCCAGACCCCACGGGGGAGGTCATAGGAAGCATAAACAAACTTTACCTACACCATCCTGTAATAAACGTCACAAGGTGATATGTGGCAAAATTAACCAGCAAACAAACCGCAGATGCAGCCATACCAAAGAACTCCCTCAAACTCCCCTCCCCAAATAAACCCCTCATTCTGTAAGCTTGGTGCTGCCTCCTCTGTCTGTGATGGAGCAGCCAGTAGGTTAAGGGGACACCCTCTCCCGTCGTCCTTGTCAACAACAGTCTCTTCTTCCTCTACCCCCCTCCTCTCCTCCATTCCGTGACCTCAACGCTCTCGGACTCCATTCAGAGATCTGTTCTAAGAGGCTTATCTTTCACTGCAATACCGCATGGCCTCAATATCAATTGGACAATGGCTCCCAATGGCCCGAAAACGACACTTTACCACTTTCGCCATCGCAATAGGAAATGGTCTGAGATTCCTTATATTCGGGCTTTCTTAACTCACTGTAACTGCCATTCCCTCTGTCAGTCCGGTTCTACTTTCCAAATTCTCTTCACCCGCTCCAAACCTGACTCGCCTCCTCCTCCCCTCACCCCAATAGCCCTAGCCGAGGACTTCTCCTTTGATCCCGCCGATTTCTCCCCTCCTCAACATCCTAATCCTGCACCGAACAGCATGACCCCCTACCATATGCCTCCGCTCCAGCTCTACCTCTCTCTCCCCCTCTCTCCCATCATCCCGCCTCCAAGTCCTCCCCATCTCCACCACTTACTCGTTCTCAAGCCCAACACGCCCAGCAGCCCACTGCCTTGCTTCCTCCCATTTTTCTCCTGTCCACTTTCCCCTCAGAGAGAGATGCTGTATAGCTGGCTAAAGAAATCAGAAATTTAATCAAACCTTACAAGGGGTAAGAGTGGGTGGCTCCATACAGTCTCACCAGTAAGTAAACCCACCTGAAACACTGCAGAGTGACATGATTTGGCAGCTACACTGAAACAGTTCACACTTCACACTATTGGAGAAATTCTCTTTCTAGACTCCACCTGTAACCCCAGCACTTTGGAAAGCCAGGGCGGGTGGATGGCTTGAGCACGAGTTCAAGACCAGCCTGGGCAACATGGCAAAACCCCATCTCTACAAAAAATACAAAAATTCACTGGGTGTGCTGGTGCACATCTGCAGTCTCAACTACTCAGGAGGTTGAGGCAGGAGAATGGCTTGAGCCTAGGAGGAGGAAGTTGCAATGAGCCGAGATCACGCCACACTGCACTCCAGCCTGGGCAATGCCAGACCTTGTCTCAAAAAAAAAAAAAAAAAAAAATTCTCTTTCTAAATATAAATCTGAGTTTATGTCACTTGCCCAATTAAAACTTTTTTACTGCCTCCCTGCTCCCCACAAAATAAAGTCCAAATGTGTCAGCTTTCTTGACTATCAGGTCCCCTTTATCATCTTATCTCTCATAGTTCACAGTGACCTTGGTATCCTTGAACTCAACACAGATTTCTATAGTTACATGTCTTAATGTTATTCTTCCTATACAGAACCCCTTATTCTGTTTGTTGAAATATTTCCTAATACTAACTTAAAAGCTGTTACAGTCTAGTAACTGTTATATCCTAGTAACTGCTATATCCTATTACAACTCATTCATTAGGCTTTTATTTTGCTTTCAATTCTAATCATTTAGCTAGATGTGCATCTCTCCTAGTATTCCTTGAGAAATTCAGTGTTTTCCTCATCTGTATATGCCCCTCAATACCTAGCACTATATTTTACACAGTTTAATGTATACAGGAATGAATTAAGCACTATTTACCACCTGACTAAAAGGAATACAATTCTGCATCATCCATCATTTAGTTTACCCACCCAGACAGAAGAAAATTAATGACTACACCGAATCTAATGAAATATTAAAGGTTTATAATTTAATAATTTAAAAATCTTGATAGATATCCCATAAAAAGTGGTAGTTTCTGTTTTTGAGTCCACTAATCAAGTAAGCTTCCAAATCTTCATACTCCAAATGCGTAAAAGAACAGCTTAGTATCTGCTTCAGCAAAATCTCTTGAGGCTAGATATCTTGAAAGCAATTTGCTGCCTTCCACATTACCCAAGTCTGATTACAGAACATTACATTAGGATTATATTAAATTACACTGTTATTCAACAAAAAGATCTACAATTTTAGTCACTCCAGAACAAATTTACATGCTAACCCAGAAACCATGCAAAGCAAAGTCAATGGTGGTTCTATGAATAATCAACTTAATTATTTTCCCCCAAACAGATGTATATCCCCCTTTGTTATCTTTCTCCTAAATACTGGATATATAATCTTTGGCCAAAAGCCTGTATGCGGTCTTTAAAAGTAATTACAACTAATAGTATCTGTGGAATTACTTCACATTTGTCTATTTTAATCAATTTCAAGTTGCATAAAGTTACATAAGGGGAAAGAACTAAACCTCACAAATTTTTATAATAAAACTGCCACAATCCTAGGCCGGGCATGGTGGGTCACACCTGTAATCCCAGCACTTTAAGAGGCCGAGGAGAGTGGATCATCTGAGGTCAGGAGTTTGAGACCAGCCTGGCCAACATGGTGAAACCCCGTCTCTACTAAAAATACAAAATTAGCCGAGCGTAGTGGCTCATGCCTATAATCCCAGCTACTCAGGAGGCTGAGGCAGGAGAACTGCTTGAACCCAAGAGGCAGAGGTTGTAGTGAGCCAAGATCATGCCATTGCAGTCCAGCCTGGGTAACAAAAGTGAAACTCCATCTCAAAACAAACAAACAAAAAATACCTGCCACAATCCTATAAAAATAGGATAGAAGCACAATCTTCAAAACCAGATTAACAAGGTCAAAGTCCGCTTTTAGGGTAAAACTTAAGAATTTTCCCTGCGTTGGCCCAGATTTCTCCAAAACAATTCCACATCACAGTTAAATGCCAAAAATCACCAAGTTTTCTAATATCATAACACAAAACATTATAAAACCAAGACCTAGTCATTTTCTGTATTAAAAGCGCTATAAAACTAATTATTTTCTATGATTTGTCTTGTATAATCTGTTACTATAATAAAATGGTAACAAATATGTTCAAATCCAAAATACTCTACAGAACACATCGACGGAAAAACAGTCCTCTTATCGGTGGTCCTGGAAAAAAAAATTTAAATACAGAACAAGAATAACTGTAAAGTTAAATAATGGTTTAAAAAACCAATCTTCTGGTTTGCACCTCTAAGAAACACAATGGCTGTTTCTTAGAGATCAAGGTTGTTTTTTTTTAATCATGCAAACAGGCAGTTAAAGAAAGGTGAAAGCAAACTGTCAATCACCATTCCCCCAAAATAATACTGGGTTGGTCTAGTTCTCAGAAACAATGACCAACAGTATATATTCAGATTCAATATTCAATATTTCTGTAAAAGACTAAACCCAAGAATTTAACACTTTTTTTTTTTTTTTTTTTTTTTGAGACGGAGTCTTGCTCTGTCACCCAGGCTGGAGTGCAGTGGCCAGATCTCGGCTTACTGCAAGCTCCGCCTCCCGGGTTCACGCCATTCTCCTGCCTCAGCCTCCCGAGTAGCTGGGACTACAGGCGCCCGCCACCTCGCCCTGCTAGTTTTTTGTATTTTTTAGTAGAGACGGGGTTTCACCGTGTTAGCCAGGATGGTCTCGATCGCCTGACCTCGTGGTCCGCCCGTCTTGGCCTCCCAAAGTGCTGGGACTACAGGCTTGAGCCACCACGCCCGGCCGAATTTAACACATTTTAAATGGTTACAAATGTTTACTTCTATAGTACTATAATTGAAGATCAAAAATATATTTTTTAGGCCGGGCATGTTGGCTCACACCTGCAATCCCAGCATTTTGGGAGGCCAAGGTGGATGGATCTCTTGAGGTTAGGATTTCGAGACCAGCGTGACCAACACGGTAAAATCCTGTCTCTACTAAAAATACAAAAATTAGCCAGGCATGGTGGCACGCACCTGCAGTCTCAGCTACTCAGGAGGCTGAGGCGGGAGAATCATTTGAACCCAGGAGGTGAAGGCTGCAGTGAGCCAAGAACGCACCTCTGTACTCCAGCCTGGGTGACAGAGTAAGGCTCCATCTCAAAAAAAAAAAAAAAAAAAAAAAAAAAATTATATATACACACACACACACACACACATATATACACACATACATATATATATATATAAACATATATCTCCCCAGGATTTTCTCTAGGAAAAATCTTTAAGGGTTAGGATTCCTTCTACACTCACTGGAAAATCAAAACAAATTTGGATCCGTTGTCAAGTGGCTATTTATGACACAAGCAGAGCACTAAATGTTCAAGATGCTTCTAAATTACACCCTTCAGTACTAGAAGCTCATTGTTACTGGCTTTTATTCTTCCAGGTTACTTTTACCCAGTAACTTACTTACCATCTCAGTTCTCATCATTTTAAATAGGACTCCTTTCTTCATCAGCAAGAGGAAAAAATAACCCATAATGAAGCACCATATATATTTCCTATTAAACACTCTATGCAACACCTTAGCCTTTAACTTCATGGGAAAGAATTTAGCCTTTTCTAGAGGAACACTTTTGGCCAGCTCAGAAATGTAAGTATGGGACAGTCTCCAGAAGTAATTACAAAGTTTAAAAAAAAAGTATGTTCTTTCTTTCCCTCTTTATTTTTAGAACCTTCTCTGCAGTACTGTTGATGGTCCATGGAGCCTTCTCTTGGGAAAGAGTACTTGATTAGCATAGTATCCAACTTCATTGCACAAATTAACATTTTTGTGTAAAAAAAAATTATTGCTCAAGAATCAGAATTGCTTAGAGGTCATCTCTTATAACCATAGCCCTACTACCAGCTGAAATTCATAGGTCTACAACAGGAGAATAATTCCTGAGCCTGTGGAAATTTAAATGACATAATAATAAAGAAAAAAAGAAAAGACAGAAAAATAATGCACTAGCTGTATTAGATCTTTTTCAAGTGATCCTTCTGCACATCCTCGACCTCTGGGGCTCAAGTAATCCTTGGCCTCCTGCCTCTTGAGTAGCTGGGACCACAGCTGTGGGCTAGTATGCCTGGCTAATTTTTTTATTTTTTTGTAGAGACAGGGTCTCCCTATGTTGCCCAGGCTGGTCTCGAACTCCTGGGCTCAAGCAATCCTCCCACATCAGCCTCCCAAAGTGCTGGGATTATAGACACGAGTCATTGCACCCAGTCTGTACTAGACCTTTAAAGAACTATTGGAGAAGCTGTAAAAGATGAGACAAATGATAGTAGAGGTATACAACTTAGGGAGGAAAATATTCAAATTTATTTAATTATATGCTATGCAGCTTCAAAACAAAACAATTCTCCGTTATAAAGGCATTTAAAAGAAGCAAAACTCAGGGCACCAGTTCCTACCTCACAATCTATTTGTATGGACAAAGCAGATCCAAATTAAATGATATAAAACTTGTAAAATCAATCTGTCTGTGAATAGATAAAAATTGGTTCTCTACTCAATGGAAAAAAAAAAAAAGCGATGAAACCTGGTCGACATGGCAAAACCCCACCTCTAAAAAAAAAAAAAAAAAAAATACAAAAATTAGCTAGGTGTGGTAGTGCATGTCTGGAGTCTCAGCTACTTGAGAGGCTGAGGTGGGAGGATCACTTGAGCCCAGGCAGCAGAGGCTGTAGTGATCTGCGATGGCACCACCACACTCCAGCCTGGGAGACTGAACAAGACCCTGCCTCAAAAAAAAAAGCAAAACAAGAAAAAGAGTCCAAGGCCAGGCACGGTGGCTACCGCCTATAATCCCAGCACTTTGGGAGGCCAAGGCAGGCAGATCACCTGAGGCTGGGAGTTCAAGACCAGCCTGACCAACATGGAGAAACCCTGTCTCTACTAAAAATCCAAAATTAGCTGGGCATGGTGGCACATGCCTGTAATCCCAGCTACACTGGAGGCTGAGGCAGGAGAATCGCTTGAACCCGAGAGGCAGAGGTTGCAGTGAGCCGAGATCGAGCCATTGCACTCCAGCCTGGGTAACAAGAGCAAAACTCCATCTCAAAAAAAAAAGGTTAATCGTACAAATAAAGCACAGGTAACAGAAACCATCTCCAAATTTCTAAAATTATTGTTTTAAACATTTACTTGAAACATAAATGTTTGTCAAAGATGAAGCATAATAGAAGTCCAAATTTATAAAAACTATATTCTAAATTAAGATAGAGCTAAAAATGTGGGTGTTTTATTAAGATGAAAAAAAATCATGACTTTTTTTTCATGTTTCTGCAATTTAAGGATCCACTCCACCAGACTGCATCATTTATACCTTTCTCTTGGCATTTATCATATATAAGATAGGGACAGTGACATTTACCTTGTATACAGAGCAAGGTTCAGCATATTAGGGGTTTAGTATGCATTTAATAGGTAAATCAAAGATAAACATTTCCTTTAAAATCTCCTTACTCAGCCACTCCTTTAACCCAAGTCAAGGTTCCAGGCCCAGAATAGTTGCTTTGAGAAAAGGAAAACCAAAAATAGATTAATTAAATGGGTTTTGCCCTAAACTAAGAAAAAAGAAAAAAGATTTACAGGACATTTGGCCTCATTACAGGTCACCTGCGTCTATTAAAATACTCTACAAATCCCAACTGGATAATCTGCAATTGCTGCTTTATCATGTGATGTCCAGTGATATAAAAAAGTAACATCAGTCATTTGTCTATTCTTCAGAGAATGAAGAATATGTCTCATGTATTGCCATCTAAAGTCTCAAAAACGTTCAGTGAAATTAGCAAAACTTAGTTGCTTAAAAACTAGAGAATTAAAAGGAATATATTTATAGAACTTTAAATTTTCCAGAAAATGGTATTTCTAAATTTAAAAAATCAAGTCAAATATTTAGACATCTTTTTGGATAAGACATTTTTATTGTTGAGTAGCCAACTTTTGAGCATTTTCTGAACTAGAAACATTCCAGAGAAGGAACATTTCAACATGATGTTGCTTCTAGCATATTTTATCAGTACATTGGCAAGCCGATATTCCACTGCCACCTACAGTAGAAAAACAGAATTACTGTTTATAGGTAAGGATGTAGACAGAATACAAACGAAACTTAAAAGTATGACCTAAGAAACCAGTCTCTTCTGTTTCCTAATATAAACACTTTAAGACTATATATTTTACATCCATTATTTTATACTGAAGTTAACTTTTTATTAACATATGCTATCCAAAAATGTATGAGTGAAGTTTCTCCTTAAATTCACTCTAAAATATCAAAAAGGTTATACATAATAATATTAATACCATTCATTAATAATGCCATTCTTTGATTTTAAAAAACTCATCACTAACGCATAGTGAACTTCAACCATTTTGTAAACCTGATACCAAATGCACTTTTTCTTTTTTTTTTTTTTTGAGCTGGAGTCTGGCTCTGTCTCCCAGGCTGGAATACAGTGGCACAATCTCAACTCTGCCTCCCGGGTTCAAGCGATTCTCCTGCCTCAGCCTCCCCAGTAACTGGGATTACAGGCACATGCTACCGTGCCCAGCTAATTTTTTTGTATTCTTAGTAGACACGGGGTTTCATCATGTTGGCCAGGCTGGTCTCAAACTCCTGACCTCAAGTGATCCACCCACCTCAGTCTCCCAGAGTGCTAGGATTACAGCAGTGAGCCTTTGTGCCCGGCCCCAAATGCACTTCTAAGCTTCTGTTTTACTGCAAATGCTTTCCATAAAAATTTTCCAGGTATTTAGCAAGTAGGATCAAATTTTGCTTTTAAAATAATACATACTACATATGCAAAACATCAAACTACTGGAATATTTAAAATATAAAGAGGCATATTCCTCTGTAGGCATTTAGCTTCTTCACAATTTACATCACACCCCAAAATGTCTTAGCAATACAATGTTTCTCAAAAGCCTCTAAAAAGAGCTTCGAGTGCTGGGAATGGACTAAATGGACTAAAGCTACAAATGGACTAAATTCCTAATACTACATTCCTAATAGTGCATTTAAAACTCACAGTTGAGACGATTAAATTTTTAAAAAGCTAAATACAGGCCAGACATGTTGGCTTATGCCTGTAAACTGAGCACTTTGGGAGGTCAAGGTGGATAGATCACTTGAGCCCAGGAGTTCAAAACAGCCTGGACAACATAGGGAGACCTTGTCGCTAAAAAAAAATTTTTTTAATTAGCCAGGCATGGTGGCACGTGCCTGTAGTCCCAGCTACTCAGGTGGCTGAGGTAGGAAGATCGCTTGGGCCTCAGAAGTCAAGGCTGCAGTGAGCTATGATCACACCACTGCACTCCAGCCTGGTCAACAGAGCTTAACCTTATCTTTAATCAATAAATAAAATTTAAAAAGCAAAATGCAGAAAGTTATGTATAGTATACTCCATCTTGTGTTTGAAATAAAGAAGAGATTGCTGGCTAAACATAGTAGTATATTGTTCTTGTGAGAAGATAACTCTCGGAAATTTAAAACATCATCAAATGAAAAATTCAATTAAAAGGCCAAAAGAGGCCAGGTATGCTGGCTCAGGCTTGTAATAGCAGCACTTTGGGATGCCAAGGCAGGAAGATCTCTTAAGTCCAGAAGTTTGAGACCTGCCTGGGCAACATGATGAAACCCCGTCTCTACAAAGAAATACAAAAAAATTAGCCAGGTGTAGTGCCACACACCTGTAGACCCAGCTACTCAGGAGGTTCAGGTGGAAGGATCACTGGAACCCGAGAGGTCAAGGCTGCAGTAAGCCATGTGCACACCACTGCGCTCCAGCCTGGGCGACAAAGTGAGACCTTGTCTCAAATAAATAAAAAAATAGGCTGGGCACAGTGGCTCATACCCGTAATCCCAGCACTTTAGGAAGCTGAGGCAGGAGGATCACTTGAGCCCAGGAGTTGAAAAGCAGCCTAAACAACATAAGACCCCATCTCTATTTTATTTGCAATAATCAAAAAACTAAATAAAATAAATAAGTTAAATAAAGGCTACAAAAGGCCAAGTGTGGTGGCTCATACCTGTAATCCCAGCATTTGGGAGGCTAAAGAGGGAGGGTTGCTTGAGTCCAGGAATTTGAGATCACCCTGGACAATACGGGGAGATCCTGTCTCTAAAAAAAGATAAAAATAAAAAAATTAGCCAGGCATGGTGGTGAGCATTTACAGTTCCAGCTACTCAAAAGGCTGAGGTGGGAGGATTGCTTGAGCCCAAGAGGTCAAGGCTGCAAGTGAGGCATGATCATGCCACTGCACTCCAGCCTGGGTGGCAGACTGAGACTATGTCTCTCAAGAAACTTTTAACCAATTTTTAAATTTGTTTGAAGGCTAGAAGATAAAGTTAAGGAAGTCAATCAAAAAGTGGGAAAAAAAAACACATGAAAAATGGGGTAGAAAATAAGAGAAAATTAGAATAATATGTCTAGGAGGTCTAACATTTGAAAAATCAGAGTGCAAGAAAGAGAATAGAAAAAAAAAAAGATAAAATAATCCGGGCTGGGCGTGGTAGCTCACACATGTAAACCTAGCACTTAGAGGGGCCAAGGCAGGCAGTTCATTTGAGCTCAGGAGTTAGAGACCAACCTGACCAACATGATGAAACCCCTTCTCTACTAAAAATACAAAAATTAGCCAGGCATGGTGGCACGCACCTGTAATCCCAACTACTTGGGAGGATGAAGTAGGAGAATTGCTCAAACCTGGGGGACAGAGGTTGCAGTGAGCCTAGATCGCACCATTGCACTCCAGCCTGGGCAACAAGAGCGAAACTCCATCTCGAGAAGAGAAGAGAGAAGAGAAGAGAAAGAAGAGAAAAGAAAGGAATTCGGCCAGGTACAGTGGCTCACGCCTGTAATCCCAAACATGAGGCCCAGTCGGGTGGATCACTTGAGGCCAGGAGTTTGAGACCAGCCTGACCAAGATGGTAAAACCCCATCTCAACAAAAAACACAAAAATTAGCCAGGCGTGGTGGTGCACACCTGTAATCCCAGCCACTCGGGTGGCCGAGACACGAAAATCGCTTGAACCCAGGATGCAGAGGCTGCAGTGAGCCAGTTTGCCCCACCACACTCTAGCCTGGGCAACAGTGCGAGATTCTGTCTTAAAAAACAAAAACAAAAAAACCCTCAGAAAACAAAAACAAAGTGCTGTGATACAGGCATGAGCCACCTCGCCCAACCACAATTATTTCTTATAATCTTTTCTTATTATCATTAATATCTTATTACTATTTTTTGTTTGTGTTGAGACGGAGCCTCGCTCTGTTGACCAGGCTGGAGTGCAGTGGCGCGATCTTGGCTCACTGCAACCTCCGCCTCCGGGGTTCAAGTGATTCTCCTGCCTCAGCCTCCTGAGTAGCTGGGACTACAGGCACACGCTGCCATGCCTGGTTAATTTTTGTATTTTTAGTAGAGACAAAGTTTCACATGTTGGCCAGGCTGGAGGTCATTTTTAATTTACTACAGATCTCACAAGTCTAAAGAACAAGCTAGTGAAATTCCTCAAAGGGACCAAACAGCAAATAGTGCCCATTTCCAGTTTTTAGATATTTATCAAGTAACCAATTTCAAAACATAATTTATATATTTTTTCCAAATATTAATAAACATTATGAGTTTGAGAACAGATGTTTGGAGCAGAGGTTAGCACACCACACTTTTTTTTTTTTTTTGGAGATGGAGTCTCGCTTTGTTGCCCAGGCTGGAGTGCAGTGGCACGACCTCAGCTCACTGCAAGCTCCGCCTCCCAGGTTCACGCCATTCTCCTGCCTCAGCCTCCAGAGTAGCTGGGACTATAGGCACCCACCACCATGCCCGGCTGATTTTTTGTATTTTTAGTAGAGACGGGGTTTCACCACGTTAGCCAGGATGGTCTCGATCTCCTGACCTCATGATCTGCCCACCTCGGCCTCCCAAAGTGCTGGGATTACAGGCATGAGCCACCACACCTGGCCACTTTTCTCATTTTTTTTGAGATGGAGTCTCGCTGTGTTGCCCAGGCTGGAGTACAGTAGCATGATCTTGGCTCACCACAACCTCCGCCTCTCAGGTTCAAGCGATTCTCCTGCCTCAGCCTCCCAAGTAGCTGGGACTACCGGCGCGCACTACCATGCTCGGCTAATTTTTGTATTTTTAGTACAGATGGGGTTTTATTATGTTGGCCAGGCTGGTCTCGAACTCCTGGCCTCATGATCCGCCCACCTTGGTCTCCCAAAGTGCTGGGATTACAGGCATGAGCCACTGTGCATGGCCACTTTTTTGCTTTTAAATTTTTAGAGATGGAGTCTCCCTCTGTCGTCTAGACTAGAGTGCAGTGGCTATGCACAAGCATGACCATGAATGCCCTATAGCCTTGAGTTCCTGGGCTCAAGCAATCTTGTCACCACAGCCTCTGGAGTAGCTGCTACTACAGGCCTGTGCCACCATGTGGGTCAGCAAACTTTTTCTGTAAATATTCAGATGGTAAATATTTTTGGCTTTGAAGGTCACATGACCTCTATCACAGCCATTCAACTCTGTTATTAGAGTGGCTAGAGCTACTACAGACAAGACGTAAATAAACCAGCATGTAATCATGTTACAATAAAACTTTTTTTTTTTTTTTTTTTTTAAGATGGAGTCTCACTCTGTCGCCAGGCTGGAGTGCAGTGGCATGATCTCAGCTCACTGCAACCTCCGCCTCTCAGGTTCAAGCGATTCTCCTGCCTCAGCCTCCTGAGTAGCTGGGACTACAAGCACATGCCACCACTCTCAGCTAATTTTTGTATTTGTAGTAGAGATGGAATTTCACCATGTTGGCCAGGATGGTCTCCATCTCTTGATCTCATGATCTGCCCACCTTGGTCTCCCAAACTGCTGGGATTACAGGCGTGAGCCACCACACCTGGCCTACAATAAAACTGTATTTCTAAAGATAGGCAACAGGCCAGATTAGTCCCACAGGACACAGTTTGCTGACCCCTGGTTTAGAGTACTACATTTCCTAGCTTTCCTCTTATAGTAAGTGGTATATGTTTTCTCTCTATGCCAATCTTCTTTTTTTTTTTTTTTTTTTTTTGAGACGGAGTCTCACTCTGTCGCCCAGGCTGGAGTGCAGTGGCCGGATCTCGGCTCACTGTAAACTCCGCCTCCCGGGTTTACGCCATTCTCCTGCCTCAGCCTCCCGAGTAGCTGGGACTACAGGCGCCCGCCACCTCGCCGGGCTAGTTTCTTAGTAGAGATGGGGTTTCACCGGGTTAGCCAGGATGGTCTTGATCTCCTGACCTTGTGATCCGCCCATCTCGGCCTCCCAAAGTGCTGGGATTACAGGCTTGAGCCACCGCGCCCGGCTATGCCAATCTTCTTAATAGCAATCTCCACATTTAAACACTCTCAATTCATTCTCTTATTCTACAAGCTTTTACTAAGTGCCTACCACATGCCAGACACAGTATTAGGTATAAGGAATAAAGAAGAAACAATAACAATAATAAAGTCCTGCCCTCTTAATACTTACATTCTAGTAGAATAGTTAAGAAATAAATAAGCTGATAACTACATAATATAATTTCACGTAATACTAAGTATGAAAAAAAAGTAAAGCCAGGTAAAAAGAAAGAGGAAGGAAGGATGAGGGTCTTTATAATATAAGTCAGGAAAGAACTCATAAGAAATGACGTTCAGGTAAAGAATGAATTAAACAAATGAACAAGCCATACAAATATCTACAGGAAAAACATTTCACATGTTTAAATAAGGACAAGATTAGAGTGCTGGAAATGAGAAAATGACATCAGAGAAGTGAGTAAGGGTAAGATCATGTAAGGACTTGCAGCCTAGGGCAAAAGGACTGAATTTTATTCTAAGTTTGATGTGAAGCCAGGAACATGAAATGGTTGAGAGCAGGAGAGTAAGGAGGTATAATGCACTTTTTTAAAGGATCACTGGTACCTATGCAGAGGACAAATCGTAGAGGGCAGGAGTGGAACAGGAAGGCCACTATACGCTGTTGCAAGTATTTCTAGACTTCTAAAATAGGATCTAGGCAGGATGGCTCATGCCTGTAATCTCAGCACTTTGGGAGACTGAGGCAGGAGGATCACTTGTGGTCAGAAGTTCAAGGCTACAGTGAGTTATGATTGCACCACTGCGCTCCAGCCTGGGCGACAGAGACCCTGTCTCTAAATAAATAAATAACAGAGTTTTGCTCATTGCCCAGGCTGAAGTGCAATGGTGCCATCTCGGCTCACTGTAACCTCCACCTCCCAAGTTCAAGCCATTCTCCTGCCTCAGCCTCATAAGTAGCTGGGATTATAGGCACCTGCCGCTACACCCAGACAATCTTTTGTATTTTTAATAGAGACGGGTTTCCGCCATGTTGACCAGGACGGTCTCAAACTCCTGACCTCTGGTGATCCGCCCACCTCGACCTCCCAAAAGTGCTGGGATTACAGGCATGAGCCACTGAGCCCGACCTGGATAAATTAACATTTGATTGATATAACTGAGTACCACAGCATACAAATTAGTAACAGACAACACGAAATGAGAATTTTCATTAAACTTTTTTTTTTCCTGAGATGGAGTTTCGCTCTTGTTGCCCAGGCTGGAGTACAATGGTGTGATCTTGGCTCACCGCAACCTCCACCTCCCAGGTTCAAGCAATTCTCCCGCTTCAGCCTCCCGAGTAGCTGGGATTGCAGGCATGCGCCACCACATCTGGCTAATTTTGTATTTTTAGTAGAGACGGGGTTTGTCCATGTTGGTCAGGCTGGTCTCGAACTCCCAACCTCAGGTGATCCGCCCGCCCTGTCCTCCCAAAGTGCTGGGATGACAGGCATGAGCCACAGCGCCCAGCCTAAAAGTTTTTATTTAAAGTTCCAATGAGGAAATACAAAATTATCACCAGAGGGCAGTAGTGAATACAGACTAAGGTATACAAAAGGTGATGGATCTTCATAGTTAGATTATGCTCTTTCAGTAAACTGGGATTTACTGGAATTCAGCATATCCACAAGCTTAACAGCAATAACAATAAACATTATGCAAACTCATACCTATAAGAAGTTGAATTATAATGTGAGCAAAAAAAGCAGATTAAAATAGCAGTGTTGGGCTGGACACGGTGGCTCACGCTTGTAATCCCAACACTATGGGAGGTCGAGGAGGGTGGATTGCTTCAAGTCAGGAGTTCAGGACCAGCCTGGCCAATGTGGTGAAACCCCGTCTCTACTAAAATATAAAAATTAGCTGGGTGTGGTGGCGGGTGTCCGTAATCCCAGCTACTCAGGAGGTTGAGGCAGAATTGCTTCAACCCAGGAGGTAGAGGTTGCAGTGAGCCAAGATCGTGCCACTGCACTCCAGCCTGGGAGACAGAGCAAGACTCCGTCTCAAAAAAAAAAAAAAAAAAAAAGAAAAAGGCAGTGTTTAGCAAAACAAGAGTATTTATATATAGGATGTCATCTCCCTAAACACACCATTCCCAATTAATTGACTTCATTACTCCTTAGGGTCTACCCAAAAATAAAAATTACAGCAAGTGAATGGCCAGCTTCACGTATCTACAAGCAGATGAAAGGTTTGTCCTTTTGTGATTAACAGGTAAGGCTAGAGAGAGTCAATGTCCCAGTCGAGTAGGATAGGAGGGTTCCATTCTAAACAGAAAACAGAACCAGTACAAATGCCAGGAATCACTACATAACACCTTGGCACACAACATGAAAGTCAGAGAGAAGGGCTACAGCTCAGGGAGCACCTGAACCTGAAACATGGCCTGTGAAATATATTGCCAGGCAGTTGGCAATAAGGAGGCTGTTAACACGTGTGTCCACTGTATCCACTGCTGAGAGTTATTTGTCCCGTCCTTCCTTCCTTTGCTTCTATCCTGTTGTTATCCTTCATTTTCACTTTCTTCAAAGACCATGATATTACATAGATCATTGGAAGTATGAACTCTGTTGTCATTATACAAAAAATGTATATCCTGCTTAAGAGCAGGAATAAAAGTTAGAAAGATTATAAGAAGAGAAGGTTGTTTCATTTTTTTCTTGCCTCCTCCACCAAGACTCTACATTGGTTACCTCCATATTGTGATCAAACTGGACTATTCACCATTTCCTGAACCCGCTCTTTTCCTGCCCCACCCATGCTGTTCTTAACTCAGAATGCTGTATACGCTACCCTTCATCTCAGTCTAAAATATGCTATACTCTCTTCAGAAGAAGCAAAAATGGCATCTCCAAGAAGCCTGCCAGAAAGAACTGAGATCTCTTAATCTATCTTCAGGTGCTTACTCACAATTTTATTTACAAATACAATCACATCCTTGCATCATGCTTATTTGTGTATGTTCCCTCTTACTGCAGATAGAGGTTCTATCTGCAAAACCTTTCAGTGTAAAAATTATGTTTGTGCCAGGCACGGTGGCTCACGCCTGTGATCCCAGCACTTTAGGAGGCCGAGGTGGGCAGATCATCCGAGGTCCGGAGTTCAGGACCAGCCTGACCAACATGGAGAAACCCCATCTCTACTAAAAACACAAAATTAGCCAGGCGTGGTGGTGCATGCTTGTAATCCCAGCTACTCAGGAGGCTGAGGCAGGAGAATCGCTTGAACCTGGGAGGCGGAGGTTGTGGAGAGCTGAGATCACGCCATTACTTACATCCAGCCTGGGCAACAAGAGCGAAACTCCATATCAAAAAATAATTTAAAAATAAAAATAAATAAAAATCATGTTTGTTTTTTATGTTTTCATAACAATTAGAGAAATTTGGCTGGGCTCAGTGGCTCACGCCTGTAATCCCAGCACTTTGGGAGGTGGAGGCGGGTGGATCATGAGGTCAGGAGTTCAAGACCAGCCTGGCCAAGATGGTGAAACCTCGTCTCTACTAAAAAACAAAAAAATTAGCCAGCCATGGTGGCAGGCGCCTGTAATCCCAGCCACTCGGGAGGCAGAGGTACAGAACTGCTTGAACCCAGGAGGCGGAGGTTGCAGTGAGCCGAGATCACGCCACTGCACTCCGGAGCGAGACTCATCTCAAAAAAAAAAAAAATAATTAGAGAAATTTAACCCTCAGTGTTGCTTTTAAGTTAAATAAAGGCTAGATGCAGTGGCTCACACCTGTAATCCCAGCACTTCGGGAGGCCGAGGCAGGCAGCTCACGAGGTCAAGAGATCAAAACCATCCTGGCCAATGTGGTGAAATCCCGTCTCTACAAATATTACAAATATTAGCTGGACGCGGTGGTGCATGCCTGTAGTCCCAGCTACTCGGGAGGCTGAGGCAGGAGAATCATTTAAACCCAGGAGGTGGAGGATGTAGTGAGCCGAGATTGCGCCACTGCACTCCAGCCTGGCAACAGAGCGAGACTCCGTCTCAAAAAAAAAAAAAAAAAAAAGAGTTAAATAAAGATTGGAACTGAATGTCATCCTGAGCCCAGGGTTTCAGCCCTAAGTAAAACAATCAAAGGCATATCCCTTCATTCCTCAGACTAATCGGCTGTGCAGAGGTTGTGCTGCGAGGCACCTGCAAATCTTCTGTTGCCTACTCCCAACACCAAGAGAGCCATGCCAGCTCCACAACACAGAACCACTCAAAAACTTCAAGTATCCTGGATATTATTCAGCAATGTATTTAAAATAAAGTAAAGCCGGATGCAGCGGCTCACTCCTGTAATCCCAACACTTTGGGAGGCCGAGGCAGGTGGATCACCTGAGGTCAGGAGTTCAAGACTAGCCTGGCCAACGTGGTGAAACCCTGTCTCTACTAAAAATAAAAAAATTAGCCAGGCATGGTGGTGGACACCTGTAATCCCAGCTACACAGGAGGCTGAGGCAGGAGAATCACCTGAACTTGGGAGGCGGAGTTTGTAGTGAGCGGAGATCACACCACTGCATTCCAGCCTGGGCAACAAAAGCAAAACTCCATCTCAAAATAAAAATAAATAAGAGAAAGAGTTTTCAGGCAAATTCTTCTCTGGGTATCCTGCTGTTTTATCTCCTAACAAAACAAATGAATCAAAATGTGGTCCACCTAGAGAGGAGAAGTACCCCCCAATGTTTGGAGATTCTAAGGCATTACCTATACATGTGCTGTTGTCTCTTAGCCAGAAGAAGAGATATAGGCCTCATCCCCATAAGAGACCAAACACCTCAAAAACCCAGATGTCAAATTTTCTAGGAAACTCTCTCGGACTGCTCAAAGAGTAAAATTTGATAGAAATAGGAAGCATTCAGCCGGGCGGGGTGTCTCACGCCTGTAATCCTAGCACTCTGGGAGGCGGAGGTCAGGAGATCAAAACCATCCTGGCCAACATGGTGAAACCCAGTCTCTACTGAAAATACAAAAATTAGCTGGGCGTGGTGGCGGATGCCTGTTACCCCAGCTACTCGGGAGGCTGAGGCAGGAGAATGGCTTGAACCCGGGAGGCAGAGATTTCAGTGAGCCGAGATCGGGCCACTGCACTCCAGCCTGGCGACAAAGCAAGACTCTCTAAAAAAAGAACGGAAATAGGAAGCATTCACTAGTGATTTATGATTGATATCAACTAAGATTACTTAGAAAGTCTAGAATCACACCTGAGATATTACTCCTTACTTTTCATTTGCTTTTTTTTCTGGATTCAAATCCCGTAGGCAAAATCAGTTTTAAAAAATACAGAAGTGCCTTTTTAAAGAATAAACAGTTTCGAAAAAACAGCAAATTCAAAAGGATAGTGGATTAAATTTCAACATTGACTTTAATCAAAACGTAATTTTAGGCTATTTAGATTCCCTGGGCCTGTTTCTTAAACCTTTACGATGGGTGTCCACTATATAAGGTTTTTTTCAAGAAACAAATGAAACAACATGTAAAACATCTCAGCACAGTTCCTAACACATAGGAGACCTACAAAAGTCAGTAATTCTTTTCATAGTCTGTCTCTAGAGTACACTGACACTAGATTCATTCCTATAACTAGCTCTCGGTCTAAACAGAGTTGTCCAAGGCCGGGTGCCATAGCTTACGCCTGTAATCCCAGCACTTTGGGAGGCTGAGGCAGGCGGATCACAAGGTCAGGAGTTCAAGACCAGCCTGGCCAGTATGGTGAAACCTCGTCTCTACTAAACATACAAAAATTAGCTGGGCATGGTGGCGGGTGCCTGTAGTCCCAGCTACTCGGGAGGCTGAGGCAGGAGAATCGCTTGAAACCGGGAGGCAGAGGTTGCAGTGAGCCAAGATTGCACCAATCTCGAGATTGCGCCACTGCACTCTAGCCTGTCTCAAAAAAATAAATAAATAATAAATAATAAAAAAATTTAAAAAAACTAGAGTTGTCCAATATGATGGTTATTAGCCATATGTGACTACTGAGCACTTGAAATGTGGCTAGTCCGAGATATGAGCTTTAAGTGTAAAATACTGGATTTCGAAGACTTAGTGAAAAAAGTAACAGAAAATCTTGTCAATATTCTGTATATTGATTACATGTGAAATGATAATACTTTGGATATTCTGGATTAAATAAGATATATTATTAAAATTAATTTCACCTTTTTGGTTCACATATTTCTATTGGACGGTCTAGTCTATACTTTGACTTCAAGCTGGTAATTATGCTCTCTTAACCATGCAGTGGACTGCTTGACAGATGTCACTCGGGCTAAGCCGCCCCTTATCCAGCAGACACTCATTTTAACGCTCCCAACTTCCACAACCGGGGAAAGCTAGCGACCTAAAACTCTTAATTTAAAAAAATCCAGATCCCACAGATCTGCTGAGGAAACGCGACTGTTACCAAGAGACACAGAAGAGATGTCTTGAAGGAAAAATCCCCGTGGGTGTCAGTCAGTCCTACCGGGGGACTGGGAACTTCAGCATAAAAAGGTCACCCTTAGGAAAGTGAGAAGGGGCGACGGAATGAGCAAATCAGAAGGAGCCCAATGTGGAGCCCACGGAGTAGAGATCTGAGAAGGAAAAGCCTTTCAGCTTGTGGGGACGGGGGAAAGCGAGGGGGAGAGTCTGAAGCCAGCGGCCAAGGGGCTCTGCTCCAAGCCGGAGACTATAGAAAAGAGCTGTACCTTAAGAATCCCCCTCATCTTTGCCAAAAAGGGGCGGAACTCCTCGGGTGGCACCTCTGGATACAGCTGGCTCCGTAGCAGCTCCTCTGTGATGCCGGGGTGCCCGTGGAAAGTGTCCTGGGCTAGTGCATTCAGCAGCCCGTTTAGGGGCTTGCCGCCCTCAAGCTCACCCGCCGCCATGCTCTGCGAAAGCCCCGCCCCGCAACAGCTGAGACGTGCCCCGCCACGGTGGCCGAGAGGTGCCTAAATAGCCTGTGCAAAAGCACCACGAGGAAGCTGGAGGCAAGGTTTCCCCAGGGGTCAGAGTTAGCAGCTTACAGCTTTGCTCTGCAAAACCCATCCCCTCAGGATACCTCCACGGAAATATCCGTTTGGTTCCAGGAGGATCACTTTGCTTCCCCTGATCCCCTTCATCACTGCAGAGCCTACTGGAAAGAAAGATTGCTTGCAGAGATTATTGGAGATCGGGTAGCAGCCTACAAGGTTGGCAGTTTTAATTTTTAGATGGCTGTATCTCATTCCAGGCCTTGCCAACCCATTAGCTGAATAGGATCGATGACTCAGATTTAATCTCTGCCTAATCCTTACCTGTCATCCTTTGCTCCAGAAAATTTAACTATCTCCTGATTACATAATGTTTTTGTTTGGGTTGTTAATTGCCTTTTTATATACACTTGTCTTTCCAGCTAGATCAGTGGTTCTGATCCAATGTTCTTTTATATAACAAATATTTTGTTAACACCTTATTTACTATCCTGATATTAAATGCATAGCTAATAAACCTCCCACCCATATAATTTCAAAAAATCAATATATTATTCGCCATAAAATTGAATAAAGTACTGATACATGCTACAACATGAATGAGACTTAAAAACAGGGTAAGTAGAAGAAGTCAGACATAAAAGGCCAAATATTGGACATCTCATTCATATGAAATATTCAGAATAGACAAATCCACGGAGACTGAAAGTACTGTAATAGCTGCCAGAATCTGGAAGAGGGAGCGAATGGGTAGTGACTGTTCATAGGTACAGAGTTTCTTTGGGGCATGATGAAAACATTCTGGAAGTGGAAGCACAACCTTGTGAATACACTAAAACCCACTGAATTGTACACTTTAAAAGATTAGTTTCACACTATGTGAATATCTCAATTTAAAAATCAATTTAATGACCTAATTGTAATTTATCATAAAACTAAAAGGAAAGTAATTTATAATATAATATGTGTAAATGTTTGGGTACACCTATACTAGTTGACTAAAAGACATATAAAGTAGCCAGATGTCTGCATCTTTACATCTTTATGTAGAACCACCTGTGACTTCTACAAATGCAAATCGATACAGGTGTGCGGTATTGGTGACTCCAGAGGGAGGGCAGTTGCTTCTGGTAACATGATGTTCTGAAATGTGAACAACAGTTGGTAAAGTTTACAACAAAAAACACTCTCACTCTACAGTCATTGCAAAGCTGGAATATTCTGTATATATTAATGCTAAACTAAAAATACATTGTGTTGCTGGGCTCGGTGGCTCAAGCCTGTAATCCTAGCACTTCGGAAGGCTGAGGCGGGCAGATCACGAGGTCAGGAGATCGAGACCATCCTGGCTAACACCGTGAAACCCCGTCTCTACTAAAAATACAAAAAAATAGCCGGGCACGGTGGCTCAAGCCTGTAATCCCAGCACTTTGGGAGGCCGAGACGGGCGGATCACGAGGTCAGGAGATCGAGACCATCCTGGCTAACACGGTGAAACCCCGTCTCTACTAAAAACACAAAAAACTAGCCGGGCGAGGTGGCGGGCGCCTGTAGTCCCCGCTACTCGGGAGGCTGAGGCAGGAGAATGGCGTAAACCCGGGAGGCGGAGCTTGCAGTGAGCTGAGATCCGGCCACTGCACTCCAGCCCGGGCGACAGAGCAAGACTCCGTCTCAAAAAAATAAAATAAAATAAAATAAAATAAAATAAAATAAAATAAAATAAAATAAAATAAAATAAATTAGCCAGGCCTAGTGGTGGTCGCCTGTAGTCCCAGCTACTCTGGAGACTGAGGCAGGAGAATGGCATGAACCCCGGAGGCGGAGCTTGCAGTGAGCCGAGATCATGCCACTGCACTCCAGCCTGGGTGACAGGCTCAAAAAAATAAAAATAAAATAATAACAATAATAATAATACATTGTGTTTATATATAAAATGGAGTTTGATTTTAGGCTTAGATAATAACAAACAGGTTTTTCACCTTTATGAATATACCCTGCATGGGAAGATGTCATATTTCTGACCCCTCTCCCACCTATTCCATTCCTACCCTTCCTTCAAAGTGACAACTGAGGTTGGGCACAGTGGCTCACGCCTGTAACCCCAACATTTTGGGAGGCTGAGGCAGGTGAATCACCTGAGGTCAGGCGATCAATACCAGCCTGGCCAACATGGTGCAGCTCCATCTCTACTGAAAATACAAAAATTAGCCGGGCATGGTAGCATATGCCTGTAGTCCCACTACTTGGGAGGCTGAGGCAGAAGAATTGCTTGAACCCAGGAAGCGGAGGTTGCAGTGAGCTGAGATGGTGCCACTGCCCTCCAGCCTGGGGGACAAGAGCAAAACTTCGTCTCAAAAAAAAAAAAAAAAGTGACAACTGAAATGCCCTTTTCAAGGCAGTGCCACACTGTTGAGAATTTACTCATCTAGACTGTTTTAATTAATGTTTATCCAGTAAAGAGCCATCTCTTTTTTTTTTTTTTTTTTTTTTGAGACAAAGTCTTACTCTGTTGCCCAGGCTGGAGTGCAGTGATGCAATCTCAGCTCACTGCAACCTCCACCTCCCAAGTTCAAGTGATTCTCCTGCCTCAGCCTCTCGAGTAGCTGGGATTACAGGCATGCGCCACCACACCCAGCTAATTTTGTAGAGAAGGGGTTTTTTGTATCTTTTGTAGAGAAGGGGTTTTACCATGTTGGCCAGGCTGGTCTCAAACTCCTGACCTCAGGTGATCTGCCCACCTCAGCCTCCCAAAGTGCTGGGATTATAGGTGTGAGCCACTGTGCCCGGCCAGAGGCATTTTTTATAATAGAAAAAAATATATTTCTTTTCCTAAAATAATTTTATAAAAGGCAAATTCAGAGTTGCTTCCATGGCTCCAAGTAAACCAAACTTAGAGACAAACTATAGGTTGTTTTACATGTACTTACAGAAGCTGCAGAGAATGGCTGGTAGAAAAGAAAAAGCATTAAATGAAAGAGTGGCAAGCAGAAACAGCACTATTAAAAACATAATTTACAAATTACCCACCAGAAAGGCTGCACCTATTTATTTCTATGAAACCTTACTAACACTGACTGATATTATATTTTTAAATTTAATCTAATTTAATTTTTGAGACAGGGTCTCACTCTGTTGCCCAGGCTGAAGTGCAGTGGCACGATCTTGGCTCACTGTAGTCTCGACCTCCCAGGCCCAAGTTATCCTCCGATCTTAGGCTAAGTAGCTGGGACTATGAGCACACAGCACTGCACCCAGCTATATTATTCTTTATAACCTTTGCCATATGATACATGAAAAATATTATCTCACTTTTAATTTGCATTTCTTAAATTTTGAGAGTAAATACTTTTTTACTATATTTATTGGCTGCTTGTATTTCTTCCTATTTCCTTGTCCATTTTCTATAGGGGTTTCTCTCACTTCAGTGATTTTTTTTTTGAAGGTGGAGTTTCACTCTTGTTGTCCAGGCTAGAGTGCAATGGCACGATCTCGGCTCACCACAACCTCCGCCTCCCAGGTTCAAGTGATTCTCCTGCCTCAGCCTCCCAAGTAGCTGGGACTACAGGCATGCACCACCACGCCCGGCTAATTTTTGTATTTTTAGTAGAGACGAGGTTTCACCATCTTGGCCAGGCTGGTCTCAAACTCCCAACCTCGTGATCCACCCGCCTCGGCCTCCCAAAGTGCTGGGATTACAGGTGTGAGCCACCACGCCTAGCCACTTCAATGATTTCTAAGAGCTCTTTATGCATAGAAATATTAATGCTTGTTACCTACATGCAAATATTTTCCCCAAGTTTATATAGCCAAATCTAGGCTGGGTACAGTGGCTCACGAGGTCAAGAGATCAAGACCATCCTGGCCAACATGATGAAACTTCATCTCTACTAAAAATACAAAAATTAGCTGGGTGTGGTGGTGTGCACCTGTAGTCCCAGCTACTCAGGAGACTGAGGCAGGAGAATTGCTTGAACCCAGGAGGCAGAGGTTGCAGTGAGCCAAGATCGTGCCACTGCACTCCAGCCTGGCGACAGAGTGAGATTCCGTCTCAATAAAATAAAATAAAATATAGTAAAATCTATCAACCTATGTAGAAAAAGTCTGGAAGTTTATTCACCAACATATAGTGTATATCTCTTAGTAACTGAGGATGGCTTTCTGCTTACCTGATTTTTCTAAATATCTACAGTGGACATGTAATACTGTTGTAATAAAAAGTTATTTAATGAAAAAATTAAATAAGTAGTAGGTTCTTTTTTTTTTTTTTTTTTTTTTTTTTTTTTTTTTTTTTTTTTTTTGAGACGGAGTCTTGCTCTGTTGCCCGGGCTGGAGTGCAGTGGCCGGATCTCAGCTCACTGCAAGCTCCGCCTCCCGGGTTTACGCCATTCTCCTGCCTCAGCCTCCGGAGTAGCTGGGACTACAGGCGCCCGCCACCTCGCCCGGCTAGTTTTTTGTATTTTTTTTTAGTAGAGACGGGGTTTCACCGTGTTAGCCAGGATGGTCTCGATCTCCTGACCTCGTGATCCGCCCGTCACGGCCTCCCAAAGTGCTGGGATTACAGGCTTGAGCCACCGCGCCCGGCCAGTAGTAGGTTCTAAAACAAAATTCTTTTTTGTGGGGGGACAGGGTGTCACTCTGTTGCCCAGACTGGAGTAAAATGGCGAGATCTCTGCTCACTGCAACTTCCACTTCCTGGGTTCAAGCAATGCTCATGTGTCAGCCTCCCGAGTAACTGGGATTACATGTGCGCACCACATTGCCCAGCTAATTTTTGTATTTTTAGTAGAGATAAGGTTTCATCATCTTGTCCAGGCTGGTCTTGAACTCCTGGCCTCAGGTGATCCACCCACCTTGGCCTCCCAAAGTGCTGGGATTACAGGCATGAACCACCGTCCCCAGCAATAAAAATCTTTCAATGAAAGCTTTAAAGGACGTGTATTTTACATTACAGATAAAAGCCATTGCTTTTTAAAAAAAAAAAAAAAAAAAAAAAGTGTTTTGGTCAGGCACAGTGGCTCACGCCTGTAATCCCAGCATTTTTTTTTTTTTTTTTTTTTTTTTTGAGACGGAGTCTTGCTCTGTAACCCGGGCTGGACTGCAGTGGCCGGATCTCAGCTCACTGCAAGCTCCGCCTCCCGGGTTTACGCCATTCTCCTGCCTCAGCCTCCTGAGTAGCTGGGACTACAGGCGCCCGCCACCTCGCCCGGCTAGTTTTTTGTATTTTTAGTAGAGACGGGGTTTCACCGTGTTAGCCAGGATGGTCTCGATCTCCTAACCTCGTGATCCGCCCGTCTCGGCCTCCCAAAGTGCTGGGATTACAGGCTTGAGCCACCGCGCCCGGCCAATCCCAGCATTTTGAGAGGCCGAGGCGGGCGGATCACCTGAGCTCAGGAGTTCACGACCAGCCTGGCCAACATGGTGAAACACTGTCTCTACTAAAGATACAAAAATTAGCTGGGTGTGGTGGTGTGTGCCTGTAAACCCAGCTACTCAGGAGACTGAGACAGGAGAATCACTTGAATCCAGGAGGTGGAGGTTGCAGTGAGCCGAGATCACGCCACTGCACTCCAACCTGGGTGACAGAGTGAGACTCTGTCTCAAAAATAAATATAGGCCGGGCGCGGTGGCTCACGCCTGTAATCCCAGCACTTTGGGAGGCCGAGGCGGGCGGATCACAAGGTCAGGAGATCGAGACCATGGTGAAACCCCGTCTCTACTAAAAATACAAAAAATTAGCCGGGCGCAGTGGCGGGCGCCTGTAGTCCCAGCTACTCGGGAGGCTGAGGCAGGAGAATGGCGTGAACCCGGGAGGCAGAGCTTGCAGTGAGCCGAGATTGCACCACTGCACTCCAGCCTGGGCGACAGAGCGAGACTCCGTCTCAAAAAAAAATAAATAAATAAATAAATAAATATAAAAATAAAAGTGTTTTAAAATTTTTATTTTCCATGTTCACTGAATATGAATCTTAAACTTTTTTATATCACTAGATGCTTTCAGAATCTGATAAAAGCCTCAGACACTTTCTCCCCAAAATATAAACACACACCAAATGTAGCCTACAATATCTATGGGTTACTTTATCCCTCAGAAGTCTTTCCATAAGCCCCCTAGTTTTCCATGGGTCCTGACTGTACACTAAAAATAAAATCCTAAGCCTCCCACTGAGTGAACAGACCTCCTCTTGGCCAAGGGGACCCCAGAGAAACCTGAAAAATGGTATTTCTACCCATAACAGGAAGAGATCGGACATTCATCCTTCTACCTCCTCCCTTTCAGAGTTTAGACACAACAACTGACTGGCATTAATGTTAAAATAGGGATCATAAGACTCTGTGGCAATAAGATACCAAATTATAGAAAGACCTAAGGCCATGCAAGGCAAGGGTTAAATCATGCCTACAGGCCATCAGTCTTGCTGAATAGGTCATTTTGACGCAAAATATTGTGGCTAACTCTGATGTAGCATCCTTATCTTCAACATTTCTTTCTTCTGACTCCAAGTTTTAGACAGAGCCTTACAACTTTAACCAATTGCAAATTAAAGAATCTCTGAATCCACCTGTAACCTGTAAGTCCCACTTCAGCATATCCTGGCTTCTTGGACTGAACACCTTCCATGTGTTGACTTACATCTTTGCCTGTAACTCCTGCCTCCCTGAAATGCATAAAATTGTAATCTGACCACCTCAGGACTACTTACTCAAAGTTTCTTGGGTTTGTGTTTTTCCCAGGCTGTGGTCAGTCACATTGGCCCTGAATAAATGTCTAAAATATTTTACAGAGTTTGGTTTTTCTTTTAACATGGCTTAGAACTCCTGAGTACCCCCAGCTCTAATTAACCTTCACGAGAAATACATTACTCTTTTAGAAGCAAGTAAAAATACAGGCTGGGCACAGTGGCTCACACCTGTGATCCCAGCACTTTGGGAAACCAAGGTGGGCGGATCACTTGAGGTCAGAAGTTCAAGACCAGCCTAGCCAACATGGTAAAACCCTGTCTCTACTAAAAATACAAAAATTAGCTGGGTGAGGTGGCACACGGCTGTAGTCCCATCTATGCAGGAGGCTGAGGCAGGATAGCTTCAGCCAGGGAGGTTGAAGTTGCAGTGAGCTGGGATCACGCCACTACACTCCAGCCTGGGCGACAGAGCAAGAGTCTGTCTCAAAAAAACAAACAAACAAAACAACAACAACAACAAACATTGCTATCATTATTTAACTCCTACTCAAATGTATGTGTAGAAGAGGCAAAATTTTACCTCTGCCCTCTTAGGGTTTTTTGGCTGGACTCGAGAATTAAACTTACATTAAGACAGGTTAACAAGAGAAATACATACAGATTTATTTAATATTAAGTTTACATTGTTTAATATAATGTATGACACGGGAGCCCTCATAAGTAAATGAAGACCCACAAAAGTGAGAAAACTTAAATGCTTTTATATTAGGATGAATAAAGACAGGCAATGGCAGAAAAGTAACCAAACTATGTGGGGAGGCTAAAGAAGATAAAAAGTATTTTAACAAGGTCTGTTTGTACAGAATTTTCTCAGTCTCAACTTCCCATTCTTGACAATAAGAATGTTGCCTTCCTTCTGGTAACGAGAGGACATCTTCTATATGGGGCTTTTATCTCCTCCTTTAAGGAAGAAAAGGGGAAGAATCAGAGTCCCTTCTTGCACCCATTTTTTTTTTTAATGTGCCTTTAGCTCAAAATAATCCTTATGCCAAAGTGATATATTTTGGGATAGCATATTCTGCCACATATTACTGCCTGCCTGAGCCTACAGCATGTTCCAAAATATCAGTGAGCAATAAAATAAATTAATTCCTGTGCCACCAGGGGCTGCTATTGCCGATGTAACTGTTGAAACTTGGTAGCAGCTGCATTTTTAGAATGCCTTTCAAGCAAAAGGATCCAAGTACAAAGCTTTATTTTATTAACTCTCAAAACAACCTATTTTGTAGATAACAAAGCTGGGCATAGGCCTATTAAAAGAATTGTCTAAGGCAAGGAAACGGTAAGAAAAAGACCCTGAAGCCTTGATGCAAAGGGAAATTATAAATACCTAACTAAGCCTTCCTTGTAAACAGGTTTCCTTTCCATTGTGGCCAAATAGGTTTCCATTCTAAGTTCCATTAAGCAACTGGTCCCAGGCAAGTAATAAGTGTTTTTAATGAGGTTTTCCACCTCTGAAAACATTAAAATATTATATAAAATGTGAACTGAAATGTGTGCAAACGCAAGGGCACCAAAGTTTTACAATGAGCTCTACCTGCACTGTCTCCATTCTACTTTCTCCAATTATGCTGTTATTAACATTCACTCTTCACTCAACTGGTCACTCAACAGATTTTATCTTTTTGAGACACGGTCTCACTCTGTCATCCAGGCTGCAGTGCAGTGGCGTGATCCCAGCTTACTGCAAACTCAACCTCCCTGGCTCAAGCTATCCTTCTGCCTCAGCCTCCTACATAGATGGGACTACAGATGTGTGCCAGCCGGTCTAGCTGATTTTTTAATTTTTTTTAGAGACAGGGTCCCACCATGTTGCCCGGTCTGTTCTCCACCTCCTGAGTTCAAGTGATCCTTGCACCTTGGTCTCCCAAACTGCTGTGATTACAGGTGTAAGTCACCATGCCCTGGCCAACAGGTATTAGTTGAGAGCTTTTGCAATCCATTCTGCTTGGCTCCAGGAGATACAGAAATATTTGACTGTCTCTGCCTTAAAATCTTACATTCTGGTAAGGGAAAATTACATGTAAATAAATTATTAAAATACAATGGACTAAGAATTGTTATTACTTAGTACCTAAAAATAGCTATCAGGTTTGGTGGAAGAAGATTCCATTAATTCAGCTGCAGTAGGTCAGGAGAGGCTTAATGGAGAATATCAGAATATGCTGCAGGTGAAATAACTCATCCCTATATACGGAGGCATGAAACAGAGTGAGGTGTTGAGTCCTCTGTGAATAGTATAGCAAGAATGGAACCAGGACCCTAGGGTAATAAATCTGAAAAAACAGACAGGGCCTAGGTCACAGAGATGAAGAGTTTACATGTAATGGACAATTTTTTTTTTTTAGACAGAGTTTTGCTCTTGTTGCCCAGGCTGGAGTGCAGTAGCACAATCTCGGCTCACTGCAACCTCTGCCTCCCAGGTTCAAGTGATTCTCCTGCCTCAGCCTCCCGAGTAGCTGGGATTATAGGCATGCACCACCACGCTCAGCTAATTTTTGTATTTTTAGTAGACGGGGTTTTATCATGTTGGCCAGGCTGGTGTCGAACTCCTGACCTCGGGTGATCCACCCACCTCAGCCTCCCAAGTAATTTTTATACTTAATCATTGGGAAGTGTAGAGAAGGAAAAATCTTTCCCCTTCCCATCTCAGGGTTCTTGGCTGGGGCTCTGTAACAAAACACAACAAGAGAAAAGCATACAAATTTATTTAATATAAGTTTTACATGACACAGGAGCCTTCATAAGGAAATGACCCAAAGAAGCACTTTGAGCCATATGATTATACGCTAAGTGGGACAAAGAGTAGTAAATTGTGAAAATATGGACTTGGTCTAGGGTGGTTAATCATGGAGCAGTGACTAGGAAGATAAGAATTAGTTTAACAAGGTTTTTTAATACAGATTTTTTATGGCCTTGATTCCCCATTTCTGGTGTTAAGAATACCTTCTAGCTGGGCACAATGGCTCATGCCTGTAATCCCAGCACTTTGGGAGGCTGAGGAGGCTGGATTGCTTGAGGTCAGGAGTTCAAGACCAGCTTGGCCAGTATGGTGAAACCCCACCTCTACTAAAAACACAAACATTAGCCAGGTGTGGTGGGGGGCACCTGTAATCCCTGCTACTTGGGAGGCTGAAGCAGGAGAATCACTTGAACCTGGGAGGCAGAGGTTGCAGTGAGCCGAGATCAAGATGGTGCACTGCACTCCAACCTGGGCGACAGAGCGAGACTGTCTAAAAAAAAAAAAAGAAGAAAAGAAAAAAGAGCACCTTTCACACGTGAGTTTTATCTTCTGCTTCTGCTTTCAGGAAGAAAAAGGTAAGTCAGAGTGCCCTTTATGCATCTGCTGTTTTTTAGGTGCTTTTAACTCAAAATAATCAATAAGAGCCACAGTAGCTTATTTGCAGTGGTGTGTTCTCATCTACTTCAGGAGTCCCTAAAGAGTTGTAAGCAGAGGAATAATAACAAGATCAGATTTGGGGTTTTGTTTTTTTCTGAGATAGGGTCTCACTCTGCCACCCAGTGCGGTGGTATGAGCCTATCTCACTGCAACCTCGAACTTCTAGGCTCAAAAGGATCCTCCTGCCTCAGCCTGTCGAGTAGCTAGGACTACAGGTGCACATCACTGTGCCCAGATTTTTTTTTTTTTTGAGACAAGATCTCACCGTGTTGCCCAGGCTGATCTCAAATTCCTGGGCTCATGCTATTCTCCTGCCTCAGCCTCCCAAAGTGCTGGGATTACAGACATGAACCACCCCAACCAGCCAGATTTGAGTTCTTAAAAGATCCTTCTGTGGTGGTAGTGTGGCAAAGGAACTGGAAGAGGCCCCACTTCCCAACACTGTTGCATTGGATATTAAGTTTCCAATACATGAATTTTGGAGTGGACAAAGATATTCAATCCATAGCAGTTTCTTTTGATGGTGTCATGTTTACCTGAGTCTTTGTTATCCATGTAACTTTGCACTGGTGTTTATGTATTTAAAGGAACAAACACGCCGGGCGCGGTGGCTCACGCCTGTAATCCCAGCACTTTGGGAGGCCGAGGTGGGCAGATCACAAGGTCAGGAGATCAAGACCATCCTGGCTAACAGGGTGAAACCCCGTCTCTACTAAAAATACAAAAAATTAGCCAGGTGTGGTGGTGGGCACCTGTAGTCCCAGCTACTCTGGAGGCTGAGACAGGAGAATGGTGTGAACCCGGGAGGCAGAGCTTGCAGTGAGCCGAGATCGCGCCACTGTACTCCAGCCTGGGCGACAAGCGAGACTCCATCTCAAAAAAAAAAAAAAGGAACAAACACCTCTTCCAGTCTTTATAGACTAGTTTTACAAGGAAAAGGCCTTCTCCTATTGGGTCCCTGAATTGATGGGATTGTACTCAAATGGAGTTGGAGCTGGGTCCACAGTGGGGTCCACAGTTGGGTCCACAGTTGGCAAGCTTATTACCAGGGGCTCTAATGGGTGTGGATCCTGTCTGGTCCATGGGTGGACTGGACTGCCCCCAGGACCTTGGTCAGTAGGGCTGGTGTTGGGATGGTGGTCTGCAGACAATGGGCCTATTACCAGATGCAGAGACTGGCGTGGCTTCCTCCAGTTTCCTGGTAAGCTTCCTGCTAGATCACTGGGTGGGCCCTTGGGCAGGCAGTACTGGCCCTAACAGTAGTTAAGAGGGGCTGGAACCAAGTCACTAGGCTGCTTCAGGGTCCACAGGCAAGAGTGAAATCTGCAGGCCTGCTTCCTGGGGCATGGATAGTCATGTCACCCCCGGGTCTCTTCATGGGCAGGATTGCTCTCAGACCACAGTGAGGAGGGCTGGAGCTGAGACTTACAGTTGTTTCAGGGTCTGCTATGAAACTGATGTTGGTGGGCCTGTCACCTGAGACACAAGTAGTTATGATTCCTCCAGCTCCCTAAGTAGATGGTCTAGTAGCAGGACTAAGGCCAAAGAGGGTTGTAGCCAAGTCCACAGGGAGGTAGCACCATTTCCAAGACTGGAGCTGCAACCTCGATCAATGAGTCTGCTACCTGGGTGCAGTTCTGCTGTCTCAAAACAGCCTTCCTGGATCTTGGGCTCCACAAGGGTTTCACAGTCTCCTATTTAGTTCCCAAAGTTCCCAACAGAGGTACTTTTATCTGTGGACAGGTGAAAAGCTAAAAACTATTGTTGCTGTGGGGAGATACAAGTGAGGTAGCTCCTGGTCTCCCATTTTGCTGATGTCACTCTCCTGGCTGTCTTAAATCTCTCACTTTCTTAAATCTCTCTTATTCCACAGGTTACCCTTTCATCTTCATTGCTGCTATTGTTAATTTTCTTGCAATTTATTTATAGGTCATTTGTCCTAAAGAGTTTTTCACGTTCTACATCTTATTGATTGCATCGTTATGGTACTATTTTAAAAATATATTCTTCTAGACCAGGTGTAGATTACACCTGTAATTTCAACACTTTGGGAGGCAGGTGGATCACCTGAGGTCAGGAGTTTGAGACCAGCCTGGCCAACGTGGTGAAACCCTGCCTCTACTAAAAATGCAAAATTAGCTGGGCGTGGTGGTACATGCCTGTAATCCCAGTTACTTGGGAGGCTGAGGCAGAGAACTGCTTGAACCTGGGAGGTGGAGGTTGCAATGAGTCAAGATCACGCCATTGCACTCCCACGTGGGCTACAGAGTGAGACTCCATCTCAAAAAAAAAATTTTTTTAATTAAAAAAAAAAAAAATATATATATATATAGCATCATTCTATTTTTTTTTAAGTTTAGCTTGCAATAGTAACATGAAGCAGAGGCCTAGTTTCATTAAGTATATTTTGATTTTCTTAGTTTTCCTTGAAAGGTTTCTAGTTCACATTTACATCACATTTCACATTCATGAATACAAGAAATCCTTGTATTTTTTGTAAACCCATTCATTGGTAATTGGATCTAGGAACTTGATTAACATTTAATTTTTTCTTTTCCAGGCTTAATTCACTTTATTTTTCTTGTATAAAAACCCTATGTTGTAGCCACAGCTGGAGCTTGGGTCTGCTGCACGGAGACTCTGGTGTGGGTCTTGATAAGGTGGTCAGTGAATTCCTAATAGGGAGAGTTGGTGAATACAGTCTCCTTCCAGAGGTCAGGGGTCAGGTAGCTGTAGGTCTTAGAGACAGCATCAAAGGTAGCCTTGGCGAAGTTGCACAGGGTGGCAGTGCAGCCCCGGGCTGAGGTGTAGCAGTCATCAATACGAGCCATCATGAGCAGCTTCTTGGGCACAGGCTCTGAGACGATGCCAGTGCCCCTGGGTGCAGGGATGAGGTGCACCAGCACAGAGCTGCAGCAGCCTGTCACCTTGCAAGGGACGGTGTGGGCCTTGCCGATCTTGTTCCCCCAGTAGCCTCTGCGCACGGGGACAATGGAGAGTTTGACCAGGATGATGGCCCCACGGATGGTGGTGGCCACCTCCTTGGAGCACTTAACACCCAGGCCGACGTGGCCATTGTAGTCCCCGATAGCAACGAACGCCTTGAACCTGGTGCGCTGGCCAGCACGAGTCTGCTTCTGCACCGGCATAATCTTCAAAACTTCGTCTTTGAGAGAGGCCCCAAGAAAAAGTCAATGATCTCAGATTCCTTAATGGGCAGGGAGAACAGGTAGATCTCCTCCAGGGCCTTGATCTTCATGGCCTTGACCAAGCGGCCCAGGTTGGTGATGGGCATCCACTCCTTATCCTTGGCCTTGCCTCCGCGAGCTCCACAGCCTTGGCCCCGGCCCCGTCCACAGCTGCAACCCCGGCCCCAGATGCCACTGCCGAAACCTCCGAGGAAGCCACCGCGGTTCCCCATCCCAGGGCCACCAGGGCCTCCGGGCCCCCCCGCTGCACGGCGTCATCCGCCATTTGGTGTTAGTTCTCAGAGAAGAAGAAGATTTAATTTTTTTTTTCATTCTTCCAGCAGGATGTATATAAAGTCAGCTTGCCTCACTTTTTTAGGCTGGGCACGGTGGCTCACGCCTGTGATCCCAACACTTCAGGAGGCCAAGGCAGGTGAATCACGAGGCCAGGAGTTCAAGACCAGCCTGGCCAACATGGCAAAACCCCATCTCTACTAAAAAATACAATAGCCAGGTGTAGTTGCACGAGGCTGTAGTCCCAGCTACTCGGGAGGCTGAGTGAGGCAGGAGAATCGCTTGAACCTGGAAGGCAGAGGTTGCAGTGAGCCGAGATCATGCTCCTGTACTCCAGCCTGCGTGACAGAGCAAGACTCCAACTCAAAAAAATAAATAAATAAAGTTGACTTGCCTTACTGTTTAAAGAAATAATGGGGTTTTGCTATGTTGCCTAGGCTAGAGTTCAATGGCTAGTCACAGGCACAATCATAAGAGTGCATCCTTTAACTCCTGGGCTCAAGCCGTTCTCTTGCCTGAACTTCCCAAGTAGTGGGACTACGGGCACACACTACTGTGCCCAGCTTGCCTTGCTTTTTGTATTGTGTCCCACCACATCCTGGACCCCCAAAACAACAGTCATTTATTTTGCCCACAAATTTGCAATTTTTGTCTTTTTTTTTTTTTTTGAGATGGAGATTCTTGTTGCTCAAGCTGGAGTGCAATGGTGTGACCTTGGCTCACTGCAACCTCTGCCTCCCAGGTTCAAGCAATTCTCCTTCCTCACCCTCCTAAGTAGCTGAGATTACAGGCATGTGCCACCATGCCCGGCTAATTTTTGTATTTTTAGTACTGATGGGGTTTCACCATGTTGGCCAGGCTGGTCTCGAACTCCTGACCACAAGCAATCTGCCTGCCTCAGCCTCCCAAAGTGCTGGGATTACAGGTGTGAGCCAAGGCATCCGGCCTGTAACTCTTGTTAGTACTATAATAATGAAAGATTAGTTCATTCCTGTTTTTAGATAGAAAACCTGGCTGTTTACTCACACATCACAAAACTTTTCAGTTTGCCAGCACCCTCCTTTGGCTTTTCCCCTCTTCCCATTTTCGTTTTTATTTATCTTTCTTAAACCTTCAAATTTTTGGCCGGGCGCGGTGGCTCAAGCCTGTAATCCCAGCACTTTGGGAGGCCGAGACGGGCGGATCACTAGGTCAGGAGATCGAGACCATCCTGGCTAACACGGTGAAACCCCGTCTCTACTAAAAAATACAAAAAAACTAGCCGGGCGAGGTGGCGGGCGCCTGTAGTCCCAGCTACTCGGGAGGCTGAGGCAGGAGAATGGCGTAAACCCGGGAGGCGGAGCTTGCGGTGAGCAGAGATCCGGCCACTGCACTCCAGCCTGGGTGACAGAGCCAGACTCCGTCTCAAAAAAAAAAAAAAAAAAAAAAAAAAAACCTTCAAATTTTTATGTTTTACTATTGCCAACAATCAACCTCTTCCCATTTTTAGACAAATATTTTAACTGGGAAGGTTAGAAAGTGACAAAAATGTTAACTAGAAACCTTTCAAGGAAAATTAGGAAAATCAAAATATACTTAATGAAACAAGGCCTCTGCTTCATGTTACTATTGCAAGCTAAACTTTAAAAATAGAATGAGGCCAGGCATGGTGGCTCATGCCTATAATTCCAGTACTTTGAAAGGCTGAGGTGGGCAGATCACCTGAGGTTGGGAGTTCGAGACCAGCCTGGCCAACATGGTAAAACTCCATCTCTACTAAAAACACAAAATTAGCCGGCCATGGTGGCACATGCCTGTAGTCCCAGCTACTCAGGAGGCTGAGGCAGGAGAATCACTTGAACCCATGGAGCAGAAGTTGCGGTGAGCTGAGATTGTGCCACTGCACTCCAGGCTGGGCGACAGAGCGAGGCTCCGTCTTGGGGGGGGAAAAAAAGACGCAAACAGTATGGCTTAGGAAAATGGGGCTTAATGGTAGTCTCAATAATAAACTAATACAGAGAAAAATACAAAATAACAACAAACACTCTCTTTGAATTGGAGTAAAACCTAAAAGACACAAGATACATATAACCCCCCCCTTTTTTTTTTTTTTTTTTTGAGACAGAGTTTCACTCTTGTTGCCCAGGTTGGAGTGAAATGGCATGATCTTGGCTCACTGCAACCTCCACCTCCCAGGTTCCCGTGATTCTCCTGCCTCAGCCTCCCCACTAGCTGGGAATACAGGTGCATGCCACCACGCCCGGCTAATTTTTTGTATTTTTAGTACAGATAGGGTTTCACATGTTAGCCAGGATGGTCTCGATCTCCTGACCTCAGGTGATCTACCCGACTCAGCCTCCCAAAGTACTGGGATTACGGCATGAGCCACAGCACCTGGCCCCTCCTCTCTTCTTTTCTAACCTTAGCCAGTGCCTGGCTCAGTCCTATTATTGAGGGTCTAGGACATTGTGGGCTATTCATTCTAAAGAGAACCTTCATTTGGATGGCTGACAAAGTATTATTGTTTTATAAAACCTATTTCACAAATTATTAAGGAAATTGTAAAAGGCTATTGTTATTGCCAACATTCCCACATATGCCTTATGTCTGCTTGGATCTGACGGGAAAGTATTTTTGTTTGGTTTTGTTTTGGAAAGTATTTTTTCAAATATAGGGAAGTTTTTATTTATTTATTTTTTTATTTTTTTTTCTTTTTTTCTTTCTTTCTTTTTTTTTTTTTTGAGACGGAGTCTTGCTTTGTCGCCCAGGGTGGAGTGCAGTGGCCGGATCTCAGCTCACTGCAAGCTCCGCCTCCCGGGTTTACGCCATTCTCCTGCCTCAGCCTCCCAAGTAGCTGGGACTACAGGCGCCCGCCACCTCGCCCGGCTAGTTTTTTGTATTTTTTGGTAGAGACGGGGTTTCACCGAGTTAGCCAGGATGGTCTCGATCTCCTGACCTCGTGATCCGCCCATCTCAGCCTCCCAAAGTGCTGGGATTACAGGCTTGAGCCACCGCGCCCGGCAGGGAAGTTTTTAAAACATTTTTACCCTTCATTAGCAACAGTGCTTTGTTTATATAAAGTACTCTACACAAGTGTTTATGTTTTTGTTTTGTTTTGAGACGGAGTCTCACTCTGTCGCCCAGGCTGGAGTGCAGTGGCATGATCTTGGCTCACTGCAACCTCTGTCTCCCGGGTTCACGTGATTCTCCTGCCTCAGCCTCCCAAGCAGCTGGGATTACAGGCATCTGACACCGCACCTGGCTAATTTTTGTATTTTTAGTAGAGGCAGGGTTTCACCATCTTGGCCAGACTGGTCTCGAACTCCTGTGATCCACCCACCTTGGCCTCCCAAAGTGCTGGGATTACAGACCTGTGCCACCGTACCTGGCCATGTTTATGTTTTAATATTTGTTGAAATCCCATTTTAATGGAGAAATAATGTACATTAACACTCTGATGAAAGCTGATGTTTAACATTTATTTATTGCCTAATCCCAGGAACAAAAACAATTTCAATTTCACAAAAAAAGAAAAATCTTTATAACTTGAAACATTTCAGATACTTAAAGTATGTCTCAAAACTTTAAGACAGTCCCAAGAAGCCAATAATGGCATCTTCTAAATTCTGCTCTGTTCTTTATGGCTGACAGGTCGACTCCTTACACTGACAGAACTAGTAGAGTTTAGTAAGCCCCTAGAGATCATCTAGTTCAACCCTTCTATTTTATAGATGAAGAAAATGAGACCCAAAGGATTTAAGTGGTCTTCCTTAGGTCACATAGCTAATAAGGAGCAGAGCTATTAATGCTCAAATCCAGTATTTTACACCACAAAATTAATGCATCATCACCCACTTGTTTCCAATATATTACATCAGTTGTCTAAACAAATAACCATAGAATTTATGTGCTACTTGGGAGTATTCTGGTCCTCTGAAGAGAAGTCGGCTTCAGAGGTTTATGGATCTTCATTCCCTAGTGCTAATATCCCTTTTTAAAAATTATTATTTTTTGAGACAGTCCTGCTCTGTCGCCCAGGCTGGAGTGCAGTGGCCCGATCTCAGCTCACTGCAACCTCCACTTCCTGGCTTCAAGGGATTCTCCTGCCTCAGCCTCCCAAGTAGCTGGGATTACACCCCCAGTTAATGTTTTGATTTTTAGTAGAGATGGAGTTTCGCCACGTTGGCCAGGCTGGTATTAAACTCCTGACCTATAGTGATCCACCCACCTCCGCCTCCCAAAGTGCTGGGATTACAGGCGTGAGCTACCAAGCCAGGCCTCTAGTGCTAATATGCTAAATGTGTGTTAAAAAACAACACGGAGAGGCAAGGTGGCTCACGCCTGCAATCCCAGCACTTTGGGAGGCCGAGGTGGGCCTATCATCTGAGTTCAGGAGTTCGAGACTAGCCTGACTAACATGGAGAAACCCCATTCCCTGCTAAAAAATACAAAATTAGCCGGGCGTGGTGTCGCATGCCCATAATCCCAGCTACTCGGGAGGCTGAGGCAGGAGAATCGCTTAAACCCGGGAGGTGGAGGTTGCGGTGAGCCGAGATGGCACCACTGCACTCCAGCCTGGGCAATAAGGGCTAAAACTCCGTCTCAAGAAACAAACATTTGTTTGTTTGAACATTTGTTTCTGAACCTACCACACGCATCTGTCACTTTGCAGGCGCTTAATAATTGTGAGCGAACATTCAACGAACCTCATCTCATAACTTCCTTACTGAAATATAGTGGTCATAGGAGACCAGCAGTTTAGCTCATGGCTTCTGGTCATTGCTTTGTATTGGAATACTGTTCTATCTACTGACTGGTTTACCTTGGGCTTCAGTTCCTTCTTTGGGCTCCAGTTCCCTAACCTTTTAAGTAAAGGATTATCGTGAGGACTAAACGAGATAAAACTTGTAAAGGTTCAGCACTGTGCTTAGCAGATAACGGAATTAAATGATCTTTATTATAGTGTTTACACTCCCTAAGAGTCAGTGGCTATATTATGCAGGAGACACTAGTGTAGAACAAGCGGGTGGTGATAACTAGACAGACCTGATTTGGCAGTCTGTCAAACCTCTACCACCCAGTACCAACCAATACGAGATAACCAACCTCGACTCTTAAAGCAAAGAAAAACCTCCACTCATTCCAAATCTCCCTTTTCTGACTCCCTTTCAAAATAAGCAAAATTGCTTAAAACGGTCTATGTGGCCAGGCAAAAACAGACTCAGCCACATCCCTTAGGGAGTTATTCCGGTGCCCACCGCACTGCGCAGATAGGTCCAGCCGGAGTTAAAGGAGGAGACCTCCCACTGGGCGCGGTGGCTCACACCTGTAATCCCAGTACTTTGGAAGGCTGAGAAGGGTGGACCGCTTTGAGCCCAGGAGGTCGAGACCAGCCTGGGCAACATAGCGAAACCCAGTCTCTACAACAAATACAAAAATTCGCTGGGCATGGTGGCGGGCACCTGTCGTCCCGGCTACTTGGGAGGCTATGGCGGGAGGATCGCTTGAGCCCCGGAGCTCGAAGTTGCAGTGAGCCGAGATCGCCCCACTGCACTCCAGCCTGCGCGACAAACCGAGACTCTGTCCAAAAAAAAAAAAGGCCGGGCTTCTCGGCTCACGCCTGTAATCCCAGCACTTTGGAAGGCCAAGGCGGGCGGATCACCTGAGGTCAGGAGTTCGAGACAGGCCTGGCCAACATGGTGAAAACCCGTCTCCAAAAAATTTTTGTATTTTGTAAAAACACAAAAATTAGCTGGGCGTCGTGGCGGGCGCCTGTAATCCCAGCTACTCGGGAGGCTGAGGGAGGAGAATCGCTTGAACCTGGGAGGCGGAGGCTGCAGTGAGCTGAGATTTTGCACCACTGCCCTCCATCCAGCCTGGGTAACAGAGTGAGACTCTTTATCAAAAAAAAAAAAAAAAAAAAAAAAAAGGAGGGAACCTCACAGTCGTGCGAGGTGGAGTGAGGAAATGCGGAGGTCCTCAGCACTCGCCTTTTAAATCGCGCGTTGTCATTGCTGCCTCGCGTAAAGGCCCCCCGGCGCTCTTCACCTACAGCGCCCCATGCGTACAACCTCGCCGGTCCGGAGCTCCCCGCACACACCGACATCAACCGGCGCGCACCGGACAGCCTTCTACGTCACGTCAGCGCCGCGCCGCAAGGAAGGCCCCCTTCTCTGCCTCCGCCTCCTCCCGACGCAGGCGCCGCTTTCTGGAAGGTTCGTGAAGGGAGTGAGGGCTTACAGTTATTACTCTGCGGCCGGCCAGAATCCGGGTACATCCGTCCTTTCCGAGCCCACCCAGACCCAGCCGACTTTGCCATGCCGGAGAATGTGGCACCCCGGAGCGGGGGTCCTGCCGGGGCTGCCGGCGGCCGCGGAAAAGGCGCCTATCAGGACCGCGACAAGCCAGCCCAGATCCGCTTCAGCAACATTTCCGCCGCCAAAGGTATCACTCTCAGGGCCTGACCCGCGGGGCCGCGGGGCTGCGGGGCTGAGCTCTGCGCTCTCACCGTGGGCTTGAGCTGGTTTGGCTCTTTTCACGTTCTTTCGGGTGTTCCCCTTTTGTCCCCCCTGTGGAAGCAGCCCAGTGAAGGGATCCTTACTCCTGTTTTTCTGCCGATGATTGCCAACCCGGAGTATGGAGGCCTTTGAACTTGCCCCATTTTGCGTCTTAGTCTCCCATAGTTTTTCATCCTGCATTGTGCATCATTCATATTGGAGTCGAAAGCAGTTCAAAATGCCGAGGATTGCGTGCAGTCTTCCCGAGGGGTCTGACGCTTAAGGGCTGTCGCTTATCTGCTTATTGGAACTGGTAGAATGCACAGTATGTTTCAGCTTTCTTATTCTTATTTAAAGAGGTATTAAATAAACTTCACTTGGCACAGCTGTTGAGACGAATTGGGTGAACTCCGCGTCTAAATTGGGGCGAGGCTCATTGTACTGGGATGGATGTGGGAACCGACTTACGTGTCTTGTTTGAAATAGTTGCGGAAAGTTACGTTGATGTCGTTTCTGCATGTGCAGTGAAACACAGCCAAATCAAGAAACAATTATTTGGTTTTTTTGTAAAAGAGTGTGGCACGCATTGGAAATCAGACCAGTGTTTCATTCTCTGCTTCCGTTACTTCATGTCTTAGTGACCTGTAACCTCTGTGCGAAAGATTTCTTACCTATAAAATTGAGGAGGAAATGTTTGCTTTTTAGAGTTAAGATTAAGAGAAATCGAGTTGAGATAGAAAACTCTGGAAGGAAAAGTCAGGACAGAGGTTTAGAGATCTTGCCCGAGTGTATATTGAGTATAGTATTTGTTTTGGGTTGAAGAATAGTATGTTTGCGGAAGAGGTGAGATTAGAAAGCTAGGTTGGGGCCAGATGTTAAAGGCCTGGTGTCCTGGAGAGTATTTGACTTAATCTCCCCCAGCTATCGGATCATTTCTTTTTAACCAACGTGTAGGCTTGCTGTGAGGATTCAGTGAGAAAGCATGTAAAGACGCATGTACACCTTAAAAGTATTTGCAGTCATCAGCCCAAGTAACTGGGAATTTGATGGTGATTAGATAGGTAACCCTGAATGTAAGAAAAAGTAATCATTTCTAACTTGGGCCTAATGAGTTGGAAAGGTCAAAATGGCCAGATTTAGGATTCATTTGGAAGTTCAGGAGATAACGTACCTGGAAACGAAGGTTTGTAGGTTAATTGGGGACCATAGTTGAAGCTTACATTTCTTAGATTAGGAACAGAATGTTGAAAGATAAATTTTGGTCCAGGCGGGGTGGCTCACATCTGTAATCCCAGCACTTTGGGAGGCTGAAGCGGGCGGATCACATGAGGTCAGGAGTTCAAGACCAACCTCACCAACATGGAGAAACCCTGTCTCTACTAAAAATACAAAATTAGCCGAGTGTGGTGGCATACGCCTGTAGTCTCAGCAACTGGGGAGGCTGAGGCGGGGGAATCGCTTGAACCTGGAAGGCGGAGGTTGCCCTGAACCGACATTGCGCCGTTGCACTCCAGCCAGGGCGACGTTGCACTCCAGCCAGGGCGACGAGCGAAACTCTGTCTCAAAAAAGAAAAAAAAATTTGGGGGCCAAGAGAGTTTATAATATGGTTGATATTCAACAAACAAGATAAGTGGGAAATTTAGTAACCTTTGAAACAAAAGTGAACAGAGAACTGAAACAACAGAGGAGGGTGTGCATGTGGGAAGGAAAGGCCACCTAAATTATCTGTGAAGATGACCCGTTATATCTTGAACTCCTGGCCTCAAGTGATGGCCCACCTTGGCCTCACAAAGTGCTGGGATTTCAGGTGTGAGCCACCGTGCCCGGCCCCAGGGATGTTTTATAACATACTGATGATGACCAAAAGCCACCTTGCCCGGCCCCAGGGATGTTTTTTAACATACTGATGATGACCAAAAGCTACGATTTGAGAGTTTTGGTTTTTGTTTGGTTTGGTTTGTTGAGATGGAGTCTTGCTCTGTCCCCCAGGCTGGAGTGCAGTGGCGTGATCTCCGCTCACTGCAACCTCCGCCTCCTGGGTTCAAGCCATGCTCCTGCCTCAGCCTCCTGAGTAGCTGGGACTACGGATGTGCGCCGCCACACCCAGCTCAGTTTTGTATTTTTAGTAGAGGCGGGGTTTCGCCATGTTGTCCAGGCTGGTCTTGAGCTCCTGACCACCTCAGCCTCCCGAAGTGCTGGGATTACAGGTGTGAGGCATCGCGCCCGGCCTTCTTGGATTTTTTTAAGAGTATCTTGCTCTATAGCATTTCCATTGTGGTTTGCCCTTTTGGTGGTGTTAGTGTTAATTTTTGCTGTAGGCCACCTATATACCATGTTCACATTAGTGAACAAATGTCTTTACTCTCAGAGATTACACACTAGACAGAGTAAACAAATAAGTGAATTGTATATAAATTGAGCATTCCTAATTTGAAATACTCTAAAATTCAAAATGCTTCTGGTCCTAATCATTTTGGAAAAAGGGTACTCATCCATCAGTATGTTAGATCTAGACAGTTCTGTTGCTGCTTGCCGTGTTTTAAGGAATGGAGGAAATAGCAATTCTCAGAGCTCCTAACTAGATTGTACCATTTTGACATCTGAAGGAAGATGAGATGAATCCTCAAAATGTATTCTGCCATAAGCTGATTACAAATATTAGGCCAGGCGCGGTAGCTCACACCTGTAATTCCAGCATTTTGGGAGGCAGAGGCAGGCAGATGGAGGTCAAAAGATCGAGACCATCCTGGCCAACATAGTGAAACCCCATCTCTACTAAAAATACAAAAAAAAAGCTGGATGTGGTGGCAGCTACTCGAGAGGCTGAGGCAGGAGAATCACTTGAACTCAGGAGGCGGAGGTTGCAGTGAGCTGAGATCGCACCACTGCACTCTAGCCTTGTGACAGAGTGAGACCCTGTCTCAAAATAATAATACTGTGTACGTTGACTAACAAAAAAGTGAAGCATCATACATTTAAAAGAATTATTTTAATTACTCTTTTTCCAATAGATTATTTTTAGACAATGAATTTTCTTCTGTGGACACCGTGATTTGTTATGCACCATATCCTAATAAGAACACAATGATCATTTGCGAGGAAAAACCTCTCTTTAAGGAGTCTTGATTTCCCGTACCTCCAGCTATTCTGGGAGGCTGAGGTGGGAGGGATGCTTGAGCCAAGGAGTTTGAGGCCACCCTGGGCAATATAGTAAGACCCTGTCTCTTAAAAAAAAAAGTTCTAATTTCTTTTCTTTTCTTTTTTTTTCCATCTGCAGCGGTTGCTGATGCTATTAGAACAAGCCTTGGACCAAAAGGAATGGATAAAATGGTAAAGAGTTGAGTCATTGAGTACTAATTGAGCACTGCTGTTCACACTGCAAGACCTTGATGGAGGGTTAGATGTGCTGTTTAAAAAGTAAAAGATAGGGCTGGGTGTGGTGGCTCACACCTGTAATCCCAGTACTTAGGGAGGCTGAGGGGCGAATCACCTGAGGTCAGGAGTTCGAGACCATCCTGACCAACATGGAGAAACCCTGTCTCTACTAAAAATGCAAAATTAGCCAGGCATGATGGCTCATGCCCATAATCCCAGCTCCTCGGGAGGCTGAGACAGGAGAATTGCTTGAACCTGGGAGGCAGAGGTTGTGGTGAGCCAAGATTGCGCCATTGCGCTGTAGCCTGGGCAATAAGAGCAAAACTCCATCTCAAAAAATAAATAAATAAATAAAAATAGTAGAAAATGAGAGAGGCACAGTGTATCATACCTGTAATCCTAGCACTTTGGGAGGCCGAGGTGGGTGGATCACAAGGTCAAGAGTTTGAGACCAGCCTGGCCAATATGGTGAAACCCGGTCTCTACTAAAAATACAAAAATTAGCCAGGCATGGTGGTGAGCACCTGTAGTCGCAGTTACTCAGGAGGTGGGAGGCTGAGGCAGGAGAATCACTTGAACCCAGGAGGCAGAGGTTGCAGTGAGCCGAGATTGTACAGCTGCACTCCAGCCTGGGTGACTGAGCAAGACTCCATCTCAAACCAAAACCAAAAAAATAGTAAAAAGTGTAGGGTACCTGGCATTTAGAGGAAGGAGAGATTACTTTGGAGTCAATAGGACTAAACTCTAATTCATACTTTGTTTAATGCTTTTTAAACGATGAGAATGCACACCCAAACATAGGTATCTATTGTGTAGTTAAGTGGAAAGTATTATAAATCCAAGTGTTGGGACTTCAGTTTAGTATTCCTTATGGATGTAACTTTGTATTCTAATGTGGGTCTCTGGGAGGTAAAACAATAATGGAGGATCATCTGGTTGATACTACAGATTATTCTCCTCTCTGGATGTTTGAAAATCTATCCTTCCCAAAAATGCTGTTGTCCTTTTTGTAGGACAAAAAAGGAAAAAAGTTACTGTGTTGACTATAAGAATTGTGTTCACCGCATTGCATGGTACTCCTTTAGGGCATCCATGGTGGAAATCATGCTTCTGATTAATAAGAAATTATTAAAGATAGCAAGTGCTTCTTTATAATAGTTTTCCTTCTTTTCTTTTTTGTGGGTCTGCATTTCTTCACTTTTAGATTACCCTGCAACAAAAGGCACTTTTTTCTTTTGTAAAGTTGGACTGTTAGTGCATATTCTTTTTTTTTTTTTTTTGAGATGAAGTTTCGCCCTTGTTGTCCAGGCAATGGCATGATCTCGGCTCACCGCGACCCCCGCCTCCCAAGTTCAAACGATTCTCCTGCCTCAGCCTCCCTAGTAGCTGGGATTATAGGCATGTGCCACCATGCCCGGCTAATTCTGTATTTTCAGTAGAGATGGGGTTTCTCCATGGGTCAGACTGGTCTTGAACTCTCCACTTCAGGTGATCCGCTTGCCTCGGCCTCCCAGAGTGCTGGGATTACAGGCATGAGCCACCGTGCCCAGCCTGTTATTGCATATTCTTAAATTATTATGCTAATGTAAGGGAAGATAATTTAAAATTCAGTACTTTGCAAACAGAAATTAACTTCTCTATTTTGAAATATAAAAGTTTAATGAAATTGTTAAGGTGTCACACTGAAATACAACTTTAAAATTTTTTTCCTAGATTCAAGATGGAAAAGGTGATGTAACCATTACAAATGATGGTGCTACCATTCTGAAACAAATGCAAGTGTTACATCCAGCAGCCAGAATGGTAAGTATAATTTTAGGTGAGTCTTTTTTTTTTTTTTTTTTGAGACAGAGTCTTGCTCTGTCACCCAGGCTGGAATGCCGTGGTGCAGTCTCGACCCACTGCAGCCTCCACCTCCTGGATTCAAGCAATTCTCCTGCCTCAGCCTGCTGAGTGCCTGGGATTACAGGTATGCACCACCACGCCTGGCTAGTTTTTATATTTTTAGTAGAGACGGGTTTCGCCATGTTGGTCAGGCTGGTCTGAAACTCCTGACCTTATGATCCACCTGCCTCGGCCTCCCAAAGTGCTGGGATTATAGGCATGAGCCACCACGCCTGGCTAGGTGAGTCTTCTTTTTTAAGTGTATTTGATATTTGGCAAACAGTTAAATTTATTTATTTGATCACGTATTTAAGCACAATGAACACTTTTTGTGCTAAACAGGCATATTTTTAGGATACATTTTGTGCCTAACATTGTGCTTTTTGATGTGAGGTGATAATAAAACACAAATCAAGCCAGGCATGGTGGTACATACCTTTAGTCCCAGCCACTCCTTAGGCTGACATGGGAGGATTGTTTGAGCTCAAGAGTTTGTGGCTGCAGTGAGCTATAATCACACCACTACACTCCATTCTGGGTGACAGAGTGAAACCCCAGGAAAAAAAAAAAACAGCTGGGCACAGTGGCTCACACCTGTCATCCCGGCACTTTGGGAAGCCAAGGTGGGAGGATTGCTTGAGCTGAGGAGTTTGAGACCAGCTTGGCCAACATGGTGAGACCTTGTCTCTACTGAAAACACAAAAAATAATAGCTGGGTGTGGTGGTGCGCACCTGTGGTCTCAGCTACTCGGGAGGCTGAGGTGGGAGAATCACTTGAGTCCAGGGGCAGAGGTTGTAGTGAGCTGTGATTGGGCCACTGTACTCCAGCCTGGGTGACAAAGTGAGACCCTGTCTCAAAAAAAAAAAAAAACACAAGTCACCTTATACTTGTCCATGGAAATGAGTATTTTTCCTCTCAAATGATTATTGTGTTCTTACTAGAATATGGTGCATAACAGTTCACATGTCCACAGAAGAAAATTCATTGTCTAAAAATAATCTGCTGGAAACAGTAATTATTTTACTTCTTCTTTTTTTTTTTTTTTTTTTTTTTTTGAGACAGAGTCTCGCTCTCTCAGGCTGGAGTGCAGTGGCTGGATCTCAGCTCACCGCAAGCTCTGCCTCCCGGATTTACGCCATTCTCCTGCCTCAGCCTCCTGAGCAGCTGGGACTACAGGTGCCCGCCACCTTGCCTGGCTAGGTTTTTTTTGTATTTTTTAGTAGAGACGGGGTTTCACCGGGTTAGCCAGGATGGTCTCGATCTCCTGACCTCGTGATCCGCCCGTCTCGGCCTCCCAAAGTGCTGGGATTACAGGCTTGAGCCACCGCGCCTGGCCCTGTTTTACTTCTTTTACCTTATACTTGTCCATGGAAACTTGGCATACACTTGAGGAATGAGGAGATTAAAAACATAAACCTGTTGTCAAGTCATATGAGCAAAAACAAATGCATTAGAAATAAATTTCTATCAGGCCGGGCTTAGTGGCTCATGCCTGGGATCCCAGCACTTTGGGAGGCTGAGGCAGGTGGATCACCTGAGGTCAGGAGTTCGACACCAACCTGGCCAACATCATGAAACCCCATCTGTACTAAAAATACAAAAATTAGCTGGGCATGCTGGTGCATGCCTTTAATTTCAGCTACTTGGGAGGCAGAGACAGGAGAATTGCTTGAACTCGGGAGGTAGAGGTTACAGTGAGCCGAGATCACGCCACTTGACTCCAGCTTGGGTGACAGTAAAATTCCATCTCAAAAAAAAAAAAAACTTCTATCAAAAAAATCTCTTTGAGTTATGTAAAGATGGCTTCTAAAAAACATTTTTTTTTTTTTTTACAAAGATACTGATCGAATTTATGTATATTAGAAACAACCTGGAATAGGCAAAATATCCAATGATAGGAAAATGTTTAAACAAATAGTATACCACAGCATGTTAATCGTACAGCCATTAAAAATTGTTCATGAAGATTTTTATAATGAGGAAAAACACTAATGAAACATTACATGAAAAACAAAAGATAAAATTATATACTGTGAGCTTACTTAAAAAATAGAAAATGATTGGAAATAAACCAACATACTACATACAAATACTAATGGTCTTTGCTTCAAAAATATTCAGTTGACACATTTTAATTTCTTCTTTCTGTATTTTCCAAATTTTGTATAATTACCACATACTATTTTACAACAAAAAAATTTTGTTATCCAGAAGTGACAAGTCTATGTGTAATATTGCTATTAAATGTTGAAAAAAAATGATTATTATAGGAAAATAAGCATCTTATTTGGAACATAAAATAAAGCATTGTTAAATAAAACAAAACTTCACTGCTACGTGAAGTTTTGCTGTTTTCTTGGATGGTCCTGAGGCTTCATACGTTGTGCCATCCACCAATTACGAAAAGATGGCTTTTTAATGAATCAGATTGTACTTACAAGGGGTCTATTCAAATAAACTTGGCAAAAGACTCTTAAGTTGATACTCTGAGGCTGGGAATGGTGATTCATGCTTGTAATCTCAGCACTTTGGGAGAGTGAAGCAGGAGGATTGTTTGAGCCCAGGAGTTCGAGAGCATTCTAGGCAACATATTGGGACCCCGCCTCTGTAAAAAACAAAACAAAAAACAAAAAAAACTCTTTTTAAAAAAAGTAGCCACATGTGTTAGCGTGCACCTATAGCCCCAGCTACTTGGGAGACTGAAACAGGAGGATCTCTTGAGCCCAGGAGGTGGAGGCTGTAGTGGGCCATGATCACACTGCTGTACTCCAGCCTGGGTGACAGAGTGAGACCCTGTCTCAAAAAAAAAAAAAAAAAAAAAGGATACTCTAGTCTCATCTGGAATGCCCCATTTCTTAGCTTCCAAGTCTATAGAGTACCTATGATACATTTTTGCTTTCTGATTAGAACCTTTGAGTAGCAGGGCAGGGGGAGATGACAACCCACAATCTGAACTGGAGATCATCTATTAGTCTTTAATTTTAAATGAAACCCAAGGTAGACAACAAATCAGAAATCAGGAATCATGTTGAATCCTCAAATTCTGTTTGTGACACTGGTGTGATTACTTGAATTAGGTGTTACTGGGTTCTCTCATTTCTCATTGAGCAACTTGGCATTTTCTGTTCACTTAGCTGGTGGAGCTGTCTAAGGCTCAAGATATAGAAGCAGGGGATGGCACCACATCAGTAGTCATCATTGCTGGCTCCCTCTTAGATTCGTGTACCAAGCTTCTTCAGAAAGGTGGGTAGGATGTACTTTATTACTGAATAAAGAAAAGTTTAAAAGAACAAACTTTAGGAAAAAGCCAAGTTATTTGTAAGTAATACGGGATTGAAGATTTAATTTGGGATAACTAATCTTTTTACCAAGAATTTTTTAAAGTTTTAGATTTTGCTATATTTATAAATAGAAATTAGAAGAAATTTTCCTTTGGTTGCTGCTATTTGCTGGGCTCCTTTTTGAATGGAACTCAGTTGTTCAAAAATGCGTGGTAGAGGCCGGACATGGTGGCTCACGCCTGTAATCCCAGCACTTTGGGAGACCGAGGTGGGTGGATCCCCTGAGGTCAGGAGTTCAAGACCAGCCTGACCAACATAGTGAAACCCTGTCTCTACTAAATACAAAAAATTAGCCAGGCATGGTGGCACATGCCTGTAATCCCAGTTAAGGCAAGAGAATCGCTTGAACCCAGGAGACAGAGGTTGCAGTGTGCCAGGATCATGCCATCGCACTCCAGCCTGGGCAACAAGAGTGAACTCCATCTCAAAAAAAAAAAAAAATGAGTGGTAGAAATATTACTAATCTTAGACTCTTACACAAGTAAGAAGATTTGGGAGAGAAAGTCAGGATTGTCCTTGCTTTAGTAAATGGTATTTAATTACAGTAGTGACTCTGCAATCACTCTACTTACTATGTAGATTTGTGATATTTTTAAAAGTATCGGCCAGGTGTGGTGACCTTGTAATCCCGGCACTTCGGGAGGTTGAGGCTGGCAGATCAATTGAGCCCAAAGAGTTGAGACCAGACTGGGCAACATGGCAAAACCCTGTCTCCACTGGAAAAAAAAAAAAAGAAGCCAGGTGTGGTGGCATGTGTTAGTAGTCCCAGCTACTCAGGAGGCTAAGGTGGGAGGATCACTTGAGCCTGGGAGGTTGAGGCTGTAGTGAGCTGAGATCAGGCCGCTGCACTCCAGCCTGGGTGACCGAGTGAGACCCTGTCTCACAACAACAAAAAAAAAAGGTATAAAATTTGGCTTTAGTCTTAAGTATTAATAAGTATGTAATCTATTTTAAATTGGATGGAAGTAAATTATTAGTCATTGTTAGCAGGTTACTGAAGCCACTATTAAGAATAGTTAAATTTGTGCTTGCTTTGACATTAATGAATAGAAAATTTTTAAGTCATGTCAAATGTGTAGTTTACCTGTTATAATTAAATAACTAGACTTTCACAAATGACAGGGATTCATCCAACCATCATTTCTGAGTCATTCCAGAAGGCCCTGGAAAAGGGCATTGAAATCTTGACTGACATGTCTCGACCTGTGGAACTGAGTGACAGAGAAACTTTGTTAAATAGTGCAACCACTTCACTGAACTCAAAGGTGAGGCAAGCACTAACAGATAGTTGTCAAATTAATGTGTGTTACTCTGTGATTCTTGATGCTGTACAGTACATAAATAGTAAGTTTCAAGAGTGACTAGGTAACTGTTGTAATCTGTGTAATTGAATTAAGATTAAGAGAGGAAACGAGCCATAAGGCTAACAAAGGAGTTGGAATATTTAATATATACTATATCCATTTCCACTTTTCTATTTAATGCATTGTAACAGTGTTTTGGTAAAGCTAGATATTTTAATTTGCCTATAAGAAACCTTTTCCTCTGCCAAATCAGAAAGACTGCCATAGGTCTCTGGCAGTATAGCTAATTTTTATTGAATACTTAATATGGTGGGCATTGTGATAAGTTTTTTACATTTATTATCCTCTTCAAGGCCCTCAGTCATATCCCCATTTTATAGATGAGGAGAGTAGATCTAGAGAAGTAACTTATCCAAGGACCGCTAACAGAAAGAGCTGAGATTTGAACCCAGGACAGGCTACTTATCGTGGTCCATCCCTTAACTAATACATATGCTGCTTTTTTTATTTACCAAGCTTAAAGCAGTGTTGTACTTTTAAATGTCTGTGGAATTCATGTCACTTGTTTTCTGTAATGTCCTGTGTTTGTCCCGTCCATCCCCTAATCCTTTTTCCTTTTAAAAATCAGTATTAAGTCTATACATTGATTTTGTTTGAATGTTAGATGGTGTTAGGGACACTAAGTGATACTGTTGGATGTCCCCAGAACTGATATAGATAGTATAGCTAAATGGTTACAAGCACTAGTCATTGAGTCTAGACTGCTTGTGTTTGTTCAATGCTGACTTCACCACTTAACTACGCTGTTAGTTTGGCCAAATGACCTCTTGGCTTCGGTTTCTCCATCTGAAGATTGAATGAGTTAATATGTAAAGTTCTGAGACCACTGCCTGGCATGTGTTAAGTGATTGATAAATGTTAGCAATTTTTATCAACCCCTCATCAGGAATGTACATACGTAACATTGATGCCTCATCACACGTTGATTTTAGATAGGAAATATTCACGTAAAATTAAATTTATGCTTTTTGGATTTCCTGTAAAACTTTGATATTCTACAGTCCTGGCTATTATATTAATAAAAGAAAAAAGCAAGCATAAACACAAAATAAAATGTTTTTATTTTGTGCCCCTGGTGACAACCTGAATGGAAAAGACAGTTTATGGACTGTCTTCTTGTGGGTGTTTCCCTCTTCGCACGCACACCCTACTGCAAAAATTATTAGAGCCCTTCTTAAGTATATTTGTCATTGAAAAATTAGGACTTTTTCTACTGTGAAGGTAACTTTTTTTTTTTTTTTAATAATTCTAGGTTGTTTCTCAGTATTCAAGTCTGCTTTCTCCAATGAGTGTAAATGCAGTGATGAAAGTGATTGACCCAGCCACAGCCACCAGTGTAGATCTTAGAGATATTAAAATAGTTAAGAAGCTTGGGTAAGCATCTCTAATTGCAACTTGAAAAAAAAAATTTGAAAATGAGCATAAGATTGCCAAAAATAAATAAGTTACAAACACCTAGATGAAGGTCACAAAGCTCTCTTTTCTCTTTTTGGTTTTGTTTTCATGAGAACTTGTATTAGTAAGTGGATCTCAAGATTTTGTTTATATTACTTTATGATAATAAGACAGCAGTGGATCAAAGAGATCCAGTAATGGGGCAATAGTAAATGTGAGGCTGAATCACATTTTATTGGACTGATGACTTTTAATCTGTTAACAATCTATTAAATGTACAGATGTCCACTCCCTCTTAACTACCCCTCTTTGTTTTTTTCTTAGTGGGACAATTGATGACTGTGAGTTGGTGGAAGGACTGGTTCTCACCCAAAAAGTATCAAATTCTGGCATAACCAGAGTTGAAAAGGCCAAGATTGGGCTTATTCAGTTTTGCTTATCTGCTCCCAAAACAGATGTAAGTAGAATCCAAACGAAATTGGTTCTGTGTTTAACTTTTTAATAACTCAGGCATTTCTTTATTAAAAATAGAAAATACTTCTAGTGATTTAAAGCATAGATCTCAAAAGAATTACTAGAATTGAGACAAAAATAGAAATTGTTGGTGCTACAAGTGACAAGTCTACATCCTCAATTTGGATATTGAAATTGAGAACTAGCCGATTGCAGCGATGCCTGTAGTCCCAGCTCCTCGGGAAATTTAAGCAGAAAAATTGCTTGAACCTAGGAGTTTGAGGCTGCAGTGTGCTCTTCTATCACCTGTGAATAGTCCCTGCACTCCACTCCAGCCTGGGCAACATAGTGGGACCCCATCTTTTCATCATTGTTAATTTGCAAATTCACACAGATTAGAGAGGGACTCCATCTTTTAGAAACAACTAGGATACCCATTTTATATTTTTTGGTTATAAAAAATGTACCTGCAAAAAAGTAAGATGCCATTGTATTTAGTTGAAAGTAAGACTGAAATTTGGGGTATGTATCTTACCCAGACTCTTTTTCTATGCATGTCTGTATAATATATTGCTTGGTATAGTTTTGGTTGAATTTATACAGTACATAGTATTTTCACTTAAAATTCTACTTTTAAAGTTAAAATATCTTACAATGCAAATTATGATGTTTTTTCTAAACAGATGGATAATCAAATAGTGGTTTCTGACTATGCCCAGATGGACCGAGTGCTGCGAGAAGAGAGAGCCTATATTTTAAATTTAGTGAAGCAAATTAAAAAAACAGGATGTAATGTCCTTCTCATACAGAAGTCTATTCTAAGGTGTGGGACTATTTATTTTGTTCATCCCTTAATAATAATTTTGAATCTCCACTAGCAGTTTATTTTTTCTGATAAAATATTTGATTTAATCACTTACTCTAAATTGGTATTTTTTAAGGGATAACTCTTAGGTGAAACGAAATAGAGAATTTTTGTTTTAAAAGCACGGAGATAAAATGTTAGGCCTCGATATTGTACCATCATTTGCTCAGACCAAGGGAAACAAATGATATAAGTTCAGTTAAGATGTCTAGGAAAAGCACTTTAAAGAAATATATGACTTGTAAATTTAAAACAATAAAGGTATAATTTTGTTTTTTTGTGTTTTTGTTTGTTTGTTTGAGACGGAGTCTGGCCTGTGGCCCAGGCTGGAGTGCAGTGGCGCGGTGTCGGCTCACTGCAAGCTCTGCCTCCCGAGTTCACGCCATTCTCCTGCCTCAGCCTCCGGAGTAGCTGGGACTACAGGTCCCCGCCACCACGCCTGGCTAGTTTTTTTGGTTTTTTTTAGTAGAGACAGGGTTTCACCATGTTAACCAGGGTGATGTCGATCTTACCTTGTGATCTGCCCACCTCGGCCTCCCAAAGTGCTGGGATTACAGGCGTGAGCCACCATGCCCAGCCTCTAATAGCAATTTTTATAGAAACATTTGAGTTGGGTAAACCACCAGAAATCTGCATTTTAACTGGAGTTTTGCTCTTGTTGCCCAGGCTGGAATGCAATGGTGCAGTCTTGGCAACCTCCGCCTCCTGGGTTCAAGCGAGTCTCCTGCCTCAGCCTCCCGAGTAGTTGGGATTACAGGCATGCCCCACCACACCCGACTAATTTTGTATTTTTAGTAGAGACGGAGTTTCTCTGTTAGTCAGGCTGGTCTCAAACTCCCAACTTCAGGTGAGCCACCAGCCTCGGCCTGCCAAAGTGCTGGGATTACAGGCATGAGCCACCACGCATGGCTCTATCCTCCCTTTTAAATGTGGGATATATAACCTTTCCTAGACCAAGGTCCTAAACATCAAGCCTTGTTCTTTTAAAAACCAAGTTTGTTGCAGAATTAATTACCTGGTTAAAAGTGGAATTTATTTAAAGGTCTGTGCAATTGCTTGCCTTGTCACGGGCATGTGCCACCATGCCTGGCTAATTTTTGTCTTTTTAGTGGAGACGAGGTTTTACCATGTTGGTCAGGCTGGTCTTGAACTCCTGACCTCGTGATCCACCTGTGTTGGCTTCCCAAAGTGCTGGCATTACAGACGTGAGCCACTGTGCCTGGCCAGTATTTTTTCCTAATAGACACATTCCTATTTATTAATATGCCAGAATGTACTGTGGGTGTTCATTTTATATAGTCTTTGATTGAAGACTCAGAAGACTTGGTTCTAATCCCAATCATATGATAGCTACTGACCTTGAGTAAATTGCCCCCCAATATACAAATTATAAAGATGAGCAAATTGCCTGTACAGTTTGCTCATCTGTATAATAGGGATAGTAGTAATATCTACCTTTCTAGTATCACAGAGTTGTTAGATTATTCACAGTTCATGGGGAAGTGTAAATTTGTGGAGTCTGATTAATACTTCTAAATTCATGAAGTATTAATAAGCTTTAATTTACCAAGATGTGCTCATTTTTTAAGAAAAATGAGGTCAGGCACTGTGGCTCACACCTGTAATCCCAGCACTTTGTGGGGCTGAGGTGGGAGGATCTCTTCAGCCCTGAGTTCGAGACCGGCCTGGGCAACATAGGGAGACCCTGTCTCTATTAAATAAATGGGCCAGGTGCGGTGGCTTATTCCTGTAATCCCAGCACTTTAGGAGGCCAAGGCACGTGAATCATCTGAAGTCAGGAGTTCGAGACCAGCCTGGCCAACATGGTAAAACCCCGTCTCTACTAAAAATACAAAAATTAGCCAGGTGTGGTGGCAGGAGCCTGTACACTCGGGAGACTGAGGCAGGAGAATCGCTTGAACCCAGGAGGTGGGGGTTGCAATGAGCTGAGATCGTGCCATTGCACGCCAGCCTGGGCAGCAAGAGTGAAATTCCATCTCAAAAAATATATATATAAAAATAAATGGGGAAAAAATAGTGATCTAGTTATTTTGTGTATGTTAGTGTCATTGGGGACAGAGTACATTTTAATACTAGAATTGTACTAAAATGTCCTTAGAACTGGAAATCTTAATTTTGACCTTATGAACTTAGTAAACTAAAGCATTTTTCTTCAGGAATAATGATTGGTCATTTAAGAAACAGTAATTAAAACCTTAAAGGCATTTGAAGAGCAAAATTTTTCTTTTAACCTAGCATTGACATAATCACTGATTTTGTGTTTTAGAGATGCTCTTAGTGATCTTGCATTACACTTTTTGAACAAAATGAAGATTATGGTGATTAAGGATATTGAAAGAGAAGACATTGAATTTATTTGTAAGGTAAAACATCAACATCTGTATTTGTAGAAAATGTCTAATAATCAGATAAATGTTGCCTTAATTTGTGGATTTGACTTTTTTCCCCAGACAATTGGAACCAAGCCAGTTGCTCATATTGACCAATTTACTGCTGACATGCTGGGTTCTGCCGAGTTAGCTGAGGAGGTCAATTTAAATGGTTCTGGCAAACTGCTCAAGGTAACAATATTACACTTAAACTTTTATTTGCTTAGTTTTGGGTGTGGGTTTTTTTTAACCCTTCAGATACTTAATTTGGAATTTGTTTACTGAAGATTACAGGTTGTGCCAGCCCTGGAAAAACAGTTACAATTGTTGTTCGTGGTTCTAACAAACTGGTGATTGAAGAAGCAGAGCGCTCCATTCATGATGCCCTATGTGTTATTCGTTGTTTAGTGAAGAAGAGGTAATGTCAGTGTTACATTATTAAGTAACGTTTTGAACATTAAAACTACTGTATTCTGTTTTTTAAGATATAAATAGTAAATTATTAAAAATTTCTGTTGGATAAAATAAGCTGAAAATATATTTGTGAATTTCAGGGCTCTTATTGCAGGAGGTGGTGCTCCAGAAATAGAGTTGGCCCTACGATTAACTGAATATTCACGAACACTGAGTGGTATGGAATCCTACTGCGTTCGTGCCTTTGCAGATGCTATGGAGGTCATTCCATCTACACTAGCTGAAAATGCCGGCCTGAATCCCATTTCTACAGTAACAGAACTAAGAAACCGGCATGCCCAGGGAGAAAAAACTTCAGGCATTAATGTCCGAAAGGTAATCATTTACTCTCTAATGTAGAAAATGTTGGTTAGTATAAAATATTAAAAGCTTTGTAGTCATCTGTTGAATGGAAAGCTCTATAATGAAAAGCATAATCTTGGAAAGCTCTATAATGAAAAGCATAATCTTGGATTTAAATATGAGGCCTGCTGCAGGTTAATTAATCTATGCCATTGAGTGAGAAGGAAGGTGGTGACATCTTAGGGGGAAGTATTATCTGTTCACTAAATCTGCCACTTACTAACTTTTAGCAAGTTACTTAGTCTGGTCCTCAGTTTCCTCAGGTGTAAAAACAGAGATGATTAATAGTTCCCTCATAGGCCTGTTGTGAGAATTAAATGCATTTCTAGTTAACAAGCTCTTAGATAAATGCTTGGCATATACTAAAGACTATAAAAAATCATTGCTCTAGTTAGCATGAGCTAGTGTAGTTGTGTAAGGTAATCACATAGTAATAATACCACTTTTTTAATTGATGTTTTGTTGAGACAAATAATAAACACATGATGGGAAAGAACTGACAATCCAACATTATATTTTCTGTATGGTACAGAACTCCAAAGGATGGAACTGTCTGTTTAGGGAAGGCTTTATGAAGATTCATTTTTGGTTGGTAGGGGATGAGGGAAATTCCAGATAGGTAAGCAGTGGTTTTACAGGTGAGAAGGACCAAGTAGTTCTTCACCTGTGTAGAGCTGGGATTATATATTAAAGATAATAGTGGGCTTTAAGGTTGGAAAGATCAGATAAAAGCTATTAATAGGCTGGACGCGGTGGCTCACACCTGTAATCCCAGCTCTTTCGGAGGCCGAGGTGGGCACATCACCTGAGGGCAGGAGTTTGAGACCAGCCTGGCCAACATGGCGAAACCCCGTCTCTGCTAAAAATACAAAAAAAAAATTAGCCAGACAAAGTGGCAGGCTCCTTTATTCCCAGCTACACGGGAGGCTGAGTCAGGAGAATTGCTTGAACCAGGGAGGCGGAGGTTGCAGTGAGCCAACATCACACCATTGCACTCCAGCCTGCACAACAGGACGAGACTCCGTCTCAAAAAAAAAAAAAAAAAAAAAAAAAAAACTATTAATAGAATGAGGAGGCCCTTGATTATTGAGCCAGCCATTTTTTTTTTTTCCTTCCCGTAGTTGGGATCCACTAAAGTGTTTTTTGTTTGTTTTTTCTTTGGAGACGGAATCTCGGTCTGTCACCCAGGCTAGAGTGCAGTAGCACTGTCTCAGCTCACTGCAACCTTCTTTCTCTTCCCAGGTTCAAGCAATTCTCCTGCCTCAGCCTCCCGCGTAGCTGGGACTACAGGTGTCCACCACCACGCCGGGCTAATTTTTTTGTATTTTTTAGTAGAGACGGGGTTTCACTGTGTTGCCCAGGCTGGTTTTGAACTTCTGAGCCCAGGCAATTCGCTTGCCTCAGCCTTCCAAAGTGCTAGGATTATAGGCGTGAGCCACCGCGCGCGGCCTAAAGATTATGAGGCTAAGGACATGAATATTTTAAGAAGAGAAGACTGGAAGCAAGGATGCCTGTTAAGAGGCCATCAGGAGTAATCCTGGGATAAAGGGAAGTAGGATGGTTCAATGAAGAATTTAAGGTGGGAAATATGAGACTCTAGACCGGTGTTGGTCTAATTAAGAATTAAAATTCACAGATGATTTCAACATTAAACAGATAATGTTTTGTTTGTTTTGTTTTTTTGAGACAGTGTCTCACTGTCACCCAGGCTGGAGTGCAGTGGTGCGATCTTGGCTCACTGCACCCTCCGCCTCCTGGGTTCAAGCCATTCTCTTGCCTCAGCCTCCCAAGTAGCTGGGACTACAGGCGCTTGCCCCCACGCCTGGCTAATTTTTTGTATTTTTAGTAGAGACAGTGTTTCATTATGTTGGCCAGGATGGTCTCAATCTCCTGACCTCGTGATCTGCCTGCCTTGGTTTCCCAAAGTGCGGGAATTATAGGCGTGAGCCACTGCGCCTAACAAGATACTGTAATTTTTAACTATGATCATAATTTTTAACTGTGATCATTTTGCTAATTTTGCCAACATTTAAAAATAAGTGGCAGGGTGCAGCAGGTCACACCTGTAATCCCAGCACTTTGGGAGGCCAAGGCAGGCTGATCATGAGATCAGGAGATCGAGACCGTCCTGGCTAACATGGTGAAACGCTATCTCTACTAAAAATACAGAAAATTAGCCGGGCGTGGTGGTGGGCACCTATAGTCCCAGCTAGGCCGAGGCAGAATGGCGTGAACCCAGGAGGTGGAGCTTCCAGTGAGCCAAGATTGCGCTACTGCATTCCAGCCTGGGCAACAGAGCGAGACTCCGACTTAAAAAAAAAAAGTGATACTTAGAAGTTGTTTGTGAGTTAGGATTGGGTGACTATAGCATTAATTCAGTTTTTCCAAATTTTAGTTGAAATAATAGCCCGCAGTGTAGAGAAGGGCTTAGTAGAGTATCTCATTCTAATCTGCCTAGACAAAGGGAAAACTAGATTTAGGTCTTGAGGTACACTGTTAACCACGTGGCTGCTGATGTATATTATTAAAGACACTAAAAGCAACTTCTGCTGATTTGATTTGCAGGGTGGTATTTCCAACATTTTGGAGGAACTGGTTGTCCAGCCTCTGTTAGTGTCAGTCAGTGCTCTGACTCTTGCAACTGAAACTGTTCGGAGCATTCTGAAAATCGATGATGTGGTAAGTGTTTCCAGGTTGCAGATTTTCTTAGGAGGTCAAAAAGGCATATATTTTTTAAAGGTTTTTTGTTGTTGTTTGGTTGGTTGGTTGGTTTTTTTGAGACAGTTTTGCTCTGTTGCCCAGGCTGGAGCACAGTGCCACGATCTTGGCTCACTACAACCTCCGCCTCCGGGATTCAAGCGATTGTCCTGTCTCAGCCTCCCACCTCCCAAGTAGCTGGAATTTTAGGCATGTGCCACCACACCTGGCTAATTTTTGTATTTTTAGTAGAGACGGGGTTTCACCATGTTGGTCAGGCTGGTCTTGAACTTCTGACCTTGTGATCCGCCTGCCTCGGCCTCCCAAAGTGCTGGGATTACAGGCATGAGCCACCATGCCCGGCCAGGTTTTTCCTTTTTTTTTTTTTTGAGACGGAGTCTCGCTCCGTCGCCCAGGCTGGAGTGCAGTGGCCGGATCTCAGCTCACTGCAAGCTCCGCCTCCCGGGTTCACACCATTCTCCTGCCTCAGCCTCCCGAGTAGCTGGGACTACAGGCGCCCGCCACCTCGCCCGGCTAGTTTTTTGTATTTTTTAGTAGAGACGGGGTTTCACCGTGTCAGCCAGGATGGTCTCGATCTCCTGACCTCGTGATCCGCCCATCTCGGCCTCCCAAAGTGCTGGGATTACAGGCTTGAGCCACCGCGCCCAGCCTAGGTTTTTACTTTTGATAAATGTTTGCTAGTCATCAAGGTGACAGCAGTTCTTAATACAGTTTTTCCTTTTGTTAATTGCCTTAAACATTTTCCAGCCTTAAAATTCTGTCTGGTTTTGAAATCTAAGTTTTTCTCTTATCAGGTAAACACTCGATAATCTGGATAACTGACTAGCACCATTATGGTCACCAGTATTGCTGCTGGCGTGGAAGATGATCACCTTGGTGTTCCTTGTTTGGAAGATTATTTCCTCTGAATTTTTGGGCTTGGTCTTCCAGTTGGCATTTGCCTGAAGTTGTATTGAAACAATTTCATGAAAATATTAAATATTTGGTTTCAAAAGGCAGATTTATCTTCTCCCAACATTCTGTTATTTCTGATACTTTTGAAAAACTAATAAAAGAAGCGTAAAAAATGAGTTTATATGTTGAGGAAAAAGATGGCCCAGTATGCTCAACACTGATAAATGCTCATTGGCATTAAAAACTACCAACATGTAAATATATGCTGTCTTAAAAGTGAATATTAGTGGCACCTCTCTGAACCTACTCTGGCTTGGGAGGCTGCCAAATTTAAAAAGAAATAATGTTACAGAAAGAAAATTGAAAAATGAAAGCCTCCTTTTATCCTATCCTAATCCCTTTTCCCGGTAATAATGACTGCTGTGTTGGATTCCTTCTGCAAATACAAGTGTATACATATATGTAGCAAATCTTACTTATACAAAAGGGATTCTTAACTAATGTCTTGTTTCATTGGTTTTAAACATCTCGATTGCCACTGTCCTGATCTAAGCAACAGTGTCATCTCACCATGAAGAGGTCAAATCTGTAACTAGTCTCTTTAGCCACTTTCCTGTCTGTCTATTTTGCACACATTAATGTCTAGTGATTATTTTTTTAGAGAAAAGCTTGTCACCCAGGCTGGAGTGCAGTGGTATGATCATAGGTTACTGCAGCCTTGAACTCCTGGACTTGAGCTAAGAATAAAGAATCCTGCTTTATTCTTTTGAATAGCTACAGCTACAGGTGTGTGCCACCATCCCCGTTTTGTTTATGTTTTTTTCCAGAAGCAGGATCTCACTATGTTGCCCAGGCTGGTTTTGAACTCCTGGCCTCAAACAGTCCTGCCTTGGTCTTCTAAAGCCCTGGGATTAAAGGCACTTAGTCAAGCACTCCTTTTGTAAAAGCTTTCATGCCTTTGAGTAAAGGCTAGACCTTTTAAGGTGGATCACAAGTTTGGCCTACACAATCTGGTATTTCAGCTACCATCTCCTTGGGTATTTTACAAGGAGTGTCATGAAAGCAACTGGGCCCCTTTCTAACATTGTGGAGAAAGAATTTCGACCAAACAGTCTGAAGCTCCTTTTGTGTTCATCACAGAACTGAAATAGTTAACTAACTTGGTAAGTGTCTAATATTTTTAGATAAAGATTTCTGTATTATCTGGAATTCAGTATTTCAGTTTATTCTTCCTTTTGATAATTAAGAACGTGTGAAGTATGTTAATTCTAGCTGCCATAAAACAGTTGAATCAGGTATATCTTAAAATCGTAAGTCAAAATACTTACCTAATCCATATTTAAACATTTGTCACTCACTCAGCATCAGATATTTTTCAGTGGCAGTGCCTTGCCATGTTGCCTTGGCAGGAGTGTGGTGGCTGTTCATGGGCAAAGATCATAGCTCACTATAACCTCAAACTCCTGGGCTCAAGTTATCCTGCCACAGCCTCCCAAGTAACTAGCAATACAGGCCTGTGCCACTGCATCCAGATAGCAGAAAAGTTTTTTGATATTTTTTTGAGACGGAGTCTCGCTCTGTCACCCAGGCTGGAGTGCAGTGGCGCCATCTTATCTTACCACAACCTCCGCCTCCCAGGTTTAAAGGAATTCTGCCCCAGTCTCCTGAGTAGCTGGGATTATAGGTGCACGCCACCACACCTGGCTAGTTTTTGTATTTCTAGTAGAGATGGGGTTTTACCATGTTGGCTGGGCTGGTCTTGAACTGACCTCGTGATCCGCACATCTTGGCTTTCCAAAGTGCTGGGATTACAGGCATGAGCCACCATGCCTAGCCAAGTGCTTTTATGTGTTTTGAGACAGGGTCTTGCTCTTTTGCCCAGGCTGGAGCGCAGTGACACAACTACGGCTCACTATGGCCTCAACTTTCCAAGGCTCAAGCACTCCTTCCACCTCAGCCTCCCTAGTGGCTGGGACTACAGGCACACACTACCATGCCTGGCTAGTTTTTGTATTTTTTTTGTAGAGATGAGGTCTCGCTGTATTACCCAGGCTGGTGTTGAATTCCTAGGCTCAAGCTATTCTTGCCTTGGCTTCCCCAAGTGCTAGGATTATGGGCGTGAGCCACAATGCCCAGCCTAACAGCACAAAGCTTTTTGTTCTTAGGTTATGCCTAAATAATACAAATAGTTTATATAACAACATTCTTAAAAGAGGATTCTTCCAGTTGGGCGCGGTCACTCAACGCCTGTAATCCCAGCACTTTGGGAGGCCGAGGCGGGTGGATCACGAGGTCAGGAGTTTGAGACCAGTGTGGCCACCATGGTGAAACCCCGTCTCTACTAAAGGTACAAAAAAAAAAAATAGCTGGGTGTGGTGGCAGGCACCTGTAATCCCAGTTACTCAGGAGGTTTGAAGAGTAGAATGAACATTGTATTACCCTCCACTTAGATTTAGCTAGTGATTGACTTGTGATATAGTTATGTAACAAACAGAAGTCATTGCAGTATGCAAAATTGAGGCAACACCCAAAAACTAGCACAAAGGGAACCTAATTAAGTTTTACCCATGTTAAAGGGTTATGAAGTACTGTATTAATACATCCATCTCAAGGGAAAAAAAAAAAAGGGAAAACAATTGTAAGAAAACAATTCTGTGATGTCCAACCCCAATCCGTGTTCAGATTTTTCTGACAGCCTCTAGAGCAAGGGTGTCCAATCTTTTGGCTTCCCTGGGCCGCGTTGGAAGATGATGAATTCTCTTGGGCCAAACCATAAAATACACTAATACTAAGAATAGCTGATGAGCTAAAATAAATATATATATAATGCTTTAAGAAAATTTATGAATTTGTGTTGGGTCGCGTTCAAAGCTGTCCTGGGCTGCATGCGGCTTGTGGGCTGCGGGTTGGACAAGCTTGCTCTAGAGTGTCTTTTTTTTCCTTTTTTTTTTTTTTTTTTGAGACAGAGTTTAGCTCTTGTTGCCCAGGCTGGAGTGCAATGGCATGATCTCGGCTCACTGCAACCTCTGCCTCCTGGGTTTAAGCGATTCTCCTGCCTCAGCCTGCTGAGTAGCTGAGATTACAGGTGCCTGCCACCACACCTGGCTAGTTTTTGTATTTTTTGCTAGAGACGGGGTATCACCACATTGGCCAAGCTGGTCTCGGACTCCTGACCTCAGGTGATCCACCTGCTTCAGCCTCCTAAAGTGCTGTGATTACAGGCATGAGCCACCGTGCCTGCCTCAGAGTGTCTTTTCTACCTTGTGGGGTTTTTTGGTTTGTTTTTGTTTTTGTTTTGTTGTTTTTGAGACTTCTCGCTCTGTCACCCAGGCTGAAGTGCAGTGGCACAATCTCGGCTCATTGCAACCTTCACCACCCGGGTTCAAGTGATTCTGCCTCAGGCTCCTGAGTAGCTGGGATTACAGGCGCGTGCCACCACGCCTGGCTAATTTTTGTATTTTTAGTAGAAACGGGGTTTCACCACGTTGGTCAGGCTGGTCTCGAACTCCTGACCTCGTGATCTTCCTGCCTCAGCCTTCCAAAGTGCTGGGATTATAGGCGTGAGCCACTGTGCCCAGCCCACCTTGTGTTTTAAACCAAGATTCATTTGGGGTTTACACATAGTATTTAGTTATGTCTTACGAGTTTCTAATCTGCATTCACCCACTTTTTTGTCTAATGGCATTAGTTTTTTGATGAGTCCTAACTAGCTATTGTGTATCTGTCATCTGGATTCCCTCTTTCTTGTTTCTCTGTTTCCTGTAAAATAAAAAATTAGCTCTAAAGAGGCTTAGATTCAGATTAAAGTTTTAGCAAGAATATTTCATAGAGGATACAGTATATGTTGCAGCACATCTGCCTTAGGGTTCTCCAGAGAAACAACCAATAGGATAAAGAAAAATATGTCTCTAGAAAGATTTATAATGCAGTATTAGATCACATAATTATGGAGGCCAAGAAATCCCACAATCTGCCATCTGCCAACTGGAGACCTAGGAAAGTTGGTGGTGTAGTTCAAAGACCTGAAAGCCAGAAAGACGACGGTGTAGATTTCTTTTTTTTTTTTTTTTTTTTCCGAGACAGAGTCTCACTCTGTCGCCCAGGCTGGAGTGCAGTGGCCGGATCTCAGCTCACTGCAAGCTCCGCCTCCTGAGTTTACGCCATTCTCCTGCCTCAGCCTCCCGAGTAGCTGGGACTACAGGCGCCGCCACCTCGCCTGGCTAGTTTTTTCTGTTTTTTAGTAGAGACGGGGTTTCACTGTGTTAGCCAGGATGGTCTCGATCTCCTGACCTCGTGATCCACCCGTCTCGGCCTCCCAAAGTGCTGGGATTACAGGCTTGAGCCACCGCTCCCGGCCGACGGTGTAGATTTCTAGTCCAGATCTGAAGGCCTAAGAACTAGGAGCTCAGAAGGTAGATTTGCGTCCCAACTCAGCAAGAGAACAAGTTCAGCTTTCCTTCACCTTTTTCTTTTTCTTTTTTCTTTTTCTTTTTCTTTTTTTTTTTTTGAGACAGTTTTGCTCTGTTGCTCAGGCTGAATTGCGATGGCACAATCTCGGCTCGCTGCAACTTCCGCCTCCTGGGTTCAAGCAATTCTCATGCCTTGGCCTCCTGAGTAGCTAAGATTACAGGCACGTGCCACCACATCCAGCTCATTTTTGTTGTTTTGTTTTGTTTTTTGTTTTTTTAGTAGAGACGGGATGTCACCATGTTGCCGAGGCTGGTCTTGAACTCCTGAACGCAGTTGGTCCACCTGCCTCAGCCTCCCAAAATACTGGGATTACAGGCGTGAGCCACCATGCCCAGCCTGAGCCCACGGTCAGCCACCTTTTTTTAGCCTCTCAACAGATTGGATGATGCTCACCAACATTGGGGAGGGCTATCTGCTTTATTCAGTTCACCAATTCAAATGTTAATCTTCAGAAACATCTTCACAGACACTCCCAGAAATGTTTTAACCAAATACCATCCCTTGGCCAGGTTAACACATTAGGCATCATAAATCCACCCACTGTCAACTTGGCCATCATACACATCTTCTTAAACCATACTTAAACCTTCAAATAAGGTAATAATGTGGTCATAAATCCAGCTGATATGATACAACTATCCTGTGTAGGACCAAAAACACACTAACCCCTTCCTCAGAAGAAGAGTTAAAGTCACCGAGTGAAGTCTTACTCTTCTTGATACCCCATAACCCAAATACTGTAATACAAAAAATACACCTTATGTTATTATGGGATAAGGAAATAATGAGAGGAAAGTATATGTATATAAAGTATATGTATATATATCCACATCCATACTCATGACAAATGAGGAACTACTCATGACAATTATAGCACTCGTTTCTGTAATGTGATTTTGGTTGTAGCTGTTATTGATAACTACCTTCTATTACATGCTCTGTTTTCCCTTTGTCTTCAGCAAGCACCTCGACTGTTAGTGGTCCTTTCCTCAGTGGGGTGATCCAAATCATTGTGAAGGGTCTGGGCCATTAGTAGTTCCACCTTAATTGGGCGGTTATTATTTTCCATTGGCCGTAATCACAGAGCATGGTAATACTAAGAGACAGCCTAAGGGATCTCCTGTATTCCAGACATGCTCTTCCTTTCCTCTATTGTGGAGAAGTAATTCAGTTTCCCCTTGGTAGTCAGTATCAGTCACCCCAGCCAGCACTGTAACTCCCTCCACATGTTGATTCAAAGGTGCATAAGGAGCCAAACAAGGCCAAGTGGCCAACTTAACTTTCCATTTCAGTGGAATCTTTGTTATGTCTCCTGGTGGAAGCATCCCTCCGTCTGGAACTAAGACCTCTAGACCAGAAGAGCACAAAGTCACAAGTACAGGAAGCAAAAATTGTATTAGTGGGTCACTGGGTGTAGTAGTAAATGGTACCACTTCCATTTCCACCTCTTGATTCCTAGACCCATGAATTCTGGCTATGGGAGAACAACTGTATATTGGGTACTAATTCAGAGTATACAGCCTCTGGAGAATGTCCCAGCCCTGCAAAGTGTTGCCACCTAGCTGGCACTGTAATTGAGTCTTTAAAAAGCCATTCCGCTGTTCTTTAAAACCAGCTGTATCTCAAGCCTGTAATCCCAGCACTTTGGGAGGCTGAGGCAGGTGGATCACAACGTCAAGAGACAGAGACCACCCTGGCCAAGATGGTGAAACCCCGTCTTTACTAAAAATACAAAAATTAGCCGGGCGTGGTGGCGCGTGCCTCTAGTCCCAGCTGCTCAGGAGGCTGAGGCAGGAGAATTGCTTGAACCTAGGAGGCGGAGGTTGCAGTGAGCCGAGATCGTGCCACTGCACTCCAGCCTGGTAACAGAGCGAGACTCCATCTCAAAAAAACAAACAAAAAAACAAACAAATTAAAAAAGCTGTATCAGAGTAGTGGGGAACACGGTAAGACCAGTGAATTGCATGGGGTTGGGCCCATGACCATTTTTTTTGTTTGTTTTTTGAGCTGGTGTCTCACTATGTTGCCCAGGCTGGTCTAGAACCCATGGGCTCAAGCTATGCTCCTTCCTGCTTTGTCCTCCCAAAGTGTTGGGATTACATGCATGAGCTAATGCACCCATAATCCCAGTGTAACCAAGATCTCTATTTTCAAAGTAGCCATTACTTTCTCAAATTTTCCATGTAACTTTTTCTCCTTTGTGTAATGTGTTAAGGAAGTAGCATCAAGATAAATCTAAAAGGGAGTTTTAGAAGGGAGAGAAGCAGCACAAGATAGGGGAAGAAGTGAAGCAATCTTAAGGTTTCCCCTGGAATCTGGCCTCAGCCTGATCCCATAAGGATCTCCCAGAGCATGGATGACAACATATAGTTGTCCCATCAGTATGCAAGGGGTAGCTTAAAAATTTTTTTTTGTAATAGCGAAAAACTGTAAACAACTCAATGTCTATATAGTAGAATGGTGAATCAGTGACTATTCAATTCATGTATAACCAACTCCTCCCTCAAACTTAGTGGCTTTAAACAACATTATTTCATATGATTTTGTGGGGCACCTAGACCCAGATGGGCAGTTATTCTGAGATCACTTATGTGGCTGCATTTAACTGGGAACATTTGGGGCTGGCATGTTCAAGATGTCTAGTTTTTAGCAAAAATTATGAGCCACACAAAGAAACAAGAAAGTATGGCTCATATGTGGAGGGAAAGAACAGTCAATATAAACTGTCCCTGAGGAAGCCCAGATGCTGTGCATATAATAGAGATTTTAAATCTGCTACTATAAATATGTTCAAAGAACTAAAGGAAACTAGGGTTAAAAACCTAACCAAATTATTTATGAGAATGATGTCTTACAAAAAGAGAATATCAATAAAGAGATAGAAATTATAATTTAAAAAACAAAACTTCTGAAGTTGAAAAGTACAATAACTGACATGAAAAATCCACTGAAGGCACTCAGCAGATTTGAACTTGCAGAAGAGAATCAGCACACTTGGAGGTAGGTCAACGGAGATGACCAGGTCTGAAGGAACAGGAAGAAAAAAGAATGAAGAAAAATGATCAAATCCTCAGAGATCTGTGAGACTCCCCATCAAGTGTTCCAACATACTCATAATGGGAGTCCCAGAAGAAATAAGAGAGAAAAAGTGGCAGAATTAGTTTTTTGTTTGTTTGTTTGTTTGGTTTTTTTGACAGAGTTTGGCTCCTGTTGCCCGGGCTGGAGTGCAATGGCACAATCTCGGCTCACCGCAACCTCCACCTCCTGGGTTCAAGCAATTATCCTGTCTCAGCCTCCTGAGTAGCTGGGATTATAAGCGCTTGCCACTATACCCAGCTAATTTTTGTATTTTTAGTAGAGACAGGGTCTCTTCATGTTGGCCAGGCTGGTCTTGAACTCCTGACCTCAGGTGATCCACCTGCCTCGGCCTCCCAAAGTGCTGGGATTACAGGCGTGAGCCACAGCGCTGGGCCATGAGTATTTTAAACTCCCTGATTTGATGAAAAATATGAATCTGCTCATCCAAGAAGCTCAACAAACTTAAAGAGATCCATATTTAGACACCTCCTAGTTAAACTGTCAAAAGACAAAACACTTCTTTTTTCTTTAGATGGAGTTTCACTCTTTCACCCAGGCTGGAGTGCAGTGGCACAATTTCAGCTCACTGCAACCTCTGCCTCCTGGGTTCAAGCAATTCTCCCGCTTCAGCCTCCCCAGTAACTGAGATTACAGTCGCACGCCAGCATGCCCGGCTAATTTTTTTTGTATTTTTGGTAGAGACTAAAATGGTTTCACCATGTTAGCCAGGCTGGTCTCAAACTCCTGACCTCGAGTGATCTACCTGCCTTAGCCTCCCAAAGTTCTGGGATTACAGGTGTGGGCTGCCGCACCCAGACAACAAAACACTTTTTAAAGCTTTTGTTTGTTTGTTGTTGTTTTTGTATGCAATTTAGAGGTTTTTAGTATGTTCAGAGTTGTACAACTACCATCACCACTATCTAATTCCAGAACATTTTCATCCTCCCACACAGACACTCCCTTCCCTTTAACAATCACACCTCATTTCCTTTCTCTCCAGCCCCTGGCAACCACTAAATACTTTCTGTCTTTATGAATTTTCCTATCCTCAATGTTTCATATAAATGGAATCATATAATATATGGCCTTTTGTGTCTGGCACCTTTTACTTTGCATTATATTTTAAGGTTCATCCACCTTGGAGTATGTATCAGTAGTTAAAGCCTTTTTTTTTTTTTTCCAATGTAAACCCCTGCATCTTTTATGTATGTATGTATGTATGTATGTATTTTTAAACGTGGTGAACTTCAACATAGCAATTTTTCTTTTTCTTTTTTTTTTGAGACGGAGTTCCACTCTTGTCACCCAGGCTAGAGTGCAATGGCAGGTTCTCAGCTCCCTGCAACCTCCGCCTCCCGAGTTCAAGTGATTCTCCTGCCTCAGCTTCCAGAGTAGCTGGGGTTATAGGCGCCTGCCACCACGCCTGGCTAACTTGTTTGTATTTTTAGTAGAGACGGGGTTTCATTATGTTGGCCAGGCTGGTCTTGAACTCCTGACCTCAGGTGATCCGCCCGTCTCGGCCCCCCAAAGTGCTAGGATTACAGGCGTGAGCCACCGTGACGGCCAAAATAGCAATTATTACAACAAATGTTATAGTCTAAAGCTCAAACACAGTTTTGCAATTTTGAAATGAATTGCATACAAACCAAATAAAACTTACACAATAACAAATATTTCCATCTAAGACTGTGGGAGCATTTGAGCCTTCCCTGTTTGATCTCAGGACCTTTTCACGCAGGTGCTTTTCTATGTCATCAAAGTTATGTTCAGCTTCATTTTCGGTCTCCTTTGGCTTGTGCTCTGCCACTGGTTCTTGTGCTGAACAGCACAATAATTGTTGTGGGAATAGCAATGGCTGCAGGAGTTACAGCCATTAGGCCATTAGGGCTAGCTGCCCCCACAGGCTTTTCCTTCTTATGTTTTTTGTGCTTCATGTATTTCTTATCCTTTTTATATTGCTTGTCCCATTCTTTTTCTTTCTGACTCCTTCTTCATAGGAATTCCTTGCCTGTGGTGGGCTTGATGTTTGAGCAGTCGCACTCGTGACCAGTTTGTAGAGTAGAGGATGACTAAGACTGGACAGAGGATGGAGGTTCTGGGTTATTTGTGTTTTGTTTTTTCTTCTTCAGCTTCTGGCTCAAGAGATTGTGAGACAGACGGGATAGGACTTGAGGAAGTCCAAGGAGCTTCATCTGGTTGTGCCTTCCAGGTAGACCCTTTCCTGTGCTTTGATGATGATGAAAGAGAACATCTCTTGGTGACTTGGGAAATCCTTTGTTTGGGAACTGAAGAATGGAAGATCCTGTGCTTTGTGGGTGGAGAAAGTGATGCCCTTTGTTTTGGAAGCTGAGGTGGAGAAGAGTATCTCCTCAGTTTTGGAGGAGAGTATCTTCTTGAGGAAGGTGAGTGTTGATGGAAGGAAAAGCAGCCCTTCCTGGTGGTGGTATCAAGAGACCTGTGCTGCAGCTGAGGAGGAGGAGTGAAAGAAGGAAAATGTGCCTTCTGGTGGGTGCTGGGGAGGGACTTCTCTTCCATCTAGCATAAGAGGACGTCTTCTGGTGCTTTCATGGTGATGAAGAGGCACTCTGGGGAGCTGCCTGCCTGCCTGCCTATTTTTCACACGGAACTTCTTGAATCGCTCACCATCATCTGAGGAGAGGAGCAAAGTCAGAGGAAGACTGCTAATTTTGTCATCTATATTGGTATCTCTGCTGCACAGAATCTGTGGCAGCCATTTTGCTACCTTTATCTTCTGATTCAGATAACTCAACTTTTCTAGCCTTTGGGTGCTGATGAAGGGCACTCTTTTTTTCTAAGTACCTTCACATTTTGTCACTTTACTAAGTTCTTCGTGGAGCAGCAAAACCACAACTTTTTCTTATATAGTTTGGCTGGGGTATTGGGGAATGATGCATTTTTGGCACTGGACTTGCTGGAGGCGACAGCCAGTGCACACTCACCTTCAAGGATTTGCTGAAGGAAAGAACTTACTAGTTTTTCAGGGGGCGCTGGATGTTGTCTTGGGAGGCTTCTCTGGTGGTTCCTGGAAACAAGAGGACAACGAGCTACTCCTAGACAGGATGCTGATGAGTGCCTTTTTCATCTCACTGGAGATCTGCTCCCTCTATGGCTTGGTGGACTCCTTCAAGGGGATGGCCACTTTATTGGCCCTTTTGTTCTTGTAGGTGAATATCATCTTGATGGGATCAATGGTGCCATCTAAAGAAAGTATGATAAGGAAAGCCAGACGCATCTGTGATATTGATTTGGAAAATGACAGAGATCTTGGTTGAATCTTCTTTAACTTTTCAGATTTGTTTGTTTCTGGAGAAGGTTCATTACTTGCTCTGGTACAAGTGCACGTTTGGGAACTTTCAGCTGTCACTAGTAGAAGCAGCCTTTTGTACTAGGTTCTTTCACTTTCTTGAAAGGTTCTTGTAGTGCTGGAGTTTTCTCCTTTTCTGGAGCTGGGGAAGGTCTCTGCCTCTTGGTTCTGTGATGGGGAGATTGAAAATGACTGTGCATTCTCTTGCTCCTGACAGGGTAGGATCCTCTTTTAGGAGAAGGAGATCTGAATTTACATTTTCTTGGGCTTTAAGACCTCTCCCCCTTTTCTCTGCTTTCTTTTTTCTTCCTTATCCTTATTTTTCTCTTTATATTGCTTTTTCATAGACACCAATTTTTTTCTTGTTCTATCTGTCCTCCTCCTCCTCCTCTTCCTCCTCCTCCAGTTCTAGGAAAGCAGAACAGATTCCAGTGATGTCTTCTTGTGCACTTAACAGCAGGGACTACAGTTCTCCCATAATTCTCTAGTAATTATTTCATTCAAAAACCCAGTCAGATTGCTTTGTATCATTTTGGAGTCTGGATTTTCCAAACACACATAAGAGAGTGCAGTGTGACATTGGGATGTCCATTCTGCTGAGACCTAATACAATGATGATGTTACACTTGAGATGCAAAGAATAACTTCCATTTTGGTTCAGGTCTCCACTTCCACTTGGTTGAATATAAACTCAATCACAACATCTTCTTCAAACCCAAGGATTTCCATTATTAATATTGTTATCTAAGTCTTTATTAGCCTCCAAATTTACTTTGCTTGTGTCTGCCTTTTTTTTCTAGGCATCCTGCAAATTTCAGCTCCTTCAGTAGCATGTTTGTTGCTGAACCAATGATCTTGTCTTGCATTTGTTTCTTGGAAAGTCATTTTGCTTCTGAGCTCTGAGATTCCTGCCTAACCCAAAGTGCACTGGACCTCCTGAACCAGAGGGAAAGTCCACTTGTTGGGGGAGTGGCTCAGTAACATTTCATTGTATGCATACACCACATTTTGTTTATCCATTCAACAGTTGAAGGAGTGGCTCCTATTAATGCTGCAATGAACATTTGTGTAAACTACAACAAAGATCAAGGCTGGGCATGTTGGTTCATGCCTGTAATCCCAGCACTTTGGGAGGCTGAGGAGGGCGGATCGCTTGAGCCCAAGACCAGCCTGGCAACAGAAGTGAAACCCTACAAAATATTAATAATAAGTTGGGTGTAGTGGCCCGTGCCTACAGTCCCAGCTACTCTGGAGGCTGAGATGGGAGGATCTTTTGAGCCCAGGAGGCAGACGTTTCTGTGGGCTGAGATCATGCCACTGCATCCCAGCATGGGTGACAAACAAACAAAAAAAAAAAACAAAAAACAAAAAAAAATTGAGACACAGAGGTCAAAGGAAATAGGAAATATCATTTAATTTATTTGGGAAACAAAGAATTGCAATTCACATACACTGAATCAGAGCAGCCCTGAATAGTGTCTCATAAGGCAAGCACAGGAGAAGGTTTTTTAAAATAGGGGATTCCCAGAAGTTTTCAGAGGCAGTTCATTGGCTGGGCGGAAATCTTAAATCACAAACCCATTCTGATTGGTTGGTTAATTAGGGTACTCACCACTGAGAGATGATGAAGGCTGGCAGATACTTACTGACTTCAGTTGTTTCTACAAGTCTATTCTGTGGTTTGACTTTTTACCAGGTGTGAATGCAATCCCCTAGCAATCTCCTGACTCCACTTTAGAAAGCCTTCACCTTAGTTACTTCACTTTCTTCCACAATGCACAAATTTTTGTGTGAACATGTCTTCAATTATCTTTGCTGTATACCTAGGAGTGAGTCATATAGTAATTGTATGTTCAACTTTCAGAGGAACCGTCACAATTACTTTTAGCGGGTTTATAGCTTTATTTGACATATATGACGATTGGCAGTTAGTTCTCATCCACACTGACTATCTAGATTTTTGAAAGTGGTAACAGGTATACCGGTAACCAGAGTATAGAGCTTGTTTGGTGAATTTTCATCTTTGTTATGTTTTCTGAACAATCGCACATGTACATGGTGTTGGACATTCCTTATTCCTTTGGCCCTGATAGCTGCGTTAAGCCTGGTATCAGTGCACATATCTGGAGTGCCCATCTTCATGGCAAATTTCTGAATCTCTTTGAATGCCCACAGGGCATGCTTCTTAAAGCCCACTCCATGCATGTGAGCTAGTGACCCAAGTGCGTTCTTGAGTCACTACCTTGTTGATGGCAGAACAGCTCATCTTCTTGCCACCCTTCTTTGCAGGAGCCATTCTGCCAGGCCCAAGATGGAAAGGAAGAGCATGAGCGACTGTGGGAGAAAGAAGGCCTAAACTTTTAAATAAAAGTGGCTGCACCATTTTACATTTAAGGCATTTTGACACACTGTATTTTTGTTATTATTTGACTCTCTATATAATTTCTGCCACGACTTTTTCTGTAATGCACAAATTGTTTTTTGAAGAGTTTTAAATTTCCCAACTAAAAAGGCTTTTCTAGTTATTTTTCTTTTATAATGTCTAACTTGGCTGGGTGTGGTGGCTCATGCCTATAATCTCAGTACTTTGGGAGGCCAAAGCAGGTGGATTACCTGAGGTTAGGATTTTGAGACCAGCCTGGCCAACATGGTGAAACCCCACCCTCTACTAAAAATACAATATATGCCACCCGTGGTGGTAGGCGCCTGTAGTCCCAGCTACTCAGGAGGCTGAGGCAGGAGAATTGCTTGAACCTGGGAGGTGGAGGTTGCAGTGAGCCAAGATCGCACCACTGCACTCCAGCCTGGGCGACAAGGTGACTCCATCTTAAAAAAAAAAAAAAAAATTAAGTTTTGTTAATTACAATAAATTATGTCAAAAACAAAGATAATTTCTTTTTTTTTTTTTTTTTTTGGAGACGGAGTCTCACTCTGTCGCCCAGGCTGGAGTGCAGTGGCCGGATCTCAGCTCACTGCAAGCTCCGCCTCCCGGGTTTACTCCATTCTCCTGCCTCAGCCTCCCGAGTAGCTGGGACTACAGGCGCCCACCACCTCGCCCGGCTAGTTTTTTGTATTTTTTTTTTAGTAGAGACGGGGTTTCACCGTGTTCGCCAGGATGGTCTCGATCTCCTGACCTCGTGATCCGCCCATCTCGGCCTCCCAAAGTGCTGGGATTACAGGCTTGAGCCACCGCGCCCGGCCCAAAGATAATTTCTTAAAACTCTTCACTTTCTCTTATGTTCCTTGCATCTACTGTATCTGTATGGTGGAAATACTATATAACGGTGTGCTACTAGATGTCTTTTCTCAAATTTGCGTTAAGTGATGTCATATTGGTGGCTTGAAATTGGCCATGATGGGAGTATTGACATCATGGAAATCAGCAAATGCTAAAAATTGGACATTTAAACTTAAGAAACTGATGTGGAAAATATTAATAATGCACAGTAAACTTAAAAGTTTGTGTTATCTGTAGCCTTTACATTGTGACTTGCAGAAAAAATTAAGAAAAATTCTTCCAGTGTTAGAAAAGTATTATCTATTTCAGCAAAGAAGTTGCTCATAACACTGACAAGTGAAATTCTGACATATATCTCGGATATGTCACTCTCATCCTAATCATAAATAAAAACAAAAATATTAACTAACATTCATGTTGGAACTAGGTTGTTAATTGCAACCATAAGTTGGCCACAAATATAGGAGTACAGCATAAACCAACCAAAGCATTCTGAGAGAAGCAATTGTCTATGAGGAATTTACAGTAAAGAGAATAGTATATTTCAGTATTTATAATTCATGTGCTCTAATTCCTTATCAATACTTTTTTGTTGTTGTTTTTGAGACGGAGTCTTGCTTTATTGCCCAGGCTGGAGTGCAGAGGCGCGATCCCGGTTAACTGCAATCTCCGCCTCCCGGGAGGGTGCCTGTAATCCCAGCCACTCCGGAGGCTGAGGCAGTTTTGTAGCCACAAAACTGGCTGCCGTGACTGACTGGAAATTGCTCCCCTGGACACTTGGCCATACCTGGCGGTCCATATCTCATGGTTCTAGCTCTGGCTTCTGCTTAGAACCCAGCCAGCATCTGTTCCAGCACTGGAAGGAACTGTTTAGCCAAAACAAAGAGCAGCCTGAAGGAAGTGGGGACGTGGGAGACTTTGCTGGTGCTCACACTCATACAGGAGAACAAAGGTTTGGTAAGGGCTTAGACCTTAGAGATGTATTCTCGACGACGTGCAACGTATAACGAGGAAAATACTGACCGGAGGGGGCCTGTCCTAGGGCTGGGGAGCGGGAGGAGGGCAAAGGATAGAGAGGGGTAGATAGGGAGGGAGTAGATAGGGAGCGGCAGCCTCGGCCTCAGTAAGCAGAGGCTTAGGGAGCAGATGCCTGAGACTGCACCACGTCCGCTATTTTGAGGTTTGGCTTCTCTTACGACCACGTGGTGCAGAGGGAAGGCGCCTTTTGATGCGTCCAAATCCCGAGTGGAAAGAGAAGATACGGATGAGGGAGATGGGTGTGTCTGTGATGACTCTTGGGCACTCGCGCCGTTCAATCCTGTCACTCTCAAGCTGATGAACCCAAAGCAAACGCCAGGTTTACACTACCTGCACCCTCACTCATTAGTGGGAGGGTCAGGCACCACCCAACTCCGGGCTTTTATTGGTCAGGCCAAGAAAAACGCGAGAGGGACAACTGGGAGCCTCCTTCTGATTGGTGGATTCCTACTAGCCCTCAAGTCAATCAGAGTAGAATGTACCTCCCTCCTTCCCACGCTGGCTCCCGCGGGAGACATGATAGGTAGCGCAACGCCAACCTTGCCACTCTTCAGGGGCCGCCACCCAGTAATACGCCCTGCTTTCCTCCTCCGCCGCCGTCTCCTCCATCAACCGTCTCCTTCTAACATATTATTGCAGTTAATAAAAAAGCGCTCTTTTCTTCACAAAAGCAGTTGTTTCATTGTATAATGTGAGAAGTCTGCGTTCAGGCGGTTAAACGCAAAGGAGACGAAAAGTGCCCTGTTCAGCCTGCCAACCTTCGGAACCAGCAAACAGACTCGGTACTGACCGCCACGATCCAGTAAGCACCCGACTCGGGTCTCTGGCAGCCTGAGAGGAGTTTGTGTGACTTTTGGTCCCTGGCGGCTCCTGTAGTGTCCCCAGTTACGGCGCCCATAGCAACCGGCTCCCTAGCTAGGAGCCCCCGGGTCGCCAGGGGCCGCACCAGCTTTCCCGCCCCGGGCCAGCGCAGGCGCTCAGGTCCCGGAGGCGGGGCGATGGCCGCCTCCCACCGAGCGGCAAAGCTGGTGGCCTCCAGTCTCCAGACCCCTGTAAATCCCATCACTAGAGCGCGGGTCGCCCAGTACGAACGCGAAGACCCCTTACAGGCCCTGGCGGCAGCAGAGGCGATCTTGGAGGACGAAGAGGAGGAGAAAGTGGCGCAGCCCGCTGAGGCGTCGGTAATACTGGGGCGGGACGTGGGTTGGGACCTCGCACGGGCTGGTTGCTGGCTGAGGGCTGTCCGGGTCCCCGCCCAGCTGAGGGCAGGCTGGTAAACGCGGGACCCTGTGCACCTACTCCCTACTTGGTGGTCCTGGCCCAGCCCCTTCTCTACGCTCACGAAAAATACTCTAAATCGAGGCGTTGAAAAGTGTTTTAATTTTCACCAGAGAGTCTGTTGTAAAAGTTTCCTAGACAACATTTATGTTACTCTGTTTCTGGCGAGTGCAAAGTATAGAATTTTACTCTTTACTCTCTAGTATCTCGGGAATGGATGGATGGATGGATGGATGGATAGATAGATAGATAGATAGATAGATAGATTTTATAATTTGAGGAAAACTGTTCTGTCAGGTGTGTTTCGTTATTACCTTAAGATCTTGGTTATAAGTGGATCTCAACATAATGCTGGAGAGAGGCGTGTTTAAAACCATCACGTGTTCACTGGCTAAATCAGACACGGATACAGATAAGCAAATCACTGAGGTTTCAGTGTTTCCTAAACGGCTCTTTAGGGTACAGCGAAACAGCCTTTTCACTGATCAGTTTTCAGTGTTAAATCTGTCGTGGACACCAGTCTAGCAGGTGGAGGGCAGGGTCTGCCATCTGCTCTATTCACTTAAAAGATGGGAATCTTGGCTGGGCGCGGTGGCTCGTGCCTGTAATCCCAGCACTTTGGGAGGCCGAGGCGGGCGGATTACGAGGTCAGGAGTTCGAGACCAGCCTGACCAACATGGTGAAACCCCTCTTTACTAAAAATACAAAATTTAGCCGGGCATGGTGATGCGCGCCTGTAATCCCAGTTACTCGGAAGACTGAGGCAGGAGAATCGCTTGAATTTGGGAGGCGAGGGTTGCAGTGAGCTGAGATCTCAGACCCAGTCTCAAAAAAAAAAAAAAAAAAAAAAAAAGGAATCTTGAATTTAAACTAGCAATCTGCAGATAGAAAAAGTTTCTTAACACCATGTGTCCAAAGCTTCTCAGACACAAAACTTATGATTGAGGACTAATTGAAATCCCTGGATATTTTGGAATTCTAATCTCTTTAATCTACCATAAAATTGTTAATGAGAGCATCTTTAGCAACACCTTTTGTGACCAATCTTTCTCCAGTAAACAACTTGAAGTTATCCAGAGTAAGGTAGACTGAGACCCTGAATGTGAACCAGGATCAGAGTGCTAGGACTGATTTTGTTTATTATAAACTACCCCTCAACACAATTTTCAGTAGGCAACAAGGCAGCGTGATGGAGAAAAACTATTTAAGAGTTATGTATTAGGATCCATTCCCTGCCACTCCCTAGGTGGTGTTAGGACATACTTTCCTTAAATCTCAGTTTCCTCATCTGTAAAATAACTATAATAATTGTCTCTTTTTCCCATCTCAGCTCTATGAGAACCAAATGAAAGAATGTGTGTCTCCTCTAAAGAGCAATCTATATAAAAGAGTAATCTATATAAGCAAGATGCCAGTGGGAGTGTCATTTGTGTGCCTTCCCAAAGATTAAACTACTTTGGCTTGCTGTGGGAAAGGAGTCAGTCACTTCTAAGTTGCAGATATGCTTCCAAAGTGCCCTGTTAAACTGCAAATTTGTATTAGAAACTGTTATTACCTTAGGAGGGATCAGTTTATACAATAATCTAGTATGGAAAGGACAGGATCCTACAAAAAACAGAAGGAATCCAAGTCTTAAGAATCTGATACTGTTCTGAGACCACCACACATGAGGGATCCAAAAGTAAAGCTGGGTAAGCTGCCACAGTGGGTCTGATAGCCAGGCGCACAGGACTTGGGGAAGAGGCATTAAAAAGGCAGGAAGAGTGCAGGAAAGAGGCTCTGATTTCTTCACTGGTTGGCTTGGGTCTCCATCTTGATTTCTAAAGGTTAATCTGCCTTAATCTTATCATCTATAAAATGTAGTAAAGTCAAATATTATACCTAACTCACAAGATTGATTTGAGAACCACCCATCACAATAGGCCTCTTTCAGCTCTTTGGTTTTGCCAAAGCCAGACCACTCATCGCACCCCACACTACCCCCCCAACCCCTGCACCATCCCTATACACCCTCCCGGCTCTGGCATGCACATGCATCCCCCCTTGCAGTGCCCATATTGGGCACTGATGCCTGTTCCTTGAATCTAGACTTAGTCAGAGATGTTGGTCCACATATCCTGTTATATGGCTGATGATGACACAGGTAAAGCAATGTTCTGTAATTCGCAATTAAAATCTCACTCACTTTGGGAGGCCAAGGCGGGTAGATCACTTGACATCAGGAGTTTGAAACCAGCCTGGCCAACATGGCAAAACCCAGTCTCTACTAAAAATACAAAAAGTAGCCGGGTGTGGTGGCTCAAGCCTGTAATCCCAGCACTTTGGGAGGCCGAGACGGGCGGATCACGAGGTCAGGAGATCAAGACCATCCTGGCTAATGCGATGAAACCCCGTCTCTACTAAAAAATACAAAAAACTAGCCGGGTGAGGTGGTGGGCGCCTGTAGTTCCAGCTACTCGGGAGGCTGAGGCAGGAGAATGGAGTAAACCCGGGAGGCGGAGCTTGCAGTGAGCTGAGATCCGGCCACTGCACTCCAGCCTGGGCGACAGAGCGAGACTCCGTCTCAAAAAAATAAATAAGTAAAAATTAAAAAATCTCACTCCTAATGCGGCAACCTTTTCAACAAATATTGAACATTTATTAAGTGCTGGTCATTAACTATTCAGTGTCTAGCTCACATCCTCACAGAATTTTCAGTCTGGTAAGGGAAATTAGACAATTAAAAACGAACACGGCTGGGCGTGGTGGCTCATGCCTGTAATCCCAGCACTTGTTGGGAGGCCGAGGTGAACGGATCACCAGAGGTTGGGAGTTCGAGGCCAGCCTGACCAACATGGAGAAACCCCATCTCTACTAAAAATACAAAATTAGCCAGGCATGGTGGCACATGCCTGTAGTCTCAGCTACTTGGGAGGCTGAGGCAGGAGAATCGCTTGAACCCAAGGTGGAAGTTGTGGTGAGCTGAGATCGCGCCATTGCACTCCAGCCTGGGCAACAAGAGCGAAACTCCGTCTCAAAAAACAAAAAATGAACAGACACATAACTATAACATGGGAAATGTTGAGAAAGAAATGAACAGCCAACATTGATTGAAATAAACAGGAGATAATGATTAAAAATAAATAGGAGATAACCCATTTTTTTAAAATTCTGACTCCACTTTTTGTTTATTTATTATTATTTTTTGAAACAGAGTTTCACTCTGTTGTCTGGGCTGGAATGCATCGGTGCAGTCACAGGTTGCTGCAGCCTCAACCTCCCAGGCTCAATCTCCTCACCTCAGCCTCCCAAGTAGCTGGGACTAAAGGTGCATGCCACCATGCCCAGCTAATTTTAATTTTGTAGAGACAGAGTTTCGCCATGTTCCCCAGGCTGGTCTTGAACTCCTGGGCTCAAGTGATCCACCTGCTGTGGCCTCCCAGAAGTGCTGGGATTATAGGCGTGAGCCACTATGCCTGGCTCCACTGTCTATATATATACATACACACATATACACACACACACATATTTTTTTGATATGGAGTTTCACTCTTGTTGCCCAGGCTGGAGTGCAGTGGTGTGATCTCGGATCACCACAACCTCCACCTCCCAGGTTCAAGCGATTCTCCTGCCTCAGCCTCCCAAGTAGCTGGGATTACAGACATGTGCCACCATGCCCAGCTAATTTTGTATTTTTAGTAGAGACGGGGTTTCTCCATGTTGGTCAGGCTGGTCTCGAGCTCCGGACCTCAGGTGATCCGCCTGCCTCAGCCTCCCAAAGTGCTGGGATTATAGGCATGAGCCACCGTGCCCGGCCTATATTTTTTAATTCAACGGTTATTTTAGATACAGAGGTGCATGTGTAAGTTTGTTACATGGGTATATTGCATCCAGGTAGTGAGCACGGTACCCAATAGGTAGCTTTTCAACCTATGCTGCCCTCCCTCCCTCCCCACCTGGTGATAGTCTGCAGTGTCTATTGTTTCCTTGTTTATGTGTTTATGTTCATGTGTACTCACTGTTTTACCTGCCACTTATGAGAACATGCAATATTTGGTTTTCTGTTCCTGTGTTAATTTGTTTAAGATTATGGCCTACAGCTCCATCCATGTGACTGTGAAGGATATGATTTCATTTTCTTTTTTTTTTCTTTTTCTTTCTTTCTTTCTTTTTTTTTTTTTTTGAGACAGAGTCTCGCTCTCTCACTAGGCTGGAGTGCAGTGGCACAATCTCGGCTCAATGAGACATGTGCCTCCTGGGTTCAAGTGATTCTCCTGCCTCAGCCTCCTGAGTAGCTAGGTCTACAGGTGCACACCAGCAGACCTAGCTAATTTTTGTATTTTTAGTAGAGATGGGGTTTCACCATGTTGGCCAGGATGATCTCAAACTCCTCACCTCAAGTGATTCGCCAGCCTTGACCTCCCACAGTGCTGTGATTACAGGCTTGAGCCACCAAGCCTGGCCTAATTTTTTTATTTTTATTTTTATTTTTTGTAGAGACGAGGTCTCACTATGTTGCCCAAGCTGGTCTCAAACTCCTGGGCTCAAGCAATTCGCCCTCCTCGGCCTCCCAAAGTGCTCGAATTAGAAGTGTATGCCACCACGCCGGGTGACATTCTTCTCTTAAAATATCAAATGTTACATATGAGGCTTAGACCCTTTTAACAGCTCTCCCCCAAAGAGAAAATATGAATACCTACTCCCTCCCTAATGGTAGCCACTGTTTCAAAATTGATATGTATTCTATTCTTCTGTCCATTTTTCTATCTCCTCCATATATTTTAATATATAGTACATACTATAAATATACATATATCTAGAGAGGGAGATAGTTCTGCAACTTGCTTTTTTTCTTATTTATTGGGAGTTTAGCCGTGTTAGTACGTGTAGATCTGTGTCATTCTTTACAAATTCAGTGAAAAATTTTTTTCAAAAATTACAGATTGCAGATGAAACTATGTGGGCTATAGCACAAACAGTTCTTCATGGGTGCTGATTACTAATAAAGCAACAGGTGCTGGAAGGATTCATTATCTAAATGGGTCAAGCCAATCTAGGGAGGATTATCCTCTAATCTGGTGGCTGCATTTACAACATTCCACAAAAAGCCGATTAAAGGGAGAGGATGCTATTTTAGGCTCTTGGAAAAATAATGTCTATGGCCCTTATTTTGTATACTAAATATTTTCTCAGTGGAGACAATTAAAGATTAAATTAGAATTGGAGGTCATTTACTAGCCATTCATCTGTTTTAGGTTAAACACTGTGAGATCAGTTTATCTGAAAAGTTCCAGCTAGTGTTAACAGTATTAAGCTGAAAACAGAATGGATCCAGTGCAAAATCAGTACATAAGTATAATTTATCAGACCTGCTGCATCTTTCAGAAGCTACTCATTCTTCTATATGGTTTTCAAATGGTTCTTCCAGGTCCAAATAAATTTGATCCTTCTTGTGTAAATGACTGCTATAAGACTTTTAAGAGATATTCTAAAAGAATGAATGAGAGCACATAGATTCTTTTGCTTAAAAACAGTTCTTTGGAATACCCTCCCTGTTTTAATTATAGTTTTTGGAACATAGGCCTTTTACTTAATACTTGGTGGAATATAACCTTTACAGCAGCCAGAATTTCTTTGCATGGTTCATTCTTTTGGGAGGGAGTAACTGCCCTCTTCCCATGGTGGAATTTTTTTTTTTTACTGTACATTTATTCATTCATTCAGCAAATATTCCTTGAACATCTGCCATTAGCCAGGTACTTTTCTAGACACTGGGTACACAACATTGAACAAAGCAGACAAATCCTTGCCTTTGTTTTTTGTTGTTGTTTTTTTTGAGACAGGGTCGCACTGTTACCCAGGCTGGAGTGCAGTGCCTCCATCATAGCTCACTGCAACCCCAACGTCTGGGCTCAGGTGATCCTTCTGCCTCAGCCCCCCAACTAACTGGGACTACAGGTGCATACTACCTCACCAAGTTAATTTTTTGTATTTTTTGTAGAGATGAGGCCTTGACATGTTACCCAGGCTGGTCTGAAACTCCTGGGCTCAAGCGATCCACCTGCCCCAGCCTCCCAAAGTGCTGGGATTACAGGCCTAAGCCATCATGCCTGGCAAATTCTTGCCTTTGTAATGTTTACTTTTTGTTAGGGGCAGACATGTAATACACAATCAAGTACAGATATGTAGAACGTCAGTGGTGATGAGTACTTCTGGGAAAAATAAGACAGACAAGGGGGCTGACAGTGAGTCCTAGGAGGAGTTGTAATTTTAAATAAATAGGAGAGTCAGTGAAGACCTTGTTGAGAAGATAACATTTACATAAAGACCTGAAGGAGTGAGCAAGTGGGCCATGTGGATATCTGGAGGAAAAGCATCCTAGGGAGAGGGAACAGCAAGTGCAAAGGCCTTGAAGTAATTCTGTGGATTTTTCTTTCTTTCTTTTTTTTTTTTTTTTTTTTTAGACAGAGCCTCACTCTGTCACCCAGGCTGGAGTGCAGTGGTGCGATCTTGGCTCACTGCAACCTCCACTTCCTGGGTTCAAGTGATTCTCCTGCCTCAGCCTCCTGAGTAGCTGGGATTATAGGCATACACCACCACACCCGGCTAAGTTGTGTTTTTAGTAGAGTTGGGGTTTCACTATGTTGGCCAGATTGATCTTGGATTCCTGACCTCAAGTGACCCAAAGTGCTGGGATTACAGGTGTGAACCACTGCGCCTGGCCAATTCTGTTGATTTTTTGAGCACAAACTGCAAACTGGATTCAGACACTGCTACTAAAACGAATTGCTGCTGCCCAGATGAAGAACCATTGCTGGGCTGACACAAGCAGACAGGAAGCAGACAGAGGGCTAACAGGAAGGAGTAAGTCCCCTCTTTCTCCTCTAGCCTTGTGTCTCCCTCTAACTCCACTTTTGGCAGTCTGATGAGGAGCACTGGCAAAGCAGAAGTGTGGTTTGCAGAGTTCCAGCTCTGGCATTGCAAAGCAGAGTCAAGAAGGGTGGCATTGGAGCTGAGAGACACTAGTTTAAAACCTGGCACACCTACTTTATGGATCTTAAAGCTGATAATCAAGAAGTTCGTGCCCACATCACATTGCTAAGTGCAGAACTCAGACTTGACTGATTATCCTAATATCACATCTGAAATCTTTCTCCTAAGCTGTGAGAACACTCCAAACTAAAAGTTATTTAACTCCCACCCAACTCTTTCATCTTAGAAGGGTCATAAGGGGGGCTGAAACGAGGTGGCCAGTAATCAGGAGCCAGTGGTAGACAGGAGAGGGCAACCCCTTCTTGCTTGCCCTAACCTCCCTTTCTAGGTTTGCTTCCCAGAACTGCTTTATGGGTTTTCGTCTCCTTTTATCCGGCAGCCCTGTACACCTTGCCCTCTGCTGTGCACAGTCTCCCCAACCCCAGCCTGCACATTTGCTAATGCCATTTCCTTTGTCTAGGGTACTTCCCCCCTCTTTCCCATAAACACTCTGTGATCCTATAGATTTCTCCATTCTTTTTTTTTTTTTTTTTTTTTTTTTGAGACAGAGTCTCATTTGGTCGCCCAGGCTGTAGTGCAATGGCTCGATCTCAGCTCACTGCAATCTCTGCCTCCCAGGTTCAAGCGATTCTCCTCCCTCTGTCCCCTGAGTAGCTGGGACTGCAGGCACACACCACCACGCCTGGCTAATTTTTGTAATTTTAGTAGAGAAGGAGTTTCACCATGTTGGCCGGGCTGGTCTTTAACTCCTGAGCTCAAGTGAGCCACCCACCTCGGCCTCCCAAAATGCCGGGATTACAGGCATGAGCCACCGTGCCCAGCCTTCTTTTTTCTTGAGACAAGGTCTCACTCTGTTGCCCAGGCTCAAGTGCAGTGGTGCATTCACAGCTTACTGCAGTCTCAACATCCTGGGCTCAAGTGATCCTCCCGCCTCAGCCACCACATCCAGCTAATTAAAAAAAAAAAAAAAAATTTGTGGAGACAGTGTCTTCCTCTGTTGCCCAGGCTGGTCTGGAACTCCTGACCTCAAGTAGTCCTCCCACTGCAGCCTCCCAAAGTGCTGGGGTTGCAGGCATGAGCTGCCACACCTGGCCTCCATTCTTTATGACTCATCTCAAATATCACCTCCTCCAGGAAGTCTTTCCCTATCTTCCAAACTCAAGCCAAACAAAAGTTCCCTCCATTTCCTGTCTACCACTGGCTCCTGGTCACTGGTCACCTGGTTTCAGCCCCCTTATGACCCTATAAAGGTGAAAGGGTTGGGTGAGAGTTAAATAACTTTTAGTTTGGAGTGTTCTCATGGCTTAGGAGAAAAATTACGGATGTGGTGTCAGAATACTCAATCAGAGGCTCCAAAGGCCCTTATCAGTTGGTCTTTGTATCTCTCATGCCACTTTCTACCTCCTATTACTCCTCCTTCCACTGCTTATTTAAATGTTAGTGTTCTCTAACATCTCCATTCTCGGGTCCTCTCATCTCTTGTTGCCCACACTCCCTCCAAGCAGACTCATCCATATCCAAGGCTGCACCTGCTACTTCTATGTGGATTGGTGGCTCCTGTATCTGCTCTCCAGCCCAGCCTTCTCACCAGGTCTCCAGACATATTTATCCACGTGTTTCCTGGTGATGGATGTTCTAGCACTATGCCTCCTATTTATTTATTCCTTTTTCCCTGCCTCCCTGATCTGGCAAACTTTGTCCTCATCCAACCATATGTCTCTAGTTTGACTCACCTCTGTGAATTGTGCCTCTGTCTCTTAGTATCTGACATTGTGACGTACATCTGTCTCCCTCCTTAGCTGGAAGTAACTTGTGGGCAGGAATCAGGTGTTCTGTCTCATTCTAAGTCGTCTGTCAATTATTTATATACATGTCCTTTCCTAAGCTAGCTGGAAACTTCTCAAAGGTAGAGTTTTGTTTATTTGTTTGTTTTAAGTGAGACGGAGTCTTGCTCTGTCACCTAAACTGGAGTGCTGTGGTACGATCTTGGCTCACTGCAACCTCCACCTCCTGGGTTCAAGTGACTCTCCTGCCTCAGCCTCCTGAGTAGCTGGGACTACAGGCACGTGCCACCATGCCCGGCTAATTTTTGTATTTTTAGTAGAGACAGGTTTCACCATGTTGGCCAGGCTGGTCTCAAACTCCTGACCTCAAGTGATCTGGCTGCCTCAGCCTCCCAAAGTGCTGGGATTGTAGGTGTGAGCCACCGCACCTGGCCTCAAAGGTAGAGTTTAAAAAAAACTGACATACCTTTTAGCAGCTAGCTGATTGCAGGATAGCCCCCAAATATTTAATGAATGAGGAAATTCACAAAGTAGTCATCCTACAGGTAAGAAGTTTATGGTGAGAAGCACATATAGAAACAGCAGAAGATATCAGAGAATTATCTTAATTGAATTGTTTGACATACTTAAAGCAGTTCTGATTCATAGAGTTGTTGGTAGCAAATTTCTACATATAGGTTCTATTGAAGACTGATTTTTTTTTTTTTTTTTGAGACAGAGTCTTGCTCTGTCGCCCCAGGCTGGAGTGCAGTGGCACGATCTTGGCTCACTGCCAGCTCTGCCTCCCGGGTTCACACCATTCTCCTGCCTCAGCCTCCCGAGTAACTGGGACTACAGGCGCCTGCCACCACGCCCGGCTGATTTTTTGTATTTTTAGTGGAGACGAGGTTTTACCGTGTTAGCCGGGATGGTCTCCATCTCCTGACCTCATGAACCACCTGCCTCGGCCTCCCAAAGTGCTGGGATTACAGGCATGAGCTACTGCGCCTGGCCCCTGAAGACTGATTTTTTAAAATTTGTTTTCTCTAAGTTACCCCAAATAGTACAACATTGTCCTCTTATACACTGATTTTAGCCCATTAAAAAAACACCATATCTTCTGAGAAGCCTCCAATGGGAAACAAAAACACCACATCTATAACTACTATTTATAATGGACTCTTCTGAATTTTTCTTTTGAGAGAAGCTAAACAGATTTATTTTCTAGAGTCTTATCAGATTGGATCTATAATTTTCTGTAGCAAATTTTTTCATTTTGCGTCTGTTCCAGACAGTAGACTAAATTTAAAACCGTGGTTGGCAGCCTTTTATGCATAGTATCATAAATAATTTCAACTGTTTCTCAACTGAAAACATAATAAAAATTGTATATTTATAGAGAAAATGGGGTTTTATCTCTTTAGTTGCTTCAGTTAAAAGAACTGAAAGGGTAGGGCACGGTGACTCACACCTGTAATCCCAGCACTTTGAGAGGCTGAGGTGAGTGGATCACCTGAGGTCAGGAGTTCGAGACCAGCCTGGCCAACATGGTGAAACCCCATCTCTACTAAAATACAGAAATTAGCTGGGCGTGGTGGTGGGCACCTGTAATCCCAGCTACTCGGGAGACTGAGGCAGGAGAAGGCAGAGGTTGCAGTGAGCCGAGATCACACCACTGCACTCCAGTCTAGGTGACAGAGTGAGACTCTGTCTCAGAAAAAAAAAAAACAAAAAACAAAAAACTGAAAGGTATGTAAAGGGAATGAGGGAGAAAGGCCAGTCAGACCCTTCTAAACATGATCTGTGTGTTGAATAATTACACCATTTTTTCTTCTCTGCTTTGTTGTCATCCCAAAGTCCCTGTCACCCATGGGAGCTACTGCTTTTGTGCCCACAGGAGCAGCTACCCTGAAAATCCCTCCTACCCCCTCCCATGTCCTCTTACTCCCTCCCAAGGTCTTGCCCCACTGTGAGGAGGGCTTCTCCCTGGCTCCTTAATGAGCCACTGAGAACTTTGTCCCTGCCTCCATTCCCTCTATTTCCCTGTCTTCTTTCACTGGCAGTCCTTGGAGCCACACTTCAGAAGCGCAGCTGAAGGGAGAGCATTGGGCTGTGGTTGCCTGGTTTGCAGCAGGAAGAACTGTGTTCCTCTTCATCTCAGTTAAGACTTACAACTCAAGCCGGGCGTGGTGGCTCACGCCTGTAATCCCAGCACTTTGGGAGGCTGAGGCGGGTGAATCACGAGGTCAGGAGATCGAGACCAACCTGGCTAACACAGTGAAACCCCGTCTCCACTAAAAATACACAAAATTAGCCAGGTGCGGTGGCAGGCACCTGTAGTCCCAGCTACTCGGGAGGCTGAGGCAGGAGAATGGTGTGAACCGTGGAGGCAGAACTTGCAGTGAGCCATGATCGCGCCACTGCACTGCAGCCTGAGCGACAGAGCAAGACTCTGTCTCAAAAAAACAAAACAAAACAAAAAAAAACTTACAACTCAGGAGGTTCCTTATAGAAATACTTTGTAAACAATTGTTGGGTTCTATCCTGTTATACCTTTTGTTGGTTGATCTGGGAATCTAACCATCCTTTATCAAATGGATTAAATAACATTTATTTTCTGACAGTTTGGTCTCACTCTCTCTTGTTCTTAAAATGTCACTGGGGAAAATGTACACACAAATAACCTGTAACTCATTCTATATGCATAACCCATAATTAACGTATAACCTAACTAGGTGGACTCTTTAGGAAGCAGCATTTTGGATCAGTGTCAGCTTAATTTGTCTTTCAGCTCCAGTCACCATATAACAGGTGTTTTCTCCCCACCAGGCTGATTTGAACACCAGCTTTTCTGGGGTGGATGAACATGCGCCAATAAGCTCTGAGGACTTTGTGAACTTTCCTGGTATTCACCACTCTAATGAGGAGTATTTCAAGAAAATAGAAGAGTTGAAGGCTGCCCACCTAGAAACTATGGCAAGATTAGAGAAAATGTACCAGGATAAATTACATTTAAAGGAAGTTCAGCCAGTGGTCATCAGGGAAGCCTCTCTTAGTGACGGTTCCAGGTAAGCTTGTAACTCAAAGTTATTTGTGGAGTATAAAATAAAATGTATCCTTAAAAGGACAGAACATAGTTATTTCAGAATATTTTCTCTTAAATAGCCCTTTGTACTCTTAATGATATACAGAGGTAGGATTTTCTTCAAAATGTTTAATGGCTTATCAGCTTACTAGATGACTTTTGCTTGAGGGTCATTTGGTGGCCATTTGGTCTTTTCTCTCTGATCCACCCATAGAACTGAGGGCATGTATCAAAATACTTAGTCTGGGCCATTTTAAATGGTAAACATAAAAGTTTAACTTTAAAAGTTCTTTATAATATGTGGATTAACATGAGCTCATTAAAGATCTAGTACAAAGAGTTCAGGACTAGGAGACATGTTTCTGATTTATGCTTTCAAAATAGTCTGCAATTTCAAGACCCATTTCTGCTGTGAATTCACCTGCTCTGAGACTTACACATCCAGTCAGTCAGCGATGCTTGCATGTCTCCTGTGTGCCAGACTATGCCTGGGCACTGAGGAGTCAAAAACAAGATGCCCTCAAGGAGCTTAGAGACTAGCTGAGAACCAAAAATTGCATTACAGCATGATGTAACAGAGTGTTACAGAGGAAGAAGCAGTTGGTTATGCCAAGCTTTTGGAGGGATGCAGGCCAGAATTTTCCACTGAAGTGTCACATCTGAGTTCAGTCTTGGAGGAGGTATAAGTAGTGGTCTTCTAGCCAGCAGCAACCATGTATGCAAAGGCAAGATGGCATGAGAAATAATATCGTGTGTGAGGAACTTCACAGGACTGGATATGAATGCAGAATAGAGACTGGGGTAGCCAGTGGTGAGGAGTAAGACTGAAAAGATAGGCGCCAGTCTCAAAGGGCTTGTAATCTAGGCTTGACTTTGTAGCAGTGAGGAATTATCAAAAAGTTTCAAGCAGGAGAATGACATGATCAGATCTATGCTTCAGAACTGTGACTCTGGAAATTGTGGGGAGAATTTAATAGAGGTTAGTCACAAGGAGCCTCTGCCATCTCAGGTTCCTTCTCTGTAAAATGAAGAAGTCAAAGTAAATAAGGTATGGGCATCTCCCAGCTCTGTTCCAAATAAAAGTGATAATTCTTACAAGCCCTGTCCAGCTCCTCTCTTCTGATTATACCCTGATCTTAGAAATGTAACTCTTCGCTGGGCGCAGTGACTCACGCCTGTAATCTCAGCACTTTGGGAGGCGGAGGCAGGCAGATCATGAGGTCAGGAGATTGAGACCATCCTGGGTAACATGGTGAAACCCCATCTCTCCTAAAAATACAAAAAATTAGCTGGGCACAGTGGCACATGCCTGTAGTCCCAGCTACTCGGGAGGCTGAGACAGGAGAATCAACCCAGGTGGCGGAGGTTGCAGTGAGCTAAGATCAGGCCACTGCACCCCACCTGGGCAACAGAGTGAGATTCTGTCTCAGAAAAAAAAAAAAGAAAAGAAAATATGTAACTCTTAATTTTTATATTTGGTCACATACAACTGAAAGTATAACATAGTTATTCTTCTCATTTAGATCTGTGTCAGAAAAGAACTCCTATCACCCTGTCTCATTAATGACATCATTTTCAGAGCCTGATTTAGGCCAGTCTTCCTCCTTGTATGTGTCCTCCTCTGAAGAAGAGTTACCCAACCTAGAAAAAGAGTATGCTAGGGAAAACAGAATGATGGCCTATGCTAAGGAGCTTATCAACAACATGTGGAAAGACTTTTGTGTTGAAGATTATATTCGCTGTAAAGATACTGGCTTCCACACTGCTGAGAAAACAAGGAAGAAACGAAAAGAATGGGTGCCCACGATTACAGTCCCGGAGCCTTTTCAAATGATGATAAGAGAACAGAAGAAAAAAGAAGAGTCCATGAAATCTAAATCAGATATTGAAATGGTACATAAACTGCTCAAAAAACAAGAAGAGGATCCAGAGTGTAAGAAGAAATTCCGAGCCAATCCAGTTCCTGCATCTGTCTTTCTCCCCCTTTACCATGATTTAGTCAAGCAAAAAGAAGAACGGAGAAGGTCTCTGAAGGAGAAAAATAAAGAAGCTCTTTTGGCCTCACAAAAGCCATTTAAATTTATAGCAAGGGAGGAACAGAAGCGAGCAGCCCAGGAAAAGCAGCTGAGAGACTTTTTTAAGTCTAAAAAGAAAACAAATCGATTTAAAGCCAGACCCATTCCTCGATCTACTTATGGTTCAACTACCAATGACAAGTTAAAAGAAGAAGAGCTCTATCGAAACCTTAGGACGCAGCTGAGAGCCCAGGAGCGTTTACAGAACTCATCTCCTCTGCCTTGTAGATCAGCTTGGGGATGCAGGAACCCCAGGTGTCCTGAACAGGCTGTAAAGTTGAAGTGTAAACACAAGGTTAGGTGCCGGACTCCTGATTTTGAGGACCTTCCTGAGAGATATCAGAAACACCTCTCAGAACACAAGTCTCCAAAACTCTTAACGGTGTGTAAACCATTTGATCTTCATGCATCTCCACATGCATCTATTAAAAGAGAAAAAATTTTGGCAGACATCGAAGCAGATGAAGAAAAGTTAAAAGAAACACGTTGGCCTTATTTGTCTCCAAGGCGTAAGTCTCCAGTAAGACGTGCAGGTGTAAAGCCTGTGCCTTGTAACTACAACCCTCCAGTGCCCACGGTGTCTTCTAGAGGACGAGAACAAGCTGTAAGGTAAGTAACTAAGACACAGTACTGACTGACTCAGGGTTGCCAGATGAGTGTATGTAGCTCTGTGGAGTTTATGTTGGTGAATTTGAAAATACTTAGAAATTATTATTGTATCTATAAAATATTTTACTATATAATATATGATATTTTGTCAGAGAGCATTCTAAGAAAAAACGTATTTTTCATTTTATAAATTTTGGGGGATTAGAAAATATTAGTCTTAAGATTTCTAGTTTTACCTGGCCAGGTGCAGTGGCTCACACCTGTAATCCCAGTGCTTTGGGAAGCCGAGGTGGGTGGATCACAAGGTTAGGAGTTCAAGACCAGCCTGGCCAAGATAGTGAAACCCCATCTCTACTAAAAATACAAAAAATTAGCTGGGCATGTGGCGGGTGCCTGTAATCCCAGCTACTCAGGAGGCTGAGGCAGGAGAATTGCTTGAATCCAGGAGGCAGAGCTTGCAGTGAGCCAAGATCGCGCCGTGGCACTCTAGCCTCAGCGACAGAGCGAGACTCCGTCTCAAAAAATAAATAAATAAATAAATAAAGATTTCTAGTTTTACACGTCAGATCCTTTTCAAAGGGTTACCTTTTTTCAAATTTTGAATTATCGAAATTCAAATTATCCCATGTTAAATCTTTGCTAAACAACATTCACATTGGCTTAAAGTGGATTAAGCCTTAGTTTGTTACCCTCAGGAGATCACTTGAGGAAAAGAAAATGTTGGAAGAAGAGAGAAATCGGATCCTAACTAAACAGAAGCAAAGAATGAAAGAATTGCAGAAACTTCTGACAACCCGGGCTAAGGCTTATGACTCACATCAAAGTTTAGCTCAAATATCTAAATCCAGAGTAAAATGTCTCAGGTATCATAAAAAAATCTTGAACCTCCACACCACTGGTTTTCAAACTTTCTTTTTTTTTTTAATCAGTAGATAGTAAAATATGAGCAGACTGAAAATGGCATTAGTGTTTTAGCTTATGGATTTAAATTGTCATCAGTTACTTATGTTCAGCACACACACACTCATCTCATGGTGAGAACCAACATATATACTCACTTTCATGGTAAGAACCATGAAGCTATGTTGAGGAATACAAACATTTTCTATTGTGGCCTTAGTTAATAGTTATAATCTTATACCAGTATCTAATCTTGTTCTTTATATTATTTTTGATTGCAGTAAACTGATATATCAAAGAGCTTTGTTCTAAGATTTGGCTGAAATCTGATAGCACAAATTAACACATTAAACATCCATTATGTGATGTGTTCATTAGCACACATGTTAATGTTTAGTAGTATGTGTTGCATTTTGTTAATTTCAATATAAAAATAAAAATATACACGGAATCCTTAGAACCCCTTCACTAGAATTCTGCAGTACAAAGTTTGAAAACCAGTGTTCCAGATGTTGCACATAAAAATGTTGATGTTTAAGTAGGAAAATATCTCCCTCAAAGCCAGGTAAGTAATATGATTTATTACTTTTTAATCTGATTTCTAAATATACATATGTGCTTTTAATTACAATGAGTATTCTTTTATAATTTAGCATTAATCCATTGACAAAGGGAGCTTAATTTGATTAACTTGAGCATAATGTTTCTTAGAAATAGATTACTTACCCTCAGGAAGTAAACTATTAATAGCTTTTTTTTTTTTGAGACAGAGTCTTGCTCTGTCGCCCAGGCTGGATCGCCCAGGAGATCAAGCGATTCTCCTGCCTCAGCCTACAGAGTAGCTGGGATTACAGGCACTCACCACCACGCCCAGCTAATTTTTTTTTTTTTTAGTAGAGATGTGGTTTTACCATGTTGGCCAGGCTGGTCTCAAACTCCTGACCTCAGGTGATCCGCCAACCTCGGCCTCCCAAAATACTGGGATTACAGGCGTGAGCTACCACACCTGGACGATAGCTTTTTCATAACCCCAACTTGTGTATAATTAAGCCTAATTATTTGGAAGTATAATTGTTTTCCCCAATCCGTTAATTTTATTATCTTGGTAGCAATTAAATAGTGTAGTTTAATTTATTATAGGATCTTGCCCAAATAGTGAGAACACTTACGGTAAATTTATATATTTTGGTTCTTGTTTCTCTTTATGTTATGTTTCCATGCGCTTTATTTCTCCTTTGACTTGCTCTCATTGAATTAACTTTGCCACTAACCTGTAGGAGATCTTATTTAGGGGGAAAAAATAACAGCAAAGGCTGGATGCCTTGGCTTACATCTATAATCCCAGCACCTTGGGAATCCAAGGCAGGAAGATTGCTTGAACCCAGGAGTTTGAGACCAGCCTGGTAAACATAATAAGACCCCCATTTCTACAAAAAATTTAAAAACATTAGCCAGGTGTGGTGGCATGCACCTGTAGTCCCACCTACTCGAGAGGCTAAGGTGGGAGGATCATTTGAGCCCAGGAAGTTGAAGCTGCAGTCAGCCATGATTGTACCACTGCACTCCAGCCTGGGCAGCAGAGCAAGAACCTGTCTCAAAAATAATAGGCCGGACGCGATGGCTCATGCCTGTAATCCCAGCACTTGGAAAGGCCGAGACGGGCAAATCACCTGAGGTCAGGAGTTCGAGACCAGCCTGGCCAACATGGTGAAACCCTCGTCTCTACTAAAAATACAGAAAATTAACCAGGCATGGCGGTGCACGCCTGTAATCTCAGCTACTCAGAAGGCTGAGGCATGAGAATTGCATGAACCCAGGAGGTGGAGGTTGCAGTGAGCTGAGATGGTGCTACTGTGCCAGCCTGAACAACAGAATGAGACTCTGTCTCAAAACAAAAAACAAATAACAACAATAAAATAATAAATAAGAGCAAGGTCTTGTTTTCGGAAGAAATTCCTTACAGATAAGATAGCTGATTTGTTCCAAAATGTTCTTGGTTTTATACACTTATAAATGAGACAAGAGGGCTTTCATTCATCTTTTCAGGTCAGTTTGAAGTGCCTTAATATATGTATGCCTTGGGGATTTCAGAAATTGAAGTGTTCAGACTATTCCTAGAGCATAATATGTATGGTCTCAGAACCTAGGATTTTATTCTGCATTCCGTGAGAATTAACCAGTACAGAAGAGGAATCGGGGTAAACTGTGAACTGTGCTCATAATTTCTGATTTGTCAGCTAAGCTAAATGTTATTTCTTTTTTTTTTCATTGACTTTGTAGAGGTTGATAAGTTAAATGTTACATATGTAAGTTCTTATTTCTTAGATGATCTTTTAAAAAATTCCATTGCTTTTATTTAATTTTAGAAAGAGCGAAAAGGAAAGGATGAGAGAATACCAACGAGAACTAGAAGAAAGAGAAGAAAAATTAAAAAAGAGGCCACTGCTATTTGAAAGAGTTGCTCAGGTTGTGTTTATTGGAATTTAAGAGCTGTTGTCAGTTGTTGTTGTTGTTTTTTTTATAGCTTTAGCTCCTAAATTTATAGTCCATTTTTCTTATGTGTTATATAACTGTTGGGATACATTATTGTTGTTTATGTTGGCTTCATCATATCAGCCAATGAGTAATTTTGCTTAAATTTGAGCATTTAACCAAGTGTGGTGGTGTGCACCTGTAGTCCCAGCTACTTGGGAGGCTGAGGTGGGCAAATTGCTTGAGCCCAAGAGTTTTGGTCCAACCTGTGCAACGTAGCAAGACCTCATCTCAAAAAATAATCTGAACATTGAATCTTTTTGATGAAGCACATAAGTTTGATAAATAACATGCCAATCCAGTAGTTTGTAAAATAATTTTCCAAGCTGTTTTCTAATGGCTGGTCTTTTTTCAGTACAAACTTGGTTAGATATTAAGATGAGGCTTCATGATATCACTTGGAGGTCTTTGAAGAATTAAAAAAATGAAACAAAATGGCTAATTGAATCAGAGTTATTTCTGCCAGTTTTTTTTTTAAGTGAGTCTGTAATTCAGTCTTCTCTGCAATTACTAAAAAAACTTCCTTTCTATAAGAAAAACAAACTAGCCTTACAGACAGTAGACCCTGAGTTTACTCAGTTTATGCCCAGTTTTATAATCTTTCCCTTAAGGGAGATTTGTTCATTTTAGGTCATCTTCTCCTTTATCCCATAGAGGAGGCATCTGTATGGGTGACATGGCTTAACAATTGACAAAATCACTGGAGGTTGCAGGTTCTAAATTGTGAATTTGAAGCTGTTATAATTGGACAATAGACAGTTGGAGAATTTACCTGTAACAGATGAGCATGGTTACAGAACTGTACTTGTCAGTGACTCAGTGAGGACAGTGGACATGTATTGTGGGTGAATCTGCACGTTACAGTCTCTCAAAGTTACATAATCTTTTTGCTCACTGATCTAGATATAATTTTATGTAATGCCTTTCATTTTAAGGGATGGATTTTTTTAACATCTTTATTTCAACTTTAGGGGGAAAAATCATTTTAAGCTGTTATACATTATAATCATAAAGTGATTGGCTTTTGGCCCAAAGACATAATCTCCAGCTCTGAACTGCAAGTTTTTTGCTTTTGCTTTTTACACTACTTCTGGGTTTTTCTTAATTTTTTTCAACTTTTATTTTAAATTCAAGGGGTACATGTGCAGGTTTGTTACAAGGGTATGCCAGGCACTGTGGCTCATGCCTGTAATCCCAGCCAGCATTTTGGGAGGCCGAGGCAGGTGGATCACCTGAGGTCAGGGGTTCGAGACCAGCCTGGCCAACGGTGAAACCTCATCTCTACTAAAAAAACAAAAATTAGCCGGGCATGGTTTTGTGTGCCTGTAATCCCAACTACTTGGGAGGCTGAGGCAGGAGAATTGCTTGAACTTGGGAGGCAGAGGTTGCAGTGAGCTGAGATCGCATCATTGCACTCCAGCCTGAGCAACAAGAGCGAAATTCCATCTCAAAAAAAAAAAAAGTGGGGGGGGTATATTGTGTGAGCTGGGGTTTGGGGTATGATTGAACTCATCACCCATGTAATGAGCATAGTACCCAATACGTAGTTTTTCAACCCTTGCCCTCCTCCCTCCACTCTCCCTCTTATATTCTCCAGTGTCTGTTGTTCCCATCTTTATTTCCATGTGTACCCAGTGTTTAGTTCCACTTGTAAGTGAGAACATGTGGTGTTTGGTTTTCTGTTTCTGCTTTAGTTTGCTTAGGATAATGGCTTCCAGCTGCATCCATGTTGTTGCAGAGGACATGATCTCATTCTTTTTTATGGCTGTGTAGTATTCTGTGGTATATGTGTAACATATTTTCTGTATCCAATCCACTGCTGATGGGCTGGGTTGATACCATGTCTTTGCTGTTGTGAATAGCACCAGCACTTGTTATTGTCTGTCTGGTTTTTATAAAAAACTATTTTTAGAGACAGGGTCTCACTCTGTTGCCCAAGCCGGTGCAGCAGTACAATCTCACTGTAACCTTGAACTCCTGGACTCAGATGATCCCCAGTATCAGCATCCCCAGTAGCTGAGACAAAGGCCCACATCATCATGCCCAGCTAATTTTATTTTTTGTAGAGACTGGATCTCACTGTATTGCCCAGGCTGGTCTTGAACTCCTGGCCTCAAGTTATCTTCCCACCTCCACCTCCCAAGTTGATGGGATTATAGGCGTGAGCCGCTGCACCTAGCTTTTGCCTGTCTTTTTGTTACAGCCTTCCTAGTGGGTATTGTTCAGTAACATTCTTTCAACTGTTCTTTTATCTTTTTCATTACAGACTCTATCTACTAGCTTATTGATATGGTAAGTGAGGATTTAGCTGTTTTACCACATTCTCTCGGAAGCACACTTACCTTCCCTTTCTCTGTCTTTCCATCCTTCCATTTCCCAGTCAGCTCTATCACAGATCAGAATTCATTGTTATGACTTAGTAAACAATGTTAGCAGCTGAGCCCTATATTATTATCATCACATTCCTTTTTCTTTTTTTTTTTTTTTTGAGACAGTCTTGCTCTGTCATCCAGGCTGGAGTACAGTGGCACAATCTCGGCTCACTGCAGCCTCTGCCTCCTGAGTTCAAGCCATTCTCCTGCCTCAGGCTCCTGAGTAGCTGGGATTACAGGCATGCACCACCACGCCCAGCTAATTTTTTTTGTATTTTTTAGTAGAGATGAGGTTTCACCACGTTGGTCAGACTGGTCTCGAACTCCTGACCTGATGATCTGCCCACCTTGGCCTCCCAAAGTGCTGGGATTACAGGTGTGAGCCACCACGCCCGGCCCATCACATTTCCTTTAAAAAAATTTTTCCTTGTGTTAATAATTACTAATTTTCTTTGGTCCTCCCCCCACCTTCCCTCATTCCCTGCCAATGTATATATCATTATTATTCTTAAATTTTTCTGTTAGCTCTCAAAAATCCCCCTCAAACAGTTAAACACATTGTTAATTCATCAGTTCCTTTCCTCCCCTGGAGCCCACAAGTGTCCTGCTCCACTTTGGAATGGTTTCTCTCTAGGCCAGCAGTCCTCAATCTTTTTGGCACTAGAGACTGGTTTTATGGAAGACCATTTTTCCACAGACCAGGGTTGCATGGGGTGGGGTGGATGGATGAGGGAATGGGTCATTTCTGGATGGAACTGTTCCACCTCACATCATCAGACATTAGATTCTCATAAGGAGCATGCAACCTAGATCCCTGGCATGAGCAGTTCATGATAGAGGTCACGCTGCTATGAGAATCTAATGCTATAGGAGGCAGAGCTCAGGTGGTAATGCTCACCCTCCCACTGCTCACTTCCTGCTGTGTAGCCTGGTGCCTAACAGGCCACAGACCCGTGCCTAGTTGGTGGTAATGACCCCTGCTATAGGCCTCTGGCATAAGTGACATTTTAGGACCTTTTTCACTGTTACACTGGGGATTAGTTAGATATTAACCTTCTGGATTTATCTACATTTCTTGTATTTCTTTTAAAGTCACTATTAGTTTATTCTGGTTCTGGAAGTTTTCCTCAAATTTATCTTCCAAGTCTGCATTTTTTGCTCACCTAATGAAAAATGACATAATTTCCAGAATGCTTCTCGTTTATTAAATATTCCTTTGGTATTTTTCATGGGTGCAGTACCTTTTTTTTTTTTTTTTTTTTTGAGACAGAGTGTTACTCTCTCCCAGACTGGAGTGCAGTGGCATGATTGCGGTTCACTGCAACCTCAACCTCTTTCGCTCAGGCGATCTTCCCACCTAAGCCTCCCAAGTAGTTAGGACTATAGGCACAAGCCACCGTGCCAGGCTAATTTTTGTATTTTTTGTAAAGACAGGGGCCTTATTATGTTGTCCATGCTGGTCTTAAGCTCCTGGGCTCAAGAAATCCTCTTTTCTCAGCCTTCCAAAGTGCCAGATTCCAGGTGTGAGCCACCACACCCAGCCTATCTTTTATATCTCTGCGCATACTGGTGATGTTGTCTCAGTTTCCTTCAAGTTTCTTTTCCTCTTTTTTAGCCTCTTGTCTATCATATTAGAAGCTTTCCTCAGATTATCTTTGGTTGTCTGTTTGCATTTAAGAGGGAGATTGTACAAAGTTATATGGAAGCTGGTTTCTAATGTTTTTTGTGAGGTTGCTGAAAGACAAGCGCTCCACTAAGCACTTTATATGCATTATCGTTTTTTTTTTTTTTTTTTTTTTTTTTGAGACAGAGTCTCGCTCTGTCGCCCAGGCTGGAGTGCAGTGGCCGGATCTCAGCTCACTGCAAGCTCCGCCTCCCGGGTTTACGCCATTCTCCTGCCTCAGCCTCCCGAGTAGCTGGGACTACAGGCGCCCGCCACCTCGCCTGGCTAGTTTTTTTGTATTTTTTAGTAGAGACGGGGTTTCACCGTATTAGCCAGGATAGTCTTGATCTCCTGACCTCGTGATCCACCCGTCTCGGCCTCCCAAAGTGCTGGCTTGAGCCACCCTGCCCGGCCTATATGCATTATCTTAACTGACCTTTACACTGCTCCTGTGAGGTTCTTATTTCACAGATGAGGGACATCTCAAGGCTTAGATAATACAACCAGAAGAAGGGGAACCAGGATTCAAACCCAGATCTGGCTGTCTTCGTGTGATTGTTTTATCTGTCATCTTGTTTTCCTGCCCCCTTCTCAACAAATGCTTTTTGAATATCAGAAAATCCCTTGAGACTCTTAAAGTCAGATAGAAACAAGACGCACAATTGTAGTCATTCAAGACACACAACTGCAGCAATTACAGATGTGTATTGAGACAAAATTGTCAATATGATTGTTTGGGAGGTTGGGGGAATGGTCAGATTGATATATTCTTTTTTTCTATTAACCTCAATTCCAGGGAGCCAGGTACATAACCTGGGAATACTAATATTTGTGTTAGTGACATGTGAGGCTTGTTCCAAGAGGTCTAGAAAAAAAAAAAGGAAAGTAAATAAAATGCTAAATTAAAGGAATCTTTATGGGTGATACTATAAAACCAGAAAGAAAGTATGAGGTATTATTTGGGAAGACCAAAAACTGAACACATATACAGCAATGATTTATTATAGTGCTGTTTGTCTAAGAAATATCTTTTTTTTTTTTTTTTTTTTTTTGAGAAGGAGTCTCACTCTGTCACCCAGGCTGGAGTGCAGTGGTGCAATCTCAGCTCACGCAACCTCTGCCTCCCGGATTCAAGTGATTCTCCTGCCTCAGCCTCCTGAGTATCTGGGATTACAGGCGCGTACCACCATGCCTGGCTAATTTTTTTTTTTTTTTTTGAGATGGGGTCTCGCTCTCTCACCCAGGCTGGAGCGCAGTGGCGCAATCTCCACTCACTGCAAGCTCCGCCTCCCGGGTTCACGCCATTCTCCTGTCTCAGCCTCCCGCTAATTTTTTTTGTATTTTTAGTCAAGACGAAGTTTCAGCATGTTGGTCAGGCTGGTCTCGAACTCCTGACCTTGTGATCCGCCCACCTCAACTTCTCAAAGTTCTGGGATTACAGGCGTGAACCACCACATCCAGTCAGAAATATCTTTATATTAGAAAATTAGGCCAGTGACTCACACCCTGTAATCCCAACACTTTGGGAAACTAAGGGGACAGGATCATTTGAGGCCAAGAGTTTGAGACCAGTGTCTACTGTTCTCATTTTTTTTTTTTTTTTTTTTTTTTTTGAGACAGGGTCTCACTCTTGTCGCCCAGGCTGGAGTGCAGTGGCGTGATCTCAGCTCACTGCAACCTCTGCCTCTTGGGTTCAAGCAATTCTCCTGCCTCAGTCTCCCGAGTAGCTGGGATTACAGGTGCACACCACCACACCTGGCAAATTTTTTTTGTATTTTTAGTAGAGACGGGGTTTCACCATGTTGGCCGAGCTGGTCCCGAACACCTGACCTCAAGTGATCCACCTGCCTCGGCCTCCCAAAGTGCTGGGATTACAGGCATGAGCCACCGTGCCTGGCCTACTGTTCTCATCTTCATATCTGTGTGTACCCAATTCCTCCCCATTCAGCTGGTCATTGAGAGACCTGTCAAATTTTCTTCCTAAATAATTTTTGGATCTGCCCTTCATCATCCTTGATGGTGAAATGCCAGGTGGAACCTTTATTTCCTATTTGAATCATAATAGTTTGATTGATTTTTCTGCCTTGCTCTTTGCAGAACCATTCATTATATCTTCACCTTACCATTTCCACTCCCCTACTGACATGTTAACCCTGGGTAGATAGTTAATAAGCCTTTATAACAGGGGCAATCATCCATTCTCACCAATTCCATTTATTCTCATTTTCAATGAATGATATCAAGGGGTCTTCTCATTAACTCCTCAAATAGTATATACAGAGTTACTGTGGCAGTGAATCACCATTGCTTTTTTTTTTTAGTACATTTTTTTTCCTGCAGTGTATTTTGCTGGAACTATTGCTGTTAATTAACAGTTGGTTTTATTAAAAACAATTTTAATAGCTTGCAGCTATTTGCTTTGCCCATTTATAGGAGTTAATTGTGGTCTCGCTCCTGCTGAGTGATTCCCTAACACAATATGCCTGTGATTCTTTACAGAATAAACTATGTTGTCCTGTTTCTTGGAAATCACAGGATTAATTAACTGAGAAGATTTTAGATTGAATTTTAAACCAAAGTCAGATAAAGGCTTACTGGCACAAATTTTGACTAATGTCTTATATATTTAATTTGCTGAAGTCAAAATATACTATTGGTAATGCATTCAGAGCTGGGTTTGGGGTTTCTTTATTCTTCTCTGTAGTCTTTAGGGTATAGTTCTTATTTCTCATTTTGCCCTTCCTTTCAGTTCCCCAAGGCTTGTCTGTTGATATTCACAGACTCTGGATGGGTTTTTACTTACATTTCTAAAAAATATTATTGTTATTCACAGTGAGTGCATTTTAGCAGCAGTTTGAGTGCTTCTTTTTCAGTTTTCCAGAGTATCAGGAAATGCACTGGTGATAGTTTTATCCATTGTAATCAGTCCTTGCTATTTCGGGTTCTCCTGTGTAACACTAGACTCCATGGTCCCTCATTATACTAGATTTGGCAAATATCTGACAACTACATTGCTCAAGTCAGACTTTAGGTCACCTTCAAACCCTAGAACAACCATTACCACTTAGAGAAAGCAACATGATGTAATATTAAAGACCTAGGAAATGGTCAAGGGACTTGGTTCTACCACTCACTAGCCTTGTCACCTTAAACAATTTCACCTTTCAGGCAGGGGCTGGGGGAGATTTGGTTTCTTTATTGATTAAATACGGGGGTTAGACTGGATGCTCCTCCACACACTTCCCCGTATGAATGCCATTGGTACATTGGAATTGGGCTAGTCCTAGTCACCTTGCTTTAGTTGGAGGTCCAGAGGGCAGTTCTTGGCCCTCTCACAGTTCAGATCCACTCATAGGAGCTAAAATGGACTAAAGTCGAGGCACTAGTGTGAACCCAGGCACTTTGTGACTCCATAAAGTCTGCCATCTCTGGAACTGTGATGACTTCAGTTTGACCCAGGTATGAGAGAGTCATCACAATTCCAAAAGATCTTAAAGCCAGGAAGTGACATTCTACAGATTTGAACTAGTTCTAAATTCATATTGTTTTCGTTATATCCCTTGCTTCCTCCACAGAGTAAAGATTACAACACTGGTGCTTTTATCATCTTTAATGAATTGGGGATATGGCTTATAAAGAGTAAAAATTACAGTAGATACATAAAATAAAAGAATTTGGCTGGGCGCCATGGCTTATGCCTATAATCCCAGCACTTTGGGAGGCCAAGGCGGGTGGATCACTTGAGCCCAGGAGTTTGAGACTATCCTGGACAACATAGTCCCATCCTACAAAAAATACAACAAGCCCCATCCTACAAAAAATACAAAAATTAGCTGTGCATGGTGGCGTGCGCCTGTGGTCCCAGCTACTCCAGAGGCTGAGGTGGGAGGATCGCTTGAGTCCAGGAGGTTGAGGCTGCAGTGAGTTGTGTTCACACCACTGCACTCCAGCCTGGGTAACAGAGCAAGACCCTGTCTCAAAATGAAAAGAAAAGAATCCTCTGACAACAATTATTGCATGAAATCTTTTTTTCAGATATCTTTATAAACAGTCATAAAAGTATATAAAACCTAGGTACAATATAAAAAAAATTATAGATCAATCTAATGTGGCCGCCACCCATGTTAACAGACCATTGCCTGCACCCCAAAAACCCTACGTGCCCCTTGCAAATCACAGCCCTTCTACCTCTCCCCAAGAGGTAACCACCATTCTGACTCTCAGGATAAGTACTTCCTTGTTTTTCATTGCAATTTTACAGTGTGTGTACCTATCCTCAAACAATATAGTTGTTTTGCCCATTTCTGAACTTCATATAGATCATACAATATGTACTTGTTAGTGCTTTGCTTCGTTTGCTCAGTATTATATTTGTGAGATCCATCCATGTTGTGGCATGTAACTGTAGTTCATTCATTTTCATTGCTTATTTTACTCCATTATAGGAATAGACCACAATTTATTTATCCATTCTTCTGCTAATAGATATTTGGGTGATTTCCAATTTGGGGGTTATTGAAGGACAGGACTATCCTGAACATTCTTTTATATGTCCTCCATTGGGACACATATGTGGGAGCTTCTCTGGGCATATTCCTAGGAGTGTAATTGTTGGTCATAGGGTATGCAGATTTTCAACCAACTGTGACTGCTGAACTTAATTATCACTGGCACTTTTAATCCATACATTTTTAATGAAAATTTAAAGTCTTCTGTTCTCGTCTAAAAGGGTTTGTCTTTCCTATAGAAAAATGCAAGAATGGCAGCAGAAAAGCATTATTCTAATACCCTAAAAGCACTAGGAATATCTGATGAGTTTGTTTCAAAGAAAGGCCAAAGTGGAAAAGTACTTGAGTACTTCAACAATCAAGAGACAAAAAGTGTCACTGAAGACAAAGAAAGGTAACATGTGTAAGATGTCTGAATGGCTTACCTTTGAAAAAGTATTACCTGCAGAAAAGCACAATTGTATACTATATATATTTTTTGTTCTATATTGTTTTAAAAAGATCTTTTACCCAATAGTAAAAGACGTGTGAACTGTTGTAAAACATACTGATATTTTAACATGTTTAACACATTAACGTTCACATGAAGTATTTTATTTTTAAAGCAGAATAACTTAGATTTCTTACTGACATAAGTAACAAAAATAATAGCATGCTTTCAAATGAAGTTTAAAGAATCAATCACTCAAATTTTGAAATAGGGCAGGCGCGGTGGCTCATGCCTATAATCCCAGCACTTTGGGAGGCCGAGGCAGGTGGATCACAAGGTCAGGAGATCGAGACCATCCTGGCTAACATGGTGAAACCCCCGTCTCTACTAAAAATACAAAAAATTAGCTGGGTGTGGTGGCGGGTGCCTGTGGTCCTAGCTACTTGGGAGGCTGAGGCAGGAGAATGGCATGAACCCGGGAGGCGGAGCTTGCAGTGAGCCGAGATCGCACCACTGCACTCCAGCCTGGGTGACAGAGCGAGACTCCATCTCAAAAAAATAAAAAAATAAAAATTTTTGAAATAAATTAATTTTCAGGAATATTAAATTTCTCAATGGGCACTTTTATAGCATTTTCTTTCTTTTTTTTGAGCTGTCTTGATAACAAATTGGAATTCATACACTTGAGGAAGACTGGCTACATGGTGGCATACTTGCAGAGGGTTTGTTTACTTTTAAACTAACTCATTTTTCCTTTGAAAGATTGATAAATTTCTTCCCCTAGCTTTAATGAAGAAGAAAAAATAGAAGAAAGAGAGAATGGGGAAGAAAATTATTTTATTGATACCAACAGCCAGGATTCTTACAAGGAAAAAGATGAAGCCAATGAAGAAAGTGAAGAAGAGAAAGCTGTTGAAGAATCACACTGAATCATCAAGGTCTCCTCTCTATGCCCTTGCTGTTGTTTGCAGCGTCAGGGTGTCAGCAGCTGCATTTGTGTTTAGAACATCTGTGGGGATGCCTCTGATATGTGCAGGGCTGTTGATCAAAGTCATCTGTAGCCTGAAAAGCCTGAATCCAGCTGATTGGTCATTTGATCAGTTAGAGTAAGGCTTTGCCTATTCAGTTTTAAAAATTACTGTATATGATCTGTTTGCAACTATGATTTTGTATTTTTAAAAAGTGTTTCAGAACCACAGCTGTCACAAACTGATTAGTTTTAAAAAAATACATTATTTAATTAATTTTACTGGAAAAAATGGCAGAGAGAAGTATTGGTCTTTGGTGATTTGCTTTTTAAAAATTTTGGAAAGTGTGAATCAGTAAGTATTTTTAATTGTACTATTTGCCCATTCTTTTTCTCTGCAATACATTTCACAGAATAAATCCTCGAACTTGTTTTGCTGCTCTGAGCCATTTTTAAAAGTAGAGAAAAAAAATAGATACTTGCAAATTTACATTTATTTTTGCACTGAAAGTTTACTGTTAAATTGTCTACACCATCATCCCTTTTTCTTTTTATCCTTAGTTCTAGTCCAAATTATTTTTGATATTATTGGGAAAGTTTTTATACTAGCTTTTTTAACCCTATGTATTATTACAGATGGAAGGAATTATGGCATGTGCTAAATTAGGGGCAAGTATCCCTGTTTTATATATGATGAAATTGTGCATAATAACTTGGCTAAGGCAAGTCTTCAAAGTAATTCAGATTTAATTCTTTACTGCTAAACCCAGTTGTGTTCAACTTTTTACATATTATTGCCAACACGCTTTGTCTCTCTGTGTACAGTGTTAATCTGATTTTATAAATCCATAATTTTTTTCTTTAAGCAAATTTTTGTTTTAAAATTTGAAGTCAGTCATAAAGATAATACAGCATAAGACATTTTCTTCTCTAAAAACAATCAGCATCATTTTAAAAGGATGAACTAATACAGGTGTATGTAATAGCAGTGTTTCCCAACTGGCAATTTATGCTTTAAATTAAAAAATAAGGTCGTTTTTCTCCATTAGGGGCAAATGTTTACTCGTAATTTTCTCCCTACAGTTTGTGTTAAATTGCTTTTCACTATTATTATATTGTAAACTCCTTGGGAGTTGGCACCACTTAAAAATTCATCTTTGTATTCCCTTAATATTTGGTACAGGATTGTACATATGGTAGGTACTAAATAAAGGTTTGAATGAATGTGTAGATGAATATGGTTTTTATACACTTACAGCTACTTCAGAATGAGTACACATGGGATTAAAAACATTTCCCTCCTAGCTCATTGGGAACCTGTGAAACACAATCTGCAAATTGTAATAGTGCTTAAAACATTACTTGCTTTCAAGGATTCACACCTGTCCCTTCTCAATTTCATGGGGAGAGTATGGGCTTTGGTCATGAAACACTTGGCTTCAGGACCAATCTCGTTTTCTTACCTTTAAAAAAATGGGAATAGTACCTATCTTGAGTGGCCATGGGAAGGACTGGATGAAATCATGTATGGAAAGATCTTTGCAAACTGTGATATACAAATGATGGTGTCAGAAGACAGAATATTTCTGAGGAAACTATTAACTTAAAATACTTGTACTTAAATGAGATACACTGTGATTTAAATATTATTTTGTTAGAAATAACTTTTGAAGCACTTTGTTAGACATGATCTGGTAAACACAGAACCAAAGTTAAAAAGAGAGAGAGAGAGACACTGACAGCTTCAAATCATTCTATGCATATCACTGTTTTCTTAAGAAAGCCGTCAAATTGACGGCTGAAAGATTACTTTAGCAGGTCACATTACACAGTGATGGTCAGAAGTCAATTGGTTAAATCAAACATGTTTTCAGGTGTTAGGTAACTGAAAATTGTTTACATTTGTGTCATCTGAATTGGCTCCAGAATTCCTTTTGCTTATGGGATTTTACCTTATACAAGATTAACCTAACATCAAGAAAAAGGTTATGCTCTTTTTTTCTTTCGTAATATTACTGGATACCCTATGACTTCATTTTTATTTCTGCAGAAGAAATGGCCTGGGGACTTGTTGGAGAATTAAGTTATTTTAGACATACACAAACACATGTATATATGTATCTATATATATGATGGAAGGCTGGATGCGGTGGCTCATGCCTGTAATCCCAGCACTTTCGAAGGCAGAGGAAGGCGGCTCACTTGAGGTCAGGAGTTCAAGATCAGCCTGGGCAACATGGAGAAACCCTGTCTCTACAAAAAATACAAAAGTTAGCCAGGCAGGGTGTCATGCACCGAGTAGTCCCAGATACTCGGGAAGCTAAGGTGGGAGGATTGGTTGAGCCCAGGTGGTTGAGGCTGCAGTGAGCCCTGATCATGCCACTCCAACCTAGGTAACAAAGTGAGACCCTGACTCAAAAATAAAATATATATATGATGGAAAATTTCACTTTTTTTTTTTTTTTTGAGACGGAGTCTGTCACTCTGTTGCCCAGTCTGGAGTGCAGTGGCGTGATCTCAGCTCACTGCAACCTCTGCTGCCCAGGTTCAAGCGATTCTCCTGCTCCACCTCCCAAGTAGCTGGGATTACAGGTGCCTGCCACCATGCCTGACTAATTTTTGTAGTTTTAGTAGAGACGGGGTTTCACCATCTTGGCCAGGCTGGTCTTGAACTCCTGACCTCATGATCCACCTGCCTCGGCCTCCCAAAGTGCTGGGATTACAGGCATGAGCCACCATAACCGGCCACCAATTATTCTTTTACTCTGTTGAGTTAATCTACACAATAAAACAAATGGGCATGCCTTTAAGGGTATCTGGTATTTTTCTCTTACACAGTATTTCTCAAGTTAATTCTAGTCACTTGAGAATAGCAAAGATTTCAACATTTGGACCTACGCAATAAAAAGTCATTAACTTCAGGCTGGGTGTGGCAGCTCATCCCTGTAATCCCAGCACTTTGGGAGGTTGAGGCAGGCGGATCACCTGAGATCAGGAGTTTAAGACCAGCCTGGCCAACATGGTGAAACCCCGTGTCTACTAAAAATACAAAAAGTTAGCCAGGTGTGGTGGCATGTGCCTATAATCCCAGCCACTTGGGAGGCTGAGGCAGGAGAATCGCTTGAACCTGGGAGGTGGAGGTTGCAGTGAGCCGAGATTGTGCCACTGTACTACAGCCTGGGCAATAAGAGTGAAAACTCTGTCTCAAAAAAAAATAATAATAACTTTATAAAAATTACCGACCGGGCAGGGTGGCTCACGCCTGTAATCCCAGCACTTTGAGAGGCTGAGGGGGGCGAATCACGAGGTCAGGAGACCAAGACCATCATGTCTAACACGGTGAAACCCCGTCTCTACTAAAAATACAAAAAATTAGCCAGGCGTGGTGGCGGGTGCCTGTAGTCCCAGCTACTCGGGAGGCTGAGACAGGAGAATGGCGTGAACCTGGGAGGTGGAGCTTGCGGTGAGCCGAGAGCGTGCCACTGTACTCTAGCCTGGGCGACAGAGCGAGACTAAGTCTCAAAAAAAAAAAATTACCTTATTGCTTCAAAGAAAAATGTATGCCCTTCTCAACCAACTATCACATGTGTATATGTGTGTTTTAGTGGTTGTTTAGAAGGGAGCAAGTTATTGTGAAATGAAGTTTTTGTCAATTTGACAAGATTTAGACTATAATATTATAGTGTCAAAGTTATTACTTTGTCCTAAATGCTTTAGGCAGTCTCATTTCTCATCACTTATATGTAGTCCTGATGTGGCCTGTGGTTGGCTAACTTACCTGTATTGTTAGAAAAGTTATAGGAATAACTTTTTTAATTTTTAATTTTAATTTTAATTTAGCTTAGAGACAGTGTCTCGCTATGTTGCCCAGGCTGGTCTCAAACTCCTGGGCTCAAGTGATCCTCCTGCCTTGGCTTCTCAAAGTGTTAGGATTATAGGCATGAGCCACCGTGCCTGGCCAGGAATAACTTTTATGTTATAGCAACTTTGTTTTTAAGGGAGGAAATAATAATCAGGGTCACAGTATATAGTGTGTTTTAAAATTTTTACTTAAAAATTACAATATTCTGCCAGGCACAGTGGCTCACACCTGTAATCCCAGCACTTTGGGAGGTTGAGGCAGGCGGATTACTTGAGGTCAGGAGTTTGAGACCAGCCTGACCAACATGGTGAAACCCTGTCTTTACAAAAAATACAAAAATTAGCCAGGTATGGTCGTGGGCACCTGTAATCCCAGCTACCCAGGAGGCTGAGGCAGGAGAATCGCTTGAACCTGAAAGGCAGAAGTTGCAGTGAGCTGAGATCATGCCACTGCACTCCAGCCTGGGCAACAGAGCAAGACTCTGTCTTAAAAAAAAAAAAAAAAAATCCAATATTCTGGCCAGATGCAGTGGCCTACACCTGTAATCTCAGCACTTTGGAAGGCTGAGGTGGGAAAATCACTTGAGTCCAGGAGTTCAAGACCAGCCTGGGCGACAGAGTGAGATCCTGTCTCAGAAAAAAAGAAAAAAAGATATTCAGATTCTATTTTACAACTAATATAGATGGAGTAAATGAAAAATAAAACTATGGCTTGTAAAATTTTCTAGTTAAGAAAGCAGATATACTAACATTTAGATGTCTACTTTAATTATTTTTTCATTTGTGTAACAACTAAGACTGTGGTGTTTGGCAAATTATAAATCTCAATAAGAGAAGGAGATAAAAAATTGAGAAGGAAAAAAATTGGTATGTAACTATTAAAAGTCAAGGCATAGCCGGGTGCGGTGGCTCACGCCTGTAATCCTAGCACTTTGGGAGACCAAGGCAGGCAGATCACAAGGTCAGGAGTTCAAGACTAGCCTGGCCAATATGGTAAAACCCCATCTCTACTAAAGGTTTAAAAATTAGCCAGGCATGGTGGTGGGCGCCTGTAGTCCCAGCTACTCTGGAGGCTGAGGCAGGAGAATCGCTTGAACCCGGGAGGCCAGGGTTGCAGTGAGCTGAGATTGTGCCACTGCACTCCAGCCTAGGTGACAGAGCAAGACTCTGTCTAAAAAAAAAAAAAAAGAAAGAAAAAAAGTCACAGCATAAAATGCATGCTTATATCTAACTCTGAAAAGATATACCAGAAAATAAAAATGTTAATAGAGTTAGCCTCTAAGAGCCTGGGAATAGGTGATGGAAGAGAGACTTCATTTTTTTGTTTCTACCTTTTCAACACTTGCATATGTTAAAGAAAAATATAAACGAGGCTTTAGCTTTGTAGGAAAGTATTTTCTAGTCATATCTTCTAGATGTGCCCATCACCTAATGTCAAGAATTATCAACTCACAATTAAGTTTATTTTTTCTATAGTCCCACTCTCTGGCCCCTAGTTGTTTCGAAGTAAATCACAGACATATTTCATGTATAAATATTTCAGTATAGATCTTTAAATGATAAAAACTTTCCCTTGTTGCACAGCTCCAATACCATCATCACACATACAAAAAAGAATAATACAAAAAAGAATAACCCCTTAATACCAGTTATCTAGCAGTGTTACATTTATCCTACTGTCTTTAAGGTGATGTTTTTCAGTGTCTTCCTTAATGCCACCAACAAATAACTTCTTAACAGCCGAGTGGCATCTGGTCTATGAGAACATTCTCTTGAGACAGCCCTCTTTGGTTCCACAGCTCTCCCATCCACCTTGTGTGGCCTTGTATTCATGACTGCATCCACCTGCTCCACAGTGTCATAGGTGACAAACCCAAAGCCCCTGGAGCCCTTGGTGTTGGGATCTCTCATGACCACAACCTGTGAGCATCCCCCATTGCTCAGAATGGCTCCTCAGCCTCTCATCAGTCGTTTCAAAGCTCAGCCCTCCAGTAAAGAGCTGCCACAGCTGCTCGGCATACTGACTTAGACATGACGGCAGTGGGAAGAGAGATTTTAACCATGCTTCCTGGTGGCAGCCATGGGCAGAAAGTGGGTTTCTATTAAATGCAGCAGAACACAGTTCCTAATTCAAGAGATATACCCAACCCATCATTAAATATACTGTATGAAGTAACATTTCTGAATTTCCACCAGCTACATGTGTCTGTGATGTACAGTGAGGTTCATCATTTACTTCTCTTAGAAGAATGCTCACTTCTTCCAAGACAAAAAATATCCTCTATGAGGAAAAAATGCAAAACAAGACATTAACATTGTATAATAGAAAAAAATCATAAAGGAGCCTTTCTCAAACAAATAACGATATTCGTTCATCTTGAATGCTTAATAAAAAGATAGTATACTTCATTATGAAAATAAGTTACCCTGTTGCATTATAATAAAGCTCAGATAGATGGAAAAAAAAAACCACAGCATCCTTTTGCTAACCCTAAAATTTATGTTCCTGAAAACCATGCCAAGAGAGTGTGTGGTTGAGGAACTGCAATACTTCATGGGAAACAAAAAGAGGAATCAAAATAGGACAGGAGGAAGCCTGACAAAGTCAGTGCATTTAAAAAAATGTTCACTAATATAGAACAGTCCACTGAAGATAATGTCAATGACATTAATGTACAATTAGTTGTTTTTTGTTATTCCTTGCTCATCACCACATTTTCAGGACTTCTCTTTCTATCAGATTTGAACAAGATTTTTGTTTTTTGTTTTTGTTTTTTGTTTTGAGATAGAGTCTCACTCTGTCACCTAGGCTGGAGTGCAGCAGCGGGATTGTGGCTCACTGTAACCTCCACCTCCTGGGTTCAGTGATCCTCCTTCCTCAGCCTCCTGAGTAGCTGGGACTACAGGCATGTGCCACCACCATGCCCGGCTAATTTTTGTACTTTTTGTAGAGACAGGGTTTTGCCATGTTGGTTGGCTGGTCTTGAACTCCAGGAATCCAGTGATCCACCCACCTCAGCTTCCCAGATTGCTGGGTGCATTTAGTTTTGATAGCTCTTTAGTCTCTTTTTGTCTAAATAGCTCTCTGTCTTTTTTGTCCTTCATTTCACTGTTACTTTGTAAGAGTCCAGGCCAGTCATCTGTAGCCTGGCATATAATTTAGATTTGTCTAATTGTTTGCTTTGATTGGATTCTGGTTAAACGTTGTGGGCAGGAATACTACCTAGCTAATTTGTGTACTTTGTATGACATTAAGCGGGGAGGCACAGAATGTCACTTTGTGCATTAATAATAATAATAATGTCAGCATTATTATTGATACTAAATTTGATCACTTGGTTAAAGGGTTATCCATCCATCAGTTCTCTCCATTGTAAAGGCACCTGTATCCCTTGATGGCTTAAGTAACCTGGTAGTGTCGGGGGGATACTTGACACGGTGTGAACATCCTGTTCCCCAACACATTTTGCCTAATGGTTTTAGTATTCCTTGATGGTCTTCACCTGAATAAGTTGTTATGCTGGGGGTTGCAAAATGGTTGTTTTCTAATTCTATTATGCGTTCTATATTAGCTGATAGTCTCTGTAAAGAAGAGCTTCCCAGTCTCTATTATGTGAGGTATCACCATGATGCACAAATTCTTCATTTATTCAATGTGTTCTAATGTGTTACCATCATTAAAATTTTATAATTATGCTCAAATTGTCCTAAATTTGGCCAGTGGGAGCTCCTACAAGCTGGTTTGTGCGTTTTATTTATATCTTTCCATCAGTCTTTGTGCACTTTCTTACTTTCTGGAACAAGAAGAAATCCAAGGATCATCTTGTACTTTCTCTGCCCCAGCCCTGGCACCAGCCATTTATTTGACAGACCCTGAAGCCTTTTAATGGAAAATGGTGTTCAGAAATTAGGATCCAGCCAGGGATGGTGGCTCATGCCTGTAATCCCAGCACTTTGGGAGGCCAAGGCAGGTGGATCACATGAGGCCAGGAGTTTGAGACCAGCCTGGCCAACATTGTGAGACCCCATCTCTACTGAAAACACAAAAATTAGCCAGGCATGGTGATGGGCGCCTGTAATCCCAGCTACTCGGGAGGCTGAGGCAGGAAAATCGCTTGAACCCGGGAGGTGGAGGCAGTGAGCCGAGATTGCACCACTGCACTCCAGCCTGGGTGATAGAGACTCCAACTCAAAAAAAATAAAATAAAAATAAAAATTAGGATCTGAATGTTAGGGATACTCATTGTTACTAGATGTCATTGTTTCTAGGTCTGGGAAACATACATGCTTCCTGTTTTGGTTTGGTTTTGGTTTTGTTGCTTGTTCCAGACAGGGTCTTGCTTTGTCACCCAGGCTGGAATACAGTGGTAGAATCACTGCAGTCTCAACCTCTGGGTTCAAGTGATCCTCCCACCTCAGCCTGCTGAGTAGCTGGGACCACTCTTACAAGCCACCGCACCTGGCTAATTTTTAATCATTTTTGTAGAGATAGAGTCTCACATGTTGCCCAGGCTGGTCTTGGACTCCTGAACTCAAGCCATCCTCCTGCCTCGGCCTCCCAAAGTGTTGGGATTACAGGCATGAGCCACTGCACCTGGCCTATGTTTCTTTGTTTTTGAAAATGTTGGTTTAACACGTGGTGATGAAGCAACTTCAAGGATTTGTCCTAAGCTGAGTGTATCTCAATGCTGGGCTTGAATGTCTGTCACACGAAAAAGAGAGACCCCACCAGGCTCCATGCTCAGGATCCAGTATTCACATATGGTGAGTGTGTTATTAATTATATTGAATTTAAATTCTTATTTCAATAATCTTCTTGATAATTTTGAATTTGTTGGCTTAGTCCAAAGTAAGAATTAGTTAGATCACCATTATTTTTCCTCCTAATGTAACTGATTAAGAGCTTGTACCAGGTACAGAGAAGCATTCTTGCATTTTCTTGTTTCCTTGTGCTGTGTTAATAGTATTATCTTCAGTCTGAGGTTTCTCTGCAGGATTTTCTTTTAAAGCTGCTTGTCTGTTTTGTGAGGATTGGTTTTGGAAAGCTGCTAATATGATCTGTGAAGTGACTCACAGGGCACACACAACGTGAGGGGCATGGCCAAGTTCCATGCAAATGAAAGCAAAGGGCCCTGTCCCCACATGGCACTTGGCCGTCTGCAGACCGGATCATGTGAGCAGCCAGTGACAATCCACATATTAAATCTTGGTAAAGTTTTATTTCCTTTTTAGACAAAGTTAGTATAAATGTTCTACCTATTTCAGTTTTGAATTGCAGTTTCTTTCTGCAGCAAATGGGTCATGTTGCTCCCCTCTCACCCTGGGTGTGTGACCCCACTTGGAAAATGCCTGCTTGGGGCCCCTGCGGCTGACTCCCGGCTGCTTTCCCTGTTTCCTCTCTGGCCGATGCAGCCAGTGTGGCTAGAATGAAGAGTGACTATAGGACTGTGATTGCTGAGGCAAGTAGGGCAGAGAATGAAGGGCCATTTGCTCCAAGTTAAAGTATACACAGGCTGGCGCTGTGGCTCACACCTGTAATCCTAGCACTTCAGGAGGCCGAGGTGGGAGGATCATGTCCAGGAGTTCAAGACCAGCCTGGGCAACATAGTGAGACAGTCCCCCAATCTCTACAAAAAATACAAAAATTAGCCACACCTAGTGGTGTGTGTCTGTGTTCCCAGCTACTCAAGAGACTGAGGCAGAGGATTGCTTGAGCCCAGGAGGTCGAGGCTGCAGTGAGCAGAGATTGCACTACCACATTCCAGCCTGGGTGACAGAGTGAGACCCTGCCTCAATTTAAAAAAAAAAAAAAAAAAAAAAAAAAAAAACCGTCAGTTTACAGGAAGCCAGGATAGAGAGAGAATAAACCCGAACTCCCCAACCCACCATTGCCCCAGTGTTGAGATGATACTTGTAGATTTGGGCAAGGGATGAAGGGATGCCTCTGCTGTCAGTCAAGGTCAGAGTGCTAATGTGACCCAGGCAGTGGGAGGGTGAATGTAAGGGAATAAATAAAGTGAAAACAGTGTGTTCACAGGAGTAAGACTTCTATGCGTAGCTCAAATGTGGGGTTTCAGAAGAAATGCATCCTCAGGGTGGAGGTGTGTTCAGTTTTATGCTATGGGAGAAAGCCAACGTCAGTGGAGGTCTCACTGCCACCCAAAGATCCACGCTTACCTCCTCTCAAGGGGTAGAGGTTGTGGGGGAAGCAAGCAAGACTTGAGCTTAGGAGGGCTCTCTGCAGAGCCAGCAGTAACTGGTTTAGGGCTCAAGAAAAGATGTTGATTTTCCACAGAAGCCTAAGGATGAAAAATTTGCAAGACACAGAAAAAAGGGGATAGGCTTTCAATTATTTTTGTTGGGAGGACTGGTTTGCTTTGGGTAAAAGGAGGTACAGTGGAGGAGGGACAAAACATAGGGAGAGAGGCCGGGTGTGGTGACTTACACCTGTAATCCCAGTATTTTGGGAGGCTGAGGTGGGCGGATCACTTGAGGTCAGGAATTCAAGACCAGCCTGGCCAACCTGGTGAAATCCGGTCTCTACTAAAAACACAAAAACCATCTGGGCATGGTAGGGCATGCCTGTAATCCAGTTACTTGGGAAGCTGAGGCAGGAGAATTGCTTTAACCCGGGAGGCGAAGGTTGCAGTGAGCTGAGACCGTGCCACTGCACTCCAGCCTGGGTGACAGAACGAGACTTCATCTCAAAAAAAAAAAAAAGAGACACATCTTTCAGGGTGGACACGGAGGATTTTGCCAGTAAACAGCAAACATTTTGCTCAGGTTGGAGAGGCTTCTGGCCCTTTGTACACGCTTTCCTGGGGCGATACAATTGGCCATCAGGACATTAGTCATAAGTTGTCCCCTCCCTTGAGGCTGATTCAACAAACAGGTTCTTTCCTGCTCTCCAAGCATGCCATCATACAGCATGCTGGCATGGCATTTGGACAAAGATTTTCTACCTAACTTTGTACTTATATGGAATCTCTCTGAGAAAGGTCCTCCCAGATAATGGTGTGACTTACTAGAGGACAGTAATTTATAGCTGTAATTTGTTAATCCCATGAGTATCCCTAGAGGAGGAAAAATCTTGATTGTATGGAAGCTGTGGGGACTTAAGGTCTTTATAAAAGAATTGACCCAGGGCTGCCCCTGGTCATCTGATGGGAACAACTCCTTCTTTGTGGACCCCTAGGCATCAAGGAATAGCTGCACACCCACAGATAGTGACTGATTTGGGCAAACGGAGCTGATCACTCACTCTTCAGACCGATAGAGACTGTCAACCGAAAAATCATGAGAAATTCCAGCATCTCTAACCTCACTCTGAGAGTGGCAGCCCTGGAAAGGAGAAATTTATTTCTTAAGAAGGGGATTCAGCCTCCGGCTGAAAAACTGAAAGCAAACTCTTTGAAAGAGAAGAGGTTGGCAAGGGATTTATACTGAAGTTGGCCAAGTATATGCATTCAACAGGTTGTAGGAGGTGCTATGAATATTCATGAAGGGGGTCCTGATCACGCATTTTGAACAAACATGCATTTATTTCCTCCTGTCTTGCCCTGCTGCCCAGGCTGGAGTGCAGTGGTGCAATCATGGCTCACTGCAGCCTTGACCTCCTAGACTCAAGCAATCCTCTCACCTCAACCTCCCAAGTAGCTGGGATTACAGGTGCACATCAACAAGCCTGGCTAATTTTTGTATTTTTTGTAGACACGGAGTTTCGTCACATTGACCTGGCTTGTCTCAAACTCCTCTCAAGCAGAGGAAAGGAAGAGAAGCAGAGATACAGATTATGATTGTGCTAACAGTTGTCTGAGCATAACTGTATAAACAGTCTTACAACTACTGCATTTCAACTCATGTTACAGCAAGCATTTCAATGATATGACAATATCTTTGATCAAGGCATTCTGTAGTTCAGGAGTGGGCAGAAAGCAGTTAAAAGATCTAACAAAACTAATAAGAAGCAAAAAAGTTCAAAGAGCAAACTGTCAGGAACCTAGGAACTCAGAGAAAATGGGGATAAGTTCTGGACGAACAGAATTTACGTACAGAATTCCAATCCATTTCTGAGGCAATAATTTTCTCACTGGTAGGTGACACTCCAGCCACCCACAAACCTCATGCCCCTTGTCTCAGTGGTGCTCCCCTTTGCCCCCTGACTGAATCTGAGGGGCTTCTGCATTTTCCCTCCCATTGCTGCCTCCAGGATGCATCTTTCTGGCATCTCTAACCTCACTCTGAGAGTGGCAGCCCTGACTGCCTGGCAGTTTACACACACTGCTAAGTCAGAACTCCTCAGGGTTGGGTCATAATTGTTGTAATGTTGTATCCCTGAAGGCCAGATTTTATCTTTCCGCTTTCTATCCCCAGGACTGGCCCGGAGTCCAGTATGTATGATGGGCTTAATCCATGTTTTTGAGTGAATGACTAATACATAAATCCATAATAATCAAGCACACTATGTTTCAGCAAACACCTCAACAATATAGCTATCAGAGTGACTTTTTTCTTTCTTTTTTCTTTTTTTTGAGACAGGGTCTTGCTCTGTCACCCAGACTGGAATGCAGTGGCACAACTGCAACTGACTGCAGCCTCACCTTCCTGGGCTCAAGTTATCCTTCCACCTCCGCCTCCCAAATAGCTGGGACCACAGGTGCGTGCCACCACATCTGGCTTACTGTTTTTTTTTTTTTTTTTTTTTTTTTTTTGAGGTGGAGTCTTGCTGTGTCGCCCAGGCTGGAGTGCAATGGCATGATCTCAGCTCACTGCAACCTCCACCTCCCAAGTTCAAGCAATTCTTCTGCTTCAGCCTCCTGAGTAGCTGTTACTACAGGCGTGCATCACCATGCCTGGCTAATTATTGTATTTTTTTTTAGGAGAGAACAGGTGTCACCATATTGACCAGGCTGGTCTTGAACTCCTGACCTTGTGATCTACCCGCCTCGGCCTTCCAAAGTGCTGGGATTACAGATGTGAGCCAGCATGCCTGGCCACATCTGGCTAATTTTTTAAATTACTTGTAGAGATGAGTCTCTCTAGTTGCCCAGGCTGGTCTTTAACTCCTGGGCTCAAGTGATCCTCAGCCTCCCAAAACGCTGGGATTACAGGTATGAGCCACTGTCTAGAATATCTTTTTTCTCTTTTTTTCTGGTATTGTTACTTTAATCTTCATAAGAACATAACACAAGACTATTCACTACCAAATTTACACTTAAGCATTCTGGTTTTTTTTTGTTTTGTTTTGTTTTGTTTCAGACGGAGTCTTGCTCTGTCACCCAGGCTGGAGCACAGTAGTGTGATCTCAGCTCACTGCAAGCTCCGCCTCCCAGGTTCATGCCATTCTCCTGCCTCAGTCCCCCGAGTAACTAGGACTATAGGCACCGCCACCACGCCTGACTAATTTTTTTGTATTTTTAGTAGAAATGGGGTTTCACTGTGTTAGCCAGGATGGTCTCAATCTCCTGACCTCGCGATCCACCTGCCTCGGCCTCCGAAAGTGCTGAGATTACAAGCGTGAGCCACCGCACCCAGCCAGTATTCTTTAAAGGATGGAATGTTTGTTGTTTTTGTTGTTGTTTTGGTTTTTAAGAGTCTCACTTTTTTTGCCCAGGGTAGAATATAATGGTGCGATCTTGGCTGACTGCAACCTCTGCCTCCCAGGTTCAAGTGATTTTCCTGCCTCAGCCTCCCGAGTAGCTAGGATTACAGGCGATGCCCGGCTAATTTTTGTATTTTTAGTAGAGAGAATATTTCACCATATTGGCCAGGCTGGTCTCGAACTCCTGACCTCTGGTGATCCACCTGCCTTGGCCTCCCAAAGTGCTGGGATTACAGGCATGAGCCACCGTGCCCGGACTAAAGTATGGAATGTTTTATTGGAGGCTTTTAATTATTTTATTTCAACCAGAGAGCTCACTTATAAATAATCCATATAAAATCATCAGACTGTCCCATAATATATGCTAATTCCTTAATTAACAAAAACTTAATCTAGGTACTGAGAATACATCAGCAAACAAAAAAGAGAGCCCCTAGTCTCATAAAATTTATATGCCAGTTGGGGGAGGATTGGAGATAAGCAGTATAAAAATAATGTCAGTTGATTAATAAAAAAAAATAAAGCAAGGTGAAGGGGTGAAGAGTAACTTGGGGCGAGTTTGCCTAGTTAGAGTCAGGAAGGCCTCTCCAATAAGCGACATTTGAGTAAAGGCCAGAAGGAAGTTAGGGCTGTATGTCTGTGGATAACTGGGGGAGGCATCTTAGATAGAGGAACAGCAAGTACCCTGGGCCTGGGGTTTTGAATTACGGGGAAACCCCTGAGGCCACAGCAGTGAGATGTGGAGAGAGTTGCAAAATGTGAAGTCAGAAAAATAGCAGATTCAATGGGGCCTTCTGGGACACAGTAAAGATTTTGTATTTTATTCTGAGTGAGATAGGGAACTTTGGGAGGGGTGAAAACTGAGGAGGGACTTGGGTTTTAAATGGTCACTCTGGGCCAGGCACAGTGGTTCACGCCTGTCATCCCAGCACTTTGGGAGGCTGAGGCAGGAGGAGTGCTTGAGCCCACGAGCTCAAGACCAGGCTGGGCAACATAATGAGACCACATTTCTACAAAAAATAAATTTAGGCCAGGCATGGTGGTTCACCTGTAATCCCAGCACTTTGGGAGGCCGAGGTGGGCAGATCACTTGAGGTCAGGGGTTCGAGACCAACCTGGCCAACATGGTGAAACCAGTCTCTACTAAAAATATGAAAATTAGCCGGGTATGGTGGAGCCCACCTGTAATCTCAGCTACCCTGGAGGCTGAGTCAGGACAATCGCTTGAACCTGGGAGACAGAGGTTGCAGTGAGCTGAGATCATGCCACTGCAGCACCATCCTGGGCGACAGAGTGAGACTCCATCTAAAAGAAAATAAATAAATAAATAAATAAATAAATAAATAAATAATTAGCCAGGTGCGGCGGTGCATACCTGTAGTCCTAGCTGCTTGGGAAGCTGAGGTGGGAGGATTGGTTGAGCCTAGAAAGTCAAGGCTACGATCAGCCATGATCTCATCACTGCACTCCAGTCTGGGTGACAGACCAAGACTCTGTCTCATAAAAAAATAATAAATAAGTGGTTGCAATAATCCAATAATCCAAGTGAGAGTTGCTGGTGGCTTGGACCAGAGTTGTAGTGGAGGAGGTAGAAATATTTGGATTCTGGATATATTTCAAAGGTAACACTAAAAGGATTTGAATGTGAAGTGTGGAAGAAATTAATGCATCCAAGGATGAAGTTTCTGTGGGAAGCAATTGGAGGATGGTGTTGCCACTTAATGAATTGGGGAAGATGTGGGAAGAAATGGGTTTGGGGAGTTAGCAGATGCTGTGACGTCCTGTCCTGCATCCTCCTGGCCTACCTCTGAGTTTGCTTGCAGCCAGGATGGACAGTTCCCGTATATGCTGATGGCTTCTACCTCAAGTTTACCCTTGTTCCTCTACTTCCCTGCCTGCAAGATCTCTCCATTGCCAGTGACCTTGTTCAGCTTGGCTGCACAGCAGATCACAAGTGCTGGGGACCAGGCCAGGCGCAGTGGCTCATGCCTGTAATCCCAGCACTTTGGGAGGCTGAGGTGGGCGGATCATCTGAGGTCAGGAGTTTGAGACAAGCCTGACCAACATGGAGAAACCTCCTCTCTACTAAAAATACAAAAATTAGCCGGGCATGATGATGCACACCTGTAATCCCAGTTACTCAGGAGGCTGAGGCAGGAGAATCGCTTGAACCTGAAACTGGAAGGCGGAGGTTGCCATGAGCCGAGATCGCACCATTGCATTCTAGCCTGGGCAACAAGAGTGAGACTCCATCTCAAAAAAAAAAAAAAAAAAAAAAAGGAAGTACTGGGGACCTAAATCCCCTGGGGAGCCACTGGCCAGTGAGGCATAGAGTAAGGAATTAATTGGTGAGTAACCTGGCTTCTCTTTCCGTGGCGAGACGGTTCTGAGATACCTTCTACAGGACTCCTTACAGGGTATCCAGCAGGATTTAGCTTCAACTGCCCACAGTAATAACCTGCTCGTTAGAGCACCCTTTATTAACTCTCCTCCCTTCTCTGTCTTACTTCTTTTATTTCCTCACTTATGCTTCCTGGGATAACTTCCTCTATAATTTAGTTTCTGCTGCATAATAAACCACCCCCAAAATGCAGTGGCTTACAACAGCCATTATTTTTGCTCATGATTCTGTGGGTCAACAATTTGGGCTTGACTCAACTGGACGACAAATTTTCTGCTGGTCTTACCTGGGCTCACACAGTGGCTACAATAATATGGTGGCTTGACTGGGGCTGGAAGGTTTAAGATGGCCTCCCATGGTACATGGTGGATGCTAGCTGTCAGCTGGCTGATTTCAAAGGCCTCAGATGGGTTGGCTCCTGTAGTCCCAATGCCCTCTCCTCTCCATCAGGCTAGACTGGGATTCTTCACATGGCAGTCTTGGGCAGTGTTGCAAAGTGACAAAAGTGGAAGCTGCGAAGCTTCATGAGGTCCACAGTGTTGCTCCTACTGCATTCTTTCCATCAAAGCAAGGCTCAGGTGCTAAGCCAGATTCAAAGGGTAAAGCGACAAATTCCACTTCTTGAAGGCAGGGAAGTCAAAGTCACATTGCAAAGAAAATGTCATACAAGAAGGAAAGAATGCTAAGGCCATCTTTGCAAACAACCTACCCATCTCCCCCAACCCCCAAATTGCCTACGGATCTCCTTATCTCAGAGTCCGCCTTTGGGGGAATCCACACTTAGCTGGGATGGGTAGGAATCAAAGCTCTGCCACAGACATGCTAAGGGAGATGATTCGTGGAGGAACCCAAGTGGAGACTTTGAACTGGCAGTTGGATTTATGAATCTGGAATTTAGAAGGGAGGTCCGGACTGGAGATACTCAATCTGGGAGTCATCGAAATATATATATAAACAAAGATAGGTCTAGTTTGGACAAGAGCATATAAGGAATGTATGTAGAGAGAAGAGGTCAGAATGCTGAACCCCAGACCACTGCAGTGTTGACGGGTCAGGGAACAAGAGGGGGCAGCAAAGGACGCTGAGAAGGAGCAGCAGGTAAGGACACCAGCAGTAGTGTCTGGGGGGCCAGGGAGAGAGTGTTTCAAGAATAGCACTAGATGGGGCATGGTGGCTCATGCCTGTAATCCTAGCACTTTGGGAAGCTGAGGCGGGTGGATCACCTGAGGTCAGGAGTTTGAGACCAGACTGGCCAACTTGGCGAAACCTCGTCTCTACTAAAAATACAAAAATTAGTTGTGTGTGGTGGCAGGTGCCTGTAATTCCAGCTACTCTGGAGGCTGAAGCAGGAGAATTGCTTGAACCTGGGAGCGAGAGGTTGCAGTGAGCTGAGATCACACCACTGCACTCCAGCCTGGTGACAGAGCGAGATTCTGTCTCAAAAAGAAAAAAAAAAGTCAGCATTACAGTGTTTGTTTACAATTAACTAGTGATTGGGCCTTTCGGGTCTTCTCCACTCCTCACTCCCACCCAAATCTTGCCTCGCTATTTGTGCCTCATTTTATGTTACCCAGAATGCTTTGATTCCTCCCTTCCCCAAAGAGTAGCAATTTACCTTTTCTCCTCCAAGCCTTCCTGAACTTATTCTTATCAGGCATTCCAGAATGTAGTAATGCTATAATTTCCTGAATATCGTATTCTATGCCTAAAAGAAAAAGAGCCAACCGTAAAAATCTGGATTCAGCTCAAAATTAAAGAATTTTTCCGGCTGGGCACGGTCGGTGGCTCATGCCTGTAATCCCAGCACTTTGGGAGGCCGAGGAGGGTGGATCACAAGGCCAGGAGATCAAGACTATCCTGGCCAACATGGTGAAACCCAGTCTCTAGTAAAAATACAAAAAATTAGCTGGGCTTGGTGGCAGGCGCCTGTAGTCCCAGCTACTTGGGAGGCAGAAGCAGCAGAATTGCTTGAACCTGGGAGGCGGAGGTTGCAGTGAGCTGAGATCATGCCACTGCACTCCAGCCTGGGCAACAGAGCAAGACTCCATCTTAAAAAAAAAAAAAAAAAAAAGAATCTTTCCCACTGTCTGTAAGCAGTTACTATGAAGCTTTAATTACATTTCCTGTTAATAACTGAAACCTCAAAATACTTTTTTTGAAAAGATAAGACAATTTCCTCTCTCTGCCCCCTCAGAGATTGGCAGATAGCAGGTGGCCATGTCACTGCCTCACCCCTTCACTGAGCTCCCTGCCATCACCTCCCAAATAAATCCTTGCACCCAATCATGGTCTCAGGGTTAGCTTTTAGGGGACCCCAAACCAGGACAGTGTTCTCTGAAATACCCAAATGTCTAGCAGCACTGGACCCACACTTTGTGTGGCAAAAAATGGAGTCTGGATGGACACAGTGGCTCACATCTGGAATCCCAAAACTTTGGGAGGCCAAGGCAGGAGGTTCATTTGAGGCCTGGAGTTTGAGACTAGCCTGGACAACATAGTCAGACCATGCCTCTACCAAAAATACAAAAATTAGCCAGGCGCGGTGGCATGTGCCTGTAGTCCCAGCTACTCAGGAGGCTCAGGTGGGAGGATTGCTCGCGCCCCAGAGGTGGAGGTTGCAGTGGCCCCGGAGGTGGAGGTTGCAGTGAGCCATGATCACGCCACTGCACTCCAGCCTGGGTGACAGGGCAAGATTCTGTCTCAAAAAAAAAAAAAAAACAAAAAAAAGCCTGAAGTCCAGAGGCAGCTAACCCTTTCAGGGTCCCAGAAGAGGCTATGCAAAGTGGGGGATATGGTCCCCCACTGCGCCTGGCAGGAAAAATTATTTAATTTTGAGCTGAATCCAGATTTTTACGGTTGGCTCTTTTTCTTTTAGGCATAGAATACAGTATTCAGGAAATTATAGCATTACTACATTCTGGAATGCCTGACATTCTGGACATGGTCCCCCACTTTGCAGAACCTCTTTTGGGATCGGCCCAGTGGGCATCTGAGTTTGTAATCCAGCACATGTAAGATACAGGCAAGGGGAGTTCTTGTTCTTTTTTACATTTTCAAGTAGTGAGAGAAGAGACACACAACAAACAGACATAGTTTTACAATTTCAAAACCATAGTGTAATCTGTGTAATGTTTATAATGGAAAAAACTAAATAAATACTTAAACAAAAAAACCCCTTCCTAAGTGCCTCGTATTTTGTGATTTTTTCTCTTTTTCTAGTTTTTTTTTTTTTTTCTGCCTCTTTATTTTCTCAAGTTGGGATTTCCAGAGTTTCATTTCAAGAACCAACTTGCTTTGCTTCATTTCTGTCCTCTGGGCTTTTGTTACCTGATGAGTTTGAGTGCTTTCAGGACATTTGATGCTTCAACTTCAATTAGCAAGCCCTCCTGGAAGAAAGAACACACAGTTGTCACTTCTAAGTTAATTCTACAACCTTGCAAAATTTGATTTCCACGCAAGAATGTGAAAATCATCTTAGATAATTTAGGCAGCAATTTATCTGACAAATGTGAGACTCAATTCTTTCAAATAAAAAGATGTTGAGCCGGGCGCAGTGGCTCATGCCTGTAATCCCAGTACTTTGGGAAGCTAAGGCGGGAGGATCATGAGGTCAGGAGATCGAGACCATCCTGGCTAACACCGTGGAATCCCGTCTCTACTAAAAATACAAAAACTAGCTGGGCGTGGTGGCGAGCACCTGTAGTCCCAGCCACTCGGGAGGCTGAGGTAGGAGAATGGCATGAACCCAGGAGGCAGAGCTTACAGTGAGCCGAGATCACACCACTGCACTCCAGCCTGGGCAACAGAACTAGACTGTCTCAAAAAAAAAAAAAAAAAAAAATAGACGTGGAAAGCAAAATTGCTTTCATGTAAAAAAAATTAGAGCACACATATGATTTCAACTTTTTAATATCAATTACTCATTAAATCTTCCCCTAGGTTTATTTCTAAATCAGAAAGGTTCATCTGTGTGAAAACTAAAAAGTGAGAATTAGTATTAAATTTTCAAGACCATTAATGCTTTATCTGATTTAAAGCATGATTAATTTTCCCTTCTCCAGGTGTTTAAAATGAATATCTCACAATGACAATGACAGAATGACAGAATAATAGGGGGCAACTGCAATCACTGCCACATCTGAAGGTGGTTCATTGTAAAGTAATGCTACACTCTTAACCTGGGACTAAAAAATAATGTGAGTTTTTAAACAGAACTTCAACATGCATGTTTTTAAGTAGTGATGGTGCCCTCAAAAGAATGGTTCTAACCATCCTTCCAGATTGCAATTTCTTTCTTTTTTTTTTGAGACGGATTACGGATCTTGCTCTGTCGCCCAGGCTGGAGTGCAGTAGTGCAATCTCAGTTCACTGCAACCTCCACCTCCTGGATTCAAGCGATTCTCCTTCCTCAGCCTCCCGAGTAGCTGGAATTACAGGCATGTGCCACCACACCCAGCTAATTTTTGTAGTTTTAGTAGTGACGGGGTTTTGCCGTGTTGCCCAGACTGGTCTTGAATTCCCGAGCTCAAGTGATCCTCCTGCCTCGGCTTCCCAAAGTGCTGGATTTACAGGTGTTAGCCACCATACCTGACTGAAAACAGGTTAATTTTTTTGTTTTTATTTTAATTTTTATTTTTTTGAGACGGAGTCTCGCTGTGTCGCCCAGGCTGGAGTGCAGTGGCTCGATCTCAGCTCACTGCAAGCTCCGCCTCCAGGGTTCATGCCATTCTCCTGCCTCAGCCTCCTGAGTAGCTGGGACTACAGGCGCCCGCCACCTCACCCAGCTAGTTTTTTTTATTTTTCAGTAGAGATGGGGTTTCACCGTATTAGCCAGGATGGTCTCGATCTCCTGGCCTTGTGATCCCCCCGCTTTGGCCTCCCAAAGTGCTGGGATTACAGGCGTGAGCCACCGCGCCCGGCGGAACAGGTTAATTTTAAAAAAGTAACATAAGTAATTTGATAACAAACCTAGCGAATAAGATATGTAATCAAACTAATAGTATTGACTTAGGGAAAAAAAAAAAAAAAAAAAAAAAAAAAGCCTAGCAATAAAAGAATGAGATTGGTGTTTTTGCATTGCTGGGAATCTGCCTCTGGGTGAGTCTGTTTTGGGCACTGCAACAGATCACTGGCAGTTGCAGCTCCATGAGGGCAGGGACCTGTGCCTGGTACAGGACTGAACTGGGGTCTGCTCATCTGGCTCAGTAAAGCCAAACATTCACTCTGCAGTTTGCATTAGGAGGAAGAAGGGTATTTATCTTTGCAGTGCACCAAGCAAGAAGAATCAGGCAGCTCATACTTAAGACCTGACCTCCCCAATGGCTTGCAAGTAAGGGTTTTTATATTTATTTAGTTTTTGAGATGGAGTCTTGGTCTGTTGCCCAGCCTGGAGTGCGGTGGCGCGATCTCAGCTCACTGCAATCTCCCAGGTTCAAGCAATTCTCCTGCCTCAGCCTCCCTAGTGGCTGGGATTACAGGCTCCCGCTACCACGCCTGGCTAAGTTTTGTATTTTTAGTAGAGACGGGGTTTCACCATGTTGGCCAGGCTGGTCTCGAACTCCTGACCTCAGTTGATCTGTCCGCCTTGGCAAGGGTTTTTAAAGGCAGAGGCAGAGGTTACAGGCAAAGTCATAAATCAATACATGGAGGCTATATGCTGGTTTGACCTAAAAAGACGGGACATCTCAAAGTGGATGGTGGGGCATGGGGCGGGTTACAGGTCATAGATTCAAAGATTTTCTGATTTGCAATTGGTTAAGATGGCAAAGGTTTATCTAAAAATGTGGGGTCAGGAGAAAAGAGTGTTAGCTTTGGTTCATGGGCGTGACTTCCTCCAGGCCCCTCAGAAAGAACTTCAGAAAAAAAAAATGGCGGTTAGAGTTGAATCCTCAGTTCCCCCTTACCTGAGGTCTGGGTGCCAGTGGATTCATTTGCTGGGCATCCATGTTTCTGAAAAACAACTCAGTGACCTATGTTAGGAGGTTATCTTTAGTTTCTCTCTCCTTCCTTCCTTCCTTCCTTCCTTCCTTCCTTCCTTCCTTCCTTCCTTCCTTCCTTCCTTCCTTCCTTCCTTCCTTCTTTCTTTCTTTCTTTCTTTCTTTCTTTCTTTCTTTCTTTCTTTCTTTTTTCTTTCTTTCTTTCTCTTTTCTTTTTTTTTTTTTGAGACAGAGTCTCACTCTGTCACCCAGGCTGGAGTGCAGTGTTGGAATGTTGGTTCGCTGCAATCTCCACCTCCCAGGTTCAAGTGATTCTCTTGCCTCAGCTTCCCACGTAGTTGGGATTGCAGGTGCGCACCAGCATGCTCGGCTAATTTTTGTATTTTTAGTAGAGACGGAGTTTCACCATGTTGACCAGGCTGGTCTCAAACTCCTGACCTCAGGTGATCCGCCCGCCTCGACCTCCCAATGTGCTGGTGTCAGAGGTGTGTGAAACCAGAGCAACTCCATCTTGAAAAGGAGCTGGGTAAAAGGAGGCTGAGACCTACTGGGCGGTATTCCCAGACGGTTAAGGTGTTCTCTAAGTCACAGGATGAGATACAAGGTCAGCACAAGATACAGGTCATAAAGACCTTGCTGATAAAACAGGTTGCAGTAAAGAAGCCAGATAAAACCCACCAAAACCAAGATGGTCATGAGAGTAACCTCTGGCCGTCCTCACTGCTACACTCCCATCAGCCCCATGACACTTTACAAATGCCATGGCAACATCAGGAAGTTACCCTATATGGTCTAAAAGGGGAGGCATAACTAATCCACCCCTTGTTTAGAATATTATCAAGAAATAACCATAAAAATGGGCAGCCGTGGGAGCTGCTCTGTCTATGGAGTAGCCATTCTTTTATTCCTTTACTTTCCTAATAAATTTGCTTTTGCTTTGCACTGTGGACTTGCCCTGAATTCTTCCTTGCGCAAGATCCAAGAACACTCTCTTGGGGTCTGGATCAGGACCCCTTTCCTGTAACATTGAGATTACAGGCATGAGCCACCATGCCAAGCCTCTTTTTTTTTTTTTTTTTTTTTTTTTTTCCGAGACAGAGTCTTTCTCTGTGCTCAGGCTGGAGTACAATGGTGCAACCTCGGCTCACTGCAACCTCCACCTCCCGGGTTCACACCATTCTCCTGCCTCAGCCTCCCGAGTAGCTGGGATTACAGGCTGGTCTTGAATTCCTGACCTTGTGATCTACCCGCCTTGGCCTCCCAAAGTGCTGGGATTACAGGCGTGAGCCACCGCGCCCAGCCTTATTAATGCTGTTGTGAAAAATCCTTAATGACTGCAGATAACATCCTTGCAGTACCTTTACTCCTTCGGCTTTTTGCCAGCACCAACATTGGCCTTTGCAGTCCCCCTGACTTTCTCCATTCTGTTCTTGCATTCCTTTAGTTGGTTTCTTGAGGTCTTTTTCTTCTCATACAGGCCTTGTCTTGCAAGTCTGTGTTTGGTATGTTTGGGTTCATTTTACTTTACATAATCCAAGGAATCATAAATTGTGCCAAAGCCACAACCAACATGGGTTCTGAATCCAAATACAAAGATGACATCCAGTGTGGTCTTGTACATTTTGGCAAGTTTTCCCTGAATTTCTGTCTCAGGCACTGTTGCCTTCCAGGGGTGAAGGACATCAATGAGCATCTTTTTCTTCTGAAGTAGTCATGAACTTTCTAGTTAGGATAGTTACCGTGTGGTTCATGATGGCAGCCTACCCTCAGACAGCCAGGGAGGAGAAGAGTTATCTTTAGTTTCTGTAGGGAGCAAAACATCCTGGAATTCAAACTTTCTTGGCTATTGTTTTAAGCTACCATTACCTTCTTGCTTATCAAGTTGCTCATTTACTTCCCAGAGCTCACTAGGTGACTGGAATTTCCCCTGTGATAACTAAAACTTTTCCTTTATTTCCATGCTTTGGAGAAAGTGCACGGCAGGCTCCTAAGAAAAGTCCCTGCTACATCTTATGACCATCTTGCGAATTACTGTACCCTAGCAACTACTATGGTGCCTGGTGCATAGGAGGATGATTGATTAAATATATGCAGAAATTCACAATGTGACTAATTCAAAGTACCTGACACTCATTTGAATGCACACATTTGAAATAGTTTTTAAAAGAAAATAGCTTCCATAATTTCCAAATACAACAATAACAGTTTATAGGAAATGTCCCAAGCTAGTCCACTTACTTCTGTTTCTTTTTCACACAATACCATCTTCTGAATATATTCCATATTGCAAAATAAAAAAGCACTTTACGGTGATTATGTTAAATAGAGCCAACAGCATCATCCCTGTTTTATAGATTAGAGTGGGGATGTGGAACAGTGAGTAATTTTTTCAACATTAGTATTATTAATTAGAATCCCAACTTATACTTACTAATGCCCATTTCTGCCCAAATCACTGGAGGAAGGGCGGATTACCTATGGCGCTGGGGGTGGGGTCAGTTTCTCGTAGGTATGGGATGGGGAGATACTTGAGCAAGATTGGGGTGCTCCAGAGAAGGAACAAAGTGGGAGCAGATCCTGCGTAGGTCTTATGTCCCCTGCAGTCACCAACTAATAAATGGAAGATCTGGCACTCGCACTTGGCTCTCCTGAAGTTAAATGTGGCACTTTTGTTTTTACAGAATGTGTTATAACAAACAGTTCATTTCAAAGAGAACTTTCAGGGATTAATAAGTTTTACCCAGATAATAGATCAGGAGTTTTATTCTAATTGAAAATTAAATCTGATTTATGTGTCTCATGTGTTTTGATTCAGTGTAATACGTTTTACAAATGAAGAGATGTGGGAGACTGCAAATTATAGAAGTTTGTGTTTGTTTTGTTTTTTAATCTAAATTGTATACATTCCTAGAGTCCTTTTAGCAGCATTATTCAAAACCCCTTATTAACATTATTCAAGCCAGGCACAGTGGCTCACATCTGTAATCCCAGCACTTTGGGAGGCTGAGGTGGGCAGATCACCTGAGGTCAGGAGTTTGAGACCAGCCTGGCCAAGATGATGAAACCCCATCTCTACTAAAAATACAAAAATTAGCCGGGCGTGGTGGCGCGCGTCTATAATCCCAGCTACTCAGGAGGCTGAGGCAGGAGAATCACTTGAACACAGGAAGTTGCAGTGAGCCGAGATCGTGCCATTGCACTCCAGCCTGGGTGACAAGAGTGAAACTCCATCTCAAAGAAAACCTAAAAAACAAAAAACATTATTCAAAAGCATCTGCCGAACCTAATCCAGTAATTTTTTTCTCTTTTTTTTAAGACAGAGCCTCACACTGTCGCTCAGGCTGGACTACAGTGGCGCGATCTCAGCTCACTGCAGCCTCTGCCTCCTGGATTCTACTGCCTCAGCCTTCGAAGTAGCTGGGATTACAGGCACTCGCCACCACACCCAGCTAATTTTTTTGTATTTTCAGTAGAGACGGGGTTTCATTATGTTGGCCAGGCTGGTCTCAAACTCCTAACCTCATGATTCGCCCACCTCGGCCTCCCAAAGTACTGGGATTACAGGCATGAACCACTGCGCCAGGCCAATCCAGTAATTTTTAAAGTGGTATTCTTTAAGATTTCCCTGCAGAGGAAAATTGTTTCCTGTGAGCATCAACCCTAAGGCCTCCTAAGAAATTTCTGAGTTCAATAAACAGCAGATTTATGGCTGAGTGTGGTGGCTCACACCTGTAATCCCAGCACTTTGGGAGGCTGAGGCAGGCAGATCATTTGAGGTCAGGAGTTCAAGACCAGCCTGGCCAACATGGTGAAATCTTGTCTCTACAAAAATTAGCTGGGTGTGGTGGTGCACGCTTGTAATCCCAGCTACTTGGGAGGCTGAGACAGGAGAATCACTTGAACCTGGGAGATAGAGTGTGCAGTGAGCTGAGATTGCACCACTGCACTCCTGCCCGGGTGTGACAGAGTGAGACTTCATCTCAAATAAATAAATAAATATCAGATTTATAATGAGCATCTTTAAGACACATTTTATGCCAATGTGGCAGACACTGCCAGCTGCTTGCCAATAGCCATTTTCCCATTGTATTTACTCACAGAATCCAATTTTATTCTGGGCACAGTCTACCCACTTAAAATATTGAATGCCCAGCCTCTCTTGTAGTTGGGGTTACTTTATGACATGATCTGGCCAACTCTCAGCTCTGTAAACAGTGGCTTCGTGGTGCTTCCAGGAACATGCCCATTGTCCTTCTTCCTCCTGCCTGACTCATGGACACGATGCTTGATGGTCAAGTAGCTGTCCTGCCACCATGAAGATGAAAGCAACAATCTAAGGACGGTACAGGGAGCTAGGAGGAACCTGGGTCCCTAGAGCAGCTGCAGCAGCCTGGCCTGCCCACCCTTGAATCCTGACCATGTGGAAAAACAAATCCCTATTTGGTAAAGACATGGTAGTTGAGTTTCTGTTTACATGCATGCAGATACAATGCTGACTAATACGTTCAATATTTCCATTTTTGTGCCTTTTGTATAGCTCCAATAAGACCAAGTAACAAGATCATTGCTACACAAAATCTTCTCCTCCCTAACCTCCTGAACACAGTCCTTTCTTCTATGATGTGTTTCTGTAATAATAGGTCACATGTAAATTGGTAATTAGGGCACTGAGGACAGCATAACATGGAAGTCACACGGTTTCTATGCTATTTTTCATTGCACATTAATATTTTGAAGCAATGTATGAAGATCTTAAAGGAAAAAAAAAAACAAAACCTGAAGAAATACTTTCCTTTTGTGCAAGTAGTGGCAATATACTGACTTTAAAGACCATGAGTTTTTCCCCAATGTTAAGCTATCTGGTAAAAATGCAGACGAAGAAGTTATGTGTACATGTCATTCATTTAATTCCAGAAGCCTTTTTTCCCAATGAAGATGATCTCTAATTCCCTCACGTGTCTACATCTCAGAGTGGGTAGTGTGAGCCCAAGGGTTTGATGCTGCAAAGGCTGGCTGACGATGAAGGTGGGTGCACATGCAAGTGCAGATAGAATGGGCTCATTTTTTTTTTTTTTTTTATCAGCATTATGATTTTTTTTTTTAGTGCTCTGGTTACAACATCGCATTAGGATTTGAGCAGTTTGCTACAGACCTATTTCCCTGAAGTCCAGTTTATTTTATTTTATTTTATTTTATGAGACAGAGTTTCACTCTGTCACCTAGGCTGGAGTGCAGTGGTGCAATCTTGGCTCACTGCAACCTCTGCCTCCGGGGTTCAAGTGATTCTCCTGCCTCAGCCTCCTGAGTAGCTGGAATTACAGGTGCCTGCCACCAAGCCCGCCTAATTTTTGTATTTTTAGTAGAGACAAGGTTTCACCATGTTGGCCAGGCTGGTCTTGAATTCCTGACCTCCTGACAGGGTTACATCATATTGCCTACGGCTGGTCTTGAACTCCTGGGCTCAAGCCATTTACCTGTCTTGGCCTCCCAAAGTGCTGACATTGCAGGCATGAGCCACCACACCCAGCTGAGAATTCATTCTTTTTGCTTCTTCTGGCTTCTGATGGCTGCTGGCATTCCTTGGCTTGTGGAAGCATCACTCCAATATTTGCCTCTGTTTTCACATTACCTCTTCTATGTCTGTCTCAAATCTCTCTCTGCCTATCTCTTACAAAGATGCATGTGATGGCATTTAGGACCCACCTGGATAATCCAGGATAATCTCCCTATCTAAAAATAAATCTGAAAAAAAAAAATCACATCTTCAAAGAGCCTTTTCCAAATAAGGTAACATTTTCAGGTTCCAAAGGTATTAGGGATTAGGACTTGCTATCTTAGGGAACCATTGTTCAGCCCACTACACTAATGTTCTTGTAGCTGGAGGAAAATTCCTACCAGGAGAATACCAGGAAGTATCTTTTGCTTTCTGCTTTTGTCCTTTTCTGTCCTTGGAAAATATGTTTATTTCTGGAAAACTAAGAAACATGATGTCTTAGTTTGTTCAGACTGCTGTAATAAAAATACCATAGACTGAGTGGCTTCAACAACAGATTTATTTCTCATAGTTCTGAAGGATGGGGAGTATAAGAGCAAGGTGCTAGCAAAGTCAGTGTCTGAGGGTCCACTTCCTGGTTCAGACACAGCCATCTTCTTGCTGTATTCTCACAAAGCAGAAGGAGGGCCAGAGAGCTCTCTGGGGTCCCCTTTTATAAGGACACTAATCCCATTCATGAAGGCTCCACCCTCATGACCTTATTTCCTTCCAAATGTCCCACCTCCTGATACACACCAGTGGATAGAATTTCAACATTCAACATATAAATTTGGTTGGGGGTGAGGGGAGCACAAACATCAGTCTATTGCAGGTGATGACTGTTTTCTTATAAAACAATAAGAATTACATTTTCCAAAGAATCAGTGTAATAGTATTTGCGACTCATTCATAAAAATGTTTGATTGTCTTCCATCAAGAAACTCCTACCAAGTTAAATTAATGAGCAGTGGAGGTGGCAAAGCAATACTTGAGAAATTTTACATGCTGTGCCATTAGACCCATCATGATTTGCACACAGAATATAAAATCTTTGGCGTTCACCACTTAAAGTCGTTATCACCACATCACAAAACCAGGCTGTGACCTCAGGGTCCTTGCCGAATGCCACTGAACACAGGGGTGTCTTGCTTCATAGAGAGAGCTGGAGCCTTAGCAGGCTTTGGTGTGTTTGAGAGCCCCTAGAATGAAGGCACAAACAAACCCTGTTAATAATAAGGTGATTCTGGCACGATTAAGTCTTTCTGAAATCTGGTTTGGAGGTCCAGAATTTAAACTTTACCTGCTTTTAGACTCAAAAAAAAAAAAAAAGTGTTCTACTTTATTCAAATAAATATTTTTATTTTTTTCAAAACTTTATTCAAAACTTTATTCAAATAAAGTTTTCTTTAATAGGAAAGAATATTGTATTAGTCCATTCTCATGCTGCTATAAGGGACTGCCCAAGACTGGGTAATTAAAAAAGGAAAGAAGTTTAATTGACTCACAGTTCCGAAGGGCTGGGGAGGCCTCAGGATACTTACCATCATGGTGGAAGGGGAAGCAAATACATCCTTCTTCACATGGCAGCAGGAAAGAGCAGTGCTGAGCAAATTGGGAAAAGCCCCTTATAAAGCCATCAGATCTCATGAGAACTCACTCACTGTCATGAGAACAGCAGCATGGGGGTAACCACCCCCATGATTCAATTATCTCCCACTGGGTCCCTCCCATCACACGTGGGGATTATGGGAAATACAATTCAGGATGCGATTTGGGTGGGGACACAGCCAAACCATATCAAATATTACAGATTAATTAACTATGGCCAAATTTAATCAGTGCAAAGTCACACTTATTTTTCAGAATAGTATTTTAGTCTTGTAAAAACTCTCATTCTTAAGTAATACACATTCTATTGAGAAAGTCAGGTCTAAGAAAAGAAAGAGTTGAATGATTCTCATGGGTCTTATCTCATTTATAACAGATTTGGGGGGACATTTTATTTTATTTTTTGTAGAGACAATATCTTGCTATTTTGCCCAGGCTGGTCTTGAACTCCTGGGCTCAAGTGATCCTCCTGTCTTGCCCTCATAAAGTGCTGGGATTAGGGGCATAAGCCACCACGCCTGGCCAAACATTTTAATTTCATTTCTCACATCAGTTTTTTTTTTAAATCAAACCATGACAGTAAATTGGGAATTTCTCCTTTATCAGAAAACCTACTTTTAAAGAATTGGATTCTAATTTAGTCCATAAAATTGATGGCATACATATTTTTTCTTGGGAATTAAAAATGTTTCAAATATTCCACTTATTCATGCAACATGAACAGGTTCCTTTTTTAAAAAAAAATTTAATTTTAGGTTCTGGGATACACGTGCAGAACGTGCAGGTTTGTTACATAGGTAAATGTGTGCCATGGTGGTTTGCGGCACCCATCAACCCATCACCTAGGTATTAAGTCCCTCCCTCCCCCAGCGCCCCCGACAGGCCCCAGTGTGTGTTGTTCCCCTCCCTGTGTCCATGTGTTCCCACTGATGAACAAGTTCCTAGTTTCTAAACACCTATTATGGACCAGGCACACTAGACACTGGCATACAAAAGTCAACAAGACCTGGTCCTGCCCTCAGGGAGCCTGAAGTGTAAGGGGATGGAGAGAGGACCTAACTTCTCATGGGCTGTGAATGGTCCATGGGACTGTGCTAGGCTGGGTTGGGCTGTGAGAGTGAAGCAGAACCCAGCCAGTCTCAGGGAGGCTAGGGGCCTCTTCCAAAAGGAAGCTAAGGCCTGAAGAAGAAGAAAAAAGCCATTTCCTTCAACAGTGACTGTGTGAGGGAAGGGGGTGTGTATAAAGGCCCAGAAGTGATGTGCTTGAGAAAGGGAGGCTGCATGGCACAAGCACCAGGTTAAAAGAAGAGGCTGGGCCAGCCCCAGAGTGGCCTTATAAACTTATTAGAGGGTTTGGACTCCAAAACAATGAAAGGATCCCTTCCTTCTATTCCTTTTCTTCCCCTTCCTCTTTCTTCATTCCTTTCCTCCTTCCTCCCTTCCTTCCTTTCCTTTGTCTTCCTCCCTTCCTTCCTTCCCTTCCTTCCTTTCATACTCCCTCCCTCCCTTCTTCCCTTTTTTCCTTCCTTCATTTCTTCCTTCCTTTCATACTCCCTCCCTCCCTCCTTCCCTTTTTTCCTTCCTTCATTCCTTCCTTCCTTCCTCCCTCTCTCCCTCTCTTTTTTCTCTCTTTCATCTTTCTCTCTCTCTCCCCCGCCTTTCTTTCTTCTCCCCACGCTTCCCTCCTCTTTCTCACACTCTCTCTTTATTTCTCTTTTAGACAGGTCCTCACTCTGTCACCCAGGCTGGAGTGCAGTGGCAATCATAGCTCACTGCAGCCTCCAACTCCTGGGCTCAAGCCATCCTCCCACCTTAGCCTCCCAAATAGTAGGGATTACAGGTGTGCACTACGACACCAGGCCATTGAAGGATTTTCAAGCAGGGCAAAGACATACTCAGATCTGCATTTTATAATGATCATTCTACTTGCTGTCGAATGGCTCAGATGCTGGCAAGCCTGGAAGCAGAGAACCCTCAGGGTAGGGAGAGGCAGATCTAGGGGAGAGAGTGTGGTTCCCTGAACTATGACTCAGTTGGGAAGAAAAGAAGTGGATGGATTTGAAAAACAATTTCCCCTAGCAGGTTCCCCTACTGCAACCTCTACCTCCCAGGTTCAAGCAATTCTCCTGCCTCAGCTTCCCGAGTAGCTGGGATTACAAGTGCACAGCCACCACGTGGGGCTAATTTTTGTATTTTTAGTAGAGACAGGGTTTCGCCATATTGGCCAGGCTGGCCTCTAACTCCTGACCTCAAGTGAACCGCCCACTTTGGCCTCCGAAAAGTGCTGGGATTATAGGCATGAGCCACCATGCCCGGCAGCCCTAGTGATATTCTTGAAACAAACAACAGTTAAATACTTAGGTATTCAATACATCTAACTACTTTCTTGGAGCCGTGAAAAATGTCAGTGGTCTGTGGTGAACGAGTTTTCAAATCTCTTGCTTACAGGCCTAATTTTATACCTACAAGAGCAGGCTTGAAAATTGCTTTCTCTAATTTTTATTCCTAAGGTCATATGACATTAGCCTAAATAAGTAAACTTCACCTGTTCACATACTATAGAAGCACATCAAAGCTGCTCCAGGCTGGGTGCCGTGGCTCACGCCTATAATCCCAGCACTTTGGGAAGCTGAGGCAGGCGGAATACCCCCACCAGGAGTTCAAGACCAGGAGTTCAAGACCAGCCTTGGCAACAAAGACAGACCCTGCCTCTACAAAAAAAAAAAAAAAAAAAAAAAAAAAAAAAATTAGCCTGGCGTGATGGCGGGCCTACTTGGGAGGCTGAGGCAGGAGAATTGCTTGAACCCTGGAGGTGGAGGTTGCAGTGAGCAGTGAGCTGAGATCGCATCACTGCACTCCAGCCTGGGTGACACAGCAAGACTCCATCTCCAAAAACAAAACCAAACAAAATTAAAAAACGGCAGCCATAAAAAAGGATGAATTCATGTCCTTTGCAGGGATATGGATGAAGCTTGAAACAATCATTCTCAGCAAACTATCACAAGAACAGAAAACCAAACACCGCATGTTCTCACTCATAGGTGGGAATTGAACAATGAGAACACATGGACACAGGGAGGGGAACATCACATACCAGGGCCTGTCGGGGGGTGGGGTCTAGGGGAGGGATAGCTTTAGGAGAAATACCTAATGTAGATGATGGGTTGATGGGTGCAGCAAACCACCATGGCACATGTATACCTATGTAACAAACCTGCAGGTTCTGCACATGTATCCCAGAACTTAAAGTATAATTAAAACACACACACACACAACACAAAAACAAAAACAAACAACAACAACAACAAAAACCCAACCCTGCTCAGATCCTCACAGCAGCAGGTGTGGCCACCGCTCCTCTTACCATTGCACTTCCCCGGCTTCTCTCCAGCAGGGGAGTCTGCCTGCTGTTTTGTTTTTCGCCGGGGTGCCCACCCCCACAGTAAAGGGAAGGGTGCAGGTCGCACACACCACACTCCACAGGAATGGAAAGGGCGGGAACCCGCCTTTGCCAGAGCCCACCGCACATAGCACATACCGTTCTTCAGCCTTCACTTGGAGCACCAGGGCGGTGCCTTGGAGCGCGGGATGATTTCGGGCTGCGGAGGCGGCGGCACAGGCCAGACACGGCGGCAGGCGTCCGGCTGCACTTCTTCTCTTCTCCAGCAGGTGGCAATGAGTTAGCGGCAGCCTTCAAAGAGAACTAACTTCATCGCCGAGGCCGGAAGGCACAAATATTTAAAATTCTTTTATTTTTTTTTTATACGGAATCTCGCTCTGTCGCCCAGGCTGGAGCGCAGTGACATGATCTCGCCTCACTGCAACCTCCGCCTCCCGGGTTCAAGCGATTTTTCTGCCACAGCCTCCCGAGGAGCTGAGGTTATAGGCGCGAGCCACCACGCCCGGCTAAGTTTTGTATTTTTAGTGGAGATGCGGTTTCACCATATTGACCAGGCTGATCTCGATCTCCTTTCTTCGTGATTTTAACTGCCAACTTTAAAAATATTTAAATTTTGCTTAAACTAGAATAAAATAAAAGGTCCTAGGAGCTGTGAACAAGGAGAAGGCATCTGAAGATGCTCATAGAAATAGAATCCTAAATTTTATGACCTTTTTTTTTTTTTTTTGAGATAGGGTCTCACTCTGTTGCCCAGGCTGGAGTGGAGTGGTAAGGTAACCTCCGAGTAGCTGGGATTACAGGCGTCCGCCACCATGCCCAGCTAACTTTTTATATTTTTTTTTAGAGATGGAGGTCTCGCCATGTTGCCCAGGCTGATCTCCGGCTCCCGAGCTCAAGTTGTTCTCTCCTGCTTCGGTCAACCAAAGTGCTGGAATTACAGGCATGAGCTATCGCACTGGGCCCCTTTATGGCTTTTTATATTAAAAGATGATGCCACTGACCAGTGCCAGTGGTGAAACAGTAGAGTCTGAAGATGACTCTGGGCTTCCAGGACGGGGGAAGAGCTGTAACCCAGTGCCTTCCTATTTCTTCCAAACTCAGCTTCCCATGACTTTCTCCCTCCCCGCTGGAGGGGCTGCAACTTCCAGTGGGCACCCAACACTTCCAGATAAGAGGCAACTGGCCTTCTCAGATAACTCCTGACTCTTGGCATCTACATCAAGACAGCCTGATGCCACATTGTCTATGTGGACCCCACGGATAAGAATGTTCAAGTTTTGGTCTTGAAAAAGAGAGAATAAAAAGGGAGGGATGTGCCTTCACTGGAATGCTCACTATGAGCTGTCCAACAGAACACCCTGTTAGTGGTGGTAGTTCCCTGCAGGTCTGCATCTATGATGCTGTGACTTTGCCTGGGCTCCGTTGTACAACATCTGCTTGCCTTCTCAGAAGAAATTCTTGCCTTCTCAGAAGAAAGAATTCGAATGAGGAGCATAAGGCCGAAGAAAGGTTGTGGCAAGTTTTAGAGCAGGAGTGAAAGTTTATTAAGCTTTAGAGCAGGAACTAAAGGAAGGAAAGTACACTTGGAAGAGGGCCAAGTGGACGACTTGAGAGACCAAGTGCACTGTTTAAACTCTTGACTTGGGGTTTTATACGTTGGCGTGCTTCCAGGGTCTCGTGTTATTTCTTCCCACTCCTGAGATCTTATCGGGAAGCTGCTGATCACCAGTTCTTCCCTTCCCTTCCCTTCCCTTCCCTTTCCCTTTCCCTTTCCCTTTCCCTTTCCCTTTCCCTTTCCCTTTTCTTTCTTTTCTTCGTCAGGGTCTCACTCCGTCACCCAGGCTGGAGTGCAGTGGTGCCATCTTGGCTCACTGTAACCTTGGCCTCCCAGGCTCAAGCAATCCTCCAACCTCAATCCTGAGTAGCTGGGATTATAGGCGTGTATCACCATATCCGGCTAGTTTTTGTATTTTTTGTAGAGATGGGATTTGGCCATGTTGCCCAGGCTGGTCTTGAACTCCTGGGCTCAAGTGATCCGTCTGCCTCAGCCTCCCAAGGTGCGGGGATTACAGGCGTGAGCCACCATGCCCAGCCTTCAAGCATTTTCTTTTCTTTCTTTCTTTCTTTTTGAGACAGAATCTCACTCTGTTGCCCAGGCTGGAGTGTAGTGGCACCATCTCAGCTCACTGCAACTTCCGCCTCCTGGGTTCAAGCAATTTTTCTGCCTCAGCCTCCCGAGTAGCTGGGATTACAGCCACCAGGCCCGGCCAAGCATTTTCTAGTTATTAGGAGACTGCCTTTCCCTGGTGGTGGCTGTGACCAATTATTACTTTAGAAAGACAGTTAACAACTGCCAGACCATCACCTGATGGTCGATGGACACTCCTGGTGTGTGCGTGAGGGGAGCCCTCTCCTGCCCTGCCCATACCTCACTAGCTACCTCCTGTAACAGCCCTGGTCCCAGCATATCCCCCATGCCTTCTCTTGCAGACTCTCAGCTTATAAGTTTCCCAGTAAAGCCTGCTCCTTTATCTATGATGCTGTGACTTTGCCTGAACTGCGTGGTACAACATCTGCTTTGAGCTGCTTGCCAGATGATGAGTATTTCTTTTCCTTCCATGCTCTCACCATTGTAAGCTCTCTGGTGACCAACATACAGAATGAAGCAGCAATCTTTCTAATTGGAAGAAGGCAAATAAAACCATGATCTATTTTCCAGTGGGATGTCTTTAAAGCACTTAAAAAGCATCATTTGGATTTGGTGTGAGACTTGAGAAATATATAATTTTCATTTCTCCTTTCTTATTTATGGCACTATCAGTTTAGTTGATTTGTAAAATTTGTCCTGGCATTTTCTGCCCTACATCTCTATGGAAACATCAAGGTTTGCTGAACATGCATCTTTTCTATGGATTTGATGGAGGCACTGAAGAAAAGAAGTTGCCCATTGTGACATCCACTTATATACTCTTTTGTGCTTCAAAATAAATGCATAAAGACCTTATCAATTATACAACAACACAGTGTCATGATTTCACAACTTCTTGTAAAATGTTTGTATAAACAAACTCTTTTATATTTGGCCTACTAAACTAATGAAGAGAAAACAGCTGTCTAAAGTTACATTATGGAAATCTCTGTTGTGCCAACATACAAAAATTGTTATTCTCTTGAATATGATTAAGGTATTGTGTTTGGAAGTAGCCTTGAGGGTTCAACCTTTTTTTTTTTTTTTTTTTTTTTTGACTGGGTTTTTTGAGACTCTGTTGCCCAGGCTGGAGTGCAGTGACGTGATCTTGGCTCACTACAACCTCTGACTGGGCTCAAGCCATCCTCCCACTCAATCTCTCAAGTAGCTGGGAATACAGGCTCATGCCACCATGCTCGGCTAGTTTTTGCATTCTTTTATAGAGACAGGTTTTTGCCATGTCACCCAGGCTGCTCTCCAACTCCTGAGCTCAAATGATCTTCCTGACTCGGCCTACCAAAGTGCTGGGATTACTGGTGTGAGCCACCGTGCCCAGCATAAAATTTCTCATTACACCTCAGTTTCAGGTACAATTTTTGGTAACTCAATCCCAGCACTTTACATGTGTTCTTCTATTGATTTTTTTCCTTTTCAATGAGGAAAATCAGCATCTGATTGTAGCTGAATTCTGTTTCTTTTTAATAGCCAAATGATTTCTATCTTTGTCTCAATCATACTAAGTGTATGAAAACTACACTTGCCATCATTGGTATCAACCCTTTGGTTTTTCCTTCCTTCCTTCCTTTCTCTTCCTTCCTTCCTTCCTTCCTTCCTTCCTTCCTTCCTTCCTTCCTTCCTTCCTTTCTTCCTTCCTTCCTTCCTTCCTTCCTTCCTTCCTTCCTTCCTTCCTTCCTTCCTTCCTTCCTCTCTCTCTCTCTCTCTTTCTTTCTTTCTCTTTTATTTTCTTTTTCTTTTTGAGACACAGTCTCCCTCTGTCACCCAGGCTGGAGTGCAGTGGTGTGACTTCAGCTCACTGCAAGCTCCACCTCTCAGGTTTCAGCGAATTTCCTGTCTCAGCCTCCTGAGTAGCTGGGATTACAGGTGCCTGCCACCACACCTAGCTAATTTTTGCATTTTTAGTAGGGATGGGTTTTTGTCATGTTGGCCAGGCTGGTCTAGAACTTCTGACCTCTGGTGATCCACCTGCCTTAACTTCCCAAAGTGCTGGGATTACAGGCATGAGCCATTGTGCCCACTGGCTTCCCTTCATTTTATTAATAAAATAGGAGCAAAATGCAATCGAATATTCAAATAATTGCATAAACAAACTCATCACGAAAGGTAGTGACTGCCAAAACTGAACTGAAACTCTTGACTGTATCACCATACTGTAGTTCAAAATACCAATTCATCAGCTGATATAGAAAAACCTGAACTGAATGAAAGGTGGGTTGGAGTGAGAATGTATAATACATAGAAGAGCAGGTGGTAAAATTGGAAGGACTACCTATATATCATTACAGTCAATGACTCTATCTAGTAGTTTAAAAGCTTATTTTCAATTTTTTCTTAATAGACTTTAACAGGCCTACTTTTTCCAGGGAAGCAATGACAGAAAAGTGTGCCAGGTAAAGGATACATCAATGTCCACTGAGGCTAAGGATCCATTTGTACTAGTAATCTTCAAAAACCAGACACCCTTCTCAGAGCCCCCACTGAGGATCTCAGCTTCTGCAAGATTCCTCTAAATAGAGGCCTCCACTTCCCCTGATTTTCCAGGAGAATGCTGATCTCTTATTTCCCCCTAAACCTTTTCACTTTTATTCTGTTTTTTGTCAGATTGAAAAGAAATCACCGAAGGTTTATTTCAAGGTTGCTTCACATCGGCATAATTAGGCTTATTGTCTTTAGCCAATCGGGTATTGTTCCTTTTTAAATAATTATATAATTCTTCTTAAAAACATCCAGAAACCCTGGCTCTTAAAGACAAGGATGGAATACTTTGACTATCTAACAGGAGCAGATCTTTATCTTCAATCAGATGCTTATTGTGAAGGAAGAAAAAAACAGTAGAACACACACACACAATGCTAGAATGATTTTATTCATTGATTCAACAAATATATGAATCCTTATGAGCAAAGTGCTAGCCTCTAAGAGGGTACAAATTGTGTAAACTTGGGTCATTACCCTGAATTTATTATCTCACTGGGGCAACTAGGCATACATGCTAAAAAAGGTCATGATACTAAGGGAGTTTATGAATAAAGCATGAGATGTGTTATACAGATTATAGTTGCTGTGGAAGTTCTGCCCTTTTATATTCTCGGTTCATTACTCCTCTTATAATTTCAGATGCCCTTGTACCCTGTCTAGACTTCATGCCCAGCCACTTTAATTACATTAGCATCTCAGAATCCTCTGCCCACTTGATCTTTCGTATCTGCCTTATTAATCCCCACCCCTGGGTAAGCTCCACTGTCTGCTTTCTCAGCTTACTCTCCCAGGGTGCTAAGCCTAGCTAGAGAGAATTGTGTTATTTGCTTTACCTGATTGTCTAAGTGATATCAAACAGTAGCTCTTCCAATTTTTCCTGCTCTTGGAGCTCTTGATCCCAGAGGTTCCTTTATCTCTGCAGAAGACCTGATCTCCTCCTTTGATGAAGGAACCAAGAACTTGATATCACCTTCCATTTCAGATCAAAAAATCTGAAAATTTTTCTGATCCTCACTCTTCCTTTCCAAAAATAACTTCACTCTTTACTGATGATCCTACCCCCTAGAAACTTCCTCCAGAATTTAACCTAACTATGATTTCCCCTCTCCTTGTGTGATCTTCACTCTCGGTCTCCACTGGCTCCTTCTTCTCAATCCACAAGCATGTTTAAGACTCTCCTTTTACAGCTGTGCGTGGTGGCTCACGCCCCTAATCCCAGCACTTTGGGAGGCAGAGGCGGGTGGATCACCTGAGGTCAGGAGTTCAAGATCAGCCTGGCCAACACGGTGTAACCCTGCCTCTACTACTAAAAATACAAAAATTAGCCAGGTGTGGTGGTGTGCTCCTGTAATCCCAGTTACTCAGGAGGCTGAGGCAGGAGAATCACTTGAACCCGGGAGGTGGAGGTTGCAGTGAGCCAAGATCATGCCATTGCACTCCAGCCTGGGCAACAAGAGTGAAACTTTGTCTAAAAAAAAAAAAAAAAGAAAAGAAAAGACTCTCCTTTTCCAACCTCCTGCATTAGTTATCTATTACTGCATCACAAATTACCTCAAAGTTTAGTAGATCCAACAACAACACAGGATCTCATAGTTTCTGTAGGTCAGGAATAGGAGACCAGCTTAGCTTCTGCTGGTTCCAGCTCTGCACCTTTCGCGGGGCTGCAATCAAGATGTCAACCAGGGCTGTCATCATCAGAAGGCTTTACTGGGGCTGGAGAATCCACTTCCAAGGCTGAGCATCCTCACAACATGGCAGCTGGCTTCCCCAGAGCGAGTAATCTGAGAAAGTCAGCAGGAAGGAAGCCCCAGTGCCTTTTATGACCTAGTCTCAGAAGTGGCACACTGTCACTTCTGCCTCATTCTATTTGCTAGTAGTCAGTTGCCACATTCAGCCCACATTTAAAGGAGCAGAATTCATCATTGCCTCTTAAAGAAAGGAATTTTTAAAAACTTGTGGACATATTTTTAAACCACCATATGTCTCAAATAAACCATTTTTCAAGGCGGCTAGTCCTTCAAGCTATTTCTCCATTCTCTTCCTCCTTTCAGGGCCACTCTTCTCAATGTACTGATCTCTTTCCTTCCCTTACTTTTTCGTCTTTTAACATTCAACTTCTGGCAGTCCAGATTATAGTCCCCCTAACAGAACAACACTGCTCTTGAGCATAATATCCAAATTAGCATGGCATTCAAGGCCTAGCCATAAGCTTGAATTTTCATCTTATCTCCCACAGTGTCCTTTACATATCAGCCAGTTGGATTTCTCAGCATTCCACAAACATGCCTTCGGTTTTCCCACCTCCATGCTTTCGCTTAGATGGTTTCCCTCACCAGGAAGCATCTTCTACTCAAGTCTTTTTTTCTTTTTTTTTTGAGACAGAGTCTCACTCAGATGCCCAGGCTAGAGTGCAGTGGGGCGATCACGGTTCACTGTAGCTGCCACCTCCTGGGTTCAAGTGATTCTTGTACCTCAGCCTCCCAAGTAGTTGAGATTACAGACATGTGCCACTATGCCTGGCTAATTTTTGTATTTTTAGAAGAGATGAAGTTTTGCCATGTTGGCCAGGCTGGTCTCGAACTCTTGACCTCAAGTGATCTGCCCACCCTGGCCTCCCAAAATGTTGGGATTATAGGCGTGAGCCACCGTGCCCAGCCTCAGGTTCTCATTTTCAAGACCCAGTTTAAATGTCATGTCATGCAAGAAGACTTCCTTTATCTCCCTTCCTCCTTCACACTCCCAGAGCACATTGATCATCAGCTTTACCATAGTCATCCCATTTTACACAATTATGGTATTGGTACATGGCTCTGTGTTCTTTTTAGTACCCTGAACAACACCTTGCTCAGACTAAGTTCTTAATCTTTTTTGATGAATAAATTTACCTAAATCATTAAGATTTAATTTTACTCTCACCAAAAGGCAAATTAAAGTCTCTATAATCTCCAATACTATTAGATTAACATATGGAGCTAAGGGAAATTGCAGAAGGGTCTCTGCTGAAGAAAAATACAGTTTTATTTTCTATTATTTGAACAGTTTCAATGGAGTGACTCAAAGTAAATCACAATTATTCTCTAAAAAGGTCTGCTTCTAAGATATGTTTGCATATAGTATTTTTACAATTCCTGGTCAACATGTAATTTCCATGGAAACAGATCACACACACTGGAGAATAAAGGAATTGAATTGTGTTTGAGCTGCAGTTTATCATCTCCGTGGAGCTATTTGTGCTAAATATTTGAGTATTCAGGGAAACTATAATTTAAAATCACCGAAGTAAAGACATAATTGATGCTTTTACAAATTGCAATATCTGCTATTAATTTTAAAGATTTTTATTAATATGTAGAGATAATATAAAGGGAAGTTTGAATATGTCTTAAATCATACTTTAACATCAACAAACAAAATACATTTTTTGGCTGGGCATGGTGGTTTAAGCCTGTAATCCCAGCACTTTGGGATGCCGAGGCGGGCGGATCATGAGGTCAGGAGATCAAGACCATCCTGGCTAACATGGTGAAACCCCATCTCTACTAAAAATCAAAAAACAAATTAGCCAGGCGTGGTGGCAGGTGCCTGTAGTCCCAGCTACTCAGGAGGCTGAGGCAGGAGAATGCGTGAACCCGGGAGGTGGAGCTTGCAGTGAGCCGAGATCGTGCCACTGCACTCCAGCCTGGGTGACAGAGCGAGACTCCGTCTCAAAAACAAACAAAAAAACAAAGAAAAACCAACCTTTTCTTGCCTCTTTGCTAGTGCAGAAAAGGGAAAGAATTAAAAGCTCAGCCTGGGCCAGGCACAGTGGCTCACACCTGTAATCCCAGGTACTCGGGAGGCTGAGGCAGGAGAATGACTTGAACCTAGGAGGTGGAGGACGCAGCCAGCCGAGATGGTTCCACTGCACTCCAGCCTGGGCAACAGAGTGAGACCCTGTCACAAAAAAACAAACTCAGCCTGCAAAGGGTGGTGGTGTTGTTTTTGGTCTATAGATAAAATAATCTGCTCTGATGTCATTCAACTGCACAAAAAAGGCCTGCAGTCTACATTTGCTGTCTAGCAATAAGCGGTCTAAATTCTGATTCCAAATATGACTAATCAAATAAACACAGTTTGTTTAAAACACATGCATAGAAGCGATACGATGAAGATGCTTTCACTCGCTTGCTAGTGCTGTAAACTTTTATGACTTGTGTAATGTATTATTTCCTCAAGCACTGTAAAAACTCACCCAGAAACTTCAAATCACTAGAAATATCGCATTTTGAAAATACGGTATTTCTCTAATCTATTTTTGGAATGATAATCTAATCTATTTTTGGACTAATAGTCTAACCTTGTAAATGAAAATTCACAGACACCTATTCAAACATCTCGAAATGTTCAAGAGGCATCAGAAACACCACCAGATTTTCCTTTGATTCTCATGCATTGTACATCAATTGCTGATTTTTATTTTTACATTTCAATAAATGTAATCAGAACAAACATAACAGAAAAAAGGAAAATAATTATAAAAGCCATACATACTTTTCATTTAAAATGTGCACATAGGCTATTATTATAAAGAAGTTACATCTCACTTCCACTGCATGTTCCACAATCATAACAACTGTTTTTTGTCTGTTTGTTTGTTTGAGACGGACTTTCCCTTTTGTCGCCCAGGCTGGAGTACAGTGGCACGATCTGGTCTCACTGCAAGCTCCTTCTCCTGCGTTCAAGTGATTCTCCTGCCTCAGCCTCCTGAATAGCTGGGATTACAGGTGCCCGCCACCACACCTGGCTAATTTTTTGTATGTTTAGTACAGACGGGGTTTCGCCATGTTGGCCAGGCTGGTCTGGAACTCCTGACCTCAGGGGATCCACCTGCCTCAGCCTCCCAAAGTGCTGGGATTACAGTATGAGCCACTGTGCTCGCCCTTTGTTTTTCTTTTTTTTTTAGACAAGGTCTTGCTCGTCGCCCAGGCTGGAGTGGAGTGGTGTGAGCTCAGCTCGCTGCAACCTTTGGCTCACTGCAACCTCTGCCTCCCACACTCAAATGATCCTCCCTCCCGCCTCAGCCTCCTGAGTAGTGGGACTAAACGTGCCCACCATCATGCCTGGCTAATTTTTTGTTGTTGTTGTTGCCTAGGCTGGTCTCAAACTCCTGGGTGCAAACAATTTGCCCGCCTCAGCCTCCCAAAGTGCTGGGATTACCAGCATGAGTCACTGCGCCGGGCCTCAACTGTTCATTTTTAATGTTAATGAAAGAATGCATTGGTAGAAGGCAATTTAAGTGTAATACACTTAGCGTCTTTATAGACGTCTCTCTTTACATCTGTCTCTCTACACTAAAATGTATGGTTCTTTTTCTTGCAAAAAAGAACCATATCTCATTCTGCCAGTGGCAAAAACTTAAAAAGCAAGAAGGTAAAAGTCCAAAAAAAAAGCAGCAGAAAGCTGCCAACGGAGTATTCCTTTCATTGGGCCAGTTTTCATTATTTTCTGGTAGTTATGCTCCAGTGGAAATTGGAGCCTTTACTTATTTGGACGGAATCCGGCAGAGTGATAACAACCCCCTCACAGAGGTTTGGTTCATGCTCAGCCCCTTCCTCCAGCCAGGGAGGGCTGCCTCCTAGGGCTGCGCTTCTGTTCCCTCACAGGGCACTGTAGGGCTGCCTCCCCCCTCAGCTAAATAACTGGCACCATGCTCAGAGGAGTAAGAGCTCCAGTTATGCGCTTGGTCCCAGTTACTCTCTCCTGTCCCGGCTTTCCTTTTCTGGCTTTGATTGGAATTAATAGTGACCCAGGGGTTTGGAGATGATTCAGCTTTGACCCTCCCTGAGAGTGTGTGAATTTAGTGGACAGAGGGCCTATGGTAAGCCTAAAATCCAAGATGTAATAACAGAGGCAAAAACAGATGAGAAAGCCAAAATACTCAGGCCTGGACACCCTCTTTGAGTCAAGTTAATAGCAATGTGCATGCCATAGACAGTCTTCTATTTTTCCCTTCAGATTAATTCTCTAGCCTTTTTTAGCCGGCTCTGTGCCCTGAGAGGCGGTCCCTCCTGGACTGCATCACTGGGCTCCCTTACCTCCCGGCTTCTAGTGGGTTCAACACATGTGGAGGGTTGCTGTCCTGACAGGAAGTTGGTGAGACAGTGAGGAAGGGGTGCTTATTTCCCTGGCTCCCCCACTGCCACATAGCCACAGGTTGGCTTTTCTTCTAGCGAAAGCTATGGCTCCCGTCAAGGGCTCACACAACCCAGTTCTCCCTCAAGGGTTTAGCAACCACCCCTACTCTTTCCCCCTTCAAGCATTAGGAGGGGTCATAGCTCCCTGCTGTTACTAGCCTGGGGGTACTACAGCATCCCCCACCCTTTTTTTTTTTTTTTTTTGAGACGGAGTTTTGCTCTGTCGCCCAGGCTGGAGTATAGTGGCAAGATCTCAGCTCACTGCAGCCTCTGCATCCCGGGCTTGAGCCATCTTGCCACCTCAGCCTCCTGAGTACCTGGGACCACAGGCGCGCACCACCAGGCCCAGCTAATTTTTGTATTTTTTGTAGAACGGCGTTTCACCATGTTGCCCAGGCTGGTCTTGAATCCCTGGACTCTCACCTTGAACTCCCAAAGTGCTGGGATTACAGGTGTGAGCCACTATGCCTGGCATCCATCCACCTTATTTTGTCTAAGCCTTGCCTTTATAAACATCCTCTTTAATAAACTCTCCTCACCCAGTGTGACCGTCCTGTCTGTTTCCAGGATCCTGACTGATACAGATGGTATGGATTGTCCCCGAGAAATCTCAGAAACATGACATTCTACATCACAACTCAGATACTCAATAACATTCATGTTATGGAGGCATTTCTTTGTTCACGGCACATTTTACAATGAAAACTGTCCCAATCCTCCACTCCCCATCTCCAAGACATCCCTGGAGGTACACTGCTTTCTCTCTCTGCACTAGTGAGGGACTCAGAACAGTACTTTCCATCCTGGAGATGAACTGAGACCCTGTGCACATTCAAGAACAATGAGTCAGTCCGTCGCTTTCCTTCAAGGACGAGTCTGACTTTCAATCCTTGTTACTGGATTCCAGTTGCAGCACCCTGCTGGGCCAGGAGCCTGGCTCGAGCCCCAGCCTTGTAAATCTTGCCAGTACTTTACTCAGAGATTTGCTTGTTTCCCATTGTCTTTCAATGTCTGGCTGCTCCCTGTGTCACCCAGATGGACGTCCTTGTCATTAGGTTTCTGACCTACTCCTAAACCTAAAAACTATTTGCCTCAAAGTGTCTTCTATTATATTGCCTAGTCCCTCAGATTGGAATAATATTCACTAATTCTCCTAGAATTTTCTTTTTTAAAATTTTTTTTAAGTTTTAATTTTCTGTAGAGACAGTCTTGCTGTGTTGCCCAGGCTGGTCTTGAACGCCTGGCCTCAAGCTCACACCTGTAATACGAGGCCGAGGTGGTAGGAGCACTTGAGGCCAGGAGTTTGAAACAAGCCTGGGCAATATAGCCAGATCCTATCTTTACAAAAAATAAAAAAATTAGCCAGGCATGGTGGTGGATGCCTGTAGTCCCAGCTACTTGGGAGTCTGAGGTGGGAGGATCACTTGCTCTCAGGAGTTGGAGACTGCAGTGAGCTATAATTGCACCACTGCACTCCATCCTGGGTAACAGAGTGAGACCCTGGCTTTAAAAAATAACTAAGCACTTAAACATTTTAAATTAAAAGAAGTAATAAAAAAATACAACTGAGTTTTGTATCCTGCAACCTTGCTAAACTCACTTATTTGTCCTAGATTTTTTTTTGACAGATTATTTAGGATTTTCTTTGTAAACAACCATGTCATCTGCAAATAAAGAAAGGTTTTGTTGCTGTTGTTCTTGTGGTGTTGTTTTCCTTCTTTCTAATCTGTGTGCCTTTTCTTTCTTTCTCTTGCTAACTGGCTAGGACTTCCATAACCATGCTGAGTAGGAGTGGTAAGAGTAGACAGCTGTGCCTTGTTCCTAATCTGAGGGGGAAAGCATTCAGCCTTTCATCACTAAGGATAATGTTAGCTGTAGGTTTTTTTTTGAAGATACCCTCTATCATGTTGAGGGAAGTCCCTTCTATCCCTAGTCTGCTGAGAGCTTTTATTTTCTTTCAGTCATAAATTGGCATTTACCTTTTCTATTTTTCTCAATTGATACACGATTGGTAATTATGTATCAATTAACAATCATGTAGTTTTCCTTCCTTAGGCTGTTAAGATGGTAGATGACATTGATTTTATTTTCTCTCTCTCTCTTTTTTTTTTTTTTTTTTTTGAGAGGGAGTTCTGCTCTTGTTGCCCAGGCTGGAGTGCAATGGTGAGATCTCAGCTCACTGCAAACTCTTCCTCCTGGGTTCAAGCGATTCTCCTACCTCAGCCTCTTGAGTAGCTGGGATTACAGGTGCCCACCGCCATGCCTGGCTAATTTTTGTATTTTTAGTAGAGACGGTGTTTCACCATGTTGGCCAGGCTGATCTCAAACTCCTGACCTCAGGTGATCCGCCCACCTCAGCCTTCCAAAGTGCTGGGATTACAGGTGTGAGCCACTGTGCCCGGCTGACATTGATTTTCAAATATGGAACCAGTCTCACATTCCCAAAATAATCCTTGCTTGGTCATGATGTGGTCAATTTTTTGTTACTGAATTAAATTTTATTGAAGATTTTTCTGGCATTAAGGTACATTAATGCGTAGCTTTCTTTTCTGTAATGTCTTTGATTTTAATATCAGCCTAATGATAGCATCATAAAATGAGGTGGGGCTTGTTCCCTCTTCATCCCTCCCTATTTCATTTTGGGTGAATTTTAGTAGTTTGTGGTGTTAAATCAAGTTTAGCCTAAAGCTGCCTCCTTGAATATTTAAGTTCGACCTAAAGGTTTTTCTATACACCGTGAACTATAACAAGTGGAGGCATAAACCGAACATAGCCCACACCTGTGCCAGTCACTGAGTTTTGGCCAATCAAATGTAACCAACTGTTCAAACCATGTTCCAATAAGGCAAACGCTGAACTGTAACCAATCCAGCTGTTTCTGTACCTCGCTTCCATTTTCTGTACGTTACTTTCCTTTTTCTGTCCATAAATCTTCTTCCACTACATGGCTGCGCTGGAGTCTTTTTTTTTATTTTTTATTTTATTTTTTTATTTTTTATTATTATACTTTAAGTTCTAGGGTACATGTGCATAACATGCAGGTTTGTTACATATGTATACTTGTGCCATGTTGGCATGCTGCACCCATCAACTCGTCAGCACCCATCAACTTGTCATTTACATCAGGTATAACTCCCAGTGCAATCCCTCCCCCCTCCCCCCACCCCATGATAGGCCCCGGTGTATGATGTTCCCCTTCCCGAGTCCAAGTGGTCTCATTGTTCAGTTCCCACCTATGAGTGAGAATATGCAGTGTTTGGTTTTCTGTTCTTGCGATAGTTTGCTGAGAACGATGGTTTCCAGCTGCATCCATGTCCCTACAAAGGACACAAACTCATCCTTTTTTATGGCTACATAGTATTCCATGGTGTATATGTGCCACATTTTCTTAATCCAGTCTGTCACTGATGGACATTTGGGTTGATTCCAAGTCTTTGCTATTGTGAATAGTGCTGCAATCAACATACATGTGCATGTGTCTTTATAGCAGTATGATTTATAATCCTGGAGTCTCTCTTAATCTGCTGTGATTTTGAGGGCTGCCCGATTTGCGAATCATTCCTTGCTCAGTTAAACACTTTTAAATTTAATTTAGCTGAAGTTTTTCTTTTAACAGTGGTTTGCGAGGAATTGGTCCATTCCATCTAAGTTGTTGAGTTAATGTGTATATGGTTTATGTGTATAAAGTTGTTTATATTGTTCTCTTATTATCCTTTTAATGTCTGTAGAGTTTGTACTGATACGGCCTCTTTCAGTCTGGATATGGGTAATTTGTATTATCTCTTTGTCAGTCTTGCTAAAAGTTTGTCAATTTTATTGATCATTTAAAAAAAACCAACTTTTGGATTATTAATTTTTCTCTATTTTTCTGTTTCCAATTTAATTGATTTTTACGCTCTTAGTTTTATTATTTCCTTTCTTCTGCTTGCTTTGGGCTTATTTTACTCTTCCTTTTCCTAGTTTTCATAAGATGAAAACTGAGGTAATTGATTTGAGAGCTTTCTTTTCTAATATAAGCATTTACTATTATTATTATTACTTTTGAGACAGAGTCTTGCTCTGTCCCCAAGGCTGGAATGCAGTGGCACTATTTCAGCTGACTGCACCCTCTGCCTCCTAGGCTCAAGGCATCCTACCACCTCAGCTTCTTGAGTAGCTGGGACCACAGGCATGCACCACCATGCTTGGCTAATTTTTGTATTTCTTGTAGAGATTGGGTTTTGCCATGTTGCCCAGGCTGGTCTCAAACTCATGAGGTCAAGCGATCCACCCGTCTGGGCCTCCCCAAAGTGCTAGGATTACAGGCATGAGCCACCCTGCCTGGCCTAATATAAGCATTTTAATGCTATAAAATTTCCTCTAAACATTGCTTTAGCTGCATCTCACAGTTTCCTTATGTCCTATTTTCTTTTTTAAAAAAAACTTCAAAACATTTCCTAATTTTCTTTTAGACTTCCTCTTTGATCCATGGATTATTTTAAAGTGCATTGTATAATATCCAACTGTTTGGAGATTTTCTTGTTATCTTGTTTCTGTTATTGATTTCTAATTTCATTATGGTCAGACAACATAGTTCGTATTATTTTCTGTTCTTTTTAATTGCTTATTGTTTGTTTTATGATCCAGTACATAGTCTATCTTTGTTAATCCTCCTTGTGCCCTTAAAAAGAATATGTATTCTTCTGTTGTTGGGTGAAGTGTTATATTGTATTAGACCTTGAAGTTTAATTCTTCCATATCTGTATCTTCTATGCTTTTGTTGATTTTCTGTCTGTTTTATCTATTTCCAAGACTGGAGTGTGGAATTCTCCAATAATAATTGTGGATTTGTCTATTCTTTTACTTCTTACAGGCTTTGCTTAATGTATTTTGAAGCTCCATTGTTAGGTGCATAAACAATTAGAATTCTTATGTCCTCTTAATGAACAGACTCCTTTATTGTTATGAAATGACTTTCTTTATCCCTGGCTACTTTATTTGCTCTGAAGTTTATCTTGTCCTATATCCATATAGCCATCCAAGTTTTCTTTTGATTAGAGTTTGCATGCTATATCTTTTTCCATTCCTTTACATTTAATCTCTATATCATATGCGACATAAGTTTCTTATAATAGCGCATATTGGGTCATGGGTTTTTTGAGGTTCATTTAGACAATCTCTGTTTTTAGTTGGTGCATTGAGGTAATTTACATTTAATATAACCACTGATATATGGGTTTCAGTCAACCATTTTATTATTTGTTTTCTATTTGGTTCCTCTGTTTTCCATTCCTTTGTTTCCCCTGTCCTGCATTCTTCCGTGTTTTATTTGAGCATTTTTTAGTATTCCTTTCTTTTTTTTTTTCTTTGAGATGGAGTTTTACTCTTTTTGCCCAGGCTGGAGTGCAATGGCGTGGTCTCAGCTCACTGCAACCTCCTTCTCCTGGGTTCAAGTGATTCTCCTGCCTCAGCCTCCGGAGTAGCTGGGATTATAAGTGTGCGCCACCACACCTGGCTAATTTTGTATTTTTAATAGAGATGGGGTTTCACCATGTTGGCCAGGCTGGTCTCGAACTCCTGACCTCAGATGATCTGCCTGCCTTGGCCTCTGAAAGTGCTGGAATTACAGGCGTGAGCCACCGTGTCTGGCCTAGTATTCCATTTTAATCGATGTATTGACATTTTTACTATATGTCTTTGTCCAATTTTTAAATGATTGCTCCAGGGATTGCAACATAGATAACTTTTCAATGTCTACTTAAAATTAATATATTACCACTGTAGGCGAAATTTAAAAACATTACCACTGTATACTTCCCCTCCATATCTTATTGCTGTCTTATGTACGACATCTGTAATCACTAAAAACCCTATCAGACATTGTTATAATTTTTGCTTTTAACCATTTTACATATTTTAAGGAACTATAAGCATAGAAGAATAATTCATTATATTTACCTATATACTTACCATTTCTGTTGCTCTTCATTTTTTTTTTTTTTTTTTTTTTTTTTTTGAGACAGGGTCTCACTCTGTTTCCCCAGCTGGAGTGAAGTGGTGTGATCTTGTCTCACTGCAACCTTGGCCTCCTGGGTTCAAGTGATTCTCCCACGTCAGCCTCCCAAGTAGCTGGGACTACAGGCATGCACCACCATGCCCAGCTAAATTTTGTATTTTTAGTAAAGATGGGGTTTCACCATGTTGGCCAAACTGGTCTTGAACTGCTGACCTCAAGTGATCTGTCCACGTAAGCTTCCTAAAGTGCTGGGATTATAGGTGTGGGCCACGGCACCCAGCCTCTTTATTCCTAATGTCCTAAGTTCACTTTTAGTATAATTTCCCTTTTGCCTGAAAACTTCCTTTAGCACTTTTTTTTTTTTTTTGAGACGGAGTCTCGCTCTGTCACCCAGGCTGGGGTGCAGTGGCCGGATCTCAGCTCATTGCAAGCTCCACCTCCCGGGTTTACACCATTCTCCTGCCTCAGCCTCCTGAGTAGCTGGGACTACAGGTGCCCGCCACCTCGCCCGGCTAGTTTTTTGTATTTTTTTTTTTAGTAGAGATGGGGTTTCACCGTGTCAGCCAGGATGGTCTCGATTTCCTGACCTCATGATCTGCCCGTCTCGGCCTCCCAAAGTGCTGGGATTACAGGCTTGAGCCATCGCGCCCGGCCTTTTTTTTTTTTTTTTTTTTTTTTTTTTTTAAAGCACAGGTCTTGCCACAAATTCTCTTAATTTTCATTCATCTGAGACTGTTTTATTTCACCTCAATTCTGAAGGATTTTTGTTGGCTATAAAATTGAGGGGAATATTAAAATCTTTCAGCACTTTGTAAATTATTTGCCTCTTCTGGTCTTCATTATTTCTTAAAATAAAATCTATCATTATTTTTCCCCTATGTAATGCATTGTTTCCCCTCTAGATTCCTGGAAAAAATCTCTTTCAAGGCCGGGCGTGGTGGCTTAAGCCTGTAATCCCAGCACTTTGGGAGGCCGAGATGGGCGGATCACGACGTCAGGAGATCGAGATCATCCTGGCTAACACAGTGAAACCCCGTCTCTACTAAAAAAATACAAAAAACTAGCCGGGCGAGGTGGTGGGCGCCTCTAGTCCCAGCTACTCGGGAGGCTGAGGCAGGAGAATGGTGAACCCGGGAGGCGGAGCTTGCAGTGAGCTGAGATTCGGCCACTGTACTCCAGCCTGGGCGATAGAGCGAGACTCCGTCTCAAAAAAAAAAAAAAAAAAAAAAAATCTCTTTCAAGAGTTTTTTGGCTGGGTGTAGTAGCTCACATCTGTAATTCCAGCACTTTAGGAGACGGAGGTGGGAAGATTACTTGAGGTCAGGAGTTTGAGACCAGCCTGTGCAGCATAGTGAGACCCTCTCTCTACAAAAAAAATGTACAAAATTATGCAGGCATGATGGTATCCACCTGTGGTCCTAGCTGCTCAAGAGGCTTTGGCTGGAGGATTCCTGAGCCCAGGAGGTTGAGGCTGTAATGAGCGTGGGCAACAGAGTGAGACCTTCTCTCCTAAAAAAAGGAAGTTTTTGTGTGTGTGTTTAGTTATCCAGCAGTTTGATTATGATGTGTCTGAGGATAGATTTCTTCGAGTTTATTCTTTTGAGGTTTGTTGGGATTCTTGAATCTGTATGTTCATGTCTTTCAACAAATTTGAAAAGTTTTCAAGCATTATTTCTTCAAATGCCTTTTTCTTTTTTTTTTTTTTTTTGAGATGGAGTCTCACCATCGCCTAGGTTGGAGTGCAGTGGTGTTGTAACCGATCTCAGTCCCTGGTGGACTGAACAAAGGGGAGCGAATGTGGGAATAAAGACAAAGACAAAAGAGTATGTTTGGAAGAAGGGGTCGGGGGCACCTTGCCTCTAGTAGACAAAGGTCCTGAGCTTTACACAGCCCTCCATATTTATTAGGCAAAAGAGATAGCAAGAAGGGGGTGTGTGGAAGAAGAGGTCAGCTGCTTGGTCTACAGTAGGTTTGCAAGACTGCATTCCTTGAACAATAGACTCTAAATGTCCCAATAGATAACCTCAAGGAGTCCAGCACCACCACATCCGGCTAATTTTTGTGTTTTTAGTAGAGACAGGGTTTCACCATGTTGACTGGGCTGGTCTCAAACTTCTGACCTCAGGTGATCCACCCACCTCGGCCTCCCAAAGTGCTGGGATTGGAGGCAAAAGCCACTGTGCCTGACCAGACACCTTTTTCTACATCATAGTCTTTCTCCTCTCTGGGACTCTAATAATATACATGAGGCATTTTAGTACTATCCTACAGATCCTCAAGGCTCTGTTCTTCTCTATTTTTTAAATAATTTTTTCTCTCAGTTGTTCAGATCAGTAATTTCTATTATGTATCTTCTAGATCACTGACTCTTTCCTCTGCCATCTCCATTCTGTCCTGACCCCATCTAGTGGGTTTTAAATTTTGGCTATTGTATTTTTCAGTTCTCAAATGGAAAAACTAAATACAATAGGAATAGGAAATCGTGGCAGGGTGTGGTGGCTCACACCTGTAATCTCAGCACTTTGGGAGGCCAAGGTGGGCAACCTCACCTGAGGTCAGGAGTTTGAGACCAGCCTAACATGGTGAAACCCCATCTCTACTAAAATACAAAAATTAGCTGGGCATGGTGGCAGGTGCCTGTAATCCCAGCTACTTGGGAGGCTGAGTCAGGAGAATCACTTGAACCCGGGAGGCAGAGGTTGCAGTGAGCTGAGACTGCACCATTACACTCCAGCCTGGGCAACAAGAGTGAAACTCCATCTCAAAAAAAAAAAAAAAAAAAAAAAAAGAGGAAGTCTTTGCCAAGACTTTCTTTTTTATGTTTTCATTTATTTCAAGGATGTTCTTAGAATATTTTTATAATACCTACTTTAATGTCTTTGTCAGATAATGCCAACATCTGTGTCATCTTAGTGTTAGTGTCTATCAATTATCTTTTTCCAGTTTAGATTTTTCTGGTTTCTCAAATGCTGAGTAATTTTAGATTGTATCCTGGATATTTTGAATACTATGCTACAAGACTAGGTTTTGTTTAAATCCTGGAGTGAATGTTGGTATTTTTGTGTTAGCCATAATCAATCAGGTTGGGATTAGAGTGTAAACTCCAATTAGACTTCTCTAGGTTGTAATTTTAATATCAGTTCTGTTTTCAAAGGCTTTGCAGTGTTATTTGGATCAGTCCTGAATGTTCTCCACCCAGTGGTCAGTCAAGATCTGGGGCAGGAACTTCGTAGTTCAGTTCTCACAGCCTGTGGTAGTGTTGAGGATCAGATCCACACATGCACAGCCTGGGAGTTACCTCAGAAATGATAAACTTTTGCTCCTTCCTCTACTCAGTTTCCAGGTTTTATCCCAATTCCTTGGGGCTCCCTTTTATAGTTCTCTGATCAGAAAACTAGGGTTTTGTTTTTTATTTTTTGAGACAGAGACTCTCTCTGTTGCCCAAGCTGAGGTGTGCAATCTCAGCTCACTGCAGCCTTGACCTCCTGGGCTCAAGAGATCCTCCTACCTCAGCCTCCTGAGTAGCCAGGACTACAGGCATGCACCACCACACCCAACTAATTTTTGTATTTTATGTAGAGACGGTGTCTCACTGTGTTGCCCAGGCTGGTCTCGAACTCAAGGGCTCAGGTGATCCTCCCACCTCAGCCTCCCAAAGTGCTGGGATTATAGGAATGAGCTACTGTGCCCAGCCAAGTACATACACTACTTTGCTGTTCACTTCCCGTAACTATGCTTATGTCTGGAGTGAGGCAGTGGGAGGACAGAGATGAAAAAAGAAAGCAGTGGGGGTTTGCCATTTACCCTACTCTGATTTACCCTACTCTAATCAGAGGAACACAGCACCTCTGATTAGAGAGGAAAGTTCTTTTTTCTCAAAGGTTTTGGCACCTGCCTGCTCCTCTTACCATTTACTGTCACTTTCACTTCTGCTGTTATAGAATTACTTGAGGTTTGGGTGCTAGAGAATGGAGAAAAGAAAAAAAAAAAAAAGAGTGAAACAAATCAAAACAAAAAACAAAGCACATGAGATTTCCCCCACTTTGTCTGTATATTAGGAAACTTTTTTCCCACCCCTCAAGCCAGATCTAGAAGCCTTCTCCTGGAGCTCTTTCTGTCCACACTGATTTGGACCTCAGGCTTTTAGGCTGCACTGAGTCCAGACTGGCGATATCAGAGGGGAAAAAATGGTAAGTTCTCTGCATGTTCAGTGGTACTTCATATTCATGCCTTCTTCTCCAACCTTTCTGTTTCGATTTACTTTTCAGAGTCCTCAAGTTTGGGAGCCATGCATTCTTTCCAGGTTAATAGCTACATTCAGTAGGAAAGACAGGTTGGGATTTGCTCACTCCATCTTACTTGGAACTAGAAACTTCCTAAAGCAGTTATGTTACAAGAAGATAATTTGAATTACAGTTTTCTAGTTTTACAATATTTTAAAGCTGATCGAATATAAATAATTTAAAAAGATATTTCCAGGTCCAAATATTAACATTATAATTTAAACTATTGGATCCATCATTGACCCTTTTAATAATTGGAAGGTTTAAGACTCCCATACTCAATATACTAGAAAAAAAAAGTTCATGTTCATTCTCCCATTTTTTGTGTTTCCCTTGCAATACAGCACATTTACTACTAATGCTCATTTATCTCATCAAAAATGTCTCATAAAAATGGGACTAATTCAGAAATTTGGAGTGGGATTCATTTATGATTCATAAGTTACATGGTAGAATTTGACTTATAAGAAAGCACATTGTGAGGGCCGGACGCAGTGGCTCACACCTGTAATCCCAACACTTTGGGAGGCCAAAGCGGGCAGATCACCTGAGGTCGGGAGTTCGAGACCAGTCTGACCAACACGGAGAAACTCCGTCTCTACTAAAAATACAAAATTAGCTGGGCATGGTGGCACATGCCTGTAATTCCAACTACTCGGGAGGCTGAGGCAGGAGAATCGCTTGAACTTGGGAGGTGGAGGTTGCAGTGAGCCAAGATTACACCATTGGACCCCAGCCTGGACAACAAGACCGAAACTCCGTCTCAAAAAAAAAAACACTAAAACTAAAACAACAACAACAACAACAACAACAAACAGTACATCATGAGGCCAAGTGCAGTAGCTCATGTCTATAATCCCATAACTTTGGGAGGCTGAGGCAGGCAGATTGCTTGAGCTCAGGAGTTTGAGACCAGCCTGGGTAACATGGTGAAACCCTGTCTCTACAAACAAACAAACAAAAAAGAAAATTAACTGGGCATGGTGGTGTGCACTTGTAGTCCCAGCTACTTAGAAGACTGAGGCAAGAAGATCCCTTGAGCCTGGAAGGTCGAGGCTGCAGTGAGCCGTGATCATGCCACTGCACTCCAGGCAGGGTGACAAACTGAAACCCTGTCTAAAAAAATTTTTTTTAAATAAAGTACATAATGAAACATATACAAGTTTTAGTGTTAGCTAAGATTTGGCTCAGCTTTGAATGATGAAAAAAGAAAACCCCAGAATAACAGTAGCTTACATCATATATGTCTATTTTTCTGTAACATAAAGTAGTAAGTAAGTGCCCCAAGGTGGATATAGTGCTTCATTGTGTCAGAAACCCAGGTTCCTTCTTTCTGATGCTCTGCCATGCATGACCTTGATTTCTTCCTAATTCTCTGAAACCCAGGTTCCTTCTTTCTGATGCTCTGCCATGCATGACCTAGATTTCTTTGTAATTCTCTCATGATCTAAAATGGTTGTAACATAGCTCCAGCCATCTCAGGAAGAAGGAAGGGTAAAGGAGAAAGCACACAGTTCCTCTTTTAAGGACACTTCCTGAAAGCTGTACACAATATTTCTGCTTATATCTTTTTGGCCAGAACATACTCACAAGGCTACACCTTGCCACAAGAAAGGCTTGGAGATGTATTTATATTCTGGGCAGTTATACCCACTTAAAAATTGAGGATTATGTTACCATTGAAAGAGGAAGAGTGATTTTGAGGGTCAACCAGTACTCTCTGCCACAAGACTGTGTCCTTAAGCAATCCTTATGTTGTAAATAGCAGAAACTAAATTCAAGTAAGCATAAACAAAAAAGAATATATATATAGTATATATTACAATATATATTGTAAATATATATACATATATATGCTTATTTAACTGAAAAGACCAGAGGTAAAGGAAGCTTTAGAGCTAATTTGATTCAGGGGATTTTTTTTTTTTTTTTTTTGAGATGGAGTCTTGCTCTGTTGTCCAGGCTGGAGTGCAATGGTGTGATCTCAGCTCACTGCAACCTCCGCCTCCCAGGTTCAAGTGATTCTCCTGCCTCAGCCTCCCAAGTAGCTGGGATTATAGACACCTGCCACCATGCCCAGCTAATTTTTGTATTTTTAGTAGCCACAGGGTTTCACCACGTTGGCCAGGCTAGTCTTGAACTCCTGACCTCAGGTGATTGCCCACCTCAGCCTCCCCAAGTGCTGAGATTACAGGCGTGAGCCACCGCACCCGGCCTGATTCAGGGCATTTTTAATGCCATAATGTACTTGATATAGTTTGGGTATTTGTCCCCGTGCAAATCTCATGTTGAGATGTAACCCGTATGTTGGAGATGGGGCCTGGTGGGAGGGGAGGTGTTTGGTCACAGAAGTGGATTCCTCATGGCTTGGTGCTATCTTTGCAACAGTGAGTGAGAAGTCACAAGATCTGGTTGTTTAAGTATGTAGGACTCCCTACCCTGCCACTCCCTTTTGTTCCTGCTTTTGACGTGTGACATGCCTGCTCCCTCTTTACTTTTCACCATGAGTAAAAGCTCCCTGAGGCCTTCCCAGAAGCTGAGCAGATACTGGCACTATGCATCCTGTGAAACCTGCAGAACCATGAGCCAATTAAACTTCTTTTCTTCATAAATTACCCAGTCTCAGGTATTTCTTTATAGCAACACAAGAATGGCCTAATACTGTACGCAATTTCGTTTTTCTAGTAGCTTACTGCTCTGTCAACTTCATTGTAAGACTAGTTTCCTTCTTTATGGCAAAATGTCCTCAGAAGTCACAAGCTTTACATCTGCACATAACACTGCCCAGAAGGAAAGAAAGGGTTCACTTCTGGTAACTATTGGGACAAATTATCACAATTTGCCCAGACTGTCCTGGATTTTGCACTGAAATTTCTATGTTCAGAGAAACGTTGCAGTCCCAGGCAAACCATGATGGGTGGTTATCCACCTGCTGGCTCTCTCAGAGGGATTCAGAACCTTCTTTTTCAGAGTCCTCCAGGTAACCTCTCATATCTCATTGGCTCAATTTGGACATATTCCCCTTCAGCCAGGGGAAGAGTAGGCACTGATTTGCTTAGACCTGGCAATTACTGTGAGAAGAGCCATAGAATTGCCTGATTAAATAAGAAAATCAGAGGTAATCTCTGAAAATAAGAACTCCATCTCTCCTACCCTATAATCACATGGCTGCAACACAAGTGGGGAGACAGCCACAATGTCCATAAGACTGAACTAACATCATACTATAAATGTTTAGCATTTGTAAAGCAGAAGCCCCAGATGACACCAGATGACTTCCTATCTCAAAAGTCAATGAAATTCTATTAAGGGGAAATTGTTCAAGCTGTAGAAAAATGTGTTAATAGAGATTTTTGCTCATTTGTCTAAGCAAATCAGTGCTTAATATTCCCCTCAGTAAAGGGAACACGCTTCAAGTTGAGCCAATAAGACAGAATATCTTGAGGACAGGTTGGCACAAAACTGCCCTCTTATATTCATACAACAGTGGCAGCAGTAGTACTTGATATTATTTCACTTTCTTATGTCCAATGCCGAAGCTGGGGCAGCAAGTAATTTAGTCAAAGTAGTCATGCTGAAATAAGGTTAAATGTAATTTTAAATAATCCCATAAGACTGTAGTCTTTATGAGGTACTCTGTCTACTACTGACTCATATTTGGTACCCTTTCTGTGGTGCCTCTCCTAAACGCTGATTATATATCCCCTTCCTGAGGAAATCAGTCATGTAATTTGCTTTGACCAGTAAAATGCGAGTGAACAGGACATGTGTCAACTCCCTGGCAGGAGTTTGGAGAGCCAGTGGTTCGCTACGTTCTGCTTTCTCTCTGCCATGATGAGCAAGTGTCCCAGTGTAGCACAAGTGAGAAATAAATCTCTGTTCTAAGTCCTTGAGAATTGGAGGGCATTTTTTACTACAGAATCATTAGCCTACCCTGCACATGGTTTGCTTCCTTCAACATTCCTTTCTAGCCTCTTCTCTCTCCTGCTTTTGCTTTTTGTGTGTTTAGTTTCTCCCTTTGTATTTTACCACAGTCTTGCTCTTGAGAATTTGAGTCAATGCAAAGCAGAGAAACAGTTAACTAACCTGGAGCCTTGAAAGATTGTCTTGTCCTACACTGGCCAGACACTTTCAAAAAGAACCTTGGGCATATTATCTCCTAGACAGAAAACTAGAAACCAAAGCATTAAACAAATGCTTACATTTAACTAGCTTTTAATTACTGACTTCATAGTAAACTCTTCATATAAATTTATAAATGTAATTTTTTTTAAAAAACTATATTTATAAATTTAAAATAATTTAAATTTATATTACTCCAGCAATTGTTATTTCTATTCCATATAACAATAATACTAACATAAAATTGGAAATGAAGGCTTTCAAAAATTTTTAACACTCTGGTCACTTGAAGAGAGAGTATCAACAAGGCCGAGCGCAGTGGCTCAGGCCTGTAATCCCAGCACTTTGTGAGGCTGAGGTGGGTGGATTGCCTGAGGTCAGTAGTTCCAGCCAGGCCATACTACCTTGCATTTCTCTTCTGCTTTGCAGTGAACTAAGGGCAGCTAAGCTGCCCAAGCAGGAGGTGACAAATGATGACAAAGAAATAGGATTCTGAGTTTGGCCATGAGAACTGCGAAATGTGAAGAAAATTTAGTCGGCAGTGAGAGAAGCAGGGGAAAATGCCTCCAAGGGTAGTAGTGATCAAGAGAATAGCTGAATCATGTTAAAGTGGAATACCACTCTTAAAGAGTATCCAAACTGCAACTGAAGGATTACCAAAACAATGTAGTTTTAGAGATGGATCCTGTGATTTCTGTCTCCATGGGACTTGTCTGTGCTTTGATTACTGCTCTAGGATTTCTGTGGGATTCTTCTGTCTCTTATTGATTCACACAGTCTTGTAATAAATCTCCATTGAGATAGCCTGAATAAGTCACTATTGCTAACACACTCATATTGTCATTCATTAGGGCCTCCAATTTCTGTGGAACCTTACATTACTCTAAATCTGCAGTATTTCTCAAAGTGTTGTGTGAATCCCCTACTTCATAATGATTCATATTATCAGTAATTTAGAGTTCCAGACACCTCTGAATTATTGAATCCAGGGGAGAAGCACAAGAATACACATACTTTTAAATTAATAAACTTTATTTTTAAATTTTAAATAATTTTTTAAGAGACAGGTTTTCACTATGTTGTCCAGGCTGGCCTTGAACTCTTGGGCTCAAGTGATCCTCCCACCTCAGACTCCCAAGTAGCTGGGATGATAGGTGGGCACCACTATGCCTGGCTAGTAAATTTTATTATTTATTTATTATTATTTTTTGAGATGGAGTCTCACTCTGTCACCTAGGCTGGAGTGGAGTGGTGCGATCTTGCCTCACTACAACCTCCACCTCCTGAGTTCAAGCAATCCTCCTGCTGTAGCCTTCTGAGTAGCCGCCCTCTCGCTCCACTAATTTTTTAATTTTTAGTAGATACAGGGTTTCACCATGTTGGCCAGGCTGGTCTCAAATTCCTGACCTTAGGTGATCTGCCCAGCTTGGCCTCCCAAAGTGCTGGGAATACAGGCGTGAGCCACTGTAACCAGCCACACTTTATTTTTTAGACCAATTTTAGAATTACAGAAAAATTGAGCAGATAGTATAGTTCTCATATCCTTCCCTACCTACTACAGTTCCCCTTACTATTAACATCTTACATTAATGGAACATTCATTACAATTAACCAGTATTGATAAATTCTTATTGACTAAAGTTCATAGTTTATTCAGATTGCCTTTTTACCTAATAACCTTTTCATGTTCCAGGATCCTGTCCAGGGTACCACGTTTATATTTAGGTGGTTGTCTTAGGCTCCTTTGGATGATGCCATTATCTCAAACTTTCCTTGTTTTTGATGATACTGACAGTTTTGAAAAGCCCTGGTCAGGCAGGATTCTCCTTTACTGGAATTTGTCTTTCTCTTGTGATCAGATACGGGTTATAGGGAGGAGGTTCACAGAAATAAAGTGGAAGTATGTATTTTTACAGGCACCCAGGTGACTTACACGTATACACTGTAGTTAGAGGCCCTGTTGTTAACATGTGCATATGTAGGCATTGTGCCTTTGGGCAGCTTTGAGAATTATACTACTATACTGAAATTTTCAAGAACAGGAACCATGTCTTACTCATCTTTGAATCCTTAGGGTTCAGAACAGGGCTCATCATATAGTACATATTTCATAATGTTTAATCAAATGAAAGAAAGGTACAAAGCTAGAAATTTATCCTATGAATTTACTCCTATATCAAGTACTCCTATATCAAGTAGAAACACAGGAGTTTCTACCCTGGGAGTTTGGAAAAACAGTGGAGCAAGAGAAGCTCACTTTAGAGGCCACTTGTCTAACCCTGGATTAATCAATCTTGCTCATTCCCTCTGTAAAGCAAATTCACATAGAACATGCAGCACACTGCAGGCTATAGTAAAGTTGTAGGCTACTTCTTAATAGGACCATGCACTTCTGCTCTTACCAGCTGAGATTTTTGCTTACCAGGAAAGTTTGTTCCTAAATCTGTGTATGTCACTCATACTCGTTATTACAAATATGCAATTTTATTCATATCAGAAAAGTTAGCTAAGTATAAGTGAAAAAGAATGGTTTCTCTAAAAATGAAAATGGTAGGTCACCAAAAATAACTACTATGGATTGAATGTCTGTGCCCCCACCCCCCAATTCACATGCTGAATCCCAATACAGTTTGGATATTTCTCCTCTTCAAATCTCATGTTGAAACTTGATTCCCAACACTGGAGGTGAGGCTTAGTGGGAGTTGTTTGAGTAATGGGGGCAGATCTCTCATGAATGGCTTGGTGCTATCCTTGCAGTAATGAGTTCTCACTCTTAATCTCTGAGAACTGATTGTTAAAAAGAGCCTGGCACCTCCTTTCCTCTTGTTCCCCCTCTTTTCTGTGACACACTGGCTTCCCTTCACCTTTTACCATGAGTGGAAGCTTCCTGAGGTTCTCACCAGAAGCAGATGCCAGTGCTGCTGATGAATATACAGCCTGCAGGCCAGGCTTGGTGGTGCGGTGGCTCATGCCCGTAATCCCAGCACTTTGGGAGGCCGAGGCGGGTGGATCACCTGTGGTCAGGAGTTCAAGACAGCCTGGTCAACATGATGAAACCCTGTCTCTACTAAAAATACAAAAACATTTAGCTGGGCTTGGTGGCAGGTGCTTGTCATCCCAGCTACTTGGGAGGCTGAGGCAGGACAATCACTTGAAGCCAGGAGGTGGCGGTTGCAGCGAGCCGAGATCACGCCATTACACTCCAGCCTGGGCAACAAGAGCTAAACTCCGTCTGGGGGGCGGCGGGCGGGGGGGGGGGTGAGGGAGAAGGCTGGGGGCAGTGGTTCATGCCTGTAATCCCAGCAACTTTGGGAGGCCGAGCGGGTGGATCACCTGAGGTCAGGAGTTCGAGACCAGCCTGGCCAACATGGTGAAACCCCGTCTCTACTAAAAATACAAAAATCAGCCGGGCGTGGTGGCACGTGCCTGTAGTACCAACTACCCGGGAGGCTGAGGCAGGAGAATCGCTTGAACCCGGGAGGCGGAGGTTGGAATAAGCCGAGATCCCGCCACTACACTCCAACCTGGGAGACAGCGAGACTCCATCTCAAAAAATAAAAATAAAACATAAAAAACCTCGCATCAACACTCCTACGCAAATGTCTCTGCTATTCACTCAACAACTGGTCATCAACCTCCACTCCGCAAACACAACCGTCAGGTCTATCTGGTTCCCAAGTAGGCGGGTCGGTGACCCTCAGGAGGAAAGGGAGTGTGTGGGCCTGTCCGTCTCCAAGGCCTCTCCACCCAACAGTCCCTCAGCGGTTTCGCTGTTCTGCGAGGTCTTTACCCCAGGATGTTCCGGGAAGTCAATCCCTCCCCGCCCTAGGCTACAACTGGAGCGGCCAGCAGCTGACCCGAACTTTCTGCCGGGCCTCCTTTCTCATTCCTCGGGTTCGCCAGTGCCACACCCACCAAGGGCTTGGTCTCGTAAGAAGGCCTCGCTGGACTATCTACCGCGACTTGTTACTTATGGGGGAGAATTTACGCGCGTCCTTCCGGAAGCCACACATCACTTCCCTCGCTCCGCCCAGTTTAGAGACCTGCGCACCCGCAAGGGCGTGAGAGAGACTAGCCGGCGCGCGGGGACGCCCCTGCGCACGCCAGTACTTCCGCCCCGTCCAGCCCCATCGTTGCGGAGCCACGGGCCAATCAGATCGTGCCTCGCCTCTACGCCCCCGGCTCCCCCAAACTTCTGTCCTCCTTTGAGGACGACTTTGGGAACACAATAGTCCCCTCGCCGACGTCGCCTTAGACGCGTTGCCATACGTCGTCACCCATAGAAACGGCTTTCCGCGGGGCGGACTCCAAGCCTCTCTTGTGTGAGCGGGCGGGGGTAGCGGGAAAGGCTGTTTTTCATTTCCAAGAGAAAACCGTCACCCAGCCCACCTCGAACCTCCTCCCAACACCTCAGGATAGAAACGCCGCGCTCAGGGGAATGAGAAGTGTTCTGATACAGGAAAAAGGAGTTCGTGTTTCTTTCAGAAGGTGACCGTTTTCCTTCTTCTGAGGTCACGAGCTGTCCGTCCCATGCCCAGAATTCCTGAGGCCCGGCGTGGCGTGTTTCCGGTCGCTGGGCTCCTCCGAGAGCTGTGGGAAGAGGCGCGGGCGACGGGGGGCGTCAGCGAGCCCGGTCTTCACCTGCCTTCGCCGGCGTGGACTCTTCCCAGTGTCCGTCTTCCCCCGCGAAGTAATAGCGTCCTGTATTTCCTGATTGTAAGAATAGTGCGTTTAAAAAAATGCCTGCTCCCTGTAATAGCAGCAGTAGTTCAATAGTACATACATGTTTATAAAAGAAACTTAAACTCTCATTCTTGCCACCATGGATAATACTATTAACATATTGCTACATAAATTTAGAGTTTTCATACATACACGTAAAGATGTTTGGTTTTTTAAAATAGGAAAACGTAAGCGCGTTGTCTCCCAGTAATGTCTTTGCAGATAAATTAAAATAGATTTTATATATACATATATGTATACGTGTGTATACATTATATATAATGTATGTGTGTAATATAATATATGTATAATATATGTATAATATGTAATATATACACATTATATATGTATATGTAAAATCTCTTAAAAATATATATATACACACATGTGTATATATAATATATATATTTTTTATATATATATATATTTTTAAGAGATGGGGTCTTGCCCTGTTGCCCAGGCTGGTCTTGAACTCCTGGGCTCAAGTGATCCTCCCACCTCAGGCTTCCGAAGTGCTGGGATGGTGGGCATGAGCCACCGGTCCAGTCTACAGAATCATTTTTAATGGCTGTATGGATATGATTTGTTCAACCAGTCCCTAAGCTGTTGGACTTTTCAGGTATTGACAGCTTTTCAGGTCTACAATCCTAGATGAATATTCTTATATGTAAATCTGTATATGTCCTTGATTATTTTCTTACAATAAATTCATAGAAGTAAAATTACTGGATCAAGGAAAATGCACGTTTGTAAGATTCTAAATGATGTTACCAGACGCTCCCCTAGAAACCTATTTACTACTTTTCCATTAACAGTATGAGAACGAATATGCTGTCTGCATCTCCTTGCTAATCTTAGATATTGTCAATCTTCCTGATCTTTATCATCTCTTTAAAAAAGGCCTGTTTTAATTTGCATTTTGTTGCCTACGTGTAAAACTGAACATCTTTCATATCATTATTGGCTCTACTTTTGTGAATTGCTAGTTCATGACTTCTGCCTATTTTTAAAATGAAATATTCATATTTTAGAAATTGCAAGTGCTTTTTGTATATTAGAAATATTAACCTTTGAGATATTTACAGATATTTTTCCTGTTTTTTAAATTAATCTTTTAATATCACCTATGGTTTTTTAAATTTTGTTTTTACTGAGGAAAGTTTTTAATTTTTATGTAGTTATGTCTAATGAGTCATTTCCTTTGTTTCTAGCTTTGATGTCATGGTTACCTGTATTTTCTTCTAGCATTTTTAGAGTTTAAAAAAAATAATTTGCCAGGCGCAGTGGCTCACGCCTGTAATTCCAGCACAAATGCTACGCATTTACATTGCGTTTGGTATTATAAGTAATCTAGAGTGATTTGAAGTATACGGGAGGATGGATGTGGGTAGGTTATATGCAAATATTACATTTTATGTAATGGACTTATTATCCACAGGGGTTCCTGGAAACAGTCGCACATAGTTACCATGGGATGACTGTACTAAATGTCCATATGTACTTTTTCTGTTTCACTGATTTATCTGCTACTGGGCAGTAATACTGTTTTAACATACCTTTAGATTATTTAAAAATTTCTGATGGGATAAATCTCTGCTTACTAGTCTTTAAAAATATATTTAACACATGTAAAATATAATTTTGTGATATATGTAAGTTTAAAAGCATAATAATATGAAGCCAACCTCAACTTAACCTAGAACATTACCAATAGTGTATAAATCTGTGTGCTCTTCCCAGGATGGCAGAGGATATCCCTGCCATCCTCTCCAGAGATACATTATTTCTTCCATGGTAACTTTAAACTTTGTCAAATTAAAAAAGAATTGTGGCCGGGTGTGGTGGCTCATGCCTGTAATCCCAGCACTTTGGGAGGCCGAGGCAGGTGGATTACCTGAGGTCGGGAGTTCGAGACCAGCCTCACCAATATGGAGAAACCCCCATCTCTACTAAAAATACCAAATTAGCTGGGCGTGGTGGTGCATGCCTGTAATCCCACCTACTTGGGAGACGGAGGCAGGAGAATCGCTTGAACCCGAGAGTTGGAAGTTGCAGTGAGCCGAGATCACACCATTGCACTCCAGCCTGGGCAACAAGAGCAAAACTCTGTCAAAAAAAAAAAAAAAAAAAAAATTGTAACTTTGATTGCGATTGCAGTTACTTTTATTGATAAATTTAGGGGCAATGGATATCTTTATAAAAGTAATAAATACATAAACTACGAAGTGCCTTATTTGTGTTATGTAATCCACACAACTCTATTATCACCCTCATTTTACAGATGGGATAACCGAGGCATAAAGAAATTGAATAATTTGGCCACACGCGTTGACTCTTGCCTGTAATCCCAGCACTTTGGGAGGCCGAGGTGGGCGGATCAGGAGGTCAGGAGATCAAGACCATCCTGGCTAACATGGTGAAACCCTGTCTCTACTAAAAATACAAAAAATTAGCCAGATGTGGTGGCACCCGCCTGTAGTCCCAGTTACTCGGGAGGCTGAGGCAGGAGAATCGCTTGAACCTGGGAGGTGGAGGTTGCAGTGAGCCAAGACAGCGCCACTGCATTCCCGCCTGGGTGACAGACTCCATCTCAAAAAAAAAAAAAAAAAAAAAGATAAAAAGAAATTGAATAATTTGTCCAAAGTCAAGCTGCTAATAAGTGGCGAGGTCAAAAGTCAAAGCTAGGCAGTTTGACCCCAGAGCCTGTGCTCTTGTCCTGTTGCCTCTCCACAATATGAAACTGCTCATCTGTTTATAATGAACATGCCAGTCAGTTTGCCTCCACCACTCCCCCAGGTCCCAGTTGGCATCCTTATCCTTTATTAACCCGCTTCTCCCTTGCTGTAGCTGATTGGAATAGAGGCAGGTAGAAAACTGATTCAAGCTGGTCCAATCAGATTCTCTTTCCCGGAAATGTGGACTAGGGGTGGGTAGAAAACCGATTCAAGTTGGTCCAATCAGATTCTTTCCTGGAAATGTGCAGTTACATAGTTTTAACTGGTCTCTTGACCTAGAAAGTAAGGGAAAAGGAGGGAGAGATGTTTGATCCACATGTATGTATTACAGAGAAAGCAAGGCTGCAGAAAGAAGCAGATTCACAGAGAAGCAGTTTCGAAGTCCTGTGGCCCCAGAGGGAGATGATGGATTACCTGCCCTGGGTTCTGGGGCTTTCCAGGTCCTAGCTTGTCACTACTAAGTCTCTACTGCCCTATCCACTCTTAGGGATCTCCACAAGGTACCCCTCCTCCTTCAAATAGACCCCTTTTTGCCCAGACTTGGTGGCTCATACCTATAATCCCAGCATTTTGTGAGGCCAAGGCAGGGGATCATGAGGTCAGGAGTTCGAGACCAGCCTGGCCAACATGGTGAAACCCCATCTCTACTAAAAATACAAAAATTAGCCAGGCGTGGTGGCACATGCCTGTAATCCCAGCTACTCGGGAGGCTGAGGCAGAAGAGTCACTTGAACCTGGGAGGTGGAGGTTGCAGTCAGCCGAGATCATAATGTACTCCAGCCTGGGTGACAGAGCAAGACTCCATCTCAAAAACAAAAAAAACTAACCAACCAAACAAAAAAACACCAAAACAAATAGACCCCTCTTTCAATTTAAGCTCACCTGACTGTTCTTTGTTTTGAGACTAAATATGCCACCTGAAAACATGTGGTCCTCCATTTACCCAAGTTTTCTTTTAAAGTTTCCCAGTAGCATTTTCTTCACACAGATCCACACATTTCTTGTTTGGTTCATTCCTAAATATATTTTAGGTGGGTTTTTTTTTTTTCTCTTTGCAATAATTTCAGTTTGTCATTGCCCCCTTCACATCTTAATCTGCAAAAATTAGGCTTTCATCTGTTGAGACTGCCAAATGTCAATGGCTTATAAATGTGACATTAATCTTCCAAATGCATTCCAAAATAATGTTATCCACTAGATATATCTTTTAGTTCTATACTTTGAAATTGTTCTGGCGATGATTCATATGAGGATGACGATGATTCATCTGATGGAAGTGAGCCACAGGGATCCCAAAGAAGTAAAGAATTCCCTATAATCTGATTTAAAAAGAAAGTCTAACATATGAATGGGAACATTGAATTTCCAACACATTTAACTGATATTAAAATAGATAAAATGAAGAAAACTACTTTCAAGACAAATTTTCACATATGAAGCAATAAGATAACAGAGGGCATATTTGGATAAATATTTGGAATACAGTAGATAAATAACAGAGATTAAGAGAAATTCGTATCTCATTCTTAGCATAGGCACATAATCCTGTATCCAAATTCTTTCTTGCCAGATGTGTTTCAGAACTGAGAGTTGTCAGGATTTTAGACAGGACTATAATGCATATCCCATATATTCTGTAACAGCCCAGCAGGATCTGGAGCAGTATCTTTCTATCAAACCAAAATATGCATGCAAAAAATGCATTAGTATTAACCATACGTAGGATAAACAAAGGCTAGAAACATATACACATCTGTGTAGCTCAGATCTTGCTGCTAAATGAGTTTGCCACTAACTTATGAAAAACTTTAGGTTTCTAGAGTTTTTTTCTTTATTTTGAAATTTTAGACAATGGTTTGTAGACCTCTACAAGCAAATATGTTCAGATTTCAACATCTGGCCAGGTGTGAGTCAAAGAGTTGTTTTCAAGACTTGGTTGTGTTAGATACTCTTGTGGTTTGGGGTGTTTAGTCTGAAGGCAAAGAGTGCACTTTTTTTTTTTTTTCTTTTTTTTTGAGACAGAGTATTGCTCCGTTGCACAGGCTGGAGTGCAATGGCACAGTCTCAACTCACTGCAACCTCTGCCTCCCGGGTTTAAGCGATTCACCTGCCTCAGCCTCCCAAGTAGCTGGAATTACAAGCACCCGCCACCATGCCTGGAAAATTTTTGTATTTTTAGTAGAGACAGGGTTTTATCAGTTTGGCCGGGCTGGTCTCTAACTCCTGACCTCAGGTGATCCACCCACCTCAGCCTCCCAAAGTGCTGGGATTATAGCTGTGAGCCATCACGCCCAGCAAGACTGCACTTTTAGTAGAACAAAATACAGACTTTGAAGCAATTATTGAAAAAATAATAGGTCAAGTTTTTTTTTGTTTGTTTTTTGTTTTTTAATCAACTTGCATTCTTGACCTTTGTTGTCCATCATTATTTCAGTCTGGTGTTTTTGTTGAAATGAATTGCAACAAACACAAAAACTTCCCAGCAAATCTTAACTAAAAAAACCTTGATGTATTTTTCCTTAAACCTATCAATCAAGAGATCCTTGCCTTGATGTTTTCATTTTTTATTTCTAGTACATAGGAGCATTTTCTTCTAAATAATGTATGGCTGTACAGATATTGCTTCAGTTGAATCTATTAAAGTGTCAAAATTAAGGAATTTATTCAGTCATCATATAAATTGAGTGCCTGTTCTGTGCCAGACTCTGTGCTAGGTGTTGAGGATATAGTCTGGTGAGCAAGAAACACTTATTAATAAGATTTTACAGTAGAGTATGATAGATGATAAGGTAAGTACAGTGTGCCATGGAACACCATGTATTGAGCTGAGGGAAGGACTACAGGTTAAGTAATAAGTCAGGCAGGTGAAGATGAGGAGGGAAATTTTAAAATGTTCTAAGACAGTTATTTTCAAAGTGTGGTCCTTGAATCAGCAGCATCAGCATCATCAGGGAACTAGTCAGAAATTCAGATTCTCGACCCTTACCCCAGACCTACTGAATCCATAACTCTGGAGATGGAGCCCAGGAATCTGTGGTATTGTGGGTTTTTTTTGAGGCGGATCTTGCTCTGTCGCCCAGGCTAGAGTTCAGCGGTGTGATCTCTGCTCACTGCAACCTCCGCCTCCCGGGTTCAAGTGATTCTCCTACCTCAACCTCCCGAGTAGCTGGGATTATAGGCTCGTGGCCACTATGCCTGGCTAATTTTTGTATTTTTAGTAGAGATAGGGTTTCACCGTGTTGGCCAGGCTGGTCTTGAATTCCTGACCTCAAGTGATCCGCCCACCTCCGCCTCCCAAAGTGCTGTGATTACAAAAGTGAGCTACTGTGCCTGGGCTATATAACATTCTTTTTTTTTTTCTTTTCTTTTTTTTTTTTTTTTTTTGAGATGGGGTCTCACTCTGTCGCCCAGGCTGGAGTGCAGTCGCCGGATCTCAGCTCACTGCAAGCTCTGCCTCCCGGGTTCACGCCATTCTCCTGCCTCAGCCTCCCGAGTAGCTGGGACTACAGGCGCCCGCCACCGCGCCCGGCTAGTTTTTTGTATTTTTTAGTAGAGACGGGGTTTCACCGTGTTAGCCAGGATGGTCTCGATCTCCTGACCTCGTGATCCGCCCTTCTTGGCCTCCCAAAGTGCTGGGCTTACAGGCTTGAGCCACCGCACCCGGCCATAACATTCTTGAAGTAACAAAATGATAGAAATAGAGAACAGATTAGTGGTTGTCAGGGGTTAAGAAGGGGATGGGGGTTGAAGGGAAGTGGATGTGGCTATAAAAGGGCAGCACGAAGGATTCTGAGGTGGTGGAATTGTGGAAATACTCTGTATCTTGACTGTAGCAATGTCAATTTCTTAGTCGTGATAGTTCACTACAGTTTTGTAAAATGTGACCATTGTGGGAAACTGAATAAAGGGTACACAGAATCTTTGTATAATTTTTTACAACTACGTATGACTCTATAATTATTTAAAAATGAAACATTTTAAAATAATGCTATGAAGAATAATAAATTAAGATATTCGAAGATGTCCTGAGGCAGCTAATTAAAAAAAAAAAAATCAGGATAAGGGGACAGAGAGAGATGAGAAAATTTATTTTATATGGGGGTAGTTAGGAAAGGCCTAGCTATTAAGGAAGTTAGGGTATTACCTATGAATGTCTGGAGAATATTAAAAGTACAAAGATTTGGAGATGGGGTGTGCTTGGCGTAACTGAGGAATAGCAAGGATACCATTGTGGATAGAGTAGGGTGAACACTGGAGAGCTATAGGAAATGAGATAAGAGTGGGTGGAGATCCTGGTGGTAGACGCACATCATAGAAGAGCTTGTTTCACCCTGAGTAGAATGGGAAACCACAGGAGAGTTTCAAACAGAAAACGAACATGATCTAACTTGAATATTAAAAGTATCACTTCACTGGATAAAAAAATCGAGTGAGGGGGACGTGGATAGAAGTGGAGCACCAATTGTGAGGCTACCGCAATGATTCAGGCAAGCAATGATGGTGGTTTGGACTAAACTGGCAGAGCAGGAATAATAAGAAGCAGTCCGACTATGAGTAAGTTATGCAGGAATGGCTTACTGGGTATTCTAATGGAGTGCATGTGGGACGTGAGAGGAGGAGTAAGAGTCAAGATAGATTCCCAGATTTGGGCCTGAACAAGTGGAAGAATGAAGTTACTACTTTGATGAAATGGTGAGCTGAATGAAGAGCAATATGAGGCTCTTCAGAAGATCAGGAGTTTTGTTTTTGGCTTGTTTAGATGCCTGTAGACATCCAAATGGAGATGTCACATAGCCTGCTGGATAAATGCATATTTCTAGAATTTGGGTAAGAAGTTGGGCTAGTGCTATTGTTTGAATGTATGTGTCCCTCCAAAATTCATATGTGTGGAATTTAAACCCCAAGGAGATGGCATTAAGAGGTGGGGTCTTTGGGAGGTGATTAGGCCATGAGGGCTGTGCCCTCTTGAATGGGATTAATGCCTTTGTAAAAGCTGCCTGGCCCTTTCGTCTCTTCTTCCATGTAAAGACACAGCATTTGTCTCTTGTAAAGGACACAGCAACAAGACAGCATCTTGGAAGCAGATAGAGCCCTTTATCATACACTGAATCTTTCAGCACCTTGAGCTGGGACTTCCCAGCTCCCAAAATTGTGAGAAATAAATTTCTATTATTTATAAATTACCCAGTCAGTGCTATTTTGTTATAGCAGCCAAAACAGACGAAGACAGCTAGATATATGAATTTGGGAGGCAATAACATATAAATGGTCTGGTTGAGAACAGCGAGGAGTGAGGATATGTAGATAGAGAAGAGAAAAGGTCTGTGGAATGTGACCCAGGTACACCAGTTTTTAAAGGTTAGGAAAATAAAGAAGACCTCAACAAAGAATGCAGAGAAGGAATGCAATTGAGGTATGAGGAGAACCATGGAGGGTGGTGTCTTGGAGACAAGGTGAAGAAAGGGTCTCAAGTAGAAGAGACCAACCAGCTGGGCGTGGTGGCTCAAGCCTGTAATCCCAGCACTTTGGGAGGCCGAGGCGGGCTGATCACGAGGTCAGGAGATCGAGATCATCCTGGTTAACACGGTGAAACCCTGTCTCTACTAAAAATATAAAACAAAACAAAACAAAAATTAACCAGGTGTGGCGCCTGTAGTCCCAGCTACTTGAGAGGCTGAGACAGGAGAATGGCGTGAACCAGGGAGGTGGAGCTTGCAGTTAGCCGAGACCACAGCACTGCACTCCAGCCTGGACGACAGAGCGAGACTCTGTCTCAAAAAAAAAAGAAAAAGAAGAGACCAACTGGTAAGACAAATGCTACTGATAGGCAGAACAAGATAAGAACTGAGATTTGTCCTTTAGATTTGACTGCATGGAGGTCATTGGTGATTTTCATAAGTGCAGTTTCAGTGAAACAGTGGAAGGAAGACTTGATTGGAGTGGGTTCGAGAGAGGAGAGAAAACAGAAATTAAGTATAGACAAGGCCAGGTGCGGTGGTCACGCCTATAGTTCCAGCACTTTGGGAGGCCAAGGCTGGTGGATCACTTGAGGCCAGGAGTTCAAAACCAGCCTGGCCAACATGGTGAAACCCCATCTCTACTGAAAATACAAAAATTAGCTGGGCCTGGTGGCGGGCACCTGTAATCCCAGCTACTTGGGAGGCTGAGGCAGCAGAATTGCTTGAATTCTGGAGGCAGAGGTTGTAGTGAGCCAAGATCGTGCCACTGTACATCAGCCTGGGTGACAGAGCAAGACTCTGTCTCAAAAAAAAAAAAAAAAAATCTGAATATTATAACGAAAGATTCTCCTAGTGTCCCTATTGACAATGGTTTTAAGAGCTCTATGTCAGGACCTGGGGCAAAGACCAATATACATATTTCATATTATTTCATAGTTATTTATACCTTGATAAAGCTGTTTAGAATGTTTATAGAGTGACATAACTCTATATGGGCTGTCAACACTGGGCTAGGCATCCAGGTCACAAACAGGACATAGGCAGGACCAGCTCTCAAAGAGCTTCTAGCCCAGTGTGGGGCCCTGATGTAGACGCACGCAACTCACAGCACAACAGAGATTCCTCCATATAGAGATGCTGAACTGTGAGAATCCAATGTGGCCTTACCCTGGGGCAGTGACTGCCTCTCTCAGCACCTCAATTTCCTATTCTATAACATCTGCCTACCTACCTCAGAGGATGTGGTAAAAATCCAATGAAAACACTTTGTGACAAATGCTGTACAAACGTAATGGGGTGGTTTTCAAAACAAGATGGTTGCTGTTAAGCATCTGATTTAGAGTCCTTAATGAGCTAATTTCAGATAATGGTGATGTAAAATAATTATTGAGGGTGTTATATCTATTTACAAAGTGATGAAAAATTGTCAGCTTGGGTTTGAATCTGACTTTGCCATTATTATTACAACGATGTCATTTGTGTGACTTTGGGTTAATAACCTCTCTAAGACTCCTCTACAAAATGGAAATATTAAAACTGACTTCAAGGGTTGCTGTGAGGGTAACATGGTATAATGTATTTTAAGTGTTTTTTTTACAGAGTAATACCAAAAGGTGCAACTGATTTGAATTTTTTAAAAGCAGAAACTATTAATTCCTTTTGAATGAACTAGTTGACATCTGATATTTCCTCTTATCTCTTGTGCCATGGTTTAAATAGGTCCCCCAAAGTTCATGTGCTGGAAACTTAATTGCCATTATGATAGTATTAAATAAGAGTTGGAGCCTTTAAGAGGTGATTAAAGAGCCCTAATTAATGGATTAGTGCCATTATTTCAAGAGTAGGTTCATTGTCCTGGGAGTGGGCTCCTGCTAAAAGGATAAGTTTGGCCCCCATCTTGTCTCCCTGTCTAATGTGCTCACTTCCCCTTTCCACTCTTCTGCCATGGGATGACTCTTGTCAGATGCTTATGCTATGCTCTTGGACTTCCCAGTCTCTAGAACCACAAGTCAAATAAATGTCTGTTCTTTATAAATTACCCAGTCTATGGTATTCTGTTATAGAAACGGAAAATGAACTAAGACATCCTGTTTAAACTATTTTTACATATAGGAAGTTTTCAATTAAAATGTTAATCTCTATAGCAATTGTCACAATAATTCCAAATGGCATTCCTATTTTATTGCAGTTATATGTTTAGATTTTTATGATTTGAAGCATGGAAAAAGATGAAGGGTCAGATCAGATTGGTTGTCACCCTCCAGTCAGAGTAATTCAACTTACTTTTATCCCACTTTTATAGCCCCAAATCATTCTGGACTAATATTTTGACCTGCAGAGAAGGGCTTTATTTGTTCCCTTTTTTTGTTGCCTTTGCTAGTGGAAGAAATACAGATAGGGTCAATAGAGGTGAAGGAAAAAATGTATACTCAACCTATCCCAGTTCGTTCTTTTTCCTGTTTCAGTTTGTGTGTCCATAAACTAAGGTAGGGAATGCGATTTGGGGATATTTACAGAAGGTTATCTAAGTGGGTGGCTCTATGAAGTACCCCTAAAGACAATTAAAGAGAGAGTATTATTATTATTATTATTATTTGAGACAGAATCTTGCTCTCTCACCCAGGCTGGAGTGCAGTGGTGCAATATCTGCTCACTGCAAGCTCCACATCCCGGGTTCACACCATTCTCCTGCCTCAGCCTCCTGAGTAGCTGGGACTACAGACGCCTGCCACCATGCCTGGCTAATTTTTTGTATTTTTTAGTCAAGATGGGGTTTCACCGTGTTAGCCAGGATGGTCTTGATCTCCTGACCTCATGATCCGCCCGCCTTGGCCTTCCAAAGTCCTAGGGATTACAGGCGTGAGCCACCGTACCAGCCATTATTTTTGGGACGGAGTCTCACTCTGTCGCCAGGCTGGAATGCAGTGGCGTGATCTTGGCGCACTGCAACCTCCACCTCCCGGGTTCAAGCGATTCTCCTGCCTCAGCCTCCCAAGTAGCTGGGACTACAGGCTTATGCCACCACACCCAGCTAATTTTTGTATTTTTAGTAGAGATGGGTTTTCACCATGTTGGCCAGGATGGTCTCTATCTCTTGACCTTGTGATCTGCTCGCCTCGGCCTCCCAAAGTAATGAGATTACAGACATGAGCCACCGCGTGCAGTCTAGGTTTTTTTTTGGGGGACAGAGTGTCTCTCTGTCGCCCAGGCTGGAATTCAGTGGCATGATCTCAGCTCACTGCAACCTTCGCCTCCCGGGTTCCAGTGATTCTCCTGCCTCAGCCTCCTGAGTAACTGCAATTACAGGTGCTCACCACCACGCCAGGCTGATTTTTGTATTTTTAGTAGAGATGGGGTTTCACCATGTTGGTCAGGCTGGTCTTGAACTCCTGACCTCATGATCCTCCCACCTTGGCCTCCCAAAGTGCTGGGATTACAGGCATGAGCCACCGTGCCCAGCCAAGAGAGAATATTATTAATACTTTATTTCCACACCCCAAATCCTAAGGATCTTATCATATCTCGCTTTTGAATTGTGATAAAAGTTTAAATCTAGGCAGATATTGTGTGCTTTTCTAGTGCTGATGTGAATTTAACAAAGCGGCTTTAAGAATTTCTCAGAATAAAGCCTTGAGTTTTATTTCCATTTTAAGACCTACTAAGAACTGTGCTAACATGCCTGGAATTCCATCAAGTACATCTTCATAATCCTTCTCTTGTCAACTTCAGTCACGAGTCATAGAAATATACAGACAGTCCTCAACTTACAATGGTTCAACTTACGATTTTTTGACTTTCCAATGGTGCGAAAGCAATATGCATGCAGTTGAAACCATACTTCAAGTGCCCATGCAGCCATTCTGTTTTTCACTTTCAGTGCATTATTCAGTAAGTTATATGAGATATCCAACACTTTATTATAAAATAGGCTTTGTGTTAGATGATTTTGCCCAACTAATGTAACGTTGGGCTAATGTAAGTGTTCTGAGCATATTTAAGGTAGGCTAAACTAAGCTATGATGTTTGGTAGGTTAAGTGTATTAAATGCATTTTTGACTTACAGTATTTCCAACTTAAAATGTTTTTTTTTGTTTGTTTGTTTGTTTTGAGATGGATCTCACTCTGTCGCTCAGGCTGGAGTACAGTGGCACGATCTCAGTTTACTGCAAGCTCCACCTCCTGAGTTCACACCATTCTACTGTCTCAGCCTCCCGAGTAGCTGGGACTATAAGCGCCCACCACCGCGCCTGGCTAATTTTTTTTTTTTGTAGTTTTAGTAGAGACGGGGTTTCACCGTGTTAGCCAGGATGGTCTCGATCTCCTGACCTTGTGATCTGTCTGCCTTGGACTTCCAAAGTGCTGGGATTACAGGTATTAGCCACCGCACCTGGCCCCAATTTAAGATGGTTTTATTGGGACTTACGCCCATTGTAAATCAAGGAGCACCTGTATGAGAACACATGGACGCATAGAGGGGAACGACACACACTGGGGCCTATCAGAGGGTGGAGGGTGGGAGGAAGAAGAGGATCAGGGAAAGTAACTAATGGGTACTAGGCTTAATACCTGGGTGATGAAAAAACCTGTACAACAAACCCCCATGACACAAGTCTACCTATGTAACAAACCTGCACATGTACCCCTGAACTTAAAATAAAACTTAAAAAAAAGAAATGCCAAATCTGAGCCAGAATTGAAGGACAAATATTTTTATTTATTTTGCCCTGTCTTCAAATAAAGAGGTTGATTAACTTGAAAAAAAAAACAAAAGCATATGTAGTGTCTTGCTTAGGGAATATATTTCCCTTTAGTTACACCCATATTACTAGAATTATTCTGTTTATTTTTTTTTAAATTATATAAACTACAAACTCCTTATCATTGCTTCTGAGGCCCGGCATAATCTGGCTGAGTCCCTGTCAATTTTTCCAGCCTCATCTTTTCCGACTCTTGTCCCTCCTTGATCACTTTGCTCCAGCCACACTGATCTTTTTCAAGTCCTCAAACATTCCAAGTTCTTCTCCACTTCAGAGATTTTGTATGTGCTGTTTTCTCTGGCTGGAATGCTCTTCTCTTTGAATGGTTGCCAATCTTGGGTTTCAGCTTATGTGTTATCTCCTTACTCATATATTGAGTGCCTAGTGTTCCAGGCATGTTCTACGTGCCACTCACAGAGCAGTGATCCGGGATGATCCCTGCCCTTGAGACCTTCCCCAAGCACCCTGATGGAAGCTTCCTTGCTCCCGCCCCTGCTATTGTACATCTTTCTTCCTTTTTTGTGCCCCTTCTTGTACTCACGGTAGTTTGTAATTATTTTACTTCTTTGCCTTACCTTCCCCCAATGGAAATGTAAGCTCCGTGATGGCTGGGGCCTTATCTGTCTGTTTGCTATTATGTCCCCAGAATCTAGCAGAGTGACTGGGATAGAACAGATCTCAATATATATTGAATGAATGAATGAGTAATCAGCATCTGAAGAAATTTGAACATGTCATCTGTAAAGAACTAAAGCTAAAGAAGATGCAAATTATGTTCATTGCAGATTCAACATAGAAAATGAGTAGTTAATCTCTAGCAAAGTGCCTAGCTCATAATAGATGCTCATCAAAATAGATTTTGAATGTATAAAGAAGTGAATACATTTGAATTTATTTTCCTATGCCCTGTAAGGAAGATTTTTAATAACTAGTATACCAACCAGTATCTCAGCGGATTCTATCTCATTTAAAGTTAAAAGTCCTGGCCAAGGATTCAGAAAGTGAAATCATTTCCCTAAAAAGTCATACATTTATGTTTTATGTATTTTTTTTTTTTTTTTTGAGATGGAGTCTCGCTCTGTCACCTAGGCTGGAGTGCAGTGGTGTGATCTTGGCTCACTGCAACCTCCGTTTCCTGGGTTCAAGTGATTCTCCTGTCTCAGCCTACCGAGTAGCTGAGAATACAGGCATGCACCACCACGCCCGGCTAATTTTTTGTATATTTTTAGTAGAGACAGGGTTTTACCATGTTGGCCAGGCTGGTCTTGAACTCCTGGCCTTAGGTGATCCGCCCACCTTGGCCTCCCAAAGTGCTGAGATTACAGGCATGAGCCACCACGCCCAGGCTTTTATGTATTTTCTTAAAGCATTATTGTCATGATGCTAGCAGCTGACCTTACAAGCTCTACAAAGCTACTTTGTCATAGAATGCTTAAATGAATACATTATCCTTTATTTAAATAATATGAAAAATATTTATATAACTATAAACTTTAGCATTGGAAGGAAATCCATATTGACTGAACATGTACTACATCCCAGACACTTCCCTAAATTATTATCTTCTTTCATCCTCTCAATAATTGAGAGAGGTATTATTATTCTGATTTTACTGCTGCTGCAGGAAATGAGGATCAGGGAGGTTGATCAAATTGCTCCAGAAAAACTAGTAAGTAGGTGGTATAGTGAAGATTCGACCCGTATCTTTGTATTTCATGAACAGGGTACTTTCTGTCTCTTTGGGCCTATCAAGTCCCAGGCATTAGAAACATAAAGATGACTATGGCACAGTTCCTGTCCTCTAGAAGTTTAGAATTCAGCCCATCACTTAGAAATGTAAACCAATAATTGAAATAGGTTCTAAACTTCTTCGTGTATTGGAGAGGCAGTCATTCGGTCTCCCTGGAGTGGATACCACATTCCAGGTCTCTTCCTCACCTTAGGATATTTATTTTATCTTTTCAAGTACTTACATAATATTTACTATATTTTAATTCCTTTATAGGTTTTAACGTGTATAATTCTCATTTAACAACCCTATGAGGTAGTTACTATTATAGTCCCATTTTATAAATGAGAAAATAAGGAACAGATAGGTTAAATAACTTAACCCAAATTACGCAGCTAGTAGCAGAGCTGTGATTCAACTCCAAGCAGTCTGGCGCTAGAATCTATATTTTAACCACTAGATTATGTTGGCTCAAGGCCTTTCTAGGTTCAGAAAATTCAATATTAGCTAGCATTCACCAAAGTGATCTGATTTTAGAGCATTGACAACTTATTGCTTAACAATGAACAAAACAAGTATTGACTATACTGGATATTCTCGTTCATTACTTACTCTCTTTCTAGGCAATTCTACCTGGGTAGGCAATTTATAATCAGAGGCTCCTTGGTGCCCTAGGAATTAGATCAAGGGAAATTAGCTGGCTGATCTTAAAGACTTAGTGATTCCATTTCCACTACAGGATTATGTCTGCGACAGCCATTCTCCTGGACAATACTGAAGGTACACTGCTTTTCAGAGCTGTGAGATTACAATGCTGACCAATCCTCCTCAAAGTTGAAATAGTCTTCCTTTAGACATTGTATTAGTCAGGACTCTTCTAGTTGTACGTTATAGAGTCCCAGCTCAAATAAGCTTAAACACAAATGGCAATTGTTTGACCTGTGTCTCTGGAAAGTTCAAAGGTGAACTTGGCTGCCATATCTAGTGGTTCAAATGCAATTGCCCTCCAGGTTTCTCTTTGTCTATCTACATCCCTTATCCTCCACAAGTCTGGCTCAGCCTATTCGTGTGTTGACTTCTTTCACTCCTGCAGAAGGAGACTTATTGGACCATGTCGGGTTACCTATTCTTTTTTGTATCAGTAAATATGGCCATGAAAATAAGATATTACTGTTTGGTTAGGCTTGGGTCACCGGTCCCTACATGTGGTCTCAGGGCCTGGGTTTATTTGATAACCCTACCAGAAACACATGTGTTGGGGGGAAGAAGGATACGTTCTTCAAAAGACATAGGAATGGGCTGAGTACAGTAACTCATGCCTGTAATCCCAGCACTTTGAAAGGCCGAGGTGGGCGGATCGCTTGAGCCCAGGAGTTCAGGATCAGTCTGGGCAGTACAGTGAGACCTTGTCTCTACAAATAATTAAAAAATTAGCTGGGCATAGTGGCATGCACCTGTGGTCCCAGCTACTCTGGAGGCTGAGGCAGGAGGATCGCCTGAGCCCAGGAGGTAGAGGCTACAGTAAGCCATTATCACGCCACTGTGTTCCACCCTGGGTGAAAGAGTGAGACTTTGTCTCAAATAAATAAATAAATAAATAAATAAAAGAAATAGGAATGATGTACAGACAAGAAGAACAACAGAAAAAACATAACACTTACGCATTAATTCTTTTTTAAAATTTTACCATTTATTTATTTATTCATTTATTTATTTTTAACTTGTAAATTCAGGGGTACAAGTGCAGGTTTGTTACATAGGTAAACTTGTGTCATGGGTTGTGTGTGTGTGTGTGTATGTGTGTGTGTGTTTTTTGAGACGGTCTCACTCTGTCGCCCAGACTGGAGTGCAGTGTTGCCATCTCGGCTCACTGTAAACTCTGCCTCCTGGGTTCAAGCAATTCTTGTGCCTCAGCCTCCCTAATACCTGGGACTACAGGGGTGTGTCACCATGCCAAAGGAATTTATATTCCTTTGGGTATATACTCAGTAATGGGATTGCTGAGTTGAATGGTATTTCTGTTTTTACATCTTCGAGGAATTACCACACTGTCTTCCACAATGGTTGAACTAATTTACACTCCCACTAACAGGGTATAAGTGTTCCTTTTTCTTTGCAATCTCACGAGCATCAGTTATTTTTTGACTTTTTTTTTTTCGTGATGGATTCTTGCTCTGTTGCCCAGGCTGGAGTGCAATGGTGCGATCTCAGCTCACTGCAACCTCCACCTCCCCAGTTCAAGCGGTTCTCCTGCTTCAGCCTCTCAAATAGCTGAGATTACAGGGACCTGCCACGACGCCCAGCTAATTTTTCTATTTTTAGTAGAGATGGGGTTTCACCATGTTGGTCAGGCTGGTCTTGAACTCCTGACCTCAGGTGATCCACCCTCCTTGGCCTCCCAAAGTGCTGGGACTAGAGGCATGAACTACTGTGCCCAGCCTATTTTTTGACTTTTTGGTAATAGCCATTCTGACTGGGGAGAGATGGTATCTCATTATAGTTTTGATTTGCATTTCTCTAATGATCAGTGATGTTGAGCTTTTTTTATACGATTGATTGTTGGCTGCATGTATGTCTTCTTTTGAAAAGTGTTCATGTTCTTTGCCCACTTTTTAATGTTTTTTTTTGTAAATTTCTTTGTAAGTTCCTTATAGATGTCTTTTTCTCCTTTCTTCCCTCCTTCTTCCTCCTCCCTCTTTCCTCCCTCCTCCTCCTCCTCCTTCTTCTTCTTCTTCTTCTTCTTCTTTTTTCATAAAATAGGGATGTGGGGGTCTCATTATGTTGCCTAGGCTGCTCTCAAACTCCTGGGCTCAAGTGATCCTCCTGCCTCAGCCTCCCAAAGTGCTGAGATTTATAGGTGTGAGCCACTGTGTCCAGCCTATACATTCATTTTTTATGAATTCAAAATATACAGTACTTATTGAATACCTACTATATCCTCAGGACTGTTGACATTTCTACATGCTACACACACACACACACACACACACACACACACACACACACATAAATACAGATCCCAATTTATAACAGCTTAAAAAGCAAGAAAGGGCTTTACCAGAAATGTTGCAACGTGCCTGAGAGATAGATATCTAACAGGATCAGATATATAGGAACAGTACTGAAAGAAACTACAGTCCAAAACACTTGCAGAAGACAGCAATCCAGGTAGGAGCTCAGTGTCATCCCAACTCTAGAATCAACCAGTAAGAAAAGCGAGCGGGACGAGCCCTGGACATTTGTCATAGAGATTCATTGAGGGGTTAGATAAGAAGTAAAAATGGGACAGGCTCAATGGCTCACACCTATAATCCCAGCACTTTGGGAGGCCGAGGAGGGAGGATCACTTGAGGTCAGGAGTTTGAAGCCCACCTGGCCAACATGGTGAAAGCTCATTTCTACAAAAATACAAAAATTAGCCAGACATGGTGGCATGTGCCTGTAATCCTAGCTACTCGGGAGGCTGAGGCACAAGAATTGCTTGAACCTGGGAGGTGGAGTTTGCAGTGAGCCGAGTTCGCGCCACGGCACTCCAGCCTGGGCGACAGAGGGAGACTCCGTCTCAAAAAACAAAAAAAGAAAGAGAGAAAGGAGAGAATGTAGAGGAGAAATCATTAAAGCAATGATAGAAGTAAATTTCTCCAAATTTCAGAAAGATACAAAGTCTTCTTATTGGAAATGTTAACCAAGATGAATGAAATGGAAACCAACACCTGGACACGTCATGGTAAAATGTTAGAACACTGGGCACGAAGGTAAAATCCTAAAAGCTTCCAAGGAGATAAACAGGTTAAGCTCAAAGTAATGGGAATCAGTGTGGCATCAGGTTTCTCATTGGCAACACTGCTGGAAGACAACAATCTGAGGAAAAATCAGACTGAGAAAAACTATCTTTCAAATGAGAGTACAGAATATGGTTATTTTTGTATATTCAAAGATTCTGAAATTGTGCCATCCACAGATCTTTACTGAAATAATTTTTGGGATTGAACTAGCAATGGGAACAATGAATCCAAGAAAAAAGAAGATATGGGATTTTGGAACTAATGTGAGGGAGACATGAGGTAGACCTGAGGCCCTGTATTCTGTGTGACTTCTAATTACCTGGTATCCAGGAGATCCGAGGCTGTGTCCCACCAGGACCCATTCCAATCCCATAAGGTACTTAGGAATTTCCTCAATAAGCTTCTCTTCAATAGAGATCATCAGAAGTTTTGTTGGATACAAAGGACTCATCCAACTTAGAACTAAACTCTGGAATATGGCTTTATTCTATTGTTTCTCTTTTTTTATTTTTTATTTTATTATATTTTTGAAACAGGGTCCCACTCCTGTCATCCAGGCTGGAGTGCAGTGGCACCATCACGGCTCATTGCAGCCTGGAATTCCGGGCTCAGGTGATCCACCCACCTCAGCCTCCTGAGCAGCTGTGACTACAGGCCTGTCCCACCACTCCCAGCTAATTTTTTGCGTTTGTTGTAGAGACATAGAGATGGCGTTTTGCCATGTTGCCCAGGCTGGTCTCAAACTCCTGGACACAGTTGAGGTGTGAGCCACCTCTCCTGGCCTATTCTTTTGCTTCTTAAAGGATCAAAATTAAGGTCACATTGGCCATGAAAATTTCATGATATTTTGTTCATCACTGCATTTTGCCTTGGAATGAAAAAGTTTGTTCTTTCTCAGAGAGGCACATAAAGATTGGAACTGGTATAGCAAAGCAGCCTGTGAAGTCAACCTAGTGTGGGTTTGAATTATGACTCTGTGATTTCCTCTTGAGTAAAATCTTTAACCTCTCTGAGCCTCAGTTTATTCATATACTTGAATATGGATAAGAGGACCTATTTTCCAGGTTTGTGTAAGGCGTTAAGAAGCTAACATGTAAAGTAGCATTGTGCGCTGAGAGTTTCAACTCCAGTTGCATGTTAGAATCATCTGGGAGCTCTTAAAAACTACAGATACTCAAGCCCCACCCCTAGAGATTTGTCTTCGATTGGTCTTAGGTTGGTATATTTTAAAAAGCTTTCCATGTGTTTTTAATGTTGACAAAAACTATGCATATATGTGGTTGGCACAAAGCAGGACCCAATAAATAGTAATTTCAAAAAATGTAAAAAAATTACAATAGAAGGCTTCCAGACAGAGGCAGATTTTACTTGAAGCAAACAAGGCGTAAGCTTCAGGACCCTCACTTGCCTAGGATCCTTCGAAGGCTCAGTGAGTTCTCCTCCGGCCTGAGCAGAGGGCACCAGTGGCCCCTCCACCTGGGGTCCCCTGCCTGTGCTATCTAATCCTCTTTCACTTCACTATTTCTCCAGCTGCAAAAGGAACTTTAGATAATGGAAGAGATCAGCCAAATTTCAGAACAAGGATTCAAATTATTTCCATGGAAAATAATTACCCACAAATAGGTAATTCTTGTGATTCTCATTTTACTAGTGTTGAAACCAACCCCTAGAGATTATATGATCTGCCTCAAGTCACAAATCAGCAAATAGTAGCCACAGCAGCACCGTAATAGAATCCATGCGTCTTGTCTTACGCTCCTTGCCTGAGCACATGAGCCCATCTCCTGAGCGACGGGGCAGGTCTGTGTTGGTGATCATGCATAAACTGCAGAGGATGGTGCCACTGACCTTTCAAAACTTGCCCCGTTCCTTGTGTAATGGATACATCCTAGGGCCTCACTAGCTTGTGACCTCAGAACAAGGCCATGCAGCTTAATGTCCAAACTACAGCTCTGAGCCCCTGGAGCGGAGAAGTCCATTCCACTGCTGGGTCTATACCCTTATATCCCTTCCTCCTCCAAACCCAGGGAGTGCTTAAGAGGTCATCTGCATCGGTCCCGCACTCACACAGGCCTCCTCCAAGACCCTGGAAAAAGCCCTTGCTGTGTATACAAATGAGTGTATGTTTTTGTAAAATTTGTAAATATTTTCTCTTTTTTCCTTTCTTTCTCACTTTAGAGACTGGGTCTTGCTCTGTCGTCCAGGCTGGAGTGAGGTGGTGTAATCAAAGCTCATAGAAGCCTGGAACTCCTGGGCTCAAGTGATCCTCCTGCCTCAACCTCCCAAAGAGCTGAGACTACAGGCTCACCTGCACCTGCACTCAATTAATTTTGTTAAATTATTTTTTATAAAGACAGAGCCTGTTTGTGTTGCCCAGGCTGGCCTCGAACTCCTGGGCTAAGTGATCCTCTGGCCTTGGCTTCCCCCCAAAATTTTAATATTTAAAGAGCAATCAGTTAAGACTTCTGCTACTTTTACTTCTTCATACTCTCCCTGTCTCACTGGAGTGGCTGTGGGCCTTTTATAGGATCTGGTTAAGAGGAAAGTGAATACTGTATATGTTAGATCTAAACAAACAAACAAACAAAAAAACCTTAAAAAATTAAAAATATACATATTTTGTAGAGACAAGGTTTTGTTATGTTGCCCAGGCTAGTCTCAAACTCCTGGCCCTAACTGGTTCTCCTGCCTCAGCCTCCCAAAGTGCTGGGATTACAGGTATAAGCACCATGCCAGGCCAAAAACATTTTTTTAAGAGAAAGTAAAGTTGGAAATAGTCTACATAGTTTTTGTTTTGTTATTTTTTATTTTATTTTTATTTATTTATTTTTTTGAGATAGAGTCTTGCTCTGTCACCCAGGTTGGAGTACAGTGATGCAATCTCAGCTCACTGCAACCTCCACCTCCCAGGTTTAAGCGATTCTCCTGCCAGCCTACTGAGTAGCTGGGATTACAGGCACGTGCCATGACGCCCAGCTAATTTTCCTATTTTTAGTAGAGACAGGGTTTCGCCATGTTGGCCAGGCTGATCGTGAACTCCTGACCTCAGGTGATCCACCTGCCTTGGCCTCTCAAAGGGAAATACGGTATTTTTAACAGCTTTACTCGGATATTCTTTTTTGATTTTATTTATTTATTTATGAATCCCCAGTTCTTTTCCATCCAAACACTGTTGAAGTAAGAGACCGATCTGAACACGCTGCCTACTCAGGTATTATTGATACATAAAACGGCATTTTTTTTTTTTTTTTTGAAACAGGCTCTTGCTCTGTCACCCAGGCAGGAGTGCAGTGGCACAAACATTGCTCACGGCAGGCACCATCTCCGGAGCTCAAGTGATCCTCCTGCCTCAATCTCTCATGTAGACCATAGGTATGCACCAGGTATGCACCATGATGACTGGCTAATTTTTTGATGTTTTTGTAGGGACAGAGTCTCATTTTGTTGCCTAGGCTGGTCTTCAACTCCCGGGCCCAAGCAATTCTCCTACCTCAGCCTCCCAAAGTGCTGGGATTAGAGGCATGAGCCAGCCGGGCACGGTGGCCAGGCCACCAGCCTGGCCAACATGGTGAAACACCAGTCTCCACTAAAAATACAAAACTTAGCCAGGCATAGTCCCAGCTACTCGGGAGACTGAGGCAGGAGAATCACTTGAACCTGGGAGGCGGAGGTTGCAGTGAGCTGAGATCATGCCACTACACTCCAGCCTGGGTGACAGAACGAGATTCTGACTCTGTCTCAATAAATAAATAAATAAATAAATAAGGGCGTGAGCCACCATGCTTAGCCTTAAACACGCGTATATTTGAAGTGTACGGTTTGAGGCCGGGCACTGTGGCTCACGCCTGTAATCCCAGCACTGTGGGAGGCCGAGGCCGGCTGATCGCGAGGTCAGGAGATCGAGACCATCCTGGCTAACACGGTGAAACCTCATCTCTACTAAAAATACAAAAAAAAATTCGGGCGTCTTGGTGAGCGCCTGTAGTCCCAGCTACTCGGGAGGCTGAGGCAGGAGAATGGTGTGAACCCGGGAGGCGGAACTTGCAGTGAGCCGAGATTGTGCCACTGCACTCCAGCCTGGGTGACAGAGCGAGACTCTGTCCCCAAAAATAATAAAAATAAAAATAAAAAAATAAAGTGTACAGTTTGAAATATTTTGACTTATGTTCAGTGTAGCCTGAGATAACATTACTAAGTCAAGATAATGTACATATTCATCACCCTCAAAAGTTTTTTCATACTTCTTAGTAACCCCTCTCTCCTGCCCTCACCCCCATCCCCAGGCCACCACTGATCTGCTTTCTTTCAATATAGATTAATTTGCGTTTTGTATAATTTTCAATAAACAGAATGATATAATATATACTCCATGTTGTCTGTGTTTTTTCACTCAGCATAATTATTTTGAGATTCATTCATGTTATTACGTCTGTCAATAGTTCATTCCTGGCTGGGCATGGTGGCTCATGCCTGCACTCCCAGAACTTTGAGAGGCTGAGGCAAGAGGATCCCTTGAGGCCAGAAGTTTGCAACTAGCCTGGGCAATACAGGTAGATCTTGTCTCTAGAAAAAAATTTAAAAAATAGTTCATTTTTAAATAGTTCATTCCTTTTCATTGCTAACTAGCATCCGATTTTATGGATATGCCATAATTTGCTTATCTATTCAACTGTCAAGAGACATTTGAATTGTTTCCAGCCCTGGGTCATTACAAATGAACTGCTATGAACATGGTTGTATATGCCTGTATTATATGACTCGTGCTTTCATTTCTCTTGGGTGAATACATGGAAGAAGAATGGCTGGGTCATGTGGTAGATGTATATTTAATTTTTAAGAAACTTCCAGGTTTTCCAAAGTAGTTGTATCATTTTGCATTCCCACTAGCAATGTACAAAAGTACCGGTTAATCCATATCCTTCTTGATACTTAATATGGTCAGTTTTCATTTTAGCTATTCTAGTAAGTGTGGTAGAATTTTATTGTAATTTGAATTTACCTTTCCCTAATAACTAATGATGTAAAGTATCTTTTCATGTCCTTATTGGCTATCTCTATATTTTCTCTATAAAATGTTTTTTCAGACTGGGCGCAGTGGCTCACGCCTGTAATCTCAGCACTTTGGGAGGCCGAGACAGGTGGATTACAAGGTCAGGAGATCAAGACCATCCTGGCTAACACGGTGAAACCTCGTCTCTACTAAAAATACAAAAAATTAGCCAGGCGTGGTGGCGGGCGCCTGTAGTCCCAGCTACTCGGGAGGCTGAGGCAGGAGAATGGTGTGAACCCAGGAGGCAGAGCTTGCACTGACCCCAGATCGTCCCATTGCACTCCAGCCTGGGTGACAGAGCAAGACTCTGTCTCAAAAAAAAAAAAAAGTTTTTTGAAACATTTTGCCCATTTTTTAAAAATATTGGGTTGCTTATCTTCTTCTTATTGGGTTTTGAGAGTTCTTTATGTATTTAGGATACCATCAAACACAGTCTGGCTCCATATGGCCAAGATAATATTTCCAAAGCTGATTGCTCAGTCTCAAATAATGCCAAGTGTGGGATGCCGCACTCTCACCCCACGCTGCAATATATTCCATATAGTACCCGGCCAAATCAGTCTAAGTCCTTTTTGCTAGCATAGGAGGAAGGAGCTTTTCTCTTAGCGCAGGAGGAACACTAGTTCAGACCTACACATAATCCTGCCTACGGTCTAGTCTTACAATCTCCCATGAGCAAATGCTTTAACAAAAATACACCTACATCTTCCAAGAACCATCACTTTCAGAGACACTCCAGCCTACACTGGCAATTAGAAAAGCAAAAAAAAAAAAAAAAAAACAACTTTTTAAAGTCTCTCACTCTAAAAGCACATAGTCCTGCTAATGATACTCCTAACTTATATCCCTGAATGGAAGGCTGAACATTTTAAACCTTCAGATGCTTTACAACTGCCTGCGGTTGTCTTCACAGTTGTCTCCAAGAACAATTGATGGATTCCTGTGTGTGATTTGCATTTTGTGGATTTTGTTTTGGCAACTTTTCTCCGAAGCAGAGATTTTCATCTCTGTCTCACTCTGTCGCCCAGGCTGGAGTGCAATGTCAAGATCTCAGTTCAGTGCAACCTCCGCCTGCCGGGTTCAAGTGATTCTCATGCCTCAGCCACCCAAGTAGCTGGGATTACAGGTGTGCACCACCACGCCCAGCTAATTTTTGTATTTTTAGTAGAGATGGGATTTCACCACATTGACCAGACTGGTCTGGAACACCTGCTCTCAAGTGATCCACCCACTTCGGCCTACAGGAGTGAGCCACCGCACCAGACCACCTTATGATTTTGTTAATAACATTTTCTTTTCACTAGCTTACTTTATTGTAAGAAGATAGTATATAATGCATATAACATACAAAATCTGTGTTAATCGACTATGTTATAGATAAGGCTTCTGGTTAACAGTAGTCTATTAATAGTTAAATTTTGGGAGAGTCAAAAGTTATACACAGATTATCAACTGTGCTGGGGGTTGGTGTCTGAAGTCTCTCGTTGTTCAAGGGTCAACTGTAGCTATATTGCTGGATCCTGGGACTATGAAAATATTTCCTGAAGTTTTGCCATTTTTTTCTGCCTTGACTCTTTGTTTGTTTGTGGTACTTCTCTACTCAAAATAGAATATTTTTTAATGGGGGGGATAGGCAGGGCAGGCAGGGTCTTGCTCTGTTGCCCAGGCTGGAGTGCACTGGCTCACTGCAGCCTCAACTTCCAAGGCTAAGGTGATCCTCTCACCTCAGCCTCCAGAATAGCTGGGACTACAGGTGCACACCACCATACCTGGCTTTTTTTTTTATTTTTTATTTTTTAATAGGGACAAGGTCTTGCTATGTTGCCCAAGGCTATTCTTAAACTCCTGGCCTCAAGTGATCCTCCTGCCTTGGCCTCCCAAAGTGCTGGGATTACAGGTGTGAGCCACTGTACCCAGCCTAGAAACTTCTTTAAGTCATTTTTCTGCCAGATTTTATTGCAGAATCATGAAAATTTTGGAAACAAAAACCAAGTCAAAGGAACTCAAAAGTCACAGTTGTTTGGGAACATTATTATAGCATCAAAAACTATTCAACCCCTCAACAGCCCTTGAGAATTTATCATATTCGATACAGCACAGTCGTCATCATCATCTTCACATAAGTATTGCCCTTATTTTTAACACACTTTATATATTACATCTTTTAATAACTCAGAACAGCCCTATGTGATAAATATTATTATCCCCTTTTCACAGATTGAAAAACTGAGGCACAGAGAAAATAATTTGCTAATAGCTAGTAAATGGTGGAATTAAAAATAAAACACAGATTCATTTAACTCTGGAGCCGTACTCATGATTGCCTCACCGTATTCACTCCTTCATTCAATAAATGATATGTGTAGGAGCAGATTTACCATGAAGCTAGTAAAGCTCAGGCCTCTTGACTTGTCCAAGTTCCTTCCAAAGCTTGGGAGTGGGGCTCCCTCATGATGTGTTCATGCAGCCGTGTGTGTCTGTAAAACTGGCAATCAGTTAAGACTGTGGTCTCGTCACTCTGGCTCCTCCTCCATCACACGTACCCTCCCATCAAGTGGCACTGGAGTGACTGTGGACATTTTTGGGATAATGCTGAGTTGGGGATTGGGGGCTACATCTGATTTGGGTTAGTTCACAATCTCTCTTGTGTAAAGTTAAACTATCACTGCCTGTGTTGCTGTAGGAATGGCTTTTAGTAATATTCTTACCATTCACTGAGAGAACTCATCTGGTGGTGTTACAGTTCAACCAAAGGAGTTAACAAATGGTGGAGAAGAAAAGAAAATATTTGGGAGGCTGAGGCGAGTGGATCACTTGAGGTCAGGAGTTCGAGACCAGCCTGGCCAAAATGGCAAATCCCCGTCTCTACTAAAAACTCAAGAATTGGCCGGGCGCGGTGGCTCAAGCCTGTAATCCCAGCACTTTGGGAGGCCGAGACGGGCGGATCACGAGGTCAGGAGATCGAGACCATCCTGGCTAACACGGTGAAACCCCGTCTCTACTAAAAATACAAAAAACTAGCCGGGCGAGGTGGCGGGCGCCTGTAGTCCCAGCTACTCCGGAGGCTGAGGCAGGAGAATGGCGTAAACCCGGGAGGCGGAGCTTGCAGTGAGCTGAGATCCGGCCACTGCAGTCCAGCCCGGGCTACAGAGCAAGACTCCGTCTCAAAAAAAAAAAAAAAAAAAAAACTCAAGAATTAGCCGGGTGTGGTGGTGCATGCCCATAATCCCAGCTACTTGGGAGGCTGAAGCATAAGAATTGTGTGAACCCAGGAGGCGGAGGTTGCAGTGAGCCAAGATCACACCACTGCACTCCAGCCCGGGCGACAGAGCAAGACTCTGTACCCCACCGCCCCCACCTTGCAGAAAAGTAGAAGCAATTAGAGCAAAAATTACATTTTGGACATTTTAAATTAAACTTGCATAAGAATTCATAAAATTTAAATAAAAGTAGGCTCCTTTTAGAATTAATTAAACCATTAATGAAATTAGGTACAATATAGTATTTAAACATCTTAGAGAGATTTTTATTAAATGGTTTATATAAATGAACATAATTTTTCTGGGTAATGCGCTTATAGGAAGCAGTTTATTCCCCTGTGGTGAATGATGAATCATGAATTTGATGAAGAACCCTGGCATATGATGACATACAATGGGTGATAAATTTGGGACTCTCTCAGCTTGAATTGTCAGATGAGCAGTGACGGCCAGATCTCTACCTTCCTGGTACATAGTTACTGAAGCATTTGTCAAATTAATGATCAAATCAATGAGTGAATGAATCATCAGATTTATATACAATCCTCTAGATCAAGACCCCTTGGTTCAGAGAGGCTGGGTGATTTATCTCCCATTGATCAGTGGCAGGATGAGACAAGGACCTGGGTTGCCTCACTTTCAATCCTGCGTTCTTTAATAAGATTTCAAATTGCGAATATTTTCTAGAAGGCTTTAAATAAGTCTCCACAATTTCCAACAACAATAGTACTAAAAGTATATCGGACTGTTGTCCTATAGTTAAGGATGCCTCCTTAGAAAATCCAGGAAACAAGGCAGTGATTGCTTTACACATGCTTTCATATTATCCGATCTGGTTGATCAACAATATGCCAACAAAGTGTTGGGGGGAGGGAGGAATCTCTCTAGATCAAGTGTTTTTAAACTGAGGGTCTTGACCCCTTAGTGGTTAATGAAATCAATTTAGTAACTGACTTTTAAAAATAGAATAAAAAAGAAAATAATCAGATTGCATGGCCACATGGTAAGGGATTAAGTATTATTCAGGGAAAACTTTATACCTTGTCACAAAGTAAAATATATACATATATTTTACCGTGGATCATAGTCAAAACTTTTCTTAAAAAAAAAAAACTAGAGTTGGTGAGGCCGGGCGCGGTGGCTCATGCCTGTAATCCCAGCACTTGGGGATCAGATCACGAGGTCAGGAGATGGAGACCATCCTGCCTAACATGGTGAAACCCAGTCTCTACTGAAAATACAAAAAAATTAGCCGGGCGTGGTGGCAGGCGCCTGTAGTCCCAGCTACTCGGGAGGCTGAGGCGAGAATGGCGTGAACCCGGGAGGCGGAGCTTGCAGTGAGCTGAGATCCCGCCACTGCACTCCAGCCTGGGCATCAGAGCGAGACTCCGTCTCAAAAAAAAAAAAAAAAAAAACCCGCTAGAGTTGGTGATTGAGTGCCTAGCACAGAATAAGAGGGTAACGTTCAGCATAATATGTATTTAGGAAAAGTAATCCTAGGTATAAATGTAACTGGAGTTGAGGGGGAAAGGAGGAAGAACTACCACAGTTGGGTGGGCTCTTAAATCAAGCACAGAGGAGAAAAAGCTCAGGGCCCATGTGCTGAGGCCAGAGTTCAGGGTTAGAGGTTTCAGCAGACTGGGCTGGATCCTCTAACCTTCTCAGGATCCTGAGAAGCCTCTCACTAGGTGGAGATTCAGCCGAAGTTCAGGTCTGTGATGGAATCCAGCTGGAGTTCAATTGCGAGGGGCCAAGGCCAAGCTGAGGTGTCACTGGGCATGGACGAGGATTAAGGTGTTGACTTTAAGGTGCGTTGAGCCCAAGTTTCAGGTGTAGTTGGTTTTATTCAGTGCTGGGTTCTGAAGGAAAGACTTGAAGAATGGACTCTGGATGTGTTCAGCGTCCATTGGAAGTGTATGTAAGAGTACTGAGGAAACTGGAACTGGGAGCCTATTGAATTGTGTGGGATGCAGTAGCCAATGGGGAGGGGATAAGGCAAGGGTCATACAGTGGGCTTAGAAAATCCTATTACCTGTTTTTTTTTTCTTTCTCGGATTACTCAGTCCATAAAACAGCTATCTATGAATGATACTGTAATGCTGCTATATTAAATATTATCCAAGTAGAATAATGAGTATAAAAGTGCTATATGTGCCTTTTCATTAGCATTTTCCTACTGAATCTTTTTCCATTCCTTTATTTTTAACTTTTTCCTTGACTTTTTTTTTTTTTTTTTGGAAACCGAGTCTCGCTCTGTCACCCAGGCTGGAGTGCAATGGCACGACTGGCTCACTGCAACCTCTGCCTCCCGGGTTCAAGTGATTCTCCTGCCTCAGCCTCCCAAGCAGCTGAGATATTTTGGGCTCCCACCACCATGCCCGGCTAATTTTTTGTTTGTTTGTTTTGCTTTGTTTTTGAGACAGAGTCTCAGTCTGTCACTCCGACTGGAGTGCAATGGCGCTATCTCAGCCCACTGCAACCTCCACTTCCAGAGTTCAAGCAATTCTCCTGCCTCAGCCTCCTGGGTAGCTGGGATTTTGGGTGCCCGCCACCATGCCCGGCTAATTTTTTTTTTTGAGACAGAGTCTTGGTCTGTCACCCAGGCTGGAGTGCAATGGCGCTATCTCAGCCCACTGCAACCTCTGCTTCCAGAGTTCAAGCAATTCTCCTGCCTCACAGCCTCCCAAGTAGCTGGGGGTTATAGGCATGTGCCACTATGCCGGGCTAATTTTTGTATTTTCAGTAGAGACGGGGTTTCATCATGTTATCCAGGCTGGTCTCAAACTCCTGACCTCAAGTGATCCACCCGCCTTGGCCTCCCAAAGTGCTGGGATTACAGGCGTGAGCCACCGCCCCTGGCTGGCATTTTGTTTTATTTGTGTCTCTTGTAAATAGGATGTAGGTATTTTTAGTTAAAATATATCAAAATGTGAAACAGTTTTTTGCTAGGAAGGTAACTGTCAAGATCCAAAAAGTTTGAAGTAGCAATTACAAAAGAAAAATACTTTAAAATGCTAATTATCTAACTAGATGGATTAAAACGTGGATTAAAATGAATAATTTGCCAACTGGCGGCCGGGCGCGGTGGCTCAAGCCTGTAATCCCAGCACTTTGGGAGGCCGAGACGGGTGGATCACGAGGTCAGGAGATCGAGACCATCCTGGCTAACACGGTGAAACCCCGTCTCTACTAAAAATACAAAAAACTAGCCGGGCGAGGTGGCGGGCGCCTGTAGTCCCAGCTACTCCGGAGGCTGAGGCAGGAGAATGGCGTAAACCCGGGAGGTGGAGCTTGCAGTGAGCTGAGATCCGGCCACTGCAGTCCAGCCCGGGCTACAGAGCAAGACTCCGTCTCAAAAAAAAAAAAAAAAAAAAAAAAAAAAAAAAAAAAAAAAAAAAAATTTGCCAACTGGCTCAAAATACAACTCAGTAAATCTTAATCTATGAAATTATACTTTAGAGTAAGTGACCACAAAAAAAGGACTGTGGGGAGCAAATAGTGCTATCAGATCATATTAAACCAATTCCAGAGTACTGGCAATTTGACATCCACCAACTACAACCAGGAGGAAAAAAATGATTAAAAAAATATATTTTGTTGTATTTTATTTATTTTTCAAGACAGAGTCTTGCTCTGTTACCCAGGCTAGAGTGTAGTGCCGCCGTCTTGGCTCACTGCAACCTCTATCTCCCAGGCTCAAGCAATTCTCCTGCCTCAGCCTCCAGAGTAGCTGGGATTACATGCGCCCACCACCACGCCTAGTTAATTTTTGTATTTTTAGTAGAGATGGGGTTTCATCATGTTGGCCAGGCTGGTCTGAAACTCCTGACCTCAGGTGATCCACCCACCTCAGTCTCCCAAAGTGCTGGGATCACAGGCATGAGCCACCATACCTGGCCAAAACATATATTTTAAAATCCTATCTACTTTTAAAATCCTTTGAGACTTTAGAAAAGGGTCAGAATTTAACTTGAAATGTTTTATTTATTTTTTGAAGGAGTGTATAGGCTGTAATTGATGGATAGACTGTGGAATTAAACTGGGTACAGCCTCAAACCCCATCTTTACCTTGTGCAGTGACTCATGCCTGTAATCTCAGCACTTTCGCAGGCTGAGGTGGGCGGATTGTCTGAGCCAGGAATTTGAGACCAGCCAGGGCAAAATAGTGAGACTCCTGTCTCTACAAAAAGTAAAAAAAAAGAAGTAAGAAAACGATTTGGGTTTTTCCACTCTTTTAAATTTTACTTTTATTTATTTATTTTTTTCCACAAAACTAGTTCAGAAGGAATTTTTTATTATATATATTATATATAGCATATAATAAAATATATAATATACAATAAAGATATATATTACATATAATAAAAATACATTTTGTATATGTATCATTATATATATGATTGTATCATATATATATATTTGAGACAGGGTCTTCCTCTGTCTCCCAGGTTGGAGTGTAGTGATGCAATCATGGTTCATTGTAACTTTGACCTCCCCAGCTCAAACGATCCTCCCACCTCAACCTCCCAAAAAAGTGGCACTACAGGCACATACCACCATACCCAGCTAATGTTTTTTTTTGTTCTTTTTAGAGATGGGGACTCAGTCTGTTGCCTGGGCTGGTTTCAAATTTCTGGACTCAAGCAATCCTCCTGCCTTGGCCTCCCAAAGTGTGGAGATTACAGGCATAAGCCACTGCACCTAGCTACTCTTTTACTTCTCTAGAAGAAAAATTATGTTTTTAAATGACAGGTTACAAAAGAAGTGACTGATACTGCAATTAATATAACTGGCCTCTACCACAAATTGGGTTCATATCTTTGCACCAATTTTTGTGTATATATGTGTGGGCTAGAATGTTTATGATATATGGTAAGTTTGAGTGAATGTTTTTGGAAGTACATATCACAATGTAAATATAAATAGACATTCTTATTCCTTTTGAAAATGACAGGTGACCGTTGTCATTGAGGCTGATAGAGGGCAGCACGGTCTTGTCATTCTAGCAACAGATTCTGAGATATGGGCTGCGATCCCAGTTTTGCTAACTAAAAGAAGCAGACCAGCTCAGCCATTATTTAAGTGACAGTCATTAAGAGTTCAACACCTTACTGGAACAATGTGACATAATGGCTGGAATCCTGACTTTGTTATTTATCAGCTGTGTGACCTTGGGCAAATATTACGCAGCCAGGCTCAGTTTCCTCTTCTGTAAATGGGAACAAGAATACCTAGTTCAAAGAGCTGTTATAAGGATAAAATAATATATAGTTCATTAAATATCTAGGATGAAATACATTTCATTAAGTATTTAGAACAGCATCTGGCATGTGGCAGCATCTGGCATGTGGTATGTGCAATAAATGGTAGTGTTATTATTACTGTCTGCCCCAGTAAGCATAATAATACTGTCTCCAAAGTGGTAAGTAGACAATAGAAATATTCATAGCAATAAGTAGAATATAGAAATATTCACGGTGGTAAGTGAAATATAGAAATTGAATTTTTATCTTGCACTAGGCATCCCAAGCTAGCCATAAGCAAGACAACCTAACTCTTGACATGGGCAGCATTATCCAGATACGGTTTCCTTGGGCAGCATGTCAGGGTCCTTGACTTTTGAGGATCTAACATCTAAGATTCCCTTTGCCTCCTGGGGCTGGCATTTTGAGGACTTGAGCCAGTAGGAAGCTGGCCTGCCAAAGCCTGTGCTGTCCTCTCACCTGGCATCTCCACTGCTAGACTCCTCTTCCAGGTGCCCTTACTTCCAATTTGTCTGACTCCAGGGAGACCCCTGTCACCATGAAAATTGCCCAGAGTTCCCAAAGTCAGACGCTACCAGCCCTATCCTTTGCGTGCCATTGCCTGTGTGGAGTTTGGCCACTCTCCCTAGGACTGGGTGTGAAGACTTCTAGTCTTCCCAGCTAAGAGAGAGTCTACCTTTTCTAATGATGGCTTTCCCACTGCAGCCTTCTCCCAGGTTCTATGTCCTACCCACCCCCAACCTATCCTAGCATGCTGCATGAAAAGTGTAAGTATCTAGCATATAGAAGATAGTCTGTACATTTTGTTCAATAAATGATGTTTATGCTCATGATGATGAGGGTGGGAGGATATCATTTGGAAGGGACATGGCCGTGGGTGTGGAAACCACATAGTCAGAATGGACACCAGCCACAGGGCTGGAGAAAAGTCCTGAATGCCCCCCTACAGTACTATGTATTAATGTTTTAATGTGTGGGCTTCTTGAGGATCTCTAGAGAAGGGCTGGGCAGCAGCAGGGCCCTTAGGGGATCAGGTTAGAGGCCATTCCCAACCAGTATGAGAGATGGTATTTCAAGACAACAATCTAGATGCTAAGGATGCTTATTGCTTCTAGGGTGTTCAGTGTTTTTAGGCCTTTTCAGTAGACAGGCCTTGGAATTGTATATCTAGTTTTTAAAGATAAAGCATCTCAAAAATTCATGCAGACACACACTTCCAATTCAAATTAAGGACTCAGCGTTTTTACTTACCCTCTTCTATATCATATTTGCATCTTCTTTCTTTCACACCAAGAATCCTGATTCTCAAGAACACAAGGAATGATAGAATTAGAATAACTCATAGTTTCAATGCTATTAGCAACATTAACAGTACCACCACTGATGTGTTTACTGAAAACAGCTACATTTTTTTGCCTATGCTATCTCCATTTCCCCCACTTAAAAGCATCTGTTCTTTAACTTCACTAAACAGAGCATGTAGCCATTACATGCTATACTCTCTCTTTCTATGCTCATTTGTCTTAGTTCTATAAGTAATTGTATATTTAATGTTCACCCCCACCCCCCAGTCCTTATGTTGATGTCTTCCTAGTCATTTTGATGGACTGAAGCCCATTCTTTAACATATTCCTGAGGAAAGGCACAGGACAACATATTTCCTGAGAGTAGTTTGTTTGTGTCCTTTATATTTGAGTCCATTTTGCTAGATATAAAATCCTTGGCTTCACTCTCAAGCAGGCTTTCTATAGGTAGAGATAAGATGTCTATCAGTGGCTCCAGAATTATACCTTTCTAGCTTAATAACCCCAGAAGACAGAGAGTTTTGCTTTTTAAATAATTCCAGCAAGTCTTGGGATGAGTTCTGATTGCACTGTCTTGAGTCATGTTCTCATCTTGAAGCCAGTCACTATCGCCAAGTGGATGAAATGCAAAGATGAGCCAGGCATGAATTGCACACCCATTCTGGATCTAAGGAGTGGGATAGCCCCACCCAAGCTAAATGGACCAAGAGTGGGAAGGGATGGATTCCCAAAGGACTATCAGTGTGCTGTCAGTGGAAGAGGCAGGAATCAAGGTTAGATAGGCAAAAGCAATAGGTTGATGCCCACTATAGTTTCACATATATGGACAGATTTTCCTCAAATTATTTGCCAGTTATTTCAGGGACTTATCCTCCATCTGTCCAACTAGGAATGGAACAGGCCTACTTTTGTGATTGTGACAGCACCTAACAAGAAGCCAGATATTTACTTAGTTGGGCAAAGCTACCTCAACACCCCAATACTTAGATGAATCTGCTCTAACATTGTAATAGTATGAATCCTGTGGCCAGATGTATTGTCATGATCAGTTATTAGGATAAATACTTAACTGAAAAGACATTCAGACATATCAGTTGACAACAAATATGTGAAACAAAGAGACCAGCAAATAGAAAAACACATTAAGAGAAGGCTCTGACCTTTTGAAATATAATCAGAAATAGAATTTGCTTTTAATGCTGCAAATGGAAACTTCTAATGATAGAATTGGTTAAAATTACATATTAAATCTAAATAAAATTCCATTTCTAGTAGCAGAAGAAGAGAATGTTATGTGTCACTATCAAATGCAACAAATTAATTTGGCAAAAGAATCTTTTGAAGTCAGGGGCTTGAAAAAGTCCAGTTTCATGGACTGGGTTCCAATTGGGTATCAATATTTTAGATGACAGAAATGAAGCAGCAGTTACTCCATTAGATGGGGAGGGGGTAGGTCTTTTGTAGATAAAGCATTTAGATAACAGAATACAAAGTCATTTTTAAAAATTCTAACATTTGTCACATGCGTTTTCCCTTTTGATTTTCCATGTTGCTTGGGCTTGAGCTATGGAATGATTGAACCCTGCCTTTTTCCAGTGATTTCTTACTGCATCTCCCTTAGTACCCATGGGGAGCAGTTACATTAAAATTTAAACATTCCGTTAAAAAAATCTCCCAAATACAATTTACCTACATTGGTATCTCCTTTCATAAGTGCTTTAGCTATAAGATGTGTACTTCTAAAATAATTAAGGTAACACAAGAAAATGTGACCTAAGATTACTTCTGAAAAAATAATTAAATAAAACAAGTTCCTTATTGATAATGGTTTGGATTTATGTACCCGCCCAAGTCTCAGGTCAAATTGTAATCCCCAGTGTTGAAGGAGGGGGCTCCTGGGAGGTGATTGGATCATGGGGGCAGATTTCCTCCTTGCTGTTCTCATGATAGTGAGTGAGTTCTCACAAGATCTGGTTGTTCTTCTTCTTCTTCTTTTTTTTTTTTTTTTAATAGAGATGGGTTTTGCCATCTTGCCTAGGCTGGTCTTGAATTCCTGACCTCAAGCAATCCACCCACCTGGGCCTCCCAAAGTGCTGGGATTACAGGCATGAGCCACCACGCCGGAGATCTAGTTGTTTATAAGTATGTAGCACCTCCCTCTGCTCTCTCTCCTGCTCCAGCCATGTAAGACATACCTGCTTCCCCTTCGCCTTCTGCCAAGATTGTAAGTTTCCTGAGGCCTCCCCAGCCACGCTTCCTGTCAGCCTGAAGAACTGTGAGCCAATTAAACCACCTTTCTTTATAAATTACCCAGTCTCGGGTAGTTCTTTATGCAATGCGAGAACAGACTAATACAATCATCTTTTATATTGTCAGTAAAAGCTAAATATTGATTCTGTTTTTCTCTTTACCCCTTTTTAATCTTCATACCACTCATTTAAAAACAATCAGATAACTGGATTTCTCAATTTATGAAGCACAGTAGATTTTGTCAAGGGGACATAACTCCCCACAAACTCGGATAATGTATCTCCTCAAGATACAGTTGAATATGCCTAGAGTTTTAATTATAAGGCACTTTCAGACTTCTCGTCTCAAGTTCAGGTTAAATTGGAATTTGTTAGGATGTAAGAAGATGGAGTAATTTATATACACACACACCAATTTAGACATTCCAGATCCATTCTGATGGACCAAAAAAGTACTGAAAGATAATTTTGGCTTTATAAAATTGTTGCAGAATATATGATTATTATAATTTTGCTCTATTCCAATTTGTCCTTACGTTTGTGCCCTTCACACACGAATACACACTTCTTCAATTTTTTCCCATTTCTCAAAAATCCAAGGATTCTATACATGTGGTACAGTTTGTCCCTGGATTTTCTGACTTCATTTTTGCATAATACTTTAGTCTCCATGAATACATTTCTCTATCAGTTGAAGATCACTAAACTTTTCTTCCCTGAGCAGTATGGAGAAAAAACTCTTTTGTTCAACAGGAACATGGACAATTAGGCTTTTATTAGGTGGAGCATGGGAAATTCATTATGTTCAGTAAGTGTTTCATTCTATCAATTAGGTACTTTTAAAGACCTTTCATGATAGTCACTGGTCCACTAGGGAAATATAACAGTTCATATCATTATCATCATGGAAATGTCTGCTGCTAAATGTCTCAGTTCAAATGACTCATCACTCTCCACGCCAGTGATTTCCAACTTTAACTTCTCAAATCTCTGACCACCCCCTCTTACCCTCTCACTGGCAACAGCTAACCTCACCTCCTACGTTGTAGAGGAAATAGAAGCCACATCTTCTCAATATAAGACATATAAGCCTACCTTTCCTCCTTCCTGTTGTTACAATAGAGAATTTATACTGATTGCTCTTTAATGTTAATCCTTTCTTCCTGATTTAGAGTCCATTCCCTCCCTGCTTCTAAGGAGCACTACTTTATCAGTTATCCTTTTCTGCTCTTGTACATTCAATCTCTCCCCACCCATCTTGATTAGATCCTCCTAATGGAGCTCTAAATACATTTAAGTCATTCCCATTTTTATTTTCACTTATTTTATTTTATTTTGAGACAGAGTTTTGCTCTTGTTGCCCAGGCTGGAATGCAATGGCACAATCTCGGCTCAGTGCAACCTCCACCTCCCGGGTTCAAGTGATTCTCCTGCCTCAGCCTCCTGAGTACCTGAATACCTGGGATTACAGGTGCCCACCACCACGCCAGCTAATTTTGTATTTATAGTAGAGATGGGGTTTCACCATGTTGGCCAGCCTGGTCTCAAACTCCTGATCTCAGGTGATCTGCCTGCCTCGGCCTCCCAAAGTGCTGGGATTACAGGTGTGAACCACCACACCAGCCTCATTCCCGTTTTTAAAGAAGTCACTCAGTCCCACATCCCCTTCCAACTATAATCTCATCTTTCTCCTTCCCTTTATGGACACACTTTTTGAATGTGTGATTTGTACTTGCTGTTTAGCTGCTGTAGTTACCTTCCCCAAATCCACTTCCCCTTCTTTCTAACAAAAACTGATTTGTGGGAGGGGAGCAGCAATGGGTCCAGCTAAAGAACTACATTTCCCAGCCTCCTTTGCAGCTAGGAGTGGCCATGTGACACAGTTTTGGCCAATGATGTGTGAGCTGAAGTCAGCTGGGAATGTATAGCGAATGTTTGCTTTCCTGATATAGCACCAGACCTTTCCCCCTTGATGTTTCTTCCTTCTTCCTATCTGAAACACTGATTTGAGGATTAGCAGCCTTCTTGCATTCACAATGGAAAAAAAAAAAAAAGAAGAAGAAGCCACATACTGAGGATGACAGTGCAGAAAGACAGAAGGATTCTAGAACATTGATGACATTGTGTAATCACTGCACCAGCATGAACCGTCAACCTCTGTCATTCTTGTTATATGAGAGAAATAACCCAATATAGTAAAGCTATCGTCAGCAGATTCCATTACATGTGGCCAAGTGCAATTCCTAATCAATGCTCTTGATCTCTACATTTGCTCATCCTCCACTCACTCTCAAGCCATGTCATTCTGGCTTCTGGCCTGTCATTCCACTGAGCTCACCAATAACCTACATGTTGTGAAATCCAGGGGACATTTTTAGGTTCTCATATTAACCTCTCAGCAGCATTTGCCTCTGCTGTCCATGTCCTCCTTTTTGAAACCATCTCCTCCCATGGCCTCCATGTCCAGTCCTCTCTGGGTTTGCTCGTTCACCTCCAGCTGCTCCCTCTCTGTCTCCTCCATGGGTTCATCTTCCTCTTCTAGCCACACTAACCGTCTTGCAGCCTCTAGGACATACCATGGCCTTTGCCACATGCTGTTCCCTCTGTCCAGAATGCTCTCTTCTCCTTCCCTTTGCCTAACTAACTCTTCCTCATCCTTCAGTTCTCCATTGATTCTCCATGTCTTCAGGGAAGCCTCCCTTGACCTCCTTGTGAGATTTCATTTCCTTGTTGAATACTTCTTCATAGCTCTTAGCCTAGGTGCAACTTCACCTTCTCTAGCATGGCTCCTTGAGTAAATCATCTCTTCCTTCAGACAATAAACACTATGAAGAGAGGGGCCAGTCTATTTTTGCTCTTTATTGTATTCCCAAACCCACATAATATGTGCTCAATAATTATTTCGTGAATGAGTAGACGGATCAATGTGTAATTATATAGTGATCTACTTGCTTACTTGCTTATTATCTGTCCTTCTCCATGACAGCAGGAAACAAAACTGTTTAGTACATACAGTTCCTAGCACATCGCACATGGCACACAGCAGGAAACATTTTTGAATCAATGAATAAGGAGGACTCCAAAGGAGACATTCTAGTAGTTCTACCCATAGTATGTCAGTGTTTTGAGGTTTTTATTTTTATTTTTTTACTGTCTTTTGATATAGTTTCTGGTTACAATAGAGCACCAAATACCTTTATTGCCTGTAGAGAAGAGTTATTTGGAAAATGTTACCAAATAGTTTGTTCTCACAATATGTGATGTATAAAATAGACTGTCTATGAAGATCTTGAATCTATACACTTCTCCCTCTCTTCATGGCCACCACCTTACTTGAAATTACTATCATATTTCCCCTGGACTACATTGAACCACACACCTTTCCTTAAGTGTGATTTATTGAACTATATATAAACTTGGATGGCTCAGAGTTTTGATTGAATCTTAAAACCAAGAATCATATCTAATTATATTATCCCCAAAGAAAACTAGGCACATATGGGTGCATAAATAGTTTTTTATTTTGTTGCGGCAGATTATTTCCATTCTGCATTTGACAAAGTGTTTAATTCAGTTAAAGAAAATAAGTATTTTTAAACTAGCAGCAAATTTTTGTTTTCAAATGACCAAACTGAAAATATTCAGTTAAAATAAAACATCAGTCATCAGGTGTGGTGGCTCATGCCTGTAATCCCAGCACTTTGGGAGGGTGAGGTGGGAGGATCGCTTGAGGCCAGGAGTTCGAGACCAGCCTGGACAACATAGTGAGACCTTGTCTCTACAAAAAAAAAAAAAAAAAAAAAAATGTTTTTTAAATTGCCATGGTGCGACCCATGTCTGCAGTCCTAGCTACTCAGGAGGCTGATGCGAGAGAATTGCTTGAGCCCAGGCAGTTGAGGCTACAGTGAGCCATGATCACACCACTGTACTCCAGCATGGGTGACAGAGTGAGATGGTATCTCAAAAAAACAATAATAGGCCAGGCGCAGTGGCTCACACCTGTAATCCCAGCAATTTGGGAGGCCAAGGTGGACAGACCACTTGAGGTCGGGAGTTTGAGACCAGCCTGGCCAACATGGTGAAACCCAGTCCCCACTAAAAAATACAAAAAATTAGCAGGGCTTGGTGACATCTGCCTGTAATCCCTGCTATTTGGGAGGCTGAGGCATGAGAATCGCTTGAACCTGAGAGGCAGAGGTTGCGGTGAGCCGAGATTGCACCACTGCACTCCAGACTGGGCAAAAGAGCGAGACTCTGTCTCAAAATAAATAAATTAATTAAATAATAATAATAATAAAAAGAAAAAAATCAGTCAATGACTTTTTAAGTCCTCCCCCTCTTTCCTGCCCCATGAATTCTTAGCCATTAAGGTACCTGTGACGTTCAATGAAGCTGACCAGAAGAATCATTTATGCAACTATGACAGCCCTGAGCACGCCCTCTGCCTGTGGTCAGCTCATCTGGCTCCTGCTTCTCTTCTAAGGCCAAGCTCCTGTCTGTCTCCTTGACAGGCCTTCCTTGACTCCTCGTCCTCTCACACACGTGCCACGTCACTTATTACATGTTTACATAAACATACGTGTGGATATTTCCTTTCTCCCCAACCACCCAGGGAAGGGTGAAACAAGTATCTTATACATTGTTTGGCCACAGGGCCTATGACAGAAAATGTTCCACTCCTGCCAATGCTTGTTTTCTTTTTAGCTAATACAGTTTAACAATCATTTACTATCTGCTGGGCACTGTTACACTCAATAGGTGCTGCTGTTGTTCCCTTCCCACAGATGAGAGTCTAACCAACTTGCGCAAGCCTCACAGTTAGTGAGTAGTGTGCCCCAGACTGAAAACCCAGCTCACCAGATTCCAGAGCTAAGGCTCTAACCATCAGACTACCCTGCTCCTCATCGATATTCCAAGGTGCCAAACTCCAACCAGGCTGCACTTGCTCTAGACTAACTTTGAAGGCATCAGGTGACCAGTTTTGTTCACAACTAGTCGGAGACATTTCACATTGTTCTCAAATGAAATCCTAAGTCTGCAAATAATTAAGAAAGAAATCATTTTGGAAACAGCAGGAAGGGGTGATCTGTAGAAACCCACTTTGACGTTGGGATGTGCATTTAGACACACAGCTCAGGGCTATAAAAAACCATTATACTAAAATTGCAAAAGCATTAAAAATAAAATTGCCTTATAATTTTTTAGAGAACTGTAAATGGCACCATATCATCTCTGAGGAAATCTTTCCCTAAAGCTCCAATCCTCTTGGTCACTCAGATGAATAAATTGGCCTGCTTCCTTTTCACCTCTCCATTCTCTGCCCCATCAGGTCAAAAGGAAACCATCTCATTTTAAGACTTGTTGAAGTTTCTAGCTAGTTAAGCTGAAAGCAAGAAAAGTCACTTTGGCCAGGTGTGGTGGCTCCCACCTGTAATCCCAGCACTTTGGGAGGCTGAGGTGGGCGGACCACCTGAGGTTGGGAGTTCGAGACCTGATCAATGTGGAGAAATCCTGTCTCTACTAAAAATACAAAATTGGCCAGACATGGTGGTGCATGCCTGTAATCCCAGCTACTCGGGAGGCTGAGGCAGGAGAATCGCTTGAACCCGGGAGGCGGAGGTTGTGGTGAGCTAAGATGGAGCCATTGCACTCCAGCCTGGGCAACGGGAGCGAAACTCCGTCTCAAACCAAAAAATAAGAAAGAAAGAAAGAAAGAAAGAAAGAAAGAAAGAAAGAAAGAAAGAAAGAAAGAAAGAAAGAAAGAAAGAAAGAAAGAAAGAAAGAAAGAAAGAAAGAAAGGAAGGAAGAGAAAAGTCATTTCATGTTGGCATGATAGTAGAAAGCATTTAGCCACATTTTAATTTAATAATGGAAGATTATTAAGATTTAGCCTCCCCATTTAACTCATAAGGTCGGTTAATACCTTTTCTTTTAAGAAGAAGAAGAAGAAAAAAAAAAAGCTTTGCAATGTCTTAATTATAGATATTTTAACCAGATTACTCTTTTGTATTTTGAGTGTAAGGCACTATATCATGGACCACTGAGTTCCTCGAAAGCTCAAGAGACTTTAACATTTGGGGAAAAGTCCAGGGGTAAGATAAGTCAGAGGCATAAACCTGCAGCAAAACGGAATTTCTTCAAGTTAGGCATCAGGAGAAGCAACAGATAAAAGCAACTGGCAACTGGAGATATCCTTTTTATTCTCTGGGCTAGAAGCATGCTGGCAGAGGCTTTAACTAACTAAATTTACTTGCAAGTTCTCCGAAGGGAGCGATCATATTGCACGAGGGTAACTTTTCAGAACATTTTACTTTGCAAACAAGTTCCTAGGGCCTTGTAAAATACTCCATTCTGAACCTCAATATAAGTATAAAAATGCCAGCATGGGCCGGGCGCGGTGGCTCAAGCCTGTAATCCCAGCACTTTGGGAGGCCGAGACGGGCGGATCACGAGGTCAGGAGATCGAGACCATCCTGGCTAACCCGGTGAAACCCCGTCTCTACTAAAAAATACAAAAAACTAGCCGGGCGAGGTGGCGGGCGTCTGTGGTCCCAGCTACTCCGGAGGCTGAGGCAGGAGAATGGCGTAAACCCGGGAGGCGGAGCTTGCAGTGAGCTGAGATCCGGCCACTGCACTCCAACCTGGGTGACAGAACGAGACTCTGTCTCAAAAAAAAAAAAAAAAAAAAATGCCAGCATGTCCATTGCATATGCCAACTACAAAAAACATGAGTTTAACTCTTTGCTGAAAATGGAAACTTCAGTAATATTTATGATTTACTAGAGCATGCAATCTTCATTTTGAAAGACTTAAAGCATCAAGGAGGTATTTATCCAAAATTAGCATCCAGTAATAGCACCTTGGGATATCCCTGTTTGGCAGCATCTGTACCCAGATCTGGTTACAGCTCAATCAAATGCTGGAGCCACTGACCTCAGGAAGACAGGTGTCCTCTCCAATAGCAGGTCCACATTCTGGGCAATGAGAAATGTGCTTGATCTAATTGCCTGGAGGCCTGGCCTGTTTGCTCAGGTGTCTGGCCAGCACAGTAGCCCCTTCACAAAGAATGAAGTTTTCATCTCTTCCTCAAATTAATTGCTCTGTAATTAATTTAGCATTATATTCCCCCCCACCCCCCCCAAAAAAAGGTTTGCTTGACTGAATACAATACAATACAATACAATACAATACAATACAATACAATACCATTTATTGACTTATCTATTAATGAATCCAAAGTTTATTGAATGTCCATTATGTACCAAGCACTTGGCAGGCCATGGAGATAAAAATATTAAACGACAAGGAATTTCTTTCATTAACAAGCTCAACATAGTAGCTCAATAATTGTTCAAAGGACCCAGAATAGATTTTCTATCTATATTTTATCCTTCCAGCTCAATCTTTTTTTTTTTTTTTTGAGATGGAGTCTCGCTCTGTCACTCAGGCTGGAGTACAGTGGCGCCATCTCGGCTCACTGCAACCTCTGCCTCCCGGGTTCAAGCAGTTCTCCTGCCTCAGCCTCCTGAGTAGCTGGGATTATAGGTGCGCACCACCACACCTGGCTAATTTTTGGATTTTTAGTAGAGATGGGGTTTCACCATGTTGTTTAGGCTGGTCTCGAACTCCTGATCTTGTGATCTGCCCACCTCGGCCTCCCTAAGTGCTGGGAGTGAGCCACCTCATCCGCTCACTTCCATCTCAATCTTAAAGGCCCAGTTCAGGTCTTATCTCCTTGTTCATTTATTTAGGAAATCTCTATTATGTTCCCAAAACGGTGTTGGGCACTGGAACTGCAAAGATATGGAGATTGCAATCCCCATCACTAGGAGCTTTTAGCATTGCAGGCAGAAGGTAAATGAGGCAGACAGGATCGGATCATGGCAGGTATAAGCCAGGCTAACCAAGGAGTATGGGCTTTATCCTACAACAGTGAGGAGGTATTAGACAATCTAAGGAAGAGAAGCCTGATTACATTTTCATTTTGGAAAGATCAATTTGAGAATGATAATAAAGATGGGTGGTAAGGAAATGTGGCTGAAGGGAGGGAGACCAGAGGGGAGGAAAAATCAGATTCCAAAGCTATGGAAGATTTAGCTAACAAGATTTAGCAACAAATCGAATGTGAAGACAAAGGGAAAACATAAAATCTAGGATGACTCTTAAGATTCTGGCATGAGTAGCATTAGCAGAAGGAGAAGGAGGAACAGGCTAGTAGAAAAAATGAGTTCAAATGTGACTGTGTATTGTTGGGCCCCTTTGTAACATCCAGATGTCACCATCAAGTTTGCTGTTTAAAATATTTGCCTGAAACTCATGAAAGAGGTAAGGATTCATGAATCGTCGCCTTGTAAATGGCAGCTGAAACATGATTGCGAATGACATTGCCAGTTCTGTAGCCAGCCCATACCACTCCCTGGTTCCAAATACCTTGTACTCATCCCCACTGTGTAACAGGAGCCCTGCCTCCACCTGCTGATCAGGGACAATGACCTCTGCCAAGAGGTCTGCTTGCCTCCTGGCTCCTGGACACAAGGACTCCAAAGTATCCATAGGACACTCCAAGGACTCCAAAGGTGGCAGCCATAGCTTGTAGTTCACTGCATCCCCTGGCAGGAACGCACTCCCTTACCAGGCCCTTCAGCCATGCGGAGCCCAGAGTTGCAGGGGTGGAAAGAAAATCCTCCAGTGGGGTTTTCAGAGCGATGATAAGTCAAGGAAAAAAAAATGTTTTATGAAGTCTTGACTTGATATTTTAACCAGTTTACCCTGTTATATTTTAAGTGAAAGGCACTATATTACTTAAATACAAAAGGGTAAGCTAGTTAAAATATCAATAGTCATATCAATGACTCACCCAGCATTCATTTTTTCATTCATTTATTATTCATTAATTAATTCCTTTTTGGTCAACTAATACAAATGGAACTTCTATCTCATATCCTAGGTAATGTGAAAGACTATGGTGGACATGGATGAGTAAGCTTTGACTCCCTACCCTAAAATATCACGTAACCTGGTTTATGATGTTTAGGAAGTTAGGTGTCTTTTTTTTTTTTTGAGATGGAGTTTCACTCTGTCACCCAGTCTGGAGTACATTGACCTGGTCTTGGCTCACTGCAACCTCCACCTCCCAAGTTCAAGTGATTCTCATGCCTCAGCCTCCCAAGTAGTTGGGACTACAGGCGCCCACCACGACACCTGGCTAATTTTTGTATTTTTAATAGAGACAGGGTTTCACTATGTTGGCCAGGCTGGTCTCAAACTCCTGACCTCATGATCCGCCTCCCTCGGCCTCCTAAAGTGCTGGGATTACAGGCGTGAGCCACCGCGTCCAGCCTAGGTTAAGTGTCTTAAATGCATTTTCAACTTATTTTCAACATATGATGGGTTTTTCAGGTTATGACCCCATCATAAGTCAGAGAGCATCTGAATTAAATTATCATCATAAAAAAAGAAACATTAAATATTAAAAAGATAAAGAAAATAACAATCGTTTTAAATATACTGTCCAAAGATAAGCACTATTCATATTTTATGTAGAATACTCAGTCTTTCTTCTAACTATAAAAACATCTTTTTAAACATTTTTGGTAAAATGGATCATATTAAGCATATATTTGTGCTTTCTTTTCATTTATTCATGTTATATCATGAACATACTCCCATGTCATGAAATATAGATTCTCATCATTATTTTCAACTGTTTCACTGTATCCCACTGTATTGCATCCCATGATTCATTCAGCAGTTTCTGTACTGATGGAAACTTATGATATTTCCAAATGTTCACTACTATAAACAATGTAATAATGAACATCTTTGTACTTAAGACTTTATACATTGTGTGGCTTATTCCATATAATAAACTCATAGAAATTGGCTTATATATTTCTAAGACCCTTTGGGTACATCACCAATTTGTTTTGTTGTTGTTGCTTTGAGATGGAGTCTTGCTCTGTCACCCAGGCTGGAGTGCAATGGCACGATCTCGGCTCACTGCGACCTCTGCCTCCTGGGTTCAAGCGATTCTCCTACCTCAGCCTCTCCAGTAGCTGGGAATACAGGCATGTGCCACCTAATGGCCAGCTAATTTTTGTATTTTTAGTAGAAACAGGGTTTCACCATGTTGGCCAGGTGGGTCTTGAACTCCTGACCTCAGGTGATCCACCCTCCTCAGCCTCCCAGAGTGCTGGTATTACAGGAGTGAGCCACCACGCCTGGCCACAAATTTGTTTTTTCAATACAAGACTATCCCCACCTAGAGTCTGGGTTTCAAAATCCTAATTAAGGTTCTTTATTAAGGCTATTTGGAAGCCAAAGGCAGAGATTCATGACTTTTTTTAAAAAATGAAATATAGCATACATAAAGTTCACATGTCAAAAATGAGCTTGATAAAAATTTATAAAATAAACACACACATAAAACCCAGATTAAGAAACAGATCATTACTCTAAACCCTCTCCTGCCTCCATCTAGTCCCTACACACCATATCCATTTTCTTCCCAGAAAGCTCGCAGCCAGTGTCTGAGCACAGTCCAGCATGGCACTCCTCTAGGATTTTCTCAGAGCTACACCTTAGCCTGGGGCTCTTCCTGTTCAACCCTCTTTCCTTTCTCCTCTGCTTTCACAGGTGTCAGACCTGCACCATGGCCTAGAGACTTTCCCTGACTACTGCTGCTCCTTTTCCCTCTTGTCCTTTACCAGAAATTACCCACAACGAATCTCTTGCCCTTCTAACTTTGCCTTGATGTCTGCTTCCTAAGGACTCATCAGCACAGTTGGTCCTGAAGGCAGTCAGAAACAACAAGCTCTGTTTGGGAACTGGACTGCGTGCCTCCCAGCTGGCAAGGAGAACCACATCCCAAGTGGTATGTGGACAGGGATAGTCCCAGTCACAAGGGCTAGCCCAGTTGCTAAAAATACTATCGGTAGTGATAGTATTTTTGATAGTATTTTTGAGAGTGATATCCCAGTGGAGAAAACGCTGGCTGGTGATAGGATTCAAGCCCTGGAAAGCATGGGGGCCTGGGGGAGGGGAAGCACCTCACACAGGAGCCATGGAGTGAGCTGATTGCTCAAAAGCTGCATTGACATCCTACAGAACAGCAGTCCCCCACCTTTTTGGCACCAGTGACCAGTTTTGTGAAAGACCATTTTTCCACAGACTGGGGTGGGGTAGGGGAAGGTTTTGGGATGATTCAAGTGCATTACATTTATTGGGCACTTTATTTCTATTATTATTACATTGTAATATATAATGAAATAATTATACGACTCACCATAATGTAGAATCAGTGGGAGCCCTGAGCTTGTTTTCCTACAACTAGCTGTCCCATCTGGGGTGATGGGAGACAGTGATAGATCATCAGGCGTTAAATTCTCATAAGGAGTGCGCAACCTAGATCCCTCGCATGCATGGTTCACATTGGGATTTGCATTACTGTGAGTATCTAATCCTGCTGACCTGACAGGAGGCAGAACTGGTGGTAATGATAACTCGCCTGCCATTCACCTCCTTCTGTGCAGCCCACGGGTCCGTGGCCCAGGAGTTGGGGATCCCTGCTACAGAGGAAGCATTGCAAATAGAGGGCAGTCAACAGTTACGGCTAAGTGTGAGAACCAGAGTGTCTCTTCAGTAGTTTACAGGGTGAAAGAGCTACCACAACTAAGGAACAAACTCAGGATCTGAGAGTCAGGGACAAAGTTATCCAAAATGGCTGAATGCTCAGTCAAGACAGGTCTGTTGTGCCCCAGTCGGGAACTTCTGGGGCCCTGAAACATAGGATGGGAAAATCTGGGTGGATGACCTGAAAGATGGCGTATCTGCAGACTCCCTGGTACCCCCAGAATGTGCATAGGTGGCCCACCTCTCCCTGTGCAGAAATACACCGCAGAGGCCTCTTCCCTCCAGGCAACTGGTGTCCCCCTGAGAAGCTGTGCCCACTTCCTCTCCTGGCTGCCAGGTCGGTAATTCGGGGTAATCCCAGCATAACTTGACTGGGGACACCTGGGACTGACAAGGGCACTAGTGTCCCTACCTCAGCTCACACCCGTGGCCCTGGGGAACATCATGACCAACTGATGGAGGAAGAAACTCCTATGCTTGGTTTACCGGTGGGTCAGCTCAATGTACAGGTACAAGCTTTGTCATTGGAACGGGTACAATGGTCAGGTGAAGGGGTGGCCACAGTGGCAGAGACAGAGGCTACGTGTGGACCCAAAAGCATGGACTCCACTGACCAAATCTGACTTTGCCATTGCTGCCTCCAAATACCCAACCCGGCAGCGACAGAGAGCAACGTTCAGCCTCTGATGCAGCTCCATTCCTTGAGGATACCCCCTCGCAATACATTGACTAATTGGGCCCCTTCTGTCCTGGAGAGGCAGATGTCATTCTCAGATAAACAGACACTGATTTGAATACGGATTTGCTTTCTCTGTCCTCAGAGCTGCAGCCATTACCACTATCCAGGGGTTTACAGGGTGCTTGATCCACGGGCATGGAATCTCATACAATATAGCATCTGACCAGGGGATCCAGGTGCTGTGGGCTGAATGTTTGTGTTCTCCCAAATTCCTATGTTGAAACCCTAACCCCCAATGTGATGGTGTTAGGGGGTGGGGCCTTTGGGAGGTGGTTAGATCATGAGGGCAGAGCTCCCAGAGCTCTCATGAATGGGCACAAGGAGTGGCTCGTGGCAACCACAGAGAGGTGCACTGTTTGCATTTCCCTTCAAGAAAGAACTGAAGGGCCCCTAAACTGACAACTCACAAACCTGCACCTCCAGCTCCCACATCAGGCCCAATTCACAGCTCCCCACTAGTCTTGCCTCCTGCATGACCCACCTCTGAATTAATCCTTATTCCCTTCAAACCACTCAGGTCCTCACTTGCTGTAAGTGGGGGAAGAGAACACACAAGTAGCTACAAGTGCCTGTGTGCCCTTCCTTTGCCAAGAACTTCATTTAACCTTTGCAATGACTCTGAGAGGAAGGAATAACGGTCTCCAGTTTCCACCTGGAAAAGACAAGACTCAGAAGAGGAAGAAACCCAAATCCAGGTCCAAGCGTGTTGGCTCACACCTGTAATCCCAGCACTTTGGGAGGCCAAGGTGGGTGGATCACTTGATGTCAGTAGTTTGAGACCAGCCTGGCCAACATGGTGAAACCCCGTCTCTACTAAAAATACAAAAATTTGCTGGGCGTGGTGGCGCGTGCCTGTAATCCCAGCTACTTGGGAGGCTAAGGCAGGAGAATCGCTTGAACCCAGGAGGCAGAGGTTGCAGTGAGCCAAGATTGTGCCACTGCACTCCAGCCTGGGCAACAAGAGTGAGACTCTGTCTCAAAAATAAAGGAAAGAAAAAAAAAAGTAAAGAAAAGAAAGAAAATGAGTTTAGGAAGCTTTGAAAGGCAGCTCTCCTGAAAGCTTCTACCAGAAAAGCACCTGCTGCTGAAGTTCCAGCAAAAAAGATGATCACTGCAGGCAAGAAGGCTCCAGTCCAGAAGATTCCTGCCCAGAAAGCCACAGGCCAAAAGGCAGCACCTCTTCCGAAAGCTCAGAAGGGTCAAAAAGTGCTGGCCCAGGGGGCACCTGCTACAAAAGCATCTGGCAAGGAAGCATAAGAGGTTACTATCAAAGCAATAAAGGCTCTTTTTGACATGTTAAAAAACAGGGGAAAAACCCTTTAAAAATTTCATCAAAGAAATACATGCAAAGGGTTCAAAAAAGCAACAGTCCTGAGCCACCCTGAAGAGGCAAGCACTCTGAACTGCTTCTATGTTGTAGTAACCTCCAGATCACTAATTTACCCCTGGCCTAACTATTTCTTGATTTATCAGCCTTAGACATTCTCTATTAACTTCCTGATATGCTGGATGAGAATTTAGTTCACTTACACTCCTTTCGTTCCCTCTCCTCCAAAGTGGTTGCATCACCATTCTCAATCTCTCCACTGGCCCTCTTTGCAACCTTCTTACGATGGCTTTTTCATTCTATTTATCATGGATAGTGTCTCTTGACTCCCTACTTCTACGATAAGGACATTAATAGGCTATTCTTCCTCTAAAGAGAGAAGGTTTGTTTTGGTATGGTTTGGTTTGGTTTATTTTATTTCTAAAATGTGGAGATTCTTAAATAGGCTTAATGGGAAGGAATCAATGGCAGTAAATAATTGAAAATAGATGACAAAACAGTTGTTGGCGTGAGATCCCCGAAGAGGCATAAGAGGACGAGGTAGCGCCCAGTGTGGGACACCTCCTCCACAGCAGCACACAGTTTCCTAACACACATTGAGGAATCTTCTGAGACCTATGGAACTCCTTTCCATCCTGGATCCAATCAGCTATACAATTTCATAGATTTGCTTCTTCAATTTCTCTCTTTCTATTCACTTCTCTCCTGCTCATGGCTTTAGTTCAGGCTTTCATTATTTCTGACTTGGACAATGGCCTTGATTTTTTTTTTTTTTGAAGGCAAGTTTATTAGGAAAGTAAAGGAATAAAAGAATGGCTATTCCATAGGCAGAGCAGCTGACAAAAGACTTCTTTTTTGTTTGTTTGTTTTGAGACGGAGTCTTGCTCTGTAGCCCAGGCTGGAGTGCAATGGCGTCATCTTGGCTCACTGCAAACTTTGCCTCCTGGGTTCAAGTGATTCTCCTGCCTCAGCCTCCCGAGTAGCTGGGATTATAGATGCCTGCCACCTCACCCGGCTAATTTTTGTAATTTTAATAGAGACAGGGTTTCGCCATGTTGGCCAGGCTAGTCTTGAACTCCTGACCTCAGGTGATCCGCCCGCCTTGGCCTACCCAAAGTGCTGGGATTACAGGTGTGAACCATTGCACCCAGCCAACAAAAGACTTCTAACTGATCTCTTTCCCTACCCACTTTTCCCTGTCAAGTCTCTTACACTGATGCTGGGTTAATCTCTTACAGCAGAACTCTCATCATCCTACTCCCTTCTTCAACCTCCGCAGGCTGGCTTTCAAGGCCTTCCATAATGAGGTCCCAGCCCAGCATTGGGATAATAAAAGGTTCAATCTGGGAAGAGTGAGGCACACATCAGGGGCAAATGGAGCGTGTTCCTTAGGCACAAACACAGCTCCTCAGGCCCACATATTTCAATAAGAGCTTCAGGGCCAAAGGAGGTAGTGAATAGGCACCCAGATGTGTCTACTGCAAAGTCAAATGGCCATAGCATGGGCTCTGGTTCAGAAATGCTCTTAATATTTCCTTTGGAAATTCACAAAAGAAATACAAAAAGCCAATAAACATATTTAAAAGTTCAACATCACTGATCTAGAAGGGCAACCATGAGTGTGTCCCATTTTGTAAAGAGTTTCCTCTGTATCTGTTCTTAAATGAAATCAGTTGCTGGACATCTAAGCTGGCAGCTGCCTTCCCCTCCTTCTCTGAGTCATTTGGGAACTGGATATGCCTGACTTAGGGCACTAACTGTGGAGAGCATGTGAGGTATGTACCTCTGTGTCACAGAAGCTCTAACCCTGAGCAAGATTATTTTTAGAGGTGACCTTCTAGGTTCCACGGAAAAGTAAACAGACAGATGCACATGATTTCCTCTGAGAGACTCACAGTAAACAAACCAGCACACATGCAGTCACTATTATCCTGTGTCAGGTGAAAAGCTTTATTGAAAGCTGGAAATCAACCAGAATGAAGAGGGGATAACTGAGTGAAAGATCGCAGCATCCAGCTACTCAATCAGAACACTGCAGGTGGAACAACTTATCCATTCTAAATTCTTGGAAAACATGTTGTTTTCAATAAATTTTCAATACTTCCCCATGAAAATATTTGTAAAATGTATTATTTAATTTCTTGCCTTTCATTTTGTGTTATTCTTTTTGTTATTACCTTCATTATTTTTCTTGTGTAATGTGTTTATTACTTTTAAATGAACATTAAAAAAATAGAAAAGTCTCCATAATCCTGCCCCTTGTTAATAGTTTGTTGGCCACTGGGGTGGCTCACACCTGTCATCCCAGTACTGTAAGAGGCTGAGGCAGAGGGATCGTTTGAGTCCAGGAGTTTGAGGCCAGCCTGGGCAATATGGTAAAACCCCATCTCTACTAAAAATGCAAAAATTAGCCAGGCATGCACCTGTAATCCCAGCTACTTGGGAGACTGAGGTGGGAGGATCGCTTGAGCCCAGGAGGCAGAGGTTGCAGTGAGCTGAGATTGCACCACTGCACTCCAGCCCAGGCAACAAACCTGTCTCAAACAAAAGAAAAGAAAAAAAAAAGAAAAAAGAAAAAAATTGTATATGCCTCCAGATATTGTATACAAATACTCATATCTATATATATCAACAAAATAAAAAATACAGTCTTACAACTTTCTTCAGTCATGTAGCAGTATATGTTGGGCATCTTTTCATGTTAGTGTATATAGGTCTCATTCTTTTGTTGGATGTTTTGGTCATTTCCAGTGTTTCACTGTTACAAACCACGCAGAAGTAAGCATCTTTGAAAGATATCTTTGGGCACTTGCACTCATCCAGCAAAAACTTGGACAACTTCTGGGAGGGAGAATTCTGGATCAAAATATTTACATATTTTAACAGTTTTAATGTGGTTACTGCCAAATTGCTTTCCACCTGTCTCCTGAAACATATAAAAATAAATTTATTTCTCATGAAGACTTAGTACCTGATGCAGTGCCTGGCACACAAGAGCTGTTTATTAATTGCTGTTTAGATTAAATCATCATAAATATTCGTTATTGTTCTGGTTATGAAAAACGATGCCTCTGACACGATTGAAGTGCTTACCCTGTCTGCCTCACTCCTAATTGTCCCAGACATCGGAGGTATTTAAGTGCTGGTAAAGCACTAGAGTAGTAGTCGTGGTAGTAGCAAATATAATTTTCAAGAAATAGTACAAAGGCCAGGCTCAGTGGCTCATGCCTATAATCCCAACATTGTGAGAGAACTTGAGCGCAGGAGTTCAAGACCAGCCTGGGCAACATGGCAAGATCCTGTCTCTACAAAAAATTTTTAGAATTAGCCAGCCATGTTAAAAATTGGACCTGCAGTCCCATCTACCCAGGAAGCTGAGATGGGAGGATCGTCACCTGAGCCCAGGAGGTTGAGGCTGCAGTGAGCCGTGATCGCACCAGTGCACTCCAGCCTGGGCAACAGAATGAGACCCTGTCTCAAAAAAATAAAAGTCCATATCACAATACTCCTGATTGACTGCTTGCTGGCAAGCTATTTGTTGTCACCTAAAATCACAGAATTCTACAGTAAACAGGAGCCTAAACATTAAATTATCTAAATGTTTCTTTTTTTATATGAATAAGTAAAAGTCCAGAGAGGTAGTGGTTGGTCAAAGGTTTGAGAATTGTAGATTTTACTTAAAGTACCTCTTCTTTCCCACCTTCCTTTTTTGACTTAAATGCACAGATTTAGTATATGTTTATTGCACTTGACTATATCATATAAATAAGGCACATTATTGACTAGAAGATGTTTCCTCAAGTCTTTTTAGGTCTGTCAATTTATCTGCCTAGATCTTCCCTTCTTGGCTTCCTGATTTTCTACTTCAAGTCAGCCAAGGATTGAAAATCTGATAACCAAGCTTATTAGAACTGTATGTCAAGCGTGAAACTATTAGAACTACATGTGAAGAGGTGGAATCACTGTGTGGTCTAAGGTTTTCCTATGAGTGAAACACAGGATCTCAATACCTTTTTGTCAGCTGTTTTGGCCACTCAGGACAGCTCGTGTGTGTGCAGGCACATCCAAGGCTTTAGCAGTGTTGCCATGTTCTGGATTGTAGGGCAGATGCACCTGACAGTAATAACTTAACTTGCGCATACCCTGAGAATGACCCTTCTGGAAGATGCACCTGACAGCAATAATTTAACTTAAGCATACCCTGAATGGCAGATGCACCTGGCAGCAGCAATAACTTAAGAAATGAGCATTGCCGGCTGGGTGCAATGGTTCACGCCTATAATCCTGGCACTTTGGGAGGCCGAGGAGGGTAGATCACTTGAGGTCAAAAGTTCAAGACCAGCCTAACCAATATGGTGAAACCCCATCTCTACTAAAACTACAAAAATTAGCCAGGTGTTGTGGCAGGTGCTTGTTATCCCAGCTACTTGGGAGGCTGAGGCAGGAGAATTGCTTGAACCCAGGAAGCAGAGGTTGCAGTGAGCCGAGATCGTGCCACTGCACTCCAACCTGGGCAACAGAGGGAGACTCTATCTCAAAAAAAAAAAAAAAAAGGAAAGAAAGAAATGAGGTTTGGCACATGGAGGTTGCTGGGGGGAGGGTGCTGAGTGAGGGTGCTACATACACTGCATACCTTTTGCAAGTGGTTGCAGTTCTTCTGTCCAGCCAGCCACCGCTTGACTGTCCCTGTATGTAAGTTCCTCCAAATAAAACCCTATGTCTTGTTTGCTGGCGCTGGGTCTCTTCTTCAGCCTCTTGAACCTGGTGTGATCCTGGTTAAAGTTAATTGGCATCTAGCATAGCATAGATAGATGAGATTATGTATTATATAGGGTGAAATCTTAGAAGGTATTCAGAACCCTTTAGATTTCAAAACTTCCCAAATTCTAAGAAAACAAGTAGCTAAAGAGTTTGTCTTCAAATGCTGTTAGCTTTTGGCCAAGGTCTAAAGTACAGTGAAATAAGAATGCTTTCTCCATCCCTTTGCAGAGATATAATACCAACTTTGGTTTCATTATTAGGAATTTCAGAAATAGTGTCCACAACAGACAGAATAATGAGTGAAAATGATCATGTTCTAATTCTTGAAATCTGTGAATATGTCACCTTACATGGCAAAAGGGAGTTTGCAGATGGGATTAAGTTAAGGATCTTGAGATGGGGAAATGACCCTGGATCTTCCAGGTGGGCCCAATGTAATAACAAGCATTTTTAAAAGTGAAAGAGAGAGGCAGGAGAGTCAGAGTCCAGGGAGATATGACAACAAAAGCAGGGGTCAGGGTGGAGAGGAATGCCAGAGGAGAGACCCTGAGCCAAGGAATGGAGGCAGCCTCTGGAACCTGGGAAATGCAAGGAAATGGATTCACCCCCAGAGTCTCCTGAAAGGTATGCAGGCCGCTACTGACATCCTGATCTCAGCCTCACAAGACCACTTTGGGTTTCTGACTCCAGAACTGTAAGATGATACGCCTGTGTTGTGTTTAAGTCACTAAGTTTTTGGTAATTTGTTCTAGCAGCAATAGGAAACTAACACAGTGTTTTACCATAAAGCAGTTCAAATCTGCATTTTGACTGAAGGACAACTGTTCTTTTGCATATTAATCAGGGCAAACATCTCTTAAATATAAGTGGTAATTTAGGCCAACATATTTATCAGTATCCAGTGAGAATTTACTAGAATCCCCTGGTTTTATTTCCTTTCCAAAGAATCGCTGCTGATATCTGGTAAGTGTAAATTATCTGTAGAAATACAAAGCAGTGCTTTTTTTTTTTTTTTTTTTTTTGGAGCAACAGGGTTTCACTATGTTGGCTAGGCTGCTCTTGAACCCCTGGCCTCAAGCAATCCTACTCCCTCAGCCTCCCAAGTAGCTGGGATGACAGGCATGACACCATGCCCAGCTCTGCTTATTATTTTGAAGAACATGATCATGATTATTAATACTGCACCCCAAAAGTAATAAGAAATAAAACTGGCTGGGTGCGTTGGCTCATGCCTTTAATCCCAGCACTTCGGGAGACCGAGGCAGGTGGATCACCTGAGGTCAGGAGTTCGAGAACAGCCTCAACATGGAGAAACTCTGTCTCTACTAAAAATACAAAAATTGACATAGTGGTGGGCACCTGTAGTCCCAACTACTCAAGAGGGTGAGACAGGGAGAATCGCTTGAACCCGGGAGGCGGAGGTTGCAGTGAGCCAAGATCATGCCACTGTACTCCAGCCTGGGCAACGGAGCAAGACTCCCTCTTAAAAAAAAAAAAAAAAGAAATGAAATAAAATGTATATAACCTATGTTTATCATGTTTCACATTTTAATATACATTATGCCAAAAAACTATTAAATATGATTTTTATCATTTCAATTATGAACTTTATTACAAACTATCGCCATTTATTTATTTATAGCCTGCCACCCAGGCTGGAGTGCCACAGTGCAATCATAGCTCCCAGCTTCCAACTCCTTGGCTTAAGCAATCCTCTGGCTTCAGCCTATCAGCTAGCTAAGACTACAGGTGTGCACCACCACACCCAGCTAATTTTTTATAGAGACAGCATTTCACTTTGTGCCCCAGGCTTGTCCTCAGACAAACCATCTCAGGAGAGCAGAAAAATATTAAGCAACTAGCAAATTCACATAATTCTGTACCTTAGTTGAAGCTGGAAATGCTTTGATAAACTTTTTTTTCAGGATGCCCCACCTAACTGAACATAGCAGAAGCCTCATAACTTGCATGGACTTGGGTATAAAGCATTCTGGGGCCTCAGGCAGGAACAGGACTAGAGTGAGGTGAGAAAAGCACAAAATTTAAGGAGACACCCAAAATTTTAGTAATCAAGATAAGTGATATTTATTTATTTATTTATTTATTTATTTATTTATTTAGAGACAGGGTCAAATTCTGTCACCTAGGCTGGGGTGCAGTGGCACAATCTCAGCTCACTGCAGCCTCCGCCTCCTGGGCTCAGGCAATCCTCCCACCTCAGCCTCCTGAGTAGCTGGTCTACAGGTGCACACCACCACACCCAGCTAATTGTTGTACTTTTTGTACAGATGTGGTTTTGCCATGTTGCCCAGGCTGGTCTTGAACGCCTAGGCTCAAGTGATCCTCCCATCTTAGCCTCCCAAAGTGCTGAGATTACAGGCATGAGCCACTGAGCCCAGCCAAGATTAATGGTATATTAATGTAATATTCTGAAAAATCGAATCAACAAACCATGGCCTATGGGCCAACTGCCTGATTTTTTTGTAAGTAAATAAAGTTTTATCAGCAGCTTTAAGTGGGCCAGGAGAGGAGAAATAGGGGCCAAGAAAACTGAAGTTAGCTATAGTACCACCTAAAAGACAACCGAGAAAACAAATGCACCTACTGAAAAATGCATAGTAATGTGCCAGAAAGCAGCAGGAAAAGAGAACAATGACCACAACAACTTAGGAAACCATATCAGTCACAAATATATCAAAAAGGTAATATTCTTAATGTGTACATAGTTAACAGTCAATAAGAAAAATCGTACTACACAACTATACAACTGAGCTAAGAACAAATAGATAAAAAACAAATTGGCAATAAAGGCACCAAAAAAGTCCAACCTCATTAGTAAATAATACCTGCAAGTAAAATAGAGATGACATTTCAACTATCAAATTAATTTGCTTTTAAAAGATAGTGCAGGCAGACAAATCTCAAGGACAGTATAAATGGTAAAACTTTTTGGAGGGAAATTTCACGATCTGTATTAAGAGCCCAAAATGTTTTGTACTTTTAGACACAGTAATATCATCTCTGGGAATCCATTCTGAGAAAATATTGCACAGTGTTGTGAAGGAGTTCCATACAAGGTTGTTCCCCAAAGCATTAAATTTTCATTTATTAAATATTTATTGGTTGCTTATTTACTAGAAAAAAACCTATTTACTTTGGAGACTGAAATGAACTCAGTTATGAAAACATCTGTCTCTGACAAGCTGCAAGTCAAGATATTCATTTTCCCTATGGGTCTGTTGTGCAGTATTCTTTTAACATTCATAATGATTGGTCTTGAATGTGTGATCAAAGGATAGTAAATAGATGATACTCATTTGCTGAAAGTCCTACCATTCCTTGAAAGAAATGGAATTTGACATATGTTTCCAATTGAGTTTAACTTAATTACAAACTCACAGGGGAAATATGTATTCATACACTCTAGGCAGAAATATACAATGGTAAAACTTTATTAGAAGGCTTTTTAGTATCTGCTATATTTAAAAATACTCTTTCCCTTTGACCTAGTAATTCTACTTCTAGGAATACATTCTATGAAAACACTCACATCCACAGAAGTATAAAAAAATATATGCACAAAGATGTTCATTGAAGTACTCTTTGTAATTTTAGGCCAGGTACAGTGGCTCACACCTATAATCCCAGCACTTTGGGAGGCTGAGACGGGTGGATCACTGGAGGTCAGGAGTTCAAGAACAGCCTGGCAAATATGGTGAAACACTGTCCTACTAAAAACAAAAAAATTAGCTAGATGTGGTCGCGCATGCCTGTAATCCCAGCTACTTGAGAGGCTGAGGCAGGAGACTCTCTTGAACCAGGAGGTGGAAGTTGCAGTGAGCTGAGATTATGCCACTATACTCCAGCCTAGGCAATAGAGTGAGACTCTGTTTAAAAAAAAAAAAAAAATTATAATTAAAAAAAATTAGAGACAATTCAATTTTCCAATATGGGGGCTGGATAAATAAATTATGGTGCTCCCATTCAACAGAATAGTATTAATATTAACAATTAGCCAGTTGGGCATGGTGGCTCACACCTGTAATCCCTGCACTTTGGGAGGCCGAGGCGGGTGGATCACTGAGGTCAGGAGTTCGAGACCAGCCTGCCCAACATGATGAAACCACGTGTCTACTAAAAATACAAAAAATTAGCTGCGCGTGGTGGTGGGCGCCTGTAAACCCAGCTACTCTGGAACCTGAGATAGGAAAATCACTGAAGCCTGGGAGGTGTAGGTTGCAGTGAGCCGAGATCGTGCCACTGCCCTCCAGCCTCGGTGACAAGAGTGAAACTCCGTCTCAAAAATAAATAAATAATAATTAGCCAGTGGGAGTGCCGGTAAGTTGTCCAAAAACAAAACTTTGATTTATAGTGTTTTACAATTTTCAGGGTACATGTTCTCTCACCACGGCCCTATTTATTTACTTAAGAGACCATGTCTCACTATGCCCAGACTGTTTCAAGTGATCCTCCCACTTCAGCCTCCCAAAGTGTTGAGATTACAGGCATGAGCCATCATGCCTGGTGCCATGGTCCATTTTGAGCTACCAAGGTAAGGTGATGTTACTTGAAGTTTTAAAGAGATGTGCATATTTGGCTCTTTCAAGCCTGTACAAGAAGGTTCTAGCATACTACTGACTCAGTAGAAAGATAGTAGGGAGGAAGGAAGGAGAAAAAAAATGAGATAGATCTAATTATACTGACATAAAAAGATGTCCAAGATGTATGTTTAATTGAAAAAAAAAAGAAGTATTAGCATATGGTTTTGTAGAATAATTTTTATTTTTCTCTATTTATATAATTTTTGAGACAGTGTTTTACTCTGCTACCTGGGCTAGAGTGCAGTGGGACAATCACAGCTTACTATAGCCTTGACCTACCAGGCTCAAGCAATCCTCCCACCTCCGCCTCCCAGGTGGCTAGTACTACAGGCTCACACCACCATGCCCAGCTATTTTTTATTTTTTGCAGAGACTGGAATCTCGCTGTATGTCTCAGGCTGTTCCCAAACTCCTAGGCTCAAGCGATTCTCCTGCCTCGGCTTCCCAAAGTGCTAGGATTACAGGTGTGAGCCACCACGCCTAGCCATATATTTGTTAATATTTGAATTTGTATAATCCATGTGTTATTACTGTAATCAGAAAAATGAATACAGTATTTAAAATCTACAGCCAAAGGCCTTAAACTGTGAACAAGGGAACCATGTTTAAATAGCACAAATAGTGCTTTCTCACACTCTGTTGCTGACAGTATAAATTGGAGCAATCTGGCCAGGCGTGTGGTGTCTCACACCCGTAATCTCAGTACTTTGGGAGACTGAGGTGGGTGGATCACCTGAGGTCAGGAGTTCAAGACCAGCCTGCCCAACATGGTGAAACCTGTCTCTACTAAAAATATAAAAATTAGCCAGGCGTGGTGGCAGGCGCCTGTAATCCCAACTACTAGGGAGGCTGAGACAGGAGAATTGCTTGAACCCAGGAGGCGAAGGTTGCAGTGAGCCAAAATCATGCCATTGCACTCTAGGCTGGGCAACAAAAGTGAAACTCCATCTCCAAAAAAAAAAAAAAAAAAAAAAAGGAGCAATCTTTCTGGAGAGTAATTTGTAATATGAACCTAAGCTCTAAAAATGTATTTATCTGTTGACCCAGTGATTCCACTTCTGGGGATTTATCCTGGAAAAAATGGTTAAGGATGCAAGCAAAAATTCAGCTACAAGAATATTCTTTGTCTGTCAAATAATCTAAGTGTTCAATAATAAGGAACATTATTAAATGTTCCTCAAAAAGGAAAAAAAAAATTATTGTAGATTCATATAGAAGTATTCAGCCATTAACAACAATATAGAAGTCTACTGATGTAAAAAGGTGCTTACTTATTTAAAAATGTATAAAAATAAAAACGGATTACAGGTCGGGCGTGATGTGGCTCACACCTGTAATCCTAACACTTCGGGAGGCTGAGGTGGGCAGATCACTTGAGGTCAGGAGTTCGAGACCAGCCTGGCCAACATGGTGAAACCCATCTCTACCAAAAATACATAAAATTAGCCGGGTGTGGTGGCACACGCCTATAGTCTCAGCTACTAGGAGGCTGAGGCAGGAGAATTGTTTTAACCCAGGAGGAGGAGGTTGCAGTCATCTGAGATCATGCCACTGCACTCCAGCCTGGATGACAGAGCAAGACCCTATCTCAAAAAATAAATAATAAAAGCAGATCACAAAGCCATACGTACGGTATATTCCCCACTTTTATAAATCTAAAGCTACAGATCTTACGACTTCACTAAGTCCCTGGCTCACATTCAGGTATATGATTTGAGAGGGGAATGAGGCTAGATGTAAACTATGACTTTTCCCAAAGCAATTCAGTAACTTGGGTTGTATGATTTTCACTGCCTGGAATGGCCTTCTCTGCCCTGTGTGAGGAATTCTATTCAGGCTGTTTATCTCTTTAAATATTATTTATTATGCTCCTAACCAATGCCCTTTCAGTGCTCAGGAGGACTCCTACAGGAATACTCAGTCTGTAAGTGCTCAGGACTGGGCTGAGAATGGGGCAAGGTGATTTACAGAGTACAGTATCAATCTGCTTTGGTACAGGCATGAAGCACCTGGGACCATCAGTTACAGCAATGTGTGGATTTGACATATTTAAGGGAATTTAATAAATGAAGTTTATAAACTGTTTTAATATGTAAGAGAATTTGATTTGTTAAATCTGTATGCTTTTATAACTTTACAATGCTTAAGAAAATTCTATTATCTTTATAAATAGTGTTTAAATGGGAAATTTAATATGTCAAATTAATAAGCTCACTGAACATTAATCAAAGCACAAGTGAAAGTGTTTTGTTTTAAAATGAATTGACAGGCCAGGCGCCCTGGCTCACGCCTGTAATCCTAGCACTTTGGGAGCCAAGGCGGGTGGATCACCTGAAGTCAGGAGTTCGAGACCAGCCTGGCCAACATGGCAAATCCCTGTCTCTAAAATTAGGTGTGGTGGCGGGTGCCTGTAATCCCAGCTACTGGAGAGGCTGAGGCAGGAGAATCACTTGAACCCCGGGAGCGGAGGTTGCAATGAGCTGAGATTACACCACTTCACTCCAGCCTGGACAAAAGAGCAAAACTCGGTCTCAAAAAAATAAATAAATAAATTGATAGATTTACACGTAAATTTCAGAAATATGGTTAAACGTTTTAATACAATTAGGCTTAACATTTACTTCCGTAATAAATTAAATATCAACTGAGATGCAAGCAGCTTTATGAGTTCCTTCCCATGCACAAAAAGTACTCTCAGCCATTTAAAATCTCAATTGGCAATTGGTACAGACATGGTGCCATTTTGCAGAGGGGGAAACTGAGGTGAAGATAACCTCCCAAGGTGATGGAACTAGGAAGTGGTGGACCCTGCATTCCAGCTCAGGTGACACCAGATTGCTAGAGTCAGAACACTCCACCACTTTCCTCTACCACCTCCAGTATATGCAGAGAGATTCCATTTCTATAGAAAACAATGTTAGTTATGAATACATAACCTGGAAGAATATATGCCAATATGACAACATTGGTCTTTCCTGGAGTGGGAATTACAAAGGACTGGCTTTTTTTTTTTTTTTTTTTCCTGTAATGTTTATGATTTGAGTAAAAGGAATTCTCTACCTCTTCACCCCATTTTTCAACTAATCTCTTTGCTGCCAATTTAAAATTAAGGTAATGGCCAGGCACAGCAACTCATGCCTGTAATCCCAGCACTTTGGGAAACAGGAGGATCGCTTGAGCCCGGGAGTCGGAAACTAGCTTGGGTAACATATCCAGACCCCTCTCTAGAAATTTTTGTTTTTTTTTCTGAGAGGGAGTCTCGCTCTGTCTCCCAGGCTGGAGTGCAGTGGCGCAATCTCGGCTCACCGCAACCTCCGCCTCCCGGGTTCAAACAATTATCTTGCCTCAGCCTCCCCAGTAGCCGGGATTACAGGTGTGTGCCACCACACCCAGCTAATTTTTCGTATTTTTAGTAGAGACGGGGTTTCACCGTGTTAGCCAGGATAGTCACGATCTCCTGACTTCGTGACCCGCCCGCCTCAGCCTCCCAAAGTGCTGGGATTACAGGCGTGAGCCACTGCGCCCGGTCTAATTTTTAATTATTTTTATTTTTATTTTTTTGTCTGCTTTTGAGACGGAGTCTGGCTCTGTAGCCCAGGCTGGAGTGCAGTGGCGCGATCTCCTCTCACTGCAAGCTCCGCCTCCCGGGTTCCCGCCATTCTCCTGCCTCAGCCTCCTGAGTAGCTGGGACTACAGGCGCCCGCCACCACGCCCGGCTAATTTTTTCGTATTTTTAGTAGAGATGGCGTTTCACCACGTTAGCGAGGATGGTCTCCATCTCCTGACCTCGTGATCCGCCCGCCTCGGCCTCCCAAAGTACTGGGATTACAGGCGTGAGCCACCGCGCCCAGCCAGAAAAAAATTTTAAATTAGCCAGACGTGGTGGCCCACGCCTGTACACCCAGCTCCTAGGGAGGCTGAGGCAGGAAGATTGCTTGAGCCCTGGAGTTTAAGGCTGCAGGGAACTAAATGATAGTGCCACTACACTCCAACCTGGGTGATAGAACGGGACCTGTGGAAAGAGAAAGAAAGGGAGAAAAAGAAGAAAGATGAGAGAGAAAGAAACACAGAGAAAGAAAGAAAAACAAAGGGAATTCTGCACCTCCTTATGTTTCTTTTCTGTGTTGTCAATCAGCATTCTGTAGTCACTTAGTAGTATCTACTTCTTTTCTTTTTTTTTTGAGACAGAGTCTCGCTCTGTGGCCCAGGCTGGAGTGCAGTGGCGTGATTTCGGCTCACTGCAAGCTCTGCCTCCCGGGTTTACGCCATTCTCCTGCCTCAGCCTCCCGAGTGGCTGGGACTACAGGTGCCCGCCACCACGCCTGGCTAGTTTTTGTATTTTTAGTAGAGATGGGGTTTCACCATGTTGGCCAGGCTGATCTTCATCTCTTGACCTCGCAATCCACCTGCCTTGGCCTCCCGAAGTACTGGAATTACAGGTGTGAGCCACTGCGCCCGGCCAGGGGCTTTCTTTTATTACTTTCCTGTTGGTGCTTCAAACGCCCCCTCAGATGGGCCTCACTACGGGTTGAAACTTTTTGTTTGTTTCTTTGAGACAGAGTCTAGCTTCTTCACCCAGGCTGGAGTGCAATGGCTCGATCTCGACTCACTGCAACCTCCGCCTCCCGGGTTCAAGCAATTCTCCTGCCTTAGCCTCCCCAGTAGCTGGGACTACAGGCACGCCCCACCAACGGGGTTTCACCATGTTGGCCAGCCTGGTCTCGAACTCCTGACCTCAAGTCATCTGCCCACCTCGGCCTCCCAAAGTGCTGGGATTACAGGCGCTAGCCACCGCGCCCGGCCAAAATTTTTTCTTAGGCTCCCATTCCCCACATCTCATGAAATTAGTCACTCCCTCACCTATGGTACCTTTGTATCTACCATATGTTTTTGTTATTAAATGTATAATGCTGGAGTATAGTTACTTTTCTGTGTCATACGTCTTTGTTTTCCCACCGTGTAGCACAAAAGTTGGCTGGTTAAACTGAATACATAAAAATCAATTATATAGTTTTCTTTCTTTCCTCTAAAGGCTTACTCTCCTTTGGTCCTTTAGACTTAACATTGGGGTAGGTGACACAATCAAGACTTAAGCTAAAGTAAAGGAATTCAGTTAAGAGGGTGTCACAAAACTAGAGAAATGGAATAGCCTCTCTGAAAAAATCATGTGCAGGGAGCTGCTGAGAGAGGACCCATGTCACATATGAGCAATTGGGAGGGAGGGAGAACCTTGTCTTCGCTTCCCAGGATGTCTCATGTCCTGCTGCTCACAAGCTAGCCTGGCCGTACGTATTTCTCAGGGTCCAGTTTTCTACTTAAAGCAAAAAACAAAATACAAAAAAAACAAAACAAAACAAAACAAAAAATCAGGTAGGGGGGCAACTAACCCGTTAAGCTGGAAGAATATTTTTAGATAGCTGAGGCCTGGGAATACGTCTATTATTTATCATGACCCCAGCCAGTGTGCACTTTATTGTGGACTGTCTCAGGGGTGGGAACCTCCGTGAGGTTAGGGTGGCACTGCTGAGGGGTAGCCCTGAAGACGCCCTGCCCACACAGCGCAGAACCCCTGCCTGTGCCCCCGCGTGGGAGCCAGCCTGAGGGCGGAGGGGCGAAACGAGGGTCTGCCCTGCCCCTTTCTCCTCTCCAAGTCGGCAGCGGCACTGGAAAGTGAAAATGAAAGCAGAAACCATTCTGAGCACCCTCGCTCAGGCTGGCGACCCACACTGGTCATGTAGGCTGTGGGAGAGAAAGGGAAGCGCGGGGGACTTACAGGCAGGTGACCCTCTCAAGGGAAACCAGGAGGTGCTTTCTCTGGCCGCGGCCCCGCCCCGCCCCGCCCTGCCCTGTCTCCCTTGGACCCCGCCCCCATGAGTCTCCTCCCGCCACGAGGCACCCCCTGGTTCCTGCGCCTCAGCCCGGCCCTTGGCTTTCGTTTCTGAGGCCACGCCCCCTAGGACTTGACCAAGCCCCGTACTGAGGCTTCACAAGGCCTCGGCCTGTGTGGCCACTTCCTCTTCCTCCTGCCTCTCCTCTTTTTTGGGGGAGAGGGGCGCGCCCTGCCGCTGGCCCACAGACCTCGTGGATGCCGCATAGAATGGCCCGAAGTAAACACGGGTTCTTTCCCATAAGGGCCCCGTCCAGGGACGGGGGTTGAGTTACCTTCTCCCCTGTAGTCTTTGCGGTGAGACCTGTTGTGGGGTGCAGACGCTGAAAATCCCTTTGGGTTTCTTCCTCCTGGCTCACCGGCCGGACCCAAGTGATGAGAAGGGGAGTAGGGAGATGAATTGTGGAAAGAAAAGAATGCTGCTGAATTACTGAGTGCCTAACCGAAGAAAAATTGGGGAGCAAGGGCATGACGGGGCACTAAAATTTCTTGAGGAAGATTCGTTGTCAGAAAATAGAAATGGCTAGAATCATCATCAAAGTGTCAGTCATTTCAAACTGCCTTTTAATTACAGTCCTCAGGATTCCTGGTAATTACAGTAGACATCTGACCTCATACTCGCAAACCAAGTTCAGATGGAAATATTTAGAGAAATGCAGGCACAAAGCAGGAAATTGGGGTATTGGTGTTTTCAGAGTTCTCTTTGGGTATCTCTGGGTATTGGGGGGAAAAGCTCCAATGAAATATATCAGACGTGATCAAAAAAAAAAAAATGACATGAAACCACTGTCTGATTTTCCTTAGGCCCGACATCGGGTAGCATTCATAGCAAGTATTCATTGGCTGGTGGAAGCCCTTGTGATCAAAATGAAGTCAGGTGATTTAGCACATACAGTTGTTTGCCTGTGTTCTCCAAAACTGAAGAGCCTTGCATTCACTTTTCTTCTAGGGAGTTTAAAGGAAACAAACCACTCACCTGCTGCAAGTGCTTAGCATTGTGCTAGAATAATTACAGAAGCTATCTCAAGCTGGGCGTGGTGGTGCCGCCTGTAATCCCAGCTACTTCGGAGGCTGAGACGGGAGGATCGCTTGAGCCCAGGAGAGATCACAACACTGCACTCCAGCCTGGGTGACAAGGTGAGACTCTGTCCAAAAAAAAGGGCAAGAATAATTCAGCAGTAGTTGGTTACAGAGTGAAAAGTACTCCCACTTGATTTTTATTTTATTATCCTGGACTCGATTTTATTATCAAGTGGGATTTTTACCTGGGCTTTCAGAAGTTAAGGTAATTTGCCCAAGGTCACATGATTAGTAAACTATCAGTTTAGGATTGAACTCAGGTCACCTGTCTCCCCCAAAGCATACAGAATGCAGGTGTGTACATTTATCTAAGTGTGTCAAACTGTATAGTTAAAATGGGTACATTTAATGTAACTTATAACCCAGTTAAGTTGGTTTTTTTCAATCATGCAGAATGAGTGATGTTATAAAACTCGTCAAATAAACCACATTATGATTTCATACATGAAAGTGTAAAGGCTGGGTGCAGTGGCTCACGCCGGTAATCCCAGCACTTTGGGAAGCTGAGGCAAGTGGATCACCTGAGGCTAGGAGTTCAAGACCAGCCTGGCCAACATGGTGAAACCCCATTTCTACAAAAAATACAAAAATTAGCTGGTCATAGTGGCACATGCCTGTAATCCCAGTTACTCGGGAGGCTGAGGCATAAGAATTGCTTGAACCTGGGAGGCAGAGGTTGCAGTGAGCTGAGATTGTACCACTGCAGTCCATCCTGGGCAAGAGAGTAAGACTGTCTCAAAAAGAAAGTTTATGTATGAAGATATGCCTTTATTTATAATTAACATACATATTGAAAGGTTGGTGACACAACTGTCAAGCATTGTTTATTCAAGTGACCTTTCCAAACTTCAGTACAGATGTATATAAATATCAAGCAGGAAGCTACCATGGGTTAGGGTCATGAAAGTCTGTCTTGGAAATCAACCAAGCATACACAGAATTGGAAACAACATTGGAAGTGTGTGATACCACACCTATCTAACAAAAACATCTTCAAAGTGCAGGGCACTGAACGGATCAGACACTTTTGCTATTGGGTATGCACAAAAGTCACCTTTCATATGTATAATATACTATGTGTGGTACTAAGGATTGTATAATATACTATGTATGGTACTAAGGATGGTGATTACAAGCTGTGCAGCAGAACTTAGAAGTTTTTATTTTCAATTATACCAAGGCTGTGTTTGACTGTTTAAAGACAGTATACTGACGACTGTTTCATTTTATAATGTTCCACTTTGAAGTTTTACCAGTTTCAGAAACATCTTGAATTTAAGGCTTTAATGAAATTTTGTGAATCAAAAATTCATAAAATTGGTATTCTGAACAATCATGATTGTCCACACATATGTAGAAACAGGATACAGTATAACTCAGTTTTTCTCACAAGTGGTAAACTGGCTTTCATAGAATGGTTAAACTGATGCTAGTTGCCACCCCGGCCCAATACACGTATGTTTCTGTCGGTCAATTTAACAGCCCCTCTTATAATAATAAACTCCACAGTCCTCAAAATAGGATGTGACTGATTGGATTTCACTGTTAGGAATTCTGCACAACCTTGTGTTTTCCTAGAAAATATTTTCTTGGCCAGGCGCAGTGGTTCATGCCTGTAATCATTCTCTACGATTGGTCTTCCAGCACTTTGGGAGGCTGAGGCAGGAGGATGACCTGAACCCAGGAGTTTGAGACCAGCCTGGGCAACATGGCAAAACCCCGTCTCTACCAAAAACACAAAAAATTAGCCAGATTTGGTAGCGTGTGCCTATGGTTCAAGCTACTTGGGAGGCTGAGGTGGGAGGATCACTTGAACCTGGGAGGCTGAGGTTGCAGTAAGTGGAGATTGCACCACTGCACTCCAGCCTGGGTGATAGAGTGAGACCTCATCTCAAAAATAAGAAAAACTTAAAATGTAAAAAATTTAACCAAGGCCAGGCATGGTGTCTCACACCTGTAATCCCAGCATTTTGGGAGGCCAAGGCAGGCAAATCACTTGAGGTCAGGAGTTCAAGACCAGCCTGGCCAGCATGGCAAAACCCCCTCTCCACTAAATATACAAAAATTAGCTCGTGTGGTGGCAGGCACCTGTAGTCCCAGCTACTTGGGAGACTGAGAAAGGAGAAACACTTGGACCCGGGAGGCGGAGGTTGCAGTGAGCGAAGATCACACCACTGTACTCCAGCCTGGGCAACAGAGTCTGGGCAAGAGACTCAGTCTCAAAAAATTTCAACCAATATGTATATATAAAAGATATTCACTGCAGTGGCATATATAATGACGAAATTGGAAAACCTAATCTAAATCAACAATAGTAACATAGCATAGATAAGAGACTATAAACAACTACATCAAAATGTTAATTGTGGTTATTGCTCAATAGTAGGATTATGGGCCACTTAAATTTTCTTTATACTTCAACACTTTTTCACATTCTCTACGATTAGCATTTTTTAATAATCAGGTAAATAAATACTATTTTTTAAAAAAGAAAATCCTTGGAGGGCTTAAGAAGCACTTAACTTCTTGATCATAGCTAATAGAATAAAATATTAGTGCTTATACATGGTAAATAGCCAAGAAATAATCCTAAGCAATGACTACTTTAAAAACCAGTCTCACTCTACCACCTGCTTTCATTCTTATCCTCAACTAGTTGTCAGAACTGTTTCCTGTGGTTGAAAGCCTGTTTCTCCCAAAGTAGAATAGTATAAAATGAATATAGTCTAAAAGCTTACTCCTACATAGATCTAAAATGTTAACATTATTAAAAAACAATAACACAAACCCAAAAAATAATTTTATGTTTAATAATGCTTCCTTTTTCCCAAAAAGCCTAAGAGCCCCAGAGCCTGTGCTAAATACTGTTAAAGTGCGCAAAGTGAGGGTCTTTTCAACTAAAACACTCATCTACATATATAATATGTTTCATATGTCCTAGAAAAAGGTCTGGAAAGCTATACATCAAGTTATTAAGTCTCCAATGGTGAAATTATAAATGTTTTCAGAACATTTTTGCTTGTCAATATTTTCAGATTGTTGTATAATGGGCAAATATGGTCTTTTGTCAAAAGAAAAAGGTGTTTTAATGTCATTTTGACAAAAATAAATGCTACCTAGAGCTGTTAGAATTTGTGCCTTTTAAAAGACCTTTCTAACTTGCAAGTGGGAAAACAAGTTACTAATTACAGAATGGAGTTTTGACACACTAAGCAATATAGCTTTATATTTGGTGTCTGCCTAATACTTGGGAAGGAAAAAAAATAAGTCCTTTGAATATGTTTATGAAGCAATTTAGAAAATCTTCTTGGACAACTCAGTTGTGTCCCAACTATTTAAATAAGTAAAATGAATACCTTCCATTGGCAGTTGTATCAGTGGAGTCATACATCAATGAAAGATTTAAAACAAGACAAGTACTCTAGTAGAAAATTGAAGAAACAAAACACCATGTAGAAACGCCAAGTTTCCCAACAGAACAGCATCAAGTTAATAATTAGTCTTTAAATAAAAACAACTGAGACATTTTTGCATGTCACAGATTTCTAAGATGGAACATTACCTGTGGGTCGGTAACCTGGCCCATTTTACAAAGTCTACTGGCCCTCTGTTTTGTATAAAGTAGATGTTCAATATCTTTTTATTTAAAAAGTTTTTGATTCAAACTTATGCAATTGAAAAATGATTCCTAAGTTTAATTTACAAATGAAGATTAATTGCTTACTGGACAAAATTTAATACTAATTTTTTTCCTAAATTTGAGCATCTGGAGGAAAGTCTCAATTAATTTGAGTTCACATGTAATAAAATGAAACAAAACCATCTGACTGAGGCAACATGATGTAGGGAAAAGAGCTTGAACACTGGAATCTCCCAACATTGCAACTATTTTGTAACTTTGGGTTCATTTTCCCCTACTCTAAAAGCAGATGATTAAACCCATCATCTCCAAGATCTTTTCAGGTTTTAAGGGTCTGTGACTTGGGCTGGGAGCCATGGTTCATGCCTGTAATCCCAGCACTTTGGGAAGCTGAGGTGGGGAAGATAACTAGAGCCCAGGAGTTTGAGACCAGCCTGGACAATATCATGAGACCCTGTCTCAATTTTTAAATAAATATAAATAAAAAAGAATCTACCACTTGAAAACAAACATGAAGATTCTAACAGGTGGAGAGAAGGCAGACTGGCTAGGAAACTCAGGGCCTAAGGAACAGCAGTGCATCTTCTAGATCGTCTTTCTGTCTCATCTATACTGCACTTAGAGCTGAATAAGCTGGCAGCTCCCACAGAAGCCTGCTCTCCTTAGCCAAAGGACCTGAAAAAGAGAAGCCTAGTAAGACAGAAAACCTTTAGACAATAACTTCTACACTTGTGCCAAACATGGCAGAAAAAACTGTGGCCGCAACCCATCACCTGAGTGGAAGCCAAGTGGGAAACTTAGATTTCCACCTTTGCCAGACTATAATGAGGTGCCCCGTGCCACCCACCACCACCCTGCCACCACCAGTGTGGTGCCAGAGGAAGCCTAGTGAAGAGGCAGGACTTTGACAACCAATCAGAAAGTCATGAGGTAGAGGCGACACCTCTCTGTGATGTCAGAGCGGTCCACCTCAGGAGCAGACTGAGGCCCTCCCTGTCACGGAGACATTCGTGGAGGCTTAGTGAAGACCTGGAGCGCCCATCTCCACCCAGAAGTGATGAAGAGCACCTCCAACAGAGGCCAAGGAGGCCCGAAGAGTACAGCACCCAACTGGACTTCTACCCCCAGCCAGCAGTAACGTGCTGACCAGCCCCATGCCTCCACCCTCCTTGCTGGAGCATTATCAAAGAAACTAGCTAAAAAAGAATGTTTCAATAAGATCCATGTGCTGTCCTTTAAAGCACAAAAATTTTTTATTTTGGCCAGGCGTGGTGGCTCATGCCTGTAATCCCAGCACTTTGAGAGGCCAGGGTGGGAGGATTGCTTAAGCCCAGGAGTTTGAGACCAGCCTAGGCAACATGGTAAAACCCCATCTCTACAAAAAAAATAGAAAAATTAGCCAGGTGCAGTGGTGCGGGCCTGTAGTCCCAGCTACTCGGAAGGCTGAGGTGGAGCATCACTTGAGCCCTGGAGGCCGAGGCTGTAGTGAACCGAGATCACACCACTGTACTCCAGCCTGGGCAACAGAGTGAGACCTGGTCTCAAAGAAAAAAAAAAAAAAAAAAAGTTTTTTATTTTGAAGTCCAATTTGTCTATTTTTTCTTTTGTTGTTCATATTTTTGTTCTCATATCTGAGAACCCTTTGCCAAATCCAAGATCATGAAGATCCCTGTGTTTTCTTGTTTTCTTTGAAGAATTTTATAATTTTAGCTCTTACCTTTAGGCTTTTCATCCTTTTTAAGTTAATTTTTGTATATGGTGTGAGATGAGTTCAACTTAATTGTTTTGCCTGTAGTTATCCAGTCATCTCAGCACTATTTGTTGAAAAGAATATTCCTTCCCACTGAATGGTCTTGGTACCCTGTCAAAATCAACTGAATATTGACCAGGCACAATGGCTCACATCTGTAACCCCAGCACTTTAGGAAGCCGAGGAGAGCAGATCACCTGAGGTCAGGAGTTCAAGACCAGCCTAGCCAACATGACAAAACCCATCTCTACTAAAAATACAGAAATTAGCAGGGCATGGTGGTGGGCACCTGTAGTCCCAGCTAATCGGGAGGCTGAGGCAGGAGAAAGCACAAACCCAGGAGGCAGAGGTTGCAGTGAGCAGAGGTTGAGCCACTACACTCTAGCCTGGGCGACAGAGTTGACTACAGATGTAAGCGTTTATTTCTGGACTGTTAATTCCAGTCCCATTCATCTGTATGTCTGTCCTTGTGCCAGTATCACACTGTTTTGATTACTACTGATTTGTAGTAAATTTGAAATCAAGAATTGTGAGTTTCAAGTTTTATTCTCCTTTTTCAGGATTAATTCGAATATTCTGGGTCCCTTGCAATCCATATGAATTTTGGAATAAATCTGTCAATTTCTAGGAAGAAGTCAGTGGGGATTCTGGTAGGAATTGCATTAGATCTCTAGATCAGTTTCAAGAGTGTTGCCTTCTTAACAATGTTAAATCTTGTAATCCAAGAACATGGAATTTTTTTTTTGTTTGTTTCTGTAGATCTCCATTAATTCTGTTCAATGATGTTTTGTAGTTTTCAGAGCATAGGTTTTGTACTTTTTTTTTTTTTAACTTCAACCTTTATTTTAGGTTCAGGATGTTCCTGTGCAGGTTTGTTACATTAGTATATTACGTGATGCTGAAGTTTGGGGTACAACTGATCCCATCACCCAGATAGTGAGCATAGTACCCAGTAGGTAGTTTTCCAACCCTTGCCCCCTCTCTTCTTCCCCTTTCTAGTAGTCTGCAGTGCTTACTGTTCCTATCTTTATGTCGATGGGTACCCATGCTATGGGTGACTATTGATGAGAACAATAAGTGCCAGGAACTACTAGCAGGGAGGAGGGTGGGTGCAAGGGATGAAAAAGTGGGAGCTAAACTCTTATTTTTTTTTTTTTTTTTTGGAGATGGAGTTTCACTCTTGTTGCCCAGGCTGGAGTGCAATGGCGTGATCTCGGCTTACTGCACCTCCACTTCCCAGGTTCAAGTGATTCTCCTGCCTCAGCCTCCCAAGTAGCTGGGATTACAGGCACCTGCCACCACGCCTGGCTCATTTTTATATTTTTAGTAGAGATGTTGGGTAGGCTGGTCTTGAACTCCTGGCCTCAAGTGATCTGCCCACCTCAGCCTCCCAAAGTGCTGGGATTACAGACCTGAGCTACTGTGCCCACCTGGGAGCCAAACTCTTAAAAGCGAGAACATGTGGTATTTGGTTTTCCGTTTCTGTGTTAATTCGCTTAAGATAATGACCTCCAGCTGCCTCTATGTTGCTGCAAAGGACATTATTTCATTCTTTTTTATGGATGCATAGTATTGCATGTGTATATGTACCACATTTTCTTTCCTCAATCCACCATTGATGGGCACCTAGGTTGATTCCATGTCTTTGCTATTGTGAATAGTGCTGTGATTAACATATGAGTTGCACTTCTTTTGTTAAATTTATCCCTAAGTATTTTATTCTTTTTAATGCTATTGTGAATGAAATTGTCTTCTTAATTTCATTTTTGGATTGTTCATTGCAAAACTGCAACTGATTTTTGTATATCAATTGCATATTCTGCAACCTCACTGAAATGGGTTTCTATTTCTAGTAGACTTTTAGTGTATTCCTTAGGATTTTCTATATAAAAGATCATGTCATCTGTGAACAGAGATAGTTTTATTTCTTCATTTACAATGTGGATACCTTTTATTTTTCTTTACTAATTGCCTCAGCCAGGATCTCTAGTAAAAAAGGGAATAGAATATTCAAGTGGGGTTTATTCCAGGGATGCAAGGCTGGTTTAATATTCAAAAATCAATCAACATAATTCACCATATAAACAGCCCAAAGAAGAAAAATTACATGATCATATCAATCAATGTAGAAAATGCATTAGAAAAAATTCAGCATTCATTTATGATAAGAACTGTCAGATAACTACAAATAAAGGGGAACTTCCTCAACTTAATCACAAAAATCCCTACCACTAACATTATACTTCATAGTGAAAAACAATGTTTCTCCCCTACTATCGTGAACAAGGCAAGGTTGTTCAGTCTCATCACTCTCATTCAACATAGTGCTGGAAGTCCTAGCCAATGCAATAAGCAAGGAAAGAAAACATACAGATTGGAAGGGATGAAATAAAACTGTTCCTATTTGCAGATGACATGATTGTCTACATAGAAAATCCCAAGGACTCTACAGAAAAAAAAAAAAAAAAAAAAAAAAAACCCTCCTAGAAGTAATAAGTATGTTCAGCAAGATTATAGAATATAAGATAAACACAAAAATCAATTGCATTTCTATATGCTGGCAATAAACATGTGAACACTAAAATTAAAAATGATTTATGGCCTAGCACAGTGGCTCACATCTGTAATCCTAACACTTTGGGAGACCTAGGTGGGCAGATCACCTGAGGTCAGGGGTTCGAGACCAGCCTGGCCAACATGGTGAAACACTGTCTTCACTAAAAATACAAAAATTAGCCAGGCATGGTGGTGCGCACCTGTAATCCCAGCTACTCAGGAGGCTGAGGCAGGAGAATTGCTTGAACCTGGGAGGCAGAAGTTGCAGTGAGCCGAGATCGTGCCAGTGCACTCCAGCCTGGGCAACAAAAGTGAAACTCCATCTCAAAAAAAAAAAAAAGCAAAAAATTATGATTATCCACCAAAAAAATGAAATACTTAGGTGTAAGTCTACAAAACATATAGAAGACTTGTATGATGAAGACTTCAAAATGCTGATGAAAGAAATCAAGAAGATCTAAATCAATGGAGAAATGTACTGTGTTTCTAGGTTGGAAGACTCAGCTTAGTAAAGATGTCAGTTCTCACCCAAATTGATATACAAGTTTAATGCAAATCCTATCAAAATTCTAGTAAGATTTTCTGTAGATAGACAAGATTATTTTAAAATTTAGATTGAAATGCAAAGGACCTAGAATAGCCAAAATTATTCTGGAGAAGAAAAATAAGGTGGGAAGAATCAGTCTACTCAATTTCAAGATTTAATTATATAGCTACAGCAATCAATACCATGTGGCATTGGCAGAGGGATGGAGATATAGATGAATAGAATAGAATAGAATAGAATAGAATAGAATAGAATAGAATAGAATAGAATAGAATAGAAGAACCCAGAAATAGACACACACAATATACCTATCTAAATTTTGACAAATATGCAAAAAAATTCAATGGAGAAAAGACAGCATTTTCAACCAATGGTCCTGGAGTAAATTGAACATTCAAAGGCAAAATAATGAACCTGAGTCTCACACCTTACACAATATACAAAAATTAAAATGGACCATGGACTTAAATGCAAGGCATAAACCAGTAAAACTTTTTAGGAAAAATTATTAGGAGAAAATGTGCAAGATCTAAGGTGAGGGCTGGGCACAGTGGCTCGTGCATGTCATCTCAGCACTTTGGGAGGCCAGAGGGTAGATAACACGGACCCAGGAGTTCAAGACCAGCCTGGACAACGTGATGAAACCCAGTCTCTATAAAAAATACAAAAATTATCCAGGCATGGTGACATGTGCCTGTAGTCCCAGCTACTGGGGTGGCTGAAGTGGGAGGATTGCCTGAGCCCAGGAGGTCAAGGCTGCAGTGCACCAAGATCACGTCACTGCACTCCAACCTGGGTGACAGAGGAGACTCTGTCTCAAAAATAATAAATAAATAAAAATTTAAAAATCAAAAGTGAGGTAAAGAATCTTTTGTTTTTTGTTTTTCTTCATTTTAAGATAGGATCTTGCTCTGTTGCCCAGGCTGGAGTGACTTGACCTCCTGAAGTGCTGGGATTACAGGCCTGAGCCACCATGCCCAGCCTAGCTTTCTAAAGCCAACCTATAAAAGGAAAAATTGGTAAGTGGGACTTCATTAAAATGTAAAGCTTTTGCTCTGCAAAAAAACTCCTTAGAGAAGATGGAAAGGCAAGTTACAGACTGGAAAAAAATATTTGCAAACTACATATTCAACAAAGTACTAGTGTCTTGACTATATAAAGAACTCTCACATCACTGTACTCCAGCCTAGGTGACAGAGCAAAACTCTGTCTCTTAAAGAATAAAGAAAACAAAAACTACAAAGAGATATCACTACATACACATAACAGAATGGCTAAAATTTAAAAAATAGTGACAAGACAATACCAATGCTGACAAGGATGTAGAGAAAATATATCACTCATACATGATGCCACAAATGTAAAATGGTACAGCCACTTTGGAAAAACACTTTGGCAGTTTCTTGAAAAATGAAACATGCAACTACCACAGGACACAGCAATAGCACTCCTAGGCATTTATGTCAGAGAAATGAAAACTGAGCATCCACCCTAAACCCTAGACACAAATGTTTATAGCAGCTTTATGCATTGTCTTAGTCATTTGGGTTGCTATAACAAAATACCTTAGACTGGGTAATTTATAAACAACAGATATTCATTGTCCACAGTTCTGGAGGCTGGGAAGTCCAAAATTAAGGCACCAGCAGATTAGGAATCTGGTGAGGGCTCATTTTTCATTAATGATGCCTTTGTGTGTCCTCACATAGTGGCAGGGGAGAGGGGCTAACAAGCTCCCTAATACCCCTCCTTTTTTTTTCTTTTTTTTTCTCTTTTTGAGACAGGTTCTTGCTCTCTCGCCGAGGCTGGAGTTCAGCAGTGTGATCTCGGCTCACTACAACCTCTGCCTCCCGGGCTCAAGCCTACTAAAGTGGGTGTAGCTATAAAAAGGCAACGTGAGGGATCCTCGTGGTGATGGAAATATTCTATATCAATGTCAGTATCCTGGTTGTGATACTATAGTTTAATTTTGCAAGATATTAACACTTGGGGAGACTAGGTAAAAGGTACATAGGATCTCTGAATTATTTTTTAGAACACCATATGAATCTACAATGATCTCAAAATTAAAAGTTTATTTATTTATTTATTTATTTATTTATTTATTTATTTATTTTAAATAAGGTCTTGGCCGGGCACAGTGGCTCATACCTGTAATCCCAACACTTTGGGAGGCCAAGGTGGGTGGATCATTTGAGGTAAGGAGTTCAAAACCAGCCTGGCCAACATGGTGAAACCCTGTCTCTACTAAAAATACAAAAATTAGCTGGGCATAGTAGCGGGTGCCTGTAATCCCAGCTACTCGGGAGGCTGAGGCAGGAGAATCACTTGAACCCAGGAGACGGAGGTTGCAGTGAGCAGAGATTGTGCCATTGCAATCTAGCCTGGGTGACAGAGCGAGACTCTGTATCAAAACAAAACAAAACAAACAAAAAATGGCCAGGTGCAGTGGCTCATGCCTGTAATCCCAGCACTTTGAGAGGCTGAGTCGGGTGGGTCACCTGAGGTCAGGAGTTCGAGACCAGCCTGGCCAACCTGGTAAAACCCAGTCTCTACTAAAAATACAAAAATTAGTTGGGCATGATGGTGTGAGCCTGTAATCCCAGCTACTCCAGAGGCCGAGGCTGGAGAATCACTTGAACCCTGGAGGTGGAGGTTGCAGTGAGCCGAGATCGCGCTATTGCGTTCCAGCCTGGGCAACAAGAGCGAAACTCTGTCTCAAAAAAAAAAAGAAAAAAAAAGAAAAAAGGAAAAAAAAGAAACAAGGTCTCACTATGTTGCCAGTCTGGAATTCCTGGGCTCAAGTGATGCTCCTGCCTCAGGCTCCCAAGCAGTTGAGACTAGAGGTGTGCACCACCAAGCCCAGCAAAAGTTTAATTTTTAAAAAAAACCTAAAATTTGCTATTTAGGTAAGTGAGAGAAGCTGACAATATGATATCACTGTTGTTAAAAAAAAAAAAAAAAAAAAAAAAAAAAAAACAGTAACTATACCTTTCTAGCCCTCAAAAGCCTCATTTCCTAATACCAGCAACTTAGGGGTTAGGATTTAACATATGAATTTAGGGGGTAGGGGACACAAATGTTCAGATCATAGCACCCACCTTTCCTCCAACCTTATCTCCCACTAGGCACCCCTGGTATATTGAGCTGCATTCTGGCTTCCTTACTTTTTTTTCATACCTGAAGCACATTCACATCTCACAGTCTTTGTACTTGTGGTTCCCTCTGTCCAGAACACCCCTGCCCTAGATATTTGCAAAGCTTCTTCTTGCTTTCAGGTCTTTAATAAAATGTGATGGCTTCTGAGAAACCTGGTTGCCTCGCCACCCTATCTAAAGTAGCAGCGCTATCACTCTCTAGCCCTTGACTCTTTTTCTACAAAGCATCTACTGCCACTATTACATATCTATTTGCTCATTATCTGTCTCCTTCTCTAGAACATAGGTTCCATGAGGGCAGGACTTTGTTTACTGCCCAATCCCCAGAGCCTAGGTCAGCATTTGGAGCATAGAAAATGATCAATAGGCCGGGCGTGGTGACTCATGCCTGTAATCCCAGCACTTTGGGAGGCCAAGGCGGGCAGATTACCTGAGGTCAGGAGTTCGAGACCAGCATGGTGACCAACATGGTGAAACCCCATCTCTACTAAAAGTACAAAAAAATTGGCTAGGCATGATGGTATGTGCCTGTAATCCCAACTCCTCAGGAGGCTGAGGCAGAAGAATTGCTTGAACCCAGGAGACGGAGGTTGCAGTGAGCCAAGATCATGCCACTGCACTCTAGCCTGGCAACAGAGCAGGACTCCGTCTCAAAAAAAAAAAAAAAAAAAAAAGAAAATGATCAATAAATATTTGGCAAATGAATGAATTCCGATAGTAAGGGAAATGAAACATTATGTTGGCCACAGAGATTGCCGAACAGAAAGACAGAAGTGAGAAGAACGTGAAAGAAAAGTCATACTGATATTCATTGAAGGCCTCATAGTAAGCCGGCTCAGTATCCGAGGTCACATTCCTGTTTTACTGAAGATCAGGAATTGACATACAAACGGTGATAATATATTGAATAGAAGTCAGACAATGTGCAGAAGATATTTTGTGACACAAAGTATCTCTGTTCATATTTTAATCAATATTCCTATAGTATTAAAAATGGAGGCCAGGCGCCGTGGCTCATGCCTGTAATCCTAGCACTTTGGGAGGCTGAGGTGAGTGGATCACAAGGTCAGGAGTTCGAGACCAGTCTGGCCAACATAGTGAAACCCCATATCTACTAACAAAACAAAAAAATTAGCTGTGTGTGGTGTGTGTAGTAGCTGTAGTCCCAGTGACTCTGGAGGCTGAGGCAGGAGAATAGCATGAACCCAGGAGGCAGAGGTTGCAGTGAGCTGAGATCATGCCACTGCACTTTCAGCCTGGGCAACCTAAGTGAAACTCTGTCTCAAAAAACAAACAAACAAACAAACAATCAAAAAACAAAAAAAAGGAGAGGTATAGGGAGAAAACTCACTTGGGAATTTTGTAATATTTAATACAATTTTGGGTGATGGTTATGGCTATAGTTTGAGATGAGCTTTGGTCACATTTTTCTGAGAAGCTTTGATTCCTTACTAAAAATTATGAAAGCAAGCTTGGCCTGATTTAGCCAAAGTGACATCAATTTCCGGAAGCAACAGGTAGCTGCCCACTTTATACCAGCATAACCTACTTTCAGACTAATTTCTAGACAGGTGGGTGGTATTAAGGCCCTGTTGCTGGCGATCTGGGGACTTAGGATATTTATGACTATTTCTGATACCACATTCCTGCTCAGAACTGTGAGACTACTTCACATCCTTAAATTCCATGTCTGATCAAACAGTGCAAGTCACAGAACCTGTGTCCAGTACATCCAGAACCAACCTGGCCCAGCCCAGTTTAGGAGTATCAGTGATCCAGGCGGGTCAGCAGCATCTCTGTTTGGAAAGAGGAATTTGGCCTGCCCTGACTGTATCATTCTCCTCTTCTAACCTTTAGCAGTCCATTACTGATGGGTAAAGTACTCATTCCTCCATCCCCAGGCTTGATGGTACCTATTGTACCTTTATTTGTTAGAATTCAGTGGGGAAGCCATCTGGGCACAGGATTTTCTTGGTGATTGGTTTTTTTTGATTATTAATTAAATGTATTTACTTGTTATAGATCTATTCAAATTGTTTATATCTTCTTGAGTTAATTGTTGGTAGGTTTTGTCTTTCTAGGAGTAAATTAATTTGTTGGAACATAATTGTTTATAGGATTTCTCCTCCTCATTTATTGCCCCACTGAATAAATGTTCCTAAATATGACCCCTGCTTTCCTGCCCTTTCACTTTTGTACCTGGAATCCCTTCAACTTAGTCTCTGCTTGCTGAAGTGTATTGAATACCTACTAGAACCAAAATATTCTTTGGAGTTCTGTAGGGAATATATGAACAAATAGATATGGTAAGGTCTTGGCTCTCAAAGAGCTTATTGTCTAGTATAGTGTCTTTTGAAGTGTGTTCTTCAGAACAGAAGTCCTACAAAATGCAACTCAAAAATAAAGTTCTATGATCAAATACCTGAGGGGAATGTGGTACCGTATATCATTTCTTCTGTAGGTGATTCATAATTCTCATTAGCATGTTTATTACTCTGAGAAGTTCTGCCATAGAGAAGCTCAGAGTTTCCCAAAAGTATGTGATCACAAAACTCGTTTGTTATATAGCATCTATTAACAACCTAAAGACTTCTGTTCAATGGAAAATACTTCAGGAAACCATGGACTAGATAAAACACACAACCAAGTAGCTACAGTGCAAGTCAAATGTCCTGAGAGCTAGTCCTGTAGCCCTCATAGGTCCATTGCTCAATGTGCACCGAAAGTCAATACACCGATACTCTGTGTTGCAGCAGAGACAGGTGTTTACTTGTAGTGCTGCCTAACGAGGAAACAGGACAAAACCTCAAATCCATCTTCCTGAGGAGTCTGAGGCTAGGAATAGTAAGAGCTTTCGAGTGGGCTGAAGTGTGGAGATTGTTGATTGGCTGACAAGTACAGGGGAAGTCATGGAAAAGAAAGATGAAGAAATGATATTCTAATGCTGATTTGGTTTTTTTGTGGTGGGGGTGTTTAAGCTGATTGGCATCAGCTGGTCTACTGGAATTCAGGATCTACTTAAGCAATTCTTAAACAAAAGTCATGATTCTATCAGAGATCTTATCTAACTTCAGAAATCCTGTCTATAGGAACAGTGGGAATGCAAACAGTCAGTATCTAGTGTCATCAGTGTCTAGAGACTTTCACTTACAAGGACGTCAGTCAACGTGCAGGCTGATTAGTGCTTAATAATAACTATATTTCTGTCCAGAATTCTTGTTAACCCTGTGAGCATGGCTTTGGTCCTTGAAACATGAGTAGGAAGATGGAGGAAACAAATGAAGGAAAGGCAGAGAAGGAAACATAATAAAGCATCCAGGGAATAGAAAGCAGAGCAGAAGAGGTGGAGACAAGAGTTAAAGAAACTAAAGGAAAAGAGAGTGGATCAACAATGTCAACAAGGTCAACGAGACCAAGAAATGACTCTTGGATTTAATGATCTTGAAGTCAGCATCAACCTTCAGAATAAAAATTCCAGGAAAATGGTGGAAGTAAATAAAAGGAAATAAGGAGTAAGTAGAATAGTTTGTGAGTTCCAAGAAAGCAGAGATTGTTGCCTCTTTTATTTGCTGGTGCTCCCCAAACCCTAGAACCATAACTAGTGTTAAAAGAAAAACCTTTGACACTTAAATTTAATAGAATTTAATTGAGCAAAGAACCACTCATGAGTTGGGAAGCCCCCAAACCAGAATAGGTTCAAAGAGGGTTCGGTGCTACTGCTTGGACAAAGAAGTTTTATGGACAGAAAAAGGAAGGTGAGGTACAGATGAAGTACAGAAACAGATTGGTTACGGCTTGGTGTTTGCCTTATTTGAACCCAGTTTGAAGAGCTGGCCACCTTTGATTGGCCAACATTTGGTGATTGGCACCAGAGTAGGTTATGTAATCACTTGATGGATTCTTCCTACCCATCACACAGGCAAAATCAGTTCACTGAGGCCATGTATTGCTGTAGAGAAAGAGTTTAATTAATGCCAGGCCAGCCACATGGCAGACAGAGTTACTACTCAAATCGGTCTCCACAAAGACTTGGAGATTAGGGTTTTTCAAGGATAGATTGGTGCCCAAAGGACTAGGGAATGGGTGCTGCTGATTGGTTAGGAATGCAATCACAGGGTTGTGGAAAAGAGTCTTTGTGTGCTGAGTCCACCTCAGGGTAGGGGGCCACAGGACCGGTTGGGTCAGGAATCACAAGTCTGGGTGGGGCCAGTCAATTGCCAGAATGCAAAAGTCTGAAATACATCTCAAAAGACCAATCTTAGGTTCGCAATAGTAATGTTATTTCTAGAAGCAATTGGGGAAGTCACATTCCAGCCTAAGCAACAGAGTAAGACCCTATCTTAAACATAAATAAGTAAATAAATATACTAAATTATTTCCACGATTAGCTTGCCCTATGTCCAGGAATGAGCAGAGATAGCCAGCCTGAGGCTAGAAGCAAGATGAAGTCAGCCATGTTAGATTTCTCTCACTGATAATCTTTGCAAAGACAGTTTCAGTTACATTCTGTTTACACATCCAGTTAGATTACAGTTCACTATGTACAAAGAAACCTTTAATATATGTAAATGTGGCTGGGTGTGGTGGCTCATGCCTATAATCCCAGCATTTTGGGAGGTTGAGTTGGGTGGATCCATTGAGCCCAGGAGTGTGAGACCAGCCTGGGCAATATGGCAAAACCCCATCTCTACAAAAAATGAGCCAGGTACAGTGGCATGCACCTGTGGTCCCAGTTACCTGGGAGGCTGAGGTGGGAGGATTACCTAAGCCTAGCAGGTCAAAACTGCAGTGAGCCATGTTGCCACTACTGTACTCCAGTCTGGGTGACAGAGTGAGACCCTGTTTCAAAAAATAAATAAAATATGTAAAGAGACAGCTTTAGGCTAAGCTTAATTTGGTGCTAGCACATTGAAAGCTCTCCATAAATATTTTGTAAATAAGTGAATGAATTAATGTATGATAAGTGGTGGTTTAAAAAAAGTGAGATAGGGGCTGGGCACAGTGGCTCACGCCTGTAATCCCAGCACTTTGGGAGGCCGAGGCGGGCAGATCAAGAGGTCAGGAGATCAAGATCATCCTGGCTAAAATGGTGAAACCCCGTCTCTACTAAAAATACAAAAAATTAGCCAGGCGTGGTGGCAGGCACCTGTAGTCCCAGCTACTTGGGAGGCTGAGGCAGGAGAATGGCGTGAACCCAGGAGGCGGAGCTTGTAGTGAGCTGAAATGGTGCCACTGCACTCCAGCCTGGGTGACAGAGCAAAACTCCATCTCAAAAAAAAAAAAAAAAGTCAAGCAATGGGGGTAATGAAGGAAAGACTACAACAATAATGTAGTTGAGGAAAGGGGCAACTTGAACACACTTCTAGGTGGAGGACTCCAGTGGAAAAGTAAACATCAAAGATACAAAATAGGGAAACTGATGGGACATTATCATAATTAAAGCAAGAGGAAATGAGAACAATGTCACAAGTAGGAGGATAGGAGAAGGTAGGTCTCATTATGGGTTCCATATTTCCATTAACTATATCAAAATCAACTCAACCGGCCTAGCGTGGTGGCTCACACCTGTAATCTCTGCACTTTGGGAGGCCGAGGCAGGTGGATCACGAGGTCAGGAGATCGAGACCATCCTGACTAACACGGTGAAACTCCGTCTCTACTAAAAATACAAAAAATCAGCCGGGTGTGGTGGCGGGCACCTGTAGTCCCAGCTACTCAGGAGGCTGAGGCAGGAGAATGGTGTGAACTTGGGAGATGGAGCTTGCAGTGAGCTGGGATCATGCCACTGTACTTCAGCCTGGGCAACAGAGCCAGACTCCGTCTCCAAAAAAAAAAAAAAAAAAAAAAAAAAAATCCACTCAGCCACCCAAGCTAGTATAAATAAAAATTGCTGGAAGCTGTTGTTTTGGACTAAGCTCCTGTACTAAGCCCCAACAGACCAGGCTAAAAAAAATGGAGTCGCCCATGCTAAAGTTCTAAGTCATCAAACCCACACTAAGTTTTTATCTCACCTTCCTAGAAGGCAGGAGAAAGAGATAACAGCCAATTTCCTCGAACAGGCTAGTTTCAATCTTCAATCCACATGATAATGAAGTTCCCTCTGCTTTAATCTGTATACAAAAGAAATAGCCTGATGTAATCTGACATTAATAAGCTGTTTTTCTGTTGTTTTAGCCTCCTGTTCCCACCTTACAAGAAGAGTTGCTTTGAAATGACTAATATGCTCTGTTCTTTGCTTCTGCTTTCTTCAGCTTTCTTTAGCCCTTATCTGTCTATAAAGCCAACCTCTTCTGCTCAGCTCATCGTGCTACTAAATGCCAGAGGTTTGGTCTAGGTGCTGCTGCTTGGTGTGCAGACAGCCAATCATTGAGGCATTGAGTATTGTCAGGGAAGAAGATGTTAAATCAAGTCCTACAGCTGAGTAGATGGGAGATCAATCTTCAATCCATCTCCCTGACCAACTAAAATCAGGGGTTTCTGTAGCAGGGAAGAAATGTAACTATATGCAAAGCACAGGAATTAGGCAGAGGTAAGGAAAATAAGTTGGTCAACAGGAAGCAGGTGGTCAGTTAAGCAATCATGATGGGTAAGAAGTCTTGAGTCTCTTTGTCCAGATGCAATGATCTGGTAACTTTCAGCTCTCTGGTACTATATGGGAGGCCTGATGGTTGGTTTCCTCAGAAAGGAACTCAGATAAGACAAATGTAACTCTCAAGTTTTAAGACTGTGAGGGTCAATTTCTATGTTTATTCAAAATAAATCATAAACATCAGTTTTATGGAACAATTAGGCCAGTTTCAATCCAAACACCTACTATATTTTATGGAATAAAATATTGCCTGATTCTAGAATCTCAAACAAAGCCTACTGAGATCTTTAAATTTGTAATTTTGTTCCTTGATGCTAGAAACTCAGGTCTTCTTTAACACGTCTTTGACTTTCATCTTCTTGCCTGCTTAAATGGGCACTAAGCTTTCTCAATTCCATACCTGTCATGCTCCATAGCCATTCTCATTTTTTATCCCCATTGGTACTACCCTAAGTAAGGCATTTGCCATTTCTTTCCTGAAAAAATTTAACGATTTTCTGACTATGATAGATTAAATTTAGCCTAAAGCTCCTTAAGTATGTTAAGTTTGGCCAAAAGTTTTCACCATACAGTGAACTTTAACCTACCTAGATGTGTAAATAGACTGCAAATTACACTTGTAAAAAAGAGCCAAGTCTCAACCAATCACAGAAGCCATACTTCAGCCAATCACAGGTGGCCAGCTGTTCAAACAGTGCTCAAGTAAGACAAGCATCCGGCTGTAACCAATCCAGCTGTTTCTGTACCTCACTTCCGTTTTCTGTGTCACTTTCCTCTTTCTGTGCATAAATCCCATCTGAACATGTGGCACCCCAGAAGTCTCTCTAAACATGTTATAGTTGGACGTGGGATGGGCTGCCCAATTTGTGAATCATTTTTTGCTCAATTATACTCTATCAAATAGACTTTGCCTAAAGTTTTTCTTTCAACATTAAACCATGAACTCAGTGGTTTTCTGTTCTCAGCCCTTTCTCTATACTGTCATCAGCACTGCGGTCTAAATCACAGATGTGATCATGCCATTTTTTTCTTCAAAAGTACAGCAATAGATCATTCCTTCATTTATTGAGAGCTTCCTATGTGCTAGCTTCTGGGGATGCACTGGTGAGTTATGATAAAGGGAACATTTCCAACTAGGGGCAAAGAAATCAAATGGTCATCACAAAATGAAAAGATGCTCAATGTTATTTTTCTCCCATGATATTGGCAAAGAATTTTCTTTTTTCTTTTTTGAGAGGGAGCCTTGCTCTGTCGCCCAGGCTGGAGTGCAGTGGCGCAGTCTCAGCTCACTGCAACCTCCACCTCCCAGATTCGAGTGATTCTCCTGCCTCAGCCTCCTGAGTAGTTGGGACTATGGGTGTGAACCACCATGCCCAGCTAATTTTTGTATTTTTAGTGTAGATGGGGTTTCACTATGTTGATCAAGCTGGTCTTGAACACCTGACCTCAGGTGTGATCCACCCACCTCAGCCTCCCAAAGTGCTGAGATTACAGGCATGAGCCACTGCGCCTGGCCAGCAAAGATTTAAAAGAATGAAAATATCCAGTGTTGGCAAATATGTGGGAAAACAAGCAACCTCATCCACTTTTGGTGAGAGTATTAATAGATACAAACTTTTTAGAGGGAAATATAGCAATAATTATTAAAATTCTAAGGCCAGGCACAGTGGCTCATGCCTGTAATCTCAGCACTTTGGGAGGCTGAGGCAGGCAGATCACTTGAAACCAGGAGTTAGAGACGAGCCTGGCCAACATGGCGAAACCCCATCTTTACAAAAAAATACAAAAATTATCTGGGTGTGGTGGTGTGCCTGTAGGCCCAGCTGCTTGGGAGGATAAGATGGGAGAACGGCTTGAGCCCAGGAGGTGGAGGTTGCAGTGAGCCAATATAGTGGCACTGCACTCCGGCCTCAACGACAGAACCAGGCTTTGTCTAAAAAAATAAAATAAAATAAATTTTAGTAATACTCATTTGCCCTAACAATGGTTATCTCTGGAGTTGTGGAATTATATATATATATATATTTTTTTTTTTTTTTAAACAGAGTCTCATTCTGTCACCCGGGCAGGGGTGCAGTGGTGCAATCTCAGCTCACTGTAACCTCCACCTCCCAGGCTCAAGCGATTCTTGTGCCTCAGCCTCCCAAATAGCTGGGATTATAGGTGTATGCCACCATACCTGGCTAATTTTTGTATTTTTAGTAGAGGTGAAGTTTCCCCATGTTGACCAGGCTGGTCTTTAACTCCTGACCTCAGGCAATCTGCCCATCTCAGCCTCCCAAAGTGCTAGGATTATAGGCATGAGCCACTGCGCAAGGCCTGGAATTATTATATAAAAAACTTTTTTATATTCCTAGGAATCTGTAAGGCAAAAATAAAAAATAAAGAGAGAAAAAGAAAAAAAAGTAACTTTTTACTTCTCCCAGTATTTTTCACTACTTTTCATAGTATTTAAATGTTTATGTTTATTATTATTATTATTATTGTTTTGAGATGGAGTCTCACTCTGTTGCCCAGGCTGGAATGCAGTGGCAGGATCTCATCTCACTGCAATCTCCGCCCCCCGGGCTCAAGTTAATCTCCTGCCTCAGCCTCTCGAGTAGCTGGAATTACAGGTGTGTGCCACCATGTCTGGCTAATTTTTTTGCATTTTTGGTAGAGACGGGGTTTTGCTATGTTGCTCAGGCTGGTCTTGAACTCCTGGCCTCGAGTGATCCGCCCACCTCGGCCTCCTGAAGTGCTGGGATTACAGTCATGAGACACCGCACCCAGCCTTATTTATTTATTTTTCAATTTAAAAAATGAAGATACAAAAATGACACCAAAAAAATTTTTTTTCTTTAATGGATTCACGCTTTTTAGGTCAACATTCAAGGCTCTTCAAAATGAGCCCCTAGCCCCACAATTTCACCTCCACCATTCCCATCCACCCTTCCATCACCCAGAATTATCCTAGGTGATACTTCTTGTTCTATTTCACTCCCTCCACCATTCCTCCCACTGGAATGCCTTCCCTCCTCCTGTATTAATCAAAATAATACTCATCTTCCTGGGCAGCCCGGGCATGACTTCCCTTTCTCTGGGATGCTTGTGCTCTCATCTGGATTAAATTGTCCCTCCTTGGTGCTGAGGCGGTAGTTTGTTTACACCTCTAGCAGAGCACAGTTTGGCTTGCACTGTTGTCACTTGTGTCTGGTGTCTCCCTTGCCAGCATTTATTCTCTGCTTTCCTTGCCTTTTCTGGGAAATAAATGTTCATTTCAAAATATTTATTCAGAGCATTGCATGTTCCATACATAAATCCACGCTTAAATTATTCAGCTCCTGGAGATACACAGCTCAGCCATGTGGGCAATTACCTCAAGTCACAAAATCCTATTTTGTATTAATTTGTATTTGAAGAGAGTGCAGGAATGCATTAAACATGTCTATAGCTGCCTGGTGTTTATTCACTGACAATGAGCCGGAATTATTACTTCACTTTAAGCCTTTCTCTGGTGATTTGTTTACGAAGAGTTGTGCTAAATAGCTGAATTGTTGTCATGACCCTTTGCCTAGATCTTTTCAAAACAGTCATTAGATTTGTGTTTTACATAACACACACACACACACACACACACACACACTCACACAAAATCTCATAACCAGGAGGAAAACTGAAAACAATTTAGAATTTTAAACTTGAACATGAGTTAAGACTGGGTTTACGGTAATGGGGATAGCCCATGATTTTGTAACTAGACAATAATTTAATTTGTACCACTTGTAAGTACTAAGTTTCTGTGGTTGCCAAAAGTAAACTATGACAGTGTGTGGAATGAACTAATAACTGTAAATGAACTTGATCAATAGGGCTCCTCCCAGTAAATCAAATAATTAGTCAATTTTTGCTGTGTTGGAGACTACAGTTTCAGGTCCCCAAGTGGGAGTAGCTCTTAAAGCAAAAGTGGCAGCCCATTATCATTTGTAAATTTCCACTAACAAGCCAGCCTGGCTGTGTCTTTTGGCAGCCAGGGCTGTGACCTTTCTAACAGCCCAGTGTTTGTCATTGTTTTGTTTATGAGCATCTATATATGCCATAGAAGTTCTGGGGAGAGAGATTCAGAAAAAGAAAACTAAAACTAAGAAGGAAATCAAAAGCAAAAAGCCAGAAACTACTTCTTTAGCCTTTTCTTTATGATCTCAGGACTTCAGGGACCTTGAAAGATTGATTTCCTTTCACTCAAGTTTCTCATAAAATTAGCTTTGGCTCATACATCTGTTACACAGTAGTTAATTTTACAAGATAAGCAGTACATGGGAAATGTGTCTGAGGGAAAAATCGAGTGCTGGAAGCTCAAGAGACACTTATAAGGTCACAGAACAAAGCTAGTAAGTAAAATGGTCCTACTATAGACCTGCAAATAGCAAAAGGTCTGCCTTGGGTTAATTTCAGTGTATCTTTCATCACATTTCACTTTTCTTCTCCAGCAGCATTAAATATAAGTGGGTTTTACTGAACCTGTTCTGAGAGAGCCTTTTGAATTGCTCAGTCGAAGAGCAATCATGATTCAAGTTCATGAAATGTGAACTTTGTATTTTAGCATCCACTTCCCTGTAATGATCTCAAGACTGTACTAGCCACAGCAATGAATGTATTAACCAGTTATTCATGTTCACAGCTACTTATGACATTCTTAGATACTAAATGTGCTTCCACAAAAGCACCATTGGCTATCCCACTGGTAGGAATTAGTAGTAGTCTTTTAAATTCAATCTTCTTGCCCAATATGAGGAGTCCCAAACGTTGGCCAGGTGCGGTAGCTCACACCTGTAATCCCAATAGTTTGAGAGGCCGAGGCAGGTGGATCACCTGAGGTCAGGAGTTCGAGACCAGCCTGGCCAACATGGTGAAACCCCGTCTCTACCGAAAATACAAAAACATTAGCCAGGCATGGTGGCGAGTGCCTGTCTGCTCAGGAGGCTGAGGCAGGAGAATCGTTTGAAACTGGGAGGTGGAGGTTGCAGTGAGCCAAGATGGCGCCATTGCGCTCCAGCCTGGGCAACAAAAGCAAAACTCTGTCTCAAATGAAAAAGAAGTCCCAGAGGCTCAGAAAGGCTCCTAATGATCTAGCAGGTTGTTTGAGAGCAGAACTGGAATAAGAACCAGGTATCTCAGCTAATCTAGACTCCTAATCTAGAGCTCTTTCTAATCTGGCTGACTAAATGCCAGAATAATTTCTCACTTACACAGTCAGAAAAAGTCTCTGTTAATTAATCTTTTTATTTGGATATGTTAGCCTTTTATTATAATATATGCAAAAGGCTGATTTAACATCAATATATGTCAGCATTGGGGAAATGCTCACAAATAAACTTCCTTATGGAGCATTTTAAGGCCGGGCATAGTGGCTCACACCTGTAATCCCAGCACTTTGAGAGGCTGAGGTGGGAGTTTGAGACCAGCCTGGGCAACATGGTAAAGCCTCATCTCTACTGAAAATATAAAAACCAGCCAGGCGTGGTGGTGCGTGCCTGTGGTCCCAGCTACTAATAGTTAATCTCATTCCTTTTATTATGTTAATTCACATATTTCTTCATTCCAACAAATATTTGTTCAGTGCCTACTGTGTGTCAAGCCCTTTTTAGGTACTTAGGATACAGGGGTGAACAAAAACCACACAAATCCCTGCTCTCAGGGAGCTTACGGACATTATCATGTGGATAGCTTTTGCCTTCTGTTGAAGTAATCCTTAAATTAACACCCTCTTAAGAATTAATTCTTGGCTGGGCACGGTGGCTCATGCCTGTAATCCCAGCACTTTGAGAGGCCAAGGCGGGCAGATCACAAGGTCAGGAGATCGAGACCATCCTGGCTAACATGATGAAACCCCATCTGTACTAAAAATACCAAAAATAATTTAGCCGGGCGTGATGATGGGCGCCTGTAGTCCCAGCTACTCAGGAGGCTGAGGCAGGCGAATGGCGTGAACTGGGGAGGCGGAGCTTGCAGTGAGCCAAGATTGCGCCACTGCACTCCAGCCTGGGCAACAGAGCAAGACTCCATCTCAAAAAAAAAAAAAAAAAAAAAAAAAGAATTAATTCTTAAGTTAAATACCAAAAAATGGGACAAAAAAATGGGTAATTAATAATTTGCAATAATAAGTGCTATGAAGGAAAAATCTAAGGTGTTATGGGAAGATATAATAAGAGTTATTAGAGACTTGTTACCAGAATCCCTTGTAGAGGGGTTACGCACCTTAATGAGATTCTGAGTCTAGCTGTGGATAGGGAGAACTTGGTATTTTGAAACCCCCTTCTGGTGCATCTGGCCCCCTCCCAGCCTCCCTTTCCTTTGTGAAAGCCCTACGCCACACCCTGGATCTCCACTCCTGAGCAAAGCAAAAACTTAGCACAGCAGTTACCATGGCCCTCAGGTGCTGCTTCTCACCTGGATGCATGTTCTGGATGAGCAACAGCAGCAATTACTCCAGGGCTGAAAGCAGAGCAGAAGGGCATGACTCAGGCTCTCAACTTTAAACATGGAGTTCTGGCCAGGCATTATGGTTCATGTCTATAATCCCAGCACTTTGGGAGACTGAGGTGGGAGGATTCCTTAAGGCCAAGAGTTCAAGGCCAACCTGGCCAACATGGCAAGACTCTGTCTTACAAACAACAAAAAAAGAACTAACCAGGTGTGATGGCACACATCTGTGGTCCCAGCTACTTGGGAGGCTGCACCAGGAGGATCCCTTGAGCCCAGCAGTTCAAGGCTACAGGAAGCTATCATCACATCACTGCACTCTAGCCTAGGTGACAGAGCAAGACCTGTTAAAACAAACAAACAAACAAACACTGAGGGTTTCCTCTAAACTTGACATCTAAACAAACTTTTTCCAAATGTTCAAATGTAAAATATTAACTTTCCTGTCAAAAACCATGAAAGTGTTTATACACTTGAACTCAGCAATCCTACTCTTGGATATTTAAGAATTAAGTCAACAGAAGAATGAAACTATGTACACCGATTTGGTCATTGTAGTGTTAAGTATAATAAGGAAAAAAAGCAAAAAGCCTAAATACTCTATAGTTGGGAAACAGTTAAGTAGATTGTGGGATATTAACTTGTCAGGATTACTAACTTATGGCCATCGTGTCACCTGTGGGAAAATACAAATGAAGTAAGTGCACATGTAAAAGCAGAATACAAAATTCAATGTTAACCAATACAAGCTACATAAACAGGAGTATGCAGAACACAGATGACAAGGCAAAAAGGAAAATTGGAATCAATTTGCTAGGGTGGTAGGACAACAGGACAGAAACCCAGACTGAAAGATTGAACTGGCTTAAGCAAAAAGGAGAAAATTCATTTGCTCAGATAACCAAGTGCTTCTGTTGGGCGAGAGAGGCACGGCCTTGGGGATGTTCCGAAAGCGGGACACATTGCCATCAGGACTTCCCATCCCCCTCTCTCTTCACTTCCCTCTCCAGGGAAGTATCTTTCCCTCAACCCAACCTCTTCCCAAGATGACAATTTATCCACTAAACTCACATTCTCCTATCTTCCCACCAGGATGACAGTGCCTACTTAAGTTGTGGCTCTAGTTTAAGAATAACTCTGGGAAAGGTACTGATTGATCTGGTTTGGGTCATGTGCCCATCTCTGGACCATCAATGGCCAGGTTACTGGGCTTGGCACACACCTCGCAACCAACCCTGTAGTCAAGGGATCTGGGCTATTTAAGAAGAAAGTTGGCTGGCTACAGAGGCTCACGCCTGTAATCCCAGTTTGGGAGACTGAGGCGGGAAGATACATTAAGCTCACGAGTTCAAGATCAGCCTGGGCAACATGGCAAAACCCTGTCTTGGCTAATTTATAAAAATTACCCAAGCATTGTGGTGCATGCCTGTAGTCCCAGCTACTCAGGAGGCTGAAGTGGGAGGATCTTCCTGAGCTTAGGAGAGAGAATGTGGCTGCAGTGAGCTGTGATCATGCCGCTGCACTCCAGCCTGAGTGACAGAGACCCTATTTCAAAAGAAAAAAAAAAAGCTATTTAGATATATTTTTTTATTTAAAAAAAAATAAGAAGAGAAGAGAGAAACTTCCACGAGGATCCTATGTTTAGAGGAGGAGAGAAGTGCTGCTCCCAGTTGAGTCAATTTGTCTATTGCCCAACTTAACATTTCAGAAAGATATCTTATTCGCTTAATACAGGTTCCAAGGGCAGATTGAGATTTCCTGGTGCAATGTGCTTTATTAATAAGGCCACTTGGTACAGTAGGAAGAGCGCTACAACGAATGCCAAGAAAATGGATTCTGGTCCTGACTGCCATGAATAAGCGGCATGACGTTGGGCTAGTCCTTAAACTTCTCTGGATTTCAGTTTCTTCACCCCTGCCAGAACAGTATCATTTCCTTGAGGGTTGGAATCAGGTCTGTGTGTATGGAGATTTGCATTTGGGAACAACTCTAGGGGCTTGGATGGGAAAAGGGACAAGTTGAAAATACAGTTGCAACAAAGTCCTCGGCCATCCCATGGGGAGCTCTGGGCCTGGGATGGCCTTTCAGGGTTGTCACAAATTTCAGCAAGTGGGTCTGGCTTTTATATCCCTGCCGTGGTTTGGATGTTTGTCCCCTTCAAACCTCGTGTTGAAATATGATCCCCATAGTTGGAGGTGTTAGGGTCAATACACCCAGCTGCTGGGAGAATGAGTGCCTTCCTCCTGAAGGAGGATATCTGGGCAGCATACTACAGCATCCACTATAGTCAATAGACACAGTGGTTGGGAGGGTAGGTGCTCATTAAATATTTGTTAAATTTAATATGTTATGTAAGATGGAAAGTGTGGATTAGACCCTTTTAGGAGTTGCTCAGAACCTCCTCTCATTCTGGGGGCTGCCAGATTTGCAAATTGTTAAATAAATAAATAGTCCTTTTCAGCACTATTGCATACACCTATTTGTCTCCTGGAGGATTTATGGAAAAGGGAAAATAAAAATCTTTAGTTTTTTTGTTTTTTGTTTTTGGGGGGTTGGGTGGTTTTTTAAATATAGGAGTTGGACTAGGAATAGGAGAAGAATGTCTACTAAAATTAACGTTGACTGACCTGTTCAGCTAGCAAGAATAAGGCATTCTTTGTGGTGGAGTTAACAGTGAAAGTATTAAGGAAGCAATTACTATATATATTACTATATAGTTTACTATATATATTACTATATTATAGTAATATATAATATAGTAATACTATATATATTACTATATATATTACATACAGTCAAGCTGTGCTCTCCAGTACAGTAGCCACTAGCCACAGGAGACTTCGACTTAAAATAGTTAAAATTAAATAAAATTTAAAGTTCAGTTTCTTAATCACACTAGTCACATTTCAAGTCCTACACATAGCCATATGTAGCTACTATATTACAGTGCAGATAAAACTTTTCCATCATCACAGAAAGTTCTATTGGAGAGCTCTGGTCTACACTGAATAGTTGTGTTCTTTACTTTCATTCAATAAAAATCCAGTTTACTGTCATGAATTGTGCTGCTTATTATCGTGAGAGTGCTGGAACGAGAGCCAAAAATTAAAAAGGCTTGGGCAAAAAGGATTGCCCTGAATTCAAGTTTCTTCTTGGAAATCCAAGTAGTACAGGACAATACTCAAATGGAATAAGTCTTTGTTGTCATTTCGTCCTGTCCCTGCTGTCTGGATCATCTGGATGCAACCAGGACAAACCGCCCCGAGCTTCTAAAGTCAGCTCTGCCTGTGGCTCCCCACCGTCCGTGAGGAACAACTGCTCCTTCAAGCCCCAAACCGTCAAGATTTAGACATTCAACACCAGATTTGTGTTGCTTTTAAAAATGCTTCCTGGAATTTCAGCATTAGCTCTGAGTCTGATGTATTGAAGTCCAGGAGCAATGCCGTCTTGCTCTTTTCTATTAATTTTGTTTTCAGCAGGTGAGTTGTTACACAGTCCTTAGTGAATTCTGACGTCCATGGCCACCATCTATTAATTTTTATAAATTTTGACTTGTTAAACTGATGTAAAAGAAGCAGATTCATGGAGCGAATCCCCAAGAACTCATCAAGCAGTCTTAACAATTTTCAATCCATAGGCTATCTTGGTGTCTTTGTCTCCTCTACCCACACTCTCCACCCAGTATTAACTAGACCCAAATTCCAGATATCACGTCATTTCATTTGTAAATATTTCCCTATGTATCTCTAAATGATAGGGATGCTCTTTTAAAATAATATTAAGCATGATACCATAATAACAAATTAAAAATCCAATAATTCCTTAGTATCTTCAAAACTCCAGGCATCCAAATAAGGTCCATACATGCTGGGCACAGTTGTAATAAATGAAGAAAAATAATAGAATTTTTCTATTTTCCCCAGCTGCTGGGGGGTCTGAGGCAAAAGGATCACTGGAGCCCAGGAGTTCAAGACCACACTGGGGAACGTGGTGAAATCCCGTCTAAAAAACAAACAAACAAACAAAAAATTAGCAGGGAATGGTGGCCTGGATGTGTAGTCCCAGCTAGTTGAGAGGATCACTTGAGCCCTGGAGTTTGAGGCTACATTGAGCTATGATAGTGCCACTGTACTGCGGTCTGGGTGACCGTGAGAGACCCTATCCCTAAAAAATACAAATTTTTAAAATGTATAAATTTAAAAACTAGGTCCATACAACACAAATGGTTGATACGTCTTTTTAAGTCTTTAAATCTTTACATCCTCTTCTCTATCTTGTGTTTTTTTTTTTTTTTTTTTATACTTTAAGTTCTAGGGTACATGTGCACACTGTGCAGGTTTGTTACATATGTACACATGTGCCATGTTGGTGTGCACCCATTAACTCGTCATTTACATCAGGTATATCTCCTAATGCTATCCCTCCCCCTCCCCTCTCCCCACAATAGGCCCCAGTGTGTGATGTTCCCCTTCCTGTGTCCAAGTGATCTCATTGTTCAATTCCCACCTATAAGTGAGAACATGTGGTATTTGGTTTTCTGTTCTTGCGATAGTTTGCTGAGAATGATGGTTTCCAGCTGCATCCATGTCCCTACAAAGGACACGAACTCCTCTATCTCGTTTTATTCCTCACAGTTTTTTGTAAAAGAAACCAAGTCTTCTGTCTTGTAATTTCCCAGAGTGTAGACTTTGTTCATTGCATCCCTGTGGTATAAAACAACATGTTCCTCCGTCTCCTTTATTTTCTGTAAATGGAAGTTAGACCTAGAGTCTTGATCAGATTCAGGTTTGACTTTTTCTCTTCTTACAAGACATTTTATACATTGTGTTGTATACTTCTATTCAGTTAAAGTACCAGATAATGATGTCATCAGTCACTGATAATCATTGCCTAGATCTGTTAATGCAATCTAGGTTGCAAAACTGTGATGATTTAATTCTATCATTTTTCTTCATTTATTACCTGGAATGCATCCTTTAAAAAGTCAGTTTCCCTCATTAACTATTCAGTTACACAGAGGTAAAGTTAATGTAGGAAAGGCAAAATAAGTGCTTGATTTTTTTCTCTTTATTGCCAGTTTTCAAAAGAATAAGCTAGTTCCCCACCATCCTCCAGAAGGTTAACTCTGAGTTTTTATTTGCTTGATATCATTATGAGATAAACATACTTGATATGTCTCTATTGCAGTTATTATACAGATTGTTCCATCTTTGGCCAATGGGAACATCTTCAGGCTAGCTCTGGAGTCCTTTTGACATGACCTCAGTAGGTAATGTCAAATACCTTATTATCTGATGTAATAATATGTGCCCATTTTCTAATCTGTTTGCTTTGGTATCATTTCATATTTCCCCTGCAAAGACGCCACTCACTCATGATTGTGCAGTCACAGAACTTGAGATTTTTTTTATATAAAAACTCAAGAATGTGGCTGGGTGCAGTGGCTAACACCTGTAATCCCAGCACTTTGGGAGGCCAAAGTGGGTAGATCACTTAAGGTAAGGAGTTCAAGACCAGCCTGGCCAACATGGAGAAACCCTATCTCTAATAAAAGTTCAAAAATTAGCCGGGCATGGTGGCGAGTGCCTGTAATCCCAGCTACTTGGGAGGCTGAAGCAAGAGAATCTCTTGAACCCAGGAGGTGGAGGCTGCAGTAAGCCAAACCCATGCCACTGTACTCCAGCCTAGGCCACAGAGTGAGACTCCATTTAAAATAAATAAATAAATAAAACAAACAACACCTCAGGAATGCAGTTCTTCTGTCATCAATATATTATGAATACTTTATATTAATTTATATATTTAATGAATAGTTATTGAGAATTGACTATGTATCAGGTACTAGAACAGTTCACAATCCAGCAGGAAAGACAGACAATTGTAAAAAATGGTATAAATGGTTATATTTAAGCATGCTATGGTGAAAAGGACTATAAAAGAAAAGGAGAAGGTACAATGAGAATATGTAACACCTTGTCTGAGGTATTAGGAAAGGTCTTCCTGAGGAAGTGAGTAAGAAGTTGAAATGCAAAGGATAAGTAGGATGAAGTTAGCTAAGCAAAGAGATAGAGAAAGAACCTTTGCACGTGCCAAGTCTGGAGGTGGGAGAAACTTATCATGCTCAGGGAACTGAAAGGCCTTTGTGAGCTGGACTGTGGGAAGGAAGAAAGAGAGGGCACACAATGAAGCTGGAAATGCACGTGGAGGTCAAATCACACAGGGCCTGTGGATCACATTAAGGATTTTAGACTTTCTCCGAAAAGAAATGAGAAGCCACTGAAAAGTTTTAAGAGAGAAACAACATGATCAGATTTTCATTTTTAGGAAAACACTCCAGCTGTTATGTGGAGAATAAACTGGAAAGAACAAGAATGAAAATGAGGCCAGACACAGTGACTCACGCCTGTAATCCCAGAAGTTTGGGAGGTCAAGGAGGGCGGATCACGAAGTCAAGAGATCGAGCCCATCCTGGCCAATATGGTGAAACCCCATCTCTACTAAAAACACAAAAATTAGCTGGGCATGGTGGTGTGCACCTGTAATCCCAGCCATTCAGGAGGCTGAGGCAGGAGAATCGCTTGAACCCTGGAGGCGGAGGTTGCAGTGAGCTGAGATCACGCCACTACACTCCAGCCTGGGCAACAAAGCTAGACTCCGTCTCCAAAAAAAAAAAAAAGCAAATGAAAATTAGAGAGCTATTACATTAGTCCAGGTGAAAGATCATGGTGTCTTGAACTAAGATGACAGCAGTGAAGATAGATATGTACAGATTCAACGTATTTATGCACAACCAAAAACTCAGCTTTATGCCTAAGGGGGAAGCAAGGGAAGCATTCTCACTAAACTTAGGAACAAGACAAGGATGCCCACTATCACCATGTTATTTAACATCTTTCTAGATGTATTAGTCAATGCAATTAGACAAGAGAAGGGAACTCATGGTATCAAAACTGGAAAAAAGTTATCAAGTATCACTATTTACATAGACTGTATTACTATATATTCAGAAAACCCAACAGAATCAAATAGAAAATGCACTATAAACAAAAGAAATATTCAATTAATGTCTATAAACCAATTATCTTTTAGGTATGCAAATAACAATCAATTAGGTATAGTGGGGAAAAGACACTATTTTGAATAGCAACAAAAAAACGTAAATTCCCAGACCAGGCATGGTGGCTCATGACTATAATCCCAGCATTTTACAAGGTTGAAGTGGGAAAATCGCTTGAGTCCAGAGTTCAAGACCAGCATGGGCAACACAGTGAAACCCCATCTCTACAAAAAAAAATACAAAAATTAGCTGGCCGTGGTGGTGCATCCCTACAGTCCCAGCTCAGGAGGCTGAGGTAGAAGGATCGCTTGAGCCGAGGAGGTTGAGGCTGCAGTGAGCCACGATCGTGCCACTGCTCCAGCCTGGGCAACACAGTGAGACCCTGTCTCAAAAATAAAAATTTAAAAATTCCTAGGAGTAGACTTGCCAAGAATTGTTCAAGATCTATATGATGAAAACTTTAAAATGTTCCTCAGGAACACAACAAAGACTTGGAACAAATGGGAAGGTCTCCCATGCTCTTGGATAAGCTAACATTCACAAAACATCAGTTCTCCCTACATGCATCCACACATTTAGAAACAGATACACCTTTGATTACATTGGCAAATGCAGGTTGGGTTGCTTAACAGGTGAAAACAGAAGCCACAAGGTGGTAGAACAATGTTAGTTGAGGGGAAGTGGCTTTTTATGGAGATAGAGACGGAACAGTGGGTGCAAAGACATGGGAAATACTTATCCCATCCAAAGTGTGCGAACACCTGGGGTGGGAAATACTTATCCCATCCAGGGAACTCAAAAGGGGACTGCAGTAGGTGAGGAAGAGAAGAGTATGCATTGAATTTGGAAAGGTAGTGAGTTTAGAAGAAGTGAACAGAAAGTGAGGCAGTGGAGACTAGAGGCTGCAGGCCATACTCCCAGCAAGACTGGCTGCTCTGGAGGCAGGGATAGGATGCTGGCTGATAGCTCCTTAGCAAGGGAGGTATTCAGCCCCACCCCTCCCTCTAAGAGGGCAGGGATTATTCATTGCTATGTTTAGAGTAGTACTGGATACGAACTGGAACCTCATCGATGTCTCCTGAAGTCCCTGAGCTCAGGGACCTTGGTTCTTCCTAGGTCCCATGGCTCTCACTGGAAATTGGTTCTCAACAGTCCATTTTCAGCCCCTCACAGGAGACATATGCACAAGACATCCACTCTTGACTTAATACCAGCAGGGGATGAACTTGGCATTGTTTATCCAGAAGCAGGGAAGGATGAATGAGGGAAGCTCCACTCACCCCAGGGCCACCCTGCTGCAGTGATCTGTGGCACAAAGGCCGGAGAGCCGGCTCCTTACAGAGGTGCAGTTGTGGTTAGGAATGGAAGAGAGCTAACCTGATATCAGGACAGAACCTCTTACCCAGAGTTAACCAATGATATGGCGGTGTAGACTTAGGAAGCCCCAACTTTATGTACCTAATCAATGCCTGATTTCCTGTCCCAAAGAAGCTTGGGCCCTGGGAAGGTGACTTGAAGTCCATTTCCTGGAACAAAGGCACACAGCAGTGCTGCTTCATGAGCTGCCAAGTAAAACTGTCAGAATCTATTTAAGAAAACCAGGTCGGTCTGGCTGTCTGGCTGCATTTACTGAGAATGGCCACTGAGACAAAGAGGAAAAGAGTGTTCATTCAATTCATTCACTGATATTTACTGAGGGCCTACCACGTGCCAAGTCTGTTCTAGGTGATAGGGATACAGAAATGAGCCAAATATACAACCCCTGTCCTCACAAAGCTTACTTTATGGTGGAGGGAGATAGACCAATAAAGATGTAGACAAAATAGTGTTAGTTAGAAGGTGGTGAGTGCTTCAGTTTCAGTTAGCATAGAAAAATATCAATAGGACATTTTTAGGATACAACAAGGTATTAGCAGAGCGTATAGATAAGGTGCAGGACCCTGTATTAATGTGGTAGAGCAGTCAGTGAAGGGCTTTCTAAAAAGGTGACATTTAAGCTGAATCCTGAAAGATAAAGAGCCAGGCATGTGAACAGTGAAGGAGAGGGAGAAATATTACGAAGGCCTGAGTTAGGCAAGAACTTGGAATGTTCAAAAAACAGAAAGAACATCAATTTCTGCAGTGCACAGAGTTGGGGAAGATCCTGAAGGTGAGGCTGGGGAGGCCGGCATGTCTTGAGAATGTGGGTCTTTCCTAACGTGTTGTGCCCGCTACAGTAGGATTATCGATTCGACTGTAACACGGCCCACTCACAGCTCACTGCCTGACTCACCTGTCTGGCCTCAGCTCAGAGAGGCCATCTTAAGAAAGTCCCAAGAATGGTCAAAGTAGAAGTCAAGTTTATGCTCCAAAGTTCATACACAACACTCCTCAGGGAGCTTCTGGGATTTTCATTCAGATCATTTACTTTCATGTTAAATACTCTTTTAATGAATTTCCTTATTGGGTTTCCAAGCCCACAGCAAATTACAAACAACAGATTAGAAGGGGAGGGAAGGGCAGGCACTCTGTTCAAATGACATTTTAATTCAGTGAGTCATTTTGCTTGGACACCACCCTCCTCCGTGACTGGGTTCATGTGACTGCAAGGACTCCCAGGATCACTTGAACACCCTTCTGACATTTATGTTTACTGTGCCATGGTACAGTGAGAAGGACACTGATACACATTAGTAGTCCTAGATACAAGTCCTGATTTCCCCATTCATAGTTTCATGTCCCCATTAGATTGCGAATGACGTAAGGACATGTGTCTTAGTCATTTTTCAGTTCACCCATAACCCATGCCCCTTCTCCAAGCCTAGAATAATGCCAGTCGTGTAATAGTGCCTGATAAATGGATCTTGAATAAATAAATGAAAATATGATCTTGGATAAATGACTCTCTCGGTTCCTCAAATGCCTTATCTGTAAAAGAAAAGAGCATGTGCATCTTAAGGACTTGCTTGGAATAGTAGATAACACAGTATATATAGAAAGAGTAATGTTAAGTAAATGTACAATATAAAAATGAGGTATTTTGCTCCTTGTGGTTGAATCATACAGAAGTGTCCTTCAAAGGGTCAAGGGAACCTTTAGATCTTTGTGCCTATGTCTGGAGTAGTTGCCACTAGATGGCAATATTTTCTTAAGACATGGTTAGCCATTTTTGAGTCTACTCCAGTGGTCTTCAAACTGGGGATTCCCATATTGTTGGGAGTACAAAATGCTTTCCAAGAGGTGCTCAATTATGGATAGCTTTGTGGGAATCTGATCCTCAAGTTCAATGTGTTCTCCTTCCTAAAATCAACCTGCTTGGGAAAGCACCCATATTCACAATAGCTCTTCCCCAACTTTTCAGAAAGGAAAGCATACCCATTATTAACCCGAAATCTTATTTTATGGCACTATCAAATAAATACCCACCAAGGCATCAGACGAAGGAGAAATCTTCAACAATCAAAAAGGAACCAGTCTTTTTCTGTCTTTCACATACTTCTGTTAAGAGTGAAACTTGGCTTTAGGAATGGGGTATTTTGGCTCTTGTTGTTATGGTCTTCATGAATAAAATATATGGTGGTGGGAATAAACCCTTTTCCATCCTCTAAGAATTATCAGCAAATGCCTTGATCTTAAGAAAGCAAAGCAAAGAGAGCATCTGTTTAAAAAATGCTAAAAAATAGCTTTTTCACATATATAAATATAGTAATTTTCAGCCGGGTGCAGTGGCTCACACCTGTAATCCCAGCATTTTGGGAGACTGAGGCAGGCAGATTATGAGGTCAGGAGATCGAGACCATCCTGGCCAACATGGTGAAATCCCGCCTCTACTAAAAATACAAAAACTAGCTGGGCATGGTGGGTGCCTGGAATCCCAGCACTTGGGAGGCTGAGGCAGGAGAATCACTTGAACCCAGGAGGCGAGGTTGCAGTGAGCTGAGATTGTACCACTGCACTTCAGCCTGGCAACAGAGTAAGACTCCGTCTCAAACAAACAAACAAACAAACAAACCCCACAAAACTATATATATATATAGTAATGTTCAGCTATCCTCAATACTCATCTCAAACTCACATCATTAGCAGGAAAGAAATATGTTGGAATGGCAAAAGCAGTTGATTATTTTATTTAATTTATTTACTTTTATTTATTTATTTTTAAAGATGAGGTTTCACCATGTTGGCCAGGCTGCTCTGGAACTCCTGGTCTCAGGTGATCCACATACCTTGGCCTCCCAAAGTGCTGGTGTGAGCCACCACACCTGGCCTACTTATTTATTTTTGAAACAGGATCTCACTGTCACCCAGACTGGAGTGGAGTGGCACGATCAAAGCTCATTGCAGCATTGACCTCCCAGCTCAAGCAATCCTCCCACCTCAGCCTCCCTATTGGTGAGACTACAGGCACGCCCCACCAAGCCAGGCTAATTTTTCTATTTTTTGTAGAGTTAGGAGTTAGGGTTTCACCAATTGTCCAGGCTGATCTTGAACTTCTGGGCTCAAGCCATCCTCCCACCTTGGTCTGCCAAAGTGCTGTGATTACAGGTGTGAGCCACCACACCCAGCTGATTATCTTAAATGTAACTAAAATCTATTTTTAGGATCACCAAACTTTTCATGACACACTAGCTAAAAGAAACCAATAAAACTTTTACATGATTTCTTTCAAATGTGGTGTGTTTTTCAACAAGGTGGTTATAAAATATTTGTATCAAATCATATGATAAATTATTCATACTTTATTTGCATAACAAAATAAAAATTTAGAATATTCCAATATTAGTCAATTCTTATCTTTATTATCTCATTTTATTTAGTATTGTCTATTTCCCACTAATGAAAACACAATTCTATGTTACTTGCCAGATCAATTCATTTTTGCAGCTTATATGTTTTCATTAAATCCATACGAAAAGTTTTCTCATGATATCTAATGAAACTGGCTGGGCGAGGTTGCTCATGCCTATAATCCCAGCACTTTGGGGAGACAAGGCAGGAGGATCACTTGAACTGAGGACAACATAGTGATCTCATGCATGTCTCTATGAAAAAACATTTAGAAATTAGTTGAGCATGGTGGCACTCAACTGCAGTCCTAGCTACTTGGGAAGCTGAGGCAGGAGGATTGCTGGAGGCCAGGAGATTGAGGCTGCAGTGAGCTATGATCGCACCACTGCACTCCAACCTGGGTGACAGAGCAAGGTCTTGTCTCAAGATAAAATTAAATTAAATTGAATTAATGGTTCTATGATTTCCTTAGAGTTTGATACTTGCATATTGATACATTTTACCAAAGGAATATCATTATTTGTTCTATATTCCTTGCTCTATAAATAGTTTATAATTTGGCTACTTATGACATCCCATTACTGTAAATTAGATAATAAAGAACAGTATATTGATTTGTTGATTTGTTTTTATAACTTTAAAAACTAATAAATGGAAAAAATACATAACTGAATTATGCTAAATTTACCTCAACTTAATCTTTCCCACTTTTAATCCTTACAACAACCCTTAAAATAGGTACTATTATTTCCCACACAGAGAGTTAGGTAATTTATCTATATTTACAAAAGAAAAAAAAAAAGCCCTTTGCACAGGCCAATATAGATGTCACAAGAACCATGACATATATAAAGTGTATAAGTAAGTCTTAAGTTACACTTTATATATTCTAACTGAAGTGGTTAAAACATGCTATTCAGGCCAGGTGTAGTAGCACATGCTAGTAATCCCAGCACTTTGGGAGGCCGAGGTGGGTGGATCACCTGAGGTCAGGAGTTCAAGACCGGACTGACCAACATGTTGAAACCCTGTCTCTACTAAACACAAAAAATTAGCTGGGTGTGGTGGCAGGTGCCTGTAATCCCAGCTACTCGGGAGGCTGAGGCAGGAGAATCACTTGAAGCCGGGAGGAGGAGGTTGCAGTGAGCCGAGGTTGTGCCACTGCACTCCAACCTGGGTGACAGAGCGAGACTCTGTCTCAAAACAAACAAACAAAAACCATGCTATTCTGGCATAGTGATTATGTAAGTTAAAGACACTTAAAAATTAACAGGTGTAAGAAGGTCACCTTGACCTTTGTTATCTTAAAAGCAGAAAATGAAGTTCCCGTGGGGAAGACATCCTCTCTATACTGGAAAGATACAACAGCCTCATCATTAAAAACAAGAAAGTTGAGGCTGAAGGAATTCCACACAAACAAAACTTGTTAAACCAACTCTTAACTTCCTAACTACTTCTCTACCCAATTAACTACCCTAGCTGAAACCCCGGTGTCTTATGACATTTTCACAGTTTACTACGCTTTGTTGAATTCAGTATATAAGTAACTGGCTGTTTCTTTTTCTATTATTTATTTATTTATTTATTTATTTATTTATTTATTTATTTATTTTTGTGACAGGGTCTCACTCTGTTACCCAGGCTGGAGTACAGTGGCACAAATACAGCTCACTGCAGCCTCGACCTCCTGGGCTCAAGCAATCCTTCCACCTCAGCCTCCCTAGTAGCTGGGACTACAGGCGTGCACCACCACACCTGGCTAATTTTTGCTTTTTTTTTTTTTGGTAGAGACAGGGGTTTCAGCATGTTGCCCAGGCTGGTCTCAAACTCCTGAGCTCAAGTGATCCACCTGCCTTGGCCTCCTAAAGTGCTGAGATTACAGGTGTGAGCCACCACACCTGGCCTGTAACTGTTTCTTTAGGTCTTTATTTCTTTATGAGGGCTCCCATGCCATGTAAGAGTACAACATTATGTTTTTCTTCTGTTAATCTATGTTATGTCAATTTAATTCTTGGACCCAGCTGGAACCCTAAGAAGATGGAGATGGAATTTTTCCACTCCTCCACTTTCAGACAATGAAGATGTAATCCTCAAATGCTGGGGGCCACCCTACTCACTCCAGAGCCTGCAGATGAGATCCCAAGAGACCTGACAAAAGCTGGCAGAGGTAGGAATTCTTATCAAAGTCAGCTCTCCTGGATCTCTGTAGTGTGCAGTTGAGAGAAAAGGTAAAGTTTTCCTTGTCCCTTTTCCTAAATCTGGATTGGCAGGAGAAAACCATTTGTAAGAATTGGCTCTTTGAAGTGTGACTCTTGTGAATTTAGTTCTGGCTACCCATTGGTTATTGATCCACAGCCTCCCTGGAACAGTCCTTGTTTTCCTTGTCTGTATCTTTTGTGTGATTCTCCTTTTGAATTGTTTTATGCCTTGAGAGCTTGGCTTTGTGACCAGTGAGGATATTCTCTCTAGTCTCTGCCAGCCAGGAGACACAAATTGTTCGGCTTGCACCTGGCAGCTAGCAAGCTGGCCAGGAGCCTGTAACACGAAGTGTCTCTCTGTCCCATCATGCCGTCTCTCAGGGGATTTTGTATTAATTGTCTCAACTTTCATCACCTTGTTAACAGCGAGGGTCTGGCCAGTCGCAGTGGCTCATATCTGTAATTCCAGCACTTTGGGAGACCAGGGCAAGAGAATCCCTGGAAGTCAGGAGTTTGAGATCAGCCTGGGCCACATAGCAAGACCCAGTCTCTACAAAAAAATATAAAAATCAGCCAGAGTAATGCTGCGTACCTGTGGTCCCAGCTACTGAGGAGGCTGAAGTGGGAGGATCACTTGATCCCAGGAGATTAAGGCTGTAGTGAGCTGTATTTGTGCTGCTGCATTCCAATCTGGGTGACAGAACGGACTCTCTCAAAATAAAAATTTATAAAAAAATAATGAAGGTCTTTTCTTTCTTTGGGAGGCTGAGGCAAGTGGATCACCTGAGGTCAGGAGTTCAAGACCAGCCTGTCCAACATGGTGAAACCCTATTTCTACTGAAAATACAAAAATTAGCAGGGCATGGTGGCGGGCTCCTGTAATCCCAGCTACTCAGAAGACCGAGGCAGGAGAATCACTTGAATCCAGGAGGCGGAAGTTGCAGTGAGCTGAGATCACGCCACTGCACTCCAGCCTAGATGACAAGAGTGACACTCTGTCTCAAAATAAGATAAAATAAAATAAGTGTTCCAAGCCAGGCACAGTGGCTCACGCCTGTAATCCCAGCACTTTGCGAGGCCGAAGCAGGTGGATCACCTGAGGTAAGGAGTTCAAGATCAGTCTGGTCAACATAGAGAAACCCTTTCTCTACTAAAAATACAAAAATTAGCTGGGCGTGCTGACACGTTCCTGTAGTCCCAGCTACTCGGGAGACTGAGGCAGGAGAATTGCTTGAATCCAGGAGGTGGAGGTTGCAGTGAGCCAAGATCGTGCCACTGCACTGCAGCTTGGGGGACAGAGCGAGATTCCGTCTCAAAAATAAATAAATAAATAATAAAATTGTTCCAGAAGTTGTATGAAATTCCTAAAAAGTTATATGTCCTAATGTAACACTATCAGTCATAATTCTAGTTATAATCTTAAAATGTTGTATGACACAGAATATAGGCAAATTTCCCTGCCAGTTGATATTATTATAGAAAACTCTCATCAGATCTTTAACCATGGCTACTTTAAGTCTTTTGTCATTTGCAGACAGCAATTGTTTACTTTGATTATTCCTGAAAGCACTTACAATGACTAGTCCAAAATTATTTATCTTCATTTTTTTTCTTGTCTTTTTTTTTTTTCAGTTGTAAAGACAGGGTCTCATTCTCAAACTCCTGGCTTCAAGTGATTCTCCTACCTTAACCTCCCAAAATACTGGGATTGCAGGCACAAGCCATCATGCCCAGCCTAAAGTTGTTTATCTTCAAAAATATTCCTGGAAAAGACTCAGACAAGTTCACTGGAATATAGGTTTCTGATAATTTTAAGATCATACCATTGGACTGGATAAGAACTTTCAGAATTCTAATGGAAAACTTGGATTCATAAAACTGCTCATTCAAGATCAAGCAAAACAAGAATTAATTACATGGGAGTGAATGAATTGATTCCAAAAATATGATTTTTTAGGCTGGGCGCAGTGGCTCACGCCTGTAATCCCAGCACTTTGGGAGGCTGAGGCGGGTGGATCACGAGGTCAGGAGATCGAGACCATCCTGGCTAACATGGTGAAACCTGTCTTTACTAAAAATACAAAAAATTAGCCAGGCGTAGTGGCGGGCACCTGTAGTCCCAGTACTCGAAAGGCTGAGGCGGGAGAATGGTGTGAACCTGGGAGGCGGAGATTGCAGTGAACCGAGATCGTGCCACTGCACTCCAGCCTGGGTGGCAGAGTGAGACTCCGTCTCAAAAAATAAATAAATAAATTAATTAATTAAATTTAATATGATTTTTTTAAAGAAAATTACTTGTCTGAAACATTGCTGATTCTTTAACATTTTGTTTTCCAGATTTAAGAAATCTTTTTTCATTTCTCTTAAACTGTATATAGCTTGCAGCAATTTGGCAAAATATAATATTGTAAGCAGAACTGAAACATGTATTTTTTTTTCCCTGCTTGATCTCTCCAGAATTTAGAAACTATCAGTGAGTATTCTTATTTTCATGGCAAAATGGCTATTTGCATAAGTTCAACAAGAATCTATTCTCTTTATAAAAGGACACGATTTAAAACATTAGTTATATTACCAAAGCTTTGACTGGAATGTCACTTTTTTTTTTTTTTTGAGACAAGGTCTTGCTCTGTCACCTAGGCTGGAGTGCAGTGGTGGCATCACAGCTTACTGCACACTTGAGCTCCCCAGCTTAAGTGATTCTCCCACCTCAGCCTCCCAAGTAGCTGGGGCCACAGGACCACTTCTAGGGAAGTTCCATATTGGGGAGTTGAGGGGATTGAGATATGCTGTCCAGGAATATTGATTATGTAAGCTAAAGGCTCCTGAAAAACAACAGGTGGCTCTCGCTCCTGCTTGGCCATATGATGACACTGCTCCCCTTGGCCTTCCATCATGGCTATAAGCTGCCTGAGGCCTCCCCAGAAGCTGAGCAGATGTCAGCACCATGCTTCCTGTAAAACCTGCAGAACTGTGAGCCAAGAACTGTTTTCTTTATTGAAAACAAAAAAGAAAAACAACAGGTGTAAGAACATAACCTTGACCTTTGTGCTCTTTTTTTTTTTTTTTTTTTTTTTTTTGAGACGGAGTCTGGCTCTGCCACCCAGGCTGGAGTGCAGTGGTACAATCTCGGCTCACTGCAAGCTCCGCCTCTTGGGTTCACACCATTCTCCTGCCTCAGCCTCCCGAGTAGCGGGGACTACAGGTGCCTGACACCACACCCAGCTAATTTTTTGTATTTTTAGTAGAGACGGGGTTTCACATTGTTAGCCAGGATGGTCTCGATCTCCTGACCTCGTGATCCACCCACCTCGGCCTCCCAAAGTGCTGGGATTACAGGCATGAGCCGCTGTGCCCGGCCCTTTGTGCTCTTTCTTAAAAGCAGAAGATAAAATTCCCATGGGAAAGACACCCTCCCTATACTAGAAAGACGCAACAACTTTATCATCAAGGATGAGAAAGTTGAATCTGAAGGAATTCCCTACAAACAAGACTTGTTAAACTAACCCTTATCTTCCTGGCTATTTCTCCACCCAGTTAACTCCCCTAGCGCAAGCTCCTTTGCCTTATCACATTTTCATAGTTTACTGCACTTTGTCCACCTCAGCATGTAAGTAACTGACTTGTTTCTTCGGGTCTTTATTTCTTTGTGAGGGCCCCCATGCCATGTAAAACTTATACAATGTTATGCTTTTCTCCTGTTAATCTACATTGTATCAGTTTAATTCTTGGGCCCAGGCCAGGCATGATGGCTCACACCTGGAATCCCAGCACTTTGGGAGGGCAAGGCAGGAGGATCACTTGAGCTCAGGAGTTCAAGACCAGCCTGGGCAACATAACAAGACATTGTCTCTACAAAAAAATAAAAACATTATCTAGATGTGGTGGTATATGCTTGTGGTGCCAGCTACTCTAGAGGCTGAGGTGAGAGGATCGCTTCAGCCCAGGAGGTTGAGACTGCAGTGAGCTGTGATCGCGCCACTACACTCCAGCCCGAGTGACAGAGCAAGAACCTGTCTCAAAAATAAAATAAAATAAACACAAAAATATTTATTGGGCCCAGCTGGGACCCAAGAGGTTGGAGGTGGAATTTTTCCACCCCTACACAATTTTAAACAATAAAATAAGCTTGACCATCTGGTTTCCACGTTCGTAGCAGAAGAGAAAGAGAAAACTAGATGTGGGAAGGAGGATACTTCCACCATGGACAAACATACTGACGCTGCTAAAACTGAATAACCAACAACCTAATCGCAATGAACAGCCACAAATCTACATAAAGCAATCCTAAAGATAAAAAATGGAACTGTTTTAGGCAAAGTGCTAAAATCCCTATCCTGTATTACTGTTTTTAATTAATATTAATGTCTACTTTTTGGAGGTTGTAGGGGGACAAGGTTTTGCTCTGTCACCCAGACTGGAGTGTAGTGGTGTGATCCCAGTACACTGCAGCCTTGACCTCCCAGGTTCAGGTGATCCCCCCATTTTAGCCTCCTAAGCAGCTGAGACCACAGACACGCTACCATGCCTGGCTTTTTTTTTTTTTTTAGTGGTAGAGATGGGGTCTTGCTATTTTGCCCAGGTTGGTCTCAAACTCCTGGGCTCCAACAATCCTTGCACCTCGGCCTCCCAAAATGCTGGGAAGTGTGAGCCACCACACTTGGCTTTTTTTTTTTTTTTTTTGGTTTTGTTTTTGTTTTTTGTTTTTTTTGAGATAGGGCCTCACTCTGTCACCCAGGCTAGAGTACAGAGGCTTGATCATGACTCACTGCAGCCTCAACCTCCTAGGCTCAAGCAATCCTCCCACCTCAGCTTCCTGAGTAACTGGGACGACGGGCATGCATCACCATGCCTGGCCAATTTTTGTATTTTTTGCAGAGACAGGGTCCCCCTATGTTGCCTAGGCTGATGTTGAACTCCTGACCTCAAGGGATTCTCCTGCCTCAGCCTCCCAAAGTGCTGGGATTACAGGCGTAAGCCACCATGCCCAGCCAAAAGTTTTTAGTGTTTGATGAAGTCTGTGTAGTGATTTGAATAGTGTCCCCACAAGGTTCATGTCCATCCTGAACCTCAGAAAGTAACCTTATTTGGAAATAGGGCATTTGCAGGTATAATTAAGGTAAGGATTGAAATGAGATCATTGGTCTGGGCACAGTGGCTCATGCCTGTAATCCCAGCACTTTAGGAAGCCAGGGCAGGAGGATTGCTTAAGACCAGGAGTTCGAGACCAGCCTGGGCAACATAGCCAGACTCTGTCTCTACAAAAAATTTAAATAAAAAGAGAGGGGCTGCTCTGCCCATTGGGTAGCCATTCTTTTATTCCTTTACTTTCTTAATAAATTTTCTCTCACTTTAAAAGAGAGAGAGAGAGAGAGAGAGAGAGAGAGAGAGAGAGAGAGAGAGAGAGATGAGGTCTTAGGAAACTGACCCTCAGGCAAGGGAGTGAAACTCACCAGATCACCACATCCAGACTGTGAGACACCAGACCCCTCATTCATCATGATTGCTTCCTTACCTCTCCCCAGCAACAATTCCTTAGTTATATCCACACCCTTCTCTGTAAACCTCCCAATTTTAGTCAGTTGGGAGATGGAGTTAAGACTGATCCCCTATTCTCAGCTGTAGCACCCAAATAAAAGCCTTCATCCCTGGCAATAACTCATCTCAATGATGGGCTGTTTGTGCTTTAAGCAATGAGACATAGACCAAACCCCTGACATTTCAGTAACACCTATAAGAGTCAGAAAAGGAAACACAGAAACACAGGGCAAAGGATCATGTGAATGTTGCCAGAAAGGGGTCCTGATCCAGACCCCAAGAGAGGGTTCTTGGATCTCATCCGAGAAAGAATTCAGGGCAAGTCCACAGAGTAAAGTGAAAGCAAGTTTATTACAGAAGTAAAGGAACAAAAGAATGCCTACTCCATAGGCAGAGCAGCAGGATGGGCTGCTTGACTGAGTATACTTACAGTTATTTCTTGACTATATGCTAAATAAGGGGTAGATTATTCATGCATTTTCTGGGAAAGGGGTGGGGAGTTTCCAGGACTGAGAGTTTCTCCCTTTTATTAGACCATATAGGGTAACTTCCCGAAGTTGCCATGGCATTTATAAACTGTCATGGTGCTGGTGGGAGTGTCTTTTAGCACGTTAATGTATTATAATTAGCATATAATGAGCAGTGAAAATGACCAGAGATCGCTTTCATGGCTATCTTGCTTTTGGTGGGTTTGGCTGGCTTCTTTACTGCATTCCATTTTATCAGTGAGGTCTTTGTGTCCTGTACCTTGCAAAACCAATCCTGAAGATTCCTGGCTCACCTATTCAAGATGGAGTCACTCTGGTTCTAATGCCTGTAACATGAAGACAGAGGCAGAGATTGCAATTGTGCTGTCACAAGCCAAGGAACACCAGGAGCAACCAGAAGCTGGAAGAAGCAAGGAAAGATTCTCCCCTGGAGCCTTCAAAGGGGATGTGGCCTTGCCCACACCTTGGTTTTGGACTTCTGGCCTCTGTAACTCTGAGAGAGCACATATCTGTTGCTTTAAGACTCCCTGTGTTTTAGAATAATTTGTTGCAGTAGCCCTAGGAAACTACTACAGTTCAATTTATCTTTTTTCTTTTATAATTCTTGCTTTTTGCATTTTATTTAAGAAACTTTTGCCTTATACAAAGTCACTAGGATGATTTCTTTTCTCTTGAAGTTTTGCCGATTTTTTTTTTTTTTTTTTTTTTTTTTTTTTTTTTTTTTTGAGATACTGTCTCTCTCTGTTGCCCAGGCTGGAGTGCGGTGGAGCAATCATGGCTCACTGCAGGCTCAAACTCCTGGGTTCAAGCAATCCTTCTGCCTCAGCCTCCCAAGTAACTGGGACTACAAGCACATGCCACCACTCCCAGATAATTTTTGTATTTTTTGTAGAGACAGGATTTCACCATGTTGACCAGGCTAGTCTTGAACTCGTGAACTCAAGTGATCCACCTGCCTTAGCTTCCCAAAGTACTGGGATTACAAGTGTGCACCACCAGCCCTGCCTAAACCAGTAGTTTTTAACTAAGCATAATGTTATGCCTAAGGAGATATTAGGCGATATATGGAGAAATTTTTAGTTTTCACAACTGGGAGTTGCTACTGGCATCTAGTGGGTAGAGGCCACAGATGCTGCTCAACATCCTACAATGCACGGGACAGCCTTTCTCAACAAAGAAAAGAACCATCTATCCCAAAATGTCACTTGTGCTGCTGCTGAGAAATCTTATATTGAATATACAGATCATTTGGAAGAGAAATGATGTCTTAAATATATGAAGCCTTTTGATACATATGTATGGTGAAAATCTCTGTTTAGTTCTTTAATTTCTCTCAGCAGTATTTTATAGCTTTCAGTATACAAGCCTTGCACATTTTATGTTAAGTATATCCCTATCAACCATGATCACTATCTAGTCCCAGAACATTTTTTTTTTCATTTTAAATTTGTATTTATTTATTTATTTTTGCTGTACTTCATGCCAAACAGAACATTTTCATTATCCCCAAAACTGCTGGATGTTGGGAGCTGAAAGCCTGAGGGTCGTGACCAACTCAGCATTGCACTGGAGGCTATATGATCAAACAGCATACTGTTTATCATGAATGCAGGATGTGGGAAAACTCATACCTGCGCCTGCTGCCAGAAGGTATGCTGAGGGCAATCACTCCCTGGTGCTGTGCTCCTTGAGGTTATCTACTGGAACATCTGGAGCCTACTGTTCAAAGAAAGCAATCATGCAGGCCTGCACTAAATCAAGCAGCTGACCTACATCCACCTCCTCCTCTCTATTTCTTTTACTCAATAAATACGAAGGGCTATAGAAGCTCAGGGCCCTTATTCACTAGAAGCAAGGAGCCCCCCGACCCCTTCTTTTAAAACAGATCTTTTTGTCTTTGTCTTTATTCCTGCATTTGTCCTCCTTTGTTCAGTCCACAAGGGTCTGTGGCAATGTGGCGCCCAAACAGGGACATGAACCCTGGACCCTCAGATCGAAAGCCTGAGGGTTGTGACCAACTGCCTTCCAAACAAAGTCACTCCTCATACCCATTCCCTCCTCCTTCTGGCAACCAATAGTCTGCTTTTTGTTGCTATAGATTTGACTATTCTGGATATTTTTACTTTTTATTTATTTATGTGTTTATTTATTTATTGAGACAGGGTCTCACTTTGTCACCCAAGCTGGACTACAGTGGTGCAATCATGGCTCACTGCAGCCTCGACTTCCTGGGCTCAGGTGATTCTCCCACCTCAGCCTCCCAAGAAGCTGGGACTACAGGTACATGCTACCACAGCTAATCTTTTCTATTTTTTTGTAGAGACAGGGTTTTGCCATGTTGCCCAGGCTGGTCTTGAACTCCTGGGCTCAAGTGATCCTCCTGCCTTGACCTCCCACAGTGCTGGGATTACAGGCATGAGTCACCACACACAGCCTGAGTATTTTATATAAATGGAATCACATAATATGTGGTCTTCTGTGTCTGGTCGCTTTCACTTAGCATAATGTTTTCCAGGTTTATCCATGTTGTAGTATACATTAGTACTTCATTCCTTTTATGGCTGAATAACATCCCATTGTGTGTGTGTGTGTGTGTGTGTGTCACACACCACATTTTGTTTACCCGTTCATTAGATTCTTTACATTTGGGTTGTTTCCACCTTTTGGCTATTGTGAATGGTGCTGCTATAAATATTCATCTCTAAGTTTTTGTTTGGACAGCTGTTTTCAATTCTTTGGGGTATATACCAGGAGTGGAATTGCTAGGTCATATGGTAATTCTATTTTTAACTTTTTGAGGAACTGGTTGTGCCATTTATTTCTTGTACTTTCATATAAGCAGTGTACAAAAGTTCCATCTTTTCCACATCCTCACCAACATTTGCTAATTTTCATTTCATTTTGCTTTGTTTTAAATTATGGTCATCCTATTTGGTATAAAGTGGTACCTTGTTGTTGTGGTTTTGGTTTGCATTTGCCTAATGACTAATAATGTTGAACATCTTTTCATTGCTTCTTGGCCATTTGTATACTTTTTTTGGAAAAATGTCTATTCAAATCCTTTGCCCATTTTTTTTACCCACAAAAGATATCAAATAACTTTGCCAATTTTTATTTATTTTATCTTATTTTATTTTATTTTTTTTTATTTTGAGACAGGGTCTCACTGTGGTGCCCAGGCTGGAGTGCAATGATGTCATCTCAGCTCACTGCAACCTCTGCCTCTTGGATTCAAGCAATTCTCGTGCCTCAACCTCCCGAGTAGTTGGGATTACAGGTGTGCACCACCACACCCAGCTAATTTTAGTATTTTTTGTAGAGAGGTTTCACCATGTTGGCCAGGCAGGTCTCAAACTCCTGGCCTCAAGTGTTCCACCCGCCTCAGCCTCTCAAAATGCTGGGACTACAGGAGTGAGCCACCATGCCTGGCCCCATTTTAAAATTGAGTTGTTTGGCCAGCTGCGGGGGCTCACGTCTATAATCTCAGCACTTTGAGAGGCTGAGGCGGGCAGATCATGAGGTCAGGAGTTTGAGACCAGCCTGGCCAATATGGTGAAGCCCTGTCTCTACTAAAAATACAAAAATTGGCTGGGTGTGGTGGCTCAAGCCTGTAATCCCAGCACTTTGGGAGGCTGAGGCAGGCAGATCACAAGGTCAGGAGATCAAGACCATCCTGGCGAACACGGTGAAACCCCGTCTCTACTGAAAATACAAAAAAATTAGCCAGGTGTGGTGGCGGGCACCTGTAGTCCCAGCTTCTCGGGAGGCTGAGGCAGGAGAATGGCATGGACTCGGGAGGCGACAGAACTTGCAGTGAGCAGAGATCGCGCCACTGCACTCCAGCCTGGGCGACAGAGTGAGACTCCGTCTCAAAAAAAAAAAAAAGGCCATTGGGATTTAATAGGGATTACATAGATTCTGTAGATTTCTTTGGGTAGTATTGCCATCTTAATATTAAGTCTTCCAATCCAAGAATACAAGATGTCTTTCTATTTGTGTCTACTTTACTTTCTCTAAGCAATGTATTGTAGTTTTCAATGTACAAGTCTTGAACATATATTAAATTTATAACTAAATAGTTCATGTTTTTATGCTATTGTATATATTTTTTCCGTTTTAACTTCTTACTGTTTATTGCTAGTATATAGAAATATGATAGCTTATTGAATTAGCCAGTGTGGTGGCACACACCTGTAATCCCAGCCACTCAGGAGGCTGAGGCAGGAGAATTGCTTGAACCCAGGAGGTGGAGGTTGCGGTGAGCCAAGATTGCACCACTACACTACCGCTGGGTGACAAAGCAAGACTCCATCTAAAAAAAAAAAAAAAGCTTACTGGCCTTATAACCTGTGAACTTACTAAACCCATTTATTCTAGTATTCAACTACTTCTGGGCTCAAGGAATCCTCCCAAATCAGCCTCCCAAAGTGCTGAGATTACAGGCATGAGCCACCGTACCTGGCTTGTTTCTCCTTAATTTTTAATTTTTTGCCTTTCTAGACTGTGTAGGACGTCTAGCACAATATTCAATAGAAATGGTTAGAGTGGGCATTCTTGCATTGTTCTTCATCTTAGGGGAAAAGCATTCACTCTCACACCATTAAGTATGATGTTAGCTGTAGGTTTATCATCTGTGATAAACCTTTATCAGGTTGAGAAGGCTCTCTCCTATTTTTAGCTTAAGTTGATTGGCAAAAATTTGTTTATAATACTACCTTATGATCATTTTAACGTCTACAGAATGTGTGATGATATCTTCTCTACTTCCTGATATGTTTTCTTACTCTCCATCTCCCTCCCTGTCTCTCCCCTGATGAATTTGACTAGAGGTTTATCAATTTTATTGATCCCCTCAAAGAACCAACTTTTTATTTTACTTTTCTAAATTAATTAATCAATTTATTTATTTTGAGACAGAGTCTCCCTCTGTCACCCAGGCTGGAGTGCAGTGGCATGATCTCTGCTTACTGCAACCTCAGCCTCCTGGGTTCAAGCAATTCTCCTGCCTCAGTCTCCCAAGTAGCTGGGATTACAGGCACACACCACCACGCGTGACTAATATTTTTATTTTTAGTGAAGACGGGGTTTCACCATGTTGACAAGGCTGATCTTGAACTCCTGACAAGTGATCCACCCATCTCGGCCTCCCAAAGTGCTGGGATTACAGGTGTGAGCCACCACGCCAGCCAGAACCAACTTTTTAAATTGAAACAGGGCCTTTTTTTTTTTTTTTTTTTTTTTTTTTTTTGAGACGGAGTCTCGCTCTGTCGCCCAGGCTGGAGTGCAGTGGCGCAATCTCGGCTCACTGCAAGCTCCGCCTCCCGGGTTCACGCCATTCTCCTGCCTCAGCCTCCCGAGTAGCTGGGACTACAGGCGCCCGCCACTGCACCCGGCTAATTTTTTCTATTTTTAGTAGAGACGGGGTTTCACCATGGTCTCGATCTCCTGACCTTGTGATCCGCCCGCCTCAGCCTCCCAAAGTGCTGGGATTACAGGGGTGAGCCACCGCGCCCGGCCAGAAACAGGGTCTTTTCTATGTTGCCCAGGTTGGTGTCGAATTGCTCACCTCAAGTGATGCTCCTGCCTCAGCCAAAAAGTGCTGGGATTTCAGGTGTGAGCCACTGCACTAGCCCAGAAAACAGTTTGTATGACTTTCTTACTTTTAAATTTATGGCGACTTAGACCAGGCACTGTGGCTCATGCCTATAATCCCAGCACTTTGGGAGGCCAAGGAGGGTAGATCATGTGAGGTCAGGAGTTCGAGACCAGCCTGGCCAACATGGTGAAACCCCATCTCTACTAAAAATACAAAAATTAGCATGGTGGCGCATGCCTGTAGTTCCAGCTACTCAGGAGGTTGAGGCAGGAGAATCACTTGAGCCCAGGAAGCAGAGGTTACAGTGAGCTGAGATCACACCACTGCAGTTCAGCCTGGGCGACAGAGTGAGACCCTTTCTCTAAATGAATAAATAAATAAATTTATGTAGACTTGTGTTATGGCCCAGAAGATGGCTAGAAATATAATTCACCAGCCAGGCGCAGTGACTCACACCTGTAATCCCAGCACTTTGGGAGGCTGAGGTGGGTGGATCACTTGAGGTCAGGAGTTCAAGATCAGCCTTGCCAACATGGTGAAACCCCGTCTCCACTAAAAATACAAAAATTAGCCAGGTGTGCTGGCATATGCCTGTAATCCCAGCTACTGGGGAGGCTGAGGCAGGAGAATCACTTGAACCTGGGAGGCAGAGGTTGCAGTGAGCTGAGATCACGCCATTGCACTCCAGCCTGGCGAAAGAGCAAGACTCCATCTCAAAAAAAAAGAAAAGAAAAGAAATATAATTCATCTACTGAGAGAAAATGCAGTCATTATTATGTTAATACATGGACTCAGGTCTGAGCAACAATATGTTTGTCACCATAGATCCATATATTGGAGTTTGGATTTTATACATCAGTCTGATGAGCTGAGGGAATGTGAGTTCCCTCCTGAGAGAACAAGCTGTCTCTTTTATTTGTTTTGAAACGGAGTATCGATCCGTCGCCCAGTCTGGAGTGCAGTGGCACAATCTCGGCTCACTGCAACCTCCGCCTCCCGGGTTCAAGTGATTCTCCTGCCTCAGCCTCCTGAGTAGCTGGGATTACAGGCGCCCGCCACCATGCCCGGCTAATTTTTGTATTTTTAGTAGAGACGGGGTCTCACCACGTTGGCCAGCCTTGTCTTGAACTCCTGACCTCGTGATCCACCCACTTCAGCCTCCCAAAGTGCTGGGATTACAGGCCTGAGCCACTGCGCCCAGCCACAAGCTGTCTCTTCATGTTCTCTACATACAATGGCAAAGATCTTAATTGGAAATCGAACCTTCTAATCTTCCAGGTATTTTCAAATATCCATATGTTTGTATCTATATATTTGTTTTAGCTTTAGAACATGAATGAAGATCCTAGGTCTCTGAATAAATTGTCCTTTCTTGGTTACTTTGTTTCCTGGGTTACTTTGTTTACCATCTGAAAATTAAAAATTAACTCAACGAAATGTAACTTACTATTTTATACAGGAATGTATTTTGAGGGGAAGTGTGGTCCATATTGCTCAATATCGCGGAATTTAACAGTTTCAATGGCTGCTTAATGTGTAGAATTTGAGCCTTATTAACCACAAATCTGGAGGCACAAGACTAAATTAACTGTTGCATTTTATAACATTTCAATGATAGTTCAATTCTTCTTACCTTGTGTTTTTCAACTAAACATTCTTGGCATACCATGGTAGGTTTTATTTAAAAAGAGAAAAAGAAGCATTACTAAGTTCGGCCTTATATTTAAAGCAGGGAAGTGAAAGAAATATCCTTTGTTTCACCAACAAGTCTATGACAAGGTAGGCAGCCAGTCTACTCAAAAGGAAAATTTTTTGTGGAATTCCTCAAAAGCTTTAAAAATAAAATCTACACACTTGTTAGTAATTCCCTTCACATTCAGTGATGTCACCTTGTGGACATTATTCAAAGGGAAAAGAAGAACTAACATAATAATAAATATAATTTAAGAATTTTTTGGTGAGAGTTAATGAAGTTAGGAAGCAAACTCCCACAAACAGAATACTTCAGAGTTTCTCCGATTTAACTTTTCCCTGCTCCAAGGGAAATAAGAAAGAGATCACCTACATAAGATGTAAGAGAGAAACAGAGTTAAGAACATTGGATGAAGAGTCAGAAAACATGAATATTAGTCTGGGCTTTGTTACTAACTTACTGGGTGACTTGGAATTAAACCCCTTAGCCTTTCTGCTCTGGAATTCCTCATCTTTAAAGTTAGGAGATTTAGCCAGGCACGGTGGCTCACACCTGTAATCCCAGCACTTTGGGAAGCCAGGGTGGACAGATCACTTGAGATCAGGAGTTGGAGATCAGCCTGGGCAACATGGTGAAACTCATCTCTACTAAAAATACAAAAATTAGCCGGGCATGGTGGAGCACGCCTGTAGTCCCAGCTACTCAGGAGGCTGAAGCATGAGAATCACTTGAATCCAGCAGGCAGAGTTTGCAGTGAGTCGAGATTTGTGCCACTGCACTCCAGCCTGGGCGACAAAGTGAGACTCTGCCTTAATAAAAAATAAAAATAAAATAAAGTTAGAAGATTGCATTAAGAAACTCCAGGCTTCCTGTGGACTTCTCCCATCAGCTTCCTTGTGTCCCAAGGCTTCTGCTCACTTTGTTCTCTCTCTGGCATCTCTTGTACTAGCAATTCTTCTTCCTATTGTGACATACATGCAGGAGTTTCTCCAGTGAACTGTCTTTGATCCCTTTTCTCACTAATCCTTTATTGAATTTTACTTATACTCTCTGAGGTGGACACTGGGGCATCACCCAGACTCCTGCTTCAGCACTGAAGCTTTCCTCACCTCAGCTGCTGGGAAGGTTGGAGGATGACAGCTGTAAGCTGAGTTCTTTCACAAAATTGCCCCCTGCAAATATAATCACCTCAGCCAAGGCCAGTCACAGTCCCTCCTGGGGACAGCCCACATGTAGCCATCCTTCAGTGTAGGATGACAGGGGCCAGCTCCCTCGCTTCAGGGTGGTGTAGGGGCAAAGGGAATTTCTCCCTCTGGCTCTGAAAGTTTGAGGCTTTTCAAACTTATTTTTATTATTTTTAAAAATCTTTTGTAGCCATGGGTTCTCTGTATGTTGCCAGGCTGGTCTCAAACTCCTGTGCTCAAATAATCCTCCTGCCTTGGCCTCCCAAAGTGCTAAGATTACAAGCATAAGCCACCACACCCATCCTTTTATCTATTTATTTATGTATTTTTATTTATTTATTTACTTATTTGAGACAGGGTCTCACTCTGTCACCCAGGCTGGAGTGCAGTGGTGTGGTCTCAGCTCACTGCAGCCTCTGCCTCCTGGCTCAAGTGATCTTCCCACCTCAGCCCCCCAAGCATCTGGGACTCCAGGCGTGTGCCACCACACCCGGCTAAGATTTATATTTTTCATAGAGAAGGGGTTTCACCATGTTGGGCAGGCTGGTCTTGAACTCCTGAGCTCAAGTGATCTACTCGTCTCAACCAAAGTGCTGGGATTACAGGTATGAGCCACCGTGCCTGGCTATTTTTTAAATTTTTTAGTTTGAGTCTTAAAATCTACTGAAATAAACTGGTAGCAGACAGATTAACAGGAGAAAAGGTATACAAATGTATCATATGCACAGGAGCCACACAAAATGTGAAACTGAAAGAAGGACCAAATGACTGATGTTTTTATACTAGACAGAAAGGACGAGAGGCTTGGAGCTCCTGGTGGGAGGTGGTGACAGGTTTATTGGGGGAAGAAGGGAGGAAACTCATGGGTGAACAAAGGCTGTCTTGTTATATGGATGAATTCTCTCGAGTAGCAGCCCTCAGAGAGAATAGATGTACCTGTGGTAAAGTTTTGCTGTCAGAACTTTAAAAACGCCAGAGATTTAGTCTCCTTTTCCTGTGAGTTAATCTTTCCTAGATCCTGATAAGGGCACCTCAGAGAGAGCCTTTGTTTGCATCTCTTGCTTACTTCACTAATATAGATTTCCTCTATAGATGCAAATCTCTCCCCCCAAAGGACAACTTTACAGAGTTATTCCTGTGTCTGCAGCCCCTCTGAAGAGTCACCTTGAAATATGCCAAAGAAGTATATTTGGGGATGGCATACTTTGATTTCCCACAGTGGGATAACCCTGAAGGGTCACAGCTGCTCCAGAATGACCCTGGTGTTTGCTATGACTGCATTGCCTCCTTCTGCCCAGTTCTACAGGTAGTTGTTTGTTTGTTTGTTTGTTTGTTTGTTTTTGAGATGGAGTCTCACTCTGTCACCCAGGCTGGAGTGTAGTGACATGATCTCGGCTCACTGCAACCTCTGTATCCCAGGTTCAAGCTATTCTCCTGCCTCAGCCTCCCGAGTAACTGGGACTACAGGTGTGTGCCACCATGCCCAGCTAATTTTTCTATTTTTAGTAGAGACAGGGTTACACCATGTTGACCAGGCTGGTCTCGAACTCCTGACCTCAGGTGATCCACCCTCCTCGGTCTCCCAAAGTGAGGTGTTGACTCTAAGAACATTCCTCAATGAACCACCTGCACAAAAACCTTCATCTCAGAGTCTGTTTCCTGGAGAACCCAACCTAAGCCAGGGCCAGGAGTGGTTTGTGGAAACAGACTCTACAGTGGGATTCGGAACTGGATTACCTATCTGCCAGCTGGCAATGAAGACCCCATTGCTGGTGGTAGGAGTCGCACTGCCAGCTCCTGGCATGCAGTGCAGTTGTTAAACTTTCACTAGCGGTGATCTTGGGTGGAATACTCCTGGAAGAGAATGCACCAGCCACTGCAATATCTAAGGTTTTGAGAAACTGGAAAAAGTGCTAACCATAAAGGACAATTGAACCAGATGGCTCTTTCTGAGGATCCTTGATGCATTTTAAAAAGACATCAAAAGAGGGAAGGTGATGAATCACCAACTGAAGGCCCAGTGTGAAAACAAAGAGAGGCTCCTTGGCAGCTTATCCAGGGACTCTCATCTCCAGAGGGCAGAAAAAGCTTGAGATGGGGCCCTGAACTTACTTCTAAGGGTGGCAGAACTCCAAAGAAATTTGAATTCTTAGTCTCAGCAAGTCTGTTACATCAAGATTAGGAAGAAGTGAAATCCTGAGACTTGGGACAGAGATATTTGGATTGATACACTTAAAAACCTTGAGACTATAGATCCCTCTAAACCACGTGGGCCTGCAGAAATGGCCCACTGCTCCTGTTAAGGGTGAGTGTTCCCTACTTGCTTAAAATAGTGCAGAAGCCTCTCAGTCTAGACAAGACATCAAAGAAAGATGATCAAGAGCATCCCTGCTACTTGGGTAACATGAACCAGCAAACAGTGTGGTATTAAAAATATCAGTGTTAGCCAGGCATGGTGGTGGCTCACATCTATAATCCCAGCACTTTGGGAGGCTGAAGTGGGTGGATCACTTGAGGTCAGGAGTTTGAGACCAGCCTGGCCAACATGGTGAAACCCCATCTCTACTAAAAATACAAAAACTAGCCCGGTGTGGTGGCGCACACCTGTAATCCCAGCTACTCAGAAAGTTGAGGCAGGAGAATCGCTTGAACCCCAGGAGGCAGAAGTTGCAGTGAGCCCAGATCGCGCCACTACACTCCAGCCTCCAGCATGGGTGACAGAGTGAGACTCTGTCTCAAAAAAAAAAAAAAAAAAAAAAAATCTTGGAAGGATACGCAAAGATTAATGAATTGCTGCCCCAGATAGGACACCTACGGGACAAGGTAGCCGATAAACTAACTTCCTGCTGTATACCTGTTTGAATCTTTGATTTGTATACTATCTGCAAAGGGCTGCCACTGTATAATGCAAAGTGGACTCTTCATATTCTAATCTGCAAATGGCACCCCTGGAGTTGTGCTGTATGTGTCAGGTGCAGCTGTATATTTCAATTCTGGTATGTGTGTTTTACATACTCAAAAAAGTTTAGGAAATTATATATATACTCTTTGCTCTTTGGTTTGGACAGAATAGCTATTCTCTGAAATCATCTCAGTTAAAATATCCTAGGATTTCAACAAATCTCTGACTGAATTGTTATTTACATCTCTGTTACCAGCCATTGATTTTACATGAGATTTTTATTATTATTTTAAAAGATTCACCACTTTTTTTAGGAAATTCCTTCAGTGCTGAAATGACCAGCAGCTTTTTCCCCTAAGAACTCCACGTGGCAATCATTAAAAAGTCAGGAAACAACAGGTGCTGGAGAGGATGTGGAGAAATAGGAACACTTTTACACTGTTGTTGGGATTGTAAACTAGTTCAACCATTATGGAAAACAGTATGGCGATTCCTCAAGGATCTAGAACTAGGAGTACCATATGACCCAGCCATCCCATTACTGGGTATATACCCAAAGGATTATAAATCATGCTGCTATAAAGACACATGCACACGTATGTTTATTGCGGCACTATTCACAGTAGCAAAGACTTGGAATCAACCCAAATGTCCATCAGGGACAGACTGGATTAAGAAAATGTGGCACATATACACCATGGAATACTATGCAGTCATAAAAAAGGATGACTTTGTGTCCTTTGTAGGGACATGGATGCAGCAGGAAACCATCATTCTCAGCAAACTATCACAAGAATAGAAAACCAAACACCACATGTTTTCACTCATAGGTGGGAACTAAACAATGAGATCACTTGGACTCGCGAAGGGGAACATCACACACTGGGGCCTATTATGGGGAGCGGGGAGTGGGGAGGGATTGCACTGGAAGTTATACCTGATGTAAAGGATGAGTTGATGGGTGCTGACGGGTTGATGGGTGCAGCACGCCAACATGGCACAAGTGTACATATGTAACAAACCTGCACTTTATGCACATGTACCCTAGAACTTAAAAGTATAATAAAAATAAATAAATAAATAAATAAATAAATAAATAAATACAACTCCGCAGGGAGATTGGAGTAGGGGCAACACTAAAACCAGCCCAAGGGCTTTAACCCCCGCAGTTGACCTTCTCCTGGGCATTGTTATCAGTTATTTGACTGGTGACATGACTCAAGCCCGTAATCCCAGCGCTTTGGGATACCAAGGTGGGAGGATCACATAGTGAGACCCTGTGTATATTTTATTTATTTAAAATTGTTAAAAAAAAAAGGCCTACGCAGTGGCTCACACCTGTAATCCCAGCACTTTGGGAGGCCAAGGTGGGTGGATCACCTGAGGTCAGGAGTTCGAGACCAGCCTGGCCAACATTGTGAAACCCCGTCTCTACTAAAAATACAAAAATTAGCCAGGCGTGGTGGCAGGCACCTGTAATCCCAGCTACTCAGGAGGCTGAGGCAGGAGAGTCACTTCAGCCTGGGAGGTGGAGGTTGCAGTGAGCCGAGATCGCACCATTGCTCTCCAGCCTAGGTGACAGAGCGAGACTCCGTCTCAAAAAAATAAACAAATAAAATTAAGTGTTAATGCTGCCTCTGTTGAGCTTGTTATGGATTACTTTTATTTCTTCGTGCTTGCCTGCATTTTCCAAAATTACTACAATTAACATGTTTTCTTTTATAATAAAAAAAAAATGTTACCCTCACGCAAAATTCAATTTGGAGAGTTCTAGAAGCACATAAATTTGCTCCTCATTAGTCTCCTGTAGTACTTTGAGGATATATATGAATTAAATGGGAAACATCAATCATGGGTTACCTAGAACATTCTTCCAACCTGATTATGTACTAGAAGGAGGCAGGTAGGAATAGAGGGGTGGCAGATGGCAAAGGCAGCACAAAACAGTTGGAATGACTTCGTTACCTTTGTTAATTTTTTCTTGGAGGAAGAGTCATTTAATGATTTTCTAGCTAAATGAGATATTTTACATTTGTAGAGATGACGAACTTCACTATTCAGCAGGATCATATATACCTTCTTTGATATTCATAAAGGCTTTGAAGTACAAAATACACACTGTTTAGCAATCTTAGTCTAGACTAAAGAATAATAGCTCTCCCCTAAATAATATATACATATCTTTTAAAATTAGTCTTGGACATGAGGAAATTTTAAAAATAGATGGTATGTGTCAGAATCAAGTTCTGTAACTCAGTTCTTTCCTTATAAAACATGTATGGGTTTCATTGAAGGATTATTCTAGACATGTTTGTGTACAGCATAAATACTAGTTAAATGTAAAAAAAAAAATTAATAATGAAAAAGTGAGTCCTAAGAAGACCAGCAGATGGCATAAATAATTTATTTAATCAAAACTGCCAATATGTATATTGTAAAAGATACTTTCCCTGAAGTTTCTCCGATGAAATCTTTTGAATATTTAGGCCAAAATTCCCAATTAAAGCATCATTAAAGAAGACTTAACTTAGTTATAAGCACAAAAATTTAAAATGCAGGAGAGATTGATCTCATGGATGACAACTCAAAGCTGATTGTAAACTGTATGCCTAGAAACCCAAAAGACAAAGTGTAATCTAGACGCTCCATGCAGCACATGTCCATGAACATCTCTGACATGGGAGGTGATGGGCACCGACATCAGAAATTTAGGAACAATGTCTTCAAAACTACGTGGGTGTGTACCTGCTCCAGTAATTTCCTCCTAAGAGCAACATGAAACCGCCTCTCTCTTCAAATATAACTGGAATGTTGGTCTCAACATTTAATCTTTCCTGGACTAAGGCTCCAAGATGCTAAGTCAGCAGTCCCCAACCTTTTTGGCACCAGGGACAGCTTTCATGGAAGACTATTTTTCCTGGATGAGGCGGGAAGTGGTTTCGATATGAAACTGTTCTCATGCATTAAATTCTTAAAAGGAACGCACAGAGATCCCTCGCGTACACAGTTCACAATAGGGTTAGCGCTCCTGTGAGAATCGAATGCCACGCTGATCTGACAGGAAGAGGAGCTCAGGTGGTGATGCTCACTCACCCAGCACTTGCCCACCTTTCACCTCCTGCTGTGCAGCCCGTTCCTAACAGGCTACTCACGGGTACTGGTCTGCAGTGGTGGTTGGGGACCCCTGAACTAAGTGATCAAATACCTGTTGGCTGCCCGGGATCTGAAATAGGATATTTTCCCCCATTCTCCACCATCTGATTAAATGGACAGCAGGAAACGTTTGTCCTCCCTTGCTTTTGTACGGGCTCTTATGAAGACAGCTCCCATCACGACGGGGTGTGGTGCCAAAGAAGGACTAGACTCTGTAGTGGCATGGCCTTGAATTCCACTGCAAGAGACTTTTCTCAAGGGTGGTCATGCAGATTCTTTTATTGTTGTTTTTCCTTTGAGACAGGGTCTCGCTCTGTTGCCCAGGCTGGAATACAGTGGTGTGATTAGAGCTCACTGCAGCCTCAAACTCCTGTGCTCAAGCAACCCTTCCACCTTAGCCTTCCAAGTAGCGAGGACTACAGGCACATGCCACCATGTGGGACTAATTTTTTGTAGAGACAGAGTCTCACTATGTTGCCCAGGCTGGTCTCCAACTCCTGGACTCAAGTCATCCTCCTACCTCAGCCTCCCAAAGTGCTGGGATTACAGACATGAGCCACCACACCTGGACTCATGGAGGTTCTTGACTATCAGTAACAAGTAGTGCAGAGGCAGAAGTCTGTGAAGCCAAACCTCTCATCTAACACCTCCAGAGCAGTGGTTCCTAACTTAGGACCCTCCAAAGGAGGGTCAGGGCCACAGACTTATCATCCTGAGTTAGAATCCAGACATGTGCAAGGTCTAGAACAAACTTCACCAAAGTATTAATAATGCTTTTTCCAGAAGGTGAGCTTCTAGGAGATTATCTATTTTATGCTCACTATTACATCTCTAGGGCTTAGTCCAGGATCTTATAGGTAGTAGGTGCTAAATAAATAGTTGTTGAATGAATGAATACTTTTCTATAATGTTTAACTTTTTTAACTGAACATTATTACTTTTGAAACCATAAAGATCTTCTGGAATTCTCATACTCAAAAAGGTAAATAATCACTCTTGTAGAGAATTTTTTTCCACTGGATGAAAACCTAATTATTTTTCTTCCACAGTCTTTATTTGAATGAATTTAATTTTTGAGTGCAAGTATTACTCAATATATATAAGTCTGGCAAAACCCACCTAACTTAAAGAGTGTGTAAATCAGATAACTGATTCAATTTTATAAATCACCAATGCCTGGACTGGGCATGATGGCTCACACCTGTCATCCCAGCACTTTTTGAGGCCCAGGTGGGAGAATCTCTTGAGCCCAGGTGTTCAAGACCAGCCTGGGAAACATGGAGAAAACCCTGTCTCTACAAAAAAATAGAAAAGTTAGCCAGGCGTGATGGCGCACGCCTATAGTTCCAGCTATTCCCGAGACTGAAGCAGGAGGATCGCTTGAGCCTGGGTGGTGGAGGATGCAGTGAGTAAGCCGTGATCGTGCCACTGCACTCCAGCCTAGGCAACAGAGCAAGACCTTGTCTCAAAAAATATATATTAAAAAAATAAATAATAAAAAATAAATTACCTGTGACTCATTTCAGAGACTTTCCAGGTGTCTCTGCCGCCTGTTTCAGTAAACACACTCCACTAGTACTGCACTGTTTACTTTCCTGTGGATGCCTTACGTACAGCTGCATTTTAAAACATCACCTTGAATGTTCTTGGTCCCTTCCCCCACGTTGTTCAGGAAGCAATAATGAAAGTCAGCAGCTTTTTCTCAAGTAAGATACACACTGTGCTACCTGTGTTCCCTGCAAACAATCTTTAGCTTGCATACCAGCTAGGCCAAATATTAATTGGAAGACACTTTGGGAGGAGAGATGTAAAACAAATTTTTCTTTAAAATCATGTTATAGGCCAGGCACGGTGGCTCACACCTGTAAATCCCAGCACTTTGGGAGGCTGAGGCGGACAGATCACGAGGTCAGGAGATGGAGACCATCCTGGCCAACATGGTGAAACCCTGTCTCAACTAAAAATACAAAGATTAGCTGGGTGTGGTGGTGCACACCTGTAATCCCAGCTACTTGGGAGACTGAGGCAGGAGAATGGCATGAACCCGGGAGGCGGAGGTTGCAGTGAGCAGAGATCACACCACTGCACTCCAGCCTGACAACAGAGTGAGACTCTGTCTCAAAAAAAAAAAAATTATTTTATAAATATTGGTTGGAGGTTACAGCCACCCCCACAAATTTGGATTCACACATATAGTTTCAACTACTCTAATTTTGGTATATAGATATAGTAGGCATTCAACAGGTATTTGTTAGATGAATGGATATTATGGATATTGATAGTGCTTTTTTTTTTGAGACAGAGTCTCGCTCTGTTGCCCAGGCTGGAGTACAGTGGCATGACCTTGGCTCACTGCAGGTTCCGCCTTCCAGGTTGACACCATTCTCCTGCCTCAGCCTCCCAAGTAGCTGGGACTACAGGCGCCTGCCACCATGTCCACCTAATTTTTTGTATTTTTAATAGAGACAGGGTTTCACCGTGTTAGCCAGGATGGACTAGATCTCCTTACCTTGTGATCCGCCTGCCTTGGCCTCCCAAAGTTACGGGATTAGAGGTGTGAGCCACCTCGGCCCTTTTCCTTTGTTTAGACATAGTCTCACTCTGTCGCCCAGGCTGGAGTGCAGTAATGTGACCTCGGCTCACTGCAAACTCTGCCTCCCAGGTTCAGGTGATTCTCCTGCCTCGGTCTCCCGAGTAGCTGGGATTACAAGTGCACACCACCACACCTGGCTAATTTTTGTATTTTTATAGAGACAGGGTTTTACCATGTTGGCTGGTCTCGAACTCCTGGCTTTAGGTGATTCACCCACCTCAGCCTCCCAAAGTGCTGGGATTACAGGTGTTAGGATAGTGCTTCTTAGCAAGAGGAATTTGTAGACTGAGACCAGTCTCCCTCCCCATCTGACCCAGGAGGCACCTACTCCATTCCTAGCACCTGACAGTTGTTTGTACCTGCAGGTACTCACAAGTTGGGTGGTGGTAACTCAGGAGATGCCTGTACTGGTGTCTTTTTTTTTTTTTTTTTTTTTGAGACAGACTCTCGCTCTGCTGGCTAGGCTGGAGTGCAGTGGCATGATCTCGGCTCACTGCAACCTCCGCCTCGTGGGCTCAAGCAATTATCCTGCCTCAGCCTCCCGAGTAGCTGGGATTACAGGTGTGTGCCACCATGCCCAGTTAATTTTTGTATTTTTAGTAGAGACAGGGTTTCACCATGTTGGCCAGGCTGGTCTTGAACTCCTGACCTCAGGTGATCCACCGCCTCAGCCTCCCAAAGTGCTGGGATTACAGGTGTGAGCCACCGCACCTGGCCACCTGTACTGATGTCTTAGACAAAGATCTTCTGGTTGAAAGAACTTCAGGGAATCCTTATTATAAAAGCACCAGCCTGGTGGTGTTCATACCTTCAAGTGGGGCAGTTCTCAGAAAAGAAAGTCGTGGGCTAGAAACATAAACTGTGTCCATTAATATTTGGTGTTTTAGAACTTATAGACCATTTTACTTTAGACTCTTTTGGTTGTAAGGAATTGAGGTTCACTGCAGTTAGCTAACATAAAGAAGTTTTATTATAAGGCATAATAATGAGACTCTCAGATTAATCCAAGAGGAGCTGTCCCTGAGCTTCCTGTGGCTGGAGTAGTGGGTGGTGTTGGGCTCAAAGTTGCCGAGGGACTTTCAACTGCAGGGCTCCTCCTGATGCTCTTCCATTAATATGCCATGAATACACACATCTACATCATTCTCCCCTACTCCTCACCCTGCCTCCACTTCAAACTGGTGGAAGCTATTGCACCAGGCACAGGGCAAAGGTTATTGGTTAGCCTGAAGATTGACAACATGCCCTGGTGAGTCAGCTGTGATCTAAAAGGACAGGGTGCTCACCAGGAACAGATCATTACTGTCTAGCAAAAAGTACCATGGGAGGTTGGGCGCAGTGGCCCACACCTGTAATCCCCAAACTTTGGGCGGCCAAGGCGGGAGGATCACTTGAGGTCAGGAGTCCAGGACCAGCCTGGCCAACATGGTGAAACCCCATTTCTACTAAAAATACAAAAATTAGCCGGTCAAGGTGGCGTGCACTTATAATCCTAGCTACTCGGGAGGCTGAGGCACTAGAATTTCTTGAACCCAGGAGGCGGAGGTTGCAGTAAGCCAAGATGGCACCACTGCACTCCAGCCTGGGCAACAGAGCAAGACTCCATCTCAAAAAAAAAGTACTGTGGGAGACTATTAAATATGTTTAGTATATTTTGACATCTCTTTTAAAAGCTAAGTTCAGGCTGGGTATGGTGGCACGTGCCTATAATCCCAGATACTCATGAAGCTGGGGTGGGAGGATAGCTTGAGCCCAGGATGTCCAGGCTGCAGTGAACTGTGATAGTGTTAATGTTCTCCAGCCTGGGTGACAGAGCAAGACCCTGTCGATAAAAAAGAGAAAGTGGGGGAAAGAGAGCAAGAAAGAGAGAAAGAAAGAAAAAGAAAAGGAAGGAGGGAAGGAAGGACAGAAGAAAAGAAAGAAGGAAGGAAGAAAGGAAGCTGGGTGCTATTGCAGGATACTATGGTTGACCTGAATAAATAATAAGTTTGGGCACAGGGAGGGAAGCAGGGGGTGGAGAAAAAGTGAGGAGGGGCCTCATCTCAGATCATCAACAACTCCCGACCAGAAGGCTGGCTTCTTTGCCCTCTTCATTCAACTAGCTTTGCCATTGGGCACGGTGGCTCATGCCTGTAATCCCAATACATTGAAAGGTCAAAGCAAGAAGATTGCTTGTGGCCGGTCGTGGTGTCCCACACCTGTAATCCCAGCACACTGGGAGGTCGAGGCGGGCAAATGCCCTGAGGTTGGGAGTTCGCCACCAGCCTGACCAACGCAGAGAAACCCCGTCTCTACTAAAAATACAAAATTAGCCTGACATGGTGGCGCATGTCTGTAATCCCAGCTACTCAGGAGGCTGAGGCAGGAGAATCGCCTGAACCTGGGAGGCAGAGGTTGTGGTGAGCCGAGTCCACACCATTGCACTCCAGCCTGGGCAACAAGAGTGAAGTTCTGTCTAAAAAAAAAAAAAAGATTGCTTGAGCCCAGGTGTTGGAGACCAGCCTGGGAAACATGGTGAGCTCTCATCTCTACCAAAAAAAAAAAAAATTAGTGGAGTGTGGTGGCATGCACCTGCAGTCCCAGCTACTCAGGAGGCTGAGATGGGAGGACTGCTTGTGCACAGCAGGTCAAGGCTGCAGTGAGCCATGATTGCACCACTACACTTCAGACTGGGCAAGAGTCCACAAAACAAAAACAAAACTAGCCTTCCCTTTTCTGTGAGTCTTTAATTTATTTTTTATTTTTATTTTTTTGAGATGAAGTCTCACTCTGTCACCCAGGCTGGAGTGGAGTAGCACAATGTCAATTCACTGCAACCTCCACCTCCCTGGTTCAAGTGATTCTGCTGCCTCAGCCTCCCAAATAGTGGGGATTACAGGTGTGTGCCACCACACCTGGCTAATTTTTGTATTTTAGTAGAGACAGGATTTCACCACATTGGCCAGACTGGTCTCAAACTCCTGACCTCAGGTGATCCACCCGCCTCAGCTTCCCAAACTGCTGGGATTACAGGTGTGAGCCACTGTGCCACCTGGTCAAAATGACTTTTTTTTTTTTTGAGACGGTGTCTCGCTCTGTTGCTCAGGCTGGAATGCAGTGGCATGATCTCAGCTCACTGCAACCTCCACCTCACAGGTTCAAGCAATTTTTGTGCCTCTGCCTCCTGAGTAGCTGGGATTACAGGCATGTGCCACCGCGCCTGACTAATTTTTGTATTTTCAGGAGAGACGGGATTTCACCATGTTGGCCAGGCTGGTCTCGAACTCCTGACCTCAACTGATCCAGCCACCTCGACCTCCCAAAGCGCTGGGATTACAGGTGTGAGCCACCACGCTTGACCCAGTCACTGATCTTGAATGACAAGAATTTCATTTCATTGGAGTTAGGGAAGAGAACAAACTGTAGAGGCTCTTAAAGTCTCTTCCAAGGACAATAGAATGCACTTATGATCAGATATTAGCAGGTGTACAAAATTAACATTGGAAGAGCTGGAGAAGCAGGTTCTAGGCGGAGCTTCTAGGAACAATCCTCAACCCCAGAATCCCACAGCTTCTTCTGTGGGGGAACATCATAGCTGCCCCACAGGAAGCTGCTGACCAGGCGCACATTGCCACCTCTTCTACAATCCATGCCGATAATCAGATGACTCCTCCACCCAATTTTACTCAATTCTGAATTCAAATCTCAAATGGGAGCATCTGCTTGGCAGAATCTACGTTCTATTTGTAATCTAACTGAAAGGAGCTCTGGGAAATGTCTGGTTAGTGTTCCAGTTTTGGCCATAGAGCAAGACATACTAGAAGAAGGTTGCAATGAATATTGACTAAGCCAATCAACAGTGCCTATGGGGAGAACATTTCCAACGATGCTGATGTGAGAAAAAGAGTATGGCTGCTTCAGTAAGGCTGGAGCATAATAACTTGATGAGAGAAATGGAGGTATCTAGACTCAACATGGATGAACCTTGAAAACCTGATGCTAAGTGAAAGAAGCCATCAAAAAGGACCACATAGTGTGTGATTCCTTTCATATGAAATGTTCAGAATAGGCAAATCTATAGTGACAGAATGTAGATTAATGGTTTCCTAGGGCTGAGGGAATGATGAGTAGGTTGGTGGACAGTGGATAAGGGTTTCTCTTTGGGATAATAAAATGTTATAAAATTGATGGTGGTAATGGGTGCATAACTGTAAATATTCTAAAAGCTATTGAATTGTATACTTTATTTTTTATTCTATTTATTTATTTATCTGAGACAGGGTCCTGCTCTGTCACCCAGGCTGGAGAGCAGTGGTGCAATCTCAGCTCACTGCAGCCTCAATCTCCCAGACTCAAGGGATCTTCCCACTTCAGCTTCCTGAGTAGCTGGGACTACAGGCACATGCCACCATGTCTGGCTAATTTTTTTTATTATTATTTTTAATAGGGACAAAGTTTCACCATCTCACCCAAGCGGTCTCAAACTCCTGGGCTGTCAAAGTGCTAGAATTACAGGAATGAGCCACTGTACCTGGCCAAATTGCATACTTTATTATTTTATTTTATTTTATTTTACTTTATTTTATTTTATTTTATTACTTTTTGAGACAGAGTCTCAATCTGTCACCCAGGCTGGAATGCAGTGGCACGATCTTGCAACCTCTACCTCCCGGCTTCAAGGGATTCTCCTGCCTCAGCCTCGTGAGTAACTAGGATTATAGGTGTATGCCACCACGCCCAGCTAATTCTTTTTTTTTTTTTTTTTTAGATGGAGTTTTACCCTTGTCACCCAGGCTGGAGTGCAATGGCACGATCTCAGCTCACTGAAACTTCCACCTCCAGGGTTCAAGTGATTCTCCTGCCTCAGCCTCCCAAGTAGCTGGGATTACAGGTGCCTGCCACCATGCCCAGCTAATTTTTGTATTCTTAGTAGAGACGGGATCTCACCATGCTGGCCATGCTGGTTTCAAACTCCTAACCTCAGGTGATCCACCCGCCTAAGCCTCCCAAAGTGCTGGGATGACAGGCATGAGCCACCGAGCCCCGCCAAATTGCATACTTTAAATGGGTGAACTGTATGGTATGTTAATTATATTTTGGGAGTTTTTTATTTTTATTTTATTTTATTTTATTTTGGTGTGTGTGTGTGAGAGAGAGAGAGAGGAAGTCTCACTCTGTTGCACAAGCTGGAGTGCAGTGGCACGATCTCGGCTCACTACAACCTCTGCCTCCCAGGTTCAAGCAATTCTCCCACCTCAGCCTCCAGAGTAGGTGGGATTACAGGCACGCGCCACCACACTCAGCCAGTTTTTATATTTTTTAGTAGAGACAGGGTTTCACCAGGTTGGCCAGATTGGGCTTGAACTCCTGACCTCAAGTGATCTGCCCACCTTGGCCTCCCAAATGCCGAGATTACAGGCGTGAGCCACTGTGCCTGGCCTATATTTTGTTTTTGTTTGTGTTTTGAGACAAGGTCTCATTCTGTTGCCCAGGTTGGAGTGTAGTGGCATGATTACAGCTCACAGTAGCCTCGACCTCCTGGATTCAATCAGTCCTCATCTTCCTGCATAGCTAAGACTACAGACACATGTCACTACACCTGGTTAATTTTTGTAATTTTTTTGTAAACATCAATTTTCACCATGTTGCCCAGGCTGGTCTCCAGCTCCTGAGCTCAAGTGATCCACTTGCCTGGGCTGCACAAAATGTTGGCCACCATACCTGGCCTGAATTATACTTCAAAAAGTTGTTAAAAATAATAAATAAATAAGGACTCTGCTGCTTGGGCAACATAGTGAGACCTCATCTCTACAAAAAATAAGCAAAATTAGCTGGACATGGTGGCACATACCTCTAGTCCCAGCTACTTGGGAAACTGAAATGGGAGGATCGCTTCAGCACAGGAGGTCAAGGCTGCAGTGAGCTATAATCACACCACTGCACTCCAGCCTGGGCAACAGAGTGAGACCCTGTCTCAAAAACAAACAAACAAACAAACAAAACAGACTCCGATGTTCCTGAAGGGAACAACCAAGTGATTGAAGGTACAATTTATTGGGATAAGGACTTCTATTTCCAGTAACACAGCAAGCTATGTAACCAACACTGACCCTCTTGTTGAAAACAACTAATTATTGGTTTAAATATCGAAAGCATCTTTTAAAAAAAGCAGTTTGCAATATAGTAAGGAAAACATCATGCCAAAATCTAAGAGAAGGCATGAACCCTAAGTGGAGTATTGAAGCTACTTTCCAAACTTGGCAAACTTGAACTTCAGTTTTCACGGAAGACAAAGTTCAGGACCCATCCAAGATGGGAGACTATTAGGAGATGCTGCCCTCATAAAGACTGGACCATGGCCGGGCGCGGCAGCTCACACCTGTAATCCCAGCACTTTGGGAGGCTGAGGCGGGTGGATCACCTGAGGTCAGGAGTTTGAAACCATCCTGGCATGCCTGGCCAACCTGGTGAAATCCCCATCTCTACTAAAAATACAAAAATTAGCTGGGCATGGTGGCAGGCACCTGTAATCCCAGCTATTTGGGAGGCTGAGGCAGGAGAATCACTTAAACCTGGCAGGTGGAGGTTTCAGTGAGCCGAGACCACACCATTGCACTCCCGTTCCAGACTGGGTAGCAAGAGTGAGACTCTGTCTCAAGAAAAAAAAAAAAAAAAGACGGAACCCAAAGTAAATCATCCCCACCCCTGCCCACAGTGGACAGTAAGGAAAATTGCTGAGCTGAGCAGTAGGAGGAACTGTCCCAAAAGTTGTAACTGCAAAACGTTCCTAGTGTAGATTTGCATACCAAATTTAAATTACTTGGGTCATTCTACAGCCCTCAAGCTAGGGATTAAGTTTAAAGCAGAAAGTGGTGAATGATGCTGCGTGCCTTTTTCTTTTTCTTTTTCTTTTTTTTTTTTTTTTTGAGATGAAATCTTGCTCTGTAGCCCAGGCTGGAGTGCAGTGGCGAGATCTTGGCTCACTGCAACCGCAGCCTCCAGAGTTCAAGCAATTCTCCTGCTTCAGCCTCCCAAATAGCCAGGATTACAGGTGCACACCACCACACCAGGCTAATTTTTGTGTTGTATTTTTAGTAGAGATGGGGTTTCACCATGTTGGCCAGGCTGGTCTTGAACTCCTGACCTCAGGTGATACACCTGCCTCGTCCTCCCAAAGTGCTGGGATTACCGGTGTGAGCCACCACACCTGGCCAGATGCTGCATGACTTCTGGCAATAGGTCAGAAAAGGCCAGGGAGCTTCCAGCTGGTTCTATTGGAAAGCTTGCTTTCAGGAGACTCCATCTCAGATCAGCAGCCTTTCTGTGAGAAGCGCAAACCACATGTGGGTGCTCCAGTTACAGACCCAGCTGAGCCTAGTGTCTGAGACAGTCTGGTCCAGGCACTGGATACATAATGGAGAAGTCTCCAGATGACTTCATCCCCCAGCCAAATGACTCATTCTCTGTGTTCGACTCTTCTCCTCTGAGGACTCAAACACTGTGGAGCAGTGACAAACCATCACTGTTGTTCTCTATTCATGTAAGTTAAATAAAATAGGTATTGCTTTATACCACTAATTTTGAGGTGGTTTGTGATGCACCAATCATAATGTTATTACCTGGAAATGGGGCGTTGCTGTAAGAAAAGCCTAAAACATGTGGCTTTAGCTTTGGGACTAGGTGGCAGGTGGAAGCTGGAAGAACTGTGCTATAAGAAGCCCTCAAGCCACATGGAGAAGCTGTAAGTAGGTTCTCTGGTCAACAGTTCCAGCTGAGGTCAGCCTGTGTGCAGATGAGTCATGAAGCTTTCAGACTATCACAACTCCCAGCCAGTCAAGTCACCTCCAGCATTTGAGTCTTTCCAGCTGAGGCCCCAGACATGACACCATGGAGCGGAAGCAAGGTATCTCCACTGTGCCCTGCACAAATTCCTAACCCACAGGGTTTGAGTATAAAAAGAGAGTTATTATTATTATTATTATTATTATTATTATTATTTTTATTTTTGAGATGGAGTCTCGCTCTGTCGCCCAGGCTGGAGTGCAGTGGCCGGATCTCGGCTCACTGCAAGCTCCGCCTCCCGGGTTTACGCCATTCTCCTGCCTCAGCCTCCTGAGTAGCTGGGACTACAAGCACCCACCACCTCGCCTGGCTAGGTTTTTGTATTTTTTAGTAGAGACGGGGTTTCACCGTGTTAGCCAGGATGGTCTCGATCTCCTGACCTCGTGATTCGCCTGTTTCAGCCTCCCAAAGTGCTGGGATTACAGGCTTGAGCCACCATGCATGGCCTGAGAGTTATTTTTTTTTACACCACTAAATTTGAAGTCATTTCATATACAGCAATAGAAACCAGAATAGGAATCATGACACATTGAAAGAACCAAAAAAAAGGTGGTATGGCAGATAAAAGTATGCTACTACTGTATACTTGAGGTAACAACCATCTCTGTGGTTTTCTACCATCAGAAATCAAAATTAAGATAAAGAAGGAAAAAAACAAGATCATCTGAGACAGGTATGGTTGGGAAAATTATGAAGATAAGGCTTACACCTCTGTATAATCCCTAAACCAAGCAGACTACATAACTGGCTTTCTGTCTTTCGTATGCACTGTAGAGGTCAATACAGAGGTCTCTGGTCCTTCCCAGGTTTGCTTTATGTCAGGCTTCCTTACACAGCAGGGCCCAATCAGGACAACTCTCACTTCACCTTGGACAACAATCCAGGAGACATTGAGACTGGCCCTCCACATGTCCTGTTATGCTTTATTATTTTATTTTATTTTATTTTATCTATTTATTTTTTGAGACAAGGTCTTGCTCTGTCACCCAGGCTGGAGTGAAGTGGTGCAACCTAGGCTCACTGCAACCTCCGCCTCCCAGGTTCAAGCAATTCTCATGCTTCAGCCCCCCCAGTAACTGGGATTACAGGCACACACCACCACGCCTGGCTAATTTTTGTATTTTTGTAGAGATGGGGTTTCACCATGTTGCCCAGGCTGCTTTTGAACTCCTGGACTCAACCAATCTGCCTGTCCTGGGCCCCCAAAGAGCTGGGATTACAGGCACAAATCATAGCACCTGCCCTGTTATGCTTCTTGTGAAAGCCAGGCAACTGCTGCAAACCCCGGGACCTGCTGTTTCATCCCACCTACAGCAAAACCATCTCTCTTCTAGCGGCCCTAATGGTTTGATCATTGGAAATGAAGAAGTAGGAAATTGTATATAGTTTTATGTTGGCCCAAATGTGATTCCCCTATCTCCTGAGCCTTCTCCCACATGGGCATCAATTTCAAGGACACACTGCCATGGCCCCCTCTGCCCTATGTTATTGCATAACTATTAATTTGAAATCAGGAGGCATTAGATCTTTAGGTCATTTGCACATGGTTTTAACTTTGGAATGCACTCCGGGTGCAGGACAAATGCCTGCTGACCCTGTGTTTATTTTTTCAGCTGGTGATTGAAGTTCTGGTCCAGTTATAATAGATGGGAATGCCAATGTCTTGTCCATTTTCAGCTTTAGTGAAAATCTTGCATTGCATAGGGGTCATATTTCTACTCTCAGCATGTAAAATAAAAGTAATTTTCATGTCTGTGTTTCCAAAGTAAATATCATTGTGTTTACCACCCCCACCTCCACCTCATAGAACTATTTAAAAATGAAAAGACATGAATATGGAAAAATAATAGTCCAAGCTTCTTGGGGAATGTTATTTATATTAGAGGCATTTTGTAATTATAAAGTCTTTTAAAAAAATATTCTGTTTTATAATCTGTCACCACTGTTCTGCCTATAGTATCTAATACTTCCCTTACTGAATAACAGTACTTTTTCTATGTATTTTTTCAATCATTTAATAAATATTGATTGAGTGCCTATTGTCAACCAGATACTGGGGATACAAGAGTGATTGAGATATGCTTGAACCTGAGAGGTCGAGGCTACAGTGCATCGTAATCACACCACCGCACTCCAGCCTGGGCAACAGAGCAAGACCCTATCTCAAATTTAAAAAAAAAAAAGTGATCAAGATAAATAAAAAGAGGTTCTTGCTTTCCTTGCACCTATATTAAATTTTAGGGACACAGATAATAAACAAGTAAATAAATTGATACGGAAATGTCACACTGAGAGAAATGCTTTGAGAAAAATAAGCAGAAGTAATGAGCAACTAAGAGAGGTCACTTCAGGCTGAGTGTTTGATTTGTGCCTAGAAGTGAATTAATTAATTTTTAGAGACAGGGTCTCGCTATGTTGTCCAGGCTAGAGTGCAGTCACTATTCACAGGAGCAATCATAGCACTCTACAGCCTTGAACTCCTGGGCTCATGCAGTCCTCTTCCTCTACCTCCCAAGTAGCTGGGATTACAAGGTGCATGCCACCATGCCTGACCCAGATCTTTATTTATTTATTAATATTGTGTGTGTGTGTGTGTGTGTGTGTGTGTGTGTGTGTGTGTGTGTGTAGATGGGGTCTGGCTATGTTGCCCAGGCTGGTCTTGAATTCAGGCATCAAGTGATCCTCCCCTGAGCTTCCCAAAGTGCTGAGACTACAAGTGTGAGCCACTGTGCTTGGCCCTCATATGTTAATTTATAAAAGTGACTAGTGACAACATGGGGGAGAGGCTAGTGCCACCAAAGAAGAATTTATTACTAACAGTTCCTGAGAGAAGGGGACATGCCGCCACGCAGAGTCACATGGGGAAGCACTAGGTTTGGTCAGGAGAGAGAAATAGAAAGGAGGGGAGAGCCTTTATCATGTTCCAGGGAAAGGCAAGGCAGGGAAGGCTAAACAGCATTGTTTAGTTTGAATAACGTCAATGAGCTCTGAGCTATAGGGATGGTCTCTAGTTGTCTAGAACCTGGCCCTGAGCTGGTTTAGGGAGTGGAAAATATTGGTCTGGTGTGTGAGAGTTAGAGAAAGAAAGTAGTTGGAGATTTGGATTGGTTGAAGGGTTGGTTTGTTAGAGAGAGGGTCTTGCTGTGTTATCCAGGCTGGTCTTGAATCCCTGGTTTCAAGTGATCTCAAGTAATCCTCCTGCCTCAGCCTCCCAAAGTGTTAGTATCACAGGTGTGAGCCCCCACACCTGGCCTGGGTAGAGGGTTTGTTATGTGATTTTTTTTTTTCGTCTGTGAAAGTGGATTACAGAGGAGATGTAAACCACTTTGTTTGGCCCTGTGATTAATGGATGCCAAATAGATAAAAACACAATCTAACAAAACACAGAACAGTATTATGGGAAGGCCTTTCTGAGGAGCAACATTTAAGAAAAGACTTAGAAGCTATAAAGGAGCCAGCCATGCAAAGAGCCTGGAATAGGAGATACAAGTAGAGGGAACAGCAATTGCAGAAGCCCTAGCACAGAATGGAGCTGGAGCGGTGGGCAAAGGACAGATCACACAGGCCTTATGGGCTTCCCAGCTACAAAGATTTTTGCCAAGGGAGTGACATAATCAGGTTGGTATTTTTCTTCTTCTTCCTTTTTTTTTTCTTTTTTTTTTTTTTTTTTCAGAGACAGGGTCTTGCTTTGTCACCCAGGTTGGAGTGCGTGGCCCAATCTTGGCTCACTGTAACCTCCACCTCCTGGGCTCAGGTGATCCTCGCACCTCACCCTCCCAAGCAGCTGGGACTACAGGTGTGAGCCACAACACCCGGCTAATTTTTGTATTTTTTGTAGAGAGAAGGTTTCACTATATTGCCCAGGCTGGTCTCAAACTCCTGAACTCCAGCAGTCCACCTGCCAGTCCACCTGCCTCAGCCCCCGCCAAAATGCTGCGATTACAGGCGTGAGCCACCATGCCTAGCCCAGGTTTATATTTTTATTTTTTCTCTTTTTTACCTGAGACTTAATCAGGTATGTATTTTTAAAGTATCGTAGCTTACTTTGGCTGAGAGAGTAGATGGAGGTAGGCTTGGAGGGTAAGACTGGAAGCTGGAGAACGGTTAGAAGACTGTTACAGTTCATGAAAAGTAGTTGCTTCTCTTGTGCCATCAGCAAGATGTAGGTTTTGAGTGGTTTTTTTTCCAGGCAATGGTCACAGGTTTGCATTAATTCACATCCATTGTAACATAGTTGGCTAATAGGTAATGAACAATTTTTTTTAAAACAAATGTTATATCCTTCTGTTGACATCTTTGGTTCTGTGTTCCACCAGCTGAATGAAACACCGCCTTCAAACTTTGAAAGCGCAATAAATGCATCAATTCAATACAACAAATGTTTTTGAGCTCCTGATATGTGTAAGGCCCTGTGTTAAGATTTGGATATTCGGGCCGGGCACAGTGACTCACGCCTGTAATCCCAGCACTTTGGGAGGCCGAGGTGAGTGCATCACCTGAGGTCAGGAGTTTGAGACCAGCCTAACCAACATGGCGAAACCCTGTCTCTACTAAAAATACAAAAATTAGCTGGACACGGTGGTGTGTGCCTGTAGTCGCAGCTACTCAGGAGGCTGAGGCAGAATTGCTTGAACACGGGAAGCAGAGGTTGCAGTGAGCTGAGATTGCACCGCTGCCCTCCAGCCTGGGCAACAGAGCAAGACTATCTCAAAAAAAAAAAAAAAAAAGATTTGGATATTCAAAAATAAGTGATACTTGGTTCCAGCTCTCTAGGAAATCACAGTCTGAGAACAAGCAAGCAGCCTGCCAAGGGTGAGCAGATCAGTTCCAACATGGTCCTTTGCTTTCCCCGTGGACGTGGAATAACCCTGCAGAGCCCTGGGAGTAGAATGGTTCCATAGACCCTACAGGGGCTGCAGAGAGAAGAAAAATCAGAAAGATTCAATGTCAGACATGAAAAGAGAATTTTTATCTTCAACTTCATTTAAGCCCTGCAGCCCTACCCCAGGAGTTAGGGCCCTGGTAACTGATTAGCTAGTGGGATATTGTTTTTACTTCCTGATAGCTGGAATGGAGAAGTCAGTTAAAAAAAAAAAAAAGAGGTCCTCTGGCTTCAAGGAGGGTTTAGAGTCAGTTCATTCATTAAAAAATGGCTTCTATACCAGATGCAGTGGCTCACACCTGTAATCCTAGCACTTTGGGAGGCCAAGCTGAAAGAATTGCTTGAGGCCAGGAGATAGAGACCAGCCTAGGCAACATAGCAAGACCCCATCACTACCAAAAAGAAAATATTTCCCACAATGGAATACCACTCCCCTTTCCTTGTCAAATAAAAACAACTTCCACAAATCATGACATTTAAAATTACTTTAAATGGCTGGACACAATGTAATGCCTATAATCCCAGCACTTTGGGAGGTTGAAGTGGGAGGATCGCTTGAGCCCAGGAGTTCAAGACCAGCCTGGGCAACATAATGGGGCCCTCTCTGCAAAAATTTTGAAAATTAGCCAAGCGTGGTGGCATGCACCTGCAGTCTCAGCTACTTGGGAGACTAAGGTGGGAGGATTGCTTGAGCCCAGGAGTTCCAGGCTGCAGTGGGCTAGGATGGTGCCACTGCACTCCAACCTGGGTGATAGAGCCAGACCCTGTTTAAAAAAAAAAAAAAAAAAAAAAAGGTTCTATTTAATTGCTCTGAGGGCACTAGTATTTTTTAAAGGTGCTTTCTAGATGATTCTAATGCACAGTCAAGATTGGAAACTACTGGTCTTGCTAGCCCCTTAAAGAGCTGCACTTGGAGCCATGGAGCAAACCATAGAGTCAAAATATAGCAACTTGTTTCCACAGATTAGATAGGGTTTCCTAACCATGCACTCCCATAGTTGCCTTTACTTTTCCTTCATAGAATTTAAAGAGTTTGGCCAGGCACAGTGGCTCACGCCTGTAATCCCAACACTTCGGGAGGCCAAGGCAGGCGGATCACTTGAGGTCAGGAGTTCAAGGCCAGCCTGGCCAACATAGTGAAACCTCATCTTTACTAAAAATATAAAAATTAACCGGGTGTGGTGGCGGGCACCTGTAGTCCCAGCTACTTGAGAGGCTGAGACAGGAGAATCACTTGAACCCAGGAGGTGAAGGTTGCAGTGAGCCAAGATCATGCAACTGTACTCCAGCCTGAGTAACAGAGCAAGACTCCATCTCAATAAAAAATAAAAATAAAATAAAAAGAGTCCGTGGTGGGGCATGGTGGATCACGCCTGTAATCCCAGCACTTTGGGAGGCCAAGGCAGGAGGATCGCCTGAATCTGGGAGTTTGAGACCAATCTGGGCAACACAGTGAGACTCCATCTCAAAAAGAAAAGTCTGTAATTGTGTGTGTGTGTGTGTGTGTGTGTGTGTGTGTGTGTGTGTGTATAAGGTTGCTTACTAATGTAATTCTCCCCATTCGAGTAGAAGCTTCACAACCACCAGGCACCTGAGTACTAATGCATAGCACTGTGGTTAAGAACACAACTTCTAGGGTCAGTCTGCGTTTGGAATCCCAATTTCATCACTTGTTAGCTGTGAGACCTTGGATAAATTTTGTAACCATTATAGGGATGGGAACATCACACACCGGGGCCTGTCAGGGGGTGGGGGGTAAGGGGAGGGAGAGCAATAGGACAAATACCTAATGCATGCAGGGCTTAAAACCTAGATTACAGGTTGATAGATGCAGCAAACCACCATGGCACATGTATACCTATGTAATAAACCTGCACATTCTGCACATGTATCCCAGAACTTAAACTAGAAATAAAAAATAAAAGGTCATAAAAAAAATTTGTAACCATCTGTTTCTCAGTTTCCTCAACTGCAAAATGGAGATTGTTGCAAAATTAGGGTAGTTATGAGAATTATATGAGATGTGATGATTCTAAAATATGTCTGCAAATTCTTCAGTGCTGGCCGGGTGCGGTGGCTCACGCCTGTAATCCCAGCACTTCGGGAGGCCAAGGCGGGTGGATCATGAGGTCAGGACATCCAGACTAGCCTGGCCAACATGGTGAAACTCCGTCTCTACTAAAAATACAAAAATTAGCCAGGCATAGTGGCAGGTGCCTATAGTCCCAGCTACTCAGGAAGCTGAGGCAGGAGAATCGCTTGAACCCAGGAGGCGGAGGTTGCAGTGAGCCAAGATTATGCCACTGCACTCCAGCCTGGGCAACGGAGTGAGACTCCATAAAAAAAAAAAAAAAAAAAAAAAATTCTTCAGTGCTTTTCCCCCCAAAATATGGACCTGAATATCCCTTGAATATGAGTGGACTTAGTGACTAATAAAGAGAATATTACAGAGGTAATCATGTCTTTGAGATTAGGATATAAAAGCCACTGTGGCTTTGGAATACTTGCTGTGGGGAAGTCAGCTGCCCTGCTGTGAAGACAGTCAATCAGCCTATGGAGAGGCTCACGTGGTGAGGAACTGAGGCCTCCTGCCAATAGCCCTTTGAGGGGGGCCCTCTTAGAAGTGTACCCTCCAGGCTGGGTGCAGTGGCTCATGCCTGTAATCCCAGCACTTTTGGAGGCTGAGGCAGGCAGATCACCTGAGGTCGGGAGTTCAAGACCAGCCTGACCAACAAGGAGAAATCCTGTCTCTACTAAAAATACAAAATTAGCCAGGTGTGGTGGCACATGCCTGTAATCCCAGCTATTCAGGAGGCTGAGGCAGGAGAACCACTTGAATCTGGGAGGCAGAGGTTTTGGTGAGCCAAGATCGCCCCATTGCACTCTAGCCTAGGCAACAAGAGCAAAACTCCATCTCAAAAAAAAAAAAAAAGGTTGGGGGGACCCTCCAGTCCCAGTCAGACATTCAGATGACAGCAATCCCTGCTGACATCCTGACAGCAACCTCCTGAGAGACCCTGAACCAGAACCAACCTGCTAAAGCACTCCAGAATTCCTTACACATAGAAGCTTAGGTCATAAATGCTTGCTGTTAAGTCATTACATTTTAGGGTAATTTGTTGCTCAGAAATCGATAACTAATACAAGATGATAATGTAAAAGTACTTAAAACATAAAGAGAAAGCACTCAGTAAATGTTGATCAACTGTTGTTACTGCAGTGTTCCACTTTGTATCCTTAGCACCTAATACTTGACACCCAGTAGGAGCCCAATATACAGCATGCAAGAAAGAATAAATGAATGTACACACAAAGTAAGAGTGAAGGATTGAGGCAATGGTCCATGGTAGTTGTTTCTGAAGTTATTTGAGCAAGGACATTTTCTTTTTTTTTTTTTTTTTTGAGACAGAATCTCCCTCTGTTGCCCAGGCTGGAGTGCAGTGGCATAATCTTGGCTCACTGCAACCTCTGCCTTCTGAGTTCAAGTGATTCTTCTGCCTCAGCCTCCCGAGTAGCTGGGATTACAGGCATGCGCCACCACACACAGGTGCGTGCCACCACGCCCGGCTAATTTTTTATTCTTTAGGAGAGACAGGATTTCACCATATTGGCCAGGCTGGTCTCAAACTCCTGACCTCGTGATCTGCCCGCCTTGGCCTCCCAAAGTGCTGGGATTACAGGCGTGAGCCACCGTGCCCGGCCGAGCAAGGAAATTTTCAAACAAAATCTTACCTCTTGTTATTGGCCAGAGTTGACTCAAGAAAAGAAAACTTGGTATTTCAAATGGATAGAATTTAATACTAGGAATTGGTTACATAGACAATGGAAGTCCTAGGAAGTCAAATAGAGAAGTGTGAGGAAATTTAGAGATTAGGGACAAGCACAGTGGCTCACGGCTGTAATCCCAGCACTTTGGGAGGCTGGCGTGGGAAGATTGCCTGAGCCCAGAACCTTGAGACCAGCCTGGGCAATACAGTGAGACTCCATCTGTATATAAAAAGAAATTTTTTTGGCCAGGTGTGGTGGCTCACGCCAGTAATCGCAGTACTTTGGGAGGCCGAGGAAGGTGGATCACTTGAGGTCAGGAGTTTAAGACCTGCTTGGCCAACACAGCAAAACCCCGTCTCTACTAAAATTACAAAAATTAGCTGGGCGTGGTGGCACACACCTGTAGTCCCAGCTACTTGGGAGGCTGAGGCATGAAAATCACTTGAACCCGGGAGGCAGAGGTTGCAGTGCACAGAGATTGCACTGCTGCACTCCAGCCTGGGCAACACAGAGAGATTCTGTCTCAAAAACAAAAAAAAAAAAGAAGAAAGAAAGAAAAAAAAAATTAATAAAAAAAAAAAATGGAGGGCCAGGTGCAGTGGCTTATGCCTGTAATCCCAGCATTTTGGGAGGCCGAGGCGAGCAGATCACCTGAGGTCAGAAGTTCAAGACCAGCCTGACCAACATAGAGAAACCCCCATCTCTACTAAAAATACAAAATTAGTCTGGTATGGTGGCACATGCCCGTAATCCCAGCTACTCAAGAGGCTGAGGCAGGAGAATCGCTTGAACCCAGGAGGCGGAGGTTGCAGTGAGCCGAGATCGCACCACTGCACACTAGCCTGGGCAACAAGAGTGACACTCCATCTCAAAAAACAAAAAACAAAAAAAGGAAACCTATAGATTAGCTATAGCGAGATCCTGAATTATTCCTAGAGCAGGAGGGGCAATGAGAAGAGGTTGAACTGCCAGAGTATAGACGCTGGACAAGCTGGCCCAGAAGAGGGTTGTTGGGCCAGAGCCATGAAAGAGAAGCCATCTGAGGCAGAGACAGAAACATCTTGCCTTCTTCCTTTCTCTTATCTTTTCTCTTCCACCAGTGCATCCCACTGGGCAAATCTCCCTAGAAGCCAGCTAGCAAGGGAGCCTGGGAGATGAGTGAAACATGTGAAATATGAAATAGAGGAGAGCAGGAGAAGGGTGAGGAGTGGGTCTTAGTGGAAAATATATGTACATAATTAATATATGTAATTAGATACATATGTCCATGTATATGTGTATATCGATATAGAAATATACAGATAGAGAAAATGATAAAGCAGATGTGGAAAATGACCAGCACACACCAATAACAAAAACAAATAAAAGCATTATTTATTTTATACGTTTAAATGGAAAGCATTTATACTTTTGGTACATATGACAAGAGTACTTGTCAATATATTAGTAGTCTCCAGCATGAATTTAATATGTTGCATATTTGAATGTGTATATTGTTTTTATTTAGTTTAGTTTTGTTTGTTTGTTTTTGAAACAGAGCCTCACTCTGGCCCCCAGGCTGGAGTGCAGTAGCGTGATCTTGGCTCACTGCAACCTTCACCTCCCAAGCCCAAGCAATTCTTGTGCATCAGCCTCCCAAGTAGCTGGGTTTACAGGTGTGCACCACCACCTCCGGCTAATTTTTGTAGCTTTTAGTAAAGATAGGGTTTCACCACACTGGCCAGGCTGGTCTCAAACTCCTGACCTCAAGTGATTCGCCTGCTTCAGCCTTTGTTTTTATTTTTAATTTGTAAATGAAATCTTTCATTTGGGTAACTGTAAATCTGTGTGATCAAACAAAACATCTTATTTTATTTCTTTTTTGAGGCTAGTTAAGTGAAGCAGTGGGGATAAACAATTTTACTCTCAAAAGATGTTTTATGGGTTTTTTATTTATTTATTTATTTATTTATTTTTTGAGACAAGAGTCTTACTCTACCAGGCTAGAGTGCAGTGGTGTTCTCTCAGGTTACTGCAACTTCCTCCTGCAGGGCTCAAGTGATCCTCCCACATCAGCCTCCCAAGTAGCTGAGAATACAAGTGTGTGCTGCCACACTCAGCTGATCTTTGTATTTTTTGTAGAGACGGAGATCTTACCATGTTGACCAGGCTGATCTTGAACTCTTGGACTCAAGCCATCTGCCCGCCTAGGCTTCCCAAAGTCCTGGGATTATAGGTATGAGCCACTGCATCCAATCCATAAATGACTATACTAAGATCCTTGGCTGGGCCCAGTGGCTCACACCTGTAATCCCAGCACTTTGGGAGGCCAAGGTGGGCAGATCGCCTGAGGTCAGGAGTTCGAGACCAGCCTGGCCAATATGGTGAAACCCCATCTCTACTAAAAATACAAAAATTATCCAGGCGAGGTGGCGGGTGCCCGTAGTCTCAGCTACTTGGGAGGCTGAGACAGGAGAATCACTTGAACCTGGGAGGTGGAGGTTGCAGTGGGCCGAGACCACTCCATTACACTCCAGCCTGGGCAACAAGAACAAAACTCTGTCTCAAAAAAAAAGTCCTTGATGAAATTTTAAGAAACTCTTAATTAAAATAATATTATTGTATGCATTTTAAATTTCTGTTTTTTAAAATACTACTGTGATTGTGTAAGAGAATAACCTTGCTTTTTAGGCACTACATACTAAAGTGGTTAGGGATAAAGGGGCATCATTTACTATACATGTCAAATTGTTCAGAAAAGAATTATATATACATATATGAAGAGAGAGAAAAAAACAATACAGCAAATATGGTAAATATTAATTTTGGGGGAATCTGGGTGAAGAGAATTTTTTTTTTTTCTTTTTCTGAGACTGAGTCTCACTCTGTCACCCAGGCTGGAGCATGGTGGCATGATCATGGCTCATTGCAGACTCAACCTCCCAGGCTCTAGTTACCCTCCCACCTTAGCCTCTCAGGTAGCTGGGACCACAGGTCCATGCCACCATGCTCAGCAAATTTTTATATTTTATAGAGATAAGAACTCCCTATGTTGGCCGGGCGCGGTGGCTCAAGCCTGTAATCCCAGCACTTTGGGAGGCCGAGACGGGTGGATCACGAGGTCAGGAGATTGAGACCATCCTGGCTAACAGGGTGAAACCCCGTCTCTACTAAAAAATACAAAAAAATAGCCGGGCGAGGTGGCGGGCACCTGTAGTCCCAGTTACTCGGGAGGCTGAGGCGGGAGAATGGTGTGACCCCGGGAGGCGGAGCTTGCTGTGAGCTGAGATCCGGCCACTGCACTCCAGCCTGGGCGACAGAGCGAGACTCCGTCTCAGAAAAAAAAAAAAAAAAAAAAAGAACTCCCTATGTTGTCCAGGCTGGTCTCAAACTCCTGAGTTCAAGCGATCCTCCCACCCCAGCCTCCCAAAGTTCTGGGGTTACAGGTGTGAGCCACCACACCTGGCTGGTGATTCTTTATAGTATTCTTGCAACATTGATCTAAGTCTGAAATTCTTTCAAAATTAAAAGTTAGGCCAGACTTGGTAGCTCATACCTTTAATCCCAGCACTTTAGAAGGCTAAAGCAGGTGGATCACTTGAGGTCAGGAGTTCAAGACCAGCCTGGATAACATGGCAAAACCCTATCTCTCCTAAAAATGCAAAAATTAGCTGCACATGGTGGCGTGCCCCTGTAATCCCAGCTACTCGGGAGGCTGATGTGGGAGAATTGCTTGAGGCTACAGTGAAACTCCATCTCAAAAAAAAAAAGGATGATGAGGTTTCGCCATGTTGGCAAGGCTGTTGAATTCCTGGCCTCAAGTGATCTGCCCACCTCAGCATCCCAAAGTGCTGGGATTATAGGTGTGAGCTACCATGCCTGGCCAAATCTAAATTTCTTTCTTTCTTTTTCTTTTTTTTTTTTTGAGACGGAGTCTTGCTCTGTTGCCCAGGCTGGAGTGCAGTGGCACGATCTCGGCTCACTGCAACCTCCGTCTCCCAGGTTCGTTATTTTTAGAATAAACTAAAAATTTATCTCTCATCCATGTCTCCAATCACCAATAACTAGCCTTTATTACTTGTTCTTATGTAACTTTCCAGAGTTTCTTTATGCCTGTGCTTATCAGCAAATACGTATTCCTTTTTATTTTTTATTTTATTTTTGTTTAGAGATAGGGTCTTGCTGTGTCATCCAGGTTGAAGTGCAATGGGGCAATCATAGCTCACTGAAGCCTTGAACTTCTGGGCTCAAGCAATCCTCCTGCCTTAGCCTAGGAGTACAGGCACACACCACCACACCTGGCTAATATTTTGTTTGTTTGTTTGTTTAGAGATGGGGGTCTCCCTATGTCAGGCTTAATTTTATTTCTTTAAATCCCCACATAAGGACATGTTTAAGATCTGCCTTTTTTTTTTTTTTGAGATGAAATCTGGCTCTGTCACCCAGGCTAGAGCGCAGTGGTGCAATCTAGGCTCACTGCAACTTCTGCCTCCCAGGTTCAAGTGATTCTCCTGCCTCAGCCTCCCAAGGAGATGGGATTACAGGTGTGTGCCACCACGCCTGGCTAATTTTTGTATTTTTAGTTGAGACAGGGGTTTCACCATGTTGGCCAGGCTGGTCTCAAACTCCTGACCTCAAGTGATCCGCCTGCCTCAGCCTCCCAAAGTGCTGGGATTTACAGGCGTGAACCACTGAGTCCAGCCTAATTTTTTTTTTTTTTTTAATAGAGACAGCATCTTACCATGTGGGCCAGGTTGATCTTGAACTCTTGCCTGAAGCAATCCTCCCACCTCTGCCCCTCAAAGTGCTAGGATTACAGGTGTGAGCCACCTCGCCCAGGCTGCTTCTCTTTTTTCAGGCTAAATAACATTCCATTGCATGCACATACCACATTTTGTTTATCCATTCATCCACAGATGGACATTTGGTTTGCTTCCATTTCTTTCTTGACTATTGTGAATAGGCAAGAACTTGACAACTCTATGAGGTTAGGTAAAAACTAAACCTGAGAGAATTAAAGTAATACTCAAGAGTACACACAGCTGGTCATCATCAGATCTAGGATTAGATTCCAGAAGTTGTGTCTCTTCTTCTCTGCTGTATCACCTCCTAGTTAATCACAGGTGCTCTACTTTTCAGTACTATCTACTTGAGGGGCCCTCTCTCACATGATGTTAGTAAACAGATAAATAGGTACAGTTGCCATGGAGGGCAATTTGGCAATGTTTGTCAAAATGATATATGTACATCTGCAATTATAGTGCACTTAATACTGAACTGTACATATAAAAATGGTTAAGATAGTAAATTTTGTGATACATGTTTTTTTACCACAATGTAAAACAAATCATTTTTTAAATGACGTATAGACATACCCTTTGACTCAACATTGTAACTAGATATCTATCCTATTAATATATACATGTGTGGAAAATGATGTGTCTTCAAGAATATTAATTGCAATATTTTTGTATTAACAAAAGGTTAGACTCACATGTTCATCAGAAGGAGGCCAGTGAAATAAATTATGCTCCACTATACAATGGAATACCGGTCAGTCCTTTAAAAGGAAGATATTTACACTGACAGGGAAAATTGCCTTGATATATTGGAAAGTGTAAAAGGCAAGCAATTGTGTAAAATACAAGTGGGAGATAGTGGGTAGGAGGAGAGGGGAAGAAAAATTATATATATATTTGCTTGTATATTGATAGGCTATCTCTGAAAAGAAACCCAAGAAATTCATAACATTAGGCTGGGCCCAGTGGCTCACACCTTTAATCCCAGCAAAAACTTTGGAAGGCTAAGGCAGGAGGATTGCTTGGGCCCAGGAATTTGGGGCTGTGCTCTATGACCATGCCTGTGAATAGCCACTGCATTCCAGCCTGGGCAACACAGTGAAACCCTGTCTCTAAAAAACAAACAAAAAGTTTTACTTGTTTTTTTATTTTATTTTAACCTTCCAAATTCTTGAAGGCGCCCTATTTTAACCTTCCAAATGCTTAAAGTCATTTGTGACCACCACCCGCCCCCCTGCCACCCCCACCCCCACCCCTGGCTCCCAGCCTTCCCTTTTACCGGTGCAACAGCACCAACCTTTAACCTTCTCTCATATACCAATATAGCACCTGTTTAATCATTCTGACTTCTCTGAGCTCTCCAAATCTTTCTTAAAATGTAGATTGACAATTGGTTCATGATATTTTAGTAAGGATTAGACATATCAAATACTGTAGAAGGATTACTGATTGACTACATTTACACGTGTCCTCCCATTAACACTTTCTCATGTTAGCTTTTCCAAGAATACTTTTTTTTTTTTTTTCCTCTGAGGCAAGGTCTCACTCTGTCACCCAGGATGGAGTGCAGTGGCACGATCTCAGCTCACTGCAACCTCCACCTCCTCAAGCTCAAGTGATCCTCCCACTTCAGCCTCCCAAGTATTTGGGAATACAGGTACACACCACTACACCTGGCTAATATTTTGTATTTTTATTAGAGACAGGGTTTCACCACATTGCCCAGGCTGATCTTGAACTCCTAGGCTCAAGTCATCTACCCGCCTTGGCCCCACAAAGTGATAGGATTACAGGTATAAGCCACCATGCCTGGCCAATATCTCTGTTCTGAACCATCTTTATGGGAACGAAATAATGTGGCTGATGTCAATTAAGGTGTGGCCCACATCCCAGAGTTGATATGGCTTGTTTGTTTCTAATTTTTTTCTTTTTAGATGGAGTCTCCCTCTGTTGCCCAGGCTGGAGTGCAGTGGTGTGATCCTCCTGCCTCAGCCTCCTGAGTAGCTGGGATTACAGGCACCCACCACCAAGCCTGGCTATTTCTTTTTTTTTTTTTTTTTTTTTTTTTTTGTATTTTAAGTAGAGGTAGGGGTTTCACCATGTTGGCCAGGGTAGTCTTGAACTCCTGGCCTCAAGTGATCCACCCGCCTCAGCCTTCCAAAGTGTTAGGATTATAGGCGTGAGCCATCGTGCCCGGCCAGTTGTTTCTAATTGGAAAAATGTGGAACGCTTCATGAATTTGCATGTCATCCTTGTGCAGGGGCCATGCTAATCTTCTTTGCATCATTCCAATTTTAGTATATGTGCTGCCAAAGCGAGCACCAGAGCTGATGTTTTTTACGACAAAAAGAGATCCATGGATTGCAGACCCACCCATCTGTGGCATGGGGAATGCTGCCAGGATACCCTCCTTTAACAGAACCCAAAGGTGAAGAGGTGAGAGACGAACAGTGGCCCCACGTCACTGGGGAATGACAGAGCAATTTAGTCAATTCGGCAGAATATTCAGTCAATCCATATATCTGATACACTAATGATCTGCAATGCATACTGAACACCATGTCTAAGACCAGAGTTTTCAAACTACAGTACTGCCTAACTAAAAAGGGGTTTTCTCTGCCAGTCTATTAATTTACTGAGTGTTCAAGACTTTAGTTATAAAGATGAGGGATGGAGGCAACCCCACCCATCAGCAGCCAATCAAGAGACATTTTTCTGAGAACAAAGGTGAAAGAAGGTCAATGGAGGAGCCGGTACCCAGTTCCAGATTCTAGAGGTCACAACCACTTTCAATTGTTTCCTCCCAGAAGCCCTTGTTTTCTGACCCCTGGATGGCCTTGCTGTTTTACCAACAGATAGAAACCTAGGTGGATTGAATTAATTTTGCTAGCATCAATCCATCAATCACAGGCTTGTTAAATATTAATGCATCAGGCCAAAATGACCTCAGGTTCTCCAAGAGGTATCCAGGTAACATAATTCAACTGCATTAGCAACTAGATCTAACCTAAATACAAACACACACACACAGACACATAGACACACACACACACACACACACACACACACATACACAGAGAGAGAGAGCGCTACATTGCCGGAGGATTAATCGTGTTAGGGCAATAAGATTATTTTATCCTATTTTTCAAAATACTGCTTTTGAATTTTTTTTTAAAAATGGGGTTTTAGTAAATACAGATCACCTCTAAGTATTGTGTGATTAATTTGTATCTTAAAACTCCATGAAGAAGAAACAACTATTCTATAAAGGATTTTTTTTAATTTCAGTGCATCAATGTAACATGTAGCCATTAAGATATCAGTAGACTGGTGAGTGACCCAGAAAATATTCAGGACATATTGTAAAATGAAAAAACAGTGGGTACCATACAATGCCATTAAATATATAATATTTTCTTCTTCTTTTTTTTGAGATGAAATTTCGCTCTTGTCACCCAGGCTGGAGTGCAATGGCTCACTCTCAGCTCACTGCTACCTTCGCCTCCCAGGTTCAACTTATTCTCCTGCCTCAGCCTCCCCAGTAACTGGGATTACAGGCACTTGCCACCACACCCAGCTAATTTTTGTATGTTCAGTAGAGACGGAGTTTCACTATGTTGGCCAGGCTGGTCTCGAACTCCTGACTTCAGGTGATTTACCCACCTCAGCCTCCCAAAGTGCTGGAATTACAGGCATGAGCCACCATGCCCAGTCCCATCTCTTCTATTTTAAAGAGCTTGGGCAACATGGTGAAAACCTGTCTCTACCAAAATACAAAAATAGCTGGGTGTGATGGTGTATGCCTGTAGTCCCAGTTACTCGGGGAGCTGAGGCAGGAGGATCGCTTGAGCCCAGGAGGTCAGCACTGCAGTGAGACAAAATCTCGCCACTGCACTCCAGCCTAGGTGACAGAGTGAGAACCTGTGTCAAAAAGAATAAAATAAAAAATTAGCTGGGCATCGTGGCACATGCCTATAGTCCCAGCTACTCGGGAGACTGAAGTTAGGAGGACTGTTTAAACCCAGGAGGTTGTGGCTGCAGAGAGCCATGATCGTGCCACTGCACTGCAGCTCAGGTAACAGAACAAGATCCTATCTCAAAAAAACTAATAAAAATAAAATGGGGTACTCCTGTTCAACGTTACTTCTTCAGAACTAAGCCCCCTCCTTATTCACTCACCCCCACGTCCACAACATGCCTTTTTCCTATCTTCCTGTCTGCATCTAAATAAGAATACCAGATTCAGCAACCCTATATCAATTGCAATATTTGAGACAAGTATATTGAAATAATTATTTGGTTTTTGTATATTTGTTGTGTTGTTGTTTGAGACAGAGTCTCACTATTTTGCCCAGGCTGGAGTGCAGTAGCATGATCTCAGCTCACTGCAGCTTCTACCTCCCAGGTTCGAGCAATATTTGTGCCTCAGCCTCACAAGTAGCTGGGATTACAGGCGCGCACCACCAAACCCAACTAATTTTTGTATTTTTAGTAGAGATAAGTTTTCACCATGTTGGCCAGGCTGGTCTTAAACTCCTGACCTCAAGTGATCCACCCGTCTCGCCTCCCAAAGTGCTGGGATTACAGGCATGAGCCACTGCACCAGCCTAAAAAATTTATTTGTTATTTACCTGGAATTCAAATATAACCAAGTGTCTTGTATTTTAGGCAACCCTATATATATAGATTCTCAGCTGTCTTTCATTCTAAGAGAATATCAAAATTCATCTTCATTCCCACCTCCAACTATTCATCACTCAGCCACCCAGAAGATATCTATCATGTCTGCCATACCATATCTCCTGTTGCCCTTGACAGCCCTGTTCCGGCCTGGAGTGATCTGGCCTCCTTTTCTCCCCACCACCTTCGCAGCTGATTGGAGGCTGGCCTAGGGGATTACTAGAACCTCCATCTCAGAACTCAGCACCTATTCACTAGTCAGCCAAATTCCAGCTGCCCCTGAGTTGCAGCAGTGTCAGTGCACTAGGAGAACCCTGGTCATAGGAGATTCGGCACCATCACCCTTGGTTACCCTCCAGAAGTGTCAAATGCAGCCTCTGCCTAACAGTGCCAGTGCTCCTCCCCATAGCCTTGATGCTCACAGTCCCCTGGGAAAGGAACCTAGTGCCGGGCTCACTGCCACTGTCAGTGAGGTGGGGAATGTGTAATATCTCAGGAAGAACTGGGGCATGGTAGATATTCCTGGAACACTGAGGTTCATCTCGATTATATATAACTGTACTATACTTGTTTTCCACATCTGTCTCTCCTAGACTATATATTCCTTGAGAGCAAGAGCTATAACTTCTATGTCCGCATGCTGAGAATGAGCACAAAGCCTGGGTAGTTTTACCACGAATTAATGAATGAACCAACAAACGAACGGCCTACAATAAGGGATAACTAAGCAAACTGTAGTGCCTCAGCTATGTGGGACACTACATACCTATTTTTTTTAAGTATATGTAGTATCTTAATACATATAAATTTTGGTTGGGCACCGTAGCTCATGCTTGTAATCCCAACACTTTGGGAGGCAGAGGTGGTGGATCATCTGAGGTCAGGAGTTCGAGACCAGCCTGGCCAACATGGTGAAATCCTGTCTCTACTAATAATACAAAAATTAGCTGGCCGGGCAAGGTGGCTTATGCTTGTAATCCCAGCACTTTGGGAGGCTGAGGCGGGCAGATCAGGAGGTCAGGAGATCAAGACCATCCTGCCCAAAACCCTGTCTCTACTAAAAATACAAAAATTAGCTGGGCGTGGTGGTGTGCCCCTGTAGTCCCAGCTACTCAGGAGGCTGAGGCAGGAGAATCGCTTGAACCCGGGAGGCGGAGGTTGCAGTGAGCTGAAATCATGCCACTGCACTCCAGCCTGGTGATAGAGTGAGACTCTATCTCAAAAAAAAAAAAAAAAAAAAAAAAAAAAAAAAAAAAAAAAAAAAAATTTTGGCCTGGCACAGTGGCTTACGCCTGTAATCCCAGCACTTTGGGAGGCTGAGGCAGGCGGATCACGAGGTCAGGAGATCAAGACCATCCTGGCTAACACGGTGAAACCCCGTCTCTACTAAAAATACAAAAAACTAGCCGGGCGAGGTGGCGGGCACCTGTAGTCCCAGCTACTCAGAAGGCTGAGGCAGGAGAATGGAGTGAACTGGTAGGCAGAGCTTGCAGTGAGCCAAGATGGCGCCACTGCACTGCAGCCTGGGCAACAGAGCGAAACTCTGTCTAAGAAAAAAAAAAAAAAAAAATTAGCTGGGTGTGGTAGCACATGCCTATAATCCCAACTACTCGGGAGGCTGAGGCAAGAGAATCACTTGAACCTGGGAGGCGGAGGTTGCAGTGAGCCGAGATTGCACCATTGCACTCCAGCCTGGGCAACAAGAGCGAAACTCTGTCTCCAAAAAATAAATAAATAAATAACGAGTAGATAAAATAAAATCTATGGTCAGACCACAATCAAGACTGGCAGAAAATTTGGAGTCATAAATAATTTAGAGACTACTACTCAGCACAAGATTTTTCTACAAATTTGCTCAATTTCAAAATAAATATTTTTGTGCAGCTAAGAATCCAGAGGGACTTTAGCCTCTGAAGCACTGGAATAAGTAAACCTGCAGGCCTCAGAATTTGAGCTCCTTTTAAAATTGGCTCAGCACAGGTCATCAGAACCTCCTGAGACTATGTCACAGTGCATCCTTAACCTTTAAATTTAAAAAAAAAAAAAAAAATTCCGGGCGCGGTGGCTCACGCCTATAATCCCAGCACTTTGGGAGGCTGAGGTGGGTGGATCACCTGAGGTCAGGAGTTCGAGACCAGCCTGGCCAACATGGCAAAATCCTGTCTTTACTAAAAATACAAAAATTAGCCAGATGTGGTGGTGCACTCCTGTAGTCCCAGCTACTCAGGAGGCTGAGGCAGGAGAATTGCTTGAACCTGGAAGGCGGCAGTTGTAGTAAGCTGAGATCACGCCATTGCACTCCAGCCTGGGTGACAAAGTGAGACTCTGTCTCAAAAAATAAGTAAATAAATAATAAAAATAAATTGACTCAAGCTAAAAGATTTTCTTTTTCAGAGGGCACTGTTTGCTGTCATGCTCTTCACACTGTAATGTGACAGAAATCCTATCTATTCAACACAAATTGAGAGGAATATCTAGCCATGACACGGTTTGAGCAATAAAGACCAAAAGTATGTCTTTCATTCCCCCAGATAATCCCTATTGTCTTTTTGCATTTCATGTTCGAATTCAGACTGTATTTAAGTGCTAGCCTAGTTCACAAAACTGTAACCCCATAGATCTAGGTGAGTATCTCCCCAAACTGTTTTCATTGTGATCCTTCCCTAAAACCTTTGTTAGCTCCTGGTTGCCCAATCCAAATTCCTCAACCATCACATTCCCACAGGAGATAATTTCAATCTGCCCTTCCAATCTTTTATTAATCTCTTCTGCTTTAACTGCATTTGCCTCTGGTGTTTTACTCGTGTAAATGCCTAATTCAAGTCCTCCTTCCCTTGCAAACTCCTCAGGTCCTATCAGAAGACTTTGGGAGCTCTCCTTCAAATTTCTCTGAATAGCTTTTACTCTGCACTTTTATTTGGCCCTTACCATTTTTCTGGCTTGTATTGTTAATATCCTTTACATGTGTTCGTCTGGCATTTGGTATTCGCAAGTAGAAAATGTCATCGCTGAAGGTGGAACGAACCAGCCAGCTGATCTTCACAAGATAGGTCAACGTCCCACCCGGCAGGGTCAGAAATTCAATTTGGTACATTCCCATTACCTGAGTGGCATCTTACAATTTCCAGAAATAACACCATGCTCAGACTTAAGGGACTGAATCATGTTAACCAAAACCTCCCAAGGATCATTTATAAACCAGAATATGTTCTTATTTTGCAGTGGGAGTAGCCATTTATATATGCTACTATCCTTCTAATGAAAACCAAATTGCAGGTAAAGACGTTTCTAGTAAGCAGAGACAAGAAGGTAGAAAGGAATTGGCTCCATAACCATGTGCCCGTGATCTATTGCTGCTGTAACAAATTACTATAACCTTAGTGGCTAACAACAAACAAATTTACTTTTTTCTTCTTCTTGTTTTCCTCAGACCTCGCAAGCCTGGATAAATTTACTCTCATATAGTCATGTAGGTTAGAAGTCTGATTTTAGTCTCACTGGACTAAAATCAAGATGTTGGTAGGGCTGTGTTCCTTTCTGGAGGCTCTCAGCTTCTTTCTCTCCCAGCTTCTCAGGCCCTCACACTCCCTAGCTCATGGTCTCTTCCCCTATCTTCAAAGCCACCCTTGAGTCCTTCTTCTTATACATCACATCTCTCCGATCTCCACTGTAACTTAATACGCCCACTTTTAAAAACCCTTGTTACGGCCGGGTGTGGTGGCTCACACCTGTAATCCCAGTACTGTGGGAGGCAGAGGCGGGTGGATTACTTGAGTTCAGGAGTTCAAGACCAGCCTGGCCAACATGGTGAAACCCCATCTCTACTAAAAATAGAAAAATTCGCTGGGTGTGGTGGTACACACCTGTAGTCCCAGCTACTTGGGAAGCTGAGGCAGGAGAATCGCTTGAACCCGGGAGGCGGAGGTTGCAGTGAGCCAAAATCATGCCACTGAACTCCAGCCTGGGCGACAGAACAAGACCCTATCTTAAAACAAACAAACAAACAAAACCCTTGTTATGGGCCGGGCGCGGTGGCTCATGCCTGTAATCCCAGCACTTTGGGAGGCCGAGGTGGGCGGATCACAAGGTCAGGAGATCGAGACCATGGTGAAACCCTGTCTCTACTAAAAATAGAAAAAAATTAGCCGGGCGCAGTGGCGGGCGCCTGTAGTCCCAGCTACTCGGGAGGCTGAGGCAGGAGAATGGCGTGAACCCGGGAGGCGGAGCTTGCAGTGAGCCGAGATTGCGCCACTGCACTCCAGCCTGGGCGACAGAGCGAGACTCCGTCTCAAAAAAAAAAAAAAAAAAAAAAAAAAAACCCTTGTTATTAAATTATTCTTACTGGAATGATATAGGATAATCCCCTCCCCATCTTGAATTCATATATATATGTGTATATATAGAGATATATGTATATATGAATCCACACATATATGAATCATATACATATGAATCCACAGACACATACTTGCCTTTATTTATTAATTTTAATTTTTTTTGTTTTAGAGATGAGTCTCATTATGTTGCCCAGGCTAGTCTCAAACTCCTGGGCTCAAGGGATCGTCCTGCTTCAGCCTCCCAAGTAGCTGGAACTACAGGCTTAAGCCCACTGCTCTTACTTATTATTTTGCTTTGTTTTTGTTTTTCGAGACAGAGTCTCGCCTTGTTACCCAGACTGGAGTGCAATCGTGCGATCTCAGCTCACTGCAACCTCCACCTCCTGGGTTCAAGCGTTTCTCGTGCTGCCTCAGCCTCCGGAGCAGCTGGGATCGCAGGTGCACACACCACCGCGCCCAGCTAATTTTTTTGTATTTTCAGTAGAGATGGGGTTTCACCATGTTGGCCAGGCTGGTCTTGAACTCCTGACCTCAGATGATCCACTCGCCTCTGCCTCCCAAAGTGCTGGGATTACGGGCATAAGCCACCGTGCCCAGCCTTTGTTTATATATATATTTGGCAGGTCACGGGGCGTTGCGGAAAGGCAGGGTCTGGCTCTGTTGTCTAGGCTGGAGTGTAATGGCACCATCATAGTTGACTGCAGCCTCGATTTCCTGGGCTCTCAAGCATTCCTTCCACCTCAACCTTCAGAATAGCTGGGACTACAGGCACACACCCACCTAATTGTTAAAAATTTTGGTAGAGACAAGATTTTGCTGTGTTGCCCAGGCTGGTCTTGAACTTCCTGAGCTCAAGTGATCCTCCCCACTCAGCCTCCCAAAGTGCTGGGATGAGCCACCACACCCAGCCGTTAATATTTATTTTTATTGCATGTATTTATAATGTACAACATGATGTTTCGATATACATATGCATAATAAAAAAGATTACAGTAGTCAAGCTGATGAATATATTCGTCATCTCACATACCTACCTTTTTTTTTGTGCGTGTGTGGTAAGGTCACCTAAAATCTATCGCTTACCAGCCTTCCAGTATACAATATTATTTACTACAGTCTTCATGCTGTATATTAGATCTCTAGATTTATCATCCCATATAACTGCAGCTTTGTACCCTTTGAACCATATCTCCCCATTAAGACCACTAAGATTCTTAATCCCGTCTGTAAAATCTCTTTACCATTGTTAGATATGAGTTCTAAATATCTCTTCGAAGAATTGATATGTCGGTATTTTCAATTCTTTGCTTTCTACTTTTAAACTTAACTTCCTCATAAAGCAACCTTTTTGGATTACCTGCTCCACCCTGACTCATTCTGATTACCTGCTCCGCCCTGACTCATTCTCCACCCTGACTCGTTCCGATTTCCTCTTCTGCCATAACCATTTTTCCCACCAATCCACTCACCCCGTCACTCTCTTTAAATTAGCCAGTCAGAATTAGTTTAGCCTGTGCTGTCTAACCCTAGCCAATAGGGGAACAACACAGCAGCAGGGGCCACCACGTGCATCAGGGATAAGAACCCCTTCCTCTCCCTTGTCCAAGTGTGCACTCACCATTGCTCCATCTGTAAGGGTGCACCCTTCCATAGAAGTACATTGCCTTGCTGAGAATTAAAAATAAAATTTTATATTCGAGTGCTATTTCTTTTGCGGCACCAAAACTTTATTTATAATACCATGTAAAGTAGCATATCTACATATTCTAGGAACCTCTTTGGGAGGCCATTATTCTGCCTACTACAATCAAATTTCCAAAAAGGTATTTATAGGAAACTAATATATTGAGTATGAATATTAGCACATACGTAAAATAGAAAATATTACTTTTATTCCCAAATTTGGGCTCCCATCCAACTAAAGTGACAGGAATTTAGTAATCACTGTCGAGGGCACCTTATGTGGTACCTGGGGTACCAGGAGTAGAGCTCACATTTCTAGCTTGTAATGCCCAAAACTCCCAGCCTCAGGCCACGTGGTCCCTACCACGCAATAGTACTCTACTCCGTGGGGTGTGGGCTTTTTTGCCCAAGCAGAACACCATGAGGTCTTAAACACCCCAATCCTCTCTAGAGTCTTTACCCCTCCCTGGGCCCCCAAAATAGTAATAAAGTTCATGAGACTCTAAGACCCTTCCTTGTCTTCCCCACTCCCACTCCATTCGTCTCCCAGGCAGATACCTCTCTCTTTCTTCCCTCCCTTTCTCCACTGATTTTACACTTCTGCAAAAGAGCAGAAGAGCACTTGGCTTTAAGCGGCTATTGGCTTTCCCTCTTACAAAATTCCTAGGAAGCGAATTACAAAAGACCTGGACACAAAGGACCCGTGTAGAGTGGGGTGAGTGGGGTTGTGTGGGGGCTGAGAAATACTGTAGTGAGCAAAACACACTGCTCCAGTTAATAAATTAACATCACAAAAAACTATCCTGTCACATAAATATAGCCTACTATTTTATCTTTTTCTACCAGGATCTATTTTTGTTTTTTACATTTTTAGTAGAGACGAGGTTTCGCCATGTTGGCCAGGATGGTCTCAAACTCCTGGCCTCAAGTCATCCACCTGCCTTAGCCTCCCAAAGTACTGAGATTACAGGTGTGAGCCACCAGACCCAGCCATGATCTATTTCCATTTCGATGACTTCTTTCCTCTTCTGTACAAATAGAACTGGTAAATTCTGACTCTTGCATAGTCTTTTTTTGTTTGTTTGTTTAAGGTTCTGTATAAACCTTGAAACTTCTGTTTACATTTGTCATATACCTGTGGATTTTTTTTTTCTTTTTTGGTGGGTGGGGAGTGGCGGATAAGGCAGGCTCTCCGTCTGTTGCCCAGGCTACAGGGCAGTGGCTCACTGCGGCCTCAGACCTCCTAGGCTTAAGCCATCTGCCTGCCTCAGCCTCCCAAAGTGCTGGGATTACAGGTGTCAGCCACTGTGCCCAGCCCTTGTGAATGTTTCTAATACTAAGTTTTATCTATACTAGCTAATTTAACCTGGCTGCTCTCTTAAGAGATTTGTGGACACACCTTAATCTATTAGTGAGATATTTACAAAATAATAGATTAGGCTAGGATGGATTCTTTCTGTCTGAATATAACAAAACCTTATTTTTGTATGTGCTCACTGCAACCTCTGCCTCCCAAGCTCCAGTGATTCTCATGCCTCAACCTCCCAAGTAGCTGGGATCACAGGCATGCACCACCAGGCCTGGCTAATTTTTTGTATTTTTAGCAGAGACAGAGTTTCACCATGTTGGCCAGCCTGGTATTGAGCTCCTGGCCTCAGGTGATCTGCCTGCCTTGGCCTCTAAAAGTGCTGGGATTACAGGTATGAACCATGGTGACCGGCCCTTTGTGCACTTATTTTTAGTTATTATTTTTAGTATTATTATTGTGGCAAAATGTACATAAAATAGAGTTTGCCATTTTAAAGTGTACAACTTAGTGGCTTTAAATACAGTGTTGTCCAACCATCACTATCTAGTTCCAGAAATTTTTTTATCACCCCAACTGGAATCCTGGTACTCATTTTTTTGTTGCTTATTTTTATTTATTTATTCATTTTAAGAGATGAGGTCCTGCTCTGTCAACCAGGCTGGAGTGCAGAGGCACTATCATAGCTCACTGCAGCCTCAAACTCATTGGCTCAAGCAATCCTCCCGCCTCAGCCTCCCAAGTAGCTGGAATTACAGGTGTGCACCACGATGCTCAGCTATTTTTTAAGCAGTCATTCCTTGATGTCCCCCTCAATCTTGTCTTTGTAGAGTTTCTCTATTAATTTTTTCATCCAATATAATACATTCACAATCTAAAATACATAAGGCCAGGCACGATGGCTCACGCCTGTAATCCCAACACTGTGGAGGGCCAAGGAGGGTGGATCACTTGAGGTCAGGAGTTCAAGACAAGCCTGGCCAACATGGTAAAACCCTGCCTCTACAAAAAATACAAACTTTAGGTGGGCATGGTGTGCATGCCTGTAATCCTAGCTACTGGGGAGAGTGAGGCCTGAGAATTGCTTGAACCTGGGAGGCGGAGGTTGGAGTGAGCCGAGATCATGCCACTGCACTCCCGCCTGGGCAACAGAGCAAGACTCCATCTCAAAAAATAAAACTAAAACAAAATACATAAATTTCCAACCAGGCCTGTAATCCCAGCACTTTGGGAGGCCGAGATGTTCAGATTGCTTGAGCTCAGGAGTTTGAGACCAGCCTGGCCAACATGGTAAGACCCTGTGTCTACTAAAATACAAAAATTAGCCTGGCGTGGTGGCGGGTGCCTGTAGTCCCAGCTACTCAGGAGGCTGAGGCAGGAGAATTGCTTGAACCCAGGAAGAAGAGGTTGCAGTGAGCCAAGATCGTGCCACTGCACTCCCGCCTGGGTGACAGAGGGTGATTCCATCTCAAAAAAGAAAAAAAAAAAAGATTTCCCACTATTTCCCACTCTACCTTGTTTCTTTGGAGTGTGCTTCCACAGTTCCTTTATGCAGATGTAAGCAAAGTTCTCCTCATTTTTACACAGAAAATACCATCTTAAAAGCTTTTGAACTTTGCTTCTTTTTTCACTTAAAAATACATCCTTGGCCAGGTACAGTGGCTCAAGCTTGTAATCCCAGCATTTTGGGAAGCCGAGACGGGGGGATTGCTTAAACCTGGGAGTTTGAGATCAGCCCATACAACATGGCAAGACCCTGTCTCTACAAAAGCAAGAAAAATTATTCAGGTTTGGTGGTGCACACCTGTAATCCTATTTACTCAGGAGACTGAGGTGGGAGGATCACTTGAGCCCAAGAGGTGGAGGTTGCAGCGAGCTCTGACTGTGCCACTGAACTCCAGTCTGGGTGACAGAACAAGACCCTATCTCTAAAAAGTATATAAGGTAACCGTAAGTCCTGTTTTGTTTGGGAAAGACCCTGTTATGTGTTACCTGCTTTTTAAATGTTTGGATGAGAAATTGTATGATCACTCTTTTTTTTGTTTGTTTCTTTATTTTACTTTAAGTTCTGGGATACAAGTACAGAATGTACAGGTTTGTTACATAGGTATACATGTGCCATGGTGGTTTGCTGCACCTGTCAAGCCATCCTCTAGGTTTAAAGCCCTGCATGCATTAGGTATTTGTCTTAATGCTCTCCCTCCCCTTGCTCCCTACCCTCTAACCTGTGTGTGATGTTCCCCTCCCTGTGATCATGTGTTCTCATTGTTCAACTCCCACTTGTTTACTGACTTTTTAATAATCACCATTCTAACTGGCATGAGATGGCATCTCATTGTGGTTTTGATTTGCATTTCTCTAATGACAAGTGATGATGAACTTTTTTTCACATGTTTGTTGGCTGCATAAATGTCTTCTTTTGAGAAGTGTCTCTTCATATCCTTCGCCTACTTTTTGATAAGGTTGTTTGTTTTTTTCTTGTAAATTTGTTTAAGTTCCTTATAGAGTCTGGATATTGGACCTTTGTCAGATAGGTAGATTGCAAAAATTTATCCCATTCTATAGGTTGCCTGTTCACTCTGATGATAGTTTCTTTGTTGTGCAGAACCTCTTTAGTTTAATTAGACTCCTTTGTCAATTTTAGCTTCTGTTGCGATTGCTTTTGATGTTTTAATCATGAAGTCTTTGCCCATGCCTGTGTCCTGAATGGTATTGCCTAGGTTTTCTTCTAGGGTTTTTATGGTTTTGGGTTTTACATTTAAGTCTTTAATCCATCTTGAGTTAATTTTTGTATAAAGTGTAAGGAAGAGGAGGTCCAGTTTCTGTTTTCTGCATATGGCTAGCCAGTTTTCACAGCACTGTTTCTTAAACAGGGACTCTTTCCCCCATTGCTTGTTTTTGTTAGGTTTATCAAAGATCAGATGGTTGCAGATGTGTGGTGTTATTTCTGAGGTCTGTGTTTTTTTCCATTGGTCTATATATCTGTTTTGGTATCAGTACCATGCTGTTTTGGTTACTGTAGCCTTGTAGTATAGTTTGAAGTCAGGTAACATGATGCCTCCAGCTTCGTTCTTTTTGCTTAGAATTGTCTTGGCTATACAGGTTCTTTTTTGGTTCCATATGAAATTTAAAGTAGTTTTTTCTAATTTTGCAAGGAAAATCAATGGTAGCTTGATGGGAATAGCATTGAATCTATAAATTACTTTAGGCAGTATGGCTATTTTTTTTATCTTTAGTAGAGAAGGAGTTTCACCATCTTGGCCAGGCTGGTCTCAAACACGTGACCTCATAATGTACCCACCTCGGCCTCCCAAAGTACTGGGATTACAGACATGAGCCACTGCACACAGCCTGAAAATTCTTTTCTTTAGGAATCTTGAATATTGGCCCCCACTCTCTTCTGGCTTGTAGGGTTTCTGCAGAGAGATCTGCTGTTAGTCTGATGGGCTTCCCTTTGTAGGTAACCTGACTTTTCTGGCTGCCCTTAATATTTTTTCCTTCATTTCAACCTTGGAGAATCTGACTATTGCGTGTCTTGGGGTTGCTCTTCTTCAGGAGTATTTTAGTGATGTTTCTGTATTTCCTGAATTTGAATGTTGGCCTGTCTTGCTAGGCTGGGGAAGTTCTCCTGGATAATATCCTGAAGTGTGTTTTCCAACTTGGCTCCATTCTTCCCTTCACTTTCAGGTACCCCAGTCAATCGTAGGTTTGGTTTTTTCACATAGTTCCATATTGCTTGGAGGCTTTGTTCGTTCCTTTTCATTCTTTTTTCTCTAATCTTGTCTTCACACCTTATTTCAGTAAGGTGAGCTTCAATCTCTGATATCCTTTCTTCCACTTGATCAAGTCGGCTATTGATATTTGTGTATGCTTCATGAAGTTCTCATGCTGTGTTTTCCAGCTCCATAAGGTCATTTATGTTCTTCTCTAAACTGGTTATTCTAGTTAGCAGTTCCTGTAACCTTTTATCAAGGTTCTTAGCTTCCTTGCATTGGGTTAGAATATGCTCCTTTAGCTCAGAGGAGTTTGTTATTACCAACCTTCTGAAGCTTACTTCTATCAATTTGTCAATCTCATTCTTGGTCCAGTTTTGTGCCCTTGCTAGAGAGGAGAGGAGTTGCGATCATTTGGAGAAGAGGCATTCTAGTTTTTGGAATTTTCAGCGTTTTGGGGCTGGTTTTTCCTCATCTTCGTGGATTTATCTACCTTTGATCTTTGAGGCTGATGACCTTTGGATGGGGTTTTCGTGTGAGGGTCTTTTTTGTTGATGTTGGTGTTGTGCTTTCTGTTTGTTAGCTTTTCTTCTAATAGTCAGGCCCCTGTTCTGCAGGTCTGCTACAGTTTGCTAGAGGTCCACTCCAGACCCTGTTCACCTGGGTGTCACCACTGGAGGCTGCAGAACAGCAAAGATTGCTGACTGCACCTTCCTCCAGAAGTAGTTTCTTCTGGAGGGGCACTGGCCTGAGGCCAGACGGAGCTTTCCTGTATGAAATGTCTGTCAACCCCTGTTGGGAGGTGTCTCCCAGTCAGGAGGCACTGGGGTCAGGGACCCACTTGAGGAGGCAGTCTGTCCCAGTCTGTCCCTTAGCAGAGCTGGTGCATTGTGTTTTTTTGTTTTGTTTTGTTTTTGTGACAGAGTCTCACTCTGTCACCCAGGCTAGAGTGCAATAGCACAGTCTTGGCTCACTGCAACCTCTGCCTCCTGGTTTCAAGCGATTCTCCTATCTCAGCCTCCTGAGTAGCTGGGATTACAGGCATGTGCCACCATGCCTGGCTAATTTTTGTATTTTTAGTAGAGACGGGGTTTTGCAATGTTGGCCAGGCTGGTCTCTAACTCCTGACCCCAGGTGATCCGCGTGCCTCGGCCTCCCAAAGTAATGGAATTACAGGTGTGCGCCACTGCACCCAGGCAATTATATGATCACTCTATATGGGATCTGTAGTCCACTTTTTTTTTTTTTTTTTGAGACGGGGTTACACTCTGTTGCCTGGGCTGGAGTGCAATGGTGCGATCTCTGTTGCCCACTTTTTATTGAATACAAATTATAGGAAGTTTTAGAAGCTGTGTCCACAGTTGACTAGTTGATAAATATTTCTTGATTGAGCCACTATGGGTCTCAGGTTACAGTGAAATATATAATAATGTACAAGTGGTCCCTAGCCTATTGTTAATCTTGAAAATTAACTGGAATGTGTTATCTATCCACCTCACAGAAGTGCTCAGAAATAAATAATAAATTATCAATTATATTTGAAGGTGCTACTTTGTTTTGGAAAACAAGTTGGCTACAACAATTTATTTTTTGTTTTTTTAGAGATAAGGTCTCACATTCACAGGCCAGTATGCAGGGGCATGTGGAATGAGTATAACTCACTGCAGCCTGGAACTTCTGAGCTCAAACCATTCTCCTGCCTCAGTCTCTGGAGTAGCTGGTACTAGAGCATGCACCATCATGCTCAGCTAATGTCCTCCTCCTCCTCCTCCTCCTCCTCCTCCTCCTCCTCCTCCTCCTCCTCCTCCTCCTCCTCCTCCTCCTCCTCCTCCTCCTTCTTCTTCTTCTTCTTCTTCTTCTTCTTCTTCTTCTTCTTCTTCTTCTTCTTTCCTCTTCTTCCTCTTCTTCTTTTTCTTCTTCTTCCTCTTTTATTATCCCCATTGTTAAGCACACTCAGCTAATTTAAAATATATTTTTGTAAAGAGAGGGTCTCACTACTATGCTCAGACTCCTCTTGAATTCCTGGTATCAAGCAATCCTCCTGCCTTTGTCTCCCAAGGTGCTGGAATTACAGGCATGAGTCATTGCACAGGGCCAAGAAATTTATTCCACATATATATTTACACAGATATTCAAATAGGATTATTAGAAGCTATCCATTGTAACATTTAATAGCAAAAACCGGAAAAAAAAAAATGAATGTTCATTAAGAGGGGGCTGGTTAAATAAGGCACCCAGTGAAATGCTATGCACCCATTGAAAAGAATAGGGCATCAAGAGAACAAGAAGATGAGCCACATACTGGGAGAGAATATTTGCAAAAGACATGTTTCATGGCTTTCCTTTTATCTCGTTGCACTTCTGAGAGCAAGATGGGTCACCAGCAGCTGTACCAGAGCCACCTGCAAAAATTCAGCCAGGGTTCTCGCTCTCATGGCATCTGTTCAGACCTGCACAGTCTGATCCAGAAATATGGCCACAATATGTGCCTCCAGTGTTTCCACTGGTATGCAAAGGATATAGATTTCATTAAGTTGGACTAAGTGATCTTCCTTGAATGGATTATCCAAGGCATCCACCCAATAAAAAACCATGATTGCTCTTTGTACATAAAATAAATATTTAAAAACTACAACAACAAAAAAGATATGTTTCATAAAGGACTGTTATCCAAGCTATACAAAGAACCCTGAAAACTCAACAATCAGAAAATGAACAACTGGATTTTAAAAGTGGGCAAAAAAACCTGAACAAACATCTCACCTAGGAAGAAATACAGATGACAAGTAAGCATATTAAAAGATGTCCAGGCCGGGCACGGTGGCTCACGCCTGTAATCCCAGCACTTTGGGAGGCCAAAGCAGGTGGATCACGAGGTCAGAAGTTCGAGACCAGCCTGATCAACATGGTGAAACCCTGTCTCTATTAAAAATACAAAAATTAACCAGGCGTGGTGGCGGGCACCTGTAATCCCAGCTAATCAGGAGGCCGAGGCAGGAGAATCGCGTGAACCTGGGAGGCAGAGGTTGCAGTGAGCAGAGATCGCACCACTGCCCTCCAGCCTGGGCGACAGAGTGAGAATCCCTCTCAAAAATAAATAAATAAATAAATAAATAAATAAATAAATAAAATAAAGATGTCTAATATCCTAAGTCATTAGGGTATTGCAAATTAAAACAAGATACCTCCACACACCTATTAGCATGGCCAAAATCCAGAACACTGACAGCACCAAATACTACCATGGAAGTGAAACAAAAGCTCTCATTCACTGCTGGTGGGATGCAAAATGGCACAGCCTCTTCGGAAGAGAGTTGGCAGTTTCTCACAAAATGAACATACTCTGTCCTGAGTTACCAGGAGTAAAAATGAAAAAATAAATAAATAAATAACTCTAACCATATGATCCACCAATCACACTCCTCTATATTTACCCAAATTAATTGAGAACTTATGTCTATATGAAAACTTGTTTATATTTTTAGCAGCTTTATTCATAATTGCCAAAACTCGGAAGTAATCAAGATGCCCTGAAGTAAATGAATGGATAAATAAACTGTGGTACATCAGACAATGGAATATTATTCAGCACTGAAAGGAAATGAGCTATTGAGCCATGAAAAGCCAGAGAGGAACTTTAAATGCATACTCCCAAGTGAAAGAAGCCAATGCCAAAAGCTTACATACTGTATAATTTCAGCTATATGACATTCTGGAGAATGCAAAACTATGGAGACAGTAAAACGATTAGTGGTTGCAGAAGCCGGGCGCGGTGGCTCACGCCTGTAATCCCAGCACTTTGGGAGGCCAGAGCGGGCGGATCACGAGGTCAGGAGATCGAGACCATCTTGGCTAACAAGGCGAAACCCCGTCTCTACTAAAAATGCAAAAAAAATCAGGCATGGTGGCAGACACCTGTGGTCCCAGCTACTCCGGAGGCTGAGGCAGGAGAATGGCGTGAACCCAGGAGGCAGAGCTTGCAGTGAGCTGAGATTGCGCCACTGCACTCCAGCCTGGGCGACAGAGCGAGACTCCGTCTCAAAAATAAATAAATAAATACATACATAAATACATACATAAATAAAAAGGATTAGTGGTTGCCAAGGGCTAAGTGGAAGGAGGGTTGAATAGGCAGAGCACAGGGGATCATTAGGGCAGTGAACTACTCTGAATGATGCTACGATGATGGACAAATGTCGTTTCTTTGTTTTTGGCCTTGGGGTTTTTTTTTTTTTTTGAGACAGAGTCTCGCTCTGTTGCCCAGGCTGGAGGGCAGCAGTGTGATCTCAGCTCACTGCAACCTCAAGCTTCCAGGTTCAAGCAATTCTCCTGTCTCAGCCTCCCAAGTAGCTGGGACTACAGGCATACACCACCACACCTGGCTAATTTTTGTATTTTTAGTAGAGATGCGGTTTCACCATATTGATCTGACTAGTCTCGAACTCCTGACCTCAGGTGATCCACCCACCTTGGCTTCCCAAAGTGCTGGGATTACAGGCATGAGCCACTGTGCCCGGCCAAATGTGTTTATTATACGTTTGTCCAAACGTATGAATGCACAACACCAAGAGTGAACCCTAATGTAAAGTATAGACTTTGGATGACAATAATATGTCAATGTAAGTTCATCAATTGTAACAAATATACCACTATGCTGGGGGATGTTGATACTGGGGAAGGTTGTGCATGTTTGGGGATAGAGGTTATAATATTAATAGGAACTCTGTACTTTTTGCTGTGAACCAAAAATTGCTCTAAAAAATAAAAGTTTATGGCCGAGTGTGGTGGCTCACACCTGTAATCGCAACACTTTGGGAGGCTGAGAAGGGTGGATCCCTTGAGGACAGGAGTTTGAGACCAGCCTGGCCAACATGGCAAAACCCTGTCTCTACTAAAACCACAAAAATTAACCAGGCATGGTGGCACATTCCTGCAACCCCAGGTGCTTGGGAGGCTGAGGCAGGAGAATGACTTGAACCCAGGAGACAAAGGTTGCAGTGATCTGAGATCGTGCCATTGCACTCCAACCTGGGCAATAGAGACTCTGCTTTTTTTGTTTTGTTTTGTTTTGTTTTGTTTTTAAAAAAAGAAGGCCAGTCTGGCCAACATGGTGAGAAAACCCTATCTCCACTAAAAATACAAAAATTAGCTGGGCATGGTGGCACACCCCTGTAATCCCAGCTACTCAGGAAGCTGAGGCAGGAGAATCGCTTGAATTCAGGAGGTGGAGGTTGCAGTGAACCGAGATTGTGCCACTGCACTCCAGCCTGGGCAACAGAGCAAGACTCTGTATCATAAATAAATAAATAAATAAATAAATAAATGTGTGTTTTATTATTATTTTTTGAGACAGGGTCTTGGTCTGTTGCCCAAGCTGGAGTGCAGTGGCACAATCAGGGCTCACTGCAGCCTCGAACCCCTGGGTTCAAGTGACCCTCCTGCCTCAGCCACCTGAGTAGCTGGGACTACAGTTGTGCCACCATGCCTGGCTAGTTTTCAATTTTCTTTTTTTTTTTTTGTAGAAACAGGGTATTCCTATGTTAACCAGGCTGAAGAATTAGAACTAAAATTAAAAATTTTATTTTTAAAAAGAGAGAGAGCACGTTGCTAAGAGCCATCCCACCCAAGAGATAATAAATGTTGGGTGAATAAAGGAAACTCAAAACCATGCTTTGTGATTCTACTTTGTAGAAAGACTGAGAGAAATAATTGGGTTGTGTAAATATGCTTAGCACATTAATGGAAGGGCATAAAAACACTTCCCAACAGAGGCTTCTTCTGGGGAGTGGGTTAGAGAATCAGCAGTGGGCAACTTTTACTTTCTTTGCTGTATAGATTAAAATTTTAATATGAGCATGCAGTTCTCCCATTTTTTCCATGATTCCTTGCTTTAATTATTTAAGTGATACATTGATATATTTTCTTTGCAAAATATTCTTTTTCCCTTCTTTCCTTTTTCTGAGACAGAGTCTCGCCCTGTTGCCCAGGCTGGAGTGCTGTGGTGCGATCACAGCTCACTGCAGACTTGATCTCCTGGGATCAGGAGGTCCTCATGCCTCAGCCTCCCAAGTAGCTTGGACGACTGCAGGCGTGTGCCACCATGCCTGGCTAAATTTTTAGTTTTGTTTGTTGTACAGATGAGGTCTTGCTATGTTGCCCACGGCAACTCCTGGGCTCAAGTGACCCTCCTGCCACCGCCTCCCAAAGTGCTGGGATTACAGGCGTGAGCCACCATGCCCGCCTCTGCAAAACATTCTAATAATTCAGATAAGATTAAGTTGTCCTTGACCTCCCTCCACCCAGTCCCACTCCCCTCCCAGGAGATGACCACTACTGGCCGTTTATTTGTGTCTTTCTCTCATCATTGTTAAAAAGTATATGTGAATCCCTTTGAGCTGCTCGAATCTGTGTTTATTATTAGTTGTAAAAGTCCCCAGTGACCACAGAAATGCTTCTTATGGGGAAAGGGAAGTTTTAAAATAGGGGAGCAACAGTATTTGTCATAAACTTGCCCAGCGGCAGGGAAAACCCCAGGTCTTTTTTAGATCTCAAAGAGTAGGAGAAAGATGGCTTAATGTGACTGTTTAGAGGCTGGGAGTGGACAAAGAAAGGAAGCCCAGAACAATAGGGTCCTTCCATGTCTGCCCTTCTGGAGGTGGGGCTGCGGCAGTAAGTGTGGAATTAGTGTAAATCACTATAATTTAGGGATTAGGAAGTCACCAGAGCTAAACTTTTAAATCTTTACTTTGAACTCTTTTATTTTATTTTTACTTTTTTTTTCTTTTGAGATGGGGTCTCGCTCTGTCACCCAGGCTGGAGTGCACTGGTGAGATCACAGCTCACTGCAGCCTTGACCTCCTAGGCTCAGGCAGTCCTCCTGCCTCAGCCTCCCAAGTAGCTACAAAGGTGTGTCACCATGCCCTGTTGCCCAAGGCTGGTCTCTAGCTCCTGGGCTCAAGGGATCCTCCCACCTTGGCCTCCCAAAGTGCTAGGATTACAGGCATGAGCTACCATGCCCAGCCTTTTACTCCTCTTACTCTCATCCCCAATTTTTTGTATTATATATGTATTTATTTATTTATTTATTATTTTTACTTTTTTTTTTTTTGAGACAGAGTCTCGCTCTTGTTGCCCAGGCTGGAGTGCAATGGTGTGATCTTGGCTCACTGCAATCCTGCCTCCAGGTTCAAAAAATTCTCCTGCCTCAGCCTCCCAAGTAGCTGGAATTACAGGCATGCGCCACCATGCCTAGCTAATTTTTTTTTTTAAAGTAGAGACGGGGTTTCATCTTGTTGGTCAGGCTGGTTTTGAACTCCTGACCTGAGGTAATCGACCTGCCTTGGCCACCCAAAGTGCTGGGATTACAGGCGTGAGCCACCGTGTCCGCCCTATTTTTACTTTTAATTATAGGATAGGATACGGTAAGAAGAGTGGGAAAGTCTGAGTGTCAGATGCTTCTTTATTTTATTTTATTTTATTTTTATTCTTATTTTTGTGATGGAGTCTCACTGTGTCACCAGGCTGGAGTGCAGTGGCACAATCTTGGCTCACTACAACCTCTGCTTTCCAGGTTCAAGCGATTCTCCTGCCTCAGCTTCCTGAGTAGCTGAGACTACAGGTCCATGCCACCATGCCCAACTAATTTTTTGTATTTTCAGTAAAGACGGGGTTTCACCATGTTGGCCAGGATGGTCTCGATATCTTTTTTTTTTTTTTTTTTTGAGACGGAGTCTCGCTCTGTCGCCCAGGCTGGAGTGCAGTGGCCGGATCTCAGCTCACTGCAAGCTCCACTTCCCGGGTTTATGCCACTCTCCTGCCTCAGCCTCCTGAGTAGCTGGGACTACAGGCGCCCGCCACCTCGCTCGGCTAGTTTTTTGTATTTTTTAGTGGAGACGGGGTTTCACCATGTTAGCCAGGATGGTCTTGATCTCCTGACCTCGTGATCTGCCCGTCTCGGCCTCCCAAAGTGCTGGGATTACAGGCTTGAGCCACCGCACCCGGCCTGGTTTCGATATCTTGACCTCATGATCAGCCCGCCTTGGCCTCCCGAGGTGCTGGGATTACAGGGGTGAGCCACTGCACCTGGCCTATTTATTTATTTATTGAGATAGAGTCTTGCTCTGTACCCAGGCTGGAGTGGAGTGGTGAGATCTTGGCTCACTGCAGCCTCCGCCTCCCAGGTTCAAGCAATTCTCCTGCCTCAGCCTCCCAAGTAGCTGGAACTACAGGCTTGCACCACCATTTCTGGCTAATTTTTTTTTGTTTTTAATTTTGCATTTTTAGTAGAGACAGGGTTTTGCCATGTTGACCAGGCTGGTCTTGAACTCCTGGCCTCAAGTGATCCACCCCCCACCCTTGGCCTCCCAACATGCTAGGCTTACAGGCATGAGCTACCACACCTGAGCTACCAGATACTTTTTTTTTTTTTTTTTTTTTTGAGATGTAGTCTTGCTCTGTTGCCCAGGCTGGAGTGCAATGGCACGATCTCGGCTCACTGCAATCTCTGTCTTCCCGGTTCAAGTGATTCTCCTGCCTCAGCCTCCTGAGTAGCTGGGATTACAGGCGCGTGCCACCACGCCCAGCTAATTTTTGTATTTTTAGTAGAAACGGGGTTTCAGCACTTTGGTCAGGCTGGTCTCGAACTCCTGACCTCATGATCCACCTGCTTCGGCCTCCCAAAGTCCTGGGATTACAGGCATGAGCCACCATGCGCGGCCTCAGATGTTTCTTTAGATCCAAACTTTCTAATGTACTGGAGCTAGAAAGGAGCACTGAAGATGGTGGCATTTAAGTTATTTTGCTGCTTAACAATTGCTATAGGGTGAATGTTATAGAATTTTTTTTTGTCTGTTCGTTTGTAGAGACAGGGTCTCACTATGTTCCTCAGGCTGATCTGGAACACCTAGCCTCAAGCGATCCTCCCACTTCGGGCTCCTCAAGTCCTGGGATTACGAGTGTAAACCACCATACCTGGTCTGTTATAGAATCTTTTCACTAAGAAAGTTGCTTTAGGCCGGGCGCGGTGGCTCAAGCCTGTAATCCCAGCACTTTGGGTGGCTGAGACGGGCGGATCACGAGGTCAGGAGATTGAGACCATCCTGACCAATGCGGTGAAACCCCGTCTCTATTAAAAAAAAAAATACACAAAAAACTAGCCGGGCGAGGTGGCGGGCGCCTGTAGTCCCAGCTACTCTGGAGGCTGAGGCAGGAGAATGGTGTAAACCCGGAAGGCGGAGCTTGCAGTGAGGCGAGATCGCGCCACTGCACTCCAGCCTGGGCGACAGAGCGAGACTCCATCTCAAAAAAAAAAGGGCCAGGCGCGGTGGCTCAAGCCTGTAATCCCAGCACTTTGGGAGGCCGAGATGGGTGGATCACGAGGTCAGGAGATCGAGACCATCCTGGCTAACACGGTGAAACCCCATCTCTACTAAAAAATACAAAAAACTAGCCGGGCGAGGTGGCGGGCGCCTGCAGTCCCAGCTCCTCGGGAGGCTGAGGCAGGAGAATGGCGTAAACCCGGGAGGCGGAGCTTGCAGTGAGCTGAGATCCGGCCACTGCAGTCCAGCCCGGGCTACAGAGCAAGACTCCGTCTCAAAAAAAAAAAAAAAAGAAAGAAAAGAAAGTTGCTTTATGCCAGGCGCAGTGGCCTGTGCCAGTAATCCCAGCACCTTGGGAGGCCAAGGTGGGCAGATTGTTCAAGCCCAGGAGTTCAAGACCAGCCTGGGCAACATAGCAAAACCCTGCCATTACAAAAAAATACAAAAATTAGCTGGGTGTGGTGTTGCACATCTGTAGACCAAGCTACTGGGAAGGCTGAGGTGGGAGGATAACTTGAGCTGAGGAGGCTGAGGCTGCAGGGGACTGTGATGGTGCCACTGCATTCCAGCCTGGGTGACGGCAAGACCCTGTCTCAAAAAAAAAAAAAAAAAAAAAAAAGCTGCTTTTTATGTCATTTTTAGATTACCAGGCTATTTTTACAAGATATTAATTCATTCCTTTAATTATACAAAAAAAAGCCGGGCACGGTGGCTCACGCCTGTAATCCCAGCACTTTGGGAGGCCGAGACGGGTGGATCACGAGGTCAGGAGATCGAGACCATCCTGGCCAACACGGTGAAACCCCGTCTCTACTAAAAATACAAAAAATTAGCCGGGCGAGGTGGCGGGCGCCTGTAGTCCCAGCTACTCGGGAGGCTGAGGCAGGAGAATGGTGTGAACCCGGGAGGTCGAGCTTGCAGCGAGCGCCACTGCTCCCCAGCCTGGGCGACAGTGAGACTCCACCTCAAATAATAATAATAATAATAATAATAATAATAAATAATACTGAGTTTTACCCACCTAAGGCCAGATATATCTAGAGAATTGGGAAATTCCTAATCCGGGCCTCTGATTAAATGGCAAAAGCCAAAGACTGGGACGCTCATCCCGCCACTGAACGGTGTGTGATTGCTCCCTTAATTGCATGATGGTTCATTTGCCTCATCTGTAAAATGAAAGTGTTGGTACAAACGATTTCTAAGGTACTAAGATTCAAAAATCTATTAGTTGAATCCATCTAGTTAATGTAAGACTGTCAGACTGAATCATACACTCAAAATGAAGTGAAGAGTTGGATCAATTGTATAGATCATTCTAGAATTTTTAAAAAAATTAATAGACCTCTATTAGATATATTTCAGGCCACATGGTTTAGTCTATTTTATTTTTCTGGGGCTGTAAGACCAGAACACTACCTGACAGATCCAGGTAACTCTCTTGTTCTCAGCTCCATTTCACCTATACAGGCCCCTCAGAGATTCAAGCACTTATACCTAACAATGCCAGGCTCCAAATACACTGAAAAAACTGACATTCTTTCAGCCCCAGTCCCAACCAGATCCTACATGTAGTGTCTACCACCGTTTAGCTAACCAGCCCTTTGCAAATTGGAAAGTGCCAATGAGTCACCTGGAGACCTTTTTAAAATGCACATTCTGATTCAGTAGATCTAGGGTGAGGCTCAAGAGTCTACATTTCTAACAAGTTCCTGGTGGATGGTCTCTGTTTCACACTTAAAGTGGCAAGGGGGCTAAACAACTAGCAGCTCACTGTCTTCTTTTTCAAACGCACGCTATTTTTGATTTAAAAAAAAAAAAAAAAACACTCTTTAACTGATAAAGCTAATGCTGCTTTCAAATAACACTTGTGAAATACAGTCAGAATTAAGGTCCTTCCTAAAATAAATGTGTTGGAGGTGGAGGCATTACACTTTGCTAAAGGTTAGGAAACTTAGAAGTGTGTTTCTTTTTCTTTAAATCTGTAGACAGATACCTTATACAGTAGCAAAGACTCATTAACATGTATAAATATCTTGCTCTAAAAAAGGACTCAACACAGTAGAGTGTAAGGATTCATAATATAACCTATGCAAAATCCTTTAGCCTCCATGCCTGTACTTACAAAAGGCTTAAACAAAAGGTATATAACCAAGTAAGGCAAAAGATATAAAGAGGCATTTCATAGAAGAGACTTGAATGGTCAATAAACATATGAAAAAATGCACACAACTTTATTAGTAATCAGATAACTGAAAATTTAAACCAAAACACCACTTTATAACCTTTACATAGTCAGAAAGGAAAAAAAATTATATAATAACACATGCTGATAAGGATATGTTATACACTGCTGGTGGGATTTAAGTTGGTGCAATTTATTTATATTTATTTATTTATTATTTTTTCTTTGATAATTTATTATTTTTTATTTTTGACATTTGTTATTTTTAACTTTGTCGTCCAGGCTAAAGTGCAGTGGTGCAATCACAGCTTGCTGCAACCACTACCTCTAGGGCTCAATTGATCCTCCCACCTCAATTTCCTGAGTAGCTGAGACTATAGCATATGCCACAATGCCTGGCTAATTTTTTTTTTTTTTTTTTTTTTTTTTGAGATGGAGTTTTGCTCCTATTGCCAGGCTAGAGTGCAATGACACAATCTCAGTTCACCACAACCTCCGCCTCCCAGGTTCAAGCGATTCTCCTGCCTCAGCCTCCTGAGTAGCTGGGATTACAGGCATATGCCACCACACCAGGCTAATTTTGTATTTTTAGTAGAGACGGGGGTTTCTCCATGTTGGTCAGGCTGGTCTTGAACTCCCGACCTCAGGTGATCCGCCTGCCTTGGCCTCCTAAAGTGCTGGGATTACAGGCATGAACCACCGTGCCCGGCCGCCTGGCTAATTTTTGTATCTTTTTGTAGAGATGGGGTTTTGCTATGTGGCCCAGGCTGGTTTGGAATTTCTGGCCTCAAGTGATCCACCGCCCTCAGCCTCCCAGATTTAGCCAAGGACTGGGATTTGCAAAGAGCTGGGATTACAGGCATTAGTCACTGCACCCGGCCCATAACTATATTTTGATAGTTACATAATAATCTATTATATCATATCAAGCAGATAATTTACTTAGCTGTATTCATACTATTGACAATTAGATTGTTTCCTTTTTTATTATTCTGCTTTTCCAGTTTTCCTTCTCTTTTGGGTAATTTCCATATGAAAAACTTCTAACAGAATAATTATAAGGTCAAAGGGTTGGAACATGTATACAAGTCTTCAGACATGCACATAAAATAATTTCTGCAGCCAAAAATGTATCTCCATTCAGATGTATTTCTATCACTTCAAATTCAGACTTTCTAAAATAGAAGTAGCCACTGCACTCCAGCCTAGGCAACAGAGTGAGACCCTGTCTCAAAAATAAAATAAAATAGAACAGCTCCCTGTTATCACCCTTTCTAAACTGTTTTCCTTCTGCTCTTAATTCTGTTACAGGCAATAGAAATATCTGGAACCCAGGTTGGCCAAATTCCTGCTCCTAATTCCTAGAAATATCCTCCTAGAAGAAAGACTGTCCCAGAGGAGACAGATCTCCCTCGAGGGCCTATATGTTCTGTGAAGTGCTTTTGGAAACTCTACTAATATCTTTAAGGATTTATTCAGCAGGAGATGAACCACCACACCCAGCCGCCTAATTTTTGTATTTTTTTGTAGAGACAGGGTCTCACTATGTTGCCCAGGCTGGTCTCAAACTCATGAGCTCAAGTGATCCGTCCACCTTGACCTCCCAAAGTGCTGAGAGTACAGGCATGAGCCACTGCGCCCATCCTTGTCTCTAATTTTTTAAAAAAGGAGGAAAAAATCACCAATCTGGCTGTATGGAGAGGTTGGATTCGGTGGTTGTTTAGAAGCCCGGCCCTGGGAGGCAAACTACCTGGGCTCAAACCCTAGCTCTGTGGCCCTGGTGCTAGGTGAGTTACTGATCTTCTCTGTGCATCATCTCCTTATCTGTAAAATAGAGATGATAATTATACACACACACACACACACACGTATGTGTATAAACCTTAGCATTTTTCAAGCCTCTCTAAGCAAGATCTTACTCCTCCATGATTCAATTCCCATGTATACCACATGAATTCCAAATCTCTGACTCTATGGCACCCTGTTGAAGTTCAGACCTGTTTGTTTCTTTTCTTTCTTTCTGTTTTCACATTGAAGGCCATGTTAGTTATTATCCTCACCTATCAATTGACATTTCTTTCCTATTGTCCCAAGGTAGGCACTTTGTCATCATTCTTCACTTCAACCTCTGCCCATACCATACCAGTTTTTTGCGTTACCTATCTCAGCTACTGGCACCATTAATCCCATCATCCAAACCAGAATGGGAGCATCACCTTTGATTCCTTATCTTCATCTCTACTACCAAACCCCTTTGTAAGTTCTCTCATCTCTCATCCAAACATTTCCCGGATCTCTGCTGTCATCTCCAACCCTGTCACCACTAATATATGTTAGATCCTCAAACCCTGACTATTGGGATCACCTTTCTTTTTTTTCTTTTTCTTTTTGAGACAGGATCTGGCTCTGTCACCCAGGCTAGAGTGGCACAATCACAGCTCACTGCAGCCTCGACCTCCTGGGCTCAATAAATCCTCCCACCTCAGCCTCCAGAGTACCTGGAACCACAGGTGTGCACTACCATCCTTGGGTAATTTTTAAATTTTTTGTAGAGATGGAGTCTCACTTTGTCTCCAGGCTGGTCTCAAACCCCTGGCCTCAAGTGATCCTCCCTCGCAAACTCCTCCTCCCAAAGTGCTGAGACTACAGGTATGAGCCACTGTGCCCAGCCTACCTTTGAATTATTCTTCCCATCTTCAATCTCTCTTTCTCTGTTCTTCCCCCTCTATCCTGTTCTGTAGCCAATAATCTTTCTAGAATGAAATCCAATCATGTTCCTTCCCTAGAAATCCTAAATGGCTCCCTGTTGTTTTCAAGATAAAAAGTATACAGATGAAGGTATTTAACATTTTAATAAACAATACTGGCTGGGCGCAGTGGTTCACCCCTATAATCCCAACATTTTGGAAAGCCGAGGTGGGCAGATCGCCTGAGTTCAAGACCAGCCTGACCAACATGGAGAAATTCGGTTCTCTACTAAAAATACAAAAAAGAAAAAATTAGCCGGGCATTGTGGCGCATACCTGTTATCCCAGCTACTCAGGAGGCTGAGGCAGAAGAGTCGCTTGCACTCGGGAGGCGGAGATTGCAGTGAGCCGAGTTCACACTATTGCACTCCAGCCTAGGCAACAAGAGCGAAACTCCATTTCAAATAAATAAATAAACAAACAAACAATACTAATAACTAAGAATTAGTCAGCACTTACTGTGGGTCAGGCAGCATTCAAGACGCTTTTTTTTTTTTTTTTTTTGGGGGGGGGACAGAGTCTCGCTCTGTCACCAGGCTAGAGTGCAATGGCTAGATCTCGGCTCACTGCAACCTCCGCCTCCTGGGTTCAAGCTATTCTCCTGCCTCAGCCTCCCAAGTACCTAGCACTACAGGCACGTACCACCATGCCCTGCTGATTTTTGTTGTTGTTTTTTGTTTGTTTTGTTTTGTGTTTTTGAGATGGAGTCTCGCTCTGTCACCCAGGCTGGAGTGCGGTGGCGCCATCTCGGCTCACTTCTAGCTCCTACTCCTGGGTTCACGTCATTCTCCTGCCTCAGCCTCCTGAGTAGCCGGGACTACAGGCGCCCGCCACCACACCCGACTAATCTTTTCTATTTTTTAGTAGAGACGGGGTTTCACCATGTTAGCCAGGATGGTCTCCATCTCCTCACCTCCTGATCCACCCGCCCAGCCTCCCAAAGTGCTGGGGTTACAGGCGTGAACCACTGCGCCTGGCCTCAAGATGCTTTTTATTTATTAACTTGTCCTCACAACAACCCTATAAAGTAGCATTATTATCATTATGTGCTTGGCCCATAGTAGATACTCTCAATGAATACTATTAAATGAGTGCATTCCTCTTTTAGAGTTGGGAAATGTGACTTAGGACATTAAGTTATCCAAGATTTCATAGCTAGTAAATGGCAAAGAAGTTACACAGGACAGTCTGTCTCCAGGGCCTACAAACATTTTCCATGAAACCTCAAGGCTCTTTAAAATCATATCACACCATAACCTACTTTTCTTCTTTCTTTGTTTCTTTCTTTTCTTTTTTTTTTTTTTTGTGAGACAGAATCTCACTCTGTCACCCAGGCTAGAGTGCAGTGGTGCCATCACAGCTCACTGTAACCTTGACCTCAACCTCCTGGTCTCAAGCGATTCTCCTGCCTCAGCCTCCCAAGTAGCTGGGACTACAGGCGCACGCCACTGCTCCTGGCTAATTTTTTTTCCTTTTTTTTTTTTTTTAAGATGGAGTCTTACTCAGTCACCCAGGCTGGAATGCAGTGGTGTGATCTCAACTCACTGCAACCTCCGCCTCCCGGGTTTGAGCGATTCTCCTGCCTCAGTCTCCTGAGTAGCTGGGATTACAGGCATGCACCACCACACCTGGCTAATTTTTGTATTTTTGTAGAGATGGGGTTTCACTATGTTGCCCAGACTGGTCTTGAACTCCTGACCTCAGGTGATCCGCCCGCCTTAGCTTCCCAAAGTGCTGGGGTTACAGGCGTGAGCCCACTCATCTGGCCCTAACCTACTGTTCTGGCCTCATGTCTGGATACTTTTGTCCATTTTCTATCCTAGTGACTGTTCTCTGAATTTACCAGTCTAGTTCATACTTGTTCATCTTTATTCTGGCTCTCAGGCTTGGAATGCCTTTCTCTCCTTCCCTCTTGGTTAGGTAACCTCTTCTCAATCTTCAGTTTACAGGCTGGAGTGCAGTCGCTTGATCTCGGCTTACTACAACCTCTGCCTCTTGGGTTCAAGCAACTCTTCTGCCTCAGCCTCCCAAGTAGGTGGAACTACAGGCGCATGCCACCACACCCAGCTAATTTTTGTATTTTTGTGGAGATGGGGTTTCACCATGTTGGTCAGACCGGTCTCGAGCTCCTGACCGCAAGTGATCTGCACCCCTTCGGCCTCCCAAAATGCTGGGATTACAGGCGAGAGCCACCACGCCCGGCCTGTTTTTATTTTTACTTTTATTATTTTTTTAAGAAGGAGTCTCGCTCTGTCGCCCAGGCTGGAGTGCAGTGGTACAATCTTGGCTCGCTGCAACCTCCGCCTCCTGGGTTCAAGCAATTATCTTGCCTTAGTCTCCTGAGGAGCTGAGATTACAGGCATGTGCCACCACTCCTAATTTTTGTATATTTAGTAGAGATGGGGTTTCACCATATTGGCCAGGCTGGTCTTGAACTCCCGACCTCAGGTGATCCGCCCACATTGGCCTCCCAAAGTGCTGGGATTACAGGTGTGAGCTACCGTGCCTGGCCTGTTTTTATTATTATTATTATTATTTTGAGACCCACTTTCACTCTTGTTGCCCAGGCTGAAGTACAATGGTGCAATCTCGGCTCACTGCAACTCCACCTCCCCGGTTCAAGTGATTCTCTTGCCTCCCGAGTAGCTGGGATTACAGGTGTGCACCACCACACCCAGCTAATTTTTGTATTTTTAGTAGAGATGGGGTTTCACCATATTGGCCAGGCCAGTCCCGAACTCCTGACCTCAAGTGATCCACCCGCCTCGGCCTCCCAAAGTGCTGGGATTACAGGTGTGAGCTACCAGGCTCGGCCATCAACCTTTTTATGAAACCTATGAGAAGTGTCCTCTACCCTGAGGAAGAACTACTCACTCCCTCTTCTTTGCTCCCATATCACTTTATTTATGCCTCTAATTACAGACAGTCTAACGCTATATCATGATTTATTTAGGTGTCTGCTTCTCACCAGGTTGTGCTCTCCTTCAGGGCAAGAGCTAAGTTTCATTCATGTTTGTATCCCCAGCCTGGCATGTAATCAGGATTCAATAAATATTTGCTAAGTGAATGAATAAATGGATGTCTGTGATGTGACTTTGCAAAAGATAGAGGAAACATTTATTTGAAAGAAATTTTTTTTTTTTTTTGAGACGGAGTTTTGCTCTTGTTGCCCAGGTTGGAGTGCAATGGCGAGATCTCGGCTCACTGCAACCTCTGCCTCCCAGGTTCAAGTGATTCTCCTGCCTCAGCCCCCTAGTCGCTGGGATTACAGGTGCCCACCATCATGCCCGGCTAATTTTTGTTACTTTTAATAGAGACTTTTAGTAGAGACGGGGTTTTGCCATGTTGGCCGGACTGGTCTTGAACTCCTGACCTCAGGTGATCCACCACCTTCCAAAGTGCTGGAATTATAGGCATGAGCCACCGCGCCCAGCCAAAAGGACATTTTTTATAATCACCTTTGTATAGAAGCTAAGGTCATAAGATTAAATCTTAACTTAGCAAGGGCCTTTGGCAGGAGACTAGTTCAATATCAACAAGGTATCTTGCTTTCCAACATTACTTATTACACAGGTGTCAAGGAATAGTTACAAAGACAAATCTTAAGTGCATTTAAATGGAGGAAACAGTTAGTGAATATGAATAGTTTGCTAATATGAGCAATCTAGGGAATGAAACCTAGGGAACTTAAAGGCCAGAAAGGCCTTAAATATTTTCATTTATCAGCTGGGCACGGTGGCTCATGCCTGTAATTCCGGCACTTTGGGAGTCCAAGGCAGGTGGATCACCTGAGGTGGAATTCAAGACCAGCCCGGCCAACATAGTGAAACCCCATCTCTACTAAAAATACAAAAATTAGCCGGGCATGGTGGCATGTACCTGTAGTCCCAGCTACCCAGAAGGCTGAGGCAGGAGAATCACTTGAACTAGGGAGGCGGAGGTTACAGTGAGCTGAAATCATGCCACTGTCCTCCAGTCTGGGCAACAGAGTGAGAATCCGTCTCAAAAAAAAAAAAAAAAAAAAAAATTAATTTATCTTTTAAATTTTGGACAAAGGAGTTGAGAATAGAGGGAAAACATTACCAGGCACCTGTACTAAGTCGATTTTTATGGATTCTAGTTTGAATGCCTTCTCAAAAAGATTAAGATCATCAAGGTCCTCACTGGAGATCATGTATCATCTCTTCTTTGACTATATAAGATGTTGCTAATTGCAAGTTCAGTTTCTGAGCCCTGTCATTTGGTAGGTTCTTTGGATCCTGGGGTCTCTGGAAATTGTTCCTTCTTGCCGACTGGTCTTACTAATTATGAGCTTCGAGAGAGATGCATCTGACTCATCAACAAATCTAGAAAGTGAACCCATCTTCTCCATTGTCATCCTGGCATAATACTTGACAATTATTCCAATATTATTTTCAGTGACTTGATTAAGTCTTTCTACCTTTTCCCTCCACACCTTTCCCTGTATAACCAAAAACATCAGTTGAAAAATTATCAAGAATCTTTTCTTACTTCCATTCCACAAATATGGCCCAAAGCATCAACTCCATGGTGACAAAAAAAAAAAAAAAAGCTTGCAAAGAACTATATGCTAGAAACTTCTAGCTATTTGTCATTGCTTATTCAGTAAACTTTATCTTCTTGCCAAAGAGGAGCCAGGATAACAAGAAAAACAGCTGGATCTTGAGTACAGGAGCATCACAGAAGTGCTTGGGTATAGTACAGGAGCCTTTGTACTGACCCGATCGAACTGCTAAGTTATAAACTGATTGTTTAAAGACTAGTGAACCAGAGAGGTTCAAGATTCTGAGCGAGAATGATTAATTGCACAGAGCCCAAGAGGACGGGGGTGGAGAGAGTGTGATCCACAGCATAGGTAGAAAAAATAGCCTTAATAGGTGGAAAGGAAGGGTGTTATTTTGGAGGCAGGAAGTTGGGGGAGTTCCTTTCAAAGACTTCTGTTTTCTGTAAAGTTGGAGGTGAGGTCATTCTTGGAGGGAGGGGTGGGTGGGTCAGAGGTTTGTGGAGATTTGAAATGGCTGTTGTGGATAATGGGAAGCACTGGCTTAGCCTGGGCCCCTTTACAGGTGAAAAGGCAAAGGAATGAGCAAGGTGATGGGCCAAGAGCTACAGGATGGAGAAGGAAGAGATAAAGGCAGAAGGGACTTCAAAGGGAGAAAGGAGAAGGGCCCAAACACTCGAGTACAGAGAGCAATTGAGGAAAGGGCTGAGTGGGAGAAAGTTTGGGAAAAGGATGGGATGTCCAAATTCTGCTTGTCATTTTAAGTTCAACAAACAGTATCAGCTTAAAACAAAATTAAATATAATGCAATTTTTTTTGTTTTGTTTTGTTTTTGGAGACAGGGTCTCCCACTGTTGCCCAGGCTGGAGTACAGTGGCCTAATCACTGCTCACTGCAGCCTTGACCTCCCCAGGCTCAGGTGATCCTCCCACCTCAGCCTCCTAAGTAGCTGGGAATACAGGCCTACCTATGCTACCATGCTCGGCTAATTTTCGTATTTTTCGTTTTCTGTGGGGTTTTTGTTGTTGTTGTTGCTGTTGTTGTTTTTCTGAGACAGAGTCTTGCTCTGTCACCCAGCCTGGAGTGCAATGGCACAATCTCGGCTCACTGCAACTTCTGTCTCCCAGGTTCAAGCGATTCTCCTGCCTCAGCCTTCTGAGTAGCTAGGACTACAGGTGTGTGCCACCATGCCCAGCTAATTTTTGTATTTTTAATAGAGACGGGGTTTCGCCATGTTGGCCAGGCTGGTCTCGAACTCCTGACCTCAAGTGATCTGCCTGCCTCAGCCTCCCAAAGTGTTGGGATTACAGATGTGAGCCACCATGCCTGACCCAGTTTTTGTATTTTTTGTAGAGACAGGGTCTTACTATGTGTATATATGTAAATATATGTGTGTATAATATATGTAAATATATGTATATATAATATACATATATGACATATATAGGCATATACATATATAATATATGTAGGTATATATAATATATACACATGTGTATATATTATATATAATATATATACATAAAATATTTTTAAGAGATGGAGTCTTGTTATATTGCCCTCCAACTCCTGGCCTAAAGCAGTCTTCCTGCCTCAGACTCCCAAGTAGGTGGGACACCAACTACTCTAGTATTGTACTCTTAATATAATATATAAAGATAAGACAGAAAACTTACTTTAGTTCTGGGACTGTACACCACCATACCTAGCATTCTTTTTCTTCTTGGACTTCTGAGTTGGGCAGCTGCTTAGGTTTCTCTAACCACAAGTTGATATAAAAATTTTTTGCCTGTAACCCTAGCACTTTGTGAGGGTGAAGGGTGAGGAGTGCTTCAGGCTAGGAGTTCAAGACCAGCCTGGGCAACAGACTGAGACCCCATTTCTTTCTTTCTTATTCTTTTTTTTTTTTTTTTTTGAGACAGCATCTTGTTCTGACACCCAGACTGGAGTGCAGTGGCACAGTCATGCCTCACTGCAGCCTCGAAGTCTTAGGCTCAGGTGATCCTCTGCTTCAGTCTCCTGAGTAGCTGGGATTACAGGCATGAGCCGCCGTGCTTGGCCTAATTTTCTTTATGTTTTGTAGAGATGGAGGTCTTGCTATGTTTCCCAGGCTGGTCTCGAACTCCTGGGCTCAAGCAATCGTACCTTGGCCTCCCAAAGTGCTGGGATTACAGGTGTGAGCCTGTACAGTGCTGGGATTACAGGTGTGAGCCACTGCTGATTATCATGCTGCTTTTTAACAACAACAACAACAACAAATATATATATAATATATGTACATATGTATATTATATATTAATATATTATATGTATATATATTTTGATTTATATTTATATATACACACATACATAAGTATACATACATATATAACATATATGTGTATATACACACATAATATGTATGTCTATACATGCATATATGTGTATATGTAGGTATATATAATATATATGTATGTATGTATATGTATACATATATGTATATATTATGTTGTACATAATATATGTATATGTATATATACATATAATATATGTATATATATGTTGTACATATATACCTACATATATGTATATATTATGTTGTACATATATTATATGTATAATACATATATACATCTGTATTATGTATAACATTATATGTGTGTATATATACATACATAACGTGTATATATACATATATACATATATAATGTATATACACACTTATGTATGTGTATATATGTATGTATATATAAATATAAATCAAAATATATATACATATATTAATATGTAATATAATATACATATATTATATACATATTTTTTGTTGTTGTTGTTGTTAAAAAGCAGCATGATAGTCAGCAGTGGCTCACACCTGTAATCCCAGCACTGTACAGGCTCACACCTGTAATCCCAGCACTTTGGGAGGCCAAGGTACGATTGCTTGAGCCCAGGAGTTCGAGACCAGCCTGGGAAACATAGCAAGACCTCCATCTCTACAAAACATAAAGAAAATTAGGCCAAGCACGGCGGCTCATGCCTATAATCCCAGCTACTCAGGAGACTGAAGCAGAGGATCACCTGAGCCTAAGACTTCGAGGCTGCAGTGAGGCATGATTGTGCCACTGCACTCCAGTCTGGGTGTCAGAACAAGATGCTGTCTCAAAAAAAAAAAAAAAAAAGAATAAGAAAGAAAGAAATGGGGTCTCAGTCTGTTGCCCAGGCTGGTCTTGAACTCCTAGCCTGAAGCACTCCTCACCCTTCACCCTCACAAAGTGCTAGGGTTACAGGCAAAAAATTTTTATATCAACTTGTGGTTAGAGAAACCTAAGCAGCTGCCCAACTCAGAAGTCCAAGAAGAAAAAGAATGCTAGGTATGGTGGTGTACAGTCCCAGAACTAAAGTAAGTTTTCTGTCTTATCTTTATATATTATATTAAGAGTACAATACTAGAGTAGTTGGTGTCCCACCTACTTGGGAGTCTGAGGCAGGAAGACTGCTTTAGGCCAGGAGTTGGAGGGCAATATAACAAGACTCCATCTCTTAAAAATAATTTTTTAAGATTTAATTGGGCTGGGCACGGTGGCTCACGCTTGTAATCCCTGCACTTTGGGAGGCTGAGGTGGGCAGATCTCTCGAGGTCAGGAGTTCAAGACCAACCTTCAACATGGTGAAACCCCACCTCTACTAAAAATACAAAAATTAGATGGGCATAGTGGTATGGTGGTGGGCACCTGTAATCCCAGCTACTCGAGAGGCTGAGGCAAGAGAATTGCTTGAACTTGGGAGGTGGAGGTTGCAGTGAGCCAAGATCACGCCATTGCACTCCAGCTTGGGCAACAAGAGCAAAACTTCGTCTCAAAAAAAAAAAGAAAGAAAGAAAGAGAAAGATTTAATTGGCAGGGCATGGTGGCTCACGCCTGTAATCCCAGCATTCTGGGAGGCCAAGATGGGTGGATCACAAGGTCAGGAGATTGAGACCATCCTGGCCATCATGATGAAACCCCGTCTCTACTAAAAATACAAAAGTTAGCTGGGCATGGTGTCACGTGCCTGTAATCCCAGCTACTGAGGAGTCTGAGACACTTAAACCTGGGAGGCAGAGGTTGCAGTGAGCTGAGATCAAGCTATTGCACTCCAGCCTGGTGACAGAGTAAGACTCCGCTTCAAAAAAAAAAAAAAAAAAAAAAAGACAAGTAAAGCAAGAGAAGGAGGCAAAGAATATGAACAGAAGAGGAAACATAGCCACAAGAGAGGAAATCCAAGTGATCAGCAAATATATGAAAACAGTAGTCAGGAAAATAAAAATAAAAATAACAACCCATGCTGGAGGGAGAATTATGGAAATGGGTATTTTAATTTTTTTTTTCAGAGTTTCGCTCTTGTCACCCAGGCTGGAGTGCAGTGGTGCGATCTCAGCTCACTGCAACCTCCACCTCCTGGGTTCAAGTGATTCTCCTGCCTCAGCCTCCCAAGTAGCTGGAATTACACCCACTCACCACCACACCCAGCTATTTTTTGTATTTTTTAGTAGAGATGGAGTTTCACCACTTTGGTCAGGCTGGTCTTGAACTCCTGACCTCAGGTAATCCACCTGCCTCAGCCTACCAAAGTGCTAGGATTACAGGCGTGAGTCACCTTGACCAGCCCGGGCACTGTAAAATTTCTTGTGTGTGCGTGTGTGTGCATGCATGTGTGTGCGTGTATGTGTGTATTACTAGAGCCTTCTAAAAGTAATCTAACAATATCTATAAAATAGAAAAGTTAGTAAGATTAAAATAAAAGTACACATATGCTTTGTCTTTTGATGTTGTTTTGAGACAGGGTCTCCTTTGTTGCCCAGGCTGGAGTGCAGTGGTGAGATTATAGCTCTCTATAGCCTCAAACTTTTGGGCTCACACGATCTTCCTACCTCAGCTTCCCAAGTAGTCAGCATTACAAGTGTGTGGCTCCCACATCTGGCTAATTTTTAAAAATTTTTTTGTACAGATGGAGTCTCACTAGTTGCCCAGGCTAGCCGCAAACTCCTGGCCTCAAGCGATCCTCACACCTGCCCCTCCCAAAGCCACCATGCTCAGCATATCTTTTAACCTTTAAAAACTTTTCATCAGGTACGGTGGCTCATGCCTGTAATCCCAGCACTTTGGGAGGCCAAGGCGGGCAGATCTCCTGAGGTCAGGAGTTTGAGACCAGCCCGACCAACATGGTGAAACCCCCTGTCTACTAAAAATACAAAAAAATTAGCCAGACGTGGTGGCACATGCCTGTAATTCCAGCTACTCTGGAGGCTGAGGCAGGAGAATCGCTTGAACCAGGAGGCGGAGGTTGCAGTGAGCTGAGACTGTGCCATTGCACTCCACCCTGGGCTACAAGAGCAAAACTCTGTCTCAAAAAAAAAGTTTAAATCTATGGTAAAGTTGCAAGAATAATACACTGAATAACCATATACCTTTCACAGATAGTCACCAGTTAACATTGTGTTACATTTACTTTCTCTCTCTATATATATATATAAACACACACACACATATAATACATAAATATGCCTATATAAAAAATACTTTTAACATACAAACAAGAAAATGCTTAAACAAAGATATTTTTATCCTGAGGTCTAGGTCTGTCAGTGTCAACTAAAAAATTAAATGTAATCAAGTTGTATGCTCTGCGCAAAACAAACTATTAAGACAAGTGGTTGTATTTTTGCAGTAGGAATTAGGCAGATGGGATGACATTCTAGTCAGAGGAAGCAGCATTCATTCATTCCAACATTTACAGTGCTTACCATGTACCAGTTAGTGTTCTAGGACCTGGAGATATAATAGTGAACAAGACAGAAAAGGCTGTGCCCTCCTAGGGGAACAGATAACAGATAAGTAAACAGGGAAGCAGGATAAGGGGTGAGAGGAGGTCTGGAGTGGTGTGTGTCATTTTAGATAAGGTGGAGAATGGAAGGACTCTCTGAAGAGACAGCATTTGAGCTTTAGCAGACGTTTGAGTGAAGTAAGGGAGGAACCATGGAAGGAGGAACAGCGAGTGGAAAGGCCCTGAGGTTGGCAGTGGGTCCAGAAATGAGAGAGTGGGAGAGCAATTCATCAGGAGATTAAATCAGAGAGCCATTCAGAAGAGGTCATGGAGAGCCTGGGACTCATCATCATGGGACTCTGATGCAATCAGCGAGGAAATAAGCGTAGAGCTACAAGAGCAGCCTCAGAACCAATATTTAGCAGTCTGGGAAAAGAGAAGGATCCAGAAAAGAAAACCAACGTAGGAGGAAAGCCAGGCATGAATGATGCTCTGGAAGGGAAGTGAGATTTGTGTTTTAAAATAGAGGTTAAGCCTATAATCCCAGGACTTTGGGAGGCTGAGCCAAGAGGAATGATTGAGGCCAGGAGTTTAAGGTCAGCCTGGGCAACAAAGTGAGACTCTGTCTCTACAAAAAAAAATTTTTAAACTTAGCGGGGCATGGTGACCCGCACCTGCAGTCCCAGCTACTTGAGAGGCTGATGTGAATGGACTGCTTGAGCCCAGGAGATCGAGCCTATGTGAGCTACGATCATGTCGCTGTACTCCAGCTGGGGTGACCAAGCAGACCTTGTCTCTAAAGACTAAAAAAGGAAAAATTGGGCTGGGCACGGTGACTCACGCCTGTAATCCCAACACTTTGGGAGGCTGAGGTGGGTGGATCACGAGGTCAGGAGTTTGAGACCAGCCTGGCCAACATGGCAAAACCCCGTCTCTACTAAAAATACAAAAATTAGCCAGGCATGGTGGCACGCGCCTTTAATCCCAGTTACTCGGGAGGCTGAGGCAGGAGAATCACTTGAACCTGGGAGGCAGAGGTTGCAGTGAGCCGAGATCGTGCCATTGCACTCCAGGCTGGGCGATAAGAGCAAGACTCCATCTCAAAAAAAAAAAAGAGAAGAAAAGAAAAGAAAAGAAAAAATTGGCCAGGTGTGGTGGCTCACGCCTGTAATCCGGGCACTTTGGGAGACCAAGGCAGGTGGGTCACTCAAGCCCAGGAGTTTGAGACCAGCCTGCCCAACATGCAGAAACCCCATGTCTACTAAAAATACAAAAATTAGCTGGGCATGGTGGCACGCACCTGTAATCCCAGCTACTCGGGAGGCTGAGACAGGAGAATCGCTTGAACCCGGGAGGCGGAAGTTGCAGTGAGCTGAGACTATGCCACTGTACTCCAGCCTGAGAGCAGAGTGAGACTCCATCTGGAAAAAAAAAAAAAATTAGCCAGGCATGATGGTGCCTGTAGTCCCAGCTACTCAGAAGGCTGAGGCAGGAGAATCACTTGAGCCCAGGAGGTGGAGGTTACAGTGAGCCAAGATTATGCCACTGCACTCTAACCTGGGTGACAGAGTGAGACTCTCTCAAAAAAAAAAAAAAAAGAGGAAAAATTAAAACAAAAAAAAATTTAAGAGAAATTTCTACCCCACAACTGAATACATATATGGGGTGTCTTTTTCATTTCAGATTTTAATTTTAACTATAACTACTGTACTGTCCAGACCCAGGCCGGAGGTTTTTTGTTTTTGTTTTTGTTTTTTTGTTTTGAGACAGGGTCTCACCGTGTGTCCCAGGCTGGAGTGCACTGGCACGATCTCAGCTCACTGCAGCCTCCGCCTCCTGCTCTCAAGCTGTCCTCCCACCTCAGCCTTCCGAGTAGCTGGGATTACAGACCTACGCCACCATGCCCAGATAATTGTTGTATTTATTTATGTATTCATTTATTTATTTATTTTTGTAGAGACAGGGAAGTAACAGAGTACAGCTTAAAATAAACCATTACATCTGTAGTCTTAACGATTTGTAATTAGAACTACTAGTTACAATTTGTAAAAAGGAAAAAAATAAGAATATAGGAAAAGAATACTATAATGATGCATATTTGTTTTGTTTTTTGTTTTTTCCAGACAGAGTCTTGCTCTGTCACCCAGGCTGGAGTGCAGTGGCATGATCTCAGCTCACTGCAGCCTCTACCTCCCAGGTTCAAGTGATTCTATTCTCCCTGCCTCAGCCTCCTGAGTAGCTGGGGCTACAGGCATGAGCCACTACACCCAGCTAATTTTTGAATTTTTTGTAGAGACAGGGTTTTGCCATGTTGGCCAGGCTAATCTCAAACTCCTGACCTCAACTGATCCACCCGCCTCGGCCTCCAAAGTGCTGGGATTACAGGTGTGAGCCACTATCCGCTCCCCCATCTCCATTTTTCATCATATTTTCTAATTGCTAGTATCAAAATGGTCTTAAAGAGTGTATTATCTTGCATCTTCTTATTGGACCCAGCAATATTTTTCATTTATCTGGAGGTATTTCAATTAATTCTATTAATTTGAATCAATTTTAAATAATCTAGCTATATAATCAGTTTTGAATAATGATATTATTGCCTTCTCCGTTTTACTTTAATTTTTTAAATTTAATTTAATTTTTTCATTTTTTAAAAAAAGTAGAGGCCAGGCGCGGTGGCTCACACCTGTGATCCCAGAACTTTGGGAGGCCGAGGCGGGCGGATCACGAGGTCAGGAGGTCGAGACCATTCTGGCTAACAGGGCGAAACCCCGTCTCTACTAAAAATACAAAAAATTAGCCGGGCCTGATGGCGGGCGCCTGTAGTCCCAGCTGCTCGCCTATAGTCCCAGCTACTCGGGAGGCTGAGGCCGGGGAATGGCGTGAACCCGGGAGGCGGAGCTTGCAGTGAGCCGAGATACCGACAGTGCACTCTAGCCTGGGTGACAGAGCGAGACTCCGCCTCAAAAAATAAATAAATAAAATAAAATAATAAAAAAAATAGAGACGGGGTTTCACCATGTTGCCCAGACTGGTCTCTTAACTCCTGAGCTGAAGCGATCTCGCCTCAGCCTCCCAAAGTGTTAGGATGACAGGCGTGAGCCCCAGCACCCAGCCTGGGTTGTTTGGTTTTGTTTTGCACCATTGGTTTTGATCGCACCATTGCACTCCAGCCTGGGGGATTAGAGCAACACTTCGTCTCAAAAAAATAAAATAAAGTGAGAATTGAAGGTAAACAAAATTACTGTAGCCAAGATTATGAAGAAAGTGTTGCAGGCAGAGGCAACTGCCTACCCAAACAACAGGCTTCATACCTTTGGAGAGCCACAAGGCCTGCATGGTTGACCCCTAGGAATGAGGGGACTAACGTCTGCAGTTTGAAGTCTGACTTGACAAAACTTATTAACGTGGGTGGGCTTGATAAGAACAATGGGTTTCCCACTGAAGGGTTTTAGGTAGGATAAATTATTGATTAGATTGGATTTCTTAAAATCTTTCTGAGCCTGGCGCTTTGACTCGTGCCTGTAATCCCAGCAATTCGGGAGGCTAAGGAGAGAGGATCCCTTGATTTCAAGAGCTTGAAACCATCCTGGGCAATATAGTGAGATCCCATCTCTATAAAAAAAAAAAAAAAATTCACCAGGTGTGGTGGCATGTGCCTTGTAGTCCTAGATACTTAGGAGACTGAGGTGGGAGAACCTGGGAGTTTGAGGCTGCAGTTGACCCATGATGGTGCCGTTGCACTCCAGCCTGGGCAACAGAGCAAGATCCTGTCTCAAAAGAAAAGAAGAAAGAAAAGAGGTTTTCTAGTTGCTCTAGAAAGGTTAGGAGACTTTTGTAATAGTTTCAGATAATGATGGTGAATAGATAAACCCCAAACAGTTCATCACCAATTGTCTTCAAGCAGTCTATAATACAAATTTACTTAGTTGGCACATTCCTTTATATTTCCCTGAGACTATATCCTCTTTACTTTAGATCTAGGAATTTTTACTTTAGATCTAGGAATTCACAGATTGCTTCAACTACAGATTATTAACTATTTTTAGGATGATTACATCCAATTACCTGTAGATATCATTATGCTGTAGAGGACAATCCGATCTCGAAGCCCTGGAAAGACTTCTCCATCATACACATGCAGGTAGACCACACAGTCTTCATTCCACCCCTACCCCAACTGCTGCAACATGGCTCACTGCTCAAACATCACATAGTTACTCTACTTAGGAGAAGCATTTAAGAACTTTACCAAAAAATATGCAAGTATGTGATTCTGGCAGGGAGCAAAAGCAAATATGGAAACTGGGAAATACCAGAATAAAGTTAGTTTTCATCTTTGTTTTTTATTTATTTATTTTTTATTCCTGGGATGAAGACTAACATAGTTTTTGTTTTGTTTTGTTTTTTGTTTTTAATTTTTTTTGAGACAGAGTCTCACTCTGTCGCCCAGGCTGGAGTGCAGTGGCACCATCTCGGCTCACTGCAACCTCCACCTCCCAGGTTCAAGCAATTCTCCTGCCTCAGTCTCCCAAGTAGCTGGGATTACAGGCGCCCACCACCATGCCTGGCTAATTTTTGTATTTTTAGTAGAGACGGGGTTTCGCCATGTTGGCCAGGCTGGTCTTGAACTCCTGACCTCAAGTGATCTGCCCACCTTGGCCTCCCAAAGTGCTGGCCAAGAAGACTGACATAGTTTTTGTCTTAATTAGTATCATTACAACAGTAACTCCTTGCCTGCTTTAAGCCTCTAGAAATCAATTTGGGTGACAGTTCAGAAAGCGGTGCTCTTGGAATTATCACACCATTAGGGAGTTTCTAGTCCATCAATAGCTATTTAATATAGTTGGCCAAAGTTAAGAGAATTAAAATGATAGGCCAGGCTCGATGGCTCACGCAGGTAATCCTAACGCTTTGGAAGATTGGAGAGGGAGGATTGCTTGAGGCCAGGAGTTTGAGACTATCCTGGGCAACATAGGGAGACCTCATCTCTACAAAAATAAATAAATGAAATGATATAACAACAGATTTTGTTATCTCACCAAAATAAAAATAACAGTACGAATACACAACTTAAAACTCTGGATTTACTTTTAGTCTGTTCTTCATCTTGTAAAGAATTTAGGCCAGGCATGGTGGCTTACGCCTGTAATCCCAACACTTTGGGAGGCTGAAACAGGTGGATCACGAGGTCAGGAGTTTGAGACCAGCCTGGCCAACACGGTGAAACCCCGTCTCTACTAAAAACACAAAAATTAGCCGGGCATGGTGGCACATGCCTGTAGTCCCAGCTACTGTCTCACTAGCAAAGTGAGACTCCATCTCAAAAAAAAAAAAATAGAATTTAACAGTATTGCTGATACAGGTACTGAGTAATAAAGTTCTGAATCTCTGATTAGAAGGTTATGACTTTAGAGGAAAAATACTTTTTTTTCTTCCTGTGACATTCTAAAAAAGGGAAAGAGGCTGGGCGCGGTAGCTCAAGCCTGTAATCCCAGCACTTTGGGAGGCCGAGACGGGCAAATCACGAGGTCAGGAGATCGAGACCATCCTGGCTAACACAGTGAAACCCCGTCTCTACTAAAAAAAATACAAAAAACTAGCCGGGCGAGGTGGCGGGCACCTGTAGTCCCAGCTACTCGGGAGGCTGAGGCAGGAGAATGGCGTAAACCCGGGAGGCGGAGCTTGCAGTGAGCTGAGATCTGGCCACTGCACTCCAGCCTGGGCAACAGAGCGAGACTCCGTCTCAAAAAAATAAAAAATAAAAAAGGGAAAGAAGCCATTGTTTTATAATATAATTAGTGCTGTAGTTATCAAATGTGGTGCTTCAAGCTGTGTAAATCTGAATCAATAAAAATTCTAAAGACAATGATCAAGATTTTAAATGTCTTCTTAAAACACATTTCCTCAACAGAGGGACTGTAAACACCATCTGAAAATGAATCTCAAATACTAGGATCTCCTTTCAGAGTGACTTTTTGAGAATGATAAGCACTCCCAATGACAAATTATTCTTTGACCTTGAGGGATAGTTATTTAGTAATCTTTTTTTTAATTTTTTTTTTTTTTTTTTTTTTTAAGACAGTCTCACTATCACCCAGGCAGGAATGCACTGGCACAATCATGGCTCACCACAGCCTCAACTTCCTGGACTCAGGAGGTGATCCTCCCACCTCAGCCTCCTGAATAGCTAGGACTACAGGCACCCACCACCATGGGTGTATTTTTGTATTTTTGTAGAGACAAGGTTTTGCCATGTTGCCCAGGCTGGTCTCGAACTGCTGGGCTCAAGAAATGCACCTGCCTCAGCCTCCCAAAGTGCTGAGATTACAGGCATGAGCCACCTTGCCCCACCTATTTGGTAATTATATGGAACTTCATGTTCTTGTTTTGTTTGTTTGTTTTTTATTTTGCTTCTTTCTTTTATAGGTTCTTAGATTTTTTGTTGTTGTTGTTTTTAAACCAAGGAAAACACTGTGCATATTGGTCAAGTGACAAATATAATATTTTGTTAATATCTGAATAGTTTGTCATGGTTATTATTTATCAGTCAAATAAAAGCCGAATCGTGAAAGCAGCATGTCTCTGGAATGCCTGAGAGTGCCTGGTACCATGGACATAGACATAGACCACCAAAAAACACTTAGTGACTGATAAATAGTGTTAATAACAATACTTAATATTGGGTGCTTACCAAGTAGTAGTCAGTTTCATATAAGCAATACCAGTATTACATGTGTTAACTAAGAATCCTCACAACAGTACTATGAAATAGGTCATGTTGTTATCCTCATTTTACAGATGGGGAGGCTGGGCCAAAAGAGGGTGGATAATTTGCACAAGGTCATAGAGCAAGGAATACGGGAGTTGGGACTCAAAATCACATACTGACCTCCAGAGGTTTTGTTTGTTTGTTTGAGATGGAGTCTTGCTCTGTTGTCCAGGCTGGAGTGCAGTGGTGCAATCTCAGCTCACTGCAACCTCCACCTCCCGGGTTCAAGCGATTCTCCTGCCTCAGCCTCCCAAGTAGCTGGGATTACCAGCACCTGCCACCATGCCCGGATACTTTTTTGTATTTTTAGTAGAGACAGGGTTTCACCATGTTAGCCAGGATGGTCTCGATCTGCTGACCTCATGATCCACCCACCTCGGCCTCCCAAAGTGCTGGGATTACAGGCATAAGCCATCTTGCCCGGCCTGATCTCCAGAGTTTTAAATCACGATGCTGCTGCTGCTGCTGCTGCTGCTTCTTGAAGTGTTATCTTGCCCAACCTGGGTGACACAGGGAGACCCTGTCTCTACAAAAAATAAAAAATAAATTAGCCAGATGTGGCAGCACATGCCTGTGGTCGCAGCTACTCAGGAGGCTGAGGTGGGAGGATAGCTGGAGCCCAGGAGATCAAGGCTGCAGTGAGCTCTGATCCAGCCACTACACTCCAGGCTGAGCAATAGAGAACTACCCTGTCTCAAAAAAAAAAAAAAAAAGTTATCTCACTATGTTGCTCAGGCTGTTCTCAAATTCCTGGGCTAAAGTGATCCTCCCACCTCAGCCTCCTGAGTACCTGGGAGGATTTTTAATGTTCTCACCACAAAGAAACAATAAGTATTTGAGGTGAGAGATATGCTAATTACCCTGATATTACCATTATACAATGTATATATGTATCAAAACATCACACTGTTCTCCATAAATATGTATAATCATGTGTCAATTAAAAATAAAATAAAATTGGCCGGTCATGGTGGCTCACGCCTGTAATCCCAGCACTTTGGGAGGCTGAGGCTGGTGGATCACCTGAGGTCAGGAGTTCAAGACCAGCCTGGCCAACATGGTGAAATCCCGTCTCTACTAAAAATACAAAAATTAGGCCGGGCGCGGTGGCTCAAGCCTGTAATCCCAGCACTTTGGGAGGCCGAGACGGGCGGATCATGAGGTCAGGAGATCGAGACCATCCTGGCTAACCCGGTGAAACTCCATCTCTACTAAAAAAATACAAAAAACTAGCCGGGCGAGGTGGCGGGCGCCTGTAGTCCCAGCTACTCAGGAGGCTGAGGCAGGAGAATGGCGTGAACCCGGGAGGCTGAGCTTGCAGTGAGCTGAGATCCGGCCACTGTGCTTCAGCCTGGGCGACAGAGTGAGATTCCGTCTCAAAAAAAAAAAAAAAAAAAAAAACCAAAAATTAGTCAGGCATGGTGGCACACGCCTGTAATCCCAGCTACTCAGGAGACTGAGGCAGGAGAATGGCTTGAACCCGGGAGGCAGAGGTTGCAGTGAGCCAAGATTGCGCCATTGCACTCCAGCCTGAGCAACAGAGTGAGACTCTGTCTCAGAAAAAAAAAAAAAAAAAAAATTAAATTTAAATATCATAGTTTAAAATTGTTTCCATCTTTGGTTCTTCTTGTGACTTTCAATATTTTCAAGAAAGCACAAGCCAAGAGCAGTGGCTCACACCTGCAATTCAGCACTGTGGGAGGCTGAGGTGGGAGGACTGAGACCAGGAGACTGAGACCAGCCTGGGATACAAAGGGAGACCCCATCTTTACAAAAATTAAAAATTAGCTGAGTGTAGTGGCTTGTACCTGTGGTCCTAGCTACATGGGAGGGTGAGGCACGAGGATCCCTTGACACCAGGAGGTCAAGGCTGCAGTAAGCCACCATGTTTATGCCACTGCACTCCAACCAGGGCAACAGAGCAAGACTCTGTCTCAAAAAAATAATAATGGCCAGACGTGGTGGTGCATGCATGTAGTTCCAGTTTTTGAGAGGCTGAGGTGGGAGGATCACTTGCTCCCAGGAGCTCAAGGTTACAGTGAATTGTGATTGAGCCACTGCACTCTGCACTCCAGCACAAGACCTTGTCTCTAAACAACAACTAAAATAATAATAATCATAATGATACTCCTTTCCCAGTTTACTACCAAGAGTTATGCAAATGGAAGATGAATTAGTCTTCAGGATTTTGTTTCTTTTCTGTGTATATGATTAATCATGACCTTGTTTGAAGATGTTTTGACAGGATATTGAATTTCAAAATTTAAGATTTTGCCATCACTTCTTTGATTGTGGAAATAATTAAGTAAAAGTTGAAGAATGAATCAAAGCATTCATTATGTAGGCTAAATGTGTTTATTATGTTAACTGTTAAGATTATTGCTGGTTTTCACTAATGGGTTATTGATTAACTATAATGACCTCCTCCACCATACCTGGCACATCTTTTTGTGGGTTAGTTAGCCCTATAACTTCAGGAATCACAGTTCAATATATTATGAGTTACAAGATTTGCAGAGGGAATCTGAAAAGCATACAGAATTTTTCTGTACAGAAAGCACAGAACACTTCTTCTGACATTTCTGACATATCTAAGTGACAAGATTTCTCAAAACATACATACTATATACTTTTATATTGCACGCCAGGCACGTGACTCATGCCTGTAATCCCAGCACTTTGGGAAGCCCTGGGCAGGTGGATCACTTGAGGCCAGGAGATTGAGACCAGCCTGGCCAACACAGTGAAACCCAGTCTCTACTAAAAATAGAAAAAATTTGCCAGGCGTGGTGGTACATGCCTGTAATCCCAGCTACTTGGGAAGCTGAGGCATGAGAATGGCTTGAACCCAGGAGACAGGGGTTGCAGTGAGCCAAGATCGCACCACTGCACTCCAGCCAGAGTGACAGAGTGAGACTCTGTCTCCAAATATATATATATGTATGTATTTTAATATATGTACTTGTAAATATATATACTTTTCTGTATTTATAACATATAATATATTTTAAAATATATTTTTAAAATATATATACTTTTATATTGAATTGTACAAGGGATCTCTACATAACATAATTCTAAGTGGCTGGTTGTATAGACTTTTCTCTTTGTACAAATTGTGTGAAATAGGATCCATTTAAGCATTTAGTTTATAATAAAAGTCTTTTTTCCTCCAAAGATGGAGCCTTGCGCTATTCCCCAGGCTAAAGTACAGTGACACAATCTTGGCTCACTGTAACCTCCTCCTCCCGGGTTCAAGTGATTCTCCTGCCTCAGCCTCCTGAGTAGCTGGGACTACAGGCACGTGCCACCATGCCTGGCTAATTTTTGTATTTTTATATTTTTAGTAGAGACAGGGTTTCACCATGTTGGCCAGGCTGGTCTTGAACTCCTGACCTCAAGTGATCTGCCTGCCTCGGCCTCCCAAAGTGTTAGGATTACAGGCGTGAGTCACCCTACCTAACCTGGAAAAAATATTTTTAAGTTGTTTTTCTTTTAGAGACAGGGTTTTGCTCTGTTGCCCAGGCTGGAGAGCAATGATGTGATTATAGCTCATTGTAACCTCGAATTCCTAGGCTCAAAGGATCCTTCTGCCTCAGCCTCCCAAGTAGCCAGGAGTACAGGTGCACACCACCATGGTTGGCTAATTTTTTTATGTTTGGGTAGAGATGGGGGTCTCACTATGTTGCCAGGCTGGTCTTGAACTCCTGGGTTCAAGTGATCCTCGTTCCTTGGCCTCCGAAAGTGCTGGGATTACAGGCATCAACCACTGCGTCCATTTGTTTTATTTATTCATTTATTTATTTATTTATTTTAGAGACAGAGAGTCTTGCTCTGTTGCCCAGGCTGGAGTGCAGTGATTTCTGCTCACTGCAACCTCTGCTTCCTGGGTTCAAGTGATTCTCCTGCCTCAGCCTCCCAAGTAGCTAGGACTACAGGCGTGCACCACCATGCCTGGCTAATTTTTGTATTTTTAGCAGAGACGGGTTTTCCATGTTGGCCAAGCTGGTCTTGAACTCCTGGCCTCAAGTGATCTGCCCACCTCAGCCTCCCAAAGTGCTTGGATTACAGACGTGAGTCACCACACCCTGTCAGTTTTATTTTTAAGAGAAGAATTTATCAGATGTCTTGCATGTAGCCATAAGTTTCATTCATTCAGGAATTCAACAAATATTTATTGAATACCTTATCTATAGGTAGGCCCTGTAGGTAACTCAGTAGAATACAAAGACATAAATTGCAGAATTTCTGCTCTTCAAAAGTTTATCACTCAACTGGGGAGGTAAGGGCTGGGCTGGGTGGCTCATGCCTGTAATCCCAGCACTTTGGGAGGCCGAGGCAGGTGGATCACAAGATCAAGAGATTGAGACCATCCTGGCTAACACAGTGAAACCCCATCTCTACTAAAAATACAAAAAATTAGCCAGGCAAGGTGGCGGGCGTCTGTAGTCCCTGTTACTTGTGGGGCTGAGGCAGGAGAATCGTTTGAAGCTGGGAGGTGGAGGTTGCAGTGAGCCGATATCGTGCCACTGCACTCCAGCCTGAGCGACAGAGCGAGACTCAATCTAAAAAAAGAAAAAAAACCCAAAAAACTGGGAGGGAAGATGCACAGCCAATGAACCACCAAGTTCTGACAATTCTGATCCCTTAACATTTCTTCAATCTTTCCACTTCCTGCCATCCTCAAGGCTGCTTTATTACTTCAATCCAGCCCCAGCTCTCCCTTGGTTTTCCGTAATAGTCACTATAACATATCTCCTTGTCCTCAGTCTTATTTGCTTCAAACCTGTTCTTCAGAATGGTTTTTGTTTGTTTGTTTGTTTCCCCCTTAACATGAGACAGGGTTTGCTCTGTCACCCAGGCTGGAGTGCAGTGGTATGGTCGCAAACTGCACCCTGGACCTCCCAGACTCAAGCAATCTTCCCACCTCAGCCTCCCAATTAGCCAGGACTACTGCTGCACACCACCACACCCGGCCCAGAATGTTCTTTCTAAAATGCTAATCTAAAGCCCTTTAATAAATCACCATTGTCCTCAGGATGAAGTCTAAGTTGTCTAACTGACTGAAAGTATTCTTGCTTCTCCTTTTTGTCGCATCTCTGAATGTCCCCAGCCATTCTGTATTCCTTTTAGAGTCCCCAGTTCACCTTGCTTGCCTTCCCTCATGCTGTTCACCCTGCTTGGAGTGTTATCTGAAGAAATATATTCATTACTTCATTTATTTCCTCAAAACATCTTTTATTAAAGGCATCTTCATGTTAGGTCCTATGCACCACCCTGGAACTTCTCCATGTAGTCAGGAGATGGATGTTTAAGTAGGCCATTGCACTGCAGCAGGCAAGTCCCAGGATGGATGTAGGCACAGTAACAGTGAGGGTCATGGATGAATCAAGTCCAGGTAATCAGCAAAGACACTGGAGGGATGGGGTGAAGAACATTCTGGATTGAGGGAGCTGAATGCATAAAGGCCCAGAGCTGGAGAGCATGTTACTCTGGGAAACAGCAATCAGTGTGGCCTAAGTGGACAGCACGAGCAGGACTGAGGGAGCCAGTGCCCAGTCACCAAGCACCTTGTCTGATTTGTTAGGGAGTTGGGGTTTCTTTTCTTTTAAGGTAATGAGTAGCCACTGAAGGATTTTTTTATTTTTATTTATTTATTTTTTTATTTTTTGAGACAGAGTTTCGTTCTGTCTCTACGCTGGAGTGCAGTGGGGTGATCTCGGCTCACTGCAACTTCTGCCTCCCAGTTCAAGTGATTCTCCTGCCTCAGCCTCCCGAATAGCTGGGACTACAGGCACGTGCCACCACACCAGCTAAGTTTTTGTATTTTTAGTAGAGGCCAGGATGTATCTTTAGTAGAGGCCAGGATGGTCTCAATCTCTTGACCTCGTGATCCGCCCACCTTGGCCTCCTGGGAGTGCTGGGATTACAGGCGTGAGCCACCACGCCTGACCGGGATTATTTTTTAAGATGGGGTCTCTGTTGCCCAGGCTGGAGTGCAGTGGCACAATCATAGCTCACTGCAGCCTCCTGGGATTCTGGGGCTCAAGTGATCCTCCTGCCTCAGCCTCTCCAGTAGCTGGCTACAGGCACACCATTACACCCAGCTAATTTTTGTATTTTTTGTAGAAATGGGGGTCTTGCTATGCTGCCCAGGCTGGTCTTGAACTCTTGGCCTCAAGTGATCCATCCACCTCAGCCTCCAAAAGTGCTGGGATTACAGGCATGAGCCACCATGCCTGGAAGAAGGATTTTTTTTTTTTTTTTTTTTTTTTTGGCAGGGGGTAGTGGGAGGGAGGGATGAAGAGCTGGGGAAGAGAAGAGAAAATGGCATGGTCACATTCATTTTCTTAAAATGAACACTAACAGCAGTGCTAGAAAAAGTGGCGATTTGTCACAAATTGTTTAAATAAAAAAAAAGTCTTAAATTATTTTTAAAAATCACTTTTAAAATTTCAGACCCATCTTATGAAGCTTGGGCAATTGACTAGCATGCTACAGAATTTTAATTGCATAAATGCATACTAGTTTAAAATTATCATATTTTAATGGACCCAAAAGTATGAGTTCTTGGAGGGCAGGAGCTCTGCCTGACTTATTTCCTACCCTATCCTCACCACCTACAACAGAGCATGGCACGGAGTGGATTATCAATACATATTTTTAACCAAGTGATTCTGAACTCTCTTCAAAGACTTCTTTCAAGATTATTCAGTGAAAAAACTCCCTGGTGGCTAGGCATGGTGGCTCATGCCTGTAATCCCAGCACTTTGGGAGGTCAAGGTGGAAGGATCCTTTAAGCTCAGAAGCTGAAGACCAACCTGGGTAATACAATGAGACCTCATCTCTACACATAATTTTTTAAATTAGCCAGGCGTGGTGGTGCACATTTGTGGTCCTAGCTACTTGGGAGGCTGAGGCTGGAAGATGGCTTGAGCCCAGATAGTCAAGGCTGCAGTGTGTCATGATCATACCACTGCACTCCAGCCTGGGAGACCAAGCAAGACCCTGTCCCACTACCCACCACCCAAAAACAAAAACAAAAACAAATAACAAAAAACAAAAAAACAAAAAAAAAACACAACAGGCCAGGTGTGGTGGCTCATGCCTGTAATCCCAGCACTTTGGGAGGCCAAGGTGGGTGGATCAATTGAGTTCAGAAGTTTTGAGACCAGCCTGGCCAAGGTCGATGGATCACTTGAGGTCAGGAGTTCAAGACCAGCCTGGCCAACACAGTGAGACCCTGTCTCTACCAAAAATTAAAACACTTGGCTGGGTGTGGTGGTTCAAACCTGTAATCCCAGCACTTTGGGAGGCCGAGGCAGGTGGATCACCTGAGGTCAGGAGTTCAAGACCAGCCTGTCCAACATGGCGAAACCCCATCTCTACTAAAAATACAAAAATTACCCCGTGTGGTGGCATGTGCCTGTAATCCTAGCTACTGAAGAAGCTGAGGCAGGAGAATCGCTGGAACCCTGGGGGCAGAGACTGCAGTGAGCCAAGATTGTGCCACTGCATTCCAGCCTAGGCAACAGAGCAAGACTCCATCTCAAAAAAAAAAAAAAAAGAAAATTAGCCAGGTGTGGTGGTGAACACCTGCAATCCCAGCTACTTGAGAGGCTGAGGCATGAGAATCCCTTGAACCCAGGAGGCAGAGAATGTGGTGAGCCAAGATCATGCTACTGCACTCCAGCTGGGAGACAGAGTGAGACCTTGTCTCAAAGAATAAATAAATAAATAATAATTCCCAGGTATTTAACAACAAAAAATCCAACAATACAACTAAATGAACCCCCCACTTGTTAAGGATAAAACTTTAAAATTTAAACAATTAAATTTTAACAAATCTAAACATTAAATGTATAAAACAATGTGTGATTACTTTATTATAGATCCAATTATTGGAAAAACATTACTATTGTTCGGTCCTTTTCTGCCTACGGAAATAATCATTGTCTTCCCAACCCCAGCACAGCACATAAAACATGGTGGGACTCAAAAAAATATTATTTAAGTGAATAATTGACTGAATTAGTATGGAAAATGCTTCCTTAAACTTCCTTAAGCTTCACATTCACAAATTCTCAGTAGAAAAAAAAAAGTCTACACTTCTCTTTATATACTTTCATCTTTAAGAAGAAAAGAATACACAGAAGTTAAGTATTATCATTGAGCCAGAAAAGATCTTAGGAACCTTCTAGTGGTTTGATCATAAAAGGCAAAGATCTCTAATAAGGGCAGAACTGGGAGGAGAATCCAGATCTTCTGATTCCAAACATTTTTCTCTGTCCCATTTTACTACTACAATTTTTTTAAAATGTGGCAACATTTATAAAAATATTGTTTGGTCCTGTGAAATTCACTTTTTCTGGTACAGCTCAAACCCCTCTCTCCACATTGTGGAGTTATTGCACAGTCATATGTCTCCTGTAGGAGCAGAATTTGAAATATAGATGTGGAATTCATAAATAAAGGTGTTCTTGTCCTCTGAGTAAATCTTGTGTGTTTTTCTGTAATTCAGTTATTTCCACAGTATAAGTTGTTTGGTTGCAGCCTTCAACAACCAATGAAGTTATGTTATGCATAAGACCTTGCGCATTTCATGTTTGCTGGGGCCAATAAAAGCAAATTCTCTCATGCTCTCCTACCGAGAACCTCATTATGATGTCCGGCTGGTTGCCTTTTTAGATCTGCATGTGATTCTACTTCTTTCTCTAGATTCCAGGACAGGCAGAGTTTGTCTTGGAAGCTCCGTTTACTCTGTCCTCCTTACTGGCTCTCTTTTTGACCCTTTAGGTCCTTTAGGGGTCCTCTCTTCCTCCCCTAGCTACCCTTCCCCTAACCCCCACCCTCACCTGGCAATGTATCTTTCACTTGCAAATTTTTCAGTCCCACTCAAGCTTAAATGTCTGAAAGCACTCTTCTCACCCACACCATTCATCCGTGAGAAAAACTAAAAGGGAGAAAAAACACTGGCTTCATCCTCAGTTTTGCTTCCCTAAAGGAAGCGACCAGAAGATAATTCTTCTAGGAGTTGCCCCTGATGGCCTTAGGGCTGCCTACAGTCCTCTGGGTCCTCTCTGGAGAGAACTGCTTTGGAATGTGAAAAGACCATGGCAGAAAGGAAAGGGAAGGCTTGTTCTTCCTTTCTTGGTTCCAGTCCATGGAAGGGCACTCACATCACTCACAACAAGGATTCAGCCAGAGTGTCCAGATAGCTGTGCTGAGCTCTGTAACAGGATAATAGGAACGTGGAAGCCCCAAAAGGCCACATTCCACATTTTCAATGAGGTTTTAGGAACAAGTAAACTCTTTTGATGGAAAGGTGATGAAGAGTTGTTTAAACGTCCAACGACCCCTTGCTGGTCTTTCCCAGGCTTACTTATTTCAAGGACTACCTTTTGTCTCTTTGTATCTTTCTCTAGCATCAGAGCTGACCCTACTAGAAAATAAGATTGTACACGACTGGGTGAAGAATTCCATTGAGCTGCCTCCAGTCTTTTCTAGCCATGGAGTGGAAGCATGAACTTACAAAACAGGCCATTGTGGACCATCCTGGATTTTGAAAATGCTGGAAAGAGTCAGTGGATGGAAGCTCTCTAAACCTTTGGACTGATCTGTGTACAGCATTGGTTTCTTGGCCTCCTGGAAATCTGAGAAGTTTGCATGTGATGGGGAGGTTTGTATCCCGGTAAGAGAGGAAGGGAGGAAGACGCTGAAACTGTTTATACTGCTGTATATCTTCTTACAAAATCTTCTTACTTCTTCTCCATAGCTTCCTTGGTTGAGCCCACTGGTCTATCACAACCATGATGCTTCTGCCTGGAGGAATGCAAATACCACCTGGGTAATTAAGTCTGTGATCTTAATTATCTCCCACTTAATTGCCTCTGAAGGACAACCCTGCGCTGTTTTCTATTTCCTCAGCCTGGCATGTCTGCTTGTTTTGACTCAGCCTTCTGGATAGCACATGGCTTCCACTAAGCCTGAGCCGCCCAGCCTGCAATTACACAGCCCCTCCAGCTGCAGAGGTGGCCCAGTTGTTTCAGTGTTGCCATTCTGCCCCAGCCTCAGCTTCATGCACACTTGCCCATCTTACATGCTCATTTTGTGCTCTCGTTTTCTCAAATTCACTGTCAAACCCTTTTTTTTTTTTTTTTTTTTTTTTGAGACGGAGTCTGTCACCCAGGCTGGAGTATGGTGGTGCAATCTCAGTTCACTGCAACCTCCGCCTCCCTGGTTCAAGTGATTCTCCTGCCTCAGCCTCCCAAGTAGCTGGGACTACAGGCCCGTGCTACCACACCCAGCTAATTTTTTTAGTAGAGACAGGGTTTGGGGTTTCACCATGTTAGCCAGGATGGTCTCGATCTCCAGACCTCATGATCTGCCCGCCTGGGCCTCCCAAAGTGCTGGGATTACAGGCATGAGCCACCACGCCCGGCCCACTGTCAAACTCTTGTTGGGGAATTGTTCTTACCTCGTAAAGAGAAAGAAGCGCTGCTTGTCATGATGTAAACACAATCTGGAAAGAAAAGACTATGTAGGACATTAGTAATTATATTTAGGTTCTATAGAAAACTTATAGTTAAATTATTAGGCAAATTACTTTCAATGTGTTCTTTGGTATAATTTGATATACATAGGAAAAACTTATGAAATATTTTCAAATACTTCAGCCTTCAATCTCAGAGTAGGTTTAAAAATAATTAAAATATATTAAAATACTTTTATTAAGGGTCCAATGAACTGGATTTTGGTAGGCAAAGAAAAATGTCATGAGCCCGGGCATGGTGGCTCACACCTGTAATCCCACTACTTTGGGAGGCCGAGGTGGGCAGATTGGTGAGCTCAGGAGTTCGAGACCAGTCTGGACAATATGGTCTCTAACAAGAAGTTGTTTGAGACTAGCCTGGGCAACATAGTGAAACCACATCTCTACAAGAAATACAAAAATTAGCCGGGCATGGTGATGCATATCTGTGGTCCCAACTACTTGGGAGGCTGAGGTGGGAGGACTACCTGAGCCCAGGGAGGTTGAGGCCGCAGTAAGCCATGTTCGTACCACTGCACTCCAGCCTGAGTGATAATGTGAGACCCTGTCTCCAAACAAACAAACAAAAAAACCCAAAAAACAAAAAGGCCGGGCACCAGTGGCTCATGCCTGTAATCCCAGCACTTTGGAGGCCAAGGTGGGCGGAACACCTGAGGTCAAGAGTTCAAAACCAGCCTGGCCAACATGGTGAAACCCTGTCTCCTCCAAAAATACAAAACCTAGCCGGGCATGGCTGGACGCAGTGGCTCACGCCTGTAATCCCAACACTTTGGGAGGCCAAGGTGGGCAGAGATCACGAGATCAGGAGCTCGAGACCATCCTAGCTAACACGGTGAAACTCTGTCTCTACTAAAAATACAAAAAAATTAGCCGGGCGTGGTGGCAGGCGCCTGTAGTCCCAGCTACTCGGGAGGCTGAGGCAGGAAAATGGTGTGAACCCGGGAGGCGGAGCTTGCAGTGAGCTGAGGTCACTCCACTGCACTCCAGCCTGGGCAAGAGAGGGAGATGCCATCTCAAAAATAAAAAAATAAATAATAAAAACTAGCCAGGCATGGTGGCACACGCCTGTAATCCCAGCTACCTGGGAGACTAAGGGCAGGAGAATGGCTTGAACCTGGGAGGCAGAGGTTACAGTGAACCGAGACCATGCCATTGTACTATAGCCTGGGCAACAGAGCGAGTCTCTGCCTCAGGAAAAAAAAAAAAAAAAAAAAAAAGGTGCCATGAAATACTTATCTGGATAAATCAGGAAAATATTTTAGTTTAAATTTATAAAATCATACATTCTCTGGATTCATGGTGTTATGGCATAAGCAAGATTTCACTGTAAACAAGATTTTTAAAATCTCACTTTTAATTTTATTAGACATTCAAACATTTAGAAATTTTAAATGACTTTGGCCCTATTTCTGAGTTATTTATGACTCTCTCTCTTTCTCTCTCTCTCTCTCTATATATATACACAAAGCATCTGGCAAGTAGTAGATACTGATAAATGGTAAATTCAGTTGTTTTCTTACAAGCAACAACTACTACTACTTGATATCCAGCAGATTATTGTATTCATCTAGAAAAGAGTAAGTATCCAAGATTCAAAGCCTAGTTTTAAAAAAAGCCCCTTTGACAACCTTCACAATGTTTTTTGGGGAAGTGTTTAGTGAGAAGAGAATTTTCCTTGATTTCTTCAATTCCAAGAGCCCTCCTTTTTTCTTTTTTAATATTACCAAGTGAAAAGAAAGAGGGAAGCTGGGCATGGTGGCTCACACCTGTAATTCCATCACTTTGGGAAGCTGAGGTGAGTGGATCACTTGAGGCCAGAAGTTCTAGACCAGCCTAGGTAACATGGCGAAACCCTGTCTCTACCAAAAATACAAAAATTAGCCAGGCGTGGTGATGGGTGCTTGTAATCCCAGCTACTCTGGAGGCTAAGGCACGAGAATCAGGACCTTGAACCCAGGAGGCAGAGGTTGTATTGAGCCAAGATCATGCCACTGCACTCCAGCCTGGGTGACAGACTAAGACTCTGTATTAAAAAAAAAAAGAAGAAGAAGAAAAAAAAAAAGGAGAAAAGAAAAGAAAAAGGAGAAGAGGAATGAATGTATTCATAAACAAAAAATGTTTTACATACCCATGGAATTGAATAAATATTATAAAAAGAGCTGGTAAATAAGGATATTATGATCTTATGCTTATACAAATGCTCCTGGACTTAAATGATGGGTTACATCCCAATAAAACCATTTCAACTTAGGAGCTGAAAATTTTACTTTTTTGAAACAGAGTTTCACTCTGTTGTCCAGGCTGTAGTGCAGTGGTGCAATCTCGGCTCGCTGCAACCTCTGCCTCCCAGGTTCAAACGATTCTCCTGCCTCAGCCTCCTGAGTAGCTGGGATTACAGGCATGTGCCACCACGCCTAGCTCATTTTTGTATTTTCAGTAGAGACGGGTTTTTACCATGTTGGCCAGGCTGGTCTCGAACTCCTGACCTTGTGATCCACACACATCAGCCTCCCAAAATGCAGGGATTACAGGCGTGAGCCACCGCACCCGGCCAAGTAACTTGAAAATGTATTTAACACACATAACCAGGCCGGGCGCGGTGGCTCACGTCTATAATCTCAGCACTTTGGGAGGCCGAGGTGGACAGATCACCTGAGGTCAGGAGTTCGAGACAAGCCTGCCCAACATGGTGAAAACCTGTCTCTACTAAAAATACAAAAAATTAGCCAGGCATGGTTGCAGGCGCCTGTAATCCCAGCTACTTGGGAGGCTAAGACAGGAGAATCGCTCGAACCCAGGAGACGGAGGTGACAGTGGGCCAAGACCCCACCATTGCACTCCAGCCTGGGCTACAAGAGCAAAACTCTGTCTCAAAAAAAAAAAAAAAGAAATACACATAATCTACCAAACATCATAGCTTAGGCTGGCCTACAGTAAAGGCACTCAGAACACTTACAATAGCCTATAGTTGGGCAAGATCATCTAACACAAAGCCTATTTTATAATAAAGTGTTGGATATATCAGCCGGCTGCGGTGGCTTATGCCTGTAATCCCAGCACTTTGGGAGGCCGAGGCAGGTGGATCACGAGGTCAGGAGTTCAAGACCAGCATGACTAATATGGTGAAACCCCATCTCTACTAAACATACAAAAATTAGCCGGGCAGTAGTGGCGCATGCGTGTAATTCCAGCTACTCAGGAGACTGAGGCAGGAGAGTCGCTTGAACCCAGGAGGTGGAGGTTTCAGTGAGCCAAGATTATGCCATTGAACTCCAGCCTGGGTGACAGAGCAAGACTCCGTCTGAAAAAAAAAAAAAAAAACAGTGTGGAATATGTCATGTAATTTATTGAACACTGTATGGGGACTCAAAGTACAGTTTCTACTGAATGGAAATTACTTCTATACCCCATCATAGAGGTGAAAAATTGTGTCACACCATCCAAAGTTAGGGTCAGGGATCCTTTATACATATATATCATTTTACTTTTTTTTTTAGCTAACTGGCATACACTTTCATCTACGGGGATTCAACTGCTGAAATTACGACTGTAATGGCTCATATATTTATGTAATATTTTTCATTTCACTTTTCATGTTAAAAGTGTTTTAAATATTGAAAATCTTCAGATTCTAGTAACATTACGAATAAAGAGTTGTACTGCCAAATAATGCTATACCACTCTTAAGAAAATATTTCATGAACTGTGGCAATTTTCAGTGCCTGGGCAAATGTTATACCAGTTATTGAAATAAATTTTTTACTTTTGCATTTCCCTAGGTAAAGATAATAGGATTGAGCACGACGACTCATGCCTGTAATCCCAGCACTTTGGGAGGCCCAAGCAGGTGAACTGCTTGAGCCCAGGAGTTCGAGGCCAGTCTGGGCAACATGGCAAAACCCTGTCTCTACAAAAAATACAAAAATTAGCTGGGTGTAATTGCATGCACCTGTAGTCCCAGCTACTTGGGAGGCTGATGGGGAAGGATTGCTTGAGCCTGGGAGGTTGAGGCTGCAGTAAGCTGTGGTTGTGTCACAGCACTCCCAGCCTGGTTGATAGAGTGAGAGCCCTATCTCAAAAAAAGAAAAAGAAAAAAAGACAATAGCATGGTTAAATAAATATTAAATAAATAAGTAGTAGTGAATCGAATTTCTTTTACTTAATATTCTGGAATTTATATTTGAATAGAAAGGAAGGGAAAGAAATAAAAACTAAAAGTTTATTCCTTCTAGGAAACTACTTCACATTTCATTCATTCAATTAGGTTATTAATTATTTTCTGGGATATCCTTGAATTCTTTTCATTTTATTCTCAAATACCTTAACTTTCTGTATTTATTTCCTCATCTTAAAATGGCAATAATAATGACTACGTCATTGGACTGTTGTGAAAATTAAATGAATAGATATTATAACATGTTTAGAAAAGTTCCTGGCACAGGACGGGCGTGGTGGCTCACACCTGTAATCCCAGCAGTTTGGGAGGCCGAGGTGGGTGTATCACGAGGTCAGGAGATCAAGACCATCCTGGCTAACGCGGTGAAATCCTGTCTCTACTAAAAAAATACAAAAAATTAGCCAGGCGTGGTGGCAGGTGCCTGTAGTCCCATCTACTCGGGAGGCTGAGGCAGGAGAAAAGCGTGAACCCAGGAGGCAGAACTTACAGTGAGCCAAGATCGCGCCACTGCACTCCAGCCTGGGTGACAGAGCGAGATTCCATCTCAAAAGAAAAAAGAAGAAGAAAAGAAAAAAAAAAAAAGAAAAAAAAGAAAGTTCCTGGCACATAATAAGTGCCCAATAAATGTTAGCTATTATAATTACCTTCACCTCCTCATCTGTCTGGGCTTATAGTCTATCTGCTATTTGATCTGACATTCTCAATAAGCACGTAGAAACCAGCTTGAAATGGTTTAAACATAATACCACCTGAAAGCAGGGAAAGTACTGAGAATTTGCTATTAATGCATTTATGATGATGATTTGATCTCTTCAGAGAGGAATTTCTTCAGCTCTAAAAATACATTTTAAAACATCTCCCAGGGCTGGGCCCTGGGGCTCATGCCTATAATCCCAGCACTTTGGGAGGCCAAGGCTGGAGGATTGCTTGAACTCACAAGTTTGAGACCAGCCTCAGCAACATGGTGAGACCCTGTTGCTACAGAAAATAAAACAAATTATCTGGGTGCAGTGGTGCACACCTGCAGTCTCAGCTACTCAGGAGGCTGAAGCAGGAGGACCACTTGGAGCCAGGGAGGTTGAGGCTTCAGTGAATTGTGATTGTGCCACTGTACTCCAGCCTGGGTGACAGAACGAGCCCCTGCCTCAAAAATAAATATATAAAAATAAAAATAAAAGCAGCACTGACCTTGTTGAGGTACAGTGTACTTGCTCATGTACTCGTTTTCTCTCGCTCTCTCTTCTCCCCTTTATTGGGCTAGGATAATTTAAAATATTTATAAATAGATCAGAGTTTCTCAATCTCTGCATATTGACATCGTAGGCTTCTCATTCTTTGACATAGGGGGCTATCCTATGCATTGCAGTATGTTTCACAGCACTCCTGGCCTCTGCCACTAGATGTCTATGGCACCCCCTCCCCAACCAGCTGCAAGAACCAAAAGTGTTTCCATGTTAGCTGTTATTATACTTCTGATATACTTCACCTTCTGATCTACCTGTAGTGTGCTCTCATTCTGACATTAGCTGACAGTGTTGTTTTGATAGACAACACTTAATTGCTAAATGTCTTCGGCAGGGGGGAACTGCCCTCAGTTTGAGAACTACTGAAATAGATTCACTGACTTTGCTGTAGATTCTTCATTTTTTTCTAGTCAGAGCACCTGATAAGACAGGGTTTTTTCTGATTTTTCTCTTTTTTTCTTTTATTTTTCACATTTTTCCATGACTCCCTATACCATTTTTCTTTTTTTTAAAGACAGTCTTGCTCTGCTGCACAGGCTGGAGTGCAGTGGCTTGATTATAGCTCATCGTAGCCTGACTCCTGGGCTCAGGGGATCCCCCTGCCTCAGTCTCTTGAGTAGCTAAGACACAGGTATGCGTCATCATGCCTGGGTTAATTTTTTTAGTTTTGTAGAGCCAAAGTCTTATTTATGTTGCCCAGGCTGGTCTTGAACTCCTGGCCTCAAATGATCTCCCATAATAGTCTCCCAAAGCACTGATATTACAGGCATGTGCCACCACATCTGGCTAATTTTTTGTATTTTTGTAGAGATGGGATTTCACCATGTTGGCCAGGCTGGTCTCAAACTTCTGACCTCAGGTAATCTGCCCACCTCAGCCTCCCAAAGTCCTGGGATCACAGGCCTGAGCCACCTCACCCAGCTCATTTTATTTTTATTTATTTATTTATTTATTTATTTTATTTATTTTATTATTATTATTTTTTGAGACAGAGTCTCACTCCGTCACCAGGCCGCAGTGCAGTGGCATGATCTCAGCTTACTGCAACCTCTGACTCCCTGGTTCAAGCGATTCTCCTGCCTCAGCGTCCCGAGTAGCTGGGATTACAGGCACGCACCACCACGCCCAGCTACTTTTTGTATTTTTAGTAAAGACAGGGTTTCACCATGTTGGCCAGGATGGTCTTGAACTCCTGACCTCGTGAGCCACCCGCCTTGGTCTCCCAAAGTGCTGGGATTACAGGCCTGAGCCACCACCATGCCTGGCCCATAATGAGATGTTTTTGTGCAAGAAAGAAATGGCGTATCTTTTCAACCCACAGGTATCAACTTTAGTTTCCCTACTCTATTTTGCTTCTTATATATTGCAATGGACTGAATGTTTGTGTTCCCTGAAAACTAGTATGTTGAAATCCTAAACCCTAATGTGATGGTATTAGGAGATATGGCCTTTGGGAGATCAGTAGATCATGAGGGTGGGGTCCTCATGAATGAGGTTAGCGCTCTTTTATAAAAGAGACCCCCGAAAGCTCTCTAGCCATTTTTTTCCCCTTCACAAGAAAGTATAGGAAGAAGTCACCGGTCTGCAACCCTGAAAAGGGCCTTTGCCAGAACCTAAACCATGCTGACACTCTGGCCTCACACTTCCAGCCTCCAGTATTGTGAGAAATAAATGTTGTTTAAGCTACCCAGACTATGGTACTTTGTTACAGCAGCCTAAACTGACAGTTGCAGCAGACATATAACCCCATGTCATTATTTTTATTTTTGGCCTAGAAGTACTTCAAACAAAACAGCTATAGCTTCCTCTGTCCTGTCTGAGAATGGTCCAAGTTAAGTGATATACTTCTCTCATTTCTCCATGAGTAAGAGAATCTTGGGATCCATTGTTGAATGTCACCTCGTAGAAGAACTGTACAGATTTCTCAGACTATCAAACTGTATCTCCTAGATTTAGCAGCTTTGTCACATACTTTTTCACTATGTTCTCAAAAGGCAGCAACTCACCTGCAGACAACTGCTAATTCTGCTCCTGATTGACTTGAGGCTTCACAGACTGTACGTAGATTATTCACTGACAGAATACTCATAATTTTCTATAAACATTCTCCACACTAAATTGAGCTTGATAGAAATAGGGGTGCAACCCAGACTTTATCTTCCCAGGTCAAGTTTTTCTTGAAATGAGTATCCTGACTGGGCAAGGTGGCTCAGGCCTACAATCCCAGCACTCTGTGAGGCTGAAGCAGGAGGATCGCTTGCCTACAGGAGTTTGAGATCAGCCTGGGTAACATGGGAAAACCCCTTTTCTACAAAAAAAAAAAAAAAAAAATACACACACATATATATACACACAAAACTAGCTAGGCATGTTGGCATGTGTCTATAGTCCCAGCTACTCAGATGGCTGAGTCAGGGAGGATCCTTTCAGCCTGGGAGAGACACAGTGAGACACTTTTTCCAAAAAAAAAAAAGGGGGGGATCCTTTCTCTCTCACCCTGTTTTAGCATCATACACAATCATACTTTTGCCGGCGTTAGATTGGTAATTTTTTTTTGAGACAGGGTCTCGCTCTATCACCCAGGCTGGAGTGTACAGTGGCATGATGGCATCATCACAGCTCACGCAGCCTCAAACTCTCGGGCTCAAGTGATCCTTTCACCTCAGCCTCCTGAGTAGCTGAGATTACAGGCGCATGCCACTATGCCCAGCTAATTATTGTATTTTTGGTAGAGACCACGTTTAGCCATGTTGCCTAGGCTGGTCTTGAACTTCTGGGCTCAAGCGATCCTCCCACCTTGGCCTCCCAAAATGCTGGGATTACAGGCCTATGGTAAAATTGATTTTGTTATATGTCCTTCTAGGGTTTTTTTGTTGTTTGTTTTGAGGAGTCCCATTCTGTTGTCCAGGCTGAACTGCAGTAGCGTGATCTTGGCTCACTGCAGCCTCTGCCTCCCAGGTTCCAGCCATTCTCCTGCCTTAACCTCCCGAGTAGCTGGGATTACAAGTACCCACCACCACGCCAGGTTAATTTTTGTTATCTTCAGTAGAGAGGGGTTTCACCATGTTGGCCAGGCTGGTCTTGAACTCCTGACCTCAAGTGATCTGCCCAGCTCCGCCTCCCAAAGTGCTGGGATAACAGGCATGAACCACCATGCCTGGCCTATCCTTGTGTTTAAAGTCGCAGTTTCCAAGATCCTCTCCATGACCATGTTAAGTGAAGATTTACTGTATTTGCATATGCTGTATTTGTAAACTTCCCGTTACACTTCAGTCTCTAGATTGCTTATAATAGCTTATATGATGTAAACTTTAAATCATCTCTACATTGCTTATAATGCCTTATACAATGTAAATGCTATATAAATATACTGCATTGCATTTTATTTTGTATTATTTTTATTGTATTATTTTTTAAATATTTTCCACCCAGGGCTGGTTGAAATTGGGATGGGGAACCCACGGATAGAGGGCCAACTGTACATCACTTATCATACATAGTACTTCATATATGAATGTATATATGTATATAAAATGGCTTGATATTATTCATTTATGTAATGAATAAAAACTTAGGTCTGAAAATCATCCAAAATCATTCTGGTGCATCTAAACATTGAGTTGTTGGGTTTTTCTTTATTGGAGGGGGAGTTAGAATAAGTGGTGCTTTGAAGTTAGTCATAGTCCATCGTGAACGAACATTTGCTAAAGAAAATTGTATTACTTCAATAAACCATTTATCTACCTCTTGGTGGCACAAACGGCCTAGTAAATTTTGGTGGGCTATTTGCTCTTAAGCAAAGAACAATCTGTAAAGCTGATTTGGAGGACGCTTGGGAACAAACAAGAGACGCAACCACGTGAAAGACAACGTGCATGTGACTTTCACAGAAAATACTATTTGGTGATGATTTAGTACGTGAAGTGCCGCTAGGGTGAAAGGAAAATCTGAGTGTTGCAGATCAAGGGCACCAGGTGGGATGTAGTTGGCATGCAAGCTCACCCAGCCAAAACATGCGCTGTCAAACCAATCACCTGGAATTACAATGTTTTGGTTTTCAGGAAAGGTTGGTTGTCGAAGCGGCCAAATTCCAGCCTGGGGAGACAGAGTTGAAATTTTAAGACTTTCCCAAGAAATATTTCGATATATTTTCCGAGACCCTGAGAAGATCACGAGGCGCCAAGAATGCACGCCCTGCGCCTCAACCCAACCTCTCTCTCAGCTACCTGGCACAACCCAGGCCTCTAAAACGGATTAGAGGTCTGGGGCCTACAATTGGCCTCGGAAGTGTTCCTTTCCCTCCTTTCTCCACCCCTCCGAGAGTTCAAAACAACTGGGTGTGCCATCCCTTTTCCGAACGCATCCCCCATTTGAGGGGCGGATCCTAATTCCCGCGGGCTCAGGCCCCCGCAGCTTGGCGGGAGCCGGTGGGGGCGGGCCGGCCGAGTCCGGGAAAAGCAGATCGAACACCGCCGCGCGCCGCGATCAAACTCGCGCCGCCACTAGCTCACGAGCTGCGCCCCACCCTCTCCGTCACCGAAGGCGCCCAGCCAATGAGCGGGCGGGAAAGGCCGGGCCTGCGAACTAGGCACTGGGAGGGTGAGGGCCGCAGGGGGAAGGGAAGTCGAGAGCTCGAGGGCGGGCTGCCCTTGATTGACAGCTCGTTCGAACGAATCCTCCACGCGGCTTTCCTTCGCTCTCTTTTCTACTCAGCCCTGCTCTTCGTCCCACCTCCTCCTCCTCCACCCCTCTCCTCTTGCCTTTCGACCCTCCCCACTTCCCCTCCCCCACTCTGCGGGCAAATCGCTGCTGAAAAGAGGCGGGGGCCGAAGCGGCGGGCTCGTGTGGAGCCTTGAGGTGGGATTGACTGGCGCTCAGGCCAATGAGAGATAGGCTCATGGCACGGCTGTAGCTGGAACTGACCAATAGGAGGGCGGGCTGGGGGCGGAGGCCCAGGTTCCAAACGCTCCGCGGCGCCATGGGCTGAAAACTCAACCGAGATGGAATCTCCCAGTCTGAACCGGTTTCAACCGGTTCCGAGTTTGAGGCACTAGGAGGAGGGGGAGAAGCGGCTGCAGCGGCCGCGGCAGGAGCAGCGGGAGCTACAGCATCAGCAAGAGCAACAGTAGCTACAGCCCCGGCGGCGGTGCCTGTTCCAGTCTTTGCTGCTGCAGTCCGTGCAACCACCCAGAGGGGGAGGGGGGAACCACCAGTCGCTGAGGAGCGAGAGAAGGGGGGAAAGTTTAGGCGAGCCTGGGGGGGGCCCAGCGCCGGAGCCGCGTGAGAGAGGGAGCCGTGTTTTGGTAGGGGGGAGTCGGACTGCAACTGGCAGCAGAGCGTCCCCCCGGCCGTGTGGACTCTACACCCCCTACTCCTGCCGCTTCTGCTGCTGCCTGTGGCTGGAGGGTCCCCCTGGGGCTGAATCTTTGGGACTTGACCCGGTTCCCTCCCCCTTCCCTCACTCCCCAGCCGGGCGGGAGCATTTATTCCCCAGATTAATTCCCCTTCTTTTTTGGGGGGCGGGTGGGTGTGTGTGTTGGGGGGAAGCGTCCCTGAAATAGTAAATATTATTGAGCTCTTTTTGCCCTTTTCCTCTCCGTTTTTTTAATTTCCTTTTTTAAGGTGGGAAAACTGTGAAACCCACCTTGATTCGTCCCCTCTCCCCCTCCCCACCTTCCCTGGCCCTAATCCCCCGACAAGGAAGGAAGGAGCAGTTGGTTCAATCTCTGGGTAAGTCGACTGTGTCTTTGGGGCCGAGGGTCGGGCGGCGGCGCGGCCGGGCGGGAGGAGGCCAGCGTGGGGCGCGGCGGTCGCGGGAAGCGAGCCCAGGAGGCGGCGGGCGGGCCGGGGGCGCGCCGGGCCCACAGCGGAGCCTGCGATTGAATGGAGCCGCTTTTGCCGCTGGGGGATGGAGGCGGGGAGGCGGCCGCGGGAGGGGAGCGCTTGCTGGGTCATTCGCGTGTGCGGGTGGCGGTGGAGGAAGGCGAGGAGCGTGATAGTGAAGCGGGGCCCCGCGCGGGGTGGAAGGGCTTCCCCAGCCCCACGGGCTGGGGAGAAGTTGGGGTGATTTCAGGAACATCTCTGTAAATTATTAGGAGTGGAAGTTTCCAGAAATATTTAGTGCAGCAGCATTGAAACGTCCGCCTGCATCACGTGGCCCCCTCGGTGGAGAGCTTGGGATGGGGGAGGGAGGGGCTGCCGACTCCCTGTTCCTCCAGCAAGGAAACTCGAAAGCTCTCCGGTTTTTTGCAGAGTGGCATGTGAAGTAGGAAAGATGAATTTTTCAGGGGCCTGCACATGGGATTCCGTCTTGTAGTTCCTTTTCAGGGGTTTGAGTGTGATAAGTTGGTTAAACCATTTACTGCTGGCCTCGTACAGTGGAGGATGCCCTGATTCTCCTTCATTCCGATATCTGAGTTTGGGTTGGGTGGGGGGAAGTGGTGTAGTAGAGGAAGCATTCAGTACTGGCTCAGCCCGGACCTCCTCTGATCACGCCGAGGCCATGCTGCATAGAGAAAGGGGCGTTGAACTTAAGGCGCCTGGTCTAAATGCCTCCTCCGAGTATGGGCGGGGTGAGTGCGTGCTCCCGTGTGCTATAGTTAGAAGGGCTGCAAATCGGTTCGGGTGGGAAGCCAGGGGAGGGCGGGCCCTAGTGAGGTGTGTTTCTCCTGAATGAAGCAGGCGGTTGCCCACACACCTAAGGAGCAGTCAGTCTTTCGCCTTGTAGCGACTTGTTTTTTTTTTCACCTAGTGTGAAGTTATTAAGCAACGGTTGTGATTTCCTGGGTTTTGGATAGGAACTGGCATTGGGGGTCACTTGTAGAGTCACAACATTATCCATTAAGCTGGATAATCCCTAGTGTATGTTATCCAGTGAGTGGATTTTAGGATTGAAGAGCCCAACGGGAATGAGCGTTCGTGGTTACACCTCTCCCTCTTTGACTTGTTTGCTGTCTGATTGTGTATCTTAAGTGTGGGACGCTGCTGTTAGTGGAAAGAATGTTTTGGAAGCGGCTTGATTTGGGGGACTAAATGTGCTTGGCATTGACCACAAAGCCGCCATTTCTGTACTATGTACAGTTCAAGAATAGGTAGGTCATTTCGAAGACAGCCGCTAGTTCTAAGGATGGCAAACTACTGTATTTAAATCCTTCTATTCTAAATCTCGTTTTTCACATCAGTCTAGTTCGGAGAATTCTATAAGGACAGTGTATTTGAAAGTGAAACTTGGAAGAGTCATTTTCTTAATCCTTTTTTGTTTTGGCATTAAACTATTGTAGGAGTAAATAGGTGAAAAGTTTGTTCAATATTTAACCGAAATATTTGAAAACTTCTGATACGTAGATCTTGATGCTTTGTGGACATTGCTTTTAAGCCTCAAATAATTAAGATTGTTCTGATCTTTTAAATTTTATAGTAGTTGAAGGTGGAGAGTTTACACATTCATTTGTGGAATATATATTTCCTCTCAGTTTTTAGATCTTAAAGGGTTTTTTTTGTGGTGTGTAACAAGTATCCTGCTGTTTAAAAAAGTTTGTTTAATGCCTACTACAAAATATTTTGAAGTCTAATAATGGACCAATTCTTGAACTCCTAATTTCTTGAGTTTCACATTATTTTTACATCATGTCAGTCATAGGTGACTCATTTTTTGGAGTTCTAATCTGTTGTAACAGACGTTATATTTAAATAATACATTTGCATTAAAATTGAAATTGCTGCCATTATTGTTATGGACATTTTTAAGCTGTTATAAAATAGCCAGGAATTAACGCCTTTTTTTCCCCCCTGCCAAGCTAGTTTGTCCAAATACAGTGTAAAGAAATTAGCTACTCATTTTCTGGTCCACGAAAGTTCCTAAAATGGGAAGAAGCGGAGATCTGACCTTGTTAGTTCTAAATACACTAAACCGGGGGTGCCATGGATGGCTTTCAGGATGTCCTGAATCCTCTATAATTGTATACAAAATCATGAGTTTTTAAAAACTAGGTTAGAGCTATTGGTTCCTCAGAGTCTCAGGCATCTTAGACCCCAAAAAAGGTTAAGGACTACTGGCTTAACCAGTTAGGTTTGAGTGGCATTGGCTTTGAAGAAAAGCAGAGGAAAGATATTTTTTATAATTCTGGGCAACAAAAAGTTGGATGTGTGCCAGCATCTTAGAGTAGAATCCTCTTAAAAGAATAGCATTGCATATGAACTAGTAGGTTTTAACCAGTACATATTTTGGCGAAGTAGCTCATTTTTCTCTTAGAATTCTTTTTTATTTGGGAATGGGCAGGCTTTTACAGCTTTTAACTTGCCAGTGAATCTTGTCAGGCATATTGCCCGTAAAGTTTTTTTTCCTAGATTATATATTCAGTAAATATGTTTGTAGATGTAATTTCAATCCCCCCAATTCATTGAGGGTTGAAACAATTTGAATGGTTTGAGTGTAGAAACTAAGTTATTTCTGTAGAGGCTAAGGGGATTTATACCAAGATATGTTAGACTTCTGGTTCCTGCTAACCATTGCTGTAGACGATAGGAATTACTGTATATCCATATTTTGATTTTTAACGTCATTCTGTCTTTGTTTGTTTGTTTGTTTTTTGAGATGGAGTCTCAATTCTGTTGCCCAGGCTGGAGTGGGGTGACGCATCTTGGCTCACTGCAACCTCCATCTCCTGGGTTCAAGCAGTTCTCCTGCCTCAGCCTCCCGAGTAGCTGGGATTACAGGCGCCTGCCTCCACGCCTGACTAATTTTTGTATTTTTAGTAGAGATGGGGTTTTGCCATTGTTGGCCAGGCTGGTCTGGAACTCTTGACCTCGGTGATCCGCCCACCTCGGCCTCCCAAAGTGCTGGGATTACAGGTGTGAGCCACTGCACTCAGCCCATTCTGTCTTTATAGAATTATTTTTATAAAGTTAAGATATTGTGAAGTGAGCTTTTACTGAGTTATCCAGAAGATCCTAGTTGGGAAGAAAAGAAAAACACATTCACTTGAACTTAATCCTACTTGCTTAAGAAGTTTGGATATCAAGATACTGAACTGTATCATGTTTTAGGACCATAAAATCCTAATAGTGGATGCATTTAAATAATAGGTTAGCATACTTTATAAATGTTAGTAGAATAGAAGAGTCTTTCTGGTGTATAAACAAAACACTAGAAAAGTTGAATGGACCGTAATAATTTATGTAATTATCAAATAGCTAAGTAATTTCAGCTTATGTTACTTGCTTTTACTATCTGTTTTTTGTAATTAAAGTCTCTAAAGTATTCATTAAAATATTTGTAATAACATGATTGAAGTAAAATAACTTGTAGGAAGTTTTTGATAATTCCAGAACTTCATAGGCAGCTTCAATGTTTTTTCTTTATTTTCAGTAATCTATGCCAGCAATTATGACAATGTTAGCAGACCATGCAGCTCGTCAGCTGCTCGATTTCAGCCAAAAACTGGATATCAACTTATTAGATAATGTGGTGAATTGCTTATACCATGGAGAAGGAGCCCAGGTAAAGTAGCCAACGAAAACTTTATAACATTTTGACAGTGTAACAGAGTTGTTGGGTTTAGAATAAAATTTTAAATTATCACCTTTAAAAAAGATATTCCATAGTTTATGTTAATTTGGAATTCTATATTAACCATAATAAGAATTGGTTTGGAGAAAAAAATTGCATAATGTTTGATATGGTTACATTGGGTTGTTTTGGAATACTATTCTTATACTTGTTCTGTCCTTAAGAGCCGAATGTTATTAAATACTTTGTAGGTATTAAAGGTTCTCTGTACTTTTATATATACTTAATATGTTTGGAGCTAATATGATTCTTCTACTTTTAAAACATTTACAGAGGTACTTCACAGATAATGTTTGTTTAATTAAAAACAGGAACACCAAGTATTTTTATGTTAGTTGAATTTCGTACACTTTTCTAAGTGGTACTGTTAATGTAGGGAATTATCTTGAACATAAACCATGCTTTGATCAGTTAAAGTTTTTCGCTTTTTTGAACCCAACTAAAAGGTGAAACAGAAATGTGTGTAAAATTTTAAATTGTATGTGTCACAAGAAAAAAAAACTTGATTTTTTACCTGTGGGGCCAAACTTTTTTTGTTGTTTTTTTTTTTTGAGACAGAGTCTTGCTCTGTGTCCCAGGCAGGAGTGCAGTGGCATGATCTCGGCTCACTGCAACCCCTGCCTCCTGGGTTCAAGTGATTGTCTTGCCTCAGCCTCCCTGGTAGCTGGGATTACAGACACACACCACTATGCCTGGCTAATTTTTGTATTTTTAGTAGAGACAGGGTTTCACCATGTTGGCCAGGCTAGTCTTGGAACTCCTGACCTCAGGTGATCCACCTGCCTCGGCCTCCCAAAGTGCTGGGATTACAGGCATGAGCCACCTTGCGCCAGCTCAAACATGTTTTTGAATGAGTAAAAAGTTCTGCAGTTGGGTCAGAGATCTTGTGGGGTTTTTTTGTTTTTTTTTCCTAAGATGGAGTCTCGTACTGTCACCAGGTTTGAGTGCAGTGGCACAATCTTGGTTCACTGCAACCTCCGCTTCCCAGATTCAAGCAGTTCTCCTGCCTCGGCCTCCCGAGTAGCTGGGACTACCGGCGCACTACCACGTCCAGCTAATTTTTTGTATTTTGGTAGAGATGGGTTTCATATTGGCCAGGATGGTCTCCATCTCCTGACCTCGTGATCCGCCTGCCTTGCCCTCCCAAAGTGTGGGGATTACAGGCGTGAGCCACCACACCTGTCCAGAAATCTTTTAAGGTAGTTTTGTTGCCAGAACAGTAGATTTCTGGTTAGATGAATGTTCAGCTAATAGATACGAGGTTACTTACATTGTCAAGATATTTGTATTTGCGTAATTAAGAAACTGAGTGCCATTACACTTTTTGAAAACATGTAAGATGGATATAGTACTATCTTTTATAGGTAGTCCAAAAAGCATCATGTATAAATGTTTCCATTCCCTTGTGAAATCTAACAGTACTGCTTTCACTATAGTGGAAACTTGAAAAAGGGCTGTGGAAGCTCTAAAAGCAGAAAACATTACTCTGCAGTGATTCTGTAAGCTTGTTAGTCCGGGTTTATACTCTTAGGGCATTTTGATCAGTACTTTATCTCCAAAAGCATTCTTGAAAAAATTATCCGTCAGTATTTATTATCCCTGTCATTTAGTTGTTACTCATGCTGTACATTCAATATGAAGCTTTAAGCTTCATTTCTTCTAGCATGGGTGCATAGAAAACAGCTGCTTTTGGAGGAAGCTATGAAAGTAAGGTTGGGTTCAATTTTGAGTATAATATTGGAAGCACAGGTCTGTAGCCATTGGGGAAAAAGGCATGTAATTTTTTCCACATAGATTCAGCTACTAATACTATTTAATCTTTGCACTAAGCTAGTTCACTACATCTAAAGATATGATAAATAAACCAACAGAGCAGTGTTCTTCATGGCTTATAACAGAATTAGTGGTAATTTTTATAATTGAGAATATATTACAGTAATACTGCTTTTAATAATGTTTCATAAGTATTAAGAAATTTAATGGTTTGTTTTAAAATTGACTTCTTAATAAAAAGTAGATTAAGAAAAGTGTTTCTGGCTGGGCACGGTGGCTCAAGCCTGTAATCCCAGCACTTTGGGAGGCCGAGATGGGCGGATCAGGAGGTCAGGAGATCGAGACCATCTTGGCTAACCCGGTGAAACCCCGTCTCTACTAAAAAATACAAAAAACTAGCCGGGCGCGGTGGCGGGCGCATATAGTCCCAGCTACTTGGGAGGCTGGGGCAGGAGAATGACGTGAACCCGGGAGGCGGAGCTTGCAGTGAGCTGAGATCTGGCCACTGTACTCTAGCCTGGGCGACAGAGCAAGACTCTGTCTCAAAAAAAAAAAAAAGTGTTTCTAAATTTTTTTTTGTTTGTTTATAAGGACAATAGTTTAACTTTCCTTTTTTTGTTTATAAGGACAATAGGTTAACTTTCCCAAAGTAAAAGGATTTTGTCTGCAGTAGTTAATATATCATGTGACAATCAGTTGCGTAAAAATAACTAGCAAACTTATATTGTATTATAAATGAAGAAACAGATTTAGAGCTTAAAGCTGGTTAAGGAGTCCTTTTGGTCTCTAAAAGTCCTGTGTTGTTAGTTCAGTCTACTTTTTGTTTACCACCTCCTTGGGGGTCTTATTTCAAAGGAAAAGGAGTAGTAGCAGAGAGCTGCTGTGGTGGAAAACATGTTTTTAGTGTTAGATGTCTTAATTTGTTTCCTGGAAGCTCTCTCTAGTCATTGCTTAAGTCCCATGTACAAATGTGACCTGCCCTACAAGAGATTGGAGGGTTAGTAATGATGAGGTTTATAAAGCACCTATTACAGTGCTTGGTAGGTAGAAGACACTTTGTTTAAAGGATACATTTAGCAGTATAATGAAAATGATTTAGCATATGTGATACTCATTGCTTGAAATTAAAAAAAATTTTTGCTACTCATAAAATATGCACTAATAATGACAAGAAAAATTTATTATACTAATTAAGCTTTTAAAGTCAACTGGGAAGAAAGCTGTAGGTAGCCTTTTTTGTTTTTTTTTTTTAAGGAATGTGTAACTTGGGGAGGAGAAGAAATTATTTACAAGGGTGACTTTTAATCTGTAGACAACTTTTGCATACATGATTAGTATAGTAGGCTATTTAGCACTGTTACATTAGGACTACTCTCTGTTATAAGTATTTTTCTATTTTTAGCCAAGTAGACACCTAGAAAAAAGATACAGAAAGAGTTGGATGTTGTCTCCAATATTGTGTTCTGTTAAAGATCTTGAACTCTATTGCTTAGCAACTAAAATGCTTTCACCACTCAGTAGCACAAGGGAGATGCTAGGTTTTCTCTCTCTTTAGTTTGCTTTTGTGTCTTTTTTTTTAAACCTCTACTGGGGTTTTAAGTTTATAAAGAACATTATGTAAGAATGGTGGGATTAGAATACATTAGAATGCAAATACTAGAAGTAACATCGGAGAGTAAAATTACAACTAACAGGAAAGAAATGATTTATGTAGAGATTGAAGTGAGTGGTGATAGTGTGGGAAGTATTTGATTCTGTGTAGAATGCTTATCACTTCAAAGCATCTGACAAAATGGCAACTTGACCAAGTAACTTTTACTGTGTGAGGATCTTTGATACAACTTTTCCTCTAGTTAGATAAGGTTATCTAGCTAGATATTCTCAGGGAGAAGATCAAAACACTGCTAGAATGTGCTTTGGCCCTAGATAACTCAGATCATTATTCTTTCTGCCTTCTATAATTTCTCATATGACACATTATACCCATCAGTCCTTTAATGAAATCAAATAAAAATGTGTATAATTGTATTTTAAAATATACACATTAACTCTTCTAACCACAGACTCACAATGGAAGCAGGCATCTGATCTTTTCAGGTGACCACAGTGGTTCTGGTGGGTTTCTGGGTAGAGAACAACCATATAAGTTATTGAGTGTGTAGCGGTGTGTTTTGCTGATTGTGTATGGGATAGTCATGAATGTGGTATTATGTTTACTACCTGAGGAAAAGATCGTGGTTAAAATAAAGCATCAACGCCAGGATAAGCATATGATTTCTCTCTCTCTTTCTTTTTTTAAATGAGACAGAATCTTACTCTGTAGCCCAGGCTGGAGTGCAGTGGTGTGATCTCAGCTCACCACAACCTCTGCCTTCTGGGTCCTGGTTCAAGCAGTTCTCCTGCCTAGCCTCTCGAGTAACTGGGATTACAGGCACGCCCCACCATACCCAGCTAATTTTTGAATTTTTAGTAGAGATGGTGTTTCACCATGTTGGCCAGGCTGGTCTAAAACTCCTGACCTTATGATCCTCCCACTCGGCTTCCCAAAGTGCTAGGATTACAGGTCTGAGCCATGGTGCCCTACCAAGCATACGATTTTTTTAAAAAGACTAGAATAAAAGTCAGGCTAAAGATTATAAGGTATCTTTGTCGGAAATGGTTGTAAGAGTGCTTCCTACCCTGTTTTTGATGCTTTGTTGTTTATAACCACATAATTAAACCCATGATAAAGTATAAGAGAAAGGTAATTAACAGATTTTAAAGTCATCAAACCTTTTTCTTGCTCTGTCATACAGGCTGGAGCACAATGGCATGATCACAGCTCACTGCAGCCTTGACCTCCCAGGCTCAATCTTCCCACCTCAGCCTCCTGAGTAGCTGGGACCATAAGTGTATGTCCCACCACACCTGGCTCATTATTTTTTCTTTATTTCCCAAGCTGATCTTGAACTCCTGGGATTACAGACATGAGCCACCACACCTGGCCCAAACTTTTTGCTTACAACTTTTAATAGAAATAGGTAATAGGAAGGATCTAATTGAGTTATAAAAAAACCTTTAAAGATATAAAAATGAAAAGGATTAAGCCATTGCTTTTTGTCAGTAGAATTAAAAGCTGTTTGGTAAAAATACGTTAATGTTGTATGAAAAACTTATTGAAATGAAAAAACTATATAAAATGTTGACATGGCTGGATCTTAAAAACTGTCAAATGGAAAAAACTAATTGCAGAAAAGTTTCTTTTGTTTTGTTTTGTTTTTTTGGAGAGGGAGTCTCAGTCACCCAGGTTGGAGTGCACTGGGGCAATCTTGGCTCACTGCAACCTCCGCTCCTGGGTTCAAGCGATTCTCCTGCCTCAGCCTCCCGAGTAGCTGGGACTATAGGCACACACCACCATGCCCGGCTAATTTTTGTGTTTTCAGTAGAGATGGGGTTTCGCCATTTTGGTCAGGCTGGTCTCGAACTCCTGACCTCGTGATCCGCCCACCTCGGCCTCCCAAAGTGCAGGGATTACAGGCGTGAGCCACTGTGCCCAGCCTGAAAGATTTTTTAAGTATAAACATAAAATTTGGTAGCCATACAACCGTATTCATGAAATTTACACACATGCCATGAAAATGAGGACAGGAAAAGACAGACCAAGTTTATGAAAGTCATTACTTTTTAAAGAAGGAACAAAGGTGTACTCCCAGCAGTTTGGGAGGCTGAGGCGGGCAGATCACGAGGTGAGGAGTTTGAGACCAGCCTGGCCAACAGGGTGAAACCCTGTCTCTACTGAAAATACAAAAATTAGCCAGGCGTGCTGGCACGTGCCTGTAGTCCCAGCTACTCGAGAGGCTGAGGCAGGGGAATTGCTTGAACCCTGGAGGTGGAGGTTGCAGTGAGTTGAGATCCTGCCACTGCACTCCAGCCTCGGTGACAGAGTGAGACTTCAAGTAAAAAAAAAGAGAGAGTAAAAAGAAGGAACAAAGGAAGGAAATGGCACTAGGGAAAGGCACAAAGATGACTTTCATAAACTTTAGTTATTTTATGTTCAAAGAAAAACTGATACAAGCACAAGGTGATGGCTACATAGATTAGTATTTCTGCGTTTGCATGTTAAAAATATGAAAATAAAAACGGAAATCGTTTCCAAAACAAATATTTTATATATGAAATTAGTGAAATTTCAAAATGGAGAAAGGATGGTTACAATAAATTTTAAGAGCCCTTTTTAAAGAGCTCAAAGGGTATGTAAGTATTTGGGATTTGTGGTCTGTCTTAGACCTAGTTTTCAGTAGTCTTTCTATGAAATGTATTTTTGTAGTTAGAGAGCTCTTGGTAACTCTTCTAAAGCGGAGTGTCCTGCTACATTACATAACTTATCTAAGTAGATGTGCTTTTTTTGTTTTTCTAGAGGCAGAGTCTCTGCTCTGTCACCAGGCTGAAGTGCAGTGGCACCATGATAGCTCAATGCAGCCTTGATTTTCAGGGCTCAGGTGATCCTCCCACCTCAGCCTCCTGAGTAGCTAGGACTACAGGTGCAAGCCACCATGTGCAGCTTTTTTTTTTTTTTCCATTTTTGGAGAGTCATGGCCTCATTACATTGCCTGTCTCCTAGGCTGGCCAGCTGGTCTTGAACTCCTGACCTCAAGTGATCCTCCTGCCTCAGTCTCCCAAAGTATTGAGAGTACAGGCATGAACCACTGCAGCCGGCCTAGATAAGAATTTTTATGTTGTTTTTGGTTGATTTAAATGCTGATAACTCATTTGCTTCAGAATAGATCTTTGGTTGAAATCCAGTGCCGTTTTGAGACTAAAGAATAAACCAGATTTACTCCCAAAAATGTTACTCTGTTTCAAAAAAGTAAAATATTTGCACCTTTAAAGATTAGGAGTTGGCTGGGCGTGGTGACTCACTCCTGTAATCGCAGCACTTTGGGAGGCCGAGGCATGCGGATCACCTGAGGTCAGGAGTTCAAGACCAGCCTGGCCAACATGGTGAAACCCCAGCTCTACTAAAAATACAAAAATTAGCTGGCTGTGGTGGCACCCGCCTGTAATCCCAGCTACTCGGGAAGCTGAGGTAGGAGAATCGCTTGAACTCAGGAGGCAGAGGCTGCAGTGAGCTGAGATCGTACCACTGCAGTCCAGCCTGGGCGATAGAGCAAGACTGTCTCAAAAAAAAAAAAAAAAAAAAAAAGATTAGGAGTCATATTTAAATAATTTTATTTCTATTTCTGTAAAGTCTAATTTTTGAATGTTTCTGAACATTGATGATAGAATCTCTGTCCAATTAGAATTTGTGCCTTGCTCAGTAGTTTTCATTTTAATGAATGATTCAAAAGAACACATTAGCTTAATTTTTTTTTTATAATATTTTAGCAAAGAATGGCTCAAGAAGTACTGACACATTTAAAGGAGCATCCTGATGCTTGGACAAGAGTCGACACAATTTTGGAATTTTCTCAGAATATGAATACGAAAGTAAGCAAGTGGTGGTTTTAAAATCTGTTATTTCTTTTCTTCCAGTCATAAACTTTGAGGAAGGTATCTCATTTTTAGTATTAGCATTTGTTATCTCAAATCATTTTATATTGTTAATTTGTTTCAAAATTTAGTCTTAAGCATATAATTAATTCTTGCAAATAGTCCTAAGAATTATGAATGAAGTTTTGTAATGGGACTAGTATGCAAGGTGGCTTTTTTGGTTGTCTGATTTTGTTTTTTTCTTTTTAGAATATGTATACAGGTCTAAGTAGCATAAATTCTGAATGTTATTCAGAGATGAAACATAACATTAAAGAATTATTTTGGGCAAGTAATCAATATAATACAGGCCAGGCACCTCTGACACCAAGTTGTGTGGACAGCTTAAAACCCTACTCCATGGCATTGGGCTTCTAATGGGACAGCACTCAGTTTTTATTTACAATGGAAAATGTTATAATTCGGGTCCTTTTTTAAGTTTGAACAGAAGGGTTGATCAAAATGTGTTTTGTCTGTTTTAGGCTTGATGATTCACGCTTCTCTTTAAACTGCCTTAAAGTAATAAAATACTATGGCATTCTGTTTAATACACGAAAGGTTTCCACTTGATATACATTGTGTTAAAACAGAAGATAGCCATATTCACATGTTTCTGAAACCAGACTTTGTTAATTAACAGTTTTAAAATATTAATTAGTTTTGACAGCTTGTAAATTTTAGGTCAAAAATACAGTCCAGAACTTCCTCAAAGTGCTAACCTTAAGTAACATAACAGTGTTTGCCTGTTTGCTTGCCTGGTAAATTTTGCTTTTTATACTGACAGACATTACTAATGTTTAAGTTGATTTATCAACAGTATTTTTAAAAACTCAAATTTGTCTTGTGAAAAATGAGATGATTAGAGGAACAGAAAGAAAGCAACAGGTAAAGAATTCTTCAATTTACATAAATTACAAATGATTTGGTGCTAAATTTATGCACTATGACATTTGGCTTTTATGCAATCATTTTTTTTTCTTTAAAGATGTTAACACTACCTGATATTAATCATAATGTTCCATTATGTTGATTGCTTGTAATAGGAAGAAAAGGGGTGTCTTCCTGTGCAACTGACACAGCTAGGCTTTGACGGCAGGCCTCCACAAGGTCTACCCTTTTGATTCCCTTTAACTGAATTCTGTTCATCAATTGTTTTTGTTTCATGGGCGGTGGGAGGGGAAAGGGGAATTCGATGCATAAAATAAGTATTTCTAAGGGCTCAGTAGAAATTTCTACCATAGGGATCATTTCATGCATTTATCTTTTCATTTAGTCTTTGCTGTTATCTGTCCCTCATCTTCATAACTCAGCAGTGGATTTCTCAAGTTCTGAGATGTAATGCAAAAGTATAATTCTTTAGAATGTTTGGATCATAGTGATTTATCATTTGCTTTCAGATTTGACTGTCACTTCAGATTCTGAGCAAAAATACTAAAAAAAAAAAAAAAAAAAATTCTTTGAAGAGACATGACCTCTGTTGCCCAGGCTGGAGTGGAGTGGTGTGATTATAGCTCACCGTAACCTCAAACTCCTGGGCTTAAGTGACATTCTGCCTAGCTTTCTAAGTAGCTAGGGCTACAGGTGCATGCCACCATGCCTCGCTAACTTACCAATTTTTTTTATAGAGGCGGGGTCTCCTGTGTTGCTCAGGCTGATCTTGAGCTCCTGGCCCTCCCACCTTGGCCTCCCCAAAGTGTTGGGATTACAGGCGAGGGGCCACTTTGCCTGGCACCAAATAACATTTTTTCAAAGGAATGTAAGTTTTCTTTGTTTCAGTTTCATAGGCCAAGTCTTTATGTCTGGGAGAGATTGGATTTTAGGATATTATGGTAACAGATGTATTCCTCTGACCTAACCTGGGCAAAGCTTTTATTGGGCTCCCTGCTTCAACTTGGCAGAAAGATGAATTGTATCTTCATCAAGCTTATGCTACCTTTATACAGTTGTAGAAAATAACTACAGGTTAGTAAATAGTAACTTTAGGTGACAGTGTCTTTCCAATAAATATGTAAACAAAAAGTTTGGTTAAATAAGATGAAGTTATCTTTACGATTTTTATTTCTAACTATATGGTGGGTTTTGTTTCTTAGTGTTTTAAAGGCTTTTTAATTGATTTTTGGCAAGAGGATACATTGTAAGCAGTGCGTTACTTTGACTTATTGAGTCTTGACAATCTGATTTTGTGCCTATAAAATTGTTCAGGGTAGTATGTTTTTAAAAGCTAATTAAGAATTTCAGGCATTTGGAAAATTCTCTTTTTTGCTTATTTACGTATTTCTCAGACCTAGACATAATAAATAGATGTGTTTTTAAAAATGAACAGGTTAGAAAAATCGCTATTTACTGCTGATTATGAAACATTGTAATAGCATCAAATTTGTAATTTTAGAATTTTGCTTTGGCCTTGTTTTGATTTTGAAAGTTTTTAAGGAATGTTCTGCAAATGTAGTACTTTAGTTGAAATGGCAAAATTTTCCTGAAAAGTGTGAAATGTTAAAATGAAAGAAAACAGCAAAAACATTCACTGAGCACAATGTAGTTTGGGACAGTCTATATTGTGCTTTGGATAAAATGAGCATTCACATGATCCCTTTGGTTGAAATACTAATGCTCCTATTTTATTGTGTAATGACTAACCATTTTAAAGATGAACTCTTATTCTCAGCCAAAACTTGCAATCTGAGGTTATATGTCTTTATATGAATGAGTTTACCTTTCAGGTATTATAGCTGATTCTTCCCTAATTCTCTCAGTTGAAATGTACCACAACAGTTTTGTCCCTTTTCTTCCTCCTGCCTATCCACACTAATTGGTCATAGTAATTCAGGTAGTAACTCCTGGAGCTTTATAAATTATTATAAATATTGTTGACTATTTAGAGTGAGTAATCAGCAGGAGGGACAAAATGACTTGAAAGTGGTATCTCTTTTTTAATTTTTTATACTTTTAGTTATAACTTTCAGTATTTAGGAAGAAATACCTGAAAGGTAGATACAGATTGCAACATGCATTTGTGATTATTTTGACTGTGCACAAAAGTTTATCTTTAAATTAGTAGAAATAGCAACTATAAGGGTGGGGTTAAAATATAAAATAAACCCATGGGTTGTCTTGCTGCTCCTTAAGTAACACACCAGTGATGCTTGTAAACACTTTTTATAGAAAGTATCTGTGACAATACTTTAATATTTGGCCAAAAGCTTGTAACTCCTAGAGGATGGTAGGAAGCTTGATAGCATCCAAACTGCTAAATTCTTAGGAGCCTGTTCGTGTTAAAGTACGTGAGCCTATGAACAGTCATTTATGCTGTGAATTCGTATCTGGCTGCTACTTTTCCTTCGACAGATAAGCCTATTTGGCTGCTAAAGGGCTTTTTATTTGGTTCTTCCTCCTGGTGTGAGCATGTATAAACAGCAGGACGTTATATAGTGTAGTAAACAATAAAATGAGGAAAATGCATGAAAACTCAGTATATGGGTGAATAGATACTTGTTTAATATATGTAATTAAACTTGGTAGCATAATGTTTTTGAAACTTTAGACGTAAATGTGTGAATGTCTGTCCATTTGTGAATCCTGAGAGTTGCCAGTCCTATATAGCAATATATTCACATGCTTCTATTCTCCAATTTTCAGTATTATGGACTACAAATTTTGGAAAATGTGATAAAAACAAGGTGGAAGATTCTTCCAAGGAACCAGTGTGAAGGTAGGAAAATATATTAAAGAATTATAAATTCAGAATTTTGTTATTCCTGGCATTTTTATTACAGTTGTTTGAGGGGGCATATAATGAATATTTAGTATATTTTGCTCTAATGGAGCTTATTGCTTTTATCATGAAGCAAAGCAGGTTCTGTTTGTATTGGTGGGTACAGGAAGGCCACTTAGGTTATCTTTTGGGAGAAGAGGAGACTGGACTGTTAAATTCTTGACTATAAATATTCTAGTTAAAAATATGGACTATGGCACAATGGCTCACGCCTGTAATCCCAGCACTTCAGGAGGCTGAGGTAAGTGGATCACTTGAGCCCAGGAGTTCCAGACCAGCCTAGGCAGCATAACGAGACCTCGTCTGGACAAAAATTTAAAAAATTTTCCGGGTATGGTGGTACATGCCTGTGGTCCCAGGTATGTAGGAGTGTTGCTTGAGCTCAAAAGGTCGAGACTGCAGTGAGCTGCAGTGGGCCATGATCCTGCCACTGCACTCCAGCCTGGATGACAAGAGTAAGACCCTGTCTCCGAAAAAACAAACACACAAATAAAATATGGGCTGGGCACAGTGGCTGAAGCCTGTAATCCCAGGACTTTGTGAGGCTGAGGTGGGAAGGTCGTTTAAGGCCAGAAGTTTGAGACCATCCTGGGTAACATAGTGAGACCCTGTGTTTACGAAAAATTTAAAAATTAGCCAGGTGTTGTGGTGCAGGTAGTGGGGAACAGGGGTATCGGTGGGGTGAGGTAGGAGGATCCCTTGAGCCAGGAGGTTGAGACTGCAGTGAGCCATCATTGTGCCACTGTACTCTAGCCTGGGCAACGAGCGAAACTCCATCTCAAATATATATGTGTGTGTGTGTGTGTGTGTGTGTGTGTGTGTGTGTGTGTGTGTATATATATATATATATGGTTAACCCAGGGATGGAAAAGCCAAGTACTAAAAAATCACAAAGCTTTTTTTTTTTTTTTTTTTTTTTTTTTTTTTAAACCTTTTTGTGGTTCTGGGAATGCCTTGTTAGAGGTTGGCTTCTGAAAGGAAGAAAGATCAGAAAATGAAGGTGTAGTGATACCTGTTAATTAATTTAACTTTTCTGTCTGTGGTACCTTGAGGAATGTAGTAATATTTTGAGAAACTTGAGGCAAGGTTAGTCTCTTACGATTCTTTGATATAGCTAATTTCAGTTACGATACACTGCATTTATACCTACTCTATTTCTTTATCTCTGAACAATAGAAATTTTTTTTCTTGACTTTATTATGGGGCACATGATACTTCTAGTAGCATTTTCATTTAAAATATGTCTCATTTCTTTGATTACTTGTCTGTAAGTATTTCCTTCACCTGCGTTCTCTTATCATTATGGTAGAATAGTGACGTGGATTTACTTATTTAATCTAACTTAAACCTTGACAAAGTTTGAGCACATTTAGAGTTGGATATGATGAAATTTTAATGCCAGTATCTTTTTTTAAGAATATTAAGGATAATCAATGGCAATATCTTTAATACATCATAAATCATAGATTAAGAGTGATAGTGCAGGAGCAAATAGTGTGCCTGCCCTAAAAGAGGTTCTCATTTTTTTAAATGTTTAATTATGGTTTGAAACTATTTTAGATCATGTTCTATGATGGACTGAGAAATTAATAAGCACAATTTGACTATGTGGTCCAAGTAAGTCCTAAATACTTTATCTCTATTCTTCAGGGATCTTTAGTGTAGTCATTCTTTGTTTCTTTACTACTATTTATTGTTTTACTCATGTGTTACGAGCCCCAGATTTAATTTCGGCCATGGTCTGCCATACCACCAAAAGGTGTTCTACTTCTGTTCCTTTTTACTGTTGTATAATTTTAAATCCTCATTTTGTTCTTAACTCTGCGTCTCTGTTTTTTAATCACATTTGATTGTTCTGGAAGATCTTTTCCAGGTTTGAAATATATATGATTATACTAGTTTATCAACATCATAGTTACATTTGTTATAGAAAAAAGTAATTTAAAAAATTTTTCTTTCTTTCTTTCTTTTTTGTTGAGACAGGTTCTAAGTCTGTTCCCCAGGCTGGAGTACATTGGCAGGCACCATCTCTGCAACTTCAAATAGCTGGGGTCAAGCAATCCTCCCACCTCAGCTTCCCAAGTAGCTGGGAACACAGGCATGCCCTACTAATTTTTTTTTTTTTTTTCCCAATGTTTTGTAGGGATGGGGTCTCGCTGTGTTGCCCATGCTGCTGGCTGTTAGGCTTGAGCAATCATCCCACCTTGGCCTGCCAGAGTGCTGGGATTGTAAGCATGAGCCACCACACCTAGTCAACATGATTAGCTTTTTAATTTTAACTGGGAGGCTTCTGTAACCTGAAGATTTATTTCACAAAATACACTATAACTTCTGAACATTAATTTTCCTTCATCTTTAAGTAACTTTGGTATTGGAAATTACATAAATTAGTTTTAAAATATTTTATTTCCTTTGTCCGTAAGTGTCCTGTGTTTTAAAGGTGGTATTCTTGCTTGTTAGCTATAGCTATACCCTTTGTCCAACTACCATAGCATATATATTTATTTACCTGGGGTACATATTGTGCATTTCCTTTGTACCAATTACTACTAAATATTAAGGTTATAAAAATACTTGTACATCAGGCCGGGCGCGGTGGCTCAAGCCTGTAATCCCAGCACTTTGGGAGGCTGAGACGGGTGGATCACAAGGTCAGGAGATCGAGACCATCCTGGCTAACATGGTGAAACCCCGTCTCTACTAAAAAAATACAAAAAAAAAAAAAAACTAGCCGGGCGAGGTGGCGGGTGCCTGTAGTCCCAGCTACTAGGGAGGCTGAGGCAGGAGAATGGCGTGAACCCGGGGAGGTGGAGCTTGCAGAGCTGAGATCCGGCCACTGCACTCCAGCTTGGGTGACAGAGCGAGACTCCGTCTCAAAAAAAAAAAAATACTTGTACATCAAAGTGCTGTATGTCATAGTTACAATTAGGAAAGACAAAACACATATAAAAGAGGAATCATAAATCAGCAGTAAATTAGGTGTATATAATGAGTGCTTCACAAGCTAAAGGAACAGAATGATGTCTAAGGTCCGGCCTTTTAAGCCAAGTTTCATTCACATGATTGGAAAGAAGTGCCTGGTGTATTTTAAAGGAAGGAAAGGTTTCACTGCATAAGAGTATACAAAAACTAGATTCCTGTGTTTGTTTGTTTGTTTTTCTGATCTAGAATTTCTTGTATCTGCTTTTAGGTTCTTTCCCACAGCATATGTTAAGTTTTATTTATTTGTTTGTTTTTTATTTTTGAGATGGAGTCTCACTCTGTCGCCCAGGCTAGAGTACAGTGGCGTGATCTCAGCTCACTGCAAGCTCCGCCTCCCGGGTTCACGCCATTCTCCTGCCTCGGCCTCCTGAGTAGCTGGGGCTAGGCGCCTGCCATCACACCTGACTAATTTTTTTTTTTTTAAAGTAGTAGTAGAGACGGGGTTTCACCATGTTAGCCAGGGTGGTCTCCATCTCCTGACCTTGTGATCCTCCCGCCTCGGCCTCCCAAAGTGCTGAGATGACAGGCGTGAGCCACCACACCTGGCCAACATGTTCTTTTAAATTAATAGCATTTTCAATTTAGGCCTCTTGTGTAAATACTGTCAGGAAAATCTCATGATTCTTGAGTCGGTTAGATGTCTCTTGCTGTGTTATACTTTACTGTATCCTGTACCAGTGGGTCACAGAAGAATAAAATTTTAAAGAGCAAAAGAGAAGTCCGGCACAGTGGCTAACGCCTGTAATCCCAGCATTTTGGGAGGCCAAGGCAGGCAAATCACGAGGTCAGGAGTTCAAGACCAGCCTTACCAACATGGAGAAACCCCATCTCTACTAAAAATACAAAAATTAGCCGAGCTTGGTGGCGCATGCCTGTAATTCCAGCTACTCAGGAGGCTGAGGCGGGAAAACTGCTTGAACCTGGGAGGCAGAAGTTGCAGTGAGCTGAGATCACACCATTGCATTCCAGCCTGGGCAGCAGAGCAAGACTTCGTCTCAAAAAAAAGAGCAAAAGATAGACATAATTAGAAAGTAAGGATGTTTAAAAGAACATTTAATTTTCCATAAGATATTTCTATAGCAAGAGAAAGGGAGAGATAATAAAACATTTAAATAGGTTGAGATTTGTGTTATGTAAAATTTATTACGTTTCTCTGGATTTTCATTTAGCTTTAGGCCATTAAGTATGTGTGTGTCTGTGTGTGTTTTATGTGTTTTGTCCTTTGCACTCCGCATTACACTTGGCTGTTTTAGTCACTTTTTTCCCCATCCTCCGAACTGTAAGCTCCTTGATAGTGGAGCTCAGAGTGTCTTTTTTTTCTTTGGTTGGTTGTTTTTGTTTTGTTTTTTGTTTTAGACGGAGTCCGTCGCCCAGGCTGGAGTGCAGTGGCGTGATATTGGCTCACTGCAAGCTCTGCCTCCCGGGTTCATGCCATTCTCCTGCCTCAGCCTCCTGAGTAGCTGAGACTACAGGCGCCCACCGCCACACCTGGCTAATTTTTTGTTTTTTGTTTGTTTTTTTGTTTTTAGTAGTAGAGACGAGCTTTCACCGTCTTAGCCAGGATGATATCGATCTCCTTACCTCGTGATCCACCCGCGTTGGCCTCCCAAAGTGCTGGGATTACAGGTGTGAGCCACTGTGCCTGGGTTTTTCTTTGTTTTTTAAAGATGTAGGGGTTCACTCTGTTCCTCAGGCTGGAGTACAGTGGTGCAATCATGGTTCACTGCAGCCTGGGCTCCAGTGATCTTCTTGCCTCAGGCTTTTTTTCTTTTTCTTCTTTTTTTTTGAGACGGAGTCTCACTCTGTCACCCAGGCTGGAGTGCAGTGGTGCAATCTTGGCTCACTTCACCCTCTGCCTCCTGGATTCAAGTGGTTCTCCTGCATCAGCCTCCTAAGTAGCTGGGATTACAGGTGCACACCACCATGCATGGCTAATTTTTGTATTTTTTTTTACTAAGGACGGGATTTTGCCATGTTGACCAGGCTGGTGTCAAACTCCCGACTTCAGGTGATCCTCAGCCTCCCAGAGTGCTGGGATTATAGGTGTGAGCCATTGTACCCTGCCCTCTTGCCTCAGCCTTGTCTGTGGGTCCACACCACCATGCCCAGCTAATTAAATTTTTTTTTTTTTTTTTTTTTTTGTTAGAGACAGAGTCTCACTGTGAAGCCCAGGCTGGTTTTTTATTTATTTATTTATTTATTTATTTATTTATTTATTTATTTATTGAGACGGAGCCTCGCTTTGTTGTCCAAGCTGGAGTGCAGTGACACGATCTCGGGTCACTGCAAGCTCCGCTTCCCAGGTTCATACCATTCTCCTGCCTCTGCCTCCCCAGTAGCTGGGACTACAAGCGCCCGCCACCGCACCCGGCTAATTTTTTTTGTATTTTTAGTAGAGCCGGGGTTTCACCGTGTTAGCCAGGATGGTCTCGATCTCCCGACCTCGTGATCCGCCCGCCTCGGCCTCCCAAAGTGCTGAGATTACAGGCTTGAGCCACTGCACCTGGCCCCAGGCTGGTTTTAAACTCCTGGGCTTAAAGCAGTCTTCCTACTTTGCTGTCCCAAATTGCCACCATGCCTGGCTGGGAAATTTTAATAGGTGAAATGGAAGAATTTCCTAATAAAGAGTGGTTGCTATTTATGGTAGTCTTTCATTTATTCATCTGTTTTGAGACAAGATCTCACTGTATCACCCATGCTGGAGTACAGTGGCACAGTCATAGCACACTGCAGCCTCAAACTCCTGAGCTCAGGCAGTTACGCCTGCCTTAGCCTGCCAAAATAGCTAGAACTACAGGCATGCGCCACCACACCCAGCTAAGTTTTTCTAATTTTGATAGAGACACAGTTTGCCCATGTTGTCCAGGCTGGTCTTGAACTCCTGGCCTCAAGTGATGCTCCAACCTCAGCCTCCCAAAGTGCTGGAGTTACAGGTATATCACCACCCCTAGCCATCACTGAAGTCTTAAAGGTCCTCTAGGACTACCAGTGGTGGTGATTCTCTGTCAGAGTCATGATCCAGATAATTCCCTATCGCTTTTTATTTTTTTTATTTTTTTTTATTTTTTTTTTTGAGGCGGAGTCTTCACTCTGTCGCCCAGGCTGGAGTGCAGTGGCACGATCTCGGCTCACTGCAAGCTCTGCCTCCCGGGTTCGCGCCATTCTCCTGCCTCAGCCTCCCGAGTAGCTGGGACTACAGGCACCCACCACCACGCCCGGCTAATTTTTTTATTTTAGTAGAGACGGGGTTTCACCGTGTTAGCCAGGATGGTCTCGATCTCCTGACCTCGTGATCCGCCCGCCTCGGCCTCCCAAAGTGCTGGGATTACAGGCGTGAGCCACCGCGCCCGGCGCCCTATCGCTTTTTAAAGGAGGCATTTAGGCTGGGTGTGGTGGCTCACACCTGTAATCCCAGCACTTTGGGAGACTGAGGCAGACAGATCACCTGAGATCAGTAGTTCAAGACCAGCCTGGCCAACGTGGTAAAACCCTGTCTCTACTAAAAATACCAAAATTAGCTGAGTGTGGTAATGGGCGCATTTAATTCCAGCTAATTGGGAGGCTGAGGCATGAGAATTGCTTGAACCTGGGAGGTGGAGGTTGCAGTGAGCCAAGACAGCACCACTATACTCCAACCTGGGCAACAAGAGTGAGACTCTAAAATAAATAAGTAAATAAATTAATTAAAAATGGCATTTAGATAATTCAAATCATAAAAAAGAGAAAGCCTCCTTTGTCTGTTCCTGGCGGGGGAAAAGATCATGCTATATAAAGGTATTTCTGTACTTTTTATTTAAACCAAGAGATTGTCTTAATCAGTTAATGTGTATGGCTTATAGATCATTTCATTGATTGATAAAAACTTGCTTACAGGCGGGGCGTGGTGGCTCATGCCTGTAAACCCAGCACTTTGGGAGGCCGAGGGAGGTAGATCACCTGAGGTCCGGAGTTCGAGACCAGCCTGACCAACATGGAGAAACCCTGTCTCTACTCCAAATACAAAATTAGCCAGGTGTGGTGGTGCATGCCTGTAATCCCAGCTATTGGGGAAGCTGAGGCAGGAGAATTGCTTGAACCTGGAAGACGGAGGTCGCGGTGAGCTGAGATCGTACCATTGCACTATGGCCTGGGCACCAAGAGCGACAACTCCGTCTCAAAAAAAAAACCCACACTTGCACACATTGAATAGAGAAGAAGCGAATTTATGAAAAAAATAGTCCAAAGTGGAAAGATCATAATTACAAGGTTTGATTCTGTTTTGTTTCGTTTTGGTTTTTTCGAGGTGGAGTTTCGCTCTTGTTGCCCAGGCTAGAGTGCAGTGGCTCAATCTCCACTCACTGTAACCTCCAACTCCTGGGTTCAAGTGATTCTCCTGCTTCGCCTCCCAAGTAGCTGGAATTACAGGCATGCGCCACCCCGCAAGTTTGGATTTTTGTTGTTGTTGTTGTTTTTGTTTTAATTTATTTTGAGACAGAGTCTCGCTCTGTCACCCAGGCTGGAGTGTAGTGGCGAGATCTCGGCTCACTGGACACTCTGCCTCCCAGGTTCATTCCATTCTCCTGCCTCAGCCTCCTGAGTAGCTGGGACTACAGGTGTCCGCCACCACACCTGGCTAATGTTTTGTGGGGTTTTTTTTGTTAGTGGAGATGAGGTTTCACCGCGTTAGCCAGGATGGTCTCGATCTCCTGACCTCATGATCCGCCTGCCTCAGCCTCCCAAAGTGCTGGGATTATAGGCGTGAGCCACCGTGCCTGGCCAGGTTGGACTTTATAAGTAGTTAGGCCCCTAAAATTTCTGAGTTGTTCAATTTCATGTCTTTAGTTGGCAGACGAAAGCTGATCCACTCAAAAAATGTTATTTAGTGCTTTCCTTTGAAGTGAGACACGTGGTATATTTATTGGCACCGTAATACTGGCTATATTATTTGACCTTGTATTTCAGCTTATGTTGCAGGGTTTGGGGGATTAGAGCTAATGTATAGGAAGCCCTGTACTTATATATGCTGAGTATGAATAAGTAGTGGGTTAGCAACCTTTTTTCATGAAATAGCTGCATTTCACCAAATCGCCATATACCAGTCTCAAAATACCCTGAAATTTCTGAAATACCTTCCTAAGTGAGCAAACACCTGCTTTTCTGTGTCCTTTACAATTTTTTCACCACAAAGTCTCAAAATTTCAGAAACGGAACTAATTGGGTCACTCCTGCTTAATAGTATTGAAGATATTTAACATGTTTCCTTTAATTGATACTGACCTTTGAGAGTTTTCCTGTTTGCCTTATTACGTTTAAAGTGTACAGTTGGATAAGTTTTGTCTTGTACATGCTCCCATGAAACTATCTCTGTATAATTAAGGTCTACCTCTATCCAATTAGTTTCACCTTCTCTGCCCCTCTCCACATGTGCTTGTTGTCACTCGTTTGGTAACAATGAAAATGGCTGGATTAGACGGGCGGATCACGAGGTTAGGAGATCGAGATCATCCTGGCTAACAGTGAAACCCCGTCTCTACTAAAAAAATACAAAAAACTAGCCGGGCGAGGTGGCAGGCGCCTGTAGTCCCAGCCACTCGGGAGGCTGAGGTAGGAGAATGGCGTAAAACCCGGGAGGCGGAGCTTGCAGTGAGCTGAGATCTGGCCACTGCACTTCAGCCTGGGGGACAGAGCGAGACTCCGTCTCAGAAAAATAAAAAAATAAAAAAAAAAAAAAAAGAAAGAAAGAAAATGGCTGGATTGTATGGATTTTTTTTTTTTTTTTTTTAAAGACAATCACACTACTCTGTCGCCCAGGCTGGAGTGCAGTGTCATGATCTTGGCTCATTGCAACCTCTGGCTCTAGGGTTCAAGCGATTCTTGTGCCTCAGCCTCTTGAGTAGCTGGGGTTACAAGCATGCACCACCACACCAGCATAATTTTTGTTTTTGCAATAGAGATGGAGTTTTCGTCATGTTGGCCTGGCTGGTCTCAAACTCCGACCTCAGGTATTCTGCCCACTTCAGCCTCCCACAGTGCTGAGATTGTAGTTCGAGACCAGCCTGGTCAACAAGGTGAAACCCCATCTCTACTAAAGATACAAAAATTAGCCGAGTATGGTGGTGAATTGCTTGAACTGGGGAGGCAGAGACTGCAGTAAACCTAGATCACACCACTGCCCTCCAGCCTGGCTGACAGAGTGAGACCCTATCTCAAACAAAAAAAGATGTTCTGTAAGTTTTCTTACAGAACCTTTATAGTTTTAGCGCTTGCATTAAGATCTGTGATTTGACTGGCACAGTAGCTCACAATTGTAATCCCAACACTGGGAGGCCAAGGCAGGCGGAAACAATACAAGCAAATTAGCCAGGTGTGGTGGCATGTACCTGTAGTCCTGACTGCTGGGAAGCTGAGGTGGGAGGAATGCTTGAGTTCAGGAGGTGGAGGTTGCAGTGAGCTGAGATCATGCCACTGCACTCCAGCCTGGGCGACAGAGACCCTGTCTGAAAAAAGCATTCTGTGATTCATTTTACTCAATTTTTGTATATGAGGTGAGGTAAGGGTCAAGGTTTGTTTGTTTGTTTATTTATTTATTTGAGACAGAGTCATGCTCTGTCACCCGGCCAGAGTGCAGTGGCGCGATCTTGGCTCACTGCAAATTCCACCTCCTGGATTACAGGCACACGCTACCACACCCGGCTAAGTTTTGCATTTTTAGTAGAGATGGGTTTTCCCCGTGTTGGCCAGGCTGGTCTCGAACTCGTGACTTCAAGTGATCCGCCCGTCTCAGCCTCCCAAAGTTTGTTTCCAAAAGTTTTGACTATTGTTGGTTCTTTGTTGTTCCATAATAATTTTAGAGTGAAATCTGGCAGATTTCAACAAAAACTGTCCTGAAATTTTTATTGAGATTGCTATGAATCTATGGATGCATTTGGAGAGAATGAACATCTTTAATATCAATTCCTGATTATTTCTTGTTAATATAGGGAACTGTCATTGTTCACTTATCTCTGGAACATGTAATTTAATCCAGCTAATCAAAGCCCAGTTTAAACTCACTTTCCCTTCCTGTTGTGAGAAAACACCTCAATTCTGCAAAAGCTCTTGGAATTTAATATTTCTGCTGCTTTTCCCTATGCATGTGGTGTTTAGTCGTTTCATAGTTCCTTGACTATGGGATTCAGAGCAGAAACCCTATTTCCTGATTTCCTTGAGAAATTTTCAGAACTAGGTGATAATGTAAGTTTCTAGTAAGTTGATAGTGTTGCTCAGAGGTGATTGTTTCATTTGTGATTTTGAGAAGAAAATGTAAATTTTTAGACTTAAGCCCTTGCATCTAAAACAAATTCATGAGAAATCCCACAAAATACAATGTTAGAGACGAGCAAAAATAATCAGTCTAATCTCAGAGAGTTGACAGGCATTCCAAATCATTTTTGTCAGTATTCAACCATGGTAGGATAATGTAAGAAATCTACTTAAGGCCAGGTGTGGTGTCTCACGCCTGTAATCCCAGCACTTTGAGAGGCCTAGGCGGGCAATTGTCTGAGGTCAGGAGTTTGAGACCAGTCTGGCCAACATGGTGAAACCCCGTCTCTACTAAAAGTACAGAAAAATTAGCTGGACGTGGTGGCGCATTCTTGTAATCCCAGCTACTCTGAAGGCTGAGGCAGGAGAATTGCTTGAACCTGGGAGGTGGAGGTTGCAGTGAGCTGAGATCGCGCCATTGCACTCCAGCCTGGGCAACAGGAGCAAAACTCTGTCTCAGAAAAGAAAAGAAAGCAGTATTTCCAGGTACATTGTATATGATTGACAGGAATAATATTTCCACTTCTGATTAATGTAACAATTTGCCCCATCCCAAGTATTTTTGATTACAGGCCTCCATAAAAGGCCTATACTTGATACCTAACAGTGTTTGATCCCTAGCTTACATCCATGTAACTTTTTTTTTTTTTTTAGATAGGGTCTCACTGTGTTGCCCAAGCTAGAGTGCAGTGGTGGGATCATGGCTTACTGCATGATCAGCTTCCAGGGCTCAAGCAATCCTCCTGTGTCAGTCTCCTGCATAACTGGGAGTATGTGCGCATGAATCATACCCGGCTCACTGTTTCTATTTTTTGTAGAGATGGGGTCTCACTATGTTGCCTTGGCTGGTCCTGAGCTCTTGGGGTCAAGCGATCCTTCTGCCTCAGCTTCCCAAAGTGTTTAGATTACAGTCAAGAACTGCTGTACCCGACCTGCTTTCACCTTTTGGCTCTCATGAGTGATGCTCCTGTAAATTTTAATAAAATTTTAGTCTTTTAGATTTTTTGCTCACTATGAGGTCATAAACATCCATTTAAGAATGGTGGATGTTCATATAGATCCATTTCTCTTAACATTATCAAAGCAGGTTAAATTCTAGATTATCTGTGGGAACCCTAACTTAAGAACTCCTGCTTTAGAATTATTGTTAGCTGTTTGTCTTCCATCTGGCATTGTTCTCAACTATTAATATTTCATTGAGAGAGCAGTAGTAACAATATCCTGTATACCCTTGTATAAGTAAAGAGAGCAGATCACTATCTTATTGACCATCTTTCCAAAGATCGATTTTGTGGGTTTTTTTGTTTGTTTTTGAGATTGAAATCAGTTGAAGGGATTCTTGTGCCTCAACCTCCCGAGTAGCTGGTAGTACAGATGCGCACCACCCACCATGCCTGGCTATTTTTTGTGTTTTAGTAGAGACAGGTTTCACTGTGTTGGCCAGGCTGGTCTCAAACTCCTGGCGTCAAGCGATCCACCCACCTCGGCCTCCCACAGTGCTAGGGTTACAGGTGTGAGCCACCACATCCAGCCAATTTTGATGTTTTCATGGAGTAATACTTGTAATAAACATTTCAATTATATATAGCATTGATGTAGAAATGTATCAAATTTACGTTTTTTTAGCTTATGGAATGAATAAATGTTTAAACTGAAATTGATTCGAAACTGGAATGAACTTTTTCTTTTTCCTGTTTGTAATTTACATTTTTAACAGTGTGTTGAAAGCCTTAAACCATTTTCTGTGGTGCAGGTTGACTGCCTCTTACTGGAAATGCTTGGGATGAGAAGTGTTCCAGTCTTCGGGCTGTTTCAGATTTTGGAATATTTGCATTATGCCTACTAGTTAAGCATCCCAAATCTGAAACACCCTAATGAGCATTTGATTGATTATGTTTTTGTTTTTGTTTTTTTTTTGAGATGGAGTTTCGCTCTTGTTGCCCAGGCTGGAGTGCGATGGCATAATCTCAACTCACTGCAACTGCTGCCTCCTGGGTTGAAGCTCCCAAGTAGTTGGGATTACAGGCATGTGGCACCACACCTGGCTAATTTGGTAGTTTTAGTAGAGACAGGGTTTCTTCACGTTGGTCAGGCTGGTCTCAAACTCCAGACCTCAGGTGATCCACCCGCCTTGTATTGAGATTACAGGCGAGAGCCACCTCACTCGACTTGAGCATTTCCTTTTAGTGCCATGTTGGTGCTTTAAAACTTGCAGATTTGGGGTTGGGCGTGGTGGCTCACACCTATAATCCTAGCACTTTGGGAGGTTGAGGTGGGTGGGTTGCCTGAGATCAGGAGTTGGAGAACAACCTGGACAACATAGTGAAACCTTGTCTTTACTTAAAAACAAAACAAAACAAAAATTAGCTGGGTGTGGTGGCAGGCACCTGTAATCCCAGGCCAAGATTGCACCATTGCACTCCAGCCTGGGCCACAAGAGTGAAACTCCATGTCAATCAGTCAATCAAAAGAGTTTTTCTAGGAATGCATCTTTCTCTTAATAAGTCAGATCCTTATTTGGTTGAAAATGTTTACTGTATGACTATCACTGACATATGTAAGATGCTGATGTACAACTGTATGACTTGAAGGTTGTTTTGCTTCTATGGGAATATGACACCATTTGAATTGTTCTCAATATTTTAAAGAGTTTTAGTGAATTCTGTTCATATAAAAATCAGGTTCAATAATGCGTGCTTTTTACACTATCATTGAGTATCCAGTGTTTTTTTGTTTTTTTGTTTTTTTTGAGACGGAGTCTCGCTCTGTCGCCCAGGCTGGAGTGCAGTGGCGCGATCTCAGCTCACTGCAAGCTCCGCCTCCCGGGTTCACGCCATTCTCCTGCCTCAGCCTCCTGAGCAGCTGGGACTACAGGCGCCCGCCACCTCGCCCGGCTAGTTTTTTTGTATTTTTTAGTAGAGATGGGGTTTCACCGGGTTAGCAAGGATGGTTTCGATCTCCTGACCTCATGATCTGCCCGTCTCGGCCTCCCAAAGTGCTGGGATTACAGGCTTGAGCCACCGCGCCCGGCCGAGTATCCAGTGTTTACAAGGTGTTTCTGAGGGATAAGATTATTATTGCTGTGTAAATTAGATGGTGTGTACCTTCTAAGTTAGCATGAGATTTATTTAAATCTCATCTTTTTAGCTTGCTGAAGTTGATACTATGCAGTTGCAAGTTTATATTGACCATTTAATATTGCTCTGTTTTTATTTGAAATGGGACCGTTAAACACATTTTTCTTTATATTGAGACAATAGAGCTGGAATATTAAAGATGTATGCATTAACCCTTGCATTTGGAACATTTACATGTCATAAGCTGCCTTTCAGTGAGTGGTGAGGCATTTCTACAGGTGTGTATTATATTTTGAATAAATTTTATATGGCTTTCCAAGAAACAGAGCCTTTGACCCACCAACTTTGTTTTTTATTTTTATTTTTTTGAGACAGAGCCTCCCACAGTAGCGACGGGGTTTCACTATGTTGGCCAGGCTGGTCTTAAATTCCATCTCAGGTGATCCACCTGCCTTGGCCTCCCGCAGTGCTGGAATTACAGGTGTGAACCACTATGCCCAACCTGTCCTACCAGCTTTGGATGTGAATTTTTTTCATTTATATTGAGAAGAATAGGGTCTTGGGGCACTATGATTGTACGAGTGCTAAGTCAGTGTTTGAATCCATTGAAAATCCTGACGGCAACATCAGGACTTATCAAAGACACACAACTTCAATGAGAACCTTTCTTTGAAATTCATTAATTAATGATATGGAGTCTTGATCTGTCACTCAGGCTGGAGTGCAGTGGCACAATTTCAGCTCACTAGGAATGCATCTTTCTCTTCTCTTTCTCCGCCCCCCAGGTTTAAGCACTTCTCCTGCCTCAGCCTCCCGAGTAGCTGGGACTGCAGGCATGAGCCACCATGTCGAGCTAATTTTTGTATTTTTAGCAGAGACGAGGTTTTGCCATGTTGGCCAGGCTGGTCTCGAACTCCTGGCCTTGTGATCTGCCCACCTCAGCCTCCCAAAGTGCTGGGATTACAGGCTTGAGCCACTGTGCCCGCCTGCCTTTTTTGATTTTTTTAAAGAGACAGAGACCCCCTCTGTTGCCCAGGCTGAAGTGCAGTGGCACAATCATAGCTCATTGTAACTTCAATCTCCTGGGTGATGTGTAGAATTCTGCCACAGCCCAAGTAGCTAGGAGTGTAGGACGAACCACTGTGCCCAGCTAGTTGTTTTATTTTTTGTGGAAATGGGGCCTTGCCGTGTTGCCCAAGCTGCTCTCAAACTCGTTTCCTCAAACCCTCCTCCCATGCCATCCTTCCAGAGTTCTAGGATTACAGGTGTGAGCCATCATGCGTGACTTGTTTTTGATTTTTAGATCATTTTCTTCCTTGTTTTTTTTGTTTGTTTGTTTTTTGTTTTGTTTTTTTAATGGAGTCTTCCTCTGTCACCCAAGCTGGAGTGCAGTGGCGCGATCTTGGCTCACTGCAACCTTTGCCTCTTGGGTTCAAGCGATTCTCCTGCCTCAGTGTCCCCAAGTAGATGGGACTATAGGCACGTGCCACCACGCCCAGCTAATTTTTTTTTTTGTTTTTACTTTTTGTATTTCTAGTAGAGACGAGGTTTCACCATATTGGCCAGGCTGGTCTCAAACTCTTGACCTCAGGTGATCTGCCCGTCTCAGTCTCCCACAGTGCTGGGATTACAGGTGTGAGCCACCACGCCCAGCCTTCTTCACCTTTTATATCAAACTTTTTAAGGAAGAGCTTAGAAAGCCAATTTAAAGAAATTGAAATGTGTTATGTAAATGTCTATTTTCCAACTGAGACACACTAATTTATTTAGCACAAAAAGTCAGAGACCATTAATGGGTCATTTTCTGTCAAACCTCAAGCTGAGCTGTTTAAGTGCAGTTTACACTTGGATTGATTGGTTGGTTGGGTTTTATTTGTTTTTTGTTTATTTATTTATTTATTTTTTTTGAGATGGAGTCTTGCTCTGTCGCCCAGACTGGAGTGCAGTAACACGATCTTGGCTCAGTGTAACCTCTAGCTCCCGGGTTCAAGCGTTTGTCCTGCCTCAGCTTCCCAAGTAGCTGGGATTACAGGTGTGAGCCACTGTTCCTGGCCTACAATTGGAATTTTTTGTTGTTGTTTTTGAGACGGAGTCTCGCTCTGTCACCCAGGCTTGATTGCAGTGGCGCGATCTCAGCTCACTCCATTGTCCACTTCCTGGGTTCAAACGGTTCTCATACTTCAGTCTCCTGAGTAGCTGGGATTACAAGCGCGTGCCACCATGGCTGGCCAATTTTGTTGTATTTTTATTAGAGACAGGGCTTCACCATGTTGGCCAGGCTGGTCTAGAGCTCCTGACCTCAAGTGATCTGCCTGCCTCGGCCTTCCAGAGTGTTGGGATTACAGGCGTGAGCTACTGCGCCTGACTGGAATGCTATTTTTAATTGAGCTGCTTTTATTTATTTATTTATTTATTTATTTATTTATTTATTTATTTGGCAAGCCTTGAGGGAGGGATTTGGGGAATGAACAATGGTACTTGACCAAGTAATCCTTGCACTAGGCAATCAGAGCTTCTAGGACCACTGTACCTGGCCATGGGGGGTTTTATTGATAATAATCTGTAAGGAACAAAAGGGTCGGTACTATCGGAATTATTGATTAGATGTAGGGAGCATTAAGGACATATGGAAAGTAGTTTGAAGTGAAATATTACTATAAGAGAATCGGCCAGGCGCAGTGGCTCATACCTGTAATCCCAGCACTTCGGGACGCCGAGGTGGGCGGATCACCTGAAGTCAGGAGTTCGAGACAGCCTGGCCAAAATGGTGAAACCCCATCTCTACTGAAAATACCCAAAAAAGCCAGGTGCAGTGGCTCACGCCTGTAATCCTAGCACTTTGGGATGCTGAGGCAGGGTAATCGCTTAAACCCGGGAGGCAGAGGTTGCAGTGAGCTGAGGTCGCGTCACTGCACTCCAGTCTGGGGGACGGAGTCAGGCTCTGACTCCAAAAAAACAAATACAAAAAAAGTAGCCGGATGTAGTGGCACGCACCTATAGTCCAGGCTACTCAGGAGGCTGAGGCAGGAGAATCGCTTGAACCCGGAAGGCAGCCGTTGTCAGTGAGCTGAGATCATGCCACTGCACTCCAGCCTGGATGACAGGGAGACTCCGTCTCAAAAAAAAAAAAAGTGAGAATGTTGCATAGATTACCCAAGTTAATTCTTATAATTAGTGTTCATTTTAAAGGAAAATTGATTTCCTACTTTTTGTTTTTAAAAGTAGTATTAGGCCGGGTATGGTGAGTCAGGCCTGTAATCCTAACATAAAATGTGGCCAAGGTAGGAGGATTGCTTGAGGTGTGGAGTTCAAGGCCAGCCCCAGTAACGGTGAGACCAGGAAGAATTAGCTAGGCATGGTGCTAAGCACCTGTGGTCCCAGCTACTCAGCTATTTGAGGCAGGAGGATCGCTTGAGCCCAGGAGTTCAAGGCTGCAGTGAGCTGTGATGGCACCACTGCATTCTAGTGTGGGCAACAGAGCAAGGCCCTGTCTCTAAAACAAAATGTAAAAAATGTATTTTCCATTTCCCTATTCATTTTATGTATTTGTAGCATAAATGTTACTGTGCCTATTGACACTTGACAGCATTAGATTTGTGTTACATGTATTATGTTGCTTTACTGTGTTAGTAATAATTAGGAAAATCTTTCCATAATTACTTTTAACAGAATTTTTTTATTTGGGGTATTGTGGGAAATGGCTAGTTTTGTCATAGTTAATAAAAATTATATAATTAAGTGCCAGTGAAGAACCATAGTTTGAAAGTGAATTTAATACATTAACTCATAGTTATGCAGTCTCACAAGCATTTTGCTGCCTTCAAGTTGTCTGTTTCCAGCTAATTCTAATGACTAAATTTTGTATTTTCCTTCTCAACAAAAATTTCACTCAGTTCTATATATATATTAGATGAGACTTGGAACATACAGCTCTACAACCTTAAACTCCTTTTCCAAAAATCTGAAAGCTTATGAAAACAAAAAATCTTCATAGTTTAACTGATTTGGTGACAAAGCCTAAATTGAACAGATGTGGGAGTATTTATAATTGTTAATTTTACATAGCAGGAAATAGTAATTTGTTCAATTAGGGTTGCTATTTCATATCCTTTTAGTGTTTCAATATAGGTGTACCACACTACTTTTCCTTTAAAAATGTTCTAAGAATTTAATATTCTGAAACACTCTTGAACCCTGTGATTTTGGAGAATGGAACCTATAGTAGATGCTCAGCAAATTCTACATGATGCAAATTAAAATCAAGGATATGAGTATGAGTATCAGGTCTTAACTGTTTAAAGAGTAGGTTTTACTATGGAGAGATCCATAAGAGCATTTGAAATGAAAACTTTTTCCTAAACTTCCCTCTTTTTTAAAAAAAATTGTGTGAAGTTAATGTTGTATTTCTAATATAAGCTTAATGTTGCAATTAATGTGTAGTGGAAAATAATAACACTTACATTGATTTTTGAGACAAGAGCTCGCTCTGTTGCCCAGGCTGGAGTGCAGTGGCACGATCTCAGCTCGCTATAGCCTCCACCTCTAGGCCTCAAGCGATCCACCCACTTCATCCTCCCAAAGTGCTAGGATTATAAGAGTAAGCCACTGTGCCCAAGCCATCGATAAATTTTTATGGGTTAGAAGTTTGGGCCAGGCGTGGTGGCTCATACCTGTAATCCCAGCAGTCTGGGAGGCTGAAGCAGGCAGATACTTGAGGTCAGGAGTTCCAGATCAGCCTGGCCAACATGGTGAAAACATGTCTCTACAAAAATACAAAAAGTAGCTGGGTGTACCAGGCACGGTGGCTCACGCCTGTAATCCCAGCACTTCGGGAGGCCGAGGCAGGGGATCACGAGGTCAGGAGATCGAGACCATCCTGGCTAACACGGTGAAACCCCATCTCTACTAAAAATACAAAAAATTAGCCAGGCGTGATGGCAGGCACCTGTAGTCCCAGCTACTCCGGAGGCTGAGGCAGGAGAGTGGCGTGAACCCGGGAGGCAGAGCTTTCAGTGAGCCAAGATCTCGCCACTGCACTCCAGCCTGGGCGACAGAGTGAGACGGTCTAAAAAAAAAAAAAAAGGTAGCTGGGTGTGGTGATGCATGCCTATAATCCCAGCTGCTCAGGATGCTGAGACAGGACAATCGCTTGAACCTAGGAGGTAGAGGCGGAGGTTGCAGTGAGCCAGGAACGCGCCTCTGTAATCCAGCCTGGGCAACAGAGCAAGACTGTCTCCAAAAAACAGAAAGAAAGGGCCGGGTGCAATAGCTCACGCCTGTAATCCCAGCAATTTGGGAGGCTGAGGAGAGCGAATCACTTGAGGTCAGGAGTTCAAGATCAGCTTGGCCAACATGGTGAAACCCTGTCTCTTATTAAGAATACAAAAATTAGTCAGGCATGGTGGCGGATGCCTGTACTCGGGAGCCTGAGGCAGGAGAATCACTTGAACCTGGGAGGCGGAGGTTGCAGTGAGCCAAGATTGTGCTGCTGCACTCCAGCGTGGGTGACATAGCAGGACTCCATCTCGAAAAAAAGACACGTGAAACCAAATGATGATGAGAGAAACTGAAATAGCAGTTTGTTACAGGCTGGGCGTGTTGGCTTGCTCCTGTAAATTTCAGCACAGAGGGAGGCCCAGGCAGGAGGATCACTTGAGCCTTCGAGTTTAAAACCAACCTGGGCAACAATGCCAGATCCCATCTTTAAAAGTATGAATAGCACATTAAATTCATTGGATTTTTTTTTTTTTTTCTACGAGTCTCACTCTGTTGCCCAGGTTGGAGTGCAATGACGTGATCTCTGCTCATTGCAACCTCTGCCTCCTAGATTCAAGCGATTCTCCTGCCTCAGCCTCCTGAGTAGCTGGGGTTATACAGGTGCCCGCCACCACGCCCAGTTAATTTTTGTATTTTTAGTAGAGACAGGGTTTCACCATGTTGGTCAGGCTGGCCCTAAACTCCTGACCTCAAGTGATTCACCCACCTCAGCCTCCCGAAGAATTGCTGGGATTACAAGCATGAGCCACTACACCTGGCCAGAATTTTTTTTTAATGCCAATACTGGTGATGGGATTAGAGTATATTAATTGATTTTACTTAGTCCCTCCATTCCCACATTAATTAGTTCTCAAAATTTATTTGCATGCTACAAAAGAGCTCAACAATTTTCTTACTATGTGCAATTTTTTTAATAGGAATAAAAAAATACGTTGTTGGCCTCATTATCAAGACGTCATCTGACCCAACTTGTGTAGAGGTAAGAGTTTATTTTGGAGATTATTGGGAGAGCATAAAATCATTAAGATATTGAGTCTTTGACTACAACCTAATTCTGTCAAGACACATAGTCACACATACGCACAGTCAGTCATTTGCAGTAGACTGTAATCATTTGTTTCTTAGGAGGATTGTCTATGGTTATATTCTTATTTATTATACTTACCTCAGGCTCTCACTGAATCTTTTATTTTTTCTTAGAAAGAAAAGGTGTATATCGGAAAATTAAATATGATCCTTGTTCAGGTAAGCTTTAACTTAACTGTTTTCCTCAGAAGAATTATGCTTACTATTTGAACAAAATGTTTGACCTACTTAGGAAATAAAGTATACTAATATTTGCAGAAGTAGTTATAGTATTCTTACAGTATTAGATGACCTACTGTCTAGTACTTGAATGTTAAATTTTGCTGTGGCAGGAATCATCAAATAACATTAAAGCCATCATTTATGTGGCTGCGATGTGGACTGGACTTTATGTTGAATTCTTATTTATTTATTTATTAATTTTTTTTGGAGACTGTCTCACTCTGTTGCCCAGGCTGGAGTGCAGTGGCACTATCTCAGCTCACTGCTGTCTCCGCCTCCTGAATGGCTGGAATTACAGGTGTCTGCCGCCATGTTTGGCTAATTTTTTGTATTTTTAGTAGAGACAGGGTTTCACCATGTTGTCCAGGCTGATCTCAAACTCTTGACCTCAGGTGAACCACCCACCTCGACCTCCCAAAGTGCTGGGATTATAGGTGTGAGCCAGCACCCAGTCGGATTGTTTTTTAATTTTCTGATATGCCTGTGCATGTTCCTTTGCACGTTATCTCTCTCAGTCCTTTGATTTCCTCGTCCTTCTAATTGATTTCCATGCTTAGTCCTTAAACTATCTATGTAGACTACATTTATAATTTTTGTATTTATCTGTTTTCTGTAGTAATATAGAGAACTCTGGTATGTGTGGGAGGAAAAAACTAATTTCTATTTAAATAAGATTTAGAAACATCCAAGTTTCCAAAAATTTTAGTGTATTCAGTAATTAACTCCAGCTTTTATTATACTTTAGAGCTTTCTGTCAGCCTGTCTCTGATTGGGGAGAGGGAGGAGAGAATATAAAGAAGGTTAACATGTATTTTTATAATCTGGGAAATCCCTTGTATGTAATATAAAGAGTCCAGACTTGCATACAAATATAATGCAGTTGATGAGGCTTTTGGTTAAAAGTTTTTTCAGGCCTGGATTGCAGTGCCTCCTTTCTTCTAAATTCATATATCCAAACCCTACTACATTTCAAGGCTCAAATTTCATCCAATAATAAACTCTCTTAACCTGTCACTTTTTACCAGCAGTCGTTAGTTAGATCCTTGAATCTCCTAGGATAATTTATTTTTTCCTTTTTTGAAACGGAGTGTCGCTCTGTCACCCATGCTAGAGTGCAGTGGCGCCATCTTGGTTCCCTGCAACCTCCGCCTCCCAGTTTCAAACAATTCTTCTGCCTTGGCCTCCTGAGTAGCTGAGACTACAGACCTGTGCCACCACCCCCGGCTAATTTTTGTACTTTTAGTAGAGTCAGGGTTTCACCATGCTGGCCAGGCTGTTCTGTTCTTTCTTTTTTTTTTTTTTTTTTTTTGAGACGGAATCTCGCCCTGTTGCCCAGGCTGGAGTGCAGTGGCCTGATCTTGGCTCACTGCAACCTCCGCCTCCAGGTTCAAGAGATTCTCCTGCCTCAGTCTCCTGAGTAGCTGGGATTACAGGCACCCGTCACCATGCCTCACTAATTTTTGTATTTTTAGTAGAGACAGGGTTTCACCATGTTGGCCAGGCTGGTCTCGAACTCCTGACCTCGTGATCGTCCCACCTCAGCCTCCCAAAGTGCTGGGATTACAGACATGAGCCACCACGCCCTGCCTGACCAGGCTGTTCTCAAACTCCTGGCCTCAAGTGATCTGCCCACCTTGGCTCCCCACAAAGTGCTGGGGTTACAGGCGTGAGCAACCGCAGCCGGCCTCCTAGAATAATTTCTACATATCTCTCAGGCAGATATTAATACAGAGACAGACCCATTAGACAGATTGGAGCTTTCATTAGGATAATCGAAAAGGGTCCTGGGGTGATTAAGATAAAAGACTTTATCTGTGTTTTGTTTTCTACCTAGTGTGGGGAAGGGGGTGGCACATGCCTTCCTTTAATAAAGGAGGAGAAAATGAAAAGTGGTTTATCCTTACTCCTGCTTTTATCCATTACATAGTTTCTTTGAAGGTTGTTTTATTTGCCTTTGAGAAATGAAGTGCTGTTAACGTTTCGTGTCTTATTTTAGATACTGAAACAAGAATGGCCCAAACATTGGCCAACTTTTATCAGTGATATTGTTGGAGCAAGTAGGACCAGCGAAAGTCTCTGTCAAAATAATATGGTGATTCTTAAACTCCTGAGCGAAGAAGTATTTGATTTCTCTAGTGGACAGATAACCCAAGTCAAATCTAAGCATTTAAAAGACAGGCAAGTAATAATTATGTTTTAGAAGTTTAAAGTAATTTCTCAAACAATTTCAAGCAATTTGGACGTAAATTGTAGATATTTTAAGGAACTGTGATCAGTAATACGTTAAATTGCTTGTAGTGGTTTTCAACTACAAATTAAGAAATAGTCCTAGACAGGGCCTAATAATTTGCCTCTGGAGGTTGAAAAGTGAATTGTTCAAGGTACACTTTAGGAATTGTTTTGTATGGTAACTAGTTAATAGGTTCTAAGCAAATCATTTGTGCCCAAACATACATATTAGTTATTTTATTTTGTTTTGAGACAAATCTTGCTCTGTTGCCTGGGGTGTAGTGCAGCGGTGCAATCTTGGCTCACCGCAAACCCCGCCTCCTGGGTTGAGGTGATTTTCTTGCCTCAGTCTCCCAAATAGCTGCAACTGCAGGTGGGTGCCACAGCGCCTGGCCTCAAATCAGTTATTATCTCTGCTTCTTGTCATTTCCCCAATTATTATCAATAGTGTTCTTTTTAAAACAAAATAAAACAAAAAACTAGACTTGCCTCTAATAGTAAGCAACCAGTATAAACTATAGGTACACTTCCATTAAGTTTTACATATTTGTTGTAGTCATTAGGAACACGGGAAAATTTTTCTCCCAGTTTGGTGTATAAGCTCATTTAGGATTTCCGCTGTATGTAATGCCATTTGTCTTATTTTGGAGAGTTTTCAGTATCTTAATTAAAGATACTAGCTTAATTGTATCTATCACCATTAAATCTACAGTCACCATTTAATCTACATTAAATCACTAGAGTGAATGTAGATTTAATACCTGGGTAACTTTTAATGAAGTTATTGGTATTTTAAATGTGTTTAAATAAACGATACAATTTTGCTGAGGGAGAGCATATAAATCGAACATAGTCACATCTTTAATTACCAGATTGCTGAAGTTTTGGTCTTTTTTTCCCCTTGGGTTGCCCAGGCTGGTCTCAAACTCTTGATTGAGCTCAAGCAATCCTTCCACCATGGCATCCCAAAGTTCTGCGATTACAGACCTGAGCCACTGTACTGGACTTAAATCATTTTTATTATTATAAATAACTGATATTTATTTCTGTGTCTTCTAAATCTGATATTTTTGTGGGTTTTGTTTTTTTTTTAGCATGTGCAATGAATTCTCACAGATATTTCAACTGTGTCAGTTTGTAATGGTAAGTGCTTTAAATTTCATGTTTAAAAATAATAATAGGAAAGCAATTATTTACAAGTGTGTTTTATTTTAGGAAAATTCTCAAAATGCTCCACTTGTACATGCAACCTTGGAAACGTTGCTCAGATTTCTGAACTGGATTCCCCTGGGATATATTTTTGAGACCAAGTTAATCAGCACATTAATTTATAAGGTACAGTGAATACATTTCAGTTATTTGTCACTGTATAGCTGCATATGTTCTTTTCACATGTAAAGCTCTCATCTCTGCATTCTAAACCATTTTCAACCTTGTTTCTAACATGAGGAAACTGCTCAGAAGAAATTTCCCATGTTTACACCTACTAAATTATTTAAAGTGAGTCTCAAGTCTGATTCTGCCAGTTATACCATGTAATTTTATGAATTCATTTTGAACAGTGTATTCGATTATATTGCCATGTTTTAGTTGAGTATGTAAGTTACAGTGAGGTAAGTCAAGTGCTATTTCTGAAAAATGAAAAGTTCATCTTTTAACTGATAATTTAAAATTATACCATGTTCTTTAAGTTCTACTATGGTTTAGCCTGGGCAACATGGTGAACCCCCGTCTCTACTGAAAATACAAAACTTAGCCAGGCGTGGTGTGGTGCATGCCTGTAGTCCCAAACATTGGCCCAACCTACTTGGGAGGCTGTGGCAGGAGAATCTCAAACCCAGGAGGCAGAAGGTGCAGTGAGCCAAGATCATGCCATTGCACTCAAGCCTGGGCAACAGAGCAAGACCCTGTCTCAAAATAAATAAATAGTCGGGCGTGGTGACTCACATCTGTAATTCCAGCATTTTGGGAGGCCGAGACGGGTGGATCACGAGGTCAGGAGATCGAGACCATCCTGGCTAACACGGTGAAATCCCGTCTCTACTAAAAAAAAAAAAAAAAAAAATACAGGCCGGGCGCGGTGGCTCAAGCCTGTAATCCCAGCACTTTGGGAGGCCGAGACGGGCGGATCACGAGGTCAGGAGATCGAGACCATCCTGGCTAACCCAGTGAAACCCCGTCTCTACTAAAAAATACAAAAAAACTAGCCGGGCGAGGTGGCGGGCGCCTGTAGTCCCAACTCGGGAGGCTGAGGCAGGAGAATGGCATAAACCCAGGAGGCGGAGCTTGCAGTGAGCTGAGATCCGGCCACCGCACTCCAGTCTGGGCGACAGAGCGAGACTCCGTCTCAAAAAAAAAAAATAAATAAATAAATAAAATAAAACATTAGACGGGCGTGGTGGCGGGCGCCTATATTCCCAGATACTTGGGAGGACGAGGCAGGAGAACGTGAACCCGGGAGGCAGAGCTGGCAGTGAGGTGACAGAGCGAGACTCCGTCTCAAAAAAAAAAAAAAAAAGTGTATATATACACATATATAATAAATAAAGTTCTACAGTGGTTTATCCAGAGATAATCACTGTTAACGGTTGTATTATATTATATTTTCAGTTGTTTTCTTGACTGATGTAATGAATAAATTAAGTATCTAATTGGAACATTATAACTTAACCTCTTCAACTTCGTAGAGTTTGGTAACATAATATGGATTTATGGTATTTGAACGATGAGTTTATTGCTTAAGTTATGTAAAAACCTTTCTATTGTCAACAGTCCTATAGAGAGCATTCTCAGACATAAGATATTATGCAATTGTTGAAACATTTACTTTCTTTAAATATTTTAATGTTTAATTAACAGATTATTAAGGTTTTAATGCCCCCTGAATTCCCAGCCCCAGACGATAGCTGTTTATCTTCTCAACAATAGAATATGTAAGCCGATTTTCCCATATTCTTATTACTTTTAGATATATTGACCATTTCCCCAAATCCTAAGCAATCACAAATTTTAGGTCCTGTGTAATTACACAGAAAGTACAACATTCCTAAAAGTCATATCACAGATTCTAGGAAAGTTGTTACGGAGCCTTGTTATTTTAGATGTCTAAGGACACATCAAAAGAAAACAGTTTAGGCCAGGCGTGAGTGGCTCATGCCTGTAATCCCAGCACTTTGGGAGGCCGAGGTGAGTAGATCACGAGGTCAGGAGATCGAGACCAGCCTGGCCCAACATGACGAAACCCTATCTCTATTAAAAATACAAAAATTAGCCAGGTATGGTGGCATGCGCCTGTAGTCCCGGCTACTCGGGAGGCTGAAGCAGGAGAATCACTTGAACCCGGGAGGTGGAGATTGCAGTGAGCCGAGATCAAGCCCCTGCATTCCAGCCTGGGCAACAGAGCAAGACTCTGTCTCAAAAAAAAAAAAAAGTAGTTTGCTCCTAAAGCATTTACTGTATATTGGGTAGGCAATAAAATTTCCTCTCAGTATATCTGCAAGATAAAATATGTTCATTCACTTGGCTGTTTTTGACATCTACGCCTATATTTAATTGTTAAAGCTTTTTCCTTTTAATTGTGAATTTTAAGTAAAGTGTGTGTCAGGCCAATTAATTTTATGGTTCCCTCCCCCCTTTTAAATAGTTCCTGAATGTTCCAATGTTTCGAAATGTCTCTCTGAAGTGCCTCACTGAGATTGCTGGTGTGAGTGTAAGCCAATATGAAGAACAATTTGTAACGCTATTTACTCTGACAATGATGCAACTAAAGCAGGTAATACAATACTATCTTGAAAATTGACTGGATAATTTTAGTGCCTTAGAAAATACTGAATTCCAAATGAGTTATTTTAGAGCAACATATCATAGATCAGCCATAATCTTATCTTATATTTATTACATAAAATTTGTAGTAAGCTACAAATTTGGATGTTTCCAAAAATTTCTTAAAACTTGGATTTGGGGTGTGTTGTGGTAATTTATTTTTGCACAGTTTTGGAGCTTGGTCTTTTGGGAGATATCTGACCAGACAATGGGAAACCTGGGAGTTGTTCCTAACATTGTGTCTGAAGGAATTCTTTTCAGCCCTAGTTTGATTGGTTATCTATTAAATGATCTAGAAAGTTATTTATAATACTGTGTTCATGGCCAGGTGTAGTGATTAACACTGTAATCCCAGAACTATGAGAGGACCAGTTGATGCCAGGAGTTCGAGACCAACCTGGACAACATAACCAGACCATCTCTACAAAAGATTTTAAAAATAGCTAGCTGTGGTGTTGCATACCTGTAGTTCCAACTACTCTGGAGGCTGAGGCAATAGGATCGCTTGAGCCCATGAGTTCAAAGTTAAAATGAGCTATGGTCACACTACTGCACTCCAGCCTGGATGACAGGACAAGTCCCTGTCTCTTAGAAAACAAGGAAAGATAGATTACTCTGTGTGTTTGTGATCTGAATGAATTAATTCATTATTTTTACATTTTCAGTGTCAGTGAGAAAGGGATTAAGTTCAATACTAGAAAAAATGTAAAGGCTGTGATAGCGGCCTTACTAGTTGCAATGTAATTTATTTGAGAAGAGTCAAAATCTAGGTCTTAGAGATATAAGAATAGGTATACCGGACCTAGGAGTTCTATATGTGGTTTAATATTAGCAAAAGGGTGTTGGGATCTTAGGGCTTAAAAATAATAGTGTTGGCTGGGTGCAGTAGCTTACACTTTTAATCCCAGCACTTTGGGAGGCTAAGTTGGGAGGATTGCTTGAGCCAGGAGTTCAAGACCAGCCTGGACAATATAATAAGATACGGTCTCTACAAAAACTTGTTTAAAAATTAGCTGGGTGTGATGGCACAAGCCTGTGTTTCCAGCTATTTGGGAGGCGCTGAGACTGATTGAGCCTAGGAGGTGGAGGCTGCAATATGCTGTGATCATACTACTGCACTCTAGCCTGGACAGAGTGAGACCTTGTCTCAAAAAAAATAATAATAAAATATAAATGTCTTTTGTTGTTTTATGAAATGCAAACTGATCATCCCTTTTTAAATTTGCAGATGCTTCCTTTAAATACCAATATTCGACTTGCATACTCAAATGGAAAAGATGATGAACAGAACTTCATTCAAAATCTCAGTTTGTTTCTCTGCACCTTTCTTAAGGAACATGATCAACTTATAGAAAAAAGATTAAATCTCAGGGAAACTCTTATGGAGGTAAGCTGTGTGGAGCCTTTGCTCCTAAAATTCTGCTCTACCTTTAACTAATAACTCTTAAAAGTGCCTTTTTTCTAAAATGTATGTACCTTTTGAGATTTCTTATTACTTAATACTTGACCTGTGCATGATATATATTCTTAATTCCGAATTACAGTCATAAGCCCAGTTTTCTGATTTTATGTTCTCCATAAAGCCTAGGACTAAACATTTATAATCAGAATTAAATTACTAATTATTATATCATTTCTAAGGTTAAAATTCCAAAGACCTTATTTTAAAATTTCACTTTTAATTCAAATAACATACATTTGTTCATTTAAAGATACACAATTCAGCATGTAATCCCAGCACTTTGGGAGGCAGAGGCAGGTGGATCACTTGAGGCAGGAGTTCGAGACCATCCTGGCCTACATGGTGAAACTCCATCTCTATTAAAAATACAAAAAAATTAGCTGGGCGTGGTGTCAGGTGCCTGTAATCTCAGCTACTCAGGAGGCTGAGGCACAAGAATTGCTTGAGCCCAACAGACTGAGGTTGCAGTGAGCCAAGATCACAGTACTGCACTCCAGCCTGGGTGACAGAGCAAGATTCTGTCTGAAGGAAGAAAATACATACATATATATGTATAACATAAATATACACACACACACACACTCTTCAGTGGTGTATTAGTATATATACAATGTTATACCACCATTAATACCTAGATCCAAAACATTTTCATCACTCGAAGATGACCCTTTACCTATAAAACAGTCACTTTCTCCTTTGTTCTCTCCCCAACTTCTGGCAACCATTATTTTGGTTTCTGTCTCTGTAGATGTATCTATTCTGATTATACCATATAAAGGGAATCATACATGTGACCTTTTTGTGTCTGGTTTCTTTTATTTGGCATTGTGTTTTCAATGTTCTTCCATGTTGTAACCTGTATCAATACCTCACTTTTTATCATGGCTGAGTAATTTTTTCATTGTATGAATATTCCGTATTTTGTTTGTTCTCTCCTCTGTAATGGTACATTTGTGTTGTTGATACCACTTGCCTATTGGCACTCAAAGCCTTTTAAATAAATGTCATTCCATTAGGAGACATGATAAAAATACGTATTGATCAACAACTATGTGAGAGATTTTTGAAGTGCTTTAGGGCATGTCAGAAGAAGCAGAGTTACTCCAGAGTTTACTGTCTGTTTGATAAGTATTGAAATCTGAGTTGTGATGAATAAAACATGAATTTTTATTTTCCCTTAAGGTGTAACAAGGGAAAAGCAATTTGAAGTTGGTAATGTTTAAGAATTATTTTAATAGTTTTGGTCTTCTCTGTAGGCACTTCATTATATGTTGTTGGTATCTGAAGTAGAAGAAACTGAAATCTTTAAAATTTGTCTTGAATACTGGAATCATTTGGCTGCTGAACTCTATAGAGAGAGTCCATTCTCTACATCTGCCTCTCCGTTGCTATCTGGAAGTCAACATTTTGATGTTCCTCCCAGGAGACAGCTATATTTGCCCATGTTATTCAAGGTAACAGAGTGGTTGGTTGAGTGTTCTTCCTGTTGCTGTGGTTTTGAGGTCTGAATGCAAATACTTCTAATCTATCTAAATAAATTAGCTACGAAAAGAGAGCCCAACAACTTCTCCATGAGTGTGGAAAACTAGAACATGAAAGGAATTGAGTCTAGAACCTTGGTTCTCAAGAGTGTGATCCTTCTCTCAGTATCAACGTCGCTTGTGATTTTGTTAGGCAAAATTCATTGGCCACCTGCCAATCTACTGAACCAGAGTCTAGAAATGAGACACAGGAAACTCCAGTAACAAAAGTTGGCTTAAAAAAAAATCACATTAAAACACAAATAATTGTAAAGCCATTTTTGTAGAATTACAGTGAAAAATTTTTCTTCTTTTGGAGACAGGGTCTTGCTCTGTGGCTCAGGTTGGAGTGCAGTGGCATGGTCATAGCTCACTACAATCTTGAAATCCTAGGCTGAAGCAATTCTCTTGCATCAGCATCCCAAGTAACTGGTTGCAGGCACGCACCACCATCCCCAGCTAATTTTAAATTTCTTAGTTTTACTTTATTTATATTTACATAGTTTTTTCTGTTGTGCTTTAAGCCCCAGTATTTTTATTGTTTTAAAGATTGGGTGTCACTGTGTTGCTCAGGCTCCTCTCAAATTCCTGGCCACAACAGGTCTAGAAAGAACTGCCTCCGGAATAGTTAGAATTATAGGCATGAATCCCTACACATGGCTGGCCTGTGGGTTTTTTTGGTTTTGTTTTTAACTAAACTTCTACACTAATGATTTCAGTGATCTAATGATTTTTTCTTGATTGATTTATTGTTGAATATAGGTCCGTTTATTAATGGTTAGTCGAATGGCTAAACCAGAGGAAGTATTGGTTGTAGAGAATGATCAAGGAGAAGTTGTGAGAGAATTCATGAAGGATACAGATTCTATAAATTTGTATAAGAATATGAGGGAAACATTAGGTAAGTTAATAAATACTGTTAATCTTTACCTTTATAAATTTATTCTGGGGTGGAAATATATTTTAGAAAATGTACTGTAGTTTCTAAATATTTTCTAAACATGTTGTTATTCATTGGTAAAACTCTTTGCTCATTATTTGCATTTGAAACAATTTTTTTTTTTTGTAGTTTATCTTACTCATCTGGATTATGTAGATACAGAAAGAATAATGACAGAGAAGCTTCACAATCAAGTGAATGGTACAGAATGGTCATGGAAAAATTTGAATACATTGTGTTGGGCAATAGGCTCCATTAGTGGAGCAATGCATGAAGAGGATGAAAAACGATTTCTTGTTACTGTTATAAAGGTATGCAAGGGATAGGTATGAGTTAGAATTGCTAAATAAGTATTATGTTGTTACAATAAATGATATAAATCTGTCTTATTTACAGGATCTATTAGGATTATGTGAACAGAAAAGAGGCAAAGATAATAAAGCTATTATTGCATCAAATATCATGTACATAGTAGGTCAATATCCACGATTTTTGAGAGCTCACTGGAAATTTTTGAAGACTGTAGTTAACAAGCTGTTCGAATTCATGCATGGTAAATCTCTTTCTTTACTATATTTTGTTTTTATTTTTATTGAACAAAATAAATGAATGTTTTTGTCTCGTTAGAGACCCATGATGGAGTCCAGGACATGGCTTGTGATACTTTCATTAAAATAGCCCAAAAATGCCGCAGGCATTTCGTTCAGGTTCAGGTTGGAGAAGTGATGCCATTTATTGATGAAATTTTGAACAACATTAACACTATTATTTGTGATCTTCAGCCTCAACAGGTATGTTAAGCACTGAGCATATGTTATTTTTAGAAAGTAACACCTGTATCAATCTGTATGTATCAGTGGAAATAGGAAGGCAACTGTTGGATCCAATAGAAGTGTTTCTGATTAAACTTTTTTTTTCTTTGAGAACAGGGTATTACTCTGTTGCCCAGGCTCAAGTGCAATGGCACGATTACGACTCACTGCAGCCTTGAACTCCCAGGCTCAGGTGATCCTCCCACCTCAGCCTCGTGGGTAGCTGGGACTACAGGCATGCACCGCCTTCACACCCAGCTAGCCTTTTTCTCCCCCCTTGGTAGAGATGGGGTTTTGCCAAGTTGCCCAGGCTTGTCTTGAACTCCTAGCTTCAAGCGATACGCTAGCCTCGGCCTCCCAAAATTATTTTATATGTGTGAGCCACGATGCCCGGCCTGATTAAATTTTCATAGTGAGACAGATTCTTGTTTTTGTTTTTGGGGTGGGTGGGGGTGTGGGTGTGTGTGTGTGTTGGGGGGAGTGTGTGTGTGTGTGTGTGTGTGTGTGATGGAGTCTCCCTCTATCATAGAGTCCAGGCTGGAGTGCAGTGGCACAATCTCTGCTCACTGCACCCTCCTGGGGTTAAGTGATTCTCTTCAGTGGCTGGGATTAACAGGTGTGTGCCACCACGCCCAGTTGACTTTTGCCTTTTTAGTAGAGACGGGGTTTCTCCATGTTGGTCAGGCTGGTCTCAAACTCCTGACCTTGTGATCCGCCCGCCTCGGCCTCCCAAAGTATTGGGATTACAGGCATGAGCCACCACCATGCCTGACTGGTTTGGGTTTTGTTTGTTTGTTTGTTTTGTTTTGAGATGGAGTCTACCTGTGTCACCCAGGTTGAGTGCTGTGGTATAATCTCGGCTCACTGCAACCTCTGCCTCCCAGGTTCAAGCAATTCAAGCCTCCCAAGTAACTGGAATTATAGGCACTTGCCACCAGGCCTGGCTAATTTCTTTGTATTTGTAGAAGAGATGGTGTTTCACCACGTTGGTCAGGTTGGTCTGCAACTCCTGACCTCAAGTGATTGGCCTGCCTCAGCTTCTCAAAGTACTGGGATTACAGGAGTGATCCACCGCACCTGGGCCAAAATCAGTTTCAAGATATTTGAATTGCTTGTGTGTGAATTGCTTGTGTGTGGTTTTCCTTGTTAGGGTGTATAAGAACATAAAAGTTAAAATGTCTGCTTTTTAAAATAGGTTCATACGTTTTATGAAGCTGTGGGGTACATGATTGGTGCACAAACAGATCAAACAGTACAAGAACACTTGATAGAAAAGTACATGTTACTCCCTAATCAAGTGTGGGATAGTATAATCCAGCAGGCAACCAAAGTAAGTATTCTACTTTTTCTTAAAGTTTTCATGGGATTTAAGAAGACTGTGTTCCTTACAAATATATTGAATTCAAGCCTTTAAACATGTATGTGTGATCCGTAAGTGCTTTTATGTGTGGCTTTGTACATTTTATTATCTGGGCCAGGCGTGGTGGCTTACGCCTGTAATCCTAGCACTTTGGGAGGCTGAGGCGGGCGGATCACCTGAGGCCAGAAGTTCGAGATCAGCCTAGCCAGCATGGCGAAACCCCATCTCTACTAAAAATACAGAAATTAGCCGGGCTTGGTGGCACATACCTGTAATCCCAGCTACTCAGGAGGCTGAGGCAGGAGAATCACTTGAACCCAAGAGGCAGAGGTTGCAGTGAACCGAGATTGAGCCACTGTACTCTAGCCTAGTCGACAGAGCAAGACTCCATCTCAAAGAAAAACCAGAAAATCTGGGCCGGGCGCAGTGGTTCACGCCTGTAATCCCAGCACTTTGGGAGGCCGAGTCAGGCAGATCACAAGGTCAGGAGCTCCAGACCATCCTGGCTAACACAGTGAAACTCCGTCTCTACTAAAAGCACAAAAATTAGCTGGGCGTGGCAGCGGGCACCTGTAAGTCCCAGCTGTGCTCAGGAGGCTGAGACAGAATGGCGTGAACCCAAGAGGCAGAGCTTGCAGTGAGCCAAGATCACGCCACTACACTCCAGCCCGGGCGAAAAAACGAGACTCTGTCTCAAAAAATATTTTACTTCATTCTTAGGTAGATATGGACAAAAAGGCTTTTGTGTTCGTTTTTACTATTTGGGATTATAAATATGATTTAGGGTAAGGGAAATGTAATGGCTTTTGTTTTAGTAATTATGTGGATTTTTTTTTTTTTTTTTTTTTTTTTTTTTTTTTTTTTTTGAGACGGAGTTTCACTCTTGGTGCCCAGGCTGTAGTGCAGTGGCATGATCTCGGCTCGCTGCAGCCTCTGCCTCCCAGGCTCAAGCAATTCTCCTGCCTCAGCCTTCCGAGTAGCTGGGATTACAAACAAGTGCCACCATGCCTGGCTGATTTTGTATTTTTAGTAGAGAGAGGGTTTCTCCATGTTGGTCAGGCTGGTCTTGAACTCCCGACCTCAGGGTGATGCACCTGACTCAGCCTCCGAAAGTGCTGGAATTATAGGTGTGAGCCACCTCACCTGGCCATTATGTGGATAATTCTTACATGATAAATGGAATTTGCTTTTTTTCCTCCAAGAATGTGGATATACTGAAAGATCCTGAAACAGTCAAGCAGCTTGGTAGCATTTTGAAGACAAATGTGAGAGCCTGCAAAGCTGTTGGACACCCCTTTGTAATTCAGCTTGGAAGAATTTATTTAGATATGCTTAATGTATACAAGTGCCTCAGTGAAAATATTTCTGCAGCTATCCAAGCTAATGGTAGGTGATTCTGATTTCTTATACGATGCAGTATAAACACTTCTCTTCTACTGCCTCAAGTCAAACATTTGATATTTTTCACACATTTAAATCAGACCTCCCATTTCCCAGATGACCCCTAGACATATTTAAAATAGTTATGTGTATCTTTCCCTTTTAAAATTAGTCTTAAAGCTTATTTTCCCAATAAATCTTGTGTAGTTTTGGCTTTAAACTTTTTAATGGTAAAATGAAATTGCATCTAATGTACACCTGAGTACCGCTGTATAATTTTTTTGGTAAAATTAGATTCCATTTGATTCTATTTTGTAGGTGAAATGGTTACAAAGCAACCATTGATTAGAAGTATGCGAACTGTAAAAAGGGAAACTTTAAAGTTAATATCTGGTTGGGTGAGCCGATCAAATGATCCACAAATGGTAAGTGAGAGATGCTTTGCTTTTGGTTTTTAGTTGCTGTGTTTTATGGAGTGTGCTATACTCTATTATGTGCATTTTGCTAATTTAAAGCATATCAACTTTGTAGTTATTTTATGGCATTTTATTTATTGTAGTCCTTAATGTTAATATACTGTATTCCATCTTCAAAAGAAACTGCTGTTAATCAATAGCGAAGGGTGGTGATATATAACAAGATAGCTAAGAAAATTGGGTCATTTTATGTTTCCATAGATAGGTCAGGAGGATTTAGTTAATGGAGTACGGGTGCAGTTTTTGCATTCCTCTTGATTTTTGGAACAGTTACTAGAGCTACAAAGTTGTCATTACTTTACCTCTTTGGCAAAGTGATTGCTTCCCAGATTAAAGGCTTGAAAGTCTTTTTTACACTCTTTCTTTTTCTTAAATGATTTGCAGAAAAGGAAATCATTTTCAGTAATAAAAACCAGCTGCGTATGCTTCAACTTGTAAAATTGTGAATTACTTTTAGGTATTAACTGTATGGTTTCATTCTTTTTATTCATTTGAGCCTTGGGAGATTCCAAAAAATTCTATTCTGATACTACTACTAGTTGGAATAGTGGTTTTTTTTGTTTTTCTTTTAACAAGTGTGCTAGTTATTTTAATAATTTTGGAATTTCAGTATTGTTTCTTGTTAAGGAAATACTTTTCAGTAAACTTGTTCTGAATATAATTCTCATGGAATACTTAAGTTGGCTAACCTAAATATCGAAAGGTTCTGAACATGTGTATTATGTGATCAGAACTGTATTTAAAATGTGAAAGCAGAATGTAAGATGTATTGAAGGAATTGTGATGCTTGTAGTTTACAAGAAGCTTGGACACATGTCAGGACCACAGTGGGAATAATACAAAGGGGTATCATATTTTATAAGTAACATTAATGATAAAGTTTGGGATATTTGTTCACATGAAACATTACATTTATTTTTCTTGTCTTGGCTTGTCACGGTGACTCATGCTTGTAATCCCAGCATTTTGGGAGGCCGAGGTCGGTGGATCCCTTGAGGTCAGGAGGCTGAGGCAGGAGAATCGCTTGAACCCAGGAAGGTGGTGGCAGTGAGCCTAGATTGCACCATTGCACTCCAGTCTGGGCAACAAGTGCAAAACTTCATCTCAAAAAAAAAAAAAAAGAAGTTACTCATTAAATATAACTCAGTTTACTTAGAACCATGAAAATCCTACTGGGCATCGTAGCATGCACCTGTAATCCCAACCACTAGGGAGGCTGAGGCAAGAGAATCGCTCCAGCTCTTCAAGTCCAGTTTAGGCAACACGGCAATATTCAGTTTCAAAAAAATAATAGAAATCCATAGTCTTTCTTATTTACTGAGAGTAATTGATTGATGTTATTTCTGCTTGTGAAAATACAGTTAGCATTCATTAGATTAAAACATTATTCTGAGTTGGGCAGATCATGAGGTCAGGAGATGGAGACCACTCTGGCTAACCTCGTGAAACACTCTGTCTCCACTAAAAATACAAAAAATTAGCTGGGCATGGTGGCAGGTGCCTGTAGTCCCAGCTACTCGATAGGCTGAGGCAGGAAAATGGCGTGAACCCGGGAGGTGGAGCTTGCAGTGAGCTGAGATGGCACCACTGCACTCCAGCCTCGGCGACAGAGCGAGACTCCCTCTTAAAAAAAAAAAAAAAAAAAAAAAGACATTATTGAGGGCTCGCTTGCTGCCGTCTTACATATACAGTATACATTGAATCCTGATTGTGCCACACTAGCTTGGAGCCACCAATTGAATTTTGAGCCTCACTTTCCTTATTATAAGAGTTTTGTAGCTGGGCATGATGCTATACCTGTAGTCCCAGCTACTCAGGAGACTGAGGCACAAGAATTGCTTACACCTGGGAGGTGGAGGTTGCAGTGAGCAGAGATTTACCACTGCACTCTGGTCTGAGTGACAGTAAGACTGTCTCAAAAAAAAAAGTTTTGAATGACACTGCTTCCATGAGACTTCCCAGCCCATTGTGATTTCCTGCTTTCTTTTGCTAAAAACTGTTTTAACGTAGGAAAACCTAATACAAACACAAGATTTTCCTATTTTCAGTAGATAATCATGCTACATCTTACAGACACGAATAACTTTGTTGTTTAAAATAGTCACCACGTACCTAGATTAAAACATAACTTTTTTTTTTTTTCCCCTCCTCAACAGGTAGCTGAAAATTTTGTTCCCCCTCTGTTGGATGCAGTTCTCATTGATTATCAGAGAAATGTTCCAGCTGCTAGAGAACCAGAAGTGCTTAGTACTATGGCCATAATTGTCAACAAGTTAGGGGGACATATAACAGCTGAAATACCTCAAATATTTGATGCTGTTTTTGAATGCACATTGAATATGATAAATAAGGTGTGTAATATTTCAGTTATGTACGGGGAAAATTCTAGCGGATAGCCTTAATTCTTGAAAGCTAAAGTGTATCTATGGATATAACATAATTTTAATGCCATGGAGCTTAAATATTTATACTTGTATATTGGGGAAATACTTTTTTGGTTTTCAAGAACTTCCCAGGAGTTTGAAACCAACCTGGGCAATATAGTGAGACTTCATCTCTACAAAAAGTTAAAAAATTAACCAGTCATGGTGGCATGTGCCTGTAGTCCCAGCTACTGAAGTGGCTGAGCGACAGTGAGACTGAAGTGGGAGGATTACTTGAGCCTGGGAGTTCAACGTGGCAGTGCGCTGAGATCATGCTACTGTACTCTAACATGGGCAACAGAGTGAGACCATTTCTTAAAAAAGAAGAATTTACTACACAGAATCTTGATTGGTAAAAAGTAAATGTGGAAAATAGATTTTAACATTCACATGGTATGTAGCATTTATTGAAACCTCATAGCAGGTCGGGGCATCCTTTTATGAACGTAGTTTGTTTGAATAAATGAGAAAGTCTGCATGATTCAATTATAAAAGTGTAGTATATGCTTATAAGAAACCGAAAAATGTATTAATCAACAAGAGAAAATAGGCTGGGCATGGTGGCTCACACCTGTCATCCCAGCACTTCAGAAGGCCAAGGCAGGCAGATGACCTGAGGTCAGGAGTTCAAGACCAGTGTGGCCAACATGGCAAAATCCCATCTCTATTAAAAATACAAGGCCAGGCGCGGTGGCTCAAGCCTGTAATCCCAGCACTTTGGGAGGCCGAGACGGGCGGATCACGAGGTCAGGAGATCAAGACCATCCTGGCTAACACGGTGAAACCGTGTCTCTACTAAAAAAAAATACAAAAAACTAGCCGGGCGAGGTGGCGGGCGCCTGTAGTCCCAGCTATTCGGGAGGCTGAGGCAGGAGAATGGCGTGAACCCGGGAGGCGGAGCTTGCAGTGAGCTGAGATCGCGCCACTGCACTCCAGCCTGGGCGACAGAGCGAGACTGCGTCTCAAAAAAAAAAAAATACAAAAATGGCCAGGCGCAGTGGACCATACCTGTAATCCCAACAGTTGGGAGGCCAAGGCCGGTGGATTGCCTGAGATCAGGAGTTCAAGACCACCCTGATCAACATGGTGAAACCCCGTCTCTACTAAAAAACAAAAATTAGCTACTCGGGAGGCTGAGGCAGGAGAATCGCTTGAACCCAGGAGGCGGAAGTTGTGGTGAGCCGAAATTGCACCACTGCACTGTAGCCTGGGCGACAGAGCAAGACTCTGTCTCCAAAAAAAAAAAAAAAGCGAGAGATAAAAGAAATGGTAAGTGGACACATTCACATGGTAACTTAAGTTTTTTCGTAATCTGTAGTGGTGGTTTCAAATTAAAAACAAAAGTGATAGTAGTAGTGTTACGGTAATAATGGTTTTGATGAGTTCTCTATTAATAAGGATAGCTTTCTCTTTCAATTTGATAACTCATGTGTGTAACAGGGAACAGTTTCATTTTCCATGGGAGGTGGATTGTATTTTGTTTGGGTTTACCTTTCAGGAGGCATTATATCTTCTGTGGTTTATTGAAAACTCCAAACATTTTTACTGGATTAAGCCTTGCTTTTCCCCTCCTGTCTAGCACAGCAAAGACACCGAAACATTATTTTGTTTCCACCACTTATTTTTAGGACTTTGAAGAATATCCTGAACACAGAACGAACTTTTTCTTACTACTTCAGGCTGTCAATTCTCATTGTTTCCCAGCATTCCTTGCTATTCCACCTACACAGTTTAAACTTGTTTTGGATTCCATCATTTGGGCCTTCAAACATACTATGAGGAATGTCGCAGATACGGGTAAATAAATTTAAAAGATGTTATTTTATTCATTTGCCTGTCAATCCAAAAATACAAATATAGATAATTATATACTTGTACATAGGAAGGTATTACTTGTTCAGAGTTTTGAATGCATGAATTACATATATGAACATCTGAGAAAATCCTATAAGCAGTTTAATCAACCGTTCCACTGCACTCCAGGTGAGTCCATAGGCAGAATTGAGTTATGGGAGAGGGGCCTAGTAATAATTGGTTTATGTAATACCAACTTCTACTGAGTAGTGATGTTGTAGAAGTTCATACAGAATCAGCTAAGCTTTCAGAAATGGTGAAAGGGTGGTAATGGTCGTAACTTAGATTATAATTTTTCTCCATAGGCTTTTTTTTTTTAATATTCACAGTTTTTTTTTAAATTATTATTTCAGTAGTTTTGGGGCAAGAGGTGATTACATGAATAAATTCTTTAATGGTGATTTCTGAGATTTTGGTGCATCCATCAGCCGAGCAGTATGAACTCTTACCTTATGTGTAGTCTTATCCCTCAGCCCCTCCCACGCTTCCCCACAAGTCCCCAAAGTCCATTATATGATCTTTATGCCTTTCCATCTTCATAGTTTAGCTCTCACATAACTTAGATTATAATTTATAAGTAAGCCAGCATTGGATATAGTTGTACTCCATTATCAATTTAAGAAACCTTAGGCAAGTAATTATTAGTCATCATCCCCCAAAAAAGGGAGAATAGGGTTAGATTCAGAATACTTTGATAAGAGCTAAATACTATCATGAGTGCTGTCAGTCTGTAGTAACTTTCCATTGGTATTCTTTGTCTTTTAGGCTTACAGATACTTTTTACACTCTTACAAAATGTTGCACAAGAAGAAGCTGCAGCTCAGAGTTTTTATCAAACTTATTTTTGTGATATTCTCCAGCATATCTTTTCTGTTGTGACAGACACTTCACATACTGCTGGTAAGAATTTAATACGTTTAAGATTTAAATGTTAAGTGCCGGCCAGGCACGATGGCGCATGCCTGTAATCCCAGCACTTTGGGAGGTCGAGGCGGGGAGATCATGAGGTCAGGAGTTCGAGAACAGCCTGGCCACCATGGTGAAACCATCTATAAAAAAAATTAGCCAGGCATGGTGGCGTGCGATTGCAATCCCACCTACTCGGGAGGCTGAGGCAGGAGAATGGCTTGGTTCCGGGAGGCAGAGGTTGCAGTGAACTAAGATTGCACCACTGCACTCCAGCCTGGGTGACAGAGTGAGACTCTGCTCAAAAAAAAAAAAAAAACACTAAGATCTATGGTTATATTACATTTTGGAGTTAATAATTTTCTTCTTATCAACAGGTTTAACAATGCATGCATCAATTCTTGCATATATGTTTAATTTGGTTGAAGAAGGAAAAATAAGTACATCATTAAATCCTGGAAATCCAGTTAACAACCAAATCTTTCTTCAGGAATATGTGGCTAATCTCCTTAAGTCGGCCTTCCCTCACCTACAAGAGTAAATATGCTTTTAATAAACATAGAATGTTCCTGGTCGGGCACAGTGGCTCACACCTATAATCCCAGCACTTTGGGAAGCCTAAGGTGGGAGGATTGCTTGGGCCCAAGAGTTGGAGACCAATCTAGACAACAAAACAAGATCCCGTCTGTACAAAAAAATGAGTCAGATGTGGTGGTGTGCATCTGTAGGGCCAGCTACTTGAGAGGCTGAGGCGAGAGGGTTGTTTGCATCCTGGAGTTTAAGACTACAGTGAGCTATGACCACGCCACTGCACACCAGTCCGGGTGACAGAGCGAGACCATGCCTCTTTAAAAAAGCAAAAAGAAAATAAGGCCACACACAGTGGCTCATGCCTGTAGTCCCAGCACTTTGGGAGGCTGAGGTGGGTGAATCACAAGGTCAGGAGTTCAAGACCAGCCTGGCCAAGATGGTGAAACCCGTCTCTACTAAAAATATAAAAAAATTAGTCGGGCATGGCGGCGGGCGCCTGTAATCCCAGCTACTTGGGAGGCTGAGGGAGAGAATTGCTTGAACCCAGGAGGCAGAGGTTGCAGTGAGCCGAGAGCACACCACTGCACCCCAGCGTGGGCAACAGAGCAAGACTTTGTCTCAAAAAAAAAAAAGTAAAAATAGGCCAGGCGCGGTGGCTCACGCCTGTAATCCCAGCACTTCGGGAGGCCGAAATGGGCGGATCACGAGGTCAGGATATCGAAACCATCCTGGCTTACACAGTGAAACCCCATCTCTACTAAAAATACAAAAAAATTAGCCAGGCATAGTGGCGGGTTCCTGTAGTCCCAGCTACTCAGGAAGCTGAGGCAGGAGAATGGCGTGAACCTGGGAGGCGGAGCTTGCAGTGAGCTGAGATCCTGTCACTGCACTCCAACCTGGGCGACTGAGCGAGACTCCATCTCCAAAAATAAAATAAAAATAAAAAGGCTAGGCACGGTATCTCACACTTGTAATCCGGGCACTTTGGGAGGCCTAGGCGGGCAGATCACCTGAGGTCAGGAGTTCAGGATTAGCCTGACCAACATGGAGAAACCCTGTCTCTATGAAAAATACAATTTAGCTGGGCATGGTGGTGCATACCTGTAATCCCAGCTACTCGGGAGGCTGAGGCAGGAGAATAGCTTCAACCCGGGAGGCAGAGGTTATGGTGAGCCACGATTATGGCATTGTACTCCAATCTGATAAACGAGCAAAACTCTGTCTCAAAAATAAATTCTTGATTTAAAAATCCATTATTGGGAGGCTGAGGCAGGAGAATGGCTTGAACCCAGGAGGCAGAGATTACAGTGAGCCAAGATCGCGCCACTGTACTCCAGCCTGGTGACAGAGCAAGACTGTCTCAGAAAAAAAAAAAAGGTTATTTAATAATTGTGTTTTGATTTGCAGTGCTCAAGTAAAGCTCTTTGTGACAGGGCTTTTCAGCTTAAATCAAGATATTCCTGCTTTCAAGGAACATTTAAGAGATTTCCTAGTTCAAATAAAGGTATGTATTTATTTGCTCTTGCAGAAATATTAGGGGTAAATGTGACCACTTAATTGTTACATTGTAGAATTTTTATCACTTGATTTGACATGCCAAATGAATGAGGTGTCAAGAGAATACGTTTATACAGTCTCTCTAATCAAAAAACCTGAGACTGGTAATAGAGTGAAAAACTAAAGTCCAATAAGGATAGATGAGTTTGAGATGTTATTTGGATAAACTTGTTACTAATGTAATTAATTTTAGGTTACTAATGTAATTAATTCTTAAATATATAATGGAATATTGGGTAAGAAAAACATTGGTAGTTCTTTTTATAATTTTATACCAATTTTGTTAGTTGAGAGAACTATGAAAGTTACTAGATAGAATGTCTTCTGTTATACAGTGCTTTATTCATACTTTTGGGAAGGGTTTTTCTTTGAACATCTTGCTTTAAAGAAATGTGGAAGTACTGTGAAATCCTAAGTAGCTGATGAATAGTTTATCCATGATTGTTGAATAAGAATTAGTCTCGTAAGCTCTTAAATATTTTCTCCAAAATACAAAGGTTTTATTTTCTTTAACTGTAAAAATATTAACCAATTTTTTAAAAACTAATGAAAGTTACCTAGGCTTGGCGCAGTTGCTCATGCGTGTAATCCCAGCACTTTGGGAGGCCAAGGTGGGTGGATCACCTGAGGTCGGGAGTTTGAGACTAGTGTGGCCGACAAGGTGAAACCCCTGTCTGTACTAATTATACAAAAATTAGCTGGGCGTGGTGGTGCACAGCTGTAATCGCAGCTACTTGAGAGGCTGAGGCAAGAGAATTGTTTGAACCCAGGAGGCAAAGGTTGCAGTGAGCCAAGATTGCGTCATTGTACTCCAATGTGGGTGACAAGAGTGAAACTCCATCTCAAAAAAAAAAAAAGACCAGGCGCAGTGGCTCACGCCTGTAATCCCAGCACTTTGGGAGGCCGAAGCAGACGGATCATGAGGTCAGGAGATCGAGACCATCCTGGCTAACACGGTGAAACCTCTACTAAAAATACAAAAAATTAGCTAGGTGTGGTGGCGGGCACCTGTAGTCCCAGGTACTCGGGAGGCTGAGGCAGGAGAATGGTGTGAACCCGGGAGGTGGAGGTTGCAGTGAGCCGAGATCGCGCCACTGAACTCCAGCTTGGGCAACAGAGCGAGACTCCATCTCAAAAAAAAAAAAAAAGTTACCTGATAGCTACGAAGACAATAATAATATAACTAAACTTGATTTAATGACAGTCATTAGCCTTAGGAGAAACATCTTTCTTGATATCTTGGCATATGAAGAATTTTTAGCTGGGCGCGGTGGCTCACACCTGTAATCCCAGCACTGTGGGAGGCCGAGGCAGACGGATCAATTGAGGTCAGGAGTTGAAGATCAGCCCAGCCAACATGGTGAAACCTCATCTCTACTAAAAACACAAAAATTAGCCAGGTCTGGTGGCGGGCACCTGTAATCCCAGCAACTCAGGAGGCTGAGGTTTCAGTGAGCTGAGGTCGTAACACTGCACTCCAGCCTGGGCAACAACAAGACTGCCTCTCAAAAGAGAAAAAAGTGTCTCGGTGCAGTGGCTCATGCCTGCTAATCCCAGCACTTTGGGATTGCCTGAGTTCAGGAGTTTGAGATCAACCTGGGCAACATGGTGAAACCCTGTCTCTACGAAAAATGCAAAAGATGAGCCAGATGTGGTGGCGCACACCTGTAATCCCAGCTACTGGGGAGGCTGAGGCAGGAGAATCGCTTGTGCCTTGGAGGCAGAGGTTGAGATAATGTGCTGGGGCTATAAAACAAGACTTACCACGAAAAGAACAAAAATTTGTGTGAATACATAGTAGGTGTATATACTTAGGGGATGGGACGCATGAGATTCTTTGGTGGAAGCATACAACACATCATAATCACATTGAAGAATATTTACTGTATGGTATCACACCATGATATTTTTTTTCTTTATTTTTGAGACAGTCTCGCTCTTATCACCCAGGCTGGAGAGCAGTGGCATGATCTTGGCTTACTGTAACCTCCGCCACACAGGTTCAAGTGATTCTCCTGCCTCAGCCTCCCAAGTAGCTGGGATTACAGGCACCTGCCACCACGCCCGCCTAATTTTAGTAATGACAGGGTTTCACCATGTTGGCCAGGGTGGTCTCAAACTCCTGACCTCAAGTGATCTTCCTGTCTCTGCCTCCCAGAGTGTTGGGATTACAGGCGCCTGAGCCACCGTGCCTGGGGCCCATGATTCTTTTGTAACCTTTTTCCCCCCAGCTAACAGGTTTGGTTCATTCAGCTATGTACTATACTGTATCACTATCCTATAATTTAAAACCCAACCAGTTTATGGATAATTTATATTCCTTCTCTAAAAAGAAAATTACTCATCTGTGATTTCTTTCTTTGCAAGTTGAAGTTTATTGTGTTGACATTTCAACTATCTGTCTTCACAGGAATTTGCAGGTGAAGACACTTCTGATTTGTTTTTGGAAGAAAGAGAAATAGCCCTACGACAGGCTGATGAAGAGAAACATAAACGTCAAATGTCTGTCCCTGGCATCTTTAATCCACATGAGATTCCAGAAGAAATGTGTGATTAAAATCCAAATTCATGCTGTTTTTTTTCTCTGCAACTCTTGTTGGCAGAGGAAAACAGCATGTGGATATTTGTCGACCAAAATGATGCCAATTTGTAAATTAAAATGTCACCTAGTGGCCCTTTTTCTTATGTGTTTTTTTGTATAAGAAATTTTCTGTGAAATATCCTTCCATTGTTTAAGCTTTTGTTTTGGTCATCTTTATTTAGTTTGCATGAAGTTGAAAATTAAGGCATTTTTAAAAATTTTACTTCATGCCCATTTTTGTGGCTGGGCTGGGGGGAGGAGGCAAATTCGATTTGAACATATACTTGTAATTCTAATGCAAAATTATACAATTTTTCCTGTAAACAATACCAATTTTTAATTAGGGAGCATTTTCTTTCTAGTCTATTTCAGTCTAGAAGAAAAGATAATGAGTAAAACAAATTGCGTTGTTTAAAGGATTATAGTGCTGCATTGTCTGAAGTTAGCACCTCTTGGACTGAATTGTTTGTCTAGACTACATGTATTACAAAGTCTCTTTGGCAAGATTGCAGCAAGATCATGTGCATATCATCCCATTGTAAAGCGACTTCAAAAATATGGGAACACAGTTAGTTATTTTTACACAGTTCTTTTTGTTTTTGTGTGTGTGTGCTGTCGCTTGTCGACAACAGCTTTTTGTTTTCCTCAATGAGGAGTGTTGCTCATTTGTGAGCCTTCATTAACTCGAAGTGAAATGGTTAAAAATATTTATCCTGTTAGAATAGGCTGCATCTTTTTAACAACTCATTAAAAAACAAAACAAAACAACTCTGGCTTTTGAGATGACTTATACTAATTTACATTGTTTACCAAGCTGTAGTGCTTTAAGAACACTACTTAAAAAGCAAAATAAACTTGGTTTACATTTATTTTTCCTTTATTGACTCAGATTTATTCCTATATTAATGATAGTGGGTATTTGTGTTTAAGCATCAAGTAACATTTTAAATGAAGTTGGACCCCTTGATTTACAAATAAGATTTCTAAGGTTATTGTTACTAGTAACTGCAGCAGGTGTGTAAAATGAATATGTTCCTAAGACACCTTTTGTTCCCAAGAAACAAATTCCTCCGGTGGCATTTTGACTCATTTTATCTTTATTTGAGATTAGAGGGTACTTCTTGTCTAAACTCTAGTTAGCATCTAAGTGTAACAAAGAATAAAACATTAGCCTTAGAATGAGAACATAGATGTAACCTGGTACAAATATCAGTTGTATTCTTATAAAATGTAAGTAAGCTAAGTAGCCATAAGCCTTCTAAAAAGGGTGAGTAGAACTAGGTTTGGCAGCTCACACCTAGTAATCCCAACCCTTTGGGAGGCCAAGGTGGGTGGGTCACATGAGACCAAGAGTTCCAGACCAGCCTGGCCAACATGGTGAAACCCTGTCTCTACTCCCGGTAGGAGCCCAATGTACAACATGCAAGAAAGAATAAATGAATGTACACACAAAGTAAGAGTGAAGGATTGAGGCAATGGTCCATGGTAGTTGTTTCTGAAGTTACTTGAGCAAGGACATTTTCTTTTTTTTCTTTTCTTTTCTTTTTTTTTTTTTTTTTTTTGAGACGGAATCTCCCTCTGTCACCCAGGCTTTAATGCAGTGGCATAATCTCGGCTCACTGCAACCTCTGCCTTCTGGGTTCAAGTGATTCTTCTGCCTCAGCCTCCCAAGTAGCTGGGATTACAGGCATGTGCCACCATACGCAGGTGCGTGCCACCACGCCCGGCTAATTTTTATTCTTCAGTAGAGACAGGATTTCACCATATTGGCCAGGCTGGTCTCAAACTCCTGACGTCGTGATCCGCCCGCCTCAGCCTCCCAAAATGCTGGGATTACAGGCATGAGCCACTGTGCCTGGCCTTCTCTATACATTTTATATAATGTGTGTGTAAATGGACAACTAAGGACTGAGGGCAGTCTCAATACCAAAAAATGGAAATAAACAGAAAAAAAGGCAAGTTGGAAACAGACGACATAGGCAAAAGTAAACAAGCAAAAACAAAAAACTATCACCAATACCCTTAGAAAAGTTGAGAGGTTTTTGCAAGCAAGAAAAACAATACCACAGTAAATGTACATCAAGAGAACAAAATTTTGGAAATTAGAGAATAGCAGAAATAGTTGGAGAGGCCAGGCACAGTGGCTCACACCTGTGATCCCAGCACTTTGGGAGGCCAAGGTGGGCGGATCATGAGGTCAGGAGATCGAGACTATCCTGGCTGACACAGTGAAACCCTGTCTCCACTAAAAATACAAGAGAGTTAGTGGGCATGGTGGCGGGCACCTGTAGTCCCAGCTACTCGGGAGGCTGAGGCAGGAGAATGGCGTGAACCCAGGAGGCGGAGCTTGTAGTGAGCCGAGATTGCGCCACTGCACTCCAGCTTGGGCGACAGGGCAAGATTCCATCTCAAAAAAAAAAAAAAAAAAAAAAAGTGTTTTTGAGACAGAGCCTTGCTCTGTCTCCCAGGCTGGAGTGTAGTGGTGTGATCTCAGCTCACTGCAATCTCCTGTCTCCTGGGTTCAAGCAATTCTGCCTCAGCCTCCCAAGTAGCTGGGACTACAGGTGGCCGCCACCATGCCCAGATGATTTTTTAAATTTTTAGTAGAAACAGTTTCACCATATTAGCCAGGATAGTCTCGATGGCCTGACCTCGTGATCTGCCCGCCTTGGCCTCCCAAAGTGCTGGGATTACAGGTGTGAGCCACTGTGCCCGGCTTCTTTTTTGAGATGGAGTCTCACTGTCGCCCAGGCCGGAGTGCAGTGGTGCGATCTTGGCTCATTGCAACCTCCAACTCAATGCAATTCTGTCTCAGCCTCCCGAGTGGCTGAGATTACAGGCGCCCACCACCACACCCAGCCAATTTTTTTTTGTATTTTTACCTAGAGATGGGCTTTCACTATGTTGGTCAGGCTGGTCTCGAACTCCTGACCTTATGATCCGCCCACCTCGGCCTCCCAAAGTGCTGGGGTTACAGGTGTGAGCCATGGCGCCTGGCCATAAATAATTCTTGTGAATGCAGTAGCTTGAAGAAATTTGTACCAAACTTGTATCAGAATCAGAGGGAGAAATAAAAGGTGGAAGCTGAAGAAACCTTATGCTCACATGAAGGAAACATTTAGGCTTTGACTAAGAAAAATATGCAGAGAAAGAGCAAAAGACATAGAATGAGACTGTGAAGCATAAAAGTGAAATTAAGATGAAAGGCGGCCAGGTGTGGTGGCTCACACCTGTAATCCCAGCACTTTGGGAGGCTGAGGTAGGCAGATCATCTGAGGTCAGGGGTTCGAGACTATCCTGGCCAACATGGTGAAACCATGTCTATCAAAAACAAAAAAATTAGGCCGGGCGCGGTGGCTCACGCCTGTAATCCCAGCACTTTGGGAGGCCGAGGCGGGCGGATCACAAGGTCAGGAGATCAAGACCACGGTGAAACCCCGTCTCTACTAAAAATACAAAAAACTAGCCGGGCGCAGGCGCCTGTAGTCCCAGCTACTCAGGAGGCTGAGGCAGGAGAATGGCGTGAACCCGGGAGGTGGACCTTGCAGTGAGCTGAGATCGCGCCACTGCACTCCAGCCTGGGCGACAGAGCGAGACTCCAGGTCTCAAAAAAAAAAAAAAAAAAAAATTAGCCAGGCGTGGTGGTGGGCACTAGTAATCCCAGCTAGTTGGGAGGCTGAGGCAGGAGAATCGCCTGACCCCGAGAGACGGAGGTTGCAGTGAGCTGAGATCATGCCACTGCACTCCAGTCTGGACGACAGAGTGAAACTCGGTCTCAAAAAAAAAAAAAAAAAAAATAGATAAATAGGCCGGGCGCAGTGGCTCACATCTGTAATCCCAACACTTTTGGAGGCCAAGGTGGACGGATCACAAGATCAGGAGTTTGAGACCAGCCTGGCCACATAGTGAAACCCTGTCTCTACTAAAAATACAAAAAATTAGCCTGACGTGGTGGCAGGCACCTGTAATCCTAGCTACTTGGGAGGCTGAGGCAGCAGAATTGTTTGAACCCAAGAGGTGGAGGTTGCAGTGAGCGGAGATTGCACCACTGCACTCCAGCCTGGGTGACGGTATGAGACTCTGTCTCAAAATAAATACATAAATAAATAAAAAGATGAAAGGCACAGGAATGGAGAGATGGAAGGAGACAAAATAGGCTGACTGTACGGTACATTCCAGGGTGAATGTTATTTTGTGATAAAGTGCCTCCTGTTCATTTGAGTTGTGGCAAATAATTTAACTGTCGTAACTGGTCCTCAAAATGTTGATCAACAGTTATACACACTTACTAAACTTTCCGTTGTTTCATACCCATAATGAATGCTTCCTTATTTTTATCTTGCAGTGGCTGGTGCCAGGGCAAGATCGCCTAAGGAGGCCAGGTGAAATAAAACTGAAATCTTGTTCCATGAGTCAAAGAGGAAATTTGACATATCTGTCTTCAGCATCAACCAGAGTAATTTTCAGAACCTAGTCTTCCAGAATGAATTGAGGGTCAGAATTGTTGCTAGGCACTCCAACTTGATATAAAATAGTAAAATTTTATTTCATATTCTACCTTATTCTCAAGTTACCAGATAGCTCTAAAGTCAATGAATTTATGGAAACTAGGTAAAATGAATTGATTAGTTCAGAATATTGCTACTGGATAATTCTTCATGATTTAATCATAGACATTAAAGAAAGCACGTAGGAGGGCATCTAACCCCACCTTCCTTCTGAGACATTCCAGCTAACTGGACCATCATGTATGTATAGCGAATACATTCATCATTTGGCACTGCGTAACACAGGGACAGGGAGTGATCTGGATCACTGGAGTACTTCAAATTGATGAGGTTTCTGGGACAAACTTTTCTTTTTTCTTTTTTTGAGACAGGCTTTTGCTCTGTGGCCCAGACTGGAGTGAAGTAGCATGATCACTCAGCCTCAAACTTTGGGGCTCAAGTGATCCTCCCACCTCAGTCTCCCAAGTAGCTGGGACTACAGGTGTGTGCCACCATGCCCAGTTATTTTTTGTAGTTTTTTTGGTCTTGCTATATTGTTCAGGCTGGTCTTGAACTCCTTGGCTCAAGTGATCCTCTTGCCTTGGTCTCCCAAAATGCTGAGATTACAGGTGCGAGTCACTGTGTTCAGCCTAAAACTGTATAATTTCAATTTTGTTTTTGGCCACGTGTGGTGACTCACGCCTGTAATCCCAACACTTTGGGAGGCCGAGGCGAATGGATCATGAGGTCAGGAGTTCAAGATCGGCCTGGCCAAGATGGTGAAACCCCATCTCTAGTAAAAACACACAAAAATTAGCCAGGCGTGGTGGTGGGTTTCTGTAATCCCAGTTACCTGGGAGGCTGAGGCAGAGAATCGCTTGAACCTGGGAGGCGGAGCTTGCAGTGAGCCGCGATCGTGCCACTGTACTCTAGCTTGGGCAATAGAGCGAGACTTCATCTCAAAAATAATAATAATAATAATTTCAATTTTTATTATGCTACCATCACATATTCAAGAGTATTTGAAAAGAAACTACAAGGATAATAGTTTGGATGAGAGGCTCTGCATTTAAAAAAAAAAAAAAAAAAAGGCTAGGCAAGGTGGCTCACATCCGTAATCCCAGCATTTTGGGAGGCCCAGGCAGGCGGATCACCTGATGTCAGGAGTACGAGACCAGCCTGACCAACATGGTGAAACCCTGTCTCTACTATAAATACAAAACTTAGCCAGGCGTGGGGTTGGGTGCCTGTAATCCCGGCTACCAGGGAGGCTGAGGCAGGAGAATCGTTTGAATCCAGGAGGCAGAAGTTGCAAGGAGCCAAGATCCAGCTGCTGCACCCTAGCCTGGGCAACAAGAACAAAACTCCATCTCGGAAAAAAAAAAAAAGAAAAATTGTTGTTCAACATTGAAATCCAGAAAAAAAAAGGCCAAGCACAATGGCTCACACCTGTAATTCCAGCACTTTGGGAGGCCAACGCAGGCAGATCACTTGAGGTCAGGAGTTTGAGACCAGCCTGGCCAACATGGTGAAACCCTGTCTCAACTAAAAATACCAAAAAATTAGCTGGGTGTAGTGGTGCGCACCTGTAACCCCAGTTACTCAGCCGAGATCTTGCCACTGCACTCCAGCTTGGGTGACAGAGCAAGACTCCATCTCAAAAAAAAAAAAAAAAAAGTAAGACAATTTTCCATACACGATGAATAAGATGAAATTCCACAAAAATCAAATTAGTAAATATTAAAATATATCCAGTACAGCCAAGATATAAGAAAATGGGAACTCTGCTGATAGTATAAAATGATACAAAATTAATGCATTTATTAACTGGTAAATATTTAATGACTGAATACCTTGTGCTCAGGATATAATGAAGAATGAAACAAAGGTCCAGCTCCCATGGAGATTACATTGTAGTGGAAGAGGAAGACAGATAACAAACAAATATGTTCATAATAGGTATGGAGATTGACTAGGGGGTGATATTTTACACAGGGTGGCCAAGGAAGGCTTCTCTGTAAGGTAATATTTGCGCAGGAAGTTAGGAAGCAAGCCATATAATTATCTAGGAAAAGTGCATTCAGGTAGAGGGATCAGTGAGTGCAAAGTTCCTAAGATGGAACATACTTGGTGCATTAGAGCAGGGTTTCTCAACCTCAGCACAAATGGCATTTGGGGCAGGTTAATTTTTTTTTTCTTTTTTGAGATAGAATCTCCCTCTGTCCCCCAGGCTGAAGTGCAATGGCACGATCTTGGCTCACTCTAATATCCGCCTCCCAAGTTCAAGCAATTCTCCTGCCTCAGCCTCCCAAGTGGCTGGGACTACAGGCATACACCACCACGTCTGGCTAATTTTTGTATTTTTAGTAGAAACCGGGTTTCACCATATTGCTCAGGCTGGTCTCAAAGTCCTGACCTCAGGTAATCCACCCGCCTCGGCCTCCAATAGTGCTAGGATTACAGATGTAAGTCACTGCACCCAATTTTTTCCTTTTTTCTTATAGACAGGGTCTCCCTCTGTTGCCCAGGCTGAAGTGCTGTAGTGCAATCATGGCTCACTGCAGCCTGAAACTCCTGGGCTCAAGCCATCTTCCTGCCTCAGCCTCTTGAGTAGCTGGGATTGCTGGCACAAGCTACTGTGCTTGGCTCTGGGCAGGATAATTCTTTGTTGTGGGGGCTGTCCTATGCATTGTAAGATGTTTAGCAGCATCCCTGGACTCTCTCCACTGGATGCCAGTAGCACCTCCTTTCTCTTGTTGTGACAACCAAAAATGTCTCCAGATATTGACTAATGTCTCCCAAGGAGAAAATGCTTCTCACTCAAAATCACTGTTTAGAGGAACAGCAAGAGGGTTAGCAGGGCCACAGGGGTATGTGAAGAGGAAATAGTGGAAAACACAGATCAGAGAGGCAATAGAGGCAGGGCCCAGTTGCTTACCCCTGTAATCCCAGAACTTTGGGAGGCTGAGGCAGGAAGATTACTTGAGCCTGGAGACTGAGGCTGCAGTAAGTAAGCTATGATTGCACCACTGCACTGCAATCTGGGTAACAGAGAGAAACCCTATCTCAAAAAAAAAAGAAAAGAAAAGAAAAGAAAAGAAAAGAGGTAATAGAAGGTCAAATCACATAGGGATTTAAAGGTCATAGCAAAGACTATGCATTTTATTCTGAATAAAAGGAGAAGCATGGCTGGGTGTGGTGGCTCATGCCTGTGATCACAGCACTTTGGGAGGCTAAGTTGGGTGAATCACCTGAAGTCACGAGTTTAAGACCAGCCTGGTCAACATGGCAAAAAATACATAAATTAGCTGGTGGCACACACCTGTAGTCCCAGCTACTAGGGAGGGTGAGGCAGAAGAATCACTTGAACCCAGGAGGCGGAGGTTGCAGTAAGCCTCCAGCCTGGGCAACAGAGCAAGATTCCATCTGAGACAGAGAAAAAAAAGAGAAGCTACTGAAGTTTTGACCAGAGAAATGACATTATTCAATTTGTAATCCGGGTATGAAGTGATTGTGGCTTGCACTGGGTGAAAGTGGTCAGATTCTTGATATAGTCTGAAAGCTGAGCCAACAGGATTTGCATTGTTAATGGAATGTGAGGAAAAGATTTCTGACCCAAGCAACTGGTTAAAGCTGCCCTTTACTGAAAAGGGGTAGGTTGGGAAAGGAGCAGATTTGGCAGAGATAATCAAAAGTTCAAATATGGACCTGTTAAGTTTGAAGTAGTCATTAGATAAGTGAACAGTTCAAGTCAACATTTAGATCCAGTGGAGAAGCTGGATTGGAGAAATGAGTTTATTAGCCAGACAGTATTTCAAACTATGGAACTTGATGTGATCATCTAGGAAGTTAATGAGACTCAGTTGGGCACGGGGCCCTGGGCACCTCAGTGCTTAGAAGTCAGTAAGATGAAAAGAAGCCAACAAAGAAGAGAGAGAACAAATATCCAAGACACAAAAGATCCATGTGAAGACTGTCATTCTAACAATTCCTTTTTTTTTTTTTTTTTTTTTTTTTTGAGACTGAGTCTTTCTCTGTCATCCAGCCTGAAGTGCAGTGACTTGATCTCAGCTCACTGCAACCTCCGCCTACCAGGTTCAAGCGATTCTCCTGCCTCAGCCTCCCAAGTAGCTGGGACTACAGGCACGCGACACCATGCCTGCCTAATTTTTGTATATTTAGTAGAGATGGGGTTTCACCATATTGGTTAGGCTGGTTTCGAACTCTTGATCTCATGATCTGCTCACCTCCTCGGCCTCCCATAGTGATGGGATTTCAGGCGTGAGCCACAGCGCCTGGCCATTTTTAAAAATTGGTTCTAAGACAGTAAATAAAACAGTACACAGAGATGTCTGTTTTAGAAAGTTTATTGTTGGTGTTGCTTAAGAGGGGAAACTTGAGACAACTTAAGGTCTCAACTGAGTCCAATTTAAAGAAATTATTGTGAAACTGGGTGAGGTGACTCACACCTGTAATCCCAGCACTTTGGGAGGCTGAGGCAGGTGGATCACCTGAGGTCAGGAGTTCGAGACCAGCCTGGCCAACATGGTGAATCTCATCTCTACTAAAAATAAAAAAACTAGCCAGTTGTGGTAGCATGCTCCTGTAATCCCAGCTACTCGGGAAGCTGAGAAGGAGAATCACTTGAGCAGAGGTTGCAGTGAGCCAAGATCGAGTCACTGCACTCCAGCCTGGGTGATAGAGGAAAAAAAAAAAAGAGAGGCCGGGCCCGGTGGCTCACACCTGTAATCCCAGAACTTTGAGAGGTCAAGGCGGGCAGATCATAAGGTCAGGAGTTCGAGACCATACTGGGCAACATGGTGAAACCCTGTCTCTACTAAAAATACAAAAATTAGCAGGGCGTGGTGGCACGTGCCTGTAATTCTAGCTCTTGCGAGGCTGAGGCAGGAGAATCGCTTGAACCCGAGGGGCAGAGATTACAGCAAGCTGAGTTCAAGCCATTGCACTCCAGCTTGGGCAACAGAGTGAGACTCCATCTCGAAACAAAAAAAGATATGAATTAAGATGTTAACTGTGCCTATGATTGGGAATGAGATAATGGTCAGTATTTAGTTTCTTCATATTTTTCTATAGTTTTTACTATAAGCATGTTTTACTTTTATAAGGAGAAAAGTGGTTACAATAATAAACAACTGCAAAATACTGCAGGTATGTTAAAGGAACAATTGTACAAATATAGGGAAAGATTTGGCTTTCCAGCAAAACATGTGAAAAATACCTAAATATAAGGCCGGGCGCGGTGGCTCAAGCCTGTAATCCCAGCACTTTGGGAGGCCGAGACGGGCGGATCACGAGGTCAGGAGATCGAGACCATCCTGGCTAACAAGGTGAAACCCCGTCTCTACTAAAAAATACAAAAAAAACTAGCCGGGCGTGGTGGCGGGCGCCTGTAGTCCCAGCTACTCGGGAGGCTGAGGCAGGAGAATGGCATGAACCCGGGAGGCGGAGTTTGCAGTGAGCTGAGATCGGGCCACTGCACTCCAGCCTGGGCGACAAAGCGAGACTCCGTCTCAAAAAAAAAAAAGAAAAATACCTAAATATTTTAATTAACTATAGTTTAGAATGGCTAAATATTATGATGTGGCTACATTAAAGTGTGTTGCCCAGAGAGATAATATGCTACTCTGTGCTGTCATTCCATACTTTGAGATATTATGTTTTAATTAAATATTGCTTATTCTCTAGACAAGACTTAATTTCTCACTCAGGATCACATACAGACCTGAAGCTATTTTACATGAGGAAGAAGTAAAAGAACTCTGGATGTTCTGAGCCAAAGAAAAATCTCAAGGGAAATCGGACTTCTGCTTTCAAACATAGGAAGAAATTACTTGAGGAAATAGGATTAAACTTGACTATTGTGTTTCTCCTGGGTCAGACAAGGACCATTTGCATTAGAATTACCTAGAGCACTTACTAAAATAGTTTATTTGCACCAGGCCTACATAGTCACAATATTTGGGAAACAGGCAAAGAATAAGCTTTTTTTATGAGACATAGTCTCGCTCTGTTTCTAAGGCTGAAGTGCAGTGGTGCGATCTCAGCTCACTGCAACTGTCGCCTCCCAGGTTCAAGCAATTCTCATGCTTCAGCCTCCGAGTAGTTGAGGCTACAGGATGCGCACCACCCTTTTTTTTTTTTTTTAAACAGAGTCTCTCTCTGTCACCCAGGCTGGAGTACAGTGGCACAATCTTGGCTCACTGCAACGTCCACCTCCCGGGTTCAAACAACTATCCTGCCTCAGCCTCCTAAGTAGCTGGGATTACAGGCATGTGCCACCATACCCAGCTAGTTTTTGTATTTTTAGTAGAGATAGGGTTTCGCCATGTTGGCCAGGCTGGTCTTGAACGCCTGACCTCAAGTGATTTGCTCACCTCGGCCTCCCAGACTGGTGGGATTACAGATGTGAGCCACTGCACCCAGCCTAGAATATGTTCTTGTTTTCTTTTTTAAAAACACACAAGGCCCTCCAAGGTATTCTCATGACAATCAAAGTTTCAGAAAACAGAAATTCCAAGGAGGCAATTTTTTAAATCTCCAAATAGTAGCTTACATGCTTACATTTAATTATTTGCTTATTATGAGTCAAACACTGTTCTACACACTTCATCTATATTAACCCATTTAATCCTCACAACAATCCTGACGTAAGTACTATCATTAATCTCCATTTTATAGTTGAGGAAACTGAGCCACATAAAGATTAAGTAACTTGCTTAAGGTCATTTAGTGGTAGTTACAGAAAAAGATCCTTCAGATGGAATGAATCTCCCTTAGTCTGTAAGTCCCTGTCTCTACTAAAAATACAAAAATTAGCCCGGCATGGTGGTGGGTGCCTATAATCCCAGCTACTTGGGAGGCTGAGGCAGGAGAATTGCTTGAACCTGGGAGGTGGAGGTTACAGTGAGCCGAGATTACATCACTTCACTCCAGGGCGACGGAGTGAAACTCCATCTCGAAAAAAAAAAAAAGGACAGTCTTGCCTACACTTATCTCAAACACCTAGCCTCAAGTGAGCCTCCTACCTGGGTCTCCCAAAGTTCTGGGATTACAGGTGTGTGCCTGGCCAACCAAGCACATTCTGTAAATGTGAGGCCTCTTCTCTTCCTTTACTGAAATTTTATTTTATTTTATTTATTTATTTATTTATTTTCTTTTTTTTTTCTTTTTGAGACGGAGTCTCGCTCTGTCGCCCAGGCTGGAGTGCAGTGGCCGGATCTCAGCTCACTGCAAGCTCCGCCTCCCGGGTTCACGCCATTCTCCTGCCTCAGCCTCCCGAGTAGCTGGGACTACAGGCGCCCGCCACTAAGCCCAGCTATTTTTTTTTGCATTTTTTAGTAGAGACGGGGTTTCACCGTGTTAGCTAGGATGGTCTCGATCTCCTGACCTCATGAACCACACGCCTCGGCCTCCCAAAGTGCTGGGATTACAGGCGTGAGCCACCCGCGGCTGGCCTTTTTTTCTTTTTTTCAGACAGAGTCTCGCTTTGTCGCCAAGGCTGGAGTGCAATGGAGCGATATGGACTCATTGCAAACTCCGCCTCAGGTTCAATTGATTCCCCTGCCTCAGCCTCCTGAATAGCTGGGATTACAGGTGCACGCCATCACACCCGGCTAATTTTTGTATTTTCGTATTTTTAGTAGAGACGGTGTTTCACCATGTTGGTCAGGCTTGTCCCAACTGCTGACCTCGTGATCCACCCACCTTGGCCCTTGGCCTACCAAAATGATGGGATTACAGGTGTGTGGGCCACCGCGCCCGACCTTCTCTGGCCTTTAAATTCAAAAACAGCTGCCTACTCAACAATTCCTTTTAGTAATCTCACAGGTACTTCAAATTGAACACTTTCAAGATAATGCTCCTCATCTTAACTTCATCTCCCTTTGGTGCTCCTTCAAGTGATCTCTATCTTTGCTAAAGGCACTAGTTTATGGGCACTTAGTCAATGGGCATATTAACTCACCTGTGCAAATCACAAATCTGGAGACAGCCCTGATACTGTTTTTTGCCTCTCTTCATACTCATCAACCATGTCTTTTTCCTTTCTCCCCTAAAACATCCTTAGAGTTGACTCTCTTTTCTCCATTTCTTTCCTATTATCCTAGTCCAAGCTATCGTTATCTTTTTGGATTAATATTCTTCGCCCTCCAGTTTTCTACTTTCTTTTTTTTTTCAGACGGAGTCTTGCTCTGTCGCCCAGGCTGGAGTGCAGTGGCGCAATCTCGGCTCACTGCAAGCTCCGCCTCCTGGGTTCAGGCTATTCTCCTGCCTCAGCCTCCCCAGTAGGTGGGACTTCAGGTGCCAGCCACCACACCCGGCTTATTTTTTGTATTTTTAGTGGAGACGGGGTTTCACCTTGTTAGCCAGGATGGTCTCGATCTCCTGACCTCATGATCCACCCACCCAGGCCTCCCAAAGTGCTGGGATTACAGGCGTGAGCCACTGCGCTGGGCCCAGTTTTCTACTTTCAACCCATGCTCTACAGATTGGTCACAATGTTTTAAAATACAAACCTGGCTGGGCACAGTGGCTCATGCCTGTAATCCCAGCAATTTGGGAGGCTGAGGTAGATGGATCACCTGAGGTCAGGAGTTCAAAACCAGTCTGGCCAACATGGTGAAACCCCATCTATACCAAAAATACACAAAAAATTAGCCAAGCATAATGGTGTGTGCCTGAAATCCCAGCTACTCGCGAGGCTGAGGCTGAGGCTGAGGCAGGAGAATCGCTTCAATCTGGGAGGCAAAGGTTGCAGTAAGCTGAGCTCGTGCCACTGCATTCCAGCCTGGAGGACAGAGCAAAACTCAGTCTCAATAATAATAACAACATACAAAATAAAATACAAATCTGATTTTGCTGCTTCCAGACTTCAAAGTTTCCCATTGCTTGTATGATGTAGGCAAAAATCTTGGCAAGATTTTTGTGCTCTGCAACATCTGGCTCAGGTCTTTTCTGTCAACCACATTGTAGTCATGATGGCTGTTGCAAGTGTGACAGGCTGGGGCTGGTGTCATGGGCAGGAATTTACCAAGATGGTCATAGGTAAAGAAGGGCAGATGTATTAGTGAAAGTATGAAGATACACTGCAAGGGTGCAACGGTCAGCACAGCAAAGAAGGGGCTGTCTGCAAAGAGGCAGGGGCTGAAGGGAAGTTTTATAAGGTCTTGCTGGAGGGTGCTACATGCGGAATGAGGTTATGCCACTGGGGCTATGTGTGGAGCAAGGTAGTTGTGCTAGTGGGTTGTATGGGATTAGTAGTCTCTGAGACACATTGTTCTCCCAGACCTGGCCCCAGTCCCCTTCCTCATTGTTGCTTATTTACCAGGACTCTACAACCCACCCCAAGAACAGTGACAAATCTTTGGCACTGGGGTGGAGATCTCATCTTCCAATTACTTTCTGCTGACCCTGGGCATAGGACTGGCCCTACCTATTATTGTTGGTCTGTTAGGAGACCCTGTGAATCTCTGTTCCTGATTGTGGGACTTAGGATATTGGATTTTGCTGGAGGGAGTCATCAGAGAAGGAGAGCATGTCAAAGTGAAACTGGCATTCAGTTGAATCCAGGGGAGATTTGGAAAGGTAGCAGGCATCACTGGGGAGAGACTAATATCCCATTTGCAGCATCACTGGAAGGTAAAACTGTTGTTGAATTCCAGAAGATAGTTTTGTTTCTTAAGCCAGTTACCGAAAAGGCAAAGAAAAATTTTTTGTAGTGTGACTGTTTTACCTTACTGGAAGCCCATTTAGATAACCTGGAAATTAAACTCAATGAAAAAGTGTTTGAATTTAATTAGACACAGCATAGGGAACCAATTTTAGAGTTTTTTTTTTTTTTTTTTTTTTTTTTGAGATGGAGTCTTACACTGTCACTAGGCTGGAGTGTAGTGAATCTCAGCTCACTGTAGCCCTCACCTCTGGATTCAAGTAACTTTCCTGCCTCAGTCTCCCAAGTAGCTGGAATTATAGGCACGCGCCACCATGCCCAGCTAATTTTTGTATTTTTAGTAGAGACGGGGTTTCACCATGTTGGCCAGGCTGGTCTCAAACTCCTGACCTTGCGACCCGCCCGCCTTGGCCTCCCAAAGTGCTGGGATTACAGGCATGAGCCACCACGCCCGGTGATTATTATGCCTTAATTACATACAATATCCCTTTTATAAATTTCCTTTCATGAATTTTCTCATGACTTAGATAATCTACAACATTCTTGGACTTTTACTTGTCCTAAACATCCTTCTTTTAAAACAACGAGTCATTTTACTTTAGAACAAGAATTTACCGTATGAGATCCTTTCTCATATAAAATCTCTTTTAAATAACCTTCCTTACCAAAAATACCTCTTTACCTTTACAACCTTTTTTTGGTAGGAGGGATGGAGTCTTGCTCTGTCTCCCAGGCTGGAGTGCCATGGTGCGATCTCGGCTCACTGCAACCTCTGCTTCCCAGATTAAAGTGATTCTCCTGCCTCAGCCTCCTGAGTAGCTGGGATTACAAGTACACACCACCACACCCGGCTAACTTTTTGTATTTTTAGTAGAGAGAGGGTTTCACCATGTTAGCCAGGATGGTCTCTATCTCCTGCCCTTGTGATCCACCTGCCTTGGCTTCCCAAAGTGCTAGGATTATAGATGTGAGCTACTGCACCCAGCCACCTTTACAACCTTTATAGTGTAGAAGTTCCCCCTTCTTAAAAAATTGCTTGGTTAGATTTCTTGCCACGGCTTGTTTGAATAAATGTGGGCTTGTTTGAATAAGTATTTTAAACCCCTGAGTTAGGGCTATCTAGGTTGAAGTTATTGGTTAAAGATTTAGGTGGCTTTCCTGGGATAAATAGGGCTATTAGAGGGAAAGATGAATTCAGAGCATGGGTAAATATTAAACAGGCACCCATCTTTGCCCCAGAGGGATGTGGGGTATTTAGACATTACCAGGGACTGGTGGGAGAATGGTAACTGATCCCTTAAGTAATGTAAAGGGGTGTGAATTTGTTTTTTGGAGGGAGGGGTGCCATCTGCCCCAAACCCAACAGGATTTGGAGGAGAGTTGCTCAGAGCAGATAAGTACAGAGTAGGCAGTTCTTGAACCCAAAGGGAAATTTATAACTTTACTTGCTATTTTCAGAGTTGCCCTTGGCTTTGTCCTGCTGCTGCTGATGTCTGATTTGCAAGCCAGCTGGAGCAGAGCCTCTTCAGCTCAATGCCATTGAGGGTTGGGATTCTGTCCTGGGGGCCCTTTGGCTCTCAGGGAAGTCCTATTTTCAGTGACTGAGCTTGTGGCAAAGGGCGCAAGTCACATGGGGCTTTTTCCCATTTATTCCATTGGGGCAGTTTGGCTTCCTTCCAGTGGCCTGTCTTCCTGCACCAATGGCAATTACCTTGAGGAGTGTCTTTAAGGCAACCTGGAGGGGGTCAGGGAGTTCTAGAGCAGCTAACAGTTGAGCCTGCCTCTTGTTCCTGTGGGTGTTTTTTTTTTTTTGTTTTGTTTTGTTTTGTTTTTTTTTGAGACGAAGTCTTGCTCTGCTGCCAGGATGGAGTGCAGTGGCACCATCTCAGCTCACTACAACCTCGGACTCCCTGATTCCAGCGATTCTCCTGCCTCAGCCTCCTGAGTAGCTGGGATTAGAGGCACGCACCACCACGCCCAGCTAATTTTTGTATTTTTAGTAGAGACGGGGTTTCACCATGTTGGCCAGGATGGTCTCCATCTCCTGACATCGTGATCCGCCTGCCTCGGCCTCCCAAAGTGCTGGGATTACAGGCGTGAGCCACTGTGCCAGGCTTTCTTTTTTTTGAGACAGAGTTTCACTCTGTCGCCAGACGAGTGCAATGGCACAATATAGGTTCACTGCAACCTCTGCCTCCCAGACTCAGGTGATCCTCCCACTTCGGCCTCCCCTGTAGCTGGGAAACCACCACCACACTCAGCTAATTTTTGTACTTTTTTTTTTTTTTTAATTTGAGATGGAGTTTCACTCTTGTCACCCAGGCTGGAGTGCAATAGTGCGATCTCAGCTCACTGCAATCTCCGCCTCCTGGGTTCAAGCGATTCTCCTGTCTCAGCCTCCCCCGTAGCTGGGATTACAGGCACCTGTCACCATGCCCAGCTAATTTTTGTATTTTTTTTTTTTTTTTTTTTTTGAGAGAGACTCTCACTCTGTCACCCAGGCTGAAGTGGAGTGGTGTGATCTTGGCTCACTGCAACCTGCAGCTCCTGGGTTCAAGCGATTCTCCTGCCTCAGCCTCCTGAGTAGCTGAGATTACAGGCACCCACCACAATATCTGGCTAATTTTTGTATTTTTAGTAGAGGCTAGGCTGGTCTCGAACTCCTGACCTCAGGTGATCCACCCGCCTTGGCCGCCCAAACTGCTGGGATTACAGGTGTGAGCCACCGTGCCCAGCCTAATTTTTGTATTTTTAGTAGAGGCAGGGTTTCACCATGTTGGTCAGGCTGGTCTTGAACTCCTGGAGTCAAGCAATCCACCTACCTTGGCCTCCCAAAGTGCTGGGATCACAGGCACAAACCACTGTGTCCAGGCTGTCCCTGTGCTTTTCTTTCTCCTTAGCCTTGTCCTCCTTATTCTGCTCTCATTTATGTAAGAATGAGGAGCCAATTTGAGGATTTCTTGCATAGGGGCTATGCTGTATTACCATCACCACCAATAAAAAAACATTTCTTTTTCAGAGGCTGAATGTCAAATTTATCCCGCCTTTTTTTTTTTTTGAGACAGAGTTTCGCTCTCATCACCCAGGCTGGAGTGCAATGGTGCAATCTTGGCTCACTCCAACTTCCATTTCCCAGGTTCAATCGATTTATCTTGGCTCACTCCAACTTCCACCTCCCAGGTTCAATCGGTTTTCCTGCCTCAGCCCCCTGAGTAGCTGAGATTACAGGCGCCCATCACCATGCCCAGCTAATTTTTGTATTTGTAGTACAGACGAGGTTTCATCATGTTGGCTAGACTGGTCTCGAACTCCTAACCTCAAGTGATCCACCTGCCTCGGTCTCCCAAAGTGTTGGGATGACAGGCATGAGCCACCATGCCTGGCTAGCCAATATTTTATTTATTTATTTTGAGACAGAGTCTCACTCTGTCTTTGCACAGGTTGTAGTGCAGTGGCGCAATCTCAGCTCACTGCAGCCTCCGCCTCCCAGGTTCAGGCGATTCTCCTGTCTCAGCCTCCGGAGTAGCTGGGACTACAGGTGAGCACCACCACGTCCTGCTAATTTACGTATTTTTAGTAGAGACGGGGTTTTACCATGTTGGCCAGGCTGGTCTCGCACTCCTGACCTCAGGCGATCTGCCCATCTGGGCCTCCCAAAGTTCTGGGATTGTAGTGTGAGCCACTGAGGCTGGCCTAGGGATGCACTTTTTTTTTTTTTTTCTTTTTGAGACAGAGTCTTGCTCTGTCGCCCAGGCTGGAGTGCAGTGGCCGGATTTCAGCTCACTGCAAGCTCCGCCTCCCGAGTTTACGCCATTCTCCTGCCTCAGCTTCCCGAGTAGCTGGGACTACAGGCGCCCGCCACCTCGCCCGGCTAGTTTTTTGGATTTTTTAGTAGAGACGGGGTTTCACCGTGTTAGCCAGGATGGTCTTAATCTCCTGACCTCGTGATCCGCCCATCTCGGCCTCCCAAAGTGCTGGGATTACAGGCGTGAGCCACTGTCCCTGGCCAGAGATGCACTTTTCTTTTCTTTTCTTTTTTTTTTTTTTGAGACGGAGTCTGGCTGTGTCCCCCAGGCTGGAGTACAGTGGCACGATCTCGGCTCACTGCGAGCTTCGCCTCCCAGGTTCACGCCATTCTCCTGCCTCAGCCTCCTGAGTAGCTGGGACTACAGGCGCCCACTACCGCGCCCGGCTAATTTTTTGTATTTTTAGTAGAGATGGGGTTTCACCGTGGTCTCGATCTCCTGACCTTGTGATCCGCCCGCCTTGGCCTCCCAAAGTACTAGGATTACAGGCGTGAGCCACCGCGCCCGGCCAAGATGCACTTTTCAAAGGGGTGTTCCACCTATTGGAAAGGATCTCCTGGTGCTAGGGCCTCACACTGGATGAACACTGGGTGAGTGATCCCAGGTTAGTCCAGGTATGAATTATGCTATGTGCTTAATCTAGGTATGAGGGGAAAAGGTTGAGGGAAGACTCACAGTTCTGGTGCTGTTTGGGATCACCTGGCTTAAGACATCCCGAACAGGATGGCTGGTTGTCTTCACAGGAGAACTAGGGGGTGAGTTCCCCAAAACGTGTATAGGCTTGCCCTGGTTGATGTTCCGCTGCCAATTGAGCTACCAGCAGTGATTGGGGACTTTTGACCAGAAAAGATGAGAGCCTTCCTCCCTTCTGGGCAAGGCAGGCAAACTTGTTCAAACCCTGGCCTTCAGGCTACAACAGGGAGTGGCCCTAGCCAGTTGCCATCAATTGCCAGAGGGATACTGGAGTTCGTCCACCGGAAGCAAACTCTGAACCTCTCACCTGATTGGGCCGTGGTGGTCAGATGTCTTTCCACCGGGATCTTCTGATCTGCTGGGGAGTGGCCCTGGCCGGGGACCTTCAATTGTCCCTCATGGATTCTGTCCACCAAGAAGCTGGAATTGGAGGAATAGGAGAGAAGGGAGTAGTCCCCAATCACTCCCCATATGGCCACCAAAATGTCACGAGTGCGACTGGCTAGGGCTGGTGTCATGGGCAGGAAAGGAAATGTACCAAGACAGTCGTAAATGTATTAGAGAAAGTATAAAGAGGCCGGGCGCAGTGGCCCACACCTGTAATCCCAGTACTTCGGGAGGCTGAGGTGGGCGGATTACAAGATCAGGAGATCGAGACCATCCTGGCCAACATGGTGAAACCCAGCCTTTACTAAAATATAAAAAATTAGCCGTGCGTGGTGGCAGGCACCTGTAGTCCCGGTTACTCAGGAAGCTGAGGCAGGGGAATCGCTTGAACCCAGGAGGTGAAGCTTGCAGTGAGCCAGATTGCGCCACTGCACTCCAGCCTGGTGAGAGAGCAAGACTCCGTCTCCAAAAAAAAAAAAAAAAAAAAAAAAAAAAGTATAAAGATATGTTGCAAGGGTGCAAGGGGCATCACAGCAGAGAAAGGTCTGCAAAGAGGTAAGGGCTGGAGGCAAGTTTTAGAGGGTTGTGCTGGACAGGGCTACGTGTGGAGTGAGGTTATGCTGCTGGGGCTATGTGTGGAGTAAGGTAGCTGTGCCAGTGGGTTGTCTGTGGTTAGCGGTCTCTCAGAACAATTGTTCTCCCCCACCTGGGTCCCCTTCCTTCTTGTTGGTTATTTATCATGACTACATACTTGCTAATTTTTGTTCCTAGAAACAGCCAAGTTATTTTATGTCTCAGAGGTTTTGCATATGCTGTTCCCTATTTTTGCATGCTACCTGTATTTTTTTTTTTTTCTGTTTTTGAGATGGTTTCATTCTTGTTGCCCAGGGTGGTACAACGGCGCAATCTCGGCTCACTGCAACCTCTGCCTCACGGGTTCAAGCGATTCTGCTGTCTCAGCCTCCTGAATAGCTGGGATTACAGGCATGTGCCACCATGCCCAGCTAATTTTGTATTTTTAGTAGAGACGGGGTTTCTCCGTGTTGGTCAGGCTGGTCTCGAACTCCCGACCTCAGGTGATCCGCCTGCCTCGGCCTCCCAAAGTGCTGGGATTACAGCGTGAGCCACTATGCCTGGTGTTACCTCTATTAATTTTCTATTGCTGTTAAATTACCGTAACTCTAGAGGCTTAGGACAACCCACTTATAGGTGGGTTTTTTTTTTTTTTTTTGAGATGGAGTTTTCCTCTCGTTGCCCAGGCTGGAGTGCAATGATGTGATCTCGGTTCACTGCAACCTCTGCCTCTTGGGTTCAAGCGATTCTCCTGCCTCAGCCTCCTGAGTAGCTGGGATTACAGGCATGCGCCACCACGCCCAGCTAATTTTTGTATTTTTAGTAGAGATGGGGTTTCTCTATGTTGGTCAGGCTGGTCTCGAACTCCTGACCTCAGGTGATCCACCCGCCTCGGCCTCCCAAAGTGCTGGGATTATAAGCTTGAGCCCCTGCGTCCGGGCGAACAACCCACTTATAGTTCTGTAAGCAAGCAGTACAATATGGGTCTCAGCGGGCTAAAAATAAGATGTCAGCAGTGCTGTGTTCCTTTCCGGAGGTTAAAGGGGAGAATCTATTTTCTTGTCTTTTCCAGCTTCTGGAGACTCACCCACATTTCTTGAGTCCTAGTCCCCCTTCCTCCACCTTCAAAGCCAGCAAGAGAGTCCTAGTCCCCCTTCCTCCACCTTCAAAGCCAGCAACATTGTATCTTTGGTGTTGTGTAGTCATAGATCGTGGGAAAAAAGCTGGAAAAGGCACTCTTGTTTTCAGGGCTCCGTGTAATTAATTGGCCTCACCTGAAAAATCCAGGATACTCTTCCCCATCTCAAGGTTCTTACTGTATTTACACTGGCAAAGTCCCTTTGGCTATGTGAGGTACCCAGATTCTGGGGATTTGGACATGGACATGTGGTGCGCGGAGGAGGAGTTATTATGCTTACCACACTACTCTAATGACTGCATTGGGCTGCAAAAACCCAACCTTGGCTTTTGGGTTTTATTTTTGTTAGATAGTCAAAAGCTTTACACAGCAATAAGAAGGCAGTTGATAGCACTGATGAGCCGATTAACAATGCCAACAGGGACCCAGGACTTTTCTTACCATTTTGCCATCTTCAATGCCTTGACATTTGCTACTCCAGACAGCACACGTATTCAAGGCAGACAGAAGAGGGAAGGGGGGCTGGGCACAGTAGCTCATGCCTGTTATCCCAGCACTTTGGGAAGGCATGGCAGACGGATCACCTGAGGTCAGAAGTTCGAGACCAGCCTGACCAACATGGAGAAACCCCATCTCTACCAAAAATACAAAATTAGCCAGGCATAGTGGCGCATGCCTGTAGTCCTGGCTACTTGGGAGGCTGAGGGAGGAGAATCGCTTGGACCCAGGAGGCAGAGGTTGCAGTGAGCCAAGATTGCACCACTGCACTCCAGCCTGAGCAACAGAGCGAGATACCATCTCAGAAAAAAGAGTAGAAAGGTAAGTTGGAGAAGACCCAAGTAGTTTATTCTAGATGCAACAGGAAATTACTGAAGAGTTTTAATCAGCAAAGTGATGTAATCCAATTTGTTTAAATATAATCATTCTAGCAATAACTAGACAGCAATTTGCTGAGCTTATGTACAAACTGCTGTACAAACGATGCACTTGACTGGGTGCTGTGGAAAGTATACAATAGCATACCTGCCTTCTAATAATGGCCCTAAGTTGTACAAAATAGTACCTGGAGTGTGGATGTGAGGGAGAAAAGTATACTCCACAGTAATTCTGGTCTTTTCTCCCAAACGTCAGATACAATAAAGACACAAAGGTTAAAGGCCTATGTTCAGGCCGGGTGTGGTGGCTCACACGTGTAATCCCAGCACTTCGGGAGGCCAAAGCAGGCAGATCACTTGAAGGCAGGAGTTCGAGACCAGCCTGACCAACACGGTAAAACCTCGCCTCTACTAAAAATACAAAAACTAGCCAGATGTGGTAGCGGGCACCTGTAATCCCAGCTACTGGGGAGGCTGAGACAGGAGAATCACTTGAGCCCAGGAGGTGGAGGTTGCATTGAGTGGAGATCATCAGGCTGGGCAACAGAGCTAGACTTTGTCTTTAAACAAACAAACAAACAAACAAAAGCCTATGTTCAATAATAGCAACCAGTATACTAAGAAGGACAAATCATTTCCATGGAAATAGTAATTTTCCAAAGTTGTTTATGTGGCGCTGGTTTTCAGACAAGTTCTTAGGAACATACTACCAATTGTAGAATTAGAAATTTCATATAGTAGATTATTTTTATTCAGAGGTTAGTTCTACCACTAGATGATGACATATAAACAAAATATTGAAAACAGTCAACTTCAAGCTATCAAAGATAGTATGATTATTGCTGATTATGGTTTTGAAAATTCAAATTTACAAGAAATGATGGGATATTTATAAAATGTAAGACATTCTGCTTCACTGTTCTTTTAGAATGCACACTCTTCAAGAACATTAAAAGGTCCCTGTTGATACATATACTAAGTCAGCATGGCAGAGTGAAGGGTCGAGAGTTAGGAGGCAGTTAAAACCTTGTTTCTACTGGCTTCTGTGCCTTATCTTTTTTTTTTTTTTTTTGAGATGGAGTATCGCTGTTGCCCAGGCTGGAGTGCAGTGGTACATCTCGGCTCACCACAACCTCCGCCTCCCAGGTTTAAGCAATTCTCTTGCCTCAGCCTCCCGAGCTGGGACTACAGGCGCACACCACCATGCCTGGCTAATTTTTGTATTTTTAGTAAAAATGGGGTTTCACTATGTTGGCCAGGCTGGTTGTGAACTCCTGACCTCATGATCCGCCTGCCGCAACCTCCCAAAGTGCTGGGATTACAGGCATGAACCACCACCTCTGTCTTATCTGTTAATCAATTGAAGTAGATAAGGGGTTGGTAAATTGCAGCCCAAAGGCTACTTCTGGTCTACTATATGCTTTGTGTGGCTTGTGGGCTAAGAATGGTTTTAACATTTTAAATGGTTGAAAAAAATTAAAGAAAAATATTATTTTATGACACATGAAAATTATACAAATTTCAAAGTCCATAAATAAGGTTTTATTGAAACATAGCCATTTATTCCCCTATTATCTACATCTGCTTTTGTGCTAACAGAGTAGTTGTGATAAGAGACCCATATTATCTATGAAGTATAAAATCTTTACTATTTGCACTTTATACAAAAAGTCTGTTGAGGCTGAGCATGGTGGCTCAACCCTGTAATCCCAGCACTTTGGAAGGCCAAGGCAGGCAGATCACCTGAGCTCCAGAGTTCGAGGCCAGTCAGGGAAACATGGTGAAAACCCATTTCTATAAAAAATACAAAAATTACATGGGTGTGGTGGCATGCTGAAGCAGAAGTGTTTGAGCCCAAGAGGTGGAGGTTACAGTGAGCCAAGATCATGCCACTGCACTCCAGACTTGGCAACAGAGCGAGACTTTGCCTCAAAAAAAAAAAAAAAAAAGTTTATTCAGGTCTGATGTAGATGATTGAAGAGCAATGACCATTTATGACAACAATTCTCTAAATTCTCAAAGCATGTTAAGCATCATGTATGTTTTTAAAGAAACAAAACCGGCCAGGCGCGGTGTCTCACGCCTGTAATCCCAGTACTTTGGGAGGCCGAGGTGGGCAGATCACGAGGTCAGGAGATCGAGACCATCCTGGCTAACACGGTGAAACCCCGTCTCTACTAAAAATACAAAAAATTAGTCAGGTGTGGTGGTGGGCGCCTGTAGTACCAACTACTTGGGAGGCTGAGGCAGGAGAATGGCGTGAAACTGGGAGACAGAGCTTGCAGCGAGCAGAGATTGCGGCACTGCACTCTGGCCTGGGGGACAAAGCAAGACTCCATCTCAAAAAAAAAAAAAACAGAAACAAAACCTAAGAAGCAAGAGATTTTTTTTTTTTTTTTTTTTTGATAGAGTCTCGCTCTGTCCCCCATGCTGGAGTGCAGTGGCACAATCTGGACTCACTGTAAGCTCCGCCTCCTGGGTTCACGCCATTCTCCTGCCTCTGCCTCCCAAGTAGCTGGGACTACAAGTGTCCACCACCACACCCGGCTAATTTTTTGTATTTTTAGTAGACACGGGGTTTCACCGTGTTAGCTAGGATGGTCTCAATCTCCTGACCTCGTGATCCGCCCATCTTGGCCTCCCAAAGTGCTGGGATTACAGGCATGAGTCACAGCGCCCAGCCGCAAGAGATTCTTTAAAAAAAATTCTGTAAGGATCAGAGTGTGTCTTTAACACATCATATTACTATGCATCTACAATAGTTGTTCTGCATGTTTTTTTTTTTTTTTTTTTAAGATGGAGTCTCGCTCTGTCGCCCAGGCTGGAGTGCAGAGACCAGATCTCAGCTCACTGCAAGCTCCGCCTCCCAGGTTTTATGCCATTCTCCTGCCTCAGCCTCCCGAGTCGCTGGGACTACAGATGCCCACCACCTCGCCCGGCTAGTTTTTTGTATTTTTCAGTAGAGACAGGGTTTCACCGTGTTAGCCAGGATGGTCTCGATCGGGATCCCGACCTAGTGATCTGCCCGTCTTAGCCTCCCAAAGTGCTGGGATTACAGGCTTGAGCCACCGTGCCCGGCCTCAAGTTCTGCATGTTCTTTTGAGACAGGGTCTCACTCAATCTCCCAGGCTGGAGTGCAGTGGCCCAATCATGGCTCACCCCAGCCTCAACCTCCTGGGCTCAGGTGATCCTCCCATCTCGGCATCTGAAGTATTTAATGGCGAAAACTGCAACTACTGGCTCAGCGCTGTGGTTCACGCCTGTAATCCCAAGCACTTCAGGATGCCGAGGCGGGTGGATCACGAGGTCAGGAGATCGAGACCAACCTGGCTAACACAGCGAAACCCTGTCGCTACTAAAAATACAAAAAATTAGCCGGGTGTGGTAGCACACACTTGTAATCCCAGCTACTCAGGAGGGTAAGGCAGGGTAATTATTTGAGCCCAGGAGGTGGAGGTTGCAGTGAGCCGAGATCATGCTACTGCACTCCAGCCTGGGCAACAGAGCAAGACTCTATCTCAAAAACAAAAAATTAGGAAAAAAAAAAAAAAATTGCAATTACTTTCGCACCAATTTAAACAGCTGGGACTACAGGTGTGTACCACCATGCCTGGCTAATTTGTAAAATTTTTTTGTAGAGACCGGGTTTCACCATGTTGCCCAGGTTGTTCTCAAACCCTTGGGCTCAAGCAATCCTCTAGCCTCAGCCTCCCAAAGTGCTAGGATTACAGGCCTGAGCCACCGTGCCTCGCCTGTCCTGTATGTTTTTTTTTTTTTTTGAGACAGAGTTTTGCTCTTGTTGCCCAGGCTGGAGTGCAATGGCACGATCTCGGGTTACCACAACCTCCACCTCCCGGGTTCAAGTGATTCTCCTGCCTCAGCCTCCCGAGTAGCTGGGATTACAGTCATGTGCCACCATGCCCAGCTAATTTTGTATTTTTAGTAGAGACGGGGTTTCTCCATATTGGTCAGGCTGGTCTTAAACTTCTGACCTCAGGTGATCCTCCCGCCTCGACCTCCTGAAGAGCTGGGATTACAGGCATAAGCCACTTCGCCCTGTAATCCCAGCACTTTGGGAGGCCGAGGCAGGCGGATCACGAGGTCAGGAGTTCAAGACTAGCCTGGCCAATATGGTGAAACCCCATCTCTACTAAAAATACAAAAATTAGTGGGGTGTGGTGGTGCATGCCTGTAGTCCCAGCTACTCGGGAGGCTGAGGCAGAAGAATCGCTTGAACCTGGGAGGTAGAGGTTGCAGTGAGCCGAGACCACGCCACTGCACTCCAGCCTGGGCGACAGAGTGAGATTTCGTCAAAAAAAAAAAAAAAAAAAAAAAAAAGAAAAATCTCTATCAAGCCAGGTGCAGTGGCTCTCACCTGTAATCCCAGCACTTTTGGAGGCCAAGACGGGTAGATCACTTGAAGCCAGGAGTTCAAGACCCGCCTGGCTAACACGGTGAAACCCCGTCTCTACTAAAAATACAAAAAATTAGCCGAGCATGGTGGCCGGCACCTGTAGTCCCAGCTACTCGGGAGAATGAGGCAGGAGAATGGTGTGAACCCGGGAGGCAGAGGTTGCAGTGAGCTGAGATCGTGCCACTGCACTCTAGCCTGGGTGACAGAGCGAGACTCCGTCTTAAAAAAAAAAAAAAAAAAAAGGAAAAAAGAGTATCTGTATCAGTTAGAAATGTGTTTGGTTACAAGTAACGAAAATCTGAAAAATGGCTTAAAGAAAATGAACTTTTTTGACCAGTCTTGCTCTGTCATCCAGGCTGGAGTGCAATGACAACCGCAGGTCACTGCAACCTCCGTCTCCCGGGTTCAAGCAATTCTCCTGCCTCAGCCTCCCAAGTGGTTGGGATTACACGCACCCTCTACCACGCCCGGCTAATTTTTTTTTTTTTTTTTTTTTTTGAGACGGAGTCTCGCTCTGTCCCCCAGGCTGGAGTGCAGTGGTGTGATCCTGGCTCACCGCAACCTCTGCCTCCCGGGTTCAAGTGATTCTCGTCTCAGCCTCCTGAATAGCTGGGACTATAGGCGTGCGCCACCAAGCCCAGCTAATTTCTGTAGTTTTAGTAGAGACAAGGTTTCACTATGTTGGCCAGGCTGGTCTTGAACTCCTGACCTCGTGATCTGCCCACCTCGGCCTCCCAAAGTGCTGGGATTACCGGTGTGAGCCACTATGCCCAGCCTAATTTTTGTATTTTTAGTAGAAACAGGTTTCATTAAGTTGGCCAGGCCAGTCTCTAACTTCTGACCTCAAGTGATCTGCCCTCCTTGGCCTCTCAAAGTTCTGGGAATACAGGTGTGAACCACCACACTCAGCCAAGAAAAATAAGTTTTATTTTTCTCACATAAGCAGTCTGGGCATAGACTGCTGTTCAGATGCATCAGGGATCCACATGTTATGATTCCGTTTTATCATTTTTTTTTTCTTTTTTTTGAGACGGATTTTTTTTGCTCGTTGCCCAGGCTGGAATGCAATGGCAGAATCTCGGCTCACTGCCAAAAAAAAAAAAAAAAAAAAAAAAAAAAAAAAAACCAAAAAAACACCTCCACTCCCTGGGTTCAAGTAATTCTGTAGCCTCAGCCTCCTGAGTAGCTGGGATTACAGGCACTCATCACCACACCTGGATAATTTTTTGCATTTTTAGTACAGATGGGGTTTCACCATGTTGGTCAGGCTGGTCTTGAACTCCTGACCTCAGGTGATCCACCTGCCTCAGCCTCCCAAAGTGCTGGGATTACAGGCGTTAGCCACTGTGCCTGGCCTGTTTAATCAAATTTTTTAAACAATGAAACTGCAAATGGGATAAAATTGTTTAAAAAATTACAAGATGGGTATTACTTTGTGTATCGAGACCATGTTTCAGGCAGAAAGAAGGTTTAAACGGTATGTTAGCTGAATTTGTCCCTTATTGTATCAGGAAAGGGGAATTCTTCCCAAAGAACCCATCCTGCAGATTTCTGCTTACATTTCTTTTTTTTCCAGAGAGGGTCTCACTGTCACCCAGGCTAGACTGCCGTGGTATGATCACAGCTCACTGCAGTCTCAATCTCCTAGGCTCTAGTGATCCTCCCACCTCAGCCTCCCCAGTAGCTGGGATTACAGGTGCGCACCACGCTAATATTCTTATTTATTGGAGATGGAGTTTTACCATGCTGCCCAGGCTGATGTAGAACTCCCGGGCTCAAGCAATCCATCTGCCTTGGATTCCCAAAGTGTTGTGATTGTAGTCGTGAGCCACCACTACCAGATAAAAACATTTTTTTTTTTTTTTTGAGACGGAGTTTCACTCTCGTTGCTCAGGCTGGAGTGCAATGGCGCCATCTTGGCTCACTGCAACCTCTGACTCCTGGGTTCAAGCGATTCTCCTGCCTCAGCCTCCTGAGTAGCTGGGATTACAGGCATGTGCCACCACGCCTGGCTAATTTTGTATTTTTAGTAGAGATGAGCTTTCTCCATGTTGGTCAGACTGGTCTCGAACTCCCGACCTCAGGTGATTGGCTCACCTTGGCTTCCTAAAGTGCTGGAATTACAGGCGTGAGCCAACGCACCCGGCTAATTTTTAAATTTTTGTAGACAGAGGGCTCCCATTGTTGCTCAGGATTGTTGCTTACCTCGCATCAGGAAGAGCTCAAATAATGTATGGCCAGCCCTAGAGAAGTCAGATCACCATGATGGTTGGTTTCAACCGCTACCTGAAAAAATGTGAGACCAGCACGTTCGCTCACACCTGTAATCCCAACATTTTGGACCGGAGGATCAATTGAGGCCAGAAGTTTGAGGCCAGCCTGGACAACAGAGCAAGACCCTATCCCTACTAAAAATAAAAAAACAATTAGCTACGTGTGGTGGAGAGCGCCTGTAGTTCCAGCTACTAGGGAGGTGGGAGGATCCCTTGAGCCCAGAAAATGGAGGCTATAGTGAACTGTGATCGCAACACTGCACTCTAACCTGGGCGACAGAGTGAGATTCTGTCTCAAAAACAAACAAACAAAAAAAAACCCAAATAAATAAAAATATTTGGGGTTGTGTTGGGAGGGAAAAAAAGGATAGGTGGGAATGTATGTTGAGTGAACAATGAATGTCAACCTCAGGATCCAAATTAAGTCTGCAAAAACCCAACTCTGTGAGAAAGACAAGGAAGAAGGAAGATGATGGCAGAATAGATCTACAATCCTAAGGATCACCTGCTAGTAGGAAACAAAACAGGTTGGGCAGAATGTTTACAGTATCAACTTCAAGCAGCTGAAGGTAAAGCATTTGGAACCAGGTGGTTCTGGCATGGAGAGATGGGCGCGCCATAACCTCCACAAAAGCTATCAACAGAATTACTACAGGGCCTTGATAGACACCTGGTTATCATTCAGAGATTATGTACACGACCTTACGGACTTTGCAGTTAGATGTCTATGTAAACACGTTGGACACAAAAATTAGCAAGCAAGGTGTAACTGCGGGCGGGAGGAAAATTCCCTTACAAACTTCAGTTGACTGCCCCCTTCACCTGTTCTTTATCTTAATATCCTCGTTATTTGCTCTCAGCTGAGAAGCATTACTTGCTATTTCAGGTGGAGCTGATGGGCACATCGTGAGGGGCCCTCTTCCGTAAAAACGAGGCGATGTCAGGCAAACACTCTTTACTCCGCCATTTCTAGTTACGTCAAGGATCTTACTGCTCCAGGACGGAGGACCTTCAAGGTAATCAGGGTAGCGATAATCACCGATACAGTTAAGCGGGGCCCTGGGCTGATGCACTCTCAGACCCCGTGGGGAGTGGCCCTTGCGCCCGAAAGAGAGCAACGGAGTAGCCCCGGCCCGGCACTCCAGTTAACTCCCTGCTTCCCCCACCCCAAAAGCCTGAGCGCGGAAGAGGGGGGACACCAAAGAAACCCGCACCAATTCCCTGACCCGGCCCTGGGGAAAAATGGCGAAGCCCAGGGGCGGGGGACAGGACGGCACGAGTGACCCGGCGCTCGCCGGGCCTCGGAGCCCGTGAAGTGTGTCGCGGTGGGTGACGCCGCGCAACTGCTACCCGTTCGTTGCCTCCGCCATCTTCTCTTACTCACCCGGACTCCCCCCGCGGCCGCGCTGGCTTCGCGTTTCCCTTCCGGCCGCGACAGAGATCCGGGCTGGGCGGGGTGGGCGAGCGCGCGGAGGGGGTGGACCGAGGGCGGGGAGGCCGGACGGAAGAGGAAAGGGAGGGCGGCGAGCCAGCCACGGCGGGGTGTGGAGCGTGCGGCGTGTGTGCGGAGGGAGAGGTGGGGGACGGAGGAGAGGCGAGGGAGGGAGGGAGGCGGAGGAATGAGAGCGCGCGGCGCCTCTCGGCCGCTCCTAAGCCCGAGCGGAAAGAGCCGAGCGCAGCCCGAGCGCTCTGTTAAAATGGCGGCGGCGTCGGCGGTGGCCGCGGCGTCTGGTCGGTGAAGTGACTCTGCTGCTTCTCTCCCCACCCGCCCCCTCCCTCCCTCTCCCCTTCCCCCGTCCTTCCCCTCCTTCCCCGTCGCCGGCGCCTCCGCGCCCCTCCGGCCTGCGCACCTCCCCTCGCTCCCCTCCTTTCCCCCGCCCGCTGCGGGGACCGCCGGCCCCCTCCCCCATTCTCTTGCTCCCCGCCCCGTCCCCGCCGCCGCCCGCCCTCGTCGCCTCCCCGCCCCGCCGGCCGGCCAGCCCCCTCCTCCGCCTCTCTCCCCTCCCCCCCGCCGGTCGGGATCAGTCAGTGTGATCCGAAGCGGGGGAGGGGGGGGGCGGCGGCCGAACGATGTGCGAGAACTGCGCAGACCTGGTGGAGGTGTTAAATGAAAGTAAGTAGCCGCCGTAGCGGCCTGTCGGGGTGCACGGTTTGGGGTCCTCGCGCAGCTCTCTGGCTTCCCCGGGCTGCCGCGGCCTGCGGGAGGCGACGGCCGGGCAGGGCGGCGTGCGGGCCTAGCGCCCTGGGAAGGTGCGCGGTGGCGCGGCCGCCGCGGCGCCTCGGGCCCAACCCGGCGGGGTTACCTGGGCGCCCGAGAGGCGGCCGCCGCGGAGCTCCGGCCCGGCCGGGCCCGGGTGCTCTGGGCTCTGGGAAAGTTTCCTCATTACAGGTGTCAATTAATGAAGGCAGTAATGAGACCCTTGCCGCCTTCACCCCTTTCGCCCCCTTCGCCCTGCCAGGAAGGTGCGGGGAGGTGGGGTCGGAGGACGAGGCTTTCCTCCGCAGTCCAAGCCCTCCGGCAGCCCTCTTTGATTTCCAGCGTGCTGCCAAGGCCTCTCTTACCTGCTAATTTTCATTAAACTCCCCGGGAGCAGGGTGGTGGTTTTTCCCTCCCTTGCGGGTGTGTGGGTGTCTTAAACACTTCAGCCAGACCTTAAATAGCTGAAAACGAACTGTGATAGTGATGACTGGAACCTTCATACCTATTTTAAAAATAAATTTATTAATGATGTTTCTTAGTGTAGCATTCACCGCTTTAATGGAAAATTGTGTTAGGCAGAGCACTGTGCTACACATACCATCCCGGGATAGTTATGGCCTATCTCTCCTGGAAGGAAAGGCCTTTTACCTGATACTTTACTTTCTATTAAAGAGGGTACGTTGATCTTTTCTGGCCTTTTTGTTTTATTTTCGACCCTTGCAAGATGGTGTTTCAGCTTATAGAAGATACATGGCAAATCACCTACTTCTGGGCCTAAAGGCCTGGTTGGCAAAGGTGAATTAGATGGATCAATTTACAAAAAGTTGGTTGTTGAAAAAATGCTCACTTATGAACAGTTTATGTGGGTTTTGGATTTGTATTCTGTTTGTGATATTTCCACAGATAGACTTTCAGACTATCTAATTTTGTAGTACAATTCACTCAGTTGATTTATAATATATACGTTTGTGTTTGAATTTTATTTTGTGTTTGAATGTCAGTTGAATGACCAAAGACAACAATAAAAGTGGAAGGGTTCTAACTTAATTTCAACTCCGTATTTACTTCCTGATAGATGGAATAGGCTTTTGCACATATTCCAACTGTTGGTTCCGGTATTTGTGTCACCCTAAATTGTCCTAGAATTTTAAGATTATTTGTGTGTATTTTGAGATATTTTTATTTCTGGTGCAGGTGGTTTACGATATGATAAACTTAAATCTTCAATACTTACTGTATTTTATATACCAGATACAAGTTGTGTGATTATGTTTGTTATGCTCAACTTGGAAAGTTAATAGCTTTGCAATGTAATATGAGGAACAAGTACTTAATTTCGTTGGTGATTTTAAATTTTTTTTTTTTCCCCCTGAGACAGAGTTTTGCTCTTGTTGCCCAGGCTGGAGGGCAATGGCACGATCTTGGCTCACTGCAACCTCTGCCTCCCAGGTTGAAGCGATTCTCCTGCCTAAGCCTCCCGTGTAGCTGGGAATACAGGTTCCCCCCACCATACCCGGCTGATTTTCGTATTTTTAGTAGAGATGGGGTTTCACCATGTTGGTCAGGCTGGTCTCGAACTCCTGACCTTGTGATCTGCCCGCCTCGGCCTCCCAAAGTGCTGGGAATACTGGCGTGAGCCACTGAGCCTGGCTGATTTTAAAATATCTTAAACTTGGAAAATTTTAAACAAAACATCTGAAGAAAGTAAAGTTTGTTTATCTTTTGAAAACAGGTGGCATCTTGATCATAATGAAAGGTCTTATTTAAGATTATCTGGGAAACCCCTAGAACTTTGGTTAGAAGCACTGAAAAATGCAATGCATTTATGGAGAGTTAGAAATGTGGAGAATTGAGACAGAATTTAGCTTTTATTACCTTTAAGCAAATACGGTTAGTTCAACCAGGTTCACAAAATCTGGTCATGTGCACCCTCTAAGAAACCTGTTTTAATGAATAAGTAAGGATTTTCTATTTGTGTGTAAGCCAGTGCACTCTAAAAATATGTAATTTCTTAATATTGCCTTTGAGGCTCAATATAAAAATTTAACTCTTAAACAATAATCTCACAGTGATGCTTCCTTTTTAAAAAAATTTACGGCCGGGGGCAGTGGCTCATGCCTGTAATCCCAGCAATTTTCGAGGCCGAGATTGGCGGATCACCTGAGGTTGGGAGTTCAAGACCAGCCTACTAACATGGAGAAACTCCGTGTCTACTAAAAATATAGAATTAGCCTGGCATAGTGGCACATGCCTGTAATCCCAGCTACTCGGGAGGCTGAGGCAGGAGAATCGGTTGAACCCGGGAGGCAGAGTTTGCAGTGAGCTGAGATCACACCATTGCACTCCAGCCTGGGCAACAAGAACGAAACTCTGTCTCAAAAAAATTTTTTTCTACTTCAACAATTTTCTGTGTAGTTTATACCACACTATTACAAGTTGTTTTTTTCCCTGTAGTTCTTTACTTATCCATGGCTATGATGGAGTATGATAATGAACATGAGTGGTTGGAGCTTGATAAAACTTGTTGAAGTAGATTATATGTGTTTCTTGTGATCTCATTTGCAGTAATTACCTATAAAGTCTGCCCTTTTCCCCCCTGTAACTTGTGCAAAGATGAACATCAGTTCAACCTTGATCTAGAAATTCAGAGTTGGCCAGGCGACTCTGAATACAGCTCATGCCTGTATTCCCAGCACTTTGGGAGACCGAGGTGGGCGGATCACAAGGTCAGGAGCTTGAGACTAGCCTGGCCAATATGGTGAAACCCCATCTCTACTAAAAATGCACAAATTAGCTGGGTGTGGTGGTAGGCACCTGTAGTCCCAGTTGCTTGGGAGGCTGAGGCAGGAGAATTGCTTGAATCCCAGTAGGCAGAGGTTGCGGTGAGCCGCGATCGTGCCACTGCACTCCAGCCTGGGCGACAGAGCAAGACTCCATCTCAAAAAAAAAAAAACAAAAAAAAACAAATTCAAAGTTACAGTCCTCCCAAAATGTGCTCAGAATTTGTCTTTAAATACAACACCCTGTAACAGTTTAGCCAGCTAAGAGAAGCAATAAAATTGTGCATATTTTTGGGTGGTGTGTTTCCAGGTCATGTTGAAAAATACATAGTGTTAAACCAACCTCACAAAACATGTGGTGATGCGCCCCTGTAATCCCACTAGGCAGGAGGCTGAGGCAGGAGGATTGTTTGAGGCTGGGAGTTCGAGACCAGCCTAGACAACATAGTAAGACTGCTTTTTTTTTTTTTTGAGACAGAGTCTCGCTCTGTCACCCAGTCTGGAGTGCAGTGGCATGGTTTCGACTCACTAGAACCTCTGCCTCCCTGGGTTCAGCAGTTCTCCTGCCTCGGCCTCCCAAGTGGCTGGAATTACAGGCACAAGTCACCATGCCCAGCTAATTTTTGTATTTAGTAGAAACGGGGTTTCACCATATTGGCCGGGCTGGTCTTGAACTCCTGACCTTGTGATCCACCCGCGTTGGCCTCCCAAAGTGCTAGGATTAACAGGCATGAGCCGCTGTGCCCGGTGAAGACAGCTTTCCTTAATAAACAAACCAAAAGCCCTATTTCTTGTGAAATTTACACTGATCACCCTTAGAGAAGGCTACCTGGACAAGCAAGAGTGTAATAATTTTTTTTTTTTTTTGACGTGGAGTCTAGCTCTCACCCAGGCTGGAGCGCACTGTCGGCTCGCTGCAACCTCCACCTCCCGGGTTCAAGTGATTCTTCTGCCTCAGCCTCCTGAGTAACTGAGACTACAGGCACCCGCCACCTCGCCCAGCTGAGTTTTGTATTTTTAGTAGAGATGGGATTTTGCCATGTTGGCCAGGCTTGTCTCGAACTCCTGACCTCAGGCGATCTGCCTGCCTGGGCCTCCCAAAGTGCTGCAATTACAGGAGTGAGCCAATGTGCCTGGCCTAAAAATTTTGTTTAAAAAAGTTTTAGTTGATAAGTAATTTTTACATATTCATGGGGTACATAGTGATGTTTCAGTACATAAAAAGTATAGTGATCAGTTGAAGACAATTAGTATATCCATCATCTCAAACATTTAGCATTTGCGTTAGGAACATTGAATATTCTCCTAGCTATTTTCAACTGTATCATATATTATTGTTTTTTTGAGACAGAGTTTCTCTCCCGTTGCCCAGGCTGAAGGGCAGTGGTATGCTCTTGGGCCACTACAGCCTCCGCTTCCTGGGCTTAAGCAATCCTCCTGCCACATCCTCCCAAGTAGCTGGGGCTACAGGTGTGTGCCACCAAGCCCAGCTAATTTTCGTATTTTTAGTAGAGATGGGGTTTCACCATGTTGGCCAGGCTGGTGTTGAACTCCTGAACTCAAGTGATCTGCCCGCCTTGGCCTCCCAAAGTGGATTAGAGGCATGAGCCACCATGCCCGGCTTGTGTAATATATTATTGTTAACCGTAGTCATTCTGTAGTGGTATAGAACACTAGAACTTAATCCTCCTATCTCACTGTAATTTTGTATCCTTTAACAAATCTCTCCCTATCTCTCCCCTCCCTCTACCATTCCCAGCAAATTTTGTGTGTGTTTTTGTTTATTAATAGAGACAGGGTCTCGCATTGTTGCCCAGGCTGGTCTCAAACTCCTGGCCTTAAGCCGTTCTCCTGCCTAAGCCTCCCAAAGTACTGGGATTACAGGCATGAGCCACCATGCCTGGCTAGATAATTGTGTTTTTTTTTTTTTTTTAAGGAGTCTCGCTCTGTCGCCCAGGCTGGAGCGCAGTGGCCGGATCTCAGCTCACTGCAAGGTCCGCCTCCCGGGTTCACGCCATTCTCCTGCCTCAGCCTCCCGAGTAGCTGGGACTACAGGCGCCCGCCACCTCGCCCGGCTAGTTTTTTTTTTGTATTTTTTTAGTAGAGACGGGGTTTCACCGTGTTAGCCAGGTTGGTCTCGATCTCCTGACCTCGTGATCCGCCAGTCTCGGCCTCCCAAAGTGCTGGGATTACAGGCTTGAGCCCCCGCGCCCGGCTGATAATTGCGTTTTAAATGAAAGGGTAGACATAGTGTGGGTAGTACAGCTTTATATCAGATATGCAGTCTTTTTGATAAGAGTAACAACTTCATGTGGAATGTTTAAAGTTTGGCAGAATGAATATCGTTAAAATAAAAATTAGTAACAAAGATTGTGAACAGTTCCTTTTGTCATCAGTTTTTGGTGAGAGTATTAGTATTATTAGTTATACCTCCAGTCCTGAGAATCTGAAGCTGTAAAGTTTCACTATGGAAACATGCAGAGGCATACAGATACAGAATTGTGCTTACAGGTTGAGGACCCATTGAAGTGTGTTCCTGGAAGCAGACTAAGGATCCTATCTTAAGTACCGCGCTCCCCCCCCCTCCCCCGCTGCACCCACCCTTTTAAAATATAATCTTGACCCATATCATAAAAGTTGAAACTACATTTCAAAATCACGTTTGACTTTAGTGTTAGAATGACCAATCCCAACAATACTAAAATATTGGACTTGCCATTTTCTTTTAATGCTTCATTTTTAAAACATTTAAAAAGCTTGGATGTATTGAGTAAATTTTGCTGTTATCATTTTGTGGGCTTGTATTCTGTTTAGGATAAATTTTAAATTTCTATTCCTCTGCTTCTGCTTGTTCTGTTGAGTTTATATGATAACTGCTTTTGTAGTTACTTTTGTGAACCACTTTACAAAGGCCAAAGCATTTCTAGATCTTGGAGAGGAGTTGGAGGCCTAAAGTTACATACTTTAAGCCATCACCATAGCAAACTCACTAGTAAATTGAGGTTATTTACCTCATAAGGTAAATTTCTCTGAAAGCAGAGTGAAAATTATATCGTACATCTTTTTTTTTTTTTTTTGAGATGGAGTCTCACTCTGTCGCCCAGGCTGGAGTGCTGTGGCACGGTAAGCCACCGCTCCTGGTGTATGTCATTGTTTTAAACCATTTATATGTTGTAGATTTTACTCTCTATATTCGTTTAGTGGATTATAGTTTACCATATTGTCCAAAATGGATAATTCATGTGAGATAGGCAAGAGCAGTATTATATCCCAATACCAATTGGTGAAAAAGTTGAACTTCACAAAGGATAAGTAGTTTGCCAAGATCACTTGTCAACCTGCATAGTCAAATTTGAGATGGAACTCAGCTACTCTGATATCTGTATTTGCAGAATAATTCTGTTGTGTTTATTTTGTTGGTGGTGGTGGTTTTGAGACGGAGTCTTACTCTGTTGCCCAGGCTGCAGTGCAGTGGCTCCACCTCAGCTCATTGCAACTTCCGCCTCCTTGGTTCAGCTACTCTGCCTCAGCCTCCCGAGTAGCTGGGATTAGAGGTGCCCGCCACCACGCCCAGCTAATGTTTGTATTTTTAGTAGAGATGGGTTTTCACCAGTTTGGCCAGGCTGGTCTCGAACTCATGACCTCAGGTGATCCACCCGCCTCAGCCTTTCAATATGTTTTATTATTAAAGCAGATTATTTTATTGAGTTTGTGTTGGGTACTTAAGTACTTTGCATGCTGCTGATTTCTTTGAGGGAGGTACTCTATCCTTTTCAGATGAGAGAACCAAGGTTTATAGAGTTTATGTGACTTGCTTAGGGTCACATGTGACTGTGTTTGGTGGAACCACAGGACTTAATCCCAGATTAGGCTAACAGTTCTTTTTTTTGTTGTTGTTGAAAAGGCGTTTCACTCTTGTTGGCCATGCTGGAGTGCAATGGCATAATCTAGGCTCGCTGTAACCTCCACCTCCTGGGTTCAAGCGATTCTCCTGCCTCAGCCTCCTAAGTAGCTGGAATTACAGGCATGCACCACCGTGCCTGGCTAATTTTTGTAATTTTAGTCGATGTGGGGTTTTACCATGTTGGCCAGGCTGGTCTTGGATTCCTAACCCCAGGTAATCCTCCTCCCTTGGCCTCCGAAAGTGTTGGGTTTACAGGCGTGAGCCATCCTGCCTGGCCTAAAAGTTCTTGCTAGTTACATTGTATAAATTTTATGATGATCTGTCTGAATCATCACTGTTCAGTTGGCAAAGTAAAAATACCATGTTTTATGTATCTTCAAAAATTCAGACAAATTTCTGTGGTAATTGTAGTAGGAATTCAAAAGTAATAAACACAGCTGAATAAGAATCTTTTTCATTGAAAAAAATTTTTAATTTTTTGATTTTTAATTATTTTTTAAGAGATAGTGTATCACCCGTGCTGGGGTGCAGTGACCCAGTTATAGCTCACTGCAGCCTTAAGCTCTTGGGCTCAAGTGATCCTCCTGCCTCGGCCTCCCAGAGTATTGGAGTACACTGTGTCCGACTGAGAATCTTTCTTAATACTGTTATTCTGCAGTGAGCCGTTTAATAAAACTACATGTTTCCAGGGCTTTTTAGATACTCTAAGTATATAGGTACTAAATCAATTAATAACATACCTTTTTCAGTAGACATTTAATCTAAAGTTAGAATTTTTTTCCCCCCTGTTTAGAGATGGGGTCTTATTCTGTCATCCAGGCTGGAGTGCAGTGATGTGATTCTTGTACACTGTAACCTCGACCTCCTGGGCTCAAGCAAGTTTCCTGCCTCACCCTCCTGAGTAGTCGGGAACTATAGGTATATGCCAGCACACCTGGCTGCCTTTTTTTTTTTTTTTTTGAGACAGAGTTTCCCTCTGTCTCTCAGGCTGGAGTGCAGTGGTACAGTCTCGGCTCACTGCAACCTCTGCCTTGGGGACTGAAGCAGTTCTTGTGCCTCAGCCTCCCAAGTAGCTGGGATTATAGGCATGCGTCATCATGCCGGGCTAATTTTTCTATGTTTAGTAGAGATGGGGTTTCGCCATGTTGGTCAGGCTGGTCTCAAAACTCCTGGCCTCAAGTGATCCGCCTGCCTCAACCTCCCAGAGTGCTGGGATTACAGGTGTGAGCTACTCTGTCCAGTCCTCCTGAATTGATTTTTTTTTTTTTTTTTGAGTCTCACTCTGTGGCCCAGGTTGGAGTGCAGTAGCATGATCTTGGCTCACTCAACCTCCACTTCCTGGGTTCAAGTGATTCTCCTGCCTCAGCCTCCTGAGTAGCTGGGATTACAGGTGTGTACCACCATGCCCAGCTAATATTTGTGCTTTTGTAGAAGTGGTGTTTCACTGTGTTGCCTAGGCTGTTCTCAAACTCCTAGCCTCAAGTGATTCACCCACCTTGGCCTCCCAAAGAGCTAGGATTACAGGCATGAGCCATCACACCTGGCTGATTTTTTTTTTTTCTTTTTTTTTCCTGAGATGGAGTCTTGCTCTGTCACCCCAGGCTGGAGTGCAATGGCGCGATCTTGGCTCACTGCAACCTCCACCTCCCAGGTTCAAGTGATTTTCCTGCCTCAACCTCCCGGGTAGCTGGGATTACAGGCACCCACCACCACGTCCGGCCAGTTTTTGTTGTGTTTAGTAGAGACGAGGTTTCACCATGTTGGCCAGGCTGGTCTTGAACTCTTGACTTCGTGATCTACCCTCCTTGGCCCCCCAAAATGCTGGGACTACAGGTGTGAGCCACTGCATCTGGCTGAAAACATGTTTTTATATAAGATTTCATTTTGTATGAAATTTAATGTATCTGTTTCCAGTTCTCCCATATTATGAATAATGCTGAAAATGTACATCTTTCTACTTAAATCTTTTAACTACATCCCTGGTTCTTTTAGATACCTAGAAGTGACTTTACTATGTCAAAAAATATAAACATTTTTCATTATTTGCATACTCTTTGCTTGCGAGAAAGGATATATTGATCTCTTAGTCATGCCTGTGTAAGGACACTTTCACCTGTGTTGAATATTATCATTTAGAAAGTGTTATTTTAGCAGGGCATGGTGACGTGTGCCTCTAGTATTCCCAGCTACTCAGGAGGTTGAGGTGGGAGGATCACTTGAGTCCTGGAATTCAAGGCCAGCCTGGGTAACATAGCAAGACTTCATCTCTTAAAAAGAAAGTTATTTTGGCAGAAAATGTAATAAGCAATTACTAGTAAATTTAACCATTCGTATTTTTATTTAATGAATTGTATGTGTTCTTTTTCTGTGTTTCAGATTTCAGTGTTTTGGGTTTTTATTTTTATTTTTTTGAGACGGAATTTTGCTCTTGTTCCCTAGGCTGGAGTGCGATGGTTTGATCTTAGCTCGCTGCAACCTCTGCCTCCCAGGTTCAAGTGATTCTCCTGCCTCAGACTCCCAAGTAGCTGGGATTACAGGTGCCTGCCACCACACCTGGCTAATTCTTTTGTATTTTTAGTAGAGACAGGGTTTCATTCTGTTGGCCAGGCAGATCTTGAACTTCTGAGCTCGAGTGATCCACCTGACTCAGCCTCCCAAAATGCTGGGATTACAGGTGTGAGCTACCGTGCCCGGCCCCTCTTACCTTCTTTCAAAATTCAAAGCTCACTTTTTTTCTAACTTGTAAGTTTTCTTGATAAGAATGAAACAACAACAAAAAGCTCACCTTTACCAGTTTTTTTTTTTTTTGAGATAGAGTCTTGCCCTGTTGCCACGCTGGAGTACAGTGGCGCAATCTTTGCTCACTGCAACCTCCGCCTCCTAAGTTTAAGCGATTATCCTGCCTCAGTCTCCGGATTAGCTGGGACTGCAGGCGTGCGTCACCACGCCCAGCTAATTTTTATATTTTTAGTAGAGATGAAGTTTCTCCATGTTGGCCAGGATGGTCTCCATCTGACCTCGTGATCCGCCTGTCTCGGCCTCCTGAAGTGGTGGGATTACAGGCATGAGCCACCACGCCTGGCCTACTACCTGTTTTATAAATCGGAATTCTATGTAAGATTTCTTTTGAGGAGAAAAGGGTATACTGTAGTCCCCCCTCATCCAAGTGGGATGTGTTCTGAGACCTGCCGTGGATACCTGAAACCACAGATGGTGCTGTATCCTATATACTGTTTTTTTTTCTCATTATTTTGAGAACTTTGACCTTTTCACTTCAAATAAGCTTTTCTTTGGCATATCTGAATTACTAGTATCGCTGCTCTTGCACTTTAGGGCCATTATTGGGTAAAGTAAGGGGTACTTGAATACAATCATTGTGTACTACCACAGTGGATCTGATAACCAGATGATTCACCTCCTAGACGGGACAGCACAGGATTTCATCATGCCAGTCGTAATGACAGACAATTTAAAACTTATAAATTGTTTATTTCTGGAATTTTCCATTTATTCTTGGACCATGGTTGATTGTGGGTAACTATGGAAAGCAAAGCCAAAGATAAGAGGGGGACTGTTGTAGTTTCTTAATAAGCTTGAAAACTGTTATTATGTGGGTGCTCAAAAAAAGCCAACATAACATAAAACTGTTTTCAAGTATCTTTGTTTTTTTGAGGTGGAGTCTCACTCTGCCGCTCAGCTTGGAGTGCAGTGGTGCGATCTCAGCTCACTGCAAGCTCTGCTTCCCAGGTTCACACCATTCTCCTAAATCAGCCTCCCGAGTAGCTGGAACTATAGGTGTCCGCCACCACACCCATCTAATTATTTTGTATTTTTAGTGGAGACGGGGTTTCACTGTGTTAGCCAGGATGGTTTCGATCTCCTGGCCTCGTGATCTGCCCGCCTTGGCCTCCGAAAGTGCTGGGATTACAGGCGTGAGCATGCCCGGCCTTTTTTTTTTTTTGAGACGAGAGTCTTGCTCTGTCGCTTAGGCTGGAGTGCAGTGGCTTAATCTCAGCTCACTGAAGCCTTCACCTCCTGGGTTCAAGCGATTCTCCTGCCTCAGCCTCCTGAGTAGCTGGGATTACAGGTGCCTGCCACCACGCTCGGCTAATTCTTTTGTATTTTTAGTAGAGATAGGGTTTCATCGTGTTGGCCAGGCTGGCTTCGAACTCTTGACCTCAAGTGATCCATCTGTCTTGGCCTCCCTAAGTACTAGGATTATGGGTGTGAGCTATTGTGCCCGGCCTGTTTTCAAGTATCTTAAGAATTGTGCCCAAATTTTAGGAGGTAGTGTCATGCTTATGAAGTTGGAATACTGTGATGAATTACATTTAATACAGTGATGATCATACACTTCTGTAACTATTTGAACACTGAAATTTCTTAGTGTTTTCTTTGAAGGTACTTCCTTTGTAAGAGTAATGAGAAATAGAATGATTTATCTAAGGTCACACAGCTAAGTAGCACCAGGGGTAGGACTAGAATTTAGTTGTTCTTTCTTCTTCTCAGTGTACTTTTCATTAACCAAGCTATCTTTATTTTTATTTTTAAATTTTTATTTATTTATTTATTTTTTTGAGACAGAGTCTCGCTTTATCGCCCAGGCTGGAATGCGGTGGCGCAATCTCAGCTCACTGCAAGCTCCGCCTCCCGGGTTCACGCCATTCTCCTGCCTCAGCCTCCGGAGTAGCTGGGACTACAGGTGCCTGCCACTGTGCCCGGCTAATTTTTTCTATTTTTAGTAGAGACGGGGTTTCACCGTGGTCTCGATCTCCTGACCTTGTGATCCGCCCGCCTTGGCCTCCCAAAGTGCTGGGATTACAGGCGTGAGCCACCGCGCCCGGCGTTATTTATTTTTTTTTGAGACGGAGTCTCCCTGTCGTCCAGGCTGGAATGCAGTGGCGTGATCTCAGCTCACTGAATGCTCCGTCTCCCAGGTTCACGCCATTCTCCTGCCTCAGCCTCCTGAGTAGCTGGGACTACAGGCACCTGCCACCACGCTTGGCTAATTTTTTGTATTTTTAGTAGAGACGAGGTTTCACCGTGTTAGCCAGGATGGTCTTGATCTCCTGACCTCTTGATCTGTCCGCCTTGGCCTCCCAAAGTGCTGTGATTATAGGTGTGAGCCATGAACCACCACGCCTGGCCTTAATTGCTTTTTTTTTTTTTTTGAGACGGAGTTTTGCTCTGTTGCCCAGGCTGGAGTGAAGTGGCGCGATTTTGGCTCACTGCAAGCTCCGCCTCCTGGGTTCACGCCATTCTCCTGCCTCAGCCTCCCAAGTAGCTGGGACTACAGGCGCTCGCACACACCAGGCTAATTTTTTTGTATTTTTAGTAGAGACGAGGTTTCACAGTGTTAGCCAGGATGGTCTCCATCTCCTGACTTCGTGATCCGCCCGCCTTGGCCTCCCAAAGTGCTGGGATTACAGGCGTGAGCCACCGCGCCTGGCCTTAATTTTTAAGAGGACCCTGACTGTGGAAGTTGGGAAACTCGTAAGAAACTGTTAAAGGAACTGTGGAGAGATTTATTCAGGCTAAAGTGGATTAGGTAAGATTTGTTTTTATTTTTTTCCAAGATGGAGTCTTGTTTTGTCATTCAGGCTGGATTGCAGTGGCACAGTCTTGGCTCACTGCAGCTTTCACCTCCCGGGTTCAAGCAATTCTCCTCAGCTTCCCAAGTAGCTGGGATTACAGGCGCCCGCCACTGTGCCCAGCTCATTTTTGTAAATTTAGTAGAGTTGGGGTTTTACCATGTTGGCCAGACTGGTCTCGAACTCCTGACCTCGCCATCTACCTGCCTTGGCCTCCCAAAGTGCTGGGATTACAGGCGTGAGCCACTGGGCCCCACCAAGATTTTAAGGAAGATGGAAGATAAGTGGGCCCTGTTTGGAGTAGTTGCTGGTAATGAGAGGAGTGAAATGTCCTACCTTGACTTGTGAAGGCTCTATATGACGTAGCCTCTGCTAACTTTATTCCCTTGTTCTCTTTGCCTTCTTTTTTTTTTTTTTTTCCTGTCTTCTTTGATTGATTACGCTGAGTGTTTATTACACTTTTTTTTTTTTTTTATTTGAGACGAGTTTCACTCTAGGCTGGAGTGCAATGGTGCGATCTTGGCTCGCTGCAACCTCTGCTTCCTGGGTTAAATGATTCTCCTGCCTCAGCCTCCCAAGTAGCTGGGATTACAAGCACTACACCCGGCTAATTTTTGTGTTTTTGGTAGAGACTGGGTTTCACCATGTTGGCTAGGCTTCTCTCGAACTCCTGACCTCAGGTGATGTGCCCGCCTCGGCCTCCCAAAGTGCTGGGATTACAGGTGTGAACCACCATGCCTGGCCTGTATATACCTTCTTATGCTTTCAAGTTTTGACTTAAATGATTCTTTTTCAGAGAGGTCTTTCCCGAACACCCTGTCTGAAGTAGCTCTGGTTCTTTTTGTTTATAGCATTTACCACAATTTAGAATTATGTATTTATGTAACTAATTTTTTTATTCTATGAGACTATCAGTTCTGTGATTGCAACTGTTATTACTGTTTTACAGTGCCTGCATGTGATAGGATCAATGTTTATTTAAGGTATCTGAAAAATCTTAAGATCACTGTGGGTTGATAATAGAAGGGAAAACAAGAGTAGGCTACATTTGGTGTTTCTTTTTTTCTCAGTTTTCTTGGATATATCAAGTACTGTCAGTCCATTTTTTTTTTTTTTTGAGACAGAGTCTCGCTCTATCCCCCAGGTTGGAGTGCAGTGACCGGATCTCAGCTCACTGCAAGCTCCGCCTCCCGGGTTTATGCCATTCTCCTGCCTCAGCCTCCCAAGTAGCTGGGACTACAGGCGCTTGCCACCTCGCCTGGCTAGTTTTTTGTATTTTTTAGTAGAGACGGGGTTTCACCATGTAGACCAGGATGGTCTTGATCTCCTGACCTAGTGATCCGCCCATCTCGACCTCCCAAAGTGCTGGGATTACAGGCTTGAGCCACCACGCCTGGCCTACTGTCAGTCCTTGATTTTGTGATGTCTTGCTTGCCACCCCCTTCATAAAATGGTACTTTTTGTTGGTGCTGCTCTTTGTTTTTGGAGACAGGGTCTCACTCTGTTGCTCAGGCTAGAGTGCAGTGGCGTGATCCTAGCTCACTGCAGCCTTGACCTCCTGGACTCAAGAGAGCCTCCTAAGTAGCTGGCACTACGAGTGCTCATGATGACACCTGACTTACTTGCTTATTTATTTGAGAATGGGTTTCACTATATTTCCCAGGCTGGTCTCGAACTTCTGGTCTCAAGTGATTCTCCCGCCTCAGCCTCCCAAAGTGCTGGGATTGCAGGCATGAGGTGCCAGACACACTGCTTTATTAGTTTGTGTTTTTAGCACCTGTGGGTTAAATTTAAGGTTGAGAATTATTATTCTTTTTGAATTAGTTGGGATTCTGTCTCAAGGACCAGAAAAAACAGCTTCTTTGGCAGAAACAGAAAGGTTTTTTTTTTTTTAAAGATGGAGTTGTGCTCTTGTTGCCCAGGCTGGCGTGAAATGGCACAATCTCGGCTCACTGCAACCTCTGCCTCCCGGGTTCAAGCAGTTCTCCTGCTTCACCCTCCTAAGTAGCTGGGATTGCAGGCATGCGCCATCACTCCTGGCTAATTTTGTATTTTCTTTTTCTTTTTTTTTTTTTTTGAGATGGAGTCTGTCTCTGTCGCCCAGGCTGGAGTGCAGTGGCCGGATCTCAGCTCACTGCAAGCTCCGCCTCCCGGGTTCACGCCATTCTCCTGCCTCAGCCTCCTGAGTACCTGGGACTACAGGTGCCCGGCACCTCGCCCGGCACCTCGCCCGGCTAGTTTTTTTGTATTTTTTAGTAGAGACGGGGTTTCACCGTGTTCGCCAGGATGGTCTCGATCTCCTGACCTCATGATCTGCCCGTCTCGGCCTCCCAAAGTGCTGGGATTACAGGCCTGAGCCACCGCGCCCGGCCTCTTTTTTTTTTTTTTTTGAGATGGAGTCTCGCACTGTCGCCTAGGCTGGAGTGCAGTGGCCGGACCTTGGCTCACTGCAAGCTCTGCCTCCCGGGTTTACGCCATTCTCCTGCCTCAGCCTCTGAGTAGCTGGGACTACAGGCGCCCGCCGCCTTGCCTGGCTAGTTTTTTTGTATTTTTTAGTAGAGACGGGGTTTCACTCTGTTCGCCAGAATGGTCTTGATCTCCTGACCTTGTGATCCGCCTGTCTTGGCCTCCCAAAGTGCTGGGATTACAGGCTTGAGCCACCGCGCCCAGCCTTGTATTTTCAATAGAGACGGGGTTTCTCCATGTTGGTCAGGCTAGTCTCAAACTCCCAACCTCAGGTGATCTGCCCACCTCGGCCTCCCAAAGTGCTGGGATTACAGGCTGAGCCACTGCGCCCAGCCGAGAAAGGGTTTTTCTTTAAAAGCTGTAAGTAGGCAGTCTAGGTGTATATTCAGGTGTGCTTTACTTTTAATCATTGGGTTTATAACATCATCAGGACTTTATTTCTCTGTGTGGCTTGCTGTGCTTCCTTGGTTTTGACCTCAGTTTGGCCCTTCCCATGGTAACAGAAATGTCTACTGCACCCTGTTTATTTATTTGACAGGGTCTTGCTCTGTTGCCCAGTCTGGAGTGCAGTGGCATGATCATGGCTCACTGTAGTCTTGACCTCGCAAGCTCAAGAGATCGTCCCACCTCAGCCACCTGAGTAGTTGGAACTACAAGCCTGCGCCGTCAGACCTGGCTAATTTTTGTAGAGACAGGGTTTCACCATGTTACCCAGGCTGGCCTTGAACTCCTGGGCTCAAGTTATCCTTCTACTCCAGCCTCCTAAAGTGCTGGGGTTATAGGTGTGAGCAGTCACCCTTGGTCTGTTTATTTTTTTCTGACAGGGTCTTCCTCTGTTTCCCAGGCTGGAGTGCACTGGCTCAGTCATGGCTCACTGCAGCCTCAACCTCCCGGGCAGGCCCAAGCTATCCTCCTGCCTCAGCTTCCATAGTAGCTGGGACTGCGTGTCTGTGCCACCACACCCAGAAAATATTCGTTTTGGTGTTTATTTTTATTATTATTTTTTTACTGTGTTAATAAATTGAGATGGGGTCCCACTGTGTTGCCCACGCTGGTCGTGAACTCCTGGGCTCAAACTATCTTCCTGGCTCAGCCACCCAAAATGTTGGGATTATAGGCGTGAACTACCATGCCTAGTTATTTTTTTTGTATTTTTAGTAGACATGGGATTTCACCATGTTTCCCAGGCTGGTCTCCAACTCCTGGGCTCAAGTGATCTCCCTACTTTGGCTTCCTAAAGTGCTGGGATTGTAGGTGTGAGCCACTGTGCCCGGCGCTACTGTGCCATTTTTATGCCACATCTTCATACCACAGTGTTTGGACATCACATACTTAAACTATGCAGAGAAAAAGCATGAATCTTTTCTGGAACTTACTGTACAAGAACAAGAAAGCTTCTTTTTCCAAAATCTCCCCGACAAATGTCATTTCATATATTATTGGCTCTATTCCTGAAATAGAGTTCAAAGAGGATGGACTTTGATTGGTTTAAACTAATCAGGACCTATTCTTGAAGCTGATCTCACCCAAATCTCATAACTAAGAGTGTGCTTCTGGAAAAGAAATCTGGCACATTGTTACCATGAAAGAGGTGAAATTGCTTCTGGGCAGTAAGCCCACAGATGTCTAATACACTGAAAACCATTTCTTAATATTTACGGAATTGTCTCACCTTAATTCTGTTTAAATATTTGTTTTTTTAAAAAACATACAACACTTGTGTAAAACATTCTGCTGCATGCTGGTAACTATAGAAATACATTTAGCTGTGTATTTTTCCTTAAGGGAGGTTCCAGAGTCCAGATGAGGCAGTAGAATGGTACTTGAGTGAGTGATCTTTGGAACTTAGTAGGCCTGAGTTCAAATCCTGCTTCTGTCATTTATTAAGTCTCCGACTTTGGCTAAGTTCCCTTACCTCTTAGTGCCTTGTTTCTTATTTGGAAATGAGGATGTTACTAATACATATCTCATAAGGATTTTGTGAGGAGTGAATAAGGTAATGCCTATCAACATTTAACACAGTGCTAACATAAGAAACATGCAAAACAACAGTATGTAAAAATGGTGAATTTTATGAAATAGCTATAGTTGAAGTGCAGTGGGAAGAGTTTAGTTTTGGGAAGATTGGAGAAAACTTTGTGGACTTCATATAATTTAAGTTGCTCTAAGTGGTATATATGCATATACTTTTTCGAGATGGGGGTCTTGGTATGTTGCCTGGGCTGGTCTTGAACTTCCAGGCTCAAATGATCCTCCTCACTCAGATTCACGTTAGCTGGGATTACAGGCACACACCACTGCACCTGGCCATCTTTGAGTGATTAAAAAACAAAAACAAAAAAATCCTGTAATCCCAGCACTTTGGGAGGCTGAGGCTTGTGGCTTGCCTGAGCTCAGGAGTTCAAGACCAGCGTGGGCAACATGGTGAAATTCCATCTCTATTAAAATTATAAAAACTAGTTGGGCATGGTAGTGCACACCTGTAATCCCAGCTACCCAGGAGACTGAGGCATGAGAATTGCTTGAACCCGGGAGAGGAGGAGGTTGCAGTGAGCTGAGATTGTACCACTGCACTCCAGGTTGGGTGACAGAGGGAGACTGTCTCAAAAACAAAAGGCTGGGGTGTAGTGGCTCACGCCTGTAATCCCAGCATTTTGGGAGGCCGAGGCAGGCATATCACCAGAGGTCAGGAGTTCAATACCAGACTGGCCAACATGGTGAAACCCTGTCTCTACTAAAAATACAAAAATTAGCCTAGCATTGTGGTGTGTGCCTATAATCCCAGCTGCTTGTGAGGCTGAGGGGGAGAATCACTTGAACTCAGGAGGTAGAGGTTGCAGTGAGCTGAGATGGCACCATCACACTCCATCCAGTCTGGGCGACTAATGACACTCCAATTTAAATAAACAACAACAACAAAACCCACTGTATTTGCTGGGTGTGGTGGCTATGCGTGTAATCCTAGCACTTTGGGAGGCCTAGGTGGGTGGATCACCTGAGGCCAGGAGTTCGAGACCAGCCTGGCCAACGTGGTGAAACTCCATGTCTACTAAAAATACAAAAATTAGGCTAGGCTCGGTGGCTCATGCCTGTAATCCCAGCACTTTGGGAAGCTGAAGTGGGCGGATCACGAGGTCAGGAGATCAAGACTATCCTGGCTAACACAGTGAAATCTGTGTTAGCTCTACTAAAAATTACAAAAAATTAGCAGGGCGTGGTGGCAGGCTGCCTGTAGTCCCAGCTACTCAGGAGGCTGAGGCAGGAGAATGGCGTGAACCCGGGAAGCGGAGCTTGCAGTGAGCCGAGATTGTGCCACTGCACTGCAGCGTGGGCGACAGAGGGAGACTCAGTCTCAAAATAAGTAAGTAAATAAATAAATAAATACAAAAATTAGGTGGGTGTGGTGGTGGGCCCCTGTAATCTTGGCTACTCGAGGAGGCTGAGGCAGGAGAATCACCCGAACTTGGGAGGCTTAGGTTGAAGTGAGCAGAGGTTGTGTCACTGTACTCTAGTCTGGGCGACAGAGGGAGACTCCATCTGAAAACAAAACACTATATTGATGCAGTCACCAGTGACCTGTTGTTTATGAAAGTAAATGGAGAGGTTTTCTCTCTAACTCCATGGATCCAGTGCTTTCCCTTTAAAAAAAAAAAAAAAAAAAAAAAAAAAAAAAAAAAAACTGGCCGGGCTCAGTGGCTCATGCCTGTAATCCCAGCACTTTGGAAGGCCAAGGTAGGTGAATCACTTGCAGTCAGGAGTTCAATACCAGCCTGGCCAACATGGCGAAACCCTGTCTCTACTAAAAACAAAAACTATCTGGGCATGGTGGCACACGCCTGTAATCCCAGCTACTCGGGAAGCTGAGGCAGGAGAGTCACTTGAACCTGGGAGGCGGAGGTTTCAGGGAGCCGAGATCACACCCCTGCACTCCAGCTTGGGTGACAGAGGGAGACTCCTTCTCGAAAAACCCCAAACCCTTTCTTTTCCTGCCTATAATTTAATCGCCGTAGAAAGCTGTAGAAAATACTGAAGAATCAAGCCTGTAATCCCAGCACTTTGGGAGGCCGAGACGGGTGGATCACGAGGTCAGGAGATCGAGACCATCCTGGCTAACACGGTGAAACCCCATCTCTACTAAAAAATACAAAAAACTAGCCGAGCGAGGTGGCGGGTGCCTGTAGTCCCAGCTACTCAGGAGGCTGAGGCAGGAGAATGGCGTGAACCCGGGAGGTGGAGCTTGCAGTGAGCCGAGATCTGGCCACTGCACTCCATCCTGGGCGACAGAGCGAGACTCCGTCTCAAAAAAAAAAAAAAAAAAAAAGAAAATACTGAAGAAATACAAACCTTGTAATTTTATTGTTAAAATTTTGGTTTATGTAAATCCAGCTATTTTCTGTAAATATGTATAAACTGAGTTTATACTTATCTACTCTTTTTTTATGAGCATTTTCTCATACCTTTAAGTATCTGAACAGAATTTAATGGCAACCTACTTTTAGTCTTCTGAATGTGACACATATTTAACTAGTGTTTTCCTGTTTAAAAAAATATGAAAATATTTTTAAGCATAGAAATCTGGGTCATGTCCCAGGTCGAGATGTAAATTTGGTGTTTTTTCTTCCTTTTTTTTTTTTTTTCCCCCGGAGATGGAGTGTCACTCTGTTGCTTGGGCTGGAGTGCAGTGGTGTGGTGCGATCTCCTCTCAGTGCAACCGCCGCCTCCTTGGTTCAAGTGATTCTCCTGACCTCAAGTGATTCACCCACCTGTGCTTCCCAAAGTGCTGGGATTACAGGCATGAGTCATGGCACCTGCCCTGTTTTCTGTTTTTGAGACAGGATCTTACTCTGTCATCTATGCTGGAGTACAGTGGTGCGATCATGGCTCACTGCAACCTCTACCTTCCAGACTTAAGTGGTCCTCCCATCTCAGCCTCCTGAGCAGCTGGGATTATAGGCACAGGCCACCACACTTGGCTAATGTTTTTGGTATTTTTAGTACAGATGGGGTTTCACCGTGTTGCCTAGGCTGGTCTCAAACTCATGGGCTCTAGCGATCCACCTGCTTCAGCGTCTCTAAGTGCTGGGATTATAGGCATGAGCCACAGCACCCAGCCTACATGTGATTATTTAAGGGTTTTGATTATCAGTTGCCCTCTAGAAAGGTGGTATTTATTGTCTAAAAGCTTTATTATGATAGTGCCTTTTTAAAAAATATTATGTACTCTATTTTTAAGAATCTATGTGATAGGGTGTCCTAACACGATAGGATATCTTAACTTACTGTATTTGTTCCTGCAAGGCTGTGGGTGTTTTTTTTGGAGGGGGAGGGTGTAGGTGGTGGGACACAGTGTCTTGGTCTGTCTCTAAGGACTGGAGTGTAGTGGCATGATCAAGACTGACTGCAGCCTTGACCTCTCAGACTCAAGTGATCCTCCAATGTCAGCCTCCTGACTGCAGGTCTGTGCTGCCAAGTCCCGCTAATTCTTTTCTTTTCTTTTTTTGGGTGGAGACAGGGCCTCATTGTGTTTCCCAGGCTGGTCTTGAACTCCTGGGTTCAAGTAATCCTCCTGTTTCGGCCTTCCAAAGTGCTGGGGATTACAGGCCAGTGCAGTGGCTGACGCCTATAATCCCAGCACTTTGGTGGGTGGATCACCTGAGGTCAGGAGTTCGAGACCAGCCTGACCAACATGGTGAAACCCTGTATCTACCCAAAATACAAAAATTAGCAGGGTGTGGTGATGCACGCCTGTAATCCCAGCTACTCGGGAGGCTGAGGCATGAGAATCTCTTGAACCCAGGAGGTCGAGGTTGCAGTGAGCTGAGATTGTGCCACTACACTCCAGCCGGGGTGACCGAGTGAGACTGTGTCTCAGGGGAAAAAAAAAAAAAAAAAGTGCTGGGAATTACAGGCATGAGCCACTTCACTTGGCATAGTTCTTGAGTTTGTTTGTTTTTTGTTTTGAGACAGAGTCTCGCTCTGTCACCCAGGCTGGAGTACAGTGGAGCGATCTGCAAGCTGTGCTTCCCGGGTTCACGCCATTCTCCTGCCTCAGCCTCCCGAGTAGCTGGGACTACAGGTGCCCGCTACCAAGCCTGGCTGATTTTTTGTATTTTTAGTAGAGACGGGGTTTCACCGTGTTAGCCAGGATGGTCTCGATCTCCTGACCTTGTGATCCGCCCACCTCAGCCTCCCAAAGTGCTGGGATTACAGGCGTGAGCTACCGTGCCAGGGTGGTTCTTGAGTTTTAATGGCAACTAGTCTTTTGTTGTTTAGAAAGGTCGTTCCCACTTAAGATTAGCTACTCAGTTAAGTCTTTTTCTAGCTTTTATGGATTTGTTAAATTTAATTTTTTATTCATTTGGAATTTATTTTGGTATAAAGTATGACGTAGGATCTAACATTGATTTTTCTGAACTATGACTTAGTGATTTTAGCAAATTTGAATAATTTCTCTTTTCCATTGATTTGAAATGCCATGTCTGTCTTTTTTTAGTTTTTATTTTTTTTTTTATTTTGAGATGGAGTTTCACTCTTGTTGCCCAGGCTGGAGTGCAATGGCATGATCTCGGCTCACCACAGCCTCCACCTCCCGGGTTCATGCGATTCTCCTGCCTCAGCCTCCCGAGTAGCTGGGATTACAGGCATGTGCCGCCATGCCCAGCTAATTTTGTATTTTTAGTAGAGATAGGATTTCTCTATGTTGGTCAGGCTGGTCGCAAACTCCCAGCCTTAGGTGATATGCCCACCTCGGCCTCCGAAAGTGCTGGGATTATAGGCGTGAGCCACTGCGCCTAGTGCCATGTCTGTCTTGTACAGAATTTATGAGTATATTCTTGGAGGCCTATTTTTAAGCTCTTTATTATTTCATCATCTGGTTTTAATTTAGTCACTTTATAATTTATCTTTGTACCTGGTACCGTTAAACCAAATAGGTTGTGAAAAGTTGGTCATTTCCTTTTTTTATTTTTATTTTTTGAGGTGGAGCCTTGTACTGTCACCTGGGCTGGAGTGCAGTGGCATGATCTTGGCTCACTGCAACCTCCACCTCCCGGATTCAAGTGATTCTCCTGTCTCAGCCTCTTGAGTAGCTGGGATTACAGGTGCCCGCCACCACGCACAGTCAAGTTTTTTACATTTTAATAGAGATCGTGTTTCACCATGTTGACCAGGCTGGTCTTGAACTCCTGACCTTGTGATCCACCTGTCTTCGCCTCCCAAAGTGCTGGGATTACAGGCATGAGCCACTGTGACTGGCCAAGTTATTCATTTCTTAGGATGAAACTTTAGAATCCTTTTATTTTTTTGCATCTCCTTCATTTCTATTGGAATTTTTATTGAAATTGGATGTTTATAAGTGGGGTAAGAATTGACATCTTACGGTGTCTTTCCCAAAAGGGAAAGGAAATAGCGTATCTTCCCATTTTTACATAATTTTTGTTTCTTCTTGACGTTTTGTATTTTTTCCCTTTATGTAGGTTCTGCTTTTTTCTTTTTACATGTATCCTGGATATTTTTGTTGTTCCCAATTAAAATGGGATTTTGCATATCTTTATCATTTATTTTACTTTATTATTTATTTGTTTGATATTTTTAGTAGAGACGGGGTTTCACCGCGTTGGCCTGGCTGGTCTAGAACTCCTGCCCTCAAATGTTCCGCCCACCTCGGCCTCCCATACTTTATTATTATTATTTTTAAGCTATAGTGAACTGTTGGGTTGGTGTGAAAGTAATTGGGGTTTTGCCACTTTTGAAGCGCAATTACTTTTGTACCAATCTAATTCACATACTTTACTGTCACCCGACTCTGATTCAGAGTTGTGCAGCCATCACCACAAACAAGTCTAGAACACTTGATCACCTCAAAAGGATTCCCCCACCTTTGAGCAATCGGTCACCCTAAGCTACTTACCATTTCTGTAGCACGAAGCAACAACCAATATGCATTCTTAGTATATTTGCCTATTCTGAACCTTTCGTGTATGTGGAATACTAATATATGTTTTTTGTGACTGTCTTCTTTCACTTAGCATAATGCTTTCCACGTTTGTCCATGTTGTAGCATCTGCCGCTACTTTAGTCCTTTTTTTTTTTTTAAGAATTTTTAAATTTTCATTTTAATTTAATTTAATTTTTTTTTTTTTATTTTTTGAGACGGAGTCTTGCTTTGTCACCCAGGCTGGAGTGCAGTGGCGTGAACTCGGCTCACCGCAACCTCTGCCTCCCGGGTTCAAGTGATTCTTCTGTCTCAGCCTCCTGAGTGACTGGGACTACAGATGCCCACCAACATGCCCAGCTAATTTTTGTATTTTTAGTAGAGATGAGGTTTCATCATATTGGCCAGGCTGGTCTCAAAACTCCTGACCTCATGCTCCACCCACCTCAGCCTCCCAAAGTGCTGGGATAATAGATGTGAGCCACTGCGCCTGGCCAATACAACTTGATTCTTTTGCATGAGGCTGTTCAGTTGTCCCAGCTTCATTTTTGGCAAAATCTATTCTTTGTTGCATGGTCTTGGCATCCTTGTTTGAAAATCATTTGCCTGTACATATATAGGTTTTTTTTCTGTACTTTGTATTCTATGTCATTGATCTGTGTGTCTATTCTTATGTCAGTACTACACTGTCTTGATTACTGTAGCTTTGTAGTAAAATTGGAAATCAGAAAGTGTAAACTTTTTTTTTTTTTTTTTTTTTTTTTTTTTTTTTTTTTTTTTGAGAAAGAGTCTCGCTCTGTCGCTCAGGCTGGAGTGCAGTGGCTGGATCTCGGCTCACTCCAAGCTCTGCCTCCCGGGTTTACGTCATTCTCCTGCCTCAGCCTCCCGAGTAGCTGGGACTACAGGCGCCTGCCACCTCGCCCTGCTAGTTTTTTTTTTTTTTTTTTTGTATTTTTTAGTAGAGACGGGGTTTCACCATGTTAGCTAGGATGGTCTCGATCTCCTGACCTCGTGATCCACCCATCTTGGCCTCCCAAAGTGCTGGGATTACAGGCTTGAGCCACTGTGCCCAGCCAACCTTTTTTTTTTTTCCCCCCCCAAAATTATGTTGGCTTTTCAGGGTGTCTTGAGTTTCCTTATCAATTTTAGGATCAACTTGTCAACTTCTACAAGGATGCCAGCTGGAATTCTGGTAGACATTGTAGTGAATCTGTGTATCAAGTTGAGGATTATTACTATCTTGACAATATTAAGTCTCCTGATCCATGAACGTGGGATATCTTTCTATTTATTTAAGTTGTCTATAATGCTTTAAACAATGTTTTGTAGTTTTCCACTTTTTTTTTTTAGAGGGAGTCTCACTGTCAGGCTAGAGTAGAGTGGCATGACTTCAGTTCACTGCAACTTCTGCCTTCCAGGCTCGAGCACTCCTCTCATCTCAGCCTCCCGAGTAGCTGGGACTGTGGCATGTGCCACCACACATGTATCTTTTGTAGAGATATGCTTTCACCATGTTGCTCAGTGTGGTCTTCAACTCCTGGGTTCAAGCAATCCTCCTCCTTCAGCCTCCCAAGTAGTTGGGATTATAGATACATGCTACCACACTCAGCTAATTTTCATATTTTTTGTAGAGTTGGGCTTTTACCATGTTGCCCAGGCTAGTTTTGAACTCCAAGAATTAAGCGGTGTACCTGCCTTGGCCTTCCAAAGTGCTGGGATTACAGGCATGAACCCCTGCACCTGGCCTGCACTTTTTCTTTTTTTTCTTTTTTTTTTTGAGATGGAGTTTTGCTCTTGTTGCCCAGGCTGGAGTGCAGTGGCACGATCTTGGCTCACCACAACCTCCACTTCCCAGGTTCAAGGGATTCTTCTGCCTCAGCCTCCAGAGTAGCTGGGATGATAACAGGCATGCACCACCACACCTGGCTAATTTTTATATTTTTAGTAGAGACGGGTTTCTCCGTGTTGGCCAGGCTGGTCTTGAACTTCCAACCTCAGGTGATCTGCCCGCCTCGACCTCCCAAAGTGCTGAGATTGCAGGCATGAGCCACTGTGCCTGGCCTCTGGCCTGAACTTTTTATTATTCAATACATTTTGGGCAAAGAAGAAGAATCTTATTCTTTCTGATGCTGTTGTCAAATTGTTTTTCTACATTTCACATCTGGATTATTCATTGCTAATGTATAGAAATATGGTTGATTTGGTACATTGATCTTGTATCTTGCAACCTTGTTGAACTCATTTATAAATTGTTTAGTGGATCTCTTAGGACTTTTTTATATAATATGTCATCTCTGGATGGAAACAGTTTATTCTTTCCATTTGGGATGACTTTTACTTCATATACTTATTATTAAAAATATATCTTCATTTGGCTCTATCAATGGTTATCAAAGTATGATCTGTGAGCCATGGAGATCCCAGAGAGCCTGTCAAAGAGTCGTCGAGATAAGACATTATTTGCATTTTTCCCCCCTCCTTGAGACGGGGCCTCACTCACTCTGCCAGAGTGCAGTGCTATTATCAGCTCACTACAGACTTGAACCCCTCGGCTCAGGTGATCCTCCTGGGACTGCAGGCATGTGCCACCACACCAGGCTAAATTTTTTTATTTCTGTAGAGACAGATCTCACTGCATTGCCCAACCTAGTCTTGAACTCCTGGCCTGAAGCAGTCCTCCCGCCTTGGCCTCCCACAGTACTGGGATTATAGACATGGGCCCTCATGCCTGGCCAGTTTGTGTTTTTCATTGTGTTGACATTTGTATTGATAGTTCAAAAGTGTCATGGGTAAAACTGCTGGCCACTTTGTATGAAGAAAGACAGTGGCATTAAGTAGATATTGTATTCTTCACTCCCAAACATTTGTTATTTAAAATAAATTTTGACTTGATGTTCGATAAAGCAAAATTATTTTAAATTTCACAGATATTGGCTTTTGCCTGTAATCCCAGTACTTTGGGAGGCCAAGGCAGGTGGATCACCTGAGGTCAGGAGTTCAAGAACAGCCTGGCCAACATGGTGAAATCTTGTCTCTACTAAAAATACAAAAATTAGCTGGGTGTGGTGGCGTGCGCCTGTAATCCCAGCTACTCGGGAGACTGAGGCAGGAGAATGGCTTGATTCCGGTAGGCGGCGGTTGCAGCGAGCTGACATCGCACCACTGTCTTCCAGCCTAGGCAACAGAGAGAGACTGTGTCTCAAAAACCAAAACTAAAAAAATAAATTTCACAGATGTTGTATTCATGTCTTTTTATATTCTGTGATGAAATGAGTTCATATACAGCATTTCTTTCCTTACCGTAGTAAGATGATTCCTTTGAGAAAATGGGCAAGTGGTTTGAGTTGTGAGCTGAGCTAGCTGCTTTTTTTCATGAAATATCCACTTGAAAGAGTGATGGACTCATCATGCAAGGCTATCCAGATTTTTTATATTTAACAAGTATTTTCTTGAAAAAAACCAAGCTTGTCACTTCAAGGAAGACTGATAATATTAATTGCCAGTGATAAAATTTGAACTTTGATAGAAAAATTAAAGTTTCAGAAAACTTGAACCCGACACCATGAACTTGAAAGGTGCCCAATACTTAACAGATTTTTCTGATGAGATCAATGGGACTACGTATATTTTCTTTTTCTTTTCTTTCTTTCTTTTTTTTTGGAGACAGTCTCACTCTGTTGCCCAGGCTGGAGCGCAGTGGTGCGATCTCCGCTCACTGCAACCTCTGCCTTCTGGCTTCAAATGATTCGGGTGCCTCAGACTCCCGAGTAGCTGGGACTGCAGGTGCATGCCACGATGCCTGGCTGATTTTTGTATTTTTGGTAGAGGCAGGATTTCACCATGTTGGCTAGGCTAGTCTCGAACTCGTGACCTCAGGTGATGTGCTTGCCTTGGCCTCCCAAAATGCTGGGATTACAGGCGTGAGCCACCACGCCCGGCCTGATGTTATTTTCTGATACTATGTAATGAAATGTGTCAACATTGGAAAGATGATCAGCATAACTTAGTGGACCAGTATTTTCCAGATCACTAATATATTATGTTACAAAATTATGCATGGGCAAAGTATCTACTCAGAGGATAAAGCAGATCGGTGGAATTTTTTTTTTTTTTTTTTTTTGAAATGGAGTCTTGCTCTGTTGCCCAGGCTGCAGGACAGTTTCACGATCTTGGCTCATTGCAACCTCTGCATCTTGGATTCTAGGGCTTCTGTCACCTCAGCCTCCTGAGTAGCTGAGATTACAGACATATACTACCACGCCTGGCTAATTTTTGTATTTTTAGTAGAGATAGGACTTCACCATGTTGGCCAGGCTGGTCTTGAGCTCCTTACTTTAAGTAATCCGCCTGTCTTAGCTTCCCAAAAGGCTGGAATTACAGGAGTGAGCTACCACACCCGACCTTCATCACCGGATTTTAATGTAACAGACAGTACTTATGTGATTTCAGTTTTCATATTACAACTCATTCTAAGAAATTACCGTTTATTGAGTTTTGGTGTAATATTGAAGAAGAAAATACTTAGACAAAGCTATTAAAATATTCCTACTTTCAACTTTAGATCATTTCAGGATGGATTTTCTTCATATACTTCAATCAGGACAATATATGTCTGACGGAGTACAGAGCACTTAGAAGGATACAGCCATCTTCTATTCAGCTAGACCCTAGATTTTAAAAAATGTGTAACAGTTCCACTTGTCTCATTGGTGTTTTTTGGTGGAAAATATTTATGTGATGAAGTTATTTATAAATGAATGAATAAATATGTAGACATTTCTAAGTTTTAGGTTTTTTTTTTTGTTTGTTTGGTTTTTTTGTTTTTTTTTTAAATTTGAGACGGAGTCTCTCTGTCACCCAGACTGGAGTGCAGTGGTGCGATCCTGGCTCACTGCAATCTCTGCCTTCCTGGGTTCAGGTGATTCTCCTGCTTCAGCCTCCCGAGTGACTGGGGTTACAGGCGCCCACCAAATTAGAGGCTAATTTTTTTTTTTCCCCCAAGAAGGAGTCTCCCTGTGTCGCCCAGGCTGGAGTGCAGTGGCACAATCTCGGCTCACTGCAACCTCCACCTCTCAGGTTCAAGCGATGCTCATGCCACAGGCTCCTGAGTAGCTGGGATTACAGGTGCACACCACCACTCTGGGCTAATTTTTTGTATTTTTTAAAATAGAGACGGAGTTTCACCATGTTGGTCAGGCTGGTCCTGAACTCCTGACCTCGTGATCCGCCTGTCTTGGCCTCCCAGAGTGCTGAGATTACAGGCATGAGTCATTGTGCCTGGCCTGTAAGACATTATTATTTTATACAGTTTATGTTAATTTAGATTTACCCACATTTACTCTTTCTGTTGCTCTTCTTTTTTGTGTCTCTTGACTTTCATCTGGGATCATTTTTCTCTTAGCTTTTTTTTTTTTTTTTTTGAGATGGAGTCTTGCTCCGTCGCCCAGGTTGGAGTGCAGTGGCATGATCTCCGCTCACTGCAAGCTCCGCCTCCCAGGTGCACACCATTCTTCTGCCTCAGCCTCCCGAGTAGCTGTACTACAGGCGCCCACCACCACGCCTGGCTAGTTTTTTGTATTTTTAGTAGAGACGGGGTTTCACCTTGTTAGCCAGGATGGTCTCAATCTCCTGACCTTGTGATCCACCTGCCTTAGCCTCCCAAAGTGTTAGGATTACAGGCATGAGCCACCGTGCCTGGGCAACTTTTTTTTTTTTTTTTTTTTTTTTAAATGTGGTTCTGTTGACAGTTTTTTCTCTTAGCCTTCTTTTTTTTAAGTGGTTCTGCTGTTGACAATTTGTTTTCAATGTTTGCTTGTTTTCTAAAGTTCATTTTTAGACTAACACTGAAGTAGGATAATGAATTACAAGTTGGCAGTTACTATTGCTTCTTCAAACCAATCATTCTATTGTTTCCTGGCTTTCATTGTTTATACGGAGATGTCAGCCATCAGTTTTACTGTTACTTCCTTGAAGATAAGTTTTTTCCTCATCTGCTCAATTTTTTTTTTTTTTTTAGTTTTAAGGAGCAGAGTTCAGTAGGCAAGAAAGGAAAGATAAGGCAGAAGGAAGAGGCTCCCCTGTACAGAGATAGAGGGAGGGGGTGCTGCAAAGCCAAAAGAGGAGGTCTCTAAGTGTGGTGGACACCAGCCAGGTATATATGCAGAGGCTGGAGGAGGCGATGTCTGATTTGCATAGGGCTCAGGATTTATTTGACTAGGCGTGTCATTCACGTAGCCTGAGAGAAAGCTGGCCCTCCCACCCTAGCCTTTTAATATGCATCATTTGCTCAGTTTTAAGATTTTCTTTGTTTTTTGTCTTTGGTAGTTAACTATGACAAGTCTGCATCTGATTTTGTATTTATTGGGATTCATAGTGCTTCTTGACTGTGAGTTTTTTCAAAATTTATTTTAGAAGTACTTAGCCATTATTTTTTCTAGTATAGTCCCTGTCTCTGTCTTTCATCACCTTTTGATCTTCCTTCTCTCTTTTGCTGTCTTCTATATTTTTCATCCTTTTGGCTTTTGTGTCTTCATACTTCAGTCTGGATATTTTCTTTGACCCATCTTCCTTTGTTGATTCCTCAGTCATGTTTAATCTGGTATTAAAGCCAGCTATCAATTTTAATTTCTGTTGCTGTATATTTTAATTCTTAGACTTTTGAATTTTTTTCTTTTTAATAGACTTTATTTTTGAGACAGGGTTTTGCCCTGTCACCCAGGCTGGAGTGCAGTGGCAGAATCTTGTTGCCTTGACCTTCTGGGCCCAAGTGATCCTCCCACCTCAGCCTCCTGAGTAGCTGGGACTACAGACATGCACCACCATACCTACAGTTTTATTTATATTTTTAGCAATTAAGTCTCCCTATGTTGCCCAGGCTCAAGCAGTCCTGCTTTTGCCTCCCAGAGTGCTAGGATTAGAGGCATGAGCCACCTTGCCTGGTCAGCATTATTTTTTTAGAGCAGTTTTTAGTTCACACCAAAATTGAACAGAAGGTGCAGATATTTACTGTATGCCACTTGACTCCCCACACACGAAGCCTCCTCCATTATCAGTATCTGATACCAGAGTGGTACATTTGTTACAACTGGTGAATCTACATTAACATATCATTATGACTCAAAGTCCACAGTCCACTTTAGGGTTCACTGTTGGGTTTTGACAAATGTGTGATAACTTATCCACCAGTACAGTGTCGTGCAAAGTAGTTTCACTACCCTAAAATCCTGTGTGCTCTGCCTGTTCATTCCTTCCTCCCCACTAACTACTGGCAACTGCTGATCTTTTTACTGTCTCTATAGTTCTGCCTTTCCTAGTACATCATATAGTTGGAATCATACGGTATGTTGCCAGTTAACATTGATTTCTTTCACTTAGTAATAGGAATTTAAATTTTCTTTATGTGTTTTCATGGCTTGATAGTTTTTTTTTTTTTTTTTTTTTTTTTTGAGACAGTCTCGCTGTGTTGCCCAGGCCAGAATGCACTGGCATTCCCAGGTTCATGCCATTCTCCCCACGCCCGGCTAATTTTTTGTATTTTTAGTAGAGATGGGGTTTCACCGTGTTAGCCAGGATGGTCTTGATCTCCTGACCCCGTGATCCGCCCAGCTCGGCCTCCCAAAGTGCTGGGATTACAGGTGTGAGCCACCACGCCTGGCCTAGCTTTTTTTTTTTTTGTTTTAAAACACCTGCTGGCAGGAAGATAGCTTTTTCTTCTTTTTTTTTTTTTTTTTGAGACAGAGTCTCACTCTGTCGCCCAGGCTGGAGTGCGGTGGCTGGATCTCAGCTCACTGCAAGCTCCGCCTCTCAGGTTTACACCATTCTCCTGCCTCAGCCTCCCGAGTAGCTGGGACTACAGGCGCCCGCCACCTCGCCCGGCTAGTTTTTTTGTATTTTTTAGTAGAGTCGGGGTTTCACTGTGTTAGCCAGGATGGTCTTGATCTCCTGACCTCGTGATCCGCCTGCCTCGGCCTCCCAAAGTGCTGGGATTACAGGCTTGAGCCACCGCGCCCGGCGAAGATAGCTTTTTAAAAAGACATTTATTTTAATTGACATATAATAATTGTACACGTTTATGGGATATGTAGTGATTTTTTAATGCAAGATTTTATCATATAGTGATATATTGATACATAGTGATCAGATCAGGGTAATTAGTGTATTCATCTCAAACATCCTTTTTTTTTTTGCGTTGGGAACCTTCTGTGTCCTTTTTGTAGCTTTTTGAATCTGTATAATGTGTTATTGTTAACTGTAGTCATTCCATAGTTATATAGAACACTGGAACTTATTCCTTCTATCTAGCTGTAATTTTGTATTCTTTCACAAACCTCTCCCTATCCCTCCCTTTCCCGTGTCCTTTCAACCTTCTTGTATCCTCTGTTATACTTTTTACTTACATGAGATGAACCTTTTTTTAGCTTCCACTTAGGAGTAAGAACCTGTGGTGGTTAACTTTCTGCTTCTGGCTTATTTCACGTAAGATAATGTCCTCTAGTTCGATGTATGCTGCTGCAAATGACAGGATTTCATTATTTATGGCTGTATAATATTCCTGTGTGTGTGTGTGTGTGTGTGTGTATATGGCTTGGCTGCTGTGAATAGTGCTGCAGTATTCATGGGAATGCAGACGTCTCTGATACAATATTTTCCTTTCCTTTGGATAAATGCCCATCAGTGGGATTGTTGGATCGTATGGTAGTTGTGTTTGTAGTTTTTTGAGGAGCCTTGATACTGTTCTCCATAGTGGCTCTGCTAGTTTACGTTCCCACTAACAGTGTATAAGAGTTCCCTTTTCTATGCATTTGCTATGCAATTTTCTATGCAATTTGTTATGCATTTTCTATGCAATTGCTAGCATTGGTTATTTTTTGTGTTTTTGATAATAGCTATCCTAACTGGGGTAAGATAATTCTTTTTTTTTGAGGCGGAGTCTCACTCAGTGGCCCAGACTGGAGTGCGGTGTTGTGATCTTAGCTCACTGCAAGCTGTGCCTCCCAGATTCACGCCATTGTCCTGCCTCAGCCTCCCGAGTAGCTGGGACTACAGGCACCTGCCACCACGCCTGGCTAATTTTTTGTATTTTTAGTAGAGACAGGATTTCACCATGTTAGCCAGGATGGTCTCGATTTCCTGACCTCGTGATCCACCCGTCTCAGCCTCCTATAGTGCTGGGATTACAGGTGTGAGCCACCGCACCCGAAAAAAATTTTTTTTAAGTTAAAAAAGTAGGCCGCGTATGGTGGCTCACACCTGTAATCCCAGCACTTTGGAAGGCCAAAGCAGGCGGATGGCGAAACTCCGTCTCTACTAAAATACAAAAATTAGCCGGACATGGTGGCGGGCGCCTTTAATCCCAGCTACTTGGGAGGCTGAGGCAGGAGAATGGCTTGAACCCAGGAGGAAGAGGAGATTGCAGTGAGCAGAGATTGCGCCACTGTACTCCAGCCTGGACAAGAGCAAAACTCCATCTCAGGAAAAAAAAAAAAAAAAAGGAAAAATATTAAAGGGAACTTTTTCTAGAAAAATGGAGGGGAAAGGGCTTGAAGAGGAATTCCCTCTGCAGCAGAGCAAGTTCCTTCCATGGAGGAATAAGAAGCTGCAATCACTATTTGCAGCTGGGCACAGCTGCCATGACATTTCAAACAGCAGCCATTGACCTGCTTCCTCCTGATGTCCTGTCTAGGCACATCCTCCAGCAGGGCCACCAGGGAGGCAGGGATGGCAGCCCTTGCAACTTCGCTTTGACCTCAAGGAATTTGAGAAATTGAGGTGTGGGATGGCAGAGTGGTGGTGTTTGGAGGCCAGGAGGGAGAGGCTGATGCCCGCAACTCTGCAAGACTCAAGGAGCCCACCCTGATGCCCTAGATGAGTGCTGGGGAAGGACGGCCATGCTGCTGGCTTCCTGTGCAGCACTCAGGCGCCTCAGTGAGCCCTCAGAACCCGGGAGGAGGAGGTTGCAAAGCAACAGCCTGATGCCCAGGGCCTTGCACCTTGTCTTGGGGAGCCCATACTGTCCCTCCTGGGGTCCCTGCACTAGGCTAGGATGCCCCTGTCCTCCCACAGCCTCTGCTCCCTGTACCCTGTTGGCCCAGCAGCAGTCACTGTCCTAAAGGCACAGGGCAGCAATCCACAGAATCCACACCCAGACACCTCTCTGGGCCACGCATCATGAGGTCTTCACCCAGTTGTGTATGACCTTCATAGTGACAGGGTATGGCTGAGCAGGTCTCCAGGCTCACCCTCTGCCTGTAGCCTCCAGCATCCGTGCGGTGAGACACACATGCAAGGGTCACAGGTCAGCAAGTCTGTTCTCTAAGACTCAGAAACATGCCAAGGTCAGGTGTGGGCCACTTGTGCTCTATGGGGGCTGCCATGCTGCCTTCTTGGAGCACCCAGGTGTCCCCCTCAGATATTGTAACCTGAGTACCCAGAGCTTCTTGTGGTGAAGGCTGACTGCGGGTGCTCACTGACCACCTGCTCAGCACATGGCTGGATGGTGCTGGGCACTGGGCCTTCCAAGAAACAAACGGCCCCTTCCCTCCCAGTGCTCACATACAGCAGGGAAGACAGGATGGCTGGACAGGATGGTGCCACGTGTGAGTGCTGCAGGCAGATCCCCATGGAGGGAGCCAGGGACCGGCTGGAGGGCTGACATCAGAGCTGTGCACATACCTGAGCATTCTTGCTAGCACAAGGCATGAGGGTCAAGTGGCTCTACACAGCTGAGGCACAGCAGGAGGAGGGGGCACATAACCTAGCTAATTTTTTGTAGAGACATGGTTTTACCATGTTACCCAGACTGGTTTCGAACTCCTGAGCTCAAGTAATCGTCCCAGCTCAGCCTCCCAAATTGTTGGGATTACAGGCGTGAGCCACCATGCCCAGCTGTTTTTAGGTCTTTCACTGCCTTTATTAAATTTATTCCTATTTGACTTTTTTCCTAGCTATTGTAAATGAAATTGCCTTCTTGATTTCTTTTCAGATAGTGTGTTGTTTGTATATGGAAACATCACTGATTTTTTTAAAAATAGTAATTTTGTATCCTACAACTTTACTGAATTTATTAGCTCGCAGGTGTTTGTTTTTAGTGGAGCATAGGTTTTACTATATATAAGGTCATGTCATCTGCAACTGTAAACACAGGGACAGTTTGACTTCTTCCTTTCCAGTTTGGACGCCCAGAACTACTTTGTCTTGCTCTGGCTGGTACTTACAGTAGTATGTTGGGTAAGAGTGGTAGGGGTACGCATCCTTGTCTAGGTTCAGTTACTGGAGGAAAAGCTTTTATCTTTCTCTCATTGAGTAAGATGATAGCTGTGGTTTTGTCATATATGGCCTTTATTATGTTGGTGTACTTTCCTTTTATACCTAATTTATTGAGAGTGTTTTTTGTTGTTGTTGTTGTTTTTTGTTTTTTTGGAGATGGAGTCTCACTCTTGTCGCCCAGGCTGGAGTGCAGTGGTGTGATCTTGGCTCACTGCAACCTCTGCCTCCCAGGTTCAAGCCATTCTTCTGCTTCAACCTCCTGAGTAGCTAGGATTACAGCGCCCGGCTAATTTTTATAGTTTTAGTAGAGATGGGATTTTACCATGTTGGCCAGGCTGGTCTCGAACTCCTGACCTTGTGATCTGCCCGCCTCAACCTGCCAAAGTGCTGGGATTACAGGTGTGAGCCGCTGCGCCCGGCAGGTAGTTTCTTGTCAGTTCAATCTTAGTAGATTGTATGTGTTCAGGAATTTGTTCCTTTCCTCTAGGTTTTTAAATTTATTGCTGTGTAGTTGGTCAGCAGTCTCTAATGATCCTTTGTACCTCTGTGGTATCCGTAATGATGTTTCCTTTTTTGTTTCTGATTTCTTTTATTTGGGTCTTGTCTCTTTTTTTCCTTAGTCTAGCTAAAGGTTTGTTGATTTTGTTTATCTTTTTAGATGACCTGCTTTTTTCCTGATCTTTGATCTTCTGTCATTTGTTTTAGTCTCAATTTTTATTTCAACTCTGATCTTGTCTTTCCTTCTACTAATTTTGGGTTTGTTCTTTTTGGTTCCTTGAAATGCATCATTGGTTGTTTGAAATGTTTCTAGGTTCTTGGCATAGGCATTTATTGCTCTAAACTTCGCTCTTAGCAATGCACTGCTTTTGCTGTATCCCACAGGCTTTTGTGTTGTGTTTCCGTTTTCATTTTTTTTTTTTTTTTTTTTTTTTTGAGACGGAGTCTTGCTCTGTGGCCCAGGCTGGAGTGCAGTAGCCAGATCTCAGCTTACTGCAAGCTCCGCCTCCCAGGTTCACGCCATTTTCCTGCCTCAGCCTCCCGAGTAGCTGGGACTACAGGCGCCGGCCACCTCGCCCGGCTAGTTTTTTGGATTTTTTAGTAGAGACGGGGTTTCACCGTGTCAGCCAGGATGGTCTCGATCTCCTGACCTCGTGATCCGCCTGTCTCGGCCTCCCAAAGTGCTGGGATTACAGGCTTGAGCCACCGCGCCCGGCCCCGTTTTCATTTGTTTCAAGACATTATTTTATTTCCATCTTAATTTCTTCATTGACCCAGTGGTCATTCAGGAGCATGTTGTTTAATTTCCATGTATTTGTATAGTTTCCAGCGTTTCTCTTGTATTGATTTCTATTTTTATTCCATTGTGGTCTAAGAAGATAGTTGACATGATTTTTTCAGTTATTTTAAAATTTGGTTGAGACTTGTTTTATGTCCTAAAATATGGTCAGTTCTGGAGAATGTTTCATGTGCTGCTATAAGAGTGTGTATTCTGCTACTGTTAGGTGAAATGTTCTCTAAATATCTGTTGGTCTCATTTGATCTGTGATGCAGTTGAAAACTGTTTCTTTGTTTATATTCTGTCTAGATGATCTGTCCAATGCTGTTGAAGTCCCCAACTATTGGGGTCTGTCTCTCTCTCGTTAGATCTAATAATTATGTTGTATATCTGGGTCCTCTGGTGTTGGTTGCATATGCATTTACAATTCTTATATCCCCTTACTGAATTGATCCCTTTATTATAGTGTCCTTCTTTGTCTCAATTTACAACTTTTGACTTGAAGTCTGTTTTGTCTGATATATGTAAAGCTACTCCAGCTCACTTTTGGTTTCTGTTTACATGGAATGTCTTTTTCTGTCCTTTCACTTTTAGTCTGTGTGTGACTTTATTTTGTTGGAACAGAGTTTTGTTCTGTTGCACAGGCTGGCCCAATCTTGACTCACTGCAACCTCTTCCTCCCAGGTTCAAGCAGTTCTCGTACCTCAGATTCCCAAGTAGCTGAGATTACAGGCATGAGTCACTGCGCCCAGCCAATTTTTTTGTATTTTTAGTACAGACGGGGTTTTGTCATGTTGGCCAGGCTCTGTGGGTGACTTTAAAGATGATGTTAGTACCTTGTTGACAGCATATTGTTGAATTTTTTGTTGTTGTTATTCTGTCTATAACTTCTATTTTTTATTTATTTTTTTGAGATGGAGTCTCACTTTGTCACCCAACCTGGAGTGCAGTAGAGTGATCTTGGTTTACTGCAACCTCCGCCTCCCAGGTTCAAGCGATTCTCCTGCCTCAGCCTCCCTAGTGGCTGGGATTACAGGTGCATGCCACTGTGTCTGGCTAATTTTTGTATTTTAGTAGAGACGAGGTTTTACATATTGGCCAGGCTGGTCTCGAACTCCTGACCTCAAGTGATCTGCCCGTTGTGGACTCCCAAAGTGCTGGGATTACAGGCATGAGGCACCGCGCATGGCCAATGTATAACTTTTAAATGGAGAAATTTAAATCATTTATGCTCAAGGGTATTATTTATAGGTGAGGACTTACTCCTGCTGTTTTATTGTTTTCTAGTTATTACATTATGTATCCTTTGCTCCTTGCTGGTTCTTCCAGATGTGAAATTCTTGAGCATTTCTTATAAGGCAATCTACTGATGACGTATTGCCTCAGTTTTTCCTTGTTGGTGAAGGTTTATTTCTCTTGCGTTTCTGCAGGACAGCTTTGCTGGGTTATGATCTTGATTTGCATTTTTTTTTTGTTTTTCTTTTAGTACTTTGAATCTGTTAGTCCCATTCATTCCTTGCCTGAAAGGATTCTACTGAAGAATCTGTTAGTCTAAAGGAGATACTTTTACCTGAGACTTGATGCTTTTCTTTTGCTGCTTTTAGAGTTCTTTTTTTTTGTTTGTTTGCTTTTTTGAAACAAAGTCTCAGTCTCTTGCCCAGGCTAGGTAGAGTACAGTGGCACAATTAAAGCTCATTGCAGCCTTGACTTCCTGGGCTCAGGTGATTCGCCCACCTCAGCCTCCTGAGTAGCTGGGACTATAAGCATGCACCACCAAGCCCCGCTAATTTTTATATTTTTTGTAGAGATGGGGTCTCACCACATTGCCCAGGCTGGTTTTGAACTCCTGGCCTTAAGCTATCCTTCTGCCTTGGCCTCCCAAAGTGCTGAGATTATACGTGTGAGCTGCTGTGCCTGGCCTCTCTGTTGAATTTCTCGTTAAACTCATGAATTATTTTCCTTATTTCGTTAAAGTTCTTACCTGTATTCTCTTGTACCTCCTGAGTTTCCTTAAGATTGTTATTTTGAGTTCTTTTTCTGTCATTTTATATATTTCTTTATGATTGGGGTCTATTACTGGAAAATTACTGTTTTCCTTGGAAGATGTCATGTTTCTTTTTTCTCTGTTGATTTCTACATTGTTTCTACACATTGTTGGAAACGTCCCCCCTTCCAATTTTATGGAGTAAATGTTATAGGGAAAGACTTAATTTATATTAGTGGATCTTGGATCAGTGAAGTGTGTTGACCTTGGTTCTATGTGGACACAGTAATGTAGTCTCCATGTAGTTTCTTCATCTATAATCTGTACTAGTGACATTTGAGAGTTTCTTAGCAGCCTAGGATGAGGGAGTTTGTGGTGACTGTAGTGCAGCTTTGCCAGGGGGGTTGGGTCATTTGGCTGTTCTCAAATCAGGGACACATGTATGCATATGGTGAGTTGGCCAACTTGGGGTCTGGCTTGCTGGGGTTGAGGCCACAGGACTGTTACTCTGGCCAGGAGCACAGGCATGTGGTTGCTCAGTTGGCTTGATGTTGTGCCTGCCAGGAGTGGCCCATGGTGTGGTTTCTCAGGTCTGGGACACAGGTGCACAACTGGTCAGCCAGCCTGAGTGTAACTGCCAGGGGTTGCCCATTGGGCTGTTTCTTAGGACTGGGATGTGGACTCTTGGCTGCCTGGTTAGCCTGGGGGGATGCCCATCGGGGCGACCTGCGGTAATGTGTCTGAGGCTGTTATTGGGGGCACAGGGTCATTGGGGAGGCCAGAGGGATGTCTACATGGGGCAGAGGTGCTAGGAGCCTTTTTCTTAGGCACTGAGTAAGGGTGCATGGCTGCTTCACTAACGTTGGGGTTTATCACATGCTCTTTGGCTTGGGGGCCTCCCCTACTTTGGAGAGAGCTTATAGTGTCTTGGTTGGCTTATGGGCAGGTTTGTCCTGGATGGGACTGTCAGACTGTTCCTTTGGCTTGAAGTGTGGTCTGGTTGTGGGAGTTGGTTTTCCCTGCTGTGTGGGATCAAAGTTGCAGCTATAGTTGTGGCATTCATTCACATGTGTGGCCTTGGTGTAATGAAGATGGAGCTGAAGTGCTGCAGAGGTACAGTGGCTACTGGCCCCCAGAAAGGGTGCACTCCAGATATGGCTCTGGTTTCAAGATGGTGTCACACTGCCACAGCTTGTTTCACTGGGGGTAAGTGGGGGTCAGGGAGCACATTCCTTGTGCTCCTGATTTGGGCAGTGCAGCTGTGTGGATTTCTAGCAGTTTTTTTGTTTTTTTTTTTTTTTTTTTTTTTTTGAGATGGAGTCTCGCTCTGTCGCCCAGGCTGGAGTGCAGTGGCGCAATCTCGGCTCACTGCAAGCTCCGCCTCCCGGGTTCACGCCATTCTCCTACCTCAGCCTCCCGAGTAGCTGGGACTACAGGCGCCCGCCACTGCGCCCGGCTAATTTTTTTCTATTTTTTAGTAGAGACGGGGTTTCACCATGGTCTCGATCTCCTGACCTTGTGATCCGCCTGCCTCGGCCTCCCAAAGTGCTGGGATTACAGGCGTGAGCCACCGCGCCCGGCCAGCAGTTTTTAAAATTAGGCCCAGGGCTTGCAAGGACTGTGGGATTCTACTTTTTATTTTATTTATTTTTTTTGAGATGGAGTCTCACTCTGTTGCCCAGGCTGGAGTGCAGTGGCGCGATCTTGGCTCAGTGCAACCTCTGCCTCCTGCGTTCAAGTGATTCTCCTGCCTCAGCCTCCTGAGTACCTGGGATTACAGGCACCAACGACCATGCCTGGCTAATTTTTATATTTTTAGTAGAGATGGGGTTTCACCTTCTTGGCCAGGGTGGTCTTGAACTCATGACCTCAAGTGATCATTAGACTGCCTTGGCTTCTCGAAGTGCTGGGATTACAGGCATGAGCCACTGCACCTGGCCAGATTCGCCTCTTGTAAGGATTGTAGGTGTTTGTGGTGGTAATGGGAGTGCTGGTGAGGGATCTTCTGCTTGCCTTTTCCCTGCATCAGGAAGTTCCTGCTGACCGCAGGCAGATCCCATCTGGGCAAGGGGAGATGGGACTGCAGAGGCTGGATGCTTCCATACTGCCTTCCTGGACTTTGTCACCAACTGGTGTGTTTCCATTCCCCAACTGCACTCAGATGGTCTCTCTGACACGCCTGTCAGATCTTAGCTGTTTATTTGTTAACCTTTGTCCTTTCTTGTGTATAGGATGAATGCCAGGTGTCTCTAGTCAGTCTCCCTGATTCTTTTTTAATGTTCTTCATAACTTTGCTGAAATTCTTCAGCTTATCATCTAATATCTTGAATATATTACCTATTATAACTAATACCTTAATCTTCTGTTTTATTGTCTTATTTTCACCCTTGTTTCTGGCTATGTGGTGTGTGGTCTTGTTTTTCAGTTCTCTGGTCATTGTAGAAAATTTTAGATTATCTAGAGTCATGTGCAGAAGTGGGAAAGTTTATGGGCAGTGAACACTTATGTACCCATCACCCAGTCAACATTTACCAACTCATGGGTAGTTTTTTTTTCACCTGTGCCTTACCGCTTTTCTCTCTCCCACCCACTGGATTAATTTGAAGTAAATCCAGGTGTTACATATTTTCTGTATATATTTAAATATATTAAAATAACCATTTAACATTTTTAAATTTTATTTTTGAAGATGGGGTCTTGCTGTGTTGCCCAGGCTGGCCTAGAACTCTTGAGCTCAAACAATCCTCTCACCTAAGCCTCCTGAATAGTTGGAACTAGAGACACACACAGACACACACCACTGTGCCTAGTTTTGTTTGTGTATGTATTTACGAGACAAGGTCTCACTCTGTCGCCTAGGCTGGAGTGCAGTGGCGTGATCTTGGCTCACTGCAGCCTTGACTTCCTGGGGCTCAAGCTGTCTGCCCACCTCAGCTTCCCTATAGGTACGGGATACTACGCCTAGCTAATCTTTGTCTTTTTCTTTTTTTTGTAGAGATGGGGCTTTGTCATGTTGTCCAGGCTGGTCTTGAACGCTTGAATTCAAGCCACCTGCCCACCTTGGCAGCTCAAAGTGCTAGGATTACAAGAAAATGTCACCACATTCCATGTCTTTTTTTTTTTAATTGAAAAACGGTGGGGTCTCGCTACATTGCCCGGGCTAGTCTCAAACACCTGGGCCCAAGCAAATCCTGCGTTGGCCTCCCAAAGTGCTGTGATTACAGGCGTGAGCTGCTACCCCTGGCCATGGCCTGTTTTTTGTTATTTTAAATTGACGTGTAATTCTTATACATATTTATAGGGTACAGCATGCTATTTCAGTACCTTTATATGGTGTGTAATGATCAAACTGGGGTAATTACTGTTATCTCAAACATTTATCATTCTTTGTGTTGGGAACATTCAAAATTCTCTGCTATTTATTTATCTATTTTTTTTGAGATGGAGTCTTGCTCTTGTTGCCCAGGCTGGAGTGCAATGATGCGATTTCAGCTCACTGCAACCTCCGCCTCCCAGGATCCACTGATTCTCCTGCCTCAGCCTCCCAAGTAGCTGGGATTACAGGCACCCACCACCATGCCCGGCTAAGGTTTTGCATTTTTAGTAGAGATGAAGTTTCACCATGTTGGCCAGACTGGTCTCGAACTTCTAACCTCAGGTGTTCCACCTGCCTTGGCCTCCCAGAGTGCTGGGATTACAGGTGTGAGCCACCACACCTGGCCTCTGCTAGCTATTTAAAAATATCAAATAAGTTATTAACTATAGTAATCCTAAAGCCAGGGTTAGTGACTCGTATATAATCCCAGTGCTTTGGGTGGCTGAGGCAGAAGGACCACTTGAGGCCAGGAGTTAAAGATCAGTGTGGGCAGCACAGCAAGACTCTGTCTCTAAAAAAGTTTAAATAATAATTACTTGGATGTGGTGCAATGCGCCTGTAGTCTCAGCTACTTGGGAGGCTGAGGCAAGGGGATTGTTAGAGCCCAGGAGGTCCAGGCTGCAGTGACCTGATCCGTGATTGTGCCACTGCACTCCAGCCTGAGTGACAGCTAAATCTCTTCTCTAAACAAAAACCTGAATAAAGCTCCAAAGAACAACAACAACAAAAAGTCATCCTGCAGTACTATAAAACAGTACAGTGTATTCCTCCTGGCTAGATATAATTCTCTGTTCATTAACCAGTCTTTCCCTACATTCCTCTTCTCTACCCTTTCTAGTGTCTAGTTGTGTAAATTTCTTTAGTTTTCTTTTTGTTTTGTTTCATTTCTTTTCTATTTTTCTTTTTTTAAAGAGTAAGGGTCTTGTTGCCCAGGCTTCAGTGTAGGGGCACACGATCATAGCTCACTATGAGCCTCAAACTCCTGGGCTCAAGTCATCCTCTCTTCTCAGCCTCCCAAGTAGCTGAGATTACAGGCTTGCACTACCATGCCCAGTTAATTATTTTATTTTTTGTAGTGAAGGGGTTGCCCAGGGTGGTCTTGAGCTCCTGGCCTCAAGAGATCTCTTGCCTCGGTCTCCCAAAGAGTAATTTCTTAATATGAAATAGTTGGCATTCAAGTTCCCTTATATTCTCAGTTTTAAAAAATTCTAACTTTTCCTTCGCAATTTGAATCAAGATTCACATGAGACCTATTAGAATTGCTGATTTTAAAAAATTAAATCAACTAAATTGTTATCTAATTTACATACAATAAGGTTAGTCTATTGTAAGGGTTTTTATTCATTTTGACAAATGTATACACTCATGTGAGAACCACCACAATCGAATGTTTCCATCACCCAATTATTCCTCATGCCTCTTTGTAGTCAGCCCCACCACCAAGTCTGCATTGTCGTAACTGCTGATGTGCTTTGTCACGTAAGCTTTATTTTTAAATTTATTTTATTATTACTGTTTTTTGAGGCAGTCTTCCTCTGCCATCCAGACTGGAGTGCAATGGCACGATCCTGGCTCATTGCAACCTCTGCCTCCTGGGTTCAAGTGATTCTTCTGCCTCAGCTTCCCGAGTAGCTGGGATTACAGGCATGTGCTAACGTGCCTGGCTAATTTTTGTATTTTTTTGATGGAGTCTTGCTCTGTTGCCCAGGCTGGAGTGCAGTGGCACGATCTCAGCTCACTGCAAGCTCCGCCTCCCGGGTTTATGCCATTCTCCTGCCTCAGCCTCCTGAGTAGCTGGAAATACAGGCGCTCGCCACCATGCCCAGCTAATATTTTGTATTTTTAGTAGAGACGGGGTTCACCATGTTAGCCAGGATGGTCTTGATCTCCTGACCTCGTGATCTACCCGTCTCGGCCCCCCAAATTGCTGGGATTACAGGCGTGAGCCACCGCGCCCAGCCTAATTTTTGTATTTTTACAAATACAAAATTTTAGTGGAGATGGGGTTTTACCATGTTGGCCAAACTGGTCTTGAACTCCTGACCTCAGGTGATCTGCCTGCCTCGGCCTCCCAAAGTGCTGGGATTACAGGCATGAGCCACTGTGCCCAGCTGGAAATAAACTTTATGTACTACTTACATCTAGTTGATACTCTTTTTACTTCGCATATGGTTAGATGTCATCCATGTTGCTTATTGGTGCATCAGTAGTCGGTTTCTTTTTATTGTTGAATAGAATTCCATATATTGGCATATATATGATAACTTTTTTTTTTGAGGTAGTCTTGCTCTGTTACCTGTCATATGTGGTGCCATTACGGCTCACTGCAGTCTTGACTGCTTGCTCTTAAGCAACCCATTCACCTCAGCCTCCTGGATAGCTGGGACTACAGGCGCATGCTACCACACCCAGCTAATTTTAAAATTTGCTTTGTAGAGATAGTGTCTTATACCATTGCCCAGGCTGGTCTAGAACTCCTAGCCTTAAGCAGTCCTCCTGCCTTGGCCTCCCAAAGTGCGTCCTTTTTATTTATTTATTTATTTTTAAACTCAATCCACTCTAATGGAAATTTGGTTTGTTTCTAGTGTGAGTAAAGTTATTATTTTGTTTTGCTCTTTGTGTTTTGTTTGTTGGCTACCTGTCTGAACTAATTCTGTGAATTTTGGCTGCCCTGTAGTTCGTAGCCACTGATGTCTCTGGTGGTTATTATTAGTGTTTTAATACATAATTCTTTTCTCTCTTTATTTTCAAGCCTCACTTCCTAGGAGTTACCTCTGAATTGGCATAGCATATTTTTTTCCTAAGTCTGTTTTAATTTCTAGGTTCCCCTCTTTATGCCTTTTTATTTGTTACAGAAGCTGCCCATTCCATGGCTTATTTAGTGCATAAGATTTCCCATCTGGATTTTGCAGATTTTATCCTTGTGCACTTATTTAATATGCTTTGTCATTTCTATTTCCATACTTTTATTATTAGATCTAGAGGCTTGATCAGATTCAGGTTAAATTTCTTGGCAAGACTGTTTCATAGGTTGTGTTGTGTTCTTCCATGGGGTTGGAGTGTCAATGTCATAGTTATGCTTGTTTTGTAATGCAAGCAGCCATTGCCTTGGGCTTTTATTACATTAACAGTTACAAAACTAATCCTGTCACTTTTTTCTTTGATTAGGTGTACTATCTGTATCAGGAGAAACTTGCTTTTGTTACCTGTTTCATTACTTTCATTTACTATTTTTACGTGAGAGTCAGGATAAATGGCTGATTTTTCCCTTTGTTAACCGGTTTTCAGTGAGTGATTTAACATTTGCCTTTTTTTTTTTTTTTGAGAATCATTAGGAAATCATGTACTCAAAAATAACATTTTTGCCTTTATTCATTTAATATTTGGGAGATTTTTTTCTTTTTTCTTTTGAGACAAAGTTTTACTCTTGTTGCTCAGGCTGGAGTGCAGTGGCGTGATCACGGCTCGCTGCAACCTCTGCTTCCTGGGTTCAAGCGATTCTTCTGCCTCAGCCTCCCAAGTAGCTGGGACTACAGGCACGTGCCGCCATGCCTGGCCAGTTTCTTTTGTATTCTTAGTAGAGACGGGGTTACGCTATGTTGGCCAGGCTGGTCTCAAACTCGTGACCTCAGATGAGCCACTTGCCTCAGTCTCCCAAAGTGCTGGGATTACAGGCATCAGTCACTGCGCCTGGCCACCAAAAACTCTTTAGATTTGCCCTTTTGAGGCTATTTTCTAGATCCCGTAGGCATGCTTCATTTTTAGAAATTCCTTTTTCTTTTGTCTCCTCTGACTTGTGTGTTTTCAAATAGCCTGTGTTTGAACTCAGTAATTCTTACTTCTCTGTCACCAATTCTGCTGCGAAAGACTGATGCATTCTTTAGTATGCCAATTGCATTTTTCAGCTCCAGAATTTCTGCTGGAGTCTTTTTACATGTTTTAATCTTCATTAAAGTTATCTGCTAGCATTCTGTATTCTTCTGTGTTATCTTCAATTTCTTTGAATTTCCTCAACACGGCTGTTTTTAATTCCCTGTCTGAAAGGTCACATATCTGTTTCTCCAGGATTGGTCCCTGAAGCCTTATTTGGTTTATTTGGTGAGGTTATGTTTTCCTGGATGGTGTTGATGCTAGTAGATGTTCTTGAGTAACTGGGTGTTGAAGAGTTAGGTATTTTTTGTAGGCTTCACTGTCTGGCCTTATTTGAAGCTGTTCTTGGGAAGGCTTTCTGGATATTTGAAAGAACTTGGGTATTGTGATCTAAGCTGTATCTGCTTTAGGGGGTACCCCAAGCCCAGTAATTCTGTGGTTCTTGCAGACTCATACAGGTACCACCTTGATGGTCTTGGACAAGATCTGGGTAATTCTGTGGATTACCGGGCCGAGACTCTTGTTCTCTTTCCTTACTTTCTCCCAAACACAGTCTCTCTGTTATGAGCCACGTAAAGCTGGGGTTGGCGTGAGTGACACAAGCACCCCTGTGACCACCGTGACTGTGCTAGGTCAGTCTTGAAATTAGGATTGTGCTGGGTTTTACCCAAGGCCTGCTGTAACTGCACTCTGGCTACCTCCCTTGTTTGCTCAAGGCCCTGGTGCTGTGCAGTCAGCAGTTGGCAAAGCCAGCCAGACCTGCATTCTTCCTTCAGGGCAGCAAGGTGTCTAGACCCCAGGTGGGTCCAGAGGTTTCTTGTCTGGGAGTTAAGGGACTAGAGCAATATTCTTATATTGTGGCTGAGCTGGCATTCATACCACAAGACGAGGTACTTCTCACTCTTCCTTCCTTTTTCTAAAAGCAGAGGAACCTCACCTGATAGCCACCGCCACCCCCAGGCCACAAGGAGTGCTGCCAGGCTATCACCGATGTTCCCCTAAGGCCCAGTGTCTCTGAAGTCAGCTTGTTGTGAATGCTCTGTCACCTGGTACTCACCCTTCAGGGCAGTGGGCTCCCCTGTGGCCCAGGGCAGGTCCAGAAATACCATTTGAGTCAGGTCTTAGAATTGGGGATACACAAGAGTCCACTGGTGCTCTACCCCGCTGTGTTTGTGCTGGTACCTAAGCTGTAAGACCAAATCCCCTTTACTCTTGCCCTCTGCTTTTCTCAAGTAGAAGGAGTTTTGCCCCATAGCCACCACTGCTGGTAATGTGCTGAATCTCACTGAAGGCAGCAAGTCTCAGAGGCTTACCTGAGGCCCTCAATGTAGTACTTGGATATCGCTACTGGTTATTAAGGGCCCAAGGGCTCTTCAGTTAGGTGATGAATGCTGTTAGGTCCTGTCTTCTGGCCCAGGGTGTGTGTAGAAATGTCTGGGAGCTAGGGCCCTGAATGGGGACCTCGTGACTCTGAGCGGTGACCTGTCTTGCTGTGGCTGAACTGGTATCCAAGGTGCAAGACAGAGGGAAGGCATCTTTCTTGGAGCCCTGAGCTGTGCAGCCTGTCTAGGAGAAGGGGTGATGGGCCAGCACTCCATTGGCAGCCCCACCTGGTGTCTCAGTATGTCTCATTCCCTGCTTCCCATCCCCCTTCCCACCACCTCTGCTGTTTTGGGGCCCAGTTCATTCATTACTGGGAATCGGATAAGAGTTGTAGTCCTTACGGCTTAGACTGCCGAAAAGTTTACTTGGAAACATGGAGTGCTGTGGCCCTCCGTGGTGAGGCTGATGGGAACTCAAGTTGGGACCCCTGGGATCGGCAATTGCCCTCTGCCTTAGGGTTGGTTTAAATGCTCCCTCCCTGGGTTCGTCTCACCTGAGTTTGGTCTGGTTTTCCTTTCTGCTTTAACAGGACAGCACTGAGTTTAATGGCTTGCAATTGCTGCGTTCGCCCTCCCCCAGCACCGAGAGGCTCTAGGCACCAGGACTTTGCTACTGGATGGGGGAACACTAAGTGTGTGTGGTTGCTAATTGAGGTCTGTTGTTTCTCTCTGCGTTGCCTCTTTCAGTGATATGCAGTTAAAACCAGGTACTATGAGTAGTCATCTGATTGTTTTTTATGAAGGTGTTTTTTCTGTGTAGATCTAAATTTCATATCTTTGTTGGTGGGGGCATGGGCATGATCAGTGGAGCCTTCTATTCTTGCTCTGCCTCCCACCTGTTTTCAGTCTAGAAAATCAGTGGCAGCCAGGTGCAGTGGCTCACACCTGTAATCCCAGGAGGCTGAGGCGGGTGGATCACGAGGTCAGGAGTTTGAGACCAGCCTGGCCAACATGGTGAAACCCCGTCTCTACTAAAAATACAAAAATTAGCCTGGCATGGTGGTATGCACCTGTAATCCCAGCTACTCAGCAGGAGAATCACTTGAACCTGGGAGGTAGAGGTTGCAGTGAGTCTAGATTGCACCATTGCACTCTACCCTGGGGGATAGAGTGAGACTCCTCTCAAAAAAAATTCAGTGGCTTCCATTAAACTGCAGTTTGGATTTCCCTAACTCCTTTAAAGAATAATTGCAAAAATTTAAAAAAAAAAAAAAAAAAAATTTTTAATTGTAAAAAAGTACAGAACATAAAATTTAGTTTTGTTGTTTTTTTTTCAATAGAGAAAGGGTCTTGCCATGTTGCCCAGGCTGGCGTTGAATTTTTGGGCTCAAGCGATCCTCTTGCCTTGGCCTGCCAAAGTGTTGGGATTACAGACATGAACCGAAAATGTCTTTTCTTAATCATTTTTATGTATATAGTTGAGTAGTGTTAGAAATGTTAACATTCTTGGGCAACAAATCTCTATAACTTTTTCATGTGACAAAACTGAAATCCATTTCTGGGCAACCACCCTTCTCCTTTGTTTCTGTGAATTTGGCTACTTTAAATACCTCATACCACTTGAATTGTACAAGTACAGTCATGGACCCAGTAATGATGTTTTGGTCAATGATGGACCTAGTGTAGGACAGTGGTCCTAAGGTTATAATACTGTATTTTTACTCTACATTTTCTATGCTTAAATGTGTTTAGATAAATACTTACCATCGTGTTATAGTTTCCTAGAGTATTCATTTCAGTTACATGCCATACAGGTTTGAAGCCTAGGAGCAATGAGGCATGTAGCGTAGTAGCCTATATCATCTAGGTTTATGTAAGTATAATCTGTGATGTTTGTGCAACTATGCAGTCACATGTTTTTTAGAATGTATCATTGTCTTTAATCATCAAGCAATGCATAACTGTTTATATCTTTTCATGCTGACTTATTTCACTTCGTTTAATGTCCTTAAGGTTCATCTGTATTGTACTGTATAACAGGATTTTCTTTTTAAGGATGAATGGTACTTCATTGTATGTACATACCACTTTTTGTTTATCCATTCACCCATTGGTAGATGTTGGGGTTGCTTTGAACTCTTAGCTGTCGTAGATAATGCTGCTATGAACATAAGGGTGCAAAGATCTCTTGGAGATGATGCTTTCAATTCATTTCAGTATATATGCTCACCAGTGGGGTTGCTGGATCATATGGTAATTCTGTTTCTAATTTTTCAAGGAACTGTCCTACTGTTTTCCACAGCAGCTGCAACATTTTATATTCCCAGCAAGAGTACACAATGGTTCCAGTTCCACATAACTTGTGAACACTTATTTATTTTTGTTGTTTGTTTTTTAAGAGACAGCATTTTGCCCTGTCACTCATGCTGGAGTGCAGTGGCATGATCATATCTCACTATAGTGTTGAACTCCTGGGCTTAAGCCATTCTCCCACCTTATCCTTAGTGTCCTGAGTAGCTAGAACTATAGGCGTGTGCCACCATGCCTGGCTAATTTTTTTAAAAATATATTTTTTTAGAGATGGTGCCTTGCTGTGTTGCCCAGTCTGGTCTTGAATTCCTGGCCTCAAGCAGTCTTCCTGCCTCGACCTACCAAAGCAGTAGGATCGGAGGTGTGAGCTGCTGGGCCTCACTGGGAATTTTGATAGGGATTGCTTTTAATTCATAAATCAATTTAGGTAGTGTCGATATTTAACAATATAATGTCTTCCAACCCATGAATGTGGGATTTCTTTCCATTTATTTGCATCTTCTTTAATTCCTTTTAGCAACATTTTGTAGTTTTCAGTGTTAACAAGTCTTTTGCCTCCTTGTTCTTTTTTTTCTTTTTGATGCTGACTCAAATGTAATTTTAAAAATATTTCCTTTTTAAATTGTTCATTGTTAGTGTATTAGAAATGCATCTGACTTGTAATCCCAGCACTTTGGGAGACTGAGGTGGGTGGATTACTTATGATCAGGAGTTCGAAATCGGCCTGGCCATCATGGTGAAACCCCGTCTCTACAAAATACAAAAACTAGCCAGGCATGGTGGGGCGCCTGTAATCCCAGCTACTCAGGAGGCTGAGGCAGGAGAATCGCTTGAACCAGGGAGGCAGCGGTTGCAGTGAGCCAAGATTGTGTCACTGCACTCCAGCCTGGGCAAAAGAGTGAGACTGTCTCAAAAAACCAAAAATTTAAAAAGACAAAAGTGTATCTGCTTTTTGTGTTTTGAATTTGTATCCTGTAACTTTGTTGAATTCATTTATTAGTTTTTTGTCTGTCTTTGAGAGGAGGTCTCACTCTGTTACCCAGGTTGGAATACTGAAATCCAAACTGCAGTTTAATGGGAGCCACTGATTTTTTTCGGCTCGCTGCGGCCTTAACCTTCCAGGTTCAAGTAATCCTTCCGCCTCAGCCTCCTGAGTAGCTGGGACCAGAGGTGTGCACCACCGTGCCTGGCTGTTTATATTTTTTGGTAGAGATGGGGTTTCACTATGCTGCTCAGGCTGGTCTTGACCTCCTAAGCTCAAACAATCTGCCCGCCTTGGCCTTCTAAAGTGCTGGGATTACAGGCTGTTCTAACAGTTCTTTTTGTGTAATCCTTAGGGTTTTCTGTTGGTTCGTGTTATCTGCGGACAGAGGTGACTTGAATTCTTTCCATTTTTTTTTCCTCACTGAATTGCTCTGACTAGAATTTCCAATACTGTGTTGAATAGAAGTTATGAAAGTGGCCACCTTATCTTGGTCCTGATCTTAGAGGAAGAGCTTTCGGGCTTTCACCATTGAGTATGATGATAGCTGTGTGTTTGGAGAACTCTAGTCTGATGAAATGTCCTTCCCTTGCCTTTCTGGTTCTGGGTTGGATGGAATGAGATGGAAAGTTTTTGTTGTTTAGCAGTTAGGCTGCCAGGCGGGCCTCTGGTGAGGCTGGTTTTCTGACCACACAAACTTTTTTCAGAATGTGTGTCCTGTGTGTTTTTTGTTAGAGAGGGATATGATGGTTGTAGCCACTCTTCCCTGTGTTTTTAAGCACTGTTAAGGCTGGGGAAGGAAAACTGACAGAGCGTACTGTGATCCCTTCTTCACCTTGCTGAAATCATACGATGCCAGAGGTTGTTTTTAGTGGTTGCTTCATCTTAGGCCCCCACTTTATCTTATTCTGTCCTAGTTGCTAGGCTTTGTTGCCTGAGTCTTCTCTCTGATGGTCAGTAGTGTCTACGGCTTCCAGGGCTTCAGATGTGATCTAGGTCCCAAAAGCCTGGTCTTGGGTGTAGGTGTTACTGCCTTGTGACTGTTCCACATGTATTTTGGCCTTACGCCTTTTCCTTTTCTCCTTGGCCGAGGTAATTTTTTTTAAACCCCTTCTTGGTTAATCAGTATTACCAGAGAGGAATCTTCCAACCTCCTAGTTCAGCTTACCAGCATTTTTGGAGCTGAGTTGAGGAAGTGTGCTGTAAGTCTTAACATTGTGTATATAGTCTGATTAAGTAGAAGGGGTGTGTGTGTGTGTTAAATGTAAACTAACCTCATATGTATTTGGTACAGGAAAGATATTAGTATAGTGGGACATCTTACTGCTTCATAGGGGATTTCTCCTCCTCACATTAATGTGATGCAGAAATCCAGGTAGGATTTCTTGGGATTAAAGAGAAGACACTAGCAACATATAAAGAAACAGTGAAAAAGCTGATAAGCCTCAAAAATGCTTTCTTGTACATACATAATAATTGCTTTAGTGGCTTCAAAGACCCTTATGTTTTCTACTTTGTAAAACTGTGTGGACCAGCCGAAGAAGGTAAAAGGCATTAAAATGATGGAATTATGAGAATGATTATGTTCAATTTTTATTATTTTGGGAAATGGTCTTTTAATGAGAACTGAATGCTCTCAAGCTTCCTTATATCAAAAGAGGAAGGCCGTGTGAAGGAAGCTATGACTTCAAGGAAGGTATGCTCTGTGGCTACTGCTGATACAGCTGAGAGGAGTGCCATGAGACTGGTTCTTGGAATACTAAGCTGGAGGCTAGAATCAGTGCTATTGCTTTCAGATACAGCAAGCTGACAAGTCCTTGGTCTCTCCTCCTGCCTTCTTCTAGTACCCTATAGGCACTGGAGGAACAAGATCTTAACAGGAAGACAGCTGGAAATGAAAAATGTAGCTTGCATGGTCCCAGCCTCAGCATCACAACAGAAGGGTGGTTTTGGAGATGAGAGATAATCCCAGAATAAGTGGCGAAGTCTCACCACCCCCCTCACCCCTTACATCTGTCAAAAATCTGTTCTTAAGCTCATATGAGTTATTAATTAAAAGTAGACTTATTTTCTTTGGAAGCAAAAGAATGATTATCTGAAATGTTTGCATTTGTAACTCTTGACTTTATTTTGAACTATTGGCTTTAATACTGGTTTAGCATTATTCATAATTTTAAAATTTCTTTTTTATTTCAGTATCAGATGTAGAAGGTGGTGATGGACTGCAGCTCAGAAAGGAACATACTCTCAAAATATTTACTTATATCAATTCCTGGACACAGAGGTATGCATCTTTAGGTATTTTGAAGACTAATTTTTGTAAGTTGTGTTATAAGTTGCCATTTTTGTTGTCACATTTTCTTTTTAGGATGTTGGGTTAGATACCATTAGTTACTAAATGACAGTTTTTCAGTATTTATTAAATCTTTACTCATGAGGTCGATCATGATTCTGTTTTTAAAACATGGGCATAAATAATAGTTTCTTTCTTTGACCCCTCCTTATTTAGGGATATGAGAGTGACAGAAATTCTGAAAAATAACTGTTTTGAGAGATTAAATAATTTTTATAGTGTAGCTAAAGGCTTGTAACAATCTTAATCCTTAGAAAAATCATTGTGATAGGGGATACTTTTAAGCCACTTGCTATCTGTTTCTTTTCTGTAATTATGTATATCAGACCAGTTTCTAAATAATACATTTATTGAGACTATAGGAAATAAAATTTTAGGAAAACAAGTGTTAATATAATCGAAGTTTATAACAAGGATTCCTGTTCCTCAGTGTGATTTGAACTAGTCTTTGCTAATAATTTTTTCCCTTGAATAAACAAATGAAAATAAACATTATTTTAACTTCTGTGCCTACCTAGTTTAAACTTAGTCCTTCTAAAACATTTTATGGATAAGAATGTTTGAAGCATTGTGTGCCAGTGAACATGTTAAATGCAGTGATACATAAATGAATGTTCTGAGGTATACAGTCTAGCCGAACATAGAGTTTAGCTGAATAGTTTAGCTTCAAATAACATTTGCTCTACGGTAATATCCTTTTTGCTTCTTTCAGTAAAGTTGGCAGATACCCTTGTTGCAAAAGAGTTTGTGGATTTTATGTAAACATTCTGTACCATCATTATTGGCATTTCTTTTTCAGTCTCACTGAATTTCAGTAAATTTAGCAGTGGTTGCTATTGCATTATGGATGGAATAGATGAATATTATATGATACTAATATGTTTATGATTGAAGGTGAACTTTAATAGTCCACAGTGATTTGCTGAGAAATGTTGCATCTGAGTCATAATCTTGAGTTTTAATTATTGTAACTACAGCTAGGGTGGCAACATGTTATACTGGGAAAAAAAATCTACACTTCTGATTTCAGGATCTGTAAGTTTGCCACTGAATAAAATGAAATCCAGAGAAACAAAATCATTTTCCTAAAATCTCATCACTAGTTATTGGTGGAGATGGGGTGGGAGTTATATTTTCTCATTCCTAATAGACTTGTATTCTAGCTTATTTTTAATCCCTGTATTATGAAATTTTAACCAAGAGTCTGTGGATGGCAATGAAATTATAAAGGAGGTTTTCATATGTGCAGTTTTAGGCAGTAATTCTTAGATCTTATTAGAATATCAAAGTGTTTGCCTCCAAACCATAGAGAGCCTGTGGTTTATCTCGTGTTGCCCTAGAATGTAGTGATTAAGAAAAGTGTGGCCTGGCAGGGTGTGGCGGCTCATGCCTCTCTCTTTGAGAGGCTCTGAGGCGGAGGATCACTTGAGCCTAGGAGTTCGAGACCTGCCTGGGCTACAGGGCGAGATCCCATCTCTGTTTTAAAAAAAAAAAAAAAAAAAAGTGGCCTTGGCTCTAGATAGACAAGGATTCTAGTCCTGCTTCATCACCTGTGAATGAGTGATTATGACAAATTAGTTAAGTTGTATAAACTCTCACTTCCTCATTGGTGGAAATAGAATAATAATAATAAAGCTACTACTGTCTTAATGACATTGTAAGGAAACAAAGTGCTTAGCTCTGTATTTGCTAAAAGGACTTAAACACCTATTTTGATTAAATTTGTTAAAATTTGTTCTGGAAAATGAAATACAAATTAAAAGATGTAAAGCTAAGCTAGAGAACATTGAATAGTTTGTAATTTTGTTCACCTGTCAATAAGTATGAACAGTTGTTAGCTCGTAGTAACAAAAGTGGAATGTTATACTCTTAATTGTTCGTGCTGATAGAAGGGAGAACAGGTAAAAATAAGTTAGTTAGATCACAGTGCTTTGTAGTGAAAATTTTTGTCTATTCTCATCTCCCTCTCTTCTTCCCCTAAATTATTTTCTTGAGCTTCAGAAAATATTGTTGCCTAGATTAAGATTGTGGTTCTCATTAGGGGATAAACAGGTACTAATAAAGCATGTATAATCTCCAAAAGGCGTTATTAACTTGGGGGCTGTGGAGCAGGTGAGTCCATAAGTGAACCTTAGCGTGCTGATAAACCCATGATATTTCATACAACATGTTATTAAGTTTCCTGAAGAAAAAAAACTTTCGTAAGATTATCAGTGGTCATAAATTGTTTTGTAGTGTATTAACTACAATATAGATAATGGAGAATGTTCACTTCAAAAATAGTATTGATAGGCCAGGTGTGGTTGCTTCTGTGTGTAATCCCAGCACTTTGAGAGGCCAACATGAGTGGATCACCTGAGGTCAGGAGTTCAAGACCAGCCTGACCAACATGGTGAAACCCCATCTCTAATAAAAATACAAAATTAGCCAGGGGTGGTGGTGTGTACCAGTAATCCCAGCTACTCGGAGACTGAGGCATCAGAATCATTTGAACCCAGAGTCGGAGGTTGCAGTGAGCTGAGATTTGTGCCACTGCATTCCAGCCTGGGCAATAGAGTGAGACTCCATCTCAAAAAAAAAAAAGTATGTTAACAATAATTTAATATTTACAAGCATTATAAAGATTTTTGGCCCAGGGTAATGGCTCATGCCTGTAATCCCAGCACTTTGGGAGGCCCAGGGAGGTGGATCACTTGAGTTCAGGAGTTCAAGACCAGCCTGGTCAACATGATGAAACCTTGTCTCTACTGAAAATACAAAAATTAGCCAGGTGTGGTGGTGCTCATGTGTAACCCCAGCTACTCGGGAGCCTGAGGCAGGAGAATCATTTGAACTTGGGAGACAGAGGTTGCAGTGAGCTGAGATCGCGCCACTGTACTCCAGCCTCGGGGATAGAGCAAGATTGTGTCGCAAAAAAGATTTTAGTATTTTATACTATTTTTTCTCTTATTTAAATGATACAGTCATTGTAGGGGAAAAAAAGAAACTTTGATAAACTAGAGAATCGAAGTTAAATACAAAAACATGCCACGATTCAGAGCAACAACTTGTAACTTTTTGTGTATATCCATGGTGTGAGAGATTGCGAACAGTACAGTTTTAAATTTTACAAAAATGTGGTTTTACTATATGTATACTTTATGGTCTGATATTTCAGGTACCGTTAACTGTGGTCAGTCTCTGTGATCAAGTTATCTGCGTCATCATTTTTAAGTGCTGTTTAACAGTCATATAGCTATCTCTACTTTGGCTATAACATGACGGAGGTCCTGCAGCCAATTAAGCCAACTGAGTTCCCTTCCTTATGGGGGCCCCAGTGTGCAGTCGCTGCAAACAGCAGCTTCCTTGGTAGTGTATGCAGCCTGTTTGTTGTATGGGTTGCTCTAAGGGACCTTGGAGACAGGCCTTTCAGATGTATATTCATGTTTCTGACCTTGTGCTATCCCAATGTAGGCTCCACACAGGCATGCGAGGTGCCTTTGGAAAGCCCCAGGGCACCGTGTCCAGGGTTCACGCTGGCCAAGTTATGTCCTCCTGCACTAAGCTGCAGAACAAGGAGCATGTGATTGAGGCCCTGCGCAGGGCCAAGTTCAGGTTCCCCAGCTGAAAATCCACATCTCAAAGAAGTGGGGCTTCACCAAGTTCAATGCCGATGAATTTGAAGACATGGTGGCTGAGAAGCCGCTCATCCTAGATGGCTGTGGGTTCAAGTACATCCCCAGTCATGGCCCTCTGGACAAGTGGCTGGCCCTGCAATCATGAGGGCTTCCACTGTGCTGCGGCCTCTTAATACTCACCAATACATTCTACTTACTGTCCACCCCTCCCCCAAAAAAAAAGATTAGGGAGGTTAATAACACATGTTTGTTTACCAGATTATCATCATTTTGTTAATTTAATGATTGGGAATGGAATAGGAGGAAAACTAACTCAGAAAATGGGAAGAGAAAGGAATAGGAGAATAAATTGAAGACTAAATTAGGGAAAGGGCATATACACATCTGCAAAGGAATATCATGTATGACAGAAGCTCCGCTACCACAGAGCATAATTCTTCATGTTGTAAGTGTTGATTTTTTTTTTTTTTTTTTTTTTTTTTTTTTTGCTTGTTTTAAGCTTACTACAAAATGGAGTTAGGTTTATATCTTGGAAATTCCATATTCCTTAGCAGGTATTTAAAGCTTTTTATTGTCTCCTACCTATCAACTCTTTATTTCAGGAATTTCTTCTGTATAAGAACTCTGGATGCCAGCCAGGGTGAAGTTCTCTGTCAGGTTTCCAGGCTAAAAGTAGTACATTTTATACTTGTCATTTGTGCTTAGTCTTTGAAGCTTTTACTTTTATGTTTTCATTCTTTTAATAAATTTTATTTTTTAGAATAGTTTTAGAAGCCATTGCTTTTAAATAGGTTAAATGTATGTGGTTCACTCTTTTTTTTTGTTTTTTTTTTTTTGAGACGGAGTCTCGCTGTTGCCCAGGCTGGAGTACAGTGGTATGATCTCGGCTCACTGCAAGCTCTCGGCCTCCCAAAGTGCTGGGATTACAGGCATGAGCCACCACGCCTGGCCAACGTACGCATATGTGGTTCACTCTTTAAGGCTCTGCCTTTTATTTTGGCATCAAGAAATTTGTTTGACCAATGGACTATTGATACTGACTGCTGTTTAAAGTAGTGCTTTTCATAAATTAGCTGATACATAAAACAGTTTTTGGTGAGGTTGAATACTGTAGAGTAATAATAGTCCTTTCATGCTTTCAGCAGAATCCTTTCATGCTTTCAGCAGAGCTAGGCTAGGGAAATGATATTAGACCTGTTGGAATATTTGTTGCTAGATGGAATTCTAAAACCTAACCTGCAAAGAATTTTATTTTGACATACAGATTCCTCATGAATGTTTACTTAGTATTAATTTTAAAATTAAAGCTACATATTTTATATGAGGCATTTAGAAATTTTTATCATTGCATTTCAGAAACATAAGTGCATTTTATTTAGGTGGGCAGCATATAATTCTTCTTAGATACTTTTAGCAGGCAGAAATAAGACTGAGAAGAAAATAAGATAAGCTCAGATGGTGGAAGGATATGTATGATATTGGTGTACCAACATAAGTAATACAGAGTTAAAAATTAGTTGGCAGGGAAATGCCTATAATAAAAAAGTCCCTGTGTCCCCTGTCTCCTCACCCTCCTTTCTGTCTTCACCTTTTTCAGATGTTGGTTGTTTTTTTTTTTTTTTTTTTTTTTTTTTTTTTTTTTTTTTTGAGACAGTCTCGCTCTGTCCCCCAGGTTGGAGTGCAGTGGCATGATCTCAGCTCACTGCAAGCTCCACCTCCCGGGTTCACACCATTCTCCTGCCTCAGCCTCCTAAGTAACTGGGACTACAGGCGCCCGCCACCACGCCCACTTAATTTTTTGTATTTTTAGTAGAGACGGGGTTTCACTGTATTAGCCAGGACGGTCTTGATCTCCTGACCTCGTGATCTGGTCGCCTTGGCCTCCCAAAGTGCTGGGATTACAGGCGTGAGCCACCACACCAGGCTGGTTTTGATATTAACCTCTATACAGTATTCTGAAATACTCTTCTTATATTGCTGTTGCTACATCAATTTTAGGTGTAACCTATTAACTTCCATTTATGATATATAAGGATTTCATTCTTTTACCCTCTCCAATTCTCTCAGTATAGTTACATCTGTTCTTAGAGTAGTTCTAAAAATAAAAATGTTGCTCAGCAATGAGCCAAAAAAGTTCCCTAGTTCATTTTATATCTTGCATGTTCTCTCTTTCTTGGTTTACTTTTTTCATTCAGTTAATTTTCTGTGTGTGGATCACTTTATTCTTCTCAAACGCTCGTAAACTATGCATTATTAGGTGATCTATTATCCCCCCACCCCTGGTCATAGCCCTAGAGTATTGATTACTTTCTAGAATTACTAAACTACCTTCCCTTCACATCTCATCCTTATAATTCATTTTGCTTGTCTCTGAGGCAGGAGAACTTTAGGGTCTGGAGGCAGGGAATCTGAGGCCAATTCACGCTGACTTCCTAGAATTGAATGAAAAGGAAAACCCTAAGATTCCATGCCTGAGTAACAAAAGGACCAGAGGCTACCTGCTTTGCAACCTCCCCACACTTTTCTGTGTGGCAGGTGAAAAATTGAAATTACCATTGATTGGTCCCCTCCTGCAACTAATTACGCTGGTGGCAGGCCAAGTCTTCATCTGCATAGGAGTATAGCTTTGTAACTTCAGCCTCTGACTGGTCTTTGGCATAGGGTGTAACTTTGTAACTTCAGACTGATTATGGGCCACTACTTCATTTAGGTAGGGTGTACACCAAGTAACCTATAGGAAACCTCTAGAGGGTATTTAAATCCCAGAAAATTCTGTAACTGGGTCCTTGACTCCCTTGCTCTGACTGTTCCCACCCTGTGGAGTATACTTTCATTTTCAATAAGTCTCTGCTTTTGTTGCTTTATTCTTTGCTCACTTTGTTTGTGCTTTTGTCCTATTCTTTGCTCAAAGCGCCAAGAACCTGGGTACCCTCCTCTGGTAACATCTCCTTTCTTGGATCTCCAAGTTTCCTGGATTCCATTTTGTCATCTTTTTAGTTTACTTCCTTGTTGTGGAGGACATCTTTTCTGAGAGAGGATACATGGGGAGACAAATGTTTGTTAGACCTTCCAGAGCTGAAATGTCTCTCCTACCCTTATACTTACTGATAGGTCTTACTGGATACAGAATTATAGGTGGAAAATTTCTTGCAGAATTTCGGTAGTATTGATCCATTGTATTCTAGGTTCCAGTATTGCTTTGGAGAAGCAGTAGCCCTTTTTATTTCTGTGCTTTTCCTTGATACTCTTTTGTTTTTTAAAATTATTTATTTATTTTTGTAGAGACGGAGTCTCACTCTGTAGCCCAGGCTGGAGTGCTGGAGTGCAGTGACATGATCTTGGCTCACTGCAACCTCCGCCTCCTGGGTCCAAGCGGTTCTCCTGCCTCAGCCTCCCGAATAGCTGGGACTACAGGCGCACGCTGCCACGCCTGGCTAATTTCTTTTGTGTTTTAGTAGAGACGGGGTTTCACCTTGTTGTCTGGGCTAGTCTCGAACTCTTGAGCTCAGGCAATCCACCCACCTTAGCCTCCCAAAGTGCTAGGATTACAGGCATGAGCCACTGCACTTGGCCTCTTTTATTTTTTTATTTTTTACCTTTTAAATTTTTTTGAGACAGAGTCTCGCTCTGTTGCCAAGCTGGAGTGCAATGGCGTGATCTTGGCTCACTACAACTTCTGCCTTCCAGGTTCAAGCAATTCTCCTGCCTCAGCCTCCTGAGTATCTTGAACTACACACACATGTCACCACACCCAGCTAATTTTTGTACTTTTAGTAGAGTCGTGGTTTCACCATGGATGGTCTCTATCTCCTGACCTCGTGATCCACCTGCCTCAACCTCCCGAAGTGCTGGGTTTACAGGCATGAGCCACCACGCCTGGCCTCCTTGATAATCTTTATCACCCTCCCTGAAAGCTTTTAGGATCTGTATCCCTCCTCAGCTTCAGCAATTTTCTGTCTGTTTTGGTGGGCCTTTTGGTTGTGAAAATTTTATTTCATAATTTCCTTAATTCCGTATTTATTGCTCTCACTTCCTGGAACTATATTAGTGAGATATTGTACCCTTCTTGATTACTTCCTTTTCATATTCACCCTTTTTTTTTTTTTTTTTTTTTGAGATGGGATTGCTGTGTTGCTAAGGTTGGAGTGCAGTGGCGTGATTATGGCTCACTGTGGCCTCAACTTCCTGGGCTCAAGTGATTTTCCCACCTCAGCCTCCCAAGTAGCTGGGACCACAGGCATATGCCATTATACTCAGCTAATACATTTTTTTATTGTAGAGAGGAGGTCTCACGATGTTGCCCAGGTTGGTCTTGAACTCCTGGGTTCAAGCAGTCATCCCACCTTAGCCTCCTAAAGTGCCGGGATTACAGGTGTGAGCCACTGCACCAAGTCTTTTCTCTCCATTATTAATATTTTTTTTTCTATTTTGTGGGAGATTTCATTTTTCCCTTTTGCAGACCTTTTGTTGACTTTTACAAATTGCTATAATTTTAATTGATTTTTAAATTGTAAATGATGTATATGCAAAAAGGTATATGACATGTATTTGTGTACATTACAGTGCTCTGAATTTTGTTATTATTTTGGCTCACTGACCAAAAAAATGCTCTGTTTTGTAATCTGAATTTATATTTTCAAAACATTTCATTCTTATTTCAGTAATCTAATATCTTCTATATCTCAGAATATAAATTACAGCTAAAGTCTTTTTTTTTCTTTTTGTGTTTTATCTATTTCCTCTAAATTTCTTTTCCTTTCTTTTTTCTTTTCTTTTTTTTTTTCTTTTTTTTGAGACACAGTTTCACTCTTGTTGCCCAGGCTGGAGTGCAATAGCATGATCTTGGCTCACTGCAACCTCTGCCTCCTGGGTTCAGGTGGTTCTCCTGCCTCAGCCTCCCGAGTAGCTGGGATTACAGGCATGTACCACCATGCCCAGCTGATTTTGTATTTTTAGTAGTGACAGGGTTTCTCCATGTTGGTCAGGCTGGTCTCAAACTTCTGACCTCAGGTGATCTGCCCGCCTCACCTCCCAAAGTGTTGGGATTACAGGCATGAGCCACCGTGTCGCTCTTACTGTTTGTTTTTATCTGCCTTTGGTGATCCAAAGGCAGATAAAATTTTTCTTGCAAATCTTATTATTGTTATTCTTTCATGGTTATGAGAGGAGTACTAAACAGTGAATTTGAAGGTCTCTGTGGTCAGGGCATCTCAGATGTTGGCCACCACTGTATGATGGTTAAATGGTGAGTAGGCTTTCTTGTTGGGGCTAAATGGGCTTTTTCTATTCCAAACCCCACCACAAATACACTAAACTAAGAACACTCTAGGACAGAAAGCATGGGACGAAAGATGACAACTATCAGCGTAGTTTGGATGACAGAAAAGGGACAAATAGTAACTCAGAGTGAAAGAAACTTGGAAAGAGCTACAAAAAGACATTTAAAAGAAGTATCTTTCAATCTTTGGCTTTGAGATATGTTAGTCTGGTGGTTGGGGTACCAGATAGGAAAGGTACTTGAGGAGGTTTACCATTTAAGTCATATATTTCACTTATCTTGCTTTCAGTTTTTTTCCCTTTCTTTTCTTTTCTTTTTTTTTTCCAGACAGCGTCTCGATCTGTCACTGGGCTGGAGTGCAGTGGCATAGTCTAGCTCACTGCAGCCTTGACCTGTGGGTTTGATTTTTCTTTTTCTTTGTAAATCTCTTTCATAGCTAGTTAGAAGTTTATTCCTTTCGAGTGGCAGGAGCCGAAGCGGCAGCACAGGTTGTCCCCGTTTCCCCTCCCCCTTCCCTTCTCTAGTTGCCTTCCCGGGCCCCCTACACTCCACAGTCCCAGTCCCGCCATGTCCGAGAAAGAAGAGAACCCTGCAGAGGAGATCGGTGAGGAGAAGCGGGGCACGCAGAAGAAAGAAGGTATTCTCCCTGAGAGAGCTGAAGAGGCAAAGCTAAAGGCCAAATACCCAAGCCTAGGACAAAAGCCTGGAGGCTCCGACTTCCTCATGAAGAGACTCCAGAAAGGGCAAAAGTAATTTGACTCAGGAGGCTACAACATGGCCAAAGCCGAGATGAAGAATAAGCAGCTGCCACGTACAGGACCAGATAAGAACCTGGTGACTGGTGACCACATCCCCACCCCACAGGATCTGCCCCAGAGAAAGTCCTCGCTCCTCACCAGCAAGCTTGCGGGTGGCCAAGTTGAACGATGCTGCCGGGGCTCCGCCAGATCCTGAGACGTTGCCCCCCTCCCCCCTGCCCCACACCTGGGTCCTGTGCTGGCTCCTGCCCCTTCTTGCTTTTGCAGCCAGGGGTCAGGAGGTGGCTCCGGTGTGGGCTGGAGAGGCAGCAGCCCTTGCCCGTTGGTGTCCCCGGCACGTGGAGCCCCTTGGGCTGAGCACCAAGACCTTGAACCTTTTTTGTTTTACCTTTTTTCCAAATAACAATTGGGAGAAATCTCAATGAAATTCTGGGGGTGGGGGTGGGAGATACGGAGGAATATGAATTAGGGCTTGGAGTTAGTAAAAGAAACATTCCAGACTATCCTTCTTAACCGCGTGGCTGGTGTGGGGTAGGTGTGAGGGGAAGGTAGTGGAGTGGACTAATGAAGAGGGGTTCTAGTTGAGCTCTGTAGATAAATGTCTTGTTTCAGTGTGGTTGGAGACCTGGTGTCAGATGAAAGAAACTCCATCTGCACAGACAGATGCAAACTGCTCCTCTGGTTCTGCAGAACTAGTTGAGAACTCAACGTTAATCATTTTAAAAAGTACTATCCTTGAAATAGATTTGCTGTGGGGAGCGGTGAGTGTGGGAGAAAGGAGCCATAAGCATGGGGAACCCCACAGAGCCCAAAGGACTTTTTCAGTATTTGAAATAAACAAAACAAAAACCCATGAAAACACCCCCCCAAAAAAGAACTTTATTTCTTTCACTCTGAATTACTTACTATTTTTCCCTTTTCTGTGTTGATAGCTGTCATCTTCTGTTTCATTATTTCTATTTTTCTAGAGTGTTCTTTAGTATATTTGTAGTAGGATTTGGAATAGAGAACAAGTAAGTTTATGTGTAAAATCAAGCTGGTTTTCGTGAAGCTTGTAGCTAAAAAAAATTCAAACTGGTTTTGACTGAAAGTGATGTTTTTATTTAAAACACCTTTCTGCCTTGCATTTTGGATACAATGTACAGCAAGGGTCCCCAGCCCCTGGGCCACACACTGGTACCCAATTAGGAACCGGGCCACACAGTAGGAGGTGAAGGGCAGATGAGTGAGTGAAGCTTCATCTGTATTTACAGCCATTCCCCATTGCTCACATTACCACCTGAACTCCACCTCCTGTCAGATCAGTGGCAGCATCAGATTCTCACAGGAGCGTGAATCCTGTTGTGAACTGTACGTGTGAGGGATCTAGGTTGCACACTCCTTATGAGAATATAATGCTTGATGATCTATCGCTGTCTCCTATCACCCCCAGATGGTACCATCTAGTTGTAGGAAAACAAGCTCAGGGCTCCCACTAATGCTACATTATGGTGAGTTGTATAATTATTTCATTATGTATTACAATGTGATACTATAACATGCACAATAAATGTAATGTGCTTGAATCATCCCAAAGTCCTCTGGGTCCTGGGAGAAATTGTCTTCCACAGAACGGGTCCCTGGTGCCAAAAAGGTTGGAAACCATTGATATACAGAGAGAAATGCTGTATTGAGAATTCACATGCCTAGACTTCTCAGAATTGAGTGTAATAGAATGAAAAATATTATTTACGTAATATACAGTTATTTAAAAAATACATACATTTGTGTACGTGTGTGTTCCCCCATGAGACTCACAACTCTTTTTGAACTTGTTTATTTTGGGTATGGAAGGACCCAGACCCAGTTTCTTTTGTTACTTTGTTGACGTAATTTTTGTCTTTGAAGATCATCAGTTTTAGGTCCATTACCAAGCAGTTTAATGCTCATTGTCTAACATTTTTATTTTATTTTATTTTATTTTATTTTTATTTTTATTTTGTTTTATTTTATTTTATTTTTTTATTTTATTTATTTTATTTTTTAAATTTTATTTATTTTAGACATGGCGTCTCGCTCTGTTGCCCAGGCTGGAGTGCAGTGGCACAGTCTTGGCTCACTGCAACCTCCGCTTCCTGGGTTCAAGCAATTATCCTGTCTCTGCCTCCCAAGTAGCTGGAATTACAGGCACCCGCCACCACACCTGGCTAATTTTTGTATTTTTAGTAGAGACGGGGTTTCACGATGTTGGCCAGGCTGGTCTCAAGCTCCTGACCTCAAGTGATCCACCTGCCTTGGCCTCCCAAAGTGCTGGCATTACAGACAAGAGCCACTGCACCTGGCCCTAACACTTATTTTAAAAGTAAATTTGGCTGAATCTTTGGCTTTCTCCATCCAAATCTGACTTCAAGATCGTTTTCTGGGATTTCAGATTCCATTTTTAGTAAATGATCTGCCTGCCTCAGCCTCCCACAGTGCTTGCAGGCGTGAGCCACCACACCTGGCCTGACCTCTTTGAACCGGATTTTTCTAAGTTTTTTATGTTTTTTCAGACAGTCTCCCTCTATCACCCAGGCTGGAGTACGGTGGTGCAATCTTGGCTCACTGCAATTTCCGCCTCCCAGGTTCAGACAATTCTTGTGCCTCAGCCTCCTGAGTAGGTAGGATTACAGGTGTTTGTCACCACGCCCAGCTAATTTTCGTATTTTTAGTAGAGATGAGGTTTTGCTATATTGGCCAGGTTGGTCTCGAACTCCTGGTCTCTAGTGGTATGCCTACTTTGGCTTCCCAAAGTGCTGGGATTACAGGCTGAGACAGTGCACCTGCCCGACACTCAAGTTTATATGACCTCTCACTTTGGTTTTGTATGTGTTTTGAGAGAGTCTCACTCTGTCGCCCGGGCTGGAGTGCAGGGGTGCGATCTTGGCTCGCTGCAACCTCCCCCTCCCAAGTTCAAGTGACTTTCCTGCCTCAGCCTCCTTAGTATCTGGGATTACAGGTGGACCACCACGCCCATCTAATTTTTTATTTTTAGTAGAGATGAGATTTCACCATGTTGGGCAGGCTGGTCTCAAACTCCTGACCTTAAGTGATCTGTCTGCCTCAGCCCCCCAAAGTGCTGGGATTACAGGCATGAGCCACCACACTCAGCCTGACCTCTTACTTTAAACCTGATTTTTCCTAAACATCAGAGGAAGAAGCTGTTAATCAGAAGAATTGGAGGAGAAATGTGTTTATTTTTCTTCTTGTGGGAGTTGTGATATTATAGAATTGTAAAGCTGGAGAGGTCTTAGAGGTAAAAATAAAAACCCTTTCATTTTGCCACAGATAAAAAAGATGTGATGCATTATTTATATATATTTACATAATTATATATTTCTGTGTGACAGAAATGCTCCAAAAGTAGTACTGTGTCTTAAAACAGCAGTAAACATTTATTATCCTCAAGTTTCAATGGGACAGGAATTTGGGACTCCTTTAGCTATTCGGTTCTGGGTTGGGTTTCTCATAATGTTTTAGTCAGGATGTTGGCCCGGTGATAGTCATGTAAAGGCTCATGCGGGGCTGGAGGATATACTTCCAAGTTGGCTTGCTTTAGTTAGTGATCAGGTTAGTGCTGGGTTTTTTTTTTTTTTTTTTTTTTTTTTTTTTTTTTTTTTGAGACAGAATCTTGCTTTGTCACCCAGACTGGAGTGCAGTGGCATCATCTCCTGCCTCAGCATCCTGAGTACCTGGGATTACAGGTGCCCACCACCACGCCTGGCTAATTTTTGTATTTTTAGTAGAGATGGGGCTTCACCATGTTGACCAGGCTGATCTTGAACTCCTGACTTCAGGTGTTCCACCCACCTCAGCCTCCCAAAGTGCTGGGATTACAGGTGTGAACCACCTCACCCGGCCTCAGTGCTGGTTGTTAATGGGAGGTCTTGGTACTTCCTCTTGTGAACTCCTAAAGGGCTGCTTGAGTGTTTTTCCGTGATAGGTGGCTTTCCCTAGAGTAAGTGATCCAAAAGAGAGCAAGGCAGAAGTGACAGTGTCTTTTATGACCTAGTCTCAGATGTCACACATTGTCACGTCTACCACATTCTATTCACTAGAAGTGAGTTCCATCTACACAGAAGAGTATCAAGTAATTTGTGGCTGTACTTCAAATTCACGCTTGGAGAAATAAAATTATTTCCACATGATCATACAGGGCATTGGTGATCTATTCAGACTACAATATAGATGTTTTGATGCTATTACTAGGTGCAGATTATAGATTATAGTTGCTTAGCTGTCATCTTTCATTGGATACAAGTATTAGAACCAGGTACTTGTGTGTGTATGGATTACCTATTGATTCACCAGACCATTCCCTGCCTTTTTTTGATACGTGATTTCGCTCTGTCACTCAGGCATGATCAGGGCTCACTGCTGTCTCAGCCACCTGGGCTCAAGCGTCTCGAATAGCTGGGACTGCAGGCACAAGCCATGATGCCTAGCTAATTCTTTTATTTTTTATTTTTTGTAGAGATAGGCCTCATTATGTTGCCCTGGCTTGTCTTGAGCTCCTGGACTTAAGTGATCCTCCCATCTTGGTCTCCCAGAGTGTTGGGATTACAGGTGTGAGCCACTGCACCTGGCTGAGATCCTTTTAATTATCTACATATGCCAGGCGTTGTGCTACTAACTGAACATGTCTAAGGAGAACTGGATTTGTTTGTAATACTTTTTTTTTTGAGACTGTGTTTTGGTCTTGTTGCCCAGGCTGGAGTGCAGTGGTGTAATCTTGGCTCACTACAACCTCCGCCTCCTGGGTTCAAGTGATTCTCCTACCTAAGCCTCCCAAGTAACTGGGATTACAGGTGCCCACAACCATACCTAGCTAATTTTTTTTGTATTTTTAGTAGAGACAGGGTTTCATCATGTGGATCATGCTGATTTCGAACTCCTGACCTCAAATGATCCACCTGCCTGGACCTTCCAAAGTACTGGGATTACAGGCATGAGCCACCGCGCCTGGCCGATCCTGTTTTTTATATATATGTATATTTTACAGGAGCTGGGGAGAGAAAGTGTGTGTGTGTTTTGTGCCTAAACACTTTTGATTTACCAGATAGTGTCAGAGCACCCCTCCCAAATAGTCTTCAAGGACATTAACTTAAAAATGTGGCTGTTGGCCGGGCGTGGTGGCTCAAGCCTGTAATCCCAGCACTTTGGGAGGCTGAGACGGGCGGATCACAAGGTCAGAAGATCGAGACCATCCTGGCTAAACCGGTGAAACCCCATCTCTACTAAAAAATACAAAAAAAAAAACTAGCCGGGCGAGGTGGCGGGCGCCTGTAGTCCCAGCTACTCGGGAGGCTGAGGCAGGAGAATGGCGTGAACCCGGGAGGCGGAGCTTGCAGTGAGCTGAGATCCGGCCACTGCACTCCAGCCTGGGTGACAGAGCAAGACTCCGTCTCAGAAAAAAAAAAAAAAAAATGTGGCTGTTTTATTAGTTGACAACAAAATTCCTTATATTAAATAGCTGGCTTTATTAGTAAGATATTTTGTTATAGCCAGTTTCCTAATAACTTGCTCAACATATATTGAGTACTTGATACTGGAGAAACAAAATGCCACAATTCTTGTTTTTAAATAGTTCCTTGTGTAGAAGGACAGACAAATCCATACATAAAACTGAAGATAATAGCTGTAAACCTAACATGATGACTTTATACTAAGATACCAGTTGTTGTTGCGATGCTATCTTTGTTATTAAGGTGTACCACAGCAGGAAGGAAAAAATAAAAGCAAGTCTACAAATAACTTAGTATTTGCTTACTTATTTTTTTTTTTATTAAAAAATACAACTGCTGCTCTATTACTAATTTATTCATTTTTTTTTCTCTTATAGGCAATGTCTATGCTGCTTCAAGGAATATAAGCATTTGGAGATTTTTAATCAAGTAGTGTGTGCACTTATTAACTTAGTGATTGCCCAAGTTCAAGTGCTCCGGGACCAGCTTTGTAAACATTGTACTACTATTAACATAGATTCCACGTGGCAAGATGAGAGTAATCAAGCAGAAGAACCACTGAATATAGATAGAGAGTGTAATGAAGGAAGTTCAGAAAGACAAAAATCAATAGAAAAAAAATCAAACTCTACAAGAATTTGTAATCTGACTGAGGAGGAATCTTCAAAGAGTTCTGATCCTTTTAGTTTATGGAGTACAGATGAGAAGGAAAAACTCTTACTGTGTGTGGCAAAAATTTTTCAAATTCAGTTTCCCTTATATACCGCTTACAAGCATAATACTCACCCTACTATTGAGGTATGTAAAAATAGCTGTTGTGAATTTTAAATAATACCAAGACTTGACTTGGCAGTCTGTTTCTCACTGATAAGTATGAAGACAGTTTTTGCTGGCAGAAAATCATTATTGTCACCAGAATTATTTAATGTTTCTCCAGAACTTTTTTTTTTTTAGCAGTTTGTGCTGCAGATTTGCTCAATATAGTTCATCCTATCAAGGAAAGATGTATACATTGAACTCAGAAAGTAAGCTGGTAGTGATCTAAACATTTTACTGGTATAGATCTATGCTTATTTTATGACTCTTAATAAAAGTTGGCCGGGTGTTGTGGCTCAAGCCTGTAATCTCAGCACTTTGGGAGGCTGAGACGGGATGATCACGAGGTCGAGATCGAGACCATCCTGGCTAACCTGGTGAAACCCCGTCTCTACTGAAAAATACAAAAAACTAGCCGGGCGAGGTGGCGGGCGCCTGTAGTCCCAGCTCCTCAGGAGGCTGAGGCAGGAGAATGGCGTAAACCCGGGAGGCGGAGTTTACAGTGAGCCGAGATCTGGCCACTGCACTCCAGCCTGGGCGACAGAGTGAGACTCCGCCTCAAAATAAATAAATAAATAAATAAATAATAGTTGAGGGAAAGGAAACACGTGGAATTTTAAATTTCATTCTTAGAAACAGTCTACAGACCAGAATTTGCTTTCATCAAGAGAAAAGCTTAGCAAATTATCTGTAATTAGTAGTTTCAAATAATAGTATTTTCTTTTGTAAGTTAAGATGTAGCCTTTGAGATGTCACAGTATAATTCTGCCATATTCTATTGTGCTGCTTTCTGTTACTTGAAGCAGTTCACAAGGGCAGCCCAGATTTAAAGGGGTAGTGAAGTAGACTCCATTTCTGGGGGGAGGAGAGGTGTAAAATTTCATTTTATATGTTATACATTCTGTTTCCTGTGCATCCTGGGAAATGAAGAGTTATGGCCATTAGAGAATCTACTATATTTTTTTGTTGTTGGTTTTAATCTGCCTTTTCTCTCTAGCTTACTTGTTCTGTAACCTTTATACTTCTCTTTCTTCGTGTGGAAAGTAGTAGTCCTTTACTGAGATATTTTCAGGTTGAATGGAGACTTGCTTGAAAACATAGCCTGAGGGCAGATATTTTCCCTGTTAGAATTCTTTGTAAGAATATTTTAAATCAGGCACACTTGGTTTCTCAAGTCACCCACTTGGCCTTCTTCCAAGTTGTAGTTTCGGTCCTTCTTTCTTTCCTTTCTTCCCTTACTGTTCTAAAAAGTTTTTTTTTTGTTTTGTTTTTGAGATAGTCTTGCTCTGTAGCCCAGGCTGGAGTGCAGTGGCGCGATCTCGGCTCACTGCAAGCTCCACCTCCCGGGTTCACACCATTCTCCTGCCTCAGCCTCCTGAGTAGCTGGGACTACAGGCGCCTGCCACCACGCCTGGCTAATTTTTTTCTTTGTATTTTTTAGTAGAGATGGGGTTTCACCCTTTTAGCCAGGATGGTCTCGATCTCCTGGCCTGATGATCCGCTCACCTCGGCCTCCCAAAGTGCTGGGATTACAGGCATGAGTCACTGCGCCCGGCCTCTAAAGCTTTTTGATAAACTTTCATTCACTCCTGCTCTAGGTGGGGGGAAAAAGAGTATTTAAAATCAGATTGTGCTCTGTCTTCTAAAAATCTTAACCTATGATCATCCAGTATAGAAACTGTTAATCTCTTATATGATATAAAATATATTAAATATTCTAAAAAAGTCATCTCAGTCTTTTTTCAACAAAAGAGAGTCCCATCAGGCAAACTTGAAACATTTAATCTACATAAACACATCTACATGGTGCTTTAGTATCTTAACTTGGTAATTGAAAGATGCTGAAAATAGTTTTCGTTAGGGACTTAGATATGTGAAATTCACAGAGATTTTTTCCAACTAAATTTCTTAATGATATAGAACTATAAGCAATACTGAATCTGCTGCTTCTAAAATAAACTTGCTTATCAGTGTTCTTTCTTATTTTCAAAAATGGTAATCTCTAAATGTAGGCATAATTACACTCCTCTACTTTCTTTGTTTTAAAGTTCTTTGTTATTACTCTTCTTGAGTATTTTATGTTACTCCTTGGTTGAAAGCAATGGTTTTGTGAGGTCTTTGAGGAAAATTCTAACAAAGAATACCCATAGATATAGTAAAAGAGTAACCTCCTTATACCAAATTCTATAATTTATTAGATATGTGCTTTTAAAATTTTCGTAATAGTTGTTTCCCAGGTTTCTGTTATGTTAATAATGATCTGTTACAAGTGCTCTAAAATTTCTAGTTTCTGTCCTAATGACGATTTAATTAAATGTGGTAAGTTGGGTCAACTGTTTCAGATGGTCCTAGATCAAACACTTGGTAGCATACATATTATAAAATTATATATATGTATAAATTTGTGTGTATATACACACAATTATTTTAAAGCAAATTATTATGAAATGTAATAAAGCTTACTAGAGATTTTTATCCCACTTTTCTTTGAGGAAATAGTCCACCCAGTCTTTTTTTTACTGCTGTGCTGTCCTTTCTGAAGCCTTTGATTTTGATTTTTAGTTAATATTTTTTAAAGAGGCACAACTTGGCGAAAATTTTTAGAAGGACAAGATTCAAAACTCATGTGTTAGTATTTTGATAGCTGTGTCTTTAGAAACCTACTCAACACTTTTATTTTATAGAAGAAGCAATTGGCCTACAAAGGCTAAAAGATTTGATCGGGCATATTGCTGAGAAGAGTCCTAGAATCCGGGTCTTACTCTACTGCACTACTTCTAAATCATTTTGAACGAATTACTGTATTCTAAATAATACGGAAATTTGGAGACCCTCCTTCTGTCTCTTCCTTCCTCTCTTTCCTGTTGTCCCCATCAAAGCTGATAATATTGTGAAAGGTTCGGTAATTGGACATAAGTAATATTAATTCAGAATAAAAAGGGGAAATGGCCTAGTTTTTTTTTCCCCCTTAGAAGACAGGGTCTTGCTCTCCCAGGCTGGAGTGCGGTGGTGTGATCATAGGTCACCGTAACCTTGAATTCCTGGGCTCAAACGATCCACCCACCTCAGCCTCCTAAGTAACTTGGACACTAGGCACCCACCACAGTGCCTGGCTAAGTTTATTTATTTTTTTTATTATTTTTACTTTAAGAGATGTGGTTTATCTGTGTTTATGGGGTTTATCGAGACCAGGCTGGTCTCGAACTCTTGGCCTCAGGTGATCCTCCTGCCTTGGCCTCCAAAGTGCTGGGATTACAGACTTGAGCCACGGTGCCTTGCCATGCTAGTTGCATTCTTTATCCTGAATAATTATGTGTAGTTCTGTGAAATGAGATATTGCCCTAGTGTTGTAAGTTTTTTCTAAGTATAGGGAAAAAGATTATGAAAATGATAGAAAGGGCCAGGTACAGTGGCTCACACCTGTAATCCCAGCATTTTTGGAAGCCAAGGCAAGAGGACCACTTGAAGACGGGAGTTCAAGTCTAGGCTGCGCAACATAGCAAGAGCTCATCTCTACAAAAGAAAAGAAAAAAAATTAACTGGGCATAGTGGTACATGCCTGTATTCCCAGCTACTTGGGAGGCTGAGGCAAAAGGATCACTTGAGCCAGGAGTTCAAGGCTGCCGTGAGCTATGATCATGCCTCTACATGACAGAGTGGGACCCTATCTTTAAAAAAGTAGAAAGGAGAGAAACCACTGCATTTATGTTAAATATACATATGGTATAATCAGACAGGTTATATACTTGAGGCGTTTATTTTTTAATTTTTTTTTTTTTGAGATGGAGTCTCGCTCGGTCGCCAGGCTAGAGTGCAATGGCGCAGTCTCAGCTCACTGCAACCTCTGCCTCCTGGGTTCAAGCGATACTCCTGCCTTACCCTCCCAAGTAGCTGGGACTACAGGCACGCACCACAATGCCCAGCTAATTTTTGTATTTTTAGTAGAGGTGGGGTTTCACCATGTTGGCCATGTAGGATGGTCTCGATCTCTTGACCTTGTGACCCGCCAGCCTTGGCCTCCCAAAGTGCTGGAATTATAGCCGCACCTGGCCTTATTTTTAAATTTTTGAATCAGGGTCTTCCTCTGTCACCCAGGCTGGAGGAGTACACTGGCACAATTATGATTCACTGTAGCCTTGAATTCCTGGGCTTAAGTAATCCTTCAACTTCAGTATCCTAAGTAGCTGGGAGTACAGGTGCAAGCCTCTATGCCTAGCTAGTTTTTTAATTTTTTTGAGGAGACAGGGTCTCGCTCTGTTGCCTGGGCTGGCTTTGAACTCCTGGCTTTGGGCAGTCCTCCTGCCTCAGCCTCCCAAAGTGCTGGGATTATGAGCATGAGCCACCACGACCAGCCAGTTTAGTATCTTTTAGAATAATTCCAATGTCGTACAATTATCACTACTAATTCCAACATCACTTACTGCCTTTTAAGTGAAAATTTTATTTGAGACATTGAGTTCTTCTTGATCATGGAGCAACATTTGCTTAATTTACATAGAATTGCCTTTCCTCTATAGTTACTCTTTTATTTCTCTCTGTTTTCTCTTTTAAAATAACCAAACAGGCCGGGCGCGGTGGCTCAAGCCTGTAATCCCAGCACTTTGGGAGGCCAAGGTGGGCGGATCACGAGGTCAGGAGATCGAGACCATCCTGGCTAACATGGTGAAACCCCGTCTCTACTAAAAATACAAAAAACTAGCCAGGTGGGTAGCTGGTGCCTGTAGTCCCAGCTACTCGGGAGGCTGAGGCAGGAGAATGGCGTAAACCTGGGAGGCGGAGCTTGCAGTGAGCTGAGATCCGGCCACTGCACTCCAGCCTGGGCGACAGAGAGAGACTCTGCCTCAAAAATAAATTAATAAATAAAAAAAAATAAATAACCAAATTTCTCTGCTATAAATAGGATGGGATCAACTCATGTAGTAAATGGGAGGTGTTTGAGGAAAAAAGCCCAAGACTTTAAAAATCATTGATAAGTTTATTAAGGCCTTTCTCAGGGATTACCTAAAATAAGAACTTTTGAAAAATACTGCCTTTTTTTTTTTTTGGGAGACAGAGTCTTGCACTGTCGCTGAGGCTGGAGTGCAGTGGCGTGATCTCAGCTCACTGCAACCTCCGCCTCCCAGGTACAAGCAATTCACCTGCCTCAGCCTCCCAAGTAGCTGGGATTACAGATGCTCGCCACCCGCCTGGCTAGTTTTTTTGTATTTTTAGTAGAGATGGGGTTTCACTATGTTGGGCAGGGTGGTCTCCACCTCCTGACCTCGTGATCCACCTGCCTCAGCCTTCCAACATGCTGGGATTACAGTCGTGAGCCACTGCACCCAGGGCCGTTAATTCATTTTTTAATGAGACTTCCTAGTGGTGTTAATGTTTTTTTAACCTATAGATCTGTGTTAATTTTTTATATACTACTAAAAATGCGATTATAACAATATTTTAGGATGCTAGCTTTATGTATTCAGATTAGAAATAGAGTGGTAAAACAGTTCCCCTGAATCACCAAAATAGATGTAATCAAACAGAACTCTGTTAGATTTTTTTTTTTTTTTTTTTTTTGAAACAGAGTTTTGATCTTGTCGCCCAGACTGGAGTGTGGTGGCATGATATCGGCTCACTGCAGCCTCCACCTCCCAGGATTCAAGTGATTCTCCTGCTTCAGCCTCCTGAGTAGCTGAGATTACAGGCGCACGCCGCCACACCCCGCTGATTTTTGTAGTTTTAGTAGAGACCACGTTAGGCTGCTCTTGAACTCCTGACCTCGTGATCCACCTGCCTAGGCCTCTCAGAGTGCTGGGATTACAAGCATGAGCCACTGCGCCGACCACTAGGAGATTTTTTAACTGTGTCCATTATAGGCACTAGAAATCTTGACTCTTAAAATTATAGCATGGTTCACCTGGTCCATGATTCCGTATTTAACAGTACCGCAGGAGGTCGTAAATTCTGGACTTTTTGAAGACCATGAAAAAGTTTGTTGAGACTAACATAAAACTTCGCCTCTGGCCCTGGTTGTCATAGCTAGGAGTGGATTTAGGAAGTTTAGTACACTTACTTTGAGAATTGATTTCTCTAAGGGCATTTTTTGTTTATTTTGAAATGTTCTGAGTTCTGTATGATTGCTTTCAGTCAATGGTTTTCAGACTTCATTTCAGCAGTGTAACTTAAATATCTAAAATAGGTGATGGCAATGAATGGGTTTCTTTGGTAGCTTTTTTCCGATGAAAGTTTCTGACTAGCTTTCTGATCATAAAAGCAGTATTTTCTCTCTCCCTCCCCTTTCTCCCTCCCCTTTCTCCTTCCCCTTTCTCCCTCCCCTTTCTCCCTCCCCTTTCTCCCTCCCCTTTCTCCCTCCCCTTTCTCCCTCCTTCCCCCACTTTTCCCTCCTTCCCCCACTTTCCCCTCCTTCCCCCACTTTCCCCTCCTTCCTCCCCCTTCCTCCCCCTTTCTCCCCCCTTCTCCTCCCTTCTCTCCCCTTCTCCTCCCTTCTCTCCCCTTCTCCTCCCTTCTCCCCCCTTCTCTCCGTCTCCTCCCTCTCTTTGTTCTCCCCCGCCTCTCTCCTCTGTGGCATGAACATGGCTCATTGCAGCCTAGACCTCCCAAGTTCATGCAATGCTCTCACCTCAGCCTCCTGAGTATCTGGGAGGACAGATATGCACCACCATGCCTGGCTAATATTTTAAAATTTTTAATAGAGATTGAGTCTCGCCCATGTGTACCAGGCTAGTCTTGAACTCCTGGGTTCAAGCAGTCCTCCTGCCTCAGCCTCCCAAAGTGCTGGGATTACAGGTGTGAGCCACCGTGCCCAACCTAAAAGCAATCTTTTTTTTGGAGATGGAGTCTCACTCTGTCGCCCAAGCTAGAGTGCAGTGGTGTGATCTCAGCTCACTGCAGCCCACTCTCCTGGGTTCAAGTGATTCTTGTGCCTCAGCCTCCTGAACAGCTGGGATTACAGGTGTACGCCACCACCCCTGGTTAGTTTTTCTTTCTTTCTTTCTTTTTTTTTTTTTGAGACGGAGGCTTGCTCTGTCGTCTAGGCTGGAGTTCAGTGGTGCGATTTCAGCTTACTGCATTCTTCGCCTCCCGGGTTCAAGCAGTTCCACTGCCTCAGCCTCCTGAGGAGCTGGGACTACTGGTGTGTGCCACCACGCCCAGCTAATTTTTGTAATTTTAATAGAGACGGGGTTTTACCATGTTGGCCAGGATGGTCTCAATCTCCTGACCTCGTGATCCGCCCACCTTGGCCTCCCAAAGTGCTGGGATTACAGGTGTGAGCCATTGCACACTTTATTAGAGATGGCGGTTTTACCATGTTGGCCAGGCTGGTCTTGAACTCCTGACCTCAAGTAATTCGCTGGCCTCAGCCTCCCAAAGTGTTGGGATTCTAAATGTGAGCCATTGGGCCTGGTCAAAAGCAATCTTTTCAGTGTGGATTTTTTTTTTTTTTTTTTTGAGATGGAGTCTTGCTCATCGCCCAGGCTGGAGTGCGGTGGCGCAATCTCGGCTCACTGCAAGCTCCACCTCCTGGGTTCATGCCATTCTCCTGTCTTAGCCTCCCGAGTAGCTGGGACTACAGGTGCCCACCACCACGCCTAGGTAATTTTTTGTATTTTTGGTAGAGACGGGGGTTTCACCTTGTTAGCCAGGATGGTCTCGATCTCCTGACCTCGTGTTCCGCCCGCGTCGGCCTCCCAAAGTGCTGAGATTACACGCTTGAGCCACCGCGCCTGGCCTTTTTATTTTTTTGAGATGGAGCCTCATTTTGTCTCCCAGACTGGAGTGCAGTGGTGTGATTGCGGCTCACTGCAACCTCTGCCTCCTGGGTTCAAGCAATTCTCCTTCCTCAGCCTCCCAAGTAGCTGGGTTTACACGTGTCTACCACCACACCTGGCTAATTTTTGTATTTTTAGTAGAGACAGGGTTTCAGTATGTTGGCCAGACTGGTCTAGAACTCCTGATCTCGAGTGATCTGCCCACCTCGGCCTCCCAAAGTGCTGGGATTACATGCGTGAGCCGCCATGCCTGGCCTCTGTGTGAAAAATTAAATACAGAATATACAAAATACAGACTTTGAAAGGCCTTTTAACTTGTCTTTTTTCTTTTCTCTTCTCTAAAAAACACATAAGTTCAGATATTTCCAAATCTAAAAATTATGAAGATCGGATCATCATAAATTTTCTTCTTTCAGAAATGTAACATAGGTGTTTTGTCTGTACATAAGATTTTGCCTTATTTTCAGACAGCCTTTTAAAGGTATAACCATAAAAATCACTTGATTATATAGTTTATTTTCAGTAGATTTACAGAGTTGTGCAACCATCATCACATTCTAATTTTAGAGTATTTCCATCATCCCCCAAAGATCACTCATGCCTGTTTCACCTTATTGTAAAGAGTTAGGGCTAGGTGAGGTGTCTCATGCCTGTAATCCCAGCACTTTGGGAGGCCAAGGCGGGCGGATCACAAACAAGGTCAGGAGATCGAGACCATCCTGGCTAACATGGTGAAACCCCCGTCTCTACCAAAAATACAAAAAATTAGCGGGGCATGGTGGTGGGCGCCTGTAGTCCCACCTATTCTGGAGGCTGAGGCAGGAGAATGGCGTGAACTTCGGAGGCGGAGCTTGCAGTGATCTGAGATCTCAGTACTGCACTTGAGCCTGGGCGACAGTGCGAGACTCTGTCTCAAAAAAAAAAAAAAAAAAAAAATTAGCTGGAATGGTTATGCCACCATCAAATTGATGGATGTCAGTTGTTACTAATTATGGGTTAATGAGCATTGTTATGCATTTATTTTCTAGTACTACTGTGATTAGTTCCTTAGGACAAAAAGCTAGAATTGCTGGGTTAAAGGAATGTATATTTTAAATATTGATGAATATTGCCAAATTGCCTTCCAAAAAGTTCATACGAACTTATACTCACCAACAATGGATAACTTTGCTTTTAGGCAGTTTAAATCTTACGCATGGAAAGCACATTGTATAACTCTTCAGTGTACCTCTAGGGAATTCCAGAGCACAGTTTCAAAAACTATGAAAAAGTTTGTTGAGAAACTTTCCAAAACTCAGAAACCACTTAACTGTAATGTATTTTTATCAGAATTACCTTGAGTTTTATTTTAAACTTTTTTTTTTGTTTGTTTTGGAGACAGTTGTGCTCTGTCACCCAGGCTGGAGTGCAACGGCGTGATTTCGGCTCACTGCAACCTCTGCCTCCCAGGTTCAAGCCATTCTTGTGCCCTCAGTCTCCTGAGTATTATAGGTGCCTGCCACCACACTGGCAATTTTTTTTATTTTTAGTAGAGACAGGGTTTTACCATGTTGGTCGGGCTGATCTCGAATTCCTGACCTCAGGTGATCCACCCACCTCAGCCTCCGAAAGTGCTGAGATTTTAAACATTTATGTTTTTAAGGCAAGGTTACTTAATGTTTAATAAGGCAAAATAGTGCGTAGTATGTACTGTGGAATGGTTTCTATTTAAAGGAGGACTAAAATATACCTTAGAGCTGAATAATATTAGCTTCAGTTAGGAGTATCACTGTTTATTAGGAGTAATTGCAGAATAATCTGTTTATTCAGTTTTTATAAAATCAGTCTTATAGAATTGTATTTTTTAAAGATTGGTAGTTGTAACCTAATTTTATTTGCTTTTTTTTTAAAATTAGGATATATCAACTCAAGAAAGTAACATATTAGGGGCATTCTGTGATATGAATGTAAGTGTTTACCTTTTTTATTCTTTTATGGAAAATATTATTTTTCTTTTTTTTAACAAAGCCTCATCCATATGTTTTATTATTTTTGTATGTCTTTTGAGTTTCTCATCAGTATCTTTCCAGTATTGCTAATAAGATAATAATTATTCGTGTGTTTTCAAATAATGGCATATTTTATTTTCCCAGGATGTAGAAGTACCATTGCATTTGCTTCGTTATGTATGTTTGTTTTGTGGGAAAAATGGCCTTTCTCTCATGAAGGATTGCTTTGAATATGGAACTCCTGAAACTTTGCCATTTCTTATAGCACATGCGTTTATTACAGTTGTGTCTAATGTAAGTATTGTTTTGAATTGATCTTAATTTGGGAGCAATGTCTAGCATATCAGTAACATGAATTTTATGCTCTGAAAAGGTTTTGAATGATTTGCATGTATAATTTTTTTTTTTTGGTTTTGACAAAATGAGTACAGAAACATTTTAACAGTCTTTATTATTAAGATTAGAGTTTGAATAAAATTTAAAGTTACTGTTTTAAAGCTAAAAGGAGTCATGGCTATAACTATCTATTTAATCTAAAATAGATAGGTGACGGTGCACAAAACTTTTGCTTTTTTATTTTTTAACTTTTTGTTTTGTTTTGTTTTGAGAGAGGGTCTCACTCTGTTGCCTAGGCTGCAGCTTCTACCTCCTGGGCTCAGGTGATCCTCCCACCTCACCCTCCTGAGTAGCTGGGACTAGAGGTGTGCACCACCATGCCTGGCTGAATTTTTGTACTTTTTTTTAGAGACAGGGTTTCACCATGTTGCCCAGGCCATTTTAAACTTGCTCTGCCTGGGATTCTGTCCTGGGAAATATTTGACTTTTTAGTTTATTGGTTACTTTAAATTATGCTTGCCTAGGTTACTATTGTAGTATGCCTGAATTCTCTCTATATTACACATGAAGATGTAACATTTCTTCTTGCCTTTGAAAATAGGGTAATTCTTCTGCATCCTGTGAATGTCAGTTTACTGGGAAGCACAGTGGATATGGAAAGAAAGATACTTTTATTTTTTTTCAGACAGTCTTGCTCTGTCCCCCAGGCTGGAGTGCAGTGGTGCAGTCTCAGCTCACTGCACCCTCTGCCTCCTGGGTTCAAGCGATTCTTCTGCCTCAGCCTCCCGAGTAGCTGGGACTATAGGCGTGAGCTACCATGCCTGGCTAATTTTTGTATTTTTAGTACATGTTGGCCAGGCTGGTCTCAAACTCCTGACCTCATGATCCACCCACCTTGGCCTCCCAAAGTGCTGGGATTACAGGCATGAGCCACCACGCCCGGCCTGGAAAGAAAGATATTTAAATACTCATGTATTAAAATTCATCCTTTAATAACCTATTCTGGTCATCATTTAAAAAATTGGTAAAGCAAAAGTTCAGTGTACCTTTACCAAACCCTAAAATCTTGTGTAATGGAATTACCTTAATTAATAGCTAATATCAGCTGTTTAAATTATCTATAAAATAAAAATATTGAGTGAAAAGGTACTCAACCAAACATTTTGTTGCATTGCTTCCAATGCTATGTGCTTTGCAGTGATGTCGTACATTGGAAACAACACTGACATTACTAAAATTGGTAATAAATGATTATTGTCAAGGTCATTTTTAGTTAAAAAATTCCATGCATTCTGATAGGTTGAAAATATTACATACAGTAGTAGTATATAGCATGTAGGTTAATAATGTAGCTTTTTTTTTTTTGAGACGGAGTCTCGCTCTGTTGCCCAGGCTGGAGTGCAGTGGCGTGATCTTGGCTCACTGTAAGCTCCGCTTCCCGGGTTCATGCCATTCTTCTGCCTCAGCCTCCCGAGTAGCTGGGACTACAGGCAGCCACCACCACATCTGGCTAATTTTTTGTATTTATTTTTTTAGTAGAGACAAGGTTTCACTGTATTAGCCAGGATGGTCTTGATCTGCTGACATTGTGATCTGCCCACCTCGGCCTCCCAAAGTGCTGGGATTACAGGCGTGAGCCCCTGCGCCCTACCTTTTTTTAGACAGAGTCTGGCTCTGTTGCCCAGGCTGGAGTGCAGTGGCATGATCTGGCTCACTGCAACCTCCGTCTCCCGGATTTAAGCGATTCTCCTGCTTCAGCCTCCCGAATAGCTGGGACTACAGGTGCATGCCACTATGCCTGGTTAATTTTTGTATTTTTAATAGAGATGGGGTTTCACTATGTTGTCTAGGCTGGTCTCAAACTCCTAACCTCAGGTGATCCTCCCACCTCAGCCTCCCAAAGTGCTGGGATTACGAGCGTGAGCCACTGTGTGTGATCTAAGCCTTAATTTTTTTCATTTGCAAAACGGGAATGATGATGGTATCCATCTACCTTAGAGGATTGTTGTGAGGTTTAAAATGAGAAAGATTTTAAGCTCATAATGTAGCACTTGACATATAAAGTATGTAGTAACTGGTAGCTTTTACTAACTTCGGCTGTTATTAAATACTTAAGTGATCCTGTTATTCTGATTGAACTTACTTGTTTGATAGGAAGTTTTATGTACTTTGGCATTGTCTGAGAGAAAATATCTCAGTTAAGTGAAATGCTGTGATAACATTTTTAGTTTACACTATGGTAATTTTGGAGAGGGCATATAATTTTGAAACACCAAATTATCAAAGGGTTTACTTAATCAGGAATATTACATAAACCTGAATTAAACTGTTTCTTGAATTTATTTGTACTAATTTTTGGTTAACAGTCTAGTATGGAAGGCTTCTTAAAGAGTTTATTACTGTATGTTTGTAAGTTATTGTTTACGGATTTTTTTTTCCTTTATCTATTTTTTTGAGACAGAGTCTCACTCTGTCACCCGGGCTAGAGTGCAGTGGCACGATCTTGGCTTACTGCAGCGTCCACCTCCCGAGTTCAAGCGATTGTCCTGCCTCAGCCTCCCTAGTGGCTGGGATAACTAGTGCATGATACCACACCCGGCTAATTTTTGTGTTTTTGGTAGACACGGGGTTTCGCCATGTTGTCCAGGCTGGTCTCAAAATCCTGTCCTCCCATGATCTGCCCACCTCGGCCTCCCAGAGTGCTGGGATTACAGGCTTGAGCCACTGCACCTGGCCTTTGTTTTGGTTTTGTTTTTGTTTTGAGAGAGAGGTCTGCTGTGCGGTAGCATAATAGCAGCTCACTGCAGCGTTAACCTCCTAGGCTCAAGCAAACCTCCCGTGTCAGCCTCCCAAGTACCTGCAACTAAAGGTGCATGTCACCATGCCTGGCTAAATTAAAAATTGTTTTTGTAGAGATGGAGTTACACTGTTGCCCAACCTGTATAGTTACCCTTTACTAAATAGCAAGGTTTAGGCTTAGATTCTGTTTTGTCTTTCTCTTCAGCTCTTTTATGACTGCTAATTAGTGGGCTGTTGACAATTTGCATAGTTTTCTTTATCTTGCAACTCAACTGAGGCCATCAAAGCAAAGTTGTACTATTTAAATTAATAATGTATTTTTTGAACACCATAATACTATAATACTATATAATTTGTGTTTGTTAATTTTCTGAGAATAATAACTCAATGGAGTTAAGCTTTAATTGGCATCTTTTCCTTATAAAAAATATTTTAGATTGGCTCTCTGCAAGTTAATTTTTCATATAGCTAATATTTTAGTGTACATTAACAGTTTAGAGTTCTTTTTGTAATCAAGCTTACTACAAAAGTTGTGCTTTATTTATTTATTTCATAGTAATTTCCTCTAGTGGGTCATTGTATAAACCCTAATCATTTTTATATGTTCATTCCTTTTCTTGCGAAGTGGGCAACTTGTTTAGCCATGGTGTTTTGGCTTCAATAGGGTGAGGTCTCTATTTGGGAATCTCTGAATTTCACAGGAAGGAGTAGAACTATATTTAGCAATGAAAAAAAATAGCATTAGATTTTAGGGCAATCCTTTGTAAAGAAAAGAAAATAACTCATAAATAACTTATGGCAAGACAGATAAGGGCTGACATTACTGAATAACTCTTTTTCTCAGTTTATTATAGTAAATTACACATTCAGAAGAGAACATGTTTATAGCATTTCCTGGGATTCAGGAAATGATCCCATTCTGTTTATTTTCTAGGATGGTTTCCTCCTCACTTAAAGAAAAAAAATCTGTATATTTATTTTGAGACTGGCTAATTTTTATGTTTTTGGTAGAGACAGTGTTTCACCATGTTCCCCAGGCTGGTCTTGAACTCCTGGGCTCAAATGATCTGCCTGTCTCGGCCTCCTAAAGTGCTGGGATTACAGGTGTGTGCCGCTGCACCTGGCTGATTTCCTCACTCTTACTGAGGAAAGGTAACTTTGTCAGATGGTGTTATTTTTTTGGTTTTTTTGAAACGGAGTCTCACTCTGTTGCCAGGCTGGATTGCAGTGGCACGATCTCTGCTTACTGCAGCCTCCGCCTCCTGGGTTCAAGCAATTCTCCTGCCTCAGCTTCCTGAGTAGCTGGAACTACAGGCACGCACCACCACGTCAAGCTAATTTTTGTATTTTTAGTAGAGATGGGGTTTCGCCATGTTGGCCAGGATGGTCTCGATCTCTTGACCTTGTGATGCCTCCACCTCAGCCTCCCAGAGTGCTGGGATTACAGGTGTGAGCCACCGCGTCTGACTCGTGAGTTATTTTTTAGAACCTGAATCTAGAATCCTGAAATTGCATCTCAGGAAAACTCACTCTGCTCTGGGTTTGAATTATCAACAAAGAAAGGAAATTCTTACCTTATCAGATTAAGGTTCAAATCTGATAACAACATCAAGCCCATACATTTATTTCAATCTCAAAAACTTTAACAGATTCTTAACTACAACTTCAGCAATTCTTAACTAGCTCTGAGTTTTAGGAGATATCTCAGTTTGCACAAATATTATTCCACCTATTATATGGATCGTTCTTTAATAACAGCTGTACCCACAAGAAAACAATGAAGATCTTTATATAGTTTTCTTACTTTGCAAATGCAGTTTACTAACATTTAACACAGCTTAGAGAAATAGAACACAGAGACACACAAGTTTCTCCACTGAGACCCAAATGAAAGTTAATTTTACTTTTGTTGAGTTACATTTGGTTTTAGCTTACAGTATCGTTCCTCAGTCCTCAGCTCTTTGCCTGAGTTTGTCATCTCATAGATTACACCTTTTATTTATAAAGAATCCAATAGAGACGAGGGATTTATTTTGTTATGGAGGAGAAAGAAGTGCAAATGAGGCTTAACAAAAGAACGTCACACAAAATATGCTTTAGACAAATTATTAAGTAGGAGATGTAGGTCAAAGGTATACGCTTGTAGGGCTTAAGTAACATAGAGGGGGACACAATAACAATTTCTGAATGCTCAGTGTCCTAAGACTGCTTTTTAGAAATATACTAGCAAAGACTGTTTAGTATCAGAAGCTAGGGTAGGATTACATATTTTTTGATATCTGTCTACTAGATAGGAGAATAGGAAATTAAGTTTTCATGATGCCACTTTGTCAGAACTAGGTTTGATGCAGAATGCTGTTTTTCTGCAGTTAGAGGGAGCAAGGAACTTTTTTTTTCTTTTTTTCCCTATTTGAGAGTTTTAACCTAGAGGTTAGGAGGGCTGCTAGAATTCCGTTAGCACTAAGCAGGGGTTGGGGAGATGCAAACCTGAAAAGCTCAAAACTTACAGTAAAATATGATAAAGGACACACTGTAGGATTAATGGCATATGGAATTTGGTTTTTATGATGGGATCTATAGTAGTGTTAAAGAATGCTGATTTTTATAACGATATAATCCTAGGTTTGAATTGTACCTCTGTTGCATAGTATGTAATTTTGTTTTCATTAGTTTTATAAGCCTTACTTTTCTCATTTATCACAATGGGAATATTAAGGACTTAGTAAATGGTAGCTCTTTTTTGTATTAAAATTTTTTCTTGTATTTACATTTTTTTCATTTGCTATTTTTTATTGAAATTTTTACTCACTTGTGTCTGTGTATTCTAAAATAAAAGATATACCTATGTCCTCCGATGTATCTTGTATAAAATAGGATTTTTTAACCTTCTGTTAAAATTTGAAAAATAACATTCATACAGAAACGTACACAAAGTGATAACATGTGGCTCAGTGATTTATCAAAGCAAATACTCGTTTAACCATCACTCAAACCAAGAAACAGAACATTGTCAACTCCCCAGAAGCCTACCTTATGACTCCTTCTGGCCATTAACTATTCCATCTCTTCTTCTTTAAAAATAAACACAATTCATACTTTAATGCTGATCATTCTCCTGCTTTTTTTTTTTTTAAAGTTTGATCACCTAATCTTATATCCCTAAACACTATAATTTGGTTTTGTCTGTTTTCACCATGCAGCCAGAATCACATACTGTGCATTCTTTCATGCCTGGTTACTTTTTTTAAATGCTGAAATTTATATTGCATGTATTTCTAGTATGTTCATTTTTATTGTTGAATAATCTTTTAAAATATACCAGTTTATTTTACTGGTGATGGACATTTAGTTATTACAGTTCATGTGGGTGTCAGCATTCTTTTATGTGTGTTTTGGTGCACATGTGTGTGCATTTAATTTGGATATATATTTAGTGGAATTTCTTATCAGTAGGGTGTGTGTGTGTGTATATAATATATACACTTTTTGTTGTGTTTCTGAGATGGACTCTCACTCTGTTGCCCAGGCTGTAGTGCAGTGGCGTGATCTTGGCTCACTGCAGTCTCCACCTCCTGGGTTCAAGCCATTCTCTTGCCTCAGCTTCCCAAGTAGCTGGGATTACAGGGACCTGCCACCAAGCCTGGCTAAATTTTTTGTACTTTTAGTAGAGAAGGGGTTTCACTATGTTGGCCAGCTTGGTCTCGAACTCCTGACCTCAGAGTGATCCAACTGCTTCAGCCCCCAAAGTGCTGGGATTATAGGTGTGAGCCACTGCACCTGACCTGTTATGTATTTGTAATGACTAGTGAGAATGAGCACGTTTTCATAGGCATATTACTTATTTGGATTTTTTTTTTTGCGAAGTACCTGTTTAAATCTTTTCCCATTTGCAAAATTGGATTGTCTTTTTCTTGCTGATGTTTAGGAGTTCCTTATGTGTTTTAGATAGAAGTCTTTTTAGGTAGAAGTCTTTTGTTTGATATATGTATTGCCAATATCTTCCACTCTCATGTTGCTTTTCACTCTTGTGTTTAAGAAATATTATGTGTCAAGCTTCATACTGTATAATTTGTCAGTGTTTTTCTTTATGGTTAAGGTTTTCATTTTTGATTGAAAAAGTCATTTTTTACTCTAAGGCCATGAAGATACTTACAAAGTTTTTTTTTGCTCACTGCAACCTCCGCCTTTTGGGTTTAAGCGATTCTCCTGCCTCAGCCTCCTAAGTAGCTGAGACTACAGACACTTGCCACCACGCCCAGCTAATTTTTTGTTTTTTTAGTATAGATGGGGTTTCACCATGTTGGCCAGGATGGTATCGATCTCCTGACCTTGTGATCCGCCTGCCTTGGCCCCCCAAAGTGCTGGGATTACAGGTGTGAGCCACCATGCCTGGCCAAAGTTTTTGTTTCTTTGAAAAGTTCTTTTATTTTTTCTTGCTTCCTTGATCAGGAAACAAGTATCATTGCTTTACCTTTCATATTTTGATCTATTCAACTGCAGTACATTTATATTTATAGTTTCGGGGAGGGATTAAGATTCATTTTCCTTTTCATAGAGATATCCAGTGTTCCTAACAGTGTCACAAAGACAGTCATTTCTTTGTTCTGTAGTACTACTTTTGTTGCACAGGTTAGTCTTGAACTCCTGGCCTGAAGTGATCCTTCCATCTCGGCCTCCAAAAGTATTGGTTACAGGTGACTCATGCCTCATCACTACACTGAGCCAAATCAGATGTCTTTATGTGCATGGGTTTGGGCTCTCTGGCACAGTACACTATTTTGTTTGCTTAATTTTGTGCTGTTTTGCCCATTGCCTTAATTATTGAAACTTTACAAGAAGTCTTGCTCTCTGGGAAAGCAAGTGCTACTTCCCTGTCGTATTTCTCTCCCCTCCGCTCCCCTCCCCTCTGTTCACCTCTCCTCTCCTCTGTTTTTGAGACAGTCTTACTTTGTCACCTAGGCTGGAGTGCAGTGGGACGATCTTGGCTCACTGCAACCTCTGTCTCCTGGGGTTCAAGTGATTCTCCTGTCTCAGCATCCCAAGTAGCTGGGATCACACGTGTGCATCACCACTCCCAGCTCTTTTTTTTTTTTTTTTTTTTTGTATTTTCGGTAGAGACAGAGTTTCACCATGCTGGCCAAACTGGTCTTGAACTCCTGACCTCAGGTGGTCTGCCCACCTCGGCCTCCTAGAGTGCTGGGATTACAGGCGTGAGCCACTGCACCCAACCTCTCCTTGTTGTGTTTCTTAGAGAGTTTTGGCTCTTCTTGGACTTTTGTGCTTTGAATGAGTTTTGTAAGTTCTGCACATAAACCTTTTTGGATTGCACTGAATCTATAGATGAATTTCGGGAAAACCATTATCTTCATGACAAATATGGCATATGTCTCATTATTTACATGTTCTTTAATTGTTTTCCAGCTTTTTCTGTAGAGGTCTCATATCTGGTTAGATTATTTCTGGACACATGTTTTTGATACTGTCGTTAAGGGAATCTTTTTGAAAACTTATTTGTTGCTGGTGTGTAAGAAAAAAGCATAGGGTGTTGTATGTGTGTATATATAGGTGTGTACATATTCATTTATATTAACCTAAGCAGCAGTATTGCTCAACTCTTCAGTTTCAGTGTTTGATAATTATTTTGGGTTTTCCAGTTATATTATCTCAGAGTATTATTTTAAATTCTTCCTTTCTAGTCCTTTGCCTTTCGTTTAGTTTCTTACCTTATTATACTGTCTAGGGCCTTCAGTTCAAGTGGAATTAGGGCTTCCTTGTCTTGTTCCTAGTCTCAGAAGGCAGAGTTTTTAACTTTTCACCATTAACGTAGTATTTACTACAGGATTTTTATAGACGTCTTTTATTTGATTAGAGTGAATCCCTACATTCTGTATTCCCAAATTCTTTAAAAAAAATTTTTTTTTTTGTTTTGAGACAAGGTCTCGCTCGGTCGTCCATGGTTGGAGTACAGTGATGCGATCTTGGCTCACTCAGACTTCCACCTCCTGGGTTCAAGTGAATCTCGCACCTCAACCTCCCAGAGTGTTGAAACTACAGACATGTGACACCATGCCTGGCTTATTTTTGTATTTTTTTGGTAGAGACGGGGTTTCAGCCGTGTTGGCCAGGCTAATCTTGAACTCCTGACCTCAAGTGATACACCTGCAGCGATCTCCCACCAGAGTGCTGGGATTATAGGCATTAGTCACCGAGCCTGTCCAGATTTGTATTTAATTTGTATCTCCTGCCTGTGTCAACACTAAGTATCAGAGTTTTTTGTTTGATGATTGGGTTAGGATTTTTATTCTTACTATTTTTGAAAATAAAACTATTATAATGTATTCACATTTGATTTATAAATGTTAAAATATAGTGCAGAAAAAATAAGGAAATATATTTATTATAACTTTTATTATAATTTCATTAAGTTGTAAGTTACTTATAGTAAGAGCTTATTTCAGTAAGTACTTGTTGATACTGTAATCAGTGTGTGACTGTAAAATATATTTGTTTCAGATGGATATTGAAGTGACTAGAAAGTATGGGTAATTTGAAATTTTTTAGGAAGGAATGAGATGATTAGTTAAAAACTAATATGATTTATTAAAAAACCAATGCAGTGTCTTGTATTGGGGATGCTACCATACAAAGAGGTATAGATAATTATTTGGTAAGAAAATATTACTTTGAGAAATGGTTTTTTTCTTTTCAGCAAGAAGCTAAGATTAATTTTTCAGATAAGACTTTATGTAAAATAAGATATAGGTAAAATTTCCTGATACATGTGTAATTCTGTTTTGTACTATACTCTTTTCATAATTGATAATATATGTAATTGTGGAGGCATCAAAATATTAAATGATCCTGGTTTTTGTTCTGTTTTGTTATTTGAGACGGAGTCTTGCTCCGTTGCCCAGGCTGGAGTGCAGTGGTGCAATCTGGGCTCACCACATCCTCTTCCCCACCAGGGTTCAAGCGATTCTCCTGCCTCAGCCTCTCAGCTAGCTGGGACTACAGGTGTGCGCCACCATGCTCAGCCAGTTTTTGTGTTTTTAGTAGAGACGGGATTTTACTGTGTTGGCCAGGCTAGTCTCAAACTCCTGACTTCGTGATCTGCCCGCCTCAGCCTCCCAAAGTGCTGGGATTATAGGCGTGAGCCACTGCGCCTGGCCTGTGCTCTGTTTTTCATTAGTGAAAGACATATGTATTTCACATACTTGTTAGGCATTAATGTTGTTTTTATGTTTCTTATATAGATTAGAATATGGCTACATATTCCTGCTGTCATGCAGCACATTATACCTTTTAGGACCTATGTTATTAGGTAAGTTTATAAAGTCTCTTTCCCCTGATTATCAATGTAATATATTTAAACAATTTATAATACAGAATTATATTGTTTGAAAGTCCCCTATAGTCATACCCTCTAGAGAAAATTTCAAGTAACAGTTTGGAATATAGTGTTTTTTATGCACATATATGGGTTTATATTTAATGTTTACTTTTTAGCAAATTATGTTGGACTTTTTTTTACATGAGTATGTAAAAAGAATTAAAGAAATTAATAATGGTTATTCCACTGTATTTAGTCAGTCAACAAATACACAGTGTCTGTTACATTCTAGGCACTGAGGATATAGCAGAGAAGAAAACAAATTGCAAAAATCTCTGCTCTTGTGCAGTCTGTTTACAAAAGAAGTAGATGATAATACTACATCAGAAAGTGATAAGTATTATAAGATAAATAGCAGCAAATGTAGATTGAGAGTTCTAGAGGGTGGGTTACAGTTTAAATATGGGGACAGGGAAGGTCTCATCGAACGGGAGGTGACATTTGAATTTTATAAGTCTCAACCTGAAAAGGAAGCCTAAGAAGATGGAGAAAGGGTTGTACTGATTAGAATTAAAGTATGAGCTATCAGGATTCTGCATATTTTATTGATAACATTTATGAGAGTATTGTACTTTTTTTCTCATTTGCAAAGGTTTGAGTGTCTCCCTTTTTCACAGTACTACTCAACTTTTGGGAGACAGTATCAGGCAAAGAATCAGATAGTGATGAATGCTATGAAAGTAAGTTAGTGTGATACAGAAGGAGTATGGGGCCTTTCTGAAAGGTGATATCTTAAGGACATGAGTCAGCTATTCAAGTGATTATCAGAAAGATGTATTGTAGAAGGAACATGTGAGTGTAGACTTTGAAGTTAGCATAACTTCAAAGTTATGAAGAAGAAACTAGAAGCAGATTGGTGTGGAGAATAATGTGTAAAGGGATATAATTATGAGGGTGGAGGGATAAGCAGGGGCAGGTGATTCAGGACCTTGTAGGCCACTGTAAGGAGTATGGATTTAATTTTTTCAATGGGAATCTATTGAAGGGTTTTTAGCAGGTGTTTCAGGATTTTTTAAAAGTTTTATTTGGCCTTTTAGTGGATCATAAATATAGGGTGGCTGGAATAGAAGCTAGAGGGAGACCAATTGAAATGTTTATGTATTAGTCCTGGAAGGAAAATGATGATTACTTGTAGTAGGATTGTTAATGATGATTTTGAAAATTGGATGAATGTAAGTGAAAATAAAATCAATAAGACTGGTCATTATAGGGTATAAAGAAAAGGGTAGTATTGTACATGTGGATGACATTCAGCACCCCCCTCCTCAATTTTTTATTTGTAATGTGGATATCATTACTGAGATGTGAAAATCTAGGAGAACTTAAATGTCCCACAGGCCTCTCAAAGTCTTCTTGTCTTTAAGTGGCACTGGCAAATTGGGAATATGAACTTGTAGTTCAGAATAGTTTCATTAATTTAAGAGTTGTGAGTGTAAAGATGGTATTTAAAAACCACAGGAGTCACCTGAGGAGAGCATACAGGAAAAGAATAGAAGTGAGTCTAAGATAGAACTCTGTATCAGTTGGTTTTGCTATGTAAGGAAACATCTCTCAAAATTTAGTGGCTTAAAACAATAGCCACCCAGGCATGGTGGCTCATGCCTGTAATCCCAGCACTTTGGGAGGCCGAGGCGGGAGGATCACCTGAGCCCAGGAGTTCGAGACCAGCCTGGGCAACATAGCGAGACTCCATCTCTGCGCAGGGGAAAAAAATTAACTGGTGGTGGTGGCACACTCCTATAGTCCCAGCTACTAGGGAGGCTGAGGTAGGAGGATCACTTGAGCCCAGGAGGTCGAGGCTGCAGTGAGCTCTGATTGAGCAGTTGTACTCCAGCGTGAGTGACAAAGCAAGACTTTGTTTCATAAAAAAAGAAAATATAAAACAATAGCCATTTATTATTTCTCACAGTTCTCTGGTTAGCTGGGCAGTTTTGTTGATCTGTATTGACTTGGCTGAAACTGGATGGTCTAGGTTAGCCTTGTTCCCACATTGTGTGATTGCCATGCTGATTGGTCTTGTGGGGTGAGGGGGAATCTCATATATGTCTTGCAGTTGGCTTCATGTCAGTTGGAGCATCAGATACTTCTCTTTCATCCGGCAGGCTAACCTTGGTTCCTTGTTTTGGTGGTGATTAGAGTTCCCAGCAAGAGAAGGCAAGCTCAAAGGCTTTTCTAGCTTCCCCTTATGTCATGTCTATTAATATTTCATTGGCCAAAGCAGATCATATGGCAAGGCCCAGATTTAAGGGTGTAGAAATAGATTACACCTTTTGATGAGAGGAATAGCTAAGTCACATTGCAAAGTCTTGTACATATAATGATGGGAGGAATTTGTGGCCATTTTGTAATCCATTACAGGCCTTCAGGAACACTAATGTTGAAAGGTTGGACAGCACAGAAGGAATCTGCCAAAGAGATTAGGCAGGGCCTGAGAGGAAAACCAGAGGTTTGTGGGTTTTGGACACAAAAAAATGTTCATGCTTACAATGTACATTTTAAGTTATTGAGTGGTCTTTTAAAATGCTTTATGAGTTTTTATGTATTTTCAATTTCTGAATCATTTCAGGTATTTATGCAAGCTCTCTGATCAGGAGTTACGACAGAGTGCAGCTCGTAACATGGCTGACTTAATGTGGAGCACAGTGAAAGAACCATTGGATACAACATTATGCTTTGATAAAGAAAGCCTAGATCTTGCATTTAAGTACTTTATGTCACCTACTTTGACTATGAGGTTGGCTGGATTGAGTCAGATAACAGTAAGCTGTGTTTGCTTTATTTTTGGTCATTGTTTATTTGCTTTCTGGTCTATCATAATAATACTACCCACTATTTATGGAGCCCTTCATACTAGGCATTGTGCTAAGTATTTTACATGGATTACTTTGTATGGCCTTCACAGATAATTTCTGTGTTTCTCTTATTTTAAAGATGAAAAAATCTGAAGCTTAGATTTATATGGATTTATACTGTGGGTCCATTCGATTTCCGGGTCCAACTCTTTCATCATTTTGTTTTTGTCTTTTTAAACTATTCAGGTTTTTATGTTTATAGATGTTTTGTGAAAGAGAAATAATTGGAGGGCTTTATAAGCAGTTAATTAATTTTCCAGGCAGAAACCATAGATTATTGGGCCATAGGCCAAATTTTACTAAATGTTTGTTTTGAATAGTCTTAAATACTGTTTTTAAGTAGGACAAAGTAACATAAAAATCTGTATTCTTGGCTTCTCATGGTGAGGGGGTTGGAAGAAGGCCTGGTATCCTTGGGTCTGTATTCTTACATAACGACAGTCTGTTAGAACTAAATAATTAACTTTATCCTTCAGAATGAACATGCTTTCTCCAGTTTGTTACAGTCCCCATTTGCTTTACTCCTTTACATTTCTGGGTTTTTTTTTTTTTCTTTCCTTGGAGATAGAGTCCCATTCCGTTGCACAGTGGCGTGATCTCGGCTTACTGCAACCTCCATCTCTCGGGTTTAAGTGATTCTCTTGCCTCAGCCTCCTGAGTAGCTGGGACTACAGGTGTGAGCCACACGCTTGGCTAATTTTTTGTATTTTTAGTAGAGATGGGGTTTCACTGTGTTGGCCAGGCTGGTCTGGAATTCCTGACCTCAGGTGATCCAACCGTCTTGTCCTCCCAAAGTGTTGTGATTACAGGCATGAGCCCCACCCCACCCAGCCACATTACTGGTTTTTTGTTTGTTTGTTTGTTTGTTTTTTTGTTTTGTTTTGTTTTGTTTTGGTAGTGTAGTCACACTGAAAATCTGAAGTAGCTAGAGTTTGTGTACCGGGCTTCATAAGATACTTGTTGACATTGTCTCAGATAAATCTTGAGTGGATTTATCTAGGAAACCTTTCCTGAAACTTTGTCTATAATGACATTACTTGCTCTCTTGCATTAGATTGTTGTGTTTTTTTACTTACTCAGCTTTGTTTTCTCTAGTGTGCTTAGTGTAATAAAGAATACTATTTGCGGCATGAATTTAATTTTTTTTTTCCTTTTTTTGAGATGGACTCTTACTCTGTCGCCCAGGCTGGAGTGCAGCAGCGCCATCTTGGCTCAGTGCAACCTCTGCCTCCTGGGTTCAAGTGATTCTCGTGCCTCAGCCTCCTGAGTAGCTGGTATTATAGGCGCGTGCCACCATACCCAGCTAATTTTGTATTTTTAATAGAAATGGAGATTTACTATGTTGGCAAGGCTGGTCTCGGAATGCCTGACCTCAGGTGATCCACCTGCCTCGGCCTCCTAAAGTGCTGGGATTACAGGTGTGAGCCCCTGCACCTGGCCCTTATTTAGTATTTTAATATAACAGAAGTAGTTTTACTAATTGAGAAGCGTATGTCTCTGATTATGTCTTAGATTTTGTAATGTTAATCTAGTTATCGTGATCTACATATGTCAGTCAGTTTACCATGTTTCTTAGTACTTGCTGACATGCAAGAATAATTTTGGAAATAAAAACCCTTAATTTCTTGTCTTTAATCATAGAATCAACTCCATACCTTCAATGATGTGTGCAATAATGAATCATTAGTATCAGACACAGAAACGTAAGTAGGAGCATTAATTTATATGTAAGTATACCATTTTAATGTACAGTTGTTTATATGGTAAATTCTAATTTTAGATTTAAAATTTTTACTAGAAATTCTTTGCCCCGTGACAACTTGCGCAGTCTTTATCAAGCTTTCAGAACATTATGCTGTCTGTAATGTAACTCCCTCTCCCTCTTTTTTTTGAGACAGGGTCTTGCTCTGTTGCCCAGGGTGGAAGTACAGTGGTGGGACCATGGCTCACTACGGCCTCAACTTCACAGGGTCAGGCGATCCTCCCACCTTAGCCTCCTGGGTAGCTGGGACTACAGGCACATGCCAGCATGCCTGGCTAATTTTTGTAGAGTCAGAGTTTTGCCATGTTGCTCAATCTGGTCTTGCAGACTCAAGCCATCCACTTGCCTCAGCCTCCCAAAGTGCTCAGTCTGGTCTTGTAGACTCAAGCCATTCACTTGCCTCAGCCTCCCAAAGTGTTGGGATTACAGGTGTGAGCCACTGCGTCTGGCCACATTTCTCTCTTTTAAAAGCATATACCAACATATAGTACTATTTATCATGGTATGAAAGCATACTGTTTATACTAGAGAATTTAATCTTGAAGAATATGGTACTGATAGTTTTCAGAAAGTACACTGTCTTAGTCCAGGCTGCTGCAACAAAGTACCACAGATTGGATGACTTATAGACAACAGAAATTTATTTCCCATAGTTCTGGAGGCTGGAAGTCCAAGATCAGGTTGTTGTCAGCCTCATCAAGTTCTGGTGGGGCCTTCTTCTGGACTGTAGACTGCCATTTTCTTTTTTTATTTTTGCATGGTGGAAAGAAGCAGAGAGGTCTCTGGAGTCCCTTTTATTAGGCCACTAATCTCATTCATGAAGGCTCCACCCTCATGACCTAATTATCTCCCAAAGGCCCCATTTCCAATAACATCACATTGGGAGTTTAAAAAGTAGTTTTTATAGCTTAGACTTCTTGAGTTCTGAGAAATATATATATTCCATTTAATTGTTCATCTGGTAGAGAAATCGTTTTTAAAATCTAAACAGTAAGGTAGAATATCTTCTGGAACAGAGTTGTATTGCTCTGTTAGAAAATTCGTAATTATACATGTGAGTCATTCTTTAGTGTAACTTGATCTTACTACTGCTCTAAGGCGCTAATCTCAGTTGAACTTAAGTCTTGAATTTGGAAACCAGAGACTGTGTCTCTTGACTCTTTTTTCCCTTTAGACTAAAGAGTTCTTATTCTCCTAGTTGTTCTTTATATGGTATGGTTTTTGAATTTATCACTATATGAGTCATTCATCTCTGGCAATATTCTTTGTCAGTAGTCCCCTTAAAATGTGTTGCCTAGAATTTTTCATTGCTTTATACATTCTGGATCATATTAGAAGTGTTATTTCACACTGTCAAGACATTATGTAGACCATATCCAATGTATTTATAAAGCTACGGCTCTGCGCCAGGCACAGTGGCTCACACCTGTATCCCAGCACTTTGGGAGGCTGAGGTGGGCAGATCACTTGAGGCCAGGAGTTTCAAGACCAGCCTGGCCAACATGGCGAAATTCCATCTCTACTATAAATAACAAAAATTAGGTGTGGTGGCGCATGCCTATGATTCCAGCTATTTGGGTAGCTGAGGCACAAGAATCATTTAAACCCAGAGACAGAGATTGCAGTGAGCCGAGATAGTGCCATTTTCACTTCAGCCTGGGTGACAGAGCGAGATTCTGTCTCAGAAAAAAACCAAAACAAACAAAAGAAACCTACAGCTCTGGATTTTCCTTTTCATCCTCTGTGTCCCCTCACCCTTCTACCTCTGCAAGACCGCTTAAAGAGAACCTTATATAATTGCTAATGTGATACTCATATTCCTCTCATCCCCTGTGAAAAGGATTAAAAATTTGGAATGTTCACTGCAGTAATAACACATTCAGGCTAGGTGTTGTGTGAAAACAGTGAATAGGGGAATAAGAAGGAATTCCAGTAACAAATGCAAGGAATATACATCCTAAAGACATGTTTAAGAGAATAGAGAGGAGAGTAAAAGTATTGAGGACTGGTGGTAAAGAGTTCAAAATGGGAAGGGAGAGTGTGTATACAGTGTGAGAAAATTGGAGTAAAGAGAAAAAGTATGTGATAAATACTGTGGCGGCTGTGAACTGGGTGTTTTTAAGCAGTTTTATTAACATACATATAAAATTCACTTGTTTTATATATACAAGTCAGTGAATTTTATAATAGTAAATTTTTAGAGTTGTGCAACTGTCACCACAGTCCAATTCTAGAACATTTCCATCACTTAAAAAAGATGTCTTTTGCCCATTTGTAGCCAGTACCTATTATTTCCAGCCTCACTAATCTACTTTCTATCTCTGTAGATTTACCCATTTTGGGATATTTCATTTAAAAAGAATCAAATGATAGTGATCTTTTCTGGCTTCTTTTCACTTAGTATACTCTTGTTTGTTTGAGGTTCGTTGAGATTGTAGTTTGTACTTTATTCCTTTTTATTGCTTAATAGTATTACACTGTATGGATATACCACACTTGATCAATTGCCAGTTGATGGATATTTGGTTTGTTTCTACATTTTTTTTTTTTTTTTTGAGACAGGAGTCTCGCTCTGACCCCCATGCTGGAGTGCAGTGGCACGATCTTGTCTCACTGCAAGCTCTGCCTCCCGGGTTCACGCCATTCTCCCGCCTCAGCCTCCAGAGTAGCTGGGACTACAGGCGCCCGCCACCACGCCCGGCTGATTTGTTTTTGTATTTTTAGTAGAGACGGGGGTTTCATCGTGTTAGCCAGGATGGTCTCTATCTCCTGAGCTCGTGATCCACCTGCCTCGGCCTCCCAAAGTGCTGGGATTACAGGTGTGAGCCACTGCGCCCGGCTACATTTTTTTTTTTTTTTTTGAGACGGGAGTCTCGCTCTGACCCCCAGGTTGGAGTGCAGTGGGCCAGCTCTACCTGCCGGGTTCACGCCATTCTTCCGCCTCAGCCTCCCAAATAGCCGGGACTACAGGCGCCCGCCACCACACCTGGCTAATCTTTCGTAGTTTTAGTAGAGACGGGGTTTGACGGTGTGAGCCAGGATGGACTCGATCTCCTGACCTCGTGATCCGCCCGCTTGGCCTCCCAAAGTACTGGGATTACAGGCGTGAGCCACCGCGCCCAGCGTGTTTCTACTTTTTGATTGGTATAAATAATGCCATTATAAACATTTATGTAAAGTCCTTTTGTGATCGTATGTTTTCATTTTTTGTAGTAGATACTTAGGATTAGAATTGTTGCTTATATGATTAGTTTACCTTTAACTTTTATAGGAGCTATCCAACTGTTTTCCAGTATACCTGCATTATTTTACATGCCCACTAGCATTGTAGGAGGTTTCCAGTTTCTCCCCATTCTTGCCAGCAGTTATTATTATCTAGATTTATTATTGCCATTTGGAGATATAAAGTAGCATTTCATCATGGTTTTAATTTGCGTTTCCCTAATTGTTGACATAGAACATCTTTTTATGTGGTTATTTACCATAATGTTTCTTCGTTCACAACATTGCCCAGTTTTTAATTGGATTCTTGGTTTTGTTTTATGGCTTAATGTGGTCTGTACTACAGACTGTTCTGTGTGTGCTTAAGAAGACTGTACATTCTGCTGTTGTCGTATGGGGTGTTCTATAGATGTCTGTTAGGTCAGATTGGTTTGTAGCATTGTTGTCTGTCTCCTATATTCTTGTTGCATTTTCTGCCTCATTCTTTCTATTATTGAAAGTAGGAGATCGAGTGCAGTGGCTCATGCCTGTAATCCCAGCACTTTGGGAGGCCAAGGCTGGTGGATCACCTGAAGTCGGGAGTTCAAGACCAGCCTGGGCAACATGGCGAAACCCCGTCTCTACTAAAAATACAAAAATTAGCTGGGCCTGGTGGTGTGGTGGTGCGTGCCTGTAGTCCAGCTACTTGGGAGGCTGAGGCAGTAGAATCACTTGAACCTGAGAGGTGGAGGTTGCAGTGAGCTGAGGTCACACCACTGTACTCCGGCCTGGGCAACAGAGCAAGAGTCTGTCCCAAAAAAAAGAAAAAAAAAAAAAAAAGATGCTGAAGTCTCCAAATACATTTGATCCTGAGTGTTTGCGGATTTAGTCGTCTCAATGAGCTCTGAAGCAAGATGACAGAGTGCCACCTTGTTTGACTTTAGTTAGGAATGTGCATATTGGAAAATTCTAATCTTTCACTGCTATGTGCATGTCTGTGAGTGCCTATGAAAATGCTACAAATACTGATTTTGGAGCTACAAATAAATTGCAGCAAATGGATGAATTTGCAAATATAGAAACCATGGAAGAGAAGAAAAAATATTTTTATTTCTTCACAAATACGGAATATGGAGATGGAGGTGCTGAGGGCCAGTGTGGTGGAGTGTAAGAAGTCCTGGCGCCACTTGGATGGGGTTTGAATCCCAACCGTAGCACTTGTTTAGGCATAGGAGATGGCCTCAGGCAAGGCATCTAAACGCTTCTGAACCTCATTTCCTCTCTCTCTCTCTTTTTTTTTTTTTTTTTTTCCCCTGAGATGGAGTCTTGCTCTGTTTGTTGCCCAGGCTGGAGTGCAACGGCACGATCTCAGCTCACTGCAACCTCTGCCTCTTGACTTCAAGCTATTGTGCTGCCTCAGTCTCCTGAGTAACTGGGATTACAGGCACCTGCCACCACACCCGGCTAATTTTTGTATTTTTGGTTAGAGACAGGGTTTCGCCGTGTTGGTCAGGCTGGTCTTAAGCTCCTGACCTCGAGCAGTCCACCTGCCTTGGCCTCCCAAAGTGCTGAGATTACAGGTGTGAGCTGGCCACGCTGTTTTCTCTTTTTAGAAAATAGAATCAACTAGTATGAGAGGTTTTTCACATTAAAAATCTGTGTATGATATCTATATTATGTACATATTTCTTGTAGGACCAAGGGTTCAGCATTAGGTAATTCAGTGTTTGCAGTGACTCTGTAGAATATAATTAATGCGAGTAACAAGAATTAGCTGTGTTGCTGAATTGTCTGTTTCTCCTTTTAATTCTGTCATCAATTTTTGCTTCATGTATTTCAGGAATTCTTTTGTTAGGTCCATATGTATTCCTGATAACTTGATCCTTTTTTTCATTTTAAATGTCCTTCTTTGTCTCTTTCAGACATTTTTTTGGCTTAGTCTATTTTATTTGATATTGGTGTAACCCCTGAACCTTTCTTAAGCTTATTTTTGGCATGACTTATCTTTTTCCATTCTTTTATTTTCAGTCTGCTTGTTTTGAACCTAAAGTATGTCTTAGGGGTAGCATATGGTTGGATCTTTAAAAAAAAAAATCTAGTCGTATAATCTCTGCCTTGATGACAGTTCTTAAATCCCTAATAATTTTGTATAGCTTGTTTTACATCTGTCATTTTGCTGTTGGTTTTCTGTGTATCTCATATCTTGTTTCTCTGTTTCTCCTTCACTGTCTATTTCTATAGTTGTATACGTAGATTCTAGTGTGCCATTTTAATTCCATTGATTTAAAAAATACCTCAATTTTCTTAGTGGTTTTGTGGGTTAAATATGCATTTAATTTCTTGACATACTGATTTAACTCTAATAAAATAAGATAAAAAACATTGCTCCTATGTAGCTCTATTACTGTTTGGGATAAGAAGTTAGCTATTAATCTTATTCTGGTTCCCTTGTATATGCTTAGTTGTTTTTCTCTCACTGCTTTGAATCATTTGACTACAGTATGTATAGATGTGGATTTCTTTGTGTTTATCCTCCTGGGGTTTGTTCTACTTCTTGCTTGGATGTGTAGATGAATGTGTTTCATCAACTTTGGTAAGTTTGAGGTATTCAGATATTTTTTCTGGCACCTCTTCCCACTTTTCTTTGACCCCCATTGCATGTATGTTTTCAGACCTCCGAATAGTGGTTGTTAATGATACTGTCCAATTTTATAGTTGCATCGTTACTATGAAAGTCCCTGGTCTCCCCTTTAAATTTTTGAGACGGTGTCTTGCCCTGTTGCCCAAGCTGGAGTGTAGCAGCACAATTACGCCTTACTACAGCTCTGACCAGGGCTCAAATGATCCTCCCACCTCAACTCTTTAGTAGCTGAGACCACAGGCATGAGCCACCATGCCTGGCTGATTTTATTTTATTTTTTGTAGAAACAGGCTTTTATTATGTTACCCAGCCTGGCTTGGAACTCCTAGGCTCAAGCAGTCCGCCCCCGCCCCGACTTCAGTCTCCCAAAGTGCTAGGATTACAGGCGTGAACCACAGCACCAGCCTGGGTCTTTTAGTGTTCTTTAATAGACTTACTTAATAGTGGGATTTTTTTTTTAAATTAATTTTGTTTCTTGAACTATTATGTAAATCAGAGAGTTGAATCTTATGGATCATAACTTCAGTAGGGCTACTCAGAAATAGGTAAAATATACCTAGTTTTATTTTTAATGTTTTACCCTTTGAGGCCCGTGTGTCTAATTCCTAGTGTTTTTTTTTTAATAAATAAAAATTGTTAGCATAAAATTCTGTTATAGAATGTAAATTCTTTGTTGGATATGCAATAAGAAAGTAAATTACTTAATCCTTCTAGTTTATCTGTATATAATATCGCTGAAAAAATTGGGGACCTTTTATTGTACAATTTATTTCGAAGCTTATTTTCTTCCACCCATTTTATAATGTAGTCATATGGTACTTAATGACAGGGATACTTTCTGAGAAATGCATCATGAGGTGATTTCATTGTGCAAAGTTATACAAACCTAGGTGGTATAACCTGTTGCTCCTAGGCTTCAAGCCTGTACAGCATGTTACTGTCCTTAATTCTGTGGGCATTTGTAACGCTCTGTAAGTATATGTGTATCTAAACATATCTAACTGTAGAAAAAATAATGTAAAAAATCCGCAAAAAAGATAAAATAGGGTTTTGCCTGTATAGGACGCTTACCAAGAATGGAGTTTGCAGGACTGGAAGTTGCTCTGGGTGAGTTGGTGAGTGAGCGCTGAGCGGATGTGAAGGCCTAGGATGTGACTTTACACTACTGTAGACTTTATAAGCACTGTACACTTAGGCTACACAAATTATTTAAAAATTTTTTTGTTTCACTATTAAATTAACCTTAGCTTACTCTTTTTATTTAATTTTATAAACTTAAAATTTTTTTAACGTTTTGACTCTTATAACATTTAAAATACAAACACGCCATCCTGGCGAACACGGTGAAACCCCGTCTCTACTAAAAATACAAAAAATTAGCCGGGCGAGGTGGCGGGTGCCTGTAGTCCCAGCTACTCGGGAGGCTGAGGCAGGAGAATGGCGTAAACCCGGGAGGCGGACCTTGCAGTGAGCTGAGATCCGGCCACTGCACTCCAGCCTGGGAGACAGCGAGACTCCGTCTCAAAAAAAAAAAAAAAATAAATAAAATAAAATAAAATAAAATAAAATAAAATAAAATACAAACACGTTATATGGCTATACAGAAGTGTTTTTTCTTTATATCCTTATTCTTTATATCCTAAGAAGAAAATAAAGAAGCTTTATTCTTTTTTTTGTTTTACTTTTTAGTAATACACATGGAGCTGTCATCTCCCGTGCTGACAATGCCTTTCTTTTTTTAAAAACTAGAAAGAGTATCCTTTAAAGATAAAAAGTATAGTAAATACATAAACTAGCAACAGTCATTTATTAAGTTTTATATACTGTATGTACATGCTGTACTTTTGTATTACTGGCAGTGCAGTAGATTTGTTTACATCAGCATCACCACAAACGTGTGAGTAATGCATTGCTCTGTGACATGGTGGCCACAGTGACATTAGGTGATAGGAATTGTTCACGTCAGTTTTAATCTTATGGGACCACTGTTGTATAGTTGGTCCATCCTTTGGTCTGTCTTTGACCAAATCATTATTATGCAGTACATGACTGTCGGTTACTTTACTTTTTATCTATTAGTAGAATCTTCAATAGCACTTATAGTTTGGCTTGGGGGTAATTCTTTTGTTGTTCATCCTTTTGGTAATCTGCTTTCCTGTGTCATTATAAAGGGCATACTGGGAAACCTTTCCTGAGTGCTTCAGTACATACTATGGAAATTAAAAAGTGGGAAGACAAAGACCTCGAGTAGGATAATACATCACTAATTCAGTGTTACACCTGTGTACCTGGTGTTACTTGTTAGTGTTTCAGTTATTTGTTGCTTGTTTATAAACTCAGGAAATTTGAATTTATAAATTCAGTGTCATATTTCATTCTAGTTATGCTTTGTAGTATTCTGTAAAACTGATTGTGTCTAATTCTTTGTAATTCCTATGGGAACAAATTTAGGTTTTCAATTGAGTCTACCTTTTAGACATGATTAAAGATGACAATATTTTTTTAATGTACTATTTTTTATTACTTTAGGTCCATTGCAAAAGAACTTGCAGACTGGCTTATTAGCAACAATGTGGTGGAGCATATATTTGGACCAAATTTACACATTGAGGTATGTGGATAATTACATGACTTCTCTGTTCTGTTGATAGAGAAGAATATTTTAAAAAATTGATATTAAGTTTTTCTTTTCCAGATTATCAAACAATGCCAAGTGATTTTGAATTTTTTGGCAGCAGAAGGGCGACTGAGTACTCAACATATTGACTGCATTTGGGCTGCAGCACAGGTAATACTAACAGCTCACGTTTATTGAGTGCTTTGCTTATCATATGTTGTAAGTGCTTCTCTATGAGGTAAATTCTATTATCCTGTTTTATAGCTAAGGAGACCAAGACATGGACAAGCTGGGACTGAAATCTGGCTTCCGAGTCCATGTCTTACTATGTTACTGGTAGAATGGAAGGAAATCAGAGTCAGTCAGTTGGAGCTTCTTCATGAAACCATCCTGGTTTAATAAAGAGACATTTTCCTGTTATTCTCATTTATACAGTCTACCTTTCTATCTTGAATTATTGTATTGATATGTTTCTTGTCTATTGTACTGTTTTTTTATTTTTTAAAATAGGCATATGTCCACATGATTCAAAATTCCAAAAGTAAATATAAAAGATATATTACATGTTTTTCCTTTTTGCCCCGTCTCTCAGGCATATAGTTCTTATCCTCTCAGGTATATCAGAGTTGTTTTTTGTATAAATAGTGAACTGTATACATTTTTCTTCTTTCTTTTTCACAAATGTAGCATACCAACCAGACTTGGCTTTGGTTTTTTTTTTTCTTTTTTTTTCTTTGTTCTGGAGATTACTCATCAATATATGAAGTGCTTCTCATCTTCTTGGAAGACTGTATAGTGTTTAATTAAATGTATGCACCATAATTAATTTAACCAGTTCCCATTTATGGGCAGTGTTTTTTCCCCAGCCTTTTTTTTTTTTTTTTTTTTTTTTTTTGAGACGGAGTCTTGCTTTGTCGCCCAGGCTGGAGTGCCATGGCGCAATCTTGGCTTACTGCAACCTCCGCCTCCCCAGTTCAAGTGATTCTCCTGCCTCAGTCTTCTGAGTAGCTGGGAAACTACAGGTATGTGCCACCATGCCCAGCTAATTTTTGTATTTTTAGTGGACATGGGGTTTCACCATGTTGGTCAGGCTGGTCTCAGGCTCCTGACCTCATGATCCACCCGCCTTGGCCTCCCAATGTGCTGGGATTACAGGCATGAGCCACCACTCCTGGCCGCCCGAGTCTTTTCTGTTACAAACAATGCTGTAATAAGTAACTTCTAACATGTTTATTTCATCCTTGTGTAAAACTTTTGTGTAGCTATGATAAATTCCTACTTACAAGTAGAATTAGAATTACTAGGTTAAAGCATACGTGTGGTTTGCTTGTGGTAGATACTGGTATTGCAGTTTCACTTTCCCCTTAATTTCATCAGCACATTAAATTTCATGATCTTTGCCAACCTCATGGGTGAGAAGTGATATCATTGGCATTTTAAATTTGTGTTTCTTTTATTATGAGTGAGTTTGCAAATCTTGTGTTTAAGAGCCATTTTGTTGCTTTTTCTGGAATTGTTCATATTTTTTTGCCATTTATCAATTGTTTTTCTTATTTTTTAATTTGTAGGAGCTCTTTATGTGTCGCTGAAATTGATCTTTTGTTTGTGATTACAACTTATAACTGTATCCTGGTTTGATGCCTTTTGCTTTGCTTAAGTTGGTTTTTACTATTCAGTTTCATATTTGTGGTTGTAGTTATTAATGGTCTGTGGATTTTGTATCTTGGTCTGAAATGCCTTCTCCATTGACAACATTATAAAAGAATTCTCCTTTAGTTTCTTCCTGTATATTTTCTGTTGCAATTATATATCTTAATCTTTGATCCAGCTGGGATTTATGTTGGCTTAAAGTGTTGTGTATGTGTCCAACTTTCCTCCCTTTTTTGTTGTAGAATTTTTCCAATTCTAGTTGTTTACTAACTCTTCTTTCTGACTTGAGATACCAATTTTGTCTTGACTGGGTCATTTTTTGAACTTTCTAGACTGACCTATTTGTATGTATAATTATGATCTGTACCAGGGATTGGTAAACTTATAGTCTGTGGGCCAACTATGTGTTTTTGGAAATTTTTGCTACACAGACATGCCAATTCTTCTTCTTTCTTTTTTTTTTTCTTTTTTCCTGAGATGGAGTCTTGCTATGTTGCCCAGGCTGGAGTTCTGTGGCATGATCTTGGCTCACTGCAACGTCCGCCTCTCAGGTTCAAGGAATTCTCCTGCCTCAGCCTCCCAAGAAGCTGGGATTACAGGCACACGCCACTGCCCAGCTAATTTTTGTATTTTTAGTAGAGACGAGGTTTCACCATGTTGGCCAGGATGGTCTCAATCTCTTAACCTCATAATCCTTCTGCCTTGGCCTCCCAAAGTACTGGCATTACAGGCGTGAGCCAGTGCGCCCGGCCTGATGTGCCCATTTTTTTACGTATTGTCCATGGTGGCTTCCACAGCACAACAGCAGAGTTTAGTAATCATAACAGAGACCCTGTCACCCATAATCCTAAAATATTTACTTTCTGGTCCTTTAAGAACATGTTCGTTGAGTTTATACTATTTTTTTTCTTTATTTTTACTTGTATCTTTGTAATATTTTAAAATGCCTGAGACGACTAGTCCCTCCTCATTATTGTCATAACTTTTCTGTCTTATTTATTTCTTCATGTGAATTTTAGTATTGACGTAAAATGTTTTCATTGTGTTAATGATGATTAATTTGAGAACCTAAGTTCTGTCTTCCTGTCCAAAGTATGATACTCCTTTTCTTTTTTCTTTTGCATTATTCACAGTCTCAAAGTTATTTGTATATAGATTTTTATTTCGTGCTCTGCTTAATCTTAGGAATTTGTTTTTTTATTGCTATTATAAATTGTGATATCTTCAACTATATTTAATTTCTTCCATTATGTTGCTCTTCCTTTTATTATATTTAGTGATGGAGATATAGAGATATATATATATAATTAAAATATTTTTCATTACTAATGATTGTGTGCCTTGAGCCTTCACTGAATTCTTAGCTTTTTCACGGTAGGTTTTCAATGTATTTTCTTTGGCTTCCCGTGTCTAACATTGTGTGCTTGTTTGAGATGGAGTCTCCAGCTCTCACCTAGGCTGGAGTGCAGTAGTGTAATTAGCTCATTGCAGCCTTGAACTTCTGGGCTCAAGTGAACTTTTCAAGTAGCTGAAACTACAGACACGAGCCACCACCTGGCTAATTTTGTGTGTGTGTGTGTGCGCATTTCTAAACTTATTTTATTATTGCCTTGTAAGACATTGTTGCATGCTGCTAGCATGTGAAGTTACAACTATACTTGAGTTATAGTCTGGCCACTGCAATAGCTGTTTCTATATTACGTTTCATAATTTGAATCTTATTCCTTCTTGCCCTTTCAGGAACTGTTACTAGGAGGGATTATTTCTTCCTCTATTACATATTCATATCTCTTGTCTGTACTGGATTTTTTATGTTGTGGGTCTCTTCTTATGCCTTTGCTGTTTGTTCTGTTGCCAAGGCTAGAGTACGGTGGTGCAGTCTTGACTTGCTGCAGCTTCTGCCTCCTGGGCTGAAATTATTGTCCCACCTCAGCCTCCTGAGTAGCTGGGACTACAGATGCACACCACTGTGCCTGGCTAATTTTTGTGTTTTTTGCAGAGACGAGGCTTCGCCTTGTTGCCCAGACTGGTCTCGAACTCCTGAGCTCAAGCGATTCTCCCACCTTGTGCCCCCAAAGTGCAGGGATTGTAGGTGTGAGCCACCACACCTGGCCACATTCATATTTCTACAAGACAACTAGATATATGTTGTATATACTTTGGAGTTTCATAAAATACTTTTCTAATAGTGCTGTCTCTCAAATGGAACTCTTGTCTGGCAACTTCTCGGGGAATAGTATTGGAGGCGTAACTACTTGTACTTTTCTCGTTTGTCTCATCAGGCTTTCATTTCAGGTTGTAGGACTCTAAATGAGAGAATGTGCAGCAGTACCAGTATCTATATTTACTTGCAATTACTTTATATAGTTTTCTCCCCCAGGGAAGATCTCTGGTGGATGGGTTACCTATATGTTGGCTGCTCGTGTTTTTCTGACTGACGAATGGCTGACAGAAAGAATCATTCTTTATGGAGAACTTCATTTAAGTCCTGTCTCCATCTCTGTTTCTTCGTTCTGTCCATCATATCTGTTACTCTGAGCCCAGAATCTTTCTCAGTTATGTTGGGAATATTGTCTCACGTACCTCCTCTATAGCTTTCTTACAGCTTACTCTGAGCTACAACTTTCTTTACCTATTACATTTTAAAAAGATATTCTCAGGCTGGGCATGGTGGCTCACGCCTGTAATCCCAGCACTTTAGGAGGCCAACATGGGCAGATCATGAGGTCAGCAGTTCAAGACCAGCCTGACCAACATGATGAAACCCCATCTCTACTAAAACTACAAAAATTAGCCAGGCATGGAGACGCATGCCTGTAATCCCAGCTACTCAGGAGACTGAGGCAGGAGAATTGCTTGAACCCGGAAGGCAGAGGTTGCAGTGAGCCAAGATGACGCCATTATACCCTAGCCTGGGCAACAAAGTGAGACTATGTCTCAAGCAAACAAACAAATAAATAAATAAAAAGATATTCCCAGTCATTTTAATCTTTCAGAAATTTGTAAGTTTCGTGTCTGATGGGAACTTTAATTTTCTTTGAGCCTCCCGAGCTCAAGCAATACTTGTACCTCAGCCTCCCGAGTAACTGGGATTACAGATGTGCACCACCACATCGGCTAATTTTTGTGTTTTTAATAGAGACAGGGTTTCATCATGTCAACCAGGCTGTTCTCAAACTCCTGACCTCAAGTGATCTACCTGTCTCAACCTCCCTAAGTGCTGGGATAATAGGCATGAGCCACCGCACCTGGCCTTGGTCGAAGGCTTTTAATATATATGTTCTTTTTCTTGTATTTTTCTTTTATTTTATATTGTGGTAAAATATGCATAACATAAAATTTACCATTTTCACCATTTATAAGTGTACAAGTCAGTGGGATTAAAAATATTCATAATGTTATGTAACTATCACCACTGTCTGTATGCAAAAACATTTTCATCACCAGTAACAAGTTGGTACCTATAAAACAACAACTCTTAATTTCCTTCCTTTCAGCCCCTGGTTTCTTCTATTTTACATTGGTTTTTTGGAGACAGCGTCTTGCTGTATCACTCGTGCTGGATGCAGCAGCGCAATTACAGCTCACTGCTGCAGCCTCAAAACTCCTGGGCTCAAGTGACCCTCCAGCCTCAGGCTCCAGAGTAGCTGGGACTAAAGCATGCCTACCTAATTTTTGTATTTTATGTAGAGATGGGGTCTTGTTGTATTGCTCAGGCTGGTCTCCAGTGTTTGGGCTCAAGCCATTCACCTGCCTTGGTCTCCCAAAGTGCAGGGATTATAGGTGTGAGCCACCACGCTCAGCTGTTCTGTTGTCTTCTGTCTCCATGAGTTTGCCTATTCTAGGTACCTCATATAAGTGGAATCAGAATATTTGTCTTCCTCTGTGTGGCTTACTTTACTAACATAATGTTTCCAAAGTCAGTCTGTGTCATAGCATACATTACAACTTCATTCCTTTTATGACTAATATTCCACTGTATGTATATACAGCATTTTATTCATCCATCAGTGGACATTTGGGTTATTTCCACCTTTTGGATATTATGAGCAATGCTGCTGTGAACATGGGTTTACAAATATGTGTTCAATTTCCTGCTTTCAGTTATTTTGTATATACAGTCATGCATTGTATAAGCATGTTTCAGTCAGCAGAGCACATACATATACAACCGTGGTCCCATAAGATTATAATGGAGCTTATTATAATTCCTGTCGCCTGGTGACATTGTGATAGCTGTCCTAGTGTAGTGCAACAAATTACTTTTTCTGTGTTTACATACACAAAAACTTACCATTGAGTTACAGTTACCTACAGTATTTAGTACAGTGACATGCTGTACAGGAGCAATAAACTATAGCATGTAGCCTAAGTGTGTAGTAGACTTTACCATCTTTTGTGTAAGTATACTCTTATGTTCACAAGAGGGCATTTCTCAGAACGTATCCCTATCCTTAAGCCATACGGAACCGTATACCTAGGAGTAGCATGTCTGGATCACATGGTAATTCTGTGTTTAACTTTTTGAGAAGCCACCAAATTGTTTTGCACAGCAGCTGCACCATTTTACATTCTCACCAGTGACACCAGAGGGTTCTGGTTTCTCCACATCCTTGCCAATACTTGTTACTTCCCTTTTGAAAAAAAAATTCAGATATCCTAGTAGGTGTGAATTTGTATCTCATTGTGTTTTTTATTTGTATTTTCCTGATGATTAATTATATTGAACATGCTTTCCTGTGCTCGTTGGCTATTTGCATATTTGCTTTGGAGAAATGTCTGTTCATGTCTTTTGCCCATTTTTGGTTGGGTTTTGTTTGGTTTTCTTTTGAGTTTTACAAAAAATATTCTGGATATTAGTATTTTAAATCAGGTATATAATTTGCATATAATTTCTCTGTTTTTCTTTTTAAATTGAGATATAGGCAAATATTGAAATACTATATAAATATAAAAATTATGTATTCAGGGTGTACAACTTCATGTTTTAATGTGCATAGTTGAAATAATCACTACAATCAAGCTAATTCACATATATTACCTCACATAGTTACCATTTTCTTTCAAGTATGCAATACAGTATTGTTAACTATAGTCACATTGCTGTATGTGAGATCTCCAGAATTTACTCATTTTGGAGAACTTAAATTTTATACCCTTTTACCGATGTCAACTTATTTCTCTGTCCTTCTGTATTCTCTGCTGCTTTGACTACTTTAAATTGATCATGTGAGACTGTGCAGTATTTCTCTCTGTCTGCTTTATTTCACCTAGCATAGTGTTTTCTAGGGTCAGTCATGTTGTCAAAAATGGAAGGATTTCCTCCTCTTTAAAAGCTGAATAATATCCCTGTGTGTGTATGTATATGTACACCACGTTTTGTTTTTTCATCTGTGGAAAGATAATTTAGTTTTTTTCCGTATCTTGGCTCTTGGGAATAATGCTGCAGTGAATGTGAGAGTGAAGATATCTCGATATCTCTGAGATAGTGATTTCATTTCCTTTGGATATATATCCAAAGTGGGATTGTGGATCATAACATAAGATAGTTCTGTTTAATTTTTTGAGGAACATCCATATTGCTTTCAAAAATGACCGTACCAGTTTTCATTCCCACCAACAGTGTATAAGGATTCCCATTTCTCCACGTTCTTGCTAACATTTATCTTTTGTCCTTTTGATAATAGCTGTTACAACGTAGGTGTGAGATAATATCTCATGCTTTTGATTTGCGTTTCTCTCATGATTAGTAATATTGAGCAGCTTTTATACCTGTTGGCTATTTGTATGTCTTTTTTTTTGAGAAATGTCTATTTTCTTTGCACTACATGGGGTTATTTTTTTATTTTTTATTTTTTTGCTATTGTACGAGTTTCTTAAATATTCTGAATATTAACCCCTAATCAAATACATGGTTTGTAAATATTTTCTTTCATTCTATAGGTTGCCTTTTCACTCTGATTGTTTCCTTTGCTGTGCAGAAGCTTCTTGGTTTTGATAAAATCTCAGTTGTATATTTTGGCTTATGTTGCCTATGCTAATAGTTGCTGTCAAATTATTTCCTAGACCATTGTCAAGAAGCTTTTTACCTATGTCACCTTCTAGTAGTTTTACAATTTCAGGTCTTAAATGTACTTTGAAGTTTTTAAATCCTTTTGAGTTCATTTTTGTATGTAGTATAAGATAAGGATCCAATTTCATTCTGTATATGGATATCAGGTTTTTCCATCACCTTTTGTTGAAGGGACTGTCCTTTCCCTATCACATGTTCTTGGCATCCTTCTGGAAGATCAGTTGATTGTAGATACATGGATTTATTTCTGGGGTTTTTATTTGTTCTGTGGGTTCATATGTCTATTTTTATGCCAGTACCATATATAATATATATTTTTAATGTACAGGGTCTTGCTCTGTTGTCCAGGTTGGAGTGCAGTGGTTCAGTCATAGCTCATTACAGCCTCAACTTCCTGCACTGAGGTGATCTTCCTGCCTCAGCTTCTCAAAATAGCTAGGACTACAAGAGCATGCCACCATGCCCAGCTAATTTTTAATTTTTTTAAGTTGTTTTGTAGAGACTGGGTCTTGCTCTGTTGCCCAGGCAAGTCTCAAACTTCTGGCCTCAAGCAATCCTCCTGCCTCAGCCTCCCAGAATGTTGAGATTACATGTGTGAGCCACTGCACCTGGCTTATATTGTTTTGATTAGTGTAGTCATGTAGTGTATTTTGGAATTAAAAAGTGTGATACCTCCAGCTGTATTCTTACTCAAGATTGTTTTTTGCTATTTGGGGCCTTTTGTGGTTCTGTATGAATTTTAGGATTGTTTTTTCTATTTTTGTAAGGGATGCCTTTGAGGCCGGGTGTGGTAGCGCACGCTTATTAATCCCAGCACTTTGGGCAGGCCAAGGATGGTGGATAGCTTGAGCCCAGAAGTTCGCGTCTAGCCTGGGCAGCATGCTGAAACCCTGTCACTACCAAAAATACTAAAAACTAGTTGGACATGGTGGTACGTCCCTGTAGTCCCAGCTACTTGGGAGGCCGAGGTGGAGGATTGCTTGGGCCCAGGACGTTGAGGCTGCAATGAGCCAAGATCGTGCCACTGTACTCCAGCCTGGCTGACAAAGTGAGACCCTGTCTTGAAACAAAAGACTGCCATTGAGATTTTGATAGGGATTGTGTCGACTCTATAGGTCACTTTGGGTAGTATGGACTTTTAATGGTATTTTTCTTTCAGTGCATGAATGTTGGAATGTCTTTTTATTTATCTGTGTCTTCCTTAATTTTCTTCAGTGTTTTATAATTTTCAATGTACAACTCTTTTACTTATTTGGCTAAGTTTATTTCTAAATATTATAAAATGCTTTTGTTGCTGTGGTAAATGGGACTGTTTTCTTAATTGCCTTTTCAGATAGCCTGTTTGTGCTTAGAAATGCCACTGGTTTTTGTATGTTAATTTGGATCCAGCAACTCTACTGTATTTACTATTAGTTCTAACAGTTTTTTATTGTTGTGGAGTCGTAAAGTTTTTCTACACATATATGATCATTTGTAAAAAGATAATTTTTCTTCCTGTTTTCTTTGTGGAGTCCTTTTATTCCTTAAGTCCTCTCTTGGAATTTCAGTATTAAATTGAATAGGAGTGGTGATACTGGGGCGTCCTTGCCTGTCCCAGATCTTAGAGGAAAAGCTTTCAGTTTTTCCCTATTGATTATGCTATTATTTATGTGCTTTATATATGAAAGAAAAGCTGGTAGTCATGCTGGCTAACACCTGTTATCCCAGCATTTTGGGAATCCGAGGCAGGTGGATCACGAGGTCAGGAGTTCGGGACCAGCCTGGCCAACATAGTGAAACCCCATATCTACTAAAAATACAAAAATTAGCCGGGTGTGGTGGTGGGCGCCTGTAGTCCCAGCTACTTGGGAGGCTACTTGGGAGGAGAATTGCTTCAACCTGGGAGGCAGAAGTTGCAGTGAGCCAAGATCGCACCATTGCACTTTAGGCTGTGTGACAGAGTGAGACTCTGTCCTCCCCACCCCAAAAAAAAAAAAAAAAACAAAAAAAACAAAAACAAAACTGTAGGCTTTTCATATATGGCCTCCCTTATGTTGAGGTAAGTTCCTTCTATGCCTGTTCTTTTGAGCGGTTTTACTATGAATGGTTGTTGAATTTTGTCAGATACTTCTTTATTTTTTGCCGTGTGATCTATGGTTTATTTTCATTCTTTTAGTGTCCTTTGATACACAAAAGTTTTTAATTTTGATGAAGTCTAACGTATCTTTGTTGTTATTGTTGACTATTTTTGGTATCATACCCATGAAATAATTTTAAAATCCAACGTCATGAAGATTACAATCCTTACCTTTTTCTTCTAAGGGTTTTTTAAAAGATTTTTCTTTTAAGTTTAAGTATTTGATGTGCTTTGAGTTGTTATATATGGTGTAAGGTAAAGATTAAACTTTATTCTTTTTACAAGTAAATATTCAGTTTTCGTAACACCATTTGTTGAAAAAACTGTCCTTTCCCCCATTAAATGGTCTTGGCAACCTTGGTTGAAAGTCAGTTGACCTTTTTCATGTGAATGTTTATTTTTGGGATCTTCATTCTACTCCATTGGCGTACATGTGTGTCCTTACGTCAGTACCATACTGTTTAATTACTACTGTTGCTTTTTGTTATTTCTTTTTTTCCTTTTTGCAGGTTTCAAAGTCATCTTTTTCAGACTGTTGGCTATTTAGAGTCCATTGCAATTCTGTATGAATTTGAGGACCAGCTTTTCCAGTTTTGTAAAAAAGAATAGGTATTGCATTGACTCTGTGGATCACTTTGGAGGCAATATTAATATCTTAACAATATAAGTCTTCCTATCCATTAACATGGATGTCTTTCTCTTTAGGTTTTTAATTTATTTTAGCAGTGTTTTGTAGTCTTCAGTATACAAAACTTTACCTTCTTTGGTTAGATTTGTTCCTAAGTATTCTTTTACATGCTATTGAAAATTCTGTTACTTTCTTAATTTTCTTTTCAGATTGTTCATTTCTAGTGTATAGAAATATAGCTGATTTTTGCATTTTGACCTTGTTCCTTGCAACTTTGTGAATTTGCTTCTCAGGTTAGTAGTTCTTCTGTGGATTCTTTAGGATTTTCTATATATATGATTATGTCATTTGCAGTCAGAGATAGTTTTACATCTTCCTTTCTCATTTGAATGCCTTTCATTCTTTTGTCTAATAGCTCTGGCTAGAAGTTCAGTACAGTGTTAAGTAGCAGTGATAAATATGGGCATCCTTGTCTTGTTCTGATCTTAGGGGGAAATATGTCATTCATCATTGAGTATAATATTGCCTGTGGGTTTTTTGTAAGTACCCCTTGTCATGTTGAGGATTTTTTTTCTTCTAGTTTTCTGAGAGTTTTTATCATGAAAGGAGTCTTACAGGTTGTCTTAATTTTCTGGTTTACAATTAGTTATAATATCTCATAATTTTTTTAGAACTGTAAGTTTAGTATGAATGCCCTCATTTTCGTTGCAGCTTTTAGTTCTTTGTCTTTTTTTTCCCCCCATAATCTAACTAAAGGGTTGTCGTTGATAAAGTCCTTTAACAAACCCTCCTTTGGTTTTATTAGTTTTCTCTATTAACTTTCTGTTTTTTTTTTTGAGACAGAATAGCTGTCTGTCTTGCCCAGGCTGGAGTGCCGTGGTGTGATCTTGGTTCACTGCAGCCTCCGCCTCCCAGGTTCAAGTGATTCTCCTGTCTCAGCCTCCTGAGTAGCTGGGACTACAGTCATGTGCCACCATACCCACCAAATTTTTTGTATTTTTAGTAGACACAGGATTTCGCCATTTTAGCCAGGCTGGTCTCAAACTCACAACCTCATGTGATCCACCTGCCTTGGCCTCCCAAAGTACTGGGATTACAGACGTGAGCCACCGTGCCTGGCCCATTCTTACTGTTTTTTAAAGAGAGAATTTCTTGCTCTGTTGCCCAAGCTGGAGTGCAGTGCTGTAATCTTAACCTCCTGGGCTCAGGCAGTCCTTCTGCCTTAGCCTCTCAAGGAGCTAGGACTACAGGCTTGTGCCATCACTCCTGGCTAATTTTTAAATATTTTTTTGTAAAAGGATTTCACTGTGTTGCTCAGGTTGGTCTTGAACTTCTGGTGTAAAACAGTCTTCCCTCCTTGGCCTCTCAAATTGAAAGTATTACAACAGGCATGAACTGCATCTGACCAGCTTTCTCTACTATTTTCATATTCTTTATTTTATTTATCTCTGATCATTGTCTTCCTTCTACTAGCTTTAGGTTTAATTATTTCTCTTGTAGTTCCTTCCTTAAGTTGTGAAGTTTGGTTGTTGAATTGAGATTTTTTTTTTTTTAATTCACATTTACATTTGTAAACATAAGTTTTCATGTATAAATTTTCCTCTGAACATTGTTCTTTCTGCATTCTATTTTTTGTTGTATTTTATCTGTAAATATTTTCTAATTTCCCTTGTGATTCCTTTTTTGATCCTTTGGCTGTTTGAATGTGTTAATTTCCACAAATTTGTGAGCTTTCCAGTTTTTCTTCTGATACTGATTTTTAGCTTCTTCCTGCTGTGGGTAGAGAAACATTTTAGTATGATTATCTGTATTTTAATATCTGTTGAGACTTGTGGTCTAGCATCCAGTCTATCTTGGAACATGTCCCACACATTTGAAAAAAATGTGTTTTCTGCTGCTGTTGTATGAAGTGTTCTGTATATGCCTCCTAGGTCTATTTGGCTTATTGTGTTATTCAGATTCTCTATGTCCTTGTTTATGGTTATTCTCTTTATTGAAAATTGGATATTGAAGTCTCCAACTATTATTGTGGAACTTTTTATTTCTCTGTTTCTTCCAGTCTTCATAATGTTTATGATCATATCTTGGTATTTTGAATCTTTTATTACTAAAGTTTTTCTTTATCTTTGGTGAACTTATGAAAACATTTTAAACTGTGGTTTGAAAAAAATAGTTTATCCCCTTTGATCATTTTTAAGTGTGTAGTTCACTAGTGTTAAGTCTATTCACATTGTGTAATAGATCTCTAGAACTTATATTGCAAAACTGAAACTCTATACCCACTGAACAACAACTCTCCTCATTTCCCCCTCTCATCAGCCTTGGGTAACCTCTATTCTGCTTTGTGTTTCCATGATTTTGAGTACTCTAGGTTTCTGATGTAAGTGGAATCATTAAATATTTGTCCTTTTGTGACTGACTTTTTCACTCAACCTAATCTCTTCAACATTCATCTGTGTTGTGGCATGTGTCAGCATTTTCTTCCTTTTTAAGGATGAAGAATACTGCATTGTGCGCGCGCACGTACACACACACACACACACACACACACACACACACTAATTTTTCTTTTCTTTGAGACACGGTCTTGTTCTTTCACCTGGGCTGGAGTGCTGTGGCACAATTATGGCTCACTGCAACCTTGACCTTCCAGGCTTAAGCCATCCTCCCACTTCAGCCTCTGAAGTAGATGTGACTATGAGCACATGCCCACCATGCCTGGCTAAGTTTTGTATTTTTTTTTAGTAGAGACAGGGTTTTGACATGTTGACCCGGCTAGTTTTGAGCTCCTGGGCTCAAGTGATCCACCTGCCTTGGCCTCCCAAAGTGCTGGGATTACAGGCATGAGCCACCATGCCTGGCCTGTAGCACCTTTTTTTTTTTTTTATTCATTCATCTGTTGATGGACATTTGGCTGCTTTTACATCCTGGCTGTTAGGAATAACGCTGTAGTGATCATGGGAGTACAGATAGCTCTCTGAGATCTTGCTTTGAATTCTTTTAGACATATACCTGGGAATCAGATTACTGGATTAAATGATAATTCCATTTGTTTTTTCTGGTAACCTTTTTACAATTTAAATTGTATCTTATTTGATATTAGTATAGCCAGCCCAGCTTGCTTTTGCTTGCTGTTTGCATGGAATATCTTTTTCTGTCCTTTCACATTCAACCTTTTTGTGTCTTTGGATATAAAGCAAACCTCTTAAAGACAATTGGATCAAGTTTTTGAAAAATATCAATTCTGTCTTTTTCTTTTGATTGGAGAGTTAAACCATTTGCATTTAAAATACTCATAAAGAGGGACAAACTTGTGTTATTTTGCCTTTTCTTTTCTCTATGTCTTATTGTGGTTTTCTCCTTCCTTTCTTCCATTACTGCCTTTTTTGTATGTTTAGTTGTTTTGGTGGTGGTGTTTTTGTTGTTGTTTTTTTGTTTGTTTTTTGTAGTGAAACAGTTTGATTTCCTTTTAATTTTCTTTTGTATTTAATATGGAGATTACATTTAACATCCTAAAGGTATAACAGTCTAATTTCAATTTATACCAGCTTAACTTCAATGCCATGTAAAAACTCTGCTCCTAATAACTCCATCCCTCCATTTTTATTACTGCTGTCACAAATTGCAACTTGGTATATTGTGTGCCCAGTAAGGCAGGTTAATAATAATTCTTTGTATTTGTTTTTTAAATCATGTGAAAAATAAAAAGTAGAGTTATAAACTAAAATTTCAATACTGTCTGTAATAATTGCCTATGTATTTATCAGATATCTTCTTTTTTTTTTTTTTTTTTTTTTGAGACAGAGTCTCGCTCTGTCGCCCAGGCTGAAGTGCAGTGGCCGCATCTCAGCTCACTGCAAGCTCCGCCTCCCAGGTTTATGCCATTCTCCTGCCTCAGCCTCCCGAGTAGCTGGGACTACAGGCACCCGCCACCTCGCCCGGCTAGTTTTTTGTATTTTTTAGTAGAGACGGGGTTTCACTGTGTTAGCCAGGATGGTCTCGATCTCCTGACCTCATGATCCGCCCGTCTCGGCCTCCCAAAGTGCTGGGATTACAGGCTTGAGCCACCGCGCCCGGCCCCAGATATCTTATTTCAACTGGAAGGACTCTTGTTAGCATTTGTCTCGTTTTTTTTCTCTTTGCAAGACAATTCATATTTATTCATCTTGTACCCTACTCAAAGACCAAATTAAATCATTCCGTTATTCCCCAGAACTTTTGAACACATGAAAAGGGTTCTTTCCAACAATTACTAGTGCCTGTTTTTGCTGGTTTCATGCTGGTCAGAGAACACAGAGATAGTTCATTGCTGCTGTCCCTCTCCTCGGGGAGTGCCTGTCCTGCAGGAGACAGACAGGTGCCCCATGGGGGATACAGCAACAACAGAGGGATGTGGGGCTCTTGAGATTGGGCTGGTCCCAGCAAGCTTATATAGTATGGGGCATGATACGGTGCTCCACGAGAGCACCAAGTACTCAGGAGTTGGAGGTGAGCTTGGGGCCAAGGTCCTTGAAGCACTCTGGCAAGTCACCCAAGGGTCTGCCTCAATGTGAGCACCTCTGAGCCCCAGCCTCACATTTCCTCAATTCCTGGGCCCAGGCTCCAGGCTTTCAGTTCCTCCACATGTTGCCCAACACAACATAGTGAAAACTTTTTCCTCAAGTATTCTAGGTTTTCTGAGTCATTTGGCCGGCTGTGAAAAAAGAGCCACCCTTTCAACTCAGGCCAGCTCAGCCAAGTCATTTCAGCTCTGGCTGCCCCAGTGCTAACCAGGTCATTGAGCAGCGGTGGGAGGCTGGATCTAGAGTTTGTGGCTGCTACCATCTTGTGTCCTCTTCTCCCATTTAGTGGCTGGAAGCACACTGGGAAACTGCCTTTTAGCAATTTTTATGGGGCAGGTATAAGTGTCACAAACTCCTTTAGCTTTTTTCTGTGAATGTCTTAATTTCAGCCCTAATTTTTGAAGGACAGTTTTGCTGAATTTAAAATTCTTATTGCAAGGTTTTTATTTTAGCCCTTTGAATATATCAACTCATTGCTTCTGGCCTCTTAAGTTTTTGGAAGAGTAATTGCTGATAATCTTACTGAGGATCTCTTGTATGCGACAAGTTACTTGTGGTTTTTGAGATTTTCGTCTTTGGCTTCCTGTATTCTGATTGCATTGTGTATCGATAGAGGTCTTTTTGAGTGTATCCTTCTTGGAGTTTGTTGAACATCTTGGATTTGTAGATTCATATCTTTCATCAAATTGGGTTGTATTTAGTTATTATTTAAGTATTCTGTTTTTCCATTTTTCTTTGCATTCTAGGATTTCCAAAATGAATGTGTTGCTCTGCTTCATGGTATCCCACAGGTCCTTTAGGCTATTCATTTTTCTTCTTTTCCTCAGACTTGATAATTTCAGTTGTCCTACTTTCAGGTATGCTGATTCTTTTTCCTGCTTGCTCAGAGCTGCCTTTGAATCCTTGTGTAGTGAAGTGTATTGTTCCTTTCTGTTCTTGTGTTTTTCATTTCCATAATTTCTTTTTGGTTCCCTTTTATAATTTCTGTTCCTTTGCTGATATTCTCATTTTGTTCATGCAGTGTTTTCCTGTCTTTACTCTTTTATTATCTTTGAGATAAAGTTATTTAAAATCTTTGTCTAGTGGCTGGGCATGGTGGCTCACACCTGTAATTGTAGCACTTTGGGAGGCCGAGGCAGGTGGATGACTTGAGGTCAGAAGTTCAAGACCAGCCTGGCCAACATGGGGAAACCCTGTCTTCACTAAAAATATAAAAACAAAACAAAAAACCCCACAGAATTAGCTAGGTATGGTGGCACACGCCTATGGTCCAGCTGCTCGGGGAGGCTGAGGCGGGAGAATCACTTGAACCTGGGAGGTGCTGGTTGCAGTGAGCTGAGATCGCACCACTGCACTCCAGCCTGGGTGACAGAGCAAGACTGTCTCCAAAAAAAAAATTCATCTAGGAAGTGCAGCAGGTGGACTTCAGGTGTATTTTCTGTGGACTTGTTGTTGTTTCCTTTTTGGTTTTGTTCCCCAAAAAACAAGTGCAACTCTAAGACCTCTAGTAATCATTTCAGGTGATTTGTGTTGAAACAATGGCAGCCAGCCTCAGTGCCTGCACCTTATCAGTCAGAATTAGCAATCAGCTAGCTGTCAGAACAGAGAATCTTAATGTTGGGGGACGTGGTTCTTATTGCCCACCTGTGTCCAGAAACTGTACCAGAAACCTGTATTGCCGTCTCCATAGCTGCCTGTCATTGCATGGGCGGGGTGGGAGTATGCGTGTCAGAAATGGGTAGCAGTAGCAGTTATGGCATTGGAGGCTGAAATTGGTAAGTATAGAAATTCAGATTGACTCTGGAGTTCCAGGATACTTACATCTGATTTGGCTAGCACAGTTTTTGTCTTGGTATAGATATAGATTCCTGGCGTTTTCTATTCTCCCATCTTCCCTGATATCCTTTTCTGTTTCATCTTCATCATCTTTGTTTTCGTCTTTCTTCTTTGTCGTCTTCATCATCCTTTGTTTCTTCATCTTCCTTATCCTCCTCCTCTTTATCCTCTTCCTCCTCCTCCTCTGCTGCTGCCACCACCACGCATTCTTAATACTTTTTCTGTATTTTGGAATAAAATAATGTACACATTTGAAAGAGTGGGTTTTTTTTTTTTTTTTACCTCAGTTACAGGATTTTATGATTTTTTTTTTTTTTTTTTTTCTCAAGGATCTTGTTACTTAAAAATAAGCTCAGTGCCTCATTCCTATAATTTCAACACTTGGGGAGGCTGAGGCAAGAGGATCACTTGAGCAGGCGTTTTAAAATTAGACTGGGCAATATCATGAGACTTCATCTCCCTATATAAAACGAAACAAAACAAAAATAACCAAGTGGCAGATTAATCCCTCAAAACCCCAACAAGATATTCGATTATCAAAATTAAGTATATTATGGAAATTTCATTATATTAGTGGTTAAATTGGCAGAAAATCAGAAGTTTATTATACATTACGTGTAGTATATATGGTTTATATACATACATATATATAAAAACATGTATATATGTGTGTTTATCATGTTTTAAGTAGAAAAACTATATATGAGTTACTTGTTGGCAAAAAGTAGAGAAAACCGTTAGTACAGATCGAGAATTCCTAATCCAGAACTCTAAAATTTGAACTGCTACGAAGTTTGAGATCTGAGTGCCAACATGGTGCTCAAAGGAAGTACTCATTGGAACATTTCAGATTTTGGAGTTTTGAATTAGAGATCTTCAACTGGTAAGTATATAATGCAGATAATCCAAAGTGTGGAAAAATCCAAAATCTGAAACACTTCTGCTTCCAAGCATTTCAGATAGGGGATACTTAACCTGTATATTTTAATCTGTAATGTTATTTAATACTATATTTAAATGAACATTCTTAGTCAAGACCTATAAAAGTGTTAAACTTATTGGTATTCACTTCTCCTTAAAATCAAATACTGTTTGTAGTATTGAAGTACTAGCATTGTTTTTTAAATGAATATCTAATGATGTTAAAGTAAATAGTAGTAGAAGCACATAGTGTAATTTATAAGAAGCCTCACCAAGATAGAATTCCTCCAGTGTTAGGTTTTCTTACATGTTTTTCACCTTATATTTCAGTATTAGGTTGTGCATATTTACCCTGAAAGAGAAGCAGCAGAAGAGAATTCATGTGTATGCCTACAAAATATAAAAATCAGTGTTTTTGAATAAAATCTATATTTTAGTAGACTTTTTATGTATTAAAAGTGGGAAACTTTACACTTGACAGCCCTCAAATTGGGAATTACTTGTCTAATCTTCTGTTTATTACCTTGATTTAGTAGTTAGCAACTTGATGGCTGTAAAATGCTTTTATTTTACATGATGTAATATTTGGTTTTTATATCTTCATAAATATTGTATTGTCCTTCATGAATTTACATGTTTGTGTTTATTATAACAAAGAAGTCTTTGTATCTCATGGTTTATTATTTCGTAGATCTTTGTCAGGGTTTCTATTGTGTACTCTAGTGAAATAAAAGCATTATATAAATACTTTATAAAGATTTAATAAGAGAAATCTGGCATAGCTGTGATAATTTACTTTTTTCTCCTAAGTGTAATTTGTTGTCTTATTTGTATTTTAATTTACTATTTAACTTATTTTTGTATTATGACATGTAAATTAATTCCTTTGATATCAAGAGATCTTCCACCATAGCCACCTATGTAGCTGGGACCGCAGGTGTGCACCTCAGCACCCAGCTAATTTTAAAATGTATTTTTTATAGAGGTGAGGTCTTGCTATGTTGCCTAGGCTGATCTGAGACTCCTGGGCTCAAGCTGTCCTGCCAACTCAACCTCCCAAAGTATTGGAATTATAGACATCAGCCACCACACCCAGCCTTCCCTCTTGTAATTAGGAAATTCAGCTTGTCATTTGTTAGGTTAAGTTTAATTTCTGTTTAGGTGAATTTATTTTTGCTCTTTTATGCACTGCTGTTCCTCATCTTGGATAATTAGCATTTTACCATTATATTAAAAAATATTAGTGTACTGGCCAAATTTTTGACTTTCAAGCTGTTTTTATATCAGGTAATCTACATGTATTGGGCAATTATTTTTGACCATTCTCTCTAACTTGATTTTCTAGTTGAAACATTGTAGTCGGTATATACATGACTTATTTCCTTCACTCATCAAGAATTTGGATCCGGTACCACTTAGACATCTACTTAATCTGGTCTCAGCTCTTGAGCCAAGTGTTCATACTGAACAGGTAATACATTCAAAACATAATGATAGTTTTTTTTTTTTTCTTTCTCGTAAAGTGAAAATTTCTTTGTGATTCAGATAATTTAACTTTCATTTTATTGGCTTGGCATTTCAGTGTGACAAAAAGGATATTAAATTTGTTAGTGTTGCCTGGAATTCTCCAACTTTAATCTCTCCCTCTCTTTTTTTAGACATTGTACTTGGCATCCATGTTAATTAAAGCACTGTGGAATAATGCATTAGCAGCTAAGGCTCAGTTATCTAAACAGAGTTCTTTTGCATCTTTATTAAATACTAATATTCCCATTGGAAATAAGAAAGGTTAGTAGTGTCATGTATTTTGAAGGAAATTGTTGAGAGCTTCTCATTCAGATTTGAAGTATTTTCTGCTTATACATTCAGTTCAATCTTTATTTTAAAATAAGTGTGGGATGGGTGGAAGAGTACATATAAAAGGATTAATACTGTGATTAGTTCGTATTTTGGTTTACCTTTTAAGTGAAGGATAGTGATAAAGTCTTTGTAGTTACTGGATTTTCTCAGCTTTGGTTATCTTTTTTTTTAAACAAAAGCTTTGGGGATTTCATTTTGTAAACAAGTTTCGTTTTAAAAATTTAAGAGTAGAACATAATGATTCAATTATCTTTCTGTGTTTTCTGCTTCAAAGTTTTCTGCCATATCGGGTGCTTTGTGGGTTTTTTTTGGTTTTGTTTTTTTGTTTTGTTTTGAGATGGAGCCTTGCTCTGTTGCCCAGGCTGGAGTGCAGTGGCGTGATTTTGGCTCAGTGCAAGCTCTTCCTCCTGGTTTCAGGTCATTCTCCTGCCTCAGCCTCCCGAGTAGCTGGGACTAGAGCCGCCCGCCACCACACCTGGCTAATTTTTTTGTATTTTTAGTAGAGATGGGGTTTCACCATGTTAGCCAGGATGGTCTCGATCTCCTGACCTCATGATTCGTCTGCCTTGGCCTCCCAAAGTGCTGGGGTTACAGGCGTGAGCCACTGCTCCCGGCCAGTGGGTTTTTTTTTTTTTTTTTTTTTTTTTTTTTACATATATAGCTTTCAAGGGCTTTCTGAAACGTTACTTGAACTCAGTTTTTGTCTCCTGGCAACGTATACTACCCTTCTCTTAGGCTTTTCTGTGCAGGCACCCCCAGCAACTACTGCAGGTGGCGGAGACTTGACCTTATTGCAGGTTTCTCTGCCTGCATCTTGTTGATTATACAATATAAACAACTGATACACTGTCCCAAAGAAGCTCAGTCACTTAGAATGTTTTTCTCTTGGTTTTTCCTTTTCCTTCAGAGGAAGAAGAGCTCAGAAGAACAGCTCCATCACCTTGTAAGTTGAGCGTTAGAAATTCATGGCAACATGACTTAGTTTTGTTTTAGTGATTTCCTAGAGTTCATTGATTTTATATAATGATATATTTGTATCAGTCATAAAGTTCATTTTGAGGAGATGTAAACCTTTTAACATATTCGTGTTACCCATTTTTCTTAAAACTATAAACATCTTGACTTTTAATTGAAATCTATTACATTTTTAGAAATGAGCAAATGTTAACATATTTAGAGATTTTATTTTTGGCTACTTAGCGTAAAGCTTTGGTAACTAGGTCAAGGAGTCAGATGATAATGTCATTTTGTTAAGTCCATGTTAATATAAATTAGAAGTAAAAATAAAAAATGTATTTTATATAGGGTCACCTGCAGCTAGTCCTCAAAGCAGTGATAATAGCGATACACATCAAAGTGGAGGTAGTGACATTGAAATGGATGAGCAGCTTATTAATAGAACCAAACATGTGCAACAACGACTTTCAGACACAGAGGTATGAAATTAGGTTTTTCTTCTTTTAAAGGCGTTTTTGGCTTTCTGGCATGTTTATCATTTGAATTGGGTATATATACATAATTCATGTTCGGGCTTGTCCTCTCCTTTACATAATATTTTTGACGTCCTTTGAGTTTTTAATTCCATTTTGTATTGTTCAAAGGGGTATAACAAGACTGACAGCGTTTTTAAAAAGTTTATTAATGTTGGTTACCTTTTTTCTTATTGGTTTAAATATTTATTTACATCTGTTTGTTTCAAAATATAGGAATCCATGCAGGGAAGTTCTGACGAAACTGCCAACAGTGGTGAAGATGGAAGCAGTGGTCCTGGTAGCAGTAGTGGGCATAGTGATGGATCTAGCAATGAGGTCAATTCTAGCCATGCAAGCCATTCAGCTGGGAGCCCTGGCAGTGAGGTACAGTCAGAAGACATTGCAGATATTGAAGCCCTCAAAGAAGAAGATGAAGATGACGATCATGGTCATAATCCTCCCAAAAGCAGTTGTGGTGCAGATCTTCGGAATAGAAAGTTAGAGAGTCAAGCAGGCATTTGCCTGGGGGACTCCCAAGGCACGTCAGAAAGAAATGGGACGAGCAGCGGAACAGGAAAGGACCTGGTTTTTAACACCGAATCATTGCCGTCAGTAGATAATCGAATGCGAATGCTGGATGCTTGTTCACACTCTGAAGACCCAGAACACGATATTTCAGGGGAAATGAATGCTACTCATATAGCACAAGGGTCTCAGGAGTCTTGTATCGCACGAACTGGGGACTTCCTTGGGGAGACTATTGGGAATGAATTATTTAATTGTCGACAATTTATTGGTCCACAGCATCACCACCACCACCACCACCACCACCACCACCACGATGGGTAAGCCTACTTCAAAATAAATATTCAGTTCATATTTCCTTTAGGGAAGTATTATATCCTGTGTTTATTCAATTGCAATTTATTCTGTATTAGTACTATTCATTAGTAGTATAGTGCAAAGTATTAATGTAAAGCTACAAATAGATAATTTCAAATTTTCTATTGGGCACATTTAAAAACAAAATGAAGCAGGTTGTTGGCCAGGCACGGTGGCTATGTTGCCCAGGCTGGTCTTGAAGCCAAGACCTCAGATGGTCCTTCCGCCTCAGCCCAAAGCTCTGGGATTACAGGTGTGAGCCACTTATACCCAGCCTAGACCTGGCATGTTTTATGTGTGTAATGGTCACATATGGCTAGTCAGTATTATACTGGATAGCACAGGATTAGATTTTGAACTTCTTGTAGTAAATACCTAAAAAAGATATGAGTACTTATGGAAACATGCCTAAATTGTGATGAAGAAAGGGAAATTTTACACGTCTCCTAATTTTAGGGTATTTAAAAGGATAAGCTCTATCATAAAACTTTTTGGTTATCTGTGAAATATGCCAAATATGTGATTCTGTCACTTACTGGTGGTATTATGATGGGCAAAATAATTAATTTTTTATTTTTTTCTTCTATAAAATGAGAACAATAATCCCAGTGCTTTGGAGGCTAAGGCAGGAGGATTGTTTGAGGCCAGGAGTTTGAGATCAGCCTGGGCAATGTAGTGGGGGCCTGTCTCTACAAAAACATTTTTAAAAACCCGCCAGGCATGGCAGCACACACCTGTAGTTCTAGATAATTGGGAGGCTGAGGTGGAAGGATCGCTTGAGTCCAGGAGATCAAGACTGCAGTGAGCTATGATTGCACCACTACACTCCAGCCTGGGCAATAGAATGAGACTCTGTCTCTAAAAATAAAATGGGCACAGTAGTATCTATCTCATGGTTTTATTGTGAGGATTTCCTGGGCTAACTAATGTGATTGGTACACAGTAAGTGCTCATTAAGTGTTAGCTGCATATTTATTATTGTCGTTACAAGTGATAGTATGTGAGTTTATGGTGAATCATGGATATGCCCTTTATCAGATTGAGTTTTGCTATACTCAACAATTTGTCAGATCTTCCAGAATTCAGTTAAGTTGTTAAGGTGAACTACATATCTATATGTATTACTTCTTTATTTCCTTTGCTTTTTAATTCTTACCACTGATGCATCTGAGTTTAAGGAAGTGTTTTTTTAAAGATTGGCATTTTGGGCCAGATAATTAATTTTTTTTTTTTTTTTTTTTTTTTTTTTTTAAAACAGCGTTACACTCTGTTGTTGAGGCTGGAGTGCAGTGGCACGATCTTGGCTCACTGCAACCTCCACCTCCTGGGTTCAAGTGATTCTCCTGCCTCAGCCTCCTGAGTAGCTGGGATTATAGGCATCTGCCACCATGCCCCAGCTAATTTTTGTATTTTTAGTAGAGACAGGGTTTCACCATGTTGGCCAGGCTGGTCTTGAGCTGCTCACCTCAAGTGATCCGCCTGCCTCGGCCTCCCAAAGTGCTGGGATTACAGGTGTGAGCCACCATGCCCAGCCTTGGGCCAGAACACTTTTTTTGGTTTGAATTTATAGCAATGTTAATGTTGTCCTGTGCATTGCAGAATGTTTGCCAGTATCCTGAGCCTTATCTTTAGATTCCACTAGCATCTCCTCAGTTTTGACATCCAAAAATATCTCTAGATATTTCTAGATTTCCCCCAGGGGCCTAAATTCACCCCTAATTGAGAACCACCGGCTCACTATCTGGCATTATAGATAGAAACATTCACAATTGTCCCCAGCACAGCTTATGATGAAGACAAAGAATTGGTTTGTTACAAAACTGAGGTGCAGTATATTCAGTTTGGTACACTGCAGATCTTAATTTTGACACATGTACCCATTCCATACCTCACAAGACATAATGATTTAATTTTTCATTTTAGCTCTTCTCATATTCTGTGTATTAATGGTACTACTTTTGAGTCTCTAAATCAACCTGAACTTCATGTTATTTTTCGATTTTTTAAAATCATTTTGTCTTTATGTCCAATAACAGTGTGTTTTAGAAATGAATACTTACTTTGCGTTTGTTGAGTTAGAAGTTCCCTATTTAATATTAAGTCCATCAAGACTGCAGCCTTAAATTGAAATTTTTTTTGGTTTGATTCTACAGTTGTATAAAACCACATGTTTTATGGTTTCACATTTTATAGACTTTGTATAATATGCAAATAGTGAGTATTAGTGATCTTGTTAAAATTGTTCTTTGAATTTGTTCTGATGAGGTGTGTGAGTAGGCTTGGTAATACGAGTGTGTATTGTAAAATTATTAAATAATACTGACGGTGTGAAGTTTTCAGTTTCGTAAAGCTCTCAACATTCCATATTGTTAATAAGCAGATGTAGCTTTGTTTCTGAGTGTATTTGTAAGTTTAAGAGAGGTGTTTTTTGTGGTTCCCAAATTAGATTTACATTTGTAATTACTAACTTTGTGCTTTTCTCTGTTTTGTAGGCATATGGTTGATGATATGCTAAGTGCAGATGATGTCAGTTGTAGTAGCTCCCAGGTCAGTGCAAAATCAGAAAAAAATATGGCTGATTTTGATGGTGAAGAATCTGGATGTGAAGAGGAGCTAGTTCAGATTAATTCACATGCAGAACTGACGTCTCACCTCCAACAACATCTTCCCAATTTAGCTTCCATTTACCATGAACATCTTAGTCAAGGTAAGACTCTACAGTAAGTGAAATATATTACCTTCTTCACAACAGGAATAATTTATCTTACACTGTTGAAAGGAATCAGTAGTTAAGGTTTGGTACTTAAATGTTTTTGTCAAAACAGTTTCCATATGGTAGTTTTTTTTCCCCCAAGGGAATTATTATAAATACTCCATCATGAATATAAATAAGGCCTGCAGTTCTATCGATATTCAGTGGGAAAAGAAAATATATAGCAATAATATGTAATAAAGCTCTGTATTTTAGAAAATATATGGTTGTATTATAATTTATATTTAGAAATCATAGGACCTAAAAGTGATAGGAAATCACAAAAGATAAAATTATATGATTCCATTTATATGATATGTCTAGAATAGGCAAATCTGCAGGCAGAAGGAAAGTTAGTGGTTGCTTGGGGTTAGGGAAGGGTAGGAGGGAATAAAGAGGAGTGAGTTTGAGAAATCATTGTTCAAGTCTAAATCAATCTTAAAGTAATAGGACTTGACCAGACTTGAAAGAATGGAAGATGGAGGAAGGTAAATAGTACTAGGGAATTAATGAGTAAAGCAAGAAAAAAATAAGAAAGTAAAAACAGTTTTAGAATTGGAAGTTTAAAGGCCTTTAACCTCTTATTTGGTTGGTATCATCAATGTATACTGGCCTAGTAAATGGGTTTTGGGATGCCAGTATGTTAAAAGTAAACCTGATGGATTAGGTTTAGGCTGAGGCCATGAACGCACTTGGAAACACAACTTGTGGATCTTGGATCAGTTTACTGATTTGTACATCTTTTTTGTACGTGATCTGTCTAGGTTAAGTTACTTTGACTTATTGTTGTGCTGTTGTGGTTGTTGAGAAGGCAATAGGTTAGATTGAGGTCATCTGACTGAATGTGATGCCATATTTGTAAATTGTTACCATTCTTATCTCAAATTTTCCTTTAATCAGTATTTTACCTATTTTTTACTGCATGGAGTTAGAAATTGAACAAAATGGTTATTTTCTTTTCACAACCCTTTGTAGACAGAATAAAATGATAGTATATGTTAATGCTTTCCAAGTCTACCTTGTATTACAATGTTTTTAGTACTAGAAGACCTCCTCCAACACAGTAAGACAATCACTGTAAAAATGGGCAAAAGTGTCAGATACTGCATAAAAGATGATACATAGAAATGGTCAATAAGGGCTGGGTATGGTGGCTTACACCTATAATCCTAGCACTTTGGAAAGCTGAGGTGGGCAGATCCCTTGAGGTCAGGAGTTCGAGACTAGCCTAGCCAACATGGTGAAACTCCATCCCTACTAAAAATGAAAAAAAAAAAAAAAAAAAAATTAGCTTGGCATGGTGGTGCTTGCCTGTAGTCCCAGCTACTTGGGAGGCTGAGGGAGGAAAACCGCTTGAACCTGGGCAATGGAGGTTGCAGTGAGCCGAGATCACGCCACTGCACTCCAGCCTGGGTGACAGTGTGATACTCCGTTTAAAAAAAAAAAGAAATGGGCAATAAGTACATTCACAGTATTTCTTGTCATCTGGTAAATGTAAGTTAAAACCACAGTGAGGTACTACTACATACCTATTGAAATGAGTAAAATTAAGGACTGATACTATCAAGGATTAACATCAGAATGTGGAGCTGGAACTGTCATATCTTGCTGTGGAACATAAAATATAATCACTTGGGAGAACTGTGTGTTAGTCCATTATTGTGTTGCTGTAAACAAATGGCCTGGTGCAGTGGCTCACGCCTGTAATCCCAGCACTTTGGGAGGCCGAGACAGGTGGATCACTTGAGTTCAGCAGCTTGAGGCCAGCCTGGCCAACATGGTGAAACCCTGTTAGTATTAAAAATACAAAAATTAGCTGGATGTGGTGGTGGGCACCTGTCGTCCCAGCTATTTGGGAGGCTGAAGCACGAGAATCACTTGAACCCGAGAGGTGGGGGTTGCAGTGAGCCAAGATCACACCACTCCACTCCATCCTGGGCAACAGAGTGAGACTGCATCTCAAAAAAAAAAAAAGAAAAAGAAAAAAAGAAATACCTGAGGCTGGGTAGTTTATAAACAGAAGTGGTTTATTTTGGCTCACAGTTCTGAAGGTTGTGCAAGAAGCATAGTGCCAGCATCTGCTTCTGATGAGGGCCACAGGGAGCTTACAATCATGGCAGAATGTGAAGGGGGAGCAGAGGTCTCATGGTGAAAGTGGAAACGGGGGGTTTGAGGGGTGCCACTCTCTTCTAAACAACCAGGTCTCATCTGAAGTCAATATGAGAACTCACACTATGATGAGGACAGCATGAAAACATTCATGAGGGATCTGCTGCCATGACCCAAACGCCTCCTACTAGGCTCACCTCCAACATTGGAGGTCACATTTCAACATGAGATTTGGAGGGGACAAAACATTCAAACTGTATCAAATTGCTTTATCACAAAGTTAAATATTTACCTACCATATGACCCAGAAGTTTTTTTGCCCTCAGTTTTTACCCAAGAGAAATGAAAACATGTCTGCCAAAAGATTTATTCATGTATGTGCCTTTATTCAGAAGCCCTTCCAACTGGAATTAACTGGCATATTCACATAGTGGAATTTTGCTGATCAGTAGAAAGGAAAGAACTACATAGACACGTCCAAAATCATGGATGAATATTGAGAAACATCATTCTGAGCAAAAGAAGCTAGAAATAGAAGAAAGTACATACTATGTATTACTTATGTGCAGTTCTAGAACGGTCAAAAGTAATTTGTAAGGACAGAAAGCTCCTCAGTCATTGCCTAGGGCTTTGAGGGTGGGGATTGATTGTAAAGGATCACAAGGGAACTTTCTGAGGAGATAGAAATGTTCTCCATCTTGATTATGTATATATTTTAATAAAATTTTAAAAGGTAAATACCAAAACAATCCCCCCACCCATCCAAAAAAAAAAAGCCACAGACTAGAAGAAATATTTGAAAATTATATATGTAAGAAATTGATTGTATTTGGAATATAAAATAATTTCATAACTCAATAGTAAGACAGCCCAATTAAAGAGTAGCAAATTATTTATTTCACCAAAAAGGTATACACATAGCTACTAAGCACACGAAAAGATTCACAACATCATTAGTCAGTCATTAGAGAAATGGAAATTAAAAACCTTAATGAGATTACACCACATACCTGTTAGAATGGCTGAAATTAAAGAGTGACAGTGCTACGATATTAGGGAGGATATGGAAGAAAGGGACTAACTGTTACTCTCATACACTGCTGATGGGAATGTAAAATGGCACAACCACTTTGGAAATCTTTTCAGCAGTTTTCTGTTAAACATACATAATACCTTATGACTCAGCGATGTCAATCCTTGGTATTTACCCAAGAGAAAGGAAAGGAAATTACACAAAATTTGTTACACGGATGTTTATGGTAGTTTTTTAATAATAGTGTAAAACTAGAAACTATCCAGATGTTTCTTGTTTGGATAGTTACAGGACTGTAACTGGTGAATATCTAAACAAAATGTAGTACTTCTATAATAGTCTTTTAATTTGAATGTTTTGGGTAAATTATCTCCAATAAAAATAGTGTTTTTTTAAAAATATAGGGATTATAAAAGATTATATAGGTCATTTAGAGGAATGTCTGTTGGGAAAATTATTTCAAATACATTGTCTTACACTCAGTTTCAAGTATTTATGTACAGTTCTTTTGATGTGAAAATATTAATTATAAATAGCAAAGAGACTATAGCAAGGAAACGATTTCACTTTAGCCTTACCAAATCTAAATGGCACTTTTCTTTTCATAAGTATTGTGCCATGCTGGGTGCAGTGACTTACACCTGTAATCCCAACACTTTGGGAGGCTGAAGAAGGATATTATTGGAGGCCACAAGTTTGAGACCAGCCTGGCTAACAAAGTGAGACTCAGTCTCTTTAAAAAGAAACAAAAACAAAACAACAAAAAAAATTGTGCTAATGTATTTTTATTTTATGATCTGAGAAAAATATCCTATACTTTTGTTTGGATTTGCTAACCATACGAATGCTATAATCAGTCAGCTGCGTTTCTCTATAGTATGCTGTTTTTTTTTCCCCCATTTTCAGGACCTGTAGTTCATAAACATCAATTCAACAGTAATGCTGTTACAGACATTAATTTGGATAATGTTTGCAAGAAAGGAAACACTTTGTTGTGGGATATAGTCCAAGATGAAGATGCAGTAAGTTATTTAAATTAAGAGCCAGAAGACTAAGAAATTTCAGCAAGATGCAATTAGGATAAATAATAATTTTATGTACATTTTTTATAGGTTAATCTTTCTGAAGGATTAATAAATGAAGCAGAGAAACTTCTTTGTTCGTTAGTATGTTGGTTTACAGATAGACAGATTCGAATGAGATTCATTGAAGGTTGCCTTGAAAACTTGGGAAACAACAGGTAAAGAGGAATTTAAAAATTTTTAATGCAGTAGTCAAAGTAGTTGGGTGTCGGGGACATTCTTGTTGACTAGGTGTGATGTTTTTATACTGTTTCATATACCTGTATTAATCTGTTTCTTAGTAATTGTAGTTTTCATTAAATTTAGAGGCTTCTTCCTCACATGGTTCATATTTTAAGCACTCAGTGTTGCTCTTTTCAGCACCTTTCACCATTCTTTGTTAGATCCACCCAACAGAGACAAAAAAAAAAGATACTGTCTTTTTGATTCTGGAAACACCTTGGTGATTACTGTGTTTTCAAATTGCAGTTAAATGTTCTTGAACTGTCTCATAAAGGATGCTAAATAAGTTAAGTGAAATTTTACTTAAGCTACAATATAAACACTTTGATAACAGCATTGTTCTTCCATTTAGGTGTGTCTTTTAATGTCTCAGCATTTGTAGTACATGAAAGACTAGGTTAGTAACTCATCAAGTTGTATATATTAGATATGTACAGTTCTTTGTCATAACTCAAAGTGTGTTTTTTTTTTATTTTTTTTTGTTTTTGTTTTGAACAGGTTAGTGTTTTTTCTCTCGTTTGAATTCTGCCTCATAGTTATGTACTTCTCATTGGGACTCAGTTGATTACACATTTCTTGATTTTCAGTGTTCTTCCGTGGATATAGTTTCATGTTTCCTTGACCTATACTGCTCTGATAGTGTTCTATTCTCTAATATAGTGAAAATATGATTCTGATGTGTATGTTGTCAGTTCAGTTATTAATATATTGTTTTCCGCTCACATCTGTGTAGGCCTGCTGTGATTGTTTAATTTTATCGAATATCTAAGTGCTTGAAAATATTTTTTCCCCAATTGAATTTTAAAGGTACATGCTATATTTTCTTTTCTTTTTTTTTTTTTGGTTCTTTTTTTTTTGAGACGGAGTCTCGCTCTGTCGCCCAGGCTGGAGTGCAGTGGCCGGATCTCAGCTCACTGCAAGCTCCGCCTCCCGGGTTCATGCCATTCTCCTGCCTCAGCCTCCTGAGTAGCTGGGACTACAGGCGCCCGCCACCTCGCCCGGCTAGTTTTTTTGTAGTTTTAGTAGAGACGGGGTTTCACCGTGTTAGCCAGGATGGTCTCGATCTTCTGACCTCGTGATCCGCCCGCCTCGGCCTCCCAAAGTGCTGGGATTACAGGCTTGAGCCACCGCGCCCGGCCTTTTTTGGTTCTTTAAAGGGCAATACGTTGAACAGTTACAGTAGAAAAATTCCTTGTTCATGCACATATAAGAAACCACTAATAGAACTCTGTAAATCAGTTGCCTCCTTTGGTATACGTTCTTTGTTTTTTTTTTGACATGGAGTCTTGCTCCATTGTCCAGGCTGGAATGCAATGGTGTGATCTTGGCTCACTGCAACCTCTGCCTCCCGCATTCAAGCAGTTCTCCCACCTCAGCCTCCTGAGTAGCTGGGATTACAGGCTCCTGCCATCATGGCTGGCTAATTTTTGTATTTTTGTAGAGAGGGGGTTTCACCATGTTGTCCAGGCTGGTCTTCAACTCCTCACCTCAAGTGATCCTCCTGCCTTGGCTTCCCAAAGTGCTGGGATTACACACTGTGCCTGGCCGGTATATATTCTTTGAAAAGAATTCCTTTAATGGCTGGATGATATGTCATCATTTACATAGGCTTTATAACAGTTAATTGTAAAATGTTAATTTTCTTTTAAAAGTCTTCGTGAAAACACAAATTTTAATAAGTGGTTCAATAATTTGTACTCCCGGCATGTGTGTCTGCCTACCCTGTGACCCAGTAATTCCTCTTCTAAGTATATGCCTCACAAAATACACCCTGGTGATCACTCAAAGGCAGAGTCAAGAATGCTAACAGCAGCCCTATTGAAAATAACTGGGCCAGGTGCGGTAGCTCATGGCTATAATCCCAGCACTTTGGGAGGCCAAGATAGGTGGATTGCATGAGCCCAGGACTGAGACCAGCATGGGCAGTGTGGTAAAACCTCACCTCTACAAAAAATACCAATAAAAGTATCCAGGTGTGGTGGTGCGTGCCTGTAGTCCCAGCTACTTGGGAGGCTGAGGTAGGAGGATTGCTTGTGCCTGGGGAGGTTCAGGCTGCAGTGAGTCATGATCATGTCACTGCACTCCAGCCCTGAGCAACAGAGTGAGACCCTGTCTCAAAATAAATAACATAACTACATATTCTTTGCATAGCTATTCAAATGCAAAAAAAAAAGTAGAAAGGATAATTGTGGACTACTCATAGAAATACTATATAGCAATAACATTGAATGAACAGTAAAACAATTACATGGAACAACTTGGATGAATATCACAAACACAGTGTTGCAAGAAAGAAGCCAGACATAAAAACAACATATATCTCTATTATTTTATTTATATCATGTAAAAACAGGTGAGTTCTTGTATTTAGTAGACTGGATAATAGCTACCCTGAGGGGTGACTAGTGGTTGGAATGGGACACAGTAGAGGCTCTTGGAATGCTGATATTGATATATTTCTTGATTTGGTTGCTGGTTGCATAGATGTGTTTACCTCAGAATTTTGAACTGTGCCCTCTTTTGTATGTATGTTTATTATACTTCAACAAGAAGATAAAGCTGTATGAAAGATTAGATATCATGCAGCCATTAAGGGTTCTGTTTTCAAAAATTATATAATGATTGAGGCAAATAATTACAGGCCTAACTGTTAAAAAGAAAAGGTTGTAAGAAATAGAATGTAATCTCTACAATACAGTTATTTTTGGGAGGATTGAGGTTTGCTTTTTTGTTTTGTTTTTTGGAGATGGAATCTCGCTCAGTTGCTCAGGCTGGAGTGCAGTGACATGATCTTGGCTCACTGCAACCTCTGCCTCCCAGGTTCAAGTGATTCTCCTAACTCAGCCTCTGCAGTAACTGGGAATATAGGTGTACACCACCTTGCCCAGCTAACTTTTATATTTTTAGTAGAGATGGAGTTTTGCCATGTTGGCCAGACTGGTCTCAAACTCCCGACCTCAAGTGATCTGCTCGCCTTGACCTGTCAAAGTGTTGGGATTACAGGCGTGAGCCACCGCACCCAGTTTGAATTTTTTTTTTTCTTCGAGCCTTTTTGTTACTCAGTTTTCCTAAAATGAGTACATACTTCTTTTATAGGTAGGAAAATTTAAAAGATCCAAAAGGGACCAGGTACAGTGTCTCATGACTGTAATTCCAACACTTTGAGAGGCTGAGACGGGGGATCTATTGAGCCCAGTAGTTTGAGACCAGCCTTGGCAACATAGGAAGACCCCATCTCTACAGAAAAACTTTAAAATTAGCTGGGCATGGTGGCACATACCTGTAGTTACAGCTACTTGGGAGGCTGAGGTGGGAAGTTAAGGCTGCAGCGAGCCAAGATTGCACCACTGCACTCCAACTTGGGCAACACAGTGAGACCCTGTCTCAAAAAAATAAATAAAAAATAAAGAAATGTGCAGACACACACAATTTGTTTTCCTTCCCTAGAGACTATATTATATATGGCATTTCATGTCAACTTTTGATATATACTGTAGTTTTAAATGACTATATTATAGAATATACTTCTTTAAAATATGGAATCCTAGATTAGACGAAATCATCCATATGTAACTTCAGCTGTGAAGACCAACAGTGAATATCTCTGTTCTAAGATAACAAAAAACTGCGTTAGTAATTCTTATGGGACTACCACACTGTTGCATAGTCATAAGCTTTTGGTTACAACGCAAACTCTTGAAATAAACCAAACAGCTAGTGCAATTCAGTATGATAGGATTATTCTTGAGTCTAAAATTAGTGTATTACTACTCTGGATCATTGAACCTTTTTCTTCTCTGTGAGACAGTCTCACTCTGTTGCCCAGGCCCAAGTGCAGTGGTGTGATCTCAGCTCACTGCAGTCTCCGCCTCCCAGGCTCAGGCAAGTCTCCCACCTCAGCCTCCTGAGGAGGTGGGACTACAGGCACGTGCCATCATGGCCGGCTAATCTTCTGTATTTTTTGCAGAGACCAGGTCTCACTGTGTTGTCCTGGCTGGTCTCAAACTCCTGGGCTCAATCTGCTCACCTTGACTTCCCAAAGTGTTGGGATTACAGGCATGAACCATTATGCATTGGCCATTGAGCCTTTTTATCCTAACCACATTGTTGCCTAAAATTGTGTGTTTTGGTATTTGCAATTTTCACTCTTGAAAGAATCTGTGAAATGTAAGTTTGACTATAACACTTCCCTTTTATGCTTTTGTTAGTTTTGTAAGCATATCAGTAGTCAGAACTACTTGGGCAAAGAAGTTGGTAGTATAACATCTCATAGTCATTATACGAGAAATTCTACAATTTAATCATCATTGGAATGAGTTGTATATTTGATTTTGTAAAGTTTCCTTTTTCATTGAAACATAAATTATTATCACCAAGCCAATAAATTATCTTTCCCATTCTGTGTTTCATTAATTTTTAGTCTAAAAGCTGTACTTTCTATCATTTAAAAACAAATTTCTCAGTTTTAATAATGTTTAGTGCTTTAGGATGACTTTGAATCTGTCCTTGGTCATTATAGCACTTAAAATGTGTGTCTTTGTTCTTTGGAATTTAATTCTTTTAAATGGGAGAAAAGTTGGAATTTTTTAGATAATCTTAGGAAAAACTAAAAATTTTTTAGTCATGTACAATGTAATTATTCCTCAGTAATTCTGGAGAACAGCATTCCTTTAGGGTAGGAGTAGAGGGAAGATGAGTCTTATTTCTACATTCCTACTTCTGGTTTTTCTCTTACATGAACCACACCAGTATTCACTGAGCTCAGTAACCACTTAGTGCCTGGCATCCTGTTTCTCTAACGTCAAACATCATATACTTGCTTCCACATTGCATTTTATAAATGAAAACATGTTTATTGAAGAAATTTTATTTACTGCCTAAATTCATGAAAAATTTTTTCATGAAGCAATATTGGCTCCTAAGATTAAAATAAGTTTAGTTCTTCAGTAGAATTTGTTTTGCCTCTCTTAAGGCTCATGCAGCCAACCTCCTTTCCTACTTCCAGGATTTCTATGTCAGTATCTGTCCTATACCTGTTCCTTTCAGAGGACAGGCAGACTCAAATCTACCTGAAGTTTTAAAGTAACTTCCTTTCCCCTTTCTGCTCCTTATACTTTTGAGGTATGTGGCATGCTTCCATTAGTGACATGGTTCATAAGGCCATGATTCTCAATTTGAATGCAAAGCATGTTGAGAATTTAGGAGAAAGTGGTAGTGATGACTTGTGAAGAAATAGTTTAAGAAAGATCTTTAAATGCTCTTCACTTGCTTTTATACCCAGATATTTATAGTATGTTTTACCTTAAAGGTCTTGGATTGGAATTTTTAAACTTGGACTTCTTGCCCTAATATATATAAAGTGTAAAATGAATTTATACTTTTGAGAAAAAAATTTAATGTTTGTGTAAATAATATATCTCGATATAAAATTCATTCAAACTTTTAGCATTTAAAATTTTAAATAGCCAAATTTCTATAAAAATAATTACTAAAATTACTTTATTCTGTGAATGTTTCTTCTGTTTCAGATCAGTAGTAATTTCACTTCGTCTTCTTCCAAAACTATTTGGTACTTTTCAGCAGTTTGGGAGCAGTTACGATACACACTGGATAACAATGTAAGTAAATAAAATAAAGTATTTATTTTAAAGATGTTTTTCAAATTATAGTTATCTAAAGGTTTTGACTAACCTACAAGCTTTTTTTTTTTTTTCTTTTTTTGAGACGAAGTCTCACTCTTTCGCCCAGGCCTGACTGCAGTGGTGCTGTCTCGGCTCACTGCAAGCTCTGCCTCTTGGGTTCGCGCCATTCTCCTGCCTCAGCCTCCTGAGTAGCTGGGACTACAGGCGCCTGCCACCGTGCCCGGCTAATTTTTTGTATTTTTAGTAGAGACAGGGTTTCACTGTGTTAGCCAGGATGGTCTTGATCTCCTGACCTCATGATCCGCCCACCTTGGCCTCCCAAAATGCTGGGATTACAGGTGTGAGCCACCACGCCTGGCCAGCCTACAAGCTTTTACTCTGTACCAGGAAAATTTGAGTTTCATGTGATTTGTTTTCTTAGATTTCTCTGCCACTTCGCCCTGTGGAGATTATATCCTGATGAGTAGGAAAATCTGTGTTTTATTTTCTTTGTAGTTTGAGAACAGTACTTTAGCAATTAATACTCTAATTTTAGAGAGATGTTTAGTGTATGCAGCTACAGCAGAGTACTTTTGAAGAAGAGCCACACTAAAGTAAACTCTAGCGTGCCTTTAATTTTTCCCGTTTCTAGGAATTGGCTGTAGACCTATAGTCATGTTTGGGGCAATTTGACACTATCCTATTACAGGTTGAGTATGCCTAATCTGAAAAATCTAAAATCTGAAATGCTCCATAATCCAACATTTTTAGAGCACCAGTATGACGCTCAAGGAAAATGTTCATTGGAGCATTTTGGAATTTGGATTTTTGGATTAGCTATGTTCAGCTGCTATGCATTCTGCAAATATTCCAGAATCTGAAAAAATCTGAAACACTTCTGGTCCCTGGCATTTTGGATAAGGGATATTCAACTTGTATTGCTTTACATTTATGGAGAACTTATGATTAATGAATATTAAAATAATTCTCCAAAGGTAGAACTTTTATGTGAAATTGACCCCATGTTTTGGTAATAAGTCTAGAGAAGGTTGTCTACCATGAACAATACACTAGGAAGATGTGTTGTGTACTTTATTCTAAATAAGCTTTTGGAGAGATTGCAGAGACATTTGAATTTTAGGGAATATTCGACTTGTTGAAGGATTCATTTGTGAGGTCAGATTCTCAATTCTAAGCTTAGGTGGTAAGAACATTTGTTTGCTTTCACAATGGTGTATCGCTTTTATAGTTCTTGGAAGTCTGCAGTGTAATTCCAGATTGGGTGAAGTTAGTTCTTCTGAGTCATATACCTTGCTTCTTATTGTTCTTTTAAAGGGAGTATGTTTAATCTGAACTTTTAGTATTTAGAAGTATATTAGTCTCTTTCTTTGGTTAATACTACAGTAGGAATCCAGTGAAAGTTCTATTTTTGCAAGGATGGTCCTTAAGTTTCCAAAAGGAAGGGTAGGGGAAAGCATTTAACATCACTGAAGAACAAGAATAGTGTGAGCCCTTTTTCATTGCCTCTTTCTGTAGTTTTTAAGTGGCTGAATTTCAAAATTCTAATGCAGTAAAGGTATTTATTTGGTGCTAACACAGGTGAGCAGGTGTCATTTTAATCAGTGGAGGTGCTTCATATTAAGGAGCAACTTTCTTGTATAGAAGGGGCAGTCTCTGAATATTCAGTTACTTAATCAAGTACCTGAACCTAAGTATTACTGAGTTGAAACCCTTTTAGCTTGTTCCTTAAATTAAATGTAAATAAACTTAATTAAGGAAAATTCACAGGGTTTCCATTACCACAAGAGATTGGTATCCTAAATTTCATAAAGTACATCACTTAAAAGAACTCTAAGCTCCTGTGGTTATTTGACATCAGTAACAACAAAAACTATCATTTATTGTGAATCTAGTATGTGTAGCAGCACTCAATATTTAGTACATATTCTCTCTTAAACTCACTCTAATAGCCCATAGTTTAAAATTGGAAACTTATCCTTGACTCTTTTAATAAACCTTCAAGCAAACAGACTTCCAGAGGTCAGCTTACTTGCCTGAAGCCGTGTTACAGCAAGTATATTGGAGCTGGTTTCAAACCCAAAGTCTTTCTTCTTTCTACCACTTGACCTTTAGTGATTAGCAAGGTGAAAGTAACTTCTGTTTAAAATATGGCTATAACAGAAACATGATGTAAATTATATTGGAACTTACAGAATTTTAGTACTTCTACATCTGTACATTTTAGCGGATAAATTACTAATAGGTGTTATATGAAATACATTATGTTATGGAAGTTATGGACCCTGGGATCTCTGAATGTATATGCCACTATTTGTGTTTTCATTGTAGTATTTCTACATTATTTTGGAACTCAGTGCTGGGTATTTCTTTTTTTTTTTTTTTTTTTTTTTAAATTCATTCAAAAATAAGCAAATTAATGACAAAAGTTATATGCAGTAAGTTTATTGTATGCCTTCCATATGCCAGATATTCTGCTAAGCAATGACCAAAGCACATAGTATATCCTTATATGAAATGGTATCATATTACTTTTAATATTAACTCAAATTAGTCATTGATAATAGCGCTTTCACAGGCATTATTTTGAGATTAAAAACTTATAAAGATACTTTAAATTCATAAAAATGAAGGAACATTGCTTTATATCTTTTCACCATTCAAATATAAAACGTGTATATTTTTGGTAACTGTAAAATTTTACATTTGAAGATTTTTTAAGATTTGCATATTTACTGTCATAGCATAGATTTATTCTCTTACCCTGCCCACTTTAAAATTATTTTTTCTTTTATTTGGGCCAGGTGGGCAGAAAAAGAACTGAACATGATGAAGCTTTTCTTTGATAATTTGGTATACTACATTCAAACTGTGAGAGAAGGAAGACAAAAACATGCACTGTAAGTACCTCTCAACTGAGTTAAATACGTTCGTGTGGATTGTCTTTCCTTTGAAAGATAATTTCCCAGTGTTTTAACTTTTTTCCATTTAGTAAATAATTGTAACAGAAAACTTCATTTGTATAAAATTACGAAAAGGCTGCTAGAACTTTTTAAGCTGAAAGATTCTTAGGAGGTTACTCTTAAATTCTTAGGTAAATGTAACTGACTCACTTTTGGGGGTTGGTTAACCTTCACTATTGAGATTTGTTCAGACATACTGTTTTTAGGAATCAAAAGTAAATATATTTTTCAGAAACCATGGATATGCTTGTCTTAACATATTAGAGCATTGATTCTAAAATTTGTAAATATTTACTTAAAAAATACTATATTTAACATATAGTTAAGTTAAAACATTTTATTATAATTGCATACTAGTAGAGAGTTTAGGACGTGGAAGGTTTTAAAACTGGTGGTATATCATTAATGTTTTCTTATGTATCAAAATATTCTCTGGATATATTCAAGTGATTTAGGACAAGAATTGGTAGAAATGGATTGGTGGTGGTATAGCTGTATTTGAGGGGAGATGGCATAGGAGATTCAGAAGATTTCTGTGGGTGAACTGATTGTTGTGGACTGATGTCCATGTTGAGGAAACCAGTTCAATGCCACTACTGGCGTGTTAGTGGAGAAGAGGAGGAATCACGCTGTGATCGAAAAAAATCACATAGAAAACTTCCACAAAGGTGGAAACTAAGCAGACTATGGAAGTGTTGGGAAAAGTCATAGATATTTAAGGCATACATACTTCTAAAAATAAATTTATTTCCCTGCACAAATCAGTTCTCCGGATGTTATTTTTACTGTGTCCTTTAGGGTGCAGCTATCTTCCCACTTGCCTAAAAGTTGAGACTTGAGGCATTTTTGTACGCTTATTTCCAAACATGAGTAATGATGATGATGATGATAACCAAAAAGCCAGTGCTTATTGATATATACCAATGTGTCAGATACCAACTACTTTAAGATATGCAACAACCCGTTTGAGACAGTCTTACTTTACAAATGAGTATACTGAAGCTATGATATGACAACTTCTCCAATGTCACACATAAAAATAGAGCGAGCTTTTTTACCGCCACAGTCTGTTTCTGTTATAGAATTTGTATTTGTAAATGTGACATTATGCTGCCATTATTCTCTACCTTTTTGTTAAAATATACCGCATGTCTTTTCACAAATTGACATTTCCCCAAACACTACTTTTGTCCTTATAACTACTTCTAGGTAGTCTCCTTGCCTCAGTCTCCCCATATGCTGGTTCAGTCCTTCTGTCAAATTAGGAAAGCAGTATGGTACTGGTGGGAAGCCCATGGGCTTGAGAATCATACAGACATAGATCCAGGTTATTAATCTATTATTTTAACCTTATTTCAATTATTTACCCCTCTAATTCCAATTATTTACCTTATAAGTGTTTGTAAGAATTTAATGAAATGATACAGTGAATTGCACCTGGCACATAGATTATCTACAAATTGTAGTTACCTGGTTAAAACAAAGAATGTAGCATAAGAAAGATACAAGAATTCTGTCTCTTAACCCCATCCAGAGATTCTTCATGGCATAAAAAATAAAATACCAGTCTCTTCAGCTTAATATTCTGGGCTGCCTATGATCTAAACTCAACCTTTCCAGTTTTATTGTTGAATTTTTTTTTTTTTTTTTAAGACAGCTTATTCTACAAGCTTATCAAATTATTTCTGGAGTATTTCTATTTACTGTATCCCATAGCTTTGCTTGCAAAGTTAGCTTTAAACACAATGTGTTCTTTTAAAATTAAAGTTCTAACTGTTCTTCCAAGTCAGTATCCTTCTTTATTCCTATTGAAGCAGAGTTTGAGGATAATGTTGGCCTCTTGAATCCGAACATTCTGTTTATGCTCTATAAAAATCATAGGATTGCCAGGCATGGTGGCTCATGGCTGTAATCCCAACACTTTGGGAGGCCGAGGCGGGCGGATCACCTGAGGTTGGGAGTTCAGGACCAGCCTGACCAACATGGAAAAACCTCGTCTCTACTAAAAATACAAAAAAAATTAGCCAGGTGTGGTGGCGCATACTTGTAATCCCAGCTACTCAGAAGGCTGAGGCAGGAGAACCACTTGAACCCAGGAGGTGGAGGTTGCAGTGAGCCAAAATTGCACCACTGTACTCCAGCCTGGGCAACAAGAGTGAAACTCCGTCTCAAAAACAAAACAAACAGAAATCACAGGATCAACAAAGAGCAGAAATAAAAACCACACATAACCCACGTTTTTATTAGGAGATGGGGAGTTAATTGCTTGTCAGCAAAGAAATAAACACTAGGTTATAAAAGAGCTCCCACCAAGAGCAGGACTTGAGAGGCATAGTGAAAGGGGAATGGAAGTCATAAAATGAATCATCCTCATAAAGAGAAAATCCAACATTAAGTATCAAAAAGGAACATACGTCTGAGACTTAGTTGTTCACTGCTTTGAAAACAGTGGAGTTACTCATTTTGTTAGTGGAATCAGAGGTGAGCAAAACATTGCTTCTGCATTGAAAAATGAGTAGGGCTCCTTGGATATGTGTTTTATGTTTTTTTTTTTTTAGGGTATACTAGAATAATCTTTCCAACCTTTCAATCTGCCTTGTTGGCTGCCGTCCTAGGAGACTAAAACTCTTAGAACAGAGAGATGTTGTCTGGACTATTTTGGTATAATTTCCCTATTCCTTCGGGGTGTAAAACAGTTGTACATTTGCTACTTTTTGTTCAAGCATACTTATTTCAGTATTTTTTTTTCAGTGCAGATTAAAATCGGAAAGTTCTGAAATGTTTCACCAAGGGAGGAAAAAGATTCTTGTAGTATGAAAGATAATATTTTTATTTTTTTATTTTGTCATTTTTGTTTTTTGCTTTTACATTTTTATTTTATTTTTTGATGGAATTTTTGCTCTTTTGTCCAGACTGGAGCGCAATGGTGTGATCGATCTCAGCTCACTGCAACCTCCACCTCCTTTCAAGTGATTCTCCTGCCTCAGCCTCCCGAGTAGCTGGGATTACAGGTGCCTGTCACCGCACCTGGCTAATTATTGTATTTTTAGTAGACAAGGTTTCACCATGTTGGCCAGGCTGGTCTCGAACTCTTGACCTCAGGCGATCCATCCGCCTCTGCCTCCCAAAGTGCTAGGATTACAGGCATGAGCCACCGCGCCAGTAGTATATTCGTAAAAGGAGACATTAATGTGTTTCTTGAATCCAGGGGCCTCTAGAGAAAATCTTGTCTGCGGAGGCTACAAAGAGATTTTCTTTTAAGGCAGTAATCTGTTACTAAAGTTTCATATCTTTGGGGAGACTATTTTTGTCCTGTATTTCTTGTGATGTCAGAAGCCATGGACAAGCCCGTGAGAATTTGTCAATATTGGTACCATCTTTGTCTGATATCCCAAGAAATTTTTCTCACTGGTGGTTTCAACAGCCCATAGGAACCTGAAGGAGCAGGGTCTTTGAAGTGCAGCGTCAGGGGCTATACTATGGGAGTACAAAGGGACTAGACCCATGCCTTCAGGGTTATGAGTCCCTTATTCCGAGATGCAAGTATAGGGGGGCATTATTTCACATGTAAAGGCACTTAGTAAAGGGTGAGGCTTTATTCTTCCTTTACGTTTGATTGATGTCCCCTAGACAAGGCAAGAGGAATACGGTAATGTAAAACTGCAGAACTGATGGGTCATACAACTCATTTTTGAATTTGTACTCAAGGCCTCTGCTACAAAATCTCTTGTTCTTTAACTTAAAAAGCCTTGAAGCCCTTAAGAGCTAGCTGTTCTTGAATGTTATCTGGGTTGCCTTGTAGTCTGAGAGGTGCTTATCAGATTTCCTCTCCCCTACATCTCATCATACGTATTTTCACCTTCACAAAGGTCAGTACAGCATTAATGAAAAAGTTAATCTTTTCTTTGCCAGCGTTAATAAGAGACCCTAAAGAGCAGCAAAGGCATGTCCAGTGAACTCAATCTTCAGAAAACTTAAGCTTTAAAACTTCGATAATGAATTTAGTGCAATTTTGGGAAGCTAATTTTGGGATGCTGTTAAAATTTTGTTCTTACTTGGGGATTACAGAACATCGAATTAAGATGCCCAGACTGTGCACAGTGGCTCATGCCTATAATCCCAGCACTTTGGGAGGCCAAGGTGGGCAGGTCACCTGAGGTCAGGAGTTCGAGACCAGCCTGGCCAACATGGTAACACCATATTTCACTAAAAATACAAAAAAATTAGCCAGAAACCTGTAATTCCAGCTCCTCTGAAGGCTGAGGCAGGAGAATTGCTTGAACCCAGGAGGCAGCGAGCCAAGATCACGCCACTGCACTCCAACCTGGGCGAGTGTGAGACTCCATTTCCCAAAAAAAAAAAAAAAAAAAAAAAAAAAGCCCTTTGACCCTCTCCATGCTAGGTTATAGATCAGAGCATAGACCAGCCACTGTTGCATGTTGGCAAAGCAGTTTGGGCAGTCGATCCACAATCTGCCTTTTGATCTGTAAAACAGAGATAATAGCTTGTTATTGACTTAGTTTCATTGAGTGCTCAAGTACTTAGACTAGAATGTGATATTATAGACACAGTTAAATATGCAGTTCACTGGGGTTGCTAAAGGAGAGGAATCCTTTTAAAATGCAAAACTGGGCCAGGCGTGCTGACACCTGTTGTAATCCCAGCACTTTGGGAGGCCAAGGCAGGCAGATCACTTGAGGTCAGGAGTTTGAGACAGCCTGGCCAACATGGTGAAACCCCGTCTCTACTATAATAAAAATAACAAAAATTGGCTGGGTGTGGTGGCGCACACCTGTAATCCCAGCTACTCCGGAGGCTAAGGCACGAGAATCACTTGAACCTGGAAGGCAGAGGTTGCAGTGAGTGGCGATTCTGCCACTGCACTCCAGCTTAGACAACAGAGTGAGACTCTGCCCCCTACTCCGCCAACACACACACACACACACAAATTTTTTAAAAAGCAAACCTGATGATTACCTCCACCCCAAACATGGTCCCCTCACCCCCAACTCTCCAACACTCTTCCTTGACTTCCTTTTCCATCTCTTCTTTCTGACATTGGGGCTGACCACAGTCTCTCGTTTATCTAGTCAGACTCATCTCCTACCCTACCTAGCAACTTTTTTATTAAGCATCAAATTTTATGCATGTGAATTATAATTATTTAGATTTGAAATAACATTCAAAAATGCCAAGTTTGTGTCAGCTCTATTTTTCATGAACTAGATTTAAGGAAATATTATTTTATTAGTGTTTCTTGGGTACAGAATATATTATCACCATAGGGACCATGATATGAAGCATGTACTTTTTAGATAGAGATGGTGTTTTTTATTTGTTGCCTGTTCTAATTTATGTGTGTACTACATACTTTTAAAATGACATACTTCCTCTGCTTCACTGTTGAATTTTTGTGTGCTTTCTTACATAATTTGAAAATAAACTGTTATAGTTTCAAGATTTGTATAATTTATTAAATAGTTTAAATTTGTGTTTTGTTTTGTCTTTATGAACTTTTTTGTGTAACCAAAGACATAGTTAAAATAATTACAGATTATTAAAACAATTTTTGGTATAAGTTATGCATAGGACCACTAAAGTTTTAGAAGTAATTAAGAAATAGGATGTTTAATTATTTTAATGACTTTTTAATTATAGGTACAGCCATAGTGCTGAAGTTCAAGTTCGACTTCAATTCTTGACTTGTGTATTTTCGACTCTGGGATCACCTGATCATTTCAGTAAGTTTTAAAATCAGTACTTTTTTCAAATCTGTTTTGACTATTGGAAGAACTGAATTTACTCGCTCTTTGGATTTCTGCAGTGATTATTTTAAAATTTAATTTAATTTTAGAGTAAGTGGGTACATGTATGTTTGTTATAGGGGTATATTGCATACTGGTGGGGATTGGGCTTCTTGTGTACCCATTACTCAAATAGCGAACACTGTACCCGATAGATTATTTTTCAACCCTTGTTCTGCTCCTGCCATATCCCCGTTTGGAGACCCTGGTGTCTAGTAGTTTCATTTATATGTCCATGTGTACCCATTGTTTAGCTCCTGCTTACAAGCAAGAATGTAAGGTACTTGATTTTCTGTTGCTGAGTTAGTTCACTTAGAATAATGGCCTCCAGTTCCATTTATGTTGCTGCAAAGGACACGATTTCATTTGTTTTTATGGCTGCTGCAGATTATTCTTAATACATTTATAAATTATACCAACATTCAGATAATTTATTCAAATAATTGAGATTGTTTGCATTTTAAATAAATTAAAAAAATTTTTTTAGTTCTATAAGACCTTTTCTCTTTTCTTTTTTGAGACAGGGTCTCACACTGTCTCCTAGGCTGGAGTACAGTGGTGCGATTACAGCTCATTGCAGCTGTTGACCTCCCCGGCTCAAGCAGTCATCCCACCTTAGCCTCCTGAGTAACTGGGACTATGCACCACCATAGCCAGCTAATTTTTTTTTAATTTGCATAGAGATAGGGTTTCACTGTGTTGCCCAGGCTGGTCTCAAACTCATGGGCCCAAACAGTCATCCTGCCTTGGCCTCCCAAAGTGCTGGGATTACCTGCATGAGTCACTGCACCGGGCTGACTGCATCTTTTATTATTTTTGCTTATAGAATCTTTCTTTCCCTTTGGTTGGAAATAGGTATTAATTATGCATTATTATCGGGGCTAATCTTTTGAAAATTACTTGGCTTGATGGGTGATGGAGACACTTGGAGGCCCCAGTTTTATTTAGTTTCACTTTAAACTGAGTTTTGTTAACAGTTAATTTTTTTTTTTTTTATTCAAGTTCTAGGGTACATGTGCACAACGTGCAGGTTTGTTACATATGTATATGTGTGCCATGTTGGTGTGCTGCACCCATTAACTCGTCATTTACATTATTTATATCTCCTAATGCTATCCCTCCCCCCTCCCCCAACAGTTAATTTTTTTAAAGTAGAGCTTGGTCTGTTATATTCAGGTTGTGCACCATATCCAAATCCATGTGGTTGCAAACGAGCTTGATTTCTGTTAGCCAAAGCTCCTTTTTCCTTCATATACTGACTGTCATCTTTTACTCTACATCCTTCTTTTTCTGTGTGTCAATATCAAGCCTTATTTTTTTAGAAGGATATTGTCTCTTTAACTGTGATTACTATATTTTCAGCCTGATGGGTGTCTTGCTAGCAGTTGTCATGACTTTTTTCAAGGCTATACCTATGCTTGAGATATACTGTATTTATCTTATTGTTTAAGTCTGTTATTTCCTTTTTTTGTTCAAACTATTTATAACGAATGCCACCAACACTGTGATAACAGATTTCAAAAATAAGCTACCTGATTTTGGTAGGAAATTTCTCTTTCGTGTTACTAGGTCATTTATTGACCCATTATGACTGATAAAATTCAAGAAATAAGTAAACTAAAATACAGCAAAACCAATCTATAGGGAGAAGTCAAACTAAAACACATATAGTCAACATAGATACTATGAACATTTAAGTTTCATGTTTATTATACACAGTATAGATTCTCTGTGAATTTCCAACAGACACTAGCTACTGTCCAGATAGTATCAAATCTAAAACTTCACTTTCCCACATCATGGCTCTTCTCCTTCCCACTTCACCTGCCCTCAAAGTGATCTTCCCATGTCAATCTCCAGAGTAGCTAGGACCACAGGTGCATATCACCATACCTGGCTAATTTTTAAATTGTTTGTACAGAGTCTCATTATGTTGCCCAGCCTGGTCTGAAACTCCTGGGCTCAAGCGATACTCCGGCTGCCTTAACTTCCCAAAGTGCTAGGGTTACAGGCCTCAGACCACTGTGCATGGCTGGTTGTACTTCTCTTACTGGCACAGTTCCTGTTATCCATAATGAAATTACTCCAAAGTTATATGTAATTACATCCAATATTTTAATACTGATTTTCAATATGACAATAACTATAGTCTTTAAAAAAAATAATGAAAGTGTATAAGTTGCGTGTTGAATGTGGACTGGTGATTCAGCCAATTATGGATATACTTCTGTTTTATTATTTAGTTGAGTATAATTAACCTGGATACTCTTTATCTTGTTCTCCTTAATTACTTAACATGTTTAAGTTCTGATATATACTAGAGTTGTTTTGGGTTTATTTATATTTGCTCCTATGGGCACAAGTTCTCAGAACAAATAATGTACACATTAACTGTGTCAGTGAGAAACAGATAGGATAACTTTTTTTCTGATAAAACTCTTTAGACTGATACTGCTACTAGGGTGAATATGTCTGGGGAATTTTTCTTTATTTTGTCATTTCACCTACTTTTCCCAAGAAAAAAATTTCTTTTAGTGGTACCATACCATCATGTCCCTTCTGGTTCTAGGGCACCACCCCAGGGTTTGGAACCTCTTAAAATGTACTTCAGAAATCCCTGGGATGCTTTTGTTCTAACCTTTTGGACTGTCTAATTTTTTTCATATTCATACTTGTGATTGCCTATAATGCCTTCCCTTTTGTTCTGAATAATTCATCTGTCTTCTGCCACATTCGGGAATCCTTTAATACTTGGGTCAAAGTACAATACAAATTTTTTCTCATTAGTCTGACTCCCTAGCTGATTATGTCCTCTGATAGGTTGCTGTTGTCTGTTTTACGCACTTTACTTTTGCTTTGTTCATCATAAGGGTCCTTTTTTCTTTGTTTTGCTTTGTTTTGAGATGAAGTCTCACTCTTGTCGCCCAGGCTGGAGCGATCTTGACTCAACACAACCTCCACCTCCTGTGTTGAAGCGGTTCTCCTGCCTCAGCCTCCTGAGTAACTGGTATTACAGGCATGTGCCACCATGCCTGGCTAATTTTTTGTATTTTTAGTAGAGACGGGGTTTCTCCATGTTGGTCAGTCTGGTCTCGAACTCTCGACCTCAGGTGATCCACCCAACTTAGCCTCCCAAAGTGCTGGAATTACAGGCATGAGCCACTGCACCCGGCCTCCTTTTTTCATATTTTATAAAAATAATATTTATCTCCTATATACAGAGAGTGACCTTTGAACATGGTATACGCTTTATTTATAATACTCAAACCTTACCACTGACTCCTCAATTTTTAGGATTACCTCTCCCAGTCATTATTACTATTATACAGATGTGCTCCTATTTTAGGGAGAAGAATTTTCTTCCTAAATGAATTCTTTGAGAATACTTCATAAGTTATGCATTTTTAGGTGATTTACCTATGGGTTATCTTAAAGTACATTTTAAAAACATAAATTATGTGAAAATTCGTATTAAATACTTGTAAAAGGCTCTACGATACCTCCTTTGTGTTTCTGGCTATATTGGTGCTTCTGGTACGTTCATTTAGGACCAAAATGTTATATGAATATGATTTTAAATTTTACAAATGGGATGACATAAGAAATAGTTATTGAGATTTATTTATTTATTTTTTTGAGATGGAGTCTCACACTGTCACCAGGCTGGAGAGCAGTGGCACAGTCTCAGCTCACTGTAACTTCCGCCTCCTGGGTTCAAGCAGTTCTCTTGCCTCAGCCTCCCGAGCAGCTGGGACTACAGGGGTGTGTGCCACCACACTTAGCTAATTTTTGTATTTTTAATAAAGACGAAGTTTCACCATGTTGGCCAGGATGTCTTGATCTCCTGACCTTGTGATCTGCCCACCTCAGCCTTCCAAGGTGCTAGGATTACAGGCGTGAGCCACCGCACCCAACTGTTTTTTGTTTGTTTGTTTTTTTTAAGACAGTCTCGCTGTGTCATCCAGGCTGAAGTGCAGTGGCATGATCATAGTCCACTGCAGCCTTTAACTCCTGGGCTCGAGGAGTCTTCCCACCTCAGCCTCCCGAGTAGCTAGGACTAAAGGTGCGTGTCACCCTGCCCAGCTACTTTTTTGTTTATTTTTGACGTGGAGTCTTGCTCTTTTTGCCCAGTCTGAAGTACAGTGACGAGGCCTTGGCTCACTGCAACCTCCGCCTCCCAGGTTCCAGCAATTCTCATGCCTCGTCCTCCCAAGTAGCTGGGATTACAGGCACCCACTACTACACCTGGCAAATTTTTGTATTTTTAGTAGAGACGGGATTTCACCATGTTGGCTAGACTGGTCCTGAACTGCTGACCTCAGGTGATCCACCCACCTCATCTTCCCAAAGGGCTGGGATTACAGGCGTGAACCCCCACGCCTGGCCTACAAATTTTTGTTTTTTAATTTTTTGTAAAGACAGGGTCTTCCTATATTGCCCAGGCTGGTCTCAAACTCATGGCCACGAGTGATTCTCCCACCTCGGCTTCCCAAAGTACTGGGATTACATGTGTAAGCCACTGCGCCTGGATGAGATAATAAATATTTTATACACTTCTATATAAATAAACTACAGGAGATTGTCAAAGAATGTTTTAACATTATTGAGGAAAAAAACTGATTCCCGGCCAGGGCCACTGCCTGTGCAGAATTTGCACATTCTCCCCATGTCGGCGTGGATTTTCTCTGGGTACCCTGGTTTCCTCCCACATCCCAAAGACATGCACTGTAGATTCATTGGCACGTCTAAATGATCTCAATCTGAATGAGTGTGGGCATGTGTATGAGTGCAGTCTGCAATGGAATGGCATCCTGGTCAAGGTTAGTTAGTGCTTTGTCCTTGAGATGCTAGTCCCTAAGATGCTAGGATACGATTTGGCCAGCAACAGCCCTGAGCTCTGGAATAAGCGAGTTGGAAAATGAGCAAATGAATGAATACAAATTGTAACATAGAAATTTGTAAGCTCTATGATATTCATACAAATGCATAGTCATAAATGATGTGGTACAAAAGCGAGCCCACTAAATTTGTTACTGTTTGTGTTTGAACTGCCTGGTGGTAGGAAGTGTTCCTTAAAGTGTTTAATTTGTAACCATTTAGTCCTTGATTTTATTTACCACCACCACTGATTTGCCAAAAATTGGGTAACTATCTGAGTGGTTTGTATTAATCTTTCTTAAATGTATATATAGCTCACACTTATTCCAGTGTTTAATATTCAGAGTGTTAACTTTTAAATAAGGAAGTTTAGCGATTTTTTGTTTTTGTTTTTTTTTTTGTTATTTTTTGAGGTGGAGTCTTGCTCTGTTGCCCAGGCTGGAGTGCAGTGGCGTGATCTCAGCTCACCACAATCTCCACCTCCCAGGTTCAGGCAATTCTCCTGTCTCAGCCTCCTGAGTAACGGGGATTACAGATGCATGCCACCATGCCCAGCTAATTTTTTGTATTTTTGTAGAGGCGGCGTTTCACCGTGTTGGCGAGGCTGGTCTCGATCTCCCGAGCTCGGGCAATCCACCTCCCTTGGCCTCCCGAAGTGCTAGGATTACAGACGTAAGCCACTACGCCTGGCTGCTGTGATTTTTTTTTTTTTTTTAAATCATAAATATGCTGTAGGAACACAACTCTTCTTCATATCAATTAACATATGGTAAAATTCGTTTCATTATGCATCATTTCAATTAAAATTGCAATTTCCAAGAACCTATCCATGTTAAGTGAGGACTTACTATATGTACACATGCCTAAAAGAAGTATAATTTTTTTATGTGTAGTTAATAAAGTATGAAATTTATAATTTTTATCTAGGGTTAAGTTTAGAGCAAGTTGACATCTTATGGCATTGTTTGGTAGAGGATTCTGAATGTTATGATGATGCACTCCATTGGTTTTTAAATCAAGTTCGAAGTAAAGATCAACATGCTATGGGTATGGAAACCTACAAACATCTTTTCATGGAGAAGGTAATTACATTTCTCACAGTTTGTTACTATTTTTCCATGTTCCCTTTTTCATCTCTTGAAATACGAATTCTGTAATGCCTTTTTTTTTTTTTTTTTTTTGACAGTTTTTTAAAGTAGCCAAATGTAATGATTTTTAGTAGTCCTAGTATAATTTTTGGTCAGATTGTGCTCATATTTTGTTGTTTATACTGTTTACATCTAAATTAGTTGTTTATAAAAATATTCTGTTAGCTACAATAATTAAACTAACAATCAGAATAACTTTTGAAGGCAGCACTAATTAGAAATGTGGAGGGTTTTTCTTAGTGTTTGTTTTTTAAAATCATCAGTAATATTGTAGTCCAATTTTCAGGGGTGGTGCCCACACCCACAAGTGTGAGAGCTGTTTTCTGTGACTCTTTCTTATTTAAATGACTGACTGCATTGCAGTCAGTCTTTTGGGCAAAGATAAGCCATTCTCCAGTATATGTAGATTCTGGGAAGGCATATTAGGAAGTGCTGTCATTATCGTAAAGATGTTCCAATTTTTGTTCTTCTTTACCACATGCCACAGTTAGTTCAGGTGACATTATTCTGAATGAGCTCTTCCCAACTGAATTTTGAAACTTAGTGAAAATAATGCAAAATACTTTTTTATGCTTATTTTTGAGATTATGAAGGCTGTCCGCAAAGTGTGACATTATCTCTGTGTTAGAACTGAGTAGATATATGAATGAGTTTTAGTGTGTATAAACTAAATCACTTAACAGACCCAAGACAGAGCTACAAATATAACTTTTGCCATCTTAAATTTCAACTGCTGACTTTAACAAAAACTGTACTTGTAGCTGTACGTCCCGTAAGTTTGTATGATATAGATATACAATGCATGGTAGATGTTTTTATTTATGTCCTCTGATTTGGGTCTGTGCACATCTTCAGAATTGAAACCTGTATCAGACAGGTTTCAGTTATTACCTGAATAAAATATTCATTAAATCACATACATATATATTTTTATTTTTCGTTTCATTTTTTTTTTGAGATAGGCTTGCTGTGTCTCTGACTGGAGTGCAGTAGTGTGATCACGTCTCACTGTAGCCTTGACCTCCCAGTCTCAAGCAATTCTCCCACTACAGCCTCCTGAGTAGTTGGGACTGCAGCCACATACCACCATGCCCGGCTGATTTTTGTATTTTTCACAGAGATGAGGTTTCGCCATGTTCCCCAGGCTGGTCTCAAACTTCAGAGCTCAAGCTGTCTGCCTGCCTTGGCTTCCCAAAGTACTGAGCCGCCGTGTCCAGCCGAATTATTACATATTTTTATTTTTTTTAATTATCACTAAAAATTCAAGCTGATCTGTTTCCTTCCATAATGTTTTCAGTAACATTTATTTAAATTTAATAAAATCTGTGAATTATCACACTAAATTAGCTTTGTGTTTCCCCCTACGCTCCCAAAGATGCCCCAGCTAAAACCTGAAACAATTAGCATGACTGGCTTAAACCTGTTTCAGCATCTCTGTAACTTGGCTCGATTGGCTACCAGTGCCTACGATGGTGGTTCAAATTCTGAGGTAAGGATTTAGACTTACTTTATTAGGCAACTTTATTCCTCAAATTAGATTATCAAATTTGGTTACCAAATTATTTTTCTACAAAGCATAGAATTTACTACTTGTGCAATGCAGTTGGGTTGGTTGGTTGGTTTGTTTTGAAATGGAGTCTAGCTCTGTCGTCCAGGCTAGAGTGCAGTGGTGCGATCTCAGCTCACTGCAGCCTCCACCTCCCGGATTCAAGCGATTCTCCAGTCTCAGCCCCCCAAGTAGCTGGGATTACAGACATTTGCCGCCATGCCTCGCTAATTTTTATATTTTTGGTAGAGACGGGGTTTTACTATGTTACTCAGGCTAGTCTCGCACTCCTGACCTTAAATGATCTGCCTGCCTCAGCCTCCCAGAGTGCTGGAATTACAGGCATGAGCCAACGTGCTCAGCCTAATTCTGTTCTCTGGTTTCAAAAGTTTTATAAAGCAAATTTATTTTTCAGTACCAAAGATAACATTGGGTGTGCTTAATGAAAACCTGTTACATGTTTCTTGATTTATAAAGTGGTCATGTGAGTGTTCTTTGATTCTCCTAGACATTCCTAGATAATGCAGCCAAATATTTTACTTCAAATAAAAGATTGATTTGTCTCAAATATGATTTTTATGCCATTTGGTTCAGCCTGGGCAACAGAGCAAGACTCCATCTAAAAAAAAAAAAAAGAATAATTTTATCTCTTGGCAAATTTGGGGAAATTTTTTAAAAAAGGAAAAAGAATAATTTTTTAAAATTTTTATTGTTGGTATTTTTTGAGACGGAGTCTGGCTCTGTCACCTAGGCAGGAGTGCAGTGGTGTGATCTCAGCTCACTGCAACCTCCACCTCCTGGGTTCTAGCAATTATCTTGTCCCAGTTTCCTGTAGTAGCTGGGAATACAGGGGTGTGCCACCATGCCTGGCTAATTTTTGTATTTTTAGTTTAGGCGGGGCTGGTTTCGAACTCCTAACCTCAGGTGATCCCACCTGCCTTGGCCTCCCGAAGTGCTGGGATTACAGGCATGAGCCACTGCACCAGGCCATTATGATTAGTTTTTTTGAGATGGCGTCTCGCTCTGTTACCCAGGTTGGAGTACAGTGCCACAGTCTCGGCTCACTGTAGGCTCCGCCTCCCAAGTTCATGCCATTTTCCTGTCACAGCCTCCTGAGTAGTTGGGACAACAGGTGTGTGCCACCACGCCCAGCTAATTTTTGTATTTTTTTTTTTTTTTGAGATGGAGTCTTGCTATGTCGCCCAGGTTAGAGTGCAGTGGGACAATCTCAGCTCACTGCAAGCTCTGCCTCATGGGTTCACGCCATTCTCCTGCCTCAGCCTCCCGAGTAGCTGGACCTACAGGCGCCCGCCACCACACCCGGCTAGTTTTTTGTGTTTTTTAGTAGAGACAGGGTTTCACCGGGTTAGCCAGGATGGTCTTGGTCTCCTGACCTCATGATCTGCCCACCTCGGCCTCCCAAATTGCTGGGATTACAGGCTTGAGCCACCGCGCCCGGCCTAATTTTTGTATTTTTAGTAGAGTTGGGTTTTCACCATATTGGCCAGACTGGTCTCGAACTCCTGACCTCAAGTTTTCCACCCGCCTTGGCCTCCCAAAGTGCTAGGATTATAGGTATGAGCTACTATGCCTGGCCAGAATAATTTTAATTGTATCTAAAATGCTTTTATTTTATTTTCCTACTGCCTTCTTTTCTCGTCTGAGTAGGTTTTTAAGTGTTTTTTAGTCCTAACTCTTGCTTCAGTATCACTTTGATAACTTTTTTTTTTTTTTGGAGATGGAGTCTTGCTCTGTCATCCAGGCTGGAGTCCAGTGGCACAATCTCAGCTCACTGCAACCTCTGCCAACCAGGTTCAACCAATTCTCCTGCCTTAACCTCCAGAGTAGCTGGGATGACAGGAACATGCCTCCACGCCTGGCTTTTTTTTTTTTTTTTTAAAGTAGAGACGGGGTTTCACTGTGCTGGCCAGGCTCAAACTCCAGGCTCAGGCAATCCGCCTGCCTCAGCCTCCCAAAGTGCTGGGATTAGAGGCTTGAGCCACTGTGCCCGGCCCACTATGATGATTTTCAATTTGGTAATTTCAGACAACTAAACATATTTGATTTACCTAAGAAGTAGTCATGCTCTATTATGAAACAATACTACCTTTTTAAAGAAGGTGACGTTAACACTAAAGTTGTTCAGCTGCCAACTTAGAAGGACATCTTTCTTTGCCCAACTTTTGGAAGCTTCCACTCCCTACTTTTTCTGTAGTTTTTAGTGAAGCCTTTTTTTTTTGGTCATCTCATGGTTAACATCATAAATTTGAATGAGGCTGGACGCAGTGGCCCCACGCCTGTAATTCCACCTTTTTGGGAGGCCGAGGCGAGCGAATCAGCTGAGGTAGGGAGTTCGAGACCAGCCTGGCCAACATGGTGAAACCCTGTCTCTACTAAAATACAGAAAAATCAGCCAGACGTTGTGGCGCATGCCTGTAATCCCAGCTACTTGGGAGGCTAAGGCATGAGAATCCCTGGAATCCTGGGAGGCAGATGTTGTAGTGAGCCAAGATTGTGCCACTGCACTCCAGTCTGGGCAAATGAGTGAGACTCTGTTCTCAAAAAAAAAAAAAAAAGAGTGAGAACTTGAGTTAGCATATCTTGTTAATATTCTGTGAATACCAGAAGGCAGTGGTTTTATCAGTGTAAGTTGGATGGATTCATTGAAGCATTGTGCTCATTATTGTATTTGTGTTTTATTCCTTTGTGGTATGTTTTTCAGGACTAGAATTTTCCTACTATGTAGTCACAACTTGTGAGTTAAACATTATGTATATATTGTTAGCTGCTGTGTAAATAGTTTTTAGAATTAGTACAGGTGTATTTCACCAATTGAGGAAATTCTTAAATCATTTATTTTTGTTATTTAATAGCTGAATAATAGGAGTTGCCTATGATTTTTACTTTTGATACTTCAGTCTTACGATGAGTTACATAGTTTGACAGACAAAATTTAGAGGTATCATATTTTTCTTTCTTAGCTGTGTGGTATGGACCAATTTTGGGGCATTGCTTTAAGAGCACAATCTGGTGATGTCAGTCGAGCAGCTATCCAGTATATTAACTCCTATTATATTAATGGTAAGTGATTTGAAATATTGTCTAATAGGTAATTTTTTTGGGAGGGTGTTTCGTTAAGCTAAAATTTTTCTTTGATATAGCTAAACAAGAATATAAGGCTAATAGATGTGTCTAAACATTGTCTTTCAGGTAAAACGGGTTTGGAGAAGGAGCAAGAATTTATTAGTAAGTGCATGGAGAGTCTTATGATAGCTTCTAGCAGTCTTGAGCAGGAATCACACTCAAGTCTCATGGTTATAGAAAGAGGACTCCTTATGCTGAAGACACATCTGGAAGCGTTTAGGAGAAGGTAATTTTTTAAATATAACACTGTTAGAATGAATTTCATTTTTATTCCTGACATATCCAGAAATATTCTTAAAGTGAATCTAAAGTTTTTGTTGGGGTCAGGTAGAAAGCATAATTTACCAAAGTGAAGGGTCAGTAATAGAAGTAATTTTTATTAAGAGTATATACCATGTTGCCTTGGAATAGGCAATACGGGTTCCTGATAAATATTGCACAGCTTTAATAATAATTAGAGTTTGAGCAGATATGCATGAATAAGAATCGTTAGACAGAATTCCATCTCTAAGAAAGTATTGACTTTGATTAAAAAGGCAGAGCACCACTACTAAAAAAAAGTTTCTCTCAAACTCTTACCAAGAACATCAAATAATCTCATAGTTGAATCAAGTTGAGTCATATGTTTCATTTGCTGTTTTTTTTTTCTTCCTGGACTAGGAGACAGTATTTTAATTTTGAATTTCCATTTACCATGGAAACATGACCAAAAAATTCTGTTAATGAATATCTGTATAATTAATTTAGACATAACCTGTGTAATACAGAAATAAAGCAAATTAATATTTATGAATATATCGACTGAAATGAAAGGTGAGTAGATAGTTTTAAGAAATTCTATTTGTTAAAAATCATTATGAGCAAATGTAAAAGTACTAAGAACTGTGTTGAAAAAAATTGTTAAAATTAGTAACTTTTTTCAACTTCAGATCTTAGTTTGATATTGAAAAGTGATACAATTTATATTTATTGACATTTTTAAAGTATCAAGAAATATTGCATAGTAAAGATATTTTATACATTCCTTATAACATGCTTCCATGATTTGAAACATTTGGACATTATGAAATTCTTTATTTTGATTAAGATTGCAATTCATGGAAATTCCGCTTAAAGAATTCCTTGTGTTTTTTATGAATGTGGAAGGGAACTCGTTTTTTTGCACAGAAACTTTATACTGCCTTATAACTTTAACCACTTAAAAAGATAAAGTGTTAAAAAGAGCAAATGTGGTGGTGTATCTTATTCAAATTAATACATATTATAAAATTCAGATATTACACTGTGATGTAGAAAATGAAAGTCTGCTATAATTGCTGTCTTCCTCGTGGAGATAGTTACTGTTAATGATACCCATACTTCCAGAATTTTTTCTATGCTATAGGATCTACAGACAACAAACCAATAAGGGCCTGTCGATTCACACCCTTAGTCCTTGCACAATATTACCAGTGTCTAAAATAAGTACTTACTTTAAGCCTTTAAAAATTACTCGTTTTTTGAGTGTTCAGTGGTGGTTTTGTAAATTTAATGAATTTAAGTCCAAAAATTCCTTCTCAGATGTACAGATTTTTTTCTAACTCAGTTGTGAAAAAAAAATTTGTTCTTGATATCTTATTTGTTCATGTTTTTGCTGAAAGTTAATGTTGATGTTAAATAGTTTATATAAAAATGTTTTGTTACTAGTAGAATAACTAGGATATGGATAAAATTGAACAGTCACAAAACTAAGCAGTAGTTAAAAAAAATTTACCTAGGTATTTTTCATGCAAAATTTTGTTCTTGATGTGCTTAGTGCTATTATTAATTGAAGATTACCTAACATCTGTAGATTGAAAAATAGAATTTTTTTTTGTGTTCTGTATATTAAGGGAATAAAAAATAATGTCTTAAATTGTTTTCTTTTTAAAAAGAGATAAAGTTATAATCTTAAATAGTGGTTCCAGCCAGAAATATTTTTGTTTCCCAAAATGTAGTATATAATCCCTGGAGACACTTCTGATTATCATAGCAAGGGAGCATGTTGTTGGTATCTGGTGAGATGCTGTTGAATATGAGAGCATGAGATATAGCCTCCTTCACCCCTATTCATCTCTGCCTTCTGATAACAAATTATTAATTGGGCTTAAAATGTCAGTAGTGCCACTGTGGAGAAACTCTGGTCTTCAATATGTAGCAGGAAACATTGTTTTAAGATTACTCTTTTGCTCATACATCAGATCATGTGGAAATTAGACAAGTTCATTCATTCCCTCAGTTTTTATCCTTTTATTCCGAATTTGCTGATTAGTTTTAGGTACATCTGAAAATTAGTTAGAAAATTGTTTAGTGATTATCATGCTAGGTGCCTGTTTCCTTTGAAATACAAGTCTTTGTAATTCACTTTATAATTTTAACAGCCATGAATTGACTCTCAAATTCTATTAGGCTGGTTAGTATATATTACTAGAATGTTTCTGTGCCCGAAAAATATGTTTCTTAATATGTTTTTTCCTTCTGAATGTAGGAATCACAGCTTGCTATTTCGTTTACTGGATTAGTTTTTTTGTTTTTTTTTTTTTTTTAAATTCCCCCTGACTCTCCTACTAATATTTCTGTTCTCTCTATTAAAACAAAACAAAACAAAACAAAACTGACCTTAAGGAGATTTTTTTTTTCCTCAGTAATTTCTCTTGGTGACTATTTTGTTAGGAGCTCGTAGCTGTTATTATGCATTTAGCTTTGATTCAGTGTGATGAATCTGAACTTAAATTTGTTGCTGTAGAATAAATTGGAATGAACTTAGAACTTCTTTTGGACTTTTCCAGTCTGTAAGATGATAAAAGCTTGCGTAACTTTAAAATGGTTTAAAATGGCATAAAATGGTATCCTTTGTATTTGTTGTTTTTGTCATGTTTTAGGTTTGCATATCATCTGAGACAGTGGCAAATTGAAGGCACTGGTATTAGTAGTCATTTGAAAGCACTGAGTGACAAACAGTCTCTGCCGCTAAGGGTTGTATGCCAGCCAGCTGGACTTCCTGACAAGGTACTTACATAGTTTTAATTTCGAAGTTGATAACATTTCCCAGGTCAAATATATGTTCTTTTTGTATTTTTAAATTGGTTGCATCTCATATTTCAGATGACTATTGAAATGTATCCTAGTGACCAGGTAGCAGATCTTAGGGCTGAAGTAACTCATTGGTATGAAAATTTACAGAAAGAACAAATAAACCAACAAGCTCAGCTTCAGGAGTTTGGTCAAAGCAACCGAAAAGGAGAGTTTCCTGGTAAGCCTTTCAATTCAAATTTTCTCTTTCTCTCTCCTTCCTCCCTCCCTCCCTCCCTCCCTCCCTCCCTCCCTCCCTTCCTTCCTTCCTTCCTTCCTTCCTTCCTTTTTTCTTTCTTTTTCTTTCTCTTTTCTCTCTCCTTTTTTTTCTTTTATTGGTTGTATCATATAGCAACTGTCTTGGTTTGTCTTGTGTTGCTATGACAATACTACAAACTAGGTAAAGAACAGAATTTGAGAAGTCCAAGATCAAGGTACCAGCATCTGGTGAGGGCTCCTCTCTGCTTTCAAAGTGGCAGCTTGAATGCTGCCTCCTCACAGGCAGAGGGTGAAAGGGTGAAAAAGGAACAGACTCCCTCCATCAGACCCTTTTATAATGTCATTAATTCATTCATGGCCTCTCCAAAGGCCCCACCTCTAAAACCTGTTGCATTGGAGATGAATGTTCAACATGAGTTTTCAGAGAGAACAAAATAATTCAAACCAAAGTAGCAACTTTGAAGTTTTACTTTGAAGGTCCACCATCCATGTTCATGGCTCCCCTCACCCTCCCCTCCCTTTAGTACCATTCATTCTTAGATAAGAAGCTGTTGAGAGTTGCTTCAGATGCTATTTGCAAAAAATTCTTTTGTTTCTCAAAAAATTCTATTTTAGACTTTTGATGTGACCATAAAATAATTCTTGAAATTTATTTCATAAGCAATTTGGGAATTTTTGGTAAATTTAAATTTCCATATACTACTCATCCACTTTAACCCAACAGTTTTTTTCATATATTTCATTTTCATTTTTTCTGAGTATATAAAAATAACACACCTTCATGTCCCACCTGTGCATCTCTCCTTGCCTACCAAAAGTATCTTAAGAAATTTTTCACGTAGGCCTAATATATATATATATATATTTCTCATATCTAATATATATGTTTCTGATCTCTTTCCAGAGATACCAAGATATAATGTAAGAATATATATATATACACACACACACACACGCACACACACACACACACGTATATTTAAAACACAAATGGTAGAATTCCATCTTTCCTGTTCTGTTTGCTTGTAGGGCATATCATTATCTTAGAAAACCCTTCATGTTAGTTCATGTAGAAAGTTACCTCATTCTTTTTGAGATCTGCATAGTTCACTATATAGTAATAACTTGATTCATTTTCCCTGTTCTCTACTAATGGACATTTAGATTGTTTTCATTATTTTGCTGTTACAAACGATGTGACAGAGAATATCTTTGTCTCTACATTATTTCATGTATGTTGGATAAATACCTCATTATGGAATTTCTGAATCCAAATGTATCTACTTTCATTAGGTTGAAATGTATTGTGTGTAAAGTGTATGAAAATAATAAAGTGAAAATCCATGTACCTACCATCCAGGTTAAGAACTGGAACGTTAGTAGAAGCTACTATTGTGTCCCTACCCAATAACATAATTTCCACTTCTCCTTAACACTGTCTTGATTTTTTAATTTGTTTTTTTAGTGTTGTTTACAGCCTTACCTCCATCTATGTGTTTTTATTTAGTTTTGTGAAACAGTTTAGCAACCACAAACCTAGTGGATAAAGAAAAAGGGACATATGGCTACTATTAGATATAGGATTGCAGAAGATGACAAGTTATAAACCTTCCCTACAGATATGTGTAGCCTAATTTGGGGGTATCAGTGGGAAAGTTCTCAAGTATATGTCTCAGCACAGTTACGATATATCCTATTGCTATAATGTTGATAAAAATACTGGAATATCCAACAGAAATGTTTTCATAGAATTTGTATTTTCTTTTTCTAAGCTCTTCATGATCTACAATAACTCTCAGGAGTAGGTCAAAGCAGAATTTCTTCTGTAGGATGAAATGAATGTCCTCTACTGATTCAAGCAGTAGTACATGGAGGTGAGAGCAGGAACCTCCCTAGCGCTTCGTAAAGACGGTCCACATACAGATAAGAATCTGGACCAGGTTCATTGTCCATTCTTTTGTAACATAGAGAAGATAGTACAGTGGCAGCAGGGGTCTTGGTCATGATAACCCTCAATGCGTTTCTCCAAAGTCACACTGATCTTACTAATTGTCCTCCAAATTTGGTGCACAGCAGTCATTGTGTGATATCTTTTATCATCCTTCTGGTGATTCTCTTCTCTCCTATGTTGGGTATTCTGTTTCCATTATCCATACCTTTCTCGTTATTGGTTGACTTTGTGTGTGTGTGTTTCTGTAATACAAGGGAGTGTTCTATTCAGTGGTTTCTTGTGATAAGATTGTCGGGGTAATGTTTTTTATTCCTTGCATGATTAATAATATGTATCTCATGTTTTCATACCCAAATGATAAATTAGCTGGGTATAGAATTTTAAGTTGGAAATAATTTTGTTGCAAAATTTTAGAGGTGCTTCTCCATTGTTTCTTGCTTTCATTGTTGCTGTTGAATTCTGAAGCCATTCTGATTTCTGATATTTTTTACATACAGTATGTCTTTTTTTTTTTTTTTTGAGATAGTCTCCCTCTGTCACCCAGGCTGGAGTGCAGTGGCATGATCATGGCTTACTGCAACCTTCGTGTTCAAGTGATTCTCCCACCTCAGCCCCCTGAGTAGCTGGGGCTGCAGGCAGGTGCTACCATTCCCGGCTAATTTTTTGTATGTTTAGTAGAGACAGGTTTTCACCATGTTGCCTAGGCTGGTCTCAAACTCCTGAGCTCAAACTTTCTGCCCACTTAGGCCTCCCGAAGTGCTGGGATTACAGGCATGAGCCACCACGCCCAGCTAACATGCAGTATTTTTTCTTGTAGACGTTAATCAGTCTTCACTTTTTTCTTAGTGTTCTGGACCTGAATATAGGTCTTTTTTCAATGATTGTGATGGGTGCTTCAGTATTTACGTATTTAGGTATTTAGCGTTGGGCCCTTTCAGTTTGGCAGATTATAATTTTCAGTTTGGAGAAATTTTCTTGAAATGGTTCATAGATTTCTTGTCTTCTGTTTTATCATTTTCTCTCTTTATGGAGCATATCCATTATCTAGATGTTTCGTCTCTAAGACTCTCCCTAATTTCTATGTTTCTTTTTATAAGTTTTAACTCAAGTTCCTGAGAGATGTTCTCAATATTATTTTGCAGTCTTTCTACTGAGTTTTTCATTTCTACTGTCATACTTTCAATATCTAAGAGCTCTTTTTTCTCTGAAAAACTATGCCTATTTTTAAAGTTGAAATACCTTTTTGAGATTAACATTTTGCTTAATTGTTGAATTTTGCTTTTTTTGGTTCATTCTGTTGGTGTCTGCATTTTAGTGTTTAGATTATTTACATTCAATGTAAGTATTTTCTATTTGTCCCATCTCTTCAGTTTCTTTTTTAGCACATATTTAGCACTTCTGACACTTTGCATTCCTGTGCATAGATCTAAGTTTCTCTTTGGTTTCTTTTCCACCTTTCTTTCTGTTATTTTATTTTGTTTTTATTTATTTATTTTTTTGAAACAGGGTCTCACTCTGTCACCTGGGCTGGAGTGAAGTGGCATAATCATAGTTCACCACAGCCTTAACCTCCCGTTCTCAGGTGATCCTCCCACCTCAGTCTCCTGAGTAGCTGGGACTACAGGTGCCAGCCATCATGCCCAGCTGATTTTTGTATTTTTTGTAGAGACAGGGTTTTGCCATATTGCCCAGGCTGGTCTTGAACTCCTGGGCTCAAACGATTCTCTCACCTTGCCGCCCAAAGTCCTAGGATTACAAGGGTGACCCACTGCGCCAGACCTCTTCCCTTTCTTTCTGATAAACTTCCGTTAAAGCTTTGTACGCTAGGTGTTCTGGTGACAAATTTTCTCAAGCTTTTGTTTGTCTAGAAAAAAGTTTATTTAAAAATGTTTATTTTGCCTTCATTGTTGATGGGTAGTTTCACTGGACATCGAATTCTAGGTCATGAGGTTTTTTATCCTCTTTCAGAACTTTAAAATTGTTGTTCTGTTATTATTTGGCTTGCAAAGTTTGTGACCTGAGTCGGTGGCTTTCCTTATCTTTTGTCCTTTAAAGCCGACGCTGGAGGAAAGAAAAAGGATATAAAGCTTTTTCTTTAACATTGATTTTCAGCATTTTGATTATGAGTGTGCCTTTCTTTGTGTTTGAGATCTGGGTTTAGTTTGCCTTCTCAGATCTGTGAGTTTATAACTTTTATCAAACTTAGAAAAGGTTAGCAATTATATAGTGCTTCATTTTTTTCTCTTTTTCTTCTCTCTTTACCCTTTTAATTTCTGAGCCTATAATGTTTCTAGGCTGTTGGTTAAGGTGTTGCGTATTTCTGAGGTACTGTTCCTTTTCTTTCTTCCTTTTGTTTTTTGTGTGTGAGGATTAGATGTTAATCTTATTCTTACGCTAAATCATTTTGTGATGTATCTTTTTTTGGGGCTTACTGTTCATCACGAGTTTATTTTGTGGTCATCTTGCAAACTTTATTGGTACTATCTCCTTTTTTTCTCCTTGTCAGTTTATGTCTGTAAATTTTTTTTTTTCTTGAGTCTCGCACTGTTGCCCAGGCTGGAGTGCAATGGCATGGTATCAGTTCACTGCAACCTCTGCCTTCAGGTTCAAGCGATTTTCCTGCCTCAGCCTCCCAAGTAGCCGCAACTAGATGTGCGTGCCACCACACCCTGCTAAGTTTTGTATTTTTGGTAGAGACAGGGTTTCGTCATACTGGCCAGGCTGGTCTCGAACTCCTGACCTCATGATCGACCCACCTCGGCCTCCCAAAGTGCTGGGATTACAGGCGTGAGCCACCACACTCGTCCTATCTCTGTAAAATTTTTAAAATTTATTTTATTGGAGTTGTAAAGGGGAAAAATTACATGTGTGTTTTCAGTATTCAATTAGAAATCAAGAGTTTTTAAGATTTCATTTTGTCTTGAAACATTAATTTTTTTAAAAAGGTAAAAATTCTGTTAAGAACTGATAAGGAATAAGTAGCTCTTATGTTAAAAAGATCTTCTCAAAAGTAATAAAAGATAGAAAGCAGCTCAATGTATTATAAAATCCAATTCAGCCATAATAGTCAACATTAATGTGTTGTCATTGTCCATCCAGCGTGCTATATAAAAATACCATAAACGGGGTAGCTTATAAACAAAAGAAATTTATTTCTCATGGTCTGGAACCTGGGAATTCCAAGATCAAGGTGCCAGCAGATTCGATGTCTAGTGACAGCTTTCTCATAGATGGTGCTTTATTGCTGTGTCTTCATGTGGTAAAAGGCTCAAGCAAGCTCCTTTGGACCTCTTTTGTAGAGACACCACTCCCATTGATGGAGGACTCTGCCTAATACCTAATAACCTCTGAAAGATCCCACTTCCAAAATATCATCACCTTGATCATTAGGATTCGACATATGAATTTGGGGACACATATGTTCAGACCATAACACTTGTCATTAACACACAGAATATTGGCCTATCTCACATCAAATACAGGCCATTATGCTAAATAAAATGCTAGTCATTGCATAACTTTTGGAACAAAATTATGCATGCTTAATTAGAGTAGCAATTAATCATGACTAAGAGTGTTTTAATATTGCAAGTATTAATAATTACATTTAATTGTCTCACCAAGTTAGACATTTAATAAAAATCGACCAAAGCTTTGCTAGGCATGGTAGCTCATGCCTGTAATCCCAAGGCTTTAAGGCTGAGGCAGGTGGATCATCTGTGGTCAGGGGTTCAAGACCAGCCTGGCCAACATGGCAAAACCCTGTCTCTGCTAAAAATATAAAAATTAGCTGGGCCTGGTGGTGTGCCCCTGTAATCCCAGCTACTTGGGAGGCTGAGGCATGAGAATCGCTTAAGCCCAGGAGGTGGAGGTTGCAGTGAGCCAAGATCATGCCACTGCAGTCCAGCCTGGGCGACAGAGCGAGACTCTGTCAAAAAAAAAAAAAAAAACTACCAAAGTATTAATGGCTCACGCCTGTAATCCCAACACTTTGGGAGGCCGAGGTGGGCAGATTATGAGGTCAGAAGATCGAAACCAACCTTCTTGGCTAACACGGTGAAACCCCGTCTCCACTAAAAAATACAAAAAATTAGCCGGGCGTGGTGGCGAGCGCCTATAGTCCCAGCTACTTGGGAGGCTGAGGCAGGAGAATGGTGTGAACTCGGGAGGCGGAGCTTGCAGTGAGCCGAGATAGTGCCAGTGCACTCCAGCCTAGGTGACAGAGTGAGACTCCCATCTCAAAAAAAAAAAAAAAAAGTTTAATACAGAATTTCTGTCTATCCAGTAGCCAAAGCTTTTCTTAATGAACACGCTGCTTTATAAGCATTTACTTTTCTTTTAGTTTTGTATGATACAAAACGATACAAATTTATAACATAAATAATAATAAATAATAAATTTATAAAAATCAATAAATCAATAAAATAAATAAAAATAAAAAATGAATAAAATGTACTGTAAAAGTATAGCTATTAGATTATTCAGTTATAATTTGTGAGCAACATGATGAATCGGGCACTAAAGAAATCAAGTATACAATAGCAATTTTTAAATGTTACGATATTCTGGCTGGGCGTGGTGGCTCATGCCTGTAATCCCAGCACTTTGGGTGACCGAGGCAGGCAGATCACTTGAGGTCAAGAGTTCGAGACCAGCCTGGCCAACATGGTCAAACCCGTCTCTACTAAAAACACAGAAATTAGTTAGGTGTGATGGTGCACGCCTGTAGTCGCAGGTATTCAGGAGGCCAAGACTGGAGAATTACTTGAACCCAGGAGGCAGAGGTTGCACTGAGCTGAGGTTGAGCCACTGCACTCCAGCCTGGGTGACAGAGTGAGACTCATCTCAAAAAAAAAAAAAAGAAAAAAGAAGAAAAGTATGATATTATGAGGTCTTTGTAAAATGTGAGAATAAAACTTTTTGAGGTAATTGAACTGCTGAGTAAATTGAAATAGCATGCCTCTGTACAGAATATTGTAAAGATGTTAGGTAAATTTATTTTTTAACATGTTCTATCAAAAATTCTGATGTAATTTTTGTTTAAAATTTGATGAAATTATGGTGAAGTTATCTATATGAATAAACTAAGCAATATTAGAAGTTCTGGGAGGTCAGTAAATTGGTACTTTACAAAAAAAGGAAAAAGAACAAAAAGTTCTGGGAGAAAAACTCAAGGATAATAGAAGGTTGAACTTCTGTACTAGCTATATAAACATTTAAACCATAATATGATTTTGGTGTGGGAATTGTTAGTTAAATGATACAGAATGGATACCGAAAATCAGTCATATGATTTGTTCAGTTTGGGGAAAGAAAAACCCCTTCTAATATTTAGGATATGTTTAAAATGTCATATCTGCATTAACAAATGGTAGGAAAATTTAGAAGAAAATAGGATTGAATGTTTGTCAAACCATTTTGAGGGCCAAGATTGAGGGCTAGAAATAATGAGAAAGGGAAAGAATTATAGATTTAGCTACACAATGATTAGCAATTTAGTTAAAAAAAAAATTGTGCTTAAGGCAAATTGCCAATATGACTCCTCTTGGGAGAAAAACATATTTCTTGTCTGTGTTTGAAATATTTTTTCCACAGACCTTTTTTATTTATGTGAAGGGAAAGGTAATTTTGAAATGTTATATGTCATTATGAAAAGCAATAGCCTTACCACACTCATTTTTCTTGAAAGTAATTAGTGTCCAGTGGAGTTTTTCTATATTGAATGAAATTTAGCAATAGGTTTAAAGTTTAAATTATTCATCAGACATTTAATTTTGCTTGCTTTTTGTGCTGTAATCATTTTTTTCCCCCCAAAAAACGTGTACATTATACATTACTTAATTTGAATGTGTTCTCCATTTTAGTGCCGGGAATGCATGTGTGAATAAAACAACCTCTGCCCTTGTGGAACTGGGAATTTGTCATTCTTCCTTTCCTTTTTTTTTTTTTTCTTTCTGTTTTTCTTTACCTTTTTCCTTGCTTCTGTCTTTTTTTCTCCTTCCCTTCCCGGATAACAAATATGAGGTGTTAACAAGTGCTTTAAAAAAAGATAAAGCAGAATAAAGGGTTAATGGTGAAGTGAAGCTTTTAGATTGGGTGGTAAAGCGAAAGCTCCCATTAGATGAGAGAATTGAAAGAGGTGAGAAAATAAGTATCTTGAATTCCTGGAGAGGAATCTTAGTCCTTGAGGTCATAATATACTTGGTATTTTCAAGAAAGGGCAAGGAGGCCAGTTGAGTATAGTGTGAGGTAGGGAAGCTGGTGGCAAATGAAGTTGAAGGTGTAGGCAGCAAAAAGGACTTAGTGCATTCTAGAAATGTCTGTGCTTAATCTATTGAGTTTTCTCTCTTTACCTTGGATCTAGAGGGTTGGAATTACATTTAAGCTTTACGTGTAGTGTGATTAATTGCTACAACTACATATTCTTATCAGTAAATAAGTTAATTCTTAAAAACAAATTCATTTCCTTGTTCTGCTGCTTTTAAGGAGGCCTCATGGGACCTGTCAGGATGATTTCATCTGGACACGAGTTAACAACAGATTATGATGAAAAAGCACTTCATGAGCTTGGTTTTAAGGATATGCAGGTACATATATAAAACTTGGTTTGAGTTTTAATGATCTGTTTATAATCATCAGTTGAATAGTCACATGTAGTTTAAAAACAGCTCTTATTACTTTGTTATATTACAATTCTAAGTGATTTTATACTTCAGATTCATTGTTTTATTAAACCAAAAGCTTGATCTGCATAAATTTTTTTTCCTGTTTTTTATAGATGGTATTTGTATCTTTGGGTGCACCAAGGAGAGAGCGGAAAGGGGAAGGTGTTCAGCTGCCAGCGTCTTGCCTCCCACCCCCTCAGAAGGACAACATTCCAATGCTTTTGCTTTTACAAGAACCTCATTTAACTACTCTTTTTGATTTATTAGAGATGCTTGCATCATTTAAACCACCCTCAGGAAAAGTAGCAGTGGATGATAGTGAGGTGACTATGTTTCATTTTCACAAATCTTGTCTCTCTTTTGAGAGGATATAGTAACTTTAATACAACTATAAATTATAAAATGTTATAAAATATAATTTTCTCACTTATCTTGTATTTTTTTGAGACGGTGTCTCACTCTGTTAACCAGGCTGGAGTACAGTGGCATGATCTCAGCTCACTGCAAGCTCCGCCTTCCGGGTTCACGCCATTCTCCTGCCTCAGCCTCCTTTGTAGCTGAGATTACAGGTGCGTGCCACCACAACCGGCTAATTTTTGTATTTCTAGTAGAGATGAGGTTTCACCATGCTGGTCAGGCTGGTTTTGAACTCCTGACTTTGTGATCCACCCACCTCGGCCTCCCAAATTGCTGGAATTACAGGCATGAGCCACTGTGCCTGGCCCTCAGTAATCTTTTAAGAGTAGTAAAATTGGGCTGGGTGCAGTGGCTCACACCTGTAATCCTAGCACTTTGGGAGGCTGAGATGGGCAGATCACGAGGTCAGGAATTCAAGACCAGCCTGACCAACATGGTGAAACCCCGTCTCTACTGAAAATACAAAAGTTAGCTGGGCATGGTGGCACGCGCCTGTAATCCCAGCTACTCCAGAAGCTGAGGCAGGATAGTCGCTTGAATCCAAGAGGCAGAGGTTGCAGTGAGCCGAGATTGTGCCACTATACTCCAGCCTGGACAACAGAGCAAGACACCACCTCAAAACAAAAACAAAAAAAAAGGTAAAATTAAGAACCCATTTATTTGTTCGTTAACTATTTAAGTACCTAATGTGATGCAGGCATACTGTTTTAATCAAATTATTGTTTATAATACTTTGGTCTAGAAAGGGCTCTCTGAGGGAGACTATATATAATCTGAGCTAGAAGGATGAAAAGCCAGTTAGAAAGATGAGATATGGTCTGGATAGAGTAATCTGGAGAAAGAGTTTCTGGGGAAATGCTTGATAAAAGGAGTTAGGCAGGTTTAGGAATTGTTACAGCTAGAAAGGAGAATGTGGAAGAGGATAGGAGAGTAGAATGAGAGGAAAGAAATTGGAAAGGTAGGCAGAGCAAAATAATGTAAACCTTTTGTATCATTGTGAGTCATTTCCATTTTACTCAAAGTGGACATCATTAAAAGATTTTAAACAGGGGATAAACACATGTTCTGATTGTTGTTTTACACCTGATACCTAATATACCTAGTAAGTTTCTTTGGCAAAAATAACAAAGTCAGTAAAGCATTTGATGTGCAAGTCCAGGAAGGAGTTGCCCTGGAATAGGATGGCAGCAGTGGAAATAAATGGACAACAGGTCAAAGCATCACTTGGTGGTGTTTTGGGTTTTAGGAGTAGGGAATGAAGAGGAGAAGGAAGACAGAAATGGCATTGGGTTTCTGGCCTGTGCAACTGGGGGGGGATTCCATTTGACCTGAAGGATAGATGGATTCCTGTGGGACATCAAGTAGAGATGTCAGGTAATCACTTGAATATGTAAGTATGGAGCTCAGAGAAAAGGTACAGTCTAGAAAAATGGTTTGTGGGTTATCACTATGAAGGTCCCATTTATTTTATTTTATTTTATTTTTTTGTGAGACACAGTCTTGGTGTGTCACCCAGGCTGCAGTGCAGTGGTATGATCATAGCTCAGTATAGCCTTGATCTCTCAGGTTGAAGCGATTGCTGCTTCAGCCTCCTGCATAGGTGGAACTCCAGGTGCATGCCAGTGTGCCTGGCTAATTTTTTAATTGTTTTGTAGACATGGTCTCTCTATGTTGCCCAGGTCGGTTTCAAACCTTGGTCTCAAGCGATTCTTCCACCTCAGCTTCCCAAAGTGCTGGGATCATAGGCATAAGCTGCTGTGCCCAGCCTGAAGATGGCATTCAGAGGCAAGAATGTGTATGACATCACCTAAAGGAGCCATATTCAATCCACTGACTTTTAAAACAATGCCTTTAAATGGGCTTCTTCTAAGATATTTTCGTGTATTCATGTAGCTTATGCAGTAAATTACAATTTTGAGATTTAGAGGCAGGTAAAATGGTGGTATTCTGATGGGTTTCTCTGTGTTAGGCTAGTATTCTTTTCTTTCTTCCCCAAGATTGTTAAGTGACTTCTTCCCATTTCCATGATGTGTTTGATCATGGATGCAGTGGGCTGCCATTGAGCCCTCTGTTTCTTATACCTCAGTTTCTCACATGATGGTACATTCTTAAATTCCCTAGAAATCTCCATTGTTTTTTCAAGCAAAATAATCATTAATAGGTGCCCATGAAACCTCTGTTTTCTCACCTAGTGCTGGTGTTCTGTTCCTTGTATTAGGGGAATAATGAGCGGGGGGGGGACAAAAATTTTGCAGAAGGTTTTTTCAAAAGAGGAGTTGTTCAAATTGGGTCCAGCTACTGATAAGAGTGAAGAGAAAAGCATTACAGATTTTCTTCATTAAGAAAGCAAATGACATGTCTGAGGAACTGGGAATATGAGCATAGTGTAATTTAAGTATTAGGACAGAAAGGTTGACTGTAACCTATATCACAAAAGGACCTTAAATGATTTTTTTTTTTTAAATCCATCATTATGGCTGGCTTTAAGCAGCAAAATGAGCTCTTTTTCTGGGCTTTTAGAAACAATTTAGATGTTTGTGTGGAGGGTATAGTAGAGAAAACTAGGACCAGTGATAAGAGATCCTGGGCTATTATGTTAATAGGCTGTTACGTTATTCTGAGTAGTGAGGCTTAAACCAAAGGGAAAGCATTTCATTGTTTTAGCAGATTTTTTTTTTTAGACAGAGTCTCACTCTGTCCTCCAGGCTGGAGTGCAGTGATGTGATACTGGCTCAATGCAACCTCCACCTCCCAGGTTCAAGCGATTCTCCTGCCTCAGCCTCCTGAGTAGCTGGGACTACAGGTGCACACCACCATGCCCAGCTAGTTTTGTTTGTATTTTTAGTAGAGACAGGGTTTCACTGTGTTAGCCAGGATGGTCTCGATCTCTGACCTCATGATCCTCCTGCCTCGGCCTCCCAAAGTGCTGGGATTACAGGTGGGAGACACTGCGCCCGGCCGCAGATACTGTATTGAATCTTATTTTTGACAGGTTGATACAGGGATTCTTTGATTCTTTGTTTGGCCCTGATGAGAGTTACACAAAAAAGAAGAAATAAAGTATCTTTACTGTGTATGTCTCATGAGACTTTCAGTCATAGAAGAACATAGTTATGCACACTTGGAAGATATTTTTCCTTCAAATCCTTTTTTGCATAGAGTTCAATATTTCTCTCTTTTTAATGGTTATTTACAAAGGAATGATGAGTCATTTTTATTGAAGAACTGAGGGCCGTTTCCTCAAGTAAAGCGCCAGTGTTACTCAAGGGTTGCTTCTCTTTGTTCATCAAGCTTGTGAAAGACCAAATTTACCTTGAAACTTTCTTTTTTTTTTTTTTTTTTTTTTTTTGAGACGGAGTCTTGCTCTGTCACCCAGGCTGGAGTGCAGTGGCCGGATCTCAGCTCACTGCAAGCTCCACCTCCCAGGTTTACGCCATTCTCCTGCCTCAGCCTCCCGAGTAGCTGGGACTACAGGCGCCCGCCATGTCGCCCGGCTAGTTTTTTGTATTTTTTAGTAGAGATGGGGTTTCACCGTGTTAGCCAGGATGGTCTCGATCTCCTGACCTCGTGATCCACCCGTCTCGGCCTCCCAAAGTGCTGGGATTACAGGCTTGAGCCACCGTGCCCGGCCTACCTTGAAACTTTCTAAGATTTCCTTGACATTGGAGAATCACTTGAACCCGGGAGGCAGAGGTTGCAGTGAGTCGAGATTGCATCATTACACTCCAGCCTGGGCAACAAGAGCGAAACTCTGTCTCAAAAAAAAAAAAAAAATTTCCTTGCCATCAAAGTATACCATCTTTCTGCCATTATACCAACAGAACTACATTTCTTTTTATAGGCTTATAGAATATCCCTAGACCATATTATACCAAAGAATCACTATGATAGTAGCAGTAGTAATAAATTTATACTCCGTGGAAAATACCAAAACTGTCAATTTAGTTTTTACTCTTTTTACCTCTCAGGGTGGTACTTTTAATTTTTTTTAATTGCCTATTTCCTAAATTGTTTTTGAGACATTACTTAACTTACTCTTGCCTTAGCAAGTTTCTGAACTCAGATTTAACAAATGGTAATGGAAGAAAATAGGTCTCTAAAATCGTTTGCTTTCTTCTTAATGTCTGCCTATCTGAGACTGAAAAATGAAGTTTAGATTAGCAAAATGAGAGAAACAGATAGGCTCTTTTCCTAAATGGAAGTTCAAGGATTTAATTCATCAAGTCTTTGTTGTGCTTAGAATAGTGACCTGCAAAATGGAAATAGATAATAGTCATATTGAAATTTGTTAGAATGGCCTTTAGACAGATGTTTTCACTTTTATTTCAAAAGTTTCCTGAGGAACATCATCAGTCTTAGAGGAAAGCTTTTCTAGCAAAATGTTCAGTAAGAAGTTGAAAAAACACTGCTTGACTATTAATTTTCTCAAATATTATGTATCATATAAGAAATGTTTCATTTCTCACTTTTCAAAAAGGCTAAAAATATTAGCAAATTTGATAATATTTTTACACAAAAATTTGAACTTAAAACATTTTTCTGATCTGTTTTGATAAAGTAGTTGTTCTTATTTGTGTAGAGCTTACGATGTGAAGAACTTCATCTTCATGCAGAAAATCTGTCTAGGCGGGTCTGGGAGCTACTGATGCTTCTTCCTACATGTCCTAATATGTTGATGGCATTCCAGAATATCTCAGATGAGCAGGTGAGGCCACAAAATCTGTTTACTCTCCTAGAGGCTGTTGCCAGTTTAGATTCCTATTGATAGTGTAGAAGGTTGCCTGTTGACGTACCCTTAGTAAATCTGAATATAGTTTTTAACCCATATAATAGGTAAAAAGTGCCACTTCATTTTAATGTTCATTTGTTTATTTAGTGAGGGTGAATAACATACGCTGAATACAAGATGAAGATGTTTTCTAAAATTGTTGACATTTTATATTAGTGTTTTTTCATAGTACAGTATGCTTTTAATACTGTTTTTTGCTCTTAGTAACAAAAGTAATGTTTAGAGAAAATACACCGAGGTGAAATGACGTGCGTCAATGTTTGTTTTGTATGTTTATACGAATTAACTGACGGAATTGGAGAAAATGAGGCAAATAAATTTAATATGTGTGTGGTAATTTTTTTTCCATATGGATACCACCTCACGTGTGTTGGGTATCTTTGTAAAGTCTTTAACATTAAAGACTGTTTTTATTTATTTATTTATTTATTTTTGAGATACTGTCTCACTCTGTTACCCAGCCTGGAGTACAGTGGCGTGGTCTCAGCTCACTGCAGCCACAGCCACAGCCACCAGGGCTCAAGTGATCCTTCCTCCCCCAACCTTCCCCAGTAGCTGAGACCATAGGCGTGTGCCACCATGCCTAGCTCATTTTTGTATTTTTAGTAAAGACAGGGTTTCACTCTTTTGGCCAAGTTGATCTCTAACTCCTGACCTCAAATGATCTGCCCACCTCAGCCTCCCAAAGTACTGGGATTGTAGGCATGAACCACTGCTCCTGGCTTAAAGACTGTTTTTAAAATTTATGTAATAAGTAGTTTATTTGAGGAGATCTCCAAAAGAACTCCTGTAGGATGAATGAAAAAACAAATGTCCTAATGTTATGCAAATTCTAGGATTTGGAACATTATCATGTGATTTTGGGAGATCCAGTATCTCACATGACTTGGAAGTCAAGAAGATGGGCTCTTGAAAATACCAAATGATGACTTACAGTAGCACTAGTAATAGCATTTCAAAGATGCACATTAAGTGTGAATTACATTATTTCATGAATTGATAGTAGAAAACAGCAATGTTCCTAAGTTCATATATTTGTATGACTTTTAAATATGTAGTTGTAACTATTAAGTATAGACGTTTAATTCATCAACATCTTCAGAAGTTTACCCACTCAACTAGACTGCAATGTTCTTTCTTCTTTTAATTGGGAAGATTAACAGTTCATTATTTTCCCATGCTGCTGTTTGTATATTAATTTTATTAGTTTTATTTTCAGAAAATTTAATGAATAATTGATGTTTTAAGCATACCATTTGTACCAGTTATATAGCTAGTCTTCATATGTTTTAATATGTTTCAAAGTATATATAATTTAAGTTTTTATGTAGTGTCAGTTTGTTTAAAGTTTTTCTTTTTTGTGTTCCCTGAGTAAGTTGGCTTGAGAAACATGTTTTTCTAATTTAAGAGTAATGATGGATTTAATTGGAAAGAACTTCTCAAAATTAAGAGCGCCCACAAGCTATTGTATGCTCTGGAAATTATTGAAGCACTGGGAAAACCTAATAGAAGAATAAGGAGAGAGTCAACGGTAATTGCATTTCTGTTATTATCATTAAATGTTTGTATTTTCTGTGGAGCAAAATTCTGTAATGTCTTTTCCATTCTAGAATAATTTTTTCTTCCGCCATTCTGCCTTATTTTTTTTTGCCTTTCTTGTAGGGAAGTTACAGTGATCTTTATCCAGATTCAGATGATTCAAGTGAGGATCAAGTGGAAAATAGTAAAAATTCCTGGAGTTGCAAGGTTTGATCATATGTGTTTTTCAATGTATTGATAAAAATAATTTATCTCCAGTTTTTCAAAAGCGCATACCATAATTCTTCATTGTTTTTAAACTAATAATACCATTAAAACAAAGCATAGTTTAAAAATTATGTATTACTTTAAGTTGCAATAATGTAAACTGAGATTTAATGCCTTGGTGCTCCTATTTTTAGCTCTGATTTTCCCTGTGTCAAAATACTGTGAGAGGCCTGGCATGGTGGCTCATGCCTGTGATCCAGTACTTTTGGAGGCTGAGACGGATGGATCACTTGAGGTCAGGAGTTTGAGACCAACATGGCCAACATGGTAAAACCCGTCTCCACTAAAAATGCAAAAATGAGCTGGGTGTGGTAGCATATCGCCCATAATCCCAGATACCCAGGTGGCTGAGGCAGGAGAATCACTTGAATCCAGGAGGTGGAGGTTGCAGTAAGCCGAGATCGCACCACGGCACTCCAGCCTGGGCAGCAAAAAAAGATACTGTGAGGACATCCCGGTGTCTAGGACTAAATGGCTAATGGAATATAAAGACATTTATAGCCTTTTTCAAGTGTGTGTGTGTGTGTGTGTCTGTGTGTGTGTGTGTGTGTATATATATATATATTTTTTTTTTTTGAGACAGAGTCTCGCTCTGTCACCCAGGCTGGAGTGCGGTGGCGCGATCTCTGCTCACTGCAAGCTCCGCTTTCCAGTTTCATGCCATTTTCCTGCCTCAGCCTCCGAAGTAGCTGGTACTACAGACGCCCGCCACCACACCCGGCTAATTTTTTGTATTTTTAGTAGAGACGGGGTTTCACCTTGTTAGCCAGGATGGTCTCGATCTCCTGACCTCGTGATCCGCCCGCCTCAGCCTCCCAAAGTGCTGGGATTATAGGCATGAGCCACTGCGCCCGGCCTCAAGTGTATGTTTTTGAAAATTTTTGTTTGTTTTATTTTGTTTTGTTTGAGACAGGGTCTCACCTTGTCACGCAGGCTGGATTGCAGTGGCATGATCATGGCTCACTGCAGCCTTGACCTCTTGGGTTCAAGTGATCCTCCTACCTCAGCCTCCCTAGTAGCTGAAACTGTAGGCACCAGCCACCATACCTGGCCAATTTTTTTACTTTTTGTAGCGATGAGGTCTTCCTAAGTTGCCTAGGCTGGTCTCAAAGTCCTAGCCTCAAGCCATCCTCTGGCTTTGGCCTTCCAAAGTGCTAGAATTGCAGGCATGAGCCGTTGCACCCACCCTTAAATTCTTGAAAGTAGGCTCTATCTTATTGTTTTGTATAGAAATTATTTTGGTAATTTAAATGAAGGAATATAGTGTAAATAAAAGATATGTAAAATATTACATATCCAGTTACTGAATCAATAAGCATTATTGCATTATGTATCTGCTTTTCTCTTACTATTACTTTCACAATTGCCTACAGTTTGTTGCTGCTGGAGGGCTTCAACAGTTACTAGAAATTTTTAATTCTGGAATTCTAGAGCCTAAAGAGCAGGAATCATGGACGGTGGTAAGTGCAAATTTACTGTTTCAACTAGTTACAGTAGTTACCGCATTTGATACACTTCCATTTCATCAGCAAGTATAGCTTTTGCCATATAGTTCATTATAATAAAGTATGGAATATAGCAGAAATGAATTTAAAAATACAGAGTTTGATTAATTATGGAATAAGCGTTTTTCATGTTAACTGTATTAAAAATTCTTATGATAAAATTAATTACTCTAAACTCTGGCCAGTTCATAAACATGTTTCCTTTAGGTTGATAAATTATATATTAATATTTACATAAAGTTTGGTTGCTTTTTAAAAATTTGGTTTACATCTTAGGTTTTTTAAAAAACTTTTTTTCTTATTTTGTTTTGATCATTTCTTCCTTTATAGTAGTAATACTAAAAAATGTGTTTCCAGACCATGTTGACTGGCTTACATTAAGATGGATACAGAAATTGAAATTTTTATAGCAGTTAGACATTGTTTCTGTATTTTTATAATACTTTATAAAAGTATTGGTCCTCAACAAAGTGGAATTTTTTTTTCTGTGAACTTGCATGTAAAAATGGAAATTTAAAAAAATGTTTCTCTACCACTGTGATTTGAAGAAGTACTATATGAAAATAAAATTGCTTGTAGAATATTTAAATCTGCATAATGATATACAAAACTGCACAGGTCAGTTTCAAACTCAATGTGAAGGACATTCCGTTTTCTTCCATCCCAAAACAGTTTAGCATTATCAAACATTGAATTCAAGTATTTTCTTAGTTCCTGTGTTTGTTTTGTTTTGTTTTGAATTGCCTTCGAACCTAGGAGTCAAGTGTAATGATTTGACATCAGGTACTCTTACGTCTAAATGTTTTAGCTCATCGACTATCATCAGTGTTAGTGTATTTCACATGTGGGCCAAGAGAGTTGTTCTTCCAGTGTGGCCCTGGGAAGCCAAAAGATTGGACACCCCTGCATTAAAGGTTTTCTCTGTTTGTTTTTCTTGAAATTATGAATACTTTCCTGAAGTAGTATTAATAACATTTTATTGCCAATATGTGGCTTTTGTAGCTTTGTAATGCCCAAGATGCAAAGCATGTCTAGGAAACAAATTGCTCCCAGGTCAACTGGTATTTCCTGTTTATAATGCATCTCTCTTAATATTATGAAATACTTCTAAGTTCAGGATTGTTATTTCTTTTTTTTTTTTTTCCCCTTTTCAAATGAGTTCAGTTGAAGTCTATCTTTAAATTTTTTTTTTGAGATGTAGTTAACATGCAATCAATGTACTTCTCCAAAATATAATGTTTTTACTATAGTCACAAAGTTGTGTGACCATGACCAGCATCTAGTTCCAGAACAATTGTATCACCTCAAAAGAAACCTCCCCCCAAACGCTTTAGCCCTGGGTAAACACCATTATAGTCTGCTTTCTGTTTCTGTGGATTTGCCCATTCTGGACATTTCCTATAAATGGAACCATACAATGTATCATCCATTGTGACTGGTTTCTTTCACTTATCTATTTTCAAGATTCATCCTTGGAAGTAGCAAGTGTCAGTAATTCATTTTTTTATAGTTATATTACATGTTTATCCATTCACCAATTGAGAGGCATTTGGGTTATTTCTACACTTTGACTATTATGAGCATTTGTTTATGAATTTATGCATGGATAATGCATTTTCACCTCTTTTTGGCATATGCTTAGGAGTGGTATACCTTGCCAATACTTTAGTATTTTATTGTGATTTCTAACATTTACGTTTTCCTCGTGCTAAGGATCTTGAGCAGCTTTTCATGTGTCTGTTGACCATTCATAAGCATGTATGCATGTATGTGTGTGTACATATATACACACACACACACATTCATTCATACGTCTTTGGCGAAATGTTTGGTCAGTCACAGCTGAATCCAGGGAGTGGAAGATTGATCAGTTGGTGAACATTTGCATTGTTTCCAGTTTGGGGCTATTATTGATAATGTTGTTATAAACAGTGGTGCCTTGGGTATAGAGTGCAATTTCTGGGTCCTGTGGTAACTTCTGACTTTTTGAGGAATTTCCAAACAGTTTACCAGAGCTGCAACATTTTACATTTCTGCCAGCAATGTGTGAGGATTCCAGTTTCTCCACATCCTTTTCAAGACTTGTTAGTGTCTTTTTTATTTTAGCTATCCTAATGTGTAAAGTGGTACCTAGCTGTGGTTTTGATTTGCATTTCCTTGGTGACTAATGAGGTTGAACATCTTTTCATGTGCTTATTGGCCACTTGTTTATCTTTCGAGTAATGTCAATTCACATCCATTACCCACTTTTAATTGGGTTGTCTTTTTGTTGATTTGTTAGAATTCCTTATGTATTTCAGATACTGATTCCTCATAGTGCATGTGATTTGCAAATGTTTTCTCCCATTATATGGGTTACCTTTTTCCCTTTCTAGAGGCTATCCTGTGATTTACAAACATTTCTAATTTTAATGAAATCTAGTGTCTGTTTTCCTTTGTGCTTGTCCTTTTGGTGTTCTATCTACAAAACTGTTACCTAATCCCCTTATGCAGAGATTGATGACTCTATTTTCTGTTAAGAGGTTTATGGTTTTAGCTTACTTTTTTAAGTCTTTGGTCCATTTTAAGTTAATTTTTGCATATGATGTGAGGTTGCAGTATACTTTTCATGTAATAAATAATGCACTCATTTTAAAGAGTGAGTTTTGAAAAATGTTTAATGCTCTAACATCCAAATAAAGAATATTTCTATTAAGAAGTTCTGTCCTGCAGTTTTACTATTAATTTTTCTTTATCTGCTTTCTGTTAAAATAGATGAGATTTGCATTTTATAGAATTTCATGTAATTGGATCAGTGCAATATGTACCCTTTTGTATCTGGCTGCTTTTATTCAGAATGCTTTTTGAGGTTGTTAAATGTGTATTAGTAGTTGGTTTGTTTTCATTGCTGAGTAATGTATTCGTTGTATAGGTATACCACAATTCATTTATCTGCTTACCTATTGACATTTGAGTGGTTTGTAGTTTTGGGTTATTACAAATAAAGCTTCTGTAAACATTCACGTACAGGTCATTTGGTATATGTATGTTTTTATCTCTCGGATTAATGCCAGGTAATGAAATTGCTAAATAATATGGTGAGTGGAAGATTAACCTTATAAGAAGCTGCCAAACTGTTTTCCAAAACAGTTGTACTATGCAACATATGAGAATTTCATTTACTTCACATCCTTGCCAGAAGTTGATATGGCCAGGGTTTTAAAATTGGAGCTATTCTAGTGGATATAGTAGTGTTATCTCATGGTGGCTTCACTTGTCCTTCCCTCATTACTAATGATGTTTAGCATTATGTGGTGTGTTTGTTGATTGTGTATTTATCTTCTTTTGTGAAACGTCTTAGTATATAGTTGTGAGATGGTCTTTTCCCTTAAACATTATGGAGAAGTCTTTCTCTGATGTATGTATGGGGACAAGCCCCACACATGTGCTATGGCTTACTTTTTCGTTGTACTGACAGTATCTTTTAGGGGAGAGGTTTTAATTTTAATGAAATTTGTATCCAGTCTACAAATATTTGTTCTATGGTCACAAAGACTTTTCTCCTCTGCTTTCTGTAAGTTTTATAGTCTTCTTTTACATTTAGTTCTATAATGATACATTTCGCATTTTGTGTGTGCAGTATTGAATTTTTTTCCTTCTTCATACGGCTGTTTGGTTTTTGTAGCACCAATTTGTTGAAAAGACTTTTTTTCTGTCTGAATTATCTTACTATCTTTCTTTTAGTTCAGTAATATGGTATTGCTATTATTGCAGGAAGAAAGTACTGTTTCCTGGTATATTTGTATAGGAATATTTTTGGCAGTGGAATCAGGAAAGCAGGAGGTTAAGAGCTATTGAAGAAAAAGCTGTGGAACTCTCATCTTGTACATAAGTGATATTCTAATTAAAGAAAGTACACTAAGTTATTAAAATTGAGCTTCCAGTCAGCTGTAAATATTATTTTTTATACATACTAAACAATATTTAAAACAAATTTTAAAATAAATGTTTGTTTTTAATGTGGTTGTGGAAAGTGCAAGATTTTCGTTTGAATTATTTTCTAGAATTACTAAGAATTGCTTTGGTCCCTAAATTTTAAGAGTCTGTGCCACTTTTGTGGAGAAACAGCATAGAATACTTTGTTTCTCAGTTGATTTTACTGATAAGTAATATCCTTGACATCATTTTAGTTTTTAAAAAAATTCTAAATTATGAGCAGTATGTTTTTCAAAAATCTCGTAGCTCTCTATTACATACATTTTTATGATGCCTTCATTAAAGAAATGAAAGTGTCATTTCCATTTCATTAAATACATCTTGTATACCCTCTTTATTTCTAGATAATTTTTCTTCATTTTTATAAAATTGAATTATTACTGACCATAATATTTGAGCAGCGAAATTTTTATAGTATGTGATTAAGTACTAGCTATAATTTTTTATTTTCTGGTCTTTTAATCTCAGAATTGTATAATGGCCATTCTAAATTAATGGAAATAGGGAAATGACCATTTCTTTTCATTTACAGTGGCAGCTAGACTGTCTTGCTTGCTTGCTGAAGTTAATATGCCAGTTTGCAGTAGATCCATCCGATTTGGATTTAGCTTATCATGATGTCTTCGCCTGGTCTGGTATAGCGGAAAGCCATAGGAAAAGAACCTGGCCAGGCAAATCAAGGAAGGCTGCTGGTGATCATGCTAAGGGTCTTCATATACCACGATTAACAGAGGTAAAGTGCAGAAGTTAATGTTTAATTGTAGTGATGAATTCCATTTATTTTTATAAGCTGAAGAAATATGCTAATGCTTAAGAAATGTATTCTAGATTACTGTGACTTAACCTGACAGCCAAACTGATGGCATTGTTTTAAAGCAGTAGTGATTATGAAGCAGTAATGCTTTTCATTTCATCATCCAGAATGCAGAAATGAATCATGCCATTTTAATATCTGTGAGACTGAATTTATTATTTGGACTCAGTAATTTATATACTTTGAGGGTGCATTTATGAAAACAAGCCATAGTTGGTATTTCAACATAGGAAATTTAAAATAGGGAATCGGTTTTACATGTATGTGTTACAAGACTGTAAAAGCAAAAGGGAATGGTGAGGTAATCCAGATAAGGAGCCATTTACCACCCCTAGATCTTGTGGAACATTAGGGAAGTGGTTGGGTCATCAGGAACTTAGAAGCTTGCAGGAGGGATCTCTTTAAACTGGGGTTTAGGACTCTGAGAAATCAGTTACGCTCTTATGGTCATCTGCTAAGATTCTCAGAGGGGACCTGATAAAGCTGGTGCTAGGAGTGCCTAAAAAAGCCAAAGGCTGCAGCTAGCTGTCTCTTCTAGGTAAATACTTTCAGATAAATGCTGACAGAAAAAAGAAAGGAGTCTCTCTAGTATCCTAGACTGGCACAACCTAATAGGAAGCCAACTGGTGAAGGAGGCATTTGGTTTTTGATATATTAGGCCTAGCGTAATAGAACAAGTGTATAAGAGGGTGGATTTCGAGATGAAAGAAAATACAGTTGGCCCTTGAAAAATAGAGGAGTTAAGGATGCTGATCCTCCATACAGTCAAAAATCTGTGTATAACTTTTGACTCCCCCAGAACTTAACTAATAGCCTACTGTTAACCAGAAGCCTTACCAATAACATAAACAGTTGGTTAATGCATATTTTGTATGTTAATACTATCATATACTGTATTCTTAAAGTAAGCTAGAGAAAAGAAAGTATTAAGAATCATAAGGAAGAGAAAATATATTTTCTGTTCTTCAAGTGGAAGTGAGTCATCATAAAGGTCTTCATCCTCATGGTCTTCACACTGATTAGGCAGTAGAAGAGGAGGAGGAAGGTGAGAGGTTGGTCTTGCTGTCTTACGAGTGCGAGTGCCATAGTTGGGAGAAAACCCATATATAAGTGGATCTGTGCAGTTCAGACCTGTGTTGTTCAAGGGTCAACTGTATTAACCAGGACATCCAGCAATAAAAATAGAATCTTTTTGATTGTGGATTCTGTAATCACATATTTGCCTTTCCAACATCTCCATCAGTGAGCTGGGAAGTAGGGAGTGATGAAGATGAGATTTTAGGGAGATCTCATTCTGTAACCTTTTGAGAACCTTACCTCATATCTACCCAAGAAACATCAAAGTAATGAATTGTTACTGATAGATTGTGACGAACATAAGGTTAAAAAGTACTGGTATAAATGGAAACCTGAAGCAGATTTCCTTGTTAGAATTTTGGGGGTTAAATGGGAAAAGTGTTCTCTGCTAGTATTCCAAATAATTTACATCTAATAAAATTAAATATATGCAGAGTACAATATAATCTGAATGTATTCTACAGTGTTCTGTGTTGTGAACTACCACTTTAGTAACCTTACTATAATGTTTTGGTCATGTTTTTTTCAGAATAAAGTTTCAGGTTATAGTAATTGTGATCCTTTCCATCAACTCACTAAATAATTTCAATGTTTGTTGACCTTTATTAGCTATTTCCTTTTGAGATTTTAATAATACAAATATACATAAGTGTATGTGTAAAATACATGTGCACATTTATGGAGTTTTATAGGTTATTGGTTTGTGTTTAAAATAATACGCAACTACAAGCTTATTACAGGCACATGCCACTGTGGCTAATTTTTGTATTTTTAGTAGAGACGGGGTTTTGCCATCTTGGCCAGGCTAATCTCAAACTCCTGACCTCAAGTGATCTGCCTGCCTCGGCCTCCCAAAGTGCTGGGATTATAGGTGTGAGCCACTGCGCCTGGCCAATGTTATTTTTTTTTAGTTTAGAAAAGGTGTATATTATATAGTTTTGCATGAGTGTATTTCCCAAAATAATTACAGCTTAGTATGTATATCTAAGATCTATGGAAATAAAAATTTTTGTTGCGTTAATACCGAAGACAGTCATCTAATGTTGATATACTGTAGGTAGTAAGGAAGAACACTAACTTATTTGAGTTTACCATCATTTTTCCATGTGATCTTGTTCATAGCATTTTAGAAAGTTACTTGCAAAATTTAGCCTAAACATCAACTTTTCTGGAAGCTTTCTCACTTCTGCCAGGGACAGATTTAGTTGCTGCTCCCTTCTTTTGCTTATTTGCACATTGTATATACTTGTGTTACGATGTTTTCTGTAGCTGCCTGCCCCAGTGCAGAAACAGTACCTTATGAAGTATGCACAGAATGCCTTCCAACCTGCAGAAGGAATTTAATAATTCATTAAGTTAGTGAATTATTTTCTCCCATTGTATGGAGGAAGAACTAGAACTGAGAAATTCCATATATATTAGGATCATGTAACCTGAAGCTGAATGTTGAGCTTCAGGATTTTGAATCTAGCATGCTCTGTACCCGTGGTATATTATATGGCTTTTTAATTTTTATTTCAGGATAGTTGAGGAATATATTACTACTTGATGGTTTTTATTTTCTTCCAAAGTAAAAACATGTTTAATTCTTCACCAACCCCTTCCCAAGAAACCACTGACATATATATATTTCTTTCCCCCAATTCAGTGGTATGCAGAGAATCTGTGAATCAAATGTAAAGACTATTTTTGCCCCTATTTCTAAATTCTTAGTAATTTCTTTTTTTTTTTCTTTTTCTTTTTTTTGAGACAGATTTTCATTTTGTTGTTCAGGCTGGAGTGCAGTGGCACAATCTTGGCTCACTGCAGCCACTGCTTCCAAGACTCAGGTGTTTCTCCTTTCTCAGCCTTCAAAATGGATGAGACTATAGACATGCACCACACACCCAGCTAATTTTTGTATTTTAGTGGAAACAGAGTTTCACCATGTTGGCCAGGCTAATGTCAGATTTCTGGGCTCAAGCAGTCCACCCACCTGAGCCTCCCTAATTGCTGGGATTACAGCATTTACAGTGAGCCACCATACCCAGCCTACAGTTGCTGCTCTTAAGTGTGATTATAAAATTCTGGTTTTCTGATTCTTGGCATTTTTACAGTATTTTCAAAGAATTCTTAAGACAGTATTGTGTTACAGATAAATGTCAGTAATTTGGAATTTTGGGTTAAAATTTTGTAATACACATCTCTTTAGTAACTAAGTCATGAGTGCTTTTTGAGGGTTTTCCTTTTGCTGTATTTAAATATCTTTTAAAATGTTTTTGTTTTAAAGGTATTTCTTGTTCTTGTCCAAGGAACCAGTTTGATTCAGCGACTTATGTCTGTTGCTTATACGTATGATAATCTGGCTCCTAGGTATGCATTTTAAAATATATTTTGTGTGTTCATGTATAGCAGGAATATAATGTTTTAAAACTTTATTTTGAAAAATTTTAAACTTACTAGAAAAATTTGGGGGATATTATGAAATCTCTCATACCTTTCATCCAAATTTACATGTTATTAACCTCTTGCTAAAATGTGTCTTGTATTTATGAGTTACATATTTTCTGTGTTTACATGTTTTCCTGAATCTTATGAGACTGAATTGCAGATATCATGACTGTTTACCAGTACTTTGTTGTATATCTCCTAAGACCAAGGACATTTTCTTAATAGAGTAAAATTTTTAAATTTATAAAATTTAACATTGACATATTATCCTAACATATAGTTGGTATTAAAATAATCCTATTGGTATTCTGAATAACAATATTTTTCTTGCTTCAGGATCAACTAAATGTATTGCATTTAGTTGTCAGTTCTTCTATTCATCAGAGTAGAATTCTTCCTATTCATTCATAACATTCTCAGCTTTTCTCTCATGATACATTTTCAAGTAATACAGGCCAATTATTTTTTAGAGTACTTTTCAGTTTGGGTTTTCATGATTAACCTTCATGATTAGATTCAGTTATTTTTTAAAAGACTCTTAAGTTTAGACTCTAAATCATTATAACCTATGTGTTTGTCATACACATCTCTTTAGTAACTAAATCATGAGCACTTCTTGAGGGTTTACTTATTTCAGTCAATGTTTTATTCATTCAAATTTTGTTTATTAAATCTGAAGTCATTTGGTATTTGCTGTAATAAGATTTTACCAGTGATTCTTTTTTTTGTTTTTTTATTTTCAAACATACAATATATTTTTATTGACTATACACCCTGCTGTGTGATAGATCTCAAAACTTCCTGCTCTATCTGGAACTTCATACCCTTTGACTTAGACCCTCTGCCCCACCCCACCCTAGCCTACCCCACCTTCCAGCCTCTGGTAATCATTATTCTACTCTCTTCTTTAATGAGTTTGACTCTTCTTTAGTGAGTCTTTAAATAAATGATAAAAAATATAGAACAAATAAATAATGGAGCTCTCTTAAAATATAGTCTCTTTTGCAAAAATTAGCTGGGTGTGGTGGCACGTACCTGTAGTCCCAGCTATTGGGAGGCTGAGGTGGGAGGATTGCTTGAACCTGGGAGGTCAAGCCTGCAGTGAGCCATGATCATGCCACTGCACTCTGGCCTGGGCAACAGAGTGAGACCCTGTCTCCTGTCTTTTAAAACACATAAACACACATACTCACTCTCTCTCTCTCGCTCACTCAGTGTCTCACTCTGTCACTCTCACCCACTGCTTCCCTTTTTTGGGGGTAAGTGATAACCTTATAGGATATATGTTAATAAATTGAATTATTTTTAATTCATTGCTGAATTTAATTGGTGGTGGTATGTTTTTACTTTACAGAGTTTTAAAAGCTCAGTCTGATCACAGGTCTAGACATGAAGGTAAGGGTTCCACAAAGTTAACTTTTAGTGAATAAAATCTTGAATAATATATTGATATATTTTACCTTTAATAATGAACATTGTGTTTTCATTTTAGCACAGATCTTTATAGTGAACTGTTTTCTAATTTTTCTTTAGTTTCACATTATTCAATGTGGCTCTTGGTGAGTTGGGCTCATTGCTGTTCTTTAGTGAAATCTAGCCTTGCTGATAGTGATCATTTACAAGATTGGCTAAAGAAATTGACTCTCCTTATTCCTGAGGTAAGATAAAGGTTGAAGGTTAATACTATTACTTTTATATGTTTTCATGTTATTAGCATTGATAATAAATAAAAGAGCTAATGGAAACAAATGTGCATGAGTCCATAAATATATCACATTATCTACTTAACCCTTTAAGGTCTGGAGTGTTTTGAACTATGTATAATGTTTAAGAACTTTTGACTATTATATATTATGTAGCATTTATATTTTTCTGAAATGTTTATAGAATGATTATTTTGCTTTGGATTAATAAAAATTTTTTTCCAGGCAGTAGGAAGGGCTTGAGAATTTATTTTGGTAATTTATGTTTTAGAAAAGTTCTGTGGCCGTTTTTTTTTCTTTGAGACAGAATCTCCATGTTCCCTGTATCACCCAGGCTAGAGTGCAGTGGTGCCATCATGGCTCCCTGCAGCCTCAACCTCCTGGGAACAAGCAATCCTCTGACCTCAGCCTCCCAAGTAGCTGAGACCATAGGTGCACATCACCATGCTCAGCTAGTTTTTAAACTTTTTTGTAGAGACGGGGTCTCGCTGTGTTGTCCAGGCTGGTCTTGAACTCCTGGTGTCATGTAATACTCCTGCCTCGGCCTTCCAAACTGCTTGGGATTATAGGCATGAGTCACTGCACCCAGCCTGCGTTTTCTATTTAAGTAGAAAAATAGAGGCTAGAGAGACTACAAATAAAAGAAATATATTTTGCTTCCCATGTTCACACTGAGACCAGTATAATTTTTATTAGCCATATCTTGGCATTACCTCATATTCCTACGTGAAATAATAGAAACACACTTACTAATACATTTAGCTCCAAAGTCACTTATTTTTTAAATCTGCATTGTCTAAGGGGCTGGGCACTGTGGCTCACACCTCTAATCCCAGCACTTGGGGAGGCCAAAGTGGTGGATCACATGAGGTCAGGAGTGCAAGACTAGCCTGGCCAATATGGTGAAACCCTGTCTCTACCAGAAATACAAAAAATTAGCTGGGCGTGGTGGCAGGCGCCTGTAATCCCAGTTACTCGGGAGGCTGAGGCAGGAGAATCGCTTGAACCCAGGAGGCAGAGGTTGCAGTAAGCCAAGGTCATGCCACTGCACTCCAGCCTGGACAACAGAGTAAGACTGTGTCTCAAAAAGAAAAAAAAAAAAATTAGCTCTGGATTTAATGCTGTATGTGTTCTTGTCCTGTCTCAGGTAACCATTTTGACATTTGTATGGTTTCCTTCCTATCTGTAGACTATTCTGATTGAAGTTGCTTCTGTGTTGCTTCTAGTTCTGAAAATATTTTATCCTCTGTCTTGTAAATAACTTAAATGATTCTAAATGTCCTTACTCAGTTATTCCTTGTATTTACTTCTTGTTCTTATTTTTGTTTTGTTTCTGTTTTTATGACCATGCTTTAGGATTTCTAAAATACTGTATATATTATGGTATACCTTGAGGTACTTTATTTGATCACGTGTGATTTACATGTATATATGTATGGGTTTAGAACATTATATTTATTAATTATTTTTATGAGGCATAATCTTGTTCTGCCACCCAGTCTGGAGAGCAGTGGCATACCAGCTCACTGCAGACTCTACCTTCCTGGTTCAAGCAATTCTTGTGCCTGTCTCCAGAGTAGCTGGGACTACAGATGCAAGCCACCACATCTGGTTAATTTTTGTATTTTTTGTAGTGATGGGGTTTTGCCATGTTGGCCAGGCTGGTCTCTAGACTCCTGGCCTCAGGTTATCCCCCTGCCTGGGCCTCCCAAAGTGCTGGGATTACAGACTTGCCCAGCAGAACATTGTATTTAAAATCACCTAAAATCGTTTCTGCTCACATATTATTAACTTTCTAATACTAACTCAGACTGTCTTTGGAACTTTCTTTTTCGTCTAGACTGCAGTTCGTCATGAATCATGCAATGGTCTTTATAAGTTATCCCTGTCAGGGCTGGATGGAGGAGACTCAATCAATCGTTCTTTTCTGCTCTTGGCTGCCTCAACATTATTGAAATTTCTTCCTGATGCTCAAGCACTCAAACCTATTAGGGTAAGATTTTACTGTGTTTAGAAGCGATTTCTATTTTTGAAATTTCCTTTGCCTCAAGTTTACCATTGTAATATAACCTTAAAATTTTGATCATTTGACTACTGTATGTGATTTTTTACCAAGAGGATAGTAGTTATATACTTCTTAAGGTGACAGCATTGTGACACATTATGTCCATGTTACTACTAGGAAGAGACTGATTTCAGCTCTGTGGTCTCTCTCGTGGATACTCTATTTTAGATATGGCATTTATTCTCACTTGGTTCTGGGCCTTGTGTTAATAAGTTGACTGATAAAAAAATCATAAATGGAGCTCTCTTCTCTAGTAAGTCAGTTTTTTTATCTTTATGATATTCGGAATTTTAAATTTTATTTCCTACCTTAGTGCATGTACTAGTCTTGTAAAAGGCTTCTACTACATAATAAATTTAGAGCCCACTTTTTACTAATCCCAGAAATTCAATGTGTTGTTGGATTTACATTATTTTCCTCCTTATTCGTATGTTTTTCAAATGTTAGTAATTTGAGACTAATATTTTCTTGAAAGTTCTTATGTTAGTCATTTTTGTGCCTGGTTATTCTGATTTTATAGAAACTAAGTGTGTACTCTCCATTTTTAAAAAGATTTTGAATACTGTTTAGTTGATACAGGAATTTATTTCATAAAGCCTCTAGTTTCTTAAATGTATTATAATTTTATTTTTAAAATGTTTTCACACAGTATAAAATTTTTTTAATAGATAGATGATTATGAGGAAGAACCAATGTTAAAACCAGGATGTAAAGAGTATTTTTGGTTGTTATGCAAATTAGTTGACAACATACATATAAAGGACGCTAGTCAGGTATGTTCAGAAAATTATATACTATTCTATATATTCTATTCTTGTTAATAGATACGAATTATGACATACATGTTCATTACTTCATCGGTTCTTATTAAGTGTACTTTATTAATCTATAACTTGTTGGTAGTGTCATATTTCTACTATATTTGTGCTTTTCCACCTTATTCTAATTCCTTTAGTGTTTTTACTCTGACCTTAGTTGAAACGTCTTCATCTGGTATCTATCCTTAATTTCCTGTCTCTTCTCAATAAGATATGTGGATGTAACATCTTATTTGGAAAGGGAAATGTAGATTTTAAATTTAAAAATACAGCTTTCTATAATAGCATGTAGTTTGGAGTACCGAATATGTAAAATAAAATTGCAATTCAAATAGAAGTTACTTTAAAGAAACACAGTCAGTTTTTGCAGATCTAATTTTCTTAGACTAAAATGACATTTCCATTCAAACAAAGTAATGTTTAAAACAAGTAAATTTCAGGCCCGGTGCAGTGGCTCATGCCTGTAATCCCAGCACTTTGGGAGGCCGAGGCGGGCGGATCACGAGGTCAAAAGGTGGAGACCATCCTGGCCAACGTGGTGAAACTCCATCTCTACTAAAAATACAAAAATTAGCCAGGCATGGTCACAGACACCTGTAGTTCCAGCTACTCAGGAGGGCTGAGGCAGAATCGCTTGAACCCGGCAGGTGGGGAGGTTGCAATCAGTGAGCTGAGATCACGCTACTGCACTCTAGCCTGGCGACAGAGTGAAACTCCGTCTCAAAAAAAAAAAAAAGTAAATTTCAAAGCAAATCTTGCCACATAAACACTTGCGTTTTTTCCAGTGTACATAAATTTACTAAATTAAAATGTGTCTAAGTTGTCAATTCAGAAGAAAATGAGAAACACATAAAGAAGATCCTTTGAAATATTTAGGACACGTTTTTCTTAAACTTTTAAATGTATTTAAATGAAAGTTCAATGTGTTCACTTTAAAAGTTCTATAGTGTTAATACTTTTTGCTTTTTAGTTAACATCTGAATTCTTAAAATCTTTTCATTTGAGAAATAATTACAAAACTTAGTATTGAGCAAGTTTTAATATACTTATTGTTAATTAAAATATTGATGCCAAATAAACATTGTACTTAAAAAAAAAGAAAAAAAACCTGGGCTTTCCCCTTTAAGCTAAAATAGGAATCTGATCTTGCTTGCTTGTAAAGTAATTTTCCTTTTCAGAGATTTGGGTTTCTTTGAGGGGACTCAAGTTATATTTTGTGAAGTCTGTTTTAATGTTGTTGCTCAGTTATAATGAGAAGTAAAGTTTTTTTTGGAATGAACTGTAGAATTTAATATATTGTTAAAAGTCTAATTTAAGGGTATTGTTAAAAACAAACCTTGGTGAATTGTATGTGAATTACATCTCAATAAAGTCATTAAAAAAAAACTTTAGTGTCTTCTCAATAGATTACTGTGACTTTCTTAATTTATTATCAACATTCCATTGATTCTTTTTTGTAGAATGATTAGTGATGTATTTAAGACTAATTTGATTAATTGACATAATGTATAAGTGAAGAGTTAGGTGTATTATGTTTATAACTTACTGAATTTTGGAGAACTAAATTATTGTTGCCTGTAAGGAAATGATTCTGTTTTAATTTATGTTTGGTAAAACATAAAAATTTATATTTGAATTTTTATTTTCTTTTTATATTAAGACAACGCTCCTCGACTTAGATGCCTTGGCAAGACATTTGGCTGACTGTATTAGAAGGTAAAATTTGATGTGAAATTGAAATTCATATTGTTAAGAAAAGAAGACATAATTATGTGAACTATCTGTGTGTATTTTTTTTCTTTTTTGTAGTAGGGAGATCCTTGATCATCAGGATGGTAATGTAGAAGATGATGGGCTTACAGGACTCCTAAGGCTTGCAACAAGTGTTATTAAACACAAACCACCCTTTAAATTTTCAAGGGAAGGACAGGTAAGTATTAAGGTATTCAATGTTTCTATGAAATGTGATTGAAACCTTTTGTTGTTACATTGTGTATTAGTCTGTTTTTTACACTGCTGATAAAGACATACCCCAGACTGGGCAGTTTACAGAAGAAAAGGGTTTAATTTGACTCAAGAGTTCCACGTGACTGGGGAGGCCTCACAATCATGCCGGTAGGCAAGTCGGAGCAAGTCGCATCTTATGTGGATGAGGACAGGCAAAAAAAGAATGAGAACCAAGTGAAAGGGGTTTCTCCTTATAAAGCCATCATATCTCTTGAGACTTATTCACTTACCACAATATGGGGGAAACTGCCACCATGATTCAGTCATCTCCCACCAGGTCCCTCCCACAACAATAGGAGTTACAGGTGATATAATTCAAGATGAGATTTGAGTGGAGACACAACCAAACTATATCACATTGTATATGGATATGTTAAAATTTTTAAACATATAGACATAAAAATTGCTAGAACTTAATTACTGGCAAGAAAAGCAAATTTTAAATAAATTGAATTCTGGAAATATAAAACATGGGCTTGTTTTTAGAATGCAAAATCCGATGTTAATTCCTGTGATTGACTGTATATAGAAAGGTAACCTAAGGATGGGCGTGGTGACTCATGCCTATAATCCTAGCACTTTGGGTGGCTGAGGTAGGTGGATTGCTTGAAACCAGGAGTTCCGAGACCAGCCAAGGCAACATGGTGAAACCTCATCCCTACAGAAAATACAAACATTTGCTGGGTGTGGTGGCGCACACCTGTAGTCTCAGCTACTCAGGAGGCTGGGGTGGGAGGATTGCTTGAGCCCAAGAGGTCGAGGCTTCAGTGAGCCGTGATCACACCACTGCACTGTAGCCTAGGTGACAGAAGGAGACCTTGTCTCAAAAAAAAAAAAAAAAAAAGGGGTAACCTATATTTTATTAGTGTGCTTTCTATAGAATTGTGTATTTTGAATTACTGTCCTAAACTGTGAATCATATCCTAATACAGTGGAATTAATAAGTAGTCATTGTTGGGTACTTGTTTCATATTTTAAAGACCTATGTGACATAAAATCTATCTCTGAATATTGGAAACACTTCATGCCTCTGTACCAACAAATGCCTCATTTTGATTGTCTCTTGATTAAGTAGTTTATCTTATCTTACCATTGGTACATTTGTCCTGGTCATTGAAGGAATTTGTTATGGTCTGGAGAGCTGTTATCTTAAAGTTACTGAATGTGTTAGGAAACAGCAACCAAAGGGATAGAAGATTGTCCTCATAGGCATAGACTAAAGGATTCTTGAGAGCAACTTAAGATTACAGTCTTATCTGTTTGAAATCTTTGCTACTTCCCCTAATGCACAAAACTTCTTGTGCTATTTCTTACAGGGATTTTGCCTTTTCCATTACACTCACTGGAAATGATTTGGTTGATTTACAGCCTTGTTGGTTGAAGTCTTCTCTTATATATAAACTAGTGTATAACTTTTATCCCCAAATATAAATATATTAATTGGTTTTTCTGATAATGTTGTAAAGCAAAAGTCATTGTTAAGAAAAAGTAATTTTAGATAGTATAAAAAAAGAATATTCCCATTTGGTTTGATTTTCTCTGATGCTGTGGTGATGGCCTTCCAGGACTTTTCATGGATACAGTAAATATGCATGTATAAAATTCATATTTATAGAAATTTTACAGTTTATAAATAATATTCTGTGATTGGTTTTCACTAAAAAATGAGTACATTAAAAAAATGTATTTTTTAAAATTGACTAAGGCAATAATTTAAATCTTTGAATTTATGATGTTATAGAAAAAACTGTAAAGGCAGCATCTTTGCATACTTGTCCCATTATTTACTCATGAACTCTTTAAAGTAAAATAGGTTGATTCTAATCCATAGTTTATATCAGGATACAAAAGGATACATAAGTTTACACTTGTAGCCACACTGTATGAGAATGCCTTTATCAAGCATCTGCAGATTCTTATGTCACTGAGATCTTTACCAATTTTGATGTTGCTTTAGTTTTATTTCTTTGTTAATTGGTGAGTTTCTTTCCATTTATTTTTGTACTTGATATTTATTTGTTCAGTTGCTATATGGTTTCTCATTTATTTGTAAAAGTTATTTATTTTGAATATGTCAGCCCTTTCTGTCGTATTTGCTGAATATATTTTTTCCAAAGTCTTATTTCTCTTTATTATTTTTTTACTTGTCTTCTGTTTATTGATTTATACAAGTTGTTATTCTAGGACAAATTTTTGAGGCTTTAAAAGGTGGATATTATTAGACCCAATTTTGACAGATGATGCAACTGAGGCATAGACAGGTTAAGCGAGTTGTACGTGACTGAGTCACTTACTCTTCACTTGGCTAAGCTTTTAACCATTATGCAATACTGTCTACACATGATAACATATTAAACACACTGTTCTATACTTTGCTATTTTTGAGCTGTCTTACAGTTTTTCAAATTCAGTATATAACAGTTCATTTTTTTCAAAAAAGAAAAAAAAGTGAAGGGGAGGACAGGGTCTCTGTATTGAAGCTGGAGTGCAGTGGCACAATCATAGCTCATTGCAGCCTTGAAGTACTGGGTCAAGTGATTCACCTGCCCCAGCCTCCCAGGTAGCTAGGACTATAGGCATACGCCACCATGCCCAGCTAATTTATTTATTTATTTTTGTAGAGATGGGGTTTTACTGTGTTGCCCAGGCTGTTCTCAAACTCCTGCCCCTAAGTGATCCTCCTGTCTTGGCCTCCCAACTGTTGGGATTACTGATGTGAACCAATGCACACCGCCATGCTTGGCTATTCATTTTGTAAAAGTAACTTCAAAATAATATTGTTATTATTGTTATTATCTTTGAGACAAGGGTCTGGCTCTGTCACACAGGCTGGACTGCAGTGGCATGATCTCAGCTCACTGCAGCCTCCACCTCCCAGGCTCAAGCAGTCCTCCCACCTCAGCCTCCCGAGCAGCTGGGACTACAGGCGGACACCACCATACCCAGCTAATTTTTAAAAATCTTTTGTAGAGATGGGATTTCGCCATGTTTCCCTGGCTGGCCTCAAACTCCTGGGCTCAAGCAGTCCTGCCTTGGCCTCCTAACGTGCCAGGATTATAGGCATGAGCCACCATGCCTGGCCCAGAATGTTATTTTATCTGCATGTATGTGGCATATATGTAATTAACTAGCTTCCTAATGATCAGCTTTGTCTTAAACTATTTCTAGTGATATTACAGAGATCTTTATTCATTTAACACATAGATTTAGGAAATGGAGGAAGACATTCTAAAAGTTAGAACTGCTAGTTCTTGGACTATACATTTATAGTTTTGGTTATGTTAAAAACCAAAACCAAGTTAACTATCTATGGAGGCTGAGCCAATTTATGATTGTACCTACAACCCAAGATTAAGTTGCAATTTTTCCAACATTTCTACCAACATACTATACATTTAGATAATTTCTACCAGTCTGATAGAAGCAAAGAAATTCTCTTGGTTTTGTTTTCTATTACTTTTATTAGTTAGGCCGACTTCCCTTCATGTGTTTGAAAGCCATTTGTGTTATCTTTTCTCTGACTACTCAGATACTTTTCCTTTATCCCTATTATGTATGTTATGGTCCTTAACTAATTTGTAGAATATTTTATATTAAGGAAAGTATCTCATTGTAATGTGAATCGCAATATTTTTGTTTTCTGTCTTGACTTCATGGTTTTTGTTATGCTTGTTTCTTATTTATTTATTTATTTGAGACAGAGTCTTGCTCTAGCACCTAGGCTGGAATGCAGTGGCATGATCTCAGCTCACCTCAACCTTCACCTTCCAGGTTCAAGCAATTCTCCTGCTTCAGCCTCCCTACTAGCTGGGATTACAGGCGTGCACCACCATGTCTGGCTAGCTTTTATATTTTTAGTGGAGACTGGATTTCACCATTTTGGCCAGGCTGGTCTTGAACTCCTGACCTCAGGTGACCTGCCCGCCTTGGCCTCCCAAAGTGCTGGCATTGCAGGTATGAACTGCCTCACCCGACCTGCTTATTTTCTAAGCAGAGTTTTTTTTTTTCATGTAGTCAGGTGTATTGATCTTTTACAGCTACTAGATGTGTTACACTTTAAAAACTCCCTGTTTTTTCATGCTTTCATAACTTAATATTTTACATTTAAGTTTTTCTATCAGGAAATTGTTTAGGTGAAAGGAATGAAATGGATAACTTTTTTTTCAGATACATACCCAGTTATCCTAATAACTAACTGATTTATTTTTTTATCTACTGATTACAAATGCTTCCTTTATCAAGTAAACTGCCATATGTATTTCTGGACTTTCTGTTTCATCTTATTGATGTGTTTCTTCATTCACCAATATCATATTTTAATTACGTAGATTTAAAGTTAATACCCTGTAGAGATGGTCCCTTTGTTTGTTTTTTGAGACAGTGTCTCACTCTGTCACCCAGGCTGGAGTACAGTGATGCAGTGGCTCACTGTAATCTCTGCCTCCCAGGTTCAAGTGATCCTCCTGCCTCAGCCTCCTGAGTAGCTGGGACTACAGGCACCCTGCCACCACGCCCAACTAACTTTTGTATCTTTGATAGAGAAGGGTTTCACCATGTTGGTCAAGCTGGTCTTAAACTCCTGACCTCAGGTGATCTGCCTGCCTCAGTCTCCCAAAGTGCTGGGATTACAAGCGTGAGCCGCTACGCCTGACCGAGGTAGTCCATTTTCATTATTATTTCTTTTCAGCATTTTCCTGGCTGTTTGTTTTTCCACATAAACTTTAGAATCAGTTCATCTAGTTCTTTTAAAAAATAAAGGCCGGGCGCGGTGGCTCAAGCCTGTAATCCCAGCACTTTGGGAGGCCGAGACGGGCGGATCATGAGGTCAGGAGATCAAGACCATCCTGGCGAACACGGTGAAACCCCGTCTCTACTAAAAAATACAAAAAAAAAAACTAGCCGGGTGAGGTGGCGGGCGCCTGTAGTCCCAGCTACTCGGGAGGCTGAGGCAGGAGAATGGCGTAAACCCGGGAGGCGGACCTTGCAGTGAGCTGAGATCCAGCCACTGCACTCCAGCCTGGGCGACAGAGCCAGACTCCATCTCAAAAAAAAAAAAAAAAAAAAATTGTGTTACTTTTTTCGTTGAGATTGTATTATATTTCCAGATTGATGCATAATTAACTTTATGATACTGAATTTGCCTATAGAAGAGTAGGATTTGTTGTATTTATACAAAACCAATCATTTTGTTTTTTATTTTAAAGATTTTTTTCCTACAAAATTCAGGTTTTAAGTGTTTCTTAGTAAGTTTATTCCTAGGAGTTTTGTCCTTTTTGTTGATACATTGATATGGAATCATCGCTTATGTTTTTTAACTTGTCATTTATGTATAGTAAGAATTTGTGTATGCATTTGTTGCAGGCTATCTGAATTTGACTTATTGTTGGTAGACTGTTTTCAGTTATCTTTAACTGTTAGTGTTGTCTTTGGTTATTGATTTGTTTTTGGTTTATTATCTGCAAGTAATTCTTGTGTTTCTGTTATTTTCCCCAAGCAGACTCATGTCACAATCATCTGCAAGTAATTCTATTACTTCCTCTTTTACAAGTTTAACTCTTTCCATTTCTTCACCAAATTTTTTTCTCAAACATTCAGAATAATGTCAAGTTAGTTGTTTTTAGCATTCTTTATTGAGAAGGTCTTCATGTACATGTAGTCAGATTATAATTTCCCCTTGGTTTCAGTGTTAAGGGAAAACTTTAGAAGCTTTCATACAGGAGAGATGTGATCTGAATGAACATTTTAAAGGGTTTACTCATACTCCAGTTGGAAAATTCATCTATGGGCAAACTCAAAGGGCAAATGTATGAGTCAAGGGATCCAGTTAGGAAGTTTTTCATTGGTTCCAGAGAGGGACAGTGGTGAAAAGTGCTTTGACTTGGAATATTTATTGAAGGTAGAGCTCACAGGTCACAGATTTGGATAGACTTGTTGGGTTTGAGAAAAGTTCATAAAGAATGACTCCTAAATTTTAAGCCTGAGAAGCTAAGGGAATGATAATGCCAATTATTAAGAAAAGGAAAACTCAGAAATGGGAGAGGATAATGGCCGGTAAAATCAAGAGTTCTGTTTTGGAAATGTTAAATATGAAATGTCAATTAGATATCCGAGTGGATATTTGGTTTTGTTGTAGTATTAAGGAAAACATGCCTTAACTCCAAGGTATTTAAAATCTCTTCTACTTTAATGATTTTTACTTTTTTCCTTAAGTATTTTTAAAAGTTATTTCTAGAATTTACTTCCATGCAGGATTTGGTAAACCTTTTTTTATAAAGAGCCTTATGATAAATATTTTACACTTTGCAGCTGTATAATAATCTGTCATCAGCAACACTACCACTATCACTACTACTGCTTCCTCCTCCTTCCCCTTTTTCCCCTCCTTTCTCCTCTTTCTTCTTTCTTTTACCTTTCCAGTGGTGCTAATCTTTATTTTCCCTTTTTTCTCCTCCTTCCTTCCTTTTTCTTCTTTTTCCTCCTTTTCCATTCCTCCTTTCTTCTCCTTTTAAAGTATGAGTATCATTCTTATCTCTAATGCCTTGCATAGTGTCTAAAAACTATGTTGAGCAAATGGATGATGGCAACTCAGACCTGATTCTTAGAACTGACAGTCAGACTACATTTGTCTTACGCAAAATTTGCATGTATCCTTACAAATTATGGCTGCTCATGATATTTATACTTCATGGAAATAAATAATAGTTATTAAAAAGAGATATCATCAGAGATTTAGAAGATCAGATTGCATTGACATGATTAGGAAAGGCTTTGAAGAAGATACAACTTTGCCCAGGTTGGAATGCAGTGGTGTGATCTCTGTCCACTGCAACCTCTGCCTCCCAGGTTTAAGGGATTCTCCTGCCTCAGCCTCCCGAGTAGCTGGGATTACAAGCGTTTGTCACCACACCCAGCTAATTTTTTTTTTCTTTTTCTTTTTTTCTTTCTTTCCTTCCTTCCTTCTTTCCTTCCCTCCCTTCCTTCCTTCCCTCCCTTCCTTCCCTTCCTTCCCTCCTTCCCTTCCTTCCCTTCCTTTTTCCTTGCTTTCCTTGCTTTCCTTCCTTTCTTGTAGAGGCGGGTTTTCACCATGTTGGCCATGCTGGTCCTGAATTCCTGACCTCAGGTGATCCCCCCCTGCCTTGGCCTCCCAATGTGCTGGGATTACAGGCATGAGCCACCGCGCCTGGCCAGATACAGCTTTTTTAATGGGTATCTTTTGTAGAAAAGTAAGGGAAACATTTAAGTCATAGGAAAGAATATGAGTAAAAATTAAGTCATAGGAAAGCACTGGTTTTATGCAGAAAATTGGTTGGTTCAGTTTAGCCTGTGTTTTAGGAAGTATAGAAACTTAGGTGGCCATCTATTGTGGGCACAGGAAATTATTTTTATGTATAAAACAAAAGCATTGTCTTAGTCTGTTCAGGCTGCTGTGATAAAATACTGTAAACTGGGCCAGGCGCAGTGGCTCACGTCTGTAATCCTAGCACTTTGGGAGGCCAAGGCAACTGGATTGCTTGAGCTCAGGAGTTTGAGACCAGCCTGGCCAATGTGGTGAAACCCCGTCTCTACTAAAAATACAAAAATTAGCTGGGCATGGTGGTGCATACCTGTAATCACAGCTACTCGGGAGGCTGAGGCACGACAATCCCTTGAACCAGGGAGGTGGAGGCTGCAGTGAGCCAAGATTGTGCCACTGCACTCCAGACTGGCAACAGAGCAAGACTGTCTCAAAAATAAATAAAATAAAATATTGTATACTGGGCAGCTTATAATGACAGAAGTTTACTTTTCACAATTCTGGAGGCTGGGAGTAGTACAAGATCAAAACTCTGGCAGCTTCATGGTGTCTTGTGAAGGCCTACATTTTGATTCATAGATGGCAGCTTCTCATGGAGCCCTTAGATGATGGGAGGGGTAGGAGGTCTCTCTAGTGCTTCTTTCATAAGGGCAGAGTCCTCATGACTTAATAACCTTCCAAGGTCCCGCCTTCTAATACCATCACATTGGTGGTTAGGTTTCAACATACAGATTTCAGAGTGACAAAAACTTTTAGACCATGGCAATTACTTTTGTAATTTTTGGCTAGGTAGGGATGGGATGAAGAGAGATTTGCTAATGAATATAAACATACACTTGGAGTAATAAATTCTAGTGCTCAGTAGCACAGTAGGATGAGTATTGTTAAAAATTTTTTGTGTGTATTCAAAATAGCTAAAAGGGAGGATTTGAAATGTTCCCAATAAAAGAAATGATAAATGCTTGAAATGATGGGTATTCCAAATACCCTGATTTGGTCATTATACATTGTATTTATGTGTCAAAATATCATGTATTCCATTAATATATATAATTATTTTATATCAATAGATAAATGTAAAAACAGGAGCCTTTGAAGGGTTTGATCAAATGTCAGGAGGATGTGCATTAACAAAATAAATATGGTAATGGATTGAGAGCCAGCAGAGTGCACAAGTCTTTAAACTTTTGTTGTTTACATATTTCTTAAGGAATGTTGAAAAACCTAGGTGTCTCCTAGGCAGATTTTTTAAATTTGTAAATTTTTGAGTTTTAAGTATTTGTAAACAAAATATATTCGGGAAATTATTGAAATTGATGTTTTTAAAGACAAAATTATGGTCCTCTTTTAGATTAATGAAATGTAAGTGCTGTAGCAACTTTTATTCATCTCTCTTAAAATGTATAAACTCTCAGCCATAATCTCAGCACTTCGTGAGGTTGAGGCAAGAGGATTGCTTGAGCCCAGGAGTTGGAGACCAGCCTGGGCAACCTGGTGAAACCCCATCTCTATAAAATAAATAAATAAATAAGCAAGCCAGGTGTGGTGAGCATCTGTAGTTCAAGCTACTCACGAGGCTGAGTTGGGAGGATTGACTGAGCCTGGGAGATCCAGGCTGCAGTGAACCATGATCCCACCACGGTATTCTATCTAGCCTGGGTGATGGAGTGAGACCCTGTCTCCAGACTCCTTTCTGAAATTTTACTGAGCTGAATTTTTTCCTAATTCCTCCATAGTATTTCCACTTGACTCCCCCACAGAATGTAATTGTAATGTATTTATTAGTGTATTTATTAGTATATTTGAACATCTTTTATTATTTGCATATCATACTTCTCTACAACAAAATATGTTAATAAAAATTTTTCCTGTGTACGTGATATTGTCTTAAATTTCTTCTATAGTTATTACATTTATTAGGACATGGCAATCAAAGGAGCATAAATATACTTTGTTTTGCCAAACTAGTATGAAACATTAAAAAAATTTTAATGAAAATATGCATTAGTGAGAAGAACGGGCCTTATTAATATAGTTGTAGGTGAATATTAAGCTAGAATGATAGTGTTCATTAATTCTTCCTACTTTCTATTTTTATATATGTGAATTCTGAAAAACCTTATGTAATGTTTTTAGTGCACATGGAAATTTTGGGTAACTTTTTAAATTGAATTTCTTCTGAATTATAAGTCAGAAATTACACTATGATCTATTGCTGTATTAGTCCATTTTGCAGTGTTTTAAGGGAATACCTGATGCTGGGTATAAAAAAAGAGGTTTATTTGTTGAGGCCTCAGAGGTCTTTGACTCATAGTAGGCCTTGAGAGAACAGCTGTGTCACATGGTAAGAAAGGGAGGTGGGAGGTGCCACCCTTTTTTTTTTTTTTTTTTTTTTTTTTTTAAGAAGAGCTCTTGCATGAACTCAGTGAGATCTCTCCCATTCCTGTGTGGTAGGAACCAAGCTCTTCAGGGATACACCCTGATGACCCAAATACCTCTCACTACACCTCACCTCCAACATTGGGGAGCACATTTCACCATTAGATGTGGTGAAATGGGATTACAGATGTGAGCCACTGCACCCAGCCCTGTTTACAATATTTTATTACAGCAGCCTAAACAGACTAAGACAATAATTTTTTTTTTTTTTTTTTGTGAGACGGAGTCTTGCTCTGTCGCCCAGGCTGGAGTGCAATGGCCGGATCTCAGCTCACTGCAAGGTCCGCCTCCCGGGTTCACGCCATTCTCCTGCCTCAGCTTCCCGAGTAGCTGGGACTACAGGACCCCGCCACCTCGCCCGGCTAGTTTTTTTGTATTTTTTAGTAGAGACGGGGTTTCACTAGGTTAGCCAGGATGGTCTCGATCTCCTGACTTCGTGATCCACCCGTCTCGGCCTCCCAAAGTGCTGGGATTACAGGCTTGAGCCACCGCACCTAGCGACAATAATTCTTTTATTGGACAAATACCCAAACCATATCAGTCACCAAAAACTACTTTTAGTATTCTCTCAGGTCATAGTTTGAGTAGGTTCTTATTTCTGTGAAGTATAAAGTCTTATAAAAATAAGCCCTTTGCCAGGCGCAGTGACTCACACCCGTAATCCCAGCACTTTGGGAGGCCGAGGCGGGCGAATTACGAGGTCAGGAGTTCAAGACCAGCCTGGCCAACATGGTGAAACCCCATCTCTACTAAAAATACAAAAAATTGGCCGGGCGTGGTGCCTGTGGGAGGCCGAGGCAGGCAGATCACGAAGTCAGGAGGTCAGGTCTTGGCTAAGACGGCAAAACCAGGTATCTACTAAAAATACAAAAAATTAGCCGGGCGTGGTAGCAGTCACCTGTAGTCCCATCTACTCGGGAGGCTGAAGCAGGAGAATGGTGTAAACCTGGGAGGCGGAGCTTGCAGTGAGCCGAGATGGCGCCACTGCACTCCAGCCTGGGCAACAGAGCGAGACTCCGTCTCAACAAAACAAAAAATTAGCTGGGTGTAGGTTCAAATGCCTGTAATCCCAGCTACTCAGGGGGCTGAGGCAGGAGAATCGCTCGAACCCAGGAGGCGGAGGTTGCAATGAGCTGAGATTGTGCTACTGCACTCCAGCCCAGGTGACAGAGTGAGATTGTCTTTTTTTTTTTTTTCTTTTTTTAAAAAAAGCTCCTAACCACTTTCCATATTTCCTAGCTAACGTTACTTTTCTTTGCTAAGAACTATGAATTACACATTCTTTAACAATAGTGAGTTGAATGAGTTGAGGTCATTATGGAAAAATATTTCAAAAATTTCTTTTTTTGGTACGTCTTTCAAGAGTTTCCCTGACCCACCCCCAGGTTTGTTGATTCACTGACTCACAGGACTCAGCATAGTAGTCATATTCATGGCTAAGATTTATTACAGCAAAATGATAAAAAGCAAAATCATGAAAAGAAAAAGGTGTCAAAGCAAAGTCTGGAGGAACCCAGTTGCAACTTTCTAAGAGTTGTCTTCCATTGGAGTTCCACAAGATGTGCTCAGTGAGCATGATGACGCGTGTGAATTATTGTCTACCAAAAAAGTTCTCTTGAGCCTAGGAGTCCTTGGTTTTATCACAGGGTGGGTCATGTAGTCACATAGTGCCTGTGAAACTGACCAGAGTTGCCCAAATTCCAGACTCCTGAAAGGAAAACAGATCTTTAGCATAAACCTGTTAGGCACAGTGAGCCACTCTTCTCACTTAGAGAGTTTTATATCAAGGTAGGGAGCTGTTTACCTACCAGTGATGTTTGCAGACTGTAGGCAAAGGCCTGCCTTTCTGTGGGTAGCAAGAGTCTCAGTCTTACTGTGTTATCTCTTTTCTGCATAGTACCCCAGGAGGTTTTATACTCCAGAACAATGTGTCATAGTACTATTTGGGATGTGTGAGGGTGATCACTTGGTAAAATAGCAAAGGACCAATTAGAAAAGAACAAGTGGAAAAGATAACCCAGCACCCACTTTCTCAGACTACATTTTGGAAAAAGTACAACAGTACTACCGTACTACCTTTCAACAGTATGAGTGAATTGTTGATTTTGCCACTGTTACTGTTGCTATTATTTATTAGTAGAGTGAAGTAAGGGAAAAGTTAATGCAGAAGTGCCAGTCAGACTTGTCAAGGGAGTAATGTGGCCTTAACAAAAACTTTACATCGTATGTGAAAAGTCTAAGAATTAGCTGATTAGGTATCAAAAAGGAGAGAAGAGTGAAGATGATCGCCACCTTCGTTTTTTCTAAGAAATGAACATAGGGAGGACTTTCAGATGATGGTATATCATGCTGCTATATGTTTTTGAGTAGCTTAATTGTAGCTTGTCATCCTGTTTATATGTTAACTATATTTGGAATGTAATTATTATCTCAGTTTAGATAACTTATGTTTCCCTTTACTCCCCAGGAATTTTTGAGAGATATCTTCAATCTCCTGTTTTTGTTGCCAAGTCTAAAGGACCGACAACAGCCAAAGTGCAAATCACATTCTTCAAGAGCTGCTGCTTACGATTTGTTAGTAGAGATGGTAAAGGGGTCTGTTGAGAACTACAGGCTAATACACAACTGGGTTATGGCACAACACATGCAGTGTAAGCATTCTTCTTTTCCTTTAAGCTTTATACAGTTTGAATTCAGAAATAAGATTTTGAGGGCACTGTTAAACAAAGAAATCTGCTCTTCACACACTTTATAAATGATTATTGGTAGGGTGTTATTAAAGTTAAAAAGTAAACATTGATGTGAAGGACCTTTTTATATGCATTTTAAATACTTTGGCTTTTTTTGTAAAAGTAATTTGATGCCAAGTAAAATCAAGTTTTAAAAGTCTTGAATTTTTAGAGAATAAATTAGTTTCCATGTGTTTTTTATTTAAAAAGTTATATGTAACCTATATATATATTAACAAGGTAACTAATGGAGGTAGAGGCTGTTAATGTAAGCAAAATACATTATGTTTCATAGTTTGTTTGGGGGGGATCTTTTCCTCCCTCTTTCTTCAGCAGCCCATGCACCTTATAAGTGGGATTACTGGCCTCATGAAGATGTCCGTGCTGAATGTAGATTTGTTGGCCTTACTAACCTTGGAGCTACTTGTTACTTGGCTTCTACTATTCAGCAACTTTATATGATACCTGAGGCAAGACAGGCTGTCTTCACTGCCAAGGTAGAATTTTCCTCACTTTAAAAATCAAAATTATAAACCAGATTTTAATATTTTGTTGATAAATTTTTATTTCAGTGTAGTAAATGTTTGAAAAAATAATTTGTGAATAAATAAGAGTAAATTTGATTACAGTAACTAGCTAATGTGTATTTTACATAGTTTTACATTTTAGTAGATTGCTGGGCATGGTAGCTCATGCCTGTAATCCCAGCACTTTGGGAGGCCGAGGCGGGCGGATCATGAGGTCAGGAGATCGAGACCATCCTGGCTAACACGGTGAAACCCCATCTCTACTAAAAATACAAAAAATTAGCCGGGCGTGGTGGTGCGTGCCTGTAGTCTCAGCTACTCGGAGGCTGAGGCAGGAGAATGGCGTGAACGCAGGAGGCGGAGCTTGCAGTGAGCCGAGATGGTGCCACTGCACTCCATCCTGGGTGACAAAGCGAGACTCCATCTCCAAAAAAAAAAAAAAAAAAAAAAAAAAAAACATTTTAGTAGATTACTCATAATGCTGTAGTACAATTTAGTTCTCAAAGGAAAACACAGCTATGGAAGATACATACTCTGTATACAGTGAATATCATGTTGTCAGTAAAAATGCATTCACTGGGAGAACATATGAGAATAAAAAACAAAAAAAATACATATTTTTTATTACAGAGAAAGTAAGGAAACCCTGAATCCAAGTAGAGAAATATTACCAGAATCACTGAGCTTGTTTCTTTTATATTTATCCCAAAGTGAATCTGATTGTGGACCTAATTTGTTTGTGTAAGCTTTGCTTCATGTTATTTTTATTCACTTTCTAGTTGTTTTTTAAAATAATAAATAGAGATGGGGTCTCTCTGTGTTGACCAGGGTGACTCCTGGCCTCAAGCGATCCTCCCATTTGAACTCCCAAAGTGCTGGGATTATAGGTGTGAGCCACCATGCCCACCAACCATGGGATATTCTTTAGTTTGCCTTTTGTGCTGCTTTTAGGGTTTTTTGATGAGCTTCCTTTATACTTGCTCTCGGATTTTTTTATTTTTATTTTTCTGAGGCAAGCCTCAGTGTCTGTCACCCTGACTGGAGTGCAGTGGCGTGAACATAGCGCACTGCAGTGTTGACATCCTGAGCTCAAGTGATCTTCCCACCTCAGCCTCCTGAGTAACTGGGACTATAGGCATATGCCACTATGCCTGGCTAATTTTTTTACTTTTACTTTTTGTAGAGACAGGGTCTCACTGTGTTGCCCAGGCTAGTCTCAAATCCTGGGCTTACTAGATGCTGGGATTATTGGTGTAAAGCTACCAAGCCTGGCCTCATCATGTTATCTTTTGTCTTGGTTTCTTTTTCCCTGTTAAGTATTGCAGTGCTTTATATACTTTCTCTGAATTCTTTGTTATGTTTAAGTTACTCTTTAAAGTCTCCAGTTTATAGTTTACTCAAGTGGTTCTGGGTGTTTTGGCTTTAGTTATTGATTATTTTAAAATCTATTCTGCACATTATGACTAAAAGTAGTTGAATGATTAGTTCATTTAGCTTATGGAAATATTTCTGAATAAATTTGGTATACCCACCTGCATAGTCTTATTATAAAAACAGTTGTTACTAAAGAAGCATGTTTTCAGTGGTTTTCTTTCTAGCTGGCAACTTGATCATGCTGCTTGGTTTTTCTTCTTCATATTGATAACCACCTTTAAAGCTATTAACACTTTTAGGAATTAGTAGAAACAGAAGGAACACTCAGACGTGCTGATTATGAGTAGGTCTCATAAATGGTATTTTTAGTTAAAAAATAAATTTACAAGCAAAAACAACCCCATTAAAAAGTGGACAAAACAGCTTGGCCAGTATGGTGAAACCCTATCTCTACCAAATATACAAAAGTTAGCTGTGCGTGGGGTGCGGTGGCTCACGCCTGTTATCCCAGCACTTTGGGAGGCAGAGGTGGGCGGATCACGAAGTTAGGAGATCAAGACCATCCTGGCCAACATGGTGAAACCCCATCTCTACTAAAAATACAAAAAATATAGCTGGGCGTGGTGGTGGGTGCTTCTAATCCCAGCTATTTGGGAGGCTGAGGCAGGAGAATCGCTTGAATCCAGGAGGTGGAGGTTGCAGTGGGCCAATATGGCGCCAATGCATTGCAACCTGGGCGACAGAGTGAGACTTTGTCTCAAAAAAAAAAAAAGAAAGAAAGGCCTTTGGCCAGGCACACGCCTGTAATCCTAGCCCCTTGAAAGGCCGAGGCAGGCAGATCACCTGAGGTCAGGAGTTTGAGACCAGCCTGGCCAACATACAAAAATTAGCCAGGCATGACGGCAGGTGACTCAATCCCAGCTACTTGGGAGGCAGAGGCAGAAGAATTGTTTGAACTCGGGAGGCAGAGGTTGCAGTGAGCTGAGATGGAGCCATTGCACTCAAACTTGGGGGACAAGAGGGAGACTTCTCTCAGGGGAAAAAAAAAAAAAAGGCTATGTGTGGTGGCACGTGCCTATAGTCCCAGCTACTCAGGAGGCCGGGCCAGGAGAATCGCTTGATCCCAGGAGGCAGAGGTTGCAGTGAGCCGAGATTGTGCCACAAAGGACAAAGGACACGAACAGACACTTTTCAAAAGAAGACATCCATGTGGCCAATAAGCATACGAGAAAATGCTCAATATTACTAATCATTAGAGAAATACAAAACTAAACTGCAGTGAGATACTATCTCAAACCAGTCGGAATAGCTATTAATAAAAAGTCAAAAAATAACATGCTGGCAATATTGCAAAGAAAAGGGAATGCATATACACTGCTGGTGGAAATGTAAATTAGTTTAGCCATTGTGGAAAGCACCTTGGCAATTTCTGAAATAAAACAGAATTACTATTCAGCTCAGCTATCCCATTGGGTATATACCCAAAGAAATATAAAACATCCTACCGTAAAGACACATTCACGTGCATGTTTACCACAGCACTGTTCACAATAGCAAAAATGTGGAATCAACCTACATGCCCATCAACAGTGGACTAGGTAACGAAAATGTAGTACATATACAGCACAGAATACTATGCAGCTGTTTAAAAGAATAAGACCATGTCTTTTGCAACAACATGTATGGAACTGGAGGCCATTATCCTAAGTGAACTAACACAACAACAGGGAACCAAATACCATATGTTCTCGTTTATAAGTGGGAGCTAAGTGTTGAGTACATATGGACACACGGGAACAATGGACATTGTGTCCTCTTGAGGGTGGAGTATGAGAAGAGGATCAGGATTAAAAAGCTACCTATTGGTACTATTATTACCTGGGTGATAGAACAATCTATATACCAAACTCCCGTTACACACGGTTTACCTGTATAACAAACCTGCATATGTACCCCTGAATCTAAAATAAGAGTAAACAGTTAAAAAAAAAAAAATGTAGAGCTATGCACATAGAAAAAAAAATTTTTTTGAGACGAAGTCTTGCTTTGTTGCCCAAGCTAGAGTGCAGTGGTGCGATCTCAGCTCACTGCAACCTCCGCCTCCCGAGTTAAGGCAGTTCTCCTGCCTTAGCCTCCCGAGTAGCTGAGATTACAGATGCCCGGCTAATTTTTATATTTTTAGCAGAGACAGGGTTTCACCATCTTGGCCAGGCTGATACCAAACTCCTGACCTCGTGATCCACCCGCCTTGGCCTCTGAAAGTGCTGGGATTACAGGTTTTAGCCACCGTGCCCAGTCAAAAATTCTTAACAGAATTTGATATGATTCTGGCAAGTACTCTAGTCAAGTGGGCACTTTATTCTTAAGATGAACGCTTCAGTTATTTCTATTGTTCCCTTTTCTGATGCTCACAGAAAATTTAAAGAAAGCTACATATATTCTAATTGTGGTGAAATACATACAACATAAAATTCATCATTTGAACTATTTATACATATATGTAGTTCGTGGGATTAAATACATTCACATTATTTTGCAGCCATCACCACCATTCCATCTCGAACTTTTTCACCTTCCCCACAGAAACTTGTTAAACACTTAACTCTCCATTCTCCCTCTGAACCCCACTTGCAACCACTATTCTACTTTCCATCTCTGTGAATTTAACTGTTTCAGGTACCTCATATAAGTGGAGTCATATAGTATCAGCCCTTTTGTGACTGGCTGTGAGTGGCTTATTTCACTTAAGGTATCTTCAAGGGTTATCCATGCTGTTGTATGTATCAGAAGTTCTTTCCTTTTAAGGCTGAATTATAATGTATTGTATTTATGTACCACATTTTGTGTATTCTTTCACTTGTCAGCGGATACTTGGATTGCTTTCACCTTTTGGCTGTTTTGAATAATGCTGTTATGGACATGGGTGTACAAACACGTTTGAGTTCCTGCTTTTACTAGTTTTCGGTGTATACCAGAAGTGGAATTGTTGGATCATATGGGAATTCTGTGTTTAATTTTTTGAAGAATAGTCTTACCTTTTCCACAGGGCTTACACCATTTTACATGCACAAGGGTTTAATTTCTCCACATCCTTGCTAACACTTGTCATTTTCTGTTTTAATAATAGCCATCCTAATGGATGTGAACACACTTTTTTAGGTAGTTAATACATATAGATGCAGGCTATGTGTATTTATTTTAAAATTGCACGTTAAGTAAAATTCCCTCGTTGCTTGACTTCAGTAAATTTAGGCAGCTCTTTTCTTGAGCCAACTCATACTTTATTCTTGAATAATAAAAATATAAATCCAGGTCTTTATCCCTGACCTTTTTTGTATTCTGAATCGATGCTTTGATACATTGGAAAATTTCATTTTGTGTGACTTTTTTCATAATATGGAATATTAAGCCTCTCATATAACAGGAGTACACTGGAGTTATTTTGCCAATTTTGTTGATTCCCTTTATTCAATTCCTGTTGCATTTAATATTTAATTTTATAGTAATTACATACTGAGCAGATCTCTGTTTTAGTCCATATCTTGACCTCAATTTGATTATAAGCTGCTAAACAGCAGAGCCATATTACTTACAGTCTTACTTCCATAAAGCTGGCAAAAATAACTAATGTATACTCTTGACATGTGGACGCCTATTACTCCACAAGACTTTCAAAGTTATGAGAGGTAATAATTTGTAATAAGGATAATACCTACTTTATAGTAATTTATTTTAATACTTGAGTGAGGTAGGCTATGTCTAGTAAGTACCTTGCATGAATATGGATCTTTCCGATAAGGCTTGGTGTTCAATACTAAGTCTCTAATGTGTGAGTCTAGCCAGATTCCTGAATTTGAGTTATTGATAGTTGAATGTTCAGACAGTTTTCAAAGATCCTGGCTGATATTTGTCTTCATTGTGAAGAATATACTGTTCCAGAAAGACTAACGATATGAATAAATGATGATGGGATGTCATTGGTTAATATTTCAAATGTATTTTTTTTTTAATGTGTAGGTTTACTTGTGGAAGACAACTTTGATTGCACCTGAAGTGTTTTTCATTCTTGCGTTCTTGGAAATCAGCATTGTACGAAATAAGTACTAAAGAATTGAATGTGTCAGTGTTTTTGTTTTATATAGCCAAAAGAATGGAAACAGATACAGTGCACAATTGCAAGACCTTCTCTGCTAGAATGCCTAATTTACTACTATCATGTCTGTGTTTTTAATGGTGTTTTCTCATGATTTTCAGTATTCAGAGGATATGAAGCACAAGACTACTCTTCTGGAGCTTCAGAAAATGTTTACATATTTAATGGTATGTTTAAGAATCATGGAGGCTAGGCCAGGCACTGTGGCTCATGCCTGTAATTATAGCATTTGGGGAGGCCAAGGTGGCTTGAGTTCAAGAGCTTGAGATGAGCCTGGGCAACATGGTGAAACCCCATCTCTACTAAAAAAAATTACAAAAAATTAGCCAGGCGTGGTGGTGCATGCCTGTAGTTCCAGCTGCTTTGGAGGCTGAAATGGGAGGATCGCTTGAGCCCAGGAGGCAGAGGTTGCAGCAAGCTGAGATCTCACTACTGCACTCGAGTCTAGGTGACAGAATGAGACTCTGTTTCAAGAAAAAAAAAAAGAAAGAAACATGGAGGGAAACGAATTAGGTATACCCTGTAACAGAACCTAAAAACGTTAAATGGAGCTCGTTTGAACTGGCTTTGTCATAACTATGTACCTTCCTTTTTCTTACTTTTTTTTCTTTTTTATTTATTTATTTATTTATTTATTTATTTATTTATTTATTTATTTATTGAGTCAGAGTCTTGCTCTGTCAACCAGGCTAGAGTGCAGTGGTGTGATCTCAATTCACTGCAACCCTCCACCTCCCAGGTTCAAGTGATTCTCCTGCCTCAGCCTCCCAAGTAGCTGGGAATACAGGCACACACCACCATGCCTGGCTAAATTTTGTATTTTTAGTAGAGATAGGTTCCACTATGTTGGCCAGGCTGGTCTTGAACTCCTGATCTCAAGTGATCTGCGCCTTGGCCTCCAAAGTGTTGGGATTACAGACGTGAGCCACCATGCCTGGAGCTGTATGTCAGTTATGTTATTTGTCATAATAACTTTTAAAAGTTATCTCAGTTGTCTATTCTCTTAATTTGTCCTTTGAAGAATCTGTTGTGTCTCATCCTTTTTCTGTCACAAGGTCTTCCCCTTTTATGCTTGCAGCTTTCTAGCTGATTTATCTTTTTATCCCTTAATTACAATGCCTAAAACTATAAAAGTGATCAGTCTTTTAAAAAGATAGTAGATCTTACAATATCATTCCCCTGCTTAAAACTCTTGAGTGCTGCTTCATTACGAACAGAATGGTATTCAAGCTCATCACCATGGCACACACCCCCTGGGTTTTTTGCCCCTACCCTTCATTCAACCTCCTATCTTATCCCTCTCCATTTGGAGCCCATCACTCTGCTGTTTCATTACTTGTGGGTTTATTTTTGCTGTTGTTTCTTACCTGCATCACTCTTCTCCATTTTCTTCTGATGTTCAGTTTTCAGGAGTCAGCTTGGTTTTTACCTCTGTAAGAGACCATCTATTCCACAGATTAACCGGAGGATTCCAAGTCACCATTCCTCTTTGTTGTTTCTACCTCGTATATATGTTACTTTTCTCACCTGTTACATCTTGAGGACAGGGATTGTGTCATACTTTCTTCTGTATTTTTTACTGTGTTTATCTTTTGAGGTAGGGTCTCACTCTGTCACCCAGGCTGGAGTTCAGTGGTGCCATCTCATCTCATGGCAACCTCGACACTGCCCCACCGCCTGAGACCATAGGCATGTACCTCTATGCCTGGCTATCTTTTTTATTTTTTGTAGAGACATGGTCTCACTATGTTCCCCAAGCTGATGTTGAACTCCTGGCCTCAAGCAATCCGCTCGCCTCACCCTCCCAAAGTACTGGGATTACAGGCATGAGCCACCACCCCTAGCCTTTAATCTCCTTTTAACAGAGCTAGAAATGCCATTTGAATTGACAAATAGAAAATTGCTGGTTTAAATGACTATTTTAAAAGCTATTAAAGTTCAATCTCTGGGAAAGTTTATTCAGCCTGTGAAGATTTTATATTTTATGCTTTGCAATATAGATGTGAGTGGTTTTTTTCTGTTTGTTTGTTTGAGATGGAATCTTGCTCTGTTGGCAGGCTGGAGTGCAGTGGCATGATCTCGGCTCACTGCAACCTCTGCCTCCTGAGTAGCTGGGACTACAAGCATGCGTAACCATACCCAGCTAATTTTTGTATTTTTAGTAGAGACGAGGTTTGACCATGTTGGCCAGGATGGTCTCAATCTCTTGGCCTCATAATCTGCCTGCTTCAGTCTCCTAAAGTGCTAGGGTTATAGGCATGAGCCACTGCGCCTGGCTGTGAGTCATTTGAATCTCAGATTTCTTCCTATAAATTCCTTGACTTGAAAATACATATATCCTAGGTAATTTAAGAATCTTCTAGCACCAAGACCATTAAACTAAAAATGCTATGAAAATTAGAGAGAAATAGACCATTTTAAAACTAACTTCATAGATTTACTACCTGTTCTTTTGTTTTTGTTATGCGTTCATTGAAGAACCTGTAATTTTCTTATTTTTATCTGACACTTAGAATGTTCCCCTTTCTTTTTCTTTGCAGGAGAGTGAATGCAAAGCATATAATCCTAGACCTTTCTGTAAAACATACACCATGGATAAGCAGCCTCTGAATACTGGGGAACAGAAAGATATGACAGAGTTTTTTACTGATCTGATTACCAAAATCGAAGAAATGTCTCCAGAACTGGTTAGTATCAGAATACTGAAAAGTGTCTTTGAAATTTGAACAAGTTTGCCTGTGTTTTAACTAGTTTCATATTTTTTGTTTGTTTTATGTTAAAGAAAAATACTGTCAAAAGTTTATTTGGAGGTGTAATTACAAACAATGTTGTATCCTTGGTAAGTATTATACCTGGTTTTTACTTTTTGGAGCTCTTAATATATTTTCATTTATATTATAATTTGCTAATTTTTACTAATTTTTTTTATGTCTGTTGATTAGGATTGTGAACATGTTAGTCAAACTGCTGAAGAGTTTTATACTGTGAGGTGCCAAGTGGCTGATATGAAGAACATTTATGTGAGTAATAATGCACATAATTTTTTTACTTTATGCTTTTAACTATTTGTGTATAGTGGGTTTATGTTTGTCATCTTGATATTTTTAAACTTTTTTCATGTTTTTATGTATTTTCTTCTTACTGTACTATTCAAATAAGAATTAAGGATCAACCGTAAAGTTCTTTTTTGCCCAATCAAAATTTAAATTTTTAATTAACCCTTCAAAAAAGTTCCTAAGATTCGTAGAATATCTTAATATGAGGAAAAACAGTTTACTAAAATTTAAGAATTTACTTTTAAAAAAAATTTTTTTTGCTGAGCATTCTGCCAAAATTGTAATTGCCACCTTTTGTATATTTGCATGGTATAAACAATCATGTGAAGCTTTTAAATGTGGTCTTATACACAGGAATCTCTTGATGAAGTTACTATAAAAGACACTTTGGAAGGTGATAACATGTATACTTGTTCTCATTGTGGGAAGAAAGTACGAGCCGAAAAAAGGTATGCTTTTTCAAATGATTTTTATTGTTTTCACCATAGATGTGGAACACAAACTAAGGGTAAACTAAGATTAAATTTTTATGGAAATTATATGATTAGGGTAAAATCAGCTGCATGGAGCTCAGTCTCGTGGAGCAACTTTTCATCTAGTTGTTCAATGAATCACCATTTATTTTGACATATACTGAGCTGTATGAAAGTGGTAATCAGTCAACTTGAAACAGTGTAGATTTTGGGGAGCAGATACATGGACGATAAGTACATTGATCATTTTCATCATTATCTGTATCGAGTCTCAAATGTCTAGCTTTTGTGGCATTTTCTTAGGTAATACAGTAGACCCCCTTATCCTCGGGAAATTTTGCAAGACCCCACAATAGATGTCTGAAACCTCAATTGTACTGAACCCTATATGTACTGCTTTTTGCTGTACATAACATACCTATGATAAAGTTTAAATTACAAATGAAGCTCAGTATTCTTGCCCTTTGGGGCCATTATTAACTCAAATAAGGGTTACTTGAACACAAGCATTGCAGTACTATGACAGTCCATGTAATAATTAAGGGAGCTACTAAGTGACCAGTAAGTGGGTAGTGTCTGCAGCATAGATAAGCTGGACAAAGGGATGATTCACATCCTAAGCAGGATGGTACAAGATTTTATCGTGATACTCAGAACACCACACCACTTATGAACTGTTTATTTTTGGAATTTTCCGTAGTAGCTAACTAGGGACTTTTGTACTAGCTAGCCTTTCCAAAGTATTTTTTGTTTAGCAAGCACTGTTCTGAGAACTTTAATCCAGTTAATTCTCACAACATTTCTTTGCAATAGATGCTGTTATTATCCCCATTTTACATGTGAAGACATGGAGTCACAGAATAAAGAAACTTTCCCAATGCTGATTCCTAAGATACAAATAAGCAAATTTCAGGGAGATAATGAAGTTGAATTTGAGTTCTCATTGGGGCATCTAGGTAGAAAGGTCCTGCAGGCAGTTGGCTGTTATGGTTAGAGCTTGGTGAGAGGTCTAGAGTAGAGGTAGATTTGAGAGTTAATAACTGTTGAGTTAGAGTGTTAAATAAGTGTTTATACTATAATACATTCAAGCTGGTTCTTCTTTCCTTTCCAGTGTATTGTTGTTATTTTTGGATACATATATTTTTGGTACATTGATCAAAAATAGTCTTCCTCAGCTTTCATTTTTAGTAGAATTTCTTGTAAAATAACAATTTAGTGGTCTTCAAATAAAAATTCGAAGCCTTACACATACAGTGGCTCCCATCTGTAATCCCAGCACTTTGAGAGTTCAAGGATGTTCACTTGAGCCCAGGAGGGCAACAGAGGGAAACACTGTTGCTACAAAAAATTTTAGAAATTAGCCAGGTGTGGTGACATGCACTTACAGTCTCAGCTACTTGGCAGGCTGAATCTGGAGGATCACTTGAGCCTGGGAGGTAGCTTGCGGTGAACCATGATCGTGCCTTTGCACTGCAGCCTTGGCGATAAATTGAGAACCTGTCTCAAAAAAATAAAAATAAAAATAAAAATTGCTGTACTTGTTTTACTAATGCATGCCAAACATGCATTAGTTTTCTTTATTAATTATTATTTCATGATTCACGTGTTCCCCAGGCTGGTCTTGATCTCTTGGACTCAAACAATCTGCCCACCTCAGCCTCCAAAAATGCTGGGATTACAGGCATGAAGCCACTGCACCTGGCCAAAAGGCTCTTAAGAGCCATAAAATGGCAAGTTTAGGACAGAGTAGTTGAGTAAACATTGTAATGTTACACTGAAAGACAAATAGAAATTGAATTGAAAAGAGCGTCTTACGCAGTTAGTTACTAGGAGCAAATGCTGAGAAATAGAAATGTCCTTGAATGTGCTTAAAATCTAGGATTAGGTCAGCCTGCATTTTTAAGTACTGTATTCACATGGAACAGTAGTGGAAAACAAGATTGGTAACACGATGGCATCAAATTATTGCCATCCCAGTTTTAGGTTTATCTGTGTGATTGAATCCATCAGAATATCTGCCTGAGAAATAATGTAGTTGTTGGAAAAGACTTAAGAGCTAAGCCAACCTAAAAGTACAGAAGACGAAGTGACAGATGAAAGACAAGGAAAGACAGAAAATCAGGATAAAATGGTAACCCGAAAACTGGGAAGAGAATCTCAAGAAGAAAATAATCAATTAACGTAATTCACAGAGATGAAAGAAAATGACAGCTGAATAAAAGTATTGGGTTTTTCCAGAAGGTAGTTTAGTGATGTGTTTTGTCAGGTTATAGGAATAGAAGCAACATTGTCGGGACACATGGAATCAAGCATAAATGATTCATTTTTAAAGTTTGGCAACAGGCTGGGCATGGTGGCTCATGCCTGTAATCCCAGCACTTTGGGAGCCCAAGGCAGGTGGATTGCCTGAGGTCAGGAGTTCAAGACCAGCCTGGCCAACATGGTGAAACCCTGTCTCTACTAAAAATATAAAAATTAGCTGGTTGTGGTGGCTCACACCTGTAGTCCCAGCTACTTGGGAGACTGGGGCAGGAGAATCGCTTGAACCTGGGAGGTGGAGGTTGCAGTGAGCCAAGATCATGCCACTGCACTCCAGCCTGGGTGACAGAGCAAGACTACGTCTTAAAAAGAAAAAAAAAAAAACAATGAAAACAGCAAGACAGCAAGGAAGATAGTAGCTAGAAAGAGTCTTGGGGCTCAAAGGATTTTTCTAGATGAAAGATACCTGAGCATGTTTGAAGGCAGAGAATAAAAAGTCATTCTACAATAAGACACTGAAGTTGCTTAAGAGGAGGTTTTCCAGGTCAGTATTTATTTGAAAGGGATGATATTCATTTTTCCAATTTCAAGAAGTATAGTTGGACAAGTTGTTAGGTGGACATAGTCAAATGAAAGCATAGCTATGCAGGTTGTTACACGAAGAAGACAAACTCATCTGATGAGAGTTTGGTTAGGATAAGAGTTAGGGACAGATATATAATGGAGTCAGTCAAAAGTTAACTGTTGTAGAGCAATATAATAAATGAGTCACTAAAAGATCATCAAGGGTCTGAGTCAAGTTCTTTGGAGAATCTCTTTCTAATTGGAATAAATGTATTGAATAAATCCATCATTCTTGATAACCTCCTTCTTTTGACTGATAAGATTCCGCTGTTTTTCTGAAATACGTGTCACATCTCTCCCAGGTAGTCAGTCATTTTTGTTCTTACCATACTTTTGTATCTCTGTACTAACATAATATTCAACAGAAATGGGCCAATTGAGGAAGTGAACAAAGCGCTTATTATCCTCAATAGGATCATATTCTGCTCTATCTTCAGACCTCTGGTTTTCTCAGTCTATTCATTTTACCTGAGTAATTTATCAATCACCATAATACCAATTTTTTACTGATACGCTACTGACAAAGCATTCTAAACTAAGAAAATGACAGTTGAATAAAAGCATTGGGTTTTTCCAGAAGGTAGTTTAGTGATATGTTTTATTTTTGTCATCTTGGTTTAGAATGCTTTTCTGTGCTTATCACTTGTCCTCCAGTCTTTGCAGATCTGCTCATCTCTTTTATTGACACAATGCATGCTTTCATCCCATGCCACAAGCTCATTAGTTATTCTTCAGAATTGTTAGGAAGAAGTTCATACTCTGTCATTACATACATTTGACTCTGTTATACTTCATTTGCCAGTCTCCCAAATAATCTAAAATAGTGAAGTTTTGAATGTTTTATTCCCTCTGCCTGTAACATCTGTCATTCCTTGTTTCCCTAAATTCACACTTTTTTTATTTTTGACTGTGCTCTTGGTTTAAATTCTCTTTTGATTTTTGTGTGCAGTGAAAAATTACTCCCTAAAATTCATTTTTTTGTATATCAAAGTTTGTATATATTTTTTTAAATTGAACATATTGCTAATTATGGTATAGGATTTAGATGATCAGTTGATTTTCTGCTGTTGCTGCTGCTGCTATTGTTATTGTAGTAGCAGCAGTTGACACTTAACTGAATGCTGTTTGCCAGGCCATGTTTCAGTCTCCATTTTACAACCCAGCAATTAAGCTCAGAGAGGTTAAGTAACTTATATAGGGTCATTCATCTAATAAGGGATTACAACCAGACTTTGCAATTCTGGTTCACAAGAATAAGTAATTTTATTCCTTTTATTTAGGGAAGAAAACTCTGAACCAAAGATCTCCTTGACCCCAGAGTGTGATGGGACTCATTTTCTTGCTTCCATAGTACCCTTTTGTATCTTTATCATGGTGTTTACTATAGTTTACCATAACATTTTATTTTTCTTATCTTGACACAGGAAAATCTTTTCAGAATGGAAAAAGTCATGAATGTGTTTGCTGTTTTTTTAAATTAAAATGTTTGATTTAACAACCAAATTAAGTATGAAAAGATGAAACAAATGCACAGTCACATATATGCAGTATATCAAGGGGGCAACCTTTCTAACAAGAATGCTGTAGAAAGAAAAAAATGTCCAAATGGGGAACAGTCCTGGTTTCATCAAGAAGCTTTTATGATATTTGATGTTAAACCTTATGTAAATACAGTAATCTGATGGATTCGGCAAATATTTTTTTCATTTCCAGTCTTTTAAAGTAGACACAGATTTGCTTAGAATAAAGCTGATTTTTAAGAGCACACAAAAGTTGAGAACAAAGGATAGGAAGAAATTCACAAATGCAGAGTGATGAAGAGTAAAAAGATACTGAGCAGCTGACTCATCATCCAGGGTGATTACCTAATAATCAGAGGCTGAAGACTTTATACTGCAAAAGCAAGGATAGTTTAGTATATAAACGATACAGCTGAGTTTGTAGTTATATCTTGGCTTCTGTTTATTAAGAAAAATTAGCATAGTTATGTACAATCTTTAGTAGACAACCCGCATTCATTTAAATTAAATAATTTCTTTTTTTTTTTTTTCTTTTGAGACGGAGTCTTGCTCTGTCGCCCAGGCTGGAGTACAGTGGCCGGATCTCAGCTCACTGCAAGCTCCGCCTCCCGGGTTCATGCCATTCTCCTGCCTCAGCCTCCTGAGTAGCTGGGACTACAGGCGCCCGCCACCTCGCCTGGCTAGTTTTTTGTATTTTTTAGTAGAGACAGGGTTTCACCGGGTTAGCCAGGATGGTCTCGATCTCCTGACCTCGTGATCCGCCCATCTCGGCCTCCCAAAGTACTGGGATTACAGGCTTGAGCCACCGAGCCCGGCCAAATTAAATAATATTTTCTATAATAGTGGAATATAAGGCCACAGTATTTATTTTGGACAAACTCCTTAAAGTAGTGATTTTAATATCAGTGTTACTCATTCTTTACTATTCAAAACTAGTAAAACACTGTTACTATTCAAAACTTATTGAAATAGTTCTTTAACTGAATTAAGGTTATAATTTTTAAAATACTACAGGACTAGTAAAATAATTTATATTCAGGTATTTATATCTAATATCCAGTGAAAATGTACTACCAAGTTTTTACAGTAGATTTTAATCAGTCTGACTTGCCTATTGATCCCATAAGTATAATTATACATCAGCCTGATTTTAGTGTCTATTCTTTGATTTTATTAAATTAGGAATGCAGCAGTTATAGAGCAAATAAACACAAGTGATGCAGCCATACAAGGTTCATAACGGCTCTTCAGTTAACTATGTGCAAGCTCAAATACAGTCCCATTAATGAACAGCCAGATTCCAATTCTTCATGAAAAGGTGCTGGGTGAAGGTTGTCAGCCTCCTTTTGATAGGCATCCCCAATCCAGTGGCCAGTAAATGAGAGAACAGCCAAGACAGAAGAAAAATCTTCAGAAATTTTGCAGAGAATATGCCCCCCTTTCTTCATGATGCTTGTGTTTCTCATGCTGAGAGTGGCCATGCACGTGGGGTGTTTAATCTATAAACAGGAGAGAGTAACAGTACCTTTCTTATAGGATTGTTGTAAAACTTATATGCGTTAATGTACAGCAAGCCCTTAGGAGAGGAACTCCTTGGGCGGGGGGGAGGATTTTTTCTGGTTAACTCAACCAATCCTATGTGCAGTCTGAGGTGTTTTTTGAAGATGCTTTCAACTTCTTTCCTTCTTTCAATGTAACTTTCCTCAGACTGAGAGCTGTTTTTCTTTTTTCTTTTTTGAGTCTTGCTCTGTTGTCCAGGCTGGAATGCTGTGATGTGATCTTTGCTTCCTGCAGCCTCAGCCTCCCAAGTAGGTGGGATTATAGGCGTGCACACTCCCACACCTGGCTAATTTTTATATTTCTTGTAGAGACATGGTTACACCATGTTGGCCAGAATGGTCTCGAACTCCTGGCCTCAAGCAATCTGCCCACCTTAGCTTTCCAAAGTGCTGATATTACAGGCGTGAGCCACCACGCCCAGCCTTAGAGCTGTTTTTCTCTCCAATGCTATGGCTGTCTATTTCAGCAGCTCTGTTGATATATTCTGATGTCTGTGAGCGAGGTATCCTGTCACAGTGAGAACTCTTGGAGCTATTCTGTCCAGACTCATGCTGGGCATCCAACAGTACTTTTTCCATGTCACCAGTAGAAGTAGAAACTAAGGCTGGAACACTGCTCCCATTCCTATTATTGCTAAAGTGTAATTCTACCCAGAAGCCTTGCAGACTCTAATCCTGCATCGTGGGGGCTGTGCTCTGTGACATGGTGCTAGAGGGCGGCTGCCAGGCATCGGGCTGCCTTTCAGTAGTGGGCCGTGGGGAAAGGGTGAGGACGAGTGCTGCTGCCTGGTGCTCAGGGACTGACTGTATAGTTTTAATAAGAATGTTATTTAGAATACTTCTGTAGTTTCCCTTCTGTGTGGTTTTGTTTTTTGTAGTTTGTTTACCTGCAGACAAGGAAGGTCTGAAAATATTACATAGAAAATTTCAAAAATAATTCTTTTCCTTTTTTTTTTTTTTTTTTTTGAGACGGAGTCTGGCTCTGTCGCCCAGGCTGGAGTGCAGTGGCCGGATCTCAGCTCACTGCAAGCTCCGCCTCCCGGGTTTACGCCATTCTCCTGCCTCAGCCTCCCGAGTAGCTGGGACTACAGGCGCCGCCACCACGCCCGGCTAGTTTTTTGTATTTTTTAGTAGAGACGGAGTTTCACCGTGTTAGCCAGGATGGTCTCGATCTCCTGACCTCGTGATCCGCCCGTCTCGGCCTCCCAAAGTGCTGGGATTACAGGCTTGAGCCACCGCGCCCGGCCTCAAAAATAATTCTTAAGTTTTAAATTGCCCACTGGACTGAGTAGCATGATAAAATCTGGCACAGTCCCCATTTGGGATGTAAACCATCCTTTTGTTCTATTACGTCCATGGTGCATACACTACTTGTTCATTAGTCTGTTAGTAGCCCTTTTGGTTACCTTTGCAGTATTGCACTGCTTGTATTCAAGAAACCTTTATTTTACTTAATGGCACCAAAGTGTAAGAGTAGTGATCATAGCAGTTGGGCTTTGCCAAAGAGAAGCTGTAAAATGCCTTAAAGTTCTCAACTTAATATGAAAAGAAAAAAGAATCATACGATGAGGTTGCTAAAATCTGTAAAATTGTGAACAGTATATTGTTATAATTGTTCTATTTTATTAATACTTGTTAATCTCTTGCTGTGCCTAATTTATAAATTAAACTTTATCCGGAATATGGAAAGAAAAAATCTGATGAGGTTGCTAAAATCTGTGAAATTGTGAACAGTATATTGTTATAATTCTATTTTATTAATACTTGTTATTAATCTCTTGCTGTGCCTAATTTATAAATTAACTTTATTATAGGTATGTCTGTTTAAGAGAAATCATAGTGTATATAGAGTTCAGTACTGTCCTCAGTTTCAGGCAGACACGGGGAGTCTCAGATGGTATCCCCTGCGGATAAGGGGGATTACTATACTTCTTAACTCTGAGTTGAAAATTAAAATGGATATAGCATAACAGAAATCAAACCAACTGAAGTATTTGTGAAAAGTAATCTTTATTAATTTTTTTCTTGTCTCTCAGGGCATGTTTTAAGAAATTGCCTCGCATTTTGAGTTTCAATACTATGAGATACACATTTAATATGGTCACGATGATGAAAGAGAAAGTGAATACACACTTTTCCTTCCCATTACGTTTGGACATGACGCCCTATACAGAAGATTTTCTTATGGGAAAGAGTGAGAGGAAAGAAGGTGATTTTTCCATTTATTTCTCTTGTCTGTGATTATTGTCAATCTCCATAACAAGGTAGTCATGATTACAAAGTTTTCATCAGCTACATAGTTAACACAAATTGAATCTTAGAAGGGAGAATGTTTGTTAAGACAATGATGTGCGTTCAGTCAGTTAATCAGTAAATATTTAGTATTTACTAGGACTGTGTTCCTAGACATTATTCTATATACTGGAGTCACAGTGGTGAACAGGATAAGCATGGTTGTCGCTCTTGTGGAGCTTAAATCTCGTGGGGTGAGTCTTTTTATGTTGTTTTGTGTGTGTGTGTGTGTGTGTGTGTGTGTGTGTGTGTGTGTGTGTTTTTTCCCCGAGGCACAATCTTACTCTGTCCCACAGGCTGGAATGCAGTGGCACGATCTTGGCTCACTCCACCTCCCAGGTTCAGGTAATTCTTGAGCCTCAGCCTCCCAAGAAGCTGGAACCATAGGCATGCACCGCCAGGCCCAGCTAATTTTTGTATTTTTAGTAGAGACAGGGTTTCGCCGTGTTGGGCAGTCGGGTCTCGAAATCCTGATCTCAGGCGATCCACCTGCCTCGGCCTCCTCAAGTGCTTGGATTACAGGTGTGAGCCACTGCGCCTGGCCTCTTGCTCATTTTTCCTTCTTTAGGAATAAGTTCTGTTTTGTCTAAACTAGGGTCCTGGCAATGTTTATTTGTATAAAGAGTTCTGATTAAAATTTTAAAGGTTTGGAAAAGCCACTTACACTGTACGCTAAGCTTCAGGAAAGAGAACCATGTTATAATCTTTAACTCCAGTGCCTAGCATTTAGTGAGTATCCAATAAATGTTTTACCCTCACTCAATGGGAGATGAGAGGTGTAAGCAGTGAATGCACACTCTTTTTTCAGGAGACATACACTTTCCTTGAAGAGAGTAGAGAAGATGGTAACTGTAGCTGTAAAGAAATACAGAGTTAAGAGAGGGAATTATTACTGTTAGGCTTTGGGTATATTTATACCTTGTAGAAGGCAGGGCACAGTGGCTCATGCCTGTAATTCCAGCACTTTGGCAGGCCAAGGCAGGCGGTCACCTTAGATCAGAAGTTCGAGACCAGGCTGGCTAACATGGTGAAACCCCGTCTCTACTAAAAATACAAAAAAATTAGCTAGATGTGGTAACACATGCCTGTAACCCCAGCTACTCAGGAGGCTGAGGCAGGAGAATTACTTGAACCCAGGGAGGCAGAGGGTGCAGTGAGCTGAGATCGTGCCCACTGCACTGCAGCCTGGGTGACAGAGCGAGATTCTGTCTCAAAAAAATAAGTTGTAAGGCATGGCCCAATAGAGATGACAGGCAAAGTTAAGAAGTGGGCATTGTATGTATACATCCTGCTTTTTTTTTTTTTTTGGGGGGGGGGGGGGTTCATGTCATTCTCCTGCCTCAGCCTCCCAAGTAGCTGGGACTACAGGCACCAACCACCACACCCAGCTAATTATTTTGTATTTTTAGTAGAGACGGGGTTTTACTGTGTTAGCCAGGATGGTCTTGATCTCCTGACCTCGCAGTCCACCCGCCTCGGCCTCCCAAAGTGCTGGGATTACAGGCGTGAGCCACCGTGCCTGGCACATCCTACTTTTTAGACCTATTATTAAACCATTTAAAAAATTAGCCAGGTGCAGTGACACATGCCTGTAGTCACAGCTATTGGGAGGCTGAGATGGGAGGATCACTTGAGCCCAGGAGTCCAGGGCTGCGGTAAGCTATGATTATGCCACTACATTCCAGCCTGGATGGTAGAGCAAGACTCCATCTATTTGAAAAAAAAATTTTTTTTTCTGGAAAAGTATAGCAGAACCTCCTCACAGCTGTGCTTCATTGTATTTCTTGTGATGTTTCCACTTGTGGAGATAGCAGAATTTATGCCACGATAAAGGAATTTGTTAGGCCACAAGTGATGCAGTCAGATCCTGGCACTGCCTCTGTAAGCATATCTACACTCCTCAGCCACTGCCTTGACACCTTGAGTCATATGCTTCTCTTACTGACCTAATTATCTCTTCATGTTCCAGTTCAGACTGTACCCTCAAGTCAGCCAAGTCTCGTCATTTCCTTATTCCATATTCTACTTTTTCCTTTCTGTGTGGTAGTGGGAATACAGATCATAAATCATACATCGTCTTTAAACTTGCTAGACTATTCTATATGTTTTTTCCTCAGTATCTTTTATTACCTTTAGATTTTAAATCTTTGGGGATAGGAAGTGTACCTTTTTCTTTATTTTGTTTCTGTCTACACAAATCTCCTAATACGTAGTGTTTTTTATTAACTGATGTGTATTTGGAAGCTGCCAGTACAATGCTTCGTTTTCTTTTTTTTGGCCAACTGTTCAAACCATGTTTAAACCACTTTTCTTAACATGAGAATAAAAGAAAGTATGCCAGTTCCTTTTTAGGTCCTTTGTTTGCCTGCTCCTAGTAAAGATTAAATAGAATGGAGCATTTTGTACTACCTATTTCAAAAGACTAGTCAGATTAAACAAAAATATTTTATATTTATACTTTATATTGAAGTTGTCCATAATTATGTACTAACACGTGGTGGTTTTACTAGTGGTTTGTATAATATGTCCTTTATGGTACTAAGCTAAAGATGGTGAATGACTAGCAAATAGTTGTTTTGTACATATTTAACATATAAACTATTTGTGCCTATTTCTGTAAAGTTTATTATAAAAAGTGATTCTACGTAACTGTTGTGACATTGGGAAAATTATTTTTATTAAAATAGCGTTAATAAAATAAAGTAATAAAGTTCATTATAAAAAGGGCTTCTAAGTAACTGTTGTGAAGTTTGGGCAATTATTTCCATTCTATGTAAATCATTTCAGGTTTTAAAGAAGTCAATGATCATTCAAAAGACTCAGAGAGCTATGAATATGACTTGATAGGAGTGACTGTTCACACAGGAACGGCAGATGGTGGACACTATTATAGCTTTATCAGAGATATAGTAAATCCCCATGCTTATAAAAACAATAAATGGTGAGTTTTAAATATTTCAAAACTTTTTTCCTTTAAGAACTTATGGTATTTTTCTGAAATGTTTTCAGTGCTTAGTTTTCTAAAAACTTTCTACAAAAGTTGGAAATGAGGCAGACAAAATTTTTAAATGAAGATAACTTTCAACAGACAATATAAATCAGTTCTTAAACATACAGATCTTTTAACTCTTGAGAATTTGTATCCTTTCCTCAGAGAAGTGAATACACAGTTTTGCAGACAACTTTAGGAGCTTTATAGACAACATTTCAATTCTTACCTTCTCTATTAATTTAAGAGCTGTTTATTGAGTATCTTCTACAGGTTAGCCTTATATGTGCCATTAGAAGTTACCTGCATGCTCTGCTTGCTTCACCTCCTATTGGGAGGACCACACACACTTTCTTTTTATCCTTTTATCAAGTTAATGGTTGGAAGTCATTAAACAGTCCCTAGTACCTGTTTTTTGGTCTTCAGATATTGTTAGGTAAGGTCTAGCCTATAGATACTGTATGTGTGCTAGTCACTGTTCTAACTGCTGGGGATATTGCTTTGAAGAAAATGTACAATTGTTAATTGATTTTCAGTTAGCAGAATGGTTTCATTCAGTTATTTTTCACTTCTTCACCCATCGTGTCTATGGTGCCTTTTCCTTTTTTTATCCATTTGAATGTTTCCATAAGTATATTTTGAATCTTTTTTTGATCATAAATTTTGAAATGGTATCTGTCTTTGAAAGTTCTCACATCTCTTAATTTTTCCTAATAGCATTACATGTTATATTTAAGCAAACTTTTTTATTTCTTTTATGAATTCTTTTGTTAATCCTAGGTAATAAATGGATCTATCTGATTATAAGGTGGTTAAGAGTATGTTATAAAATTATATTTCCAATTTCTAGTAGATCAGAATTGTAAAAATAAGAACTTAGAATTTATCTCATGAAATAATAGACACTTGTAACATTGGTTATTCAAAAAATAGTAGACATAATATGAAGATATTCAGTATATGCTTACTGGATTAATACTATATGCTCTATTTTAGGTATCTTTTTAATGATGCTGAGGTAAAACCTTTTGATTCTGCTCAGCTTGCATCTGAATGTTTTGGTGGAGAGATGACGGTAAGTTTTATTCAGAAATTATAAATGGTTTGTGCCTTGTCATATCCAAAATCCAGTAGCAGAGTTGCTTAACTTTCTTTTAATTGCTATGATTAAATTAAAGATGTATTCAATTGATATTTATTAGAAGTTTAGTGTATTTACAGAAATATTTTTAAAGTGCTGTTTCTACTTTCCACAACAGCCTGATTAAGAAGGTAAGACAAATAAAAAGCTTAGTAGTATGGGAGTGGAATTACAGTGCCATGAGAATAAGGATTGAGTAAATTGTTTACTCAGTGAATTCTGTGGGATTAGAGCAAAAAGAAATTACTGTTTACTGACTTAATCTGAAAAATCTTTGACAAGGGAGTCTCTCTTAGCTAACTGTGGCTCAAGAGGCTACCTGATTCACAATAGGAAAAAAAGAAATTAAAAAAATGTTTGGCAAGGAAGTTGGCTTGAGCTAAGTTTTAAAGGATTGTTCTTTCAGTGCTTTTTTTTTTTTTTGAGACGGAGTCTCGCTCTGTCGCCCAGGCTGGAGTACAGTGGCGCGATCTCCACTCACTGCAAGCTCCGCCTCCCGGGTTCATGCCATTCTCCTGCCTCAACCTCCCGAGTAGCTGGGACTACAGGCGCCCGCCACCGCGCCCGGCTAATTTTTGTGTTTTTTAGTAGAGACGGGGTTTCACCCTGTTAGTCAGGATGGTCTCGATCTCCTGACCTCGTGATCCGCCCGTCTTGGCCTCCCAAAGTGCTGTGATTACAGGCGTGAGCCACCGCGCCCGGCCTCAGTGCTTTTTATAACACCAGCAGCAACCTGGATAACACTAGTTACTGCACAGAAAAAGGACATCTTCTCTGTGACATAATTGACAAAAGACTTTTTTGTTTTTTGCCCCCAAGTCGGAATCTTGCTGTGTCACCCAGGCTGGAGTGCAGTGGCGTGATCTTGGCTCACTGCAACCTCCACCTCTTGGGTTCCAGCTGTTCTCGAGCCTCAGCCTCGGGAGTAGCTGGGATTACAGGTGCCTGCCACCATCCCCAGCCAATTTTTGTATTTTTGATAGAGATGGGGTTTCACCATGTTGGCCAGGCTGGTCTCAAACTCCTGAACTCAAGTGATCCACCTACCTCAGCCTCCCAAGTGCTGGGATTACAGACATGAGCCACGGCACCTAGCCGACAATAGACGTTTAAAAAGACATTTAGGTTGGAGGAGTAGTGTAATAATTTCACTTCTCTATAGACAGTTTATCCTAGAATCAATTTTCTGAGAACTGTGTTAAAATATTCTCTTGATTCTCCACAAGACAAATATTAGTCATTTCTGTTTCATAGTTTTGCCCAAATAAAGTTGTTGTTTGACTTAATAACCATATTTGTTATGAATTAGCCATTTACATTCTGGATTTTATAGTTGATCTTAGCCAAAAGTTGAGAAATAATACACATTCCAGATTTTAATGAAGCGTTTCCTTGTTGCTTCTCAGTGTTCTTGTCTACTCTGCTGAACGGAAAAAGAAAAGCAGGCCACTTGCTAACAACTTGGAAATGGGTAGAATAGGGAAGTAAATATTTAGTTACAACTAAAGCCACCACTAAATGAATTACATCTGTAGATGTTATTCCTAGAATGTTTCCTTTTTTTTTTTTGAGACGGAGTCTCACTCTGTCGCCAAGCTGGGGTACAGTGGCATGATCTCGGCTCACTGCACCCTCCAACTCCCTGGTTCAACCGTTTCTCCTGCCTCGGCCTCCCAAATAGCTGGGATCAGAGGCACACGCCACCCTGCCCAGCCAATTTTTGTGTTTTTAGTAGAGACGGGGTTTCACTATGTTGGCCAGTATGGTCTCGATCTCCTGACCTTGTGATCGCCCACCTCGGGCTCCCAAAGTGCAGGGATTACAGTCATGAGCCACTGTACCCGGCTGAATGTTTCCTTTTTTTAAAAAAAAAATGAAGAGCAAGGCTCTTCTCTTAAAAAGTAGTTTTTCAAATTGCAGGTCCACTTTTTTTTTCTTTTATTTATTTTATCGTAAAGTATCTTTAAAAAATGTTTTGAGATCGGGTGTGGTGGCTCATGCCTGTAATCCCAGCACATTGGGAGGCTGAAGTGGGTGGATCACCTGAGGTCAGGAGTTCAACACCAGCATGGCCAATGTGGGGAAACCCCACCTCCACTAAAAATATAAAAATCAGCCAGGCATAGTGGCAGGCGCCTGTAGTCCCAGCTGCTCGGGAGGCTGAGGCAGGAGAATCGCTTGAACTCGGAATGTGGAGGTTGCAGTGAGCTGAGATCCTGCCATTGAACTCCAGCCTTGGTAACAAGAGCAAAACTCTACCTCAAGAAAAAAAAAAAAAGAAAGAAATAGGCTGGGCGTAATGTCTCAGGCCTGTAATCTCAGCACTTTGGGTGGCCAAGGCGGGTGGATTGCTTGAGGTCAGGAGTTCAAGACCATCCTGGCCAACATGGTGAAACCCTGTCTCTACTAAAAACACACAAAAAATTAGCCGAGTGTGATAGCAGGCACCTGTAATCCCAGCTACTCGGGAGACTGAGGCAGGAGAATCGCTTGAATCAGGCAGAGGTTGCAGTGAGCCGAGATCATGCCATTTTGCTCCAGCCTGGGAGACAAAAGCAAAACTCCGTCTCCAAAAAAAAAAGTATTGAATCTTTGTGTTTTAAAATGTCTGCCTCTGTCCCTTCTGATTTCATTGCCTATAATGCTGCTTGTCTGCTTCCCTTGGCTTTTTAAATTTTTTCTGTCACAACACACCTGAAGTTCTCCAGAATTACCAGTAGAATCCTCATGTCCTTACTCATTAGGAAACAGCCTTTAAGTTCTCAGAAGCCCCACCACTGAATTCCTCGTAATATTCCACAAGTTCACTTAGCTGTCTGTGATCCTTTGTTCAGCCTCCTTTTGTCCTGTGATCTTTCTTATTCAAATCTAGATCTTTACTGATTGCTTCTCATTACTTCGTGGTCCGTTTTCTTTCCTTTGCATCTTGTGTGTGTGCATGCGTGTGTGCGTGTGTGTGTGTATTATCTTTGGTTGACTCTTTTTCTGATGCTTCTTTTGCTGTCTCCCATCAGGCACTGCTTAAAGTGTGTACTGACCAATCCATTTCATCTGCATAAAGTTACTTACAACTCTGAGGTTCAAAATTATGTTTGTGAAGGATTGGTGGAGGTAGATGTTTTGAGATGTCAGAATAAGTTACAGCTTCATGCCAATGAGATATTTTAATAATATGCTTTTCTCATTTATAATGTTGCTGAGTAATAACTATTTAAATTCGGTTTTTATTTCTACTTACCGCATTTACCAAAATTAGGACAAGGCCAACTATTTCCTTGCCTCACTGTCTTCATTTGTTTTCTTTTGTTACAGTAAAATTTTCTCAGTCTCAACTTTATAGTGTTCTCTAAAAATAATAAAAATAATAAAAACTGAAAAAAAGATATTAGGATATATTGGCCAAATTGTGAAGTACATAGAATTTTTATGAACGCGGTGTTGTTTGAAAACTACTTACAAAGGTGCTGTTAAGTATAAAGTAGCTGTTTATGAAATAACATATATAAATATAGCTGAGTATACCCATTTTTTCAAAGAAGTAAAACTTTTGTATTTTTAAACAGACCAAGACCTATGATTCTGTTACAGATAAATTTATGGATTTCTCTTTTGAAAAGGTAACCATTTTTTTATGTATAGTTTTATATTGTTTTTTTCTTCTGCATTGTCTTATTTTTAGAGTGATACTTTGTCAAAATGAAAATATATTTTTTCTTGCTTCTTAAAGACACACAGTGCATATATGCTGTTTTACAAACGCATGGAACCAGAGGAAGAAAATGGCAGAGAATACAAATTTGATGTTTCGTCAGAGTTACTAGAGGTATAAGTTAATTTCACTTGAGCAACATTTAAAAAATATGTTAAGTGTTTATGCAAGGAATACTGTAGTGTAAGAACAGGCTCTACAGGTTGATATCTGTAATTCTGAGTAGATCTTAAGAGTATTTACAAATAGTCTTGGTAATACTGACATAAGACTGGTAAATGAAAATGAATGAGATTAAATGGAGTAGAAAGTATCACTAAAAGAGAGTAGGTGGCCAGGTGCGGTGGCTCATGCCTGTAATCTCAGCATGTTGGGAGGCCAAGGCGAGTAGATCAGGAGGTCACAGGTTTATGACCAGCCTAGCCAAATGGTGAAACACCCTGTCTCTACTAAAAATACAAAAATTAGCTGAGTGTGGTGGTGGGCGCCTGTAATCCCAGCTACTTGGGAGGCTGAGGCAGAGATAATTGCTTGAACCCGGGAATCGGAGGTTGCAGTGAATGGAGATCGCACCACTGCACTTCATTCAGCCTAGGTGACAGTGAGACTCCATCTCAGAAACAACAACAAAAAGGCAGAAAGGTTGAGGGAATCAGAGTGACTTAACAATTTGTGAGGTTAGGTAATGTTTTGCTTCTTAGATTGGATGATGGGTTTGTAAGAGTTCCTTCTGTTGTGCCTCATGATATAGACATGCCCTCAAGCATGCATTGTAATTGAAATGCCGTTAAAATGTATTTTACACCCGGGGGCAATGGCTTACACCTATGATCCCAGCATTTTGGGAGGCTCAGACGGGTGGATCACCTGAGGTCAGGAGTTCGAGACCAACCTGGCCAACATGGCAAAACCGCAGCTCTACTAAAAATAGAAAGACTAGCTAGGCGTGTTAGTGGGTGCCTGTAATGCCAGCTACTCAGGAGTCCTAAGGGAGAGAATCCCTTGAACCCAAGAGGTGGAGGTTACAGTGAGCCTAGATAACACCACTGCATTTCAGCCTGGGCAACACAGCAAAACTCTGTCTCAAAAAAAAAAAAAAAAGGCCGGGCGCGGTAGCTCACGCCTGTAATCCCAGCACTTTGAGAGACTGAGGTGGGTGGATCACGAGGTCAGGAGATCGAGACCATCCTGGCTAACATGGTAAAACCCCGTCTCTACTAAAAATACAAAAAATTCCCTGGGTGTGCTGGCGGGCGCCTGTAGTCCCAGATACTCTGGAGGCTGAGGCAGGAGAATGGCGTGAACCCCGGAGGTGGAGCTTGAAGTGAGCCGAGATCGTGCCACTGTACTCCAGCCTGGGCGACAGAATGAGACTGTCTCAAAAAAAAGTATTTTACATATGAAGGAATAAAAACGCGTTCATTTGTAGTTATGAGGCTTTCTTCATTTCATAATATAGTAGGTAGTAATAGTACATTATTGAGTACATAGCTCAATGTGTATTGTGTTGGTGTTAGGAATTCAGTCAGCCAAAAACACAAAAAAGTAAATCTTCTCCAGAAATGCATGCCTGATTAAATTGTATGCATTCATCTAGACAATTCAGCTTTTACTGTCTGGAAAAAAAAAATTTTTTTGTATTATTGCAATCAAGTCTTAAAACTGGGTATTGTTCTGAAATGCTTTTGACTAGTATCTTGCCTGCACATGTGTTAATGGTAAAAAGCCAGGAATATTGTCTTTTTTAAATTCCTTGAATTGGATTTAGTAGCTGAATTAGATGGTATTCATTATAAATGGCTTCATTAGATTTGAAGCTACTAAACTTACCTATTTGTATAAAAATTTATCTCAACCGTCATTATAACCACAATTAATTTTAATCATTTTTTGTGCAAAGCTTTTTGCCCTAAAGATATTTAGACAAATCTAGACCTTGCTTTATATAAGTACCCGACAGTATTTAATGAGTTACGCCACTTGTGAAGTAAAATGAAATTTTTTGAATAAAACCTTTACAATGATGATGTATTTTGTTTGTTTACATCAGTGGTTCTCAAACTTCTGTGTATGTGTGAGTGACAGGGTCCTCATTTAAAGTGAGGAAGCTTAATCATTCCTGGCTTTTGATTTAAGGTGAAAGATATGTGACTCCTCATTTTACTTGATACAGAGAGGCCATTGTAGGGTTGTTAATTGACCTAATTCCAGTATTATCTCAGGGAATGTGGAGGCCTGAGGAGAGGGAGAAAGTGAACAGCTAGTTGGTGGAGCAGTCAGAACACACACAACTTGTATTAAGTGTGCTGTATTATATCGGTGTAGTTCGTGGTACCCTGAAACAATCACAATAGTAACCTCAAAAAATCACACTGATGATAGATCACCATAATATAATATAATATGTAATATAATACATAATATAATAATATATAATGACGAAAATGTTTGAAATATTTCAGGAATTACCAGAATGTGACAGACACAAAGTGAGGACATGCTAGTAAAAAAATGGTGCCAATAGACGCTTGATTGCAAGGCTGCCACAGCCCTTCAGTTTGTTGAAAAATACAGCATCTGCAAAGTGCAGTGAAGTGAAACAATAAAATGAGATATGCCTGTACATTAGAAAATTCCTCATTGCAGACCTAAGCCAACAATTTTTTGTGTAATTGTTCCAGCTTACTATTGTTAAATGAGTGTGCCTACATGTTTTCTTAAAATTAAATTTAAAATGTAAATACTGTGTATATGAACATTAATATGGTTTTAGATATAAACCAGAATGTGGTTCTTTAGATTTGTACATTTAAAGCGTAGCCATTAATCCCAAAAGATAACATAAAACATTTTAGAAGCATAAAAGAGATAAAGCAAATTAGTTATAAATTGTAATGATTCTTACAGATAATATAAGGTAAGAGTTCTCAGAAAGTGTAGCTGATAGGGTTTGCTAGAAAAGGGTCAGGAACTACTTCGGGAAGTTAACCTTAAACTGAAACTTGAAAGTTAGAGAAGAGGTAATCATGTGAAGAATGCTCGGGGCCAGGCAAAGAAAACTTTATGTACAAATTGCCTAGGAAGGACAGAGCTTATTGGCATGTTTCAGAAGCCAAAAGATGACCTATATGGCTATGATGGTAGTTTAAGGAAAAGTGGCCCAAGATGAGGATGGACAGTTTTACGTAGAAAATAGCTAGGGTAAGGCTGGGCGCAGTGGCTCCCACCTGTAATCTCAGCACTTTGGGAGGCTGAGGCAGTTGGTTCACCTGAGGTCAGGAGTTCGAGACCAGCCTGGCCACCATGATGAAACCCCCTCTCTACTAAAAACACAAAAATTCACTGGGTGTGGTGGCGGGCACCTGTAATCCCAGCTACTTGGGAGGCTGAAGGAAGAGAATCGCTCGAACCTAGAGGTGGAGATTGCAGTGAGCCGAGATCGCACCATTGCACTCCAGCCTGGGCAACAAGAATGAAACTCTGTCTCAAAAAAAGAAAAAGAAAAGAAAAAAGAAAACAGGGTGGCTGGGCAGAGTAGGCAGGATGAGATTACCCCTGTAATCTCAGCACTTTGAGAGGTAGGCAGATTGCTTGACCCCAGGAGTTCAAGACCAGCCTGGGCAACATGGTAAAACCCCATCTCTACCAAAAAAAAATGTATATATATATTAGCTGGGCATGGTGGCACACACCTGTGGTCCCAGCTACTCAGGAAGCTGAGGTGGGAGGATCACTTGAGGCCAGGGAAGTCAAGGCTGCAGTAAGCTATCCTGCTGCTGCACTCCAGCCCAGGTGACAGAGTGAGACCCTGTCTCCAAAATAAATAAATAAATAAAAAAATCCACGAAAAATAGCTATACACATACATAGATACAATATAAAAAGGACTATCAAGCAGATGAATGTTTCTGTAAAACAAAAATAGAGCAGAACCAAAAACACTTATATGGTAGAAACCACAGTATTACCTGCCTTTAGGTTCAGGAGATCATGTTGACCAGTAGTTAGGCCCTAATGGGATTGAGGGGACAAAAATTGTGACACAGAATCTACAACTGAGCTTATGGCTGGAATCCAGAGTTTAGAATGGGTCTCCCTTGTTATAAAAAGTACTGAATGAGATGGGCAGAATGCTATCAGACTCCGCATGATACAGAGTCTGATACAGGGGCTACAGCTTAATAGAATGTTTTCGTACCTGGAAATGCTCAAGAACTCTGAAGCAGGCTATTCACTGATTAGACTGTGATTTCCCAAATATCACTGTAGAACAGGAACCCTATTAGGTTCTAAATTAGTGTAGTGGACTGGGGAGGCAAAGAGAGATAGCTGAAAATCTTCAATGGAAGATTAAAGATAAGGTTGGGACTTTCAGCTCAAAATGAACCTATCGACCAAAATTCCAAAATAAAATCAGAAGTTTAGCCCTACAAAAGACAGCTAGTAATACCAGTAGTCAGAACATCTAGATAAAAATAGTTTTATGGAACTGACAAAAACATAAGGCCTATTTTAAGGTATTCAGAGGGATGAAGACAAAAACAGCAGAGTGATCCTACAGTGCTAATTTTTCATGATTTTTATAAACAAATCACGTCTGATTTGGGTCTGCCAACCAGAATTAAGTATTGTACCAACTTTTAAATGTAAACCTTTCTTTTATAACCTTATCAGAATGTAACATGACTTATATTTTATTCATTTATATACTTGCTCTTCAGATAGGATTTCAGAATTTTTGCAGCATTTTAATAAATACAATAAAAACCTCACAGTTGCTTGAGGTAGCCAGGTAAGTATTAATAATTACAAAATATTAGTAGCAACCATTTATACGAGTATACTTGGGGAAAAAATAAAAATGAACTTTAAGTGCATGTATTTTATTTTGCGGTTTTTTAGAGGAGACTTTTTGTCTAATAAAAATATTAGTAAAATGTAATGAAGTAAACTGCTTTATCATATATCTAATGTTAACATTTTTGTTTTCAGTGGATTTGGCATGATAACATGCAGTTTCTTCAAGACAAAAACATTTTTGAACATACATATTTTGGGTAAGTTTGGTAAATTTCATAGATATTTTACACATTTAAAAAAAATCTTATGTGTGAATTTTAAATGATTATTTTTAAATTCTAGATTTATGTGGCAATTGTGTAGTTGTATTCCCAGTACATTACCAGATCCTAAAGCTGTGTCCCTAATGACAGCAAAGGTAATAAATATATGAACTTTAAATAATTCTGTCAAAATTTACTACTTTAAAATGATTGAAGCTTTTTTTGCTGTATCTTTTCTTACAGTTAAGCACTTCTTTTGTCCTTGAGACATTTATTCATTCTAAAGAAAAGGTATGTGTTTTATACTATGGATTTTTTTTTGTCATTTATGTTTTTATCAGGTATCTTTTGGTTTTTGTTATTGTTGGCTCAGAAGTTCGTAAACTTTGACTGACTTCTTTTTCTTTTCTAGCCCACAATGCTTCAGTGGATTGAACTATTGACCAAACAGTTTAATAATAGTCAGGCAGCTTGTGAGGTAAGGTGATAATTCAACAACTAATGCATAGCTTAAGATTCTTTTTTTTTCCCCTCTTATCTAAGATGCTATAGCAAAGTTGTTTTTTCTATCACAGGGAGCCAAATGTAAGTCATTCCTAAAATCATTTAGCTGAGAAAGTTATAATTTAATATATCACATCCATTACACTGATTAAATAATTGATTATTAAGTCACTTAAAAATTCATGTTTTGGCCAGATGTAGTGGCTCATGCCTGTAACCCCAGCACCTTGGAAGGCTGAGGCGGGCAGATTACGAGATCAAGAGATCGAGACCATCTTGGCCAACATGGTGAAATCCTTTCTCTACTAAAAATACAAAAAATAGCAGGGTGGGGTAACGCATGCCTGTCGTCCCAGTGCCTGGGGAGGCAGAGGCAGGAGAATCACTTGAACCTGGGAGGCGGAGGTTGCAGTGAGCTGAGGTTGTGCCACTGCACTCCAGCCTGATGACATAGTGAGAGACTGTCTCAAAAAAAAATTTTTTTCCCCCTTCATCTAACAGAAGGAAAAACTATGTATAGAATATTCAAGACTCTTCCAAATATTTCTTAACTACTTTTGTTTTTACAGCCTTATTAAGGTATAAATGACAAAAATTTTATATATTCAAGGTATACAAAATGATTTGATGTATACATTGTGAAGCGATTACCACATTCAAATTAATTAACACATTTATCACCACATAGTTATGCGTATGTGTGAGTGGTGAGGACATACACCTCCCTTAGCAAATTTCAAGTAAACTATGCAAAAAATTTTTAATCTTTTTTTAGTCAGTTTTGTCTCAAAACAATACAATATTATAACTAGTGTCATGGTGCTGTACATAAGATCCCCAGAATTTACTTAAAATGGAAACTTGGGATTGGGCACGGTGGCTCACGCCTGTATTCCCAGTACTTTGGGAGGCCAAGGCAGGCGGATCACTTGAGGTCAGGAGTTTGAGACCAGCCCAGGCCACATGCGAAACCACGTCTCTACTAAAAATTAAAAAAAAGTAACTGGTCATGGTGGTGTGCACTTGTAATCCCAACTACTGGGGAGCCTGAGGCAGGAGAATCGCTTGAACCCTGGAGGCGAAGGTGCAGTGAGCTGAGATCACACCACTGCATTCCAGCCTGAGTAACAGAGTGAGACTGTCTCAATTTAACAAAATAAAAATAAAAAACCTGAAACTTTGTACTCTTTGGCCAACCTCATCTTCCTATTTCTTCCATGCCTCTCTTAACTCCTCTTGTATGTTGTTAGGAAATGCTTAACATCATCTGTCACTTCCTCTTTCCCCACTCTCTCTGCCAAAAAAAAATTCACCTATCCACCTATCTCAGTAGATCAATTTATGCCTGGCGTTAGCTCCCCATACCCCATTTTAAGAGATGCATCCCTAAGGATAACCTGCTCACAGGTAATGACAACTTAATCATATTGCCATCTTAATTTTTAGATTAGCAACCAAAGAGTTGTAAAATCCATAGGAATGCAAGTGTTACAAATTAACAGAAGTGGGAAATAGCAGTCTAGTATATAATTGATGAATTATATTTAAACGTTTTTTGCGTATTTAGAAGTTCATCTAATTATACCTTATAGAAATAGAGTAAGGGAATCTATTCCTCAGAAATTTCAAACACAAAAGTATAACTTTTTGAAACTTTGTAATGAGAATTTGGAAACATGGACAGAAGTAGAAAGGGACCATAAGCTGTCACATACCTGTTCCTCAGCTTCAATAAATAATAATATTCTTTCATTCTTGTTTCATCTACCCCCTGTTTTTTTTTCCCCATAATGGAAGAATTTTAAAGGAGATGCAAATAAATTATGCATCTATAAACACCCGGTGTATATTTCTAACATAAGAAAACTTTAAAAACATATGCAACCAGTAATATTATAAGTGATTTCTCATCTTTATAACTTTTTTTTACCCCCAGAGAGGGTGGTGTTCTGTCACCCAGGCTGTTGAATGCAGTGGTGCACAATCATAGCTCACTGCAACCTCAAAATCCTGGGCTTGAGCAATCCTCCTCCCTCAGCCTCCCGAGTAGCTGGGACCACAGGCACACACCAACACACTCAGCTAATTTTTTTCTTTTTTTTTTTATAGAGACGGAGTCTCTTTGTTGCGCAGCTGGTCTCAAACTCCAAGCTTCAAGCTATCCTCCTGCCTCTGCCTCCCAAATTGCTGAGATTACAGTCATGAGCCATTACGCCTGGCCAGAAGTGATTTATTCTTGTCATCTAATACCCATCCTATGTTCAGTTTTCTTTATCTCAAAAAAAATTTTCAGTTGATTGGTTTAAAAGAGTGGTTCAAACAAGTTCCACATTTTGCATTCATCTGTCTCTTAAGTCTTCCTTAATCTGTAAAAGTTACTTTTTTTTCTCCATGCCATTTTTTGTCATTTGTGCTTTAGGATTTCCCTCATGCCTTCTTTGACTACTTGGATTTTCCTGGTGGTGGTTAACATGTTCCTCTGTTTCCTTCTCCTCTCATGGCTGTTTGATAGATCCAGAGTTTCTCCAGTGCTAATTAGATCATAATTTGTTTTTAAACAGAAAGAAAATGAATCATGCTCATATCATATATTATTAATAGGAGGCCGGGTGTGGTGGCTCACGCCTATAATACCAGCACTTTGGGAGGCCAAGGCGGCTGGATCACCTGAGGTCAGGAGTTCGAGACCAGCCTGGCCAACATAGTGAAACCCCGTTTCTACTAAAAATACAAAAATAAGCCGGGCATGGTGGTGTGTGCCTGTAATCTCAGCTACTCGGGAGGAGAATCCCTTGAACCTGGGAGGCAGAGGTTTTAGTGAGCCGAGATCGTGCCACTGCACTCCAGCCTGGGCAATGGAGCAAGATCTGTCTCTGTCTCTCTCTCTCTTTCTCTCTCTCTATATCTTTATTTATTTTAATTAAGGAGTAAAGATTCTATAGTGTGACATTTATGAGGGCTAAGAGAATGATACTTCATTTTATTATGATAAAGGACCACAGGTTGTCATCATGCACATTGTGTACTGTAATATAAATGGCATTCCATGGAGTTGTGTAATGATGTAACCCTTATTATGATTTTTAGAGTTTGGACTTTTATAACAATTAGAGAAACTTTTCTGGTAAGAACTTAAAAGAATTAAAACATTGACTAGAAATAAAATCCTTATGTGACTGTTAGCCCATGTAACAAATATTTATTGAATGTTAAAGTCATACTGTGTTATTTTTACAGTGGTTTTTAGATCGCATGGCTGATGATGACTGGTGGCCAATGCAGATACTAATTAAGTGCCCTAATCAGATTGTGAGACAGGTAAGAAAAAAATGTGTTTGAAAAAAATTATTTGGAAAAGAAGTTACTTTCAATTTAATTATTCTAAATTTGCTTATTAGTGTATCTTAACCTAATATTGATAATAGTATGAAAAGATTTACCTCCTATCATAAAAGTCATTTTGTTGTTGGTTTCACCAGGCTCTTTTAACATCAGCTCTCTAATAAGGTGATTAAAATTATGCACATTTCCTGGATATAGGAAGATTGACTGTAACTTCCTATTCTTTTATTATTAGATCCTGCTCTTTATTATTAGATGCTTTATGAGTTGTACTGATTCTTTTAAAATCCTTAGACATTCTAACCATGGTGTAGGGTACTATAGTGACCTTGAAAGCTAATGAGAAGACTGTAACTTACTTCTGTGATTGGGTCTGAACTGTCATACGAAACAGTTTGTTTTCTTTAAATTGTTGGGTACAATAGACAATGAAATGTAAATATTACTTTATAGTCACTTTTGACAAAATCAAAAACTTAATCTATGCCACTTTCCAGTTACTGTTGAGATAGATATGCGTGTGTGTATATATAAAATATACATTATATATAACATATGTATACATGTGTTATATATAATGTATATTATATATAATATGTTATATATAATGTATATTATATATAATATGTTATATATAATGTATATTATATATAATATGTTATATATAATGTATATTATATATAATATGGTATATATAATGTATATTATATATAATATGTTATATATAATGTATATTATATATAATATGTTATATATAATAGATATTTTATGTGTGTATATATATAGAATTTGTTTTTTAAGAGTATTTTGCTCTGTTTCAAGCAGTCCTCTTGCCTCAGCAGCTAGGACTACAGGCACGTACCACCACACCTGGCTAATTTTGTTTTGTTTTGTTTTTAGACAGGCTCTTGCTCTGTCACCCTGGCTGTAGTGCAGTGGTGCTACATGACTCACTGCAGCTTCCACCTCCTGGGCTCAAGCAGTTCTCCCACCTCAGCCTCCTGAGTAGCTGGAACTACAGGCACACACTACCACACCTAGCTAATTTTTATATTTTTTTTTGTGGAGAGAGTGTGTGTCTCCCCTGTTGCCTAGGCTGGTCTCAAATTCCTGGGCTGAGGCAATCTTCCACCTTAGCCTCCCAGAGTTCTGGGATTATACTTGTGAGCCACTGAGCCGGCTTAAGATACAATTGTTACACCATAAAATTTACCCAAACCTTTCAAAATGTAAAATGTAGTGGTTTTTAGTATAGTCACAAAGTTGTGCAACCATCACTACTACCTAATTTTGGAACATTTGTCACCCCTACCCCCCACCAAAAAAAAAAAACCCTATACCCATTAGCAATCAGTTGCTATTTTATGCTGTCCTTTCTCCTCAATCCCTGACAACTACTAGTCTATTTTCTATCTTTATAGATTTGCCTATTTTGACCATTTCATATTAATGGAATCATACAGTATTAGTCTTTTGTGACTTACTGCTTTGGTTTAACAATCTTTTAGGATTTATTCATGTTATAGCATGTATCCATATTACATTTTCTTTTTTTGCCCAATATTTTGTCAAATGTATATACCCCCCATTTTGTATATCTGTTCATCAGCGGAACATTTGAGATGTTTCTACTTTTTGGCTATTTTTAATAATGCTATTAGGAACTTTTAGTACAAGTTTTTGTTTGGACATATATTGTCACTTCTTTGTATACATTTTTAGAACTGGCAAACTTTTTTGTTTTTGTGTTTTGTGTTTCTTTTTGAGACGGAGTTTCACTCTTGTGGCCCAGGCTGGAGTGCAATGCTGTGGTCTCAGCTCACTGCAACTTCTGCCTCCAGGGTTCAAGCGATTCTCCTGCCTCAGCTTTCCAAGTAGCTGGGATTGCAGGCGTGCACCACCGTGCCCAGCTAATTTTTTGTATTTTTAGTACAGGATTTCACCTTTTTGGCCAGGCTGGTCTCAAACTCCTGACCTTAGGTGATCTGCCTGCCTTGGCCTCCCAAAGTGCTGTTATTACAGCCACCGCACCAGCGGTAAACTGGTGTTTTTTGGTTAGTTGGTTGGTTGGTGTTGGTTTTGAGATGGAGTCTTGCTCTGTCACCCAGGTTGGAGTGTAATGGCGTGATCGCATCTCAATGCAACCTCCACCTCCCGAATTCACACAGTTCTCCCTGCCTCAGCCTCCTGAGTAGCTGAGATTACAGGTGCCCACTGCCACACCCAGCTAATTTTTGTATTTTTAGTACAAACGGGGTTTCACCATGTTGGCTAGGCTGGTCTCGAATTCCTGACCTCAGGTGGTCCACCCACCACAGCCTCCCAAAGTGCTGGGATTATAGGCTTCAGCCACTGTGCCCGGCTGGTAAACTGTGTTTTTTTTATAGTGACTGCAGTGTTTGATGTTCTTGCCAGTGATATATAAGAGTTCCAATTTCACCATAATCTTTAGCAGGTAATACTGTCTTTTTTATTTTAGCCATCCTAGAAGGTATGAAGTGGTATCTTATTGTGGTTTTGGTATGCATTTTCCTAAAAATTGTTACGCATTTTTTCATGTGATTGTGGTTCACTTGTGTATCTTTAAAGAATCCTCACATTTCCTTCTCCTAGCTGCTGACTCGATGATGAGCAGCTTCCCTTCCCCATTCCGCTCTTCTTAAGGAATTGGATACTAGATTTTCCTTTATCTGTATCCCCACTAGCTAAAAGGATTTTTTGAAACTTTGTTTTTGATCATCTGTATTACTGAAACATACAGTTTGTTGAGTTTTTTTTCTCTTTATCATAAAACTGATTTTTTTATGCTAACTTTGCCGTATTTCCTTAGTCCATTGTTGAGACTCCAGAAAAGCTCCAGAATACTAAGATAATCTTGTGCAAAGTATAAATGGGTGGCAGAGAATTTTGAATCAAGTTAATTTTTCAAATCTTTGTTACCTGATAAGTTGGCTCTTGTTTTATCTTTATCTTCACAGATGTTTCAGCGTTTGTGTATCCATGTGATTCAGAGGCTGAGACCTGTGCATGCTCATCTCTATTTGCAGCCAGGAATGGAAGATGGGTAAGAAGTACTTTTTGAACGTGTGTGTGTGTGTGTGTGTGTGTGTGTGTGTTGTTTTTGTTTTTTGTTTTGTTTTGTTTTGTTTTTTTAAAGAGATAGGGTTTCTTCATGTTGCCCAGGCTGGTCTCAAACTGTTAGGTTCAAATGATCTGCCCGCCTCGTCCTCCCAGATTGCTAGGATTACAGGCGTGAGCCACCTTGCTTGGCCCTAATTTTTAAGTTTCTTGACGACCTGCCTACAAAGTATTTTTTTTTAAATCCACACTGAAATATTTGTTCTGTTTAAAAATAATCTGTAATAATACATTCAAGAAGGTAAAACTATTTTTGTTTTGTTTAAATTTTGCATCTGCAAAATCCTTTACAAACTACGTTATGGCTTAGTCTTTTTGTTTGCATTGATTTAGCCAGTCACAGTAATTGGAGTCTAGCTACTTATATTATTGCAGTTGATATTCATTATCTCAAAGATAGAGAAATTCAGAGTTTAAAAAATATTTTTTCTCTCGAACAGTATTTCCAGGTCTCATACATTCTCTAAGATCTATTTAATTGTCTTTTAGGTCAGATGATATGGATGCCTCGGTTGAAGATATTGGCGGTCGTTCATGTGTCACTCGCTTTGTGAGAACCCTGTTATTAATTATGGAACATGGTGTAAAACCTCACAGTAAACATCTTACAGAGTATTTTGCCTTCCTTTACGAATTTGCAAAAATGGGTGAAGAAGAGGTGAGGCTATATCTTGTCTATTTTTTGGATTATCTATCTTTTTTCAGTATTTGCAACTTAATTGCTTTTATTTTACATTTTTAAATTTTGTTTGTTTGTTTGTTTAGAGCCAATTTTTGCTTTCATTGCAAGCTATATCTACAATGGTACATTTTTACATGGGAACAAAAGGACCTGAAAATGTAAGTACAATTCTATTATACATCAGGAATTAGAGGCCATGGTTTTCATAGTTTACATCGTGCGAAGTCCTGAGATGTTAGAACCCTTTTTAAAATCCCTTCTGGAACCTGATGTTAGATAATGTGAAGGGTCTAAGATTGGTTGATGTTTTTAATGTAACTTGAATGGATATAGCAAGAAAGAAACAACTAGGTCGTTCATTGGTCATGTCTGGAACAAAGCAAATAAACTGAGGCAAAGTGGTCACCTAGTTTGGGGTCTTATTAACAGTGAATTGTTTTTGTGAACATTTTGGTGGTCACATTTTTAAGTTCTTTGCTATTAAGTTTATGAGAGTCTTTCCAAAATTTAAGTAGCTGGTCTATTAATAATATTAAAGTATTACATCAGTTTTGTGTTTTTCATAACAAATGCATTGGGTTGTATGATCTACTCGCACTCTTATTTAGTCCTTTTCTTAACCATAAGAGATAAGTACCCTTTATAACTCCATTTAACAGATGAGACAGTTGAGACTTAGAGAAGTTAATTTGTAATGCTTCACAGAATATACACTAGTAGATCATAAAATCTTTTGACTCTCTGCCTTTAAAAGCCCAAGTGAATGTCTCTTTGAAATACCTACTATTTGGATTATCAGGAAACTATAAATAAGAATTTCTTATTTTGTATGACTGGCATTTTTATTAAATAGGAAATGTTTTATCATACTTGTAATTTTTATCCTGATTTGTCTTCCAATGAGCTTGCTTATAAGAAAAAAGTTATTCAAGGATTTATAGGTAAGGTAAGTAGTCAGTGTTGAGAATTTTTTTTTTTTTTTTTCTTTTTGAGATGGAGTCTCACTCTGTCACCGAGGCTGGAGTGCAGTGGTGCTATCTCGACTCATTGCAACCTCTGCCTCCTGTGTTCAGGCGATTCTCCTGCCTCAGCCTCCTGAGTAGCTGGGATTCTAAGCGTGTGCCACTACTGCTGGCTAATTTTTGTATTTTTAGTAGAAACGGAATTTCAGCATGTCGGCCAGGCTGATGTCGAACTCCTGACCTCAAATGATCCACCCACCGCAGCCTCCCAAAGTGCTGGGATTACATGAGCCACCGTGCATGGCAGAAAATTGTTATTCTTCACAGTTCTGGCAATTTAATCTAAGATTGTCCTGAATGTGGTTTAGTTTTACATTAGATTTAGGTCTTTGTGCAGTTGGTTTTCATGTTACAAGCTCCTGCCACCATCTACACTGTTAAATAAAACATGTCATTTGTTCTCAAAATGATATTAAAACTACTACCATATTAAAATTGAATTTTATTCCAACTTAGCCTCAAGTTGAAGTGTTATCAGAGGAAGAAGGGGAAGAAGAAGAGGAGGAAGAAGATATCCTCTCTTTGGCAGAAGAAAAATACAGGCCAGCTGCCCTTGAAAAGATGATAGCTTTAGTTGCTCTTTTGGTTGAACAGTCTCGATCAGAAAGGTGAAATGTTTCGAATTTAAAATGTTTAAAGCACGTTTGGTTTTATTATTTTTACATATTGTTTACCACTAGCTTTTCCACTAGCTTTTTATTATATATGTTTAATTATGTAATTGTTATGCACTAGCTTTTATTATATAATTCCTTTTAAATAATACTACTATTCATCAACTCTTGTGGCATAAGAATTTCAGTTTTTTTCTACCAAACTTTTGCTTTATCTTTGAGTCATGTTAGAAATAGTCATTGAAAAAATACACAGTAAAATATCTAGCAAAATAGAGCGTGCATTCGTTCTTTAACCTAGCAACTTCATTTCTAGGAATCTGTGTCCAAAATACAGAAAGATGTATATGCAGATCTGTTTATTGAAACCATGCTTCTGATAGTAAAAGACTAGAATCAGCTGAATGTACATCAAAAGGAAACTAGTTGAAAAAACAGCGTCTATTCAAAAGAGTACTCTATAGCTGAAAAAGGAAATATGGAATTTATCTGTACTACCACAAAGAAATCTTTAGGATCTATTACTAGTAAAAAAAAAAAGCAAAGGTGGGAAAACGTGTATACGGTATCGTATTTTTTCAGGGAATGCTATGATGACAGAGAGAGAGAGGGAGAGGGAGAGTGTGTGTGTGTGTGTGTGTGTGTGTGTGTGTGTGTACAACCAAACCTCATTATTTGTGGATTTCCTATTTGCAAATTCATTCATTTGCTAAAATGCATTTGTAATGCCAAAATTGGCACTCGGGGAGCTTTTGCAGTCATTCACAGATGTGTGCATATGCAGAGTGGCAAAAAACTTGAGTTGCCTGACATGCCTTTCTAGGTAAGGTCAAACAAGGCAACAATTTGCCTTTTTGTTTCAGTTTCCATATTGTAAACAAATGTACTTTTCATGGTGTATGCTGTGAAAATTTTTCGTATATTTATATTTTTTGTTCATGATTTTACTCTTTAAAAGGGCCCTCAACCAGGTGTGGTGGCACGCGCCTGTAGTCTCAACTACTTGGGAGGATGAGGTGGATTTTGAGGCTGCAGTACGCTACTTTGGAACCTGTGAATAGCCATTACAGTCCAGTTTGGGCAATATAGGAAGATCCATCTGTAAAAATAAATAAATAAATAAATAAATAAATAAATAAATAAATAAATAAATAAATAAATAAAATGGCCCTCAAGTGTAGTGCTGAAGTGCTCTCTAGTGTTCTTAAGCTCAAGAAGGCTGTGATACGACTTATAGGGAAAATATATATGTTAGATATGTTTCATTCATATGAGTTTTAATACTACTGGCAGTGAGTTAAACAGTGAATCAACAATATATACTAAATAAGGTATCTTTAAACAGAAACACTCATAAAACAAGGTAATTGTATTGATTGGTTGATAAAAATATTGCCAGAGGCTCACAGAAATTTGTGTATTTTCCCTAGTAGTGATAATTTGGTATTTGCTAATTCAGTATTTGCCACACTTTACAGAACACAACTACCTCAAATACAAGAATTGACTATAAATCAGAAACTTTTTTTTTTAAATGGTTTCCAGTGGATAGAGGAAGAAAAACAGGGTGGAGGGGGCGGGAATGGATTCTCAACAGATTTAACTTTGGAATCATATAAATGTATAATTATAAATAAGTGAATAAGAAGTAATCTCTAAAAATCAAAAGCACAGTGAAATAAATGAACTTAACTATATATTAAATAGGTAAATTTCTAGTGAGATGTATAAGAAGGACAAAGAGAATTGCAAAATTTTCCTAAACTGTAATAGTAATTACATTGTTTGTAATAGAAGTATTATTCTGAAAATATTAATGTATATTACAGGATGAAGCAAATAAGTAACTGTTAATGTCATTGGAAACCAAGATTTTCAGCAAAAGAAAGATAAAAATATAGGGTTTTGCATAACTTATTTAAAACTAAATTTGAATTGGAAATATCAGTAGCAGTTTATGGTGTATTTGCAAACAGAAAATCTATTACACAAAATGTTTTATCTACCACTGTTTTCTGAAAAGACCTGGAAACTCTGTACAACCCAGAATCAGTGAGTGTACCCTTGGCATCTAGGGTATAGTCTCTAGGTTTCACTTCCCACTGAAAGAATTGGGGTTCCTTGGAAAAATGACCAGTTCCAGTTCTTGGGAAAGAAATGAATGAGAAGCTTGGAATGTCTTGTCATTTTGGAAAGCAAGGAGGCAGTCTAAGACTACTGAGGTCATGGTAAAGAAACTCAAGAGCCAACTTACGGAGGTTTCTACTGGTCATAGATTGGACAGCTTTGAGCATTGGTAATAACTGCAGTGGACTGTGAATCAAATCCATAATAATACCTAAAAAGAAATTTTTTTTAGTTTACTGGCAACTTTTGGAGTATACTAGGAAATCAAATCATTATTTTTGAAACTGATAAATAATGGAAACAGTATCAAGCATTTATTCTACTTGCAAGTATACTTCATGGCAGCCAAATGGTGATTGAGGGGAAGTTTGTGTTCTTATATGTATTCAAGCTAATTAATGAGCAAGGACAATTGGAATTAGAATATCACTGTTTTGGAATCCCAGATGAAATAATGGATCTAGGCAGTTATCATCATTGACAGAAAACCTTGCAGAAAGACTAACCCTTCCTTGTGTGCCTTCTACAAGATACTATTAATTAAAAGTCAAACTTAGATCTCATGAAGTCTGGATCTGACTACCAGTTTATAGAAAATGCAGGGAGAGAGTAACACGTTAAGACAGCACCATGAGGATACAATCAGCAAAGTAAAAATGTGAGAGAAACTACAGGACAAATGACCTTCAACAAATAAATTGCAAACACAAAGCTGGTGGGGAAACCAATAGATTGAAATATTTAAGAGACATTTCAACTAATTATGGCAAAAGACTTTATTTGAATCCTGATTCAAACAAGTTAATTTTTAAAATGTTTTTAGAAACTTCAGGAAATGTGTACACTGGATATTGTATGATAGTGCGGAATTATTCATTTAGGCATGAATAATGGTACTGTGGTTATGTTTTTGAAACCTATGTGTTAAAGATACTATGATTTATGGATTAAATGATAAAATACTTGGAGTTTGCTTCAGAATAATTCATATTGAGTGGATGGGGGTTCAAATGAAACAAGACTGGCTATGATTTTGGTAAATTTGAAGCTGACAGATGGAATACTTGTGCTATTCTATTTTTTAATATAGCTGAAATTTTTATAAGTTATAAAAGAAATACGCAATCTAGGTGTCGTGGCTTGTGTCTGAATCCTGGTTACGTAGGAAGATCCCCTGAGCCTAGTAATTCGAGGCTGCAGTGAGCTGCGATCACATCACTGCACTCCTGCCTGGGCAACAGAAGTAGACTCCATCTCTAAAAAGAAGGAAAGGAAAAAAGGAAGAAATATACAGTAATTTTAAACTGGGAGATGAAATGCTAATTTCTAGAAGTCCATTTGGTTTTGAAGGGTCTCATGTCCAAAAAAAAAAAAAAAAAGTAAGTAAAATAAGACCCATCCTACTGTTTTATATACTAAAATAGTAAGTTAATTAAATGAAAATGAAGTACATTTGGGCTTTCATTTACCAATCCTGGAATGTTGAAAAATTGCCTAAAAGACATTTAGCAAGCAAGTGTAGCTAGCAAAAAATCATTTTATGATGGCAGGTTAGTACAGTTACAATTGAATCAACAATTTTTGATACATGTTGTAAATCGCTGTAAAGTAATACAGAAGGAAGAAAAACTTATTTCCACTAATATTTTCTTTCAGGCATTTGACATTATCACAGACTGACATGGCAGCATTAACAGGAGGAAAGGTAGTACATTCTCTAATATTAGACAATTTGATCATCACAAAAATAATAACAGTTCTTAAATGAACAACTTTTGCTTTTGACAGGGATTTCCCTTCTTGTTTCAACATATTCGTGATGGCATCAATATAAGACAAACTTGTAATCTGATTTTCAGCCTGTGTCGATACAATAATCGACTTGCAGAACATGTAAGTGCTAAGGAACAGTCTTAAAGATTTTTGGAAATTTTTAAAAAGATTACCCTGAAATCTGGCCGGGTGCGGTGGCTCATGCCTGTAATCCCAGCACTTTGGGAGGCCAAGGCGGGAGGATCGCTTGAGCCTAGGAGTTTGAGACCAGCCTAGGCAACATAGTGAGAACCCGTCTCTACACAAAATAGAAAAAGCTAGCCGGGTGTAGTGGCACATGCCTGTAGTCCCAGCTATTCGGAGGCTGAGGCAGGAGGATCGCTTGAGCCTGAGAAGTCAAGGCTGCAGTGAGCTGTGATCTTGCCACTGCATCCCAGCCTGGGCGACAGAGCGAAACCCTGTCTCAAAAACAAAACAAGAATATCCTGAAATCCTCCTCTTTCTGTTTTAGATTGTATCTATGCTTTTCACATCAATAGCAAAGTTGACTCCTGAGGTATGTAAACATTTGTTAATTTATGTTTTTAAAACAATTTTCAGCACTGCTAATGCTTTCAAATGAGCCTAATTGTTCTTGAGAACAAATTTATCAGGGTTTCTCCCATAATATAATAACTTATTTTTAAGTGTATAATGTTAATAAAATGAATTACTAATCATGTCTTATTACGAATATAATTTTCCCAACTAAATGTAAATATGTATGTAGACTCATTGTATCAGAGTGCCACCTGGATGCCAGGCTTTAAAGTTGTTTGATTTGGAGCATATATCGTAATTGTGCCCAAAGAAAAAGTAGAGCAACCAGGACTCAGCGTATGTGTAAACGTATGTAGAAAATAGAATACAGTGTTATATAAAAGTATTTTCGTAAAATGGAAATGTTATAACTATTTTAACAATCGATGTCAAACGTTACCATAAATTACCCCAAGGTTGTTATAGGAAGCTTTTAATCTAAATTTTTCAGTAGAACACAGTTGTCTCATTAACAATTTATTTTTGGGGTTGGGGACATGTTGCTTAAAGGATACATGTTTTCATGAATAAGTTCCAGAGATCTCTTGTGCAGTGTGGTGACAATAGTTAATTATACTTGAAAATCATTGAGTAGATTTTAAGTGTTCTGACAAAAAATAAGAGTGTGAGGTAATGCATATGTGATTAGCTTGATTTTGCCATTCTACAATGTGTACATATTCCAAAATGATGTACATCATAAATATTTACAGTGTTTGTCAATTTAGAGAATATTTTTATAATTATCTTTTCCAAAATACACTTGACATCCAGAAAAATCTATTGGACGTGGTTCCCAGTTGACTTTGTATCCCCTCGCTGATCCTGCTGCTTTATGGTAGTTCAGTTTCACATGTAGAAGTACTGGCTGAGCTCTTCTCCCTTAACACAGATTTAAACGTAGTGTGTAGTAGAATATATGTTTCTTTTCTACTGAAAGAGATGGGTTCAGATTGATCTAAATACACAGTCACATATGTGTTTTACAGGCAGCCAATCCTTTCTTTAAGTTGTTGACTATGCTAATGGAGTTTGCTGGTGGACCTCCAGGGATGCCTCCCTTTGCATCTTATATTCTGCAGAGGATATGGGAGGTAAGTCTTGCAGCAGGTGTTTTCAATGTTTATTTCCCTGAGGCTTTTATTTTTATAATATAGTCACTACCATTTTAAGTACCAGTTTCTTATTACCCCAAGATGGTTTTAGTAAGTCACAGGTTTGGGGAAGAAAAGAGTTCTTAGCTAGTCTCCTATTGTATTAAAGACATTCTTGTAGCATTATAAACAGCTTTAGCCTATTTGAAGTTTTCATTCCCCTACCCTCCAAAGTTCCATAAAGCAACTAGAAGTCCTAGAAATACAAACCAAGTGTTTTCAAGAATTGACAGAAATGGTAGAGGAAGCACCAACCACCCTTTTTCTTTGAGTTATGGCTGAGGTCACAAAATTTCTCCTTGTTTGAGTATTGGAAAAGCTTAAGACCAGGGGACAGCAAATCTTTTCCTGAAAGGGTCAGAGAGAAAATATTTTAGACTTTGTGTGCCATACAGTGTCTGTTGAAACTACTCAACTTTGCTGTGGTAGCATATAAGCAATCATGGACAAGAAATGAGTGGGTATGGCTGTGTTTCAATAAAACAACAAAAATTGGCAGCCACAGAATTTGACCTACTGGGCATAGTTTACCATCCCCTACTCTAGATTCCTAGGATTCCCCTTTCTCATGAAAAAACTCTCCACAGCAGTACAGTGAGCTTCTTGTATTCTCACTTAGTACCAGGTTGGACATGTAATCAGAAAAGTAAAGATGAGAAACCTTAGAGAAATAAAAATACTTTTAAATAAATTTCCAAATTTAGCAAGACCTAGAAGTCTGAAGTTCTCATATTTGTCTTATGGTTCTTGGTTATTTTAAATTTATTTTGTAAACCAGTGACACATTTTTCTGAACATTTCTGTTGACAAAAGTAGTTTTTAAAATGGGAAAAAAAATAGGGTGAAACCTTTTTAATCTCTAATTGTCAAGAAAATACTTTAGCTTTAAGTGTTTAATAGTATATACAAAAAGTAAGTAAAAGAAGTAATTGCTCATTCAGTTGGCCTTATATTCTGTTCTTGTCATGTTATTTGTAGGTGATTGAATACAATCCTTCTCAGTGTCTAGATTGGTTGGCAGTGCAGACACCCCGAAATAAACTGGCACACAGCTGGGTCCTACAGAATATGGAAAACTGGGTCGAGCGGTTTCTTTTGGCTCACAATTATCCTAGAGTGAGGACTTGTAAGTCAAATATTCAGAATTTCATAAGCCATTTATTTATTGTTCAAAGTTATGTTTTGTTTTGTTTTTAGACAACTACATGCCCATTGTTGTATAATACAGAATTTTTGGAGGTATTTTTTCTTTGTTTTTTGTTTTTTTAAGCATAGGAAACCATGTTATATCTTGGGTAATATCGTCACTATTATCATTTTTGTTTCCTTGCTTGATAAGAGTGATAAGGCATGATCAGCATTAATGAAGGGAGTAAAAGCTTAGAAAATTCTGTCTCAAAAATAACTTTTGAGAAGGTTAAGGATAAAATGGTAATAAAGACATAAGCTGAGAAAAACTATTGGCTGAAATTATGAGAGTTATATAAACACTTTAAGTTGTATACAAGCCAGTAAAAAAGATCTTAGGAAGACAAATATCAAAAACAATTTACAAAATAGAAAGTTGCTTGGAAATAAACATAGAAAATGTTATTTTGATAGTTCAAGAAATGAAAATCTAATTTTTAAATTTCTTATAATTGTTATAAACTTTTCTATTTGCTGAGAAGGCCCTACAGTCAGTGATACTTAAGTAGCAATAAACACATCTGGAATCCAGATGTTGGATTTTTTTTTTTTTTTTTTTTTTGAGACAGTTTCACTCTGTTGCTCAGGCTGGAGTGCAGTGGTTCAGTCTCAGCACACTGCAGCCTCTGCCTGTTGGGTTCAACTGATTCATGTTAGCCTCCTAAGTAGCTGAGATAACAGGTGCACCCCACCACACTCAGCTAATTTTTGTATTTTTAGTAGAGACAGGGTTTCACCATGTTGGCCAGGCTGATCTGGAACTCCTGACCTCAAGTGATCCTCCTGCCTCTGCCTCCCAAAGTGTTGGGATTACAGGTGTGAGCCACTACACCTGGCCCAGATGTTGGATTCTGAACACCATTCTCCAGTAAAAGAATTCACAGCTCCTAGGAGAAATCACTGATTTTAGGGCTAGGGCAGGGAATATACAAGATGAGTGTGGAATATCCTATATAGTGCCAGAAAGTGAAAGTACTCAAAAATTAAAATGGTGGGGGTATGTCAAAGAAACACAGAGCTAACCTGAAAAGAACTCCCAATGGCCAAAGCTGAAACAATTTGAGTAACAAATTATGTAGCACTGGATTATAACCCCAAGGATAAAATAAATATTCATGAGTCCATACTTAGTAGAAATAAATGATTGGATAAATAAATGTAGAAGCAGCAAATCTCCCATACAACAGAATTCCATATAATTTATGTACACATCTCCCCAGGAGGTGGAGCTTAATTCCTCACTCCTTGAGTATGAGCTTAGTGACTTTCTTCCAAGGAGTGGGGTGTGGGGGAAGTAACTTTACAGTGAAGAAACTTTACAGATACAACTCAGCCAGGTGATAAAGGTTAACATCTTTGTTGATGGATGAGGTTGATAGTATGTACCCTTGATATGGCGTGATGGCAAAGGGCACTTCATCTCTTGTGGTCTTCCTTCCAAAAACCCATAACCTAAATCTCACCGTGACACACATCAGACAAACTCAGATTGAGGGACATTCTATGAAATACCTGACCAGTATTCCTTGAAACTGTAAAGGTCATTAGAAACAAGGAAAATCTAAGAAACTGTCACAGCCAAGAGGAAGTTAAGGAGACATAATGACTAGCTGTAATGTATACTAGATGGGATCCTGGAACAAAAAAAGGACATTAGGGCAAAACAAGTGAAATCTAAAGTTGAGAGTTTGGTTAGTAGTAATGTACTTGTGTTAGTTCCTTAGTCACAACAAATGTACCATCATAAAATGTTAACTATGGGGAAAACTAGGTGAGGGGGTATATCGAAGTGGTTCTGCTTATTTTAAAATAGAAGATTCATTTGAGAGAAGCACCTTTCAGTGGTGTGATCACATATGGATTGGCATGGGCACTCTGCTCATGGGCCTTTTTTTTTTTCCTGCAAGTTTAGTTAACCCCGCCATAATAGGATCTTTGTAAGAGCACATAGCCAAGAGCTACGTGAGAGCTGTGCGCTCTTACAAAGAGGTGTGTGCTGGTTGGCATTTATGTCTTGACCACTGACCATAAAACCAAAAAAAAAAAAATACTACCTTGAACCCCCAAAAAGGTTTTTCAGAAAGCTACTATGCCTAATACTGATGACAGTGCTGAGGAAATGGCATTCTTGTACACTGCAGTGGCATTGTTTAATATTACCCTTATGAAAGACAATTTAACAGATCTTTACCAAGATTCTTAAAAATTGTATGCCCTTTTATTTATTTATTTTTATTTTCTTACTCTTTTTTTTTTTTTTTTTTTTTCGGGATGGAGTCTTGCTGTGTGACCCAGGCTGGAGTGTAGTGGCACAATCTCGGCTCACTGCAACCTCTGCCACCCAGGTTCAAGCGATACTCCTGCCTCAGCCTCCTGAGTACCTGGGATTATAGGCACCCACCACCATGCCTGGCTAATTTTTTTGTATTTTTAGTAGAGTCGGGGTTTCACCATATTGGTCAGGCTGGTCACAAAATCCTGACCTCGTGATCCGCCCACATTGGCCTCCCAAAGTGCTGGATTATAGGCGTGAGCCACTGTGCCCGGCCAGTATGCCCTTTTAATCTCAGTAATACTATTTTAGGGATTCTAGTGTAAGTATATGTATGCCCAACAGCATGATTTATAGTAGTGAAAAATTTTAAACTGTTCAGTTGGGAAACATTGTTATAATGCATCATTTTAAAATTATGATATGTGAAGACTAGTAATATGAAAAAGTGCTTGTGCTGTAACTTGATAAGAGTCCAAATATTTGAGTAGAATTAGTATAACTTAGAATAAGAATTAAAATAATGTGTAGAAAAGCTTCATAGAAATATTTCTAAATACAACAAAATAAGTGAGAACTTTTAATATAGAGAAAGGAAGAAAAATTGAGGCGTCAGTGTCTTAGAGTTGCCATATATACATGGAAGTAGACTTAACGTTTTTTGTAACATACAGCTAGATCCAGGGACTCTTAAGTTAGAGGAAGGCAGTTAACCAAATGGCAAGATGGCCTTTTCTTCCAAATTAACCCTCCTGTCTGTTCTTAAAGAAGAACATAATTTTAAAGTTGTATTTTTTCTGTAGCATAATTTCCCTTTTATTTATTTATTTATTTATTTTATTTATTTTTGAGACGGAGTCTCACTCTGTCGCCCAGGCTGGAGTGCAGTGGCCGGATCTCGGCTCACTGCAAGCTCCGCCTCCCGGGTTTACGCCATTCTCCTGCCTCAGCCTCCCGAGTAGCTGGGACTACAGACGCTCGCCACCTCGCCCGGCTATTTTTTTGTATTTTTTACTAGAGACGAGGTTTCACCGGGTTAGCCAGGATGGTCTTGATCTCCTAACCTCGTGATCCGCCTGTCTCGGCCTCCCAAAGTGCTGGGATTACAGGCTTGAGCCACCGTGCCCGGCCCCTTCCCTTTTATTTAAAAGCAAGTAGCTTTTATAGGAAAAGAAGAGGTGGTTAGGTATATGATAAAGCAAAGTAAAATGTTAATTGTAGAATCTCAGTGGTAGGTCTTGGTCTTAGTAGAGTTCTTTCCAACCTTATAATGTGTCCAAAAAATTGTCCCAATGAAATGTTGAAGTGAAAGTATATAACTCACACCAAGCAAATGACTGTTTTTTTGTTTTTTTGAGATGGAGTCTTGTCCCATCGCCCAGGCTGGGATGTAGTGCTGCAATCTCAGCTCACTGCAGCCTCCACCTCCAGAGTTCAAGTGATTAATGTGCCTCAGCCTCCTGATTAGCTGGGATTACAGGCGCCCACCACCACGCCCAGCTAATTTTTGTATTCTTAGTAGAGATTGAGTTTCACCATGTTGGACAGGCTGGTCTTGAACTCCTGACCTCAGATGATCTGCCCGCCCCAGCCTCCCAAAGTGCCGGGATTACAGGCATGAGACACCGCACCCAGCCAAATGACTTTTTTAAATCATAAATTACTTTTCTCAATTGCAGTTTGATGCAAAAATTGATCAGGATGATACCTACATGCCAGGTTTTTATATTTGAAACACATAAAAAACTGAGCCTTAAAAATTCTGACTAAGAAGACTAGTATATAGGTAAAGAAATATCTAGAAAGTCATGCACAAAATTTAATTTGGAAAGAAATTTATAAGATAAACTAATATTAATTTTAGAAACCCTAACTTCGTTTGCTTTGACAGTACAATGGAAATTAACAAATTATCATTAGAATAGGGGAAGACAAGTAATAGTTGTACTGAAAAGAACTCAAACTCGGCCGGGCACGGGGACTCAAGCCTGTAATCCCAGCACTTTGGGAGGCCGAGACAGGCGGATCACGAGGTCAGGAGATCGAGACCATCCTGGCTAACACAGTGAAACCCCGTCTCTATAAAAAATACAAAAAAAACTAGCCGGGCGAGGTGGCGGGCGCCTGTAGTCCCAGCTACTCGGGAGGCTGAGGCAGGAGAATGGCGTAAACCCAGGAGGCGGAACTTGCAGTCAGCTGAGATCTGGCCACTGCACTCCAGCCTGGGCGACAGAGCGAGACTCCGTCTCCAAAAAAAAAAAAAAAGTAGTGAATGTTAGGATTAACCTGTGAATCTGATAGGCTGGATTTGAATCCCAGCTCTGCCACTAGCTGTGTAAGCTGAGATAGCCCCATCGTTGTAAGCCTGAGTGAAAGTGGGGATAATAAACACAATGCCTAACACATAATGTCCAATAGCATACATTCAGTAAAGGTTCACAGTTCTTATTATAGTTACTACTATTATTGTTTTACCATTATCATTATCATCATCATTATTTCTCAAGGCAAAATCTAGGCTCCACCTCTTTATCTGTGTGACCTTGGTCTTTGCTTCTCTGAGATTCAGATTTTCCAGAGCACTGTTAACTCCATCCAGAGTGATTGTGAGGATTAAATGAGAAGTTTATACAGCACCTAGGTCAATGCTTTGTTGATAGTAACTGCTTTTACAGGTTAACACAACTAATAAGTCATTAACCCCTCAGCATTATAACATAGGCTTAGTAAGTTTAACACCCAATTCCTTCCTTGGGTGTAAGTTTAGCCTTAAAAGACTTTTAAAGATTTTCCAAAGTTAATGTTCTATAATTAGCATATATGTAATCAAATAGGACTTTTATGTGTATCTCATTCTTTCTTTATAACTTAAGTGTATATTATCTGGTTACAGTTTAACACCCAATTCTTTCCTTTGGTGTAAGGTTAGCCTTAGAAGACTTTTAAAGATTTTCCGTAGTGTTCTATAATGAGCATATATGTAATCTTATATATGAACTTTTATGTATATTTATTTCTGTCTTTATAACTTAAGTACATTTTACCATAACTGTAAGTTATTACAAAGTAATTTATCATTGTTTTTCAATTAAGAAGAAAACTAAGACTGTAGAACATTAAATGGTTTGACCTTCTCAGGCACCTTTTGGTAGATTTTCTGACTGCAAATGCTGGGTTCCCTCTGTTAAATCATACTACTTCCTGAGAAGAAATAAAAGATAAAGTGGGAAAATTCTGCATCTTAGGCAAGCTAAAGAAAAGTGGTTTAAAAATTATTGCCACTTCAAAAATAACAATGGCAGAATAGAAGGTATCTATTTTTATCACCCCTTGGGATCTTTTTGTGGGGCCAAGAGGAAAGCAGAAAGATATTAAAAGAGATGTTCATGTCCCTTTTTATTCATTTGAATTATTAAAGGGAACAGTGGCTTTGTGATTAATGACTGCTGTTCAGTCTATTTTATATCTTACAAGGATCTGACAGTTTTGTTTTACATTTTATAGCTGCAGCTTATCTTCTGGTGTCCCTTATACCAAGCAATTCATTCCGTCAGATGTTCCGGTCAACAAGGTCTTTGCACATCCCAACCCGTGACCTTCCACTCAGTCCAGACACAACAGTAGTCCTACATCAGGTCTACAACGTGCTCCTTGGTTTGCTCTCAAGAGCCAAACTTTATGTTGATGCTGCTGTTCATGGCACTACAAAACTAGTGCCCTATTTTAGCTTTATGACTTACTGTTTAATTTCCAAAACTGAGAAGCTGATGTTTTCCACATATTTCATGGATTTGTGGAACCTTTTCCAGCCTAAACTTTCTGAGCCAGCAATAGCTACAAATCACAATAAACAGGCTTTGCTTTCATTTTGGTACAATGTCTGTGCTGACTGTCCAGAGAATATCCGCCTTATTGTTCAGAACCCAGTGGTAACCAAGAACATTGCCTTCAATTACATCCTTGCTGACCATGATGATCAGGATGTGGTGCTTTTTAACCGTGGGATGCTGCCTGCCTACTATGGCATTCTGAGGCTCTGCTGTGAGCAGTCTCCTGCATTCACACGACAACTGGCTTCTCACCAGAACATCCAGTGGGCCTTTAAGAATCTTACACCACATGCCAGCCAATACCCTGGAGTGAGTAAAATTGATACTCTTTTATCTGTATCCTCAAATAGATTGGAAATACCTGTTTTTTCCCTTGTGGGAAGTGGTGGCAGAATATAGAATCGTCTCACCATTCTTTCTGAAGAACTTAATGTATATTTGTTTTTTTAAATACATATATAAAATGCTATGTTGTTATAAAATTGATAACTGTGAGGATAACTTTTCTTAGGGTGAAGTTAAAGTTTCATATCTAGTGAAACTTACCTCTTTTCTAATTTGTGGTTTTGTAAATGCATTCTTCATGTGTGCCTAATGAAAAAAGTCAGCTTTGTGGTACAGTTTTAAGGAATTGAGTACTTTGCTATTTAAAAATCAGATATTTGTATCAAGATCTACATGCTGTGCCTAAACAGTGAACTAGACAATTTTGTATCCAAAGCTAGTAGTATTCCCCAGTATTTATTCTCAAGCTGCATCCAAACAAATGAAATGCTTAAGAAATCAATCAAGATACATGTATATGCAGTCTAAATTGGGTCCCTTTTTCTCTGTAGACTATTTGTAGGTTTTATATTAAGTTTCCTCCCCTCAGTGTAAAACTGTCAAACCTGGATAATACTTTTCACTGTTGCCTCTTATTCTCTGTTGTAAACTGTACTTTAAAGATAGACCATCCTTTATAGATCAGATTGTTTTTTCTAGATGATGTAATGAGTTGTATAGAATCTCACACCTGGGAGAATAACCTAATTTCTAGTCAGAGAAAATTAGAATCCCAGGCCGGCACGGTGGCTCACACCTCTAATTTCAGCACTTTGGGAGGCCAAGGCACGCGGATCCCTTGAGCCCAGGAGTTCAAGACCAGCCTGGGCAACATGCCGAAATTCCATCTCTACAAAAAATACAAAATTAGCCGGGTGTAGTGGTGTGCACCTATAGTCCCAGCTACTTGGGAGGCTGAGGTGGGAGAATTGCTTGAGCCCAGGAGATTGAGGCTTCATTGAGCCATTGTACTACAGCCTGGGCAACAAAGCAAGACCCTGTCTCAAAAGAAAAAATCAGAATCCCTACAATGCAGGAAAGAGAGTGAGTGTACAAGTACCAAGAAATTCAAAACTAATGCCATAAGAATGTCAATCTTTCTGACTTAAAAGGGGTCAGGATAAGATTTACTAAGTTTCAATGAATTTGTCTGTATCATATTCACGTAAATAATATTTGATCTAGTTACTAGATGTGATGTCCAGAATTAAATATACTTTTGACAAGTACTAGTTGAGTTAGAATGTATCCCTCCATGTTATTTCTTGCCCTTGACATCAGTGAAATGTAATGTCTTTTATTGTTGAATGTCCTTATCTAATTAGAAATTTTCATGAAAATGGTACTTAGTTTTTTGCTTTGAAAAATAAGCTGGGGGTTTCAGTTCATTGACAAGTATGTGTTAGAAGAGCAGTCCTCTCCTGACATGTGCATATGAGTCTATAAAATCACAGCTAGTGATTTTACTAAAATGTTTATTTTTACTTTTTATTCATCAGGAACTTGGACTGAGCATCATTCTAGAAAAGCATTTTAAATGTTGGAACAAAGGATTACCTCATATACACTATTAATTTAAGGATTATTTAGGCATTTAAAATCTTTGTGACAAAGTAATGATTTCTCATTAAAGAAAAAGTGGGTAGGAGATGGTGTGACATGCCTCTGGGTTTACATTTGAAGTTACAAAAGTAGTGCTTTAAGCAGTAGTAAGACTAAAAATGAATTGTATTCACTTATAGTTTTTACTGTTTCTAAACTTGTATTTTAAGATTTGTTGAGTTCTTTTAGTGTTTATTATTATTATTATTATTTGTATTTTAGTAGAGACAGAGTTTCATCATGTTGCCTTGGCTGGTCTCGAACTCCTGAGCTCAGGCAGTCTGCCTGCCTCGGCCTCCCAAAGTGCTAGGCGTGAGCCACCGCGCCTGGCCAAATTTGTTTAAATAGAATTTGTTACTAATTTTATAACTATCTCTGAATGGTAGTATAATCTAACTTATTTGTATAGTTTTAAGGGTTGGTTAATGAACATAGAAATGAGAAACTGACCCTCTAAAATGCTACAGGGTTAAAAGATCATATGGCTTATTTGGCTTTTTTAGGCAGTAGAAGAACTATTTAACCTGATGCAGCTATTTATAGCTCAGAGGCCAGATATGAGAGAAGAAGAATTAGAAGATATTAAACAGTTCAAGAAAACAACCATAAGTTGTTACTTACGTTGCTTAGATGGCCGCTCCTGCTGGACTACTTTAATAAGGTAAAAAGATGTTTTTAGTTTTGTCTTGTTTTTTCAAGTGAGATGAGGACCATCCTTTTGATGTTATTTACATTGGGGAAGCATTTGTGCATGTAGCCACTTTGGAAGAACTTACATTTTGAAGGTTCATGAACTACTTTTAAGCAGTGTTTGGTCTGACTTTGGTTTGTATTTGTGATATGTTTTATCATTTTAGGGTTGAAAGGAACCTTAATGTACAGCCTTCTACCTAAAGCTTGAATTGTCTGGAATTGTCTTGTTTATGGCAATTTATCCTTAGACTTGATAGTTCTGTTCTAGAGGCCTCCAGAAAGTTTTCTGCACCTTTGGATGAGTCTTTTAATGTTTTGCATTCTGTTTAGCCCGTATATATCTATCTGGCCTTGCTATACAACTTGGCCAAAATTATAAAACATAATCTTTATAATTAATTTTTCAGAACTACAGAAGTTATTGAATGGTTACGGGAACTGCTACAAATTACCCTTAATTCCCCTTACCTATAGAAATAAAACTCAAGCTAATTTCTTAAAATTCTATGTATTACATCTAAGATTTGGAAATGTTTTTTATTGGGCACTTTTTTAAAAAAATGGTACTTTACTGAAGACTTCACTGTAATATCTTAAGCTACTCAATCTAAGATGAGGTTATTTCAGATTGCCTTCTTTGGAAAGCTTTCAAATGTGAGTCTTCATTAGTAAACAATGAAATTAACTATGCCGTTGCCGAGGTTTCTTAAAGAAATTGTTTTTAAATTTCGGATTAATTTTGAATACAATCGTTTTCCCAGGGTTTACTACTTAAAGCTTTATTTCAAAAAAGATTTAGAGCAGCCTGGGCAACATAGTAAAACCCCATCTCTATAAAAATAAATAAATTAGCAAATCCATCAGTGTGCGATGGCGTGCACCTGTAGTCCCAGCTCCTCGCAGGGCTGAGGTGGGAAGATCCTGGAGCCCAAAAGGTGGAAGCTGCAGTGAGCCATGATTGTGCCATTGCACTCCAGCCTGGGTGACAGAGCAAGTCTCAAAAAAAGAAAAAAAATGATTGGAGATTTCTTAACTCTTCTTGAAAAAGGAAAGGAATAGAGATTTCTTAACTCTTCTTGAAAAAGGAAAGGAATAAAGTAGAAGGATTTCCAGTTGTAATCTATAACAACATTTTTCTGGTATCTAATGAAATAAGACCTGTTAACAGTAATATATAACTATGTGAGTAATTACAGTCATATATTGCATAACAACAGGGTTATATTGTGAGAAATGCATTTTTAGGCTATTTCATCATTGTGCAAACATCAGAGTGACTACTCACACACAACTGGATAGTAGCGCCTGCTGCACACCTAGGATATATGGTATAGCCAACTGCTCCTAGGCTGTAAATCTGTATAACCTGTTACTACACTGAATATTGTAGGCAATTTTAACACAAAGGTAACTATTTGTGTATCTAAACATATTTAAACATAGAAAAGGTACAGTAAAAAGACAGAATAAAAGACGGAAAATGGTACACCTGTATAAGGCACTTATTGTGAATGGTGCTTGCAAGACTGGAAGTTGCCCAGGGTGAGCCCGTGAATGAGTGATGAGGGAATGTGAAGGCCTAGGACATAACTGTACCGTACACTAATAGACTTCACATTATACACTAAAGCTACACTAAATTTATTTTAAAATACTTTTTCTTCAATATTAATGTACCGAACTTTTACTTTATACATTTTTTTAATTTCTTGATTCTTTTATTGTAACTGTTAAAACACACATTTTATAGCTGAACAAAAGTATTTTCTTTATATCTTTATAAGATTTTCATATTTAAAAATTTTTTTCTTTTTAAATGTTTTTGTTAAAAACTAAGACATAAACACACACAATTAGGCTAGGCCTATGCAGGGTCGGGATCATGAGTATCTCTGTCTCCCACCTCCACATCTTGTCCCACTTGGGAGGTCTTCAGAGGCAGTAACTAGCTTAGAGCTGTCATCTCCTCTGACAATGATGCCTTCTTTTGGAGTCCCTCCTGTAGGGCCTAAGGCTGTTTTACATTTAACTTTTTTTAAAATAAGTAATAATGATACTATAGTAAATACATAAACCAGTAACAGTCATTTATTAACATTATCAAGTATTATGTACTGTACATAGTTGTGGTATACTTACAAGACTGGCCAGTACAACAGGTTTGTTTATACCAGCATCATCAGAGACATGTGGGTAAGGCATTGTGAATGTTACCATGGTTGTGAAGTCACTAGGCTAATAGGAATTTATCAGCTCCATTATAATCTTATGGGACCACCATTGTGTTTGTGATCCATCATTTACCAAAATTTCATTTTGTGGCACATGACTGTATTATATAAACTATTTTCGAGGCTGACACATTTTTAGTATTTTTTTCTTCATGTTACGCTTTCTTAATAACCAGCTGATGAGTGTTTAGGTAATATGGGTGAATTTTATTATTATCCAGAATTTAACCATCAGAAGATGAGCTCATTATAAAAACCAACATTGTTTATGTGGAAACTTTAAAAATATTCCTATATCTTCTGCCATTGTAGATAATTAAGGGTGGTAGATATTAATATACGTAATTTTTTTTAGAGTTTCTTATTTAATATTATTTCCTTATACTACATTTCCAGGAAACAGATGTAGCAGTCTCTTTTCTGTAGGTAGGAAAGCAGAGAGCTTTTAAATGACGATTTTATTTCTGTTTGTTTTTTCATCACCTAAGTGTTGTGTTCTTATTCAGAGTTCTCAAACTGAACTTTATTTTCTTCTAGTGCCTTCAGAATACTATTAGAATCTGATGAAGACAGACTTCTTGTTGTATTTAATCGAGGGTTGATTCTAATGACAGAGGTAAATATTTTATTGCATTTTACTGTGTGGATATATCTCATTTTAATGTTCTCACCAAGACTTCTTATTTCATAGACATTTAGAGTTTATGGTAAACTGTTTTACAGGTGGCAAGGTTTTAATTATATAGATCAGTAAGTCTGAATTTATATTCCAAGAATAATTAGGTAATAATTTTTAGGGTGCTGTTTCTTTTTCCATAGTAATTCCATACTTTTCCCATCATTTTGTATGTAGAACAGCCAAGTGAAATAGACTAGTTTTATTCATTTTTAGGGACAAAAATGAAATACGTGTGATTTAATTAAGGGCACACATAATTTCCCAAAAGCCTACTTATTTGGCAGAGTATAGAAACTGAGGTTACCATTGTGAACCCAGAAAATCCGAGACAGGTCTCAGTTAATTTAGAAAGTTTATTTTGCCAAGGTTGAGGATACACCCTTGACACAGCCTCAGGAAGTCCTGATGACATGTGCCCAAGGTGGTCAGGACACAGCTTGATTTTATACGTTTTAGGGAGATATGAGACATCAGTCTGTATGTAAGAAGTACATTAGCTCCATCCAGAAAGGCAGAGACAACCCAAAGCAAGGCCCCTCCCTCCTCTGGGGCCTTCTCGATCATAGGTACATGAGAGACAGATGGTTGCATTCTTTTGAGTCTCCGATAAGTCTTTCCAAAAGAGTCAGTCCGAATATGCATCTATCTCATTGAGTAGAGGGATGACTTTGAATAGTATGGGAGGCTGATTTGCCCTGAGTGGTTCCCAGCTTGAAGGGGCCCAAGATATTTTCCTTTCACACCATCCTCAGAGGAAACCAGAAGGACTATTACAGGGTTAAAATCAGCCGTTTATGCTTCCTATAATTCTTGAACATCCACAAGTATGAGATGGCTACAAAGTCACCAGAAGTACATTGAGCCCTTTAGCCTAATAAACATGCCAAGAGTACCGTAAGAATTCAAAAGTAGGATGTTTTTTCAGTTGATGATAATAAAAAATAAGAGAACAGGTTTGCACTTTGAAGAATGTGGATTTGCAAAGGTAAGGGGGAAAACATTTAAATAAATGACAATAAGCACTGAGGCAAAGAAATATTGGTTATGTTTGAGAAAGGCTAAGTATTTTAAAAAGGTATGTGAAGAGGAGTAGTAAGCATTTCATTCTTTAAGATGCAACAGATGTTTATGCTGCTTTAGTTGTGTTTTTAGAAAAAAAATTTTTTTTAATGCAACAGATGTTTAAATGACTACCTCTGCGCCAAGCACTGTGCTAAGGTACTAGGGACACAGCAGTGAACAAGACATACCTGGTTCCTGTCCTCACAGCTTACACGTTAAATACTTTACAAGTACATTGTTCATATTAGGTACTGCCGCAGGTTCTGGGCTAAGAATTTTAACCTTTGAACTGTGGGTATTATAGATAGTGTGTAAGCTGTAGTGAACTGGTTGAAGAGGATTCAAAGGGTGCTGTATAGTAAAACAGGGAAAAAACTAAGGGCTTAATTAAGCTAATACAGTTAAAGGAATTAAAAGATTTAACAAGCCAATATAAAGGAAATTAATTCCTACCTTTTGCAGCTGTATTTTACCTCTTTCAGGCCTACTGTTTTGAGTATGGCCGACAGTCACTTTACCATTGTCTTTGGACAGAGGCCCTGAAAAGTTAGTTAAGCTTTTGCCTATTCTCCCAAATCTTTTGTGACCTACTGCTTTATAATTTCGAAGACTTATAATCTTAGAGCAAGTACTGTTTCAAAAAAAATGTAATTAAACTATTTCTTCAGACTAGAATATACACACAAAATAGCAGAACTCCGAAGGTGAGGAATGTTTAAAAGAGCTTAATGAGAGAATTTAACTTCAGGATAGAAAGCGAATACATTTGCTTTGCACACATGTGCACACACAGTCTGAGTCTGAAAACATCTATCATAGAGGACGAGTACTACCATTTTGTGGCTCAGTAAGTAAAAATGAAATTAAGTTTTCAATTTTTTCAAATCATTTGTAGTCTTTCAACACTTTGCACATGATGTATCACGAAGCTACAGCTTGCCATGTGACTGGAGATTTAGTAGAACTTCTGTCAATATTTCTTTCGGTTTTGAAGTCTACACGCCCTTATCTTCAGAGAAAAGGTTTGGTCATTCCTACTTCTTATTTTTTGTTAGTGCTACTATTAGAGAGAAGGTTTTAAAATCATGTGCCCCAGAGAAATTGTTTTTATCCTAGTTTATGCACAGAAGATGAGGCTGAAGCTAGCTAACCATCAGGAAATGTTTGTCATGAACTCCTGATGTAAAGCTGGAAGGCTCTTCTATATTTTTGTACCTGTCTGAAAAATACGCAAGCAGGTATCAAGATTTCAGAGATTGGAAAACATTTCCAAACACAATAACAAGTTGGGCACTTTGTAAAGATTCTCCAGCTGGAAACTTCTTTGGCTTAGATTAGATCATTTGCAGTTTCAAGCGAGGTAACTATAAAACATACCTCTCTTATGTCCCTATAAGATAGTGTGAACTCTGAACTTTTTCATATACGTTCCTAGAAAGTGGGGCATATTATCAATGAAATATGTTCTTTAAGAAATCTAGCAGGTTTAACATTAGCAGTAATCATCTCATGAAAATGACTTAGCTTTCACCAAAGATGTTTTTGTAATTAATCTGAATTTCTACCATTAGCATTCTATAGTTTACAGTAGAAAACATTTGTGAGGAAGTTTGATCTCAGGTGGCATATTTATTTGTGCTTTTATGTTTGCAGATGTGAAACAAGCATTAATCCAGTGGCAGGAGCGAATTGAATTTGCCCATAAACTGTTAACTCTTCTTAATTCCTATAGTCCTCCAGAACTTAGAAATGCCTGTATAGGTAAGTTACTTGAAAAGTTCACCTGTGTAAAAACCTAGTAGAAGAACATTGTTGTGAGTTTTTCCGTGATGTTAAGCCTGTATTGTTTGAAAGATATTTGTGCTTTTTATGTGTAACTCACACTAGCTAGCAGTTCCTAAGAAAATAAAGAAAATTTCTTAACTGGCTCATAATTACCCACATGATAATGGGCAGATTATTTAATATATATATATATACGGTCTCCCCAACCTTAGTTCATCTCTAGCTTCTTACAGCTCTAAAATCTTGTGATCCTATATAAGCAAAGTTGAATCATATAAATGTTTACAAGGTAGAACTGACATTCTAAAAGATAAGAGTACTTATTTCATTGTGAGTTCTTTTGCCTAAAGATACTTCTCAGTATCTGTTCTTAGGCTCTGAGTATTGCATCTTTTTATTGATTGCATATTTATAATAAGATGCTAATTTGTGGCTTTTAAAAAACACCCATTTTAAGTTTATAGTGTTTTTTGTTTTGTTTTGACTACCTTAGAAACTTCTTGAGAGCCATAACTGTTTTACACTTTCTCAAAATAGCGTGGATAACTAACTGGCTATCATGTATAAGCAGTCCGTCTTGAAGTTCTGTGTAATTGCTTCTCTAGCAAGAGGGGAAGGGCACATAAGCAGTAACCTGTGATCACCAGAAACTGCCTATAGTCTGTCATCATGAACTTTATTCCTTCCTGTGTGATTGGAGAGTGAGAATCAGTCCAGCCAGCATCGTAAAACATTAAAAGTAGATTAAGGGTTATCCCTTAGAGCAAAAGAATTTTGAACCTTAGGTTTCTTTCTAAGCTGTTGTGGTTGATTTTATGAGACACATAATCAATGTACATTAAATAATCTGGGCTGACTCATGCCTGTAATCCATGCAGTTCGGGAGGTTTAGGCCGGAGAGGATTGCTTGAGACCAGCAGTTCAAAACCAGCCTGGGCAACATAGCAAGACCTCATCTCTACGAAAACAAAAAATAGCTGGGTGTGGTGGTGCATGCCTGTAGTTTCAGCTACTTGGGAGGCTGAGGCAGGAGAATCACTTGTGCCCAGGAGCTCAAGGCTGTAGTGAGCTGATTGTACCATTGCCCTCCAGCCTGGGAGACAGAGGGGAAAAAAAAAAAAATCCCTCACTGTACTTTGCCAGAAAGTATCTCATACTTAAACAAGATACTAATGAATAGTGTTTTAATCTTTTGTTTCCACATGATGCCCTATTGTAGTTATTTACTGCTGATCTGGTCTTGGTTGAGCATGAGACAGAATTTCTACTCATGTCAGGAGCTTAGTTTTAGACTCATTAAACTGGTTGCAGTGAGGCAATCATAGGATTTGTAAGATTGAAAGTAGCAGGCAGATATAACCCTAATTTTTTGCTACCCAAACTTTGTTTTTATTTTCAGATGTCCTCAAGGAACTTGTACTTTTGAGTCCCCATGATTTTCTTCATACTCTGGTTCCCTTTCTACAACACAACCATTGTACTTACCATCACAGTAATATACCAAGTACGTATTTACCTAGCACAGTACTTCAATATGGTTCGCATTTAATCGTTCTGCACACTGAAGCATGGAGATTTATTTTTTCCATTTATTCTTATTGTACACTTTTAATATCTTAGTGTCTCTTGGACCTTATTTCCCTTGTCGAGAAAATATCAAGCTAATAGGAGGGAAAAGCAATATTCGGCCTCCGCGCCCTGAACTCAATATGTGCCTCTTGCCCACAATGGTGGAAACCAGTAAGGTATGTTGGGATGCCAGGAAAATCCATGTTGCTATAGTACAAAGTAATTTGAAATTTTTCCCCTGGCAGTTATGAGTAGGTTAGACTTAAGTGACCAATTTTGTGGATCCTAAGAAGATTAGATTCATTTGGACTTTTTCCTTTTAGTGCTCTGAAATGTTGGTTGAACATTTGCAAAATCAACAATAAGCACAAGTAGTAAGTTTTTTTTCCCCCTCAAAAATTACCTTAATAGTCTTAATATTTGTCACTAGGCTAAATTATAACTGGGTCATATATCTAAATTTGAAAAGTCATTAGGTACTAACTTTTTTTTTTTTTTTTTAATTTGACCATATAATCAATGACTTCTTCTACTTCCCTTAAATTATATTCCTTTGACTTAAGCATAATATCATTGATTGATAGATTTGTCATCATTTTTAGTCTGGTTCCTTTCTTCTAACTCGTATTCTAAAATAATGCCAATTCTAAATTATAGAGACAAGGTACATTGATACAGGATAATTTATCTTAGTTTCAACTTTTTTAAAAACAATTTTTCCCTTTATCTTTCTTTACCCACACTTCATTCACACACTCCCTTGCTTGCCATCTTTAGATCGTTAGTATACTTGAGAAGTTCTTACAAGATAAAATATTTAAAATAATTAACATTATAGGAATAACTTGGAATCTATTTCAAAAGTCAAACTTAATTCATTTTTCTTGATATGTCTGTAGAGCTAAAGTGTCAAATTTTAAAATCCTACAGTAATTTTACTTTATTAAAGTATATAGAAATAATGGGTAATTTTAATTGATAGCATTTGCACACTGAAAATAAACTTATGACAAGATCATAACATTACTAGAAATTTGGATTTTAAAACTAGGTTCTTACAGAATATAAATATTGAATCAGCTTTTTAGTTAAACTTATTACATTTGCACAAAATATGCTCTTTATTATACAATTTAAGTGCAACCATTTTATCATCTTTAACCTTCAGGGCAAAGATGACGTTTATGATCGTATGCTGCTAGACTACTTCTTTTCTTATCATCAATTCATCCATCTATTATGCCGAGTTGCAATCAACTGTGAAAAATTTACTGAAACATTAGTTAAGCTGAGTAAGTATAAAAGATGAGCAGTAAATTCCACTGAATTATTTTAAGCCCCTAGGCATTCAGGAAGGGGAGAAAAAATATGAGACAATCCTTTTTTTCTTTTTAAAGTGAATGTTTAAAAATATTAATATTCTTGGGAACATTTTAATTTTCATTAAGAAAACACCAACTTACTGGTTTCCATTGACTAGTTCTGCCCAGAGTTTCAGCTGGCCTATAAAGGAGTGTGGAGTAGGGCTGATCACTTCTGTACATAGAAGCCCACATCCTCCACCATCTGCCCAGCAGATTTTGAAAACAAAAAACAAAACTGCTCTGCTTAGGGAGGCAGGCTTAGAGGTGGACTTCCCCAGCCCTGATCTTGAGGGTAAGATGAGATCTATAGTGCCAGCTGTGCTTTGGAGCTGGCAATGGCAAGAGCAAACAGTGGGCTTGCCAGTGTGAAGCAGAGGTGCATATATGAGTAATTAGGAGGTAAGTCTCATAAAATAGGTGAGTGAGAAGAAGAGAAACTTGAAAACGGAGATGATGAGAACTAGAAAACAAAACCAGCAGTGAATTATGTAGGTGGGGGAAAACTCTCAAATATCTTTAGTAATATTGTCTCTGCAGTGATGTGCCTAAGAGCTGTTAGAGAACTGCTCCCTTCGGGTAACATTCCTATACCGGATAAGTTTTTCGGAGGCATGCAGCTCTCCTCCAGAGGTCCTCTATCTCAGGACTTCCAGAGTTCTAGGCCTCTGTGTCCTCTCTCTTGACTTCATTAGGGATTGGTCAGGATCCTCTCCAATGTTCTGTAGTTTTGAAGGTGGGAAGTGACATACTTGTGGAACTACTACCCAGACCAAGAAATAAAATACTGCCATACCCTGCAAGTCTTCTTCGTGCCCCTCGTCAGTCACAGCATTCTCCTTCCTATGGAAAAGGTTTTGATCCATTCCAGGTAGGGCAGAAGATGTGACCCTACCTTAGATTTCATTATCCACGAAGAAGGAGGTGGTAACAGCTGTCAGGGATAATTCCACTTCAGCAAAACCATCTTAATGGCAAGTGATTTAGAGCATTTTTAGATTTGAAAGCTGGTTCCTGGTAACCTGGTATTGTTAGCTGGTTTTATATATGGGTGGCTGGAATGCCAAGATGTAGGGGGATGAGAATATATTCAAATTGGCCATTTCAGGATTATGCACCTGGGTCATGGTACTTGGTAAAAGGCCAAAACCCATCAGTGGCAGTAATCAGGTATAAGACAATATTCAGGAATTCTAGTAGTACAGCCTTGCTCCCATATAAAGAAGGGGAATTATAAAAACACTGACCTTTTAAAAAGTTTTTGGTAATTGTGTTCATATAATTTATACTAAAAGTTATGTAAGAAACTATTCTAGCTACTTGGACAACTTTAACCAAATACTGAATGTTCTACCCTGTTTTGGGTTGTCTTGTCAACGCAAGTGCACACTTTCAGGGAAATTAAACATGGTGGAGAAGTGGAAGAAGGGAAAGAATACTTCCCGTCACATCAGCTGAATCAACTTTTATGATATTTTATAGTCTTACCACTTTCATAACCATGAAGCACTATCACTGCTGCCTCATAGGGCTTAGTTCTCTGTATTAGCACGATTTTATAGAACTTTCTGTAAGGGCTGGGCACGGTGGCTCACACCTGTAATCCCAGCACTTTGGGAGGCCAAGGCGGGCGGATCACGAGGTCAAGAGATCAAGACCATCCTGGCCAACATGGTGAAACCCTGTCTCTACCAAAAATTAGCCAGGCGTGGTGGTGCACACCTGTAGTTCCAGCTACTCGGGAGGCTGAGGCAGGAGAATCGCTGGAACCTGGGAGGCGGAGGTTGCAGTGAGCCAAGATCCCGCCACTACACTCCCGCCTGGCAACAGACTCAGTCTCACAAGAGGAAAAAAAAAAAAAAAACACTTTATATAAGGATGGAAATTTCTTTGACTGTACCATAGTCAGTAGCCCGTCATTTGTGAGTATTGAGAACTTGAAATATGACTTAGGAACTGAATTTTTACTTTCTTTAATTTTAACCAAAATAAATTTAAATAGCCAAATGTGACTGGTGGCACGGCACTAAATATAAATCAAAATCTTCACAAATTGAGCAAGAAAAAGAAATTTTTCTTGGTTAATACAGAAAATTGGAAATTGTCTTAGATACAAAGTTCTTAGATCTTTGTCTAAGACCTAAAAACAATCTTATTGTTACGTCCTCTGTAAATGGAGAGAGTTGTGTCCCATAGTTTGAGCTGACAGAATTACTTTTTCCAAGGAGAGGCCCAGGAAAGGGCTTGAGAAAAGAAAGTCCACATTAATGACCACGCAGAGTTGGTAGAGAATTTTAATTTGTATAATTTCTTTAAGAAATTATATTTGGAAACAAGAAATGAAAAGGGTAAGTTTAAATTGGTTATATCTTTAATCATTTGAACGTTGAGGTTTCATGTCCAAGGGCTGCAATATTAAAATATTGTGACCATAGGTGAGAACATCTCAAGACCTATATTAGATTGTAAGTCATTTCCAGTTGTGAGGAAAAATCTTTTGTGGTAATTTTTACATGGGCAACCGAGCAGATCTTAAGATTGGTTAGAGGATAAAGAGAAATATATAATAATTACAGGTTTGAATTGCAGAGAACAGTACAGTTGCAGGTACTAAATAATAAGCGAGAGGGTTGGAGTGTTTTTGAAGTGAGGATGGTGAGGGGATGGGGTTGGAGGAGACAGAAAGAAAGGGAAAGAGAATTCAGGAAGGGTGAACAAAGCTGCCAACTGCCGCCTGAAAAAAGTGTAGGCAACCACAGTATTTTGATACTTAAAAATAACAGAAGCCTGGGCAACATGGGGAGACCCCTTCTCTACAAAAAAATTTTTTTTTTAATTAGCCACACATGGTGTCACACACCTGTGGTCCCAGCTACTCGGGAGGCTGAGGTGGAAGGATCACTTTAGCCCAGGAAGTCAAAGCTAGAGTGAGCTGTGATCACACCACTATATTCCAGCCAGGGCAACAGAGCAAGACCCTCTTTCTCTGCCCCCAACCACACCCACACACACACACCAGGGTTTAGCCTAAAAAAACGCTGAAAAAGTGATGGTAAGAGGGACTGGCACTGCTGATTCGTAAAATAGTTATTAAAGTTACAATAGTTTTTATTTTTTAGAATTTAATACATAGTCCACAGTTCAAAATATCAGAAAGATAAATATGAAGATATCACAGACCTGTCCCCACCATTTTAAATTTTTGTCCTTTTTTCAAATATAGATGTTTTTCTTCCTTTCTTTCACAACAGTAAGCTATAATGATTAAAACCATGTAGTATAGGTTCAGAAATACATAGGCAAAACAGTGGGTAAACAGCCTCAACAAACATAAAGATACACGAGGATTTGGTAGATGATAAAGATGACATCTGAATTTGGTGGGATAGAGGTGGTACTGACATAACTGGCTAGCTCTCTATGTGGCAAGTCTTTAATACGTTACTCTTTAGACCAAAATTAATAGGAGGATTAAAGACTTAATTGTGGGCAGGGCACAGTGGCTCACGCCTATAATCCCAGCACTTCGGGAGGCCGAGGTGGGTGGATCACCTGAAGTTCGGAGTTCTGCCTAGGAGACCAGCCTAGCCTGCATGGTGAAACCCTGTCTCTACTAAAAATAAAAAAAGTTAGCTGGGTGTGGTGGCGAGCACTTGTGATCCCAGCTACTGGGGAGACTGAAGCAGGAGAATCGCTTGAACCCAGGAGGTGGAGGTTGCAGTGAGCCAAGATCAACACCATTGCACTCCAGTTTGGGCGACAAGAGCGAAACTCCGTCTCAAAAAAAAAAAAGGACTTAATTGTGAAAAAAATTATTGAAACATTAAAGGAAAACGTAACATCACATGAATACCACCATGAGATTTGAAAGACCATGCTACATAGGACACAAAACCTAGAAACAATAAAATAAGAAGTTGAAAGTTTTGACTACATAAAAATTGAAAATATTACATGGTGAAAATGCCATAAACTGAATTAAAACACAAACAGCTAATTGGGAAAATGTTTGCATACTTAATAGATAAACAGCCAATACTGCCAATATATAAAGAATTTTTAGGATTTGCTAAGATAGTGAAGAATGTTAAGTAAAATCAGCAAAGGACATGAATAGGCTGTTTACACACAAAAAAGTGTTTGGTAACCACATGAGAAGTTGCCCAGACTTACTAATAAAGCAAACGATTTGAGACAGTGTCACTCTGTCGCCCAGGCTGAAGTGCAGTGGCATGACCTCGGCTCATGGCAACCTCCACCTCCCAGGTTCAAGCAATTCTCCTGCCTCAGCCTCCCAAGTAGCTGGGACTACAGGTGCCTGCCACCACGCCTGGCTAATTTTTGTATTTTTATTAGAGATGGGGTTTCACCATATTAGCCAGGCTGGTCTTGAACTCCTGACCTTGTGATCCACCTGCCTCTGCCTCCCAAAGTGCTGGGATTATAGGCATGAGCCACCGCACCCAGCCTATTTATCTCTCTTTAAAAAAAAATACATAGATAAGGTGAAGCTCAGATGATACCCATATGGTTTGAGAAAAGCAGAGATCTTACAATGGAGTGCTAGTCAAGAGTCCATTTGGGAGGCAATTTGGCCTGATTAATTAAATTTAGAATGTTCATGTTTGACCCAACAATACCGTGTCCAGGAATCTACCATATTCTACTCATAAAAGTGTACAGCAGTATACAGAGGATATTTATTTTCACTTTGGTTGTAATGAGTAAAACTGGAAACAACCCAAATGTCTATCAGTAGGAGCTTGGTTAAGTAAACCGTAGTTCACCTGTATTGAGACACGAAAACAAGATAGGAGTATTCACTGAATTACATAAAAAAGTAAAAACAATATACAGAATATAAACATTTTTATAAACAAGGGGAAAATCGCTTAGTACATGTACAGAAAAAGAGGAATTTTACTCTATAAGGATGAAATTATAGAATGCCTTCATTTTCCAGGTTAAATATATCTGTAAGGTTTAAAATTAATTGTAATGATTATGCATTGGTTTTGTAATTTTAATAAGTTACTTTAATATTATGGAAAACTGGTACTGCCGGCCGGGCACGGTGGCTTACGCCTGTAATCCAAGCACTTTGGGAGTCTGAGGCAGGTGGATCACGAGGTCAAGAGATTGAGACCATCCTGGCCAACATGGTGAAACCCTGTCTCTACTAAAAATACAAAAATCTAGCTGGGCCTGGTGATGTGCACCACCTATAGTCCCAGCTACTTGGGAGGCTGAGGCAGGAGAATCACTTGAACCTGGGAGGCAGAGGTTGCAGTGAGCTGAGATGGCGCCACTGCACTGCAGCCTGAGCAACAGAGTGAGACTCCGTTTCCCCCAGCCCCCAAAAAAAGGAATAAAAAGAAAACTGGTACTGCAAATTCTGGAATGATACCATTTTTTAGGTACCATAATTCACATGTGAAATCAACAATGGACTATAAATCCCTAGTGTTCATCACTCTTTAATTAAATAATTTTAACGACAAACCAAGGATCTCTTTATCACCTTTAGTTAACATTTTTAAAAATTTTCTTGATGCATTAGTAAGTGAAAGTAAGCAAATTGATGTGCAAGTAACATTATTATATACCTAGAAAATCCAAAAATTTCCAAATCTGTGGAATTAAAATGTATAATTACAAAAATTATAAAAAACATATAAAACATATAAAAATTCCAAGTATGGAACTCACAACTGATACACACTTCATTTCTTTGTGATATCATGATGGTGTTGACTGGGGAAATGCCTGGTTAGCTGTTTCCCAAAAGCCTTCCTAGGGTAAATATACTTCAGACCAGACCAGACCAGTGCCAGGCATCCAGTGCAGATCAGAAGCCAACTTTTTACCAGCTCACCAAGAGTAAATCCGTTTATGCCAGGCTAATACACAGTAATTACATTCAAGAGACATATTTATAATCCCAAAGTTGGTTACCAGTTTATAGAAAGGAAGAACTGGCACAGGATTTGTATATTTCATCATAGGGCCGTCAATCTTTTTCAGTAACCTCCGTGGGAAGCCAGACAGGGTAACAGTAAGTTGATTAGTGGGTGTGAAGTCAGAACAAGGGGAACTGGACAAATCAGTTGTCTCATATCCTTAGAGTATCTTATGAATCACTCACAGTAGAGCATTAGTCATGGGCTTTCATCCAGTGGCTAAAGCCACCACTTCCCCTGGATAATGCTTGGATGGGATTAAACACTCCTATAGAAAACTAGACAGAGAATCATGACACAATTCAGATTATGTTTTTTTATATATATGTATGATACATACGAAATATTTCATCCTCACAGCAATCATAGAAGTACAAATAATTCAAAATACCATTTTACCTACAAAAGCAGTTTTTGTTTGTTTTGAGACAGGATCTCACTCTCTTGCCCCGGCTGGAGTGCAGTGGCACAATCTCTGCTTACTGTGACCTCTGCCTCCCAGGCTCAAGCGATTCTCCCATCTCAGCCTTCCAAGTAGCTGGGATTATAGGCACACGCCACCATGCTCAGCTAATTTTTGTATTTTTAGTAGAGATGGAGTTTTGCCATGTTGGCCAGGCTGGTCTGGAACTCCTGACCTCAGGTGATCCGCCCATCTCAGCCTCCCAAAGTGCTGGGATTACAGGTGTGAGCCACCGTACCCAGCTAGTTTTTAAAAGATTTTTTTTTTTTTTTTAGTGACACATCCAGTAGCTTCTACAGTATACACTGTTACTAATGAGGAAAGGGTACACTTGAAACAGTTTTTTGTTTTGTATATTCCTTCACGCGTGGGGATGGGACAGGTTACAGACCTTGTTGAGGATACCTGAAGTCACAGGGTGAAGAAAGTGGTACAGAAGCCAAGATATTTTAGATGTGCCCATCCTGTTTACAGAGGCAAAGCTTAGATGTGTACCTGAGAACTTTGGTGATTGCATCTTCCTGTGCTTTGCATCCCGTTAGTGAGACACTCCATAAGGTATTGGAGGAGGCGTGCATGGAATAGGAGGGCATTGGCCTTTAACTTGAACCACTGAACCAAGGGGCTCCTTACCCCCAGTGCTTTGCGAAGATGCTAGAAAGAAACTGAAACTCAGTTGCTGAAGGGGTGGACTTCCAAAGGTGTTGCAGTTTTGAGAGGAAACAGGTAGGACTCTGAGAAAGGTGTCTTTAGCTCACCATGGGTGGTGGTATAGTGTTTTCCTGACTGAACTGTTCAAGTGAGTCTAGGGGAAATAATTTTTATATTAGTAAGTTCATATGGTTCTTACTGTGTTACAAACTAGTACATCAAATTGACGATTTCCCAGATGTTATATTGCCTAAAATAAGGCTTAGGTAGTATTAGCCTCTGTAAGTGAATATAAAGAAAAGCATTAAGTAGACGGGTGTGATGATTCAGTCCTGTAATCTTAACACTTTGGGAGGCCAAGGCCAGAGGACTGCTTGAGCCAGGGATTGGAGACCAGACCGGGCAACAGCAGTTGCTACAAAAAAAAAAAAAAAAAAAAAAGGCAGGCTTGGTGGCATGCACCTGTAGTCGTAGCTACTCAAGAGGCTGAGGCAGGAGGATCACTTGAGCCCAGGAGTTCAAGGTTACAATGAGCTATGATTGGACCACTGAACTACAGTCTGGGCAACAAAGCAAAATCCTGTCTCAAAAGAGAGAAAGTATTAACTAAATAGTATAGGTGATGGCAGATGTGAAGAAAATCATGAAAATGCTAACAAATGGACTAAAGTTGCGGAAAACGTTGAAAAGCTTATGGGCTTTAGAATCAAATAAATCTAGGGTAGACTACAGTCTGAACTATATCAATACTGACTTTGGAATGAATTTGAGAGGATTATATAATCTCTGAGCCTGCCTAATTTCCTCATCCAAAAGAAGTACAAAATTAGGATTTAAAAAAGGCTCTCAAAATTGATGAGAAAATTTAATGTAATGATCTGACATACCTAGAAAATGTTTATTTCTTTCTTTAATTGTTGTTGTTTTGAGACAAAGTCTCGCTCTGTCCCCCAGGCTGTAGTACAGTGGCACGATCTCGGCTCACTGCAACCTCTGCCTCCAGGGTTCAAGTGATTTCTCCTGCCTCCGCCTCCTGAGTAGCTTGGATTACATGCCCAACTAATTTTTGTTTGTTTGTTTGTTTTTTAATAGAGTCGGGGTTTCACTATGTTGGCCAGGCTGGTCTCGAATTCCTAACTGCAAGTGATCCGCCAACCTTGGCCTCCCAAAGTCCGGGGATTATAGGCATGAGCCACCATGCCTGGTCTGTTTCCATCTTTACTTGTAAAATAGAGATACTTATAACAGAATGCTACTTCAAAGTGATTAGAGATCATAAAAGGCCTCCATGGTATTTTTTGTTTGTCGTAGTAGTGCTGGCTTTTTGGTAGTTGTGGAAAATAGGTACAGAGATTGCTTTTATATTTAGCTGGATGTGATGACTCACACCTGTAATCCCAGCACTCTGTAAAACTGAGGCAGCCGGATCACTTGAGCCTAGGAGTTCAAGAGCAGACTGGGCAACATGGCAGAACCCTGTCTCTACAAAAAATAGAAAAATAAGCTGGGCGTTGGAGGCACACACCAGTAGTCTCAGCTACTCGAGAGGCTGAGGTGGGAGAATCAGCTGAGCCTGGGAAGGTCGAGGCTGCAGTGAGCCAAGATGATGCCACTGCAACATGCCTTGGGCAACAGAGTGAAACTGCCTTAAAAAAAAAAAAAAAAAAAAATTGTTTAGGACTGGGTGCAGTGGCTCATACCCATCAATCCCAGCACTTTGGGAGGCCAAGGCAAGCGGATCACTTGAGCTCACGAATTGAAGATCAGCCTGGGCAACATGGTGAAACCTCATGTCTACAAAAAATACAAAAATTAACCATGGATGGCTTGAGCCCAGGAGGCAGAGGTTGCAGTGAGCCAAGATCATGCCAGTTGTCCTCCAGCCTGGGTGATAAGAGCCAGACCTTGTCTCAAAAAAAGAAAAAAAAAATTGAAGATTATTTTACTTTGGGGGGATAATAGGGGAGAAATGACTAGAGAAATTACAGTATACAGTCTGCTTGCTCATAAGAGGGTTAATGTCAAAGCAGTCTCTAGTTCAGAGGTTAGCAGGTTAGCAGACTCTTTGCAAAGAGTAGACACTAAATATTTTAGACTTCCACAGGCCACAAGTCTCTGTCACATACTATTTTTTGTTTGGCTAATTTTTTTTTGTTTTGTTTGAGACAGAGTCTTGCTCTGTTGCCCAGGCTAGAGTGCAATGGCACAATCTCGTCTCACTGCAACTTCTGTCTCCCAGGTTCAAGTGATTTTCCTGCCTCAGCCTCCTGAGTAGCTGGGATTATAGGCACATGCCACCACGCCTGGCTAATTTTTGTATTTTTAGTAGAGACAGGGTTTCACCATGTTGGTCAGGCTGGTCTCGAACTCCTGACCTCATGATCCACCTGTCTTGGCCTCCCAAAGTGCTGAGATTACAGGTGTGAGCCACCGTGCCCAACCTGGCTGATTTTTTTTTTTTAAACCTTTAAAAATATAAAAGCCAGCCGGACATGATGGCCCACACCTGTACTCCCAGCACTTTCTTTTTTTTTCTGAGACGGGAGTCTTGCTCTGTCACCCAGGCTGGAGTGCAGTGGCCGGATCTCAGCTCACTGCAAGCTCTGCCTCCCGAGTTTATGCCATTCTCCTGCCTCAGCCTCCCGAGTAACTGGGACTACAGGTGCCCGCCACCACGCCCAGCTAGTTTTTTGTATTTTTTAGTAGAGACGGGGTTTCACCGTGTTAGCCAGGATGGTCTCGATCTCCTGACCTCGTGATCCGCCCGTCTTGGCCTCCCAAAGTGCTGGGATTACAGGCTTGAGCCACCACGCCCGGCCTTTCCCAGCACTTTCAAAGTCCAGTGCAAGAGGATCAGTTATGCCAGGAGTTTGAGACTGGCCTGGGCAACATGGCAAGACCCCATTTCTGTAAAACTTTTTGAGAGAGTTTGCTCTGTCACCCAGGCTGGAGTGCAGTTGCGCGATCTCGGCTCACTGCAACCTCTGCCTTCTGGGTTCAAGCAATTCTTCTGCCTCAGCCTTCCGAATAGCTGGGATTAGAGGTGTGTGCCACCATACCCAGTGAATTTTTGTATTTTTAGTAGAGACAGGGTTTCATTATTCTCCTGCCTCGGCCTCCCAAAGTGCCAGGATTACCAGTGTGAGTCACCATGCCTGGCCCAAAAGTTTTTTTTTTTTTTTTGAGACAGAGTTTCACTCTTGTTGCCCAGGGTGGAGTGCAATGGCATGATCTTGGCTCACCACAACCTCCAACCTCCAAGGTTCAAGCAGTTCTCCTGCCTCAGCCTCCCGAGTAGCTGGGATTACTGGGATGCGCCACCATGCCCCGCTAATTTTGTATTTTTAGTAGAGACAGGGTTTCTCCATGTTGGTCAGGCTGGTCACGAACTCCTGACCTCAGGTGATCCACCCACCTCGGCCTCCCAAAGTGCTGGGATTACAGGCGTGAGTCACCGTGCCTGACCCCAAAACATTTTTTTAAGAAAGTTGTGCGGGCCTGTAGTCTTAGCTATTACAGAGGCTAAGGTGTGCGGATCACTTGAGCACAGGAGTTCGAGGCTGCGCCTGATCTGTGATCACGCCACTGCACTCCAACCTGGGCAAAAGAGTGAAGACGCTGTCTCAAAGAAAAAGCCATTCTTAGCTCACAAGTCCATATAAAAACAGGGTATGGGTCAGATTTGGCCTGAGGGCCATAGTTTGCTAACCCCTCCTCTACTTTGATGAGTAATTAGGATACAGGAACATGGGAACGTAGGAACTCTCTTCCCTGTAGCCACAGATGTGATGACATGTCCTTGTTTACTTACGTGTATTGTGATACTATGGTGGGTATATGCTGCCAAATACCAACCAGATTAGGTTAGGATAAAGGGGAAGTAGCATTTCCTTGCGTCTTGCATCCAAAGGGACTCATCTTGACAGGAAAATAAATTGGCTTACCTGTGGAAGGGATCTTAGGCATCCTTGGTAAGGCTGAGTGAGTGACCTGACTTACATGTGTAAGATGTTCTCAAGTCCTTGGTCTAACCCAGGGTTTGGCAAATTACAACCCACGTGCTGCCTGTTTTTGTATAACCATGGCCTGCTAGCTAAGAATAGTTTTCATATTTTTAAATTTTTTAAAAATACAGAATTATATTTTCTGATATATGAAAATTATGATTCCAATTTCAGTGTTCGTAAAGTTTTACTGAAAGACAGCCACACCCATTTCCTTACTCTTATCTAAGGCTGCCTTCACACTGCCTCAGCAGGGTTGAGCTGTGGTAACAGAGCATGGCCACAAAGCCTCACATACTATTTGGCCCTTCCCAGAACAAGTTTGCTGACTCCTGGTCTAACTTACAGTCTTAACTGGAGGAGGATGGTCTGTGTTATATTTCTTCTTCTCCATGATTATACTTGCCCTGGGGACCCTGGGGGATGTGGAAGATGAGAAATTCATTTAAGACTGTGGTAATGAAGCTTCTATACTTTGAGAGATAGGATGACAGAGGATAGGGGCACACATCTCTTAGTGACATATTTTACATCTGGAATAGTCAAGAAGTGGAGAGGTAAATTCATAGAGGTTCCAAATAGCACTCTCTGACATAGTGCCAGATGCGGTCCACTCAGAAGATCCTCAGAAGAACAAGCCAAGAAACTGGTGCTCAGGGCAGCGTTGACTTAAATGTACCACAAAGGTCATTCTATCTTTGAAGAAAAGAAGGTAAAAGAGGAAAGATATGTTTAATTCTCCACATCTTTTTTTTTTTTTTTTTTTCTTCACCTCTCCCCTCCTCTCTCCTGAAGTCTAGCCATTCTATGAAAATTTTCTAATAGGCAGAGTGGTACCTTAATCCAAGAAAGATTTGGAGCCACTTCAGTAACTTTTTTTTTTCCCAGATAAAGTTCTAATACTCAAAAAGAAGAGTTGATTTAAGTCCCATATCCTTCAGGAATGAGGTATAGGATATAAATAAATTCAAGTACCACATTCTAAGATATTTCACTAAACATTGGAATGAATTTTTCCCCTTTACATACTTTCTTTAAAATGTAGAAAATATGCAAAGTTATGACTAGAAATAGCTGTAATATTGTACCTGCAGAGTATCTCAGTAGTATAATTTATAACCTATTCTGATTTCTTTTCAAATATTAGGTGTCCTAGTTGCCTATGAAGGTTTGCCACTTCATCTTGCACTGTTCCCCAAACTTTGGACTGAGCTATGCCAGACTCAGGTAAAGAAAATGAGTTTTAGATGATTGGTCTTTAATCTCATCTGACCAAGTGGTCAATAATTTTAGGAACAATGGATTGAAGACTTGCTGAAAAGTGGGGATGTTTTAGAATCTTGATAGGTAAAATATGAATGAATGAAAATACTATTACATATTGGGCATCTAGGTCCCCTTTGATTTTTTTTTTAAACTTGTATTTGTATCATAGAGGATATTTTAAGTAAGCTGGTTATAATTGAATTTCTCATTTATAGATGTATATCAACAGTTGTGGGGGGTCCAAAACAGGGAGATAGTGGGGAAAAGGCACATGCCACTTCTTCTCCTTCACCTCCCTATCTCTTCCTCTTTCCCACCATTCCAAAACCTCTAGCGGAAACCCTGTCAGCAGTCTGTCTTTTAGCTTTTCATGATCTGTAGTTTTTCAAGGGTCTGATGCGCTTGTTTTCTTAAAACAATCACCTTGAAAACAAGAAAGATTACCGTTCCTACCTTAAGTGTCTAAGAGCCAACTCCTTAAAATTAAGTGGCTGCATAAATAAAGCTTGTTAAGTTACAAAGGGAGAATTGGGAAGAGGAGAAAGAACCTGATAATAATTAATAATGCTTAAGTTATAAAGGGAGAATTGGGAAGAGGAGGAGGTACTAAGGTTTGGCTCATTCCCTGGATCAGGCATAAAGGATCCCCACTCCCTTCAGTCAGTCCCTGAAAAAACTGGTGATTGTCCTGCCTGGTTGCATCTGCTCTACCCCATTGGAAGAGATGAATTTATTCACCTTCCTTAGGTTCAACTTTGACCCACATCATGCTTTCTGAAGTATTTTGAGTCTGGTTCAGCCTCCTACCAGGCTGTAGTGTGCTCTGTATTCTCCTACATGTTTGTCATCCTGTACCATATTGGTTGTTTCTCTGCTTTTCCCAAACAGAGCTCAAGTGTAGAGACCTTATCAGAGTCAACTCCATTCCCTGAAGAAATGCCACTTTGTTCTCTACAGTAGAAATCTTTCAGAGGCTACTAGTATACATTGATCTTAGCTCCCTTGACTTAGCATTTAGTAGGCATTCAGAAAATGAGTTTATCAGTTGATTTTTGAGCTGAGTGTTCAGTCAGTTGGAGATCTCATTTTCCCTTTCCACTGCTACTGCTGCTCTTTTTCATTCTTCCTGATTTGGGTAGTGTCTTGGTTTCTGTACTCTCCCACTACCTATTGCTCCCTATTGCCTTCTCTACTTCTGCACCGCAGGACTCCCTTCACTTGACTTCTTTCACAGACAGAACTCCCTGTGCCCCCGAATTTCCCTTAAAACAAAGCTGAACCATATAAGGCCTCCAAAGCTTCCAGTCTTACAGAAGCAGCCATCCTGAGCAAGAAACATAGGCAGAGGCTATGACTGGTAGACCAAGGCAGATTTTTCTTAGTGTTAAGGATCTCAAGACCTGGGTCTTGGTCCTACTTGAATCCTAATTTCTTGACTGACCTTGAGTAATTTACTTATGACAGCTGCTTACTCTAATAAAATATACACATATGCATATATACATATTATCTAAATTTTGTCCTATTTAAAATATTGCTTTTTTCCATATAAATAAATGATCTATTATTAAAATACACATTTAAATCTACGGAGTATATCTGCTTAAAGACATACTACTTGTGTTTAAGAGCCATGACTATTTGAAAACAGGAAAACCAAATTTTAGTAAAATTTCCATATATTGGGACCACTGATTCTGTGTGAGATAATTAGGAAAGAAGGCTTATTGTTTATCTTTGTAGTGTTTATGGGGGGAGAAGGTATTTACAAAATTACTGTTGCTAATGAGAATATACAGTAAAGTTTAAAACATTTTGGATAATTGATTTTGATTCTTAAAATGTGTCTTTTCACAACATACGGTCTGGTTACCTATAAATACATTAATTTGGCCCTTGAAAACATTCACATCCTATTCTTTGTTAGGTTTATTTTTCCAGTCCTTGTTAACTCTCTCAGTGCTGGATAATAAACCTGCATTTCTTTTACAACATTTGTTCAGTTTTGGCATCAGTGTCTTTCCCCCAGCACTCCCATAGTCCAAATTAGTAACATTTTACTGTATGAAAAATAGTTGCTGTTAACTAAAAAATCAATAGGCGAGTTAGACATGGCTTTTCATGTAGGATTTTCAATGGCTTCAGATTCCGTCATACACAAGTGTTTAAGCCCCAGTTATTTCCGTGTTCAACCATAAGTGCTTCTTCTCCCCACTTTAGTCTGCTATGTCAAAAAATTGCATCAAGCTTTTGTGTGAAGATCCTGTTTTCGCAGAATATATTAAATGTATCCTAATGGATGAAAGAACTTTTTTAAACAACAACATTGTCTACACGTTCATGACACATTTCCTTCTAAAGGTATGTAGTACTCTGGAAACTCAGTGTGTCATTTCCAATTAGTTAAGCTTGTGTTTTCATTATGCTGGTCTTTTGGAGATTTTTAAAAATCATCTTTTTCAGGTTCAAAGTCAAGTGTTTTCTGAAGCAAACTGTGCCAATTTGATCAGCACTCTTATTACAAACTTGATAAGTCAGTATCAGAACCTACAGTCTGATTTCTCCAACCGAGCTGAAATTTCCAAAGCAAGTGCTTCTTTAAATGGGGTAAGAACTATGCAGAGGCGGCGGCGGCACACACTTCTAAACTGTCCTTCAGTTAACTATGTGGCCTTCGTATTTTGCTCTCGTAACTTTTACTGATTCGAACTCTAAGCCATGTACGACAAAAAACAAATTTTAATTACGCGTTCACAATGCCTTGTATGTACACAGCACACTCCATCACCTTGGAAGCTACAAGCTGGTATCATTAAATGCTAAGGGTAATAAAGGGAACGTCTTAGTGGTCTTCTCTCTACTTGAGTATATTTTTGGAAACATTACTTGTGATGTTTCTATTACTGCCTATGGCTGCGAAGTAACTGAAACAATGATCTACTGATTTAAAAAGGCAGTTAAATCTAGAGCATTAGTTGCCTTGTGCAGACTCCCATGACAGCCATGTCCTAGAATAATGGAACACCCTGGAAATAGGCTAGAATGTTGAGCAGCAGCCTCCCAAATCACAATAGCAGAAAAGCCAGAACAGATGACAGAGCTCAGTAAGCAAGACCTTACTATTTGTGACATCAGAATTTAACTTGAGAAACTATGATTTCAAGGTTTGTTTTTGAAATTCTTGTATTTCCTTTTCCATTTTCAGAAAACACTATTTGTCTTTGGTCTGACTTACTTGTTTGTGGGCATAAAATAATGCTATTAGTGACTTTAAGAACTAATGAGGCCGGGCAGTGGCTCACGCCTGCAATCCCAGCATTTTGGGAGGCCGAGGCCAGTAGATAAGGAGGTCAGAAGATGGAGACCATCCTGACCAACATGGTGAAACCCCGTCTCTACTAAAATACAAAAAATTAAGCCAGGTGTGGTGGCAGGCGCCTGTAGTCCCAGCTACTCAGGAGGCTGAGGGAGGGGAATCGCTTGAACCCGGAGGTGGAGGTTGCAGCGAGCTGAGATTACACCACTGCACTCCAGCCTTGCCATAGAACAAGACACTACCTCAAAACAACAACAACAAAAAACTAATGAAATGCTGTAGTATCCTAACACTGGCTTTCTGGTTTTATCATTCTAAGAATCCCAGAGAAACCAGAGTATTCTTAGGAAAGAATGGATTCCTGGGAAAATAAACATCTGCAATTAACTATAAACAACTGCATCAAAGTATTGGCTTTAGAATTTGAAATGTTCCTATCTGGGTTTTTGTAGGACCTGAGGGCACTTGCTTTGCTCCTGTCAGTACACACTCCCAAACAGTTAAACCCAGCTCTGATTCCAACTCTGCAAGAGCTTTTAAGCAAATGCAGGACTTGTCTGCAACAGAGAAACTCACTCCAAGAGCAAGAAGCCAAAGAAAGAAAAACTAAAGGTTAGCTTTATGGACTACTATCATTATTACTTTTAGGGTGGGAGGAGGGAGTAATACACTTGGTGTAGCTGGTTTAATAGTTGTATGTTCAGCTGAACCTCCTAAATATAAATGCTAGAAACAAAATTAACTTCCCACATCCCCCATGTGATCTTAATGACTTTCAGAGAAGTTTCCGTTTTGGCGTATGTTTTCACAGATGATGAAGGAGCAACTCCCGTTAAAAGAAGGCGTGTTAGCAGTGATGAGGAGCACACTGTAGACAGCTGCATCAGTGACATGAAAACAGAAACCCGGGAGGTCCTGACCCCAACGAGCACTTCTGACAATGAGACCAGAGACTCCTCAATTATTGATCCAGGAACTGAGCAAGATCTTCCTTCCCCCGAAAATAGTTCTGTTAAAGAATATCGAATGGAAGTTCCATCTTCGTTTTCAGAAGACATGTCAAATATCAGGTCACAGCACACAGAAGAACAGTCCAGCAATGGTAGATATGACGATTGTAAAGAATTTAAAGACCTCCACTGTTCCAAGGATTCTACCCTAGCTGAGGAAGAATCTGAGTTCCCTTCTACTTCTATCTCTGCAGTTCTGTCTGACTTAGCTGACTTGAGAAGCTGTGATGGCCAACCTTTGCCCTCCCAGGACCCCGAGGTTGCTTTGTCTCTCAGTTGTGGCCATTCCAGAGGACTCTTTAGTCATATGCAGCAACATGACATTTTAGATACCCTGTGTAGGACCATTGAATCTACAATCCATGTGGTCACAAGGATATCTGGCAAAGGAAACCAAGCTGCTTCTTGACATTAGGTGTAGCATGTCTACTTTTAAGTCCCTCACCCCCATGCTGTTTGTATAAGTTTTGCTTATTTGTTTTTGTGCTTCAGTTTGTCTAGTGCTCTCTGCTTGAATGGCAAGATAGATTTATAGGCTTAATTCTTGGTCAGGCAGAACTCCAGATGAAAAAAACTTGCATCTTCAGTATACTTCCTAAAGGGCAATCAGATAATGGATATGTTTTATGTAATTAAGAGTTCACTGTAGTGGCTTTCATTTAATATGGCTGTCTGGGAAGAACAGGGTTCCCTAGCCCTGTACGATGTAATTTAAACTTACAGCATTTTTACTGTGTATAATATGGTGTCCTCTGTGCCAGTTTTGTACCTTATAGAGGCAGATTGCCTCCGATCGCTGTGGTTCTTATTATCAAAATTAAGTTTACTTGTATACGGAACAACCACAAGAAATTTGATTCTGTAAAGAATCCTCTTTAGCTGTGGCCTGGCAGTATATAAATGGTGCTTTATTTAACAGAATACCTGTGGAGGAAATAAAGCACACTTGATGTAAAAATAATTGTTTTATTTTTATTGACATGACTGATTGCTATTCTGTGCACTTAATTAAACTGATTGTGATGATTTTTCATTTGTTTACATACGTTGCTTCAGTCTTCTCAGGTGAAAGTAGTGAAAAACCGTGAACGAGGGGAAACACTTATCCATTATATGCTGTTTCACTGGAAGTGTTACCAGCAGTCTACAAAATCAGTGTGTCCCCACAGACTTCTCAGTCCTCTCCACCCCAAAGTGCAAAACCACAGCAGGAAGAAGTGGAGCAAAACACAGCCAATTTGCCCATCAACATGCTTTGAATGCAATATACCACTGTTTTACTACCTTAAGATATATACACCTTAAAAACCCTAAGTAAAATAAAGGAACAGTGTCAACCTGCCATTTATTTTTTGTCATCTTGAACTAAAAGTACAGCTGCAAGCAAGCTTGCTGTAGGACAAGCTTCAGTTTGGGAAACCAACTATCTACACTCGGGACTTAGCTATTTCTAGAGTATCTATGGAAGGTCAGGTTAATACCTAATTTCAGGTTTGCTACTTTTAACTCAATGCAGTGTCTAGTTATAACAGAGTCAATGCTTTAAATTGTGTATACGTTCACAGATTTCATCCAATATAAAATAAAGATGGTCCTTTTTAAAAAAAAAAAGTATATAGCGAAGAGGTCAATGTGACACTTCTGCGTACAAAAAGTAATGCCTTACAAAATTTTCAACCATTTAGGGGGGTCAGCTGCAGTAAACCTTTTATTTCTTCAAAATGCTGCTTCTGCCAACAGAATTTCATGTTCTCTTCTTTACAGACAGGAACTCCTTTACAGTCCAATTGTAATTCCGTTTGCCCTAGAGTAGGCACAAAATTCAGTGCAACCGTGGCATAGTGTTCTAAGAAAAAAAATAGGAACCTTATTACTGCATTATGAAAAGGAAAATGTATCCATATGAAAAACCCAGCCTTAAGTGTTCTGGGGCCTTTAACATAAAGGGCACTAATTCGTAACATACCTTCTGGCCAGTTCCTACATCTCCATTTCATGACGATCTTCTTATTTGTTAACTGAAAAGAAAGGGGAAACTCCACTGAAAATCTTTTAAAACTCCCCACAATACAACACAGAAAAACAAATCCTTTCACTGAAACTCCTAAATACTAGAAGAATCAATGAACAATATACGGTCCCTCTTCCAGTTTATACATCAGCACCACTGATAATTGTCTTCAGTGTCAAAATGTCTTAAAACAGCAGTAACATCACGAACAGTAGGAATATATAATATTGTTTTAAGTACAGTAATAGTAACCAGAACAGAGGGCTGCTATTAAGGGTGAGGCAACAGAGACCCTAGTGATTTTGGTGCTAAAAACAGCACGTATAAAAAGTAATACTGAGTTAATCCCATCTTCTTTAACCTTGAGTCTACTTACCAATTCTAGATATTCACCAGTGATGTTCCCATTAAACATCTGGAATTTCCCTCCCTTTTCAGCTTCTAATACAGCAGTAGATTTAGAAAACTTTTGCACCAACTAACCAAATAAAACAGATGTTATTCCAGCACACACTATCACATATTTTAATGTAATTATGAGATACAAAATATAACAATTACTATGGTTTAAAAATCCTAAACATGTAGCTTTTACTTATGGAAAATAAAATACAAACTTTCTCTTCCTAGAAGAGAAAACTCAATGTAATATGGACATAGTCCCAAAGAATGCCCATCTCCCCTCCAATTATTCAGAAACTATGCTCAGACTTCCTGTCACCACCATCCCACATCCCTTCAATCAAAAACACAAGGAAAACCAAAAACCAGCTCCTGTTCTTTGTGATGTATTTTCTCCCAATGTCAGCATTTAACATGCTAGCTTAGGGAGTTACTCACATCCTTCACAGTGAAGATGCTATACAGCTGCTCTACAGTTGTGTCAAACAGTTCCATCATGTGAAGAGCCACAGTGGGAATCCTTACACCCAGTGCCACTGGAGATGAGGCCTGAACCTGGAGAAGGGAAGAAGTTCCAGGGAATGTTTAGCATAACAAGAGATAAAGCTGCTTGGATTGAAATAAGTCTTCTCAAGAAAAAAGCAAATGTCCCAAATTCCATACTGCCTATTCCAGACACACGCAAAAGCAGCATGAAAAGCCTTTTTAGCACCACCAGTCTTGGTCTTTACTTTGGAACCAGAGCTCACTGTTCCTACAGCTCTTTAGCTCCGTTCCCAGGTTATAACTGAATACCCCTAATCCTAGCTGGATTTCCAGATATAGCCGTGAGCAGATGAAAGACAACTGCACCTAAAGCTAAAGGGTGTCAATTACACATAAAACACCCATTCCAAGAACCGATCTAAAAATCTCCCAAAGTCAGCAAAGAAGGTTCTTTCATTGTGCTATGTGTATCTTGAAAGTCATCTGGTTTTGTAATCTGTGGCCTACCAAAGAACACTGCCTTTAGGAGAGTCTTGAGTCAAATATCTCATAGAAAGGTGTGTCTGTAACAATCCATCAAGAATCAAAGTCTCATTTTATCATTTGCACAACAAAATGGGAGATCTTAGAGGACTCACGGGAGACCCAAAGGTGGAAAAGGCCCTCACGTCCTCATTTCTCCAACAACACAAGGTTATTCAGAGCCCTAACTCAAATACTTCCTTTAACCCTTCCCTACATTTTGGCCAACAGAGCTCATACCTGCAGGGTATTCTCACTCGGTTTTCTTTTGACAGTCAATTCCTGGGCTGCCATAGCTTTCGCTGGTAAAATCATTCCCGTTGTAAATTCTATAAAGAAATAAGGGAAGTGGTTTTAATAAAGACCTTTCTCCTTTTAAGCACAAAGAGTAAGGTAGAAAACCCAAAACAGCGTGTAAGAAAATAAAACATATTTATAAAAATAATTCCTATAACATTTTGAGAATATCAAGACCATTCCGTGTTTTTACATATAAAACTGATAGATTAACAACGTGAGTTCCACAGCAACAAAAGCCTTTTCTTTTTTCAAACGCCTCACTTTTACCAAGTTTTTGCTAAAACTGCAAAATTTTCCAAAGTTCTTTTGCACACAGCTAAGTTTTATGAGATTAACTACTAATAGCTTTGTGGCTCTAACCCACTGTGAAAACAGACAATTTCTCATGTGAGGGTGGCCACCGCCTCACAAAGCCTGTCTTCACAGTAGTCAAGCCTGTGAGCCAGCTACACGTGCACTCCCATGGGAAAAGTGACAACCCCAAACCCATCCATGCCAACACCCAGATACTCAGGTAGCAGGGTCCAAGAATGAGGTACAGAGATACAGGCACTGCTGGCCATCTTGCCTGGGTCACTTCTCTAATTTAGGGAAGACGACAATAACCACATTTCCATGCAATGTTGATATTATCTAGGTATTTCTCAACTACACCTGTAATACCTGCAGTCACTTTCATCCATTCATTCATTCATCCAACAAAGATATATTAAGCACCTACTATGTGCCAGACATTGTGCTAGATGCTGGAGATACAGCAGTGAACAAGACAGACACCTTCCATGCCCTCATGGAGCTTATAGTCTAGCAAGGAAGACAGACATTAAACAAGTAATTACACAAACAACTGATTTTCATTCCAGAAAACTACAATTAACAGTTCTGTAGGCAAAATGGTTCATGCTGTGTACAGTAGTGATGATCACTAATTATGGTCTTAACCATGACTAGCTCTCAACTTCCAGACTACAATTTATTCTGAAGTATAAACTTGCTTCTGGAGCCTCTGACCACAGTGCAGAGTATAACGGGTAAATAGAAAAGGGACCCTCTGATTCACAAGGGATGCCTTCTTTACCCATCTTAACTGCCTTCAGGTAATCTCCAAGGGCCTGCCTGACCTTGGCGGTGCCTGCAGTTTTCATAAGATCCTTCAGTATATCCCCATCTCCTTTCTTTTTACTCACGTTCACCTACAAATCAGAAAAATACAAACCAAAGAAAGATCTGGTTTGATGTATTCTTACAACATTGGGCTGTATGGATGAGAGAACTATGGCAGTGGAGGAAGGAAAGAAGTGGATGTAAGAGATGTGCAGGGCAGGATTTTAAGGGTTTTTAATCCAGGGTCCGTGACAGGGTTGGGGGCCAATCTTGCATGGACTTCATAGAATGTAAACCCCTTAATTTGCATACAAAATTGTGCATGTGTATGTATATAAATTCTATTGCTGATGTGGTCCGTGGCTTTCATGGCATCTAGAAATGCACTGTCCGGTATGGTAGCCACTAGTCACATGTGGCTACTGAGAACCTGAAATGTGGCTGGCCTGAATCAAGAAGTGCTGTGTGAAATAATACGTGCCAGACTCCAAAGACTTAGTACCAAAAAAGAATGTAAAATACCTCATATTTTTTATATTAATTACATGCTAAAATCTTTTTTATATACTGGGTTAAATAAAATATATTAAAATTAATTTCACCTGTTTATCTTTTTTTTTTTTAAGAGCTTGTATCTCGTTATGTTGCCAAGGCTAGACCCAAACTCCTGGGCTCAAACGATGTTTCCCCTCGACCTCCCAAGCAGCTGGGATTACAGGCATCTGCCACTACACCCGGGCTCTAATTTTTTTTTTTAAGAGACAGGGTCTCCCTGTTGCCTAGACTGGAGTTCAGTAGCATGACCATGGCTCATTGCAGCCTCGAACTCCTGGGCTCAAGTGAGCCTCGTACCTTGGCCTCCCAAAGTGCTGGGATCACAAGTGTGAGTCACCATGCCCAGCCATAGCTTTAACTTTTTAAGTACAGCTACTAGTAAAACTTAAAATTGCACATGTGGCTTGCATTATATTTACATGGAACAGTGCTGGTATAGAACCCAAAGCCACCGTAATTAGGGAAATCAAGTTCCCATATAACCCAGCCTTGGACTATATACTTTTTTGACAAAGAACAAAATTGGGAAAGGGAGAAGAGTAGAAGACAGGCAAAGGGAAGGAAGAAGAGAGGGGAGGAGGGGGAGACCGAGGGATAAGGAAGCAACAGAGGGCTTTGGGGAAGTCTCTAGCATTCCCAGAAGAAAAAGAGGTGTTGATTTGAAAAAATTTAGCATCTCGATGCTTCAGCTGAGGTGGGCCTGATCTTGGGCCCCAGTTTGAATCTATAGAGTTTGTTCTGTAATGCCACTGAGGGATTAAATCTTAAAAACCAGTTAAACATTCTGTTGAAAAACTTCTCAGCTGATGGATCTGAATATAACAAAGTGGAATCTCAAGCCCTGAGTGGAGGAACCACATAACTGAAGACAGGTCTGGGACAGCCCTGGCCTGTGGCACTGTATAACCTTCGGGCCAGAAGACATGCTGCTGGGCAGGAGTCAGCCTATCTTGGAAAGCCCTCACGTTAAATACATTCACAAATCAAAAAAGATCCTTTGTCAGACTATCTTGGTGTGAAAAATATAGCAGCTGTAAAAATGGTCTCACCCCCAAAACCCAGCTTTCAGCCAGAAGAGGGCACTAACTGGAAGCCAAGCGTGGGAGTTACACACGACTCTGCCTCCCAGGAGAGCCACAAAAGCAACGCGTACTAACTGGGTAGTTCACAAAAAGCCGTGAGGCATAACCAAGGGATAGCTCGCAGCTAAAAGCTGAGACTTCTCACTGTTAAAGGGAAACAGCAAAGGTGCAGGAGAGAGAGAAAGTCACGTTCATCAAGCCATGCAAGCTGCCTGAGCAGTTCACAGTGCACACACTGTCACATTTAACCTGACAACACCCCTGGAAGAGAAATTAACCCCTTTTCACAGATGAGGAGGCTAAGAAGGGTGCAGTCAGCTGCCCAGGCCCCTTGCCTGGTCCTTGGGGGAGCTCAGGGCTTCCTGGGGCTTACTCTCTTTCCTGTACCACTCCAGCTCCACACAACATGCTGCCCCCACAGTATGGCAATCCTTCTCAGCAAACAGGCCCTCCACAAGGCAACCGAACTACCACACAGGAACTACAGTCTGATCAACACTATTTGAAATGCCCAATGTCTGTAGCAGAAGCTTGACTGAAAAGAGAACAGAAGAAATAGAAACTTGATCACATACCTCAGTGTCATCTACTTAATTTTCCTCAGAAAGACTGGGTATTTCAATCAATCCCTTGTGCTTCACTCCAGATTCTTTAACGATGCCTAAAATGAGCAAAATGGGTTCTTCAATTATAATAAAAAGTAACAACTGGGCCAGGCACTGTGGCACACGCCTATAATCTCAGCACTTTGAGAGGCTGAGGTGGGAGGATGGATTGAGCCCAGGAGTTTAAAGACCATCCTGGGCAACACAGGGAGACACCATCTCTACAAAATAAAATTATCTGGGCATGGTGCCGCACACCTGTGGTCTCTGTTACTTGGAAGGCTGAGGTGGGAGGATTGCTGGGCGGACAAGGCTGCAGTGAGCCTTGTCTTGAAAAGAAAAAAAAAAACAAAACTGCTTTTATGAAAAACTGTCCTGCCTCACTGAATAGCCCAGCGGCCCTCACAGAGTTCCACCACTCCAGGGCCCCCTGAGCAGCCACGGAAGAAAGGCCAGGCAGACCATGACCAAGGAGAGGGCATGAAGAGTCAGCGGCCTGCCGTCCTGAGGGGAGTGTGGGGCAAGTGTACCCATATTTCTCTTTTTGTCCCAGGGTATTCTTTGCCTGGGCAAAGCAGGATAAAGGAGTACCTTGAAGGGGAGAAGCATCACAAAAGCGATGGAAGGACAGAAAGGGACAGTGTGTTCCGACCACGGAGCGGAGGGAAGCTCTGGCCTGGGGACATTGTGTGGGGATGCCAGGCAGGTGGACTTCTCCCAGGACTAGAGTGTTGCCTCCTCCCCAGTGGGTCCCAGCTGCCACCCTAGACTCACTGCTAGAGGAGAGCAGCTGGAGGCGTTACAACAAGCCCTCACAGCCTGTCCTCTGGCTGCTGCCTGGCAATGGCTGGGTCTCATCCTTGCAAAGAAGCCAAGGGAGACGGAAAAGACACAAGGCCCACAAGGTTCCTCGGGCCCTAGGGCCCAGTGCTGGGGGAGCAGGCAGGGAGCCACACTGCTATGATCCAGCCAGCAGCAGACACCGGGGGGTTGCAAGAGAGGCAAACTCCCAGCCAGAGGGTCCTGTTCTGAGGCGGTGGGGAGGGGCTGAACACCCTCGTCTGCTAGAAAGGCAGCCAGCAGGGCAGAGGCTCGAGGCCAACTCACTGGACTACTCTGGGACACAAACTCCAGATAGAAGCTGACTCCCGGACTGAGGCGCAAACCCTAACTCCTCCTCTTCCCTTCCCTGCATCTCCACAGCCTTGGCTCCCTCAACAAGGACTGAGTGCACACACACTGTCTGTCCAGCCAGGATCGAGGCACCACTGAAGAACTGAACCCACAGACCCCAAAAGTGGACACACCCGAAATGCCCAGCAACTGATAAATGGAGAAACAAAATGCGGTATATGCACCCATGGAATATTCATCATCTATAAAAAAGAATAAAGTGCTGCTACCTGCCACAATACAGACGACCCTTGAACACATTATGAAGCAAAAGAAGGCAGACACCAAAAAACACATCCTGCATGATTCATGTATGTGAAATGTCCAGAGGCCAATCCAGAGAAAATGGGGGAGTGGATGCCAGGGGCTGGGGAAGAGGAGGGCAACAAGAGTGACTGCTCATGGGTCCAGGGTTTTGTTTTGGGGTGGTTAAATGTTCCCAAATTGATTGTAGTGATGGCTGCACAACTCTGTGACTATACTGAAAACCAATGAATTATACACACTAAATGAGTGAATTATGTCTCAATAAAGCCGTTTAAAAAAAAAATCCCCGCACTAATGAATGACAGGAAGATGGAGCAGGACAGAAAGCAAACTATTTTTGTAAAGCAAGTTTCAGTGCCTTGGGGAAAAATAAAGTAGGGAAGAAAGATGGCACAAGGCAGGGGTTTCCAAGCATGCAGAGAGATGGCTTCACTCAGGACAAAGACCTGAAGGAGGCAGGCAGCTACCTGGAGGAAGAGTGCTTCAGGCAGCAACGCCCAGAGACTCCTGTTCACAAGTGCCTGGTAGAAGAGGGCCCAGCTGACAGCAATGAACTCTAAGCAGCTGCAAGTGCTCCGAGAAGGGAAACCCCCACCCTTCTTGGACCATGGAACTGAAGTGTGGCCAGAATGTCAAGAACTACTAACGCTGATTCAGGAGCCAGTCAGTGCCAGGCCCATAGCAGGAGCTGTAAAAACATTCACTGAATGATGAACGCACTTTGTCCCCAGCCCCGCTAGTACCCTGAGGCCCCCGTTACCTTTCCAGCCCAGTTTGATGTACCACTCATAGAAGAAAATCAGCTTTCCTTTGCGACTACTGCACGAAGCCTCCCCTTCCACCTGCTTCAACTCGCTGATCTCGCCGCGACCAACGTCATTCTCCACAACGATGCCCACCAGGAGCTCCTGGAACTTCCCTTTGGACCAGCTGGTGGCATCCCGCTCTGTCCTGCCAGGGACCAGAAAGTCGTGAATGGAAGCCCCAGCTAGGATCCACCTGCCTGGGTGCCAGCGTCACGTCTAAGCCCAGCCCAGATCAGCCCAAGTCCTCTCAAGCAGCCTCGAGACCTGCCAAACTCCAACGTGCTCCTCAAACCTGCTTTCTACCAAATTATTTTCATTCTGCTCAGTTCTTTAAGATATTATTCTCCACTACGCAAGTAGTATTCTGTCTTAAAAACACTGGCTTATTTAGGGGAGAAGGGTCTAGCTAGCTCGCCCACTGGAAATAGACAGACAAAGCCTGGGCCACATGGAAAGTAGCAGTAGTGAAATAATCAGAATCATGACAATACCAGCTATCAAGTTTCTTCACATACACATCGTCTAATGTAATCTTCCCAAGTAATAGTCTCCCTTTACGGGACAGAAACCAGCTGAGAGGACTGACGTGTCCATCGGGCCAAAGCCAGGACACTAGAAAGTCAGTTCTTGGCCGGGCGCCGTAGCTCACGCCTGTAATCCCAGCACTTTGGGAGGCCGAGGCGGGCGGATCACGAGGTCTGGAGTTCGAGACCAGCCTGACCAACATGGTGAAACCCCGTCTCTACTAAAAATACAAACATCAGACTGGCGTGGTGGCTCACGCCTGTAGTCCCAGCTACTCATGAGGCTGAGGCAGGAGACTCGCTTGACCCGGGAAGCGGAGATTGCGTGAGCCAAGATTGCCCATGCCCTCATGGCTCCTCCGGACCAGCCAAGTCATGTTCCCCTGGGGACCGGCCTCAGCATCCCCTTGACGGCCTGGAGGGACCACAGCCCCGGCCAGGGGCGCAGGGCAGAGGACACCCCTTCCGGAGGTTCTGCAGCAGAGGGCGGCCGACCTCGCTCCACGCGCCAGGTGAGGCGCGCGAAGTATGGGGAGCTTGTCTCACTCACAGTAGGCCCGGCTGGCGGGGGACGCCTGCGGGGTGGGCGCGAACTGAGACCCAAATTTCTGCTCTTTCCACTACGTTCCATGCCCCCGCCCCCGCCCCTAACACACTCTCTCAATCCAGCTCCCTTCGAACTCCCCGAAACATCCAGAGGAGTGGGGCGGGAGGAGAAGGGAAGGCCCTAAGACCACAGACGGTGGGAGTGGAAAGGTCTGTCGGAAGTCACTCATGGGGCCCAACCCAACTTTCAAAAAGAGGCAGCTGCAACCCGCCCTCGCCGGTCTCCGTACCCAAGGACGCTCCCGAGCCCAGGCGGAGGCCGAAACCTGCGTCCAGCAGCTGAGGGGGGGGCGTGGCCCCCTAGTCCCCTCACCCCCGCGACCCTGCGGCCCCGCACAGACCCCAGCGCAGTCCCAGCTCCCGCGGGCCGGCCCTCCCCAGATCCCGGAAGGAGGCCGCCGCCGGTCGCGCCACCCCGCCGGCCGCACCAATGCCAGTTGTTCACGTTGGTCCCGTCCTCCCGCTCCTCCACGATCCAGCGCAGGTCCCCCTGGCCCCACTTGGCCATGGCGGCGCGGGCGGCGCAGACTGGACGGAAAACACGGAGAGGCCAAAGCGCTGCGGCTCCGAAGCCGGCGTTTCTGGCCGCCGAGCTCCGGAGCGGCGCGTTCGCAGCGCCCAGTAACTGCCAGAAGGCCCCGCCCCGCCGCGGCGCGCCCGGGAGCCCCGGCCGGGATCTGAGAGGCGGGTCGTACGGGGATGCGGAGGCGGGGAGGGGCTAGGACCGCCGCGGTTCCGCTGCGCGTCTCCTAACGCTGGGGCGAGACGGGGCTGCCTGGGCCGCCTGCGAAGGGCGGAGGCCGCTGCAGGACCCGCGGTGCTGGCTGGCTCGTGGTTCCCGGCGCCGGATAACGGGGCTCTGAGTAGCGGGTGCCTGAGAGCCCAACCGGCGGTGCAGACGCGAGATGGCCGTGCGGTGGCCTCGGCAGGCTCCCTGGCCCTCGAGGACACGACCTTGAACGCCCAGGTCGCTGTGAGACCAGCCTTTGGGGCCACAACGTGCTCCCGTCACACCGTTTGCGGTTTTCGCCTGAGAGCGAGTTCGCGCGCAGTAGCTGCGCTGCGGCGTTCTCCGCGACGCGGTTTCTCTCCCTCCCGCATTCCCAGCACCTTTCCAACTAGTCCCATGTTACTGCAGGAGTATTTCCGTTTTATTCACGTAACAGCCCTTTAGAGAGAACCAAAGAATGTGATTGCAAACGCATATTACTGCAAACTGATGCACTTTATCTTGGAGTATTGATTCCTTTCACGAATTTTCGACTTCTAGCAAAAACTTTGCCCGAACTATTTGGACAATGTTACTGGGGTGTTCTCTGCTAACTACATGGGTAGTTAGCACAGAAATGGGTAGGACAGTGAAAGGGTGGAAGCAGCTGGCTGTTCTCTTCCCCTGTGCCGACCTGTCCTTTGCCTGCGGTAGTCCACGAAATAACGCTCACGAGTGCAGACATTTTCTCTATTTGACTACCGGAGCTACCACGTTCCAACCACGTTCCAACATTATCTTCCAGAAAGCTACAACAGTCATGTAAACATACTGCTTCAAGGCGTTTTGACCTCAAAACAAAAAGACGTTTTGATTTCACCTTTCACACTTCACTAAAGCAGCTATAACAGAGTCACATGAAGGAGCAGCGGGGTGGGGTTGCCTGATCATAAGATGCCTCGTTTCCCCTGCTAAGGAGCTTGCACTTGGTCGTACAGGCAATGGGCAACCACTGAGGCAACCTAAATGGAGAAATGACACGGTCAAATATGTTCTAGAAAAATCAGTCTTGGCCGGGCGCGGTGGCTCACGCCTGTAATCCCAGCACTTTGGAAGGCCAAGGCGAGCGGATCACGAGGTCAGGAGATGGAGACCATCATGTCTAACACCGTGAAACTCCGTCTCTACTAAAAATACAAAAAAATTAGCCGGGCGTGGTGGCGGGCGCCTGTAGTCCCAGCTACTCGGGAGGCTGACACAGGAGAATGGCGTGAACCCGGGAGCCGAGATCGCGCCACTGCACTCCAGCCTGGGAAACAGAGCGAGACTCTGTCACCAAAAAAAAAAAAAAAAAAAAATCATTCTTACGGACTTTTGGACAATGGATAGGAGTAAGATGGAAACTGGAAGGAGGGGGACTTGTCAGGGTGGAGAAGGGGTGACAAATATTCAGGGATGAGAGGTGTTCAGAAGTGGAATCTGAGTGCGTCAGACACGGGGGTGCAGCAGAGAAAAACGTTTTGTTCAGCGACTGAGACTTGCAGCTTGGTTAGTAGCTGTGCCCTCAGAGACTAGAATGGAAAGAGGCTGGAATGAGGCTTGGGCTATAACTCTGGAAAAAATCAGCAGGTAAGAGGTAGGCAGGGAAGACGGGGCCTGCAAAGAGCGACTAAGAAGGAGGAAGGCAATCACAGAAGCATTTAATCAGGGACCCAGGGTACACGGTAGAGGCAGTGGCCATTGGCATCAAGTGTGGAAAAGTACGAGTCGGATGATAAAGATATATAGAGATAGGTATTGGGTGTAACAACAAAGAAGGTCCTTGGACCCTTTGCAGAGAGCAGTTTCAGTGAACGATAGGGCGGAAGCTTGGTCACCGATGACGAGTGAATGGGAGGAGAGAAGGAGCCCGAGACTGCTTTCAGAATGTTGGGCAAGGACAGGTAAGACAATTGGACAGTAATGAGATAGAGAAGTGGATGAAGGGAGATTTTGCCTTTTCCCTTTAAATGTTTCTGTCCCCTGGTAGGGATCAGCTGGTGAAAAGAGGGACAAGTGGTGCAGCCAAGTCCCAGAAGCCATGAGAGGAGATGGGTCCGAAGGGTCAGCCTGCAATAGGAAGACCCAAAATAATGTTGGAACGTGGTAGCTCCGGTAGGCAAATGGAGAAAATGCCTCCACTCGTGAGTGTATTTCGTGGACCACCGCAGGCAAAGGACGGGTCGGCACAGGGGAAGAGAACAGCCAGCTGCTTCCACCCTTTCACTGTCCTACCGGTTTCTCTACTAAGATCAGAAAGATCAGAATGAATGTTTCTCTACCTACCTTGTTTTGATTGGTTTGATGTGGGAGAGGATGCAAGTGAGGTGGCAAGTTGGACAACTTCAGGTGGCAGCTTACATGCAGCAAAGTGAGGGTGACAACACTGACAGACTTTGGGGGAAGAAATGTAAAATCCTCTCAAGTATGTCCTTTCTCCCATAACCGACCTGTGCTGGGGTAAACCCAGATTATTTTCACCTTTTCTAAACACAACTCCATCACACTTCATCTGTCTCAAGAGAAAGGGGTTGAAATGTACATATCCAGGATTGACTTTTTTTGTGTGACGGAGTCTCGCTCTGTTGCCCAGGCTGGAGTGCAGTGGCATGATCTCGGCTCACTGCAACCTCTGCCTCCCAGGTTCAAGCAATTCCTTCCTCAGCTTCCCAAGTAGCTGGAATTACAGGCGCGTGCCACCATGCCCAGCTAATTTTTGTATTTTTAGTAGAGACAGGGTTTCACCATATCGGCGAGGCTGGTCTTGAACTCCTGACCTCAGGTGATCTGCCCGCCTTGGACTCCCAAAGTGCTGGGATTATAGGCATGAGCTACCACACCTAGCCCAGGATTGACTCTTATTAGCAATGCACTAGAGAATCAGAAGTTGGATGCCAGTTTCACATCACAGTAGACCCATGAGCTGCTAAGGGTCTGCTTTTGAGGAAGTCACTATTCCATTTTCTTTTTATAATTTTGGTGCCTATCCCTTAGTTTAATTCTCTTAATATTTGTTGAGCTACCAGCATGCACATGTGTCCCAAGCACACTACCACTATAGCACATAGCACTGTGTGTGTAGCCTTTGCTCTCAAGCTCTGTTATCTTCATTGGCCTGCTCACCTTGAGGGCAAAACACTCTTCCTCCTTTTTATTCCGATGCCAAAGCTGTGCCCAGCACATAGTGGGCACCAAGGACATCTTTGTTTAGATGATTGGGTGAAGGATGGAATGAATATTTCTCAAACTTGTGTGTTCCAGCTCATTAATAGGCTCTTAATTGGCTATAAAATTAATTTTAGTAGAGGTAAAATTTTACAGAAGGTATCAACCATCATTTTTATCTTAATGAAATAGAATAGAATTGAGTTTAAATGATCAGAATGGCTACATATAGTAAAGGTAAATATTGTTTCTTAAATCATTGGGGGTTGTGTGTGTGTGTGGTGATGTATTATGGTTAGACTATGTTTGTTTTTTAAGTTTGAAAGCCACTGCTGTAGCAAACCCAAAGATAAGTACAGTAGCTTACAACTAACTTCATCTGTTTTACACATTGTAGAATCCCTTGTGCCCAGCACACAGCAGATCTCAATAAATATTTGTGAAATACATCAGTTCGTAAGAGTGGATGAAGTCATTTGTTGGAGGAATATGAAAGAAGATGGGCCTTGATGGATGAATGGAATTTCAACAGGTAGAGAGATGAGAGAGTTCCTTCCAGACCAAAGAAGAATCACATCAGCAAAGATGTGCAGGTTAGGAATGAGTGGAAAGTAGGATGGGCACAAAGCAGAATGGGTGAGAAGACAAAAGTGAGGACATTTGGACAGGGGAGTGAAAGCCACCATGAAGTCTTTTTATACCATCAGTGAAGCAAATGTGTGCTGAGTTGTGTCTTCTCTAGCAGCAGTGGCCCACACCGGCCGCCCACACTGGCCGGCTCTGAAGCCCTGTGCTTGGATCCAAGTCTTGGCTCTGCCACTTACCGGATGAGTGACCTCAGGCAAGTTCCTTAATCTCTGTGTACTTCATTGTTTGTAAAATGGAAATAGTGTTACCATCTGTCTGCATTAGGATTAGATTCCACTGCTAGTAACAGTGGGAGACCAAAATTTGAAGGATTGTTGAGCTGAAGACAGTTAAGAAGCCAGCCAGGCACGGATGGATCTTTGCTTGGATCTCTGCAAGGTCTTCCTAATGGTCTCTCTGTCCCTGTTAGTCTCTTTCTCCTCCAGTCCAGCCTCCACTGCCTCCATGCGATCTCTCTAAAACCAGGGGCACTTTCACTTGGCAGTGTCTTAAAACTGCTCTTCACCTCTGCTGAAGTCAAGTATTTCCCAAGAGGACTGATGTTTGCTTTCCCCACCACCTAGGGCAGTACCAACCTGAGTCTCTGTGGCAGGCAGCCTCTGAGATGACCCTCACCTATCCCTCCCTCTTGGTATTTGTGCCCTTCTGTAATCCCCTCCCCTTGAGTGTGGGCTGGACCCGGTGACTTGCTTCTGATGGACAGAATACAGCAAAAGTGATGAGATGTTCCCTACAAGATTAGGTGTTCCCTACAAGATTAGGTTACCAAAAGACTGCCCTTTTTTTTTTTTTTTTTTTTTTTTTTGGAGACAGAGTCACACTCTGTTGCCAGGCTGGAGTGCAGTGGTATGATCTCAGCTCACTGCAACCTCTGCCTCCCGGGTTCAAGCAATTCTCCTGCTTCAGTCTCCTGAGTACCTGGGATTACAGGCACATGCCACTATGCCCGGCTAATTTTTGTATTTTTAGTAGAGATGGAGTTTCACCATGTTGGCCAGGATGGTCTCCATCTCCTGACCTTGTGATCTGCCCACCTTGACCTCCCAAAGTGCTAGGATTACAGGTGTGAGCCACCGCGCCGGGGCTTTTTTTTTTTTTTTTTAATTAAGACGGAGTCTTGCTCTGTCGACCAGGCTGGAGTGCAGTGGTGCAATCTCAGCTCACTGCAACCTCCGCGTCCTGGGTTCAAGTGATTCTCCTGCCTCAGCCTCCTAAGTAGCTGGGATTACAGGTGCCTGCCACCATGCCAAGCTGATTTTTATATTTTTAGTAGAGACGGGTTTCACCACCTTGGCCAGGCTGGTCTCAAATTACTGACCTCAGGTGATCCACCCACCTCAGCATCCCAAAGTGCTGGGATTACAGTCATGAGCAACCGTGCCCAGCCAAAACTCCCCATTTTCTTGCTGGTGGGTTGCCTACCTCTCTCTCTCCCTCGTTCCCTCTTCCTCCTTCTCTTTTCCTGCGCCTCACTTGGAGGAAACAAGCAAGTTTATGCATGGGTAAAGTTTTGCAAGTTTATCACAGGGTACATTCTAGCTAGTGGCATGCAGAAAGGAAAGGTGCATATATTTTCAATTTTGACAGAAACTGCCCAGTTATCCTCCAGAAAGATTTATCAACTTACACAGTTGACCCCTATACAACATGGGGGGTTTAGGGGGACTGACTCCCCCACACAGTCAGAAATTTGTGTATAACTTTTGGCTTCCCCAAAACTTAACTATTACTAGCCACTGTTGGCTGGAAGCCTTATCTAGAAGAGTTGATTAACATATATTTTGTATATTATATTTACCATATTCTTACAATAAAGTAAGCTAGAGGAAAAAAAGTTTTATTAAGAAAATCATAAGGAAGCCCAGGCACTGTGGCTCACGGCTGTAATGCCAGCACTTTGGAAGGCCAAGGCAGGCGAATCACCTGAGGTCAGGAATTCAAGCCCACCCTGGCCAACATGATGAAACCCCGCCTCTACAAAAATACAAAAATTAGCCGGGCATGATAGTGGGTGCCTGTAATCTCAGCTACTTGGGAGGCTGAGGCAGGAGAATCGCTTGAACCCGGGAGGCAGAGGTTGCAGTGAGTCAGAATCATGCCACTGCACTCCAGCCTGGGCGACAGAGTAAGACTCTGTCTCAAAAAAAAAAAAAAAAAAAAAAAGAAAGTAAGGAAGAGAAAATATATTTACTGTTCATTAAGTGGAAGTAGATCACCATAAAGGTCTTCATCCTTATCATCTTCATGCTGAGTAGGCTAAGGAGGAGGAAGAGGAGGGCTTGGTCTTGCTGTCTCAGGGCTGGCAGAGGCAGAAGAGGTAGAGGAGGTAGAAGGGGAGGCAGGAGAGGCAGGCACACACTCAGTAACTTTTACTGAAAAAAATCTGCATATAAGTGGGCCCATGTTGTTCACGGGTCAGTTACTTTTGTCTAATGAGAATTCTTTTCCTCCTCCTCTTTAACCCTTCACCAGTATCAGCCATCTTTCTAATATTTGACAGTATGATAGATTAAAAATCAATATAATTTTTTTATGAATAAATATTTATTGTTTTACTTTAGTTTTTTTTTGAAGTCAGGTGAGCATCTAAATTTTTTTTGGCCATTTATTTTTCTGCCTATACATATTATCTTTGCCAATTTAAAACTAGGTGATTCATATTTTCTTATTCCTATGGGTGAAATAATTTCTTATGTATCTGAATGTTCTTAATCATTTCTTTATAAGGAAATCAACTTTTGGTCATAAATTAAAAAAAAAAAAAAACATTTCCCAGCATAACAATCACCAGAGTCAATAATGCTGGAGCTGAGGATACTTGACCCTGTGTTTGGTGGAATCATGATAAACAGGGGATTGAGCAATAAGTAAGTAAATTGAGCATAATGGAAGCCAGATTTCTCGTTATTAGAGAAGGTGTTTACAAATATGGAGTGAGTAAAGCTATAATACACCCTATTGGATTGGAATTGGAGGTGCTGGTGTGAGCCCATGGTCTTGTATAAGGATAGATAGCTACAGAAATGGATACTCTGGTCCACAACTTTTTTGAAACTTTCCCCTTCAAAAGGTATAATCTCCTTGCCCTTGAACATGGGCTGGACTTAGTGACTTGCTTCTCACCAACCAGAATGTGATGGAAGGGATGTATCTATATACATGTTCTTCTATACATATATATTTAATATATATATTAAATTGGGACACTGGCAAATTTTGAATGGGGACTGCAGATAGATAGTGGTAATAGTGAATCAATCTTAATTGATGGTTGACCTGCAGTTATCTGGGAGAATGTTGCAGATTTTCAGAAATATGTGTTGAAGTACCAAGGGCAAATGATACATAATGTTTGCATCTTACTCTCAAATGCTGTAAAAATGTGAATATGTATATATGGAGAGAGAAAATGGTAAGACTATTGTGGTAAACTGTTAACTGAGGAATCTGAGTGAAGTTCTTTCTACTACTCTTGCAGCCTTTTTATAAATCTGAAATTATTTCAGTATAAAAGTTGTTTTAGGCCAGGTGTGGTGGCTCACACCTGTAATCCCAGCACTTTGGGAGGCTGAGGCAGGCAGATCACGAGGTCAGGAGATCGAGACCATCCTGGCTAACATGGTGAAACCCCATCTCTACTAAAAATGCAAAAATTAGCCGGCCGTGGTGGCGGGCGCCTGTAGTCACAGCTACTCGGGAGGCTGAGGCAGAAGAATGGCATGAACCCAGGAGGCGAAGCTTGCAGTGAGCCGAGATCGCACCACTGCACTCCAGCCTGAGTGACGGAGCGAGACTCCTTCTCAAAAAAAAAGTTGTTTTAAAAATAGGCCTTCCTAGTTTGTTGTTGGAGTTTTGACTTTATATATTTTTTTGTTTTGTTTTGTTTTTTTGCTAAACAAACAAACAAAAATTTTAAGTAGTCCAAGCTTTATCAGACTTTTCCCTTTTGGCTTTTGGGTGATGTGTCCTGTTTGAGGCAGTCATTTGAAGAAAGTCCCTGGACCAACAGCTAATTAAAGAGGTAAAGTGGCAAGTTTGATCCCACTTTTGCAAGAGAAATACCAACAGGCATTGAGAAAAAACTGCTCAACTTTTCTCTGGGGCCATAGCTTAGGAGATAGACACATGGAGCCCTACAGCTTCACTGTCCACGGAGCATCTTCAGTTGAATCTGTAGTCAGTACTTCAAATATAACAGAGCTAAAACCTGCCTATCTTTTTGCCCTAACTAGTTACTTCTCTGGACTCTCCTATTCCTGTCTCGCAGGTATCCAAACTCAGGAGCCATCTTTGCGCCCTCCTCTCGCTCCTCCCACATCTAACCAGGAAGTGATGTGCCTTAATCTTTCATCTTCTCATTACATTCTGCCACCTCCTATTCCAGGTCCACATCCTTCAAATCTGAATTGTCACTGGAGCCATCTCCATTTACCACCTCCGAGTTGCTAATCCTCAATAACTTACTCCTGGAGGAAAGCTCTAATGGACTTCTTCCCTTATTACCTAAGATTATTTATATTATAGTGTCACTTAAAAATATGTAGAAATGCAAAGATGGATATCAACTCCCTTCATCCAACTTTAAAAGATATTTGCAAATCAAATACAACAAAAGCACAGAACCAATAAAAGTCAAATGGACATTTAGTGCCAGATGCTCTTTGTTGACTGTTCTGCTGTTCACGCTATAGTCATGATCTGGATGGCCTTCTGGAATTCCGTGTGCCTATATGGTTATAGGTATTGATGGCCAATTTTCCCATCATGTTCCTCTATTGGAACTTCTACAAAACTGTGGTGACAGTTGCACTGCAATGTGAATGTACTTAAAACACTATTGAACTGTGCACTTAAAAGTGGCTAAGATGAAGCCAGGCATGGTGGCTCACACCTGTAATCCCAGCACTTTGGGAGGCCAAGATGGGTGGATTGCTTGAGCTCAGCAGTTCAAGACCAGCCCGGGCAACATGATGAAATCCTAGCTCAACAAAAAATACTAAAGTTAGCTGGGCATGGTGGCATGTGCCTGTAGTCCCAGTTCCTCTGGTGGCTGAGGTGGGAGGATTGCTTAAGCCCCAGAGGTCAAGGCTGCAATAAGCCCTGATCATACCACTGCACTCCAGCCTGGGCAACAGAGTGAGACACTGTCTCAAAAAATAAAATTAAAATTAAAGTTAAATAAAATGTTAAGATGGCAAGTTTTATGTTATATACCTTTTACCAAAATGAACAAAATTTTAAATTTAGTATTATCATCAGGCGAAAGACAAAAAATGTAAAGAGACTCTGAATATATGTGCAGGCAACCTCCCCCAGCAGTCCACACAGCTTGGATCCATTTCCCACTTTATACCCTTAGCCTGGGATCCTAAGTGAACCTCACTTTGACTTCTCACCACACTTCACTGTTGCCCCTCAACTCTCCTCTACATCCACCTTCAGTGCCAGCCAACCGGTGTGAATCAAACCCAATATACATCCTCACCTCTTTGCCTTGGCTCATGTTCTTCCCCAGCTGCTTGTCTTATCTATCTAATCCTTCCATTTGTCTAAGTCCCTTTTCCTCCTCACAGTGGGATGGTCCCAGCCCACAGCAACATGCCTCCCAGCAGAGGGTGTCAATACACCCCATTTGGCAATAGTTCCACATTCTAAAATATTTATCACTTATACTCCCAATCATTTCACAGACATTTATGGAACATCCACATGACAATGGGCTAAGCCCCTGAATTAAACAAATCTGCTTTTTCTCTCTCTCAGAGCCCCTTAGACATTTCACAAATGTATATTGCAGGTGTGTGGATGATGTCGTACCAGTCTGTACTGTCATATTTCACACATGGACAGCAAGATTTAAACCACTGAAATCAAGAATAGTATAATCTCAGGACTTGCCTAAAATAATAGGATGTTTTGTTGTTGGTAGTAGTTTGTGTTTTTGTTTTATTTTTTGAGATGGAGTCTCCCTCTGTCACCCAGGCTGGTGTGCAGTGGCACAATCTCAGCTCATTGCAATCTCTGCCTCCCAGGTTCAAGCAATTCCCCTGCCTCAGTCTCCTGAGTAGCTGGGATTACAGGAGTGCGCTACCACGCCCTACTAGTTTTTTTGTATTTTTAGTAGAGATGAGGTTTTACCATGTTGGCCAGGCTGGGTCTCAAACTCCTGGCCTCAGGTGATCTGCCCACCTCAGCCTCCCAAAGTGCTGGGATTAAAGGTGTGAGCCACCATGTCTGGCCTGTTTCTCCCTAGTAGCTGGGACCAAAGGCATGCACCACCATGCCAGGCTTATTTTATTTTATTTTTATTTTTTGTCAAGACAGAGTTTCCCTATATTGCCCACGCTGGTGTAGTTTGTTTTCTGTAACAATTTTTTTTTTTTTTTTTTGAGACGGGGTCTTTCTCTGTTGCCCAGGCTGAAGTGCAGTGGCACAATCTCGGCTCCCTGGTTCAAGCAATTCTCCCACCTCAGCCTCCGGAGTAGCTGGGATTACAGGCACGCACCACCACACCTGGCTAATTTTTGTATTTTTAGTAGAGATGGGGTTTCACCATGTTGGCCAGGCTGGTCTCAAACTCCTGACCTCAGGTGACCCACCCACCTCGGCCTCCCAGAGTGCTGGGATTACAGGCAGGAGCCACCGCGCCCAGCCTGTACCAATTTTTAAAAAGCAGTGGTCAGTACAAGAAACATTTCAGGACTGAGTTCAATGGGGGATTATGTAGTAGAAGACGACAGTTATGGAAGCTTCCGTGATGACAGCTGTAATGTTAATTGGTCATGAATGCCTATGATCAGAGGATGCAGAACATGTATTATTTCAAAAAATCCCCCTTGAATAATGATGTACATAATAGGCATATGTACAAACAAAAATCACTTTATTCACATGCCAGAACGGTGTTTGAGTAGACAGTTTTAAGGGCAATACAATCAATTTCTTGAACTCAGATTTGAATTTTTAAAAAACTATATTCAAGTTCTAAGTATTTTACTTACAGAATTTTGCATATGGCCCACTTCTTTCTGCACAAAGGTAAAATACTATCTTTATTTGCTTAATTCCCCATTGTTTTGTTGTTTCAACATGATTTTGTACCCTCAGTCATTTCAATGTTAGTCAAAGGTTACATTTTCTTTCACTCTTACCCTTTTTTGAGCTTCATTTTCTCTCTTTATGTTCTCGAGTATAGCTTCGAGGTGTAGGGTATTCATTTCCAAGATCCACAACAATTACCTCCCTAGAAAATGTCACTCCTTTTAAAGGTCTTTTTTGGCTTTCAACAGCTGATGGAGTTCTAGTGACAGATATGTGTATTTTCTGCAAACCATCATCCTGCAAGAGAATGGGACAAACAATATAAACAAATAATCAATTTATGACATGCCCTGCTTTTAAAATTACAGGTTATATGTACACTGTTAACGAGAAACAGAAAAAGCATTTCTAAATGATATAGGAAAGCAGCAATAATCTATCACATTTTCACATTTGTATGGTTATAAAAGCATACACTGACATATTCAAATAACATTTGGTGACATGTAATTCTCTCCACGAAGCGGTCAAACCCAAGAGCCATCAGGACCATCATTCTGTCATGGACTGGGCATGGCCATGCGGTGGGAGGGCATGTGAGTTGTTCTTATTAGGGAGTCCCAGACACGGAGCTTAAGAAGGCCCCAGCCATGCTGTGTGCTGTTGTAGGACCCTAGATCTAGGACAGGGGGCCACAGTGTGGGCCTAAGCTTGGCCACAGTGGAGAGGTAAACAATTCATCTCATTTTCTCATTGGAAACAGGAGAGGGTTGGATCACTAGATACTCTCTTAACAGCTCTAAGATTCTAGGATTTTGAGAAAAACAAACTGAAGGGGAATTATTAAGAAAAACACAAATATAAGAATGAAGACTAAGCAAGTTTCTAGACTTGGCATATGTAATGGTTTAGTAACATGAACTGATAAGCAACTAGAATGGCTTAAATGACTGTGGGCATTGGACTCATTCTACCTACAAACCTAAGTTACAGGCAACTCCATCTCCTATTATTATTATTATTATTATTATTTTACTTTTATTTTTGAGACGGAGTCTCGCTCTGTCACCAGGCTGGAGTGCAGTGGCAATCTTGGCCCACTGCAACTTCCGACTCCCGGGTTCAAGTGATTCTCCTGCCTCAGTCTCCCAAGTAGCTGGGATTATGGGCGTGCGCCACCACGCCCGGCTAATTTTTGTATTTTTAGTAGAGATGGGGGTTTCACCGTGTTGACCAGGCTGGTCTCGATCTCCTGACCTCATGATCCAGCCTCCTCGGCCTCCCAAAGTGCTGGGATTACAGGCGTGAGCCACCGCGCCTGGCCCTCCATCTCCTATTATTATACCTAGCTGAGGAATGTACCTTCTTTTCAATCAAACAAATTCTAAACTGCTCCTTGAGAGTAGAAAAACACATCACCTCTTCTTGACCAGTTTCTCCAGCATTCTTAGGCTCTTGCTTCTCATTTATTTGGTTCTTCTCTTCTGCCTCCATGTCCCTTCTGTTTTCTAAGGGTGTGGCCAACACTTCCTTACTCTGTCTCTGGACAAGAATGCCAGGCCTCATTGGCACATCCAAATTCATGACTTGCATTAATACCCTAGAAAATTAATCGGTAGAGTTTTAAACATTCATGCATCCTCATCCCCACTATCACACACAAAATGGCCTCTGACATATCCTGCGCCACACTCGCCTTTCATGGTCCCCTGGATTGCTTGTCACCACTTCAGCAGCTGCACAGTCTACACCTCCGTTTGCATCTGTACAAGGCACTTTCTTTGTCTCTTTACCTTTCCTGCCTTGGAAACTGAAAACAAACAAGCCACAAATTCAGAAAAGGAAGAATGGCCCTGATTTTAAGGTGTGGCATAGAAACTTCACTTTTAAACAGCATATCAGCATTTCTAAAATGCTGAAATGAAAAAAGTAGATAATGATGGTATCATTACTTGTTCTATTTTAAATTGTTTTACATTATTTCTAGATACATTTGCTAATGTGACTTGAAATCTGATCCCAATTATCAGCATGGATTTATACCATTTATATAAAAAGACCACCAATAAAAGGAGGATGCAAATGAAGCAAATTAGAAGGATGATGAAGAAAGTGATTGCTGTGATTTCAAAGCTCATAGGTTTAGCTAGAAGACTCATCCACTCTCACAATCACAGATTGTCCAAATATTCTTTTCCAACTCAATTTGAATGTAGTTCTCTTGTTCTTTAAGTTTTCTAGAAACAGAGGAACAAAAAGCTGTTTTCATTGTTGTTCTTTTGGTCAGTTCAGCTTCAGGAAAGATGCTCTGCTTGTTGTGGAGTTGACTCACACTGGCTAATTTCTCTCCATAACTGTGGTGGGGGCTGAGGTGGCCAGAGGGGAGACTGAGCTGGGACACGTGTGATCACGCAGCTCACCTCCCTCACCCCAAAAACTATCAGGATCCAGAGGAGAGAGGAATCGGAACAGCTGGAGCTGAGCCCAGCTCCCCATTCTTCTCTCTTCAGTGACATCACAGAATCATGGAGCCCTTGAGTTGGAGACACCAGAGAGCCAGTCCAACCCCAGCCCATCACCTGGAGGCTGGAGAACCACGAGGCTGTTGCCTGTTCATCCCCTCCTCTGAGAGGTCCAGGTTAGAGGCCATATGAAACTGCCTTGACCATTCTTTGGGCAAGGATTTTCTCCCTACTCTCCAAACACCACCTTTCCTTTCCTAACCTGAGCCTGTTTCTTTTATTGCTTCTTTCACAGACCATGAACAATTGGTCTGCTTCCTTCTTATGAAATCCCTCTCTATAGCCCTGAGCTCAAGGCTTCACTGTGGAATTCTACCAAACATTTAACGAAGAACTAACACCAATCTTTCTCAAACCTTTCAAAAAATGGAAGAGGGAACACTTACTAGTCATTCTATGAAGCTAGCATTACCCTGATACCAAAGCCACTACAAAAAAAGAAAGCTACAGACCAATATCCTTTATGAATATTGATGTACAAGTCTTCAACAAAGTACTAGGATACCAAATTCAGCAACATATTCAAAGGATTACACACCGTGACCAAGTGGGACTTATTCCTGGAATGCAAAGATGGTTTAGTACACAAAAATCAACCAATGTAATATATCACATTAACAGAATAAAAGTGAAAAATAAACACATTATCATCTCAACTGATGCAGAAAAAGCACTTGACAAAATTTAACACACTTTCATGATAAAACCACTCAACAAATGAGAAATAGAACTACCTCAACATAATAAAAGCCATATGTGAAAATCCAACAACATAATCTTCAATGGTGAGAACATACTTGTAAATCACATAGTCTATTAATGGACTGATATCCAGAATATATAAAGAACTCCTACAACTCAACAACAACAAACCCAATTTTGAAACAGGCAAAGAATTTCAAGACATTTCTCCAAAGAAGATACACAAATGATCAATAAGCACACACACAAAAAGATCAACATCACTAATTATTAGGGAAGTGCAAATCAAAACCACAATGTGTTACTACCTCATACCCAATAGGGGGGTTATTACTTTAGAAAGAAAAAAAAAGTGTTGGTGAGGATATGGAGAAATTGGAACCCTTGTGCATTGCTGGTGGGAATGTAAAGTGGTACAGTCACTGTAGAAAACAGTATGGCAGTTCCTCAAAAAATTAAGTAAAGAATTACTATACGATGCAGTAATTCCATTTCTGGGTGCATACACTAAGAATTGCAAGCAGGGACTCAAACAGATATTTGTAAACCCTTGCTCATAGCAGAATTATTCAAAATAGCCAAAAGGTGGAAAAACCCAAAATGTCCATCGAAGGATGGATAGATAAAACGTGGTGGCTGGGCATGGTGGCTCATGCCTGTAATCCCACCTCTTTGGGAGGCCGAGGCGGGTGGATCACCTGGGGTCAGGAGTTCAAGAACAGCCTGGTCAACGTGGTGAAACCCTGTTTCTACTAAAAATGCAAAAATTAGCTGGGCATGGTAGCAGGTGCCTGTAATCCCAGCTACTCGGGAGGCTGAGGCAGAAGAATTGCTTGAACCTGGGAGGCAGAGGTTGCAGTCAGTGGAGATCGTGCCATTGCACTCCAGCCTGGGTGACACAGTGGGACTCCATCTAAAAAACAAAACAAAACAAAACAATGTGGTATATACACACAATGGAATACTATTCAGCTTTAAAAGGAATGAAATTCTGGGCTGGGCACGGTGGCTCATGCCTGTAATCCCGGCATTTTGGGAGGCCGAGGCGGGTGGATCACCTGAGGAGGGGAGTTCTAGACCAGCCTGGCCAACATGGTGAAACCCCATCTCTACTAAAAATACAAAAATTAGCCAGGCCTGGTGGCAGGTGCCTGTAATCCCAGTTACTCAGGGAGCCAAGAAAGGAGAATTGCTTGAACCTGGGAGGCAGAGGTTGCAGTAAGCCAAGATTGTGCCATCGCACTCCAGCCTGGGGAACAAGAGTGAGATTTCATCTCAAAAAAAAAAAAGGAATGACATTCTGATACATGCTACAACATGGATGAATTTTGTAGGCATTATGCTAAGTAAAGTAAGCCAGACACAATAGGTCACATGTTGTATGATTCCACTTATATGAAGTACCTGAAATAGTCAAATTTATAGACACAGAAAGCAGAATCATGGCTAGCAGGTGCTGCAGAGAGGAAGAAATGGGAAATCAGTGTTTAATGGCTGTAGAGTTTCAATTTAGAATTATGAAAAAGTTCTAGAGGTGGACAGTGGTGATGGTAGCACAATAATGTGAATATACTTAATACCACCAAAGTGCACACTTAAAAATGGTTAAAATGGTAAATTTTGTTATGTATATTTTATCACAATTTTTAAAATTATTTATGGAACAAAGAAAAGGGAATTTGTCTGTAAAGTGGCCAGGTATGCAACAGGCATTGCAAAAATAAAAATACCAGCACATACAGATTTTATTTCAATCTCCACTCATTCGTTCAATTTGTTTCCCCACTGTGAATGTCCTACCCCTACCCCTTTACCTGTCCCACCTCTCAATCCTTTAAGACTTGGTTCTTGGCCGGGTGTGGTGGCTCACGCCTGTAATCCCAGCACTTTGGGAGATCAAAGTGGGAGGATCATTTGAGGACAGGAGTTTGAGACCAGCCTGGTATGGGAAACCCTGTCTCAACTAAAAATACAAAAATTAGCCAGCATGGTGGTGTGCGCCTGTAATCCCAGCTACCTGGGAGGCTGAGGCAGGAGAATTGCTTGAACTGGGAAGGCAGAAGTAGCAGTGAGCTGAGATCATGTCACTGCACTCCAGCCTAGGTGACAGAGACTTCATCTTGAAAAAAAAAAAGGCCAGGTGCAGTGGCTCAAGCCTGTAATCCTAGCACTTTGGGAGGCTGAGGCAGGAGGATCACGAGGTCAGGAGATTGAGGTCATCCTGGCTAACATGGTGAAACCCCATCTCTACTAAAAATACAAAAAATTAGCTGTGTGTGTTGGCACGCCTCTGTAGTCCCAGCTACTTTGGAGGCTGAGGCAGGAGAATTGCTTGAACCCAGGAGGTGGAGGTTGCGGTGAGCTGAGATCACACCACTGCACTCCATCCTGGCAACAGAGTGAAACCCCATCTAAAAAAAAAAGGACTTGGTTCTTGGATTCCCTTCCATTATGCAATCACCATCCATTGGGCTTCCTTTTGAAATCAGCCCAATTGTCCCATAAAGCTAATAAGCTAATATTTATAGTTTGTTGAATAAACATAGAAATGGACTCTCCCTGGTCTTAAAACTTGAAACAGATTCATCTCATCAGAGTTTCTTCCTCAGGAAACTGACCCTCAGGCAAGGAACTAAAACCCATCCGATCACTACCTCCAGACAATGAGACACCAGACCCCCCATCCTGACTGCTTCTTTACCTCTCCCTAATTCCTGTTTTTCTGCCTTCCCCACTATGTAAATCCCTCAGTTTTAATCGATTGGGGAGACAGATTTGAGACTTTATCTCCTGTTCACCTCAGCTGCACCACCAGATTAAAGCCTAAGCCTTCTTCCCTGGCAATACTCGTTGTCTCAGTGATTGGCTTTCTGAGCGGCCGACAGCAAGACCTAGACAGAACCCCTGGCGTTTCAGTGACACTTCCAATCGTGCTTTCTCCGAGTTCTCACTTGATGTAGAAAACACCTTGTCACTTACCTATATCCCAACCCCTTGCCCTGTCCAGCTCCGGTCCCAAGCATGCTGGGAAGTGACAGGGTCTTTCAGTCTTTGCAATTTCTCACCTCCTACCCCCAAGGTCTTTCATAGTCTTTGTAATTTCTCATCTCCTACCCTACACTGATTTTTATTCCCTCTTGTTAACAAAACCTGTTTTCTAACTCTTCACAACAAGAATGCTTGATAGTAACTCTCATGGATATCTATACCTTAACGTGGGCCTAAGGTTAAAGACGGTCATGGTAGAATTTCAGGCACTAACCAGAAGATGAGGGAGCAAGGGTTCTCTTTGGAGCAAGGGGGGCTTTTCTCGTGCTCCTGGCATCTGTCATGTTGGGGTCAGATATTGCCTCTTCCATACAGAATAAGCAGTCCTGCCCTACTGCCTACCTCCTGCCTGCAGACTTCTTTGCTATGGTGGCCAGAGGGTGTGCACTCCTGGTGACAGGGTCTGCAGCCCTTGGGCTCCCGATGGTCCAGGGCATATGTGAATCCCCAACCACCTCCCTAAGGCCTTGACCATGTGATCTGTTGAAATCCTGTGACAAAAACGTGATCCAGGAATTACAGGATGAGTGAGGACACTCAAAGGACTCCTGAATTAAGCTGCCTGAGTTTAGAAACCAGGGGCAGTGGACACAGGACCCAGGCCTGGCTGATCAGGATAGTCCACAGTTCAAGGCTCAACATATGATCTAAATCAGCTTAATTAACCTCAGTGTTAAGATATCTGCAGGAACTTCCAGCATGGAAGAAAGCAGGGCTGAGAGTATGGAGAGAGATAAATTAAAAAGGGCTCTGCTTGATCTAGCTATGCCTGAAGTCTTGACTTACAGTGTGGACTGGAAGCTGGACTTTCAGCTGTATGAGTCAATGCCTTTTCTTTTTGGCTTAAGCTGGTTTAATTGGGGTTCATGGGCATTGCACCCCAAGATTCCTGACCAACACAGCATTGCAACGAGCATCACACTGCCTCCTTTTCTGAGCCCTGATACAAGAGTCATAGCACCCATCTGCCATTTCCTGATCTGACTTGTTGAGCATTAAATAGGTTCTCTCCAGGCCAGGCACAGTGGCTCACACCTGTCAATCCCAGCTCTTTGGGAGGCTGAGGCAGGTGGATAACTTGAGTCCAGGACTTCGAGACCAGCCTGGCCAAGATGGTAAAACCGGTCTCTACTAAAAATGCAAAAATTAGCCAGGTGTGGTGGTGTGGGCCTGTAAACCCAGCTACTCAGGAGGCTGAGGCAGGAGAATGACTTGAACCCGGGAGGCAGATGGGAGGTTGCAGTGAGCCGAGATCACGCCACTGCACTCCAGCCTATGTGACAGAGTGAGACTTCATCTCAAATCAATCAATCAATCAAATATTTGAGGGATTTGGTCACTAGTACTACTCTAAGTAGATCTATAGACTGGTGTAGTCCCTAAATTGTCATTGGTCTGCAACAAAACACAGAAATGGAGACTAAATACCTAGAATCTTTTTGTTGTGGTGGTTGTTTTTGAGAGGGTCTCACTGTCACCCAGGATGGAGTGTAGTGGCACGATCTTGGTTCATTGCAGCCTCCACCTCCTGGGCTCAAGCGATCCTCCTGCCTTAGCTCCCCAAGTAGTTGGAATTACAGGTGCATGCCACCATGCCCACTAACTTTTTGTATTTTTTTAGAGACGAGGTCTCACCATGTTGCCTATGCTGGTCTCAAACCCCTTAGCTCAAGCGATCTGCCCACCTTGGCCTCTGAAAGTGTTAGGATTACAGGCATGAGCCACCACGCCCAGCCAATTACTTTCTTATTGTTGGACAACTTACTGCTTTTATTAATAGCATTGATGGACATATTTGTACATATATATGTGAGCACAACTCTGATATTAAAATATTAATGTTTTATTTTCAAAATTTATTGGCCTCTGGCTCTTCATCTTTTATTCTAAATCTCATCCATTTTGTTTCATTGTTTTTTGACTCCAAATATCTTATGTTTTGATTTTTGTTTTCTTTTTTAAAAGAGACAGGGTTTTGCCATGTTGCCCAGGCTGGTCTTGAACTCGTGGGCTTAAGTGATCCGCCTTCCTCAGCCTCCCAAAGTGCCAGGATTATAGGCATGAGCCACAGAACCCAGCTGATTATTTTAACTTCTATTCATTCCTTTTTCTTCAATATGTTTTTACTTAATTTCTTTTTCTGGGACTGGGTCTTGCTCTGTTATGCAGACTAGAGTGCAGTAGTGCAATTATAGCTCACTGCAGCCTTAACCTACCAGGGTCAAGTGATCCTCCCACCTCAGCCTCCTGAGTAGCTGGAACTACAGGCACATGCCATCATGCCTGGCTAATTTTTTATTTTTTTTGTAGAGACAAGGTCTGGTTATGTTGCCCCGGCTGGTCTCGAACTCCTGGGCTCAAGTAATCTTCCCACTTGGCCTCCTAAAGTGCTGGGATTACAGGCATGAACCACCACGCCCGGCCTTATTTCTAATTCTCAAGATTCAGTCTCCTCTTAACCTTTGTTAAAAAAAAAGCAATGTTCTGCTTTAGGTTTAAAAACTGTTAAAACAAACAAACAAACAAACAAACATTGATTTCTTTATAATCTATCTCATTCGCTTGCAAAAGGGAGATAATAAATCACATTCATTTGAATAGCCCAACAACTATTCTGGCTTTTTGGGGGGACGTAGAGGCGAGGATGAAAAAAATCAAAAGAGGAAAAAAAATGCATTGGTGATGAGACTGAAATTGTTAAAATAGTAGAAACATTTCATAAACAATTAATGGGAAATAAAACATATTTTCTGACTCAAAGCAATTTTCTCAAGCCTAGAAATTAGTTTCTCTTGTAGATGTCAAAGTCTTTCTTAACCACAGGAGTCTTTATTTCTCTTTGTTGAATTAAAAGAAACCCCTGAATCACAAATTTGTCATCTGAGCAACTTAATTGTATTGGGAACTTGCTTAAATATGATTAGTCAAACACTTTAAACTTTTCTTTTTTTTTTTTTTTTTTTTTTGAGACAGAGTCTCACTCTGTTGCCCAGGCTGGAGTGCAGTGGCTTGATCTCAGCTCACTGCAACCTCCGCCTCCTGGGTTCAAGCCATTCTCCGGTCTCAGCCTCCTGAGTAGCTGGGATTACAGGCATGCACCACCACACCTGACTAATTTTTGTATTTTTTTTTAGTAGAGACGGGGTTTCACCATGTTGGCCAGGCTGGTTTCGAACTCCTGACCTCAAGCGATCCGCCTACCTTGGCCTCCCAAAGTACTGGGATTATAGGCGTGAGCCACCCAGCCCGGCCTTTTCTGTTTCTTTTTAAGCACACACTAAAAATATTCACGGCTCATGATTGGTAACCTAGTGCTCAAGTGGATGTTTTCCTCTCTGTAAAGATTTTGGTAACTGTTGGGCAAAAACAGACTTAAAACAATTTTTTTGGATGTTTTCGGATTTATAGAAAAGTTGAGAAGACAGTACAGGGGGTTCTCATATACCTCACCCCCATTTTCCCCTATTATTAATATCGTAAATCAGTGTGATCTATTCGTTATGATTTATGAACCAATACTGATAAATTATTATTAACTAAAGCCCATGGTTAATTCACATTCTCTTAGTTTTCACCTAATGTCTTTTTTGGGTCCAGGACCCCATTCGGGACACTATATTACAATGAAATCATGTCTCCTTCGGCTCCTCTTGGCTGTAACAATTTCTCAAACTTTCCTTGTTTTTGATGACCTTGACAGCTTTGTAAAGCACTGATCAAGTATACTGTAGGATGACCCACTATTGGAACTTGAACTTTTGAATTCTAATTTTTTCTTTTTTTTGGGGGGGACAGAATTTCGCTCTTATTGCCCAGGCTGGAGTGCAACGGCATGATCTCAGCTCACTGCAACCTCTGCCTCCCAGGTTCAAGAGATTCTCCTGCCTCAGCCTCCTGAGTAGCTGGGATTGGATTACACATCTGCAGCACCACGCCTAGCTAATTTTTTTTTTTTTTTCTTCTTTTTTTTTTTTTTCTTTTTTTTTTTTTTACGAGGCGGAGTCTTGCTCTGTCGCTCAGGCTGGAGTGCAGTGGCGCTATCTCGGCTCACTGCAAGCTCCGCCTCCTGGGTTCACGCCATTCTCCTGCCTCAGCCTCCCGAGTAGCTGGGACTACAGGCGCCTGCCACCACGCCCGGCTAATTTTTTTGTATTTTTTAGTAGAGATGGGGTTTCACCGTGTTAGCCAGGATGGTCTCGATCTCCTGACCTCGTGATCCACCCACCTCGGCCTCCCAAAGTGCTGGGATTACAGGCTTGAGCCACCGCGCCCGGCCGCCTAGCTAATTTTTATATTTTTAGTGGAGATGGAGTTTCACCATGTTGGCCTGGCTGGTCTTGAACTCTTGACCTCAGGTGATCTGCCAGCCTCAGCTTCCCAAAGTGCTGGGATTACAGGCGTGAGCCACCGCACCCAGTTTATACATTTTAAATTTCACATCTTTATCCTTCTACTGCTGATTTACTGAAACATTTTAAATTGTCTTCCTCCTGTCTGTCCTCACTTCTATTTTCCCTTCATTTATAATGATGCTTGGTAATGTTTAGTAAACAGCACAGTCAGGCTACCAGGTAGCTTTAAGGAGAGAGTCCACTCCACAAACCGATGTTGGCAGGATCCCTGTCCTGCATTTCCGAACACACTCTTTGTTCTCCCCCCAGCCTTTAAAGCATGGCCTTCTGAAAACCTGACCCTGGGAGACCTGGGAGCCTCAACTGTGTGCAGACTCCAAATGAGACTCGCCTTGATGCGTCAGAAATCTCACATCTCTAATCCACAAAAGGGAGAAGCTTCATGGTTTAAATACCATTGTCTCCAAGAGACTGAAATCACTGGATCTGCGGCAAACCAGGGCAGTGTGGCCTTTGCCACAATGCACCTGGGCTGAATTTGTGGAGATCAATTTGGTGTTGGACTTTGTGATGGTTTTAATTATTTAATATTCCTCCCTTCCCTCGAGTCTGAACTGGATTTATAGTAGTAAATCTCTTCTAATGACTAAAATGAAGCAAAAGGGAGGGCCTGTGAGTTCTGAGAGTAGGTCATAAAACGCACTGTGGCTTCCTCCTTGCCTTTTCTCTCAGGTCACCTGCTCTGTGAGAAGCCGGTTGCCGTGTTGTGGGGACACTCAAGCAGCCCATGGAATGACCCACATGTTGAAGAACTGAGCCCCACCTCCTTCCAACAGCCAGGAACTAGGGCTTCTTGCCAATAACCATGTGAAGAAGCTTGGAAATGGATTCTCCCCCAAATGAGTCTTCAGATTACTGCAGACTAACATCTTGACTGCAACCTCTAGAAAGACCCTGAGCCAGGATCACCACGCACACAGAAGCTAACAGTTCATAAATGTCTGCATTAAGCTGCTACGTTTTGGAGTCACTTGTTATGTAGCAATACGTATCTAGTACAGCCTGTATTTATATATTTTGATCTTCTGTATATTATGATGTATTGTATATCATATGTATACAATGTATGTATGTATGATCTTCTGTATATTATGATGTTTTGACATCTTTTTTTTTTTTTTTTTTTTTTTTTTTTTGAGACGGAGTCTTGCTCTGTCACCCAGGCTAGAGTGCAGTGGTGCAATCTCGGCTCACTGCAACCTCCACCTCCCGGGTTCCAGCGATTCTCCTGCCTCAGCCTCTCAAGTAGCTGGGATTACAGGCATCTGCCATCACACCTGGCTAATTTTTGTATTTTTAGTAGAGACGGGGTTTCACCATCTTGGCCAGGCTGGTCTTGAGCTCCTGACCTTGTGATCCTTCCACCTCGGCCTCCCAAAGTGCTGGGATTACAGGCGCAAGCCACTGCACCCAGCCTGTTTTGACATCTTAAAAACCTTTCTAGCTGAGGCTGCCCCTCCTGGGACTAGCCAATTCTTAGTGAAAGCAAAGGGTGCGGCCTGTGGCATCCCGCTGATATGAAACCAACCAATCCAGAGCCAAGTCTCCTCCATCTGGCCAGCACACCCCAGGAGACAATATTCCTCTGCCTTCAGCATCCCTGGGGCCAAGCAGAGCCCTGAAACTATTCAAACTAGCCAATCTTGAGAAACTGAGTTTCCTCAGAAACTCCAACAAAAACCATGACCTATTCTCTCCTCTAGTTCTTGCCCCCTCTACCTCCTGCTCCATGCTGTGGGGCTTTCCCACTGGCCCTATGTGGTGTGCAGGGCCTCCTGTTTTTAGGGCCTATGAGGACAGTCAGCTTTGTTTTCCTGATCTTCTCATGTCTCCTCTTGTAGCTGCATCTGACTGACTATATGTAGGCATAAAGGAACACAGAACACAGGCTCTGTGATGGAACATGTGGAGGGAGGACCAATGTGGATCTTACAGCAGGCCCCAATGTGTCTCAGTGTTTCTGTCCAGGAGGCCCATTTTCCCTCTCAACATCACAGGATGATCCTCTTAGTGCAGGACTCACTGTAGCTCTCACTCCTTATAAAGATCAAGAAGGTACCTTCAAGAGGTAGGCTTCCCATCAAGGGGAGTTTATACAGTAACACCAGCTATACTCTTGCTGGAGGTGCTCTTAATGTTAGGAGGAATCCTGGATAGTCAAGACCTCACTAGAATCTAAAAGAAAATGGAAGGCCAGGTGCACCTCCATCCCAGGAATCCTAGATCTCTGGGGCACAGAACTTGGATCAGAGGAACGTGGCTGAGTTTTAGTTTATTGACTCTCGGCCTAAGGGAGAACCGAGATCTAACCCCAAAGGACAACTTCACCAACCCTCAGCACCTGGCCCTATAGAGAATATCCATGACTTGCCATAATATTTTTCCATTAACCATTATGGGATCTTTGCAGATCCAGTATTATGCAACATGACCATAACAGCTACCTAGTCCCAGGAAAGGCCATCTCCAACACAGGGACAAGAAGAACTAGACTAAGCCACTTCGTCTGTTGACTCAAATCTGCCTTCATGAAAATTACCCTTGAGATGCCTCTTTTGGGCTCCCCCATCAAGAAGCCCGACATCATCTGGGCACGGTGGCTCATGCCTGTAATCCCAGCACTTTGGGAGGCCAAGGCGGGTGAATTGCCTGAGGTCAGAAGTTCGAGACCAGCCTGACCAACATGGAGAAACCCCGTCTTTACTAAAAAAATACAAAATTAGCCAGGCGTGGTGGTGCATGCCTGTAATTCCAGCTACTCGTGAGGCTGAGGCAGGGGAATCACTTGAACCCAGGAGGTGGAAGTTGCAGTGAGCCAAGATTGCGCCACTGCACTCCAGCCTGGGCAACAGAGCGAGACTCCATCTAAAAAAAAAAAAAAAAAAAAAATTTTAAAAAAGGCACCCAACATCTAGACAGGGAAGTCGGCCCAGAAAGTCCACAGCATCCCTATTTTCAGTTGGACCAGGACAGCCTCGCAAGTGCTGAGGTACATCGAAGGGCCAAAAGTTTTTCTGACTTTAGCTCTGGAATAAACCTTGGCGTTGCACTTTTATAAACACCCTAGGCAGCTGTGAAATAGAACTAAGGTCTGCAGGAGGCCTTATTACAGCATCCAGGACTATGAAGCTATAAAAGGACACACCTAAGGCCCTGAAACACCCTTCCTGCTACATATTGGTTAACTCCCACTCCGGAGAAAACCACACTCACTCTCCTGACTCTAATCCCCTGCAAAAACGTTATTCTTGTTGAATACAGATACACAGGCCATGCTTGAAGTCAGAGGGGAGATATTTTTTGGTCTCCATGGTCTCCATATCTGAAGCAATGTTTGTGAGTATCACCTTGCCCTTGAAGCTCATCTGCGCTCACGTTTGTACCAGGAGGTTAGACAGATTGTGCAGGACTTCTTGTTTGTTTTGAAGACCTTATTTCTCTAGAGCAGTTTTAGGTTCATAGCAAAATTTAGCAGAAGATACAGAGTTTTCCCAAAGACCTCCTGCCCCAACACAGGCATAGCCTGCCAGTTATCAACATCTCTGTCTGTACTGAAAATACAAAAATTAGCGGGGTGTGGTGGTGTGCACCTATAATCCCAGCTACTCGGGAGGCTGAGGCAGGAGAATCACTTAAACCCAGGAGACGGAGGTTGAAGTGAGCTGAGATTGTGCCCACTGCACTTCAGCCTGGGTGACAGGGCAAGACTCCATCTCAAAAAAAAAAAGAAAAAGAAAAAGAAAAAGAAAAGAAAAGACAAGCCAAAGACTATGTACAAAGGACATGTATTCAGAATATATAAAGAATTCTTGTAAATCAATAAAACAATAGAAAAAGGGGCAAAGACTTGAACAGGCACTTCACACAAGAGGATATCCAAATGAGTAACAAACATTAGGGTCAGATTTTAAAATTAGTTAAAAAAAAAAAAAAAACCTCTCCTCTATTTCCAAAACATGTAAAACAATAAAAATAATTTTATTAAAATATTCCTTTCCAGGTCAGGTACAGTGGCTGATGCCTGAAATCCCAGCACTTTGGGAGGCCGAGGCGAGTGGATCACCTGAAGTCAGGATTTCGAGACCAGCCTGGCCAACATGGTGAAACCTCATCTCTACTAAAAATATAAAAATCTGCTGGGAGTGGAGGCAGGCACCTGTAATCCCAGCTAATCAGGAGGCTGAGGCAGGAGAATTGCTTGAAGCTATGGGGTAGAGGTTGCAGTAAGCCGAGATGGCACCACTGCACTCCAGCCTGGGCGACAGAGCGAGACTCAGTCTCAAGACAAACAAAAACCAAACAAACAAAAAGGCAACCCACAGACTGGTAGAAAATATTTGCCACACAAATAATCTTTAAGAATCAACATATAGAATACATTTTTAAAAACTCCTATGAAAAAGGGAAAGGCAAAACAGAAAAAAGGTACTTCTCAAAAAACAAAGCATGAATGGGCAATAAATCTAAGAGGCTCACCTCACTAATAATCACAGAAGTGCAAAGTGAAAACAAAATCAGGTAATATTTTATACCACAAGATTGACAAAAAAAGTAGTCTGTCAATTCTAAGAATTGGTGAGAACATGCAGCAAGGGGAAGGTTTTCTATATTGCAGGTGGAAATGTAAATTGGCAAAACATTTTGGATGAACTCTTGTTATTCCAAGAAAACTCTTGTGTGTTAAAAACATATAAAATAGGCCGGGCGCGGTGGCTCAAGCCTGTAATCCCAGCACTTTGGGAGGCCGAGACGGGCGGATCACGAGGTCAGGAGATCGAGACCATCCTGGCAACATGGTGAAACCCCGTCTCTACTAAAAAAAATACAAAAAACTAGCTGGGCGAGGTGGCGGGCGCCTGTAGTCCCAGCTACTCGGGAGGCTGAGGCAGGAGAATGGCGTAAACCCGGGAGGCGGAGCTTGCAGTGAGCTGAGATCCGGCCGCTGCACTCCAACCCGGGCGACAGAGCGAGACTCTGTCTCAAAAAAAAAAAAAAAAAAAAAAAAAAACATATAAAATAATATTCTTGTCTGGGAACAGTGGCTCACCCTGTAATCCCAACACTTTGGGAGGCTGAGGCCGGCAGATCGCTTGAGCGTGGGCAGTGAGTTGTGATCGTGCCGCTGCACTCCAGTCTGGGCAACAGAGGAAATCCTATCAAAAAAAAAAAAAAAAAAAAAAAAAGGAAAGGAAAAATCTCCCATAATTTCACCTTTTTTCTTTCTTTCTCTTTTTTTGAGAGTCTCCCTCTGCCACCCAGGCTGCAGTGCAGTGGCAGGATCTCAGCTCACTGTAACCTCTGCCTCCTGGGCTCAACCGGCCCTCCCACCTCAATCTCCCTGGTAGTTGGGACTACAGGTGCTCGCCACCACACTCCCATCTAATTTTGTTTTGTTGTTGTTGTTGTTGATGTTCTTTTTGTAGACACGGGTTTTCACCATGTTGCCCAGGTTGGTCTCAAACTCCTGTGCTCAAGCAATCCTCCTGTCTCAGTCTTCCAAAGTGGTGGGATTACAGGTGTGAGCCACACACCCAGCCTCCAGTTTTTTTTTTTTTGTTGTTGTTGTTGTTGTTGTTTTGAGACGAAGTCTTGCTCTGTCACCAGGCTGGAGTGCAGTGGCACCATCTCGGCTCACTGCAACCTCTGACTACCTGGTTCAAGCGATTCGATTCTCCTGCCTTAGCCTCCAGAGTAGCTAAGACTACAGGCATGCGCCATCACGCCTGTCTAATTTTTGTATTTTTAGTAGAGACGGGGTTTCACCACGTTGCCCACGATGGTCTCCATCTCCTGACCTCGTGATCTGCCCTTCTCAGCCTCCCAAAGTGCTGTGATTACAAGCAGGAGCCACCGCACCTGGCCCCTTTTTTTTATATTATACGTGTCTAGCTTTTAAAAAAAAAGTTACTGTAGTCTTTTGTTTTCAATGAACAGCATTCAGATAATTCAAAAAACAATATGTTATAATGAGGTATACATTAAGAAGTCTCTCACCCTATTTCAGTCCTACCCTCCATCTCATATGAAACCATGATTATTTGTTTCTTGAGTATATTACCAGAATTTATGTGGAAATAAGGATCATATACTCTCATTTATCTTTTTCTACACAAAAGCATAATTTATACACTGTTTGGCACCTGGGCTTTTTTCACTTAGTAAGATATGCTAGAGATGGTTCCACATTAGTATATTGGGAACTGATTCCTCACTCTTTTTCATAGCTGCACAATGCTCCATTGTGCATATGTACTATAGTTTATAATATCAGTCCTCTGATGGATACTCGCGTAGTTTACAATCTTTTGCTATTACAATCAATAACCTCCTACACATATTACTCTATATGTAAGCAAGTGTATTTGGAGGCAAAATTCCCCAAAGTGGGATTGTTGGGTCAAAATGCAAATGTTATTCAGTGTGGTTTTGATAACCACAAAGGATTGCTGCATTCTGCTCCTACTAGCACCGTAACTCAGCATCTGTTTCCCTTACATCCTCCTATATTGAGTATATTACCAAACGTTTCAATGTTTACCAATCATGATGATTTGCATTCTTATTAAAACTGATGCTGGCTTGTAATCCTAGCACTTGGTGAAACTAAGGTGGGAGGATTACTTGGGCCTGGGAAGTGGAGGCTGCAGTGAGCTGTGATTGTGCCACCTGTCTCAGAAAAACAAAACAAAACAAACAAAACAAAATAAACAAAACAGGCCAGGCGTGGTGGCTCACGCCTGTAATCTCAGCACTTTGGGAGGCTGAGGCGGGTGGATCACCTGAGGTCAGGAGTTTGAGACCAGCCTGGCTAACATCGTGAACCTCATTTCTACTAAAAATACAAACATTAGCCTGGCGTGGTGGCACCTGCCTGTAATCCCAGCTACTCAGGAGGCTGAGGTGGGAGAATCACTTGAACCTGGGAAGCGGAGGTTGCAGTGAGCCGAGATTGCATTACTGCACTCCAGCGTGGGCAACACAGTGAGACTCCATCTCAAATAAATTAATTAATTTAATTAAATTTTTAAAAAACCACAAAAACATGCAGCTAAGCATCTTTTCACATATTTAAAGTCTATTTTGAACTATTATTTTTCTGTGAACTTTGCACCCCAGTCCTTTGCCTATTTGTCTAATGCACTGCTGCCTGTTAATTCTCAGATATTTTAAAATGAATATTTAATATATTTATATTTGGAAAAACTTATCCAAGGAAAAAAGACGACCCTAAAACTCCTGTTATAAAACGAACATACCATGCCTTTCCCCCTCGAGTCTGGAATCCGGCCAGAGCAGGTTTTTAACAGACTCTCGGACGACGTCAACATGTCCTCGGACCTGACCGCTCACGCTCCAAATAGCGCGCCCAAACCTTAACATCTGTGTGCGCATGCTCGCTTGAGTCCTAGCGGAAAGTTTGTGTGCGCATGCTCCAAGGAGCCGCGCCCCATCGGCTTCCCTAACAGAAAATCCGCGGCGCAAGCTGACAAACCTGCTTTCTTAGGCTACCTGAAGGCTGCTTCCGCTAACCCGGGCTGGCGCTGCTAACTTCACCCAGGGACCCTGCTGTCGGAAGATGTCCAGAGGCACCATCCCTCCTATGAAGAGGGAATACCAGTACAACAGCCACAAGGCGTCTTCCTGTGGCTCTCAAACAAAAATACACCGCATTACATCAGCAGGTGTTCAGCACCTGGCCCTCTCCAAACGGTGTCTAAATCGAGTTTTAAAAATTAATGTTGGCTCGGCGCGGTAGCTCACGTCTGTAATCCCAGCACTTTGGGAGGCCAAGGTGGGCGGATCACGAGGCCAGGAGATCGAGACCATCCTGGCTAACACGGTGAAATCCCGTGTCTACTAAAAATACAAAATAGCCAGGCGGGGTGGCGGGCGCCTGTAGCCCCAGCTACTCCGGCTGAGGCAGGAGAATGGCGTGAACCCGGTAGGCGGAGCTTGCAGTGAGCCGAGATCGCGCCACTGCACTGCAGCCTGGGCGACAGAGCAAGACTCCGTCTCAAAAAAAAAAAAAAAGAATGTTAGGAGCAGGACAGCGAGGGTGGAAAAAATTAAAAATTACATTAATTTTTTTCTCTTTTTTAGAAACGGAGTCTCACCCTGTCCCCAGGCTGGAGTGCAGTGGCGCGATCGGCTCACTGGGATTACAGGCGAGCCACCACTCCTGGCTAATTTTTATTTTAGTAGAGACGGAGTTTCGCCGTGTTGCCCAGGCTGGTCTCTAACTCCTGAGCTCAGGCAATCCACCCGCCTCAGCCTCCCAACGTGCTAGAATTACAGGCGTGAGTCACCCCGCCCGGCCAAATTACATTAATATTTTATATTGAGGAGGAAGTTGGTTATAAAGGACTTTCAAGCGTGTCAGGGGTTAATAATCTACATATTTAAAAATATTCCAGGTTGGGCGCAGTGGCTCACGCCTGTAATCCCAGCACTATGGGAGGCCGAGACATGCGGATCATGAGATCAGGAGATCGAGACCATCCTGGCTAACGCGGTGAAACCCCGTCTCTACTGAAAATACAAAAAATTAGCTGGCGTGGTGGCGGGCGCCTGTAGTCCCAGCTACTCGGGAGGCTGCGGCAGGAGAATGGCGTGAAACCAGGAGGCAGAGCTTGCAGTGAGCCGAGATCACACCACTGCCCTCTAGCCTGGGCGACAGAGCGAGACTCCGTCTCAAAAAAAAAATAATGTATTTCATAGACTGCATTGGAGAGAAAGGTGCCAGGACAGAAAAGCCTGAGAGAAACCACCTGTCATTCTTGGAGAAAAGGATGCTCCGACTTTCCCGATTTGGTTGATGGTATGGAAATTCAGCCCTTACAGAAAGACATCACCAATTCCGGAAAGGATGCTGCGCCAGTCACATTTCTACATTTGTGAGAGGTTGAAATCTCCAGAAGTTGCCCAAGGTTTTCAAGCTGAACACGGGAGAAATGACTCTGGATCCTTGAGGACGGTTTTCCTCAATAAGGAGCTGCAATCTTGGCTCCACGACCCTCCCTCCAAAACATCTCGGGTGTCTGGTATCTGGTTATATTGTGGCCTGAGAGAGAAGTTTCTTTAGGGGCCAGTGAATTTAAAAAAAAATAAAAAATAAAAAATAAATAAAACAAAACAAACAGGTCCTACCAACACATTAATACTTTAAATTTCCCTCTTTATAATAGGTTGAAATGTTTCAGTATCTCTTAAGAACAATGGCTGAACCAAATGTTTCCTCAAATCTCACAGTCTTTCCCACCATTTCAGAAGCTACCTCAGGACTAAGCTCTGATATATATATATATATATATTTTTTTTAAATCTTGCCCAAATTCCTATCTAAGGGGCCTGGGGAGTCATGCCCTACAAACCATAAATTCTCATCAGATGAGTTTTATTTAACCCTATATATGGTGAGTTGCTTTCCAGTCTGACTTTGGCATGATATTATGTGACAAAGAAGAAAGTCAAAATATTTTACCCCAAAACATGTTTCTTTGCCATATTTTGAAATGGTCCTGCAAAGCTGTGCTTTGTGGGGGAAAATATGCATCTGTAAAGAATCTCTATTAACGTAGCTAGATCTTTTTCTTCCAGACCCTCCCAAACCTGAAGAGACTGAAAGTCTAGCATCTTTTTAAAAGTCTGAATAGGAAACATTTGTCATCTGTCATCTCTAAGGGCAGCCATTATAAGACTTCAAAAGAACCTTTCGTGACTTTGGCCTGTGACAGCCCTCAGGAGGTCCTGAGAACATGTGCCCAAGGTGGTTGGGGCACAGCTTGGTTTTATACATTTTAGGGAGGCATGAGACATCAATGAAATACATTTAAGAAATACATTGGTTTGGTTCAGAAAGGCGGGACAACTCAAAGCAGGGACTCCCAGGCTATAGGTAAACGTAAACATTTTCTTTTTCTTTTTCTTTTTTGGGACGGAGTCTCACTTTGTCGCCCAAGCTGGAGTGCAGTGGCACCATCTCTGCTTACTGCAACCTCCGCCACGCCAGGTTCAAGCAATTCTGCCTCAGCTTCCTGAGTAGCTGGGTCTACAGGTGCATGCCTTTTGAACCTTTGAAGAACCTTTTGAAGTCTTATAATCTTTTATCTTAACCTGAACATGTCCTTCCTGTTGATCCCAGGTCTTCAGACAATTGTCAACTCAACCAATTGTCAATTAGAAAATATTTAAATTGGCCGGGCGCAGTGTCTCATGCCTCTAATCCCAGCACTTTAAAAGGCCAACACGGGCAGATTGCTGACCTCAGGAGTTCAAGACCAGCCTGGGCAACATGGTGAAACCCCATCTCTACTAAAATACAAAAAATTAGCCAGGCGTAGTGGCATGCACCTGTAGTCCCAGCTACTCGGGAAGCTGAGGCAGGAGAATTGCTTGAACCCAGGGGATGGAGGTTGCAGTAAGCAGAGATTGTGCCACTGCACTCCAGCTTGGGCGACAAAGTGAGACTCCATCCCAAAAAAGAAAATGTTTACATTTACCTATAGCCTGAAAGTCAATGCTTTGAGTTGCCCCACCTTTCTGAACCAAACCAATGTACTTCTTAAATGTATTTCATTGATGTCTCATGCCTCCCTAAAATGTATAAAACCAAGCTGTGCCCCAACCACCTTGGGCACATGTTCTCAGGACCTCCTGAGGGCTGTGTCATGGGCCATGGTCACTCATATTTGGCTCAGAATAAATCTCTTCAAATATTTTACAGAGTTGACTCTTCATCAACATGCCCATAACTGATGAGATGCTTCATCAAAATTCTAGTGGACTGTCTAGTTCAGAAAATGGACCAGCCAGGTTTGCTTAAATGCACCCCTCTACAACTATGTCACTCCTGCTTGGGGCTGGCTAGGTCAGGAGACCTGTCCCTAAACCAATGTACTCCATGTCTTAAGCCTTTTTTTTTTTTTTTTTTTTTTTTTTTTTTTGAGACACAGTCTCAGTCTGTCACCCAGGCTGGAGTGCAGTGGCGCGATCTTGGCTCACTGCAACCTCCGCCTCCCAGGTTCAAGTGATTCTCCTGTCTTGGCCTCCCAAGTAGCTGGGACTACAGGTGTGCACCACCATGCCCTGCTAATTTTTGTATTTTAAGTAGAGATGGGTTTTCACCATGTTGGCCAGGCTGGTCTCGAACTCCTGACCTCAAGTGATCCACCCACCTTGACCTCCCAAAGTGCTGGGATTACAGGTGTGAGCCCCCACGCCTGGCCCATGTGTCTTCGTCTTTTTTACTAATATTGACTATAAAATGGGTGAAACTTTGGATAAAATTTCTGCATTAGAATTTCTTTTTATATGTCCTGAAGCTTATAACTACTTGCTCATGATTTTTTGTGTATGTTTAGCAATGTGCATGTCATTGATGGCCTTTGTAAAAGTATGTTCAACATAGTTGTGGAGACAGAGGCGCAATTAGAGTAGGTTGTAAGAATTAAAAGGAGTAGGCAAAAAGGCATGTGTATACCAGTGGCCTTCAAAGCGTACACAGACTTTCTTCTTAAGGGATCAATTCCCAGATCTTCAGTTTCATATAAACTCTTCCCTAAAATTGACTTGCCTAAAAGCATGTTAAGTGTTGTAGGCACAGCTTCTCTTTTCTTATTTCTGCTTTTACAGTCATCCTTTTTCCAAAAGGAAGGTATATATGTCCTCCTCCTTGTCTAACAATGGCACATTGCCCCAGGGTGTAAAAAAGGTCAAGGGTGACAAGCAGAGACACAATTCAAAGCATTTGTATTAAGAGAGCAGTAACTCCAATGCTTTATTTTGCAAGTCACATTTTTTTGTTTTTGTTTGTTTTGAGACAGGGTCTCTGTTGCCCAGCCTGGAGTGCAGTGGTATGATCTCTGCTCATTGCAGCCTCGACCTCCCTGTTTGAAGGGATCCTCCCGCCTCAGCCCCCCAAGTAGCTGAGACTACAGGTACACAACACGCCTGGCTAATTTTTGTATTTTTTGTAGAGACAGGATTTTGCCATGTTGCCTAGTCTGGTCTTGAACTCCTGAGTTCAAGCTATCTGCCCACCTCGGCCTCTCAAGGTGCTGGGATTACAGGCATGAGCCACCACACCTGGTTTGAATCTATAATTTCAAAGTTAAAAATTTTTTAAGTCAGAACTATGTAAAAAGTTATGCTTAGAAAAGTCTAGCTTCCTCAGCTCTATCCCTTCCACCTATTCCTTCCTCTGTCCCCCAGAGATAACCTATTTCACTATTTTTGGTACATCTCTGTTTCTTTCTTTTTTTTTTTTTAGATGCAGTCTCACTCTGTCGCCTGGGCTGCAGTGCAGTGGCGCGATCTCAACTCACTGCAACCTCCGCCTCCCAGGTTCAAGCGATTCTCCTGCCTCAACCTCCTGAGTAGTTGGGATTACAGTCGCCCACCACTACACCTAGCTAATTTTTTGTATTGTTAGTAGAGATAGGGTTTCACCACATTGGCCAGGCTGGTCTCGAACTCCTGACCTTGTGATTCGCCCGCCTCAGACTCCCAAAAATGCTGGGATTACAGGCGTGAACCATCATGCCCAGCCACATCTCTGTTTCTTTTTGCAAAAAGAAATACATATATTTGTTTTTGGACTAATGTGGACATATTGTTAATTAAAATAGTAAATAAACTGTACTGTTAAAGAGAATCTATTAGATTCTTGTTTGTATTTCTTGAACGAAAGTATCTTGCTCTATATAGTTTTCTTTCCATTTCAATTCACAGAAATCGTCATTGTCCTTTTTTTTTTTTTTTTTTTTTTTTTTTTTGAGACAGGGTCTCATTTTGTCACCCAGGTTGAGTGGCATGATCTTATCTCACTACAGTCTCGACCTCCTGGGCTCAAGCAGTCCTCCCACTTCAGCCTCCCGAGTAGCTGGGACCATAGGGCTTGCCACCATACCCGGGTAATTTTATTTTTTGTAGAGATGACGTCTCACTATGTTGCCTAGGCTGGTCTTGAATTCCTGGGCTCAAGCTGTCCTCCCACCTCAGTCTCCCAAAGCGCTGGGATGACAGGAGTGAGCCACTGCGCAAAGCCTGTCCTTGTTTTTTTAATAGCTGTGCAATACTCCAGTGTGCTAATGTCCTATTATTCAACCCAGTCTCTTGCTAATGGACATTTGAGTTGTTTCCACATTATTGCTATTGTGTATAAATAATTCTACAATGAGTAATCTTATGCTCCTATTGTTCTATATTCGTCAAGTTGTATCTTCATAGTAAATTCCTAGAAGTGGCATTACTGGACCAAAAGATAAATATATATGAGCATTTGCTAGACATTGCCAAATTCCTCTCCTTGGAGTAGTACCATTTTGTACTTTTACATTTTTGCCAACATGATAGATAGGAATTAGTATTTCAGCATATTTTAAATTTGCATTTCCCTCATAATGAACATGTTGAGCATTTCATTTAAGGGCCATTCATATGTCTTTTTCTGTGGACAGTCTGTTCATATCTTTTTTCTTTTTCATAATAGGTTTGTATCTTTTTGTCTTTTTCATCCTGTTTTTTTTTTTTTTTTTAGACAGAGTCTCAGTCTGTCACCCAGGCTGGAGTACAGTGGTGCAATCTTGGCTCACTGCAACCTCCGCCTCCCGGGTTCAAGTGATTCTCCTGCCTCAGCCTCCTGAGTAGCTGGGATTACAGGCGCGTGCCACCACACCCAGCTAATTTTTGTGTTCTTTAGTAGAGACGAGGTTTCACCATATTGGTCATGCTGGTCTTGAACTCCTGACCTCGTGATCCGCCGGCCTCGGCCTACCAAAGTGCTGGGATTACAGGTGTGAGCCACCACACCCAGCCTTTTCATCCTGATTTTTAAAGAACTTGTATATTAGCCTTGCAGTATTTTCTCCCAGTTTGTCATCTTTTCTGACTTTTTTTTTTTTTTGCCATGAAGTTTTCTTTTTTAAGTAGTTAAGGTTATCAATCTTTCCTCTTATTTCTTTCTCCTACTCCTTGCTTATAAAGGAACTCATCCATATTTTCTTCTATTACTTATATGAATTAATTCTTTACATATAGCTCTCATTTGGATTTTATCCTTGTATATGGTGCCAGGTATAATCCAAATCTGTATTTTTCAAAATAATCAGTTGTCCCAGTGATATTTATTAAAAAGCTATCTAGTGATTTGAGATGCCACTTTTGCTATATATTAAACTTCTTTATTTTCTTGAGCCTATTTCTAGACTTTCTATTATGTTACATTGATTTGCCAACACACTCAGTTTTTACTGCAGAGGCTTTATAGTATACTCTTGTATCTTGTAGGACTAGTCTGTCTCTCTGAACCAAATTGAATTTTCTTTTACAAGATTTTTCTAGCTCTTCTTTCATATTTATTTTTTTCCTATGAACTTTATAATCAACTGATCTAGTTCCAGAATAAAAGGTATTTGTAGGCCGGCACGGTGGCTCACGCCTGTAATCCCAGCACTTTGGGAGGCCAAGGCGGGTGGATCACGAGGTCAGGAGATCGAGACCATCCTGGCTAACACGGTGAAACCCCGTCTCTACTAAAAATACAAAAAATTATCCGGGCGTGGTGGTGGGCGCCTGTAGTCCCAGCTACTCTAGAGGCTGAAGCAGGAGAATGGCAGGAACCCGGGAGGCGGAGCTTGCAGGAGCCGAGATCGTGCCACTGCACTCCAGCCTGGGCTACAGAGGGAGAGTTCATCGCAAACAAAAAAAAAAAAAAAAAAAAAATTGCCCTCCAGGCTGGGCACGGTGGCTCACGCCTGCAATCCCAGCACTTTGGGAGGCCGAGGCGAGCGAATTGGTGAAACCCTGTCTCTACTAAAAATACAAAAAATTAGCCGGGCGTGGTGTCGGGTGCCTGTAGTCCCAGCTACTCGGTAGGCTGAGGCAGGAGAATGGCGTGAACCCTGGAGGCGAGCTTGCACTGAGCCGACATCGCGCCATGGCACTCCAGCGTGGGCGACAGAGCAAGACTCCGTCTCAAAAACAAACAAACAAAAAGAACAAACAAACAAAAAAAAACTGCCCTCTGGACTAAATTTAAGGAAGTGCCATGAGCTAGTAATGAGAAAAATATGTTTTGTTTTTTTTTGAAATGGAGCCTCGTTCTGTCACTCAGGCTGGAGTGCAGTGGCGCGATCTCGGCTCGCTGCAAGCTCCGCCTCCCGGGTTCACGCCATTCTCCTGCCTCAGCCTCTGGAGTAGCTGGGACTACAGGCGCCTGCCACCACGCCTGGCTAATTTTCCATATTTTTAGTAGAGACGGGGTTTCACCGTGTAAGCCAGGATGGTCTCGATCTCCTCACCTCATGATCCGCCCGCCTTCCAAGTCCTGGGATTGCAGCCACCGCGCCCGGCCTTTTTTTTTTTTTTTTTTGAGACGGAGTTTCACCATTGTTGCCCAGGCTGGAGTGCAATGGCATGATCTTGGCTCACTGCAACCTATGCCTCCCGGTTCAAATGATTCTCTTGCCTCAGTCTCCAGAGTAGCTAGGATTATAGGCACCCACCACCACACCCAGCTAATTTTTGTATTTTTAGTAGAGATGGGGTTTCACCATGTTATCCGAGCTGGTCTTGAACTCCTGACCTCAGGTGATCCACCCACCTCAGCCTCCCAAAGTGCTGAGGTTACAGGTGTGAGCCACCACGCCTGGCCTTAATGGGACTTTTTTTAAAAGTTGGTTTTTTGAAAAACCTTAAAATATATCAGCCTTGGACAAGATTGATTAATGAAAAGAAAAAACAATAGGGAATACTAATTAGAAATTAAAAGCCTCCTTGGTTGGGTGCAGTGACTCATGCCTGTAATCCCAGCACTTTGGGAGGCCGAGGTGGGTGGATTGCTGGAGCTCAGGAATTCGAGACCAGCCTCGGCAACATGGCAAAACCCCATCTCTACAAAAAATGCAAAAATTAGCAGGGTGTGGTAGCACGTGCCTGTGGACCCAGCTACTGGGGAGGCTGAGGTGGTAGGACTGCTTTTGAGCCTAAGAGGCAGAGGTTGTAGTAAGCCTAGATCACCCCACTGTACTTCAGCCTGGGTAACACAGTGAGACCCTCTGTCTCAAAAAATAAAGAAAATAAAGAAAAGGTTCCTTAATGGAGAAATAGTAGATAGGCATGGCCACGTGAGTGAATTCAGGCAACTGAATGTGAGCAAAAATGATATATGCCACTACCAGCCTGTCCCACAAAAGTGCCTCACAAGCAATACCCTGCTCTCCCTCTCTCTGTCCTCTGACTTGAGACAGAACACCACCACACCATGGAAGCCATGTTTTAAAGAGACTGGAACCAGAACATGAGAAGAGCCTTGAATTACCAATCGAGAAAGCTGCCTGCCAATCAGGAACACATATTTGCATTTTATTCAAATGCGAAATAAACTTCTATTGTGTTGGAACCATTTTTTGCAGTTAGCATTACCTTAAACCAGAATTTAGTATGTAATAAATGCAGTATTTCAAACTAGTGGAAGAAAAAATTGTATTCAATAAGCGTGTTTATGGACACTGGAAATTGCACAGCCATCAGAAAGAAAAAAAAAGTTGGATGCCTATATCACACATTATACCATGTGAAAACTTTCAAGTGGATCAGATATTTACATGGGAAAATAAAACCATGCAAGTTTTAGAAGAAAATACGAATTTCTTTATAGGCTTTAAAAGTGTGAAAGGTCTTTCTAAATGTGACTCAAATGTAAAGTCATGAAAGATTAGATTGGTAAATTTGAGTAGCTAAAAAATTTTAAAAACCTTTCAGAATGGCCAAAAGACATAATTCACCAAGGGAAAAAATGCAAATGAAAAATAGGAAATTGGCCGGGTGCTGTGGCTCATGCCTGTAATCCCAGCACTTTGTGAGGCCGAGACGGGCAGATCACAAGGTCAGGAGATCTAGACTATCCTGGCTAGCATGGTGAAACCCCGTCTCTACTAAAAATACAAAAAAAAATTAGCCGGGCGTGGTAGCGGGCGCCTGTAGTCCCAGCTACTCGGGAAGCTGAGGCAGGAGAATGGCGTGAACCCAGGAGGTGGAGCTTGCAGTGAGCCGAGATCGTGCCACTGTACTCCAGCCTGGGTGACAGAGCAAGACTCTGTCTCAAAAAAAAAAGAAAAACAGGAGGCCGGGCGCGGTGGTTCAACCCTGTAATCCCAGCACTTTGGGAGGCCGAGACGGGTGGATCACGAGGTCAGGAGATCGAGACCATCTTGGCTAACACGTTGAAACTCCGTCTCTACTAAAAAATACAAAAAACTAGCCGGGCGAGGTGGCGGGCGCCTGTAGTCCCAGCTACTCTGGAGGCTGAGGCAGGAGAATGGCGTAAACCCGGGAGGCGGAGCTTGCAGTGAGCTGAGATCCGGCCCCTGCACTCCAGCCTGGGCGACAGAGCGACTACGTCTCAAAAAAAAAAACAAAAAACAAAAAAAACCCGGAAATTATTTGTTATTCATATCAGGCAAAAAGCTAGTACCCCTACTAAATAAAGAACCCTTAGAAATTGATGAGAAAACACTAAAAATCCAACATAAAAATGGGCAAAAGGGGTAGCCATGGTGGTTCACACCTGTAATCCCAATACTTTGAGTGACTGAGGTGAGCTGATCACTTGAGCCCATGCATTTGAGACCAGCCTGGACAACATTGCAAAACCTTGTCTCTACAAAAAAATATATATATATACAAAAATCAGCTGAATGTGGTGGTGTGCATCTGTAGTCCCAGCTATTTGGGAGGCTGAGGTGGGAGGATCACCTGAGCCAGGGAAGATCAAGGCTGCAGTGAGCCATGATCACATTACTGTACTCTAGCCTGGGTGACAGAGTAAGACTCTGTCAAAAACGAAAGAAAAAGAAAAGGAAAGGGAAAGGAAAAAGGAAAGGAAAGGGAAAGGAGGGAAAAGGAAAGGGAAAGAGAGAGGAAAGAAGAAAAGGAAGGAAGAGAAAGAAAGAGAAAGAAAAGAAAGAAAGAAAGAAAGAAAGAAAGAAAGAAAGAAAGAAAGAAAGAAAGAAAGAAAGAAAGAAAGAAAGAAAGAAAGAAAGAAAGAAAAGAAAGAAAGAAAGAAAGAGAAAGGAGGAAAGAGAAAGAAAGAAAGGAAGGAAGGAAGGAAAAGAAAAAAGAAAAGAAAAGAGAAAGAAAAGAAAGAAAAAAGAAAGGAAGGAAGGAAGGAGGGAAGAAAGGAAAAAGAAAAGAAAAGAAAAGAAAAGAAAAGGGCTCCATGCAGCATTTACCTAGCTTGCCTTTCCACCTTTTGCCCTGTGAGGACACACAAGAAGGCCCTCACCAGACCAAATGCCAGTTACTTGAGCTTAGACTTCCCAGCCTCCAGAGCTGTGAGAAATACATTTCTGTTCTTTATAAGTTATCCACTCTGGGGTATTCTGTTATAGCAGCATAAATGGACTAAGACCATGGGCAAAGGATATAAACAGGTAATTTTCAAAAGAGAAAACATAAGTGACCAACAAACTTATGAATGTATGTTCAACCTCATTAATAATCAGGATATATAAATAAAAATAAAGAGACTATTTCATACTCACTGCACTAGAAAAAGTATAGTTTATCAGTACCTGCAATCATCATTCACAGACATTCAGATCCTAAAGGTAGGAGTGAGAACTCTTTGAAGTTAGATGTGGTCACAAGACTTGTTAAAACAAGTGTTAGCCAATTAATTGTCAGCAGAATTGATATGGTCACTTGTGTGCAGAAATTGGGAAGAGCCAAATTTGAGCCCTTTAGTCAGTTTTTCCCCCTACTTCATAGAAGCAAGTGTCAGGATGGAAGTTCTGTCAGCCCTGGTCCCTGAGTGACTATGATAACAGAACTTCATGAAGAAGAAATAGACCGTTGAATTAAGACACTGAGATTTCTGTGATTGTGTTACTACAGCATAATTTAGTTATTCTGACTGATATAACCCCAACTGTTGCCGAGGAAACAACAACTGGGGCTTTCATATGCTGCTTGCGAGCCTAAGCTGGTACAACTCTGGAGAAGACTTTTTGCAAATATTTAGTCAAGTTGACAATGTGCATACAAATGTAGGCACAAGAAAAATGAGCGAAAGTTTTGCTACAACATTAAAGAAAAAACTGAAAATAACCTCAATGTCCGTAGACATGAAATATATTTTAGTAGATTAATAGAATAGATTACTATTGAGTAGCTAAAATAAACTTAAGCTACCTAAATCAAAATATATAATTCTCAAACAGAGTCTAAAAAATTGCATAAGGATATGAATAGTATGAGGTTATTATATAAAGTGTACATAACATATTATGCTGTAGCTACATAAAATATGTAGTAAAAGTATAACAACATGCATAGGCATAATAAGCATCAAATTCAGAGAAATGTTCACTTCTGGGAAAAGAAGAGGAGGATGCAGGATCCTCGGTGATAGGGTATTTGTAATGTTTTATGTCTCATTTCAAAACATCAAATGCTATTATGTAAAAATGATGGGTGGTGGGTACCTGGATATTTGTTGTATTATCCTTTGTACTTTTCTGTCTACTTGAAATACTGAATAACAATTAAAAAGAAAATACGAGCAAGCAAAAAGAAAAAGCATCTATAAGTCTTCCTCTCCTGCTCCATCTCTGAAATCACCTTAATTAATATATTGATGTAAATCTGTCCAATGTTCTTCCATATCTCTGTGTCTCTGCCTCACCTGGATAGGACGAAAAAGGTTATTCAGATAACTTATTCAGATAACTACGGTAAAAGTGTACAGTTTAGCAGGCTATGTACTCTACACCTTAATTTACATGTTTAGAAGATGTCGTTTTGCCAAGTTAAAAATATTTACTAAAAGGAGAAACATTTCATTATTATTATTATTATTATTATTATTATTATTATTCAGACAGGGTCTCGTTCTGTTGCCCAGATTGGAGACTGGCGTACAGTGGCATGATTATCGCTCACTACAGCCTTGACCTCTTGGGCTTAAGTGAGCCTCCCACCTCAGCCTCCTGAGTAGCTGGGACTACAGGCATGCACCATCATGCCTCATTAATTTTTTTTTTTTTTTTTTGTAGAAATGGGGTCTCAGTATGTTTCCTAGGCTTGTCTCACATTCTCAAGCGATCTTCCTACCTTGGTCTCCCAAAGTGCTGGGATTACAGGTGTGAGCCTCATTATTATTGTTGTTGTTGTTGTTACTATTTTTGAGATAGTCTCATTCTGTTGCATATGCTGGAGTGCAGTGACGCGATCTTGGCTCACTGCAACCTCTGCCTCCCGAGTTCAAGCAATTCTCTGCCTCAGCCTCCCGAGTAGCTGGGATTACAGGCACCTGCCACCACGCCTGGCTAATTTTTTTGTATTTTTAGTAGGGATGGGGTTTCACCATCTCGGCCAGGCTGGTCTTGAACTCCTGATCTCATGATCCACCCACCTTGGCCTCCCAAAGTGCTGGGATTACAGGTATGAGCCCCCACGCCTGGCCTGGCCTCATTATTCTTTAAGAGGTTGCATCAATTTGCTTGCCATCACCTTTTTTTTTTTTGAGACATAGTCTCGCTCTGTCACCCAGGCTGGAGTGCAGTGGCGCCATCTCAGCTCACTGCAACCTCTGCCTACTGGGTTCAAGTGATTCTCCCGCTTCAGCCTCCTGAGTAGCTGGGATTACAGGTGCATCCCACCATACCCAGCTAATTTTTGTATTTTTAGTAGAGACAGGGTTTCACCATGTTAGTCAGGCTGGTCTTGAATCCCTGACTCGTGGTCCACCCACCTCGGCCTCCCAAAGTGCTGGGATTACAGGTGTGAGCCACTGTGCCTGGCCGCCATCCACTTATATTGATTTGTTTAGATTCTTTTTTTTTTTTTTTTTCCAGACACAGTCTTGCTCTGTTGCCCAGGCTGGAGTGCAGTGGTGCAATCTTGGTTCACTGCAACCTCTACCTCCCAGGTTCAAGTGATTCTCCTGCCTTAGTCTCCCGAGTAGCTGGGACTACAGGCATGCGCCACCGTGCCCAGTGAATTTTTGTAGTTTAGGTAGAAATGTGGTTTCACCATGTTGGCCAGGCTGGTCTCGAACTCCTGACCTCAGGTGATTACAGGTGTGTGCCACCACACCTAGCTAATTTTTGTATTTTTAGTAGAGACGGAGTTTCACTATGTTGGCCAGGCTGGTCTTGAACTCCTGACCTCAGGTGATCTGCCCACCTCCTCGGCCTCCCAAAGTGCTGGGATTACAGGTGTGAGCCACCACTCCCAGCCAAAAAAATATTTATTTTTGAGTCTCACTCTGTTGCCAGGCTGGAGTGCAGTGGCGCAATTTTGGCTCACTGCAGCCTCCACCTCCTGGGTTGAAGCTATTCTCCTGCCTCAGCCTCCCAAGTAGCTGGGACTACAGGCATGTGCCACCAAGCCACCAGCTAATTTTTGTATTTTTAGTAGAGATAGGGGTTTCACCATGTTGGCCAGGATGGTCTCAATCCCCTGACCTGCCCACCTTGGCCTCGCAGTGCTGGGACTACAGGCGTGAGCCACCGCACCCGGCCAACAAAATATTTCTAATAGAGCAGAAGAGCTGGTCACAGAGTCAAGACCAATAACAACAAAACAATGAGAACATTAGACTGCTAGAGTGTGTCAATGTTGTGAGCACAATACCACACAGAAAGGTCAGCAGCTTCATGAAGGAGGTGAGATTTGAGCAGGGCCTTGAACAAGGGAACAATTTCAATAGGCAGCAAACAAAAGACAACCTTCTAGGTGGGGGAATAACGTGAGCCAAGCCAAAAATGGGAATAAGCACAATACAGCTATTTCTAAAAGTCCTTCATGTGGTCTACTAGTAATAGCTAACATTTTTGAGCACTTACTATATGTCAGGCAGTATTCCAAGTCCTTTCATGTATTAATTCGTTTAACACAGCAACACTGTCATCAAGAGCGCACTGCTCAAACCACTTTTTCTGTTGCTCTTAGACACAGTGCCGTCTCTGGGTCTCAGTTTGTCTGTCTGTAAAAAAGTAGATAATAACACTGCCCTGTGCATGATGGATATACACACATGGGCAAACACAAGAAGAGATTAAACAAAATGATGTAACCGTTAGGATAAATTGGTGAGATTATGGGTTATATTTCTATTACCCAAATGCAATTTAATGCAATATTGGCTTTTTTGAAACAGTTTTCTGGCAATATAATCCACATATCATACAATTCACCCATTTAAATGGTACAATCCAGTGGTTTTAAGTATACTCTCAGAGTTATGCAACCATTACCACAATCAGTTTTGAACATTTTCATCACCTCAAAGAGAAACTCTATAACCTTTAGCTATCATCCCAGGTGCCCATATCATTCTTCTCTCTCCTTCCCTGAGCAACCACTAATCTTGCCTGTCTCTATATATTTGCCCATTCTGGACATTTTATAAAAGTGGAATCATATGTGACGTTTTGTGGTTGTCTTCTTTCACATAGCATGTTTTCAAGGTTTATCCATGTTTTAGCACAAACCTACTTCATTCCTTTTTAAAATTTTTATTAATTTTTTTGTAGAGATAGGGTCTCGCTATGTTGCCCAGGCTGGTCTTGAACTCCTGGGCTCAAGCAATCCTCCTTCCTCGGCCTCCCAAAGTGTTGGGATTACAGGCGTGAGCCACCATGCCCAGCCTTCATTTTTTATTGAAAGTGAAATTCACATAAGAAAATTAACAAAAGTGTACAATTTAATGACATTTAGTGCATCCACAATGTTGTGCAACCACCACCTTCATCAAGCTCCAAAACATTTTCATTACCCCAAACAAAAACCACACATCCATTACGCACACATCCATTATGCAGTCACATTTTCTTTTCTCCAGTCCCTAACAATTTTTTTTTCAGAGTCTCACTGTGTTGCCCAGACTGGAGCGCAGTGCAGTAACATGTTCTCAGCCCACTGCAACCTCCACCTCCCAGGTTCAAGCAATTCTCGTGCCTCAGCCTCCCAAGTAGCTGGGATTACAGGAATGCACTATCATGCCCAGCTAATTTTTGTACTTTTAGTAGAGACAGGGTTACACCATGTTGACCAGGTTGGTCTCCAGCTCCCGACCTCAAGTGATCCGCCCGCCTTGGCCTCCCAAAGTGCTGGGATTACAGGCGTGAGTCACTGTGCCTGGCCAGTCCCTAACAATTTATAATTTGCTTTCTGTTGCTATGGATTTACCCATTCTGGATATTGTATACAAATAGTCATGCAGCGTGTGATCTTTTGTGTCTGGCTTCTTTCGCACAGCAAAACATTTACAAGGTTCATGCTTTTTGTGACTGATTACTATTCCATTGTATAGGTATACGACATTTTCTTTCTCCGTTTATCAATCAATAGATATTTGGTTTTTTCCCCACATTTTGGCTATTGTGAATAGTGTTGCTATGAGCATTTGTGTACAAGTATTGGTTTGAGTACCTGTTTTCAATTATTTTGCGTATATATCTGGGTCACATGGTAACTCTGTATGTTTAACTTTTTGAAGAACTGACAGGTGGCTTTCCAAAGTGGCTGCATTATTTTACATTCCCATCAGCAGTGTAGAGGGTTCCAGTTTCTCCACATCCTTGGCAACATTTGTTGTTATGCAGCTTTTTGCTTATAGCCATTCTACTGAGTGTTAAAGTGATATCTCACTGTGGTTTTGATTTGCATTTCCCTGATGGCCAATGATGTTGAGCAACTTTTCATGGGCTTATTGACTGTCTGTATATCTTCTTTGGAAAAATGTCTATTCAAGTCTTTCACCATTTAAAAAATTGGGTTATTTTTCTTTTAAATGTTGAGTTGTAGGCATTATTTATATATTCTGGATACACGTTCCCTTACCAGATACATACTTTGTAAACATTTTCTCATATTCTGTAAGCTATCTTTTCACTTTCTTGATGTTCCTTGAAGCACAAAAGTTTTTAATTTTGGTGTCTAATTTATTTTTTTGCTTGTTGCTTGTGATTTTAGTGTCTAAGAATCCATTGCCAAATCCAAGGTCACAAAGATTTACCCCTATGCTTTCTTATAAGAGTTTTACAGTTTTGACTCTTACATTTAGGTCTTTGATCCATTTTGGGTCAATTTTTACATATGGTGTGATGTAAGGATCCAACTTCATTATTTTGCATTAGCCTGTCTAGCTATCCTAGTGCCATTTGTAGAAAAGACTATTCTTTTTCACCCTTGATGAAAATCAGTTGACCATGGAAATGTGGGTTTATTTCTGGACTCCCAATTCTGTTCCATTGATCTGTATGTCTATCCTTATGCCAGTACTGCACTGTCTTGATTATTGTAGCTTTGTAGTAAGATTGGAAATGGGAAAGTGTAAATCTTCTTTGTTGTTTTCCAAAATTGTTTTGGCTGTTTTGAGTCCCTTGAGTTTTCACATAAATTTTAGAATCAGCTTGTTAATTTCTACAAGGAAGAGAGTCTCTTACAAGTCTCTCTCCTAGAGACTGTGGTGAATCTGTAGATTAAGTGGAGGAATATTCCCATCTTAACAACATTAAGTCTTATGATCCATGAACATAGGATGTCTTTCCATTTATTTAGGCCTTTAATTTCTTTCAACAATATTTTATTTGAATATGTTTTCAGAATGTTTTCTATTTGTTAAATTTATCCTTAAGCTCTTAATTTTTTGATGTTATAAGTTGTTTTCTTAATTTCAATTTTAGATTTTTCATTGCTACTGTATAGAAATAAGTTGATTTTGTCATATTTATCCTATATCCTGAAGTGCTGCTGAACTCAATTATCTGTTCTATTTTTTTTTTAGTGATTTCATAGAATTTCCTGCATACAGGATCAGGTCATCTCTGAATAGATACAGTTTTACTTCTTTTCCAGTTTAGATGCATTTTATGTCATTTTTTTGGCCCGACTGCTCTGGCTAGATCCTCCAGTACAATATTGAATAGAAATGTTGAGAATGGGATTGTCTTGTTCGTGATCTTAGTGGGAAAGTATCCATTTCTTCACCATTACGTGTAACGTTAACTGTGGGTGTTTTGTAGATGTCCTTTATCAAGTTAAGGAAGTTCCCTTCTATGTTGCTGTTTTTTTAATCATGAAAAAATATTGGGCTTGTCGATTGCTTTTTATGCATCTATTGAGATGATTGTGAAACCTTTTTTTTTTTTTTTTTTTTTTTTTTTTTTGTTGAGACAGAGTCTTGCTCTGTCACCCAGACTGGAGTGTAGTGGTATGATCTTGGCTCACTGCAACCTCCGCTTCCCAAGTTCAAGCCAATTCTCCTGCCTCAGCCCCCCGAATAGCAGGGATTACAGGCATATGCCACCATGCCTAATTTTTGTATTTTTAGTAGAGACGGGGTTTCACCATGTCGTCCAGGCTGGTCTAGAACTCCCAAACCTTGTGATCTGCCCGCCTCGGCCTCCCGAAGTGCTGGGATTACAGGTATGAGCCATCGCACCCAGCCAATTGTGAAACTTAAAAAAAAAATTATATTGATACAGTGTATTAATTGATTTTAAAATATTAAGTCAACTTTCCATTCTTGGAATAAATCTCCCTTGGAGTATAATTATTTTTGTATGTTGCTGGATTGCACTAGCGTATGTTGAAGATTTTTGCATCTATATTCATAGGAGATATTGGTCTGTAGTTTTCTTTTTCTTGTGATATCTTTGTCTAGTGATGTCTGGGCTTTTCTTTGTAGGCAGTGTTGGACAATTCAATGTCTTTTTTTTTTTTTTTTATGCGTAACATTCTTTTTTTTTTTTTAAATTTATTTATTATTATTAAACTTCAAGTTGTAGGGTACATGTGCACAACGTGCAGGTTTGCTACATATGTATACTTGTGCCATGTTGGTGTGCAATTCAATGTCTTTAGTTGTTATAGAGCTATTCATATTTTCTCTCCTTTTGAGTCAGTTTCAGTAGTTTGTGTCTTTCTAATAATTTGCTCATTTAATCTAAGTTATCTAATTTATTAGCACACAATTGTTCACAGTACTCCTTTATAAGCCTTTTTGTTTATCTTCTTTTTTTTTTTTTGAGACAGAGTCTTGCTCTGTCGCCCAGGCTGGAGTGCTATGGTGCAATCTCGGCTCACTGCAAGCTCTGGTTCCCGGGTTCACACCATTCTCCCGCTCAGCCTCCCAAGAAGCTGGAACTACAGGCGCCCGCCACCACACCCAGCTAATTTTTTGTATTTTTTAGTAGAGACGGGGTTTCACCATGTTAGCCAGGATGGTCTCGATCTCCTGACCTCGTGATCCACCCACCTCGGCCTCCCAAAGTGCTGGGATTACAGGCGTGAGCCACCATGCCTGGCCTTGTTTATCTTCTTTATATCTCTTCTTTCATTTCTGATTTTAGTAATTTGAGTCTCCCTTAGTTTAACTAAAAGGTTTGCCAATTTAAAAAATCTTTTCAAAACCTAGCTTTTGGTTTTGTTTTTCTCTATCGCATTTCCCTTCTCTAGTTCATTTGCTTCCATCTTTATTATTTTCTTTTAGTGTGCTTTTAATTGCTATTCTTTTTCCAGTGTCTTAAGGTGGAAGGTTAAGTGCTTGATTTGAAATCTTTCTTCGTGGCTGGGCGTGGTGGCTCATGCCTGTAATCTTAGCACTTATGGAGGCAAAGGCAGGCAGATACACTTGAGGCCAGGAGTTCAAGACCAGACTGGGTAACATGGTGAAGCCTCAACTATACTAAAAATACAAAAATTAGCCAAGCATGGTGGCACATGCCTATAATCCCAGCTACTTGGGAGGCTGAGGCATGAGAATTGCTTGTGCCCGGGAGGTGGAGGTTGCAGTGAGCTGAGATCACGCCACTGCACTCCAGCCTAGGCAACAGAATGAGACTCTATCTCAAAAACAAACAAACAAAAAACAAACCAAAAACCTTTCTTATTTTTTATTGTGTATATTTAAGGTATACAACATGATATAACATACACATATATAGTAAAATGGTTACTATAGTGGAACAAATGAACATATATATCCATCATCCTTACATAGTTATACATTTTCCTCTCTGTGGGCAGGAACAGCTATAAGCTACTCATTTAGCAAAAATCCCTAATAAAAGACTCTATTACTAACTATAGTCTTCATGTTGTATATTAGATCTTTTTTTTTTTTGCATAAAGGAATATAAAACTATTTATTAACCACTGGTTCACCAGTATTTACAATCAAGTAAACAATATACAGTTGGATAACACTCTGATTACTACAAAGTTGTTCTTCCTGGCTTTTGTTGAACCAGTAAAGCAAATAACTGAAGATTGAGCCTACATGTAAGGAATCAGTTGGGGTAAAGAAAAAACATGCAGGTCAATAGGTCAGCTTACAAAAGGTTGTTCACACATTTATGGCAGCAGGTCCTCAACTGCCAACATCTCTACCATCTGATTAGGTTTACATGAGCCAAGTCTTACATATTCCATTCATCATTACCTTTTAGTCAGTGTAGCAACAGGGATTTCAACATTTTGTTAAGGAATGGCTCACTAGGGAAATTTTTAAATTTTCATTTAACTTAGTTTTGTTTAGCTAGTTAAAACACACTAGCATTTGTCTAGTTTCCTCATCTGGATGAGGAAACCTGCTGTGATGGCAGTGAAAAAATCTTTCCTTTTAGGAAATTTGCAAATAAACCACTGCAATTATAGATACTTTAAAATTATCCAATTTAAATTGTCCTATTTAGAATTACTTATTTCCCTTGAAATGTATGGCTTCAGGAAAATTTTCAATTTAACTTGAAGTGATTATTTCTTATTTTGCTCAGAATAATGGCATCTCAGAAACATGGGTTTACCTGTGATTTTTTGTTTGGGTGAATGCTTAAAAACAAAGAAAAATTTACATATGCATTTTATGGATACACACACACACACAAAAAAAACATGTTAAAAACCTAAAATGGTCCTTAGGCTTATGAGAACACAAGTTTTGATTGAGTAATGACTACGGACATTTCCCCCAACATTTAGAAAAGCTGTTCTTTAATGAAGAGGAAATAATATACCATGGTATCAAATGTTCTTTTCTGATAAAGGAAGCAACTACAGAAAGCTTTTATTTATTTGTTCAAAGTAACCAGTGCTATGGATGCAAAAAACCCCCCAACAACTCTTCCAATGCTACTTTCAAAACAAACATATCAAACTTGATTTTCATTAGGATGCAGTTATTTCGTCACACTAGTAAATCAAAATCCAAGACCCAAATTTCATATATATATATAAATATATATAAAAAAACAATGTGAACAATTATTGAGCTTCATCTTCTGGACAAGAATGCCAAGTTAGTCTCTCTTCATAAAAAGCAATTACAATTTGAGGACACTTCATATTTGCCTCTTTCGCCAGCACCAAGTCTGCCTCATCTGCATCTTTCCATTTCATAAGAAACATCAATTCTCCACTGCTGTCTGTGGCACCAATTATTCTTTCAGGATCAAGACCTCTGGCAAATCCTCTTGGTTTGTCAGCAGCATGTCTTTTCTTCTTTGATTTGCTGTCATCAGATTCACTATCAGATAAAGATTTTCTTTTTGTACCGTCTTTTTCTTTGCCAGCTTTCTGAGAGTTAAGAAATGCTTCAATCAACTCTGGACAATCTAAATTTTCTTCAGGTTCCCAAGTATTGTCAGCATCTGTAAATCCCTTCCACTTCAGGAAATATTCCACTTTCCCATTCACTACACATTGATCTAGTACTTTTTCCACCACAAATTCTTCAGGCTCTGCCTCTTCAACTTTTTTACTCTTCCTATTGTTTTTTTCCTATTTTTTGAAATGTAGTTTTATTGGAGGCCATTTTTTATTGCAGACGTGAAGAGCTATTATTCACCACCTCCGAGCTGCTCCGGGTCGTGGGTCTGCAGCGTCTCCAGCCCTGTATGCCTACAGCTCGAGCCTGTATATTAGATCTTTAAACCTGTTTATCCTACATTATTTCTTCCTGTTTATTTAAGCATTTACAGTTACAAATTTCTCTCCAGGCACTGCTTTAGCTACATCCCATATGTTTTGGTATGTTGTCTTTCTTTTCATTTATCTCAAAGTATTTCCTAATTTCCCTTGTGATTTCTTCCTTCACCCATTAGTTACTCAGTAGTATGTTAACTTCCACATATCTGTGGATTTCTCAGATTTCCTTGTTCTTTCTCTTTCTTTTTTTGAGACAGGGTCTTGCTCTGTTGCCCACGTTAGAGTGCAGTGGTTTGAACATGGCTCACTGCAGCCTTGATCTCCTAAGTCAAGCAATTCTCCCACCTAAACCTCCCGAGTAGCTGGGACTACAGGCATGTGCCACTGTACCCGGCTAATTAAAAATAAATTTTTGTAGAGATGGGGGTCACATCATGTTGCCCACGCTGGTCCCAAACTCCTGGGCTCAAGTGATTCTCCAGACTTGGCCTCTCAGTGCTGCAATTACTGATGTGTGCCACCACACCAGCCTCTAATTTCTATTGTGGTATATTATTTTTAATTCCTTTGTGGTTAGAGAACATACTTTGCATTATTTCTTTCCTTTAAAATGTATTGGGTCTTGTATTATGGCTTAGCACATGGTCTATCCAGGAGAATGTTCCATATGCACTGGAGAAACATGTATATTCTGCTGTTGTGAGTGGAGGGTCTATAGATGTCTGTTGGTTTCGTTGGTTTATAGTGTTGTTCAAGTCATCTGTTTCCATGTCAATCTTCTGCCTTATTGGTCTATCCATTATTGAAAGCCCATTCTTGTTGAATTGTGTTATTTCCCCTTTCAGTTCTGGCAGTTTATACTTTATGAATTTTGGTGCTTTTTGGTTCACATATGGTTATAATTGTTGTATCTTCCTGATGGAGTGACCCTTTTATTATAAAATGTCCCTCTTTATTTCTAATAATTTTTTGAAGCCTATTTTGTATAACCACTCCTGCTTATGGTTGCTGTTTGCATGTTATATAATTTTTTATCCTTTTACTTTTAATCCATCTGTGTCCTTGAATTTAAAGTTTGTCTCCCATATACTGCGCTTAGTTGGGATTTTGTTTTCTTATCTAGTCTGATGTTCTCTGCCTTTTGATGGATAACATATTCACATTTAATGCTATTATTTATATAGCTGGATTTACTTTTGCTGGTTTACTTTTTGCTTTCTCCATGCCTCCTATGTTTTCTGTTTCTTTATTCCTCTTTTCCTTTCTTTTGCATTAAGTAAATATTTTCTGATGTAACATTAATTTTTAAATGATTTTTTACTATATATTTTTTGAATTGTTTCCTCAGTTGTTGCTCCAGGGCTTACCATATATACATCTTAACATCAGAATCTGCTTCACATTTACAATTCCAAAGAGATATAGAAACATTATTCGTATATAGCTCCATTCCCTGTTTCCTCTTGTGGTATTGTTATACATCTCTATATATGTTACAAACCCAGTAATATATTGCTATAATTATTACTTTACTTTTATACCTTTTTAAAAGCTGAGGGAAGAAAATGGAGAAAAAAATATACTTACAGCTTTTGTTGCATTGGCCTATAAATATATATTTATAGCTTTTATTGTATCAAATTTATTTCTCATTTCTGGTTCTCTTCATTTGTTCCTGTATTACCACTGGGAGTCATTTCCTTAGTCCAATATAGCTTTGCTCCCATCCACCTCTTCTGTACTGTTACTGGCAAATACACTACATTTCTTTGGTATAGTCCCAACAATAAAATTATATACATATTCAATTGCTTTTTAAAATTAGTTAAGAAAATAAATACGCATGCCATCTTTACTAATGCTTTTGTGTATTAGTATCTAGAGTCACTTGTTTCAGCCTCAATAACTTTTTTTTTTTTTTTTGAGGTGGAGTTTCACTGTTGTTGCCCAGGCTGGAGTGCAATGCCACGATCTCGGTTCACTGCAACCTCCGCCCCCCAGGTTCAAGTGATTCTCTTGCCTCAGCCTCCTGAGTAGCTGGGATTACAGGTGCCTGCCACCACACCCAGCTAATTTTTGTATTTTTAGTAGAGATGCAGTTTCATCATGTTGGCCAGGCTGGTCTCAAACTCCTGACCTCAGGTGATCCACCTGCCTTGGCTTCCCAAAGTGCTGGGATTATACGTGTGAGTCACCGTGCCTGGCCGCCTAAATAACTTTCTTTTAGTATTTTTTGTACAGTGGGTCTGATAGCAATGAATTATCTCAATTTTTGTTTATCTAGGAATCTCTTCATTTTGTCTTCATATTTGAAAGACAATTTTTGCTGAATGTAGGATTTTTGGTTGACAGATTTTCTTTGAGCACTTTGAATGTTATCCCAGTGCCTTCTCCTTCTCCTTCATTTTAGGACAGGATCTCCCTCTGTCTCCCATGCTGGAGTGCAGTGGTGTGATCATAGCTCACTGCAGCCTCCAACTCCTGGGCTCAAGTGATCCTCCCACCTAAGCCTCCCAAGTAGCTGGAATTACAGGTGTGTGCCACTATGTCTGGCTATTTAAAAAATTCATTTGTAAGGCCGGGTGTGGTGGCTCACGCCCGTAATCCCAGCACTTTGGGAGGCCGAGGCGGATGGATCACCTGAGGTCAGGAGTTCGAGACTAGCCTGACCAACACGGCGAAACTCCATCTCTACTAAAAATATAAAAAAATTAGTTGGGTGTGGTGGCCTGTAATCCCAGTTACTTGGAAGGCTGAGGCAGGAGAATCACTTGAACCTGGGAGGCGGAGGTTGCAGTGAGCTGAAATCACACCACTGTACTCCAGCCTGGGTGAAAAGAGCAAAACTCCATCTCAAAAAAAAAAAAAAAAAAAAAACAAATAAACAAAAAAAACCCAAACAATTATTTGTAGAGGTCTCCCTGTGTTGGTCAGGCTGGTCTTGAACTCTTAGCTTCAGGCAATCCTCCCTCCTTGGCCTGAGCCACTGTGCCTGGGCTGTTATCCACTGCATTCTATTCTCCACTGCCTCTGATGAGAAGTCAGCTGTTGATCTTATTGGGGTTCTCTTGTAAGTAAGGATTTTTCTTTTTTTCCTTTGAGACAGAGTCTCGCTGTGTCACCCAGGCTGGGGTGCAGTGGTGTGATCTTGGCTCACTGCAACCTCCACCTCCTGGGTTCAAGCAATTCTCCTGCCTAAACCTCCCGAGTAGCTGGGACTACAGGCGCATGCCACCATGTCCGGTTAATTTTTTGTGGTTTTAGTAGAGATGGGGTTTCACCATGTTAGCTAGGATGGTTTCAATCTCCTGACCTCGTGATCTGCCCGCCTCGGCCTCCCAAAGTGCTGGGATTACAGGTGTGAGCCACTGCACCCAACCATAAGTAAGGATTTTTCTCTTGCTTCTTCAAGCTTTTCTCTTTGTCCTTGACCATTTTTTACTATAATGTGTGTTTGTGGATATCTTTGCATTTAACCTCTTAAGAGTTTGTTGAGCTTCTTGTATGTGTAAAGTTTTCCATCAGATTTGGAAAGTTTTCAGCCCCTATTTATTTAAATATTTTTTTTCTCTTCTTTTCTCTCGCTCCTCTCCTTTTGGAACTTCCATTAGATGTATGTTAGCAAGCTTAATGATGTCTCATATTTCTCTGAGGCTCTGTTCATTTTTCTTCATTCTTTTTTTCCATTTATAATTTTATTTTTAGACAAAGAAAAAAGTGGGGAAAAGGTGGGAAAATATAAGGATGGAAAACAATTACCTAATCACTTTGGTGAGCTTATGAGATGCTCATAATTCCATAGCATCTTCACCATAAAATGCTGCAGTGGTTACTTATTATCCAAGTGTTCATGTTTAATATACTGTTGAGATAAAAGGGTGGCCATCAGGTCAGCTTACTTAACTTTCTATTCTGCTCAGAACTTGAAGCTGCCCAGATTTCAGCAGAATTCACCTGGACTCATGTCTACATCAAACTAATCTAGTATAACTTTCTATAGGTGACAGACTGATCTTGAGAACCCATGACAAGGTATTTGTGACAAGGCCTCTATCTGCTGCAACTCCAACAGATACAGATTACAATGATGCCAGGCTGAGGACAGTCCAGATCCTGGAGATACCACCCAAAAACATGAACTCCAGAGGAAAGGTTTTTGGTGCCAGCTACTCCAATCACTGTTCTAGGCACTGGGGACATAGCAGTAGTCAAGAAGACCAGGTCTCTGTTCTGGTGTTCACATTTTATCACGGGATACAGATTGCAAAACCAACAAATAAAGGAAGGAAAGTATCAGAGTAATAATGTCAGGTATGCACAGAAATAAACTATGAGGTAATGAGAGTGACTTGGATGGATATTTTATACTAAGCACATAGGAAATACCTCCTGTGAGGAAGTAACATCTAAACTAAAACTTGAATTATAACAGCCTTCTAGACAGTGGGAATGGCTAATGTCAAGGAATGGAAAGGTGGGAATGACTTACTACATTCCAGCGTAGTAATTAGGAGGGAAAATGAAGTCTGAGAGGCAGCCAGGGGCTAGGCCATGTAGGACTAGTGTAGGTTGGGATTTTTTTTTTTTTTTTTTTGAGACAGTGGCACGATCTCAGGTCACGGCAACCTCCACCTCCCGGGTTCAAGGAATTCTCCTGCTGCAGCCTCCTGAGTAGTTGGGATTGCAAGCACCCACCACCATTTCCAGCTAATTTTTCTATTTTTTAGTAGAGATGGAGTTTTGCCATGTTGGTCAGGCTGGTCTCAAACTCCTGACCTCAAGTGATCTGCCCATCTTGGCCTCCCAAAGTGCTGGGATTATAGGCGTGAGCAGCTGCGTCCAGCCCGAAGGTTGGATTTTATTCTAGGTTTGATGGGATGCTATTAGTGTTAAGCAGGGGAGTGATGTGATCTGAGTCACACTGAAAAATCACGAAAGTTGTTTTGTGCACAACAAGTTATACAGAGGTTGAAATGGAAGCTGGGGAATTACTTACAAGGCATTTGTAGCACTTCATGCAAAAGATGTTAATAACTGGGGGTGGTGATAGTGGAGATAGAGAGAAGCAAATGGATGTGCAGTATGTATGGGACTAGCTGATAAATTGAATGTCAGGTGTGAAGAAAAGAGAAGAGTAAGGAATACGTTCTAGATATTTGCCTTGTGCACTTTGGTAGGCAATAATGCCATTTACTGAACTGGAAAAGAATGGGTTTGAATAAGCAGGGAGTTTGGGGGCAGGAATGGGAAGGGATATCACAAGTTCTGTTTTGATTATGTTAATTAAGTTGGAGATACCTACTGGTACTCCAAGTACAAATGTTAAGCAGACAGTTGAATAAACAAGTCTGGAACTACAGAAAGCGTGCTGCAGTCACCTGCTTTCAGTCTGAAGAAGCTGCCAGTGAGGCAGGAGGCCTCTAAGAGAAAATTTTCAGGCAACCCAAGGGAAAACTATTTCAAGAAAGTGTTGGAATGTATTGATAAGCCCAGGTTCCAACCCCAGTATGTAGTTTACTTTGCCTCGCTGAACATTCTTTTCCACCTGTAAAATGTGATAATGCTCAATTTTTTGTGTGGTGGGGTTGTGAGGTTAAAGAAGATAAGGAATATATCAGGAGGATGATCTTCAGCATATCCAAAGCATTCAACAAATAGCAACTACTAGGACCATCACCTTCAGTTTGCTAAGAATTGGCTGTGTTCATAAACAAATAGTAAGAACCAAACTGGCTATATTTTCTCAAGGAAAGATACATCCTAGAAAGAGAGCTGCTATTAGACTTTGCTATGGCCTTCACTTACTGTCCTTCAGTTGAAGCCTCTTTGAAAACAGCATAGCTCCCTACCACATACTTCCCTACCACGTATCAGGAAACAGTATTCTTTACCTAGCTCTTTCTACGAATGCCACTTACTTTGCCTAAATAAGATAAGACATTTAATATGATTTTCTTTTAAATCTCAAATGATGCCATAGAAACCACGAAAGTATTAGGTGCCTCCCTTCTTGCACTAAATACATACACGCACACACATACACATAGGCCAGAAAGTACTGTGCTAGTTGTTTTAGATCTATTAACTCATTTAATTGCCCCCAAATCTTAAAAGGGTGGAATAATATTATTCTTGTACCATCTTCCCCAATAGATCAGCTTTAAATAAGAGACAGAGAGTTAGCCTATTAGAATTAAACTGGATAGGTATCCCAGTCCTGGGAGGTGTGACATAGTTGCTCAGTGAATAGCTGAAAGTTGGCTGCAGAATTCCAGGAATTAAAGACAAAATCTATTTTTTTGGTTTGTTTTTATATTATAACGTGCCTTTAGTAGACGAGCTTGACAGAGTTTCAGCCTCAGCTTCCAAAGCAATAAGCACATCTCACTGTAGCTGGCTGAGTATTGTGAAGGAAAGTAACAAATAAATGCAATCGTGTACAATCAGCATTGTTATCAGATCATCTTTTCTGAAGTATTTTATCCCTTAAATGTTTGGTAAATCTTTACCAGCATAACCTCATTTAAAATAATCTTTTTTTTTTTTTTTTTTAGACAGGGTCTTGCTCTGCTGCACAGGTTGGAGTGCAGTGGCACAATCATGGCTCACTGAAGCCTTGAACTCCCAGGTTCAAGCATTTCTTCCACCTCAGCCTCCCTAATACCTGGGACCACAGGTGCATGCCACCATGCCAGGTTAATTTTTTTAATTTTTATTTTTGTAGAGACGAGGTCTCACTATGTTACCTAGGCCGATCTTGAACTCCTGGGCTCAAGCAATCCTCCTGCCTTGGCCTCCAAAAGTGCTGGGATTGCAAAGGTGAGTCACTGTGCCTGGCCTAAAATAATCTTAAAACTTAAAAACTTCATCTTGTAGCAGAAATAACTTTCCATGAAAACTTGTGGAATCTAGAGCCACTCTGGACTTTTTTTCTGAGAAGATGGAATAATTCAGATAAATAGACTTTCCAAACAACTTTTGTCATTAACATTTATTTCGATTAAAGAAATGTGAATCCAGGATTAATGTAAGGTGAAATATTGAAGTATCTGGCAAAAGAAATGCTATTAAGAGTTTAAGTAAAATGTTTGTGGTACCTGTCCTATGTATAACAGACAAACATTAACAAAATAAAAAACACATTCTTTTTTTTTTTTAATTGAAATGGAGTCTCACTCTGTCACCCAGGCCAGGAGAGCAGCGGCATGATCTCGGCTCACTGCAACCTCTGCCGCCCGGGTTCAAACAATTCTTGTGCCTCAGCCTCCTGAGTAGCTGGGACTATAGGTGTGTGCCACCACGCCCTGCTAATCTTTTTGTATTTTTAGTAGAGATGGGGTTTCGCCATGTTGGCCAGGCTGGTCTCAAAGTCCTGACCTCAGGTGATCCGCCCGCCTCGGCCTCCCAAAGTGCTGGGATTACTGGCATGAGCCACTGCACCTGGCCAAAAGCATTCTGAAGAGAATCAAATTCTGATAAACTCTGGTTTGTAAAATCAATTCAGTAGTACAGTTCCCCCAGGGGAGAAGCAGTTTGCCTTTTTACCATCAGTTAAAAATTGAAAGAGCATATGTATTTTTTCCTTATCTAGTGACCATTACAGCACTGTTTACATGTACAAACCCAAATCCTTTTAACAGAAAACACAGTAAGCTACAAAAAAACTCTGGTGTTTAACAGAGTACTTACATATAATATGTACTACAAGACATTTTCTTTAGAAAATAAAAGTCTATTTCCACAGTATCAAACAATCGAAACAAATATAAACTGGAACAAAATTTCCAAGCAGCAGTTCAAAAACCTTGGCAAAGCCAAGGTTATCAAATAACATCTAGCTTCATTTATCAACTAAAAGACTCACTAAAAAGAATGATTTCTGTACGTGTAAACTGAGTGTAACACTTCAACATTTCAATGGAAATTGCTCTTTTGTCACACATTAAAGTCTGTTCTCTGAATAATCTGAAGAAATGTCAATTATAAGGCAAATTAAGACTTAAAAAAATAGAAACAGTGCATCTTAAAGTTTTTCAGAGACCTACATATAATTTACAAACACATAATTTATTATATGATTATAGTTTGGAACATATTTTCCCTGAGCACTCTTTCTTCCTGGTTAGAAAAATTTAAACATGATTTACAAAATATAATTTTATTTTGATTTTTCTTGAATATATGCAAATTTTCACCCATCTATTGTATTTGGAAAATTTTAGACATCTCGAACTAGCAAGTATAACTGTTTTAAGTAGTTATTTGAATGGTTATAGAAATATGGTTGGGTTTTAGAGCCCTGAGAACTGTATAGTGGGTGTCTCATACAACAGAAATGATTTACTATCCTAAAACTATCAATGGTTATTTTACCAAATTCAGAATGCCACTAGTTTCACAGAGGACAGAGGTAATAATCAGTAATTCCAGCTCAGATGATCAATAGAAAAGCATTAAAAACTGAAAGAAAAAAAAACTTGGATTAACATCGTACTTTCCATGATATAATGCTGAAAAAAATTAACCCTTCTGCCCAACACAATACTGAAATACCTTACCCTGAAACTTTATCTAATGCAGTCTTGAGACCTGTCACTCCTTAACATTCATGCAGACTTAAAATTAGCATCATTGGGAATTTCATCACACAAACTGCAGTTCTTAATGCTATCTCAAGATTTACAGCTCCAAAGACATACTACAATCAGCACACATGCATGGTAACACTACCAGTTGTGTTCCCCTAACTTTTAAGGTCTTAAAAAAACTTAGCTACCTGACAGTTTAGGCCTCTTCTTTTTCAAATAAATAAAGGAAAACACTGGGCATCTCAACTATGCAGATTTGTAAATAATTGCTCTCTACATAGCCTAGAATCATACTAAAAGAAAATCAGATTTTAAAAGTTTCATATTTACAATTAGATTTTCATAAAACCTAACTATATGTTTCTTTTAGCATTATGATTTATGTGGATTAAAATAATAATAACATAAAACAGTTGGAAGTCATTGTTCTGAAGATCTTCAAGAAGTGAGCAATTTCAGATGTCCAGGAGTGTGCCTTCTCTCTTTTTACTTATATTTTAAGGTGCTTTATGCAGGACGCCCTTGACCAAAACGACTTTTAGACCTAGATTTTTTAAACAGAAAAGGAGGTCAGAGTTGCTTCTAAAACAATAGAAAGTTGGTGCTCCTTTAGATTATGCTGACTTGGCAACATCATGGTTTAATAAATCTTCTTGCAGCTCTGTAATCCACCTTCTAAAACTCTTAAAGGGAGATGTATTTTTGGAATTCAGATTTGTTCTTTCTCAGAGATAATATATTATGTACATTGTATATAATGGATCTGGAGCAGTGCCCCATAATCAAATGTAAGTGGGATGAATAAAAAATATAAATGGTATCACAGCAGCTCAGTGCAAGTTTGAATTGCTACAAATGTATGAAAACAACTTTTAGCTTTTTGAACTTTCTGCATTTCAGAATTATAGATAAGGAATTAGAATCTGTAATATTAATGTTCAAATCTCAGTAACTGTTCATCTCTAACAGAAAACTTGTGATGTAAAATGACACAAGACCCACCAGTTAGATTTTATTACGAGAAATAAAATATAAAGCAAGGAATGGTAAAGATTACAGTGATTTATACAAAGTATTAATATGTGATCTACAAACAGTACAAAAATTCTGCTACTTCACAGAAGCACTATAGCTTACATTTTTATCAGGAGTTGGTTCAGAATGAAGCTAGTCCAATAAGCAGAAAACTTTAAAAATTCCACAAAGCTATACTTTCATTAGATTTTATCTTTTAAGTTAAAATCTGATTCTAATTAGTGCCTTGATAATATAATCACTGAAACAAAACATAAAACCAAACTCAAATTATGTTTCTAGTGTTCATATGATTTATCTTAAAAAAAAAATTCACTTCAAAGCCAGTGACACTCCAGTTTAGTTTATGCTGATTTACCTTGTGTTTTTCTCCGAGCTGCTTTGGCGTGCACTGACTGGCAACGAGGCCTTGATTTGTGCTTCCAACCTGGAATAAATACCTCCCGCAAACTGCAGAATAAAGAAGCAATACTGTTATCTTCACAGAATCAATAGAAGCTCTGCTTTATTAAAATGGGATTACTTTTTAATTTAGAAGTAATTTTATTTTGATTTTTTAAATCCAGTCTTTTTGAGGTTCAATTTACATAAAGAAAAATGTACCATTTTAGTGTACAGGTGTGGGTTTTGACAAATGCATACAGTTTTATAACTACTGTCACAATGAAGACACAGAAAATAGTCCTATCACCCCAAAGAAAATTCCCTTGTTCCCCTGTCAAGTCAATCTACCTACCACTACCAATTTCTGGCAACCATTTGTCTGTTTTCTATCCTTATAGTTTTGCATTTTCCAGAACATTATATAAGTAGAATCATATAGCATGTAGCCATTTGAACCTAGCTTCTTTCACGTATAGGAGATTCATCCATATTGATGTGTACATCAGAAATTTGTTCCTTTTTTTTTGGAGACAGCATCTCACTCTGTCAGCCAGGCTGGAGTGCAGTGGTGTGATCAAGGTTTACTGCAGCCCTGACCTCCTGGGTGATCCGCCTACCTCAGCCACCAGAGGAGCTGGGACCACAGGTGTGCACCACCATGCCCAACTAATTTCTTATTTTTTGTAGAAACAGGGTCTCCCTATTTTGCCCAGGCTGGTCTTGAATTCCTGGGCTCAATGTTCTTTTTTTTTTTTTTTTTTTTTTTTTGAGATGCAGTCTCACTCTGTTGTCCACGTTAGAGTGCAGTGCACGATCTTGGCTCACTGCAACCTCCGCCTCCCTGGTTCAAGTGATTCTCTTCCCTCAGCCTCCTGAGTAGCTGGGATTACAGGCCTGCACTACCACACCCAGCTAAGTTTTGTACTTTTAGTAGAGACGAGGTTTCACCATGTTGGCCAGGATGGTCTCAATCTCTTGACCTTGTGATCTGCCCACCTTGGCCTCCCAAACTGCTGGGATAACAGGTCTGAGTCACTGCACCCAGTCCAATGTTCTTTTTATATGCACAGTTTGTTTTCCCATTTGCCAGGTAAAGGACATCATTTATAGTATTTCTAGTTTTTAGCAATTATGAATAAAACTATTATAAAAATGTGTGAATTGACCATTCCTTTTTGCATTTCTACTAGCTATACATGAGAGTTCCAGTTGCTCCACATCCTCATCAGCACTTGGTATGGGATTTTTCCTTTGGAGACAGGGTCTTGTTCTGTTGCCCAGGCAGGAGTGTAGTGGTGTGCTCTTGGCTCATTGCAACTTCTGCCTCCCAGGCTCAAGTGATCCTCCTACTTCATCCTCGCAAGTAGCTGGGACTACAGGCATCCATCACCACACCCGGCTAATTTTTGTATTTTTGTGTAGAGATAGGGTTTCATCATGTTGCCCAGGCTGGTCTCAAACTCCGGGGTTCAAGTGATCCTTCTACCTTGGCCTCCCAAAGTGCTGGGATTACAGGTGTAAGCCACTGTATCTGGCCTCATTTAGGTTTTAATTTACATTTTCCTAAGGACTAATGATGTTGCTTATTTGGCATGGAAATCCTTTTTTTCATAGTGTCTGTTTACTCTTTTGCCCATTTATTTTTATTAGGTTTTTAAATTTTATTATTGAGTTTTGAGAGTTCTTTATAGATTCTGGATACACATCCCTTATCAGGTGTTTTACACATATTTTCTCATAGTTTATGGCTTGTCTTTTCATTGTTTAAATATTATCTTTTGAAAAGTAGAAATTTTAAATGCTGATGAAGTCCAATTTTTCATTTATGGATCATGCTTTTGGTATTGTAGGCCAGGAAATATTTTCCTAAGGTCACGAAGATTTTCTCCTATGTTTCCTTTTAGAAGTTTTATAGGGAAGTAAATTTTTAAATACAAGAATTAGGGCAAGAGTATGGTACTTACATAATACCAATACTAATGATAATACATAATGTCATGACTAAAATGTAATTCTAGCAAGAATATAGGTGTTTCTTGTCACCATTTTCAGCAAGAAAACATCTTATTTTAGAGATGACATCTAAGCACCACATGCAGAGTTGATGAAAATTGGTACTTTCAGACAGTCGCCCTCAGGAGTTAGCATTTGGTCAACAATGCACAGTTAACCTACTCTTGGTGTGATGACACGTTTTCAGCAATGATGTATTTTATTATATGTGTTATAGATGACCTGTGGACCATGGATAATAAGACATGGTGGGAAACCTTTACGTGAATAAGCTGGCTAACTGGTACAGAATATTAAAAAATACATAATTGTGGCTAGGCATGATGGCTCACGCCTGTAATCCCAGCACTTTAGGAGGCTGAGGTGGGTGGATCATGAAGTCAAAAGCTCAAGACCAGCCTGGCCAACATGGTGAGACCCTGTCTCTACTAAAAATGAAAAAATTATCTGGGCATGGTGGTGCACGCCTGTAGTCCCAGCTACTTGGGAGGCTGAGGCAGGAGAATCACTTGAACCTGGAAGGTAGAGGTTGCAGTGAGCCCAGATGGTGCCACTGCAAGTCTCAGTGAGCGAGACTCCGTCTCAAACAAACAAACAAACAAAAACACATATATTTGGCCAGGTGCGGTGGCTCATGCCTGTAATCCGAGCACTTTGGGAGGCCAAAGCAGGTGGATCACCTGAGGTCAGGAGTTTGAGACCAGCCTGACCAACACGGTGAAACCCCATCTCTACTAAATACAAAAAAATCAGCTGGGCATGGTAGCGCAGGCCTGTAACCCAGCTATTTGGGAGGGTGAGGCAGGAGAATTGCTTGAACCCGGGAGGCGAAGGTTGCAGTGAGCCAAGATTGCACCACTGCATTCCAGCCTGGGCAACAAGACTGAAACTCCATCTCAAAGGAAAAACAAAAACAAAAACACATAAATTACTCTTTTAAAATTCTGCCTAAAACATCTTTATAATCCTAAGCTGAAAAAAAAAGTAGGAAGGCATATTTTACACAAGTACAATATACTAGTACACAATTCTTACTTCTTTTGCTTCCTTTGACTTGACTCGGTCCAGATCCCCCAATCTCATTTTTATTAGATGCCCTGTAATTTCAGACATTCGCCGCTGATCTGAAGGGAAAAAAACAGTAAACTTTACTTTTTGTAAGGATGATATATAACTTTTTATTTCTCAAAAAAGACTGTAATCACCAAGGGTTTATGAAAATATCTTTTGATACTATTTTACAGACACATACATCTATTTGTGAAGAATTTAAGTTAGCAAGTGGCAAATGACTCATTTGTGGATAATTGTGCTGCTTTTTAGATTACCATAAAACAGCCTAAAACATATTCAGTCACCTTTATGGTGAACGTAATGGGCAAAAGTCAATGTGAGTGATCTCAAAACCACAGATGCATAAAATAATACATTATTTGGTGGGGTTGTGTAGTAATGAAACTCTGGTTGTTGCCTAAGGGAATATGTAAATTTTGGGCCTTACTTTAGTTAGAACCTCTAGAGCTATTCTGCATACTTTATAAACTGAAAGACACACTAATCATTGCTATTTACATCCAATTTGTACATTACCCAAATAATAAAATTTACCATCTTCTCTCTGTGCATCCTGGTTGAATCTCAAGGATCTTGTGGCATCCCACTTATTCTTCTGCATACTCACACTATTGAAAAAATTGAACAAAAATCAGCATTGATGCTTCTTTAAGAGTGGATATCCGATTGGATTAAGGAGCAATACTCACACGAAAGGAGACACATCTCTAGAAGCTGACTAAAAAAAAGTAGACAACATTGAGGCCCAATTAGAACATGTTTACTGATTAGCGCTATAGTTAGTAATAAAAAGAGTTCACTCTTATTGAGTGTGAAGACACTGTACCAAGAGCATTACAAGTGCTATTTCATTTAAACCTTGCACCAACCACATGAGACAGGCACTGTTAATATCTTCATAATAAAAGAGGTTCAGGGAAGTTAAGAAACTTCTCCAAAGAGATACAGACCTAGAATTTGAATCCAGCTTCATTTGTTAACCTTGGAATCCCAGCTTATGCAATTTCTTTTTTTTGGAGACAGGGTCTCACTCTGTTGCCCAGGCTGGAGTGCAGTGGCATGATTATAGCTCACTACAGCCTCGACTTCCTGGTCTCAAGTGATCCTCCCCCTCAGCCTCCTGAGTAGTTGGGACTACAGGTATGCGCCACCATGCTTCGCTAATTTTTGTTTTTTGTTTTTTTGTAGAAATGGGGTTTTGCCCAGGCTGGTCTCAAACTCTTGGGCTCAAGCAATCCACCTACCTTGACCTCCCAAAGTGCTAGAATTACAGGCATGAGCCATCATGCCCAGCCAGCTGATACAATTTTTTTAGAATTAACCCACTCATATGCCTGTGACACTTAACACAAAGATGAACGTACAATGTGTCCAATGTAACTCTGTGGATCTTAACCCAGCCTTAACCTAACACACATTTTTGAAATTCACAGTTTTTCTTTTAGTCAATTGTGGTTATTACTATTCTCTTATTCCTGTCTGGCTTTTTTACCCCTTCCTTCAAAGGCATGGAGAAATAAGAATTATTTTTAAATGTCATAAAATATAATTTATTTTTAATTTAACAGCCTATTTTTAATTTTTTGAATAAGTAATATTGGTTTAAACTTCAAAAGGTATAAATAGCACATACAATAAAAGACTCTCACTTCTGTCCCTTATACATTCAGTTCCCTTCCTAAGAGGCAACCAATTTTATCAAATTCTTATGTAGCCTTCCAGAGACATTTTATGCATATACAAGGAAGTTCATTTATATTTTTCCCCCATCTACTTTACACAAATGGTAGCATACTATATCACTATACATTTCTGCACCTTCCTTTTCTCATTTGTCAATATATCTTAGAGATCTTTAATCTCAGTCTATAAAAAACTTCATTTTTACATTGCTAGCATTCCATGTGTCTTCATTACTCTTAACTTTTTATTTTTTGCTGGCTATAGTCACGTGTTTATTTTTCCACATGAACTTTAAAATAACAACAGATAATTCAGAATTACCTTCTCCAATGCCTTTTCTTTCCTCTGAGCACAGGGTGAAGATACCTGCTTTTTTGGTTGTCTAGTGAACTTCTTTGGCTTCTCCTTTTTCCCTGATAATGAGAGGTCAATGTTATAAACTTAGGCCCCATATACCTTTCCAGTCTACTTGTTACTTCTAAACAATAAGACCATTAAGAAAAACATTGTTTTAAGAAAACTAACAAATTAACTTCTGGGTAAAAAGCAAATACACCATGAAGCAAAGCTGAAATTGCTTTACAGCGGTTCATTTTCATTTTCTTTTTTTTTTTTTTTTTGAGTCTTGCTCTGTCACTCATGCTGGAGCACAGTGGCATGATCTCGGCTCACTGCAATCTCTGCTTTGCAGGTTTAAGCGATTCTCATGCCTTGGCCTCCCAAGTAGCTGTAAGAAAAAGGTATTGAAATCTCTAGCTATAAGTGGTAATCTGTGTATTTTTCCTTACAGATTTGTCAGTTTTTGCTTTGTATATTTTAGGGCTTTATAATTAGGCACATTTACATTTATACTAAAAGTATAAAAATTAGCCAAGTATGGTGGTGTGTGCCTGTAATCCTAGCTACTCGGGAGACTAAGGCACAAGAATCGCTTGAACCCAGGAGGTAGAAGTTGCAGTGAGCCGAGATTGTGCCATTTCAGCCTGGTGATACAGTGAGATTCTGTCTCAAAAAAAAAAAAAGACTATGAGTGACTTTATGCCAATAAATCTGACAAATTGGATAAAATTCCTTGAAAGACAGAAATTATCAAAACAAATTGAAGAGGCAATAGAAAACCTGAATAGCATCTATTAACTAATTAAACTGAATTCATAATTTAAAGCCTTCCTATAACAAAAGCTCCAGGCCCATATGGCTTCACTGCTGAATTTTATTATTCTTTTAAGGGAGAAACAACACAAGTCCTATACAAACTCTTCCAGAAAAGAGGGGTGATGTCACTCATTTTCTAATGTCATTATGACTCTAGTACACCAGAATACTGGTGTAACATGTGAAAAATCAATTAATGTACCTAATTGATACAATAAAGGAGAACATCTATATGATCTTCTCAATAGATGGAGAAAAAGCATTTGACAAAAGGCAACACCTATTCGCTATAAAAACTCAGCAAAAGAGAAACAGAAAGGAACGTTCTCAACTGAGAAACAACATTTATGGGAAGCCGAAAACTAACATTACATACTTAATGATTAAAGACTGGATGTTTTCCCCATAAGACAAGGTAAGGAGGTCTGTCTCTTTTCACCACTTCTATTCAATATCAGGTCCTAACCAGCACAAAAGGCAAGACATGTAAATAAAAGGTATACAGGTTGGAATGAAATCTAATAAATGAAGAACAAATAACTGAATTTAGCAAGGTCATAGCACACAGTCAATATACAAACATCAATTGTATTTTGACCATCATTAGTATTACAATCAATGAGCAACCAGAAAAACAATTCCATTTATAATAGCATAAAAATAGGGAGGAATAAATTTAACAAAAGATTTCAACACCTGTACACTGAAACTACAAACATTGTTGAGAGACATTTAAAAAGTCCTAAATAAATGGAGAGATATTCCATGTTCATGGATGGGAAAAACTGCCATTAGAAAAAAAAGGAATTCACCCCAAATTGGATATGGGTTCAACATAATCCCAACAAAAATCCCAAAAAGATATTTGTAGAAATATCCACACAGACTCTAAAATTTGTAGAAAATGCAAAGCACCTTGAAAGGCCAAAATAATTTAAAATTAAAGAACAATTTTGGAGGACTCCCACCACCAGGTTTCAAGACTCACTAAAATCTACAAAAATTAATAGTGTGGTATTGATATGCTGATGTAAAGAAAGACATAAGAATCAATGGAAGAAAACAGATAGTTTGGAAATGTAAACAGTCAACTGATTTTTAACAGAGATGCCAAGGTATTCCAATATATTAGAAAAGAATAGTCTTTTCAATAAATGGCGCTGGAACAACCAGCTATGCCTATGGAAAAAAAGGAAGCTTGACCCTTAAGTCATACAATAAACAAAAATTAACCTGAATGGGATCATAATCTTAAATAAAAAGCTAAAATCATACAACTTCTAGAAGAAAGCAGCAGAAAATCTTTGTGACTTTGGGGTAGGCAAATACTTCTTAGCTATTAAATAATGGAACATAAAAAGGAAAAACTAAAATATTAGAATTCACAAAATTTAAAAGTTAAGCTCTTCAAAAGACATCATTAAGAAAATTAGGTCTGGTGCAGTGGCTCATGCCTGTAATCCTAGCACTTGGGAGGCCGAGACAGGCAGATCCTCTGAGATCAGGAGTTTGAGACCAGCTTGGCCAACATGGCAAAACCCCATCTCTACTAAAAATACAAAAAGTAGTCCAGTGTGGTGGTGCACACCTGTAATCCCAGCTACTCAGGTGGCTGAGGCAGAAGAATCGCTGGAACCCAGGAGGCAGAGGTTGCAGTGAGAGATCGTACCTCTACACTCCAGTCTGGATGACAGAACAAGACACTATCTCAAAAAAAAAAAAAAAAAAAAAAATTAAAAGGCAAGGCATAGACTAGGGGAAATATTGAGAAACATATGACTGACAAAAAAGATTTAGATCTAAAGTATATATAAAGAAATCTTACAACTCAATAATAAGGCAAAGGATTCAATAAAAATGGGCCGAAGATTTAAACAAACACTTCATTAAAAAGATATATAAATGGTCAATAAAAACATGAAAAGATGCTTATTACTATCTACCCACTAGAATGGCCAAAATTAAAAAGACCAGTAATACCAAGTATTAATGTGAATGTGCAGCAACTAGAACTCTCAGACACTGCTAGTGGGAACGCACAGTGGTGGGAATGCTCCACTGCTCGTGGAGATGCAAAACAGTCACTTTGCAAAACAATTTCGCAGTTTCTTATAAAGCGAAACATACACTTACCATATGATCTAGTAATTTTACTCCTAAGTACCTACCCAAGAAAAATGAAAACACATGTCCATATAGACTTGTATGCAAATGTTCATAGCAGCATTATTCACAACAGCCAACAAGAGGGAACAACCCATATGTCCATGAAATTGCGAATGGATAAACAAAGTATGGTATATCCATATAATGGAATATTACTCTGCAATAAAACGGACTAAACTACTGACACATGCAATAACATGGATGAATCTCAAAAACCTCATACTAAGCGAAAGAAGCCAGAGACAAAAAATTACTCACGATTCCATTCATATGAAACTCTTAAAAAGGAAAATTATTTTGACAAAACAGATTCATGGTTGCCTAAGGGCAGAACTGAAGAAAGGGAACTGAGTACAAAGGGGGATGAAGGAACTTTTTGAAATGATGTTCTAGATTTTGATTTTGGTGGTGGTTACACATCTGTGTGCCAAAACTCATCTACATGTACACTTAAAATGGGTGATTTTTGCAACATATAACTTACACCTCAAACTGTTGAAGAAAAAACCTAGTAGAACTTTCTCCTTTACTAATTAAAATTGACACAAAATTGCTAAAGAACCAGCTTTTTCATTGGAGGATTCAACATGTAAAGAAAAATTATGTAAAACTTGGAGAGAAGATAAAGGGAAGGCAGCATGTTTTTTCAATGTCATTGGAGGGCTGTTTAACATGCCTACTCAAGAATCATTTAATTCTCTAAGAGAATGTACCACGTCTGACTACCATCTACTGATGGCATCTGAAAGTTACATGTTAACTTTCAGGTTTTTGTGTCTAATAAAAATGCAAATGATTTCTAAAAAGATAACCTAAGAGTTATGGGTTCACTAAGTTGTATGACACTGATCAATTTTGTATCTAACTTACAATCTTCTTTTAAATTTTTTTTTTTCAGATGGAATTTCGCTCCGGTTGCCCAGGCTGGAGTGCAATGGGATGGTCTTGGCTCACTGCAACCTCCCCTTCCTGGGTTCAAGTGATTCTCCTGCCTCAGCCTCCTGAGTAGCTGGGATTACAGGCACCTGCCACCACATCCAGCTAATTTTTGTATTTTTTTTTTTTTTTTGAGAGTCTTGCTGTGTCGCCCAGGCTGGAGTGCAATGGCATGATCTCGGCTCACTGCAACCTCCACCTTGCGGGTTCAAGCAATTCTCCCACCTTAACCTCCCCATTAGCTGGGATTACAGGCACCTGTCATTATGCTCGGCTAATTTTTGTATTTTTGTAGAGATGGGGTTTCACCATGTTGGAGAGGCTGGTCTTGAGCTCCTGACCTCAGGTGATCTGCCTGCCTCAGCCTTCCAAAGTGCTGAGATTACAGGCATGAGTCACCACGCCCAGTCTAATTTTTGCATTTTTAGTAGCGATGGGGTTTCACCATGTTGGCCAGGCTGGTCTTGAACTCCTGACCTTAGGTGATCTGCCTGCCTCAGCCTCCCAAAGTGCTGGGATTACAGGTATGAGCCACCGCGCCCAGACCAACATTCTTTTTTCAAAAGTAGTATAATGGAATACTACACTGCAATAAAAAGGAATAAACAATATGAATGAATCTCAAAAACCTTATACTAAGTGAAAGAAGCCAGAGACAAAAGATTACTCATGATTCCACTCATATGAAATCCTAAAAGAGGTAAATTATTGTAACAAAATGGATTCATAATTGCCTATAAATACTTGAGTCTTCAAAGGTTCTTTGAACTAATTTTCCTTGCTGTTTCTTGGAACTAATGAGTTGAGAAATTTTGACACAAGTTAATTTTATAGTTGTATAATAATCATGCTTTCGGCCAGGCACAGTGGCTCACGCCTGTAATCCCAGCACTCTGGGAGGCCGAGGCAGGTGGATCATCTGAGGTCAGGAGTTCAAGACCAGCCTGACCAACATTGTGAAACTCTGTCTCTATTAAAAATGCAAAAAAATTAGCCGGGTGTGGTGGCATGCATCTGTAGCCCCAGCTACTCAGGAGACTGAGGCAGGAGAATTGCCTGAACTCAGGAAGCAGAGATTGCAGTGAGCCAAGATTGTGCCACTGTGACAGAGTGAGACTCAGTCTCAAAAAAAAAAAAAAAAACACAAACAAAAAACAAAACATGCTTTCCACTAAAAAAATCATACATTTATGAATGTTATTTAATGGTTCATTTGAGTATCACTCCAAATCATCTCAGGTACACATCTCAGATCACATTTCATCTGACATGAGTCACACATTTAGTTGCACCTGAAGTGAAAACCTGGAGTTCTTTCTCAGTGTACTGCCCTTTCTTTATAGCTTTGAGTATTCTGTGTTCATGCCCAGGTTAGGAAATCTTGATGGTGTCTCCTTTCTAATGTTTTTTTTCCTACGTTGCAACCTACTATATATATAAAACTAATTCCCTGTCCCTTGCATTAAAGGCTTCAGAATGTAACCCCTTCATAAACAGTGAGATTTGATTTTAACTTATAAACCAATACTTTGTTTTTTGGATACTTCTTCTTCATCTCCAACTTCATCTTCAGTGACCTCAGATCCAGTGGTATATTCTTCTTCTTCTGAAAACAGCGACTGTTGTTTCTAAGTTAAAAAAAAAAATCTATTATAAATGTAATATTATATTTTTAATGAATTCTTTCAAACACATTTATCTAAATTTCTTTTGAATGAATAAGTCAATCAAGAGCTGATAAAATAACCTCTGGCTAGTACAATATCCAGGAAATGGACATAAGAATTTTTACATTTGGAGCAGGCTTACATTACATCATATATTTTTTAATTCCTTCACAGAATCTAGAACAGTAGTAGGCACATAAGTACTCAGTATTTGTTGAATTGTACCTCTATCACTCTACTAAATGTGTATTCCTTGATATTAAGGTTAAATTATAATATAGTAACCACCACTATTAAAGTAGTCTTTTTTTTTTTTTTTTTTTTTTTGAGACGGAGTCTCCCTCTGTTGCCCAGGCTGGAGTGCAGTGGCGCGATCTCAGCTCACTGCAAGCTCTGCCTCCCAGGTTCATGCCATTCTCCTGCCTCAGCCTCCCGAGTAGCTGGGACTACAGGCGCCCACCACTGCGCCTGGTTGATTTTTTTGTATTTTTTTTTAGTAGAGACGGGGTTTCACTGTGTTAGCCAGGATGGTCTTGATCGCCTGACCTTGTGATGCACCCGCCTCGGCCTCCCAAAGTGCTGGGATTATAGGCGTGAGCCACTGTGCCCGGCCTAAAGTAGTCATAAACAAGCACATATGCACATTCTCCGGGTGAATGTGGCCCTGGATTATTCAACCATATCTGCATTACCTTCCTGCATCTCTGTGCCCTACTGTCTGTTATCACTAATCCAAATTCCTATTCCATTCTTATGAATATTGATTGCAGACAGAATTTTTTTAAAAAAGTCAACCAATCACTCAAACAATCAAATAATTGGAACTCAACAGATTTGTTGCTTTGTTCAATGTCCTAAATATGATGTAAGAGTGACTTTAAAAAGTCTTTTAACTAGATCTATGGATTATGCAGCCAGATATGGAATATGTGTCTGTCTTAAATAATTTAACGGCATTTTTAGTTAAGTGAAAATAGGAGAATCTGAAAAGGAAGATGTATATTTAACTAAAATTTGTAAAATAAGATACTAATATTAAACTAAACTTTAATTTAGGAAGAAAGAGATCCAGGAATGCTAACTATAATTGCTCACTTACCAGTTGTAGAGTCCAGTTTTTCAATGACAAGAACTATAAGACAGGAATAAGAGATTAATAAATCTGCATTTACCCAGATTGTAGCTCCTTATTTTCATATAGATATTGTAGAAGAGTTGAAAGAAGTTACAAATATAGTTCCCTTCCAGGCTGAAACATAATTTAAAACTCAGGCTGAAAGTGATATGTTACAGTCTTTAATATTCTCTGCCAGAGGAGGATGTGGATGCTTTCTAAAAAGAAAGACACTTTCCCAGTATTATTTCCAAAGGACAAGTCAATCACGTGCAAGTAAATAACTAAAATAATTTGTTATTTTTAGAACTATTTCAATCACTTTTTAATGTATATATTTTAATATAAATTTAGGAAGCCGACTACATATGGACATTCTGGACATTCAATTAATCTAGTTTGTTGTTTGACATATAATTGATAAAGAAATGTTAATGTGTGATTTTTTTTTTTTGAGACAGAGTCTCACTCTGTCGCCCAGGCTGGAGTGCAATGGCACAATCTCCACTCACCACAACCTCCACTTTCTGGGTTTAAGGGATTCTCCTGCCTCAGCCTCCTGAGTAGCTGGGATTACAGGGGCATGACACTGCACCCAGCTAAATTTTGTATTTTTAGTAGAGACAGGGTTTCACCATGTTGACCAGGCTGGTCTTGAACTCCTAATCTCAGTTTCCCAAAGTGCAGGGATTACAGGCATGAACCACCATGCCTGGCATGAGTGAATATTTGTATAGCTGTCTGAAGTTCATAAAGCACTTCACAGGGCATATTTCACTTTCTCAAGTAAATGCCATCTTAACCAACACAAAGACAGAACATTCATAGGCAAATAAGTTTAGTAACAAAGGCAATGGAATAAAAAGGAGTCAAAGGAATCAAGTTTTCTGGTCACTTTAAAAATATTTCAGTTTTGAAACTTTTGTGTGTTTGTTTTTTGAGACAGGGTCTCACTCTGTCACCTAGACTCCAGACTGGAACTTTTGAAGAATCTAAATATATTCCTAATTACAATAAAAGGATAATTTTAAGCCAAAAAAAAAAGTTACAGAACGAGGAGGAAACAAAATATCCATTCATGCTATCTTCATTCTTCAAATCATAATTTGTCCATAATAAAAACCTTAAAGAGCATGTTATGTTTTTGGTTTTTCTTTTTTTTTGAGACAGAGTCTCCCTCTGTCACCAAGGCTGCAGTGCAGTAGTGCGATCTCGGCTCACTGCAACCTCTGCCTCCTGGGCTTAAGCAATCTTCCCACCTCAGCCTCCCAGCGAAACTTCGACTACAGGCACAAGGCACTCCATTTGGCTAAGTTTTCAACCATTTTTGTAGAGATGAGGTCTCACTATATTGCCCAGGCTGGTCTCAAACTCCTGGGCTCAAGCCATCTTCCTGCCTCAGCCTCCCAAAGTGCTGGGATTACAGGTGTGAGTTACCATGCCTGACCCCATGTTGTTTTTTCCCCAAAATTTAAATGTATTCATTATTAATTCTTTAAGGGCAAGAAATGTGTCCTATTACCCTTAGAGTCCTATTAGTAGGCATAATACCTTCTTATGATTAGGTAGTCAGTTCAATTTCAACTTAAATTGATCAGGTTCCTGTCAAAAATTAAATGTCATTAATTATTTATGTAAATAAAGAATAAGTGAAACAAGCTACTCACAGCATTGAGCTCCCCAGTTTTGGGACCCCATGGTGTATTTGGCTCCAGTAAAACATCACATTCTATACCCTTTTCATCACAGGGGCCAACCCCAACATCACTTGAAAGAAAAAGACATTTTTATGGAGAAGAGTTTACTTTCTTAAAAATTTAAATGTGAATATCTTTTTATTGCAAATGTTTCATAAATTGCTCTTCAAAAATACAGTTCCTGAGTATAAGGATATCACTTCGACAATGACATTTCCTTTTTTTTGTTTGTTTTTTTGAGATGGGGTCTCGCTCTGTCACCCAGGCTGGAGAGTAATGGCATGATCTTGGCTCACTGCAACCTCTGCCTCCCAGGTACAAGCGATTCTCCTGTCTCAGCCTCCTGAGTAGCTGGGATTACAGGCACCTGCCATCATGCCTGGCTAATTTTGTATTTTCACCATGTTGGCCAGGCTGGTCTTGAACTCTTACCCTCAGGTGATCCATCCACCTTGGCTCCTAAAATGCTGGGATTACAGGTGTGAGCCACTGTGCCCAGCCAACAATGACATTTCTTAATTCGTATAGTGATTCCTCTAGCAAAAGACACCCCATACAGCAAGCACCATTGTACCTGAAGCATCGTACCTGCAAGGTGGTGGAATGGGCTGCATAATTGGTACTGTTTTGAGAACAGCCTTGGCTAAGCGCAGTGGATCACGCCTGTAATCCCAGCACTTTGGGAGGCTGAGGTGGGCAGATCACGAGGTCGGGAGATCGAGACCATCTTGGTCAACATGGTGAAACCCTGTCTCTACTAAAATATAAAAAATTATCTGGGCATGGTGGTACGTGCCTGTAATCCCAGCTACTTGGGAGGCTGAGGCAGGGCAATTGCTTGAACCCAGGAGGTGGAGGTTGCAGTGAGCTGAGATTGCGATGCTGCACTCCAGCCTGGTGACAGAGTGAGACTCCACCTCAAAAAAAAAAAAAAAAAAAAGTAGGGGGGGGTGGCTAGGCGCGGTGGCTCACGCCTGTAATCCCAGCACTTTGGGAGGCTGAGGTGGGTGGATCACGAGGTCAGGAGTTCGAGACCAGTAGTTCGAGACCAGCCTAGCCAACATGGTGAAACCCTGTCTCTACTAAAAATACAAAAATTAGCTAGGCGTAGTGGTGGGTAGCTGTAATCCCAGCTACTCAGGAGGCTGAGGCAGGAGAATCGCTTGAAACAGGGAGGCAGAGGTTGCAGTGAGCCGAGATCATGCCACCACACTCCAGCCTGGGCAAAAGAGCGAAACTCCAACTGAAAAAAAAAAAGATATTTCTTTTTTTCTTTTTGTTTTGAGACGGAGTCTCCCTCTGTTGCCCAGGCTGGAGTGCAGTGCACAATCTCAGCTCACTGCAGCCTCTGCCTCCCGGGTTCAAGCGATTCTCCTGCCTCAGCCTCCCAAATAGCTGGGATTACAGGCACCCGCCACTATGCCTGGTTAGAAGAGACAGGGTTTCCACACGTTGGCCAGGCTGGTCTCAAACTCCTGACTTCAAGTGATCGGCCTGCCTTGGCCTCCCAAAATACTGGGATTAAAGGTGTGAGCCACCGCGCCCAGCTAAGAACAGCCTCTTTTAAAGTGTCCTCCAGCCTCTAACCTTACAGCCTGCTGCCATTGCAAAATGATGAACGTGACTTCAGAAATTACTGAATTCGAGGAGTTCATACTTACGGAGAGATGAACTCAACCATCAATATTTTTTTCTAGTTGTATCAATCATGCACTGACTGATACAATCAATTGGTTGATCAATTGATTGAGAGGGCCTCAAGCAAATTGGGAACCCTCACCAGTCACCACCGCAAACTGGATTTAAGGTCTTAACCTTTTTAATCACCAGGGGCTCTTTTCATTTGTTTTTCCTCCCCTTGTACCTCCAGTATTTTTTTTTTTGAGACGGAGTCTTGCTCTGTTGCCCAGGCTGGAGTGCAGTGGCGCGATCTCGGCTCACTGCCAGCTCTGCCTCCCGGGTTCACACCATTCTCCTGCCTCAGTCTCCCGAGTAGCTGGGACTACAGGCGCCCACGACCATGCTCGGCTAATTTTTTGTATTTTTAGTAGAGACAGGGTTTCACCATGTTAGCCAGGATGATCTCGATCTCCTGACCTTGTGATCCGCCCACCTCGGCCTCCCAAAGTGCTGGGATTAAAGATGTGAGCCACCGTGCCCGGCCACCTCCAGTATTTTTAAGTGTTCTGCCTATCAAATAAATATCTCTCTGCTCTTATTGTAAGCTAACATATAATTTTAGTTTTCTGAAATAATGAAAACTACTTGAGGACTGACATTGCTGATTTGGGGAAGCACTATGGGATAAGGGATTCTGAAATAGGAACCACTGAATAAAGCTATAATACAGTGTTGGGTTTTTCCACCCCTCACCTAATTGTATCTTTTGAAAAAGGCACAACAATGACATCTCTGTACTTGTGCAAATCGTCCAATATTCTAGCAATGGGACAGGATGGCAAATCTCCGCCTTCACCTTGATCACGAAGTGTAATCATGTGGTCCCTTACTTTACAACCCTGTCACATAAGAGACAATAAATTAGAGGTTAGTTTCTTACAGAACACTCCTTTAAAGATCACTGTTTTTCTTTTCTTTGCCTAGTCATATTGTCATATACATATTTTACAACTTTTTCTCAAGAAAAACATTCCTCATATAGAAAAGAGATTCAATCATAACTGTATGGCTTAATAAATACCCAAGAATACCCATATTATCACAATCCACATTAAGAATTAGAACATTGCCAACACTCTAGGAGTCCCCACAGACCCAATTCTGATCATAATGGTTTCCCTCCTCCCAACAGGTAACCTCTACCCTGGCTTGTGGTAATTACTTCCTTGCTTTTCTTTATCCCTCTGCCACTTAAGGATGCATTCCTAAACACTATAGTTTAGTTTTGTCTCACCTGTTTTGCTTGACATTATGTTTCTACTGGGTGAGATGGCTCAAGCCTGTAATCCCAGCTCTTTGGGAGGCCGAGGTGGGTGGATTGCTTGAGCCCAGGAGTTTGAGATTAGCCTGGGCAACATGGCAAAACCCTGCCTCTAAAAAAGTAGAAAAAAAATTAGCTGGGTGTGGTGGTGCATGTCTCCAGTCCCAGCTACCTCAGGAAGCTGAATTGGGAGGATCACTTGAGCTCAGGGAGGTTGAGATTGCCTTTAGCAGTGATCAGGCCATAGCACTCCAGCTTGGGTGAGAGTGAAATCCTGTCTCATAAAAAAAAAAAAAAAAAAAAAGGCCAGGTGCGGTGGCTCACGCCTGTAATCCCAGCACTTTGGGAGGCCGAGGAGGGTGGATCACGAGTTCAGGAGATCGAGACCATCCTGGCTAACACGGTGAAACCCCATCTCTACTAAAAATACAAAAAAAAAAAAAAAAAATTAGCCGGGTGTGGTGGTGGGCGCCTGTAGTCCCAGCTACTCGGGAGGCTGAGGCAGGAGAATGGCGTGAACCCAGGAGGCGGAGCTTGCAGTGAGCCGAGATCGCGCCACTGCACTCCAGCCTGGGTGACAGAGCAAGACTCCCTCTCAAAAAAAAAAAAAAAAAATTATGTTTTTATGATTCAACGATGTTATTTCATGTAATAATAACATTTGCTTTAATGTATAGTGTTTCACAGCATGAATATACACCATTTATTTACCTCTTCCACCACTGATAGATGGGTTGTTTCTAGTTTGGGGCTACTAAAAATAATATTGCTATGAACATTCTTTTGTCTGTTTCCCAGTACACAGGTGCTCATGCGTACCAAATTATATTACCATCAGCAGTATACGAGGATTTCTGTTACTCCACATCCTTGCTAACACTTGGTCAGACATTTAAATTGTAGTCATTCTGGCTGGGCGTGGTGGCTCATCACTTTGGGAGGCCGAGGCAGGCAGATCACTTGAGGTTAAGAGTTCGAGACCAGCCTGGCCAACATGGTGAAACCCCGTCTCTAATAAAAATACAAAAATTTAGCCAGGCGTGGTGCCAGGCACCTGTAATCCAGCTACTCAGGAGGCTGAGGCATGAGAATTGCTTGAACCTGGGAGACAGAGGTTGCAGTGTGCCAACATTGTGCCACTACACTGCAGCCTGGGCAACAGAGCAAGACTCCACCTCAAAAAAAAAAAAAATTTAGTCATTCTGGTAAATGTGTATTGGTATTCATTCTGGCTTTAATTTGTATCTATCCAGTCACAAATGAGGTTGTCGTTTTCATGTTTACAGAACAACTGTTTTTTTGTCTGAAGTGCCTATTGTCTTTCTCCCGTTTTTTTTTTTTTTTGAGACACAGTCTTGCTCTGTTGCTAGGCTGGAGTGCAGTGGCACGATCTCACATCAATGCAATCTCTGCCTCCCGGGTTCAAGCAATTCTCCTGCCTCAGCCTCCCAAGTAGCTGGGACTACAGGCACACACCACCACACCCAGCTAATTTTTGTATTTTTACTAGAGACGGGGTTTCACCATGTTGGCCAGGGTGGTCCCGATCTCTTGATCTCATGATCTGACCACCTCGGCCTCCCAAAGTGCTGGGATCACAGGCATGAGCAACCGTGCCCAGCCGGGATACAAGCAACATATACATCAACAAAAGATTCATCATATATATATTTTGGTTTTTTTGAGATAGAGTCTTGCTCTGTCACCCAGGCTGGAGTACAATGGTCTGATCTTGGCTCACTGCAACCTCCGCCTCCTGGATTCAAGCGATTCTCCTGCCTCAGCCTCCTGAGTAGCTGGGATTACAGGCGCCCACCATGATGCCCAGCTAATTTTTGTATTTTCAGTAGAGACAGTGTTTTCCCCATATTGGCCAGGCTGGTCTTGAACTCCTGACCTCAGGTGATCCACCCATCTCGGCCTCCCAAAGTCCTGGGATTACAGGTATGAGCCACCCCGTGCCCGGCCTATATATATATATAATTTTTTTTTTCTTCAGACAATGTCATGACTTGTCGCCCAGGCTGGAGTGCAGTGGCGTGATCTTGGCTCACTGCAAGCTCCACCTCCCAGGTTCACACCATTCTCCTGCCTCAGCCTCCTGAGTAACTGGAACTATAGGCGCCCACCACCACGCCCAGATAATTTTTTGTATTTTTAGTAGAGAAGGGGCTTCACTGTGTTAGCCAGGATGGTCTTGATCTGCTGACCTCATGATCCGCCCGCCTCAGCCTCCCAAAGTGCTGGGATTACAGGCATGAGCCACCACGCCCAGCCGATATATTTTTTAAAGATGCCTACAAAGAAATATATTTTGCTCGAAACGATGTGGAAATGTGATAGCTAAAATGGAAACAAACTAACCACAAATGTAAATTTGTGGTTACAAACTAATGAGGTTAAAAATTAATGTGGTTAGAAAGAAATGTAAAGACTAAAAAATCATGTTACTGAAAAAAACATAATAGTAATGATGAATTAATGAAATATCTTGGGTCTAGCAAAGCTAATCTAATTTTGCTTAACTTTTGCTTAATTTTGCTTAACTTAAATCATGCCCCATTTAAGTATCTTTGTTTGTAAAATGTATAACTTTAAGAATAAATGTTATGTAAGTAATCTATTGCCTCACCGATAAAACTTTTAAGTATTCAAAGTTGGTAACGGATTGCAAATACAAGAAAACGAATCCAGTTTAAATTCCATGACCCATCATTCAGTAACATTCATGCCAATATCCCAGATTCCTTGCCCCTAAATTTCATCATCCCCATCTGGCAAAATCCTAACTCTAGATGAACTCAACTACCCATTTTCTCCCTGCCTGTACTCATGCAGCCAAGGGTTACTGGAGAGAGTGATATAAACAGGCATGATGAATTATATTGTGAACTTATGACTGCCAATCTCCAGTGAGCTCTCAAACTTCCTGGCAATATACATTTTCTCTGGAAAATTCACTCTTCTATTTTTCAAAATGCTATTTCAAACCTTCCATACTTCCCTCAAACCTTGGAACCTTCCCCTTTCCCCCTTATTCTTAGTGGATGGCTTAATCTTCTACTTTTTAGAGAACAGAAAAAGCATTAGATTGGAATAAGTTATCAACTAAATGACAAAAACACAATTTTACTAATATCGACAACCATTCTTCTCTTCTCTCCTGTTGTAACAGAGGAGCTGTCCATCCTCTTGTCGAAATTAATACCACTAAATGTGGTTAAGGTCCCACCCTACCCTGCCTTCTCACCTTATACCATCAACCTCTCCTTCTCAGCTGGATCCTTCCCACTGACTTTTAAAAGGTTCTCTCGTATCAAAACAGAAACAAGGTCAGGCATGGTGGCTCACGCCTATATTCCCAGCACTTTGGGGGGCCCAGATGGGCGGGTCATTTGAGGTCAGGAGTTTGAGACCAGCCTGGCCAATATGGTGAGACTCCATCTCTACTAAAAATACAAAAATTAGCCAGGCATGGTGGCACGTGCCTATAATTCCAGCTACTTGGGAGGCTGAGGCAAGAGAATCGCTTGAGTCCGGGAGGCAGAGATTGCAGTGAGCCGAGATCGTGCCACTGCACTCCAGCCTGGGCAACAGTGAGACTCCTTCTCAAACAAACAAACAAACAAAAAACAACCCCCAAAACACTAAACAAATATTCATAACTTAAATTACTAATCTATCTCCTCCCTTTCTCAAATTTCCCAAAAGAGATGTCATATATACTGTTCCCATTTGTTAATCTCTCACTCATTTCTCAACCCATACAAACCTGGCTTCTGGATCTAGCACTCCACCAAAACAGCTCTTCACACCTATGAATTCCCTGTCACTAAGGCCAAAGGACACAGTTCTTTCATTATTTTATTTGACCTCTTAGCCATACTAGGCACCACAGTCCACTCCTCTTTCTTTAATATTACTCCCTCAACATCCTCAATTTTTCTCCTATCATTCTGGCTGCCCCTGACCATTCTCCTTTGCTGGCTCATGCTGCTTCATCCAGACATAGCTGTAGTTTCCCTCTGCTCTTCATATGCTCACCTATACCTGCTGGCTTTAACTATCATCTATTGCAAGAAAACTTATGAGTTATTATCTCCAGCCTAACCACTTGTCTGAGCTCCAAAACTCATATATCTAACAGCCTCTATCTGGTTATCTCAGAAAGCACCTCAAACTCAAAATATCCAAACAGAACTCATGAGTCTCTCAAAACCTGATTTCTGTCTGCTGCTTCCTCTTCAGTGAATAGCAGCTATCCAGTAGCACCAACAAGAAACTGAGTCATCCTTCCCCCTCTCCCTCTGCAATATAATCTGTCAGATAATATCAGTTTCATCTCTTAAATATTAAATTCATCCACTTCTCTTAATCTTCACTGCTCTGGTACCATCATCTCTCTCTAAGACTACTATGATAACTTCCTTTTGTACGTGATTCCACTGACTACCCATCAAGTGTGCCTTCTCCACACTGCAACTGATATTTTCAAAATGGAGATAAAAGAAAAACTTGAACATGGCTTATGACATCCTGCTCCAGCATGGACTGACACCTACCTACCTCTCCAGACTTGTCTTGAACTATGCATGTTTTCTACGACAGCCTCAGATTGTCAGTCTCTTTTACTCACTGTGTTCCTTCTGACCTTGCTGTTCTGACTAGAACACTCTTTCCCTTCCTCTTCACCTCACATACTCCTATGAATCCTTCAGATCTCAACTTAATGCCAACTCCTTTGAGGATTTCCTTGACATCTATGGCTGAATCATGCCAGCCTATTATAGATATTTAGGGCCCTGTATGTGTCTTCAAACATTTACTTGGGTGCTTTTTTCCTTTTGGTATTACTGCCTCAGCTATAAGTTCCACAAGGGCATAAATGATCCGATTTTACATGCTATCCTCCGTCTTGCACAGTGTATGGCAATTTTTGGTGCTTTGTAAGTATTTTTTGTGTGGATGATGATAAAGAGCTTTAGGTTCCTTTCATTCACACATGACATTTAATTACAGAACATTTTCAAAAGTGTTTGTGATCAGAGAATCTAACCTATAGCAATACTCACACATTGCATCAATATGTATGTGCAAGGATACTCACTGCAACACAGTAATACCATCAGTCTAGAAACCACCTAAATGTTCATTAATAGGAGAATGGTTAAATTGTGATACATACATAGCTTGGAATATTATACAGCAGTTAAATAAAATAGCACAGAAAGATACCCTACTTACGTTGTTGAGTAAAAAAGGCAAATTACAGAATATTATTAGTATGATCTGGTTTCCAAAACAAAAAATCATATATAAATCTGGGTGTGGCGGCTCACACCTGTAATCCCAGCACTCTGGGAGGCCAAAGCAGGTAGCTCGCTTCAGTTCATGAGTTCGAGACCAGCCTGGGCAACATGGCGAAACCCCGTCTCTAACAAAAATACAAAAAATAACTGAGTATGGTGGCGTGTGCCTGGAGTCCCAGCTACTCGGAAGGCTGAGGTGGGAGGATTGTTTGAGCCTGGGAGGCAGAGGCTGGAGTGAGCCGAGATGGCACCACTGCACTCCAGCCTGGGCGACAGAGGGAGACCCCATCTCAAAAAACAAAAAACAAAAACCTCCAAAAAACAAAAAAAATATATAATTTGTGCCTGAAAGGTACAAAAGAAGGTCTGAAAGGAAACCATTAACAGTGATTATCTCTAAGAAGAGATGGAAAATGGGAGTGTTCTAAAGAGGAACTCCTTCTTCCTATACTTATTTATGTATTGTTGGAAGTCTTTTATACATTAATGTATTACTGTTATACTTTAAAAACTGTAGCTACAAAAGAGCAATATTCAAAATTCACCTTTGTAAGCTGAGTAGGATCAAACCGAAGAATCTTTTGGTTACAACAGGGATAAATTCCAGTGCCAACAGTATTCAATGAACTTGCTGCAGTAGGATAAACCACTGTTTCTGAGTGATACTGACAATGTGAAAATTCAATACAGAGAAAGGCCTAAGAAAGAAATAGATAAAATCAACTACTATTTCCACAACAAAATTATACATTTCAAAAATACTTAAGACCAAATATTATATGTTCCATTTATATGAAATATGCAGAAAAAGCCAATCTATACAGACACAAAATAGATCAGTGGTTGCCAGGGGTGGAAGGTTATAATGTGGAATAGCAGCAAATGGGCACGAGGGATCTTTTTGAGGTGATAGAAATGTGCTAAAATTGGATGATGGTGATGACTGTACAACTCTAAATTTACAAAAAAAAAAGTGAACTGCAGATTTAAAAACAGTAAATTCTGAACACAACCTAACTTAAAAAATAAAAATAAAAAAATAAAATGAGTAAATTTCATGGCATGTAATTCCACCTGAATAAAGCTATTAGAGAGCAAAAAATGAAATCACCTTAAGCAAAATTCAGATGAATTAAACTGATCTTGATATACATTCAATTTTACAATTGGCCAATCACCTCAAATGTTTTCCAAAGAAAAATAAAATTTTGCTTCATTTGGTTATTCCTTGATGCATTTTTTTTTTGAGACGGAATCTTGCTCTATTGCCCAGGCTGGAGTGAAGTGGTGCCATCTCGGCTCACTGCAACCTCCACCTCCCAGATTCAAGCGATTCTCCTGCCTCAGCCTGCCGAGTAGCTGGTATTACAGGTACACACCACCATATCTGGCTAATTTTTCTATTTTTAGTAGAGACAGGGTTTCGCCATGTTGGTCAGACTGGTCTTGAACTTTTGACATCAGGTGATCCGCCTGCCTTGGTCTCCCAAAGTGCTGGGATTACAGGCATGAGCCACCATGCCTGGTCCCTTGAGGCATTTTTAAGGTAAATATTTACATCAGTATTAATAAAAACTATGACGTAACTTTGAATCATTGGCTTTGAAAACTTCGATAAAAGCTTATCAAGGTTTAATTGTCAAATTAACCATCAGGTTTCAATTGTTTATAAGTTGGTAAAATAGGGCCAGGTGTGATGGTACACACCTGTCACTCCAGCTACTAGGGAGGCTGAGGCAGAAGGACTGCTTAAACCTAGGAATTCGAGGCCAGCCTCGGCAATGTAGCAAGATCCCATCTCAGGAAAAAAGAAGAAAAAAAAGAACATGGTGCAAGCACTGTCTAAGTGGAGTTTCAGTGGACGCAGGTGCTGCTTGCAATGGGAAAGACCACTGGGCTAGGCAGCTGGGGGCTGGCAGGTAGACAGAGGTTATGCCACCAGCTCAGAGAAAAGGTTGGTTGGGATGGACCCTGAGTCCCAGAAGTTGGTTTGGAGAGGGAAACTGAGGCTCTGAGTGGTGAAATTATTGGATTCAGAGATACTGTGGGGCTCTGAAGGTTGGATTCTGTTAGCCTTGTGGGCTAGGGAGAGCATCCTTGAGTAGATGATATCTTACTCAGATCTAGAGGGGACAAGACTTTTGGGCCTGTGCAGGGGGCACCATTGGTGGGTGATGATAATGTTGGGTTTTGAAGGCAGGAGACCTTGAGAAGGCAAAACCATTTTATCTGGAAAGAAAGGAAGGGGATGTTGGGCTTTTGTGTCATGGGTGGGGGAGCCATTGGGAGGGCAATTCCATTAGCCAGTGGGAGGTAGAAAGTTTGTAAGAAATACCATGCTAGGGGACTGCGGAAAGACCCCAGATGTCATTGCTTCTGGGTGGAGATTCTGTGTGAGTGGCAGTGGTGAATCCTAAAAGGGGGCAGTACCACTGGATGATTAAGGGCGGTCCCACAAGGCCTGGGGTGAAGAAAGACCTGAATGGGTAATACCATTAATCCCTGTCGGGGAAAGGACCAGAAAAGGTGAAAAAGTGATACCTTGGACTGGATGGAGGGGAGATCGCTGGGCTTTTGGGAGGTACCCTGACTGGTACTCTGATCACTTGTTTCTTTTTGAGGGGGGCTCTGAGATGGGATGAAAAGCTATAGCATCGCACCAGGAGCGGGCCCTTGTTAAGAGAGTTCCTCACTTGGGGAGACTTTAAGAAGGGAAACTCTGAATAGGGTCCTGTCAGGGGAGGAGGGACTCTGAGTGAGAACAGGTTAAAAAAAACAAGTTAGTAAGATAATTCAAATAAAAACACAACATTAACAATTCTAAGCACTGATCTGTTTTTTCTATTTATATTATGATGTACTGAAGTTGCTGAGATTTGATAAGCACTGATCTTTAACATAAATGCATTAAAGAATAGTCTATAATTCAGAATTTTTAGTTGTCTACAATTCAGAAATTTTAGTGTTAGTTTCAATTATGATGTTCACATAATGGTTTTTAATTTTAAAAATTTGAGAACTTATAAAAACTATAAGGTGCACATTCTCTTATATACAATATTCTGCATACAAACTATTATGAGTTTATGAGCTCTATAATAAATATTCAATATCAATCAATCAATATTCAATTTGCTGTAAAGGAGAGGAAAATAATCTCTCAAAGTTTCCGCATTCTGACATGTTGAGCAAGTCAGGTTTTAGAAGCTTGATATCCTTGATTATAAGTGACACTGACACTCAGATTGTGAGGAGGACCTTTACATACCTATTAGATTAACAAAAAAATCCAAACCTGACAATATCAATTGCTACTGAGATGTGGGGCAACTAGAACTCTCATACGTAGCTGGTAGAAATGCAAAATGATTCTGGGACTTTGGAAAACCGTTAGGCACGGCGAGTGTTAAACCACCACATAAACCAGCAATCCTACTCCTAGGTAGTAAGAAAGAAGAGAGGCCAGGCGTAGTGGCTCAGGCCTGTAATCCTAGTACTTTGGGAGGCCGAGGCAGGCAGATCACCTGAGGTCATGAGTTCAAGACCATCCTGGCTAACACAGTGAAACCCCATTTCTACTAAAAATACAAAAAATTAGCCTGGTGTGTTGGCGTGTGCCAGTAATCTCAGCTACTTGGGAGGCTGAGGCAGGAGAATCGCTTGAACCGGGGAGGTGGAGGTTGCAGTGAGTCAAGATGGCGCCATAGCACTCCAGCTTAGGCAAAAAGAGTGAAACTCCATCTCAAGAAAAAAAAAAAAAAAAGAGAAATAAATACATCCAAGAGAAATAAAATCCTATGTTCACAGGAAAACCTGTATGAAAATGTTTATAGCAGCTTTCTTCATAATGTCCCCACACTAGAACACTACAAACATCCTCCACCTGGTGAATGTCTGAACATACTGTGATATAGTCAAACAACAGATTACTACTTAGCCATAAAAAATAACAAACTAATTTATGAAACAACATCATGAATAGATTTTATATCCATTTTTCAAAGTGAAAGAAGCTAGATTCAAAAAGCTAAATGCTGTATGATTCTACTTATATGACGTTCTGGAAAAGGCAAAACTAAATATATATAAACAGACCAGTGGTTACCAGAGGCTAGGGTGGGGGAATGAATTGACTACAGAGGGGCACAAAGAAATTTCTTTTAGGGTGATGTAAGTGTTACATGCTTTGATTGCAGAGGTAGTTATACAATTGTATGCATTGTTGAAGGTCACAAAAAGGATGAATTTTACTGTATATAATACTTCAACAAACCTTTTTAAAATTGTGGTAATGTAGAACCCATTGAGTGGGACCTTAAACAGTTTAAAATCCCAATCTGAAGATTCCGACAGGCTGTTCTTCCTTCCCTCTATTGAAAATCATCACGCAAATGAGAGAGGAAAAGTACTGGGAAGAGGAAAACTTCAGGGATTCAAAAGAAATTATATGTCGAGAACGCTACATTTCTACATAAGATTAATTAGGAATGAGTGTGACTTAGAAAAACCTATTTATTCCATAAAAGGGTTTATTATAGGTTCCTACAAATAGCAAGTTTTCTTATGCTTTTATTATAAACATTAATAAAAAACAAAAACTTTTTGGGAACAAAATTGTTATAACAACAAAGGCACACATCAATAGCATCCTATCTGCAAAGGTGCTTCTGAATTTCTATAGAAATGTATAGAACATCAGAGAAAATAGTTTGGCTGGAAACAAGTGAAGGCAATAAGGACTTTTTTTATACAATTGTTTTCATTGAAAAACTGGATTTGATCACTTAAAACCAGTGAGGTTTTTTTTTTTTTTTTGAGATGGAGTTTCCCTCCTTCCCAGACTGCAGTGCAATGGTGCAATCTCGGATCACCGCGACCTCTGCCTGCCGGGTTCAAGTGATTCTCCCGCCTCAGCACCCTGAGTAGTTGGGATTACAGGCGTGAGCCACCATGCCCGGCCAAAACGTGTTACTTTTCTAAAAATTCAACAAGTCTTTGATTGTTTCAGGAATGGAAATAAAAAAAAGAAAAAGAGAAAGAAGAAACATGTCAAGAGATATGAAGCCAGATGCAAAAAACATTTAGCAGCACCCTTGCTTTTGTCACTAGTTTTATTTTTAATTTTATTTTATTTTTGAGATAGAGTCTTGCTCTGTCGCCCAGGCTAGAGGGCAGTGGCGCAATCTCGGCTCACTGTAACCTCTGCCTCCCAGGTTCAAGTGATTCTCCTGCCTCAGCCTCCCAAATAGCTGGGACTACAGGCACGTGCCACCACACCTGGCTAATTTTTCGTATTTTTACAAGAGATGGGGTTTCACCATGTTAGACAGGATGGTCTTGATCTCCTGACCTCGTGATCCACCCACCTCGGCCTCCCAAAGTGCTGGGATTACAGGCGTGAGTCACCGCACCGGGCCTAGTTTTATTTTTTTAAGAGATGGAGTCTCACTATGTTGCCCAGGCTGGTCTTGAGCTCCTGGGCCAAAACGATCTGCCTGCCTCGGCCTCTAAATGTGCTGGGATTACAGGCATGAGCCACCATGCCCAGCTGCCACTAGTTTCTTTAAAAAGATGTTGGATATTGTCCAAACACGTTTAAATACATTGATTAAACAGCAGATATCAAAAGAATCTTGCTCTCAATATTTGCAGAGCAGGATACTAAAAAAAAAAACTTACCTGATAACATCTTGAACAAGTCAGCCAGTTGATTGTTCCCCACAATCGCCAGTATACATCTCTCCAAGATTTTAATTCTTCGAAAAGACTATTCAAATACTCATGAACATCCCATGTCTTATCTCTGGGGAAAAAGCCTCAATTTTACAAGCAAGTGATATAAATGATTTGCTTTATTTATTTAGTATCTTTTTTGAGATGGAGTTTCGTTCTTGTTGCCCAGGCTGGAGTGCAATGGCATGATCTTGGCTCACTGCAACCACCACCTCCAGGATGCAAGCAATTCTCCTGCCTTGGCTTCCCAACTAGCTGGGATTACAGGCGTGTGCCACCACACCCGGCTAATTTTGTATTTTTAGTAGAGACAGGGTTTGTATATTTGGTGGACAACAGGAAAAGGTATGAATTATTTGAATATCAAATTATTTTGCAAAGCTAGATACAGGATTACAAATTAAATATAGTTTGAACAGGCCAACAGTTGGGAATTAGGCATATGTTAAATGGAAGCTTTATTCTAAATGCATATGTTATAGGACTGGTGATTCTAGACATTAGAATCATTAATGTATTTGTACATTTCATTAATGTATTAGTATTTTACACTATTTTCAAGTATTTTTTAGTAATTGAGCGATACAGAATATACAATCAGGTCTTGGTAATATAGATTTTTTAATTAAATAATATAAAGTTAAAAAACAGCAAAGGCTCAAAACCATATTTGCTATGGTCATATGCAACTCAAGTTTGTTTTTTTTGTTGTTGTTGTTGTTTTGTTTTTGAGAGAGGGTCATACTCTGTCACCCAGCCTGGAGTGCAGTGGTGCAATCATCATAGCTTATTGGCAACCTCAAACTCCTTGGTTCAAGTGATTCTCCCACCTCAGCCTCCTGAGTACCTGGGATTACAGGTATGTGTCATCACACCTGGCTAATTTTTTTTTTTTTTAGACCCAGTTTCACTCTTTTGCCCAGGCTGGAGTGAAGTGTCATGATACTGGCTCACTGCAACCTCTGCCCTGACGGGTTCAAGCGATTCTCCTGCCTCAGCCTCCCGAGTAGCTGGGATTACAGGTGCATGCCACCATGCCTGGCTAATTTTTGTATTTTTAGTAGAGACGGGGTTTTACCACATTGGCCAGGCTGGTCCCGAACTATTGACCTCAGGTGATCCACCCGCCTCAGCCTCCCAAAGTGCTAGGATTACAGGCATGAGCTACTGTGCCAAACCTACACCTGGCTAATATAAAAAATTTTTTGTAGAGAAAGGGGTCTCGCTATGTTGCCCAGGCCGGTCTTAAACTCCTGCCCTGAAGCAGTCCTCCTGACTCAGCCTCCCAAACTGCTGGGATTATAGACCTGATTCTTTTAAGTCTTTATTTCAGTCTTTTCTAACTTTGCCGGCTTTGTGCTTAGCTCAAAAATAAAATGTCATGATGTTATTACAAATTACACAGGCACATTTGTCTTAAAAGTAATTTTAGGTCAGAGAGGTTTACTCGGGAGGCTGAGGCTGAGGCAGAAGAATCATTTGAACCCGGGAGGTGGAGGTTGCAGTGAGCCAAGATTGCGCCATTGCACTCCAGCCTGGGCGACAGAGTGAGACTCTATCTCAAAAAAAAAATTAATTTAAAAACAATTTTTTAAATGTATATATCTGCCGGGAATGGTGGCTCACACCTGTAATCCTAGCACTTTGAGAGGTTGAAGTGGGAGGACTGCTTGAGGCCTGGGCCAGTAGTTGAAGACCAGCCTTGGCAACACAGTGAAACCCTGTGCGCGCGCGCACACACACACACACACACACACACATACACACAATTGCCAGGTTGCCAGGCATGGTGGTGCGCACCCATGGTCCCAGCTCAGGAGGCTGATATGGGAGCCTTGAGAGTCCAGGAGTTCAAGACTGCAGTGAGCTATGATTGCACCACTGCATTCCAGCCTGAGCAACAAAGACTGTCTCTAAAAAAAAAAAAAAAAAAAAAAAAGTATACATCAACTGCTGACATGTAGGAAAATACTTTGAATAAAACAACAAAAATGGATGTTGAGGTTAGTATCAATTACTTTTTCACATATTACTAATAGGTGTGTATATATATATATGAAATTTAACATTTGTAGGGTTTCTTTCATAACAGTGCATGCTCTAAATTTGTAATATAGAAAAAAGAACAAAAAGAAAATTAAAATCATCCGTAATACTATCACTGAAAGGTAACACCACAATTAATGTTGTAGTGAACATTCTATTTTTTTAACCACTAACAACTTTTATGTATGTATATACTTTTTTATAACTTTGTTTTTAAGAAACAGGGTCTTGCTCTGTTGTCCAGACTTCAGTTCAGTGGCATGCTCCTAGCTCATTGCAACCTCAAACTCCCGGGATCAAATGATCCTCCTGCCTCAGACTCCTAGCTAGGATTACCATGCTCAGCTAATTTTTAATTTTTTTTGTAGAGATGGGGTCTGGCTATGTTGCCCAGGCTGGTCTCAAACTCCTGGCCTCAAGTAATCCTCTCACCTAAGCCTCCCAAAATGCTGAGAATACAGGCAAGAAGATCTCTTGAGCCCAGGAGTTCAAGGCTGCGGTGAGCTATGATCACACCACTGCATTTCAGCCTGAATGATACTGGATGAAGGATGTTGTCAAAGAATACACATTTTGAGGTTTCTGCCTCCTGAGACATTATACCAAGTTACAACACCCACCCTCAACTCAGAATGAGAACTTGTTTTGAACACAAAGAGAAATATGTATTATGTATTTATTTATTTTACTGTTTTCAGACGGAATTTAACTTGTGTTATCCAGGCTGGAGTGCAATGGCGTGATCTCAGCTCACTGCAACCTCCACCTCCTGGGCTCAAGCGATTCTCCTGCCTTGGTCTCCCAAGTAGCTGGGGTTACAGGTGTGCACCACCATGCCCGGCTAATTTTTATTTTATTTATTTAGTTTTTTGAGACGGAGTCTTGCTCTGTCACCAGGCTGGAGTACAGTGGCATGATCTCGGCTCACTGCAACCTCCGCCTCCTGGGTTCAAGTGAGTCCCCTGCCTCAGCCTCCCAAGTAGCTGAGACTACAGGTGCCTGCCACCATGCCCGACTAGTTTTTTGTATTTAGTAGAGACAGGGTCTCACCACAGTCGTCAGGCTAGTCTCGAACTCCTGACTTCAGGTGATCCACCTGCCTTGGCCTCCCAAAGTGCTGGGATTACAGGTGTAAGCCACAGCGCCCAGCCTATATATTAATGAAATACTGACAAAGTATGAAGAACAAATAGATGACAGAAAATACAACGCAAAAGACAATTTTCCCCACCAAAATTTACCAGAAAGTAAATTTGGTTCTCTTGTAAAATTCAATATAACATTTGTACAGATAACTAAAATCTGTTAGTGAAAAGACAGCATTTTAAAGGCACTAACCAGAATACCTTTCAAGATTAACATACAATATTTTTTATCATTTTAATGTTTAAAACATTATGACATTTACCCAGTAAATAAAATGTACTAACAACTACCTTGTTTTGAAAGTATTTTTCTAAATGAAAGTTGGATCACACGCAAAAAAGATGTTATTCCATTCCTTATAAAAGTAGTTATATTTTTATAAATATGCACTTTGGGAGGCTGAGGTGGGTGAATCACGAGGTCAGGAGTTCGAGACCAGCCTGGCCAACATAGTGAAATCCCATCTATACTAAAAATACAAAATTAGCTGGGTGTCGTGGCATGCACCTGTAGTCCCAGCCACTCAGGAGGCTGAGGCAGGAGAATCACTTGAACCTGGGAGGGGAAGGTTGCAGTTAGCCAAGACCACGCCATTGCATGCCAGCCTGAGTGACAGAGTAGAACTCTGTCTCCAAAACAACAACAACAACAACAACAACAACAATACATATATAAAAATATATTTTATCTTCACGACACCTTATGTGAATATAGACAATATTTCCATGTCGATCCACATTGATTTTTCCAGGAATGCAAGGAATTCTTCTTTCTGTTTCTTTTGTTAAAAGTTTCTTGCACAAACAGCATCTATAAACAAAGAAAATACAAAAAATATCCAGGAAGAAGAATGTAAATGTAGTAAATTACAGAATATAGCTGCATTATAAAGTATATCAAAGAAAAAAACATGTTAGCATACCTATACAAGGTTGCTGCATTACTCCGAGAATCTGGATTCAAGTACTCAGGATCAAACAGTCTTTCAATCTTCTTACAAAAAAGTTTGCTATTAACAACAAATGACCAAAATATTAATTTTCTACATTTACTTTATAATGATGAAAATAAACAAACCAATCTGTGCATTTGCAAAATAAGATTAATAAATCCTTAGTGGCTCTCTTTGGGAGTTTGTAACACATTTTTAGTGTTCTAAGTAAACAAACAACAGTTTATCATTATCTAAGTAAATAAAATTAAGCAGTTCTGATGAAAACTGCTTGATCAATCATCTATTTTCTCATAAAAAATAAGATTGATAAATAGCTATCTTTTAGTCATTTTTAAATTGTATTTTATTATTTATTTATTTATTTATTTTTTGAGACGGAGTCTCACTGTGTTGCCCAGGCTGGAGTGCAACGGCGCGATCTCTGCTCACTGCAACCTCTGCCTTCTGGGTTCAAGCAATTTTTCTGTCTCAGCCTCCCGAGTAGCTGGGACTACAGGCGTGCACCACCACACCCAGCAAATTTTTTGTATTTTTAGTAGAGACGCGGTTTCACCATGTTGGCCAGGATAGTCTTGATCTCTTGACCTCGTGATCCACCCACGTTGGCCTCCCAAAGTGCTGGGATTACAGGCGTGAGTCACTGCGTCTGGCCTTATTTTATTTTGTTAGAGACAGGGTCTTGCTCCATCACCCAGGCTGGACTGCAATGCTGCCTCAGACTCCTGGGCCTCAAACACCTGGGCTCAGGTCATCTCCCACATCAGCCTCCCAAGTAGCTAGGACTACTGTGTGCCACCACACTCAGTTAATTAAAAAAAAAAAAAAAAAAAAAAACTGTAGAGATTGGGGCTGGCTATGTTACCCAGGCTGGCCTCAGACTTCTGGCCTTCAAGTAATCCTCCTGCTTTGGCCTCCCGAAGTCCTGAGATTACAGGCTTGCGCCACCTTGCCTGGCCTCTTTTAGTCCTTTGTTACTGGAATATCCCACATTAAAGATTTTGAGAATTTAACAACCCAGGCCTACCAATAACTAGATATATGATCTTTAGCAACTACTTAACCTCTTTGAACCTTGTTTTCTCAACTATAAAGTGTGGTTAGTATGTCCAATCTCATAAAGTTTTATGAGGGTTAAGTGATGTTTTTAAAGAGTACTAGATATAGTGTTAAGCATTCAATAAATGTTAATTGTTATTATGCATAATATAACTGAAGTTGAGTCTTCTAAGTATGTCTTTAATTCTAAATGTATATCCTACCTATCTCCATTTTTCCTTGTGTAATGTCTTCTGTTATTAAAAGTCAAATCTGGATTTAGAATTCCATTCCTGTTTTCAATTATTTAGCTCTTGGATAATTCCTCTCTGTCTCATTTCCCTTAAGGATTAAACTTTTTTTTTCTTTTGAGACGGAGTCTCACTCTGCCAGGCTGCAGTGCAGTGGCACGATCTCGGCTCACTGCAAGCTCTGCCTCCCGGGCTCACGCCATTCTCCTGCCTCAGCCTCCCAAGTAGCTGAGACTACTGGCACCCACCACCACGCCCGGCTAATTTTTTTTTTTTTTGTATATTTAGTAGAGATGGGGTTTCACTGTATTAGCCAGGATGGTCTCGATCTCCTGACCTCATGATCCACCCATCTCAGCCTCCCAAAGTGCTAGGATTACAGGTGTGAGCCACTGCGACCAGCCAGGATTAAATTCTTGAATAATCCTCTGAATTATTAATTTATTCCTAATGGATCATTCTGATCATATAAACATAATCTAGTATCTCCCTTCCTAAAAAAACAAAAAATCCTCTCTTGAGCCTACCTATCCCTAATAGATACTGCCAATTTTTTCAGCAATCATTCAAAGTAAAACATCTGGAAAAAAGTTTTCTAAATCCACTTGGTCACATTTCTGTCCCCATCTTACTCTATGTGATAGCAGCATTCCACATATTTGGTCACTTAATCATCATCTTCCTTTGGAAACCTTGTTTCCTTCTGCCTTCCTTTCTACTTCACTGGCTCCCCCTTCTCAGGCTCTTAACTGGCTACTTCTCCTCTGGTGAATCTAAATATTCGGTAGCTTTTATCAATACTATCTTGCTAACAATTAAAAAATGAAATAAATTAGAGTAGCACTTACAATAGCACCAATAATATTAAATACCTAGGAATAAGTTTAATTTTAAAAAGGAGGTTGGGTATGGTGGCTCACACCTGTAATTCCAAAACTTTGGAAGATCAAAGTGGGAGGATGCTTGAGCCCAGGAGTTTGAGGCTGCAGTAAGCCATGACTGTACGTACCACTACACTCCAGCCTGGGTGACTGAGCAAGACTCTGTCTCAAAAATTAAAATAGTGGCGGGGCGCGGTGGCTCAAGCCTGTAATCCCAGCACTTTGGGAGGCCGAGACGGGCGGATCACGAGGTCAGGAGATCGAGACCATCCTGGCTAACACGGTGAAACCCCGTCTCTACTAAAAATACAAAAAACTAGCCGGGCGAGGTGGCGGGCGCCTGTAGTCCCAGCTACTCGGGAGGCTGAGGCAGGAGAATGGCGTAAACCCGGGAGGCGGAGCTTGCAGTGAGCTGAGATCCGGCCACTGCAGTCCAGCCCGGGATACAGAGCAAGACTCCGTCTCAAAAAAAAAAAAAAAAAAAAAAAAAAAATTAAAATAAAATAAATAAATAAAGGAAAAATATCTCTACACTGTAAACTACAAGACATTGGTGAAATAAATTCAAATTAATGGAAGGTTATACCATATTCATGGATTGAAAGACACAGTATTATTAAAACGTTAAATCTTCCTAAATTGATCTACAGATTACATGAATCCCAAATTCTAGCATGTTTATGTGTTTGTGAGAAAGAGAAAATGGGTAAGCTGATTATCAAATTTATATAGAAATGCCAAAAACTTAATAGAGAACACTACAATCTTGAAGATAGCCAAAACCTGAGAATTTAAATTACCAGATGCCAAAAATTATTATAAGGCTATCATAATTAAGACAGTGTGTTGCCTGGGTGTGGTGGCTCATGTCTGTAATCTCAGCACTTTGGGAGGCCAAGGCGGGTGGATGACCTGAGGTCAGGAGTTTGAGACCAGCCTGGCCAGCATGGTGAAACCCCATCTCTACTAAAAATATAAAAATTAGCTGGGCGTGGTGGTGGGTGCCTATAGTCCCAGCTACTTGGGAGGCTGAGGCAGAATTGCTTGAACCCGGGAGGCGGAAGTTGCAGAGAGCTTAGATCTCATGATTGCACTCCAGCCTGGGTGACAAGAGTGAAACTCTCAAAAAAAAAAAAAAGACAGTGTGACAGTGTGCTACTGATACAAGGATAGACAAAGAAATCAACAGAACAAAAAGGACTATTCAGAAACATATAGTAAACGTACCACTGCAATTCAGTGGGGGAAAGGATGGTCTTTTTAACATATGGTATTGTGTCAACTAGATATCTATTTGAGAAAAAAAGAAAATGAACCTTGACCCCTACCTCATACCATATAAAAAAATTAGTTCAAGATGAATAACAGAAAAACATAGTACAATGTCTTCACCACTTTTAGGGAGGCAAAGATTTACTGAACAGGACAGACAAAAAAAGTATGGTCTCATCCAGTTCCACGGTTTCAAATCTCATCTACTCTTAAATTTCTATTTTAAGTCCTGACCTTTGACCTAAACTCCAGACTAATATACCCAGGTATCTACTTGTCATCCTACTTGAATGTCCAAGAAGTATGTTAAATAATCTCAAAAAGACCTAAATCTATCCTTGATTTCCCTTACCCCATTCCTTCCCCTCCCAATGTTTCCTTTCTCCATTAATAGCACTACCATCTACTTAGTTACTCAAACTGAAAACCTAATAATTATCCTGGAATCCTCTCTCTTCCCACATCATTACATTCATAAATCTAACAACTGAGTCCATCTACTTCTTTCCAGCTCTGCTGTTTCTACCCTAGTGCAAACCCTTTCATTTCTCAACAGACTACTGAACAGGTCTGAACAGGTCTCCTTGCTTCTTAAATCCCTAACATCTATTCTCCACATAGCAACCAAAATGGTCTCTTAAAAACAAATCAGATCACGTCACTCCCCTGCTTCCATTCACACCTAAAGTATATCCTCCTGGCTATGACCTAAACAGCCCCTAAATGATATAACCACTGCTGACCTCATTTCATACTACTTTTCCCTTTATCTAAGGTATGTTTTAATAATTTTTAGTTTTTTAGAAAAGGGTCTCACTATATTGCCCAGGCTGGAATGCAGTGGCTATTCACAGGGATAACAGTAGTGCCCTACAGCTTTGAACACCTGCCTCAAGTAATTATCCCACCTCAGCCTCTTCAGTAGCATCTTCATAATTAACATAATTCACTATCACTGTATATTCATATGTCCATTATACAAAGTAACTAATTACTAATTTTTATCTTGAGCCATTGGCTCTGGATAAATTTTACTTCACTTTACTTACTTCATTTAAAATAAAATAGAAATATATTTCTAAATATATTCTAAAAATAGAGTATTTTGGCCAGGCATGGTGGCTCACACCTGTAATCCTAGCACTTTGGGAGGCCAAGGCGGTTGGATCATTTGAGCCCAGGAATTCAAGACCAGGCTAGGCAACGTGGCAAACCCCCATCTCTACAAAAAATACAAAAATTAGCTCTGCATGGTGGTGTGTACCTGTGGTTCCACCTACTTGGACTGAGGTGGAAGGATCACTTGAGCCTGAAGGTGAAAGTTGTGGCTAAGATCTTGCTACTGCACTCCAGCCTGGGCAACAGAGAGAGACCATCTCAAAATAATAATAATAAGCTAACTATAAATGAAAAGAGAGAGTAAAAATTAATTTCAAAAACTGGGCAACTTTGTTGCCTGGGAAACAAAGTGAGACCCTGCCTCTACAAAAAGTTAATTTTTTTTTAAGTTAGCTGGGCATGGTGGTACACGCCTGTAGTCCCAGCTACTTCGGAGGCTGAGGTGTGAGAATCACTTGAGCTCAGGAGGTTGAGGCTACAGTGAGCCAAGATTGCATCACTGAACTCCAGCCTGAACAATAGAATGAAAACTTTTCTCAAAAAAAAAAAAAAAAAAAAAGAATATTTTACTCATATGAAACAGAAATATATTTCTTTTAACAGGAATATTAGGTTTAAAAATAAATTTTTGAAATTACCTTCTAAATTTATCTTTTTTGTCCTTTAAATCATCAACTTCATTGTGTGTGAACAGATCAGCTATACGTGTGAGAAGATTTGCATTAATACAGTTCATGTTGCATGGGGTAGCTACTATGGCATTCATATTTTTGTGGCAATACTGAATACACTGTTCAACCTAAAAAATCATAGAAAATAAATGTTGAAAATAGTAGCATGTAGGACAATGTCATAGCAATACCTTTCAAAGATAAAATTCATCAAAAGTCTAACCCATATATTGCTAGGTACTAACTGGGTTTTGCCTATTTGACTTAATCTATACTGTTCCAAAGGCAATCCAGCAGGTCAAATTTGTAACAACATACATACATACCTAAAAAATTATTTTCAACCTTCTTTAGAATATTTCAAATAATAATAATGCATCTTTTAAAATTGTGGCAGGTATAAATTTTAGTCTAAAAACTCAAGTGTACAGAATATGTAACTACTTTTTTTTTTTTTTTTTCCTGAGATGGAGTCTTCTGTCACCCAGGCTGGAATGCTATGGCACAATCTCAGCTCACTGCAACCTCCACCTCCTGGGTTCAAGCGATTCTCCTGCCTCAGCATTCCTGGGCTCACAGGTGCCCGCCACCACGCCTGGCTAATTTTTGTATTTTTAGTAGAGACAGGGTTTCACCATGTTGGCTAGGTTGGTCTTGAACTCCTGACCTCGTGATCCACCTGCCTTGGCCTCCCAAGTGCTAGGATTACAGGCGTGAGCCACTGTGCCGGGTCTGTAACTTCTTATAATTAAACTTAGCTAGAACTTTAAGCCTCCTTTTCCCTGGGTGTCAGAAACAAAATTTCAGTCAATTCAGAATTTTCACTTATGGTGGGTTTGCTCTCTTCCTTACATCCACTCTCTCTCCAACCTGAGGTATGTTTATTTACTTTAAAAGTAAAGAGAGGATAATCATGTATTCTTCCAAATATTTATGCTTACAGCATAAAAATTATTCTTTAGGGCTTAGATTTCAAAATTCAAAGGTTTCAAAAATTTCAAAACTCAAAAACTCATTTAGTCTCTGCTTTTTTTCTGTAACCCTTCCCTGAAGCAACTGATACCAGCTGGGCTAAATGCGGAAGAGCTAAGGAGTAGAAAGAATACAGGTAATTGGCCAGGCATGGTGGCTCACACCTATATCCCAGCACTTCAGGTGGCTGAGGCAGGAGGATCACTTGAGCCCAGGAGTTTGAGACCAGCCTGAGTAACATAGCAAGACCACCCCACCCCATCTCTATTTAATTTAAAAAATAAAAGAATACAGAGACTAGTACAAACCCCGAAGAGTCAAATAAATAAACTTCACATCTGCTAATATAGAAAAGGAGTATTCCGGCTGTGTGTGGTGGCTCACACCTGTAATTACAGCATTTTGGGAGGCCAAGGCAGGTGGCTTGCTTGAGATTAGGAGTTCAAGACCAGCCTGGGCAACATAGCAAAACCCCGTCTCTATAAAAAATAGAAAAATTAGCCGGGTGTAGCGGCATGAGCCTGTAGTCCAAGCTATTAGGGAGGCTGAGGTAGGAGGATCACTTGAGCCAGGGAAGCAGAGGTTGCAGTGAGCTGAGATCATCCCACTGCATTCCAGCCTGGGCGACAGAGAGAGACTGTCTCAAAAAAAAAGAAATTATACTCTTGAACTAACAATTTTTTAATTGTTTTTTAAATTAACAATAATTTTAATAAAGTGTCTCAGAATTTTTGAGATACTTGAAGGAAAAGAAAGCATAAGTGAACAGAAGCACTTTGATTTTTTAAGTCAATACTTACCAGTGAATCCATTTTTAAAAACTCTGAAGAAATAAGAATTGAAATGACATTTCCTGGCTCTAAAAAAAAAAAGAAAGAAATTAGATTATCCTTTTGATGAGTACCCCAATCTCCTCTGAACAGGCTCCTTCTCACCTTAAAAGAGGACATTACTGTAACAAGAATAATTTAATATAACCTTATTATAGCTTATGGGTTAGATACACAAAATAAAGAAAATTCAATGTTAAAACTTAGGTTATGGAGAAAATGCACAATAAATTTATTCTGGTGTTGGATTCATATAAACTAAAAAGACTCCAGTTAAAGATATGACATATGCAATCTTCTCCTTGACTAAATCAGGGAAAAAGATAATTGAGACTATAATTAATTGCATACACAATAGTTAGAAAACTTTTTAAATGATTAATGAGAGCATTTGTTATTAGAAAAGTTACTTTAAAAAGAGTTCAATGCTTGTTATGAACAAATATTTAATTTTAAAAGATTCTGAAAGATAAAAAATTTACTACTGCAGAGTACTAAACTTACTTCCTAAAGGCATAATGAGTGAACTTTCAGGCATACAGAAAAGGAGATGCTGCCTGATGCTGTAGTTTAGCAAACATGTCCTCTCCCATGAGGTATGTTTAAGGAAAGAAAACTGTGTTTTGCATCATTACAGTACTAAGACAATTCTAAATAAACGACTAAGCAGACAATAGTTAAAATAAGTAATCCCAATCTGTCTCTTTAAATAACAATTCTAGATTCAAGGCTTTTTTTTTTTTTTTTTTTTTTTGAGAGGGAGTCTCACTCTGTTGCCAGGCCAGAGTGCAGTGGTGCAATCTCTGCTCACTGCAACCTCTGTTCCTGGGTTTAAGAGTCTCCTGCCTCAGCCTCCCGCGTAGCTGGAACTACACTTGTTCACCATCACACCCAGCTAATTTTTGTATTTTTAGTAGAGACAGGGTTTCGTCATGTTGGCCAGGATGGTCTCCATCTCTTGACCTCGTGATCCACCCACCTTGGCCTCCCAAACTGCTGGGATGACAGGCGTGAACCACCGCGCCCGGTCAAGTCTCTTAAACACAAATGGTGAAGGGAGGAAGCAGCTGGTGAAAAAGCTCCCAGTTAGGAACCAGTGACTGGATTATTAGAAATGTAATTAAGCATTTTGGTAGTTTTCCTGGTTAGAAGACTTTTTTTTTTTTTGTAAATATTTACATTTATAGCCACTGATTTAAGGCAAAGATAACAGAATGACTAGCTTTGCTGCATTTCTTTTTTCTTTTTTGAGACAAAGTCTCGCTCCTTCGCCCAGACTGGAGTGTAGTGGCACGATCTTGGCTCACTGCAACCTCCGCCTTCCGGTTTCAAGCGATTCTCCTGCCTCAGCCTCCCGAATAGCTGAGACTACTGGCACCCTCAACCACGCCCGGCTAATTTCTGTACTTTTAGTACAGACGGGGTTTCACCATGTTAGCCAGCCTAGTCTCGCCTCCTGACCTCAGGTGATCCGCCCACCTCGGCCTCTCAATGTGCTAGGATTACAGGCGTGAGCCACAGAGACCGGTTTTTGTTTGTTTTTTTGTTTGTTTGTTTTTTAAATTGAGACAGAGTCTTGCCCTGTCGCCAGGCTGGAGTGCAGTGGCACAATCTCTGCTCACTGCAACCTCTGCCTCTTGGGTTCAAGAGATTCTCCTGCTTCAGCCTCCCCAAGTAGCCTGGACTACAGGCACACACCACCATACCAGGCTAATATTTTTTGGATTTTTAGTAGGGACAGGGTTTCACTATGCTGGCCAGGCTTGCTGCATTTCTTTTACCTTTACAACACTCTCTCTACATGTTTTGACTTTTATTTAACACATACATATTATAGCTGGTTAGTCTGGAATCTCTGGATTCTGGCTGAAATTTTTGATTTAGCAATCTTGTAATTTTTATTTAAGGACCACTAGAAACCTCTCCTATTAATGTGGTCACTAAATAATACAATAAATTACTAACTTTTTTCAAAAACTTTTACACTGTCAGCATAGATAGATTTTCCAGTAAGAGTTCTATTTTAATACTACTGTAAATAGCAATTCTAGTACACAGAAAGACTATTAAACCACAAGTGTGATCATACAATATATGCCCATTGAAATATTACTCAGTAATTATTCTTATTACAGTAATTCTACTAGTAATACTAGTAGTATGCTATCATTTAGAACACTGGTTCTTGAACTTTTAGATCTGAGAACCCCTTTACAAACTTAAAAACTGAGAATCCCAAAGGGTTTTTCTTTATGTGGGTTGTATCTGCCAGTATTTATCACATTAGAAATTAAAATAGAGAAAATAAAAAAATATGAATTCATTTACAAAGAACAAAAAACCTATTACATGTTAACATATTTTTATTAAAATAACTACGTTTTGTTTTTTTTTAGGAAGGGTCTCACTCTGTCGCCCAGGCTGGAATGCGGTGGTGCAGTTTTGGCTCACTGCAGCCTCTACCACATGGGCTCAAGCAATTCTCATGCCTAACCCTCCCAAGTCGCTGGGATTACAGGCAGGCACCACCGTGACAAGCTAATTTTTGTATCTTTAGTAGAGATGGGGTTTCGCCATGTTGGCCAGGCTGGTCTCGAACTCCTGGCCTCAAGTGATCCACCTACCTCAGCCTCCCAAAGTGCTGGGACTACAGGTGTGAGCCACCATGCCCTGCCTAAAATAACTACCTTTTCTAAAATGAAAAATATTAGGCCAGGCGCTGTGGCTCACACCTGTTATCTCAGCACTTTGGGCAGCTGAGGCGGGCGGATCAACTGAGGTCAGGAGTTTGAGACCAGCCTGATAAGGCAAAACCCTGTCTCTACTAAAAATACAAAAATTAGCCAGGCGTGGTGGCATGCACCTATAATCCCAGCTACTCGGGAGGCTGAGGCAGGAGAATCATCTGAACCCCGGAGGCAGAGGTTGCAGTGAGCTGAGATCACGCTGTTGCACTCCAGCCTGGGTGACAGAGCGGACTCTTTCTCAACAAGAACAAAAAATAGAGTGAAGAGTAGCACTGTTTGACATTTTTTGTAAATCTCTTTAATGTCTGACTTAATAGAAGACAACTGGATTCTCATATCTGTTTCTGCATTCAATTTATGGGTAGCCTTCTTTGATGTTACACCAAACTTGACAAATAGTAATTTCTTAAAGGTTAATTGCAATGGTATCTGAATTGTGTCAGTGAACTTTTCTGACTCTGTTAACAACAAAATTATCTAATTTATCTTGCACTTTGCATGAATCTTTCACCCATGCGTGACTTTTTGAAAATAAAATGCATTGGTCATTTGGAAAATGTTGGCTCAGTGAATTATACAGATATTCCAAATGTTCAAATACTTCATTGCACAATACATTTAAAAATCACAGTCATTAATATGATCACCAATCTCATCAGAAAAGTCAAGCATTGAGAAGCCTTCTGTCAAGCACATGGAAGCAGGTAAGTTTTCCAAAACTGTAATTCTCACTCGAAACCCTGAATTTTGTCACTGACAGCAGGTGACAAATGCTTTCAGCTTTAAGTGAAGAGCTCATTTTCAAGAAAATGTCTGCCAAATACCTAAGTCTGAATTACCATTATTTCTCTGTCAGTTGTTCTCTCAAGTAAAAATGGTTTTCAATTTTTAAAAGAGCAGCTAATCTACTTCAGGACTGAAAACGATCGCATAAGTGCTTTTCCTCAGGAGAATCATATGTTGGTGTGCAGTAGGAGTGGACTTTCCATTTCATCACAGTAAAGAGATGTATACTCAATGGTCAAGATTTAATAAAATTAGTAATTTTACTGCTTCACCAAGGACATTCTTAAGTGAAACTAGATTTTTTCTTATTAACTATGCAACTATGTACTTACTACTAGTACAGTTTGGTGCCCCTGCCTTGATCTTGTCTAAAGCTTCAACAGTTTTACCCACTATTGCTTTGGTACCATCTGAGTAACACAGTGAGAAAGTCAAGTGACATCTTGGTATTATTATGCAAACGTTTTGACCTTGTAGACACCCTAAAAGGGTCCCTAGTATCCCACTGGTCCATATACCATACATTGCGAACTGCTGATCTAGAGATCTGTTCATTTGCCATAAATTTACTATAATTTTCTAAAAAAGATGAGATTATCAGTTTCCTAAAAGGCTGTTAGTAATATGAGCATAAACACTGGTGTCCAAACAATTTTCCATATTTCACTTTTGGCCTGAAGAAACTACCGGGTGACACACAAATTTCACTACAAAATAAGCAACAGATTGTTTTTTACCTAAAGTGGGCATCTCACAATCTTTATTCTCCTCAGTGTTCCTTTTAACATATTTTATCAACCAGTTGAAAATGTGAACGTCACAATGAACTGAAATGTCCACCTCTTCCCAGCGCTGGGCATCCATAGATAAATATTCAGCAAAGTACTTCATTTCTGATATCAAAAGATCTCGCGGGCAAGTAAAATCTTCTTTCAAGTTTTTTGCTTCATCACACACATGGATCACCATGTTTGGCCTTCATAAAAAATGTTACACAAAAATGCAATTATTAGAGTTTTAGAAAAGGAGCCAAGAATACTGACATTTAGTGAAGGGAAGAGAATAAGATGTTTTTGACAATTCTGACCACCAATCAGTTTTATAGGGTCTTGACATTTTTCAAGTGTCTTGCAAGCCTGATCATATCTTAGATTATGACTAATTTTAGCAAATTACTGATAAAACAAATAAAATATTGTTACTACAGGACTAATAATTTACACAGTTTGAAATTTATTTTTCAAGTTATACATTAAAAATAAAGTTTATGGCCATGCGCAGTGGCTCGCACCTGTAATCCCAGCACTTTGGGAGGCTGAGGTGGGCGGATCACGAGGTCAGGAGATCGAGACCATCCTGGCTAATATGGTGAAACCCTGTCTCTGCTAAAAATACAAAAAATTAGCTGGGCATGGTGGCAGTGCCTGCAGTCCCAGCTACCTGGGAGGCTGAGGCAGGAGAATTGCTTGAGCCCGGGAGGCGGAGGTTGCAGTGAGCCGAGATGGCTCCACTACACTCCAGCCTGGGCAACAGAGCAAGACTCCGTCTCTAAATAAATAAATAAAGTTTATAAAAATAGTACCATTTCACAAAGAAAAATTAAGCAACACACTCTAATTCCTGTGAGGAACATAAAACAGCACTTTTACACGGTTATGGGCATGGGGGAGAGAGTATGATTAAATACTAAAATTTTCATTTTTTAAAAAAGGAAAAATAGCTATAATTCTTCACTGAAGAATCAAATGAAAAACTAGCATGGCTTCATTATTTTTAACAGCAAAAAAGTTTGCTTCTAGGCATTCATATACATAAAATATAAATGTATTAAATATAAATTAATAAATGTAGTTAAAAGCATTCCTAAGACTACAATGTGCTTATTTACATATTTAAACATAATTTAAGCACAAGTTTAAATGATACATCAGAGAGTCTGCTTCAAAAATTATAATCTCCTACTATTTACTTTCTTTGAAAATTATGTCAGCTGGGCATGGTGGCTGACGCCTGTAATCCCAGCACTTTGGGAGGCCAAGGCAGGAGGACTGATTGGGCCCAGGAGTTTCAGACCAGCCTGGGTAACATGGTGAAACCCTATCTCTACAGAAAAATTTTAAAAATTAGCCAGCATGGTGGTGCATGCTCGTGGTTCCAGCTACTCATGAGGCTGAAGTGGGAGGATCACCTGAGCGCAGGGAGGTCAAGCTCCAGTGAGTCGTGATAACATCACTGCACTCCATCCCAGGCAACAGAGTGAGACTTTGTCTCAAAAACAACAAAAAATTTCATCACCTTAAAAAGAAACATCAGTGTAATCTACATCTGTCTTCATGTCATTACAAAAGGAAGAGAATAGAGACACACTGTCCTACAACATGAATTTAATTGAATTGTGTGTTTAATTCACACATTCCTGATAGAAAAAAAGTACATTACTGGAGGGCCAGGCATGGTGGCTCACAACTGTAATCCCAGCACCTTGGGAGCCTGAAGTGGGAGGACTGCTTGAGCCCAGGAGTTTGGGACCAGACTGGGCAACACAGTGAGATCACGTCTCTAAAAAAAAAAAAGAATTAAATAAAATTGGGCTACCAGAAAAAGGATTATAATCAATGCTCTATCAAAGTCAAAAGAATTTAAACAAATTTTCACAAAATTGCTCTTCCAAAGAAATTATGGTCAAAACGTAAACAGGTAATAATTGACGTAATGAAACATAGAGTTTCCACAGTTTTTTAGACTACAGTGTAAAATATTAGATTATTTCAGTAAAAAAAAATTTTTGGCAAATTTTTGTGTCACACAAACCAACCAATCAGTTAAAAATCTGTGTTGCCGGGCGCGGTGGCTCAAGCCTGTAATCTCAGCACTTTGGGAGGCCGAGACGGGCGGATCACGAAGTCAGGAGATTGAGACCATCCTGGCTAACCTGGTGAAACCTCGTCTCTACTAAAAAATACAAAAAAAAAACTAGCTGGGCGAGGTGGCGGGCGCTTGTAGTCCCAGCTACTCAGGAGGCTGAGGCAGGAGAATGGCATAAACCTGGGAGGTGGAGCTTGCAGTGAGCTGAGATGCGGCCACTGCACTCCAGCCTGGGTGATAAACCAAGACTCCGTCTCAAAAAAAAAAAAAAAAAATCTGTGTGAATATGGCCAGGTGTGGTGGATCACACCTGTAATCCCAGCACTTTGGGAAGCCAAGGCAGGCAGATCACTTGAAGCCAGGAGTTCAAGACCAGGCTGGCCACCAAGGCGAAAGTCCATCTCTACTAAAAATACGAAAATGGGCATGGTGGCACACACTGTAGTCCCAGTTACTCAGGTGACTGAGGCATGAGAATTGCCTGAACCTAGGAGGCAGAAGGTGCAGAGAGCTGAGATGGAGCCACTGCCCTCCAGCTTGGGTGACAGAGTGAGACTTTGTCTCAGAAGAAAACCTCAAAGACTGTGCCAATAAACTAAACATAACTGAACTACACAGTTTAAAAGGGTGAATTTTTAAAATTGTGGTTAAATATACATAAAGGAAAATTTACCACTTTAACCACTTTTAAGTTCAGTGGCATTAAGTATATTCACACTGTTGTGCAATCAGCATAATCATCAACCTCCAGAGCTTTTTCAAAGGGTTCATTTAATGATATATGAATTACAGATAAAGCAAGCTGTTCTTGAAAATCTATAAAAAGTAAGATTTTCATAAAAATCCATGAAAAGTAAGTATACAAAGGAACTTTCAGAAATAATAAAAACATTCTGTGTCTTGATTTGGGTGATGGTTATATGGTATATCCATTTTTAAAAATTCATTAATTTTGAACACCTAACAATATTGTTTATTATAAAAACAGGCAGAACAAAACAAAACTATCAAAACTTGCAATACACTGAAAGATATTTTAATTTTCTATAATGAGTAGTTACGTTCAAATAGTTCTAAAATACCGTGTTTTTTTTTGTTGTTTTTTTTTTTTTGAGACGGAGTCTCACTCTGTCACCCAGGCTGGAGTGCCGTGGCCAGATCTCAGCTGACTGCAAGCTCCGCCTCCTGCGTTTACGCTATTCTCCTGCCTCAGCCTCCCGGGTAGCTGGGACTACAGGCGCCCGCCACCTCGCCTGGCTAGTTTTTTGTATTTTTTTTAGTAGAGACGGGGTTTCACTGTGTTAGCCAGGATGGTCTCGATCTCCTGACCTCGTGATCCGCCCGTCTCGGCCTCCGACAGAGCTGGGATTACAGGCTTGAGCCACCGTGCCCGGCCACACATCCAATTTCTTTAGTAAAGTTGGAGAATTAATGGCATAGAGTTTTTTTCCTTGGGTATTAAAATTTACTTTTAAAAGTTTTGTGTTAACAGATATTATTTCTAATATTTATAAAAATAAAAATAAAAATCTTTAAATAGAAAACTGTAATCCAATTTATAAATAATAACATGAATAAGTCAAGTTTAGGTCAGTTCCACACATGAACTAAGCTGATTCCAGTAGTTTCAGCAATTATGTAATATGAAATTCCTACCTTATGGTAACATGCATAAAACCACCAATCATATATTTTATAAAGTTGGTATCAATATTAAATCTTATTTAGCAAACAACCAGCCGCCTACCCTTCAGATTCTTCAGTCTTTTCTCCGCCATTATGAGTAGTACAATTTTCACTTTCTGAAGAACAATTCCTTGTAGAAGCTATACTATGTCTTCCTTAAATACAGAAACACAGAAACAAACACATACAAAAAAAAGGGTGGGGGTTAGTGTTTCTAGCTGAGAATGGGTTTTTATTTATTGAATGGTAATACTGTAAATGCATGGTTACCAAGGCTAAAGATGGTACTTATCAGGGTGGCATTTTCCTTTAGTATTTCTAAAGATATATGGAAGAAACAGTACACAAAAATGAATCACAAATTGCTACTGTTAGAACGAGAATTTCAAAAACTGCTAATGTGGTGTGTACAAACGGGATCAAATGTTCCAAAGCCAACAGCATAGTTTTCTCTTTCTGAAGCAAATTTTTACATCAATACTCTGCCGCTGCTGAGATTAAAATAACTCGCTACACTCAGAGGATTTCCAGAACCAGTTATTATTTCCAATGTAATTGCAGAAAACATCTTTTACCCCACTACATGTCAGTTGAAGCTCTTGTTGACTATAATAAAGAGTGGCTGTAGGCTCAGCACAGTAGCATGTACGTGTAGTTCCAGCTGCTCAGGAGGCTGCGGCAGGAGGATTGCTTAAGCTCAGGAGTTCAAGACCAGCCTGAGCAACACAGTGCAACCTCCATCTCCAAAAACAAAAAGAGTAGCTGTAAAAAAACAAACAAACAAACAGAAAACAAAAAAAAACATAACATGAGAGACAAGCAAGAGTCTCTCAGGAAAGAGGAATATTAAGTAAAGGGCACGGGGCAAACCCCTCTAAAAGAAAGTAAAAGAATATTTGTAGTAAAAAAAAAAAAAATACATGAAATTAACCAGGCCAGTAGATTAGAGTAGAACATTCTGACACAGTAAAGTGGGTTTTTTGGTGATTGTATTTGACCAATAGTTTAACACTTAAAAATTTATTTTTTAAAATGTTTAAATTTTTTTACAGAGAGTGTCTTGCTCAGACACCTAGGCCGAAGTGCAGTGGCTTGATCATAGCTCACTGTAACCCTGACCTCCTGGGCGTAAGCAAGCCTCTCACCTCAGCCTTCTGAGTAGCTAGGATCACAGGTGTGCACCATCACACCCAGCTAATTTTAATTTTTTATTTTTTTGTAAAGACAGGGTCTTGCTATGTTGCCCAGGCTGGTCTTGAACTCCTGGCCTCAAGTGATCCTTCCACCTTGGCCTCCTAAAGTGCTAAGATTACAGTTGTGAGCCACTGCATCTGGCCCTAAAACTTTTTTTAAAAAAGTAGCAAAGATAGGCTGGGCCCAGTGGCTCACGCCTGTAATCCCAGCACTTTGGGAGGCCGAGATGGGCGGATCACGAGGTCAGGAGATCAAGACCATCCTGGCTAACAAGGTGAAACCCTGTCTCTACTAAAAATACAAAAAAAAAAAAAAAAAAATAGCCAGGCGGGGTGGCGGGCGCCTGTAGTCCCAGCTACTTGGGAGACTGAGGCAGGAGAATGGCGTGAATCCGGGAGGCGGAGCTTGCAATGAGCCGAGATTGTGCCACTGCACTACAGCCTGGGCGACTGAGCAAGACTCCATCTCAAAGAAAAAGAAGAAGAAAAAAAGTAGCAAAGATAAACATAATTTAAAAAATTCAGGCCAGGTGCAGTGGCTCACATCTGTAATCCCAGCACTTTGGGAGGCTGAGGCGGATGGATGGCCTGAGCTCAGGGGCTCCAGACCAGCCTAGGCAACACAGCAAAACCCCGTCTCTACAAAAAATACAAAAATTAGCCAAGCATGGTGGTGCACTCCTCTAGTCCCAGCTACTTGGGAGGCTGAGGCAGGAGGATCTCTTGAGCCTGGAAGATGGAGGTTGCAGTGAGTTGAGATGGTGCCACTGTACTCCAGCCTGGGCAACAGAACAAGACCTTGTCTCAGAAAGAAAAAACAACAAAATTCAGGAAGATACAAACATGAATACATTTATCTATTAATGTTTATATTAGCCTTTAAACAAAGAAAGAAAAGTTGATTGGAATATATAATATTCTGCAGAATTATCATAAGGACAAGTACTACATTTTAGTTTAAAACCTTACCTGTTTTGGAAACTGCATCATGACCAACTGGAATCTCCTGAAATTCTCCATGTATGTCAAGAAGTGAGGATTTGATATATGTGGCTAAAGTTTCAACAGGACTCTCTCCAGCAGCCATGAAGGAATTATACTGGTTGTCAACAGGTGAGCCTCCGCTGCTCTTTAATTCATCAAACCTTTTTGCACACTGTCATAATATAAAATGAAAGAAATAGAGGTTTGGGAATTTTTTTTTTGAGACAGAGTCTCACATTGTCGCACAGGCTAGAGTGTAGTGGCGTGATCTTGGCTCACTGCAACCTCTGCCTCCCGGGTTCAAGCGATTCTCCTGCCTTAGCCTCCTGAGTAGCTGAGATTGCAGGTGCCTGCCACCATGCCCAGCAAATTTTTTAGATTTTTGGTAGAGACAGGGTTTCACTATGTTGGTCAGGCTGTTCTTGAACTCCTGATCTCACGATCCACCTGCCTCTGCTTCCCAAAGTGCTGGGATTATAGGCATGAGCTACCATGCCCAGCGGTTTGGGAATTTTTTAAATAAAAAATTGAGAAGATATTTTCTTGCCTTCTATTTGAAGATATTTTTCAATAATTACTTTTTGTAAGTGAGTATTAACCTGTAGAGTAACATCTAAAATACTTGTACACATTTCGCTATGCAAAAGTCTCTAACTTCTATTTTTACATTTTAAAATTCAGGGTAGAGTTTTATTTTAATGTGCTTTAACTCAAAGGCATATATATTTATGCTCCTGTAAAACAAGGAAGACCAGGTTTGGTATGGTGGACCATGCCTGTAATCCCAGCACTTTGGGAAGCAGAGGCAGAAAGATCATTTGAGGCCAGGAGTTCAAGACCAGTCTGGGCAACATAGTGAGACTCTGAGACAGACTGTGAGATGCTGAGGTGGGAAGATCACTTAAGCTTGGAAGGTTGAGGCTGCAGTGAACCGTGATGGCACCACTGTACTCCAGCCTGGGATGATAGAATGAGAGATCCTGCCTCAAAAAAGCAAAAACAACAACAAATATATACATATAATTTATGTAATTTGCATCTAGTCAAATTATATAGCTGTCTATTCAGTGTTAATACATACATTTGGATATGTAAAACTCAAATATTTTTCTCTCTGTTGGTGTTTCTTTAAATTGATGACCTTTTCTGAACATTTTCAGGAGATATTCTGGGGGGACTGTTATTTACCTCTTTCGGTGTTAATCCAGGCACGAGCCTTGCTATAGTTTCCCAGTTGATAGTCTGAGGGATTCCAACTAATGGATAAAGGATCATGTCCAACACCATTTGGTTATTATTGTTTAGGAAATTGTTGTTTTCTGAATATCCACGACTCATCTTTTGGAACTAGGGATAGGGAAAACAAAAAGCTTTATTAAACTCTGAAATCCAAATGTTTTCAGAACATTACAGATCAGTTATAATTCATTCCTAAGAAGTATCTGCTACCATGTAAAGGAAAAATAAAACTGACCTAAAATAAACATAGTATAGCCTAAATCTCTTCACATAAAAGGATTTGAATATTATGCATTGATAAATGGATGTATAAAAATATGGAGATGAATAAATATATGATAAAAAGCATATAATATTTTTTATCTTTTTTTCTTTAGAGACAGAGTCCCCAATTTTACAAGATGAGGTTCAGAGATGTTAAGTAAGTTTTACAAGATCACAGAGCTAAGAAGAGGCAGAGCAAGGATTCAAACCCAGGTAAAAATGATTCTCAATTCCACGCTCTTTCCGTTCCACACAAGAGGTATAGTACCGGCTAAGAGAGCAGATTGGAAATAATGGTTTAGGGTCAGTAGGGACAGAGTCTAATATATTTTGAAGTTAGTTATGATTCAGTTAAGTAATTCTGAAACTTTCTGTTTGTGAGGTGTGGGGAGAGGGTTATGATATCAAATAGAAAAAGAAACTATGCATGCAAACATAAAACATTTGAGGAACTTTCTTACATCAATGTGGACGACATACTTCTTCATTCAAACATTTACTGAGCCATCACTACGTGCCAGGCACTGTGTCTAAAGTTGGAACATTAATTTACAGATGAAAATAATGACGAAAGTTTTAACTAATTATATCTATGATTCAGCTGACACTGAATTCTGGGTTAGGAATACAGTCTCCAAATATAAACTGTTCCTATGGAAAAAAATGATCTATCTTAGGACAAGAAGTACAAAGCAGAGATTCACTGACAGATCAGTACAATAAAAAAAAGCAGTGTACACAGGCGTCTGAAGCTCTGGTTTGAGTTTTGGCTCCACCACCTGCTAGCCAAGGCAAGTCATCCAACTTTGCTGAAATGCAGCAATAAAAGCAGGTGATGGTAATACTTTTGACTGACAGCGTGGAAAGAATTAAAAGGGATTATTTTGTGAAAGCACTTTGAAGACGATAAAAGTATCTCACAAATGAGATGTTGCATAAATAATAGTATTTAGATTGTGCTGAGGCTTATGTGAAATTTTTTTTTTTTTTTTGAGACGGAGTCTCGCTCTGTCACCCAGGCTGGAGTACAGGGGCGCGATCTCGGCTCACCGCAAGCTCCGCCTCCCGGGTTCACGCCATTCTCCTGCCTCAGCTGGGACCACAGGTGCCTGCCACCGCCACCGCACCTGGATAATTTTTTTTGTATTTTTAGTAGAGATAGGGTTTCACCGTGTTAGCCAGGATGGTCTCCATCTCCTGACCTTGTGATCTGCCCACTTCAGCCTCCCAAAGTGATGGGATTTATGTGAAATATTTAAAACACAGCACAGGTGTCATGAATGTGGTACGCTCTCAAATGTTAATTATAATTAGTACTACGTCATTGTTTACATAAGACAGTGGTAGAGAACATCAGGTGGTAGACAACATAAAGTTATCCTACATGTGTTTGAATGAACATTTAAAAGAAACAAAAACAGAAAAACATTTAGCACACTAAAATCACAGCTTCCTACCAACCAAAGATGTACCTTGTTAGGCCAGAACAGTGGAGTAGTTAAGTGTGCAGACTCGAGTCAGACTGTCCAAGTTTGCATCCCAGCTCTACTACTTATGGCATTATCTGGTTCAGATTAGCTAATCTCTGTGCCTCAATTTCCTCATCTGTAAAACAAAAATAATAACAGTAGCTAGCTTATGTACTTCTGAGGATATATAGAAAGTGCTACCTGGCAAAGAGTGAGGACTACATAATGTGTGTAGCAGCACTACCACTCCAGAGATCCTCAGATTTAAACAGATTCATAAAGATTAATGTGACAGATAAAAGGAGAGACAGCAACATTCCAACATTCCAATTTTGAAGTATGCCACCAACAAAATGAGTAGAAAGAGTCAGCTACAGATTCTTACCCAGCTTTACCACTTCTAGCAGTGCAACCTATGGCTCCAATATACTGTCTCAGCTATACTGTAAGGAAAATACCTAACCTTTGGAGTTATGGTGAGAATTAAATAATACTATATATAAAGCACCAGCACACTCTCTGGCATACAAAAGGTGCTCAATAAATAATTTATTACTATTATTTTTCTCCTCTCTACTTTGCCCATTATTGGCACAAAAATTTCCAAGAATCAGTTTAATAACTGTAAAGCACTGCCTTGTGCCCAGCTGAAAACAGATTTTACAGAACTTCCTTGTTTTTTAAAGACCTGGTCATCTCACAGTCAGATGAAAAAAGTGAGTAAATCTGAAAAGTAATGCCCTTTTTCATATTCCAGGCTGAGTTTGATGAAAACATGGGGAAAGAAGGCTTGGAAAAGGTCTTGGAAGAACCTTGGAAGGGCCCTGAGAAATTTCTGTTTGTTTCTCTCTTTAACTCGCTGGATTATGATTTCTTTGATGGGCGGGGCCTTCTATCTTTGATTCCCCAGAAGTGTGACCAGCAAGGGAGATACTGCCAAAATGTTTGCTGAATTAATGAAAAGGTCACAAAACCTTGAGACATTTAATGTATCCTTTGGAACTCACTCCAAACTGCAGGTCCACAACTCATTTAAACATTTAAGTATAGATGGGGATGTGCAAAGATGGATGGGGATCTTGTCCTGCTGGATTAATCAATTTAGTTTTGAATCCTTTAAAGACTTGGTTTCTCTCTAGTGAACTGATCTCTACTTGTTTGCCTAGTACTTGGATCGCTTTTCATACCACACAATTTGGGAGGCATGTTAGAGCATATGGTGCGCTGTTGTTGTTTTAAGATGGAGTTTCGCTCGCTCTCCAGGACAAAGTGCGGTGGCACAATCTCCGTTCACTGCAACCTCTGCCTCCCAGGTTCAAGCGATTCTCCTGCCTCAGCCTCCCGAGTAGCTGGGATTACAGGCACGCACCACCATGCCCAGCTAATTTTTGTATTTTTAGTAGAGACAGGGTTCCACCATGTCGGCCAGGATGTTCTCGATCTCCTGACCTCGTGATCCGCCCGTCTCGGCCTCCCAAAGTGCTGGGATTACAGGCTTGAGCCACCGCGCCCGGCCAGGGTGTTTTATTATGATTTTTGGGGCCTTGGTAGAAAACAATCTAAAATAGAATTCAGGGCAAGGATCCTCCCTGAGAGCTTACTTCTCTTCACTTCCAAAAAGACTCATTTTTAAAATATTACCCACGTCAAACACTTAAAAGCTTATATTTCAAATGTGATACTCATTTATGCTATACATGTTTAACAGTACTTTAAATCATCCAAACGTGAAAAAAAGTTTTTCTGTTGACCAACTGTACAGTTGTTATACAATTGTACTGGGCAAGGGAAGACTCCTCAGCATTAATTCTAGTTAAATGATTGTCCAAGAAATCAGAGTCTGAATTTAAGTATAAAAGGCATAGCACTGATGGATAATCCTTAATAAAACATAAATTATCTCTAAATAGCTGTCATAGTGCACCTCATTCTGGAAATTATAAATTTATCAAAAACAGTGACAAGAAAAAGTTCAAAGTTCAAATTACTATGAAATCCACTCCCATTCATAAAATACCAAAATCTTGAAAATATTTAAGGTAAAATACGTTATTTACCAAAAACAAAAATCCAATTTGTTTAACAGACTTCACTTTTTAAGAACACACTTCCCCTCCCATCCCCCACCCCCCTTCTCTTGGTTTATATATTTAATATATATGTATTAATAAGACTAGTCTAAGTCACTTCCACACCAGATAGAGGTGTACAACAGGAATCTGATATATTTTTTTTCTTATTTCAAATAGAAAAAAAAAAGCTCTTGGAGACAGAGACGTTTTTCCTTAGGCAGTGGAAAGATGGGAAGAGAGGGGACCCCGTGGGGCAGGCAGGCAGGCAGGCAGGCAGGTCAAAGGCCTCTGGCCTAACAGAAGGCGGCGGTAACACCGAGTCATCCCGGACCGGGAAGAAGCCTTGTACCCAGGCTTCCTGACTTCTGCACACAAAAGAGATCGGAGGCAGCTGGAAGAGAAAATAAAATCACATCCCAGACCCGGGATGAGGTCAAACCCCTTCAAACCTTGGGCCCAGAGGCTCACTGCGCGGCGCGTCCTCGGGGCACCCCCAGACCTTCGCGCCCCGCTCATGCCCGTGGAGGCACAGAAACTCCAGGGGCGCAGAGCGGACAAAGACTCCAGGCCGCGGGGCGAGGCGAGGCAGAGGCCCGGGGCGCGGCCGGGCGCGCAGAAGCTGGGGTTCCCGCCGCTGTGCGAGGGCGGGACGGTCTGCAGGGACATGGACCGGGCGGGTGACTGGACGAGGGCCGGCGGGCTGCTCGGGGAGCGGCCGGCTGAGGGCTGTCCACGGGGGCGTTTGGGGGCGTTTGGGCGAGTGGGACCCCCGCCCGGGCCGCCGGGGGTGGGAAGCCGCGGCGGGAGCCGGCTGGCTGTGAGCGGTACCGCCCCATGCCGCACTTCCCTCCCCGCGGTGGCCACCCGAGCTCCCTAGGCGTCTCACTCACCTCCACAGGGCCGCGGCTGCCCTCGCAGCGCCTCTGTTACCTGCAGTGGCAGCACCTCCCGCGCTCGCGCCCTGAAGCGCCGCTACCGAGCCCGCAACCCCGTCCGCCGAGCCTCACACTCCGCCCCCGCCCCTTGCAGGCGGCTGCGGAGACTAGAGCCGAGGGGCCGCGGGGCGCCGAGCCGACGCCGCCCGGCCAATCGCGGGCCAGCGCCGCAGCGGCAGAGCCAATGAGCGCCGAGCCCTGCCGGGCGGGAGGAAGCCGGACGGGCTGCGGCAGCTGACTGTCGCCTCGCCTAGCTTGCTCCTGCTCCTTCCTCCTCTGGCGTTCACTCCCAGGCTTGTCGCAGTGTAGCGTCCCCACCCTCCCAGCGTCTTGTCTCCTAGCAACCAGATCCTAGGAGCCTGATCTTAGGTGACCAACCCTGAGTCCAGAAGAAAGGGGGATATATAGGAGATAAAAGAACCTTGATTAAAGATTGGATGAAATTGTTCTTGGTGCAGATCATTTGGTACACTGCTTAGGTAGAGCAGGAAGATCGCATGATGAGAGACACCAAAAGTATGTTTTAGACCAAGGTCTTTGGATAAGGACCTGAAGTGTCTTTACCAGGAGGTAGCTCTTTAAAAATGTAAATAGTTCTGGATTACAAATTCGGTTTTCATACATTAATAGGGTGTGTGAGGGTGTGGGGGGGTGTGTGTGTTATTGTAAGGAACACTACTGTTGGGCATCTAGTAAAATGCAAACGGCTCAATATTGTAGGGTAACTGCTACATGTCAATATTTCTATCTAATTTCCACTTGGTCTATTCTGAGAACCAAAATTAAATATTAGGATTAGAACAGAAAAAGTAAAGCCTTATCCAAATGAATAATTACTATGAGATCTGATGATTAAGTAGAGATCAAGTGGTTCACTGTACAGAATGTCAGGAGTTTTTTCCAATTGTATCATCCTGTGACTTTCTGCAGATCTTTTACGATTTTTGTTCCATAAAGACATTAAAGTGGCTGGGTGCGGTGGCTCACACCTGTAATCCCATAATCCCAGCATTTAGGGAGACCAAGACAGGAGGATTGCTTGAGCACAGCCTGGGCAATAAAGTGAGACCCTGTCTCTACAAAAAAAAAAAAAAAAAAAGGTTTTTTTAAAGTTAACTGGGCATGGTGGCACATGCCTGTGGTCCCAGCTACATAGGAGGCTGAAGTGGGAGGATTGTTTGAGCCCAGGAGGTCAATGCCACAATGAGCTGTTTGCACCACTGCACTCCAAGCTGGGCAACAGAGTGAGACCCTGTCAAAAAAAAAAATTAAAGTTAGGCAAGTGTTGTATCACAAGATATTAGGTTAGGTTAGGTAAATTCTTTTTTTATTTGTTTGAGACGGAGTCTCGCTCTGTTGCCCAGGCTGGAGTGCAGTGGCACCATCTCGGCTCACTGCAACCTCCACCTCCCAGGTTCAAGGGATTCTCCTACCTTAGCCTCCTGAATAGCAGGGATTACATGCACATGCCACCAGGTCCAGCTAATTTTTTGTATTTTTAGTAGAGACAGGGTTTCACCATGTTGGTCTTGAACTCCTGACCTCAGATGATCCGCCTGCCTTGGCCTCCCAAAGTGCTGGGTTACAGGCGTGAGCCACCACGCCCGGCCAGGTAAATTCTTTTTTTTTTTTTTTTGAGACAGAGTTTCGGTCTTGTCACCCAGGCTAGAGTGCAATGGCACGATCTCGGCTCACTGCAAACTCCGCCTCCCGGGTTCAAGCGATTCTCCTGCCTCAGCCTCCCGAGTAGCTGGGATTACAGGCGTGCACCACCATGCCCAGCTAATTTTTGTATTTTTAGTAGAAACGAGGTTTCACCATGTTAGCCAGGCTGGTCTGGAACTCCTGACATCAGGTGATCTGCCCTCCTCGGCCTCCCAAGGTGCTAGGATTACAGGTGTGAGCCACCACACCCAGCCCCAGCCAGGTAAATTCTTAAAGAGAATCTACTTGCCCTCTACTTCCCCTCTTTCTTCTTTTACATAGGCTGGTACTCAGTTGTGATGGCGGTACTTTACAACCATGAAAACAAGAATAATGCATAAGGGGCTGGGCATAGTAGTTCGCGCTGTAATCCCAGAACTTTGGGAGATCGAGGAAGGAGGATCACTTGAGGTTAGGAGTTCGAGACAAGCCTGGGGAAACCTCGTGTCTACTAAAAATACAAATATTAGCCAGGCGTGGTGGCGGGCGCCTGTAATACCAGCTACTCCGAGGCTGAGGGGGGAATATTGCTTGAACCTGAGAGGCAGAGGTTGCAGTAAACCGAGATGGTGCCACTGCACTCCAGCCTGGGCCACAGAGCGAGATTCCATCTCAAAACGACAACAAAAAGAATAACACATAAGGGACTGTCGAGCATAATATAGAAGGAACCTGGGCCCTGAATTACCTTCTGAAGCAGAGAGTACCTCTGGTCTGTTATATGAGAGAAAAATGTTTATCTTAATTACTATATTTTTTAGTCTCTTTGTTACAGTAGCTTAGTGTGTTCCCTAGAAGAGAAAGTTGGTCCCTGAAAATGGTGTGCTACCTACCATAACAAAGATCTAAGATATATATGGCATTGGTTAGCAGGTGGAAACATATTGCAGGCCAGAAGGCTAGTGACTGTTCCCAAATGTATTGGGGAAAAATGTCACCCATATTAACTTTGAAGGCAGATCGTCAAGCCCATATATAGCTCTGAGGAAAGTGTCTAGAAAAGGCCAGAATGTGAGTTTGTGTTGGCTACTATTCTTTGCTTTTAGCAAGGTTCAACAAAACGACACTAAGTCAGTTAACCAGTTTGCTAACCTGGACAACATGGTGAAACCCTGTCGCTACAGAAAATACAAAAATTAACCAGGTGTGGTGGCGTGTGCCTGTAGTCCCGGTTACTCGGGAGGTTGAAGCAGGAGAATCATTTGAGCCTGGGAGGTTGGGGCTGCAGTGAGCTGCAATGACACCACTGCAACCTAGCCTGAGTGACAGAGCAAGACCCTGTTTCAACAAACAAACAAACACACACTAGTTTGTAAACAGAGATTGAAGACAATAAAACTGTACTGGACCCACTCCATTACATCTGCTCTGCTCCTGTTGTTGATCCACTTACTAGTAAGCATCTTAGGATCAATTTGGATACTTACTGTCTCAAGCTTTCTCGTTATTCCCTTTTCTAGGACAACATGCATTTATGAAATGATAGCTAGAAAGGATTCTTGAGAGGCCAACTTCTTCAATTTTTTCCAATTTAAGTCTCAAATACAGAGAAAGTTTAAGTGACTTGTCCAAGGCCAAATGGCCAACTCATTAGGTTCAATGACTTTTGGTTAAGGACGAATCTTTCTTTCCCATTGTACAGATGTTCCTCCTTGAAGCCGTTTATGCAGAATGGGCAATTTCACCTAAGGCTTTCATCCCATTCCCCCTTTTCACCAAGTCTAACCCTTAAGCTCATCTATTCCTCTATTAGTTTCAGTACAGTCTAAATTGTTTTAAGAATAAGACCCGAAACACAGTGGCTTAAACACAATAAAAGTTTCTCAAATTACAGAGGTGGGTGATCCAGGGCTGATACAGCTGCTTTGTCAAACTTGACGGACAACTTGTCTCTCAGTGTCTGAAATGGCTGCAGAATTTTCACTCCTACCTCAACAGGAGAGGCACGGCAAGGGAAATGCATGCTCCAGTACTTTTTAAAAATCTGTTTTTAGGCCGGGCGCGGTGGCTTAAGCCTGTAATCCCAGCACTTTGGGAGGCCAAGGCGGGTGGATCACGGGGTCAGGAGATCGAGACCATCCTGGCTAACACGGTGAAACCCTGTCTCTACTAAAAATACAAGAAAATTAGCCGGTCGAGGTGGCGGGTGCCTGTAGTCCCAGCTACTCGGGAGGCTGAGGCAGGAGAATGGCGTGAACCCGGGGGGGCGGAGCTTGCAGTGAGCCGAGATCGCGCCACTGCACTCCAGCCTGGGGCACAGAGCAAGACTCCGTCTCAAAAAAACAAAACAAAACAAAAAAAAACTATTTTTAAAATTGACAAAAATTGTATATATTTATGGCGTACAACATACTGTTCAAAATATGTGTAGTGAAATGACTAAATCAAGCTGATTAACATATGCATTACCTCACATACTTGTGAAAACACTTAAAATCTCTCTTTGCAGTTCAAGTACACATTGTTGCTTGTTTTTGGAGTCAGGGTCTCACTCTGTAGCCAGGCTGGAGTGCAGTGTTGTGACCAGGGGTCACTGCAGCCTTGAACTCCTGGGCTCAAGTGATCCTCCTGCCTCAGCCTTCCTAATAGCTGGGATTACAGGCACTGCATTGTTATTAACTATAGTCTCCATGTTCTACAATAGATGTGTTGAACTTCATTCTTAAAGTTTTGTGTGCTGTTACCAATAACTCCCCAATCCCCGCACCACCTATCTCCTGGTAACTGTCATTCTACTCTCTGACTTTAACTTTTTAGACTCCACATACGAGATCATGTGGTATTTGTCTTTCTGAACCTAGCTTATTTCATTTAACATAATATCCTTCAGGTTCATTCATGTAGCCAAAAATGACAAGATGTCTTTCTTTTTTGAAGGCTGAAGAGTATTCCCTTATGTATATATATCAAATTTGCTTAATCCATTCGCCAGTTGATGGACACTTAGATTGATTCCTTATCTTGGCTATTGCGAATAATCCTACAATGAACAGAAGAATGCAAATATGTCTTTGACTGCTGATTTCATTTCCCTTGGATTTATACCCAGTAATGGGATTGCTGGATGATACAGTAGTTCTATTTTTTATTTTCTTTAGGAATCTCCATAACTGTTTTCCATGATGGCCGAACTGATTTACATTCCCACTAACAATGTGCAAGACTTCCCTTTTCTCCATACCCTCACCAACACTTATCTTTTGTCTTTTTTATGGCCATTTTAACAGGTGTGAGGTAATGTCTTGTTGTGGCTTTAATTTGGATTTCCTTGATGATTAGTGATATTGAGCATTTTTTCATATACCTGTTGCATGCCCCAGTACTTTTTAAGGACATGATCCCAAAGTCAAATGCATCACTTCCACTTACATCCCATTGGCTAGAACTTAACTATAAATGAGGTGGCTAGAAAATGCAGACTCTGGCCGGGCATGGTGGTTCACACCTGTAATCCTAGCACTTTGGGAGGCCAAGGCGGGCGGATCACCAGAGGTCAGGAGTTCGAGACCAGCCTGACTAACATGGAGAAACCCCATCTCTAATGGTGGCACAGGCCTGTAATCCCAGCTACTTGGGAAGCTGAGGCAGGAGAATCGCTTGAACCTGGGAGGCGGAGGTTGTGGTGAGCTGAGATTGCGCCACTGCACTCTAGCCTGGACGACAAGAGCGAAACTCCATCTCAAAAAAAAAAAAAGAAAAGAAAAGAAAAAGAAAATGTAGACTCTGAGCAGCTGTGTAGCTAAATAAAATGTGGGAGAGTTTCACTTTTAAATTATGGGAGTGAATACTGGTGGTCAATTAGCAGTCTCTACATAACGGCTTAATTTCAAGGATTATATGCTACCCAGATTTCTATTATTTACTTCTTTAGAATACATTTTTGAAACATTTTAAATTATAGTGAAACGTGAAACTAAAAAGGAACCCCATTCATACTAAAAATATACACACGGATAAATGTTTATGAATAAAAGGCAATAAAAATAAATTCAAATGCCTTTGAGATTCCAGCTACTACCAAACATTACCTGAGAATGAGATTTAAAATTAAACATCTTTTTCTCCAAGACAAGGCATAGGGTTGTACAAAACAACAAAATGTGGAAAAGGAGGAGGTATCAATAAACATCTTTTGTCTATTTCAAGGTCTGTAAGAAAGGTATGTGTTAGAGGCCATGTTCATGTTCCAAGTGTCTCCGATAGTTACGTTCCAGCATGGAGCTTTTTACTACCAAAAGTAGAGGCCCCTGTTTATAATATTCTCCTAAATTGAGACGCCAAGTGTTGAGACTACAAGTGCTACATGGTGTCATCCCTTATGTGTATATGTGTGTGGCAGTTCCATATCTAACACTGCAGAATCTTGACTGTTGACTTTTTTCCCCAAGCCTATCAAGCTTCTACTGATTGCTTACTGTTTAACAATATTTTTCCCCTTTGTCTCTCAGTACCTGTGCCAGAAACAGAGACTTTCCTATTCTTTTTTTTTTTGTTTTTGAGATGGAGTCTCGCTCTCTTGCCCAGGCTGGAGTGCAGTGATGCGATCTTGGCTCACTGCAAGCTCCGCCTCCCAGGTTCACGCCATTCTCCTGCCTCAGCCTCTCGAGTAGCTGGGACTACAGGTGCGTGCCACCACACCTGGCAAATTTTTTTGTATTTTTAGTAGAGATGGGGTTTCACCATGTTAGCCAAGATGGTCTCAATCTCCTGACCTTGTGATCCACCTGCCTTGGCCTCCCAAAGAGACTTTCCTATTCTTCTAATAGGCTGCTATGCAAGAATATCCCTATTCCTAGACACTGTTCCACCTGATCCCCTTAGCAGGGCTTTAGTCTTTAAGATAGCTCCTGATTGAAAACTGCATCTTGCTAATATGGTTATTAAAAAGTGCTTACCACTTTTAACAAGAGTTTATATTGAACCCTTACTATATGGGAAGTGCTCTAAGTGCACAGTACACAGCATTGCTTACTCCTCTCAACAATTTAATGAAGAAGGTATGATTATTATCCCCATTTTACAGAAGAAGAAACTGAGATACATGGGTTAAATTCTCTAAGGAAACTATAGGCTGGGCAGGGTGGCTCACACCTGTAATCCCGGCACTTCAGGAGGCTGAAGTGGGTGGACTGCTTGAGCTCAGGAGTTTGAGACCAGCCTGGCAACATGACAAAACCCTATCTCTACAAAAAATACAAAAAAAATTAGCCAGATGTTGTGTGTGTCTGTAGTCCCAGTTACTTGGGAGGTGGGAGGATGGCTTGAGCTCAGGAGGCAGAGGTTGCAGTGAACCACTGCATTCCAGCCTAGATGACACAGCCAGACCCCGTCTTAATTTAAGAAAAGAAAAAAAACTAGAAAGTGACAGAACTGGAATTCAAACAGGGGTCTCACCCCAAATGTAACAATGTGGTAAGAAGTGAAATATTCTGCCCCGGAAAATACCGTTAGAAAAGGGAAATAAAAAGACTCCTTAATTTGGTGTTCACAATAACCTTTATTAGTTTACCAGTCATCTTACTTAATCTTCTCATTTTCCAGTCCCAGAAATATATGAAAAATTCTGATCCATTTTGAACTTAATGAATATTAACAAGTTTCAAATGGAAAATGTGTTTACCATTCATATTAAGAAACCCATTTTCATTGTTTTAAAAGTTTGTATATTTTCACATACAAATGGAAAAACACATTTAATCATTAAGACAATGGTTAAAGAGTGGGCTTTTCCAATTAATCAGTTTAGTTGCCATGTATCATACATGAATGACCAATTTTCAAAGAATTTCAAATAAGAGTACCATAGACTAAAAAAATACATAAAATTACACTATTATAAATCTACCAGCTTTTGTCAGAAGACACTTAGGAATCTTCCTAAGTTTTAAAGCAGCAGTTTCCAAATGCCCATCTCAATTTAAGGCCCTATGAGGATCTGTGGCAAAATGAGAAAAATAAGATGAAATATACAGACTTGTTGAAATATACATGCTTGTCATTAAGTTTGCTAACATTTTTCTTCCTGAAATTATGGCTTTTCTATTTTCTAATGTCCTCCATTCCTTGCTCATATCCCATTAAGACACATTTCCCAGTTAATTTCAAACTGTGGATTAATTTGTATAAAGTAAATATTCTTAATAGTTAAAAAACCAAACATCTCAAAGAAACAAAGCCACTAGGTATTATTGATTTCCTTTGTAATAACTGGCTATTAGAGTCTGGAATCTGGAGGAACTTCTACTTCTGGTGTGGTGGGCTATATGGGAAACTTTCTTGGTGAACAAGGAAGACCCTGGCTGGGACACATTAAAGCACTGCTGTACTCATAGAAGTGGGGAGAGGGGACCCTAAATCAATCAAAACCAGTGATCTGGGAAACTGCAGGGAGAAGAAAAGGAGTATGGGTGCCCTGAGGGTGGATGCCTATAATGGCCTAGCTGTCAGGACATTGAGCATTGGGCCACTAAGTAGAGTGGGCAAAAGCTGTTCATGTTTCCCATCCTTACAACCTTCAAGGGAGGACTGAAGTGGTTCCAGAATGGTGGTACTCCCACACTGCCAGCAGAGGCAGAAGCAAGTCCTCTGTGGAGTTAATCCTAGATAGGTGTGCTCCAGTAGCCAGTACACCTTTCAAAATACACCAATTATGGATAACCCAATGTTTCTCAGAATTTGCTTAGGGCCTTGCCCAATGACCTCCCCAGAAAAGGCTCAGAAAAGGCCTCCCCAGTAAATTCTCAGAGGAATTGAAGCCAGTCTTATGACCTACTGCCTCTTTTCAGGTTATCATCACCTGGCACACCTCACCAAATAGTGGTAATATTGCCTTTTCTGTATAAAGCTAGCTTTCTGCATGTTACCCTTTTTATTTTAATATTTGATAAAATAATTTCCTTAAAAATTATATCAAGTAAGAATACAAAGGTTCAAGATCAGAAAACTCAATGTCATCTACCACATTACTAAAGGTGAGAAACTACAAAGCATCTAGACAAATGATTATTTCTTTTATATTTTATTTTTCTTTGAGACAGGGTCTTGTTCTGTCATCCAGGCTGAAGTGCAGCGGCGCAATCATGTCTCACTGCATCCTCAACTTCCTGGGCTCAAGCAATCCTCCCTTCAGCCTTCCAAGTAGCTGGGACTACAGGCACGTGCCACCATGCCTGGTTAATTTTACTTTTTGTAGAGATGGGGTTTCACCATATTGCCCAGGTGGGTCTGGAACTCCTGAGCTGAAATTATCTGCCTGCCTTGGCCTCCCAAAGTTCTGGGATTACACGTGTGAGCCACTGTACCTGGCTCCGCTAATGCAGATTTAAATTAGCTATAAAAGAGAAAAGCTTTCGGCCGGGCATGGTGACTCATGCTTGTAATCCCAGCACTTTGGGAGGCCAAGGTGGGCTGATCACAAGGTCAGGAGATCGAGACCATCCTGGCTAATACGGTGAAACTCCGTGTCTACTCCCAGCTACTCGGGAGGCTGAGGCAGGAGAATGGCGTGAACACTGGAGGCGGAGCTTGTGGTGAGCCAAGATCGCGCCACTGCACTCCACTGGGTGACAGTGCGAGACTCATCTCAAAAAAAAAAAAAAAAAAAAAAAAAAAAGAGAGAGAGGAAAAAAAGAGAAAAAAATAGAAAAAAAAGAGAAAAGCTTTCAATAAAGACTAGTATAAAACTCACAGCAAACATCATGAGTTAATAGAGCAACCTTAGAATCTAAAGCAGAAATAAGATGAAAATGCCTGCTACCCCAGTTAGTGTCAAACATATACTGACAACTTGGCCAAATCAACAAAACAGAAGTATAAGGACTGTGAGGGAAGGACATGCCAGGCGCAATGGCTCACACCTGTAATCTCAGCACTTTGGGAGGCTGAGGCAGGAAGATCACTTGAAGTCAGGAGTTCGAGGTCAGCCTGGCCAACATGGTGAAACCCCATCTCTACTAAAAAACTTAGCCAGACATGGTGGCACTCGCCTGTAGTCCCAGCTACTTGGGAGGCTGAAACAGGAGAATCGCTTGAACCCACGAGGCAGAGATTACAGGGAGACGAGATCACGCCACTGCACCCCAGCCTGGGAGACAGAGCAAGATTCTGTCTCAAAAAAATAAAAAAGGGCCAGGGGCGGTGGCTCATGCCTGTAATCTTAGCACTTTGGGAGACCGAGGCGGGCGGATCACAAGGTCAGGAGATCGAGACCATCCTGGCTAACACAGTGAAACTCCGTCTCTACTAAAAATACAAAAAATTAGCTGGGTGTGGCGGCAGGCGCCTGTAGTCCCAGCTACTCGGGAGGCTGAGGCAGGAGAATGGTGTGAACCCGGAAGGCAGAGCTTGCAGTGAGCCGAGATCTTGCCACTGCACTCCAGCCTGGGCGACTGAGAGAGAGTCCATCTCTAGAATAGAATAGAATAGAATAGAATAGAATAGAATAGAATAGAATAGACTAGACTAGAATACAATAGACTAGACTAGACTAGACTAGACTAGACTAGAATAGACCGGACTAGACTAGAATAGACTAGACTAGACTAGACTAGAATAGACCAGACTAGACTAGAATAGAATAGAATAGGACTAGACAAGAATAGACTAGACTAGAATAGAATAGACTAGAATAGAATGGAATAGACTAGAATAGAATAGAATAGAATAGAATAGAATAGAATAGAATACAATAGAATAGAATAGAATAGAATACAATAGACTAGACTAGAATAGACTAGACTAGAATAGAATAGAATAGACTGGACTAGACTAGAATAGACCGGACTAGACTAGAATAGACTAGACTAGACTAGAATAGAATAGACCAGACTAGACTAGAATAGAATAGAATAGGACTAGACAAGAATAGACTAGACTAGAATAGAATAGACTAGAATAGAATGGAATAGAATAGACTAGACTAGACTAGAAGATAATAGAATAGACTAGATTAGAATAGACTAGAATAGACTAGACTAGACTAGAATAGACTAGAACAGACTAGAATAGAATAGACTAGACTAGAATAGACTAGACTACAATAGACTAGACTAGACTACAATAGACTAGACTACAATAAACTAGACTAGACTAGAATAGACTAGACTATAATAGACTAGACTAGACTAGAATAGACTAGACTAGAATAGACTAGATTAGACTAGAATAGACTAGAATAGACTAAAATAGAATAGACTAGAATAGACTAAAATAGAATAGACTAGAACAGAATAGACTAGAAGACTAGAATAGAATAGACTAGAATAGACTAGACTAGAATAGACTAGACTAGACTAGACTAGACTAGACTGGAATAGACTAGACTAGAATAGACTAGACTAGAATAGACTAGACTAGAATAGACTAGACTAGAATAGAATAGAATAGACTAGAATAGAATAGACTAGACTAGACTAGAATAGACTACAATAGAATAGACTAGAATAGAATAGACTAGAATAGAATAGACTAGAATAGACTAGGACAGAATAGACTAGAAGACTAGAATAGAATAGACTAGAATAGACTAGAATAGATTAGACTAGACTAGACTAGAAGAGACTAGACTAGACTAGACTAGACTAGAATAATAAAATAAAAGACAATGTTGTACTGGGAAAGAAACTGACACATACCAACAAAACAGAGAGCCCCAGTTTCATGCTTACAGAACTTGGAATGTAATGAAATGAGATGATAGGGATTATGTAGTAGATGGTGCTAGAAAAACTGACTGCAATCCTACTTGGCATGCTCTGCAGACATTCACTCAGAAAAACCCAAAATAATATAACTTGGCACCAAGGTCACTTAGGTTGGCAGAAAGATATAGCACAGTAAACAACTAGCATGTAAAGGAGGCATCCTCCTTAGGTAAACCTCGTGTGTGACAGGGAGCACTATCTTGTAAAAAACCCTCAAGGTAGGTTCCAGGTCCCTACAACAAGGAACAAGCTTGGTTCCAGTTTCATATCTTACTCAGATAAATCAACATCTGTGCTTTGTCTTCTTACAGTTAAAACAAACAAAAAAGGCTGCCTGGTAAAGAGTTTACTTTCCATATTTATCTTAACTTTGTAGGTTACCAAGGAAACAGTGCTGAACAGAAAGTAAACCCAAGATAATTTTTTCCCCATAGCAAGAGAAGGGGTTTTGTTAACCCCTTCCTTTTAATGACTAGATGGAGAAAAAGTTTAATTCATACCTCATAGTATATCCAAAAATTAATTCCAATTAAATTTAAGACCTAAATGTAAATGGTAAAACTATAAAACCGATAGAAGAACAAGACCTAAGGCTGGGCGCAGTGGCTCACGCCTGTAATTCCAGCACTTTGGGAGGCCAAGGTGGGCAGATCACCTGAGGTCAGGACTTCGAGACCAGCCTGGCCAACATGGTGAAACCCTGTCTATACTAAAAATACAATAAAAATTAGGCGGGTGTGGTGGTGCATGCCTGTAGTCCTAGCTACACGGAAGGCTGAGGCAGGAGAATGGCTTGAACCCAGGAGGCGGAGGTTACAGTGAACCAAGATTGTGCCACTGCACTCCAGCCTGGGCAACAAGAGGGAAACTCCATCTCAAAAACAAAACAAAACAAAAGACATAAAAAACATAAACCATTGGGGGGATTTCTATTATATGAAAAACAACAAAGACAAGAATGAACAAATGGCAAGTTATTTCCAACATCTGAACTTGACAAGAAAATAGTATCTACATATAAATAATTTATTGGCTGGGAGCAGTGGCTCATGCCTGTAATCCCACCACTTTGGGGGCAGAGAGGCAGGCAGATCTCTTGAGCTCATGAGTTCGAGACCAGCTTAGGCAATATGGAGAAACCCCATCTCTACAAAAAAATACAAAAATTAGCCAGGCGTGGTGGTAGATGCCTTTAGTCCCAGCTACTTGGGATGCTGAGGTGGGAGGATGGTTTGAGCTCAGGAGGTGGAGGTTGCAGTGAGGTGAGATCACACCATTGCACTCCAGCCTGGGCAACAGGGCCAGACTTTGTCTCAAAAAAAAAAAAAAAAATGTGTGTATATACATATATATATATACACACACACACACACACACACAGAGTTTATACCATACTGTAATCAGCAAGAAAGAAAAACTTAATAGAAAAGAGAGAAATTATAAGTACAGACTATCCACAGAATGGAAAATCAGAATGACTAAAAAGCATATACTTCATCAGTAATCAGATAATGCAGATTAAGAAAAAATATTTTATACACATCAGATTAGCAAAAATCAGAAAATATCAAGTGCTACTGAAAATGAAGAGAAAATGAAGCCCTCAGGTCTTGCTTGTGGAAAGGAAACTGGGACAACCATTCCTGAGAACGATCCAGCATGACTTAAATTAAATATGCATATACCTCAAACTCTAGGACATACATAGCAAAGAAATGAAAGGGCAGGTTTCCTGAAAGGCCATTCTTCCTTCATAGGAAGACATGTACAAGCTTGCAGAAGTGGAAATAGCTGGGAAAAATATAAGTATCTGTGACTAGAGGAAAAGATAAGCTTTGGTATATGAACACAATAGAATAATATGCACCAGTCAAAAGCACATTTTAGGTCAGGCGTGGTGGCTCACGCTTGTAATCCCAGCACTTTGGGAGGCCAACGCGGGCGGATCACGAGGTCAGGAGATTGAGGCCATCCTGGCTAACACGATGAAACCCCGTCTCTATAAAAATACAAAAAATTAGCCGGGTGTGGTGGCGCGCGCCTGTAGTCCCAGCTATTCGGGAGACTGAAGCAGGAGAATGGCATGAACCTGGGAGGCGGAGCTTGCAGTGAGCCAGGATCGTGCCATTGCACTCCAGCCTGGGTGACAAGAGTGAAACTCCATCAAAAAATAGAACTATTCTTGTGTTCTGTTTTACCTTAAGAGTTTTTATTCATCTCCCTCCTGCAATTTCATACTGTACTCCCCCTAGTTAATATTTGTCCTTCCAAGTCATCTCTCATATTTTGGATATAGTTTCTTGAAAACCATATAATAGTATTTACATGTTTAAATTTTTTACATAAATGATATTGTGGTATAAATTTTATTCTTCTTTCCTAAAATATTAGGTTTTTAAGACTTATCCACATTATTTATATAATGTGCTTTTTTGTTGTTGTCGTTGTTTTTTTGAGACAGAGTCTCGCTGTGTCACCCAGGCTGAGTACCTGCCATCACGGCCGGCTAATTTTTTTAGTAGAGACAGGGTTTCACCATGTTAACCAGGATGGCCTCGATCTCCTGACATCGTGATCCGCCCGCCTCGGCCTCCCAAAGTGCTGAGATTACAGGCGTGAGCCACCTTGCCCGGCCTAGTTTTTGTTTTTTTAGGAGAGATGGGGTTTCACCATGTTGGCCAGGCTGGTCTTGAACTTCTGACCTCAGGTGATCTGCCCACCTCAGCCTCCCAAAGTGCTGGGATTACAGGCGTGAGCCACCACAGAACCTGTCTCTCTCTCTCTCTCTCTATATATATATGTAAAAAACTTTTTTTTTTTTTTTTGAGATAGTCTGTGTTGCCCACGCTGGAGTGCAGTGGTGCAATGTCGGCTCCCGGGTTCAAGCAATTCTCCTGCCTCAGCCTCCCGAGTAGCTGAGACTAGAGGTGTGTACCGCCATGTCAGGCTAATTTTTTGTATTTTTAGTGGAGACGGGGTTTCACCATGTTGCCCAGGCTAGTCTTGAACTCCTGAGCTCAGGTGATCTGCCCGCCTCAGCCTCCCAAAGTGCTAGGATTACAAGTGTGAGCCACCACACCTGGCCCATAAAATTATTATTATTTTTTGGGGGGACAAAATTTCACTCTTGTTGCCCAGGCTGGAGTGCAATGGCGTGATCTCTGCTCACTGCAACCTCCACTTCCTGGGTTCAAGTGATTCTCCTGCCTCAGCCTCTCAAGTAGCTGGGATTACAGGTGCATGCCACCACACCCGGCTAAGTTTTGTATTTTTAGTAGAGACGGGGTTTCATCATGTTAGTCAGGCTAGTCTCCAACTCCTGATCTCAGGTGATCCACCTGCCTCGGCCTCCCAAAGTGCTAGGATTACAGACATGAGGCACTGCACCCAGCCTCTGTATTTTTTAAAAAGGACTTTCAGGCCCGGTGCGGTGGCTCACACCTGTAATCCCAGCACTTTGGGAGGCTGAGGTGGGCAGATCTCAGATCTGCAGAGCTGAGATCTCACCACTGCACTCTACCCTGGGCAACAAGAGCAAAACCCGTCTCAGAAGAAAATTGAATTAAAGTATATAAAAGAAAGCACTTTTATGTGAGGCAGGTGTAGCAGGTATACCTATTGTTATAAATTAGGAAACTGAAAAACAAATAATGGGACTTAAATCTTACAGTAAGCAGTGATGTCTAAACTAGAATCTAGATCCCCCAAAATCTAGGTATGAAGTCTTTTTATTTAACACACCTGTAGGTAATTCTATATAAATGTATTATTTGTCTTTTTTTTTTTTTTTTTCTTTTTAGTTGGAGTCTCGCTCTGTAGCAGACTGGTGGAGTACAGTGGCGTGATCTCGGCTCACTGCAATCTCCGCCTCCCGGGTTCAAGCAATTTTCCTGCCTCAGCCTCTCGAGTAGCTGGGACTACAGGCACTCACCACCATGCCTGGCTACTTTTTGTATTTTTAGTAGAGACAGGGTTTCATCATATTGGCCAGGCTGGACTCGAACTCCTGACCTTGTGATCCACCCACTTTGGCCTCCCAAAGTGCTGGGATTATAGGTGTGAGCTACTACGCCTAGCCTATTTTTCTTTAAATCACAAAGAAATAGAACAGACATGTTTGCAGTAGGTAATATATACAATCATGTTAAAAAGAGACTTCATATTAATTCTAATCCTGCAAAAGCATTAACAATTTATCTTAAAGAAAAAGTCAATCAAGTTTCACATATTTTTATTTCTCCGTAAAAGTAACTTCACAACCTACTAAAAATAAAAATTTAACTGTATTCAGTTTCTGTTCATTTTTCTATTAAAGAAAGCACAAGATAAAGGATAGCTGTGTTCAAGTAATGTGTAATTATGACACACAGATTGAATCAAGTACGTACATAAAATGTTAAAACATGAAATTGTATAGTTCTCTTACCATTTCCTTTCTGAACTCATAAAATATAATCAGAAAAATTAAAAGAAACATGTTTTATTATTGTAACATATTTTATTTAATTAAAAATGTTTTGGTGTGTTAGCAATTTCTGTAAAGTAGCACTCCTTAAATAAGTTCCTAAAAATAATATTGGAGCCTTGAACATTTATCTTAGCTAAAAAAATTATTCTAAAACTGTCATGATAAAAAAGGTTACAAAATTTCTCTTTATTCTAGTCCTCAATTCCTTCTCCAGAATTTTAATACAAAAGGAATTTTCAGACACAAATAGTCACCAGATAATGCATACTATAATTTAGCAGACTTAACCAAACAATAAATACCCTTACAAAAGTGCCACTGTTGTATCACTTTGTGCTATATTCTTCTCCCTATACATCTTTAATAGTGGTCACTTCTACTTTACTTCTAGCATTCAATTTAGACATCTCAACCCCAAATTTAATAATTTATCAAAAATTTGTTTTGAGAACAAAATTTCTATAAATTATCTAACAAATCAAAGCAGAACCTTTAATTGTAGAACACAAATGAAAAATAATACACAAGAAAACTTATCTCTTCAACTTCAAGGCTAATACCTGGGTGTTGGAAAATTGGCCAAAGATAAATACATTTTACTATAAAGTATTTACTTTTCTGCACTGGGTCAAGATTTCTATTTTAAAAGATATGTTACTTATGATACTGTCATTTCAAAAAAGGGCTTTCCAAGAAGCCTTTAGTAAAGTTCTTCTATGCTGGGTATGTACTTGGTTCCTGTATGTTTCAGTCTGAACTATGTGAGAATTACTTATTTGTTGAACATAGTCTATTAGAAAAAAAATACTAAACCGCCAGGCGTGGTGGCTCATGCCTATAATCCCAGCACTTTGGGAGGCTGAGGTGGGTGGATCACCAGGTCAGGAGATGGAGACCATCCTGGCTAACATGGTGAAACCCCGTCTCTACTAAAAATACAAAAAAAATTAGCCGGGCCTGGTGGCGGGCGCCTGTAGTCCCAGCTACTCGGGAGGCTGAGGCAGGAGAATAGTGTGAACCTGGGAGGCAGAGCTTGCAGTAAGCCGAGATTGCGCCACTGGACTCCAGCCTGGGCGACAGAGCAAGACTCCGTCTCAAAAAAAAAAAAAAAAGAAAAAGAAAAACATACTAAATCACAATTTTTTATCAAACAGTTCAAAGTTTTCAACAATGTCTATAAATGTATTCTTGTACACCTGTATTCCTGATAGTATTACTCTGTAGTACGTTCATAGCAAGTATATGAAGTTTCCTATTTTCTGGGGCAATATTCAGCGTACTGAAAGTTAACTGCATTTAAAATCATTATAAACCAAAAAACATGTCAAATAGCATATCGTATTATTTTGTTTTTGTTTTGTTTTGAGACACAGTCTTGCTCTATCCCCCACACTGGAGTGCAGTGGCGTGATCTCAGCTCCCTGCAATCTCTGCCTCCTGGGTTCAAGTGACTCTCCTGCCTCAGCCTCCTGAGTAGCTGGGACTACAGGTGCATGCCACTACGCCCAGCTAACTTTTGTATTTTTAGTAGAGACAGGGTTTCACTGTGTTGGCCAGGCTGGTCTCAAATTCTTGACCGCAGATGATCCACCTGCCTTGGCCTCCCCAAGTGCTGAGATTACAGGCGTGAGGATTATCATATTCTAAATGGCAATTGAGCATTAAGACTATAAATAAGTCACAGCAGTAAAAATTAAACCTAAAAGAAAAATGTATCCAATGTGACACATTTTCAGTATTTACAGAGCATCCTAAATATGGAATTAAAAAAAATCACACAAGGTAGAAGCAAAAAATCTATGAAAAGATTAAAAATTACTATTATAAATGATTGTATCATTAGGTGCAAACTCAAAAGAACTCAAGTATTTGTTGTAGGAAAAGAAAGTATACCTTTCATATACTTCTGATTCACCCAGTATGAAAACTAGTCATATTTTAAAGAGATAAATAATTTTTTTTTTTTTGAGATGGGGTTTCTCTCTTGTTGCCCAGGCTGGAGTGTAATGGCAAGATCTCCGGCTCACTGTAACCTCTGCCTCTCGGGTTCAAGTGATTCTCCTACCTCAGCCTCCCGAGTAGCTGGGATTACAGGCATGTGCCACCACACCCGGCTAATTTTGTATTTTTAGTAAAGATGGGGTTTCTCCATGTTGGTCAGGGTGGTCTCGAACTCCCAACCTCAGGTGATCTGCCCACCTCAGCCTCCCAAAGTGCTGGGATTACAGGCATGAGCCACCACGCCCAGCTTAAACAGATAAATAAATAAGTGATCCTTAGAAGAAATGGAAGTTTGTAAGAAAGATAAATTTCAGACTTTTTGCTAGGAGGGAAAACTATTAGGGCTACATACTCTATCATTCTAGAACCATCTCCCTCAGAATCCTTCTGGGTGACCTTTTCAAGATAAATTTTTAAAAATACAGTAAAAGATAGTAGTGTCAGTTGTTTGTGGGTGAAAATATAAACCCAACACTGGATATAATACAGATCAGAAAATTTTATTGTTGAGATTACTTAAGGTTGTAAAAAAAAATTTACCTTTTGCCTGTTCTCATACTGATATGTTATCACTCCATTTCTAAGGATTCCAAGTCAATTAATTTAGAACTTTTAAAAGTATTAATGATCCCTACTGTACCAAACTGTGCATGCTATAGTTCATCAATCTTACTCTTCCAATAAACCTAGAGATCTAAGTAAGATGAAAATGACAGCAGTCTCCATAATCTTAAAATCTAGGTGAAACAAATGTCCTTATGGTCCAATAATGTGTGTAATAAAATGTAACCAGGTCACCAGACCAACATACTAGTGTGTAACTTTAATTAAATTTCTAGCAGCAAAACACCTGAAATAGCCAATAACAAATGTTTTCATTGGATTGTACATTCATTTCTTTGTGAGAAATAATATTAAAAAGTACTCTATTGTTCAACTGCAAGCAAACATGAAAGATATCAAAGATCTTGCTTTTCTCCATCTTTCCCAGTGGAATCAGGTGCAACTGGAACCTTATTAGTTTCAACAAAAACAGATTCAAAGGCAGCTTCCTGTTCATCCAAAGAATCAGCAACCGTGGCTCCTTTAGTTAGTGTTGGGTTGGTAAAAGATGGTTGCTGCTTGGAAATTTTACTTGATTCCACCGTTTTCCTACCTTTTCTTTTACCAAGAATTTTGACATAATTTGCAGGTATAAGTCCTGTTGTTTGGCCATCAAGACTAGCCAGAAGCCAACCACGCACTTTGGGTTGTTGTTCTGATGGAAAAAAAAGACAGTCTTGTAATTACAATATACTTTGGAGGTCCAACAGAATATTAATGGTAAAGTATCATATTCAGGAAAATCTGTTATGCTTACATAGTAGATAACAAACAGTACATGCATATATCTTCAAAATCAAATGCTGAGTAGGCTTAACAGTTCTAGGGTCCATTCTTCTATTTTTATTTTATACTTACTAAATATTTCCTTCTACCTTGAAGAACATACAGTTTATATCAGTTGGTCCATTCATAGAGTAAGGAGATTTAGTTCTCTCAAAACTGAAAACAATGTCTTTCATATTTTAAATTGGAGTCTAAGAAATGAATATCTCATTCCTTCTCAACTGCGTAAGTTAGGAATAAGTATAGAAAAGATATACCTTTACGCACTCAGCTTTCTTAGCCTACTTTTGGCAAAAATATAAAATTCATTTCATGTGATTGTGACAAACAATCCTGAAGATAGTGAATATTAATTTCAATCCAAGATGGGCAAAAAATTGAAGACCTCTGTTATTTCTAGCCATATGATAAATAAAGGCAATATTCTAAGCTTAAAGTAAGGAAGATTATTTAATGTATTCAATTTTCTATGGTATTTTCCTATCTTATCTATATCTTTAAAAAGCTGCTTAACTGTTACAATTTTAGTTCAACATTATAATTTAGGCACAATGTAAGACTTTTTAATGTTTAATGCTCTATAATAACAGAAAAAAACAAATTTACCATGTCTATGACTGATTTTGTTCCAAATGCCCAAACATACGTTTCTTGAGCAATGGAGGAAAGCCAAGAAGCAAGCTAGTGTTAAGAGGCACTATTCATTGAAGAATGAAATATAAAATTTTTCTGAAGTGTTATTAAGTAACTGAAAGAAACCACATGACCCCTAATGAAAATTATCTGTGTTGTTCCTGTCCCTAACAATAAATCTTTAAAAAATCACTCGTTTGAAACCCAAAATAGTAAAATGCTATTTTCCCTATAAGAAAAATATGAGTAGGCCAGGCGTGGTGGTACACATCTGTAATTCCAGCACTTTGGGAGGCCGAGGTGGGTGAATCACAAGGTCAGGAGTTCAAGACCAGCCTGACCAACATGGTGAAAGCCTGTCTCTACTAAAAATACAAAAACTAGCTGGGTGTGGTGGCATGGCCTGTAGTCCCAGCTACTCAGGAGGCTGAGGCAGGAGAATTGCTTGAACCTAGGAGGCGGAGGTTGTAGTGAGCTGAGATGGTGCCACTGTACTCTAGCCCGGGCAACAGAGCGAGACTCTGTCTCAAAAAAAAAAGGGGGGGGGGGAAAGAAAAATATGAATAGAATACCTAAAAGTCTAGAGGTTTGTATTTTATTTTTTTCTTGAGACAAGGTTACGCTACATTGCCCAGGATGGAGTACAGTGGTGCTATTCCACAGGTGTGATTACAGTGTACTACAGCCTCAAACTCCTGGTCTCAAGTGATCCTCCTGCCTCAGCTTCTTGAGTAGGTGGGACTATAGGCACACACCACTGTACCTCGCTTAAGTCTAGGATTTTTGTAATAGGGATGAGGCAAAGATTTAGTAATCTCATCCCAAATTTTCAATTATTTACATAGTAATGATTTCAACTATTTGCATAGTAATGAACATTGAAGGTATTTCTTCCCTGCATAGAATGACCAAAGCCAAAAAAATGGTGAAGTTTCCATTAATAGATCCTTCCATGAAAAAACAGCCAGAGTTGTTAAAAGCACAAGGTCTCAAGTTAGACAAACCTAGATTCATAGTCCAGCTCTATTGCACCTTGGCTTTGTGACACTGGACAATTTACTTATTCTGAGTCTCACTTTCTTCAAGTGTAAAACAAGGACAGGATAATAATTGTACCACTTCACAGTATTATTGTAACGGTTAAATGAAATATGTAAAATATAGTACTTTGTATATAGTAAGTACTCAATAAATAATATGTTATTGTTATTAGTATCTTTATCAACAAAACATCACTTTTTGCAATAAACTTGAATCCCCACAAACACACATATTAAATAAAATCCATAAAAATTCTGATAATCATTACTCAGGAAAGGTGAAGGAAAAGGTCATTTTGCCTAGAGTCATTAAAAAGTATCAGTGACTTGGTCCAAAAATAAACCTGAGATGTGTATAAATTTCTTGCTGGGGTTCTATAATACTTCATGACAATATTTCCTAAAATGCTCATGATGAAATTTCTGAGGTAAACACTACTGAAGTAATAAAGAAGCAACACCAGTCCCAGTAATCAAGGACTAACGGTAATGCTTAGATGATGCTAGATAATTTCTTTGCTTTATTAGATTTGTTATGTTTAGCTACTGACATCACATTTTTGTGTGGGGATTAACAGTTTGAAATTCAAGTATTTTGAGTTTAGAAAAGCCTATATAAATAAAGCCTTTCCTTATCTCAGTGAAATACTATTAGAATAGCTGCTGGGGCATTTCTTCCTGACTCCTCCAGATTTGGACGCTCTAAATTGACATGAAAAAGAAGTTCTAGTAACTCTCTCTAAGTTAACTAACAACGAACAAGATCATTTGTTGTAGTTTTTAATACTGCATTTATGAATATCAAAATTTACAGATAATTCCAACTTATTCATAATTTATTACCTTTGAGAGCTAAGTTTAGCATATCACCAGCCCGGAAAGAAATTTCTTCTTCAGATACGGCAGCAAAATCATATTCTGCTCTGGCGACTACATGGTCATCCTCACCACTTGCCCAGTTGATGCTGTCTATAAGCCAAATTAAAATTAGGTTAATAAAATTTACAAAAGAAAAATGCAGATATTTCACGGCCTATGGTTTGCAAACTGCATAAATTTGCCAAGAGAAAAGTCCTCCCCTCCCAAGTAAAATCTATAATGAATACTATGTTAAATCAACAATAGATCCACTAGATATACCTATTATGAACTTTTTCCTTTCTTTAAGCTCCAATCTCCAGCTCCCTTACCGTGAGGCAGGGGTTGGCAAATTTTTTCTGCAAAGGGTCAGAGAGTAAATATTTTAGACTTTGAAAGCCAAGAGGCAAAACAGGATATTCTGCAATTACTTATATAAAAAGAGGAAACAAAATTTCCATAAATTTATTGACAAGATTAAAAATACAATAACCATGTTCCTTTTTTGTAATACAGGTCTACTTGGAAGTTACTTAGAAGAATGAAATATTTTGGGGGAAGGATATTTCACTTAATTGGAATTCAATTATAAATATTCATTTGCTAATTCTAATTTGTAATAAAATTTGAGGTACTGCATTTTTGAAAATGCCTTTTCACACCGATAGGTAAGGTCAAATCCTAATATCAGTCTATGAGTATGTGGTTTTAATTGAGCATATTTATTAGTTGGGAGAGTAACAGGCCAGAATATAATTCTGTTAAATTCTTCTCTTGATATTTGCCTTTTACCATGTTATTACATTGCAGATTAATCACTTCCAAATGAAGATTAAGTGAAAATTCCTCAATCGCATAGTTAAATGGATTTTGAAATATGGAAATTTCCTTTGTGCTTGCATGGAGGTAAAAAAAATGCTCTGGCATTGTATTAGCTTAAGCTTGGAAAATGTATCTGCTGCCAACTTGCATGAGAATGGAGATACTGCTTGTGTTAACTTCTGATGGTCTGAGAGGTATATAAAGCAGTGTGACATTACTTGTGAGTCAAACTATATTAGGTGTCGTCAAAACTTTACTCCAGTGTAAGTTTTGCAGATAAGCACTGTTCTGCTTTGTGGTTTCAATTTGAATTACTTAAGAATATAGACCAGGCACAGTGGTTCATGCCTGTAATCTCAGCACTTTGGGAGGCCAAGGCGGGTGGATCACCTGAAGTCAGGAGTTTGAGACCAATCTGACCAACATGGAGAAACCCTGTCTCTACTAAAAATACAAAATTAGCCGGGCATGGTGGCACATGCCTGTAATCCCAGCTACTCAGGAGGCTGAGGCAGGAGAATCGCTTGAACCCGGGAGGCGGAGGTTGTGGTGAGCCGAGAGCGCGCCATTGCACTCCAGCCTGGGCAACAAGAGCGAAACCCTGTCTCAAACAAAAAGAATATAAACAAGTCAGCTAGGCATGGTGGCTCATGCCTGTAATTCCAGTACTTTGAGAGGCTGAGATAGGGAATTGTATGAGTCCAGGAGTTCAAGACCAACTTGGGGAACATAGGGAAACCTTGTTTCTACAAAAAAGTAAACAAAATTAGCCAGATGTGGTGGCACGACCCTATAGTCTCAGCTTGAATCGCCTGAACCTGGGAGGCAGAGGTTGCAGTGAGCCGAGACTGCACTACTGCACTCCAGCCTGGGCAATTGAGCAAGGCCCTGTCTCAAAAAGAAAACAACAACAAAGAACATAACTAAGTCTGGGCTGGACATGGTGGTTCATGCCTGTAATCTCACTCAGCACTTTGGGAGGCTGAGGCAGGATTGCTTGAGGCCAGGAGTTCAAGACCAGCCTGAGCAACACAGTGGGATCTCGTCTCCACAATAAATAAATAAATTAGCCAGGTGTGGTGGTGTGTACTACAAGTACTAGCTACTTGGGAAGCTGAGGTGGGAGAATCATGTGAGCCCAAGAGTATGAGGTTGCAGTGAGCTATGATTACGCTACTGCACTCCAGCCTGGCTGACAAAGTAAAACCCTGTCTCCAAAAAGAACTCAGAATTTAACTAAGTATGCAGTAAAAGGTGATTTCCAAAGCTGAATGGGTTTAATAACAATAGCTGAAAAGGCGTTCTGTTCAGAAAAATTTCATTCTTGGCCTCAATCTCAAAAAAATAAAACTTAAGCCTTGCTCTGCCATTGAATTACCATGCGGTAGGGCAAGTAGGGATCTTCAGCTTCTATATCTGACAAAAATTCACAAAACTGACAATGATTATGTCACAAGAGTGAATAAACTTTACCTCGACACTACCAGTTCAGTAACACATGATAAATAATATTTTCTGCAATGTACCTGCTAATGAATAATAAAATGAATAACCACAGACAAAAAACCTGTATTTGCAAAAGTTTCTTTTGTCCAACTAGGCCTTTTCCTGCTCCACCTATATTCTTCACCATTATCAGGTGCAACACATCTTAGCAGATTCAGGTTGTATAGAATCAGTGTTTTCACCTTCTTAGAAAATGTTCTTATCTGTAGTTGAACCATGACTATTCACAGAGGCTAATTCTTCAGTCATTTCCAATTCATCATTGACTCCTCAAACAACTAAGCAGTACTGTCTTTTTTTTTTTTAGTAGAGACAGGGTTTCACCATGTTAGCCAGGATGGTCTTGATCTCCTGACCTCGTGATCCGCCTGCCTCAGCCTCCCAAAGTGCTAGGATTACAGGTGTGAGTCACCGCACCTGGCCTGTCTTTGTTTTATGCTACTTTAATAGAATACTATAAACTGGGTAATTTGTAAACAATAAAAGTTTATTTGCTCACAGTTCTGAGGACTAGGAAATCCGAGATCAAGGGGCATTTGTTAAGGACCTTCTTGTTGTGTCGTAACATGGCAGGAGGAATCACATGGCAAGAGAGTGCATGCAAGAGAGTAAGAGCGCCGAACTAGCTTGTATAACAAACTCACTCTCAAGATAATGAACTCACTCCCATGATGGTAACATTTAGCCAACAAATTTAGCAAGTATTCATATCCATTGGGTCATGATGAGCCAAGGAAAAACATTCAAATCATTTGTTTTATTTTAAGTTGGCCATGTTGTTCAAAATGTCATCAACTCTTCAAGAAACTGTTCTCACTGAGAAGCTAATAACCTTAGACAAGTCTACTTACTCTGGACATATTTTTTTGGCTGTTGCAATTACAAGTAAACAGGTTTCCTTGCGTGGGTAACATATGAACCTCTCAGGAACTTATTTTGGTTGCAGCCTCATTTTATTTTATTTTTCTTTTGATGAGGAAATTCTGCTGTGATGAGAATTCCATTTTAAATTTTCTAATTTGACTGTTGGTTTTCTGTGATGAGTGCTCAATCTGGTAATGTTGATTTGTAGTATAGCCATTTAACATAGCTATAGTGTCACTGTATAATAAATATAGTTCTTTACCATCTAATTCAATAACAAAAAAATTCATACTATACTGTGCCTTGAAAGTATGACACTCAAAGTACACCTTTTTCTTGTGTGCCATGTATGTATTTGTAATTTCACAAAAAAACCCACTGTGGTTTAACAATGTATATATTACTCATCATGCTATCAAGTTATAACTCAGTTACTGAAATTTGTAGTGGGCAGAGCAAAAGTGAAGCCATTGGAATTTCACATACAGTCTCTGTGCAAACTATTCAATTCTGCTGTTACAGTGGAAAAGCAGCCATAACAGTATGTATGAAAATAAGTTTAGCTGTGCTCCAATATAACTTTATTAATTAAATTTGAATTCTATATTATTTTCCCATCACAAATTATTTCAGTTTTTAAAACAATCTTTTAATTTTCCAACAACTGAAAAGTATAAAAACCATTTTTAGCTTGTGAGCTGTACAAAAATAGGAGCAGGTCAGATTTGGCCCACAGGATATGGTTTGCCAATCCCTGCTCTAAGCAGCTAAAGTAATAGGACCTCAGTTTTGCTTCTCCTCAAAAATCTCTTTGTATCATTACCGATTTCCTCTCCTTCTGACTCAGATAAAAAACTGTCCTTCCTTTTACTTGCCAGGTTCCGTAAGATCACACCCTCTCTTACTTCCTATAGGAGCTTCTTCATCATTTAACTCCTATCTTTCCCTTATTTATAACTGCTCCTTCTCTACTGACTCCTTTCTTTCAGCCTAACAACATTCTCAGATCTCCTCACTTCTGAAAAGACAAAGCAAAACAAAAAACTGACAATCACCCACCACCACAACTTGATCACTCAATTTGGCCATTCTTTTCCTCCCTCCTTCCATTCACTGCTAATCTTTTCTTTTTCACTTCTGACTTTATTTACCCTTTATCCTCTGCAGTTTGTCTTCTCACTACCAAAACTACTTCCTGGAGCGTGATGATTTCCAGTTGCCAGATCTAATAATCTCTTCTCAGTTCTTGATCTTATCGTAGAACCTTACATCATTCATCATCCTTCCACCCTTCCTCCATAATGCAGCAATAATATGGTTCTATTTCTGTTCTTCCTGATTTCCATCTTATTCTGTCTTCTTTTGTCTATGATAGTAGTATCATTCACTTACATTAGTTCTTCCATTTATTTGAGACGGGGTCTTGCTGTGTCATCCAAACTGGAGTACAGTGGTACAATCTCAGCTCACTTCAGGCTCAACTTCCAGGACTCAAGCCACCCTCCCATTTCACCCTCCCAAGTAACTGGGACTACAGGCATGTACCACCACACCCGGATAATTTTTGTAAGTGTTGTAGAGATAGGTTTTCCCTACGCTGTGCAGGCTGACCTTAAACTTCTGGGCTCAAGCGATTTGCCAGGCTCAAGCGATCTGCAGGCCTCAGCCTCCCAGTGTTGGGATTACAGGTGTGAGTAATCCCAATCTGACTGTATCTCAGGACCCATGTCACTGCCATGCTGAGCCAAGCCACCATCATTTCTCACTTGAATTAAGGTAATCGCTGCTTGACTCTCCTGATTGGTCTCTTCTGCCCTAGCCCAACCTAAAAACCATTCTTACCAAAAAGATATATACATATATTTAATACTTTAAGTTCTCAGGTACATGTGCACAATGTGCAGGTTTGTTACAGAGGTATACATGTGCCATGTTGGTTTGCTGCACCCATCAACTCATCATTTACATTAGGTATTTCTCCTAATGCTATCACTCCCCAAGCTCCCCCATTCCCCAACAGGCCCTGGTGTGTGATGCTCCCCGCCCTGTGTCCATGTGTTCTCATTTTTCAACTCCCACCTATGAGTGAGAACATGCGCTGTTTGGTTTTCTGTCCTTGTGATAGTCTGCTGAGAATGATGGTTACCAGCTTCATTCACATCCCTGCAAAGGACATGAACTCATCCTTTTTTATGGCTGCATAGTATTCCATGGCATATATGTGCCACATTTTCTTAATCCAGTCTATCATTGATGGACATTTGGGTTGGTTCCAAGTCTTTGCTATTGTGAACAGTGCCACAATAAACATACATGTGCATGTGTCTTTATAGTAGCATGATTTAAAATCCTTTGGGTATATACCCAGTAATGAGATCACTAGGTCAAATGGTATTTCTAGTTATAGATTCTTGAGGAATCGCCACACTGTCTTCCACAATGATTGAACTAATTTACACTCCCACCAACAGTGTAAAAGTGTTCCTATTTCTCCACATCCTCGATCTGTTGTTTCCTGACTTTTTAATGATCGTCACTCTAATTGGTGTGAGATGGTATCTCATTGTGGTTTTGATTTGCATTTCTCTGATGACCACTAATGATGAGCATTTTTTCATATGTCTGTTGGCTGCATAAATATCTTCTTTTGAGAAGTATCTGTTCATATCTTTTGCCTACTTTTTGATGGGGTTGTTTTTTTTCTTGTAAATTTAAGTTCTTTGTAGATTCTGGATATTAGCCCTTTGTCAGATGGGTAGATTGCAAACATTTTCTCCCATTCTGTAGGTTGCCTGTTCACTCTGATGGTAGTTTCTTTTGCTGTGCAGAAGCTCTTTAGTTTGATTAGATCCCACTTGTCTATTCTGGCTTTTGTTGCCATTGCTTTTGGTGTTTTAGTCATGAAGTCTTTGCCTATGCCTATGTCCTGAATGGTATTGCCTAGGTTTTCTTCTAGGGTTTTTTATGGTGTTAAGTCTTACATTTAAGTTTTTAATCCATCTTAATTTTTGTATATGGTATAAGGAAGGAATCCAGTTTCAGCTTTCTACATGTGGCTAGCCAGTTTTCCCAGCACCATTTATTAAATAGGGAATCCTTTCCCCATTTCTTGTTTTTGTCAGGTTTGTCAAAGATCAGATGGTTGTAGATGTAGTGTTATTTCTGAGGGCTCCGTTCTGTTCCATTGGTCTATATATCTGTTTTGGTACCAGTACCATGTTGTTTTGGTTTGTAGTATAGCCTTGTAGTATAGTTTGTAGTAGCCTTGTAGTATAGTTACTACTAGCCTTGTAGTATAGTTTGAAGTCAGGTAGCATGCCTCCAGCTTTGTTCTTTTTGCTTAGGATTGCCTTGGCTATGTGGGCTCTTTTTTTGGTTCCATATGAACTTTAAGGTGGTTTTTTTCCAATTCTGTGAAGAAAGTTAGTGGTAGCTTGATGGGGATAGCATTGAATCTATAAATTACCTTGGGCAGTATGGCCATTTTCACAATATTGATTCTTCCTATCCATAAGCATTGAATGTCCTTCCATTTGTTTGTGTCCTGTTTGTAGTTCTCCTTGAAGAGGTCCTTCACATCCCTTGTAAGTTCGATTCCTAGGTATTTTATTCTCTTTGTAGTAATCGTGAATGGGAGTTCACTCATGATTTGGCTCCCTGTTTGTCTATTACTGGTGTATAGGAATGCTTGTGATTTTTGCACATTGATTTTGTATCCTGAGACTTTACTGAAGTTGCTTATCAGCTTAAGGAGATTTTGGGCTGACACGATGGGGTTCTCTAAATATACAATCATGTCATCTGCAAACAGAGACAATTTGAATTCCACTTTTCCTAACCGAATACCCTTTATTTCTTTCTCTTGCCTGACTGTCTGCCCTAGCCAGAACTTCTAACACTATGTTGAATAGGAGTGGTAAGAGAGGGCATCCATGTCTTGTGCCAGTTTTCAAAGGGAATGCTTCCAGTTTTTGACCATTCAGTATGATACTGGCTGTGGGTTTGTCATAAATAGCTCTTATTATTTTGAGATATGTTCCATCAATACCTAGTTTATTGAGAGTTTTTAGCATGAAGGGCTACGAAATTTTGTCAAAGGCCTTTTCCGCATCTATTGAGATGATTATTTGGTTTTTGTTGTTGGTTCTGTCTATATGCTGGATTACATTTATTGATTTGTGTATTTTGAACCAGCCTTGCATCCAGGGATGAAGCTGACTTGATCGTGCTGGATAAGCTTTTTGATGTGCTGCTGCATTCGGTTTGCCAGTATATTGAGGATTTTTGCACTGATGTTCATCAGGGATACTGGCCTAAAATTCTTTTTGTGTGTGTGTGTCTCTGCCAGGCTTTGGTATCAGGATGACGCCGGCCTCATAAAATGAGTTAGGGAGGATTCCCTCTTTTTCCATTGATTAGACTAGTTTCAGAAGGAATGGTACCAGCTCCTTTTTGTACCTCTGGCACAACGTGGCTATGAATCCATCTGGTCCTGGACTTTGTTTGGTATGTAGGCTATTAATTATTGCTTCAATTTCAGAACCTGCAATTGGTCTATTCAGAGATTCAACTTCTTCCTGGTTTAGTCTTGGGAGGGTGTATGTGTCCAGGAATTTATCCATTTCTTCTATATTTTCTAGTTTACTTGGGTAGAGGTGTTTATAGTATTCTCTGATGGTAGTTTGTATTTCTGTGGGATTGGTGGTGATATCCCCTTTATCATTTTTTATTGCATCTATTTGATTCTTCTCTTTTCTTCCTTATTAGTCTTGCTAGCAGTCTATTTTGTTGATCTTTTCAAAAAACCAGCTCCTGGATTGATTTTTTGAAGGGTTTTTTGTGTCTCTATCTCTTTCAGTTCTGCTCTGATCTTAGTTATTTCTTGCCTTCTGTTGCTTTTGAATTTATTTGCTCTTGCTTCTCTATTTCTTTTTCTTTTTTTTTTTTTATTATTATACTTTAAGTTCTAGGGTACATGTGCATAACATACAGGTTTGTTACATATGTATACTTGTGCCATGTTGGTGTGCTGCACCCATCAACTCGTCAGCACCCATCAACTCGTCATTTACATCAGGTATAACTCCCAATGCAATCCCTCCCCTGTCCCCCCTCCCCATGATAGGCCCCAGTGTGTGATGTCCCCCTTCCCGAGTCCAAGTGATCTCATTGTTCAGTTCCCACCTATGAGTGAGAACATGCGGTGTTTGGTTTTCTGTTCTTGTGATAGTTTGCTAAGAATGATGGTTTCCAGCTGCATCCATGTCCCTACAAAGGACACAAACTCATCCTTTTTTATGGCTGCATAGTATTCCATGGTGTATATGTGCCACATTTTCTTAATCCAGTCTGTCACTGATGGACATTTGGGTTCATTCTAAGTCTTTGCTATTGTGAATAGTGCCGCAATAAACATACGTGTGCATGTGTCTTTATAGCAGCATGATTTATAATCCTTTGGGTATATACCCAGTAATGGGATGGCTGGGTCATATGGTACATCTAGTTCTAGATCCTTGAGGAATCGCCATACTGTTTTCCATAACGGTTGAACTAGTTTACAATCCCACCAACAGTGTAAAAGTGTTCCTATTTCTCCACATCCTCTCCAGCATCTGTTGTTTCCTGACTTTTTAATGATTGCCATTCTAACTGGTGTGAGATGGTATCTCATTGTGGTTTTGATTTGCATTTCTCTGATGGCCAGTGATGATGAGCATTTTTTCATGTGTCTGTTGGCTGTATGAATGTCTTCTTTTGAGAAATGTCTGTTCATATCCTTTGCCCACTTGTTGATGGGGTTGTTTTTTTCTTGTAAATTTGTTTGAGTTCTTTGTAGGTTCTGGATATTAGCCCTTTGTCAGAAGAGTAGATTGCAAAAATGTTCTCCCATTCTGTAGGTTGCCTGTTCACTCTGATGGTAGTTTCTTTTGCTGTGCAGAAGCTCTTTAGTTTAATGAGATCCCATTTGTCAATTTTGGCTTTTGCTGCCGTTGCTTTTGGTGTTTTAGACATGAAGTCTTTGCCCATGCCTATGTCCTGAATGGTACTACCTAGGTTTTCTTCTAGAGTTTTTATGGTATTAGGTCTAACATTTAAGTCTCTAATCCATCTTGAATCAATTTTCATATAAGGAGTAAGGAAAGAATCCAATTTCAGCTTTCTACTTATGGCTAGCCAATTTTCCCAGCACCATTTATTAAATAGGGAATCCTTTCCCCATTTCTTGTTTTTGTCGGGTTTGTCAAAGATCAGATGGCTGCAGATGTGTGGTATTATTTCTGAGGGCTCTGTTCTGTTCCATTGGTCTATATCTCTGTTTTGGTACCAGTACCATGCTGTTTTGGTTACTGCAGCCTTGTAGTATAGTTTGAAGTCAGGTAGCGTGATGCCTCCAGCTTTGTTCTTTTGACTTAGGATTGTCTTGGCAATGCGGGCTCTTTTTTGGTTCCATATGAACTTTAAAGCAGTTTTTTCCAATTCTGTGAAGAAAGTCAGTGGTAGCTTGATGGGGATGGCATTGAATCTATAAATAACCTTGGGCAGTATGGCCACTTTCACGATATTGATTCTTCCTATCCATGAGCATGGTATGTTCTTCCATTTGTTTGTGTCCTCTTTTATTTCACTGAGCAGTGGTTTGTAGTTCTCCTTGAAGAGGTCCTTTACATCCCTTGTAAGTTGGATTCCTAGGTATTTTATTCTCTTTGAAGCAATTGTGAATGGAAGTTCATTCATGATTTGGCTCTCTGTTTGTCTGTTACTGGTGTATAAGAATGCTTGTGATTTTTGCACATTAATTTTGTATCCTGAGACTTTGCTGAAGTTGCTTATCAGCTTAAGGAGATTTTGGGCTGAGACAATGGGGTTTTCTAAATATACAATCATGTCATCTGCAAACAGGGACGATTCGACTTCTTCTTTTCCTAACTGAATCCCCGTGATTTCTTTCTCTTGCCTGATTGCCCTAGCCAGAACTTCCAACACTATGTTGAACAGGAGTGGTGAGAGAGGGCATCCCTGTCTTGTGCCAGTTTTCAAAGGGGATTTTTCCAGTTTTTGCCCATTCAGTATGATATTGGCTGTGGGTTTGTCATAAATAGCTTTTATTATTTTGAGGTACGTTCCATCAATACCGAATTTCGCTGTTCAGCAATATTCTATCTTCTGCAGCCTCTGCTGCTGATACCCAGGCAAACAGGGTCTGGAGTGGACCTCAAGCAATCTCCAACAGACCTACAGCTGAGGGTCCTGACTGTTAGAAGGAAAACTATCAAACAGGAAGGACACCTACACCAAAACCCCATCAGTACATCACCATCATCAAAGACCAGAGGCAGATAAAACCACAAAGATGGGGAAAATGCAGGGCAGAAAAGCTGGAAATTCAAAAAATGAGAGCGCATCTCCCCCTGCAAAGGAGCGCAGCTCATCGCCAGCAACGGATCAAAGCTGGACGGAGAATGACTTTGACGAGATGAGAGAAGAAGGCTTCAGTCCATCAAACTTCTCAGAGCTAAAGGAGGAATTACGTACCCAGTGCAAAGAAACTAAAAATCTTGAAAAAAGAGTGGAAGAATTGATAGCTAGAGTAATTAATGCAGAGAAGGTCATAAATGAAATGACAGAGATGAAAACCATGACCCGAGAAATACGTGACAAATGCACAAGCTTCAGTAACCGACTCGATCAACTGCAAGAAAGAGTATCCGCGATTGAGGATCAAATGAATGAAATGAAGCGAGAAGAGAAACCAAAAGAAAAAAGAAGAAGAAATGAACAAAGCCTGCAAGAAGTATGGGATTATGTAAAAAGACCAAATCTACGTCTGATTGGGGTGCCTGAAAGTGAGGGGGAAAATGGAACCAAGTTGGAAAACACTTCAGGATATCATCCAGGAGAACTTCCCCAACCTAGTAGGGCAGGCCAACATTCAACTCCAGGAAATACAGAGAATGCCACAAAGATACTTCTCTATTTCTTTTAACTGTGATGTTAGGGTGTCGATTTTAGATCTTTCCTGCTTCTTGTGGGCATTTAGTGCTACTAATTTCCCTCTACACACTACTTTAAATGTGTCCCAGAGACTCCAGTACATTGTGTCTGTTTTCATTGGTTTCAAAGAACATATTTCTGCCTTCATTTCATTATTTACCCAGTAGTCATTCCATAACAGGTTGTTCAGTCTCCATGTAGTTGTGCGGTTTTGAGTGAGTTTATTAATCCTGAGTTCTAGTTTGATTGCACTGTGGTCTGAGAGACAGTTTGTTGTGATTTCTGTTCTTTTACATTTGCTGAGGAGTGTTTTACTTCCAATTATGTGGTCCATTTTAGAATATGTGCAATGTGGTGCTGGGAAGAATGTATATTCTGTTGATTTGGGGTGTACAGTTCTGTAGATGTCTATTAGGTCCGCTTGGTCCAGAGGTGAGTTCAAGTCCTAGATATCCTTGTTAACCTTCTGTCTCGTTGATCTAATATTGACAGTGGGTGTTAAAGTCTCCCATTACTATTGTGTGGGAGTCTAAGACTTTGTAAGTCTCTAAGGACTTTATGAATCTGGGGTGCTCCTGTATTGGATGCATATATATTTAGGATAGTTAGCTCTTCTTGTTGAAGTGATCCCTTTATCATTATGTAATGGTCTTGTCTCTTTTGATCTTTGTTTAAAGTCAGTTTTACCAGAGACTAGGATAGCAACTCCTGCTTTTTTTGCACAAGAGATGGGTCTCCTGAATACAGCACACGCATGGGTCTTGACTCTATATCCAACTTGCCAGCCTGTGTATTTTAATTGGGGCATTTAGCCCATTTACATTTAAGGTTAATATTTTTATGTGTGAATTTGATCCAGTCATTATGATGTTAACTGGTTATTTTGTCCATTAATTGATGCAGTTTCCTCATAGTGTTGATGGTCTTTACAATTCGGCAAGTTTTGCAGTGGCTGGTATCAGTTGTTTCTTTCCATGTTTAGTGCTTCCTTCAGGAGCTCTTGTAAAGCAAGCCTGGTGGTGACAAAATCTCTCAGCATTTGCTTGTCTGTAAAGGAATTTATTGCTCCTTCACTTATGAAGCTTAGTTTGGCTGGATATGAGATTCTGGGCTGAAAATTCTTTTCTTTAAGAATGTTGAATATTGGCCCACACTGTCTCCTGGCTTGTAGGGTTTCTGCCGAGACCTGCTGTTAGTCTGATAGGCTTCCTTTTGTGGGTAACCTGGTCTTTCTCTCTGGCTGCCCTTAACATTTTTTTCCTTCATTTCAACCTTGGTAAATCTGGCAATTATGTGTCTTGGGGTTGCTCTTCTCGAGGAGTATCTTCGTGGTGTTCTGTGTATTTCCTAAATTTGAATGTTGGCCTGCCTTGCTAGTTAGGGAAGTTCTCCTGGATAATATCCTGAAGAGTGTTTTCTAACTTGGTTTCATTCTCCCCATCACTTTCTGGTATACTAATCAAATGTAAATTTGGTCTTTTCACATAGTCCCATATTTCTTGGAGGTTTTGTTCGTTTCTTTTCACTCATTTTTCTCTAATCTTGTCTTCTCATTTTATTTCATTAATTTGATCTTCAATCACTGATATCCTTTCTTCCATTTGATTGAAGCTTGTGCATGCGTCACCAAGTTCTTGTGCTGTGGTTTTTAGCTCCATCAGGTCATTTAAGGTCTTCTCTACACTGTTTATTCTAGTTAGCCATTTGTCTAACCTTTTTTCAAGGTTTTTAGCTTCCTTGCAATGGGTTAGAACATGCTCCTTTAGCTTGGAGAAGTTTATTACCGAACTTCGGAAGCCTATTTCTGTCAACTTGTCGAACTCATTCTCCACCCAGTTTTGTTTCCTTGCTGGTGAGAAGCTGCGATCCTTTGGAGAAGAAGTGCTCTGGTTTTTGGAATTTTCAGCTTTTCTGCTCTGGTTTCTCCCCATCTTTGTGGCTTTTATCTACCTTTGGTCTTTGATGTTGGTGAACTACAGACGGAGTTTTGGTGTGGATGTCCTTTTTGTTGACGTTGATGCTATTTCTTTCTGTTTGTTAGTTTTCCTTCTAACAGTCAGGCCCCTCAGATGCAGGTCTGTTGGAGTTTGCTAGAGGTCCACTCCAGACCCCGTTTGCCTGGGTATCACCAGCAGAGGCTGTAGAAGAACAAGTATTGCCGCCTGATCCTTCCTCTGGAAGCTTTGTCCCAGAGGGGCATCTGCCTGTTTGAGGTGTCTGTCGGCCCCTTTTGGGAGGTGTCTCCCCGTCAGGCTACACAGGGGTCAGGGACCTGCTTGAGGAGGCAGTCTCTATTCTCAAAGCTCGAACACCATGCTGAGAGAACCACTGTTCTCTTCAGAGCTGTCAGACATGGATGTTTAAGTCTGCAGAAGCTGTCTGCTGCCTTTTGTTCAGCTATGCCCTGCCCCCAGAGGTGGAATCTATAGAGGCAGTAGTCCTTGCTGAGCTGCAGTGGGCTCTGCCCAGTTCGAGCTTCCTAGACGCTCTGTTGACACTGTGACCTACTCAAGCCTCAGCAATGGCAGATGCTGCTCCCCCCAACAAGCTGCAGCATCGCAGGTTGATATCAGACTGCTGTGCTAGCAGTGAGCAAGGCTCTGTGGGCGTGGGACCTGCTGAGCCAGGCACAGGAGGGAATCTCCTGGTCTGTCGATTGTGAGGACAGTAGCAAAAGCACGGTATTTGGGCAGCAGTGTACTGTTCCTCCAGGTACAGTCACTCACAGCTTCCCTTGGCTAGGAAAGGGAAATCCCCTGATGCCTTGTGCTTCCTAGGTGAGGCGATGCCCCACCCTGCTTCAGCTCGCCCTCCATGGGCTGTACCCACTGTCCAACCAGTTCCAATGAGATGAACTAGGTACCTTAGTTGGAAATGCAGAACTCACCCACCTTCTGCGTTGATTTTGCTGGGAGCTGAAGACCAGAGCTGTTCCTATTTGGCTATCTTGGAAGCAACTGCCCACAATAAGGTATTCTTTTTAAAACCTACATCGGCTGGGCATGGTGGCTCATGCCTGTAATCCTAGCACTTTGGGAGGCTGAGGTGGGCAGATTGCTGGAGCTCAGGAGTTCGAGACCCAGCTGGGGCAACACAGTGAAACCCCATCTCTACTAAAATACAAAAACTTAGCCACGTGTTGTGGCGTACACTTGTAGTCCCAGCTATTTGGGAGGCTGAGGCAGGGGAATTGCTTTAACCCAGGAAGTGGAGGTTGCAGTGAGCTGAGATCATGCCACTGCACTCCAGCCTGGGTGACAGAGCAACACTGTGTCCCCCCACAAAAAAATAAAACAAAACTAAGTCAGGTCATATTACTCCTTTACACACAAATCTCCAGCGGTTTCCCATTTTTGAATAAAGGCCAATGTTCTTACACATGTCTACAACTTATACCATCTACTCCCTTCATTTCCTGCCACTAACACTTTGCTCCAATCACACTTGCCTCCTTCCTGTTCCCATGGCATGACACTTAAATACCTCTGCACTTTTGCTGTTCCGTATGCCTCAAAACACTCTTCCTTCAAAGAGCTGTAGGACTTATTCCCTTAATCCCTTCAGGGAGGCATTCCCTGACTATATGTAGCACTGCAATCCCTGTTCCTACTCCTGTACTCCTGACACTCCCAACATTCTTCCCTGTTTTGTTTTTTCCCCTATAGCACTTACCTTCTGGCTTACTATATATTTTACTTATTTATTTACTGTTTCTCCCTATTAGACTGCCACAAAGGCAGAGATTTTAAAAATATATTTTATTCATTGTTACATCCCTAGCTCTGAGAATTCTTTGGTATGTAGTTGGCACCCAACAAATATGTATTGAGTTAATGAATAAAACATTATCCCTCTAATAACCCAAATTTAAAGGTCTAGGGCATTTTGATTTCTACTTTGCCTTTATATATCTCATTTAGTCAGTAACTACATCCACTGAATCTATTATATGAATCCTGCTTCTCACACACTCTATTTTGGGTCTTCATTATCTCTCAAACAGTCTAATACAAAAGTATCATAACTGATGTCCCCAATTTAATAAATATTAAGTACCTTCTATGTGCCAAGCAGGTTAGACAGTAGGAATACAAAGGTGAACACAATCCAAATCTTTTGTGCACTTTACCATCTAATTACAACCTGCTTTGACTTCTACTGATTTATCTTAAACACTTCAGACTGACTTATTGTTTACATGTATGTCACAATCTGCTTAAAAATAAAAACATAAAACTACCAAAAAACCATCCATTCCTTACCTAAAGATTAAGTCTCATAATGTCAATTAAGAGCTTCTACTATTAGCTTTCAACCTAATTTCTCAGCATTATTTCTTACTATCCAATGCAATACTATAGGACAACTGCCAAACAAATCTCATATTTTCTGCCTATATACTTTTGTTCAAGCTGGTCTATCAGCTTGACAGTTTTTGTTTCTTTATCTAACTGATGAAAGGTTGCCTAGCTTTCAAAAATCTAACTTAGATACCATTTCTTCCTGGATACCATAGTCAAAAATGTTAGCTTCCCTTTTCGAAAGTTAGCTAATACTCTCTACTAGTTGAGAGAATATAGCATAACATTCATCAACCAGTCCTGGTTTTGTTTATAGTTCTGCCTTATTAAAGATGTGACCCTGGGGTGAGTTCTCTGGATTTCAGTTTTATCACTTGCAAAATAAGGATAATTCCTATCTGCTTGGGTTGTTGAAATAAATGAGATAAAACACACAAAATACCTCGCACAGTGTCTTGCATGTTAAAAAAGGGTTCAAGAAATCTTATGTCTCTCCCCAGTTGTTATTTCTTATCACATTTTCTGCCTCATTACAATTACCTGTGTATGTGTCTTAAACCACCTCCCTTTCAACAAATTTTAGAAAGATAGGAATTATGCCCTATGTATCTCTGTATCCTCCACAGCACCAATTTCAGTACCTTGTAAACAGTAAGGTAATGTGCGCTGTTAAACTGAACTAACAATAAATTAGCAAATCTATTTTTGCTACATATTCCTCTGCCAGTTTTAAAGCTCTTAAATGAAAATAGAACTAGACAGAAACAGTAAATACAAACGAATATAAAGAAAACTAACAAATATATTCCTGAAATTTGAGATTGTTACATGGTATCTGAACCTGTTCCCTTACAGTTCTCTTACCTGTTACTTCATCACTATGAGTAGACAATAGTTTCCAAATGAGGTAAGGACCACCAAGGATAACAGCAAAGAACAAGAATATTGGCCATGACTTTGCTGAGGTAGCTGCTCGGTCCTCAGCACCAAGGCATGCCACAGTTCCTTCACTTTCCGCCCAGAGGTCTTCATTCTCAGAGCCTCTTCTTAAACCTAACATCCGCTGTAACCTTCTGTAAAGATACCGTATAGTCCTAACTAATGCAAAAGCTGAAAACACTTTTGTAAAGTGTATTTTCAATCGGGAAAAGTGATTTGCTACATCCAATACAGCCCTGAAACTGTTATAGACAGCTGAAAAGGTAGCATCCATCATCATACTGACAGAGGCAAATGCATGCACAATACTTTCAATGGACTGAAATGCACCCCTGCTGCTTTCTTCAGCTTGTTGAACAAATCTACTGGGTGGAAGATCATCTACACGGAGGCGGTTGTAGCCCAGTCCATTATATCCATAACTATAAGGACTATAGCTTCCATAAAATGAATTTCCATAAGCACCATATCCAGAAGAAAATGAACTGTAAGCAGGTCTAAAAGTGTTCACACTGCTACTTCCTGTCTGCTGTGATGGCCTTGGAAGAATAGGTGGGGGCACTCTGGTAAGTGCTGGTTGTCCAGGTCTTGTCATTAAAGTAGGACCCAAATCAGCAGATCTAAAACCAAAAAAGATTCAAAACAGTTATTTAAGCATACAATAAATTCAATTCAAAGTAACTATTAAACACCTCCTATATACCTGGTGCTATGACAACTTCTTCTGTTGCCCAGGCTGGAGTGTAGTAGCACAATCAAAGCTCACTGTAGCCTCAACTTCCCAGGCTCAAGTGATCCTCCCACCTCAGCCTCCTGCACAGCTGGAACTACAGGCGCATGCCACCATACCTGGCTAATTTTTTATAGAGATGGGGTTTCGCCATGTTGCCCAGCTGGTCTCAATCTCCTGGGCTCAAATGATCCACTGCCTTGGTTTCCTAAAGTGCTAGGATTACAAGTGTGAGTCACTGTGCCCAGGCATCATTTTAAAGTTTATAATTTAATAGTTTTTAGTATACTCACAGAGGTGTGTAACTATCACCATATGTAATTCAGAAGATTTTCATCACCTCACAAAAGAAACCCCATATTCATCAGCAGGTATTCCCCATTTCCTGCCCACCCCTCCACCCATCTTTGGCAACCATGAGTCTACTTTCTGTACCTAGACTTGTCTATTCTGGACATTTCATATATAGTTAATTCTTGTTATTTAACATAGTTATATTCTGTAAAGTCACTGTGAACTCTGAACCAGCAGATACCAAATCATTGCTTCTTTCATCTATCAGTCAATACATATACTTATTTTATATGTGTTTCTGTTTAAAGTCACTTTATTCCAGGTATATTGTTAACTCATTAACAACTCATGGCCAACAGCACAATAGCTCATGCCTGAATGAAGCTTATCTAACACCTGTATTGTATCTGTAAGGCACACTACAGCCTTCCTGTGCTTAGGAACACTAGAGATCACTTCAGCACTATGCTTGGGGGCCATTTTAGACAGCAAAATCACCATTAAAAAATGTGAAAAAACCCGGCACTAAACAGACTTTGATAAGGACAACTGTTTACAGCATGAGAGCTGAAATAAGAAACCAGAGTGTTGCTTTTTTTTGTCTCTTGGTTGTTCCTCAGTTGTCAGCTGAGGGACAACTCAGATTTTTACCTGATCTATGTTTGCCCTCAAATGACTGTGAAAATGCCAGGAATATTGATTTTGGGATTACAAATAAATTTTAGTGAGCAGACCAATTTGAAAATACAGAATCCACAAATAATGAGGATCTATGGTAAATGGACTCATACAATATGTAGTATTTTGTGACTGGTTTCTTTCACTTAGCATAATGTTTCCAGGGTTTATCCATTTTATAGCATGTATCTGTAAAGGCAGCCCTTGGTATCTGTGGGGGAGTGGTTTCAAAACCTCCTTCAGATACCAAAATTCATGAATGCTCAAGTCCCTAATATAAAACAATATGCTATTTGCATTTAACCTATGCACACCCTCCTGTATATTAAAATTATCTCTAGATTATAGTATCTAACACAGTGTAAATGTTATGTAATTAGTTGTACTGTAGTGTTTAGGAAATAATGATAAGGAAAAAAGTCTGTACATGTTCAGTACAGATGCAATTTTTTTTTTTGCTTTTTTTTTTTTTCTTTTTAAGAGACAGGGTCTCACTCTGTTGTCCAGGCTAGAGCATTGTGGCATGATCATAGCTCACTGCAGCCTCCAACTCCTGGCCTCAAGTGATCCTCCCACCTCGGCCTCCCAAAATGTCAGGATTACAGGTATTAGCCAACACGTCTGGCCTATTTTCTGACTATTTTTGATCCACAGTTGGTTGAATCCCCAGATGTGGAAGGCCAACTGTATTTCATTCATTTTTATTGCCAAATTATATTTATTCACACATCAGTTGATGTATATTGGGGCTGTTTTTACTTCTTGCTATTACAAATAATACTGCAATGACCATTTATGTGCAAGTTTTTGTATGGACATGTTTGCTGGGTTATATGGAAACTCTACATTTAGCCTTTTGAGGAATTGCCAGATTGTGTTCCAAAGCAACTGTACCATTTTACATTCTCGCCAATATATGAGGGTTTCCAATTTCTCCACATCCTTGGCCACATCTGCTCTTATATTTTTCATTATAGCTATCCTAGTGGGCATGAAGTGGTATTTCACTGTGGTTTTAATTTGCATTTTCTTGACGGCTAACGATGTTGAGCATATTTTCATGTACTTATTAGTCATTTTGCAATCTTATTTGGAGAAATATCTGTTCAGATACTTTGCCCACTTTTAAGTTCGCCTTCTTTTTTTTTGGAGACAGGGTCTCCCTCTGTCATTGAGGCTGGAGTGCAGTGGTGCAAACACAGCTCAAGTGATCCTTCTGCCTCAGCTTCCTATGTAGCTGAGACTACCACTCCCAGCTAACTTTTTGGTAGAGATGAGGGTCCCACTTTTTTGCCCAGGCTGATCTCAAATACCTGGGTTCAAGCAATCCTTCCACTTCTGCCTCTCAAAGTGCTGGGATTACAGGCATGAGCCATTGCACTTGGCTTAGCTTTTTTATCGCTGCTTTTTAAATTATTGTGCTACATGAGTCAAAAATATCTTTTAAAACTTTTTTTGGAACAAAAATTCAATTAAGGCTCACACACTGCATTTGGTTGTTTTGTTTCTTTTTATTTTCTAAACTAGAACAATTCAATTTTTTCAAATATCCCTGACCTTCTAAAGAGTCAACGCAGTTTTTTTTCTAGAAATCTCCTACCCACAGCCCAGGTGTGGTGGCTCATGCCTGTAATCCCAGTACTTTGGGAGGCCGAGGCAGGCGGATCCCCTGAAGTTAGGAGTTCGAGACCATCCTGGCCAACATGGTGAAACCCTGTCTCTACTAAAAATACAAAAATTAGCCGGACATGGTGGCGGGCGCCTGTAGTCCCAGCTACTCGGGAGGCTGAGGGAGGATAATAGCTTGAACCCGGGAGGCGGAGGTTGCGGTGAGCTGAGATCATGCCACTGCCCTCCAGTCTGGGTAACAGAGTGAGACTCTGTCTCAAAAAAAAAAAAAAGAAATGTCCTACCCCCAGATTTGTGTTTCCCCAAAGTGTTGTTTAACTTGTACTCTTATTTCGCCTCCTATTAAATTAAGATTGCATTTAACAGTTTGATTAGAATCAGGTTCAATATTTTTTGGCAAGAATAACTCATAAGTGCTATTGTTTACTTCACACAGTATTACTTTAGGAGGCACATAAAATGCCATATTATTGCCTCCTTATTTGTGAAGCTAAGTTTGATTAGTTGGTTAAGGAGGTGACTATGAGAGCTTTCCATTAAAATGTATCTTTCCCTTTGTAATTAGTATATGATCTATGGGATGGCAGTTTGGTACCACACAAATATTCTATTCCCCAGAAACTGTTCATTTGATAGTTTAGCATCCATTCATCATCCTTGCCTGAAACAAATATTAGATGTGGAACTGCAAAATGGTAATTTTCTAATCCAGGCTAAAGTTTTAATTTAGACTTGTATCATAATATTATATACAAGCTACTAGAACTCTCTCTCTCTATATATATTTTTTTTTACTGGATCTAATATTTAAAAATGGAACAAAACTTAAAAGGAGCTAGTGAACGGCCAGATAGTGTAACGCATTCAGGCTTTGATGAAGGAGTTCTGCTCCAAAGTAGAAGCAATAATACAGAAAACAGAGAGACAAACAGACATTATCTAGATTTAACACAAGACAGATTTATGGAACAGAAACGAAACAGAAATGTAACATGGTAAGGAGGGCTGAAGCTATGGGCCTACTCAATTCTGGTTCTGTAATCAGGCAGTGACAGCCAAGATGCAGGCTTCCATGAAGTAACAAAAATGAAAAGTGCTCCATTAGAATGGAACCAGTTCATTGCTTGAGGCCGGGAGTGAGGATGTGTCACCCTGGCTCCTACAAAGAGATTATAAAATTTGCTGATGACAGTTTAATATTTTGAGAAAGTTAGAGAACTGAGAAAGGGAGAGGACTGTGAGAAGGCCTCCAACCCAGGAAATGAAAGAACTACTGACCGATTTGATCTGTGATATCCTTAATCTAACTCACTGTTTTTATGGCGTTGTTTTTGTTTTTGTTTTGACAGAGTCTTGCTCTGTCACCTAGGCTGAAGGCTCACTGCAACCTCAAACTCCTAGACTCATGCAATCCCTCCCACCTCAGCTTCCCAAGCAGCTGGGACTACAGGCATACACCACCATGCCTGCCTTTTTTTTTTTTTTTTTTTTTTTTTTTTGGTATTTTTTATAGAGATGGGTTCTCGTTACATCTTGAGAGGCTGGTTTCCAACTCCTGGGCTCAAGCAATCCTCCTGCCTTGGCCTCCAAAAGAGCTAAGATTACAGGTGTGAGCCACCATGTCCAGTCTGACCCACTGTTTTTATACCTGATTCTTACCTAAGTGGTAAGTAAAAGGAACAGGTAGAGGCAACAGGAAACCTATTAGATAGAGAGAGGGGAACATGGAAGAGGGAAAGGAGAGAAAACAGAACTCTAAAATTACTACTCAAAATAACCATCTCAAAAATGCCACACACATGAAGAAATAAAAACACTAAGAAACAAAGCCAACAAAAATCAGCAAGTATAAAACCCAATTAAAAAAACTAATTTTATGTAACAGCTCAGGAATGATTTTAGATATGTTAAAAATTATCAGAGAGAGAAATGAAACAATATCTGTGAAATAAAAATTGAAATAAAAACATTTAAATATTTTAAAAATTCCATTAGAAATATTAGAAAAGGTGGCCACAGGCCAGGTGTGGTGGCTCACGTCTGTAATCCCAGCACTTTGGGAGGCTGAGGCAGGTGGATCACGAGGTCAAGAGTTCAAGACCAGCCTGACCAAGATGGTGAAACTCTGTCTCTACTAGAAATACAAAAATTAGCTGGGCGTGGTGGTGGGCACCTGTAATCCCAGTTCCTCGGGTGGCTGAGGCAGAGAATTGCTTGAACCAGGGAGGTGAAGGTTGTGGTGCGCCGAGATCGCGCCACTGCACTCCAGCCTGGGCGACAGAGTGAGACTCCATCTTGGAAAAAAAAAAAAAGAAAAAAAGAAAAGGTGGCCACACCAACAGGAACCGTTTTCAACTACCAGTCAAGAAGAAAATTAGCTGCTGTACACTAAGGAGCAGAGTGGAAATACAGAACTTGGGAATTCTACTTTAAGTAATGGTTGTCGAGGTAATTAGATTAACCCTCCCACTGAACTAGAAGGGTAGGAAATAGAAAAGAATTCTGTTTACACATTAGAGAACAAGGCACTGAGGAATTCTGGAGTCAAAATCCAGGAGGAAAAAAAAAAGCCAGAGAGCCAGATCTTTTGAGATGTTTCCCTAGAAACTGGGCCAATTCCAGAAGAGATGGTTGACAGAATGAGAAGCTAGGCAGAGATTTTAACAGACTCCCTGGGCTAAGGAGACATAAATTGGAGTTCAGAACCCTAAAGAGGAAGGCCATAGAGAACCCTCACACTTCAGATTGGGACCTTAAAAAGGGAAATATACTTGTAGAAAGGGTGAAAAGGTTAATAGGAAATGGACTAACTCTGGCAGGAATGAAAACCAAGTTTTAAATCAGCTCAATCCTTTATTGGATTAAAGTGATTCTAGATTGTTAGTGGCCTAACATTCTGGTCAAAAGGAAAAGTCTTTAGAGAAAGATATCCCTAGGCCTCAAATCACATTAAACTGTCTATATACAATGTGCAGCTCTCATTTAAAAACAAATGGGCTTGGCTGGGCATGGTGGCTCACTCCTGTAATCCCAGCACTTTGGGAGGCTGAGGCAGGTAGGTCACTTGAATCCAAGAGTTTGGGACCAGCCTGTCCAGCATGGTGAAACCCTGTCTCTACTAAAAATATAAAAATTAGCCAGGTGTGGTGGCGAATGCCTATAATCCCAGCTACTCAGGTGGCTGAAGTACAAGAATCACTCGAACCTGGGAGACAGGGGTTGTAGTGAGCCAAGACTGTACCACTGCACTCCAGCCTGGGCAACAGAGCAAGACTCAATTTTAATAATAATAATAATAATAATAATGGGGCTTATATAACAAAATTAGGGGTGGACCACGAGGTCAGGAGTTCAAGAACAGCCTGGTCAAGATGGTGAAACCCCATCTTTATTAAAAACTACAAAAAATTAGCTGGGTGCAGTGGCAGGCACCTGTAATCCCAGCTACTTGGGATGCTGAGGCAGGAAAATTGCTTGAACCTGAGTGGCAGAGATTGCAGTAAGCTGAGATCACGCTACTGCACTCCAGCTTGGTCAACAGAGTGAGACTCTGTCTCAGAAAAAAAAAAAAAAAAGAAACTTCGGATAATACAAAGAGCTCCAAAGGGCATCCAGATAATAGAGTTATTATAGAGTTATTAGGCAGAGACTTTAAACAACTATGCTAAATATATTCAAATAAAAAAGGCAAGATTGGGATTTTCCAGAAGAAAATAGGAACTATAATATAAAGCAGGACCAAATGAAGATTCTACAACTAAAAACAAAACAAAACAAAACAAAACCGGGAACTATGAACTCAATGACTGGTTTAATACCAGATTAGACACAGTGAAAGAAAAATATCAGTGAACTAGGAAACAGACAGGAAGAAAATACCCAGAATGAAGCATAAGAAACAGAAGGATAAATACAGAAAAGAGAGTAAGATACAGAGAGTATAGTAACACATGGGGTATATATGCAAGTTGAGTTAAAGGAGTAAAGTGACAATAGATAGAAACCATATTTAAAGAAATAATGGCTTAAAGTCTTCTGGAATTAATGAGAGGCATCAAAGTCAGATTCAAGTATCTCTATGAATTCCACCAGAATAATACAAAGAAAACCACACTGAGGCCTAACAAAGCAAATTGCTGAACACTAAAACACAGAAATTGAAAGCAGCCAGACATGAGGTGGGGTAAGGTTCTTTTTAAAGGAGCAAAGAATAAGACAAGGAGTGGTGGCTCATGTCTGTAAGCCCAGCACTTTGGGATACCTAGGTGGGAAGATCAGTTGAGCCCAGGAGTTCAAGATGGGCCTTGGCAACATGGTGAAAACCCGTCTCCACAAAAAATACAAAAATTAGCTGGGCATTGTGGCATGTGCCTGTGGTCCTAGCCACTCGGGAGGCTGAGGTGGGAGGACTGCTTGAGCCCTGGGAGGCAGAAGCTGCAGTGAGGTATGACTGTGTCACCGCACTCCAGCCTGGTGACAGAGTGAAACTTATTTCAAGACAAACAAACAAACAAAACAAAAGACAGAGATGGCCAAAAAGTCAGAGAGCTGACAAAAGAAAAAAAAAAAAAAAAGGAAGTCAGGAAAAACTTAGGTCCCTTGATGACAATGTTGAGAAGGCAGATCTCTAGACTTCTTGCTAACTAAACAATACATGTCTTTATAGTCCAAATCACAGTAAGTCAGATACTGTTACTTATAGCAGACACTATTCCTGATATAATGCTTAACAGAAGAGATAGTAAAGACTAGTGTTCAAACAAAACTTAATATTTAAAGGTATAATTGGTGAGAATTTTCCTGAATTAAAAAAATACATGAATCCTCAGACTGAATATGGTGGGCCAAGCAGGAAGGAAAAAAATAAATAAATGTGTGTGTGTGTGTGTATACATATTCATACCTGGATACAATATAATAAAGCTAGAGGACCAAACATATCAAGGCTACTAAGGAGAAGGCAGTCTGCCTACAAAGAAATGAATTAGGCCAGGTAAGGTGGCTCACACCTGTAATCCCAGCATTTTGGGAGGCTGAGGTGAGTGGATTGCTTGAGCCCTGGAGTTTGAGACCAGCCTAGGCAACATGGCAAAACCCCATCTCTACTAAAAACATAAAAATGAGTTGGGCATGGTGGTATGCCCCTGTAGTCCCAGCTACTCAGCTACTCAGGAAGCTGAGGCAAGAGGACTACTTAATCCCAGGATGTAGAAGCTGCAGTGAGCCATGATTTCACCACTGCACTGCAGCCTGGGTGGCAGAGTGAGATACTTTGAGGAAAAAAAAAAAAAAGACTCAACAGAAAAATTTCTCTAGCTATAAAACTTTGATACAAAACCACAATAGTACAAAGAAAGAAAACTTCAATTTTACCTACGAAAATGTATGCAACAGTCTTACAATATTAGAATAGAATTCTTTTTCTTTTCGGAGACAGGGTTTTGCTATGTCACCCAGGCTGGAGTGCAGCAGTATGATGACAGCTCACTGCAGCCTTGAACTCCTGAACTCAAAGGGATCCTCCCACCTCAGCCTCCCTAGTAGCCAGGACTACAGGGGCATGCCACTACACCTGGTCAATTTAAAAATTTTTTATAGAGATAAGAGTCTTGCTATGTTGCTCAGGCTGGTCTCGAACTTCCGGCCTCAAGCAATCCTCCTGCCCTGGCCTTCCAAAGTGCTGGGATTACAGATGTGAATCACTCCACCTGGCCTAGAATAGAATTTGGAATAGCATATCAGAAAAAATCACGACTAATCAGAGTTCATTGAGAAATGCAAGGATGGTTCAACGATAGAAGGTTAATTGATACAATAAACAACATTTTCTCTAATCTTGTCTTCTCATTTTATTTCGTCAATTTGATCTTCAATTACTGATATCTTTTTTTCCACTTGATTGAATCAGCTGTTGAAGCTTGTGTGTGCATCACGAAGTTCTCGTGCCATGGTTTTCAGCTCCATCAGGTCATTTAAAATCTTCTCTACACTGTTTATTCTAGTTAGCCATTCGTCTAACCTTTTTTAAAGGTTTTTAGCTTCCTTGCGATGGGTTAGAACATGCTCATTAGCTCAGAGAAGTTTGTTATTGCTGACCTTCTGCAGCCTACTTCGACAAACTCATCAAAGTCATTCTCTGTCTAGCTTTGTTCTGTTGCTGGCGAGGAGCTGCAATTCTTTGGAGGAGATGAAGTGCTCTGATTTTTGGAATTTTCAGCTTTTCTGCTCTGGTTTCTCCCCATCTTTGTGGCTTTTATCTACCTTTAGTCTTTGATGTTGGTAATCTACAGATGGCGTTTTGGTGTGGATGTCCTTTTTGTTGATGTTGAAGCTATTCCTTTCTGTTTGTTAGTTTTCCTTCTAACAGTCACATCCCTCAGCTGCAGGTCTGTTGAAGTTTGCTGGAGGTCCACTCCAGACCCTGTTTGCCTGGGAATCACCAGCAGAGGATGTAGAACAGCAAATATTGCTGCCTGATCCTTCCTCTGGAAGCTTTGTCCCAAAGGGGCACCTACCTGTCTGAGGTGTCTTTCGGCCCCTACTGGGAGATGTTTCCCAGTCAGGCTACACTTTGAGGAGGCAGTCTGTCCGTTCTCAGAGCTCAAACACCGTGCTGGGAGAAGCACTGCTCTCTTCAGAGCTGTCAGACAGGGACGTTTTAAGTCTGCAGAAGTTTCTGCTGCCTTTTGTTCAGCTATGCCCTGCCCACAGAGGAGGAGTCTATAGAGGCAGTAGGCCTTGCGGAACTGCAGTGGGCTCCTCCCAGTTCGAGCTTTCCGGCTGCTCTGTTTACCTACTCAACCTTCAGTAATGGCAGACGCCCCTCCCCCTGCCAGGCTGCTGCCTCACAGATTGATCTCAGACTGCTGTGCTAGCACTGAGTAAGGCTCCGTCGGCATGGGACCCACTGAGCCAGGCATGGGAGAGAATCTCCTGGTCTGCTGGTTGCTAAGAATGTGGGAAAAGCCCAGTATTTGGGCAGAAGTGTCCCGTTTTTTCAGGTACAGTCTGTCATGGTGTCCTTTGCTTAGGAAAGGGAAATCCCCTGACCCTTTGCGCTTCCTGAGTGAGGTGACGTCCTGCCTTGCTTCGGCTCACCCTCCATGGAGTGCGCCCAGTGTCCAACCAGTTCCAATGAGATAAATCAGGTACCTCAGATGGAAATGCAGAAATCACCTGTCCTCTGCATCAATCACGCTGGGAGCTGCAGACCAGAGCTGTTCCTATTCCCACATTTTCATATTAAAGCAAAAATACACACAATGGTCTCAACAGATGCAGAAAAGCCATTCATAAAATTTAATATTTCTTCATGATAAAAATTTGAGCAAGGTAAGGGCCAGGCATAGTGGCTCACACCTGTAATCCCAGCACTTTGGGAGGCCTAGGCAGGCAGATCACCTGAGTTCAGGAGTTCAAGACCAGCCTGGCCAACATAGTGAAACTCCATCTCTATTAAAAATACAAAAATTAGCTGGGCAGAGTGGCATGCACCTGTAGTCTCAACTGTCCGGGAGACTGAGGCAGGAGAATTGCTTGAACCCAGGAGGTAGAGGTTGCCATGAGCCAGGATTGCACCTCTGCACTCCAGCCTGGGAGACACAGTGAGACTCCATCTCAAACAAAAATAATAAAAATAAAATAAAATAAAAAAACTCTGAACAAGGTAGAGAGAGAGAATTTTGACAAGATATCTATCAAAAACAAAAAGCTAACTTCACATTTAACAGTAAAACTTCAGAAGCACATCCAGGACCAATATAAGGATGCTAGCTTATCAGTAAATTACATAACTGGCTACACAGAACTAAAGAGAATTTCAACCAAACCATCAGAACTAATTAAGAGTTTGAGATTATGCTGTATATAATATTTACATTAAAAAAATAGCATTCTGCCATACCAGTTAATAACCAACTGGAAAATGTAAAAAGAAAAAAGAAAGCCCATTTGCAACTACTACAGCAAAAAAAATCTACGAATAAAAAATAAAATATGGGAAAAAACTTCACGAAGATTTTTTTTTTTTTTTTTTTTTTTTGAGGCAGAGTCTCGCTCTGTCACCCAGGCTGGAGTGTAGTGGCGCGATCTCGGCTCACTGCAAGCTCCGCCTCCCAGGTTGCCGCCATTCTCCTGCCTCAGCCTCCTGAGTAGCTGGGACTACAGGCGCCCGCCACCGCGCCCGGCTAATTTTTTGTATTTTTAGTAGAGACGGGGTTTAACCGTGGTCTCGATCTCCTGCCCTTGTGATCCGCCCGCCTCGGCCTCCCAAAGTGATTACAGGCATGAGCCACTGCGCCCGGCCAAGTTTTTTTTTTTTTTTTTGAGATGGAGTCTCCCTCTGTTGCCCAGGCTGCAGTACAGTGGCATGATCTCGGCTCACTGCAAGCTCTGCCTTGTGGGTTCACGTCATTTTCCTGCCTCAGCCTCCTGAGTAGCTGGGACTACAGGTGCCTGCGACCACACCCGACTAATTTTTTTTTTTTTGTATTTTTCGTAGAGACGGGGTTTCACCATGTTAGCCAGGATGGTCTCGATCTCCTGACCTCGTGATCTGCTCGCCTCGGCCTCCCAAAGTGGATAATTATAAGATATTTAAGGCAAAAAGATTATCAAAATTCTTACCAATTGTAGCTTATACAACATTCATGGAATAAAAACTTACTTGATCCATAAATTGAGCTCAGTTCCCATAAAAATCTCAGTAAGTCTTTTTATAAAGGACTAAGTGTAACAAGGGCAATTACAAAGAACAGCAATGTGTGGAAACTCTTGACATACTACATATCAAGACTTATAAAATTCTGTATTAAGATAGTGTGGTGCTAGTAGAAAGTCAGAAAGTGCCCAAAACAGAACTACATATTTAGGAAAACTTGGTATGATATAGATGGCATTATAAGCTAAGAATAGACTACTCAATAAGTGGTGTTGAGACAATTAGTTACCTATATGGAAAAAAAATTAGATTCCCTACTTCACATTGATTTTTTTTTTTTTTTTTTTTTTTTGAGACGGAGTCTCGCTCTGTCGCCCGGTCTGGAGTGCAGTGGCCGGATCTCAGCTCACTGCAAGCTCCGCCTCCCGGGTTTACGCCATTCTCCTGCCTCAGCCTCCCGAGTAGCTGGGACTACAGGCGACCACCACCACTCCCGGCTAGTTTTTTGTGTTTTTAGTAGAGACGGGGTTTCACCGTGTTAGCCAGGATGGTCTCGATCTCCTGACCTCGTGATCCGCCCGTCTCGGCCTCCCAAAGTGCTGGGATTACAGGCTTGAGCCACCGCGCCCGGCCTTCACATTGATTTTTATACAAAGTTAGTTCCATGTGGATTAAATATATAAATGGGAAAACCAGAAGATTTAAAAGAAAACATACAGAAGAGCCGTTCTGATCTAGGTAGACAGGATTTCTCGACCAAGACAAAAAGCACAAACAATAAAATATGACAGTTTTGGCAATATTAAAATAAAAAACATCTGTACAAAAAATTGAACATAAATATAAAGAAGAGAAACCACACAGTGATATTAGCAAAATGTAACAAAAAAGGATTAGTATTAACAATACTCTTACAAATTGATAAGCAAAGATAAAGCCAATAGAAAATTGGGCAACAGAAAAAACAAAAACAGATTTAAAAAATAATAAACATTAACATGTAACTATATATAATATATATATTACTGTTACATTGTTAAGTTTTAGATACAAAATGCATATAAATAGCACAAACCTAAGTACTAACGTTAAAAAACATTACTGGGTATGCGAAACACCAAATAAGGACAATAGTCACTACTACAAAGAAGAATGGGAGAGTTTAACTTTTATTTTTAAAAATGCGACATAAATCTGGCAAATGTTAACATTTTTTAAAGTTGGGTAGTGAATAAACAGGTATTCTTACTCTCTACTAGTCTCTGTGTTTAAAATATTTCATGATAAAGTGGGCAAATGGTTAATTTTACATAAAAAGAACTTTAACAGATGCAAAAAATGAAACCTCTTCTCATTCGACAAGCAGTCTAAATGGGGAAAAAAGAACCGAATCATAAAAAAGGTAGCAGATAATGTCACCGTGGCTTACCAGCCTAATTAAAGCTTATTACTTGTTATGTATATATCCTTATTAAACTAAGTAGTTACCGTGTTAAAGCATTTTAGTGTCTAAATAAAAGATTTCAGAACACAGCAGAAATACATTCCAATATGTTGGGGTTTTTACGCTTAGGAAAATCTACAATAGTAGTTGATTTGACATTTGAATCACACCTATCTGAATTAAGATGTCCAGTACTACCAAACAAAAGCCACACGATGCCACGAAACACTCCCAACTCTGCATGTTTTAGCCTTTTCAAAGTCCTAGAAACCAACTGATACTGATTAAAAACCAAACAAAAAACTACAGCCCTCAGAAAAATACATCATTTTGCACACAAAGGCCATCCATGGGCCTCAGATCTAGAACTCCTGCTTTAATGTTGCTTCTCCAATCTCAAACTGAAACATTGGCTGAGTTACGTTGGAAAAGAAGGCAAAGTGTTCGGGGCCTGAGTTCTAGTTGCGTAAAACCTTTCGGGCTTTCGGCAACTTCTCGAGAGGTTAACACCTTTAACGAGACTTTGCTCCCTACCGATGCCGTGGCTGGACAAATGCCTCGGTCAACTGCTACAGACCCAAAGTCTATGCTCTAAAGATAGTGAAGCCGTTCTGTCAAAGTGAAAACAGAAAGGGTAGGTAGGAAGCTGCCCCGCTTTCTTTCAAGCACAGAGACCCACAGAGACGCCCAGGAGTTCCCGAAAAAAACGTTGGTGCTTAAGAGTTGCCGGGTCAGAAACAGCTGTGAGACACTGAAAAATCCCCACTGGTAAGCGCCCCAGTTCCACTTCGACCCCTACCCGCAAGGTTGGGGACTGGTTAAAAGGGGGGAGGGAATACCTCCCCCAACAACCGCTTCAACCGCCTTCGGCCAAGTCCCCGCTCGGGCCCACCAACCTCACAGCCTGAAGAATCCCACACTCACTGGAAAGTGGGGCCGGGTCCTGGTCCCGGTCCGGCTCCCAGAATTCGGCGGGTCTCCCAGGGTTTGGGGGGAGGTGGCGGCTGGGACGCCATCTCCTCCGCCTCCGCTCGGCTCCCGCTCCTACCCCGGACTGTCCAGGCCAGCGTAGACCAGCACCTCGAGCGCAAGGCACAACGGGCAGAACACCGAGCCGTCCACCCCTCCCACCCTGGCAGTCAGAACAAGGCTTGAGTTACTTCGCCAGCTGAATCCATACAGCGAGAGGATGCTACTAATTTGTGGGAAGAAACACGTTCTTTGTATTTGCCCCAGAAAGAGCTCCTGTTCTAAATCTCAGGGTAAAGGCTCATCGATATTTCTGGCAGCGGCTACGACTCCCTAGACGTCAGAGTCCGACAGAGGCTTTTCTGGGAGTGGACCAGTAAGGCTGGGAGTAAAGCCCCACGGACTCCTACAGTCGCGGGGGCGGTGGGGTGAGGTGGCAAAGTAGGCGATTTGACGGATTTCCCTACAAACAAGAAGGGAGAAGCTCACTTGGTCCTAGCGAGAACGGGCTGGTACTTTCGTTTAAAGCCCACGTTTCCTCGGGGAACAGAATTGCTAGACGCAATAGGTGCGTTGTCTTTAGTCTTCCCCGTTCCCTTCGAGGGCCGGAAGGGGTTAAATCTCAGGCTCCGGCGTCTGGGGAGAAGGTGAGGCGGGTAGGTATGAGGTGAAGCAGTGCAGACTGGGTGCAGAAGAGGTGTGGCGAGAGAGAGAGGTCATTTCTTTCCTGCTGGAGCGGCTTTGTTAGCAAAGGAGGGGTGAGTGGGAAATCTGTTGCACCTGACCGAAGGGGGAAGGGCTTGCTTGGCCAAAACTGAGGCTTGAGGTTAGATCTCGGGATGAACTTTTTTCAAGAGTCCACAGTAGATTCCATAGCTGAATGTTTCAGAAGCCCAGTGAAGTGTGATCACCTTTTTCCCCGTAAATCCACACCCCCAGCCCCACGCCGCGGTACGAATGACACCCTTCGGTAGGGAAAGGAGTTTAAAAGATCTTAGGATATGAGACTCAGGCAGTTTTTTCTCACACCCTGCTCCTTTCCTCGTTTTCGATGACTAGTTTTTGTAATCGTCCAGGAGGTGAAAATAAAGTCCTTCCTCTCCTCCAGTAAGCCAGAGACTGGGCTAGTTATCCTTGGTCTGGGGAGGAGGGATTCAGTCCTCCTAGGGAGCCTGACACGTGAAAGGCGGCTGTGTAGCAACTTGTTAGCGTTGTTTCTATAAAACAAACACGTAAACGAAAAGCAAACATCTTGAGGGTAACCAACACTGGAAAACTTACATTGTGGGATGCCTTTTTCAGGGCTTGCTTTCAAACATAATCTAATATGGACAACCGATTTCTGATATCTTATGAAATCCTGACATTTCATTGCCTCACGATGAAACAATCAAATTTAAGGCGTAACGTGTTTTCTCCTTTTAATGTTAACATTCTTGAGAAGTTGATAGATTGTTGGTAGGTGAAAATGATGTTGAGAGGTTTGTAAATTCATAGCTCGTTTATTAACACACATTCAAAAGAGGTCTTTTTGTTTTTGGGGGGTCTATTTTTAGACCTCTTCAAATTACTCAGGACTGGAAGTTTTGTAATTCTCATCAATCAGGTTTGGGAACTTCTCAGAGCCAGGAGTTTGTAATGTGTCGTTTATTCGCTTTGCATGATACCTTTGTTCTTGTGAATTTATTGGAGAAATAAACATTGTCTTATAGCCATGGAAAATAAAATAAATTTTAATATAGCTATTTAAGTCTCTAGGGAAATCTTCGTTAAGTGTCCTTTTAAAGTGCTTATTGATTTGTTTATTGGAAGAGGGTGTATTTGTGTCTCTTTTTGAGTTAAATGTTACTTCTGAATTAAGTAAAATCCTTAAGCTAAGCTAATGGAGGAAAAATAGAATAACCGGTGAAACAGAAACAGTTTCTCTGTGTATGTAGTCAGAGATGCACTGTAAATGCTTATATTCAGCCCCTCACAGCATCCAATCTTTTCTCTGCATTAAACTAGATTAAATGGACTGGGAAAAGGGATACAGATCACTAATAAATAATAATGACTTGACCTTGACCACACAGATTTTATTTATTTATTTATATATTTATTTATGTATTTTGAGATGGAGTCTTGGTCTTTTGCCCAGGCTGGAGTACAGTGGTGCGATCTTGGCTCACTGCAACCTCTGCCTCCTGGGTTCAGGCGATTCTCCTGCCTCAGCCTCCGGAGTAGCTGGGACTACAAGCACGTGCCACCATGCCTGGCTAATTTTTTGTATTTTTAGTAGAGATGGCATTTCATCGTGTTAACCAGGATGGTCTTGCTCTCCGGACCTCATGATCCGCCTGCCATGGCCTCCCAAAGTGCTGGGCTTACTGCAACCTCCACCTACTGGGTTCAAGCCATTCTCCTGCCTCAACCTCCCGAGTAGCAGGGATTAAAGGCACGTACCACCACACCTGGCTAATTTTTGTATTTTAATACAGATGGAGTTTCACCATGTTGGCCAGGCTGGTCTTGAACTCCAAACCTCAAGTGATATGCCTGCCTTGGCCTCCCAAAGTGCTAGGATTACAGGCGTGAGCCACTGGGCCTGGCCAGATCTTCATTGTTTAGAGGCTGTTTTCCACATATTCTGTCTTCTTTCTTGAAAATACCCTGGAGCCCAAATTCACTTAGACAACCCTAAATACGCGTTTCTCAATTCTGGTGTCTCAAAGTTGTCACCTAGTCAGCTTGTATGGTGTGTCCATACAAGCCTGATTTTTTTCTCCCTGCCGACTCACATATTCACCTGAATTAGAATTCAGCCAGATGCAATCTGTTTTTAGTCGTCCTGGCTGCTGAACTGATTTTTATGGTGAAGAGTTCTATGTAACTATATACCTGTCTTCCTCATTATTTTGTGCAAGAATCTTGGTAAGTGGCCCCAAACATTTAGCAACTTGCAAGTAAGTAGTAAGTTTTAGAGGTGTGGAAAACACAAACTAGAAGAATCATATCTTTATACTAAGCTGTTGGGAAGAGCTTCACCCTTCCACAAATTTTAAGCAAGTTCGTTTGAATTATGAAACTGCACAAATTAAAAGATGCCACTGTCTATGACCACAGTTATAGCATGCCACAAGATTGCCATGCAATGATTATTTTCTAAAATATTGGTAGTTGATCATTTTAAGGTAATATGGACTGTTTCACTAATTAGAAGATCTAGTTTTGCTGAACAAATTAGGTTGTTTGAATTTTTAGTACCCCTTCTTCCTGGTAACAGGAGACAAATTTGCCCTCATTCCCTATATAGTATTTTTTTGTGAGCTTATTTAAATTGCAAAAATTGGCAACTTAAGCAAACCGTTGCTCTCAAATACCATGTACTTAATTTGTTTTTGTTGGAGGTTTTTTGTTGTTGTTGTTTGTTTGTTTTTTTGAGATGGAGTTTCACTGTCATTGCCCAGGCTAGAGTGAAGTGGCGCAATCTTGGCTCGTTGCAACTTCCGCCTCCCAGGGTTCAAGCGATTCTCTTGTCTCAGCCTCCTGAGTAGCTGGGAGTACAGGCACAACGCCAACACACCTGGCTAATAGTTTTTGTATTTTTAGTAGAGATGGGGCTTCACCATGTTGGCCAGGCTGGTCTCAAACTCCTGACCTCAGAAGATCCACCCACCTCGGCCTCCCAAAGTGCTGGGATTACAGGCATGAGCTACTGCACCTGACCAAATTTGAGTAATATTTTTAGATTTTATGACTGGCTTTGGGGAAAGGGAGTTCTGGTTTCTATGACTCACCTTGAGGAAGAGGGACTGTAGTTTTTCTATGACTAGTCTGGGGAAGAATGAGACTGAGAGACAGGAGGGCAGAAGGTCAGAGAAAAAGTGTTGCTTCTGAGGCTGCTGCTGAGACCTTCATTTTGGGGTATGGCTTTCTAAGCCCCACCACCAGCAAACTCATTTTTAATTTCTTATAGGAAAAGTTTAATGAATTAACTTTGTACAATACTGAATGGTACAAAACAAAGAGCAAAATTTCACCCTGTACCTCTGTTTTCATTACCCTCTTCAGAAGCAACCATTCTTGATTATTTTTATTTCTTTTGATCAACTTAGTTATATTGATATATTTTATCATAATCCAGAATGCTAAACTAAATTTCTTAACAATTAGAAACTTTTACTGGATCCATTTTATAAACTTCCTTCAAGTTTGTATTTTATAATATGTGTATAATGAAAGGGGCTTGGTTAGAGAGTACACAATAGTGCTTTTCAAATGAAAGCTAGTTTTTATCCCTAAACATGATGACTTGTCTGTGACAGTAAAACGCAGAAGCTGATCATTAGTTTTACTTTTTTTCTTTCTAGTTATAATTATTCAGTATGTTCCCACTGACTGAGGAAAACAAGCATGTGGCCCAGTTGTTGCTCAGTACTGGTACTTGTCCAAGATGTATCTTCAGATTCTGTGGTGTGGATTTTCATGCACCTTACAAACTTCCATACAAGGTATTTTCTTCTTTTTTTTTCAAGTTAAGAGAAGGTTCTCTATATTTTACAATGAATGCCTGTACTTTTGAGGGCAGGTATATATTCATAACTCTTTTTTAAATTAAAAATCTATAATAAAATGAGTGATTCTTAATTTTGGAATAGTCTCAGAAATGTAAGTTCCTTCTTAAGTGATTATATCTAGGTATCTAACATTTAGTGTAATGGGATCTTTGTGGAGGAACTCCCTGGTACATTTAACGTTTATATAGATGTTTCGTAAAGGATATCTAAACAGAATATCACAAAATATTGCTTCCTCCCAGGAGGGGCTAATATTCCTTACATGTCCTACTAAGTGGAAGCATTGTGGGTATGGTTGCCTTTTTTTGTTTTTTCCCATTTTCTATATTACTAGTGGTATTTATAAATAGGTATTTGGAATCCTTTAGAAATAAATACTTACCATAATCGTTACTGTTATTAATGACAAAAGTAATATACAGAGATCTTTGACATTTATGGTAATATACAGAGAGCTTTGACGTTTCATATAATACTTTTTGCATAAGATGTGTAACATTTATGAAATGTTTGATTCTAAAAGTGATATTCTTTTTAGAGGCAGATAGTAATAATACATATGTAAATATATACTTTATAAACAGTATGTATACAACATATACACACACAGTTTCTTGTAATTTAAAAAATTGTCCAGGAGTTAGTAGTATCAGTTATTTTTAAAATGTTATTAGTTGTTTCTATTAGTTTGGCAATAATAATACACAATATTCAATTATCATTACTATATGTCAAGCTCTCATATAATTCTCATAAACTGATTAGGTAAGTACGTACTATGATTGTCTCTATTTTCAGATGAAGAAACTGAGATACAGAGAGGTTAAGCAACCTGCCCAAAGTTACACAGCTATTAAGTGAGCAAGCTAGGATTTGAGCAGTCTGACTGAATTCAAAACCTAGGATTTGGAGCTAGAAGACATGGATTTGAATCCCAGTTCCACCACTTTGCAGCTTCAGTTTACTGCTCTGTAAATGGGAATGCTGATAATACCCACCTCACAGGACTTTAAGGGACGATGCCTAATAAAGTATGTGGAAACACTTTGAAAACCAGAAATTGGCTGGGCGCGGTGGCTCACGCCTGTAATCCCAGCACTGTGGGAGGTCAAGGTGGGTAGATCATGAGGTCAGGGGTTCAAGACCAGCCTGGCCAAGAAGGTGAAAGCCTGTCTCTACTAAAAATACAAAAGTTAGCTGGGCGCTGTGGCAGATGCCTGTAATCCCAGCTACTTGGGAGGCTGAGGCAGGAGAAACGCTTGAACTTGGGGGTCGGGGGTGCGGAGGTTGCAGTGAGCCGAGATTGTGCCACTGCACTCTAGCCTGGGTGACAGTGTGAGACTCCGTCTGAAAATTAAGAAAACAAAAACAAAAAACAAACCAGAAATGGTACTTGTGCTATGATGATTTAAATATGTGTATATTCATTTATACACAATATGACTGTAAAGTAATAAGTCTGGTTTTGTGTAACCCTGCTTACACATTTTTTTCAGATTATTATTCTATTATATGTTATTACATTTTAAATTTATATTAAACTATTATTCTATTATGTTATTAGATTGTAAATTTATATTAAGAGACTGTTACCAACTTTTGTTTGTTTCATTTTATGTAAAGAAATATACAAGAATATTTGGACAGGTTTTTGGAAATGTTCTTAAATTTTGATCTGTTCTATTCATGTAGCTATGTATGTATATGCACATCTGTATATGCACTATGTTTTACCTATATTATAGATTTTAGGTAACAACAAACATACTTGTGTGAGTCCAAATGTACCTGTATATGTATGTACGTATATTTATCTGTTAAATCAGGAGAGCTAATTTCTCAATAAAGTGGATTTAAATTTGTTTGAGTGGAAGATTTTTTTCCCTTTAGAGTCAGTAAATTGTCATCTGAATGAATTTGAAAAAGATACTTTTTCATCAATGGCATAAAAAACATGTCTAAACAAAACAGAGGAAGATACTCTGAGTATTTAGATGAGAGGGATATCTGAATGAGAGAAATATGAGAATGGTTTCAAAGAAATGCAAGTTCTAATACAAGACAGAAATTAGGCAAACTAGAATATAGTAGAGCATGTCTTTCAATTAATATATGGAAATGGTTTATAATCATATGCTAACTTTCAGCATTGTCAGCATTTGTGTACTTAGTAAATTTCTCCAAATTATTTTTACTTATTAGACTACCTCTAATGATCAGATTTCATATTAAATAAATATACTTGTGAGCTTTTAGTAATTGTGAGATTATTAAATAACCTAGCAAGGATGGAAATTCAGTTTGTATTTTTATATGTTAATCATTAGAACTGAAGTTTGTTTTTACTGAAATTAGCAAGTGAATGACTCTCACAACAGAATTACAAATTAACAAATTTGTAATGGAGCCTTTCTCCCTCAGATTTATGACTTTTGCTTCACTGATATATGGAACTCTTTTGAAAAAGTATTCCCACATATATAATTGAGATAGGTAATTCTCTTTTAAATTCCATAAAAGCCAGTGCTGGCTAATAAAATAACTGGATTGCTTCAGAATTGATATGTCAACATTGTAAAATCTGTGATATGTCCTAATTTTCACTCGTATTTTCTTGTTTCATCTTACCTAGAAAGCCTTAAGGACATCGTCAGTGGGTCATTACTTTTTCTTTCATTAACTTTCCAGGAGTTGCTCAATGAACTACAGAAATTTCTGGAAACTGAAAAAGATGAATTAATTTTGGAAGTTATGAACCCACCTCCCAAGAAAATTCGACTGCAAGAACTGGAAGATAGTATTGATAATCTAAGTCAAAATGGAGAGGGAAGGATCTCTGTTAGTCAAGATGGAAGCATTGCTTCCAAGAACTCAAATTTAAATGTATGTAATGTATGCCTAGGAATTCTTCAAGAATTCTGTGAGAAAGATTTCATTAAAAAGGTAAATAACCTGTTTTTCATTATAGGTGCAATTATGTAGAGATTTTCAGTCTTAAGACCAAGAATTCTTTTTTCTTTCCTTTTTTGGAGATAGGACAATTCTTTTTTCTTTTCTTTTTTGGGTTTTATTCTGTTGCCTAGGCTGAAGTGCAGTGGTACAATCACAGCTCACTGCAGCCTCTAACTCCTGGGACTCAAGCAATCCTCCTACATCAGCCTTCTGAGTAGCTAGGACTATAGGCACATACCACCATGCCCACCTAATTTTTTTTTCTTTTTTTTTGAGATGGAGTTTTGCTCTTGTTGTCCAGGCCATAGTGCAATGACGCGATCTTGGCTCATCGCAACCTCCACTTCCCAGGTTCAAGTGATTGTCCTGCCTCAGCCTCCCGAGTAGCTGGGATTACAGGCATGCGCGACCATGCCTGGCTAATTTTGTGTTTTTAGTAGAGACAAGGTTTCTCCATGTTGGTCAGGCTGGTCTCAAACTCCCGACCTCAGATGATCTGCCTGCCTTGGCCTCCCAAAGTGCTGGGATTACAGACATGAGCCACTGCGCCTGGCCCTAATTTTTAAATCTTTTTGTAGAGGTAGGGTCTCCCTATGTTACTGTGCTGGTCTTGAACAACTAGCCTCCAGTCATCCTCGTGTCTTGGCCTCTCAAAGTACTGGGATTACAGGTGTGAGTCACTGCACCCGGCCAAGGCCAAGAATTCTATTTTTTTTTTTTTTTTTTTTTTTTTTTTGAGACGGAGTCTCACTCTGTTGCTCAGGCTGGAGTGCAATGAATGGCATGATCTCGGCTCAATGTAAGCTCTGCCTCTTGTGTCCACGCCATTCTCCTACCTCAGCCTCCCTAGTAACTGGCACTACAGGCACCCAACACCACGCCCGGCTAATTTTTAGTATTTTCAGTAGAGACAGGGTTTTACCGTGTTAGCCAAGATGGTCTCGATCTCTTGACCTCGTGATCTGCCCACCTTTTACAGGCGCAGGCGTGAGCCACCGCACCCGGCCAAATTCTTTTTTTTTTTTTTCGAGACAGAGTTTCACTCTTGTCACCCAGGCTGGAGTGCAGTGGTGCAGTCTCAGCTCACTACAACCTCCACCTCCCAGGTTCAAATGATTCTCTTGCCTCAGCCTCCTGAGTAGCTGCGATTACAGGCATGTGCAGCCACACCCAGCTAATTTTTGTATTTTTAGTAGAGACGGGGTTTCACCATGTGTGCCTGACCTCGGGTCTCAAACTCCTGACCTCAGGTCATGTGCCTGACTTGGCCTCCCAAAATGTTGGGATTATAGGCATGAGCCACCACGCCCGACCTTCTGGTTTTTGTTTTTGTTTTTGTTTTTGTTTTGAGACAGGGTCTCACTGTGTCTCAAAGTGCTGGAGTGCAGTGGCATGATATCGGCTCATTGCAACCTCCACCTCCAGGCTCAGGTGATCCTCATACCTTAGCCTCCCAAGTAACTGGGACTACAGGTGCATGCCACCATGCCCCAGTACAAGAATTTTTATATCGAAAGGAACACTGCCATTCATTTCAACTTGTTTCACACAATTGGATCATTAAAATATTTTCTTAATGTTTTTTAAAAAAACCAAAACCTGCGATTCTCAAATTACTTTTTAATTGACGTATCTGAAAATTAATAAAATGCATATTCATGTGTTTCAGTCATAAGTGCTATTTAATTGAAGAAAAATGTAGCAGTTTGTTTTTATTTTGCTGTTTAACATAGCTGAATTACAGAAAAGTTCATTTCTAGTTGTACTTATTATTGTCCCGAAAAGACAAGTGGTACAGCCCGGTAGAAGGTAAATGATTGAATGTGGGACTGCCTTTTGTTTGTTTTTTCTTTCAAGAGTGCTATATTTGGGTTTGTTTTGTTTGAAAGTTGGAGGTGACCTAATAGAAAGCTATTTTGACACGTAACAGTTTATTCTGCAGATGTTATTCCTGGCTGTTTTGGTTCTTTGTAGTATTAATCTTCAGGGTCATAGTTAGGCAATATTTAATCTCAAGATATTTGTGAGTGTTCCACTGTCAAATGTGAAAGTTTGGAAGTTTTGCCATGTCATCTCCTGGACCAGAAATTCATGTTATTAAGATTAGAGTAAGTAATATTTTCAGCAATTCCTGGGAATTTACGTAATTGTAATGCTTTTTTAGGTGTGCCAAAAGGTTGAGGCCTCTGGGTTTGAATTCACCAGCTTGGTATTTTCAGTCTCCTTCCCACCACAACTATCTGTAAGAGAGGTAAGGTCATTTGCATGCATAAAACTGTATGTGAAGTGCATGCTAGGAATTTCTCAAAAAATGGGAATGTAGAAATATTCCTTACTGTATTATATTTTTTACATTTTGTGTACTTATTGAATGATTGAAGCAATTTATAGCTGCTTAATAAATACTTGTTGAGTGAGTGAATGACAAAAGGAATTAGTTTTGTTCCTAGGACAGCCATCTTTTTTAAAGTCCCTCAATCGGTTGCAGACATTCATTATTAGCTCCATGTGAGGCATGATGGTCAGAGAAAGACATTTGACTAGGTTTCCAGAGATCTTTTGAGGTGGATATGTGCATTTTAGAATAGTCCTAGAATAGGGTCATTTCAATTATGATGAGCCTTATTCCCTCTGGAGTAAAATATAAAAAGATGGCGTATCTTCCAGTCAATGATAAAAGGAAGAGAATTGGCCTCATTTTTTAAAACTGTTTTCTTTGTTAATTGAAAAAAAATTCATTGCTGTATTATTCTCATGTGTCAAAACTGACATGAAAACATAACGTTTTGCTAATATTGTTAAATGAAGTATAGTGAGAAACTTCTGTAATCTTAAATTACAACCATGGGTTCTAAGCATGTTCATTTGTATTTATGAGATGTCTTTTCCCTAAGAAACCTACAGTATCACCAGAACATTACATCATAAACCCTCACTTTCTTTGGGTGAGCATGTTTATTAGCCCTAAATAAGCTGAAGATCGTTGAAGCTGGATAGAATGATAAAGAAGAGCCAGGAAGTGAAAAAGGGTAGGATGATTTTATATAGTATCTGTGTTGCTGACAAGATAACTGAGCAAATGGAAGAATAAAGATGATGATGATGATGATATACTGGGTTTATAAACACTTAGAGTAATTTTCTAGTCAATCATCAAAGCATTTCTCACTGATGTGTCATCTTCTGGTCCAATTTTGGTATAGAGAAACAGATTTCCAAAAGCTAAGTGACTCTCACTTTAGTGAGAGTTTTGAGAAACAAATAGGAATAAGAAGTATATTTTCTGAATGTGGTTATATATCTTACCATCAAACCCTTCCTCTCAAAGCTTATATTTATATATTTCTATAACCCTCAGAACCTGTGAATCAAAGTTTATATTTTTACATTAAGATTCATATTATCCATTTTATCACTTATTTGATGATTTTAACAATATTAGCTTAATGTTACTATTTATAAGGTATTTCTATTCCATATTAGACACAGAAGATACTGTTTTTATTTGTGTTTTTGTGATGGAGTTTCACTCTTGTTGCCCAGGCTGGAGTACAATGGCACCCTCTTGGCTCACTGCAACCTCTGCCTCGCGGGTTCAAGCGATTCTCCTGCCTCAGGCTACCAAGTAGCTGGGCTTATGGGCATGCGTCACCACGCCGGCTAATTTTTTTTTGTATTTTTAGTGGAGACAGGGTTTCTCCACGTTGATCAGGCTGGTCTCGGACACCTGACCTCAGATGATCCGCCCACCTCAGCTTCCCAAAGTGCTGGGATTACAGGCATGAGCCACCGTGCTTGGCCAGAAGATACTGTTTTTAAAAATAGAATTATTCTGCTTAAACTCTACTTTTCATAACTGATTTTAACCAGAAAACTATTTAGTAGAAATATGTAACTGTTCTAATTATTGAAGAATTAATATGTTTCCATAGTTTAATGTGCTATGTTTTATTGTTTTATTTGTAGTAATGAGTATTTTTACCCATTCATTTCCTAAGAATAATAGTTCAAGTAATTACAGTTTTATATGCAGTATACTCTTTTCACATCCCAGGTTTCTTCAGAAAATTATGTTTGTGGTTCAGTTCGTTATTTTCTGTTATTGTTGTGTTACTTTCTTTTTTTTTTTTGAGACAGAGTCTCGCTCTGTCACCCAGACTAGAGTACAGTGGCACGATCTCAGCTCACTGCAAGCTCCGCCTTCTGGGTTCATGCCATTCTCCTGCCTCAGCCTCCCGAGTAGCTGGGACTACAGGCACCCGCCACCATGCCCGGCTAATTTTTTGTATTTTTTAGTAGAAATGGGGTTTCACCGTGTTAACCAGGATGGTCTTGATCGTCTGACCTCATGATCTGCTGGCCTCGGCCTCCCAGAGTGCTGGAATTACAGGCATGAGCCACTGCGCCTGGCCATATGTTACATTCTTTTATTGCTATCTTTTATTACTTCTTTGGAATTGAGATATGCTGTGCAAGCCAGGCTGTATATAAATTACATTTTAAACCACTTATTTGTTATGCATCTCAATTTGAACTAGTTACACATATCTTCAGAATATTCTGCATTTTGAATATAAATTCTGTGATTTCTCTAGTGCCATGTTCTACATTATGGCTTTCAACTTAGACCTTGTAAGTATCTCTACTTTAGAACTTCTTTGTCTGTTTGTAGAACAAACATCAATATACTATCCGTAAAATTGATGTATGTCAATTATCTCATAATTCACACTAGAATATACAATTGAGTCCATTTGAATGATTTGGTTTTTTCCACTTCTAAGAAGTAGATGATCACAGATCTATTTAAAGCAACAATATTTTATCAATATGGTGGTATTTATTATATTCCTGCTTACAAAAGAAATAAGGGGTGGCCTCAAGTAAAGTTTTTTTTTTTTAATTAAATGGCCAGTCGCAGTAGCTCATGCCTGTAATCTCAGCACTTTGGGAGGCTGAGGTGGGAGGATCTCTTGAGTTCAGTTCAAGACCAACCTGGGCAACACAGTGAGAGTCTGTCTCTACAAAAAAATTTAAAAATTAGCTAGGTGTGGTGATGCATATCTGTAGTCCCAGCTATCCTGGATGCCAAGGTGGGAGGCTTGCTTGGGCCTGGGGGGTTGAAGCTGCATTGAGCCATGATCACACCACTGTACTCTAGCCTGGGTGACAGAGTGAGGCCCTGTCTCAAAAAAAAAAATTAAGCAATAAAATTTGCATTAACGCATCTATATTCCTGGTTATACTAATCCTTTTCTGATGATAGCATTTTTTTTTTTTTTTTTTGAGACAAGGTCTTGTTGTGTCAGCCAGGCTGGAGTGCAGTGGTGCAGTCTTGGCCCACTGCAGCCTCCGCCTCCCGAGTTCAAGCCATTTTCCTGCCTCAGCCTCACAAGTAGCTGGGATTACAGGCATGTGCCACCACACCCAACTAATTTCTGTATGGGGTTTTACCATGTTGGTCAGGCTGGTCTCGACCTCCTGATCTCAAGTGATCCACTTGCCTCGGCCTCCCAAAGTTCTGGGATTACAGGTGTGAGCCACCTCTCCTGGCCCCAGTAGTTATTATTTTATCATCATTATAAAAGCATTAATTTAAAAGCTTAGAAAGAAAAGTCTGTATTTTTGTTCATAGTATAATAATCATTTTCCACTGAGTTCGGGAGAATATGGAAGCAGGATGCAGTATATGTCCAAAATGTGTTTTCTTAGAAGGAACTAGCTAATCAACCAGAACAGTTTTAAACTGAATACTACTAAAGAGGAGAAGCATAAGCAGAATTTGAGATTATAAGAGAGTAATAAATACCTTACGACTGTCATGGTGACTTTCTGGGTTTGGTCTTATCATTTGAATGTAATAATGGAAGGATAAATCCTTCTTATAAGGCTCAGATTTGTTAAGGGGAAAGATGTAATAGCGTGATATGGCAAGAAATTATGTACCTGCACTGAGATTTGAGATCCTGAGAGTGATCTCACGGTGGTACCTGTGGTCCCAGCTACTGGGGAGACTGAGGTGGGAGGATCACTGTAGCCCAGGAGGCGGAGGTTGCAGTGAGCTGCGATTGTACCACTGCACTCCCACTCCAGTCTGGAACAAAGTAAAATCCTATCTCAAAAAACAAAACACAACACAACAAAACAAAATAGGATAGATAGAGTAGTAGAAGTATACTGTATAATATCTGGCCAAGGGGAGGATTGATTAATTGCAGATACAAAATAGTCACAAAGGCTAATGAATACAGTGGTGTGAGGGACTCTCAGTGTCTGGGTACATGATGGAAATCATGTTTAACTAAAAATGTGTTATCTGACAACTTTTGGATTGGAACTGTTTCTTTTCCTAAAGTAGTGGTTCTCTAACATGCATGAGACTCACTTGGAGAGTTTCCCAGGCCCCATTCCCAGAGATGCTAATACAGTAGGTCAGGTGAGACTCATGAATTTGCATTTCTAACAAGCTCATAGGTAATGCTGATGCTATTACAACAACACTCTGAGAACCATTTTCCTAAAGGATGGTGGGGCAACTAATCTCGTCCTAAATGAAAAATTGGTAGCCTTTTAAATTTGTATTCCTGAAGGATGGGAAGAAGAGGCATAAGTAGAATATATCCTAAACTTCTGATAGGTGCATTTCAAACACTACAAAGAAAAGGCAAAGAAAAATGGCATAGGATTCTGTGCTGGAAGATAAATTAAAAGGATTGAGAGCATCAAACAAAGTGCAATTCACATTTTAATTCAAACCAAACTATCTCAATGAATAAAAAAAAGGTTGGGGGAAAATACATCTCAATGAAGAAGAAATAGGGATCTCTTTCTGTCCCTACCTCTGTTTTTACACAAAGGCTTGTATTTAGATATATTTATTTGACATTTTAGTTTGGCCTATGAACCCCTGTGTATCTGTCATCCAACTCCAACAGTTAAATTTTTTGCCAATCTGGGATCTATTTCAAAAGAAATACAGGAAAGGTCAAGTCAAATTAATGCAAATGAAAGAGGATGACTTGGCTGGGTGTTGGCTCATGCCTATAATCCCAGCACTTTGGGAGGCTGAGGTGGGTGGATCACCTGAGGTCAGGAGTTCGAGACCAGCCTAGCCAACATAGTAAAATCCCGTCTCTACTAAAAATACAAAAATTAGCCGGGTGTGGTGGTGTGCACCTGTAGTCCCAGCTATTCAGGAGGCTGAGGCAGGATAATCATTTGAACCTGGGAGGCAGAGGCTGCAGTGAGCCGAGATTGTGCCACTGTACTCTATCCTGGGGAGACTACATCTCAAAACAAAAAAACAAAAAAAAAAAAAAAAAAAAAAGAAAGAGATGGCTTACGGCTTATGTCTATGAGAACAGCAACCAGAAAACTAAAGCTACTAATGAATAGAAGCTTTCAAGAATTGCTAAGGAAGATTTGTGGACTTAAAATTATGTTCAGAGCAAGAAAAAGATGAAAAGGATGGATAGATCTGCTATTTGGAACTGATATAGAGAAAGCAGGACTCTGGAAAATCCTGTTTTGCTTGTGTGCTTTATGTCGAGGAAAATGATCTTCCTGCCGAAAAGAGGCAGACTGGTCATTGGTAAGGGAGAATGAATGCTCCACATGGTGAAGCGTTTCAAAATGGGTTCAGGTGTTTAGACCTGGGTGCATTACATTCCAGTATAGCTTCAGAAAGAACTTGTAGCTGTTCCTGATTTTTGAGGGCTTTTAACCCATTTATGCTGGAGGTTGCAAATTTTTTTGGTGAAAAATCAGACCTTGGCGATGACCTTGAGCAGTAGGCTATAAATATCTCCCACAAGCTTAGCGTTCTAATAATGGAACACTAGGAAAATGGGTTAAAAATAGCAGATTTTACAAATGACTAGAGACAGATAAAGGCAGTTGCAATTTTCCAAAGGGGAAGAAAGTTGGCCACAGAGGTCAGGATAAGAGGGGGATGTGATTATAAAATAATGGTAAGAGAGATGTAACATTTATTCTGAAGCTGGAGGAAGGGAGCCATGAGCCAAGGAATGTGGATGTTCTTTTGAAGCTAGAAAAGCCTAGGAAACAGATTTATTACTTACAGCCTCCAGAAGGGAACACAGCCCTGCTGACACCTTGATTTTAACCCAGTGAGACCTGTGTCAGACCTGGGACCTAAAGATAATAAATTGATGTTGTTTTAAACCACTAAATTTGTGATAACTTGTTATAGAAGCAATAGAAAGTGAATGCACATTTAGAGGATTTAGTGCATTTAGGTGGTGGGGCCATCTGAAACCTGGTCACGGGATCCACTGCTGAAGGAGCTTAGGTTATTTAATTTGGAGAATAGATGATGCAGTGGGATGAGTTTGCTTTCCTTAAATATTTGAGGGGCTTCCTTATAAAAGAGGAATTAGATTGCTGCAAGAATAGAATCAAGAGCTATTAAGAATTAAGAATTATCCAGAACAGGATAGATTGTTTCCAGAGACTTCCCGTCACTAGGGTGTTTAAGCCAAGGCTGGAAAATACGATTGTCCCTTGATAGCCATAGGGGGTTGGTTCCAGGACCCCCGAGCCCCTCACAGATACCAAAATCCACAGATGCTTAAGTTTCTCATATAAAATGGTATACTATTTGCATATAACTTACACACATCCTCATATACTTTAAATCATCTCAAGATTACTTATATAATACAATTTGGGGCCGGGCGCAGTGGCTCACGACTGTAATCCCGGCACTTTGGGAGGCTGAGGTGGGCAGATCATGAAGTCAGGAGATTGAGACCATCCTGGCTAACATGGTGAAACCCCATCTCTATTAAAAATATAAAACGAAATTAGCCGGGCATGGTGGCAGGTGCCTGTAGTCCCAGCTACTCGGGAGGCTGAGGCAGGAGAATGGCATGAATCTGGGAGGCGGAGCTTGCAGTGAGCTGGGATTGCACCACTGCATTCCAGCCTGGGTGACAGAGCAAGACTCCGTCTCAACAACAACAACAACAAAATAATAATAATACAATGTGGGTGCTATGTAAATAGTCGTTATGCTACATTATTTGGGGAATAATCACAGGAAAAAGTCTGTACCTGTTCAGTACAGATCCTTTTTCCCCCCAAATGTTTTCTATCCAGGATTGATTGAATCCATAGATGCAGGATCCACAGATACAGAGTGCCAATGTACTTGGCCAAGATACATAGAAAGTGTGCACTATATAGTTGGTTAGACTAGAGATCTTAAGCCTTTTCAACTCTAAGATTCTGTATAGTTTTAACAAAAACACTTATTACAGTGTTTATGTATTTGAGACGGGGTCTCACTCTGTCACCCAGGCTGGAGTGCAGTGGTATGATCACAGCTTACTGCAGCCTTGACCTGTTAGGTTCAAGTGATCTTCCCACATAACCTTCCTGAGTAACTGAGACCACAGGTGCATGCCACTATGCCCAGCTGACTTGTTTTTTATTTTTTTTAGAGATGGGGTCTCCCTATGTTGCCAAGGCTGGTCTTGAACTCCTGGGCTCAAGTGATCCTTCTGGTGTGGCCTCTCAAAAGTGCTAGTGTTACAGGCCACTGCACCTGGGCCTGTAGTGGTTATTTTATATTCATAATTGATTCCTCTAAACTTCTGCATCATAATGCCACACAAAAACTATAGAATGAATGTCTCAGACATATGCTAATATTAGGTTAAATTTGTATTTATGGGAAAAGATTCCATTATGTCCTTTTAAAAGCTGAATGCTTTTGTTTTATTAGGGTCATCTTTACTAGTTGAGTCCAGTAGAGGGCAATATTGTACTATCGCTTTGGTTTATTGGTCCCTTTTCATGGGTAGGGTATGGGAAACAGTTTGCCTAGTCCATTGACTTTAAATGTATATATTGTCTTTTAAGTGTTACTTGGATGAAACACTTCTCAATATGCAACTTGATATGGTTGGAGTTTTGTCAGATCAAAACCTTTTTCCTATCATTTATTATACTTTATAATTTCATACTTTGCAGTAAGTACTACAAATTATACACGACCCTAGAAAATTAGCTAAGAATAAAAGCAGTACCATTTCTACCCATCCAAGTACTAACCAGGCCCGACTCTGTTTAGCTTTTGAGATCATGCGAGATCAGGCACATTCAGGGTGGTATGGCCACAGACGGCAGTACAATTTCTGTAGCAGCATTTTTTTATTTTAAGAAATTGTCTTCTTTCTTTTTTTTTTTTTTTTTTTTTGAGATGAAATCTCACTGTCACCCAGACTGGAGTGCAGTGGCGTGATCTCGGCTCACTGAAACCTCCGCCCCCCAGGTTCAAGCGATTCTCCTGCTTCAGCCTCCCTGAGTAGCTGGGACTACAGGCGTGTGCCACCACGCCTGGCAAATTTTCGTATTTTTAGTAGAGACGAGGTTTCATCTTGTTGGCCAGGCTGGTCTTGAACTCCTGACAGGTGATACATCTGCCTCGGCCTCCCAAAGTGCTGGAATTACAGGCATAAGCCACTGTGCCCGCCTGAAATTCTTTTTAAATTCTGAAAAATGGATATTCAAATGGCTTTGGATTTTTACTTAAATCTGTGGATTCTTAACTAATTTAGGATTATTGATCTCATTCAGAATCTGAAGAAAGCAGTGAATTCCTTTGTTCTAAAAATGCACATACTAAAAATTTTGTATGTATTTACAGAGGCTTCTTAAACTCTCAGGCCATTAGTCCTAGAATCTTTTTTAATTTGTAATTTCCCTTCTGTTATTGATTGATGTTCTTTTTCTAAAGGACTATATTTTTTCTAATTATGTTTAGCTCATAAATAGAATGTGACAAAATTCTCTTAACTTCAAGTATAGAGAGCTATATATATATATTGTGTGTGCAGGCATGAGCTGGCTGTCTTTGTTCATTAACTCAACTTTTCTGATTTAGCATGTGTATTTTCTGCTTTTTGTCCATTTGTGCATGGCTTCTCCATTTTTATTTTGTATGACAGGCACTCTTCCTAAATCTGTGTATGTTCTCTTTCACCTACCATTTAAGACCAACCCTAGGTCCACTTCATTCAATAAACCTTTTCTGAGCTTACTAAGGAGTTTTCAGAATTTATAGCTCCTATTTTGGTTAGATAGGTTTAGAACTCCCTTCAATTACTATATGGTCCACTTATCCATGCAAAGCAAGTTTGATTCCTTTAAACTTCTACAGCATAATGCCACACAAAACTACTATAGAATGAATGTCCCAGGCGTATGCTAATATTAGGCCAAACTTGCATTTATGGGAAAAGAGAGAACATTCCACTAAGTCCTTTTTTTTTGAGACGAAGTCTCGCTCTGTCCCTAGGCTGGAGTGCAATGCCGCGATCTCGGCTCACTGCAACCTCCGCCTCCTGGGTTCATGCCATTCTCCTGCCTCAGCCTCCTGAGTAGCTGGGACTACAGGCGCCCGCCACCATGCCCGGCTAATTTTTTGTATTTTTAGTAGAGACGAGGTTTCACCATGTTAGCCAGAATGATCTCGATCTCCTGACCTCGTGATCCGCCTGCCTCAGCCTCCCAAAGTGCTGGGAGTACAGGCATGAGCCACCGCGCGCAGCCCCACTAAGTCCTTTTAAAAGTTAAATGCTTTTGAGTCTTAGTTCTTTTAGGGACTGCCCCTTAAGGATCTTTCAATAGACTTTTCATGAGTGGGTTGGGAAGTGTATAGTAACCTTGCTAGTTTTAGGTACGCAGGCTGCCACTTTAAAAACCATTAACAGGAAATGAGTGTGTTCATGCAGCAATCCACCCTATCTTATGAAAGGTAACTCCAAGAACTTGCTTCTGTGAATATAACATTGGTGTATGAAAGTCTGTGTTATTATAATTGTGGAATCATAGATGTATATGAGACCTTGGTGATCGACTAGAACAGGACTCCCCAGCTTTTTATGGCACTTATTGAAAAACGTCAATGTATATGTGGTTGTGATTTGTCAGAGTCTCAGCCAGGCCACCTCCCAAGTGTAAACCTGTTTATACCTATTGGGAATGTCTGATTGAGAGTCCAGGAGTTTCCAACCTTTGTGTATAAGGGATCCCCCTTTAATATCTGAGAGTTAATGGGTAGTATCTGTAGATTGGAAAGAAGATATGCTATGCTTGGGTAATTTTTTTCAGCTTCACAGATTGAGACCACTTCAGTAGTCATCACACTCATCCTTACTTAAAGAGGAGAAAACCAGGGCTCGTAGAGGTTATGTGATTTGCCCAATGTGTCCCATTTATTGGAATCTGGATATGCCTCCCTGCTTCATGCTGCTGTTGCTTTTTAAGTTTTTTTTTTTTTTTTTTTTTTTTAAACCACACCATCTCTACATCTTGTATATTTTCGTATGTTTTATTTACCTGACTACCTTGGTTCCATGGGTATTACCTTTTCTTAACTACACACCCTATTAAGCCATACAGTCATGAACATCACTAAAGGTCAGAGGATCACCAGAGTGATGAATCCAGGCAGAGCTGCTGTGTTTAGGAGAATGTAAGACTAGACATGGGTGCAGGTTTAGGACTCTGTTATGTGATACATCACTAGGATGTGTTCCAAGGGAGAAAGAATGAGTGACATGTGATTAGTCAAGGTCTATATAGAACCCAAGCCCTGGTTGGCGTGTATAATCAGAAGTCCAACTATCAAAGAGTCAAAGCAGATACTGAAGAGATCTAATAACTCATTATTGGGGTACTGGCACAAGAAGCCCAATAGATAAAACACCCAATCCCTAAGGTCACTGTGGCATGCAGCAAGGAGGAGCAAATCACATTCCTGTGAGTAGGAAGCCATAGTCAAGCAGGTCTAGAAGCAAGCCTAATTCTAAAGACCACCACAATAATATAATGTATATTGGATTCAGGATTGCAGTTGGAGATTATTCAGACATATATTTAAATGCTTAAAGATGCATCTCTTTATGGCATTGCCTTTTCCTTGACCTGAACCCAGCTAAGTATAATGGAGGAGGAGGCAAGGAAGAAAAGAAGTTGCTGTGGCTCATCTAGCAGTGTAGGTAATTGAGGGAGACCAGATGCATTAAGAACATGAGGTAGCCTCAAATATTTGAAGTTTCTTTTAAAAATTTGTATGCTCTTATTCTTGTGAATTGTCACATTTGGCATCTTTAAAATTTACAGTAAGAAATGGTAATATAGCAGAATAAAAAAGAATACAAGATGAAACACATCCTTTTTCTTTAAAATGCTTTCCCTGTGAAATGGAACATATTAGCACATTGCTACCTTCTAACTGTAGAGATCATTATTAAACTATTTTTCCTCCATTAATTTGTAGGACCGTGTGGCTTAGTAGATTAAGTTGCTGAAAAAGGGAACTTCTAGTTTAGACTCTTGCCTAGTTCAGGTCTAGGTTTTTCTTGTTGCATAGAATTGTCCTTTTTTCTGATACCACCACTGTGTTTTATACCTAGTAATTCTAGCTTACTAAGATATGATTGTTTTTGAAAAATTATTCATAAAAATAACAAATATATGTGTATGTATGCATATGTATATAAAGCAATTGTTTATATGTAAAACAGCCACACCACCATAATGTGTAGTTATTTTTTAAGAGTGGCAAGATAAAACCCCTTTCTTAGGAAAACAAGCCACCAACAGTTATTTAATATTTTCATGGCAGAGTATGCTGCATGTGCTCTTTGATTTAATAATCACAACCCCTTAAAGTAGGTGGTATTATCGTCTCAATTTTACAGATGTTGAAATTGAAGCTGAAGGTCACATTGCTGATAAATAGCAGAGCTAGGATTTGAACTCTGATCTATTAAACTCCAAAGTTTATGCTTTTTTTTTTGAGACGGAGTTTCACTGTGTCACCCGTGCTGTAGTGCAGTGGTGCGATCTTGGCTCACTGCAATCTCCACCTCCCGGGTTCAAGCAATTCTCCTGCCTCAGCCTCCCGAGTAGCTGGGGCTGTAGGCACTGTCACCTTGCCCAGCTGATTTTTCGTAATTTTAGTGGAGACAGGGTTTCACCATGTTGGCCAGGCTGGTCTCAAACTCCTGACCTCAAGTGATCCGCCTGCTTTAGCCTCCCCAAGTGCTGGGATTACAGGCATGAGCCACTGCACCTGGCCTTGGTCAGATTTCAAAAGGGTTATTGTCTTTCTGTGTTATAAGTGGGACTTAGCCTAGGTTTTGACTTTAGTATTATCTTTCTCCAAATGGTGCAGTATCTTCAAGGTTAGGGAAAGGATTCTTGGTAAAAATATGAAACCAGAACTCTTGTAATTATTTAACAAGTGTTATAATTTAATAAGAATAATGATAAACCACCAGTTTATTTTGTGATTCTCTAAAATGATAACTCTAGAAATAAAATTTAAATTACAATTTTAGCACTTTCCTATCACATTTATGTTCAGGTTTTATTATCAGATGACTGGAATAGGTGCAAAGATGTTTCGAGTCAAATATTTTATTACAGCACCTATCTTAAAATACAGGAGTTTCAAGTCATTTTTGTGAGGAGCTATTTTTGATTTTCCTTTTTTTTTTTTTTTTTTTTTTTGCTCTTAGGAAGATTGATACATGTATGTGTGATGATGAATTATGATGGTGAAGTCCCTTAATTGGAGGTGGAAGTCCCAATAAAGTTTTCAGCCACATCCTTTGTCATGGATATGTCTAAATGTCCTAAAGAAGAGGGGGCTAGGTGGCAAGTGCTACCTTGAAATCAGACACATCCAAACTCATTGTCAGAAACCTCTTTCTTAAGGAATAGTACTTCTACTTTCTTCCCTCTAAGCAAAAGGAAGGACCAGCAAAATAGTCTTTGGCTGGGTTTGTCAGTTAAGAAGTGTCGATAAATTGCAGTGCTACAGCTGCTCCTCCTTTTTAAAATTAGGTTTTACTGCTCCAAATATTGAAAGTTATTTTTACAAATCTTCCCTTTTAAATAAAACTGAATCTGTTTTTCCTCACTGATGTTAATACAGGATCAATACTAGTGGAATCTATTTTTAGACTAGATACCATTCAAGGCCCCAGGTGGAAATGTTTAGCTGGGGATTTTGTCTTAAAAAAACTGAGTATCTTTCTCCTTTCTCCTTGCCATTATGTTTATTATGCAAAGTTATCCAGTTTGTCTTAATGTAATACATATTTTCCAGTCAATGTGTACACTTTCTTTTTTTCTTTTTCTTTTTTTTTTGAGACAGAGTCTCACCCTGTTGCCCAGGCTGGAGTGCAGTGGCATGATCTTGGCTTACTGCAACCTCCGCCTCATGGGTTCAAGTGATTCTCCTGCCTCAGCCTCTCAAGTAGTGGGGACTGCAGGCACGTGCTGCCACACCCGGCTAATTTCTTTGTATTCTTAGTAGAGACGGGATTTCACCATGTTGGCCAGGATGGTCTTGATCTCCTGACCTCGTGGTCTGCCTACCTCAGCCTTCCAAAGTCCTTGGATTACAGGTGTGAGCCACTGTGCCCGGCTTGGACACTTTCATAATTTATAAAGCTCTGATGTAAAAAACCATAGTTGAGCATTGGATTGCCATTTCACAGGGCTACTTCCTTTTTATTGCGTGTAACTTTTGGTTTCACAATTAGTGTGTCAGAGATCAGCTGGATATATGGCAGTCTCCAGGGCCAGGGCAAGAGTGCTCAGTAGGTACTTGCAGAGGGCTAGTTTTTTATCTTTAAAAATTATATACATGGCAAATTAAAGAGCCATATATTATATTCATTAAATTATAATTTGAAAGCTACTTGTGTAAGTAAATGTTGCAGTGTTGAGTATGATTGAAACCTTTGATTCTTTTTTCTGGTGGAATCTAAGTTTCTGTCTAAACTCGTTGTTAAAATGTTATGGCCAGTAGCTGAGTAAAGATAAGGTGAGGGAAACTAACTTGCGTGGGGAAAAAATAAAATGGATTTTATTTAAATGTGGTCATGAACCATATAAAAGCAAATGAAATAATAAAATAGATGCAAAGGTATCAACATAGATAGCCCTTTTAGTCTTGTATTAAGAAGCATAATATGAAATGGTTTCTATTTATAATTTAGTTCACATCCAGGATTTAAATTTTCTGTGAGGCTGGGGTGTTATGAAGTGTATTGATTATCTGATATTCCTTTAGTATTATCACTAGAAATTCATATTAGAAATCATGAGTTGGTGATTTTAGTGAGACTTTCATATTCTGAAAGCATCACAGAAATTCATGGCCTATTGTGGAGTGGGCATGTGCACTCATGCCCTATTGAGTAAATCAGTAGCTAGTCATGAATGCTAAATTTGTATTCCAAAACATTTTTTTTTTTATCGTAGATGTGTATTAAGGTACTTCTGGCTGGGTGCAGTGGCTTATGCCTATAATATCAGCACTTTGGGAGGCTTAGACAGGTGAATCACTTGAAGCCAGGAGTTCACAACCAGCTTGGTCAACATGGCAAAAACCTGTCTCTACTGAAAATATAAAAATTAGCTGGGTGTAGTGACAGGCACCTGTAGTCCCAGCTACTCTGAAACTGAGGCAGGAGAATCGCTTGAACCTGGGAAGTGGAGGTTGCAGTGAGCTGCGATCGCACTACTACACTCCAGCCTGGGTGACAGAGCGAAACCCTGTCTAAAAAAAAAAAAAAAAAAAAGAAGGTAATTCTATTGAGTAACATTCACTCTGCAACTTGTTTCTTAGGTGGCATGCAGCAACTGATATTTCAGTTACTGCTTTATTGGTCTGGCCCCAGGGAGGTGTCCCCTACCCCTGTTAAATTGGAAGTCATATGGTCTGTACACAATGACTTTTCCCCTCCAATTTTCATAATTATTATTTTTTTTCTTGCCTTGTTGCATTGGCTAAGATCTCTAGTACAATGTTACACAAAATTAGGGATAATGAGAATTCTTTTGGATTATTTTTCCATTTAAATTCTACCCTCATGCCTATCATTATCTTAGAAGTTATGTATTTAAAGTTTTTCTTTTAATCTTAAAAGTATTGATTAAATTGGTACTCCCATTTCTACAAAAAATAAAAAATTAGCTGGACATGGTGGCGCATGCCTGTAGTACCAGCTACTCAAGAGGCTGAAATAGGAGGATTGTTTGAGCCTAGGAAGTTGAGGCTGCAGTGAGCCAAGATTGAGCCATTGCACTCCAACCTGGATGACAGAGTGAGACGCTCTCTCTCAAATAAAAGTAAATAAATATTTCTATCTTTCCCAGAGAATGCAAAGACCCTGGAATACTTAGATTCCTTGTATCTCTTAATTTACATTTCATTGTGTGTGTTTTAATTTGACACATATTTCAGTGCTATATGACATTATTTTATACAAGTAATATTCTATACAATCAGTCAATATTCACAGATTTACCCACATATTCATCTTGTGTATTACCCTTTATTTCAGCTTTTATCTGGGATTATATTCTTCTGCATGAAGAATATCCTTTCATTTAGTTTTTATTTTTTAAAATATAGGTCAGGCCAGGTGCAGGGACTCATGCCTGTAATCCCGGCATTTTAGGAGACTGAGGCAGGAGGATTACCTGAGCACAGGAGTTTGAGACCAGCCTGGGCAACGTAGGGACACCCAGTCTCTACAAAAGAATAAAATGTTTGGCCAGGCGTGGTTGTTCACACCTGTAATTTCAGCACTTTGGGGGCCAACTCAGGATCGTTTGAGCCCGGGAGTTCAAGACCAGCCTGGGCAACCTAGCAAGACCTCATGTCTACAAAAAATCAAGACAGTTATCTGGGCATGGTGGCATGCGCCTGTAGTTCCAGCTACTCAGGAGGCTGAGGTAGGAGGATTGCTTGAACCCGGAGGTGGAGGCTGCAGTGAGCTGAGATTATGCCACTGCACTCCAGCCTGGGCAAGACAGCAAGACCCTGTCTCAAAAAAAAAAAAAAAAAGAAAAGAAAATTTGGACATTGATTACGAAAAATATAATTTGAGACCTAAAATAATGTTCTCCTCCAGAGAGGATTTTTGTTTTCTTCTGAGTTCTAGCTAGAGGCTTTAGCAATTCTGAATTACCTTAATTCAGTGACAGGGATTACAGTGATTTGAAGTTGATCTTTAGCACCTTTAAGGACTGTTCTCGTCCCCATTTACCCCTGCTTCTAGGGTGTCATCCTTCATGGTTTCAGCCAAAGCATAGGGCTTATCAGGATTCCCTCTCTCTCTTCTGACTGACAGATGCCCCTTGGGGAAAAGCTACTCAAAATGCCTGGCTCATCTTTGGTTTCCTTCTTCTGAATTTTGACCCTGTAACTCTTCACTGCCTTGTTAACTTTCTGATGTCTTCATGCAATTTTTTTTTTTTTTTTTTTTTAGTTGTCCAGCTTTTCTAGTTGTCTTCATTAGGGTTGATCCACTATTAACAAATTTTCTCAACTTTGTGTTCCAATCTTGTTGAGTTTTTCATAAATAGTAATACTATGTTTTTAATTCCAAGACCTTGTCTGTTTTCTAGGTTTTTTCCCGTGTGTGTGTGTCAGAGTGTGTGTGTGTGTGTGTGTGTATGTGTTTTTTAGAAAAATAGGATCCTATTCTTGTTTGATAAACACAATATTTTATCTTTCTGAGAATATCAATATGTGTTGCTATTGTGTAATGTTTTTGTCTCTAGTTTCTTAAAGTTGCTTTTTTCAGTTTATTTTGGTACATTCTATGTTAGGGGCTTTCCTCAGTTGCCTCTTTATCCTTGGTGAGTTGGTCATATTGAAGAGTACAGAATAAGAAGCAGTTGAGCCTGGGCGTGATGGCTCATGCCTGTAATCTTAGCACTTTGGGAGGCCGAGGCGGGTGGATCACTTGAGGTCAGGAGTTCAAGACCAGCCTGACCAACATGGCGAAAGTCCATCTCTAATAAAAATATGTTTTAAAAAATTAGCCGGGCGTAGTGGTGGGTGCCTATAGTCCCAGCTGCTTGGGAGGCTGAGGCAGGAGAATCACTTGAGCCCAGGAGGCAGAGGTTGCAGTGAGCTGAGATTACACTTGGGTAACAAGAGCAAAACTCTGCCTTAGAAAAAAGAATAAATAAGAAACAGTTGGAAGCTAGATGTGTGAATAAAGAGGGAAGATTCACTGTGAGCTTTACTGAATACTGAGCTATCTGTGTTCATTTAGGTGTTGGGCAGGTGACATTTCCTTATAGAAGATGTAGTCTCCATCTAGCAATCTGCCAAGGTCTAGAAATGGGTGGTGGCTGGGGTGATGTGTATATATCATCATCTTTCTGCCTGTGTTTACTCAGTGAAGTATTAATGCCCTTAAGTGTGACTCAAAAGACTCGATCACAAGACCTTCATTTTACCATCTCCAGGAAATAAAATTCTGGTCTTTTACTAGGGTTAGGGAGGGACATTCACCTGGCTGCATGAAGTGGGGTAGGGGATCTGAGAATCTGCCTCTTTTGCAAACAATTTTCTTTATTCCCACCTTTTACCTTCCACCACCACTTCCAGAATTCCTTGGTGCTGCTTATTTTTTAAACTCCTGTTTTGATTGTGGAGTATTCATTTCTTCTACTGCCAATTTAGGATTCAACTTTTTGGGTGTCTGCTAAGTCCTTTACCACTGTTTAATCTGCTTTCCAGCTTCCAAATTGCTGCTATTCCCTGCACTCCCACTGTCCCCATCCTAGTGGATTTTATGTACTTTTAACAAATCTTTGTATTGCTGTTTTAGGGGCTTAACAAAAGTGCATACCTGGCCAGGTGCCGGGGCTCATGCCTGTAATCCCAGCACTTTGGGAAGCCAAGGCAGGTGGATCACTTGAGGTCAGGAGTTAGAGACCAGCCTGGCCAACCTGGCGAAACCCCGTCTCTACTAAAAAAACAAATGACAACAAAAAAATTAGCCCGGTGTGGTGGTGTGTGCTTGTAATCCTAGCTACTCAGAAGGCTGAGGCAGGAGAATTGCTTGAACCCAGGCGGCAGAGGTTGCAGTAAGCCGAAATCACACCGTTGCACTCTAGCCTGGGCTACAGAGCAAGACTCTCTCAAAAAACAAACAAACAAACAAACAACTACGTCCTCAAATTCGATCTTCCCTTTTTACCAAGAAGGCCAGATATATTTGTTTACTTATAAGATAAAATTTTTCTTTTGTCTAATTTTAATTTGTATTATAGTTACATTATTTGTATTTACTGCATTAAGCAAATTACCAAGACCACAGTGTACTACCTTGTTTTTTTCTTCATCTGTAAAAAGTCAGAAATACTTTCTTACACTAAAGCAACCCTAATGGAAATCTACCAATCTAGTTTTTATTTTACAAACTAATTACAAGGAGGATTATGAAGAGAAAACATGTCAAAATTTTATTTATAGTAGTTTATATTCTTTTTGGCAGTTAATATAATATTAGAATTTACACCTAATGGTGACTCTTAGAATGTTTGCAGATTTTAAGGTTATGTAATGGAGGAGTAGTTGGCTAAAGAGAAAGGTAGAAAAAATTCATTACTGGTTATTTTCATAGTGTATTTAATAATCATTTTTGACATCTTATGAGCCTAGGCCTTTTAAAGTTTATTTATTTAATTTAATTTAATTAATTTATTTATTTATTTTAGACGGAGTCTTGTTCTGTCACCCAGACTGGAGTGCAGTGGCGCGATCTCGGCTCACTGCGGCCTCCTCCTCCTGGATTTAAGCGATTCTCTTGCCTCAGCCTCCCAGATAGCTGGGACTACAGGCATGCACCACCATGCCCGCTAATTTTTTTTTTTTTTTTTGAGACGGAGGCTTTGTGTGTCGCCCAGGCTGGAGTGCGGTCGCATGATCTCTGCTCGTTGCCGGTTTAGTTTGCCTCCACCTCCTGGACTCAAGCTTTTCTCCTGCCTCAGCCTTCCGAGCAGCAGAGATTACAGGCATGCCCAGCTAATTTTTGTATTTTTAGTAGAGATGGGGTTTCGCCACGTTGGCCAGGCTTGTCTGGAACTCCTGACTTCAAGTGATCCGCCCACTTCAGCCTCCCAAAGTGCGGCACGAGCCACTGCACTGACCTGTTTAGTTATTTTAGCTTCTATTTTTGTATCATACTATATACAGTTAGTGGTGATATATGAATAGCTCATCACATTACCATTGTCCAAAAATTTGCTTGAAATTTCCCACACACCTTTATCATTAGACCTCGCCTTTAGATAGGTTGTCACCAAATTATTTTTAGGAATCTGTGGTTCCTTTTTTCTTCTTCCTTTAAATCTCTCTCTCTCTCTCACTTTCTGTATTTTTCTGCTTCTCTTTCTTCCTCCCTCCCTTCCTCTCTTCCCTGCAAATATTACATCAAGGTGTCCTAATAAAGATAGTGGCAGGATTTAAATTGGACAGGACTTAAGGTCCAAGGACCCCTGCCTTTCTCCTTTCCCCAGTGTCTTATTGCACTTTGTCATTGGGTGTGTGGTTAAATCTGCCTTGGTCATTCATTACGTCTTACACACCTGTTAACAAGCATTCGTAGCTAGAAACTAACCCACTGCAGATACTGTTCCATTCTCAGATTCATGGCAAAATTTGATAAATATCATATCATCTACTTTAAACTTTTAGACTAAAACTAGAAAATTTGGAAAGATCAAAACTTGAGGAGATCCCTTTTAATTTAATGGACTTTACTTAATTTATTTTTTGAATTACTGAACAGAGAGTCAGGAGATCTGTATTATAAAAACAACAATTAACATTCTTATAAACTATCTCATTTAAACTTCCAATTTTACAAGAAACCTCATTTTTCCTGTCTTCTAGATGAGGAAAGAAACACCCACAGGGCACAGAACTTGCTCTAAATCACTTGCTGGCTAAGTAGGAGAGAGAACTTGAACCCTATTCTTTCTGTCTCCGAATCCCTTGCTTTCTTTGGGATACTTTATGACCTCCTTCCCATCCTGTTCTGATACTACTTAGGCAAGTCCCTGGAAAGAAAAGGAGATGGCAGGAACACTAAACTGGCAGATTGAAGAGTTTACTGTTTATATTGGAAAGATTTTGTTTGAAGTTTTTGGTGTATTGCTTTAATAAATTTAGAAAGACTTAAATATCAATAACTTGACATACAACCTATTTTTCAGAAAATTCATATAATTTTAAGAAAAGTGCAAAATTCACTAAGTTTAGGAAGACGTTTCTGTAAAAATGAAATTATGATATATGGGGCTTGTGTGCATTTCACAGTTTATAAAGCATTCATTCTATATCATAATACCTCTAAAGTTTAGCTGTTGCATTTATGGGGAATGAGGTTTACATTCAAATAAATGGGTAACTGTTCTCTTTGAAATGAAAATAAAATATAGAAAATTTTAAAACACGTACTTTTATTGCATTCAAATACATGTAGTAACTTAAACTAGGTCAACATAGTCCATTCATTAAATTTCAGCTTGAAAGAATCCTTGGAGTTATCTTTTAATGAATAAATAAAACCAAATTTGTAATTAGCATGTTAATTTTATGGTCTTTAAAAATGTATGTGAGAGCGCTTTAAAACTGTTTTTTTTTTTAAACATTTAAAACATTGCCCCTGAAAATCTGGTTTGTGTTATTGATCTATCAATGAAGGAAGTACTTGCCAAAGAAAGGTAAATCCTCCCCACCCCATTCAAAAACATCACACATTCTGAATTAGTAGGTACTTTTAATGCATTTTCCTTTGATTTCCCTCATGCAAAAGTGCAAGTAACTTGGTGAAGTCTGGTTTCTCCTATAACAAGTGTTCTAATCTTAGGAGCATATTTCTGAAGGATTGCAGATCCAACCTAGAGTAAACCCATTAGATACGGCCCCATCCAAGTAAGACACCGAGGAATAAAAAAGAAGAGAAAAGGCTGGGTGCAGTGGCTTACACCTCTGTAGTCCCAGCATTTTAGGAGGCTAGGTGGGTGGATTGCTTGAGGCCAGGAGTTCAAGACTAATCTGACCAACATGGTGAAGCCCCATCTCTACTAAAAATACAAAAATTAGCTGGCTGTGGTGGTACATGCCTGTAATTCCAGCTACTCATGAGGCTCAGGTGTGAGAATTACTTGAACCCAGGAATCAGAGGTTGTAGTGAGCCGAGATCATGCCACTGCACTCCAACTTGGCAACACAGTGAGATCCTGTTTCAAAAAAAAAGTGAAAAAAATATTTCATCTTTAGCACAAACTCCTTATAGAAATAATAAATTTCAAAAAACTTATAAATTTTTCAAAAGTAAAAATTTGTTCTCAGCCCAAAGATAGAAACTCTTTTGTACTGTTCCTCTGTTTTTCATTGCTGAGAGGTAATAGTGAAGCAGCAAAGTTCCTAAAAATATAGTGCATTTTAAAATAAAATAAAATAGATCTCAACCTATTAGGTAATATTTAAATGAGGATTCCTCAAACTAATAGTACCCAAGCAAATATACTATGTAACACTTTAAAATGTTGTGATCTAATATTACTATTAATTTCTTTTCAGTAAATTGATTTGGTAATAAATTGAGATAATTCATTTTAGCAAACTTACTGTTATGCAAAAGATAACTTAGATAATTGGTTGGGAGTTTATAAAATAACCTTTAAATTTCTGAAAAAGACTCACAAGTATTACATTTAATTTTTTTCTTTTTTAAATTATAAAAGCAGCACATGCTTACTGAAAATGCCAAACAACTCAGAAGTATGTAAAGTTAACATTAGTCTCTCTCTTTCACTTCCTCTTTTCTACTTCCCATTTTCTGGAGTAACATTTTGGTAATCTCTTTCTAAGACCTTTTGCTATATACATATAAACATATACATACATGCACTGCACATGGTTTGGATTTGTTTGCTTTAGTGAAACATACATATTCTGCAAACTTTTTATCTTGCAACAACCATTGACAACCTTCAACTGTGTTAGAACTTACAGAGCTCACATATGCATATATGAGCTTTCCCGTACAGATGGTTAAATCAGAATTTCTTAAATTAATTCATTTATCCAGTTGAAGAATATTCAGATCACCTTCAGTTTTCAGTTTTTATTATTACAAATGAAATTTGCAGTGAACATTTTTGTATATGGAGTCTAGCATATCTATATTTTTGTCTGATACATTCTTAGAACTGGAACTGCTGAATTGGTGGGAATACACATTTAGAATTGTGATAGGTATTTCCAAATTGCCCTCCTAAAAGGTGAACAGTTTACAGCAGTGTATTACAACTGCGTGTCTTTTTCAAACTGAAGTTATACTCTTCAGTATTTTCTAACCTATATGCAAAAGTTTTCTTGTTTTAGTTTGCACTTGTAGTATTTGTATTTTCAAGTGAACTTTTACATCTTTTTATATGTTTACTAGCCATCTGGGTTTCTATTATCTGGTTATTTGGCTTTTTAAAATTGATTAGTAAGTGCTCTTTGGACACAGTGGCTATGAATATTTCATCAATTCTGTTTCTCCCAGCCTGTCATTTGTCATTTACCTTTGTTTGTGGTTATTTAACAAACATAAATTTCTAATTTTTATGGAACTTTTCATCTAGAAACAAATTTCTCTGTATTTTTTCAATATTTGTTTTGGTCTTTCAATTATAGTTTTTCTCACATATTTCTTATGTTTATTCCTATGTGTTTTTAAATGTTTTTTATTTTTAATTTTAGTTGAAATTTGAGTGGAATCTCTTTTTCCCATAATTTTTTTTTTTTTTTTTTTTTTTTGGCTATTAGGAAAGTAATGTATGTATGTTTGTAGGTGTGTGTGTTTAATGTTTGTCTTGGAACTCACTAACTTACAGGTCTCTATTATTAATGCTAGTGGTTTTTCAGTTATTATCTAGGTATGCAGTTACCTTATTTGCAAATAATGATACTTTTGTCATTTCTTTTTTACTATTTTTAAAATATATATACAGTATATTTAGGTGTATCATATGTATATATTTTAATACGAAGTATAGTGTTAGCTCTATTGTGATAGGTACCCTTTATCTAATTTTTTTTTTTTTTTTTTGAGATAGCGTTTCGCTCTTGTCACTCAGGCTGAAGTGCAATGGCGCGATATCGGCTCACTGCCACTTCCGCCTCCCAGGTTCAAGCGATTCTCCTGCCTCAGCTTCCTGAGCAGCTGGGATTACAGGCATGCACCACCACGCTCAGCTAATTTTTTTGTATTTTTTAGTAGAGAGGGGCTTCACCATGTTGGTCAGGTTGGTCTCAAACTCCTGACCTCAGGTGATCTACCTGCCTCAGCCTCCCAAAGTGCTGGGATTACAGGCGTGAGCCACCATGCCTGGCCTATCCTTTATTTAATGAAATTTGCTTCTATTCCAAGTGTAGTATGTTTTATTAAAAATGATAAACGGTTTTCTGTTCTTGTGATAGTTTGCTAAGAATGATGGTTTCCACAGCTGTATCCATGTCCCTACAAAGGACACAAACTCATCCTTTTTTATGGCTGCATAGTATTCCATGGTGTATATGTGCCACATTTTCTTAATCCAGTCTGTCACTGATGGACATTTGGGTTCATTCCAAGTCTTTGCTATTGTGAATAGTGCCGCAATAAACATACGTGTGCATGTGTCTTTATAGCAGCATGATTTATAATCCTTTGGGTATATACCCAGTATGGGTGCAGCACACCAACATGGCACAAGTATACATATGTAACAAACTTGCACGCTATGTACATGTACCCTAGAACTTAAAGTATAATTAAAAAAAAAATGATAAATGGATATTTGCAGTAATTATACTTTTCTCCTTTTATCTATTTTGTAGTCAAGTAAATTAATAATTTCCTTGTGTTGAATTTTTGTTGTTTTCTTGAAATAAGCATTTTTCATTCTGATTATAATAACAATTAGACTTAAGGGCTGGGTATGGTGGCTCATGCCTGTAATCCCAGCACTTTGGGAGGCCAAGGCGGGAGGATTGCTTAAGGCCAGGAGTTTGAAACCACCATGGTCAACATAGCGAGACCCCCATCTCTACCAAGAAAAAAAATTAGCTAGGTATGGTGGTGTGTGCCTGTAGTCCCAGCTACTCGAGACTATATTTTTATCTGATAAATTCTTAGAATTGGAAATGCTGAATTGAAGGGAATACAGTTCAGCTGGCCGAGGCAGATGGATCACTTGAGGTCAGGAGTTTGAGACCGGCCTGGCCAACACTGCAAAACCCTGCCTCTACTAAAAATACAAAGATTAGCTGGGTGTGGTGGCGCACACCTGTAATCCCAGCTACTTGGGAGACTGAGACACAAGAATTGCATGAACCCGGGAGGTGGAAGTTTCAGTGAGCCAAGATCGTGCCACTGCACTTCAGCCTGGGTGACAGAGCAAGACTCCGTCTCCAAAAAATAATAATAATAAAAATAAAATAAATAAATAAATCCAGGGATCAAGATAAAGACAGATTTTCTGGGGAGAGGAGAAAAGTAAGTATAAGGAGTTACTGCGGGAGCCAGGCAGTCGTGTAGTCCTGGGACCAAATGCCTGCATTGTGACTAGGAGGAAGGGGTTCTTGAGGTCAAAAGTATTTTTATAATTTATAATAATTTGCTTTTTTCACTCTCATTCTTTTAAGAGTATACAGTGGAGTTTTCCAGAGACTATGTGATTACAGCAAATTGAATGTAGAGGCAGATATGAAAATCTAGGTATCTCCTATTAAGATATATATTAAACAGATTTGCAAAAATGCACCACAGCATCAATTTTCTCATTAAATTATTACGTTTGAAAAATATGTTTTTTAAGAAAAGTTATTTATGTTAACATATAATGGATTTATTACTTTGTCATTAATTTTTTTTTTTTTTTTTTTTTTTTTGAGATGGAGTCTCGCTCTGTGGCCCAGGCTGGAGTGCAGTGGCCAGATCTCAGCTCACTGCAAGCTCCGCCTCCCGGGTTCACGCCATTCTCCTGCCTCAGCCTCCCGAGTAGCTGGGACTACAGGCGCCCGCCACCTCGCCCGGCTAGTTTTTTTTTTGTATTTTTAGTAGAGACGGGGTTTCACCGTGTTAGCCAGGATGGTTTTGATCTCCTGACCTTGTGATCCGCCCGTCTCGGCCTCCCAAAGTGCTGGGATTACAGGCTTGAGCCACCGCGCCCGGCCTGTCATTAATTTTTAATGAATTAATAAATAATTTTTAGGCCAGGCACGGTGGCTCACGCCAATAATCCCAGCATTTTGGGAGGCCAAGGTGGGCGGATCACCTGAGGTCAGGAGTTCAAGACCAGCCTGGCCAATATGGTGAAACCCCATCTCTACTAAAATACAAAAATTAGCCAGATGTGGTGGCAGGCACCTGTAATCCCAGCTACTCGGGAGGCTGAGGCAGGAGAATCGCTTGAACCTGGGAGGCAAAGGTTGCAGTGAGCCGAGATCTTGCCATTGCACTCCAGCGTGGGTGACAGAGTGAAACTCAGTCTCAAAAAAAAAAAAAAAAAAATTAATTCATGGTTTTAATTGCTAATATGGTAAATATTGATAGCTATAACCAACATAAACAAAAGCTACTTCAGGTTCTCAAAAACTTTTAAGAATGTAGGCTGGGCGTGGTGGCTCACACCTGTAATCCCAGCACTTTGGGAGGCCAAGGTGGGTGGATCACCTGAGGTCAGGAGTTTGAGACCAGCCTGGCCAACATGGCGAAACCCCATCTCTACTAAAAAAACACAAAAATTAGCCAGACATGTTCCCAGCTACTCTGGAGGCTGAGGCTGGAGAATTGCTTGAACCTAGGAAGCAGAGGTTGCAGTGAGACGAGATCGTGTCATTGCACTCCAGCCTTGGCGACAGAGTGAGAATCTGTCTCATAAAAAAAAGAATGTGATGGGTCCTTTAACCAAACTGTTAGAGAACCCCCGATCTACATATAACAATTTAATATTTTTGAAGGTGCCTGTACTCATCTTCTATAATTCTTTAAATCTTCTTTGAATAGAATAGTCTACTGTACATGTGTATATATCTGCATCTATATATAATTACATTTTATGTGCATTTTTGTTTTTACACATTTATTATGTGTTCATGTGTGTTTGTCAACAGAACTGCAACTTGAATGGAAGCAAGTTGGTGTTTTGGTTCTTTCTTGTGGCTGATTTTGTCCACAGGCCAAGTTTCTAGAAGTGATTTAGATATGTGAGCTAGTGGATTTCTGATGATAGTCTTGGAAGAAAGGCACAGAGTTCCGTAGCCACAGGTGGGAAGAGTTGGTGGGAGATGGGCGGTCCTCCAGAGAAGCTTCATCACAGGTCAGCCTTATCCTCTGATGGTTGTGCTGGATTTCTTGAAACTTGTATTGTGCTCAAGGCAGGAACTCAGAAGTATCCTTAGAATGGGGCTTCACTGTACAGAGTCCTGGCCACTATGAATGTTTCAGAGAAGATGCTGGCTCTCTAAAACCAAATTCAAAGAGGGAGTACATTTGCACTTCTCAGCCACACCCGGCTGCCAAAAGATGTTTGAGATCCTTGCTTCACTGAGGTTATTAACTCTAGAGTTACCTGAAATTCAGTTGCTATGCGTGTTCTCTCTCATTTTCATATGACACTAAAGGACAAGACTGAGCCATATCTGTCTTCGTCTATCTATCCCAGAGCCTTTCATTTATTGTAACTGTTCTGTCTTTTCTGATCCCCCTCCCTGCCTCTACGTCTACCCCACCTAACTTGCAGAATTTCCTCTTGTTATTTCCAATCAAATCCTTCCGTGCTAAACAAACATCAGCACCTACAGTGTTGGAAGATGCAATGCAATTTCCTTAAAACTCACAACATAAAAATAGTGATTCCAGGAACTGGAGTAATAGAGCTGTAAAACCTAATTTGGCCCCACAGATTCATTCTATCTTTGCTCATCTGTCCTTGCTTTTCCCCTCTTGACTTGTCCTAAAAGAAGATCTTCAACCTTTTAAATGCTATCTAAAAGTTCTTATTACCAAAGTAGAGAGAAAACCTAGAGTTAAATGGTTTCTTCTTATGTCTCACTTCATTTTCTTTTTTCTCAACCGTGTAGGGAAAGAAAAGAGGATTTTGATGGGTTTTTAAACATGGCCAACATAAGTTTTATTTATCAGAGGAGACACCCAGATTCAGTCTGTTACATTCATTTAATCACAGGTCTGATATCCAAGGCTTTGGGGGAAAAGAAGAAAGTAGGATTGAGATGGGGAGGTGGTGGGGGTGAGGAGATGGTGGTGGTGCAAGAGTCAACTAAGTGGTAGATCAAACAGTGGTTATAGGAAAATATTCCCCCTTCCTCTCTTACCTTCCTCTTTCTGCCATCACGCCTGAGACGCAAGGTGAGGGGCAGGCCCTGGAGCGGCAGATGTTCAAGGTTATAGCGTGCTGCCACAACCCTGACACACAGTGAGGCACAGGCCCTGATGGGGCAGAAGTTTAAGGCACTAGCAGGCTGGGGATGGGGAGGAGAAGGAGGAAATCTTAGGCAGTGGTCTGGATAGAGAGAAGGAAGAAGAGTTTCTCTTGTCACTAACCTCCTTATTGAACCCAATTTCCAAATGAAGAGTGCAAGAAAAATTTACATAAATGTTTGTATGTATGTATGCCTATGTGTATGTGTATGTGTATGTATATGTGTATGTGTATGTGTTGGGAGAAGAGTTTGGAGCAGGGGGTACTGCTAAATGCCTCCAGCCGCCCACACAACTATTGTCATTTTTCTATTGTCATTATTCTCAGTCTATATTTATGTTATCTTTGTTATTATAAATGAGTCCAAGAGATGTGTAAAATTTCAAAAGAATATAGTTTGAAGGGCATTGGTGGTGATTTAGAAACCTCAACATCACTGCCAATCAGCAAGTCCTGCCAATCTGTGTCCTCAATACTTCTTAAAGTTGCCTACTCTTTGCCGGGCGCGGTGGCTCAAGCCTGTAATCCCAGCACTTTGGGAGGCCGAGACGGGCGGATCACGAGGTCAGGAGATCGAGACCATCCTGGCTAACATGGCGAAACGCCGTCTCTACTAAAAATACAAAAAACTAGCCGGGCGAGGTGGCGGGCGCCTGTAGTCCCAGCTACTCGGGAGGCTGAGGCAGGAGAATGGCGTGAACCTGGGAGGGAGGCGGAGCTTGCAGTGAGCTGAGATCCGGCCACTGCACTCCAGCCTGGGCGACAGAGCGAGACTCCGTCTCAAAAAAAAATAAATAAATAAATAAAAAGTTGCCTACTCTTTATCATCACTAGCATTGCTGTAATATATTATTTCTTGCTTGAATTACTGCTTTAGTTTACGAAAAATCTTCCTTCTCTTTAATTCCCATCTTTTTCTTCTAATTCACAATACAACCAGAGTGGGCATTTCTGAAGACAAATATGATCATGCTACTTCATTCTTTAAAATCCTTCTGTGGCACCATATTGCCTTAAGGGGAATATCTAAACCCCTTAGTATGGGTCCGATAGTTCTGTGATCTAAGTCCTGCTTCCTCCTTTGCATTTCCCAGCCACACATGCTCAGTTCTTTAGGGACCACTGACGTTAGTCCCTAGAACCTTCCCAGTGCTCTCTGGCATTTGCACCTTAAGGTTGCCTCTGTTTGGAACATACTTTCCACATTTCTTTACCCTGTGAATTCTTTTTTTTTTTTTTTAAGATGGAGTCTCACCCTGTTGCCCAGGCTGGAGTACAGTGGTGCAGTCTCAGCTCACTGCAACTTCCGCCTCCCAGGTTCAAGTGATTCTCCTGCCTCAATCTCCCTAGTAGCTGGGATTACAGGTGCACACTACCATACCTGGCTAATTTTTGTATTTTTAGTAGAGATGGGGTTTCACCATGTTGGCCAGGGTGGTCTCGAACTCCTGGCCTCAGGTGATCCACCCACCTTAGCCTCCTAAAGTTCTGAGATTATAGGAGTGAGCCACCGAGCCCGGCCTGCCCTATGAATTCTAAGTAGCGGATCCTTCAAAGCTCAGATTAGGTGTCACTTCTGCAAGACTGAGCCAAGGATCCTTTACATGCCCCTCCTAAGTGTATCTCTGTCTCAGCCCCCACCACTCTGTATTTTAATTATTTTCATTACTGTTACTATTAATATCTTAATGTTTATTATCCTTTTCCCTTAGTTCATGGGTTTGCTCATGGGCAGAGACTGATTTTTTATCTCTGCATTCTCAATTGCAATCTCACTACATAGGCAGTACCCCCTAAATAAATTGAATACCTTCCTCTTACAGTTTGAGAAATCCAGAAAGAGAAGCTACCTTGCTAGTGATCACATAATAGAAGCAGAGCCTGCCTTTTGATCTAGTGTTTTGTTTCCCTCCATCAGGAATTACAGACTCAGATGTCTAACTCAGATGTCTATAAGAGCCAGATAGACAACAAAAATGAGAAAAGTGGGCTGGACACATTCTCTCATTTTTCTGGAAAATATGACTTTCTCACACTACGTTTTCCCATGTATGATAAAGAAATATTTTGGCACAAGACATATTTTCCTCTTAAACTGCCACACAAGAAAAACAATAGTATGAAAATGATGGTTATATTGCAACTTGATGAATTATAGAAGATTTAAAGATCAAATGTTTCTTTGTGCTGCCGCAAGACTTGACATATACATAAATGAATCACATCTTATGTTATGGTTTCAGTCTTTGGGGTCATGACCTAGCTTGGCAGTCAAAACCTTCTGACCTTTCCAGTTTCATCTTTAATCGCTGAACCCCTAACCTCACTTATGAACACACATAATACACCCAAAAGCGTCCAACTTTACCGAATTGTAGTTTTGCAACACACCATTTTTAACACCTCTCTCTGTCTCTATCCTTTCTCTGTCACCTCTGCTTGAATCAACTTCAATCCCTGGTCCTACTGTTACCCACTCTCATTATTTGGTACTAGATGAACCTCTAACTCAGAAAGCTCAAACACCATTCCCAGGCATAGACCTTCTCGTCTATGGTGTGTGTGTTAGTGTTAGCAGAGTACACAAGCACTTTAGCAAGCACTTATTCAACTGCCCCATTTAGGACTTGCCTAACATTCTCTAATAAAGTTAAATATAGTCCAAGATTAATTGCATGTTTTCTGAATTTTCCAGAGGTGACATACTGCCTCTGGTATCAAATTTGATTAAACCTGGTAACTTTAATGCCATTTGGTTCTGTTGGGGAGGAAAAATTTAATTGTGTACTCTAGAGAATGGATTTTTTCCCATTGACTAAGGGACAGAACATTTATTAAAATTATCTTGGTGATCTGAAAGGGAGAAATGTGCTTCTTTTTCCTTGCCAGAAGCAGGTCCAGGGCATTATTAGCTTGTGGTAACAACTGATAATCGAGCAATACTGACTGATTTCAGATTCAGCCTTTAAGCCCCTGCTGTGTGATTAGTTCTGTCCAATCTGTTGGCATGCTGGAGCAGGGAGCCTGCAGAAGCTTAGGAAGGAAAAACCCTTTAGCAAGTCTCGGGTACTAAAGACATTTGACTTAATTTCATGTATTACACATGGTTACCTGGTTTCCCTTGGCAACCTCCAGTTCCGCCCTACTATATAATTAGAGGATGACAGGATACATTGCAGACTTGATGACATTACCTGAAAGTGATGAACAGAATTTGTGGAGAATAGAATTTGCTTCAAAAGAAGAGACACAGTGGTCACTAAGAAAAGACAGAAGAGTCTGAGATCCCTTAAAGAAGAGACAGATAGTTTTCTATAGCTCAGATTTCATTGAATCTGGAGGTTTCAGAACTAGCTATAGCAAAGCAGTTTGGAAATATGATGGAATGAGATCAAGTCCTGTAAATCTTTTAAGGGATAAATCTGAATTTTATTATTTGTAAAGTACAGATAAGGTTTCAGTTCAACAACAGCATTAATTACCATTTATTCAGTATTTGCCAGGAATATGACTTGGGTCTTTACAAACACATTAAATCCTCACAATATTCCTGCAAGGGAAGTATTAATATTTTTGTATATATAAGGACATGTGTTTATTGATCTCTTAAAGAATGAGGCTGGGCCAGGAGCGGTGGCTCATGCTTGTAATCCCAGCACTTTGAGAGGCCGAGGCAGGTGGATCACTTAAGGTCAGGAGTTTGAGAACAGCCTGGCCAACATGGTGAAACCCTGTCTCTACTAAAAATATAAAAATTAGCTGGATGTGGTGGCGGGTGCCTGTAGTCCCCAGCTACTCAGGAGGCTGAGGCAGGAGAATCGTTTGAAACGGGGAGGAGGAGGGTGCAGTGAGCCGAGATCATGCCACTGCACTCCAGCCTGGGCGACAGATTGAGACTCTGTCTCAAAAAAAAAAAAGAAAGAAAGAAAAAGAATGAGGCTGAAGGAAGGGCAGGACAAAATTAACGACAAAGTTTCAGTTTTAGGAGACCATTCTTCTTTTTTTTTTTTTTGAATGCTCCCTAAGTCCCATAGGTCTCAATAGTGTATTACAAAACAGTTTAATAACAGTGTCTTTAAATGATTACCTTTAGCCATCCAGAAAAGTTTAGATAACAATCATCTTAGTAATCCTCTCATTGTACACATTAGAAAATTGAGTTCCAGAAATTAAGTAAAACCTAAAGTTAGGTTTCTGACTCATAGTAATTTGTGTGTTATAATACTATGATACTGTCCGGGCACAGTGGCTCGCGCCTGTAATCCCAGCACTTTGGGAGGCCAAGGTGGGTGGATCACGAGGTCAAGATATTGAGACCATCCTGGCCAACATGGTGAAACCTGTCTCTACTAAAATACAAAAATTAGCTGGACATGGTGGCATGCACCTGTAATCCCAGCTACTCGGGAGGCTGAGGCAGGAGGATTGCTTGAACCCAGGAGGCAGAGAGGTTGCAGTGAGCCAAGATCACATGATGGCACTCCAGCCTGGGTGACAGGGAGGTTTTTTCCACCCTGGGTGATTTTTTCCATCTCAAGAAAAAAAAAAAAAAAAATTACCATGATACTATGCCCATGCATTTTGAAATAAGGCTCGAATAAATGAGAGAAAAGAAGGAAGGGGTCTTGTAATACTACTATTATAAATGGTATTAGGTTGAGCTAGCAGAGTAAACAAACTAACAAATCAGAAGGTACTGGTGAGATATTCAGGCACTGGTGTTACGGGATCCTTGGAGTGTTGCTTCGCCAGCTAGAAGCCTCTGTGGACAGTGGCGTCTTTGCCCGAGTTTTTCTCTGGCCCGCTAGGCTAGTTCTGCCCACTCGGCCTGGGAGGCTACGCCTGGGTCCCATGCCTGCCAAGAGCAAGCCAGGCATGGAGTAGCAAGGGGTGTGTGAGTGAGGATGGGGTCCAGCCATTGCACACAGCAGGCACGCTGGCTGCAGTGGGGCAGGCAGCTCCAGGGGCAGGCATGGCTCCCTGTGAAGCTGCGGCTGGACCAGACATACCATAAACAGCTTACACAGCTGACCCCGGGGAATATGGTGGCACCTGGAAACTTAGAGACGCTAGAAACCGCAGAGCCCTAAAGAGGGTGTCACAGCCCTGGCTCAGGGAGCTCCTCGGTCTGGGTTCCGGACCACAGCTCTTCTCTTCCTCTCTCCTCTCTCCTCTTCTCGTCCCCACCGTGGTGAGCAAGGGGCGTGCTTCAGCCCTGTTTGTTTTACAGTTCTTTTAGTCCCACCATTCATCAGGTCCCAAGTTCTTGTCTTGCGTCCAGGAAGAATGTGGTCTGCAAACGTGGAGGATGAGCAAGATGAAAAGGAGCTTTATGGGCGAGGTGGCGGGTGCCTGTAGTCCCAGCTACTCGAGAGGCTGAGGCAGGAGAAACACTTGAACTCGGGAGGCAGAGGTTACAGTGAGCTGATATCGCACACCACTGCACTCCAGCCTGGTGACAGGGCGAGACTCTGTCTCCAAAAAAAAAAAAAAAAAAAAAAAAAGGAGCTTTATCAAGTGATAGAACAGTTCAGAGAAGACCTACAGTGGGTAGGGTAGCTCCTCTGCGTAGCCAGGGTGTCCTGATAAGTGTTCAGCTCTCAGCAGAGAGAGTAGCTCCTCTCTGCAGGCAGGTCATCCTGTCATTTCTTCACCTCTCAGCAGAGAGGGCAGCTATTCTCTGCAGGCAGGTCGTCTGTCATTTCTTCAGCTCTGAGCAGAGAGACCCTGGGGTGGGTCGCACCTCTCTGCTGCTGGTTGTTCCCTCATCTCATTGGGTCTGGCTGAGTCTGGGGTTTTATATGGACCTCAGAGGGGAGGAAGTGTGTGCCAGTTGGTCCATGGGCAGCCATGGGTGGGCCTGGATAAAGGACCACAAGTTCCTACTCCTGTCCCAGGGACTGGCAACCCCACCCCCAGGCTTCAGGCCCTTCCCAACTTGAAGGTGGTGCTTCACTGTGGACTTGCAGCACTGTGGACGTGCTGCTTTCTCCCCAGGAACCTGTCTGCCTCCTGCTGCTGTTCGTTGCCCCCTGGCTGTTCCTGCCAAGGGGCGCCTGCAGGCCAGGGCCAAACTGCCCTCAACCTCTCCTCGGCCTCCCTCCCGTGCTTGTTGGTGCCTAAAGTCCGCAGGGGGCTGAGGCAGCATGGAGCTGGCCTGTCAGCACTGCCCTGAGTGTGCACACACCTGGCTGGGCCGCGACAGTGCCCAGGCTTAGCCCCAACCTTGCTCAGAGATTGGTGCAGGCACAGGGAGCAGGGAGAGGCCAGGCAGCGGGAGCAGACACCTCCAAGCCTGTGGGAGGAATGGGGGGCCTTCCAGAGTCCCTGAAAGTGCAGAGATGCCTGGGTCCGCAGCCGCAAGTTGGGTGGGACTCCAGGGATTGCCTGCCTCTTTGCGTTTTCCTGACAGCAGAGGCCGCCCCAGCCAACCCCACGCAAATTAACCTGACTGTCACGGCTGGTACCATGAGTCCTGGCTGCGCCTTTGGCCAGGTGCTCGTGGGCTCCTGAGATGGTGATGGGGAGCGAGGTTGAGGCTGGGACGGAGGCTTTGGGCCTGAGAACAGGTCCTGGCTGGCCAAGCGAGAGCAGAGGTGGCACAGTTGGCTGCCTTGGGAACGTGGAGCACAGGGGTACCACTGCCGCCACTGCTGCTCCCACAACCCCTCCTTCCGCCGCCGCCCACACCTCCCTGCTGCAGCAGGCCTGATGGCAGCGGCCACTCTGGACGGTCCACACTGCCATCACTGGTAACAGGTTGTGCCTAGCTAGCGATTAATTTATTCTCCTTGGCTCACGTCTGAAAGAATTAATGCAGCCAACCTTTCCAAGTGATCATCAGTCTTTAGGAGTCTATATAGTACCCTACTGGTCATTTGAAGGAAGTCCTGTTGGTTTAGAAGGACAGGTCTACATATGAACCACAGCATATCTATAAATTAAGCCGTGTCTTGAAATGGATGTGAATGATAATCATTGGCCTTTTTTGGTGACACATACAAGCAGACTACATATGGAATATTATTGACTTATACAATGTTTCCGTCATGTTTACAAAATACTGTGTGCTGTGGGGGATATATCATTGCCTTTCTTTAAGGTGAAAACTGTGGGAGTCTAACAGGAAACAGAAATCTCAGTGTCAGTCACTTACTACGCAAAGCATTTGGCATAAATTTCTTTTCTTTTTTTTCTTTTCTTTTTTTTTTTTTTCTTGAAACGGAGCCTCGCTCTGCTGCCCAGGCTGGAGTGCAGTGACTCACTGCAAGCTCCGCCTCCCGGGTTCACGTCATTCTCCTGCCTTAGCCTCCCGAGTAGCTGGGACTATAGGCCCCCACCACCACGCCCGGCTAATTTTTTTGTATTTTTTTTTTAGTAGAGACAGAGTTTCACCGTGTTAGCCAGGGTGGTCTCGATCTCCTGACCTCGTGATCCACCCGTCTCGGCCTCCCATAGTGCTGGGATTACAGGCGTGAGTCACCACGCCCGGCCGGCATAAATTTCATTTAATCTGGGCTGGGCGCAGTGGCTCACGCCTGTAATCCCAGCACTTTAGGAGGCCGAGGCGGGTGGATCGCTTGAGGTCAGGAGTTCGAGACCAGCCTGACCAACATGGCGAAACCCTGTCTCTACTAAAAACACAAAAGTTAGCTGAGTGTGGTGGCGGGCACTTGTAATCCCAGCTACTCAGAAGACTGAGGTGGAAGAATCGCTTGAACCTGGGAAGCAGAGGTTGCAGTGAGCTGAGATACTTCCATTACACTCCAGTTTGGGTGACAGAGTGAGACTCCCTCTCAAAAAAAAAAAAAAAAGAAAGAAAGAAAAAGAAAGAAAGAAAAAGAAAAACACTCATACCTCATTAATGAGAAATAGAAATCTGTAAGGAGGAGGGGGATACCCCTGCTGAATTCCTAGTCCACAGTAAACCAGCATTGCAAAATAAAATCTTACCTCATTTCTGATTTTAAATGAGACTGAGGTCACTGGTAAATTTTTGAATACTAACTCATCACCTAAAAAGGGGAGTTTGATTAGCAAATAGTTCAGCACTTCGGTAATGATATTGAGACTTAATTTCACTGAACATGTTTCCCCCTTTTCTCTTTCTGGGTGTGACTAAATTGCCTACAGCATGCTGCATGGTTGCTGGTAAAACAGGAAATGGGGTAAGTAATTTAGGTAGGGAATTTTTACTACCATTTAAATACAAGCTACCTGGTTCTTAAAGTACTTTTACTACTACAATCTCTATTTTTATAGTGCATTCACTAGCTACTAGAGAAATCAGCACAAATAACCAATTTTTATTGTATACATTTAGGGTATCAACCTTGTTTCATTAGTTTATTTGCATAACATATTAGTAGTTTATTAAAGCAGATTCATTTTTTGTGTGTTTTAGCTTTTTTTTTTTTTTTTTTTGAGACAGAGTCTCGCTCTGTCACCCAGGCTAGAGTGCAGTGGCCAGATCTCAGCTCACTACAAGCTCCGCCTCCCGGGTTTACGCCATTCTCAGCCTCCCAGGTAGCTGGGACTACAGGCGCCCGCCACCTCGCCCGGCTAGTTTTTTGTACTTTTTAGTAGAGACGGGGTTTCACCGTGTTAGCCAGGATGGTCTTGATCTCCTGACTTCGTGATCCGCCCGTCTCGGCCTCCCAAAGTGCTGGGATTACAGGCTTGAGCCACCGCGCCCGGCCCTTTTTGTGTGTTTTAATATGAATGTAAATACATGTTTATATGCATTAGGTACTTATGTAATGTAGTTTGGGCAGTTATATTTTTAAAATAAATTTTATTTATTAATTATTATTATTATTATTATTTTTGAGATGGAGTCTTGCTCTGTCACCCAGGCTGGAGTGCAGTGGTGTGATCTCAGTTCACTGCAACCTCCACCTCGCTAGTTCAAGCGATTCTCCTGCCTCAGCCTCCCTAGTAACTGGGATTACAGGAGCCTGCCACCATGCCTGGCTAATTTTTGTATTTTTAGTAAAGATGGGGTTTCACCATGTTGTCCAGGCTGGTGTTGAACCCCTGACCTCAGGTGATTTACCTGCCTCGGCCTCCCAAAGTACTGGGATTACAGGCATGAGCCATGGCGCACAGCCTAAAAATAAATTTTATATTGGTCTTAGAAACTAAACTATAAAGCTATGTCATAAAAGATAGAAAGTGAATAACTGGCGGAACAACAATGAGTTTACACATAGGTAAGACATAGAAAACATAGATTCACAATCCTTTATCTGAAACCCTTAGAGGCCAAAGATGTTTTGAAATAGAAAATTTTTGGATTTTTAAAATGTGATATGATGTTAAAGATCATGTATATCATTCCTTCCTCCCCCCCAGGCTCTGGGGTGGTACTACATAATCAAACATACTGATATTTCTGCAACAAAACATATGAATATTCACAGTAAGTTTGATAAAGTCTCTAAATTGCTTCCTTCAAATCAGGATTTGATTCCCAACTGAGTTTAAAAAAATTTTTTTGGCCAGGCGCGATGGCTCACACCTGTAATCCCAGCACTTTGGGAGGCCGAGATGGGCAGATCACGACGAGGTCAGGAGATCAAGACCATCCTGGCTAACACGGTGAAACCCCGTCTCTACTAAAAATACAAAAAATTAGCCGGGTGCGGTGACGGGCGCCTGTAGTCCCAGCTACATGGGAGGTTGAGGCAGGAGAATGGCGTGAACCCGGGAGGCGGAGCTTGCAGTGAGCCAAGATCGCACCACTGCACTCCAGCCTGGGCGACAGAGCGAGACTCCGTCTCAAAAAAAAAATTTTTTTTTAAATTCTCCAGCATATTTTGGAGTTTGAAACTAAAAAATACGAGTACAAAAAAGGGCCATGTGACTATTGGCAGTACCTGTGTACTCTGGAGAGAAAAATCCAGGAAGAAGTATAAATTTCTATTTTAGAATCTCATACTTGGTTAAGTGACTTATAGAAAAATAATTAATTTGGCTTTTTTGTTTGTTTTGTGTTATATATCTGCATTTTCAAAAGGGTAATAACTACATAAGGTTTGGGGGTTTCGTTAGGTTTTATTAAATTAGTCTCAAATGGTTTAGATTCTGGTGTAATAGTAAAACTTGATCTTACGTTTTTAGAAATTTGCTAGCATAGTCGGAACATGCTTTTTTCTAAATGTTTTCAATTTATATCCATGTTGCTAATGAGTTACTGTTTCTATTTCGGTTTTTTTTTAGACGTATTTTCTCCCCTGTTGCCCAGGCTCGAGTGCAGTGGTGCAATCTCAGCTAATTGCAACCTCTGCCTCCGAGGTTCAAGCGATTCTCCTGCCTCAGCCTCCCAACTGTCTTGGGATTACAGGCAAGCGCCCACGCCTGGTTAATTTTTTGTATTTTTAGTAGACCCAGAGTTTCACCATGTTGGCCAGGCTGGTCTCTAACTCCTGACCTCAGGTGATCCACATGCCTCGGCCTCCCAAAGTGCTGAGATTACAGGCGTGAGCCACCGCTCCTGGCTTGTTTTTATTTCTTATCAAAGGATTTTAAACTAAGTTTAGTTCTTCCTAAAGATTCTGATTGATATAGGGATAATGGAACAGAAAGAAACACAGGTCATTGGTTTTTTTCCTTCAGTGTCCCTAGTTCATTCTGGGTTGAAAAGATTGTGGAGGAATTGCTGTTAAAGAATTGATTTAGGGAATTTACAAAAAAAAATTAATTGCCTTGCATATTCTGGTTCGTCTTTTCTCTAGAATGGTGGTTGTGTTGTATCTACAGCAAAAGTGATTGCAACTGACACCCTCATGAGCACTTATCTGACAGAGAAGAGAAAGAGAAGTGTAGTTACTAAGTATGAAATGGGGACTGAATTTACTTTAATGAGTACTAGTCCCTCTAAAGGACAATCTGGTATATGCTAGGGACCTCTATGAAAATATTTAGCCCAAATTGTATTAGGAAAGTTATTAGCCCCATTTAACTTTCAGATTGGAAATCTGGCATTTTAAGTATTATATTTGCTTTATATATAAGGATGAGGTTTCCAAGCTGTCTGTTAACCCTTTCCTCTGGCTCTATAATCTGGAGGGAAAAATTACCTATAGTTGAAGTTTTTAAACTAGACTCAAATGCACTAAATATATGTCAAAGACTGTGAAGGATTTAAAACACCGGTTTTCTTAAATATTTTAATTCACTTTTGGGATTGGCTTTTGTAACAACCCTTTGGACTTTCCAGAATCTAAACAATTTAAAAAATAGTTTCCATTCTTGTGTTTTCTGTTTCAACGTTTATTCTTTAAAATGTATTTTCATATATTATTTACTTTCAACTGTGATGCTATTTTGTGCAAATATTAAATAGTTGAACTGTTGACATAATATCAGGATAGTCTTTTAAAATACCTAAAATCTTTCTGATATTCAGAGAATTTAGGAACCATTTACGAAGCTCACACAGTATTTGGATAAGTTCTTGAATATAGAGAAACAATTTGATTATTTGTCAGATGTAGAGTTTATCTGGGTATTTCGTTGTTAAATCACAATCCCAAAGCATACAAAAGCTCTCTCTGTAACCAGTTATATTCTCAGCTGGATACAGAATGGGTAGATCAACTATTTCTTTCTTTCTTTTTTTTTTTTTTTTGGATCAACTATTTCATATTTTGCATTTTTAGAGAAACAGTGATCTGCATATTCTTTTTTTTTTTTTTCTGATCAACTACATTCAGCCATTAGCTTAATTACTTTTTGTTTTTGACCTGTAGTTAGTAGTGTCTTTTGGTCTTAAATAACAATGGATGTTGCCTATAAGGAGTAATTTCTATCAGTGAAAATTGGGCATTAAAAGGGGTGATGCATAAGTTGGCCCTTACATCTCTTTCATTAAAAGCAGTCCTATAAATAGCCATAAGGCTGGTTTGAAGTTTCAATTATTTGAATGATGTGGGCTTGTTAGTTTGTTAGTAATATCCCAGTGTTCTCAGCAGAGTAGAGGAGTTTTAATAATACCACACCATGTTTTTCATCCCTTTTATCTCAAGTTCCTTTCTATCACAATTTTAGGTTACAAACTAAAGCTAGAATTTATAAAAGGGACTTCCCAAAACCTATTTATTGTCTCATGAGTATATTTTGGGGGAATGTCAAATTTTTATTCAGCTATTTATCTGATAATACATTGATGAGCATTTCAGAACATTGATACTTCAGGATTTAATATTTCTTCTTCATCAGTAAAGTTTTTTAAAAAGTACAACTTTTATGTTGATTTCCCAAAAGTAAGCCCCATTTTCAACAAGAGAGGAAAAGCAAGCATTAAAATGTGGATGTGATTATTGTAATACACAGTTTATAGTTTGTGAGCAGTAAACAATCATCTCTATCCCATCTTTCTGTCTTCTGATGTATTCCAAATCCTGGAATCTGGCAATTCTAGCTCAGAAAAACCCAATAGTGTGCTTTTGACTTTGAAGCTTTAAAAATTGTGTTATATGCCTTTAAAAAAGTAATTCCATGATTCCACTAGAGTATAAGATCCATGAGGTGAGGAATTTTTGTCTGCTTTGTTCTCTGCTTTCTATTTAATGTGTAGAATAGTGCCTGGTACATGCTAGGCACTCAATGAATATTTTAAAAATAATTGCATAAATTCTTGCCTTTAATAGAAAAAGTAAAGTTTTTCATGTCAGTGAATTAATTTTTATGTTATTCAGAAAGCAGAGTCTGTCGCTGGGAAGAGATGATATAGTTCAGCTAAAAGAAGCCTACAAATGGATAACTCACCCCCTGTTTTCAGAGGAACTGGGTGTTCCCATTGATGGAAAGGTATCGGGTCAACAGCGTTGTTAATTTTATTCTCTGATTTTACTAGTTTTGCTTAATTATATGGCAGGGTTTTGGTTAGCCAAAAAAAACTTCTTTTTAAATAATCCAGTGAAGAATTTTTAAGCTTTTCAAATGTTAAATTCTGATAGTCTTAAATTGAAGTCAAAGCATTTCTTTTTTTTTTTTTCCCTAAAACTTCTTTATGACCTAAGATACTTATGAAGGTACCAAGTGCCCTAATTGACCTTAAAAGGTTAGAAATGAATCTTTGCCTTTAATGTATTTATAGTTCAATTGGAGGAACAGACTTGATGCAAAACAACATATAAATAACTGCAAGCAAATGTAGAGTCAACTCTGGACTATTTAATTTTGGTTTATCTGTGTCTAGTCTTGTTTTCAAATGCATGGACAGAACCTATTCAACTACAATGAGTATGGGCTCAATCCTACCTTGTTGGTATCTCAAATCCCCCTGTTTACTTTTAGGCAGTAACTGCCTTTGAAAGCAGAACATTTCCCTTTTCCAGAGCAGACCTTACCTCAGTCTCTGAAATGGGTTGAATTTCAGGGAAGACTCTACAGGCTTCCAGATGTGAAAATAGGAAGGTCATCTTAAATTAGATTTTAATATTATGGCCTCATTGTTTCATCATTTTGCTAGAAGGAAATTCCCTGAATATCAGATATACCCCTATTCAAATAAAATCACAAAACCACCTACTAAAGCTAAACAGTTTTTCAAAACCATTCTGAATTATGCAGTAATATTTCCTTCTGTAAGAATATGCTCTGTTCTGTAAACTGAATATTGAGAGAATAGAGAATAAAACCACTTCTCAGATAGCATGAAGAGGAAATGAGGTAATGAAAGTATTTTGGAAGTTAGAGAAGTCATTAATGCAAAATATTTTTACCTCAAATTTCAGTTTTGAAGCACAAATAATTTTACATGTCATATAAGTGAGAACAGAAAATAGAAAACAAAAGATGTGGGTTGAGTGAAGTTTCCCTGAATAAAAGGAATGCGTTGTTCACTTTAATTATTGTATAGATTAGAATAAGGAGGAAAAAACAAAACAAAACAAAAAAAAAAACAGCTATTCATTATTGTGATTCTAGAGTAGCTAATGGGTCTACTAACTATCCAATGAACTCAGTAAATATAAAGACAAAATTGTAACATAGTATGGCATTTTTAGCTATTCTCCCCACACACACTTCCCCCATATGGAATTTTGTGTATTCTCCATGTAGGTAAAAGTATAAAATCATGCTTTTTTGGTGTACAAGGATGTTCACTGTAGCATTTGTTGTTGTTGTTGTTACAGAAAAATTTTCTACAGCTTAAATGTCTGACAGTCCCTAGAGTTGAAAAGATTTCCATGATATAATATTAAAGCAATTTTTCAAAAGCATGTCTTAAAAAATAATACATATACATTTATATTCACAAAAATGTCAAGAAAAAACATCAAATTGTTAATGGTTCTGCTTCAGTGGAGTGGGATTGAAAAACTATCTTGTATTTGATCATTTTATGATTTAAGTGTATAATTTTTGAAATAAAACAAAAAATTACAATACATTAAGACGTTTGAGCACTTTAAAAAGAAGCTTCATACGGTTTTTAGGGATCTGAATATATATTTTTTGCCTTGCTAATAATTTAAATCGTAGTATTGGCAGAATAATTCTTCATTTCTTTGCATTATTATTTATTTTCAATTCTGTAAATTCTCATTCATCTTCACACCTAATTTACGCATTTGTCCAAAAAGCATACAAATTTATTTTAAAACTTTTTTGGTAGGATCACTAATGACTGAGTTTTAGAAGTCAGAAAAAAAACCAAAAACCATTTCCTTTACAGCTGCCCTGTGAACAAGTTGATTTGAGAGCAGTAGTATTTCCAGTTTTTCTGGTCATTCTTTTCTGAGCCAATGTTTGAGAATTAATTTCTATTTCCATTCATAAGTTGTTAGATGTTAGTTTCCTTTTGCTCATTTTTAAACTGTCTTTATAATTTTTAGAGCTTGTTTGAAGTGAGTGTGGTCTTTGCTCACCCAGAAACAGTTGAGGATTGCCACTTCCTGTAAGTTGCCATGTAAACAACGTCAGTGGTGTAAAATTGTTAATGCTGTTTGGTTTTCATGAAAATAGTATTGCTTCTCATAAGCATAGGAAATGCTTCCTAATAAGCATTTCAGAACTCGTTATGTCTTAGTAGGTTTAAAATGTGCCCTCAAAAAATAAAATAAAATGTGTCCTTGAACATAGGTTCCTGGGCAAACCGACGTAGCTCCTACAGGGACTCATTTTGTCTGCTCCTGATGTCCTGAGTTTAGCAGCCATTTTGTATTAAATATATTTGAATTATATCTACCCCAAAATAAACTCAACCTTTTACATTAACTTGAATTTTATTTTAGAGCTGCGATATGCCCAGATTGTTTTAAGCCAGCCAAAAACAAACAGGTAAGGAAAGGTTCCTGCTTCTTACTCTTGAGTGAGTTTTGTCTGAGCTGAATATTCAAATTTCCAACAAAAAGGATATGCATTAGAAACATGGCAACTCTATTATACTAAGAATCAGTCTTTAAATATTTCCATTTGCTACATTAATTTTTATTTTTTTTCAACTTTTTCAACCTTCACCTCTGGCTAGGAAGTTGTAGCACACAAACATCCTCATGTTTGTGTCAGTGTCTAGATTGTTCCCCTGACGGTGTTAAATTTAGAATCAATGTTTCAGTGATATTACTATTACTTATTAAATTCGACGTTTAGATTTTAATACCCCAAATTACATCATCTGGGAAAATCAATGGTAAGTGTCAGTAGCATTCCAAACTTTCAGCTGATACCCATTTTCCAGAAATTGAGGTTTACAATATATAATCCAAAGTAAGTTGTTTTATTTAGGACAGTCCTGAATTAACATGGCCTCTTTCTGGCTACATTTGCAAAAAGGGTGTTTTATTCAAACTCTTCCTTATCATCTTAATGTTAGCTAATCTTCATGTTAATGGACAAGTTAGTTAACATACACTCTTAGCTCATATCATGTCAGGATAGAATGATGTGGTGCGATATTGGTCATCTTTCATGTGTCAGTTTCGTAGGTGATTTCGTACACAGACTTAGGCATTCCTACAGCTTTACTTACATTCATTTTGTTGCTGTGATTGTTAAAAAGAACATAAGCTCATTGTCAAATATACGTCTGTTGGCTTTGCCTCTTGCTTTGACTAATTGCTGGGCCTTTTAGAACTGGGGGAAAGAAGTTTGTAACATTTGCCTAATGCCCTGTAAAGAAATAATTAGAAATGCAGACCAAGCCGAAAGCAGCGCCTCCCTACTTTTCTCTTATCATGGCACATCTAAAATATTACCATGTTTGTTCAGCACCCTGAGTGTAACAGGATGGAGTTGCTTCAGATTGGCAGCAACAGGACTGGGGTTTCCACTGTCTGAGGCCCTGCCCAGCAGCCCTTCTGAACTAAAGAGATCAACATCTTGGCACAACCATAGTCCACTGCTTTGCCATGCCAGTTGGGAAGCTCTGCCCAAATAACCTGTAAGATGTATCTATATTGAAGACCTAGTTTTATTTTATTTACCCTTGAGGAAATATAATAATAGGCATCAAGTAATAGGATTAAGAGATTTTTGTTAAAGCATCATAGACACCACACCATTTGGCCAGTGGGAGTTGTAGACTCAAGTATAGTTTGCTTGCCTCATGGCTGGGAGCAAATTGAATGACCTTTTGAGATTTTTTTCAGTCCTAAGATTTCATATCTTATCAAACAGGCACTTAATTTAAGTTGTAACCCTATGGTGTCTTGTAGAATGCCATGGTGGTCCCTAGAATATGATTTTGAAAAAATCATTCCTTTGACTGGTGATAAACTGTTGAGCTGCCTCCATTGTAATCCTTTTCAGTCAAATGTGATTTCTCATAACAGAAGAAATAATTGTGATTTATCATAGTAAGCCATGTATATATGCACTAATTAGTTCTAGTATATCTACCATGCAGTTTGGCTTTTCTTATCTTAAAAAATCCAAGTGGAACATTTGTTGTAGATGCCCTTCTGTTCAGTATAGTGGATTTGCTTATTCTGTGGCTGGTGAGTGAGACTGAGTTGCTAGATGCCAGGGCCGGCAGGTTGACTCTGCTTTACCCCTTACCCTGGCAGCCAACTCCTAAATTACATACTGTGACCTCTGAAGGGATGTAGGAAAGAAAAGGTAGCTGAATCAATCTAAATTCCTGTTGAAGTCAAGGGAAAAAAAATTAAATCACACTTCCTACAATGTCATCATTCTTTTGTATTTGAATTATACCATAATTTGAGAGAAGTGGGACAGTGTGGTGAAGAAGACCTGTTCTACTGGATCTACCTGTTATTATAGACATAGACCAGATTGAAGAGAAGGGTTATAGAGGTATGCCAGTTGCAGAACTGACATGAATGCTTAAGTTTTATTTATTTTCTTAAAAAGCTTAAGTATTTCTCCATGTTAAGTATATGAAATGATGTAATGAAATGATACAATTTCTCCAACCATGTTCTATGTTTCACATCTGACGTTTTCTTGTCTGGATAATAAAATGTCTTTTCTTCTCATTTTACCCTATATAGTCTGTATTCACTAGAATGGCAGTTATGAAAGCCTTGAATAAGATAAAAGAAGAGGATTTCCTTAAGTAAGTAGAAGTATAGAAACAAAGAAGCGTCATGAAATTTAGAATAAAGGGAATGTTAGAGATAAGCTGGATTATCTCTGAAACAAGATGATTTATTTCAGGGGCCAGGATTGTGTCTTAGTCATTGTTATCTCTCCAACCCCGATGCAGTACCTGGCATATAGTGGTGTTCAGTAAATGTTTGTCAAATTAATATCAAGTGTAACGTCTTTTAAAAATATATATATATATTTTTTTGAGTTGGAGTTTCACCTTTGTTGCCCAGGCTGGAGTGCAGTGGAGCGATCTCGGCTCACCGCAACCTCTGCCTCTTGGGTTCTAGTGATTCTCCTGCCTCAGCCTCCCAAGTAGCTGGGATTATAGGCATGCACCACCACTGCCCGGCTAATTTTTTATATTTTTAGTAGAGACAGGGTTTCGCCATGTTGGCCAGGCAGGTCTTGAACTCCTGACTTCAGGTGATCCAACCGCCTCGTCCTCCCAAAGTGCTGGGATTACAGGTGTGAGCCACTGTGCCCAGCCAAATCAGGTCTAACTTCTTGATCTTTTAGAAGAGGGTATTGTGTCCAAAGAGGGAGTTGACTTGCCTAAGCTAGTAATAGAGTAGATCTGGAGCCAGATTTCCTGACATTCTAGCCCAGTGCTACGCCCATTACATCCTTAGTCCTGTATTTCCTAGTATCGTTCATCTCCAAAAAAGGGAGAGGAAGGCTCATGAGTTTCCTCACTTGTTAAAATATGGTAAAATAAAATAAATGCAATAAACCTTACATTTTAATTCTTGGTACATTCATTTTATTAAATAAAATATTACTGTAGTTTTCTTTCCAGAAGATCCTTCAATACATTTCAAACGATGTGATAAGGGGGGTAGAGTCAGCAGTAAACTGCACATGACCATGGACAGCAAAATGGTTAAAGAGCCTGATGGGACTTCCACTTCCTTTGTATGGATTTTTCCCTCAAATCTTGAGACTATTGGAAAGTATTAGGTTGGTGCAAAAGTAATTGCAGTTTTTGCCTAGGAAGATAAGGCCTCCCGAGGGTGAAAGGTAGCAGCAGAGCCCTTATTTACTTACTGCCACTCTCATATGTTAAAATTGTTACTCCACAGGCCTGCAAGACCTTTATTGTTCTGAAACTAAAAGTTAGCAAGAGACTTGGGCTCTGTGTATGTCTCAGACGATGCTGATTCATCTAAGTTTTGTGATTCAATATTATGTCTGGAAAATAGCTATAAAATTTATTTTGTTTTGCAGGCAGTTTCCTTGTCCTCCAAACTCACCAAAGGCTGTATGCACTGTTCTTGAAATTGAATGTGCTCATGGTGCTGTTTTTGTGGCTGGTAAAATATTTAGTCTAGAATATACATACACTGTGAACGTACTCTCCTTTCTGAAAACTCAACTGACTCCTGTTCTATTTTATTCTTATTGCTGTTAATAGATTCTAATAAGTTTACTCTCTTGAGAAGTAGAATCAATAGCCAAACTTATTTTAGGTTTTGTGGGCATTCTAAAGGATCACTTAGGAGATCAGTTATTTTAAATGCCATGCCAAAAGGAAATGACACTTCCTAGGTTTTAATAGTTTTCATCAGAGATGGCCAAGTAGAAATATGGGTAGATGCAGAGACCCAAAACTGGTTTGGAGAAAAACAGCAGGACAGAGGCTGTTTTATAACATAAAAGCAAACTTGAAAAAACAATTTATTGTCTCCAAAATGACTAAACACTTGGCTTCCACTGGAAATAAATTGTTCATTGACTTTCCCTAAAGGTAATCTGGCAGACAAATTTTTGTTCGAAAGTTACAACTGTTTTATAGTAATGGCTGAAGTGAAATTGCTCTTCAGCCCTGACTATAATATCCTATCCTAGGGCAATGAAAGCTACCTGCCTTACTGTAGCTTTATTCATCAGGTGTAAAAGCAAGTTTGGTTGTGGGTTTTTTTGTTGTTGTTTTTTTTAATCCTTGGTACATTAATAATATTATATAATTTGTTCAGTCAGCCAATCAAATTAAATATATTGAGCATTCCTTTCCAACTCATTTGATGCACCATTCATATCATATATTTACCCATCTATTTTATTGTTACTTTAAACCTTTTTATTTAATTCTCTACATGTCTGTGTCCCAGGTCTCCGAATTGAGTTGTTAGTTAGGTAAAAGATAGGCCTTGTTTTATATCGTAGCACTTAGGATATTGGCCCTTATAGTTGTTGCTTCTCTTTTTATCCTGTTATGTTAATTACTCCATTCCATCCAGGCTGCCTGATTGTTTCTTTCTCAGGGAGGTATAATAAATACTCCAGGAATCTACCACAAACTCCTTGGATAATTGATGGAGAAAGAAAGCTGGAATCTTCAGTGGAAGAATTAATTTCAGATCATCTGTTGGCAGTATTCAAAGCAGAGAGTAAGTGTTACAGTCTTCATACTTTATTTCTTTTTTTTTGAGATAGGGGCTTTCTTTGTCAACTAGGCTAGATTACAGTAGCATAATCACAGTTCACGGCAGCCTTAACCTTCTGGGCTCAAATGATCTGCCCACCTTGGTCTCCCAAAGTCCTGGGATTATAGGCATAAGCCACCCCACCTGACCTAATCTTCATATTTTATTCTCTTTTTTTTGAGAGAGAGGGGGTCTCACCCTGTCACCCAGGCTGGAGTGCAGCCTCAACCTCAAAGGCTCAAGCAACCCTCCCACTTCAGTGTCCTGAGTAGCTGGGACCACAGGTATGGGCCACCATGCTCGGTTATTTTTTAATATATTTTTAGAGATGGGACTCTCACTACGTGGCCCAGGCTGGTCTTGAACTCCTGGGCTCAAGTGCCCCTCCTGCCTGGGATTCCCAAAGTGCTGGGATTATAGGCAGGAGCCACTGTACTCGGCCATATATTTAATACACTGACATTCATGAATAGAGTTCTTGGAGGTGGTAAGAAAAATTTCTATGTTTTGTTAATCACTAGCAAGTCTGGGCCTCTTGGCCATAGGCTTCCTGTGAACAGGGATCATCATGTTCTGGGTGCCACTGGCCGGGGCTGGATTTCAGCCAAGGCACTCAAGAATATCTGCCTGTCCTCTCTCAAGATGACTGCTCTGCCGGGTGTAGTGGCACGTGCCTGCAATCCCAGCACTCTGGGAGACTGAGGCAGGCGAATCACTTGCAGTCAGGAATTCAAGACCAGCCTGGGCAACATGGTGAGACCCTGTATCTACTAAAAATACGAAAATTAGCCAGTCCTGTTGGTGCACACCTATAGTCCCAGCTACTTAGAAGGCTGAGGCACGAATCACTTGAACCCAGGAGGCGGAGGTTGCAGTGAGCTGAGATCACACTACTGCACTCCAGCCTGGGTGAAAGAGTGAGATTCTGCCTAAGAAAATAAAAAATAAAGTAAAAAAATGACTGTTCTTTCCTGGGGAAATTCAAAACAACTACTTTAAATGAATGCACCTAAGCCCTGACCTTGGTACGCCTCTGCCTTGGCCTCTTTGGGGGAATATGAGGAAATTAAAACACATCTTCCACATCCAGTGCTTCTTCAAGAGTAATCACTGGCAAGTGTTTGGCTTCTCTCTTAACCTATAAAGTGTCCTGGAATAAAGTTCAGGCCTAGATAAAGTAAATCAACAGCAGCCATTTTACAAAGACTGAATGACAGCTGTATTGTTTTTGAATTTAGGTATTAACGAGCCTAGGTTCGTGGGATGAGTCAGGTTCCATCAGGTTTATGTTTTCCTTGTCTCAACAGGCCTGTCAGGTCAAAGGCAGCATAAAGTCTTGTGATTTCAATTGCAGGAAATTGTGTTACACGTCAGGAAAAACTGCAGGGCATGAATGATGTTACTCTTTGGAATGAGGGTCCTAGCATAATTAGAAAACCTTTTTTTTTTTTTTGTGAGACAGAGTCTTACTTTGTTGCCCAGGCTATAGTGCAGTAGTGTGATCATGGCTCACTGTAGCCTTTACCTCCGGGGCTCAAGCAATCCTTCTGCCTCAGCCTCCCAAGTAGCTGGGACTACAGGTATGTACCACCATGCCTGGCTAATTTTTTTGTATTTTTTGTGGAGATGAAGTTTTGCCATGTTGCCAAGGCTAGTCTCAAACTCCTGAACTCGAGCAATCCATCTGCCTCAGCCTCCCAAAGTGCTGAGATTACAGATGTGAACCACCACACTCAGCCAGAAAACCCTTTTTTGACAGACCAGCTAGAAATCCATCCTTCTCTCTGAAAGACCTTAAGATAAACATGCTTTGATCATGACAAACACATGGTCTAGATGAGACATGGCTGACCCTTCCAGCTCCCTGACTTGCAAGGAGGAAAGAGAAACACTTCAAACCACATCCCTCTTATAATTTGTTGCCTATCGCATAGGTGGACCTTCTTTAAGGGTCTTTAAGAATTGTTTACTGAATGGAAAAAAAAGTATCCCAGCACCCTAATATTTTCCAAAATCTTAGCAGTAAAGACCCTGGACTATTGCCATGAGCTTTTTTGCCCACTTAATTTGGTATTTACAAATGAATTATCATGTAAGACTTACGCAGATTATGAAGGGATGAAAATAAAGCTTTAGCACAAAAAGTTTCATCTGAATTCTTTTTGGGGCCACCTGTCACGCCAACTGTCAGGTTCCAGCCCAAGCTGAAGACTGAAGGGAGTGGGTGGATGAGTGGCGGGTAGCTGAAAGAACACTCAGGGAGTCATAGGGAGTTTTGGACATGGCTTTATTCTCTCTCTCTCTGGGCAAAAGCCCAGGCATGAGCCATATGTACAGCATCAGCAGGATAGTTATACCTTTTACAGACAATAGTGGCTCCAAGCCAAGCGCAAGTTCATGTGAGTGATCACCTAATGTGCCTCACGTGGTGTGGTTACATAATGTGTGGGGTTGCGCGCCTGCGCACCAAACCTGCTGAGTCATGCTGTGCTGGAAGGCTGCCTCAATCTACTCCTGACTAAAGCGCGGCCATTTCCCTTATACTCCACCCCCCAGGCTGAGGGTGTCCTCTGGGCAGGGACACATGCCCATAGGGCAGAGCCCTGAATCCATAATCCACAACAACAATACAGAGAGCAACAGATCACTACTAGGATCTCAACTATGCTACTTATGTCTATTAGGGCCCAGCATAGGCCAGAGCCTGGGGATGCCCACCATCTCTGCAGGGGGTCATCAGTAAAGCCCTCGACTGTCTTAATCTCCCGTGAGACCCCTTGCAGAGCTGCTTTTATGTTCTGCTGATTATCCGGGATAAAGGTACAGCATTGTGTTACGTTTATACAGACCATGATGGGTAGCCATCCCACAGTGGTATTACCCCAATGTTGCTCTATGCACCACAGTGCCTGGGCTGGGGGTACTACATGTTCCCTCACTGACCAGCTCCATCCATCATAAATGCCATGGGCCAACCAGGGGGCAAGCATGCCATGGGTCTTGCAACATCCTTTGTCCAAAACTTGTGCATTGTGTTCCAGGCGTCAGCCGTGGGACCTCAAGCCTCCAACCATGTTCACTTCTCTACAGATGTGGGATGTATGTGCCAGGGCAAACCATCCACAGCTGCTGCTGGAAGGGCGGTACAGATCCAACAGTTGGAAACATTGGTCACCTCAGCACAGGTGTGGGCCCAATCCACAGTGCAGTTGGAGCATGTGAACCCAAAGGGCTTGTACCTGCTGAATAACCCGCTTGGCTGCTAGGAAGGCAGTCTCAGCCACATCATCCCAATCTCAGGCAAGAGGGGTGTTGTTGCTTCTAAATGTCAGTATCCTGCTACATCAAGTGCAACACCAAGTGTCGGGTTCCAGCCCAAGCAGAGGACGGAGGGCAGTGGGTGGATGAGTGGTGGGCAGCTGAAAGAACACTCAAGGAATCATAGTGAGTTTCAACATGGCTTTATTCTCTGTCTCTGGGCGCAAGCCCCAGTCTGAATGGTATGTACAGCGTCAGCAGGGTAGTTATACATTTTACAGACAATAGTGGTACCGAGCCAAGCACTAGCTCATGTGAGTGAGCACCTAATGTGCCTCACGTGGCGTGGTTACATAATGAGTGGGGTTGTGCACCTGCACTCTAAACTCGCTGAGTCATGCTGCGCCGGAAGGCCACCTCAGCCTACTCTTGACTAAAGCACAGCCATTTCCCTTATGCCACCTTACTCCTTTTCTTTAAGAAGATTCAACAAAGTTTCAGTTCTATTTGGGCCCCAGGGAAGACCCTGTTATCTCTAGGGCTGCTGGAGGACTGACTCTGAAACAGTTGTGTTTTCTCCCTTACAATTTTTAATGAAGGTGGTTTGTTGTCATTTTCCATTTGATGGGGGGAAAATTATTCCCAAACTGAAAAGAAGAATATTGCATGTTTGATAGCTGTAAATGTGTCCTGACATAATTTATTGAGAGTCCCCTGAGAAAAAGCAGACTTCTGGGCCTCAGTGCTAACTGGCTCCCTGTCAGGAGATAAAATCTTGTTGTTTGAAATCTCTGATTGATAACATCAATTTGCTGAACCTGCCCTTCTCAGATATATTACTTATTATTGATTAGTGGTTCACATCTGACAACTCTGGGAAGATGGTTCTAACTGTGGTACTCCTAAGTGTTAAAGTTCTATAAACTGAGCCAGTATTGCATGGAGCAGTGTGGCTACCTATATAAACATCCCTTCCCCTATGTGAGATATACAAACTTGTTTCTCAGTCACTTCAGACTGCATGTCTTATTATCTACTTGTTAATTCCCTAATGAGTAATAATTTTGACATGCTCTCAAAAATCTGTATGTCTAAGAAATCTTCTCTTATTTATTAATTCACTTATTGAATACATACTTTCCATGTCAGTTCCCTGCTAAAAACTGGTCAATGACTAGCTACAGGATGAAGTCCACTTACCTGGATATTCTGGGTCCTTCATTGTCTGGCCTCTGCCCATCTTTTGGTCCCATTGTCTGTCTGTCCCAAGTACGAGGACCACTGCAGATTAGCTGAACCCCTTATAGTTCCTGATCATTCTTGCCCTTGATTTTGTTTTTTAGAGGAATGAGACAAGGCACAATGTGAGTTTAAAAAACTCAACTAAGTTTTAAGCATGTATTTTCTAATACTTAAGGGAGTGGCTTCTTTTCCTTTTTTGTCAGCTGCCATTTATAATTGCACACTAGTAAGTTTTCAGGTTTGTCCCCCCCAAATTTCTCTCACTCTGAGGTCCAAGGATGTTTCCTTAATTTTCAGGTTTGAAACATTTTTCTTTTTTTTTTTTTTTTTTTGAAACGGAGTCTCGCCCTGTCACCCAGGCTGGAGTGCAGTGGCACGATCTTGGCTCACTGCAAGCTCTACCTTCCGGGTTCACGCCATTCTCCTGCCTCAGCCTCCTGAGTAGCTGGGACTACAGGCACGTGCCACCACACCCAGCTAATTTTTTTGTATTTTTAACAGAGACGGGTTTCACCATGTTAGCCAGGATGGTCTCGATCTCCTGACTTCATGATCCACCCGCCTCAGCCTCCCAAAGTGCTGGGATTACAGGCATGAGTCACCGTGCCCAGCCTGGTTTGAAACATTTTTCTAAAAGATCAGTAAATATGCCTTCTCCTTTAGTCTGGATCAGATGCTTTTGTGGCCTTCTCAAGGGCCTAGCTTTCTACACCTCTTTCTTACTGATGGGCTGGAATTTGTGGGAAGTTTTATGGCTGACTTATGAATTTAAGATTTCTGCTCCTTCAGTAACTAGTAGACTTAGCTCTTCGAGGCCTGTTCATTCCCTTCACCCCTGCCAGTCACAGGTTCCTGTTCAGTCACTGTGGACCCCCTGTTTTCCTGACAGGGCTGACTGGGAGACAGGGATGGGCAGGTAGAAGTCAAATCGTAGCCCCAAGGAGTCTGCATCTTCGGCTTCCCAGATGCCCTTTTTGAATTCACCACTGAGCCATGGCCATCCATCTGTTGTTAGCACTACAGGTTGAGTCTGTCGACTCTGATTAGAAGATACTGATGTTCCTATGGATTTATTAGTAACTTCACACTGGAGTGTAAACACAGAATGGAGAGTTTTTTGGGACTTAGTGGTTCACAGACTCCTACTTCCTGCCTGGCCTAGTTCTATGTCTAAAAACGTAGTTGTGGCCGGGCGCGGTGGCTCAAGCCTGTAATCCCAGCACTTTGGGAGGCCGAGACGGGCGGATCACGAGGTCAGGAGATCGAGACCATCCTGGCTAACACGGTGAAACCCCGTCTCTACTAAAAAAATACAAAAAACTAGCCGGGCGTGGTGGCGGTGCCTGTAGTCCCAGCTACTCGGGAGGCTGAGGCAGGAGAATGGCGTAAACCCGGGAGGCGGAGCTTGCAGTGAGCTGAGATCCGGCCACTGCACTCCAGCCTGGGCGACAGAGCCAGACTCCGTCTCAAAAAAAAAAAATAAAATAAAAAAAATAAAAACGTAGTTGTATAAGCCCCTTGCCTTTAAAACAAAACAAAAAACAACAACAACAACAACAAAAATTTTCCTCTTCCAATATTTGCAGCTTTTAGTCTGTGATGATCTACTTATGATAGAGCATACACTGGTTTTATCACGTTTCCAGCTTTGGTTTGATGACATATATAATGAATTTGCTTTTTAGAGTCAAACCTTTTTTTCCCTCCTTTTTCTTTCATGGAGTTTAATTCTTAAATAATGAATGTTTTTGCTTGGTTCTGTTTTAAGGAAAAAGAGAAAGATGGTAGAGTTTTTACCATAGGCTTATGGCCAGAGGGGTGGTGGGCTCTTCTTCCAAACAGGACTCTGCCTTGGCTTTCCCATGGGATGGTAGTTAAGGTCAGATTTTAACATCAGAAACACCTAGCTCTGCCATTTACTTGTGTGACCTTGGGAACATTACCTAACTTTTCTGAAGCTTGGTGTTCTTTTATTTTGTACTTACTTTATAAGGTTATAATAAGGATTAAATAGTACATGGTTCAGGTGCAGTGGCTCACACCTGTAATTCCGGTGCTTTGGTAGGCCAAAGCAGGAGAATAGCTTGAATTCAGGAGTTAAAGACCAGCCTGGGCAATAAAGCAAGACCTTATCTCTACAAAAATTAAAAAATTAGCCGGGTGTGCTGGTGTGCACTTGTGATCCTAGCTACTTGGGAGGCTGAGACAAGAGGATTGATTGGGCCCAGGAGTTTGAGGTTGCAGTCGGCCATGATCATGGTACTGCACTCCAGCCTGGGTGACAGAGTAAGATCTCATTTCTAAAAAAAAAAAAAATAAGTAAATAAAATTTAAATCATATATATAAAATTTTTAATCCAATGCCTGGCATATAATAAGTTCTCAATAAATGGTGTTTACTATTAGCATTACTATTTTTAGTAGAGATTGACATTAGAGGTGGGACGATGACTCTCCCGGGGGATTCTCCCATAGATTGTTCAAGACCTTCAATTGGGTTTCTACCAAAGGTTGGGAATGAATATCTTAGGGCTATGATGTCTCTAATTTTTTTTTCTTTATCTGCTTTTTAAAGGTTTTAATTTTTCATCCTCTGGAAGAGAAGATGTAGATGTGAGAACATTAGGAAATGGTAAGACTGCAACAGCATCACCTGATTAGAACTAACTTTCTGATATTCATCCTTTCTAGACAGCAGGCTTAGTAGTCACTCAGTGAAAAACAAAGTGAGCAAGGTTGAGAGCTTCTCCAAGGGAGGAAGCTTTGTGGATTATGGAGGCCCCTTTATGAATTATATGAAATACACCTTAACAGGAATCATTTCTTCAGAGGCCATCCTGATTGCATACCTGTAGGTTATAAGGGACTTGTATGTGCATTAACAAAGAGGTGCCTGATTTTTTTTCCAAAAGTTTGATTATTAATTTTTTCATTTAATAACATTTCAGAAGTACCAATATAGTTTTCAAAATGTACATCTTCATTTAAAAAGTGATTCTGCTGTCTTAACCTTCATGTCTCCCATTTTACCCTGCTGCATTATCGGAAAGATGATGACATTTAATCCTCAACTGTTTGAGACTTATAGTTCCTTCCTCTCATGGAACCAAAGCTTTTCCATTTCACTAGTGGATCAGGCTAGGAGGATGGATTTCAACAGGGCATTGCTGCATGTGACAACTTTACATTAGTGTAACTAAGTTAATTAGCAGTTATTTGAACTGTGTTTTGTAATTAACACAGGCTTGTTCATGGGCCTTTGGGAAAGCAGTCATTTTCACATATTGCCTGTGCTGGGGTTTAGCAGCCCTTCTGCCCCCACAAAAAGCCCCTTGATTCTTCTCACACATTCTTCCCTCCCTCAGATGTAGTCATGTCACTAAACTTTCAGTCCTCTAGAGCTCAACCCATTTTTCACACCTCCTAACCCTCTTGCATTAGCCCAAATGTTAACTCCATCAACACGTTTCTGTTTCATGACGGGGTGTGTGCTGCCAGGAAGGCCCTTTGCAATTGAGCTGGTGAATCCTCATAGAGTACATTTCACTTCACAAGAAATTAAGGAACTTCAGCAGGTAAACCACTTCATGACATGGAAATCGTCATGTTTCTGCAATTCTGTAACTGAGCTAGACTTGCTAATTGTTTTTCTTTTTCTGCTACTACAGAAAATTAATAACTCATCTAACAAAATCCAAGTACGTGACTTGCAGCTTGTCACAAGGTAAGAGTAGGCTCACTGGAGACGATTTCGAAGGGATGTTTTAGTTGCAGGTCATATATCTTGATAAGGGAATTGCATTCAGAATATATAAAGAACTCTTAACAACCCAACTAAAAATGGGGAAATGATTAAGTAGACATTTCTGCAAGGAGGATATAGGAATAGCCAATTAATGTATGAAAAAATGCTCAACATAATTAGTCATTGGGGAAATACAAATCTTAACCACTTCTAGATATTATATATGCAAGAGAAATGAAAACAAACATCCAGACAAAGACTTGTACATAATATTCCTAGTAACATTATTCACAATAGCAAAGAAGTAGAAACTACCCAAGTGTCTATGAATAAACAAAATGTGATATATCCATACAATGGAATATTACTTGGTAATGAAAAGGAATGAAGTACTGATACATGCTGCAACCTGGATGAACCTTGAAAACATTATGAAATGAAAGTAGCCAGTCACCAAGCACCACGTACTGTATGATTTCATTATATGAAATGTTCAGAATAGGTAAATCTATAGAGATAGAAAGTCAGTTAATGGTTGTCTAGGGCTTGGGGAGAATAATAATGGGAAGTGACACTAATGGGTACAAAGTTTCTTTTTCGGGGTGATGAAAGTTTCTAAAACTAGATTGTGGTAATAGCTGGACAACTCTGAAAACATACTAAAAATCATTGAATTGTACAGATAAAACTGAGAAATTATATGTAAATTATATCTCATTGGAACTATTTTTAAAGAAAGGTTAATTTGGGGCAAGGTTTGTTTGCATTTTATTTATTCGGACAAGCTTTTAAAAATTGTTTTTGTTTAGAGAGGCAATAGGACATATGAAAGAAGGTGAAGAAGAAAAGACAAAGACCTACAGTGCCTTAATATGGACAGATAAAGCGATCCAGAAGAAAGACATTGAATTCCTAAATGACATAAAGGTAGTTTAAGTGTGCTTGTTCTTTTTATTTCATTTTTCTGTTGCCTATCAAAGATCCCATTGTCTTCTAATTTATTACTAGCAAGTCACAGGGCATGGGCTTTGGGGTCAGCAAGACCTGGGTTCCACGCCTGGTTCTGCCACTGACTAGCTGAAGGACTGGGCATGTCATCTAACCTGCTCGAGCGGCAGTGTGGCCAGTGGGGAAGAGCCCCACTCTGAAGACAGATTGCCTGGGTGCAAATCCTGGATCTGCATTTCTGAGCTGTGTGGCTTTGGACAAGTTACTTAACCTCTTTCTGCTTCAATTTCTTCATCTATAAAATTAGTTAAAATAATTAAATGAGTTTAATTAGATAAAGCACTTAGAACAGTACCTGGCACATAGGAAAAACTCGGCAATGCTATTATCATCTTTGGTCATTTGTCAAAAATAAATATAAAATAGCACTTATCTAATAGAACTGAGGCTGAGATTAAGTACATGAGTAAAACACATGATAATATATGTAAAGCACATGCATTTTGCCACATGTGAAGTTTTCCTATACCTGAGCATGTGTCTGCCTGTTCACGTGCATACTTTTTACCACCTGCCCCCACCTCTTCTTATAAAAATAGTTTACTTCCTTTTTTCTTTCTTTCTTTCTTTTTTTTTTTTTTTGAGACAGAGTCTTGCTCTTGTCACCAGGCTGGAGTGCAATGGCACGATCTCGGCTCACTGCAACCTCCGCCTCCCAGGTTCAGGTGATTCTCCTGCCTCAGCCTTCCGTGTAGCTGGGATTACAGGCGCCCGCCACCACACCTGGTTAATTTTTGTATTTTTAGTAGAGATGGGGTTTCGCCATGTTGGCCTGTCTGGTCTTGAACTCCTGACCTTGTCATCTGCCTGCCCCAGCCTCCCAAAGTGCTGGGACTACAGACATGAGCCACCGTGCCCAGCCAAAAACAGTTTATTTTCAAATGCAAGGAATGAGCATACATGGGCAGCACAGAGACACATATAGTCACCATTGTTTAAATAGGCAATATTTTGCAACAACCTAGATGACCTACTAGAAGGAACTGGTTTAATATTAATGACTTATCTGTATAATGGACTACTACTATTCAACCATTGAAAAGTATGTGGTAGATAAATATTTATTGACACAGGAAAATGTTTCTGGTAAGTGCTAAGGAAAAAAATAAAAGTATAGACTCTAGAGAGGATGATATGCTGTGATTTAAGCCAGGGGTTCTCAACCCTCCGGTGGTACTGGCTGGTGACCTGTTAGGAATCTAGCCACACAGCAGAAAATGAGCAGTGGATGAGAGAGCAAAGCTTCATCTGTATTTGCAGCTGCTCCCCATCACTCACATTACCACCTGAGCTCTGTCTCCTGTCAGATCAGTGGTGGCATTAGATTCTTACAAAAGCGTGAACCCTGTTGGAAATGACACATGCGAGGGATCTAGGTTGCATGCTCGTTATGAAAATCTAATGCCTGATGATCCATCAGTTGCAGGAAAACAAGCTCAGGGCTCCCACTGAATCTACATTATGGTGAATTGTAAAATTATTTCATTATATATTACAATGTAATAATAATAGAAATAAAGTGCACAATAAATGTAACAAGCTTGAATCATCCCCAAACCATCCCCTCCTTCCCCAGTTCATAGAAAAATAGTCTTCCCAGAAACTGGTCCCTGGCGCCAAAAAGGTTGGGGACTGCTGATTTAAGCACACACAAACGCATATATATGTATATGTATACACATATAGTGGATTATGTAGAAAACAAATTGTATGGCAAAAGATACTATAAATAGAATTTATACTTATGAAAAATATGAACACGCAACAAATAAAAATAGACAAAGAATATGAACCAGTTAGCTGCAAAAAGAATAACTCCAGTGGCCAAGAATCATTTGAAAAGGTTGATGTAACAATAAGACATCACTTTATTCCCCTTAGACTAATAATACCTATCGGCGGCTTGGAGTGGAGGAGAGTTCTCAGTAGAAATGTAGTGTTTCAGCCTTTTTCAAAAACAACATGGTAGTGACTGTAAAAATTTAAAATATACTGAACTGTCCTGTAGAAATAAAACTCCAGTGCATAAGAATATGTACACAGTGTTTAAGGGCTTTAAGTGGCAGAATCAACAACAAAAAGACTGGGAACATAATCAACGTCCCTCAATAAGGAAACGGTAGAGTAAATTGGAATATATACAGCTATTAAAAAAACAAAATCATGCCAGGCATGGTGGCTTATGCTTGTAATCCCAGCACTTTAGGAGGCTGAGGTGGGTGGATAACTTACTTGAGGTCAGGAGTTTGAGACCAGCCTGGCCAACATGGCGAAACCCCATCTCTACTGAAAATACAAAAAATTAGCCGGGTGTGGTGGTGCATGCCTGTAGTCCCAGCTACTTGGAAGGATAAGGCATGAGAATAGCTTGAACCCAGAGGTCAGAGATTGCAGTGAGCCAAGATTGCGTCACAGCACTCCAGCCTGGGGGACAGAGTCAGCCTGGGAAACAGAGTAAGACTGCATCTCAAAACAAAAGCAAAAACAAAACCAGCATATGACCCTATTTAATTTACATATTAGTATGTACATATGTACCTAAAAATGCTGGGAAAAAAGATAGAGGTATGTCTATATCTATGACTCGTAGGAGCACTTATGACATGAGAAAAAAGCAAAGTGCAGAATAATGTTTATAGTATGAGTATTTTTGTAAAAACGTACAAATCATTCACCTGCTTAAAGAAGGTCATTTATAAAATGAGGAGATGGACTAGATCATCTCCAATGGCCTCTCCAGTTCTCAGATTCTGTGATTCTATAGCTAAGGCCCTTTGACTTTTGGCCATACTATGTAAGGTTCTTAGAATGGTAGTTATAATATAGACAGATATCTTTAAGATTGCAAAATGAATTTCTAAATTTCTCTATGCCTTCACATGGGTTGTACAAGTTATTCAGAATGCCGTGGGAATAATAAACTCATTTAAAAAATAGGTTCATAGTTTGGAGTAGCCATAGAGATAATTCAGAAATAACGCTGAGGTCAGGTGCAGTGGCTCATGCCTGTAATCCCAACACTTTGGGAAGCCAAGGCAGGAGGATTGCTTGAGCCCACGAGGTCGAGGCCACAGTGAGCCATCATTGTGCCATTGCACTCCAGCCTGGGCTGAAAGATGATTTTCATAGGTACAGACTAAGTGGTGAAAGGGTCTCTTTTAATGGTCCATAGCCTAAGTAGACTGATGCAACTAGTTGATTTCAAATAATGTTTTTAGTTTTCAAATATTTCAGTTGGCATAAAAATTATAAAAACCGACTTACTTCCCCATACTGAGAAAAAGTCATTTCAAATTTACTACTTATCCCCTCTTCAGGAGCAACCTATTTCTAAAAAAAAAAAAAACAAGCATATGTGTGTGTTTGTGTGTTTCTGAAAACTTAGCAGTACAGGAGCAGCAGAGTGCAATATTAGAATAAATGAAGTAGTTTCCTTTTATCAACTAAAATCAAACAAACCAAAAAAGACATGTGACTCGTGGTATTTCCATTGACCGACTGTCTCATGGTCAAAGTACTAGGAATAACTCTAAAGGTAAAGGAAGCAGGGGAGAGGACTCCATAGATAGTCATTAATTTAAAGGCTGCTGTTTCTCTAAAGTGGAAGCCATGTCTTTATAGATTCCTTCACAGTTCAGCCTTGTCCTTTATTTATGTTTTTTTGTTGTTGTTGTTGTTGTTTTGTTTTGTTTTGTCTCTTTGACCAGAGAAAAATCAGGTCTTATGGAGACAGCTTATCTCATCAGGACAAAGTATTTCTGTAATAAAATCAAAGACTCATAAAAACCACAGAGTTAGGAGGAGCCATTGACTCACCACTCTGGTAAAAGCAGCCACACCCTTTCAAATGTGGTCTTTGTTAGAACTTGCTCTTTTTTTCTTGGTGGAGAACTTGATAGAGGAGAGACCAAACAGAAACTTTTCTTTCGTTAGCAGGCCTTCCGGCACTCAAGAACCATGGAAATTAGGAAGAGTTGTTCCGACAAGAAAATGCAGAGGATTCAGTTCTTATGAATCTGAATTTCTGATTACGCCCAATTTTTAAAACTTGGAATTAGTTGACCTTTTACAGTGTTAACCTCTATTTCTTAATTTTTATCTTGTGACAGAAAATCTCTAACTTGAACGAATTGTGAGAAAAACAAGCCTGTGTCCTAAAAAATCTGAAATGTAAAAAGACATGCAGTATTATTAGTTGCAAGCTGGGCTAACAAACATTGGAAGGTCCTGGTTTATTATGCACATTGATTTGTAATTATTATATTGAAATATCACCCTAAACAAGATGTATTAATATTAATATCTTTTCCAGATGTATCCTTTTGTATAACCCTTTTCCTTCACCAAAAAAAAAAAAAAAAAAAACAAATCCAAACAACCCACCCCTGACAGTATGTATGTGGGTCTCCCCAAAACATGCAAACTCAGTGGGGTGCGATGGCGCCCACCTATAATCCCAGCACTTTGGGAGGCTGAGGAGGGCAGATCACCTGAGGTCAGGAGTTGGAGATTAGCCTGGCCAATATGGTGAAACCACGTCTCTACCAAAAAAAAATACAAAAATTAGCCGAGCGTGGTGGCGTGTGCCTGTAATTCTGGCTACTCTGGAGGCTGAGGCAGGAGAATCGCTTGAACCCAGGAATTGGAGGTTGCAAGTGAGCAGAGATGGCGCCCCTGCACTCAAGCCTGGGCAACAGAGCGAGACCTTGTTTCAAACAAACGCAAACTGCCATACACCCAAGCGATGCTGATGTCCCACCTTCTGCAACCAGCCATTTCTCACGCAGCCTGAAATCCCCACTCTTAGGTCACTCTGTTGGGTTAGAAAACAAAGGTAAAGGGGCCGGGCGCGGTGGCTCACGCCTATAATCCCAGCACTTTGGGAGGCCGAGGCGGGCGGATCACAAGGTCAGGAGAAGTGAGACCAGCCTGGCTAACACGGTGAAACCCCGTCTCTACACGAATTAGCATGGCACGATGGCAGGCGCCTGTAGTCCCAGCTACTCGGAAGGCTGAGGCAGGAGAATCACTTGAACACGGGCGGCAGAGGTTGCGGTGAGCCGAGACTGCGCCACTGAGCTCCAGCCTGGGCGACAGAGCAAGACTCCGTCTCAAAAAAAGAAAAAAAAAAAAAAAAAGTAAACAAAGGTAAAGGCCTTGTCTTTAGGGCAACCCGATAGACCTTAAGGGCAGGCCAGAACTCCAGGGCCTTCACCAATTTATTAAATATGAGAGTAAAAGAGACCTATTTACTTCAAAGCCCTCTTTAAATGGCGAGGTTACTGGGGCCCAGAAAATGAGTAATGATAGACTGGGTTCTGAGAAGTCCCACAGAGTTTGAACCTAACGGGACTCAATTCATTTTACCATTAATTAGTGTCCACCCCGTGATACAGATGGAGTTCTCTAAAGGAAACATCTGTGGTGAGCTATGGATGGTGAGGGAAGGGCTAAGATAGGCTTCACTGGGTGGCAAAGCTGTGACTCCGGGACTGTGTGTCACATTCTCCCCTAGGACTTAAAGATCGACCAGAAAACACCTTTGCGCGTCCTTCACCGAAGGCCCCTGGCTGTGCGAGTTCGCGTCATTCACTCCATGGAGACGCAGTATGTGGATGAGCACCACTTCCGCCTCCGCTTGAAAACTCAGGCCGGCACGTATCCTTCCACCTGCTGCACTGCCGCCATCGAGCCAGAACCCTGTTGGAAAAGTTCATGCTGCTCTGGAAAACAGGGTCAGCTTGGTCTGGGAGGGATTCGGGAAAGGATTGTACTGCAGAAGAATATTTTTGTTTGTTCGATGTGTTTTTTTCCCACTAAATTTGTTTTTCAAAATGATTCTAAACACTGAGGTAGCAGTGAGTTCAATGTCAGCTTTAAAGTTATGTGTCCTGTCATTGCCGTGTCTTACCCAGTGCTGAGCACATAGTATTCAGAAAATACTTCTGATGGATTCATTTGCTGTCTTGACATTATTTGCAAGTCACGTATTTATGACCATATTTGGGTCTTTTCAACATTTCAAGTATTTGCCTCGGATGATTAAACACAGGTAGTAGATGGGAATAGCACTACTTTACATCATGATCTTTACTTGGCCACTGGCCTAGTACAACAGAGAATATCTTTGTCTACGTAGCTTGTGAAAAAAACAAAACTAAAACAACTCAGATGACATATAATTATCACCATTTTCAGACTGCAAAGAGCTTTGACTGTATTACAGAAAGGTTGAGATTCAGAGTTAAAATATCCATAGTCCAAGGCTGATAATTTGTTCATAATCTAACCTGACTTGTATGATTTTTGTATCAGAACTGAGTCGCTGATTAAAATATATCAGGGAGCTCTAACAGGCTTAGCTTTAGTTTACTTTTTGAAGGCCTTCCTAGTTTTTGTTTGCTTCTTGGTTTTATATTATTATGTGATCCAATAGCATGAAGTGACAAAATGCCTTCTAACTGGTATAGAACTAATGATGTACTATTGTATGTGTGTGTGTCATATACACACACACACTATATATATATATAGAAAACAAGTTTTAATTACCAAATACCATTCTTACTATATTGCTGTAACTAGTCTGCCTGTCCTTCCCCACCAACCTGCATTCACTTTTTCCCCTGCACTACCCCAGGACCTGGATTTACTCAGCTAAGTCAAGTATTTAAGTTATCTACTCTTAAAATCTTCTAAATTTTGTAATTTGCATCAATTTCAATTTTGACTCCAGTGGATAGATCTTTGTATCTTTGTTGTTTGGAGCATATTTGCCTATTATGGATGGAATTTCAAATAATGTATATATTTTTAAAAATCTTCTTACCTAATCCTGGCTTTTAGTTTTGGTGGGCCAAGGAGAAATGTCTTCTGTAGAATTTGATGTCTTTTCAATCCTATTAAAACATTTTTAGAACCACCCATGTACATGTACTTAAGGTATTAGCCAAGAAAGACTATGTGTTAAAGCTTTAGATGCCACATGGTAATACACAGAACTATATGAATTTTTCACTTACTAAATTTACTTTATATATACCTTATATATTTACATTGATCAGTGCACTGAGATAGCTCATTTGACTTAAACCTTGTCCCTCTGGTTAGGAATAAGAACGTCTCTGGATGTTTTAACTGGTTATTCTGGGGCCATTTGGTTTTCTGTCTTCATCATTGCTACGCAGAAGGGGATTCTTTAAAGAAAATGGGAGACAATAAATAACAATTGTTGGGTAGTTGTGAGTTTATCAAAAAAGACAGTTACTAGATAATTATATGTCTTGTGCTTTAGTCAAAACATTTGGCAAAGGTGGAGTGAGTAAAACGTTCAGACAGTGAGGACATAATATCAGTATATTATAGTATAGATTTTTCACCATCTAGAAACAAATTTGTTTCTCTATTCAAGTTCCATTAATTATTTTCTACTAAATGCTGGTTTGCAGAACAAAACATAATGCTGCATTTTTACTGAATGGTGGCAAAAACAAATCTTTTAGATAAATATTGTCAAAGCTGCAGTACAGTCCTGTGTAAGGAATGTTAATCTGAAAAACAAATTCTAGAATTAGTTATTGATTTCAAAATGTGAAGACCTATGAGGGAAATACAAAGTTGCCCCTTAAAAAAAGAGAGAGAATTAACTTAGTTCTTTTGCTAACCATGTTAGCAAACTAGATGGTAGGTCTGAAGAGCCATCATTAAGACTAAACTAATAGTCTCATTATTCCTTCCATCCTATTGCCTCTGGGTCATGTTACAAGGAATGCCATCATTGAGATCACTCTGTGTGTGACTCTGTGGAAACGTACCATCTGGCAGGTGACAGTTGCCATTATTAAAAAATGGGACTAACAAGATGATAATATAGAAATTGTGGCCAAGTTGCTTTTTAATAAAAGCATTCAGCTATCGTTAATTTTTAAAATCCACATCCAAACCTTGGCACTTGGAGATGAGCTATAAAGAAAAAAGAAAGTAATGATTTTTGGTAAGTTTGATGTAAACACATTTCCCAGGCTCTGATGTTGGCTGCCAGCCTACTAGGAACCACCTGGCCAAAGCTTTTTTTTTAAGGCACAAAAGTCAGAGCTCAGAAATAACCTCTCTTTTGTAACATTTCTGCTTTTATTATTTTTGCCTGTCAAACCTTACCAAATAGTTGGTACAGCATGCTGTCTTCATTTTTTCCTTAAACAAACCCCAGCTACATTAAAGAGTTTGTACATGGAGACTTCGGGAGAACCAAGCCAAACATTGGGTCCCTGATGAATGTGACCGCAGACATTCTTGAGCTGGATGTTGAGGTAAACCATTTTATTATGGAATGCACATTGGCAAAGTGAATTCGACCAAAGTTATGCGCTTTGGCATTAAGCTGTTTTAGTACTACCCACCTCCATAGGTATTTGAGAATGGTGAAAATCTCACAGTAACATTGTATTGAAGGGAGGGACTGTCTTTGGATTTTTTTGTTGGTTTGTTTTTAATACGAGGTCTCATGTTCCTTGCAAATATATAGCTAATTTACTAACTGTGCTTTATCAAATCTAAACCCTTAAACCAAGCAAGGAAATAAAGTTGTAAGTGTTCTCCATATGTCCTTTGGACTCTAGAGAATTCATTCCCATACCTGTTGCGTTTTATAGACTTTAAAGCAACCTATTCAGAAACATTGATTCACAAGGGTAGAAAGTGAGGTGAGCCAATGGTTCTTCATAAAAGCAGTTCTATAAGGATCCCTGTGATGTCCAAGTTCTCTGCTCTTATAGTCTGAATTGAAACAAGGTTAAATTCTAAAATAATTGTAAGAATGGTTCTGTCGGGCAAGTCTCTATAAATATTTCATTTGAGTATCAGTAAGTGTTGAGTCACGAGTGGTGTTTCTTCATGAAAATCTGACTAGGAATAGAGTACCTCCCCCACTACTCTCCCCAGAATCTTAGGACTTGGGGATTTGTACTTGGGAATAATATCAAAGTTACAGAAAGAAGTGGGCATAGTTACCCAATGTGAAAGCATCTATGGTAATCAAATGATCACTGGAGTAGTATTTCCTTACCAGCAGTTCTCTCAAGTGCTCTGGGATTAGATTAGCTCCTGCAGTATAGCCAGTGATCGTGCCCTCAAGGTTGCAGGGAGCCTCTTCAGTGAAACTATCATTTGGAGGAAGACAACCTTCTGTTAAAGAAAATCTCTACTCCATTCTTTTTTTTTTTTTTTTTTTTTTTTTTTTTGAGACAGGGTCTTGCTCTGTCACTCAGGCTGGAGTGCAGTGGTGCGATCACAGCTCACTGCAACCCTGACCTCCCAGGCTCAAGCAGTCCTCCTGCCTCAGTCTCCCGAGTAGCTGGGACCACAGGCATGAGCCACTATGCCTGGCTTTTGTTGTTGTTGAGATGCGGTCTCACCATGTTGCCCAGGCTTGCATTAATCTTTTTTTTCCGTAATTCTCAGAACAGTTAGGAGTGTCAAAGACTCACAGGCCAGTGTTTCTCAACACTGACTGCCCACTGGAATCACTGTGGAGCTTTGTAAGCACTACAACATGCCTCCCTCCACACACACAGAGATTGTGATCAGTCATGTTTTATTTTCAGCTTGAGAAAACACTCATTAATTTACATTTGGGTGTTTGGTATATGGCTATATTCTGAAACAGAACCAAAATATCTTCTTGAGATTTGTAAAAGACACACACACACGTAGCTTGTAGGCTTTTCTAATAAATTTTTTTTGAAGCCAGTACATGAAGTGACTCATGGATTAATGAAGAAATTTTCAGTAAATAATTTCACATTTTAAACTTTAAATGTCAATAAAAACCACAGATACAGTGGGGTTTTTTTTGTTTTGTTTTAACTTTCTCTTAAAGTAGATCCTCTAGCCTTTGATAGACCTGGTATGTGTTTATGTGGAGACAAATAGTCTGTTTACTGTAATTTCATTCTGACTCAAAGGTCAAGGTTTTGTCCTAGAAGAACAAAATAAAGGTAAGTAGAGATAGATGAACTGGATTTTAAAGAAACAGAAATTCTACAGAAGTGAAGCACAAAGATCCTTAATCCTTTTCTAGTTCCAGGTCATCTTTCATAATCATTTATTTCACATTTTGTTGCTATATTGCAAACAAGACTTATAGGCGTATAGACTACTTGAATATTTGTTCAATGCAGGATGAGAGAATGAAAATGATCAGAAGAATGAAAGTTTCTGAGACTTCTGAGGGAAAATTGGTGTAGTCACTTGAATTTGTTTGCTACTTTGACCCATAAATACCATTTTTTTTTTTTTTTTTTTTTTTTTGAGATGGAGTCTCATTCTGTTGCCCAGGCTGGAGTGCTGTGGCATGATTTTGGCTCACTGCAACCTCTGCCTCCTGGGCTCAAGCTATTCTCCTGCCTCAGCTTCCCGAGTAGCTGGGACTACAGGCGTGTGCCACCATGCTCGGCTAAATTTTGTATTTTTAGTGGAGACAGGGTTTTGCCATGCTGGCCAGGCTGGTCTTGAACTCTTGACCATGAGTGATCTGCCCACCTCGGCCTCCCAAAGTGCTGGGATTAAAGGTGTGAGCCACCACGTCTGGCCCCATAAATACCATTTAAAAATTTTAAATGTATTCTCTTGTCAGTCAAAAAGCACAATTAATAACCAACTGAGTAGCCAAATACTGCTACTCAATTAATTCAGAAGATCTCAGGTCCAAGAATCCCTAGAACAGACTTCACGGTGTTAATTTATGGTATTCAATAGCTCTTTTCTTCAAATGCAGTTTCCTCTGTTGCATTATATTAAAACTATTAAATTTATACAGCATTACCAGCAAATGCTTACCACAACAGCAATATCTGTTTTAATGACTTCTTGTCTCCCTTCTAGTCTGTAGATGTTGACTGGCCACCTGCTCTGGATGACTAGCTTTCAAATTTGGAGACAAAGAGTAGGGTTTTCCTGGCATGGTGTGGACATCCACGGAGCACACGCCGTAAAATGGCTGTTTACCCACCATAACGGTGTCTTGGAAACCATTTGGATCATATTGATCTATATAATTGTTAATTTGTTGTAACATCTCAGGATCTATATATGTGTATATTTTGTGTTAAATTGTTCCAAGGATGTCTTACGATTTTTCTCATTCCCTCTCTCACCCCCACAAACCAAACTATGAATAATGAAATAATTCTCCTTAATTCTTTCATTTAGAGAGGTACACAAACAGAACACATTCTCTCTTAAGAAGCTTTAATTTCAGCAAGATTTCCCTCCACAAGAGACATACTACCTTTAGAATCATGTTCTAATTTTTAAAAATTATCTGAATAAAAGTTATATCTAGATTTATACAGCATAATATCCTATAATATTCTAAGATTGCAAATGCAAATCTGACATTATTATTTTTCCCAGGAAGCCTCAAACGAGCTATTACCAATGAAGTACTTTTGGCTGTGATTTGTCATAAATCTTAACCAAACTATGAATAACGAAATAATTCTCATTAATACTTTCATTAAGGAAGAATTTTGACAATCTAAAATTGTCAATACATTTTTCCTGTGGAGGGAAAGTAAAACCATAGGAACCAAGGCATGCCATGGTAGGAGCCTTTCATAAATCTTTTAAATAAGGAGAAACAAGTGCCTTTAATAACTTCAATCCCAGGGTTAAGAATTTGAAAAATTGAGAATGCTAAACAAAGAGGAACTGATATTATTTCAGAATACTTCAATATATTATCCAATTATAAACATTTTAATGATACCTTATTAAAGTAGATAGGATATTGTCTCCATTTTATAAATATGGAAACCAAAGACTAGAAGTTAAATGACTTATCCAAAATTGTTAGCTACTTCTATATTGAGGACTAGAACTGAAGTTTCTTGGTCTCCAGGGTCTTTCTCATAAGCCCTATTATTGAACACCTGTTTGTGTGAAGGGGCAGCTATGGATGCCATTTAAACTCACGTAACTGAGAATTAACTTTTGGAATGTAGTTACCAAATCAAAGAGCTCACCAAAAAATAGCCCAAGACTATTTAATGCAATCATATATAGTTACCATTTGTTATTAAGTTAAAGCTCAGTTGGTATTACAAAGAGGAAAAACATTAAGCTAAACCTAAAGAAAATGAATGGGTCATTAAATTTCAGAAAGGAGCCTTATTACAATTTCAGATTTGAGTATAATTTCCATCACCCTAATTCAACTATTTGAGCTTTTTTTAAAGAATACATGTAACTTGACTAGTATTAGATTACTCACCGTTTCCCATCTCTGTATTAAACATAAATCACAGATACCAAGATTCACTTTAGATATGAGGAAAATGGTTTTAATGGACACAAAGGAGTCAGCCACGTTGGAACCAACATGGTTTCATACCACGTTGAAACCATGTGTTTGATATGTGAATAACAGCAAATACTTTTTTCACTATTGTCAATGCCAATGCATTGAAATGCCCAGAAAATGAGAAAAGGATAACAAATAAACTTTTGATAAAAAGGTAAGATTTTCTGTGTGGATGTTTCTCAGTTTCTGGGAAAATTTTGCTACAAAAGAGACTTAAATAATTTAGGAGGCAGTCTTTCGCATGGTATTTTTGGCTTAGCTTTGAATTCAGTGGACCTGTAATGTGTAAGAATGAAGAACGTGCTTAGCAAACTGAAATGAGAAGACTTCTATTTCTTACATTTCTATTCCTGAGATTATACAAAATTTCAAGCAAAGAGTAAGCATTAGCTTTAAATACTTCTTCCAAATGTTCATAGAATTTTGAGACAAAGATTGTTAAAAATTAATGTTTGTCTTTGTTTCAGGCAGAACTGGGAATATTAAGTAGTGAGAGTGCTACAATTTCCCTTTTGCCTACATAAAAGCATTTTAAAATTAGTTTTATGATTTCTTTGTAAGCTTTATTTAAATTCGAAGTCTTTTTCATAACACTTAGAGAAAGAGCCCTTTGTACTTCTTAGTATCTCTTTGTCCCAAATATAGTCTGTGGTTTATTTTAGGAAAAACATCAACTCTGGATACCTGGAAAAGTCAAGAAAAAATAAATTTGGCAAAATGAAAAATTTCCAAGTAAGATAACCGGTTACATTTGTGAGTTATGTGAAGTAAATTTAGAAGTTAAATTTCCATTTTCTAAGAGAAAAACATCTTACTTGGCAGATCTTTTCTTTTGGAGCTAATTATTCTTTAAGTCCACTTAAGAGAATGAACTTTGGAGGGGGGCGGAGCAAGATGGCCGAATAGGAACAGCTCCAGTCTCCAACTCCCAGCGCGAGCGACACAGAAGACCGGCGATTTCTGCATTTTCAACTGAGGTACTGGGTTCATCTCACTGGGGAGTGCCAGACGATCGGTGCTGGTCAGCTGCTGCAGCCCGACCAGCGAGAGCTGAAGCAGGGCGAGGCATTGCCTCACCTGGAAAGCGCAAGGGGGAAGGGAATCCCTTTTCCTAGCCAGGGGAACTGAGACACACAACACCTGGAAAATCGGGTAACTCCCACCCCAATACTGCGCTTTAAGCAGACAGGCACACCAGGAGATCATATCCCACACCTGGCCGGGAGTGTCCCACACCCACGGAGCCTCCCTCATTGCTAGCACAGCAGTCTGTGATCTACCGGCAAGGCAGCAGCGAGGCTGGGGGAGGGGCGCCCGCCATTGCTGAGGCTTAAGTAGGTAAACAAAGCTGCTGGGAAGCTCGAACTGGGTGGAGCTCACAGCAGCTCAAGGAAACCTGCCTGTCTCTGTAGGCTCCACCTCTGGGGACAGGGCACAGTAAATAATAACAAACGCAGCAGCTCTGCAGACGGAAACGACTCTGTCTGACAGCTTTGAAGAGAGCAGTGGATCTCCCAACACGGAGGTTGAGATCTGAGAAGGGACAGACTCCCTGCTCAAGTGGGTCCCTGACCCCTGAGTAGCCTAACTGGGAGACATCCCCCACTAGGGGCAGTCTGACACCCCACACCTCACAGGGTGGAGTACACCCCTGAGAGGAAGATTCCAAAGCAAAAATCAGACAGGTACACTCGCTGTTCAGAAATATTCTATCTTCTGCAGCCTCTGCTGCTGATACCCAGGCAAACAGGGTCTGGAGTGGACCTCAAGCAATCTCCTACAGCTACAACCTACAGCTGAGGATCCTGACTGTTAGAAGGAAAGCTATCAAACAGGAAGGACACCTACACCAAAACCCCATCAGTACATCACCATCATCAAAGACCAGAGGCAGATAAAACCACAAAGATGGGGAAAAAGCAGGGCAGAAAAGCTGGAAATTCAAAAAATAAGAGCGCATCTCCCCCAGCAAAGGAGCGCAGCTCATCGCCAGCAACGGATCAAAGCTGGACGGAGAATGACTTCGACGAGATGAGAGAAGAAGGCTTCAGTCCATCAAATTTCTCAGAGCTAAAGGAGGAATTACGTACCCAGCGCAAAGAAACTAAAAATCTTGAAAAAAAAGTGGAAGAATTGATGGCTAGAGTAATTAATGCAGAGAAGCTCACAAACGAAATGAAAGAGACGAAAACCATGGCACGAGAAATACGTGACAAATGCACAAGCTTCAGTAACCGTCTCGATCAACTGGAAGAAAGAATGTCAGCGATGGAGGATCAAATGAATGAAATGAAGCGAGAAGAGAAACCAAAAGAAAAAAGAAGAAAAAGAAATGAACAAAGCCTGCAAGAAGTATGGGATTATGTAAAAAGACCAAATCTACGTCTGATTGGGGTGCCTGAAAGTGAGGGGGAAAATGGAACCAAGTTGGAAAACACTCTTCAGGATATCATCCAGGAGAACTTCCCCAACCTAGTAGGGCAGGCCAACATTCAAATCCAGGAAATACAGAGAACGCCACAAAGATACTCCTCGAGAAGAGCAACTCCAAGACACATAATTGCCAGATTCACCAAAGTTGAAATGAAGGAAAAAATCTTAAGGGCAGCCAGAGAGAAAGGTCGGGTTACCCACAAAGGGAAGCCCATCAGACTAACAGCAGATCTCTCGGCAGAAACTCTTCAAGCCAGAAGAGAGTGGGGGCCAATATTCAACATTCTTAAAGAAAAGAATTTTAAACCCAGAATTTTATATCCAGCCAAACTAAGTTTCATAAGTGAAGGAGAAATAAAATCCTTTACAGATAAGCAAATGCTTAGAGATTTTGTCACCACTAGGCCTGCCTTACAAGAGACCCTGAAGGAAGCACTAAACATGGAAAGGAACAACCGGTACCAGCCATTGCAAAAACATGCCAAAATGTAAAGACCATCAAGGCTAGGAAGAAACTGCATCAACTAACGAGCAAAATAACCAGTTAATATCATAATGGCAGGATCAAGTTCACACATAACAATCTTAACCTTAAATGTAAATGGACTAAATGCTCCAATTAAAAGACACAGACTGGCAAACTGGATAAAGAGTCAAGACCCATCAGTCTGCTGTATTCAGGAGACCCATCTCACACGCAGAGACATACATAGGCTCAAAATAAAGGGATGGAGGAAGATTTACCAAGCAAATGGAGAACACAAAAAAGCGGGGGTTGCAATACTAGTCTCTGATAAAACAGACTTTAAACCATCAAAGATCAAAAGAGACAAAGAAGGCCATTACATAATGGTAAAGGGATCAATTCAACAGGAAGAGCTAACTATCCTAAATATATATGCACCCAATACAGGAGCACCCAGATTCATAAAGCAAGTTCTTAGAGACTTACAAAGAGACTTAGACTCCCATACAATAATAATGGGAGACTTCAACACTCCACTGTCAACATTAGACAGATCAACGAGACAGAAAGTTAACAAGGATATCCAGGAATTGAACTCATCTCTGCAGCAAGCAGACCTAATAGACATCTATAGAACTCTCCACCCCAAATCAACAGAATATACATTCTTCTCAGTACCACATCGTACTTACTCCAAAATTGACCACGTAATTGGAAGTAAAGCACTCCTCAGCAAATGTACAAGAACAGAAATTATAACAAACTGTCTCTCAGACCACAGTGCAATCAAATTAGAACTCAGGACTAAGAAACTCAATCAAAACCGCTCAACTACATGGAAACTGAACAACCTGCTCCTGAATGACTACTGGGTACATAACGAAATGAAGGCAGAAATAAAGATGTTCTTTGAAACCAATGAGAACAAAGATACAACATACCAGAATCTCTGGGACACATTTAAAGCAGTGTGTAGAGGGAAATTTATAGCACTAAATGCCCACAAGAGAAAGCAGGAAAGATCTAAAATTGACACTCTAACATCGCAATTAAAAGAACTAGAGAAGCAAGAGCAAACACATTCGAAAGCTAGCAGAAGGCAAGAAATAACTAAGATCAGAGCAGAACTGAAGGAGATAGAGACACAAAAAACCCTCCAAAAAATCAATGAATCCAGGAGCTGGTTTTTTGAAAAGATCAACAAAATTGACAGACCACTAGCAAGACTAATAAAGAAGAAAAGAGAGAAGAATCAAATCGACGCAATTAAAAATGATAAAGGGGATATCACCACCGACCCCACAGAAATACAAACTACCATCAGAGAATACTATAAACACCTCTATGCAAATAAACTGGAAAATCTAGAAGAAATGGATAATTTCCTGGACACTTACACTCTTCCAAGACTAAACCAGGAAGAAGTTGAATCCCTGAATAGACCAATAGTAGGCTCTGAAATTGAGGCAATAATTAATAGCCTACCAACCAAAAAAAGTCCAGGACCAGATGGATTCACAGCTGAATTCTACCAGAGGTACAAGGAGGAGCTGGTACCATTCCTTCTGAAACTATTCCAATCAATAGAAAAAGAGGGAATCCTCCCTAACTCATTTTATGAGGCCAACATCATCCTGATACCAAAGCCTGGCAGAGACACAACAAAAAAAGAGAATTTTAGACCAATATCCCTGATGAACATCGATGCAAAAATCCTCAATAAAATACTGGCAAACCGGATTCAGCAGCACATCAAAAAGCTTATCCACCATGATCAAGTGGGCTTCATCCCTGGGATGCAAGGCTGGTTCAACATTCGCAAATCAATAAACATAATCCAGCATATAAACAGAACCAAAGACAAGAACCACATCATTATCTCAATAGATGCAGAAAAGGCTTTTGACAAAATTCAACAGCCCTTCATGCTAAAAACGCTCAATAAATTCGGTATTGATGGAACGTACCTCAAAATCATAAGAGCTATTTATGACAAACCCACAGCCAATATCATACTGAATGGGCAAAAACTGGAAAAATTCCCTTTGAAAACTGGCACAAGACAGGGATGCCCTCTCTCACCACTCCTATTCAACATAGTGTTGGAAGTTCTGGCTAGGGCAATCAGGCAAGAGAAAGAAATCAAGGGGATTCAGTTAGGAAAAGAAGAAGTCAAATTGTCCCTGTTTGCAGACGACATGATTGTATATTTAGAAAACCCCATTGTCTCAGCCCAAAATCTCCTTAAGCTGATCAGCAACTTCAGCAAAGTCTCAGGATACAAAATTAATGTGCAAAAATCACAAGCATTCTTATACACCAGTGACAGTCAAACAGAGAGCCAAATCAGGAATGAACTTCCATTCACAATTGCTTCAAAGAGAATAAAATACCTAGGAATCCAACTTACAAGGGATGTAAAGGACCTCTTCAAGGAGAACTACAAACCACTGCTCAGTGAAATCAAAGAGGACACAAACAAATGGAAGAACATACCATGCTCATGGATAGGAAGAATCAATATCGTGAAAATGGCCATACTGCCCAAGGTAATTTATAGATTCAATGCCATCCCCATCAAGCTACCAATGAGCTTCTTCACAGAATTGGAAAAAACTGCTTTAAAGTTCATATGGAACCAAAAAAGAGCCCGCATCTCCAAGACAATCCTAAGTCAAAAGAACAAAGCTGGAGGCATCACGCTACCTGACTTCAAACTATACTACAAGGCTACAGTAACCAAAACAGCATGGTACTGGTACCAAAACAGAGATATAGACCAATGGAACAGAACAGAGTCCTCAGAAATAATACCACACATCTACAGCCATCTGATCTTTGACAAACCTGAGAGAAACAAGAAATGGGGAAAGGATTCCCTATTTAATAAATGGTGCTGGGAAAACTGGCTAGCCATAAGTAGAAAGCTGAAACTGGATCCTTTCCTTACTCCTTATACGAAAATTAATTCAAGATGGATTAGAGACTTAAATGTTAGACCTAATACCATAAAAATCCTAGAGGAAAACCTAGGTAGTACCATTCAGGACATAGGCATGGGCAAAGACTTCATGTCTAAAACACCAAAAGCAACGGCAGCAAAAGCCAAAATTGACAAATGGGATCTCATCAAACTAAAGAGCTTCTGCACAGCAAAAGAAACTACCATCAGAGTGAGCAGGCAACCTACAGAATGGGAGAAAATTTTTGCAATCTACTCATCTGACAAAGGGCTAATATCCAGAACCTACAAAGAACTCAAACAAATTTACAAGAAAAAAACAAACAACCCCATCCAAAAGTGGGCAAAGGATATGAACAGACATTTCTCAAAAGAAGACATTCATACAGCCAACAGACACATGAAAAAATGCTCATCATCACTGGCCATCAGAGAAATGCAAATCAAAACCACAATGAGATACCATCTCACACCAGTTAGAATGGCGATCATTCAAAAGTCAGGAAACAACAGGTGCTGGAGAGGATGTGGAGAAATAGGAACACTTTTACACTGTTGGTGGGATTGTAAACTAGTTCAACCATTATGGAAAACAGTATGGCGATTCCTCAAGGATCTAGAACTAGATGTACCATATGACCCAGCCATCCCATTACTGGGTATATACCCAAAGGATTATAAATTATGCTGCTATAAGGACACATGCACACGTATGTTTATTGCAGCACTATTCACAATAGCAAAGACTTGGAATCAACCCAAATGTCCATCAGTGACAGATTGGATTAAGAAAATGTGGCACATATACACCATGGAATACTATGCAGCCATAAAAAAGGATGAGTTTGTGTCCTTTGTAGGGACATGGATGCAGCTGGAAACCATCATTCTTAGCAAACTATCACAAGAACAGAAAACCAAACACCGCATGTTCTCACTCGTAGGTGGGAACTGAACAATGAGATCACTTGGACTCGGGAAGGGGAACATCACACACCGGGGCCTATCATGGGGAGGGGGGAGGGGGGAGGGATTGCATTGGGAGTTATACCTGATGTAAATGACGAGTTGATGGGTGCAGCACACCAACATGGCACAAGTATACATATGTAGCAAACCTGCACGTTGTGCACATGTACCCTACAACTTGAAGTTTAATAATAATAAATAAATTAAAAAAAATAATAAAATAAAATAAAATAAAATCACGTTTGCAAAACAAAAAAAATAATAATAATAAAAAAAAATAAAACCATAGACATTCTTTCATGCACCTGCTCTTTATAATATTTTTAATCTAACTGATTAGGGAGCAATAGGACACAAATTAGTGCAATTTCCTTGGACAGAATTCAACATCAGTGGAAGAAGCATTGTGTTTGGAACATGAGCAGATGCACACATCAAGGGTGTAATAGCTGCTCAACAGGTAATTCGTCTATCCCTATTTTGGGGTTTATAAGAGAGAATTGCAGTCCTCTCTTTGTAAGAAGGAGAGATGAAGGATGGAAAGTGATGAATCATTCATGCTCAATTTGATTACCCGTGAGGATACTCATTCAAAGAGTCTTCACCCAAAAGGCCCTTCATGAAAATAAGTAATGAGGATTTGCATAATTTAGATTTGCCATATGAAAATATCTAAACTACATTTCTTGACTAAGATCTTTCAATTCCCAAAAGATATATTTGAATGAGGACTGGATTACTAACCAAACACTAAAAATCTATAAACCATATTAGGTGCATTTGAGAAATACCAATTAACTGGACAAATAAGCCCATTGTGCTATGTGGACTTAGTATGCATTCAGTAACAATAGATTAATTCACAGAAAACAACTTACTGCTGTTTTTCTGCTCAAATACAAATATGTCATACATATTTCAATTTTTATCTGATCTGACATATCTTCAACATTATCAAATGAAGCAACAATTAATAATTTTACATTAAATAATAAAGAAAATAAATATGTCTTTTTTTTTTTTTTTTTTTTTTTTGAGACAGTGTCTCACTCTGTCACCAAGGCTGGAGTACAGTGGTGCAATCTCGGTTCACTGCAACCTCTGCCTCCAAGATTCAAGCAATTCTCCTAGCTCAGCCTCCCAGGTATGGGGACTACATGTACATGTCACCACGCCCGGCTAACTGTTGTATTTTTTGTAGAGACAGGGTTTCACCATATTGGCCAGACTGGTCTCAAAGTCCTGACCTCAGGTGATCTGCCCACCTCAACCTCCCAAAGTGCTGGGATTACAGGCGTGAGCCACCATGCCTGGCCCCATTTTCAGTAATAAATTGGAAAGAAATTCAACAATTATCCTTCCAATCTGCTCATAATAAAGTAACATACATCAATTTATCTGAATTTCATGCATCCGTTGAGATTCTGTGTCTACTGTAATCAATCAGGCCATGTCTTAATGATTGATCATATTTTATATACTTATTTATTTTCAAAGCTGGACCATGTAAATACTCAATAAACACTTATTTAATAAATGAGGAAATGAAAAAAAAAAAAAAAAGAGAATGAACTTTGATATCAGCTTTTCTGATTTTTTAACAAAGGCTACCCTTGTTTATTATGTAAAATATTACTTTTATAATTCTATTTTGAATTTCTAAATTTTGAAATAATTCCAAACTTACAGGAAAAGTTGCAAGAAAAGTACAAAGAACCTTTTACCCTGAGCCATGGAGTTAGTGATGCCCCATGATCTTAAAGGCTTCAGTGTGTCATTTCTACAAACCAGGACATTCTTTTACTTAACCACAACAGTGATCAAAATCGGGAAATTAACACTGATATATTACCATCTAACCTACAGACCCTGTTCAAGTTGCCAGTTGTCCCATCAATGTCCTTCATAGTCAAGTGCTCACATTGCATTTTGTTACATCTCTTTAGTCTCCACCACTCTTACAAGTTTGTCTTTCTTGACTTTAATTACTTTAACATTTTTTAAGATTTCAGGTCAGTTATTTTGTAGACCGTTCCTCAATTTGGGTTTGCCTGATGTTTCCTTTTTATTAGATTCAGATTGTACCTTTTTGGCAAGAAAACCACAAAAAAGAGATTGTCTTCTTGCATCTTATCAGGTGTCACAGTTTTGATTTGTCCAGTTTATTTCCTCTGCACTAACCCTGCAAAGGGCTTTTTCTCTAAGATCTGATCTCTTTTAGCAGAAAATGGTATTTAGAAACCAAGATCTGGGCAGTAGGCATGCTCATTGTTTTGTGCCATTGCTGTTTCCAAGCCCTCTCATGGAACAGAGCTAGGGAACAAACATGAATGCATGTGCATGCACACACACACACACATACACATACACCTATATATCTCTGTATCTACACATACTGAAAGCTGTAAGAGTTTATACCAGTACTTCCAATTCCAACCTTATTCTAGTTTTCACCCTTTCCAAATTTGTAATTCTCTTCTCTGACTATAAGAAATCTGGCTCCTGCTTTTTCCCTGCCGCCACCGAGTTGTATAGAGGTGGAGTCTCGGGTGCATTCAAGATTTGGCTTCACTCGTAACCCACTGCCATGGCGGAGGAAGGCAGTGCTGCTGGAGGTGCAATGGACATTAATACTGTTTTACAGGAGGTGCTGAAGACCGCCGTCATCCATGATGGCCTAGCACGTGAAATTTGCAAAGCTGCCAAAGGCTTAGACAAGTGCCAAGCCCATCTTTGTGTGCTGTGTGTGCTTGCATCCAACTGTGATGAGCCTATGTATGTCCACTTGGTGGAGGCCCTTTGTGCTGAACACCAAATCAACTTAATTAAGGTTGATGACAAGAAACTAGGAGAATGGGCAGGCCTCTGTAAAACTGACAGAGGGGAAACCCCGTAAAGTGGTTGGTTGAAGTTGTGTAGTAGTTAAGAACTATGGCAAGGAGTCTCAGGCCAAGGACGTCATTGAAGAGTACTTCAAATGCAAGAAATGAACAAATAAATCTTTGGCGCACACACACACAGACACGCACTTAAAAAAAAAAGAAAAAATAAAGAAATAAAAAAAATAAAGAAATAAATAAATTTGACTCAGTCCTCCTCAAAAATAACCAATCTATTGCTGCCTCATTATTCACAGTCCCCTCCCTGCTGCCCTCAGACGTTCTCCTCAGGCTCCACACTGCAGCCCTACACTAGGCCACTACCACTGCCCCCCGTGGTAACATCTTCTTGCACTTTGTACAGAACAAGCAAATGGCTTTTGTCCTGAATTATTCAGGAAGGGAGGGAGACAGGTGGGAAGGAAGTTAAGGAAGGCAGAAAATAAAAATCGTTTGATACCACAGAAATACGAAGGATCAAAGGAGATTATTAGGAACAATTATATATTATATGCCAACAATTGGATCACCTAGAAGTGGACAGATTTCCAGATGCATACAACCTACCAAGAATGAATCATAAACAGAAAATCTAAAGAGACCAATAGCAAATAAGGGTCACCATTACTCTGAGGAGAGGACAGTAGGTAGGGAAGCAGTACAACTTTTAACTTGGAGCAAAACCATGCTCTAGGGAAACATTATTAGCATCCCCAGCAACAGCAGCAGCCATCGCTGCTGCCAATACCTGCAAATGGAAAAAAGGCCAGCAGCCAAAATGAAGGCTTGACTATTGACCCGAAGCATTTTAGGAAACCAGGAAAGAAACCCTTCACCAAACAAAGCTACTTCTTTGTGGGAAGTGTTCCTTCTGACATCACTGAGGAGGAAATGAGGAAATGTGAGAAATACGGGAAGGCAATTTCACAGAAAGAGGATTTAAATAAACAAAAAGGAAAAATGAAAAAATTAAAAACAATAACAACAAAAAAGAAACATGGGAAGGCAGGTGAGGTCTTCATAAGGATAAAGGCTTTGACTTTATGCACTTGGAAGCACAAACCCTAGTAGAGATTGCCAAAGTGGGTCTGGACAATATGCAGCTGTGTGCACTCTGCCTGCCATAGTGCATCCCTTACAGTCCGAAACCTTCTAACAAACTTTTGGAAGAAGCCTTTTCTTTATTTGACCAGGTGGAGGGGGCTGTAGTCGCTGTGGATGATCAAGGAAGGCCCTCAGGGAAAGGCACTGTTGAGTTCTCAGGGCAGCCAGTTGCTCAGAAAGTGCAGGCTGCTTCCTGCTAACCACATTTCCTCATCCTGTTACTGTGTAGCCCATAGGCTAATTAGGTGACAAAGAAGGACTTCCAGAGAAGCTGGTTGTAAAAAATCAGCAATTTCACAAGGAGTGAGAACAGCCACCCCAGTATGCACAGCATGGCTTTTGAATATGAGTATGCCATGCACTGGAGGGTGCTCATTGAGATGGAGAAGCAGCAGCAGGACGAAGTGGATCACAATATCAAGGAGGCTCATGAGAAGCTGGAGATGGAGATGGGGGTTGCTTGCCTTCATCAATGCCAGGTCATGCTAATGAGGCAGGATTTGATGAGGTGCCAAGAAGAGCTGTGGAGGATGGAAGAGCTGAACAACCAAGAGATGCAAAAAAGACGGCAACTGGAGCCCACGTGAGAGGAGTGCAGGCACTAGAAGGAAGTGATGCACTGGTAATGGTAGGAAAGGTTCACCGGAACCTTCTCTGATATGAGACAGCAGGAGAGACAGCTGTGCCAGATGGCTGTGGGAGGTGCTACGGGCATAACAGAGGCACCATGCCCCTGCTTCTGTGCCAGTTGTTACCCCAGCTCTTCCAGAACCTGAACCTATGATGCTAATTGACCTCACTAACGATGGAATGCTTTGGCCAAGCTGCTGCAATGGAAGGAATTGGGGCAATTGGTGGAACTCCTCCTGCATTGAACTGTACAACTCCTGAAGCTGAATTTCCTCCAAACACACGTTGCTGATACTAATAAAGTTACAGTGTCTAGTTCCTGAAAACCTTTAAGAGGACCCTATTTGGACTAGCCAGAATTCTACCCTAGAAAAGTGAGATTCCTCTCGATAGTTAGGTCTACACTACCTATACTACTCTAGGGAGTATTTTGGAGGAAGAGAGCAAGGGAGGAGTGGTATTTAACAAACCAGTTCTGTGTGGTATACTGTTTAACTGATCTGTTCTCTGTGGTGCATTACTGAAGTCTCAAATGTGACTGTTGAAGACCTGGGGGAACCACGGTGAAATGAATCCAGTTAGAGACCCATTAATCTTGATCATTCCTTTTTTTCTCCATCCTGTTTCATTTGCTTTCTTATCCATACACTAACCAACCCCAGAGACACCACACATATACCACAAAAAACAAACCTCCAATGACCTTCGCCCCACTGCTCCATTCACTCCCAGGTGAGAATTCAGGCAAATGTCCACAGAGGTCACAAACAATGTACGTATAGTTCTTTTATATCCCATATATTATCCCTTCATATCCTAAGGAAGACATTTTCTCTTAGAGATTCATTTCAGTATATCTTTTTAAAAAATCTTGTGTTAACTTGCCTCAATCTTTTTCTTGGATAAGGACAACCCAGGAATGGCCCTTTTGTGTCTATGATGTTGCTATTCACAGCTTTCCTTGATAGGCCTAGTACAGTCTTGGAAACAGGGTTGCTGGATGCTGAAGGTCTGAGAGTAGCTCTTAGCCTTGCCTATCTTACTTAGTAGTTATGCTGTGCATATTTAATTGATGTACTATGTTTGATTTGTTGCTAATACCTTAAATTTGAAGTTTTTCTGAGAAATGGAGCAGCAATGCAGCATCACTTGTTAAAATACATTTTAAGGCCGGGCACGGTGGCTCAAGCCTGTAATCCCAGCACTTTGGGAGGCTGAGACGGGCGGATCACGAGGTCTGGAGATCGAGACCATCCTGGCTAACATGGTGAAACCCCGTCTCTAGTAAAAAATATACAAAAAAACCTAGCCGGGCAAGGTGGCGGGCGTCTGTAGTCCCAGCTACTTGGGAGGCTGAGGCAGGAGAATGGCGTGAACCCGGGAGGCGGAGCTTGCAGTGAGCTGAGTTCTGGCCACTGCAGTCCAGTCTGGGCGACAAAAGCGAGACTCTGTCTCAACAAAAAAAAAAATAAATAAATAAATGAAATAAAATAAAATAAATTTTAAGCCTTAAAAAAAAAAGGAGATTGAATCAGTAATCCCAGCACATTGGGAGGCTGAGGTGGGTAGATCACAAGGTCAAGAGATCGAAACCATCCTGGCCAACATGTTGAAACCCCGTCTCTACTAAAAATACAAAAATTAGCTGGGTGTTGTGGTGCGCACCTGTAGTCCCAGCTACTTGGGAGGCTGAGGCAAGAGAATCACTTGAACCCGGAAGGCAGAGGTTGTAGTGAGCCGAGATCGCGCCACTGTACTCCAGCCTGGTGAGAGAGCGAGACTCAGCCTCAAAAAAAAAAAAGGCTCTCATCAAATAAAAGACCCAGAACCTGACAGCTTCACTGCTGAACGCTATCGAACATTTAAAGAACTACGGCCAGGCACGGTGGCTCACATCTGTTATCCCAGCACTTTGGGAGGCTTAGGTGGTAGGATTGCTTAAGCACAGGAGTTTGAGACCAGCCTGGGCAACATAGGGATAATCTGTCTCTACAAAAAATAAAAAATTAGCTGGGTGTGGTGATGCATGTTGGTGGTCCAAACTACTCGGGAGGCTGAGGTGGCAGAATTAATTCAGCCCAGGCGGTGAAGGCTGCAGCGAGCCGTGATAGTGCCACTGCACTCCAGCCTGGGCAACAGGGCAAGACCCCCATCTCAAAAAAGGAAGAATACTAGCCCTTCTCAAACTCTTCCAAAAAACTGAAGAGGAAGGAATGCTTCCAAACTCATTTTACAAGGCCAGCATTACCCTGACACCAAAGCCAGACAAGGACACTATTAAAGAAAACTTGTCAATTAGACTGTGGAAAATATGGAAAAAAAGAAAAAAGAAAGCTACAGGTCAATATTTCTGATGACCACAGATGCAAAAATTCTTTTTTTTTTTTTTTTTTTTTTTCTGAGACAGGGTCTCCCTCTGTTACCCAGGATGGAGTGCAGTGGTGCAATCATGGCTCACTGCAGCCTTGACCTTTCAGACTCAGGTGATCCTTCCACCTCAGCCTCCTGAGTAGCTGGGACTTCAGGTGCACACCATCATGCCCAGCTAATTAAAAACAAAAAATTATTCGTCTAGGCAGGGTCCCATTATGTTGTCCAGGCTGGTCTCGAACTCCTGGGTCAAGCCAGCCTCAGGCCTTGACCATCTAAAAGTGCTGAGATTACAAGTGTGAGCCACAATGCCTGGTCAAGATGCAAAAATTTTCAACAAAATACTAGTAAACCAATTCAACAGCACATTGAAAAGATAAATCACCATGACCAAGTAATATTTATGTCAGGGATTCACAGATGGTTCAACATACGCCAATCTATAAATATAATATACCACATAAACAGAATGAAAGACAAAAACCATATGATCATCTCAATAGATGCAGAAAAAGCATTTGACAAAATTTAACATACTTTCACAATAAAAGCTCTCAACAAATTAGAAGGAGTACACCTCAAAAGTAAAGGCCATATGTAACAAACCCATAGCTAACACCATACTCAACAGTGAAAAACTGAAAGCTTTTCCTCTAAGATCAGGAACTAGACAAAGACTTCCACTCTCATTTCTGTTTAACATAGTACTGGAACTGAAGTCCCAGCCAGAGCAATTGGGCAAGAGAAAGAAATAAAAGACATCCAAATTGGAAAGGAAGGAGATTGTCCCTGTTTGCAGATGATGATCTTATATATAGAAAAGCTGAAAGAATCCACCAAAAAGACTGTCAGAGCTAATAAATTAAGTAAGGTTGTGCGCATATCAATATACAATAATCAGTAGTGTTATAAAAAATAAAATACTTAGGAATAAATTTAACCAAAAAGGTAAAAGATCTCTACACTGAAAACTGTAAAACACTGATATAAGAAATTGGAGACATAAATAAATGGAAAGATATCCCATGTTCATTGATTGGAAGACTTAATATTGCTAAAATGTCCATACTAACCAAAGTGATCTAAAGATTCAGTGTAATCCCTATCAAAATTCCAATGACATTTTCCACAGAAATAGAAAAAACAATCCTAAAATTCATATGGAACCAACAAAGACCCTGAATAGCCAAAGCAATCTTGAGCAAAAAGAACAAAGCTAGAGGTATCACACTACCTGATTTCAAAATTACTACAAAGCCATAGTAATCAAAACATTTTTATACTGGCATAAAAACAGACACTTAAACCAAAATAATAGGAAGAAGAGCCCAGGAATAAATCCATATATTTACAGCCAGCTGATTTTTTACAAACGTGTGAAGAAACATAATGGGAAAAGGCAGTCTCTTTAATAAATTGTGCTGGGAAAACTGGATATCCACATGCAGAAGAATGAAGTTAGACCCTTATCTCACACCATATTAAAAACTCAACTCAAAGTGACCTAAATCTAAGACCCAAAACTGTAAACTATTAGAAGAAAACGTAGAGAAAAAGCTCCATGACACTGGTCTGGGCAATTATTTGAATATGACCCTAAAAGCACAGGTAACTAACCAAAAAAAAAAAAAAAGACAAATAAAATGGGACTATAGCAAACAAAAGCTTCTGCACTGCAAAGGAAACTATGAACAGAGTGAAGAGACAACTTACGGAATGGGATATTTATAAGCCATACATCTAATGAGGGGTTAATATCCAAAATATACAAGGAACTCCAACAATTCAATACCAAGAAAACAAAGAGCCTGATTAAAAAATGGGCAAAGGACCTGAATAGACATTTCTCAAAAGACATACAAATGACCAACAGGTATAAGACACACAAATGCTCAACATCACTTACCAGGAAAATGCAAATTTAAAACCACAGTGAGACACCACCTCAAAACTATTAGAATGGCTATTACCAAAAACAATGAAAGATAACAAGTGTTGGCAAGGATATGGAGTAAAGAGAACCTTTGGCACACTGTTGGTGGGAATGTAAACAGAAAACATAATGTAAAATAGAACTACCATATAATCCAGCAATCCTACTATTGGGTATATGTATCCCAAGGAAATAAAATCAGTATGTTGAAGAGGTATCTGACCCCCATGGTCTCTGCAGCATTATTCACAATAGCCATGATATGGCATCAACCTATGCGTCTATCAGTCAGTAGGTAAATGAAGAAAATGTGGTGTATATGTACAGTGAAATATTATTCACCCATAAGAGGAGGAAATGCTGTCATTTGAAACAATGTGGATGAACCTGAAGAACATTTTGTTAAGTGAAATAAGTCAGGCACAGAAAGACAACTACTGCATGATCTCATCTATATGTGGAATCTAAAATAGTTGGAACTCATAGAAATAGAGGGTAGAATGGTGGTTACTAGAACTGGGGAGTTGGGATTGGGATAGGGGTTGTGGAATTGGGGAGATATCGGTCAAAGGATTTAAAATTTCAGCTTTATAGGAATAAGTTTAAGAGTTCTACTGTACGACATGGTGACTATAGTTAATAACAAATATATTCTTGAAAGTTGCTAAGAGTAGATCTTGTGTTCTTACTACAAAATAACTATGTGAAGTAATACATGTTCATTAGCTCAGTTTAGTCATTCTACAATGTATACATATTTCAAAACATCATGCTATACAAGATAAATGTTAATATATAGTTTTGTCAATTAAAAAAAAAAGGATTTAAGAAGAGGCCAGGCCAGCTATGGTGACTCGTGCTTGTAATCCCGCACTTTGGGAGGCCAAGGCGGGTGGATCACTTGAGCTTGATCCACTTTGGGAGGCCAAGGCGGGTGGATCACTTGAGCTTGAGTTTGAAACCAGCCTGGATAACATGGTGAAACTCCGTCTCTACAAAAAATACAAAAATTGGCCGGGCATGGTGTCATGCACCTGTAGTCCCAGCTACTTGGGAGGCTGAGGTGGGAGGATCTCTTGAGCCCAGGAGGCATAAGTTGCAGTGAGTTGTGTTCGTGCCATTGCACTCCAGCCTGGGTGACACTCCAGCCTTTTGAGACTCTGTCTCAAAAAAGAGAAGAGACACCCTAGATCTCCATCCTTCTCTCTCTACCATGTGAGGATGGTGGGAAGGCAGCCATCTGCAAGCCAGGAGGAGAGCCTCAGCAGAAACCATCCTAGTACCCCGATCTTGGACTTTCAGCCTCCAGGACTCCGAAAACAGACTTTTGTTGGTTAGGCCAAAAAAGGAAAACGGAAAAAAATCTTGAAAGAAGGCACTTCAGCACTCTACAAAATTATTTCAAAGGACAGTTACATATGCAACCATATTCAGCAACAGCATTCCATAAAAAATGTCTAATGTTTCTAAGCAACCAAAACTACCTTTTCCTATTAGGAAGATGCTATAAATATGAAGAAAATCTGACTGATATTTTAAAAGTTAAATAGCAACAAAATTTCAGCAACTTTTTTAGAATATTTCCATTTATTATCAAGAAAAAAATCACTCTATACAAAGATATTACAAATGTAATAAAGTATTCTGTATAACACACGGCATTTTGGCATTTTAAAAACAATTGCATCTTGGTACTAAACTTAACATTAAATAACTGAACAGTACCTGAGAACTTTAAAAAATCACTTTCATCAGTGCCTCCAAATTCATTTCAGTCATTAAGCATATACAAATACTCAGCAAAAAAAATAGGATTTTGGTATTCTGCTGGGATCTAGATTCATCACAGCCAAAGATATTTTAAGTACATACTTTTAAAACAGAAATCACTTCTAAAGGATTCACCTGGTCAAAACCATGCATTTAAGAATGCTGGTTACCCAAAAGTTTTGTGTTTTTCTTGCCACGTCATCTGAAAGCTACTTGAACTGTGAGACAGTGACCAACATTATCAGCTAATTACCCAGTAAAACTCAAGTGTATCACCAATGAAGTCTCATTAAACTAAATTCCACAAATGGATCCTCAAATATTCCAACCTTATCTATATTTTATTACATCTTATGGAAAACTATGTTTTGATTAGATAATAAAGTTTAACAGGAAAAATGGGCAAGATGAATGTTTGATACTTTTACCAAAAATTTATATTTCATTTACTTGCTGATTTCCCTGAAAACTCAGTTTGTTGAAGAAGCAACATTCTGTACTAATTACTGTGTATTACTATTCACACACAGGTGTTTAATGAATTTGACTTGTAATTCTTTAAATTTTTGAAAGTCCAATAGTAAACTAAAGTTGTGGAAACAACTGATAAGAATATTAGAGGATGATAAATTCTACATCTTTAAATAGATAAGTACTAGCAGGTGGTATTTTCCTAAAGCCATAGACATTTAGAATAAATAGAGTGATTACTTTTTAAAACTTTGATCTGTATTTTGTTTATTAATAGGGCATGAGTGGTTTTGTCTGTGCTTTTTGCATGCATTACAAACATTACAGACATGATTACTTTTGAGATTCAATCTTACCCACTGTTAACCTTGTGCTTAACTAACTGCTAAGATGTATTAGTTAAAATATTAATTTGACTACGTCTCAGACAAAAAAGGCATAAAACTGGATACAGACAACCCATACATTTATCTCTGATTAGTCACCTATTTCTGGGCTTATAACAAATGATAAATGGCATGACATTTTCTATTACATGTGATATAAAAAGCATTACAATTTTTCCCCTTTTATAGTCAACATTTGAAAACAAAACAGATGAGAAACATTTCAGTGGCAACTTCATGAGCTATGAGATTCGTTTTTAGGAAAAGTCAAACCACTCCCAATTCATAATCAACTTTTACAAATAAACTAAGAGTCACAAAATTTCAGAACTGAAGTCATTAAAATTGGCCTTACCTTCACTAATCAATAGGAAATGTTTCTGGAAAAATAAGGCCAAAAGAAGGCTCTCCAAATCTGGGCAATAACTAGTCATTCTAATGAGAAGTCCATCTTAGGTTTCTTACTAAATAACCTAATCCATAATGATCTTTCTCACTCTGTTGTGTATGAGATAACTAGAAGGAGTATCTGAATTAAAGATTAACCAGGACCATAGATATTGTTTTATTAACAATATTTGCATATACACCGTGGAATACTATGCAGCCATAAAAAAGGATGAGTTCGTGTCCTTTGTAGGGACATGGATGCAGCTGGAAACCATCATTCTCAGCAAACTATCGCAAGAACAGAAAACCAAACACTGCATGTTCTCACTCATAGAATTAGGGAATTGAACAATGAGATCACTTGGACACAGGAAGGGGAACATCACACATCAGGGCCTATTGTGCGGAGCAGGGAAGGGGGAGGGATAGCATTAGGAGATATACCTAATGTAAATGACAAGTTAATGGGTGCAGCACACCAACATGGCACATGTATACATATGTAACAAACCTGCATGTTGTACACATGTACCCTAGAACTTAAAGTATAATAAAAAAAAACCCCAATATTTGATTCGCACTACATAATTTACAGTGTATCTTACGTACCATTTTATTTAGTACAATACAACCTGTTAGGTAGCAGGCTGGGTATTACCTGACTAAAAAGTCCCTATTCTTTCCATTTCTCCATGCTACTTAATAGCATGTGGTGATCCTTCAAGAAATCAATTAAAGATATAACAAATTATTTGATGCCATTAGGCAGCCTGGATCACCAATTTCAAGTATTTTTTTTTTGAGACAGGGTCTTGCCCAGGCTGGAGTGCAGTGGCGTAATCGCTGCTCACTACAGACTCAACCTCCTGGGCTCAAGGGATTCTCCCACCTCAGCCTCCCTAATAGCTGGGACCACAGGCACATGTCACCATGCCAGGCTAATTTTTTTTTTTTGCAGAGACAGGTTTTCCTTATATTACCCAGGCTGGTCTTGAACTCCTGGGCTCAAGCAATCCCCCCACCTCGGCCTCCCAAAGTGCTGGGATTACAGGCGTGATCCATCCACCATGCCCAATGTCCAGCTCCATGTCTCTCTTAACATGGAAACTATCACAAGTTTTCCTGAAGTATTAGGTTAGACATTGATAACCCAGCTGTTTCTGTTCACTATGGTTGTGAGAGGCCCAGTTATTTAAAAGGTCATTAAGATTGAAAATAGATTTAGAGGTGTAGGTACAGATTGGGAAGGGGCATGAAGGAAATTTCGGGGTGGTTGGAAATGTCCTAAACATGGTGGTGACATGGGTGTTAACATACATAAAAATTAATTAAGCTGTACATTTAAAATTAGTCTCCTTTATGCATTTTACTCCACATGTGTTATCCTTGCAAAGAAAAAGACTGACATCTTTGAGAGCAAGAGTTTTTGTCTTATTCACCTCTGTATAATTTCCAACATGGGGCTTTGTACATTAGACATTCAAAACATGTTATACAAGATTGGTTGCATCAATACTGGAGTGTTTGTGTAAGGGTTAGGTGCTGAGGCTGAGAAGTATATGAGGGAGACTTGAGATTAAACCTGCCACATAAAGTGGAGAGAAGTAGCAAGGTCAGGACTACGAAATAATCCTAAAAACTTTAGAATTTCTACATAATACAGTTGACATTACTATTCTCAATAGAGCTGCTTTCAGTCTCAAAGGGCTGTGGTACGTGTGCGTGTATGGGGTAAAAAAGGGAAGCAGCAGGTCAAGGAAGAGAAGTGTATTTCACAAGACTTAAGTAATCTTGTCATTGCTGCTTTTCCTGCCAGAAAATCATTACCTTTCCCTTTAAAAATCATTTCCATATACATTGCAATAATCGGTCCTATGTCAATTCCACCCTTCCTTCTCTAATAACAGTTACTATTTATTCAGCACCAACTAGTATACTAGGGACTATGCTGGGTGCTGGAGTCCCAATGACGAATGAGACAAACATTTAAATAAAAGGATGTCCATAATACAGGCATGTACAAAGCTTCACCTCAACTGAGGAGGCAGGACCAACCTTCATAGAGAAGCCCAGTCTTCAAGGATGAGTGTTCTAGTTCCAGAAGAGCAGAAGCAGAGTGGGTAACATGTTAAAGGTATGGAGGCCTGAAAGAATTGCCTTTTTTCAAGGAATGCTAACTATGTAATAAGGTATAGGGAGAACGTGGTATTTTAACTGGAACATATGGAAAAGATTATTACTAGGGAAAAAAGAATGAAGGCCTTTACTAAGAAAGCAGCAGGAATGAAGAAGGGACAGATGCAAGAGGAGACAAGCTCAAAAGGACTTGATGATTAAGTATGAGTGTGACAGAGAAAAAGAATACAATACTTTGAGGTCCTAGTAAGCTTCTTGGGTGGGTGGTAAATGGTAATGCCATTATGGAAGGTAAAGAAGAGAGGGAGCCAGTTTACCAGGGCATTCAGGTAGCATGAAAGAAAACTGAACCTGTGGGCTCTGATAAGATCATCCAGGGGGAAAAATAGCACCAACTGAGGGGAGAAGTCGAGACTCATGGGAAATAAATCTCAGGGAGGAATCTTGTCTACCACAGAAAACCCAGACGAGTATCCAAACAGGGTAGTATAGGAGGTTATAAATAGGTCAAGCAGTGTGAGGACAGATAAAAAGACACTAGACTTGACAAGACGGGCAGTCTCCGCTCATCTTTCCCAGAATATCCTAAGAAAATTGTAGGAGCTAAAGATAGAGATCACTGGGCTAAGGAATAACTGGGAAGGGAGAAAACGGAGGCTGGAGGCATTTCAGAAGTCAGGATGCAAAGGCATCCAGGTGGTAGGAAAGGTTTTATTTGGTCTTTCCTTTTAGGCTAATGAAGACATTTACCATGTTTATACAAAGAAAGGAAGCACTAAGTGGTGATGTAAGGATAAACACGGCCTGGGAGAGAGAGGAGGGATCCAGTGCACAAGTAGAGTTCAGAAAAGTGCCTTAGAAACTAAAAGTGGGTGTTAAAAGAGCAGGGGAAAGGATAAATACATGTAGAGATAGAGGAGAAATGTTGCCAAATTCATTTTAAATTAAAGTCTATGATCAAAAAATAGCACCTGAAAAATGAAAAATTCATTGGGAATATTCTAAACACAGTGTAGCAGAACCTTAATTCTGCTTATACTTACTTATACTAAGTAGCCAAAGCTTATTTAGTTTTAAAAAAATCCATATAGCTATTCTAACAGTCAGTGTTTAAACTGATTGGTGCTAATTAATCCAAAACTATGAGATTCTGTATTAAAAAAAAAAAACAAAAACCTCACCACCTATCCATCACCATCTAGAGCCATCCTGGGTTCATATTTTGAACAGAAAAGAAATTGTGCCTTCAGGTTTTTCTTTCTCCCTGGTAAGTTCTATTTATGTGCTTATGATTTTAAAAATTTATTTTAATTTATATTTTTAAATAAAAAATAAAAAATATTTTCTACCTTTTTTACTGAAGTCTATGATTCTTGTGAGATTTCACAACTGTTGCTCATGAAAAATTTATAATACAGAAATATTTCCTTTTGAAATAATAATTTCTGAGGAATATTAATGGTACTCTTAGGTTCTTTAATTCTTTTTGTTTTTCCTTCCTGAACCATCCTGACCCCAAGCCTTATCTTGCTCTCTTCCCTATTTCCCAGTATCATTTAACTGAGAATTTTTGTTTTTATGGCATTCATACATTCCTCAATTTGACCAAAACAACTAATTCATGTAAAGTTATGGTTTGGTTAGACATCGTGTAAGTAAAAGGACAGACTGTTCCTTGCTAGGAAGACATTCAACATTTAGGGCAGGTTCTAGTTGTAGTAACAAACTAGGTCTTGAATAAGTTAATTACTTAGCATAATGATAATTCCATCACAATTAAGATTACTGCCCAACTTTAATCTGTAATAAAATATAATGATCTAATTAACCCTTACAATGTCTTTGAGAAATAAAAGGGCAAAATAAATAATTACATATCAAATGAAAACTCCTAAAATATAACTATGTTTTGAAGCACAAGTAAAAGGTTTCTAAATGCCAGAATTACCAAAAGTTAGGAAACAGAAAGGGCAAATAAAGTGTCATGTTACAGCTACAACAACTCAAATAAAGCATGCAGAAACAACTAGGAAACACTGAGAATTTTAAATCTGATGAAGGAGCCAGCAGAGATTACCCAGCATTCAGCTCACCATTTGAGACCAGTCAAATGAATATGTGACAAGTCTCTTTTAAAAATCTTGCACTTTGAAAAGGAAATGTGTTATAAGTGTTACTCAATCTGGAAGTTATGGTGAGCTTGACAATGTCAAAACATGGATTTAGAGATTCTCAATGAACAGATGTTTTACCTTCAATAAAATCTCCTTTCATAAAAGGAAAAAAAAGATTACCCAAATTCTACCATCATTTTGCCACTGGGATTATTTTCCTTTCGAACAATTTGGATGACCATTATTATTCCTGGACTTGAATGTACATGATTCTTATAAACCCAATGTCACACTAAGTAAAACTGCAAAAATCATATACGACTTATAATTAAAGTTACTATTTCTTTCAAAAACTAAAGTTCTATTAGTATTACTTTTAATGTTCAGTAAATATTTTCTGAGTGTTTAATATAAGGTAGCCATTTTTCTACAAACTGGAGATTCAACAATAAAGCACAAAAATTTCTGTCCTTAGAAAGTTAATATTTCAGTATGGGAAAACAAACAGTAAATGAATAAATGCTTAGTAAAGTCAGATCATGGTGAGTGCTATGGACATACATAAAGCAGGGGGGACAGCAAATGCTGATGTATATATTCAAGGAAGACCTGCTCAGGTAACAGTGGAGTGACACCTGAAGGATGTAAAAGAGTGAACTATGCATTTTTCTGGGAGAAGAACATTCAAGGCAGAGGGAATACAGAGAGTCCAAGGCATGTGCATACTTGATGCTTTGAGGAGCACTGAGGCCAAGGTGCCCGGAGCTGCATGATGAGGTGGGACATGGTAGTACCTGAAGTAGGACAGGGAGTCTAGGCCTGCAACTTTTAAGGACTTTGACTGCTCTGAGATGAGAAGCCACTGGATGGTTTTGAGCAGACGAATGGTAGGAGTTGACTTGTTTTAAAAATAATCATTCTGGCTACTTTATGGGGAACAGACTGTAGGGATGCAAGGATATAAGGAGAATTTTTGTAGATGATAGCTTCAATCCAGGAAAGAGATGATGGTGGCTTGGAATAGGGCGTTAATAGTAGAGATCAAAAGAAGTGGTCAGCTTTAGATATATTATGAAGGTAGGGTCTACTAGATTTGCTAATGGATTGGATATGGGATCTAAAAGAAGAATCAAGGATGACTTCAGGGTTTTTGGCCTGAGCAACTAGAAGTATGGCATTGCCATTTACTGAGTTGGGGAAGACTGAAGGAGAAGCAAGTTTGGGAGGGAAGACCAAGAATTCAGTTTCAGATACGCTGAGTGTGAGCTTTAATTAGATTTCTAGATAGAGATGTCAAACAGGCAGTTTTATGAGATCACGGGGAGTCAGAACATCTAAGAAAGGAGAATGGTCCAAGGAAACTTCTTCCCCTTAAAAAATATGAGTGTAAAGCTAAAATCATAAGCAACTTTTAAGGCATAGATTGAAATAGTATAAAATGTAGAAAACCTCCCATACCTTGAAAGCTCACTTCAACTGCCTTCTGCCCAACTTAACATTTTAAAGATATTTTGATATACATACAAATCTAAGAAGCCCCAAGAAGCCTAAGAAAACCCCTTAGGGGTTACCTTGGCCCATGGGCCTCAAAAATAAGAAATTAAGTTTTTCAATGGCATAGCCATTACAAGTTTTATCTTAAATTTGCTTGAAATTTAAGAATACATTAAAACATTATAAAAAGAAATATAAAAAAGCATTTTTTTTTTTTTTTTTGAGACAGAGTCTCACTCTGTTACCCACGCTGGAGTGCGGTGGTGTGATCTCAGCTCACTGCAACCTCCGCTTCCTGGGTTCAAGCAATTATTGTGCCTCAGCCTCCCAAGTAGCTGACAGTACAGGTCCGTACCACCATGCTCAGCTAATTTTTGTATTTTTAGTAGAGACAGGGTTTCACCATGTTGGCCAGGCTGGTCTCGAATTCCTGGTCTCAAGTGATCCACCCGCCTCGGCCTCCCAAAGTGCTAGGATTACAGGCATGAGGTCCTGCACCTGGCCTCTGAGTTGTCCTTTTATGACAGCTTCCAATTTTGTATTCACTATATCCAAAGTTGTATGCTTCTTCCCTGAAAAAAGTTTTTTATATTCTCAAATACAGTATTATTATTCTCAGTCAGTATTATATATACAGTATAAATACAGTATTATGTTCCCAGTTAGACAAATACAAAATGCTGCATCTATACAGGTGGTATCAAGATTTAAAAGGATTTAAATCTTGCAAGTTATACTTGAAAAAATTCATATGGAAAGGAGTCACTCAATTGCTCATTTTGCATACTGCCAATACCTGAATACTGACTATCTTGAACAAAACTATGACTGTTTGGATTAGTACTGTTTGATGGGCCCGACTCATTTATCATGCTGTTATCTGCACAATTGAAGTCAGATCCCTCAAATGCATCTGATTGTGAAACAAAAACAGTAGTATTGGAATTGGCACCTGTCGACATACTGGAAGAGGACATCTGATGGAGCTGTCTCAAGTCTCTTGGGTCTAACACTGAATTACATGAGGGGTTTTCAAGATTCATGCTCAGAAGTCTTGGATTATCCGTCTCTTCCATGCTATCATTGCTGGTTGTCATCATATTCACAGAACAATTAGACAGCATGTTGTGATCAGAAATACCATATAAGTCTGCTGGTGGCATGGATGACGCTTCCATTCCAACTATGTCATCGGCATTGTTATAAATGCAAGCGTTAGAAGCATTTAAATCATTCCCAATAGGTATTCTCAGGAATGGCGGGATACCTTGCGAATTAGAAGGAAGTGTCCCTGTTGAAAAACTACTCAGTGGGTTTGTATTGCCTGAGCGTGGGGTGGGGTGGGCCACTGATGACCAGCTTGAAGAAGGAAGAGGTGTCATTGAGGCATGATGTGACAATCCACTTGAGATGGGCCCAGGTGAGGGATAGTAGGATTCTGCTTGACTTGAAACCCCTGTAGGCATTTCTCTCACAACTGCATCATGAGAAAACAAGTTTGGTTCTGTGGGAGGAAAAATTTGTTTTACAAAATTAAAAGGAACAAAATTATAAAAAGTATTTCTAAATTAAAATTGCATAAGCACACAAATATATATAAAGAAAAATGTCAGGGAAACCAATGTAACATTTCAAATAAAAAAATGTAAAAAGCACTAAAATTATTACACGAATCCAAAATGAAATTCTGTAACATACATACCATTTTACAAATACAGGTAAAATGATTTTTGCAAGTTACTTTGGCATATGTAATGTCACTCCAGTTAAATATGAAAATCTAGTTTCTGAGGCTCTATAAAGGTATTTTTGAAAACTAAAAGATAAATATTAGAATTACAATTAATGGGACTCCAAATAGCCAAAATCATCTCTTAGGAGAAAATGGAAGGATGGAGAAAACACTCATTAGGGATAAGAAAATACACACAATTTTTAAGATATATTACGACAGAACCCTAAGAGACTATAAAATTCACAGTCAGAAAAAATTACAGAAAAAATTAATTCTGTATTTATTTACATATTATACAAATGCTTTATGAACTAAACCAGGAAAAAGCACTGATTTAAGAATGTACATGGGGGAAAAAGACTTCTAATTAGCCCTTGGTTGAATTATCTAAACTAGGAATTGGTAATTTTTTTTTCTGTAAAAAGTCAGATTGTAAATATTTTAGGCTTTGTGAGCTATATACAGCCTCTGTTCGAACTATTCAACCCTGTTACCATAGTGTTAAAAAAAAAAGCAGTTTAGAGATAATATTTAATCAAATATTCATAGCCATGTTCCAGTAAAATTTTATTTATAAAAATAGGTAACTAACCAAATCAATAACATTTTTTTCCATGACGCAATGTAACTAATAAAATCACTACCATATGAACGACATGTAATTTCTTGAACAATAAATTCCAAAAACACGATCGGTTTCTAACACAACCTTCAGAAGTCATGCTTAATTTATTCTATACTGAAAGCATGAAAAATTTGGAGAGAAAATTTTCAAAGAAGCAGTTATTCATTCCTAAAAACAGAATTCCAATATATTGTGCAAAGCACTGGTCTTTCTGATCACAAGAAATATGCTATAGGAAATAAAATACCTTTTTTGAAGTATCTTCCTTCTCCAATTGAACCGAGGAGACCAGGTCTTGGTCTCTCAGGAAAATTAACTGTTAGGATAAAGTTTTTCCGTTATTAAATGGCATCTGAAAAATAACATTATCAGTTAAAATCTGAAAAACTGGCAGGGAGTGGTGGCTCCCACCTGCACTTTGGGAGGCCAAGGTGGGTGGATCACCTGAGGTCAGGAGTTCAAGACCATCCTGGTCAACAAGGCAAAACCCCGTTTCTACTAAAAATACAAAAATTAGCCGGGTGTGGTGGCACACACCTGTAATCTCAGTTACCCGGAAGGCTGAGGCAGGAGAATTGTTGAACCTGCAAGGGGAGAGGTTGCAGTGTGTTGAGACTGCCCCACCGCACTCCAACCTGGGTGACAGACAGAGACGCTGTCTCAAAAAACAAACAAAAACAAAACAAAACAAAAATAATAAAATTTGAAAAACTGAATACAGTAAATAAAACAAAACCTATTTAAATATGAATCGATCCAAAATATTCTTACCATGATCCTGGCACAGTTTCTGGAAAAGCAGAGTTGTCTTTTGTTTCTTTGCTTTATTGCCATAAGTATCTGATTAGAAAGAAACCAGGAAAGCAGACAAAAAATTATAGGATTGTTTCCTCTCCTTTAATAAACAAATATTTTATTCACATATAGAAAATGTTTTCAATAAATATGTATGTAATTTAGATTAAATAAGTATTATAGAATACGTCCCAAATCAGTAGTATCAGTAGAAAAGGATATTTTTATCTTAGTAAAAAATTGTTTAAAGTAATCCCAGCACTTTGGGAGGCTGAGGCAGGTGGATCACTTGAGCCCAGGAGTTTGAGGCCAACCTGAGCAACATGGCAAAACCCTGTCTCCATAAAAAACAGAAAAACTAGCCGGGCGCAGTTGGCTCATGCCTGCAATCCCAGCACTTTGGGAGGCTGAGGCAGGTGGATCACCTGAGTTCAGGAGCTTGAGACCAGCTTGGCCAACATGATGAAACCCCATCTCTACTAAAAATAATACAAAATTGGTTGGGTGTGGTGGCACATGCCAGTAGTCCCAGCTAATCAGGAGGCTGAGACAGGAGAACTGCTTGAACCCAAGAGGCAGAGGCTGCAGTGAGCCGGGATTACGTCACTGTACTCCAGCCTAGGCAAGACAGAGCGAGACTCCATCTCAAAACAAAAAAACAAAAAAATCCCACCAAAATTAGCCAGGTGTGGTGGTGTGCACCTGTAGGCTGAGGTGGGATGATCACCTGAGCACAGGAGGTTGAAGTTCTGGTGAACCATGATCATGCCACTGTACTCCAGCTTGAGTGACAGAGTGAGACCCTGTCTCAAAAAAACCCAAAACAAACTGTTTAAAATATTCATCTTGTGTTCTTATCACACAAGTCAGTAATGTCAACTAGTGCAATAAGGTTTGATAAGAAACCAATATAGAGACTATTCTCTGAGTGGTAAGTGCACAAGGACTAAAATAGACCTTCAAAAATAAAACAGAAATTTCAGTAAGCAGTTTAGATACTTTGAAATTATTCCATCCTAATCAAACCTCTTTCTGAAGAAAGAGATGCAGAGACAAGTCTAGCCAATATGGTGAAACCCTGGTTCTACTAAAACTACAAAAGTAGCCTGGCATGGTGGCACGTGCCTGTATAGTCCCAGCTACTCGGGAGGCTGAGGCAGGAGAATCGCTTGAACCTGGGAGGTGGAGGTTGCAGTGAGCTAAGATTGTGCCGCTGCACTCTAGCCTGGGTGACAGTGAGACTCTGTCTCAAAGAAAAACGAAAAACAAAAAAACAAAACAAAACCAAAAAAAACAAAGAAATGCAAAGAGCATAAAGAAAAAACCCAACAGAAAGCTTCCAGGAAAAGAAACATAAATTGTGAATATACATAACTGTACTCAAATGAATCTTACAAGATGTTATTAGCAGGACCACTTTAAGAAATATATAAATTATCACCAGCAAAATGTCATACCTTTTTCATCTGGCAGATATCTAAAATCCATAGATTCACTAACTTCCTGATCAGAAGGTCTCCGCAACTGCATTTTTACTGTTACGGGTTCTGTGATAGCTTTGCAATATGGCGGAGTTTTGAAAACAATGGCTACTTGACGGTGTACATCAGCTTGTGAAAAGATGCCTTTTGCTTCCCAATCATTCAACACAAAACGAACTTCTATGTCATCTAGTAAATAAGAAACCAAAAAAATAATAATGGGAAAACAAAGTAACTGCATCTATTAATCTAAAATTTATTCTAAATTCAATGAAATAAATAAATACCTTTCTGAACTTTGTCGCAAAGTAGAAATATTTCATCTCCTCCTCTGACACTTCCACAATTCTTGTTTACACGACAAATCCTTAATTCTGCAGTATTTGGAGCACCTAAATAAAAAGGATTTTCAAAAATGATTTTCAAAAAAGGAAATCAAAAAAATGAATTGCTACCTTAGAAATATTTTATTCCTTTTTGCAGGGAAGAATTTGAGGAAAACCATATACAGAATAAAAGTTTTAGTGTATAAAGAACACTAAATACATTAATCATCTATATATCTGTCCACTTCCTTTCTAACTGCTTTACTTCAGACTTTGTGGCTTCATTTCTAGGTAATGACATATTCTTTAATTACATCTCCCTGCTTCTAAATTCTGATTCTGCCAGTCAATCCTATGCACTGTCACCAGATTAATCTTCATAAATCATGACCATATCTCTATGGCAATACAATTTTCCCTACGGCAATACATCTCCCTATGGCAATACAACTTTCATGCTTCCTATTATGTGACCATAAGATTATTATAATTATTCCTGGCATTTAAAGCTCTACATGATAAGGATACTCTGATCTACCTTTATAGCCCTACATCTCTCTATCCTTCTACACATAAAACAGGTATGGCCATACACCATTGGTGGACATATATATAAGTCTATGTACACACACACACACATACACACACACACACACACACACACACACAGTATTTTGGGGGAAAGTTTCATAATCTTTTAAAATGAGATATATCCATATCCTTTGATCCAGCATTTGCCATGCAGTGAGGCATGATTACACCACTGCACTCCAGCTTGGGTGACAGAGTGAGACCCTGTCTCCAAAAAAAGAAAAAAAAAACAATAAAAAAAACATATACAAGAATATGTATTGCAGTACAGTTTGCTAGGCCAAAAAGAAAAAATGAGAAAAGAAACAAACCAAATGTCTTATAAGAAGGTAATTAATAAAATTATGATATAACTACATAATAAAATATGCTGCTACTGAAAAGATTAAGGTGATTGAAAGGAAAATGTTCAAGATATATGGTAAGAAGAAAGTTTTTAAACAATCATCACTTATGATTTTAAGTTGCCACAATTGTACTGTGCAAAAATGATGATGACAATGTATTTATGTATATATAGGAAGAAAAAACTGGTAAAATATGCACCTAAGGATAGTGATTATCCCTGGAGGATGAGATTAGAGAAGATTTCCTTTCTGTTATATATTTCTGTAATGCCTGGAAGTTTTCCTATCATGAATATACTGTTTTTCTAATTACCAAAATACTTTTAAGACTTAAACCATTACAAAAAAACAAGACTACAAATGTAAGAAAATGAAGTACTTACGGTTATCATAAATTGGGTTCGAGACAACAGGAGGAAGAGCAGTCGTCAAATTACCATGTTCATCAGGGAGGAAAACTTGAAAACATAGTCTCACCACATTGAGGTCACAATCTTCAATATCATTCAGCTGTTTTTCAGGGACTGAATAGTAAAAAAAAAAAAAATTTAAGAATGTAATAGTCACATAGACTTAAAGTCCTGCTAGGTCCTCCTCCCTGCCCATTATAGCCAATAACCTTGAATAGAATCCAAATCTGTACGAATACAAATACGATAGTATACAAAGAATGCCTTGTATCATTCTTATCAAGTAGTCACTATCAAACAGTATTTGATAAATTATAGCCATGTTCAGGAAGTAACTATCCCCTCACCTGGGGATAATCCCAAGTTGACATTAATACCAAATCAAAGTTTTTAAAAAAAGTTGCAAGTTTGTACACAACAAAGAATGGCATTTACCCATTCATTCAACAAACATGTATTTGGTCAAGGTGTTGTATTAAGGACTCTGTAAATTATCTTCTAAATCTGTAAAAGAATTACTTTCATCCTCATTTTACAAATGAGGAACTGAGTTTAATTAGCTTTTTTGAGATGGAGGTCTCACTCTGTTGCCCAGGCTGGAATTACTTGCCCAAAGTTTCACAGTGGCAAAGTGGAAATGTGAACTCAAGTCATTAAATTTAGAGCCTATGCTTTTAAAAATTGAACTCATTAGAAAATTGTACATATGTTATACATAAAAATGACATAAACAAGAATATCTACTAAAATGTGGATCAACATTTTAAGGATGAAATACCAAGAAACAAAGTAAGATAGCTAGTTTCCATAAGAAATTTTATGTGTAAATTAGCTTTGCTTAAAAATTTTTTTAATTAAAAATTTTACAGTTCTATAAAACTAGAAAAGCTCATGACAGAATACAGTATAATAGTTTGTTAAAGTAATATTTGAACCAGAAATCCAGTTCCAAAAGAAAATATTGCCTTTTCAAATGCCATAAGCTAAAGCAATAACAGTTATATTTTTAAAAAGCATGACATGCACATTATTTACACAACAATTTTACTTTGCAAAGTATTAAATTTTGAAACACTAAATTTAGAAACACAGTTAAGCCCAAATTCCTTATTTTACAGGCAATAACTAATAAAAATGATAATGTATTTTGTACTGTTTTTATTTAATGACACTGACAGCCTACGTAGCTATCACAACATTTAGAAGTATCCCACTATTAGCAGTCTTAGCCTAACCTTTGAAAGAGTGCATTAAAAAAATCTGTACTCTGTACAACTGAAAGGTCAAAATGTTATGATACCAACGCTTGGGTTACAGCAGCATACTCTACTGGCACTACTGTGTAGGCGATACGAGAGCTACCTCTTCAAAACCCATTTTTATAGCATTATAAATGTAGCGTTCAAGATATTAGTGTCTATCAATTGCAAAGATGAGTAATCAATATGCAAAAAAGATAAATTTGTAGCTAGATGTTCCTGATAAGTTTAAAAACAAACCTATGTGAACTCTGTCAATGGATAAACCAACTGTGGTATAGTCCTACAATGGAATAAACTCAGCAATAACAGAGAACAAACTGGCCAGGCGTGGTGGCTCACGCCTGTATTCCCAGTACTTTGGGAGGCCGAGGTGGGCGGATCATGAGGTCAGGAGATGGAGAACATCCTGGCTAACATGGTGAAACCCTGCTTCTACTAAAAATACAAAAAATTAGCCGGGCATGGTGGCAGGCGCCTATAATCCCAGCTACTTAGGAGGGTGAGGCAGGAGAATGGTGAACCCGGGAGGCAGAGTTTGTAGTGAGCCAAGATCGTGCCACTGCACTCCAGCCAGGGGGACAGAGCGATACTCCATCCCAAAAAAAAAGAAAAAGAAAAAAAGAACTATGGGGGGTATATACTCCCAAATGAATGTATCTCAAAACCATGCTGAGCAAAAGAAACCAGATACAAAACTATACTGTATGCTTCCATTTATATGCAGTTTTAGAAAAGATTAATCTCCAGTGACAGAAGGCAGATTAGTAATTGACTGAGGCAGAGGCAGGGTAGGGAAATGAGCGAGAAGGGGACCAAGGAAATTTTAGGGGGTAATGGAGATGTTCCACATCTTGATTGTGGTGTGGTTATGTGGCAGGATATATTCTGGTAGATTTTATTGCATCTCAATAAAAATTTATTTTAAATATTTTTAAATGTTACATAAAAGAAAAATAAATAAACTGGTCAATAAGCCAAAGTTTAAAAACATTTAGTCACATAATAGCTCTACTATAGGGAAGAAATTTTACCTACCTCTCAGAAAAAATCACTATTTATGAGATTTTGCTTTGAATCTTCTCAATGTGTGGAAATACAATTACTACTGCATCAGAATTACTTTCATCTCTGCATTTTTCTCAGGCAAGAACGACAGATACCCATTTTTACCCAATGCAAAATTCAGTGTAAGGCTGAAAACCCAGTTCAAAACTTCTTTTCTATAAAGCCTAACTTCACCCTCTGCAGTGGAAGGAATATTTCTCCTCTCTAAATCAGTGCAAGACTTGACCTATACCTTTTTTTTTTTGAGACAGAGTCTTGCTCTGTCGCCCAGGCTGGAGTGCAGTGGCACGATCTCGGCTCACTGTAAGCTCCACCTCCTCGGTTCACACCATTCTCCTGCCTCAGCCTCCCGAGTAGCTGGGACTACAGGTGCCCACCACCATGCCCGGCTAATTTTATTTTATTTTTTTTGTATTTTTAGTAGACGGGGTTTCACTGTGTTAGCCAGGATGGTCTCGATCTCCTGACCTCGTGATCTGCCCGCCTCGGCCTCCCAAAGTGCTGGGATTACAGGAGTGAGCCACCGCGTTTGGACGACCTATACCTTCCTTATGCACTTAAAAGTTTTAAAATCTTACATGATAATCATTTATGTATGCCTCTTCTATCTTATTAGACAAAGTTTCAAATGAAGTCAGAAGGGGTGTCTGATGTATCTCCACTGGGCATCGAACATAGTGGTTTACAAACATTCGATATTTATTATACATTTCCTTAATTAACATAAATGACCGAAGAATTACTTAAAGGCCTATCAAATAATCAAACATTTAGATATTTTTTATAAATTACTGAAGAAAGCATAAAGTAAAAGTTAATAAAAAAGAAGTTCTACTTTTGGTAATGGCAGATGATAATCCGTAAACTGGGACCAATTCAACCATAAGAAAGTGGACAAAATATGAAACAAAATTTCTCTAATGACATCAGACAGTTAACAAGGTCATAAAAAATTATGGGACCAAGACAGGAGAGAAGAAAACCCACAGTTCAGAATGAGAGGCCACTTTTATCTAAATATAGCCTGACAATTTTCTAAGAGATGGTTAAGAAGATTGAGATGAACTCTCAATAAACTGTGGGGGAAAATAAAGGAGTTAAGAGTCTGCCAAGGATGTGGGATCTGATAAATACCTAAGGCTTTGGGGGATTTGAGGTCTGGAAGAGCTATACCCTAGGAGTAAGGGTGAACTAGAAACATATCAGATTTCAGGGATGAAAGCCCATCTTCAAATAACCTAAATCATTCACTGATTTTAGGTGATCTGGGATTGCTAGTGTACTTGGCCACTAGCCAGAAGAAAATTTTCTGCAGGGAGATAATATTGTAGGCCTAAAATCTTTACACTTTTTCACAGAAAATGACTGGTATTTTATCTTAGATAATCAGACATATGCGGAGGCAAAATAAAATGTTTTTTTTTTTTTAAAAAGAAAGCAACAGGCAATAAAAACATACCACAAAATATCCAAATAATGAAGTTTTCAGAAACATAATTTAAAGTAACTATACTTAATATATTCAAGGAATTAAGATTGAGAGTTTACTGGAGATCTTGAAACTGAAAAAAAGGAATCAAATTCTAGAAGTGAAAAATATAATAAATTGAGATGAAGAATACGATCAAATTTTTTTTTTTTTTTTTTTTTTTTTTTTTTTTTTTTGAGACGGAGTCTAGCTCTGTCGCCCAGGCTGGAGTGCAGTGGCCGGATCTCAGCTCACTGCAAGCTCCGCCTCCCAGGTTTACGCCATTCTCCTGCCTCAGCCTCCCGAGTAGCTGGGACTACAGGCGCCGCCACCACGCCCAGCTAGTTTTTTGTATTTTTTTAGTAGAGACGGGGTTTCACCGTGTTAGCCAGGATGGTCTCGATCTCCTGACCTCGTGATCCGCCCGTCTCGGCCTCCCAAAGTGCTGGGATTACAGGCTTGAGCCACCGCGCCCAGCCTATACGATCAAATTTATCAAAAGTTTTATAGAAAATATGTTGTGTCTTGTCTTTTTATACCCCAAGGATTAAAATGTTTACCAACATAGTCTACCATAAATTTTTAAAGTGTTGATTCACTTTAAAGCCTTTAATCCATCTTCAGCTGATATTTATACATGATGTGAGGTAGCGAATCCAACTTAATTAAATAACTATTTTTTTCAAGCTTCTTTTCTCAAACATTTCCTCCTTTCCTCTTGATATGACATGCCACCTCTGTCATACATTAAAGTTGCATATTTCCTTAGCTCTGTTTCTGGGCTCTCAATTCTTTTTCTTTTTTCAATAATTATACATTTTTATCTTATAAAAATTGGGTGAATATGTAGATTTAAATTGACAAAAATGTGTATTGAACAGTTCTGTCTTTTATAGCTTAAAAGAAAGATTTTGGACGAAAATGAAATATCTCTTCTTGAAATGATTTATTTCTATTTTATAATACTTTTGAGCACTCTTGCAACTTCAGAAGATCTTTTATATTTTTAATTTCAAATCTGCTTATACAAACAGTAAGTCTTCACTTAATGTCTTCTAGGATGATGTCTATAGGTTCTTGGAAATCACAACTTCAAGTGAAACAACACTGGAATAAAACCAATTTTACCATAGGCTAATCAATATAAATAAGAGTTAAGTTTCTACGGCAGACTTCTGGTCACAAAAACATCACTAAATTCATAAGTAAAGACCAAAACACTTGTAATATTAAATATTGAAATAAATCTGAGCTATACCTACATTTAAGAAAGATTAATAAAAACAAGTTAAGATAATGATTTACCCAATTATTCCAGTTCAGGGTCACAGGTGATTGGAGTCTCTTCGGGGCTCTCAATTCTACTCTAATTAGTCAATCTGTCTATTCTTACCCCAATATGACACTGCCTTAATTAGTATTAATACTTCTCTCCGATGAGGTCAATTTCTCCTCACTGTTCTTTTTCTATATTCTGTTCCTGTTTAGAATTACCATATTTAATATGGAATTGCATTGAATCTATTTATCAAGTGGGGGAAAATGACTTTTTTCTTTTTTTGAGACAAGAGTCTTACTCTTCACCCAGGCTGGAGTGCAGTGGCATGATCTTGGCTCACTGCAACCTCCACCTCCCGGGTTCAAGTGATTCTCCTGCCTCAGCTTCCCGAGTAGCTGGGACTACAGGCCCATGCCACCACGCCCAGCTAATTTTGTATTTTAAGTAGGGACAGGGTTTCATCATGTTGGCCAGGATAGTCTCAATCTCTCGACCTAGTGATCCGCCCACCTTGGCCTCCCAAAGTGCTGGGATTACAGGTGCGAGCCACCATGCCCAGCCCAGGAAAATGACATTTTTACAATATTACTATTAGAGAGCATGGAATATCTCTCCATTTATTTAAGTATTCTCTAAGATCGCATAATAAAATTTTATAATTTCCCCTAAAGAAATCTTGATTATCATTTCTTTGTTTCTACGTACTTTGTATTTCCTGACAATATTTGCTTTAATGATGTTTTCTAGCTATTTGCTGCTGAGGTATGGAAACATGATTGACTTTTGTATACTAATTTTACATCCACTAACCCTTTTAAACTTTATTTTTTATTCAGTCTCCAAAAAGACTGTCAAAAATTGCCAATGCTGACTATACTGAAAGTCATGACAACAGGGTATTAGGAAAAAGTTTTCAATTAACAATAACCACTCCTGAGATAAATCTCACTTGGCTATACTGTCAATGTGCAAAGCTCACTCTTTTAAACTTATTTGAAAAATCCATTTATATATCTTTTGGGTTATCACTATAATAATTTCAAATAATTACAGTTTTATTTCCTCATTTTTCAATCCTATACCTCTACTTTTTGGGGGAGTCTCACTGTACACTGGCTACAATGCTCACTGCCCTGGCTATGATCTTCACTACAATGTTGAATAGAAGTGGTAAAAGTGTGCCTCGGTTTCTCATTCTTAATTTCAAAGTGAATGCTTCTGATATTTCTCTTATTTAGGATAACGCTTACTGTAGGCTTTTTAATAGGTACATATTCTATAATACAAAATGCAGTGTTTTATTCTGTAATGTGAAAACTGATAGTCAGTTTTGTTTGTTTTGTTTTGTTTGAGATGGAGTCTCACTCTGTAGCCCAGGTTAGAGTGCAGTGTTGTGATCTTGGCTCACTGCAGCCTCCAGCTCCAGGGTTCAAGAGATTCTCATGCCTCAGCCTCCCAAGCAGCTAGGATTACAGGCATGCACCACCATGCCTGGCTAATTTTTGTATTTTTAGCAGAGACGGGGTTTCACCATGTTGGCCAGGCTGGTCTGGAACTCCTGACCTCAAGTGATCTGCCCACCTTGGGCCCCCATAGTGCTGGGATTACAGGTGTGAGCGGCCATACCTGGCCTGATACTCAGTTTTAACATTTGCAAAAACTAACGGAAGGAAGCATGAGACCAATAAAATGCTCTCAAATTCCTCTTAAACTAGTTTGAAATTTCACTTTGTAGTTAGTCAAAAGAATGTAAGGTAATAACTATTCTCCTTCCTTTTTATGTGTTTTTGGGTTTTTTTTTGTTTTTTTTCTTTTTTGAGACAGAGTCTCGCTCTGTCACCCAGGCTGGAGTGCAGTGATGCGCTTGGCTCACTGCAAGCTCTGCCTCCCGGGTTCACGCCATTCTCCTGCCTCAGCCTCCCAAGTAGCTGGGACTCCAGGCACCCATCACCACGCCCAGCTAATTTTTTGTATTTTTAGTAGAGATGGGGTTTCACCATGTTAGCCAAGATGGTCTTGATCTCCTGACCTCGTGATCTGACCGCCTCAGCCTCCCAAAGTGTTGGGATGACAGGCGTGAGTCACCACGCCCAGCCCCTTCTTTTTTATGTTAAATGTTTAATCTACCTTTAGAAAGAAATATCACTCCTTTAACCCTAAAATCAGGTGTGTAATGAGAATTTCATTTTTAACCAAGAAGATATTATCATGCTACATTTCTTTCATAAGCAGGAATTAACTTTTTACAATCAATTATGATATTTACTAGCTCTAGAAGTGTAACATTTCTAAAATTCTAATACTATCAAACACTACTAAAATAAATAATAAGGCAAAAATACACAGCATATGGAATAACAATTTTTTTTTTTTTTTGAGACGGAGTCTTGCTCTGTCGTCAGGCTGGAGTGCAGTGGTGCCATCTCAGCTCACTGCAACCTCCGCCTCCGGGTTCAAATGATTCTCCTCCTGCCTCAGCCTCCCAAGTAGCTAGGACTACAGGTGTGCACCCAGCTAATTTTTGTATTTTTAGTAGAGATAGGGTTTCACCACGTTGGCCAGGATGGTCTGTATCTCTTGACCTCACGATCCGCCCATCTCGGCCTCCCAAAGTGCTGGGACTACAGGCATGAGTCACTGCACCCGGCCTGGAATAACAATTTTAAGAACTATGTCTCAGCCAGGCAAGATGGCTCATGCCTGTAATCTCAGCACTTTAGGAAACTGAGGCAGGAAGTTCACCTCAGCCCAGGAGTTCAACACCAGCTTGGGCAACATACGGAGACCGTGTCTCTACAAATAATAGAAAAAAAAAAAAATGAACTAGGTCTCACTTAAGGAAAAATATAAAATTTAGTTATAATTAATTTACATTTGTGTTACTTAAAAAGTATATAAACTATCCTATATATATAATAATAAAAGCTGACATTTAAGTGTTCATGTGCCAGGCAAATGGTAAAGATGCTACAAGTATACTAGAAGTATATCATTAATTTACTCAATCTTTCAACATACTTATTGAGTATCTATTATGTGCTACCCCAGTAAAATGTTAGATACAAATATGAAAAGACAATGCCTGACCTCAGTGAGATGAGTATCCGGATGAGAAATAGATACATAAACTGAAATTATATAATGCAACATGAAAAATGTTATAATGGAAGTATGCTCAAGGAATACTGAAAGCAAGAAAGTACACAAGTTCTGCCTAGGGTAATGAAAAAAAGGCTTCGAAAACTCTGACTGCAATGAAGAAAGGATAACGAGTACATATGAGCCAGTTTTTTCAAGCTTTAAGTTCTCAGTTGTAAGGAAAGGCTTTTTCTTGTATTAGACCAGACTTCAGAAATAAGAATCTATGTTAGACTACTTGTCTTATTAAACTGTATTCCCTTTCAGACTACTAAGTAATGTAGTTTTCCCAAACTCAACTGTATAGCAGCCTTTTACTCTCATAACGACTCAAGATTCTCTTCGTGGGAAAATAGCAAAATACCTAATAAAACTTAATTGCAAATTCTTTATTGTCAAAATCAATTTTATTGCACAAAATTTAAAATTTAATATAGAGTTTAGACATTCTATGGAGTTTAACTGCCGCATACTAGAAATCCTAACATTTCATTACCAAAACATGTAACTAGAAAATGATATATAATTAAAAATTTTTTGGCCGGGTGCGGTGGCTCACACCTGTAATTTCAGCACTTTGGGAGGCTGAGGTGGGCGGACCACGAGGTCAGGAGATGGAGACCATCCTGGCTAACATGGTGAAATCCCGTCTCTACTAAAAAATACAAAAAATTAGCCAGGCATGGTGGTGGGTGCCTGGAGTCCCAGCTACTTGGGAGGCTGAGGCAGGAGAAGGGCATGAACCCGGGAGGCGGGTCCCAGCACTTTGGGAGGATGAGGCGGGTATATCACAAGGTCAGGAGATTGAGCTTGCAGTGAGCCGAGATGGCGCCACTGCACTCCAGCCTGGGCGACAGAGCGAGACTCCGTATCAAAAATAACAATAATTTTTTTCAACTTTTGCAGTTAAGAGTCCTCTACAAAGTCTAACTGCCACTCTTGTTCTAGCTAAGTACACACTGTTAAAATCTGATATTGGAGTCTTTAAATTCCTCACCCAAATTAGACTTTGGCACATATTAAACAATTTGAATAATCCTTTACTTGAAGCCTCAAATTTGACAGTATTAAACTGCTTTATGTCCCCTTAGATACTGTTCCTTAGTTTTAAAGGACTAATGACAAGAAAGATACAGACCGACCTTAAAACAACTAACTGGGGAATCTATTGTGTGCAGGCAGAAACTCAATAGCTCAAGGCACTTAGCTGAGAAGATAGAGATTTATATAACAGTAAAACAAATACATTGTTTAGGTGCCAAAGTGAAATGGAAACAAGATTCCGTCACAGACCCTGTCCACAATGAGCATGAAATTAATATTTGAAGACAATTCCTGAAGAATCAAATGATCTAACAGATAACACAAAACTTTCAATGATTAATTGCTGAGTATACAGTATAATTAGGAAGATACTACCTCAGACTTAAGAGAACTGAGAAGGCTTTCAGGGCATCTCAAATAAGGAAAACAACTGTGATATTTTTGGTAGAAAAGTACAAATAAGACATGTTCGTCCATTTATTCTTTCAACATTTTTTTGTCTGTTTTGTTTTTTGAGACGGGGTCTCACTGTTATCTAGGCTGAAGTGCAGCAGGATGATCTGGGCTCACTGCAACCCAGCCTGCTGGGCTCAAGTGATCCTCCCACCTCAGCCTCTGGAGCAGGCTGGGACTTGCAGCAAGCACCACTATACCCACCCAATTTTTTGTAAGACGGGGTTTCACCACGTTGGCCAGGCAGGTCTCGAACTCCTAGACTCAAGTGATCCAACCATCTCGGCCTCCCCAAATTCTGGGATTACAGGCATGAGCCACCGTGCCTGGCCCTTTAAACACATTTTAATCAAACTTCTTTCATGTGCCAGAGATACATGGAAGACAGATCTCATCCTCCAGAATTTCATGATTTAGTGAAGGAAAAACATGTAAACAAAGTTATAGCAAACCATATTAGAAATATATACAGGATGGCCGGGTGCGGTGGCTCACGCCTGTAATCCCAGCACTTTGGGAGGCTGAGGCGGGTATATCACAAGGTCAGGAGATCGAGACCATCCTGGCTAACATGGTGAAACCCCGTCTCTACTAAAAATACAAAAAAAAATTAGCCGGGTGTGCTGGCAGGCACCTGTAGTCCCAGCAACTCAGGAGGCTGAGGCAGGAGAATGGCATGAACCTGGGAGGTGGAGCTTGCAGTGAACCTAGATCTCGCTACTGCACTCCAACCTGGGCGAAGACTCCGTCTCAAAAAAGAAAAAAAAAGAAAAGAAAGAAATATATACAGGTACTGGCCAGGCACGGTGGCTCACGCCTGTAATCGCAGCACTGTGGGAGGCCGAGGTGTGCAGATCACCTGAGGTCAGGAGTTCAAGACCAGTCTGGCCATGGTGAAACCCCGTCTCTACTAAAAATACAAAAAAATTAGCCGGGCGTGGTGGTGTGCACCTGTAATCCCAGCTACTCAGGAGGCTGAGGCAGGAGAATCACTTGAACCTGGGAGACAGAGGTTGCGGTGAGCCAAGGTTGTATATATATATACAGGTACTTTGGGAAAACAGAGTAAAGGTCAGGGAAGGCTTTAAATAGGACGTGATCCTTAAACTTGGAGGATGAGTAAGAAAAATTCACCAGGCAGATCAGGGTATTTCATGCAAAGGAACTTACGTATAAAAGCACAGAGGCAAGAAAGAACATGGCTCTTCTAATGGTGCAGATAGTTCAGAATGGCAGAAACAAGTTACGTGCATGTGTGCACTCAGTGGTAGAGGAAGGTGGGGTAGGAAGCTGAGGTACAGAATGAAAGACAGAATGGAAAGCAAGGCTTCCAGATTATGAAAGGCTTTAAATGCCATACTTGAGAAGCTGAATTCAGCATGTAGATCAGATCAAAGTTCCTCAAAGTAGACTCTGTGGATCACTTGCATCAGAATCATCTGAGATAGAGATTTTCAAATTGTAGTTTGGGAACCACTGACTGTAAAATTAATTTAGTGGGCTGGGTAAGCACTAACAAAGCAAGAGGGAAAGAAAAAGAAGGGAAAGGAAAGGTACAGAATAGAATAGAGAACACTGCATGTAGTAGGGTGATATGGTTTGGCTCTGTGTCTCCACCCAAATCTCATCTTGAATTGTACTCCCATAACTCTCATGCGTTGTGGGAGGGACCCAGTGGGAGATAATCTGAATCATCAGGGTGGTTCCCCCATACTGCTCTCGTGGTAGTGAATAAGTCTCACAAGATATGATGGTTTTATCAGGGGTTTCTGCTTTTGCATTTTCCTCATTTTCTCTTGCTGCCGCCATGTAAGAAGTGCCTTTCACCTCCTGCCATGATACTGAGGCCTCCCCAGCCATGTGGAAACTGTAAGTCCAATTAAACTTCTTTTTCTTCCCATTCTCAGGTATGTCTTTATCAGCAGAGTGAAAACGGACTAATACACAGGGTATCGTTGTCCTAAGGGTGTGGTGTATGTATATATATTGAGCTGAAAAATAAAATCTATTTCTTACTGTGGGTCACAGTCAAAGAGTTAAGAAATACTGATCTAGATGTTTGTTAAAATGCAGATTCCCAGCACACCTGTCTTTCAAGTCACCTGCTTGGCCCTCTTCCAAGTGTACTTTTCTTCCTTTCCTGCTCTAAAGCTTTTTAATAAACTTTCACTCCTGCTCTAAAGCTTGTCTCAGTCTCTCCTTCTGTCTCCTGAGGAGGCAAGAATTGGGGCTGCTGCAGACCTGAACAGATACTTCTAGCTGCTAACACACTTTGGTGCCATGTGACTCAGATAAGTTATTATTTTAAAAATGTTTTTTAAAATGCAGATTCCCAGGACCCATACCAGCCCTATCTAATTAGTGGAAGTAAGGCCTGAAATCTACATTTTTAACAAGTACTAAGATATTCCTATGCACATTCAAATTGAGAACCACTGAAGTGCTTGGGAAGGAATGAATGTTTTAAAAACAAGTAAACAACAACAGAAAACATAAATAGTGGGAAGGATTAACTGGCAGAATTGTTCCTTCCCCAAATCAATATTCATCCAGGCAGCATGGCAGAGCTGTTAAAAGCATGACCTTAGAGCCAGGCTCCCTGTGTTCAAATCCTAGCGCTACCACTCATCAGCTACATAACCTTGAACAAATTACTTTCCTTTTCTTTGCTTAGAGATGGGGTCTCGTTCTGTCACCCAGGCTGAAGTGCAATAGTGAGAACACTGTTCACTGCAGGCTTGACCTCCCAGGCTGAAGCAGTTTTCCTACCTCAGCCTCCTGAGTAGCTAAGACCACAGCTGCGTGCCACTGCATCTGGTTAATTAAAACATTTCTTTTGTAGAGATGGGGTTTCACCATATTGCCTAGGCTGGTCTCAAACTCCTGGGCTCAAGCAATCCTCTCCACCTTGGTCTCCCAAAGTGCTGGGATTATAGGCGTAAGCCACCGTGCCTGGCCTACTTATTTTATTTTTTTAATAATCAATTTTTTTTTTTTGAGACGGACTTTCACTCTTGTTGCCCAGGTTAGAGTTCAATGGCGCGATCTCAGCTCACCACAACCTCCGCCTCCTGGGTTCAAGCAATTCTTCTGCCTCAGCCTCCTGAGTAGCTGGGATTACAGATGTGCACCACCACGCCCGGCTAATTTTTTTTTTTTTTTAATTGAGACAGAGTCTCGTTCTGTCGCCCAGGCTGGAGTGCAGTGGCACAATCTCGGCTCACTGCAACCTTCACCTCCTGGGTTCAAGCAATTCTCCTGCCTCAGCCTCCCAAGTAGCTGGGACTACAGGCGCATGCCACCACGTCCAGCTAATTTTTTGTATTTTTAGTAGAGATGAGGTTTCACCACGTTGGTCAGGCTGGTCTCGAACTCCTGATCTCGTGATCCACCCTCCTTGGCCTCCCAAAGTGCTGGGATTACAGGCCTGAGTTAACTTTTCTATGCTTCCATTTTCTTATTTATAAAATTGAGTTAAAAATAGTACCTATTTCGTAGGTTGTTATAAGCATTAAATGAAATAAAATAAAGCACTTACTATCTATCAAGAACTATTTTAAGTGCCATTATGAGTATTCACTATTAATTATCATGCCTGAGTCGGGCTCAGTGGCTCACACCTGTAATCCTAGCACTTTGCAAGGCAGAGACAGGTGGATCACTGGAGCCCAGGAGTCTGAAACCAGCCTGGGGAATATGGCAAAACCCATCTCTACAAAAAATACAAAAACTCTTGCTGGGCATGGTGGGTAACACCTGTAATCCCAACACTTTGGGAGGCCGAGGCAGGAGGATCACTTGAGGTCGGGAGTTCAAGACCAGGCTGGCCGACATGGTGAAACCCTGTGTCTACTAAAAATACAAAAATTAGCCAGGCATAGTACACGTCTATAATTCTAGCTACTCGAGAGGCTGAGGCACAAGAATTGCTTGAATCCAGGAGGTGGGGGTTGCAGCGAGCCGAGACTGTGATACTGCACTCCAGCCTGGGTGACAGGGTGAGACTCTGTCTCAAAAAAAAAAAAAAAAAAATTAGCTGGGCATGGTGATGCACACCTGTAGTCCCAGCTACTTGGGAGGCTGAGGTGGGAGAATCACCTGAGCCTGGGAGATCAATGCTGCAGTGAGCTGTGATCACATCACTGCACTCCAGCCCAGGCATCTCAAAAAACATGACTGATTCTGAACTGCCAAAACTAAGAAAAAGAAACTCCACAGACAACATCTTCCTTTTTAACCTTTTATCACTGGAGTCAAGGAACCTGTATATGAATCCCAGGTCTGCCACTTATATTTGCAGCATGATTTGGGACAGTTAAATAACAAAAGCCTTGGTATTCTCTTCCATAAAGCAGAATTGTTCCAACGATTAAATTTAAAATAGTGTACATAAAGCACTAATGTTTACTCCCTGACATACAAGAAGTGCTTAATAAATGACAGCTATCACTTATAATTTCCTTGTTTTATGTTGCATCTAGACTTATCTGCCTCTTTAATTTAAAAGTCTGGCCTATTAATTTGGCAATGATTCACAATTTTAAATGAGCATACTCTTGACCCAGAAATTTTCCATTTCCAAAAATTTATCCTAGGGAAATAATCACACAAGAGCTCAAAGTGTATGTTCAGTGGAGCTTTTAAAACAAAATGAAAACAACATAAATGTTCATTAATAGAAGGCTAAATAGACCGGGTGCAGAGGCTCATGCCTGTAATCCCAGCACTTCAGGAGGCCGAGGCAAGTGGATTGCTGAGCTCAGAAGTTCTGAGACCAGCCTGGGAAACATGGCGAGACCCTGTCTCTACAAAAAATACAAAAACTAGCTGGGCATGGTGGTGTGCCAACTACCCAGGAGGCTGAGGTGGGATGATTGCTTGAGCCCAGGATGTCAACGCTGCAGTGATCTGTGATCACATCACTGCACTCCATCCTGGGTGACAGAACAAGACTACCTCAAAAGAAAAAAAAAAAAAAGATGACTAAATAAACAAATTATGTTCTACCCAAACAATAAAATACTCTGTTGAAAAAAAATAAAAAGATTTGTAAGTACTGACGCGGAAAGTTTAAGGTATATTCCTGAGTGGAAAAAAATGAAAGAGTAGAATAGGATATACAGCATGATTCCTTTTATATAAAATATATATTTCTACATATAACTAAATATGTATAAAGAAAATTCTAGAAAAATATATGTCAAACTTAATAGCAGTCTCCCCTGCTAAGGCTGGAAGTGAAGAAGGGGACTTTTACTTTCAGCTTTATACTAAATAGTATGAAAAATAAAACCTAGAGAAAAGAGATGCAGATCTTATGGCTCATAAAACAGTAATTATCTGTGAATATATTCCTTAAATTATCAACATAGCTCTTAAATTATTTTTATACATCCAGGAAAAATACAAACCACCAGTATAAGGATGTCTTAAATATGACCAAGAAATATATTCTTTGAAAATATTATAGTCAATTAATTCCTGACTTCTGCATATTTAAGTAGCTGCAGAAGACTTCAGAATGGAGGCTACTCTAAGTATAGGATGCCAGCATCTACTGTGGTAGTACTTACCTACTCAAACAATACAGACAGCTTACCAGTAACAGGAAGTATTTATACCTATAGCACAAGGCAGATAGTACTATAAGTATAAATACTTAATAAATGCTATCCTCAATAAAATTCACTAAACAGTAGATAAACATATACACAAATATGCTATGAAAATACTTTGTGTGGTATCTATTATCTCTATGCTTCTTCTTCCACATTGGGATTAAATCTTACTGGCGAATATACCCTTGAGCTAAATGCACTCCAATACCTTATAAACACAGTGCCTATTTAACATTCAAAAGGGGGAGAGTATGTTGTCGGCTGGAAGTGGCATAAGGAAGGCCACATTCAGAAAGGATCACAACATTTTGAAGTTTTATTATATAAAACAGTGACACTCTCCAACAATACCGAAAACCTCTGTGTGCGTAAGATTTTTTTTCAACAACTGTGAAGAAACTATTTTAAATAGTATACTTCATTCCTCAGATACAGGTATAAGTCAACAAGTAGAAAAGTAAACACAGAACTTAAAACACAGGTTCAAGATATAAATAGCTGGGCACGATGGCTCAGGCCTGTAATCCCAGCACTTTGGGATGCTGAAGCGGGTAGATCACCTGATGTCAGGTGTTCGATACCAGCCTGGCTAACATGGTGAAACCCCATCTCTACTTAAAATACAAAAATTAGCTGGGTGTGATGGTGGGCGCCTGTAATCCCAGCTACTTCGGAGGCTGAGGCAGGAGAATCGCTTGAACCTGGGAGATGGAGGTTGCAGTGAGCTGAGATCGTGCCATTGCGCTCCAGCCTGGTGACAAGAGCAAAATTCCGTCTCAAAAAAAAAAAAAAAAAAAGGCGGGGGGAAGAAAAAATAAATAGAAATCAACACCCAAATAAAGAGAAATGATTTTATCAAACATACTTACCATTGAATGGATTGATTCCTGCCTTTATTCTTGAAATAATAGCTTCTTTTACTTCTTTTTTCTTCACACATCGAATACCCAGATTTTGGAAACTAGGAGGAAAAAAACAATATTCAAAACTGCATTATAAACACATGGAATACTGCAAAAAGCAAACATACCAATACTGAAGTTATCATGCTGTCAGCTGGACATACCAAAGCATGAATGTGCTTCCAATTGCCCTTAATAAAGATCAGAGAGTAAGAAGTAGGTTTATATGGCTGGGTGCGTGGCATGCCTGTAATCCCAGCACTTTGGGAGGCCAAGGCGGGTGGATCACCTGAGGTCAGGAGTTCGAGACCAGCCTGACCAACATGGAGAAACCCCGTCTCTACTAAAAATACAAAATTAGCCGGCCATAGTGGCACATGCTTGTAATCTCAGCTACTCGGGAGGCTGAGGCAGGAGAATCGCTTGAGCCCGGGAGGCAGAGGTTGCAGTGAGCTGAGATCACGCCATTGCGCTCCAGCCTGGGCAGCAAGAGCAAAACTCCGTCTCAAAAAAAAAAAAAAAAAGTGGGGTTGTACTTCTAAGAACTGTTAAAATGATATATACTATATCATTTTAACATACAGTGTTTTACAATTACATCTTACTAATATGCCTATGTCAAACATACCAAAATATAGATTAACAGTAAAGCAATACCAAATGGTAAAATTTACCTCCCAAATTCGGCATCAAATCAATAGAGTCTGTATGTTTGATAACGCAAAGCAAAAGCTGTAAAAAGATGTTCACAGGTTGGAGTTCACACCTATGTTTTGCTAGGCCCACAAAAGTGTTGCCTATATTTTTAAAAATCTGCACAGATTATCTACATTTAGAAATCAGGTAATTGCATATGAATATCTGGATTTCTGGCTTCTCTTGTACATGTTAAAGACCTTGCAATACTAGGTTGGCACAGAAACAACAGGCTAGGGACTGAACCCCATTTATGCAGGGCTCTTCAGTTTGCTACAGTGCCTGTTAGTCCTCCTACACTTGACCCACACCACTCATTTATGCTGTTTGCCTAGCTCCACAGAGATTTGCCTTTTGAGCCCTGAATTCACTGTTACTAGCAGTAGAATATGTTTTGTGCCATATAAAGTTATAGCCACTCATCACAAAAAATTACTAAAATTTTTTTATTAGAAAGAATTTTAATGCTAACAATAATATTTAACAAGTTTCAAAATGTCATTTATGAAAAACTTCCCAATAGCTACAAATATTACTAATTTGCATATGTGTAGCACAGATGATGGTAGGGGGAACTCCCCCACCACCATCAGTCATATTTGTTCCCACATGGAAAAACCATGACATCAGTAAAATTGGGTGGGTGTGAATAAGGAAGCAAAACTCAATTATAATAACATTACTATTGTTCAAACTTCACATGACACTTGCAACTAGAGGCTACTTTGTCTGCCTGTCTCCATGCTCATGCTGTCTTATGTTCATGCTCTTCACATTCAACACACTTACAATTTTGCTAGCACCTAAAATATCTCACATTTCCTTCCTCTGCCTCCAATAACTACAAAAATAAATCTTAAAAAAAAAATTTTTTTTGAGATGATCTCACTCGGCCACCCAGGCTGGAGTGCAGTGGCACCATAACAGCTCACTGCAACCTCCACCTCCCAGGCTCAGGTGATCCTCCCACCTCTGTCTCCTGAGTAGCTGGACTACAGGTACATTACACTCTACCCAGCCAATTTTTGTATTTTTCTAGAGTAAGGGTTTCACCATGTTGCCCAGGCTGGTCTCAAGCTCCTGGACTCAAGCAATCTGCCTGCCTCAGCCTCCCAAAGTGCTAAGATTATAGGGATGGGCCACTATGCTTGGTCGGCTAAAGCTTGAATTCTTAATCCTTTCTTGAAATCTAGGAACTATAATCCTCTTCCTCAAAAGTATTCCACTTCTTTGAAAGATTCTTGGTTTGATTCTTTTTCTTTGGCAAAAGATTTTATAGAATTCTTCATATTAATATATTTATATTACTTCATTTTGTTTCATCTGGATAATCTCATATTTGACTGCTAGTCACAGAATATTAGAGGTGGTGGTAGTTTTTGAAATTCTGAAATGAAGGATCAAGAGATTGTTTGAATCAATTTTTCATTCATTCATTCACAGACATTCAACAAGTTTTGGGGTTCGTACTATATACCAAAAACTCTGCAAAGTAATGGGGATATACAATCCCTTTCCTCAAGAAGCTTACAGTCTAGTGGAAAGGTTGGCAAACTAACTCATCGACCAAATCCAGCATCTTGTCTGTCTTTGCACATAAAGTTTTATTGGAACACAGCCAAACTGATGTTAAATATTATCTATGGCCGCTTTCATGCTACAACAGCACAGCTGAGCAACAGAGACCATACAGCTTGCAAAACCCCAAATATTTACTATCTAGTACTTTACAGAAAAAGTCTGGTAGTCTCTGGTCTAGTGAAGCAGATATACATTAAATAATCACGCATACATAAATGCTAAACTGCAATCATAACAAGTTTTATGAAGGAAGTATACATGATGTTATGGGAGCCTATGATGGAACAGAAGAGACTTCCAGGCAAAAGGAACAGGTCACACAAAGACCCCTATAGAAGAGCACTGGAGGAGGAAACAGGAAACTAAAGGAAGGCTTTGTGAGTGGAGTGTAAAAATTAAGGAAAGTAGAGTTTAATAGAAGGCTAGAAATACAGGTGGGTCATGTGGGCCTTACAGGATATAGAAGAAATGCTGTCTTTATTCCAAGAGCCAAACAAACCCATTAAAATGTTTTAAGCAAGGGAGAGACAATTCCATTTGTATGTGGAATTCCATAAGATCACTCTGGCTAAAGTGAGGAAAGATAGAAGGTTTGGAAAAGGTACAAAATGGTTGATGCAAGACCAGTCAGGTTATTCCAGCAGCCCCGGTTTAGACTATAGTGGTAGTATGACGGTGATGATTTCACTGAGTGAAGTGGATAGATTCAGAACCGCTTGAGAAAGTAATTGTTAGTAGATTCAACGTGTACACCTGGATGAGGAATGCCAGAGATGACACCTATAGGCCTTTCATAGCAATCACTAACACATGGCACATTGGAACAAGACCAATTATGAGGGGAAAGAGAGATGATCACAGTAAAATCATGGTTTGGGGCATATTCTATTTGAAGTGCTTTTTTTTTTTTTTTTTTTTTTTTTTTTTTTAAGAGATAAGATCTCGCTATGTTGCCCAGGCTGGACTCAAACTCCTGGGCTCAAGCAATCCTCCTGCTTCAGCCTCCTGAGTAGCTGTAACTACAAGCATTGGGCACTGTGCCTGGCTACTTAAGGTACTTTTGAGACATTTAAGGGAATATGTTGAGAAGGCAATCAGACTAAATACCATTCCCCACCAAAAGGAACCAAGAATCTCTGGAAAAAGCTGATAGCTTCATGGCTGGGCAAACAAAGCACAAGATGGCCAGGCATGGTGGCTCATGCCTGTAATCCCAGCATTTTGGGAGGCTGAGGCAGGAGGATCATTGAGGTCAGGAGTTTGAGACAAGCCTGGCCAACGTGATGAAACCCTGTATCTACTAAAAATACAAAAATTACCTGAATATGGTGGTGCAGGCTGGTAATCCCAGCTACTTGGGAGGCCAAGGCACAAAAATCACATGAACTCGGAAGGGGGAGGTTGCAGTGAGGCGAGATCGCACCACTGCACTCCAGCCTGGGCAACAGAGCGAGGCTCTGTCTCAAAAAAGAAAAGCACAAGTCTTGAACATTTTGTTTTGTCAGAAAGTAAAAAAGTGCTCAAAGAAAGATGAAGACATATCAAAAAAACACAGGAGACAGTTTGAAGAGGCTTGCATTAATCAAATCTGGGTCAATTTGAAAATCAAAAGAATAACAATAACTATAATACATTAAATACAAGAATGCATGAGTTTACAGTGATACTTTTTAAATGGAGAAAGAGAGGAAGGGAAAGTTCTTCTTTATAATAGAATGCCAAGATAATATAGCTAATAATGTAAAAAACTGAAGGAATATTTTGAGAATTATACTGCATCACTTCTATAGATTTCTTGCTCAAAATGTTTCATGTTAACATGAAAATATTATTCATGTTATTCATGTTAAATATAATGCTACCTATAGTGTGTAATCCTTAATGGGATCCTGAATTGGGGAGAGAGATGGAACAGCCATAAAGAGCATTATTAGGACAGTAAGTAAGATGATCCAAAAATTTAACTGCCTGTAACTAAGAAAGAACAGCCAGAAAACCAGGAAGTAAAACGGAAGTTTGTTTTCACAGAAAATAAGGAATAAAAATATTTCAGGTAAAGAGTGATCACAGTGTAAAATGTTGTTGGAAGGTCAAGTAATATAGACAAATATTTGCCAAGTGTGTATAATACTAGACATTTTGTGTTATTGTTAGAGGAGCATTTAAAGCATTTTTTTCTAAATGGTTATTACTAATATATGTAGAGACTATGAACCTCTTTTCTGTTGTAATTAGTTCATTTTTCCCCAAAAGCCAACACATGTTCATTACAAAAATGAATTATAAAATATAAGTTAAAAGAAAAACATAAAACCCTACAATCTTACCCAGCCAGACAACTACTAATACCTTAGTATTAACATATATACATCATATATATGTATAAATTTATCTTAAACGAAAATAGTATTATTCTTTACATATCGTTTTAAAACCTATTTATCTGGCCAGGCAACGTGGCTCATGCTTGTAATCCCAGTACTTTGGGAGGCTGAGGCAGGTGGATCACCTGAGGTCAGGAATTCGAGACCAGCCCAGTCAACATGGTGAAACCCTGTCTCTAATAAAAATACCAAAAAATTAGCTGGGCGTGGTGGCACATGCCTGTAATACCAGCTAACATAGGAGGCTCAGGCAGGAGAATCGCTTGAACCAGGGAGGTGGAGGCTGCAGTGAGCCAAAATCACACCACTGCACTGCAGCCTGGGCAACAAAGCAAGACTCTGTCTCAAACACAAAAACAAAAAAACCAAAAAACAGAAAACCTATTTATCTAATATATTGTGACTATCTTTACATACCAATAGACATATTGGCAATATGATTTTTAAGGCTGTACAGGAGTACATTGCATGAATGTATCAGTTTATTTAATTAATCCCCTTTGCTTACTATTTGAATTGCTTCTAGCTTTTTGCCATTAAAAAGAGAACTGCAATGAACAGCATTAGAGCATAATGTCTGAGTACACGTAATTATTTTCTGAGGCTAAACTCCTATAAGTGGAATGGCTGGCTCAAGAGGCATTCATATTTTTCGGGCTTTTGTTATGCAGTTAAATTGCCTACCAGACGACTTTATTAATTTACATTCTAACATGATGAATGGGCCCATCTTCTGGTAGCCTCACTATCATGAAATATTACATGATTATTTTTCTCTTAGAACTATTGTTATATGTTAATTCTATAACCTGCCATTTTCTAAATAATAACTCTAGAGTTTTCCAGTTGATTTTTCTCACATCCAGGCATTTTTATGTTAACTGTAAATGGGCGTGGCACAATGGCTCACATCTGTAATCCCAAGCACTTTGGGAGGCCAAAGTGGGAAGACTGCTTGAGTCCAGGAGTTCAAGACCACCCTGGGCAACACAGCAAAACCCAATCTCTACAAAAAATACAAAAATTAGCCGGGCATGGTGGTGCATGCCTATAGTCCCAGCTACTCAGGAGGCTGAGGCTGAAGATGGCTTGAGTCTGGAGGTGAAGGATGCAATGGGCCGAGATCATGCCACTACACTTCAGCCTGGGTAACAGAGGGAGACCCTGTCTCAAAATAATAATAAGTTAACTATAAATGAAAAGACAGAGGCCGGGCGCGGTGGCCCACGTCTGTAATCCCAACACTTTGGGAGGCAGAGGCAGGCAGATCATCTGAGGTTGGGAGTTCGAGACCAGCCTGAACAACATGAAGAAACCCCATCTCTAATAAAAATACAAAAAAAATTAGCCAGGCGTGGTGGCGCATGCCTGTAATCCCAGCTACTCGGGAGGTTGAGGCAGGAGAATCGCTTGAACCCAGGAGGTGGAGGTTGCAGTGAGCCAAGATTGTGCCACTGCACTCTAGCCTAGGCAACAAGAGCAAAACTCCGTCTTGAAAAAAAAAAAAAGAGTGAAAAATTATTTCAAAAACTGTCCACCCCAAGAAAGGAAATCACAGTATACAATAAGTTTACGTTTACTTTTAATAACAATAAAAATGTCTTCCTGCTAACCATCATAAGATGTGTCTACTAATGAAGAATGAAAGGGTAGTTCTAATGCAAATAGTAAAAATATAAGTGTAAAATATAGTAAATAGAAGTAGAATGAGAAAATTATTCTGCTAAAAAGTAACAGATTGTCATGGAGAAGAAACAGAACATCCTATGTCTTATCTTATTTCTGAAGATGTCTGTAACTGTGTACTTACAACAAAGGTCTGCGTTCTTGTCCAAATTCCGCTTCATAGTAGCCGTCTCTGCAGTCTTTTCCAACTAAATCATGAGGATGAGGTTTATATGGGTCATTCTTTGTTACTAATGTAATTCTCACTTTTCCTTTTCCATAATAGTTCATAATCTGAAAAAAAGGGGAAATTAAATATATGATCCAAATAGATCGCATTAGAAACTGATCTACTAAATGAGAGTTCAATTTACATTAATTATAATGTAATTGGCACTAAATAAATAAAGTCCAACTGACAAACATCTGCACTTTAGATGAAACTTTCCAGAGAATACCAGTATAGAAGAACTTACCACTCAGCTTCTTGACATATTTTCTGCCCTAATTTCATTTGGTCATATCATTTGACTCTGCTTAATTTTCCTTTCAAAACAAGTAAAACTGTACCCAAATTTTATCATAGAACATGAGAAAACAGATGTTAAGTCACTAAATGCCCAGCTCTTAAATGTACTGTCATACCATAAACATTCCTTGAATATATATTTAAGCCATACTGGAAAGGATAGCACATAAATATGATCATTTTACTTAATATGTGACATTTCACTTCACAAAAATATGTTTTCAGTAAGCATACCCCAAGTGCACTCTAGAATAGGCAATAAATCAAATTGAGTTTAACAACATCAAATTTCACATAGAAAGTACATCTTAGAACACAGAGTAAAAAGGAGAGTTTAACATGGAAGAGGAATGAGGACAGGAAATAATGCTTAGTTTGAAAGCTAGTAAATTTGCAAGAACAAAGCGGGGAATACAAAAACCAGCATACCACAAAGGAGCAAGGTAAAGTAAGAATGGGTAGCTTACGAGGTAGAGGAAACTAAAATCCATAATTTTGAATTAGAATTTGAAAGTAACCAGGAAGTATTACATTTCTTTCTGTATGAAAGTAAAGGTAATTGCTCAAGACTATAAGTAGGCAAATACACAACTCAAGCTGTAAAGCGTTTAGGACCTACTGGAATAGTAAAAATACAGATCTTAGAAATATTTTAGAGATGCATAGGATAAGATGAATTATGAAGAAAACTTTAAAAATGACTCAAAAACCTGGCCAAAGAGTATTTCCTTAGTTCCTTTTTATTAGCATCTCACCCATTTTAACATTTAAAAGACTTAGATAACCCAAATCCATACTACTGCCAAAAATGTGATAAAAATAGAAATCTGGAATTCAATATATAATTTTGTCACTGATTTATTCTATAACTTAGCAATTCCCTTTAAGTTCATCAACAGAATAGACTTTGTAAATAATCTAGTTATAAAACAATGAATTAAGATCTGTTGATAAAAGTAACACTTTTCAAATAAAAAAAAAGTAACACTTTTCAAAATCTACTTTACCATTCAAGTTTTTAATTGGCATTTAAAGGATAAACTCTTCACTGAAACTCAAATGAAAAACAGTTTACAAATAGAAAATATAAATGTAGTACATTGGGCTGGGTGCAGTGGCTCACGCCTGTAATCCCAGCACTTTGGGAGACCGAGGTGAGCGGATCATGAGGTCAGGAGATTGAGACCATCCTGGCTAACACGGTGAAACCCCGTCTCTACTAAAAATACAAAAATTAGCTGGGTGTGGTGGCACACGCCTATAGTCCCAGCTACTCAGAAGGCTGAGACAGGAGAATCACTTGAACCCGGGAGGCAGAGGTTGCAGTGAGCCAAGATCATGCCATTGCCCTCCAGCCTGGGTAACAGAGAGAAACTCTGTCTCAAAAAAATAAAAAATAGGCCGGGCGTGGTGGCTCACACCTGTAATCCCAGCACTTTGGGAGGCTGAGGTGGGTGGATCACGAGGTCAGGAGATCAAGACCATCCTATCCTGGCTAACATGGTGAAACCCCATTTCTACTAAAAATGCAAAAAAATTAGCCAGGCACCAGTGGTGGTGGGCACCTGTAGTCCCAGCTACTCGGGAGGCTGAGGCAGGAGAATGGCGTGAACCCGGGAGGTGGAACTTGCAGTGAGCAGAGATTGTGACACTGCACTACAGCCTGGGCAAAAGAGTGAGACTCAGTCTCAAAAAAATAATAATAAATATATAATAAGTAAATAAATTTAGTACATCTTGGCCGGGCGCGGTGGCTCATGCCTGTAATCCCAACGCTTTGGGAGGCCGAGACGGGTGGATCACCTGAGGTCAGGAGTTCGAGATCAGCCTGGCCAACATGGTGAAACCTTGCCTCTACTAAAAAATACAAAAATCAGCTGGGCGTGGTGGTGGGCACCTGTAATCCCAGCTACTCGGTAGGCTGAGGCAGGAGAATCACTTGAACCCAGGAGGTGGAGGTTGCAGTGAGCCAAGATTGTGACATTGCACTCCAGCCTGGGCGACAAGCACGAAACTCCATCTCAAAAATAAATAAATAAATTTAGTACATCTTATAACTATTAGTATGTTTACCAAAGTCATTTTTAGTCGAAAGCTTTTAAAAATTTATGCTAATGTGAGAAAACTACATTTATAAAGTGGTATTTCAAATCAGTCAATGACCCAGAGAATCAGAGACAAGCAACAAAGGTAAGAAAAAGGACAAAAAAATGTTCTAGCCCTAAGACTAGCCAAGAAGAATTATGATTGAGTTATCAAACCTATGTTTAATCTACAGAATAGTATCACTCACCTCTGTAGAAAATGGGTTTTCCTTATTATCTTTGTGTTCCATGAAAAAGAACATGATCCAAAAGCTGCCAACTGTCCCCACTGCAGATAGCTATATGGTGCTGTGTATTTTTTTTTTTTTTTTTTTTTTTGAGACGGAGTCTGGCTCTGTCATCCAGGCTGGAGTGCAGTGGCCAGATCTCAGCTCACTGCAAGCTCCGCCTCCCGGGTTTACACCATTCTCCTGCCTCAGCCTCCCGAGTAGCTGGGACTACAGGCGCCCGCCACCTCACCTGGCTAGTTTTTTGTATTTTTTAGTAGAGACGGGGTTTCACCATGTTAGCCAGGATGGTCTCGATCTCCTGACCTAGTGATTCGCCCGTCTCGGCCTCCCAAAGTGCTGGGATTACAGGCTTGAGCCACCGCGCCCGGCCTGGTGCTGTGTATTAACCTAAGTAGAGTGACTAAACATTATGAGTCGCTCTACTTAGGTTAATACACAGCACCATATAACTATCTGCAGTGGGGAAGACTCCATATTATATTTAAGAGATGTCCTTAGACATCTATCTAATAGATGTCTTTTTAACAGATCCATTTAGAAAAAAAAAAAAGGAAAAAAAAAAAGACAAAACTGTGGAGATGATTGTTAAGAAACTGTCCCTTTAAAATAATTGCTATAGCTAATATATGAAGCAACTAATAGCGAGATAGACATAGAAGAAGGGTCTATTACCTGGATAGAAGGGTATGTTCGGTTGTTGTCTGTGCTGTGCTCCCCTGGAATGCTGCCCGCTGATCGCCCTTCACATTTGTATCTAAAACGCATTCCCCTCTGCCTGGGTTGTTCAATTATCTCTATATACGGGTTATACGCACCTGAAAAGTTTTTTAAAAGGAGGAGGTCAGTGAGATTAATATAGCAATTAATAATGGATTTTAACACGTCTGTTTTTTCATAACAGCAGACTAAAATAAAGATTTTTTTCCTCCTAACATTAAATAACAAGGTTGAAATGTTATCTTGGAGATTGACTGGGAGAGGCACCTTTTTTTCCCATTCAGATTGAGTCCCTATGTAGTGTCAAAACAAGTCATTCAAACCATATTGATTGGTTAGCACTTTATAGCTTAATATCTATAGCTAACGTCAATATGAACTTCTGAGATAACCACTTCAGAGATATCCACCTCCCACGTGAGACCTAGCAGAAGGGTTTCCCCCAAGATTCCCCAAGAAGGGTAAAGAAGATAGTACTCAGAAGTAAAATATTACACTCCTAAAGTGAGTTAAATGTATTTAACTGCTTGATTTTACATCATATTCATAATACTGAATGAAAAGACCATTCACTGAAAATGAAAATGCATTTAAATCCCTGCAGAAGCATATGTAAGTTTTTTCTATCTCCATTCAAATGTTAAAGGACTTACACATAGTATATCAAAACAAGCCCCAGGAGGGACTTAAGGCTCAAAGAATGTGTCATCAGTCCCATGTAAACCTTTTCTAAAGATACAACAGAGAAAAAAAATTATTTACTTTCTATAATAACTAAAATTCAAAATAAGCATCTGCGAATGAATTGCTGATACATATAACATGGATGACTCTCAAAATCATTATGCTGAGTGAAAGAAGTTAGACCAGAAGAGCACATACTGCATGATTCCATTTATATGAAACTCTAGGATATGTAAAGTAACATACAATGAACAATAGCAGATCACTGGTTGCCTAAGAACAGGGATATATGGTGGATAGGAAAGGCAGGGGGGACAATGGACATGTTAATTATCTTGTGATGATGATTCCAAGGTTGTATACGTATGTCAAAAATTATCAAATTGCATACTTTAAAAGTGCAGTTTGTTGTACATAAATTATATGTCAATATGTCAATAAAGTTATTTAAAATATATGTAACTTTACTGTTTTTTATTATCCAAATTGTGGGGGAAAAGGTAAATAGACACTCAACTGTACTTGCAAGTAGGGGAGTTAATAGGGGTGTGAAGATGTTTTCCATTAAAAAAAAAAGGGAGGTCCCTTAATCAGTTTAGTGCTGACTAAGGCTTCTCCTGTTAGAATGCAAGTAATCCTGAGAAATGGTAACACAGTGGGCCATATCAGAACAGTATGAAGAAGAGGCCTCTGGAATCCTACCCCAGCTACTTCCTAACAGTAAGACCACGGAAAAGTTATTAAAATTAAAATATCTTAGTTTCCGCCTTTGTAAAATAGGAATAATCATAATAGCACCTACCTCATTGGGTTGTTGTGAAGTTATACGTGCTAAATTCTTACCAAGTGTCATATCTACATATACGTTCAATAAATGGTGTCTATTATTTCAGATGCTTTCTTGATAACAATGATTTAGTGATACCATGGTGGCATCACAACTGTCACTCTAAAGGACCTTACAGAAGAGCAAGGCAAACAACACATATTATTAGACTGCAGAAGGAAGGAAAGCACTAACAAAATTCTGTGGAAATAAGAGCGGAAGAGTCAGGAATGCCCAACTGTGTCAGTGGAAAAAGAGTGGTTAATGAAGCAAAAGAGTGGGGGAAATAAAGAGGAAAAAGGTAGGTATTCTAGGGAAAGGGGAACAATGTGTCCACAGAGGAGGGTTTATTTAAGAATCACCAATGTTCGTAAGTGGAATACACTTCCTCTCTTAGAAAGCGAACTAAAAGTCAGAGCACACTTGGCAATGTGGATTTCATTTTATGTGTGATGAAATCAATGAATAATTTGATGCAGGCAAATCACATGATCATATTTACGTTTTAGAGTAAAAATTTTAAGCGGGGCACAGTGGCTCACGCCTGTAATCCCAGCACTTTGGGAGGCCGAGGCGGGTAGATCACGAGGTCAGGAGATCGAGACCATCCTGGCTAACACGGTGAAACCCCGTCTCTACTAAACATATAAAAAAAATTAGCCGGGCGTGGTGGTGGACGCCTGTAGTCCCAGCTACTCAGGAGGCTGAGGCAGCAGAATGGTGTGAACCCGCGAGGCGGAGGTTGCAGTCAGCCGAGATCAGCCACTGCACTCCAGCCTGGGCAACAGAGCAAGACTCTGTCTCAAAAAAAAAAAAAAAAAAAAATTTTTACTCACAGCAGACAGAAAAAAGAAAGCAACGTGATCAGTTTAGAGACCACTATAATAATGTGGGCAATGATGACAGTATGTCTGATATATGGCAGTGATAAAAGGAATGAAAGATTATTTAAAAGATAAAATTGACAGCACCTGGTGCCTGAACATTAGGGTTAAGAGAAATTTAAAAAATCACTGATGGCTCAGAAATTAAAGAATCATTGATGGTTCCATGGCTTCTACTTTGGGTTACTAAATAAAGTATTACCATTACTTTCAATTTTATTCTGTATGGTGCAAACTCCCTGTGCTTGAATCTACTACCTATTTGTTTATTCAAAAGATGAAGAGCCAGAGAAAACTGACTTTAACCCATACATAATCCTTATTTCAGTTTTACTCAAAAACGTAAGATATGCAGATGAGTATTTCACAATTTTATCCTTGCATATTTCAAATACTTCAAATTCATACTGTAATTTCAATTTTTTTTTTTTTTTGAGACTTAGTCTCGCTCTGTCACCCAGGCTGGAGTGCAGTGGCGTGATCTCGCCTCACTGCAAGCTCCGCCTCCCGTGTTCACGCCATTCTCCTGCCTCAGCCTCCCGAGTAGCTGGGACTACAGGCGCCCACCACCACGCCGGCTATACCTGGCTAGTTTTTTGTATTTTTAGTAGAGACGAGGTTTCACCGTGGTCTCGATCTCCTGACCTCGTGATCCGCCCACCTCGGCCTCCCAAAGTGCTGGGATTACAGATGTGAGCCACTGCGCCTGGCTGCAATTTCAAATATTTCATACCCTTATATATCCTTGTAGGAGTATTTAAGAAAGAGTATATTTTCCTCTTAAAAACTGTTAAAAATGGCCGGGCGCGGTGGCTCACGCCTGTAATCCCAGCACTTTGGGAGGCTGAGGCGGGTGGATCACGAGGTCAGGAGATCGAGACCATCCTGGCTAACATGGTGAAACCCCGTCTCTACTAAAAATACAAAAAACTAGCCGGGCATGGTGGCGGGCGCCTGTAATCCCAGCTACTCGGAGGCTGAGGCGGGAGAATGGCGTAAACCCAGGAGGCGGAGCTTGCAGTGAGCCGAGATCGCGCCACTGCACTCCAGCCTGGGCGACACAGCGAGACTCCGTCTCAAAAACAAAAAACAAAAAACAAAAAAAAAAACTGTTAAAATCAACATTACTTTTTAAGTGACATTTTAAATAATTTATGTGGCTGAAGTAAAAGCCAAATAAATCCCCGCCCACTACTTATTTAAAGGTGTCTTGGTGGGAAACTGATATAAAATGACATCGTTGGCCGGGCCCAGTGGCTCAAGCCTGTAATCCCAGCACTTTGAAAGGCCGAGACGGGTGGATCACGAGGTCAGGAGATCGAGACCATCCTGGCTAACACAGTGAAACCCCGTCTCTACTAAAAAAATACAAAAACCTAGCCGGGCGAGGTGGTGGGCACCTGTAGTCCCAGCTACTTGGGAGGCTGAGGCAGGAGAATGGCGTAAACCTGGGAGGTGGAGCTTGCAGTGAGCTGAGATCCCGCCACTGCACTCCAGCCTGGGCAACAGAGCGAGACTCTGTCTCAACAACAAAAAATAATAATAAAATATAATAAACTGACATCGTTAATGATAAGTGTTTAACTTTGGGAGGGGAGAGTATGAATTAAAATTCTAGGTTCATAGTGAGCATTCAAGTATTTCACTGAGGCTAGGCATGGTGGCTCATACCTGTAAACCCAGCACTTTGGGAGGCCAAGGTGGGTGGATCACTTGAGGTCAGGAGTTCCAGACCAGCCTGGTCAACATGGTGAAACACTATCTCTACTAAAAATACAAAAAATTAGCTGGATGTGGTGGCAGGCACCTGTAATCCCAGCTACTTAGGAGACTGAGGCAGTAGAATTGCTTGAATCCAAGAGGCAGAGGCTGCAGTGAGCCAAGATTGCACTATTGTACTCTAGCCTGGGTGACAGAGCGAGACTCCATCTCAAAAAAACCAAAACCAAAAACAAAAACAAAACAAAATTTCATTGGTTACAAGACACTTCTTTGGATTGTTTATTAAAATGTCTATTAAAAGAACAGAAAAGTAGTTGTTGAAAAGATTAAAATATTTTTAAATAGTAAAAATTACATAAATATCGGTTATCATATAATATTGGGTATTTAAAATCCTTGGAATTTATTTTTCTTATTGCAGAAGCTCTTAATTGGTAAAAATTAACAAGCTGGGGGAATGTAGAGTATTACAACCAAGTAACAGAGTATATTGTAATGTTCTACATTCCCCTAGCTGGAAATAATCTCCCCTCCTTTAAACTACCATAGTATTCTGTTTATAGCAATTATTCCAAATAACTGTAATTTAGGGAAAACTTACCATCTTATTTCTTCTTGAGATAAAGCTACTTGTTTTATTTCTTCAAGCTACTTGAAGGCAGAAATTGTGTTTTACTCATCAGTGCCTTGTATACAGATATTCATTAAACACCTATTGAATGAATGACTAAAATATCTTAAGGTCTTTTGTTTATACAAGTTACTGAAACGTTAAATAATCATGTACGTGATTAGTCAGATTTTTTAATTAGATTCCACTACCAAGGGAAAAAAAAAATAGTGCTTTGTAGGTACCAGGATTGCTACACCTCAGCATTTCCTCATACTCATTCATATTTCGATTTATCTGTGTTTATGATTTTTAAAAAACTTCCCAGCTATAAATCATTTATATAATGCATCGGTACAATGCACTAGTTATTTCCTTCCTCAGTACTGTGCTTTGCGCAGTGCCATTCTTCCTGAATATAAAATGTGCTGAAAAGTAGTCATCTATGGAGTGGAAGAGGGTAAAATATAAATCAGGAAATTGTAGGGAAAATAAGTACTCTTAATTAAGATAACCTCAAATCGCCACAGTTTTGAAAAGCACAAAAACGTCTCCAAAGTTGGCTCTAAACAAGTTGATTACTGTATTTTTCTTTAAGCAATACTATGCAAAGTTGGGACTGACCCCTATATTCTGAAGAGTATTTTAAAAGGCTAATATACATCAGAATAACATCTGAAATACAGTCAAAATGTTTGTAAGATATATTTATGTTTTTATTTGCACTTAGGCAAGAAAGAGTGCTATTTTAAAACATAGTGCCTATCTAATAAAGTATGAGTTTTTAAGATAAAAAATTACATTGAAATAAATGTTTAAATGGATCATAAATTATCAGAAATAGACACATTATTAACTAACATCTTATTGCTAGAATGAGCAACCAGCATCAAGTATATAGAACAAAAAGTTAATTATTGTAATTATAACACTTTTTAAAGACCCCTTTATATACATTTCTCATTTGATCCTCTTAACTTTAATCTCCATTTGAAAAACAATAGAAATTATTATCCCAACTTACAGATGATAAAACTAAAGTTGAAAATTATATGGTTATAAGAAAAATGAATTATGAATGGTACACTAATATGGCACTGCCAAATTTAAAAAACAAGCATAAAAGCAACTGGAGGTAATAACTGATACAGCACATAACCTGCAATCTAAAATAAATGCAACTTAATTTAAGAAGATAATGCATCCTGGTATAGCCAAATGAGTATTTAGATCCAAAGAAATCCCTAGAACAGAGTTCATACTGGGGATGAACATCAGAATCACTTAGGCAGTTTTTTCAAAACATGTATGTCCTTACCCCACTTGAGATGTTTAAAAGAAAAAGAAATCTTCAAAGTTTTTAAAGCCCAGATACATGTTTCTGAAAAAGCCTTCCAAGAAATTCTAACACACTCCTGATTAAGAATAATTGCCTTAAAACATGAAGTGAAAGCAACAATGCACATATTGAGAGAAACAATCTGGACAAAGCAATTCTGGCTACTCGTAACTTGTTTTTCTCTCCCACTCAAAAAAGAACCTTATTCAAATGCAAGCAAGAAAAATGACAATACAGCAATAGCCTTCAAATGCTCTCATTTATTTAAAAAGTAAATAATTTACAACACAAATATTTGAACTCTTGCAACACATCACACAAATGATTGTCACACCAGTGTGTCAACACCATAGTTAAGAATAGCTGACTAGACTGCATGTCTCTCATAAAGGTCCTGGGTGACAGACTTTGCCTAAGACCTAAAGGAGCCAATGGAGCTAACAATGTACCTTTTTCCAAATATCACCTCTACTAAGTTTGGAGAAAAAGAAAATAAGATCTACTATTTTTTTCCTCAAACCAGGTCTCTCATCAGCCAAAGGCTATTCCAATATATGAGGCTGACTTCATTACTCCAATACATCAGCTGACTTTCAACTGGGCCTTCAGAATCAAAGAAAGGAAATTTTCAGATGGTTATTCAACTGATTCATGCACCACAAGGTAAAAACTGTAAAAGATTCTGGCAATAGGGATTCTGTTACCATGGGGGGTAAAAAGGTAAGTCTTGAAAAAACTCTTGCACATGCCAGGGTAAAATAAAGAAATTTTAAATTCTGTCCTAGATTATACAGGTATTAAAGTTAAAAACAAATGGCAAGACCAAATCACCTCTATTTTAAAAATAAAAATAGAGGAGGCCCAGATAAATATGAATTTCAGAAAAACAATTTTATCCCATGCAATATTTGGGTCATGTGCCTACAAACAAAATCATTTTCAGAGAACCCAGATGAGAGAAAGTTGGAACAAAAGGAAACTGAGTCCCTTAAAATGCATAACCTAGATGTTCCTAATTATGATTCATTGTCTGGCTCCTCCCTAGTCATTACATTAACTCATTCCCTTTATCTATGCCTATCATATGTCACCTTATTTAACACCACTGTTATTTCTATTTTTTCAAGTGTTGCATTTCTGAAACATTCATGCTCATGTGTGGCCTTTTACTTAAAAAAAGAAGTCATTAGCTGTAGCTATCCATTCCTAACTTCCAGCCCTGTTATTAAAGATTAAGTTGCATCTTTACTTACTTCCATTTCCCCGCTTTAATCGAGAAAAATAACAGTTCTCTTGAAATTCACACTACAAATAGTTGGTAAGAAGTGAGGTTTACAAAAACAATTCATTCCAGTACTTCCTATTGTGTGACATAGAAGAACCATACTAACGAAAAATGTGAATAAAAATAAATTATCTAAATTTTAAAACATTTTACCAAAGACAGCACTAATTATTAGTTAACAAAGCTATATGCCACACAAAGACATTTTGCTCTTTTTACTGGAACAATGAGAAGGTTTAAATTCAGACATAAAATATCTAATTTTACTTATATTAAATAAAATAGAATAAATATACAAAAGCAACGACTGCCTACTATGCATACCTTAGTTGGGTTTGGGAACATTTTCCTTCATTATGTCTATTATTATGTCAAAAGACTGTAATCAAGGTGTAATGTTTTTAAAAAAAAGCAACGAAAAGCAGCTTAATACAAGCTGTGAAATCCTAATTAACCTGCTAACTTATCTAAACAAAATTTAGAATCATATTATATACATGATTTTAAACTACATTCTAAATCACAAAATTTTGCTTGTAAGATTATGATTTATGTTACTTTTACATCATAGCTATCACATAATCAACACTTATACCTATTTACATATGACATCTGGTGAGAAATGAAGAAATGCTCTTAAATGCTTTGTAATGAACAAAAGTACTTTTTGAGGTTTTAATACTACCTTACTACAAAGAGAATCTAAACTAGACAATGAAAAACTAAGTAATTTCTTTTTCCTTTTTTTGTCACTTTTCTGGTTAAATTGCTGTTTCAAAACAGAATAGGAATTTAGAATTTCATTACTGAATCTTTTTCTATCTCTAAGGTCTTTATAACAGATTAAGGAAAAGTACACAGATTCCTTTAAACATTTTTTTTTTTTTTTTAAATTCCAGGCTTGGCAGTTTTCTAACAACCGAATTACAATTTAAATAACTTGTTACATTTTAAATAGTGCCATTTTAATGCAACTCTTGAGAAAAGACCAAAAAAACAAAAAGTTAATCACCCTTCAACTTCTAAACCTTTAAAACTTTCTATTTCTTTAAACATTTCCTCCTTACTTTTAGGGAATCCTTCCTCCTCACAACAGCACAAAATACAGTGTCAATGAACAAATTTAAATTGTATCACATTTTAAAATCCTGTGGGTCTTAACAATATACAGAAATGGTTGTTTCCTCTCTCATTTGAAAAAATTATAAGTATTACATTTATGCAATACATCAATAAAGTTTGATTAAATCGCCAAGAGGCTGAACTTATAATGCTAGGCATTCTTCATTACTTCCAAACAAAATCTTTCTGATAACCAATAAATTAACAAAACATTTGAAGTCATCTTAGCACTTCTAATCTACACATGCTTTGAATTCACAAATTTACAGGATTATCTGAAAGTCTGGTGTCACTTAAGTGGGAAAAGGGAAAGCTGAAATATTTTAAACTTCACTTAGTATTCTCACAACCACAGACAAACTGAAATCAAATGTCATGTGAAACACCCCAATTTCCTTTTCTCCCTACAGCAGTAGCTATGGCATTGTTCTGCTCAACCTTTTAAAAAGGTTCTTTAAGCTTCCTACTTCCTCATCTCCACTAGACATCAACCAACTTCTGAGGGTCACTGGACCAGGCAGTTTGGGGATGTGAGTCAAGTTCATAAACGGTGCCCCCTCTTCAATCTCCTCGGTACAGCATTTAACATATGCATTTAGCCCTCCCTGCCTTTGATCACGCTGCTTCCTCTGTCTGGAAAGCGACCCCCACTCACCTTGGCAAAATCCTGGTAAAAGACCAACTCGAACCCAGGCTACTTAATTTCTCCCCCGACCCCGGCTCTCCCGTCCCCCCAACCTTGAGCTCTAGGCACCCCGAAACCACGTCTGTGTATACAGGAGACTCTTCCTTGCTCTGCAATGTTTCTTATAAACTTATTTCCCCCCAAAGGGAGAGATCGAGCAATTTATTAAGGGAAAATATACAGTCACATAAGTGATAAAGTTGTATTCACTACTACCCATTATTTTAAAGCACGGATATTCTAAAACTCCTCTTTCCCCTTATTTCCAGCGGGAAGGAAGGGGGATTCAACGCCTCTATTCGTCAGATTAGAAACTGTGTGCTTTATCTCACAGTAAAAATTACACACTCTATTTTTTTTTTTTTTTTTTTTTTTAATAGAGACAGGGTCTCTGTCGCCCATGCTGGAGAAAAGGGGCGCGATCTTGGCTCACTGCAACCTCCACCTCGCCCAGGTTCGAGCGATACTCCTGCCTCAGCCTTCCGAGTAGCTGGGATTACAGGCGCGCGCCACCACGCCAGACTAATTTTTGTATTTTCGGTAGAAACGGGGTTTCAAAATGTTGGCCAGGCTGGTCTCGAACTTCCAACCTCAGATGACCCGCCCGCCTCGCCCTCCCAAAGTGCTGGGATTACAGGTGTGAGCCATCGCGCCCGGCCTACACCTGGTCGATGCAACATTAACACTTAAAATACCACGGATTTTTAAATTCGTGTTAAAATACCACGAATGATTTTTAAAGCCGTGCCACATTTTGTACAACTGTCAGTACAAGAGGGATCACCTCTTTGCATTTGACGAAATTAAAAAGGGGGAGAGAGCTTGCCCGAGGTTTGAAGGTTCCTCATTCTTGTTCTAAAACATAAAACCACCACTTCAATACATATCCATTTTTAACATGAGAACTCCTCGTCCTCCTTTAGTTCGCTTATGACTTCCCTAATCCTAAAATCAAGTCATTAGGAATTTCTAAGTTTCCTGCTATGACAACAGGATCAAATTACAGAACGCGGCTTGGATTTTGCACGCAAACCCTGATACAGGTAACTTTTTAAAAAGCTGATAATTTTACCATATGAGATTTTAAAGACAGAACGCGCCCCAGCCAAAACTGAGCTCCCTAAACTCACAGTGGCAGGACCCCAAGAAAAGCTCCTTCCCCCCGGCCCAGGTCCCCGCCCCGGAACACTCACCGGAGGCCATGGCTCCGTTCCCCGCACCTTCCCGCAGGCAGTTCCCGGCGTCCTGGCCAGAGGCGGCCGTGGTCAGTCAGTCAGTCAGGAGGCCGAGGGACCTCTGCCGGCGGGGCCCCCAGCACCTCGACCACCCCAGGGTCCTCCTCCTTCTTCCCGCCCTCCGCTGGGTTTGCGGCTCACACCTTCCCACCCCCTGAATTCTTGCGCTCAGGGTCACCCAGCGTCGCCTGTCCACCGTGCGGGAGCCAGGGGCAGGGGGCGCAGCGGGACGAGAACCGAGTGCCGGCCAGGCCGAGAGGCTGGCAGCCTGGCGGGAGGGGAATTTCCCGCGGCTGACGTAGGCCCGGCGCAGCCTTCAAGCCGGAGGCGTGGGGCGGGGCGTCCTAGCAGCCGTCGCGCGCGCGACCGCCCCCAGCGCCCCGCCCTGCCCGCCCCCGCTCACTCTCACCGTCCGCCCCGGCGCGTACGCCCCCGGTGCTGCTGCGGCGGCGGGCTTGGGAGGGGGTCGAGGGAGCCGGAGCTTGGGGTGGGCTTCGGGAGCGCAGGGAACGGCGGCAGCCGGGAGGTCGCAGCGTGAGAAGGCCGCCGGCTCCCGAGAAATCCCCCTCCTCCAGGTTGTTCTTCCGAGTGTGGTTCAGGAGCGGGCGGGGGGGTGCGGATGACGTAGAGAGGGCCGGCGGCCGGGGAGCTTTTGGGGGCGCGCCGGGCGGCCGAGCGGGGCCGACCCTCCAGGCCGGGGAGGGCGACGCCCGGGGTTTTCGAGAGGTGGTTCCCCCTCTTCCCGACTTCGCACATGCAAATCTCCACCCCCGCGCCAGCGCGGAGGGGGAAGTGCGGCTGCTGCAGAGCCTGTCTTCTTCTATAATTCCTCTATTTGCATACGGGGACCCCCCCACCCGGCTGATTTTTTCCTCTTTCTATCTAAATTGCGAGGGTACTGTGAACTTTACGTCTTTTACCTACTGAAACCCGTTTAAACTCAAAAGGTCCGCACTTCCAGGTCGTTGTCTTATTACGCAGTGCGCTGAAGTTTAGTGGACACTGTATCCTGAGATTTCACACAGATACCAAGAAAGGGGGAAATGGAGCAAACATTTAGTGCATTAAAGGACCTAGGATAACTTCGTTTCCTTCATTTGAATAGTACCTGCTATGCGTCAGATAATGTCTATACCTAATCTATGACGTATTTATTATTCCTAATTGTATAGATGAAGTATTCGGGGTTCAGAGAAGTTACTTCAACATACAGCACTTCCAAATGCTGGTAAGAAAAGGCACAGTTTAAAAAAGCCAGGGCTGTCTGACTCCAAAGCTCCATACCCTTGCCTCATCCCTTACTAGTTGAAATAAGTAGGGAGAGGGAATGGGGAGTATCAGCCTGCCATACAAGTGCCCAAAACTGGGGGACCCAGGTGGGCAAATAATTAAAAATATCCTGCCAACTCCAAAGTATTCTTTCCACGAAATGCACAGTGTACAACAAAAGAATGAAACAGTTTTATTATTGGATACGTACTAAAATATACCATGATGCACATCACAGGCAATCCACTGAAGAGGGTGCAAAGACCAAAAAAAAAGAAACCTAATCCTTTCATATAGTCAGGCACATACAATCCATTATATACCTGTTAATTGTCTTTATCCAAAGGAAAATAATGGAAAGTTGTATCTTGGAGCCAAGAGCCAAGGCTTAAACCCCCTAGAGATAGAGACGTGGAGCACCATCCTTGATGTTCACTTTCCAAGAGATGGCTCCAAGGCCCCCAAGAAAGACCTTCTGAGGATGCAAAACTAGCAAGAGGCTTATTTAGCTTTTTAAAACATGTACATACCTTTCAAAGAGATGGAAAACATTTTCAATTCTCTGAAGGAATTTCGTAATGAAAAGTGACTGAGGGAGAGGAACGTTCTGAGGAGGTGACATTTGAGCTGAGTCCTCAATATAAGAAAGAGCTGGCCGGGTGTGGTGGCTCACGACTGTAATCCCAGTACTTTGGGAGGCCAAGGTGGGCGGGTCACCTTAGGTCGGGAGTTCAAGACCAGCCTGACCAACATGGGGAAATCCTGTCTCTACTAAAAATACAAAATTAGCCCTGCATGGTGGCGCATGCCTGTAATCCCAGCTACTTGGGAGGCTGAGGCAGGAGAATCGCTTGAACTCGGGAGGCAGAGGTTGCATTGAGCCAAGATCGTGCCATCGCATTCCAGCCTGGGAGACAAGGGCGAAACTCCGTCTAAACAAAAACAAACAAACAAACAAGATAATTTGTTTCACCAACACTTGGTATTGTCCTTTTAATTTTAGCCATTCTGATGGAGGTGTAGCAATACCTTCTTGTGGTTTTTATATACATTTCCCTGATAACTAGAGATGCTGAACCCTTTTTTTGTTTTTGTTTTTGTTTTTTTGGAGACAGAGTCTTGCTTTGTCGCCCAGGCTGGAGTGCAGTGGCGCAATCTCAGCTCACTGGAACCTCTGCCTCCCAGGTTCAAGCGATTCTTCTGCCTCCACTTCCTGAGTAACTGGGACTACAGGCACGCCCACCGCACGTGGCTAATTTTTGTATTTTTTTGGGTTTTGTTTTCATTTTTTTTTTTTATTTTTGTATTTTTAGTAGAGACACGGTTTCTCCGTGTTGGTCAGACTAGTCTCGAACTCCTGTCCTCAGGTGATCCGCCTGACTTGGCCTCCCAAAGTGCTGGACTTACAGGCGTGAGCCACCACGTCCGTCTGCATTTTTTTTTTTTTTTTAGAAGAGACAGGGTTTCACCATATTGGCCAGGCTGGTCTCCAACTCCTGACCTTGTGATCTGCCCCCGTTCGCCTTCCAAAGTGCTGGAATTACAGGTGTGAGCCACTGCACCTGGCCAAGATACTGAACACCTTTGTAGAAATTTATTAGTCGGCCGGGCGCGGTGGCTCAAGCCTGTAATCCCAGCACTTTGGGAGGCCGAGACGGGCGGATCACGAGGTCAGGAGATCAAGACCATCCTGGCTAACCCGGTGAAACCCCGTCTCTACTAAAAAATACAAAAATCTAGCCGGGTGAGGTGGCGGGCGCCTGTAGTCCCAGCTACTCGGGAGTCTTGAGGCAGGAGAATGGCGTGAACCCGGGAGGCGGAGCTTGCAGTGAGCTGAGATCCGGCCACTGCACTCCAGCCTGGGCAACAGAGCGAAACTCCGCCTCAAAAAAAAAAAAAAAAAAAAAAAAAAGAAAAGAAATTTATTAGTCATTTGGCTATCTTCCTTTGCAGAGTACCTGTTTCAGTCTTTTGTCCATTAAAAAAAAAATTGGGGCTGGGCACTTTGGGAGGCCGAGGCAGGCGGATCACGAGGTCGGTAGTTCAAGACCAGCCTGACCAACATGGTATAACCCCGTCTCTACTAAAAATACAAAATTTAGCCGGGTGTGGTGGCACGCACATGTAATCCCAGCTGCTCAGGAGGCTGAGGCAGGAGAATCGCTTGAACCTGGGAGGAGGAGGCTGCAGTGAGCTGAGATCACACCACTGCACTCCAAACTGGCGACAAAGTGAGAGTCGTCTCAAAAAAAAAAAAAAAAAAAAAAAAAATCAGATTATCTATATTTTTCTTATCGATTTGTAGACATTCTTTATGCATTCTGGATATGAGTATATCAGGTGGGTTCTTTGGGAAGCAAGTAACCATATGAAATTAACAATGCAAGAGATTTATTGAGAGTAACATCTATGAAAGATAAAGGGGAAAGAAAAAAGTTACAGGCAGGGAAAATCTTAAGATGCAGGTCTGACACTGGTGAAAAGAAATGGGAAAGGAAGGTAAATTTGTTAGAAAGAGTGAGATGAGAGTGTATCTTTGAGGAAGTCTCAGTAAATCCAATGGGGAGCTCTAACACAAACACTGTGCACAGAGCTAGTGAGTCCTTATACTACCTCTGTGCTTATAATTGGCTAGGTGGCTCCGAGGAAATTCGTGGCCTTGGCTTGAAAGCTGAGGCAGATCCCCTCTAGAATGGAGATCTGAGCAGAGCACCTCTATGAATGCCACAGAGTTGTTATCAAATATATGCATTGCAAGTATCCTCTCCTAGTATGTGGCTTGCCTTTTCGTTATTTTAGAGAAGTTTTTAACTTAATTAAGTCTGATTTATTTTCTTTGATAGTGTTTTACATGTAATGTTAGAGAACTCTTCTTGGACTGAGGTTATGAAACTATTTTCGTATGTTTTCTTCTAAAAGTTTTATAATACTCAGTAATATTTAACAGAGGCTCTGAAAGACATCTGCTGAATTCTCTCTGTTCCACAGCTGAAGGCCCTGGCTTTGCAAACACACAGGCCTGGATTTGAATCTTAACTCATCCTAGATGGTTAGCTGTGAGACTCTGGGCAAGTCCCTTAGCCTCTCTGTGCCTGTTTGCTTATCTGTAAAATAGGGGTAGTAATATGGTACCTACCTCACAGGCTTCTTGTGAGGACTAATTGTGATCACTAATACAAAGTGCCTGACACAGGGAAAGCACTCAAAAATGTTGGCAGGTTTTTTTCCTGTTTTATTATAAAAATTATTAGGACCAGACATGGTGGCTCATGCCTGTAATCCTAGCATTTTGGGATGCAAAGGTGGGAGGATCACTTGAGCCAGGAGTTCAGGACCAGCCTGGACAACAAAGTGAGACACCATCTCTACAAAAGATTTTTTTTTTTTTAATTAGTCGGGTGTGGTGGCACATACCTGTGGTTCCAGCTACTTGCAAGGCTGAGGAGGGAGGATTGCTTGAGCCTAGGAGGTCAAGGCTACCGTGAGCCATGATCCTTGCTCTGCATTCCAGCCTGGGCAACAGAGTAAGACCCGTCTCAAAAAAAAAAAATTCAAATATACAGCCAAACTGAAAAATTTTTTCGGGGAACATATGTATACCCACTAAGTGGATTCCACCACTAACATTTTACTGCACTTGCCTTATCGCCTGTTTATTTTTCCATCCCTCTGTCTATCCATTCATCTATCTGGTTTTTAAAAATGTATTTCAAAATAAGTTGCAGACACTGGTACTCTTCCCTCTGAATACGTGGACATGTATAACAGTGATTCTTACACTTTAATAACCACCAGAATGATTGTATTTTTTGGATTCAATGGTGTTCTCCCTCAGATAATTCTAGATAAATGGCCAAATTTCGTCTTTGATACCCTCTTTATCTGAGTTACCTGTCTTCTGTTATGTAGTTTATGTAGATACTTTACATCAATTTAAGCCACACGGTTCTCTTACAAAAAGTTAGACCTGATTGAGAGTACCCTGTAGTCCCAATTAGCGTACTACAAGTCACTGCCCAACTCTCTGTAGTGAGGAGGTGTCCTTTCACTATTAAGGACAAATAGCTGCAACAGCTGGGTTCGACCACTATAAGTGAATTTCACCAGTGCTGTTGGCCAAACCCCACTCCTGCTCTCCTGTTTACTTACTGCATTAGTATTGTTTGAGATCTCTGAAACTCACTTACGTGATTTATAAGATTGTAAAAGACAAAACTAAGGGCAAAACAAACAAACAAAACAAACAAAAAAACCCATAAAGAATGAGAGTTGGGGCGGGGCGCGGTGGCTCACGCCTGTAATCCCAGCACTTTGGGAGGCTGAGGCGGGCAGATCACGAGGTCAGCAGATCGAGACCATCCTGGCTAATATGGTGAAACCCCGTCTCTACTAAAAATACAAAAAAATTAGGCGGACATGGTGGTGGATGCCTGTAGTTCCAGCTACTCGGGAGGCTGAGGCAGGAGAATGGCGTGAACCTGGGAGGCGGAGCTTGCAGTGAGCCGAGATCACGCCCCTACACTCCAGCCTGGGAGACAGAGCAAGACTCCATCTCAAAAAAAAAAAAAAAAAGAATGAGAGTCAGGTGTGGTGGCTCACCCATGTAATCCCAGCACTTTGAGACTGAGACTTAAGACCAGGAGTTGGAGACCAGCCTGGGCAGCATAGCGAGACCCCCATCTGTACAAAAAAAAAAATATCCAGGTGTGGGGGCATGCACCTGTAATATTAGCTACTTGAGAGGCTTAGGTGGGAGAATCACTTGAACCCAGGAGTTTGAGACTGCAGTGAGCTTTGAACACACCACTGCACTCCAGCCTGGGTGACAGAGCAAGACCCTGTCTCTTAAAAAAATTTCATAAATAGTTTGGCATGTGGCAGCAGACCCAGATCCTGTCATCAGTTTTGCCTGCTGTCCCTCCTTATCTAACACAAGTTCATGTGCTGCCATCTTTAAAGCACACTTTAGGGGAAAGGGATAGTCCCTAAAGTAAAAACTATACCTCTGAGGAAACCTGCACCACTCACCTATTTTCATTTAAGGAACTGAAACATAAGATTAATGAACACCCAGAGAAATGAAATCTTAGTACATAAAAACTCCAAAAAGCATTCGTAAGATATCCATTGTTAAAAATTTTCTTGGCTGGGCGCAGCGGCTCACGCCCGTAATCTTGACACTTTGGGAGGCTGAGGCAGGAGGATTGCTTGATCCCAGGATTTCTAAACCAGCCTGGGCAACATAGCAAAACCCTGTCTCTATTAAAAAAAAAAAAAAAAAAATTGGCGGGTCGTGGTGGCTCACGCCTGTAATCCTAGCACTTTGGGAGGCCGAGGCGGGCATATCACTTGAGGTCAGGAGTTTGAAACCAGTTTGGCCATCATGATGAAACCCTATCTCTACTAAAAATACAAAAAATTAGCTGGGCATGGTGGTGCGTGCCTGTAATCCCAGCTACTCAGGAGACTGAGGCAGGAGAATCACTTGAACCTGGGAGGCAGAGATTGCAGTGAGCCGATCTCGTGCCACCGCACTCCAGCCTGGGCAACAAAGCAAGACTACATCTCAAAAAAAAAAAAAAAAAAAAAACCTCTTTTTAATCTTTTATTTATATTGTGTAGGCCCTATACTGTGGTATGCTAGTTTTGCGTATATAGCACTGCTTAGAAGTATGACACAGTGTGCTGACTTGGGTTTTTCTAACTATAGTAATACCTGATGTGTCACAACCATGAGATCCAGTGATTACTTGTTCCAATTTAGAATTAACATTTTTCAGAACAAGTAATGAAGTCATCATCACCTTCAAGTCATATGGTGCCTCTTTTATGTCTCAACAGGAGGGAGTTCAATTTTAAGGTTGGAAGGAACCCTATAGATCATTTAGTTCATCTCCCTCGTTTTACACATGAGGAAAATGAGGCACGGAAAGGGTAAGTACCTTGCCCATGTTCATTAGCTAGTTAATTGTTGAGTTGAGACTTGAAACCAGACCTCCAGACTCTTTGTTTCTTTTTCATTATGTCACATCACCTTTCAAAATATGACCTGAGATATAAAGCAATATAACTGGCAGCCATAATCTTACTAATAAAAATGCAAATATATGAAGGTTTAGCGTTCACAGGCTCCATATCTTTTAAGACTCTCATGTCTTTTGCCAAAAATTCTCAGTTCAATACCTGTGTGGGAAAAGTAAAAATCAGTGCGTTTACTTTTTTAATTAAAGGCATTGACTGTGTCTTGTTCATCTTTTATTCCCTAGAGTGGCTAGTATAGTGCCTTGAGCATTGTAGATGCTCATTAAATGCCGAATAAAATATAAATTATTACACATTGAATCACTCCAGTATTGACAGGAGTGACAGTGTATCACCACTGGGCATTAGATACCATCAAGAAAAAAAAAAGAGACACAAGGCTGAACTCCTGCCCAAAGTGATAACTATGCCTGCAGAGAGGTATGATAGTGATTATATTAAGACGGGTATCAAAATCATGGATTAGTGTCATGAAAGCAGGCAAGCTGGGCCAACCGGTTACTAAGTTCATATGTATATTTTACTTATTTATTTTTAGATTGAGATGCGATTTCAGTATGTTGCCCAGGGCTGGTCTCAAACTCCTGGGCTCGAGCAGCCCTCCCACTGCAGCCTGCCAAAGTGCTGGGAATACAGGCATGAACCACTGCTCCCGGACCTAAATTCTTTAATAACATTCAAAGTCTTTGATTTTTTGCTAAAATATGTTTATTTTTAACTTACAACCTAAAAAAAATACACATATAAAACATTAAAGAAAGACTGGGCATAGTGACTCACACCTGTAATCCCAGCACTTTGGGAGACCATGGTGGCAGGATCAGTTGAGGCCAGGAGTTCAAGACCAGCCTGGGCAACATAGTGAGACCCTGTCTCTATAAAACAAAACAAATAAACAAAATTAAATAAAGATTGGAGAAAAGAAGAAAACTCACCTATAATTCTACCTCAGTAATACAGACATCACCTACATGCATGTGTGAGTATGTTTGTATGTGTTGTCTTCTAGAGCTTTTTCATATGCAGGCTTTGGTTTATTTCTTCTTCTATTACTTGATCATGGTAAAAAAAATTAAGGCAGAGAAAATGAAAGTCAAGTAAAATGACCAACCCTATGCAAAAAATAACCAAGACTAATAATTTGGAGTATATCCTTGTGTAACTTTTATTGTATATTTTATATCACTGTATATCATATATACATAAACTTTGGTAGCCTGGATTTTTCTTTCATGCCATAGACTTTTTTTTTTCTTTTTAGAGACCAGCTGTTACCCTGCAATGGCACAGTCGCAGCTCACTGTAGCTTCAAATTCCTGGGCTCAAGTGATTCTCCTGCTTCAGCATCATGAGAAGCTGGGATTACAGGGACAAGCCACCATATCTGGCTAATTTTACAATTATTTTTGTAGAGATGGGGTCTCCCTATGCTCGCTGGGCTCGTCTCGAACTCCTGGATTAAAGCAGTCCTCCTGCTTTGACCTCCCATAGTGCTGAGGTTATAGGCATGAGCCATCGCGCCTGACCTGGATTTTATACTGAGCACTATAAGGAAGGAGGTTGTCTAGAGAATAGATATCCTAGGAAACTGAGAATGGTTCCAAGGCTTGTAGGTCCTAATCAGCTTAAAGAACAGATTTTATGTAACCAGGGAGTTGAAAAATTGGAAAAATAGGAAATTATGAGCAGGAGGTTGGGCTTTCTAAGTTATTGCATAAAAAAACCAGGCTTATATTTAGATATCTAATACCATTGAGATTGAAGACAAGCATGACTTTCATGTAATAATAGTTACGGTAAACTATCAAAAAGTCTAATTAGATTTAAAATATATTAAACCTAATTTTGGATATTCCAGATGAAATATTTTCATTTTCTTTTTCTTTTTTTTTTTTTTTTTTTTGAGACAAAATCTCACTCTGTCGCCAGACTGGAGTGCTGTGACGTGATCTCAGATTGCTGCAACCTCTGACTCCCTGGTTCAAGCAATTCTCCTGCCTCAGGCTCCCAAGTAACTGAGATTACAGGCACGCGCCATCACGCCCAGCTTTTTTTTTTTTTTTTTTTTTTTGTATTTTTAGTAGAGACAGAGTTTCACTGTGTTGGCCAGGATGGTCTCAATCTCCTGACCTCGTGATCCGCCTGCCCCTGCCTCCTAAAGTGCTGGGATTACAGGCTTTGGGAGCCACCACACCCAGCTGAAATGTTTTCATTTTCACAGTAAATGTGTACATCTTTATTTTTACTTAGTGCTTAACTAAAAGTGATAGATCAGGTCGGGTGTGGTGGCTAATGCCTGTAATCCCAGCACTTTGGGAGGCCAAGGCAGGGAGATCACTTGAGGTCAGGAGTTTGAGACCAGCCTGGCCAGCCTGGTAAAACCCTATCTCTACCAAAAATATAAAAAAGTAGCCAGGTGTGGTGGTGCGCACCTGTAATCCCAGCTACTTGGGAGGCTGAGGCAGGATAATTGCTTGAACCTGGGAGGCAGAGGTTGCAGTGAGCCAAGATCGTGCCACTGCCCTCCAGCCTGGGCAACAGAGCGAGACTCCATCTCAAAAAAAAAAAAAAAGGTGATAGATCAATATTATAAATAATAAACTTATACTCTCCTATTATTGGGTATATTTTGAATATTTTTTTTGCCTTGGACTTTTGAAACAATCTTGGTCATATTACTTATTATTATTTATTTTTTTGAGACAGAGTCTCACTCTGTTGTCCAGGCTGGAGTGCAGTGGCACAATCTTGGCTCACTGCAACCTCCACCTCCCGGATTTAAGTGATTTTCAATACCTCAGCCTCCTGAGTAGCTGGGACTACAGGCATGTGCCATCTCGCCTGGCTAATTTTTGTATTTTTTGTAAAGACGGGTTTTCACCATGTTGGCCAGGCTGGTCTCAAACTCCTGACCTCAGGTGTTGTGCCTGCCTTGGCCTCCCAAAGTTCTGGGATTCCGTGTGCAGCCTGGAATAGGTTTTTGCTACGGTTTGAATGTGTCCCTCAAAATTCATGTGTTGGAAGCCTAATTCCCAATGTGATAATATTAAGAAGTGGGGCCTTTAAGAGATGATTAAGTCATAAGGGTGGTGCCTTTATGGATGGGATTAGGGCCCTTATAAAAAGACTGAAGGTTGAAGGGGGAGCTCTCTTGCACTCTTACATGTGATGACACGCCAAGAAGGTCCTTGCAAGATGTCAGCACCTTGATCTTGAACTTCCCAGCCTCCAGAACTATGAGACAATTAATTTCTGTTCTTTATAAATTACTCAAAGTCTCCAATATTCTGTTATAGCAGCTCAAACGAACTGAAATAGTTTTTTTGTTTTGTTTTTTTCCCACTCATAAAAAGGGACACCCAGGAATTCACTAGACTTTGCTGTGTCTGCATGTGACAAGTAAACCACAGAAGCCATTTTAAGACAATGAGTTAAAAATAAAGCCACCATGGGCTGGGCGCAGGGGCTCACACCTGTAATCTCAGCACTTTAGGAGGCCAAGGCAGGCAGATCACTTGAGGCCAGGAGTTCAAGACCAGCCTGGTCAACATGGCGAAACCCCATTTCTACTAAAAATACAAAAATTAGCCAGGCATGGTGGTGCGCACCTGTAATCCCAGCTACTTGGGAGGCTGAGGCACAAGAATCACTTGAACCTGGGAGGTGCAGGTTGCAGTGAGCCAAGATCATGCCACTGCATTCCAGCCTGGGTGACAGAGTGAGACCCTTTCTCAAAAAATAAAAATAAAGCCACCATGCTGAAGATGTTAGAGCAGAAAGAACTGGAAGGAATCTGAGTTTTTGGTGACATGATTAGCTGCTGAATTGGAACCATCCTACCTCAGACTCCTTGTTATATGAGATAACACATTTACATTATGATTTAAATCAGTTGAGTTTCCTGTTATTTGCAGCCCAAAATAAGAGAGATCCAACTATCCCTAAAAGAGAGACTCAGCCTGGCTGAGGTCTGAGCTCCTGAAAAATGGTCTCCACCATGTATTTCCTTAAACTGAGCATTTAATTCTATCAATCTTCAGACATAGTACTTTAATTTTCACTTCCTGTATTATACTTAACAGTTACCGTATGCGTACTGTTGCTCAAGACCACTGGCGGATTCAGAAATAGAACACAGTGCCTAGGTCAAAATGGAAGTTTACAACTTTAATGAAGCCCTTTGACAGAGTACAGGAAATCAAAGTCAACCAAACGGGAAGTAGATAGAGCAGAACAGAGCAGCCGGAAATATTTGGGCCTGGCACAAGAATTAGTCTATATACAGAACACCTATAAAACAAACAAAATATTTAGAGTTGAAATCTTTAAATTTGTAAACACTTAAAGGGGATCATTTAAAGAAGAAGAAAAACAAGGAAGTAAACGGAGGACAGAAATGTCTCTTGCCAGAGTACTTATTGCGTAAACCAAAGAATGTTTCTGCACAGCTTGTAGCAGTTTTAAAACATTATTTAACTTAATTAATTAATTTCTTTTCAAGGCAGGGTATTGCACTATCTCCCAGGCAGGAGAGCAGTGGTGCAATCATCGCTCACTGCAGCCTCCACCTTGTGGGCTCAAGCAGTCCTCCCACCTTAGCCCCCCAAGTAGCTGGGACCACATTAGGTGCACGCCACTAGGCCCAGCTAATTTTAGTTTTAAAACATACTTGCAAATTCCTTGATCTTCCCCCCATGAAGAGGTGAACTTTGTGGCCCTCCCTTTGATTTTGGGCCAAACATTAGTGACTCGTTGACCAGTAGGGTATGGCAGAAATGATTCTGTGTGACCTTCTGGACTCAGTCAAAAAAGGTGATACAGATTCTCCCTGGTTCTCTGTACCCTGCATTAGAGCCTTGAGCCACTGTCTAAGAAGCATTACTACCCTGAGACCACCATGCTGCTAGGAAGCACAAATTAACTCATGTAAACAGATCACATGGAGAGGCCCTGACATCCCAAGCTCTCCCAATGCCTGCTCTTCCATCTACTGCCACTGCATGTGAGACATTAAGTCAGAACCACCGAGTGGAGCTCTTCCTGAATTCCTGACCCACAGAAACCATGAGATAATAAAATGATTGTTGTTGTTTTAAGCCAGTAAGCTTTGGGGTGGATTGTTATGCAACAATAGATAACCGGAACAGTAGATGAGGTGATTTAAATGCTATGGCTCTTTAATAAGTAAGGAAAGAACTCAAGGACCCATTAAAAGTCATTATAACTAATTACTATAACCATCAAGATGAAGTGGTAGCTTCCAGTCAGAGGACCTGTTAGCAATAATAAAAGCAAATGATTATTGGTGAGGCCAAGCATGGTTTAAAAAAAAAAAATCTCGATTCTGAAAGAACAAAGATCACTTTAGTTAAAATGAAATATTTAAATACTATGCCATATTTCTCAAGGGCAATTTGTGCAAGCAATTTTCTTTTTACCACTTTTTCTCCCCATTTCAGAGATTCATATTATCTATAAGCTATAACAGATATTTGGGCTGATTCCTGATATATCATAACTTAGCAACTCAAAGAGCACAAGCTGGGAGATTGAGGACTCCTTTGCACTGAGTACCACTTTCTTGGCCTTTGGATATTCAATCATTTAACATTTCTGTAAGGGAAATGTAGCCAGTGGGACCCTATCTGTGGGATAAATTTCATGATGGAAGAGATAGGATGTCAGAAGTGTCAAAGACTCCTAAGACTCACACAGTATTGATTCTTGTTTTAAAGTATTAAAAGAACATAAATAAAAATTAAGAGCAGTCAAAGCAAATACAGAAAAGTAACATGGAAAATGTATATGTAATGTCCAGAGTGGGCAAATCCATACACAGAAAGTAGATGAGTGATTGCCTGGGGCCGGGGGTACATGGGGTCTGACTACTAAGGAATTTCTTTATGGAGTGCTGAAAATGTTCTAAAATTAATTGTAATGATGGTTGTAAAACTGAATTTACTAATATCCATTAAATTGTGTACTTTAAGTGCATGAACTGCACGGATGAATTTCATGATGTGTGAATTATATCTCAATAAAGCTGCTATAAAAAAAGTAACTGGAAAATTATATAAGATGAAAACAGATTAAAAAATAGATCCTTTTTATCATAATAAAAATGTTTCTACTGATGCTTAGAAATTCCCTGGCTAAATGAGTAGGTGAAACAGATTCCTCTAGAGAAGAGTTCAGCAAACTTTTTCTCTAATAAGCCACACAGAAAATACTTTGTAGCCTGGGCAACATAGCAAGACCCCATCTCTACAAAAAAATTTTTTTAATTAGCTGGGTATGGTCACCTGTGCCTGTAGTCCTAGCTACTTGGGAGGCTGAGGTGGGAGGATTCCTTGAACTCAGGAACTGGAGGTTATAGTAAGCTATAATCAGTGCCACTGCACTCCAGCCTGGGCAACAGAGACTCTGTCTCTATTTTTTAAAAAAGAAAATATTTTAGAATTTATGGGTGTGTTAGTCCATTCTCACACTGCTACTAAAGACATACCTGAGACTGGGTAATTTATAAAGGAAAGAGGCTTAATTGACTCCCAGTTCAGTATGGCTGGAGAAGCCTCAGGAAACCTACAATCACGGCAGAAGGAGAAGCAAACACATCCTTCTTCACGTGGTGTCAGGAAGGAGAAGTGCTAAGCAAAGGGGGAAAAGCCCCTTATAAAACCATCAGATCTGTGAGAACTCACTATCGTGAGAACATCCTGGAGCTAACTGTCCCCATGATTCAATTACCTCCCACTGGGTTCCTCTACAACAGATGGGCATTATGGGAAGTACAGTTCGAGAAGAGATTTGGGTAAGGACACGGACAAACTATATCCATGGGCCAAGAGGCAAAATTGTGGATACTACATAGGTCCTCATATAACAAGAGAAAACAAACTTCTGCACATTTTTAATTGATGAAATTAAAAATGTAACAATAATTGGGTACAATTTTTTGTAGTAGAAGTCTACTAATGAGAAGACAGATTCCTTTTCGGGGGGTAACATTTTGCTTAACTGATGTTTAAAGTTGGTGTTTCCTATCATCAGACTGACTGCAAATGTTATTCTGAAAAAAATAATTCCTAGTTCTTGGGTCATACAAAATCAGGCAGTGGGCTGGATTTGGCCCATGGGCTATAGTTTGCCACCCTGTGCTCTAAAGGAATAAATTCCTAAAGGTTGATACATTCATTTCTTAGGGCTTCTGTAACAAAGTATCACAAACTAGGTGGCTTGAAATAACAGAAATGTATTGTCTCACAGTTCTAGAGGCCAAAAGCCTTAAAGCTAAGTGTTGGCAAGGCCTTTCCCCTCCAAAGGCTCTAGAGGAGGATGCTTCCTTTCCTCTTCCAGCTTTTAGTAGCCTCAGGTGTTCCTTGGCTTGTTGCAGCACAGCTCAAATCTCTGCCTCTGTCTTTATATGGTCTTCTTCCCTCTGTGTCTGTGTCTGTGTTTTGTCTCATCTTCTTCTAAGAACACTAGTCATATACTAATTCAGTATGATCTCTTTTTTTTTTTTTTTTTTGAGACGGAGTCTTGCTCTGTCTCCCAGGCTGGAGTGCAGTGGCGCAATCTCGGCTCACTGCAACCTCTGCCTCCTGGGTTCAAGTGATTCTCCTGCCTCAGCCTCCCAAGTAGCTGGGATTACAGATGCCTGCCACTGCTAATTTTTGTATTTTTTAATAGAGATGGGGCTTTGCCATGTTGGCCAGGCTGGTCTCGAGCTCCTGACCTCAGGTGATCCCCCACCTCGGCCTTCCAAAGTGCTGGGATTACAAGTGTGAGCCACCACTCCTGGCCTGATCTCATCTTAACTAACTATATCTGAGATTCTAGAGATCTCAGTTTGTGTCTTTAGTTTGTTTCCACTTTAAAACTTTTTAAAACAATATAATGTATAAAGATTCTAGTAACACCCACCACTCCCAAAAGAAGAAAATGATAAAGCTCACAAATTCGAAATCCATCCCTGTTTGTGCCATCAGAATCTGGGACGTCTCAGTAGGGTAAGGTTTGGAAGTTTTATGGATTGTCTTATGTGCACCAGAAGGGTAGCTAGAAACATCAGGCCACACCTGTAATTTAACTTTCTTGAGAGAGAGGGGATAAACTCTTGAAAGCAGAGATGCCTTTTAACCTGTGAGACTGTTGTGTATATTGTATTTCCCAGTAGACCATGGACAGGTGAGAGCAGCACAGTTGTCTCAAGGATTTCCTCTTTATGACTGAGACTTCAATGGTTAAAATTTGAAAAAAGGGCCGGGCGCGGTGGCTCAAGCCTGTAATCCCAGCACTTTGGGAGGCCGAGACGGGCGGATCACGAGGTCAGGAGATCGAGACCATCCTGGCTAACCCGGTGAAACCCCGTCTCTACTAAAAAATACAAAAATCTAGCCGGGCGAGGTGGCGGGCGCCTGTAGTCCCAGCTACTCGGGAGGCTGAGGCAGGAGAATGGCGTGAACCCGGGAGGCGGAGCTTGCAGTGAGCTGAGATCCGGCCACTGCACTCCAGCCTGGGCGACAGAGCGAAACTCCGCCTCAAAAAAAAAAAAAAAAAAAAATTTGAAAAAAAAGAGAATTTCCTCTTTAATGATTTTATCTTTAACTGAGCAATTTTAGTGTTCAAAGGAGTACTTTGCAGTCATAAAATCATGAACTGTTCACATTGGAAGAAACCTCCCTTCCTCTAGCTTAACAGATGAAGAAACTGAGGCTCAATGTGAAAAAACTATGGGCTCAAGATCATTCATTCAACAGATGTGTATTAAACAACCACCACAAGGCAGGCTATGTACTAGGCCCCGAGACCTAGAAGTGAACAAAGTGGACACAGTTCCAATTCGGAAGGAGCTTCAAGTCTACAGGAGATACAAAGTGACCACATATCGATAATGGTGACAGGTATTACACAGGACAAGTGCAGGAGCTGGAGCCCAGGCAAGGAATGAAAGGGCCGGACTGGGGATGTGGGAGCTGATGGAGCTTTCTGGGCAGATGGAACGGGAATGGAATGTTTGATGTTCAGAGGTGGAGAGGAGTAAGGCATTTCAAGGAAGGGTCGAGAAGGCCAGTGTGTCCGGAGTGCCGTTTGTGAAGACGATTTAGTTCTTCATGAGGCAGGCCAAGGGCAAGATCCTGAAGGGCCTTTCAAGCTATGGTGAGCCCTTGGACTTTATCCTTAAAAAACTTTTTTTTCCCTCTTACTCTCCTTCCCAGTGGAGTTTATTGTATGACCAGTTGGGAGCCCTAAAAGCTTCTAAGCAGAAGACTATCATGCTCAGATTTGATTTTAAAACATGCAGAAGGCCTTGGATACTGATTAAAGAATGGTTGAGAGGTCAGGGAAGAAGAAAGCTGAACTCATAGGACTATAAGTTAATACTATGTCCAGGCAAGAGTTGATGATGGCTTGTACTGGGGTATAGCTATGATGGTGGAGAGAAGTGGATGGATTGGATAAATGATCTGTTCATAGGATCTACCATATCTGAAAAATTAATATATAAAAGGGTGAAAAAAAAGGTGTCAAGAATGACTTTCAGGTTTGGGGCATGAGCAGCGGTATGGAGAGTGGTACCATGGAATGAAACAGGAAACACTGGAGGAGCCCCAGGTTTGAGGGTAGAAAGAGGAAGATTATGAGTTTGCTGTATGTTCAATGAGGAGCCTCTGGAACAACAAGATAGCTGCCTATATGGGTCTAAAACTGGAGATACACAATTGAGAGTGGTTGTTGGGATGTAAGGGAACCAGTGAACGATGTCCCATACATTCTGAGTGCTGAAGCAGCTGAGAACTAGATACCGATCTTGGGAATCAAAAATCTCAATTTTTTTATTGGTTAAACTGGATTATAGAATGTATCTTATATCTGTAGACAAAATTGGGCTTTTTAATATCTTCTCCTTCAATTTCACCTATTGGCCCCTGATACAGTTTGGATGTCCCCTTCAAATCTCATGTTGAGATGTAATCCCCAGGGTTGGAGGGAGGCCTGATGGGAGGTATGTGGGTCATGGGGGTGGCTCCCTCAAGGCTTGGTGCTGTCCTCCCCATAGTGAGTGAGTTCTCAGGACATCTGGTGGTTTGAAAGTGTGTGGCACTACCACTCCCCTCCACTCCATCGCCATGCACTCCTATTTCCTCCATGTGACGTGCCTGCTCCTGCTTCCCCTTCCACGGTGAGTAAAAGCTTCCTAAGGCCTCCCTAGAAGCAGATGCCGGCACTGTACAGCCTGCAGAACTGTGAGCCAATGAAACCTCTTTTTTTATACATTACCTAGTCTCCAGTATTTATAGGAATGCAGGAATGGCCTAATACAGCCCCCATTTGCAGAACAGAACCTGGCCCAGCAAGATTGTGTTATGTAGGAGAGAGGACTGGGTGCCTGGTGCAGGGGCACCAACCCAGAGAGGAAAGGAGAGGAGAGGAGAGAGAGGCACTCAGCTGTCTGTGAGTCACCCACTTTGGGAAGGACTGAGTGTTCCAACAGGAAACAGATGGTGCATTCAAAGTGGAACCTGAAGAGAGTTTAGCAAAGGGACACCACCTTTAACCATGTCCACACCTTGTGGAGGTGTGGGCAAGGTTAAAAGTACCAACAGGGTATGCAGATGTATTCAGGAACTAGATACTAGAAAGTTCTAGTAGGGACAAGGGGCGGGAGCTGTTACTGTAACTCAGTGGGAGCTGTTGCCAAGGCAGGCAGAGATGCTGCTCAACAGGAATGTGGCAGAAGAAAGAAGCCAGAACCAAAACTGACTGGCCAGGTGTGAGGGTGGGCTGTGAGGGGAGGTAAATATCATCCTGTCTACTCACTCTTCCCCCCTTATAACTCCCTCCTATCGATGAAACCCACCAGAAACCAGAGGACTGTCATGAGTAGGGAATGTAGTCTGCAGCAGTCAGCCTGCCTGGGCACATAGCAGGGCAGAGAAGGGTGGAGAGTGGGCCATTCGAAAATTGCCAGCATGGGTAATGAGGGCTGGAGAGAGGACAAGAGGCATCAGTCTGCTGTCCTACCAGTGAACTTCCCTGAGGTGAGCACTGGAGACCTGCTACCCTGTTCCCATTTTATAAAGCTCACCTCCACCTGTCTCTCCATAAAATCCATTGCCCTTTTGAATTCTTTCTTCAACTACTCATGGGTAGTTAGCCTTTGTTCCAAAAAGGCTGTGAAGTGGGAGCAGAACCATTCTTTAATTAAATTATCAATACCTACTGCACTGTGGGGTGAAAATTCATCACTGTCCTATTTCTTAATCTCATATGTCCTCAGCTGTAGCATCCAATTGGCTCACCAGAAGATATGAAGTAGATCAAATAATAGAAATGTGTGACAATATGCTGTCTGACAATGATACAATGCCAGTAACATGGAAATGTCCTAAATAACCTACTTTTATTACAGTATTTCATTGATTCTAAGATGTCCATGTTCATTTTCTTCCCCCACATTTTTTTTTTTTTAAAGAGACTAGGTCTTGCTATGTTGCCCAGGCTGGTCTTGAACTCCTGGGCTCAAGATATTGTCCCACCTCAGCCTCTCGAGTAACTGGGATTGCAGGCACCCACCACCATACCTGGCAATTTTTCATATTTTAACCTCTCTGAAATTGGTGTTCATATTATAGTCTCATCATCCAGGCTGCAGTTATGATGGAGTTTTCATTGTCTGCACATGTGTATTAGAACTTTAAGAACAGATACCGGCAGCTTGGAAGAAAATACTGCAGACAGAATGAAGCACTCTGCTATAAAATGCTCTATCATCAGTGCTCTTGGTGACACAGAGAGTGACACTGAGATGCACACAGGCCATTCTGAATTAAAAAGTGATTCAGAAAGCAAGTAGATGAGTGGTTGCAGGGGCTGGGGGAGCAGGAGGAGTGGAATGGGGAGTGACTGCTAATAGATAACAGGGTTTCTTTGGGGAGTGATAGAAATGTTCTGGAATATTCCCTTGAAGGATTTTAATAAAGAAATCAAGAGAAATGTTCTAGAATAGATAGTGGTGACAGTTGTACAACTTCGTGAATGCACTAAAAACACTGAATTGTACACTTTAAAGGGATGTATTTTATGGTGTGTGAATTATATCCTGGTTTTCAAAAAGTGATTCAGAGCATAGGGAAAAGCCGGGTAATGAGCACATGAGAACTCTATACTTATTGTGAATCCAAAATTATTTCACAATAAAAAACTTAAAAAAACTTTTGGAATATCATCCAAAAATGAGGTCCTATATAGAAAAATCTGTATTCAGAGTATGTTACAGGCTTGTGTGAACTATGTCTTAGGGGGGGAAAAAGACATTCAATAAAAACTTGTCCGACTTTCAGCTGGGTGTGGTGGCTCATACCTGTAATCCCAGCACTTTGGGAGGCCGAGGTGTGTGGATCATCTGAGGTCAGGAGTTAGAGACCAGCCTGACCAACATGGTGAAACCCTGTCTCTACTAAAAATACAAAAATTAGCCAGGTGCGGTGGTGGGCTCCTGTAATCTCAGCTACTCGCAAGGCCAAGGCCAGAGAATCGCTTGAACCCAGGAGGTGGAGGTTGCAGTGAGCTGAGATTGCGCCATTGCACTCCAGCCTGGGCGACAACAGTGAAACTGTCTAAAAATTAAAAAAAAAAAAAAAAAAAAAAAAAAAAAAAAAAAAAAAAATCTTGTTCAACTTTGAAAGCGAAGATGATTCAGAATATTTGGATTCCTAATATAAAGAGCTTCTAAGAATACGTTATTTTGCTTATATTTTCCTTTGTATACATGCACAAGCGCAACCTATGATACAAATCTATGTCCAAGTAAGTCTAAAAGAGGTTGTTAATGAAGTATAAACATTTTAAGTGACAAAAGAGCATTTTGTCAAAGTTTAGCTGGCATTTTCCCCCTTCTTAATAGTATGTTAGTTATTAAATACATTCCCAAGGAGGAATGCCCCCTGAATCAAATTTCCTTTCTCTTATAAGGTAAAGACCAAGGATAGTAAAGTCCACGATGATCTCCTGCAAACACTCTCATACCATTCAGCCTCAGCCCAGGGCCTTCACCCGGTGGCTGCAGTCAATGTCTCTTGTGTGTTCCACTTTTAGAGTTCATAGGGTTAACAGAACAGAGAAGATTATCCCAGCACCAGCCCCACGCCCGACTTAGAAAACATGAACTAATTTGCTTTCCCCTACAGCAGTTAGACCAGTTATATCAGTCCTGATTCTAGGTTATGAGCCACAGAAACCAACATTGCCTGATTTAAGCAAAGAAGGAATTTATCCATAGTCCATTGGGTAGTTGGGGAATTACATGGAAGACAGGAAAACCTGGCTTTGCATACTATGACCTATGAACTAGTCTGGTGAAGGCATTGTCAGCAGCTGAGCGGTGTCCCCATCATCATGGGGACCTCTCTGTCGGGCCTCATCTGTGCATCGCTGACTCCTGGTTCAAAGTCCAGAATGGGTCCATCTTGCTGGCTGAGCCTTGGTCACATGGCTGTATCTTGGCCACATGACTGCAAGGGAAGCTGGGAAAGTAAGTGACATTTTATGCTTCTATAAAAGGAGATAGACTCTGCCTCCCACCAAGACTTTTAAGGAGGGGAAAGAAGTTCAGTTGATGAACAGACAAAAATCATATGAACATCTACTTCACCAATCAAAATAAAGTCCCCAGAATCACAGAATACACACATAGTATTGGCACCAGCTAACAAGCCTAGCAGAGGCCCAGCAGTATCTGTGGGAAGTAGAGAAAACAGAAAAGAAAAGAAAAAAACTTTTAGGTATCAGCCTGTTGTTAATACCTCTCAATCGATGTTGGTTTTCTATAGTTCTTGACCGATCAACTTTACACTATGTTAGGAGAAGTCTTTCAACAATAAGTTAATTATGGCCTATGGCAGGTCTGGAAATCGAAACCTTCCTAGCCTCCTGCAAAATTTATAAATTTTAAGTGATGCTTTAGAAGTTACTGGAAAATCGTAGGGCTCGGTGGATTACAGGTGTGGTGGCTCACGCCTGTAATCCCAGCACTTTGGAAGGCCGAGGCGGGTGGATCACGAGGTCAGGAGATCAAGACTATCCTCCTTAACACGGTGAAATCCCGTCTCTACTAAAAATACAAAAAATTAGCTGGGCATGGTGGCAGGCGCCTGTAGTCTCAGCTACTCGGGAGGCTGAGGCAGGAGAATGGCGTGAACCCGGGAGGCGGAGCTTGCAATGAGCCAAGATCGCGCCACTGCACTCCAGCCTGGGCGATAGAGCGAGACTCCGTCTCAAAAAAAAAGTTGCTGGAGAATCCTTTCCTCCCCGTTCTGTAGATTTAATGCCCCTTAATTTCCATTTCCCCTGTGTCCCCGTTGAGCCAGAAACACAGCCCCACGTCCTCTCGTAAGCAGCCATTGGAATGGTGTGCTGGTAAACTGGCTCTCAAATAAATAAGCCCTGATTGGCAGTGTTTTCTCATTTCTTTGGTGTAAATACTCTCACTGTGGAAGATTTTAAGCTGTCAAGGTTGTGGCATGCAAAATTCCTAAATATTTATCACCCCTTTTGAATGCCTAGGAGCGATTGCCCACGCTCTGTCACCCAGGCTGGAGTACAGTGGCACAATCTCAGCTCACTGAATTTCCGCCCGCCCCCCGTTCATGCGATTCTCCTGCCTCAGCCTCTCGAGTAGTTGGGATTACAGGTGCAAGCCATCACGCCGGGCTGATTTTTGTATTTTTAGTAGAGACAGTGTTTTGCTTTGCCATGTTGGCCAGGCTGGTCTTGAACTCCTGGTCTCAAATGATCTGCCTGCCTTGGCCTCCCAAAGTACTGGGATTACAGATGTGAGCTACCGTGCCTGGCCATTGCCTGGATTTTCAAAGGACTGTGATACCTGCCTCTTGGGGCAGTTTTCTCACTTGTTTAATCTGGAGAATCATTAGTAGTGGATTCCTCAACTGAAGCTGCCATGGAATGTATGTTCCCAGGGGGCAGAGATCTTTATTTTGTTCACTGCTGTACTCCCAGTGCCTAGAACAGCACCTGGCACATAGAAGGTTCTTAGTACCTATTCGTCTGTGGCTCTGAGGCTTTTCATCAAGGCTTGATGAGGACAAACATCTCTGCCATGTGCTGGTCCACAGAGCACTGCCTCTCTCTGCCTTGAGGATTAAAGCTGTGTCAAAGGCAGCAGCAGATTACCTTATGTCCTGTCTTTTGCTGAGAAGTGGAATATGTCTCTGATCATCTATATGCCTCTGTTGTTCCACTTCTCTTTTCAGGGCAGCGCAGCCGAGTCTTTCACATTTTACCTTGCTTCTTCAGTTGGCCATTTCCTTCTTTATCACATGTCAGCCAGCACTGTTTGCTGTACTGATTAGTGTTTTCATCTTTATTTCCCTTTGCTTTTGAGTCAGGACATTTTTCTGATATGGTCCTTAAGTTCTGCTTTGTGGGGTCCACCATAGTGAGCAATATGAAATTATGAAGTTTTGAATCTGCTAACAACATGACTGTTGAAACATATCTTATCCTTCTTTCTCCTTGCAGGTGGTTTTGTCCTGTTGGATCAATTATCTAACCTGGGCCTGGACTCCGTCTACCACTGTGCTGCCTGGTTCACTGCAGCTCACTTCATCTTCCTGTGCCTTCTCTGAAAGGCCCCCTCCAAAAGTTTCCAGGGTATGTCCCCTCAAGGTACATACCATGTCTACATTCCCACCTGTAGTATTCTGATTGAGCCACCTCAAAACTCACTGGTAATGCTGGACACATTCTGTGCCCATCTTCCCAGACCTCCCTCCCCAAATCCGGCCACAGTTGCATGACTACCTGGTATAACTGTCGTAGTCTTTAAAGGGTGATTTCCCCAATTAAACTTATTGTTGACTCCTTATCTGACCTTTTAAGAGAGGACCTCTCAAGAGCTTCCTGGAACTATGCTCCCTGGTTGAGGGTGGGGTGGGTGTGTTGATTATTCCAGTCTCTTCTCTGAAATCTCTCCTTTTTTATTAGAGTTCTTTGGACACATGTCACCCTTTTTGGCCTAGTAGTAGCCAAAGGAAAAGAGTCTCTATTAATAATACCTTATTTGAGAGCAGTTGGGTCCAAGCATATCTTCCTTTGCCTTTCAGATTGGACTAGTCTTGCCTTCACAATCAAAGCATTTCTCTTAAGGAAATCCTTCCCTCTACATGGCAGTGGTGCTAAGGCTCAACTTTAGCCAGTCAGAATGGACACTGGCTGCAAACAACCAAGGTGTGTCTCTGGCTGAACCCCAGGCTTCCCCTGCTGTTCTCCCTTCCCCCATTATCAGCCTAGCTCTTTCTCTCCAACTGCTCTCATTCTGACTTTAGGTCAACGTGTCTAAATCAATTCAGCTCCTCCTTGATTCTTGGAGACAGTATGCTCCTGCCACAGGTCTTTTTACTACTCATTTTTTGTTTCTTTCTTTCTTTTTTTTTTTTTTGAGATGGAGTCTTGCTCTGTCACCCAGGCTGAAGTGCAGAGGCATGGTCTTGGCTCACTGCAACCTCCACCTCCCAGGTCCAAGCAATTCTCCTACCTCAGCCTCCCAAGTAGCTGGGATTACAGGCACACACTACCACACCCGGCTAATTTTTGTATTTTTAGTAGAGACGGGGTTTTGCCATGTTGGCCAGGCTGGTCTCAAACTCCTGACCTCAAGTGATCTGCCCGCCTCAGCCATCCAAAGTGCTGGGATTACAGGCATGAGCCACCGCGCCTGGCCAGTTTTTCTGTTTGTTTGTTTGTTTTTTGTTTGAGACAGGGTCTTGCTCTGTGCCCGGGCTAACTAAGTGCAGTGGTATGATCATGGCTCACTGCAGCCTTGATATCCCGGGCTCAAGCAATCCTCCCATCTCAGCTTCCCATGTAGCTGGGACTATAGGCATTCATAAACAACCACTCCTGGTTAATTTTTATTTTTTATTTTTGAAATGAGGTCTCATTATGTTGTCCAGGCTGGTCTCAAACTCCTGGAGGCATGCAGTCCTCCCTCCTTGTTCTCCCAAAGTGCTGGGATTACAGGTGTGAGTCACCCCATCCAGCCTATTCCTCTTAATCTTTGGTTTTACTAAGATTTTCATTAATGCCCCAAAAGATGGCCAGCCATCTATAAAATAAGGGCCCCAATTTCTCTATCTGTTTATTGATAAAAAGCCACTACACTCTGTGGCTGAACCTCCAAATCTGGGTCTCTGATCAAAACCATGGCCAGGGTTAAGTAACAAATCTACAGAAGACTTTATGCCATGGGCTTTGAGAGTGATTCTAGGAGTCTGTAGGTAAGTGTACAGAATCAGGATATTAATTCCACCACAGTTCTTTTCTTGGCCCTAAAATTGGATTCAGGTCAACACAACATAAATAGGAAGAGAATTTGAAGCAGTTGATCGAATGCGCGGAAGGCTAGAACCACACAGGCTAGTGTACTCTAACCCAGTGGTCCTCAGACCAGTAGCATCACCTAGGAACCTGTTAGAAATGCAAATTCCTAGGTTTTACCCCAGACCTACTCAATCATGGAGTGGTCTCCATGATTGTATCCAGTGGGACTAGATACAGTCCAGGAAACTGTATTTTAATAAGCTTACTCAGTGACTTTTATGCATGTGAGAGTTTGAGAACCGAAGCTGTAGCCCACATGGAGCTTAGCTTCCTTTGGCCTATTCCTGCCTGAGGAGCATGGTAGGAATGACAAAAAAGTATTCCAACTACTGATACCTAAAGAATGTATTCACTGAAGCTCTGCAAGTTTTAAGTGACTGAACGATTCCTCTAATGTTGTCTGCACCTGCTTAGATCTATCAGTTACAAAGTCTGCGCAGCCTGTGTATACTGAGGTAGCAAAGGCCTGAGTTTGCTGAGGTCCTGCAACACCAGTCTCATTAAACTGCTGTATCCTAAATAAGTCAAGGACCTAGAGTCCCCTCCTGTCCAAAGCATCCTTCTTACTGGGTATATCTTAAGTCTCCATCCCTGTGCCCGTTCCTTAAGCTTTCCTGGGCTTTGGGCCCTGTGCGGGTTTTGAGGGTGGTAGAATGAGTCCACAGCTAGGGATCAATATCAACTTTATTGCTGATAAAGTTGGATTGGAAAATGCAACTGGGACTCTGCCGACACCACTGAGCTTCCTAGTACCTTCCCCAGCATTGAGTCTCCCCACCCAGCTATTCACCTCCCCTCAGCAGAGGCAGAGGCTCCTTGGTGGGATTGCCAGACCAGCCATATGGTCCAGTTTGGCTCACTAGAGCTTATGCAGCCTTTCCCCAAACCCCACGTCCATCCCCCCGTCAGCTCATTTACCTGGTCTTTGGAAAAGAGTGGTAAATGGTGGAGAGACAGCCAGGGGAGGTGCTCCAGTACTGTCCCCTCTGGGGTGGATGTGAAGATAGAGAAATAAGGCTTTCCCTGGCTGTGGGAATCATATCTGAGGTCATGAATAGGAATAGGAATGAGTCTAGAATAGGAAGAGGGGAAGGTCAGGACAGGCTTAAGTGAAGCTTACATGTAAACATGGTTGCAAGGAGGAAGCCCCAAACTAAGAGGAAAAAGGAGAGTAGGAGGAGAAACCCAAGGAGCATGTGGCATCACAGAGGCAGGGGGAAGAGCATTTTGAGGAGAGAGTGATCCGCAGTGCCAGAGTTTCCTGAGTGGGCAGTAATATGAGGAACAAAACCAGTTCCTTGGATTTAACCACATGGAATTACTGGTGACTTTACAGAAGGGTGGAAAGGGGAACTGAGCTTTAAGATAGTCACTGGAAGGAGACAGGGTGTCCTGTGGGAGGCTAGAGCTTGTCTGAACACTGATGCAGAAGGACAGCCACATGTACTGTGGAGGCTATGGCGGGGGCTATAGCCCAGGCCCCATGCTCCTGACCAGGCACCTTGGGTGCAGGCTCTGTCATCTATCTGGAGGACCTTCCCTAATTTGCACAAAAATCCTTCATGAGCTAACAGCTGCCCTGGATGGGAAAGATCTCCCAGCTAGTCCTGAGATACCTCCAAACCCCAATTTTCAGTGACAACCCCTTAGTTTCCTAGGAACCACACTTTAGATTAACGAGGAGTGGACTGCAAAGGCAACGGGACAGCTCTGACTCTCAGGATGGGAGAGCATCTCCCCGGACCAATTGCTGCCCTCTCTCCTGTCCTGATCCTCAGATCCCGTGTTCCTTAAGAGCTGGTCTTCAGGCATGGTTTTTAGAAACATGGATTTAACTCTTATTTACGATATCTTACCTTTTTCAATGAAATAACTTGCAACTATGATATAGAAATATTACTACCACCAGAGACATCTTAATGATAAGCTGCCCTGCTAATACCACACGCCTACAGTTTCCCACACAACTTATCATATGTTCACATTCCTAGAAAACCAAAATAAATGGAATTGGAAAAAACTGTTTAGCAATTTTGGTCAGGGTGCATTTATTTATTTATTTATTTATTTATTTATTTATTTGTTGTTGTGGGGTTTTTTGTTTGTTTTTTTGTTTTTTTGTTTTTTTGTTTTACAGTCCAGAGGTCATTTAATTTTTTTACACCGATTACACCATGAATTCATATAGGGAAGACGGCCCAGCGGCTCAGGCTGTTTCCCGTTGACTCTCACTCAGTGAGCTTCTCCGGGTGAAGCAGGCTGGCGCCTCAGTTGAACCCAAGTGCCTTCCTCTTTGGCTTCCTTCTTTTTTGATCATTTTCCTTCACATGTTTCAGGAATCTATGGCGGCTGTGCTTAATGTGCTCAATAAATACCCCCATTAATTCTCTTGGCAAGAATCTTGCCCTCAACTTGTTTGTTTATGACAATGCCAATAGCATGCTGTGGAACACTGTAGACTCTTCCAGTCTCGCCATAACATTTGTGGGACATTCCTTTTTGAACAGTACACATTCCCTTGATGTCTACAATATCACCTTTCTTTAGATTGGCATGTATATGGCCAAAGGAACAACTCCATGTTTTCTAAAAGGCCTAGAGAACGCAGGTTGGGTGCCTCGCCTCTTTCTCTTTGTGTTTGTCATTTTGGGAAATTACTGGAAGATGCTAGTTCTGACTGAAAGGGTCATTTAGTTCATATTAAGATTTAAATCTGGCTGAGTGTGGTGGCTCACACCTGTAACTCCAGTACTTTGACAAGTTGAGGCAGCAGGATCCCTTGAGCTCAGGGTTCAAGACCAACCTGGGCAACAAAGTGAGACCCTCTCTAAAAACAAAAAGAAGAAAAAGATTTAAATGTGTTATTAAAGGGAAAAAATTAGGATTGATACTAAAAGTTTATTTTAAATTGGCCTCAGGATAATTTAGATATGTAAATTATTTTTTAACACATACACACACACACACACAATCCTATGAAACAACCAGATTTCGTTTATTTTATTTTTTAGTTTTTTTTTGCCTTAGATCCAGGGACAGACTGGATGACAGCCAGATTTGAAATGTCTGCACTTTGGATGCTATAATTAGGAGTCAATTAATCAACTATTTTATGTTAATAAAATTCTACCCATGTTTCTGGTATCCCAAGGTAAGAGAAATGACAAAACAAAATGATTTATTATCAGGAAATGACTAAAGGAGATAACTGTAATATAAAAGATAAAGAATGATAATTACTATTATACACTTGGTAGCCAGAAACTTAAAACAGACTGGTTTCCGGGGAAAAAAAATTAGTACAGGCACGTTACCCACTGTAGGACATTTATGACAAACTCTTTTTTAGGAGATTAAAATATGATACTGGAATGTGATAGGCTTCAAAATAACATAATATCAAAACATGTCAGGGACTTATTTACAGATGAAAATGACTTCTAGTGGGATTTTGGCACTTTCTTTCTACAGGGTCCAAGGTGGGGTGATCTATGCAAAAGTCCATTCTAGGCTTAACAAGGCCTTCTAGAAGTTTTAACGTGTTCTCTAAGTGAAGAGAGACCCCTCTCTCTTCACTCCTGCAAGGCCTAGGAGGGAGCCAGCTATATCCTGTCCTGGACATGGAGGATGCATGACCACTTTGAAGAGACATAACAGATCTATGTAGAGGAATGGTTCCTGGGTTCAGACAGGGCTATTGCATGCAGGAGTGAAGAGAGAGGGGTCAGGATGGCCCCCTGTATATACAAAATACCATTTAATATATTACAATTGTTGCCAATGGGGATGTGGGGTGGGCATTGGGGAATGAAAATGAAAGGAAATAAATACGTAAATAAAACAAGAGTGACCTTTTACCACCCAAATATATAATAAGGATGATGATGATGTGCCTTGAACTGGGGAGTAGGATTAATGGTTCAATTAAAAATGCATACAGCAGCTGGGCACAGTGACTCACGCCTGTAATCCCAGCACTTTGGAGGCTGAGGCAGGCAGATCAGCTGAGGTCAGGAGTTCAAAACCAGTCTAGCCAACATGGTGAAACCCTGTCTCTACTAAAAATACAAAAATTAGCCAGATGTAGTGGCAGGCAGCTGTAATACCAGCTACTCAGGAGGCTGAGGCATGAGAATCACTTGAACCTAGGAGGCAGAGGTTTCAGTGAGCCGAGATCACACCACTACATTCCAGCGTGGGAGATAGAGTGAGACTCTGTCTCAAAAACAAACAAACAAACAAAAAACATGCATCACACATACATAACTAAAATATACCCAAAGGGAGCAAGGTTTGTTATCAAGTAGGTTTGTTTTCAGTGCCTTTTTACTTTCCATTCACCTCCTTTCACATTCCTGCTTTCCTAGCTTTTCTTTCCCCAGTCTTGGGCTGGCCCCCTGGCTGCCCAGAGACTCCTCATTGTGAGCTCCTCCCCAGGCAGCATCCCATGCTGTCCACATATTCTCCTTTCTCTCTTCCTTGGTATTTCTCTCTTATCTGCTTCACTCATTAGAACTGGCAAGAGGGCCCTTGCCCTGAGTCCTGCACTTTAGAGGGGCCTGCTCCTGCCATGCCCCTCTCCATGGGGTGAAGAGTCCTTAGGACCAAGGGGACTCCTCCCCAGCCAGTAGCCCATGCTCTCCTTCAAGATCAGAGTTTGGGAACCTGAGAACTCAAAGACCCCCAGCTCTCCTGCAGGCCTGTTCCCAGTGTGGTGCTCTTGAGGGCAGACTACGTTTGTGGTGTGTGCATCCCAAAGCCCAGAGTAGCCAAGGGGCAGCTAGACAGAGCTTGAACGTGCAGGCAGGGGTGTCCACAAACCTATACGGGAGGCCCCTGTGGTGTGGGAGGGATCCAGGGTGGGAGGAGAAGGGAGGCTGGACATGAGCTGAGGCTAGAGGCTGACTGGCCCTGCATGTGCCACCACTTCTAGCAGAAGTCTAAGTAGAGTCTGAGAATTCTGAAGTTGAACCCAGCCTTCCAAATTGTCATCAGGGTAGGAAGATGGAACATATTTCATCAGTTTGTTGGCTTGATTATAACACTTAAATATTTAGACACATATGGTGTAGACCTCCTTTGGAACTGACAGGTGTAAAGGATTGTCTTGGATTGAACCCTCTGCCTTCCACAAGGACATCTAGGGCTTTGAAAGGTGGCCCCTAGAAACATGGGGTCTTTACCCAAGGAAGGGCTATCTTGATCAGAGCACGGTAAATACTGTGGCAGGGGGTTGGTGCAACAGAGTCTTTGGTGTCCCTCAGATCACACTAGATGAGTGGCTGCCTCATCTGCTTTTGCTGGCTGGTCCTAGCTGGGGGACGGGTTGGCCATGCAGTGATCACTACTGTATATAAATGAGTAAAGCAAACTGCCCCCTCCCCACCAGGCACTGGGACTGTCAGCATCTCCTCCATCCTCTCCCACCTTTAATTTACACAGGCTATAAATACCTTTTTTATTTTTTTCTTAAGACATGCCACTGGATAGTGGTTTTTGTTTTTGTTTTTGTGGGGTTTTTTTGAGATAGAGTCTTGCTTAGTCACCCAGGCTGAAGTGCAGTGTTGTGATCTCAGCTCACTGCTGTTCACGATGGCTCATGCCTGTAATCCTAGCACTTTAGGAGGCTGAGGCACAAGGATTGCTTGAGCCTAGGAGTTTAAGGCTGCAGTAAGCCATGAGTGCACCACTGCACCCCAACTCTGGGCAATGGAGCAAGACCCTGTCTCAAAAACAAAACAAAATGCACACACACACACACACACACACAAACAAAAAGCAAAACTACTACTTAGTTTCCCACCCCAGACCAATTAAATTAGAAGCCCCCGGGTGGGGCACAGGACAGGTGTTTTTAGGAGTGCAGCCAGGGTTGAGAACACTGCCTTCTCCTTTGTTGGTGCTGTTTGTCCCAGGGGGAAGATCAAAGACTGTGTCTGGGTACTGCTGAAAGTGCCTCAAGGTGGTGAGGGGACAGGGCTGTCTTCGGGAGGGAAGGAATGTAGCAGGAATGGCCCACACCTCCACACCTCTGAAAGTGAGGACAGGCTTCTCCCCAGAGGCAATGAATGAAGACTACCACCAGCCTTCTGGGGCTGCCCCTGGCTGTCCTCCCTTAAGAAATTCCTGAATTTAATTTCAGGCTTACTCTTCAGAACAGTTGCAGCTTTTTGGTATTTTTATTTGCCTGGTCCTTTGTGGAGGTTTTGTCTCTTAATTTGTATTTTTGTGTTTTACCGTAGTGGACTAGTTGTTGTTTAAATTCTTCTCTGTCTTCCTTTTAATAATATAATCTTTTAGTCTGCAAACTAAACAACCTCATCCGATTGTGCCATCATCTGCCAGGTGATGTGAGCTGGTTTTCTAACTCTTGTCCTACATGTGAGGGACAAATTCTGAATGCATGCCACTCTTCGTCATCGCTATTCACGACTATTCTCAATTAAGAAAAGGGTTATAAACATGGAGACCCTTTAGTATCTCTTGACTTTATTCTGATTTCTTTCTTCTATGGATCTCCTCTGTGGAGATATTCTGGTTTCATAAATGAAAAACATTTATGGGTCAAGCTATGTAGCTTGATAAAAGATCCTACTACACTTCTAACATATCTTCAGGGGTTTTACCAAAATAATACCACTAGACTTCAACTTAAATAGCATTTTAACAAGACTGTAGCCTCTTCAACATTTATTAAAATAGCTAGATATAGATGTTTAAAGCTATTTTTACTACATAATATTGAAGGTATTATCAAAAGAAATAAACTTTGTTATAATTCCAAACTCAGCAAAAATTATATAAATTTTGTGTATTATATAGATTATATAAGGAACTTGAAAAATGCATAAATATCTTTCTAGATGCAAACACATTCTTCATATGACCATTATAATTTCTGAAAGAAAATCTGTATGCATACATATCTACTACACAGAAAAAAAGCTGTCTACTGTGGCTATTGTTGGATTATGAATGATTTCACATGTTTTCCCTTTTTTTTTTTTTTTTTTGAGATGGAATCTCACTCTGTTGTCCAGGCTGGAGTACAGTGTACCATCTCGGCTCACTATAACCTCTGCCTCCTGGGTTCAATCAATTCTCCTGCCTCAGCCTCCTGAGTAGCTGGGATTACAGGCATGTGCCACCATGTCCGTCTACTTTTTGTATTTTTAGTAGAGGTGGAGTTTCACCATGTTGGCTAGGCTGGTCTCGAACTCCGGACCTTAGGTGATCCGCCTCCCAAAGTGCTGGGATTACAGGCATGAGCCACCGCGCCCGGCCTGTTTTCACTTTTGTTTGCATTTTTTTTGCTTCAGTAAAAAACACTTGAGAAAAAGTAGAAAATAAGAAATATAGACATCCTTCTCTACATTGCAATTAAGGTCTTAATAGCAAAGAAACTGACTTCTGGGACTGGCAGTATCAGCATCACCTGGGAACTTGTTAGAAATGCAAATTCTTGAGCCCACCCCAGACCTGCTAAATTAGAAACTCTGGGGGTAGATTCAGCAATCTGCTTTAAGGAGCCCTCCAGGTGACCCTGATGCATACTAAATTTGAAGACCACTGTTCTAAAGAATAGCACAAAACCAATTTGGCCAATTTGGCAAATGCTTAAGAGAGATCCAGTCTGGGAATAGATGTTTTGTTTTGTTCAATTTGGTCTCTGCCCCTTCCCTTCCCTTCCCCAGCCGCCCTGATTCATCTTGCTCCAATCAAACCTGTACCAGTGTTTCTCAACCCTGGCTGGGAAGCTCTTAAAACATGCGTGTGCCCAGGTGTCTCCCCAGGCCAATCTAATCACACCCTCTGTGGATGGGTCCTGGGCATCCAGGTGCTCCTGCTGTGTGCCAGGCTTGACAAATTCTGTTCTATATTCAGGCACTTTTGCGGTTGAAACAGATGATTGTTAGCACCTGCCCTCAACTTCTTTCATTTATTTCCTGCAGACTATGAAGCAGAACTCGGACCTCTAGCGTCTGCTAGTCTAGATCTAAAGGTGTTTCCTGAGGGACAGTTTGGCCTGGCATGCAGGTACCTCTGCAGACCACAACAGTGCACAGAAAACACTCCCTCCCAGCACGCACATGAGGCTGGCTCCTCAGCCAGACATCAAACACCAACACTGCTGCCCATGCCAGATGCCAAGTGAGATAATGTGTGTTATACCCTTAGTGTGTTACAAAGAGAAAAGATTAATAAATGTTAGCTATCCTTATCTTCATTATCTAAGTAAGGCATGTGGATCTCTTTTCATTTAAACTCACAAAATATCTGCTCAGAAGGCCTATCATGGTTGTTTCATCTTGAATTTCATAACCCCCAACTTTCAGGTAAAGCTGGTGAGGGACCACTCACATTCATGAGGGATGTTCTAAGCCAGCAGTTCTTAAAATGTGTATCACGCAGGATCTTGTTAGAAATGCAAACTCTGGGCCCAGTATGGTGGCTCACGCCTGTAATCCCAGCACTTTGGGAGGCCGAGGTGGACAGATCACAAGGTCAGGAGATCGAAACCATCCTGGCTAACACGGTGAAACCCCATCTCTACTAAAAATACAAAAAAAATTAGCCAGGCGCGGTGGTGGGCGCCTGTAGTCCCAGCTACTCGGGAGGCTGAGGCAGGAGAATGGCGTGAACCCAGGAGGTGGAGCTTGCAGTGAGCTGAGATCCGGCCACTGCACTCCAGCCTGGGTGACAGAGCAAGACTCCATCTCAAAAGGAAAAAAAACCAAAAAACAAATGCAAACTCCGCTGGGCCTGGCGGCTTTTGCCTGTAATCTCAGTGCTTTAGGAGGCTGAGGTGGGAGAATTCTTGAGCTCAGGAGTTCAAGACCAGCCTGGGGAACTTAGTGAGACCCCCCCCCCACCCCCACTTCACCATTTCCCTTCTCATAAATGAATGAATGAGTAAAAAGAAATGCAAATTCTTCATTTTATTTATTGTTTTTGAGACAGGGTCTCACTCTTACCCTGGCTGGAGTGCAGTAGCTTCATCTTGGCTCACTGCAGCCTCTGTCTCCTGGGTTCAAGCGATTCTCCTGCCTCAGCCTCCCAAGTAGCTGGGATTACAGGCACCTGCCACCACGCCCAGCTGATTTTTGTATTTTTAGTAGAGGTAGGGTTTCGCCATGTTGGCCAGGCTGATCTAGAACTCCTGGCCTCAAGCAATCCACCCGCCTCGGCCTCCCAAAGTGCTGGGACTACAGGTGTGAGCCACCATGCCCAGCTAAGAAATGCAAATTCTTGAGGCCCACCTCAGTACTACTATATCAAAAACCCTGGAGGTGGTGCCCAGCCACCCGTTTTCACAAGGCCCCCTGTGTTTCTGATGCATGCTCAGGTTTGAGAACTGCTGCTCTAAGCCTTCAGCCTCTCAAGCTTGTTGGAAATGCGTGACCTCAGGCCCCACCCCAGATGACTGATTTAGAATCCGCAGGTCATTCAGATGCACATTAGAGCTTGAAAAGCACTGCTCTCCACTGTCTCCCATGGTCAGATTAGAGTTAGAGCACCAGAAAGGGGTACTCTTAGATGGAAGCTTCTCAGCTCCCCACACAAATGCCACCACAAGACAACAATTTAAGTGTAAGAAATCGACACATGAAAGACATTTCTGTATCTGTGAAAAAGAATTTTACTGCCATTCACCATCCCTGAATAAAGATTCTCTCTGTCAGCTTTCTTAGAGTTTAGAGCAAACACGTGTGTCCTTTTTTTTAAAAAAGAAGGTAAAGTTATGAAACTCATGATACCTAAATTGCCAGAACACTTTCATTTTAGCTCAATTCTTTTTTTATTTTTTTGAGATAGAGTCTCGCTCTGTCGCCCAGGCTGAAGTGTAGTGGTGTGATCTTGGCTCACTGCAACCTCCGCCTCCTGGGTTCAAGTGATTCTCCTGCCTCAGCTTCCCGAGTAGCTGGAATTATAGGAGCCAGCCACCATGCCTGGCTAATTTTTGTATTTTTAGTAGAGTCATGGTTTCACCATGTTGGCCAGGCTGGTTTTGAACTCCTGACCTCAAGTGATCCTCCTGCCTTGGCTTCCCAAAGTGCTAGGATGACAGGCATGAGCCACTGCGGCAGCATTTTAGCTCAATTCTAAGAAATATTCTTAGTCTAGGTTTTCTCATATAGCTCTCTCTTCTCTTCCTAAAAGTGATCTTTGTGTTCCATTCTTGTTTTAACAATCTATTATGGCTGCACTTTTTAAATAAGTAGCTTCAAATATTGTGTGAGAACATAAGGAGAAATATCTTTTCCTGACCCATCGCTAGGTTTACAGTGGAGAGCTCTATAACAAAAGACAGATTAACAAGAGAAAAACATGCACATTTATTTGGTATGTTTTACATGACACAGGAACCTTTTAAGCAAATGAATACCCAAAGGCACAGGGTTGTGTATTGTTATTGCTACCTTTGATAAAGAGTGGACGGTCATGGAGAAATATAACAGGACAAAGGGGATATGATCTAAAGATAATAAACTGGGGGGAGCTTAGCAACATACGTTGTTCAAATTCTTCTCTGTGTTCCTATGTCTTCAGAGATAAGAGTGTTCCTTTCTTCTGACCCGGCATGGTGGCTCACTCTTGTAATCCCAGCACTTTGGGAGGCCGAGGTGGGCAAATCGCTTGAGCCCAGGAGTTCGAGACCAGCCTGGCCAACATGGTGAACCCCTGTCTCTACTAAAAATACAAAAATTAGCCAGGCATGGAGGCACATGCCTGTAATCCCAACTACTCAAGAGGCTGAGGCAGGAAAATCACTTGAACCCAGAAGGTGGAGGTTGCAATGAGCTGAGATCGCGCCACTGTACTCCAGCCTGGGTGACAGAGTGAGACTCTGTCTCAAAAAAAAAAAAAGAAAAGAAAAGAAAAGAAAAGAAAAAAGACAGTTCCTTTCTTCTGGATATAGGGAGGGCACCTCTTGAATAAAAGTCTTATGACCCGCTTCAGGGCAGAAGGGCAGGGAACGGTCAGAGAGACCTTCCAGTAAATGTTATTTCTCAAATTCCTTCAGTTTGAAATAATGTGCCAAGGTGCTGTATTCTGGGGATACCATGTCCTGAACCACATCAGGGCTACTAAGAAATGAGCGTCTGTGCTATGACTCCAAGCATCTCTGCCTGGATAAAGCACAGTGACCCCAAGAGCTCCATTCAGATTCCCTTTGCTCCATGAACCTTCCCTGCTGTTCCCCAGAAAGCCGTAATTAATATGGCCCCAGATAACACAGTTTGTGATTTGTCATTATACATCACACTCTGCCTTATATTTTGAGGTAATGTTTGTGAAGTGCTTAGAGTAGTGTAGGAACATAGTACACACTCAAATGATGATGGGCATTATTATTGCTGTTGTTTATGTGTGTGTGTGTGTGTGTGTGTGTGTGTGTGTGTGTCTATATGTCATTCCTACTTGACTGTAAGCCTCATTGGGGTGAGGAGAGGACCTTATTTACTGATGGATTCCCAAGCGAGCCTGGTTTATGCTGCACTCACAAGAGTTTCTTACATATAACATTAGTGAGAGTAAATATTAGAGTACTTTGAAAAGGAAGACATAATTTGTTATTATAAATTGGAGTATTGGGTGTCAGCCGATCCTATCCAAAAGGAGAAGCTGTTTGACCAACAAGAGCATCACATCCCCTAACCTCAGCCCCAGAGGGCAGCAGAAAAAAAAAGGAAGTGAAGGATAAATGTCACCGAAGTTCTCAGTGAAACAGAAGAAACTCTGACCAAAACCAAAATGCAACCGACTGAAAATGTTAATGGTCATTTTTAGTAAGTCACAAGAAGGTTAAGAAATGCTATTTTAATAAGTAGAACAATTTCATTTTCCATATACCCTGGGAAATTGAGATTTAGATGGTTTCTTTTACATAGTCTCAGATCAACTTTGCAATTCTTTTGCCGAAAGCAGTATGGTTTCGCCTTCAGTAACTTGTGGAAAAAAAGAACAAAAGGGTAATATCTTAAGTAATTGTTTACAAGAGAAAAGCACATTGGAAGTGAATGTTATATGTGGTATTATCCAACATAGTATTCTGGGAGGAAAAAGTTCAGACAAGAGAAGAAAACTGAGCAAAGAATCAAGTTTGCATGAGGTATAGAAGCAGGTTCATGGAGAAACCAATAAAGACTGAGTCCCAGCCTCTTCCAGCACCCCAAGAGGGGCCCTAGCGATTTTGTGTTTACAATTATGCATTGGTGTTCACGAAAAGGGCTTCCCAAGGTGCGTAAGTTTCAGGCTCTATAAAACTTGAACCACTCTTGATGAAATGCCTGTAAATTTGTGTAGCTCTTGTTTCTCCGTTTACTTTTTTGCAACCATTTAGCTCTGCCTTGCCAGATGAAGTGATACAACAACTGGGGACTTGGTCATGAGGAGGAAGGTCCTTGGAGAACTGCTAGTTAGGGAGATCATCACAGTTGAGTTCAAAGTGATAAAATGTGGACACTAGTATGGTTTTCATCAAGGATTATTATTGTACTTCTAGGATAGTGATTCCCAACCAGGGGCAAATTCTACCCCCAGCGGGGAGGGCTGCTACTGGCACCTAGTGGGTAGAGGCCAGGGATATTGCTAAACATCTTATAATCCACAGGACAACGTTCACAGCAAAGAATTATCTGGCATCATATTTCGTTAGTGCTGAGGTTGAGAAACTATTCTAGGATGTTCCTTTTACTATAGGTCAATTGACAATCGAAGTTGTCAAAAAGAATGACCAGCAGCGTAAGGTAACATCTCAAAGGCATTCTGTATCAAAGGCATTTGTTGGGTCTGTCATAAACCATTGCTTATCATATATCTGGCTCTTCCTTCTGTACACACACACAGGAAGGTTGTTAGGGCAGTGACTTGAATGAAAACTGGTGGAAACCTGTCTGATGCTAATGGCTGTGAAACAGGGAGTCCTAGAATTATAAGCACTGAAGTGGTGCTTTGTCGTGCAAACCCAGATCAAAAGACCAGCTTCCTTAAAACTAGAGTTTAGACACTTCCGTCATGGATGTGAATGTCCACACAATGTTAATGGAAATGTCGATCCCTCTCCATGGCTGCTGGGATCCCACTCCCAGGCTGCTGAACCCTACCAGTTAAAGTCCCAGAGTTACCAATGGACTGGCCCGAATTCCTGCCCTTGGACCTTTGCTGGTCCTTTACCACCTCATGGCCTTCCTTCTAGTCGCCTTCTGACTATCTATGTAATAGTCCCATGGCGACTTGCTTCCCCAAAGCGCCTAAACCATCCTCTCCCTGTTACCCTCCTGTGGATGCCTGCACCTCCTGCTTCCTTGAGATGAGTAACAGTAGTAATAATCACAGCTGCTACCATATATGCAGCAGCCACAAGCACTAGACTGGCGCCACAACTACACTTCATCTGCAAGGCGAGTATCGATAACCTTGTCTTGCAGATGATGAATCCTGGGTTTAAAGAGGCCTCTAACTTCCTCCAAGTCACAATGCAGGCATTTGGTCCCAGGACTGCCTGGCTCCAGTAGGAACTCCCTATACTTACTTCTCTCCTCTCCCTAGAAAAATCTGTTTTTGTCTTGATCCCTGGATTTGTTTCTTTTTTCTTTCTTTCTTTCATTTTTTTCTTCTTCTTTTTTAAGATGGAGTCTTGCTTTGTGGCCCAGGCTGGAGTGCAGTGGAGCGATCTCACTGCAACCTCTGCCTCCTGGATTCAAGTGATTCTCCTGCCTCAGCCTCCTGAGTAGCTGGGATTACAGGCACATGCCACCATGCCTGGCTCATTGTTTTTGGATTTTTGGTAGAGATAGGGTTTTGCTGTGTACTCCAGGCTGGTCTCGAACTCCTGATCTCAGGTGATCTGCCCACCTCGGCCTCCCAAAGTGCTGGGATTACAGGCGTGAGCAACCGTGCCCGGTCAATCCCTGAATTTTAGATGAGGAAAAGTTCTTTCAAACCAAAGTGGACTCCTCTATCTTGATTTTGTTCTGCTGTCTCCTACTGCCTTTCACTCTGTCTCTCTTTTATCTACCACAGCCTCTCCTCTCTAGCGGCTCCTTCCTCTACAAATGCACCCCCTGACCCTGCTTCACCGCCTGCCTCATCTGCTTCCTTTGCTTCACTGTCAGCTTATCAAAAGCAAGAGGGTCTCAGTTTGGCCACCCGTCTGCTCCCTCATTCATTTCCTGGCCTGTCAATGAACAAAGTCTTGCTCTCTTCCCCAGCTCCGTGCCTCGGGATGGTGATTTGTCTGTGTACCCTTGGGACCCTCCACTCTCTCTGGATGGAGACCATATCTACCTCCCACCCTTTTGTTTCTCAGGGCCTGGGACAGTGCCCTGAAGGGTGTGCGTGATGGGGATGACCTCACATTCAGACCAAGGCAAAAACCAGATAAACCCCTCCCTCCCAGGGGGCCAGGGAGACGGCTGAAGCAGGGCTCCTAGGGAAATTCCTTTGGGCTGGAGCTCTATTCAACAGAATGACAACACACTATTGACATATTTAGAGCAGTGATTGCCTCATGGAAATACCCTATTTCACCAGGGACTGAGATCCGAGCTTCATATCTAAATGTCATATACCTCTTCACTATAACTGAGGCTCTGAGAAAACAGAAACACATGACTACATACTAGGGGATTCAATTCCTGTTTTTCCTTCCTGTTTGTCCTCTTCTAAAATAAAAAAGAAACTTCTTGGTATTGTTATCCTGAGGGTATATTACTACTACATATGTGGAGATAAAGTTAAATGAAACAAGTAGTTTCTGAGCTGTTGGCAGTAAAGGCCATCCATTTTTAAAAGGAAAGTAAGTAACATCTAAATCTATATTTGATGGCAAAGATCCCTTCTCTGGATAATTCCTTTCTCATACCCTCTCCACTGAAATGTGTGTAGGAATTTCCATAAATTGGTATTAGGCTTCTGTCTAACCTTCATCCATCTATCTACTGGTTCATTCCTTAATTCAACAAATCTTTATCCAACCTGTATGCTCGGTCATTGGACAAGAGAGAAGAAAGACACTGTGCCTGTTCTCAAAGAGCGAAGTCTAACCTGGCACCTACAATCAGGGTGACAGATGCTGGATAAGAGAAATGTAGGATGTGGCAGGAACATTCACACAGATGCTGACCCCAGACTTGGGAGCAGCCAGTCAGGGACAGTTTCTAGGAGAAAGTAACGTCTAAGGTAAACTCTAAAAGCGGTAGGTGAAGGTGGAAGGGGTCAGGTTGCGAGGAGAGGTTGACCCAACAAGAGAGAATAGTGTTTAGAAGGCCCAGGTCAAGGGAGAGAGAAACAGAGACAAAAGACAGGAGAGAGTTTTAAGGGACCAACAAGTTCGTGCTTACTGGATCAGAGAAGAGGAGATGAATGGAGAAAGATTCAGGCACATGAAGTGGGTGCCATTATCATCCCCACATTGCAGATGTGGAACTGAAGCACTGAGAGGTTAAGTAACTTGCCTAAGGTCATCCAGCTAGTATGCAGCAGATCCTAACTCAACCTAGTATCTGTGCCCTTCACTGACCGATGCTGCCTTTGAAATCATTTTCTTTTCTTTTTTTGGAGACGGGTCTCGCTCTGTCGTCTAGGCTGGAGTGCAGTGGCATGATCTCAGCTCACTGCAGCCTTGATGAGATCATTTTCAAAACTCCCTCCCAGCTATGGTTTGGAGGCTCCAGGAGAAAAGAGTAGATTGAGGCAGTAATTTTATATTCAGTGAGAAGTCTGAGTGGGAATGTCAGCCCCAGAAAACCTGTCCTCCTCTGCCTGCTGCCCTCCATAAGTCAGATTAAGGCAAAAGTACCACTCTTCTGGGGGAATTTTCATTTAAATGGGGTAGGGCCCAGCACGTTTTCAGCACCTTAACTGGCAGGGGAGATTGAGGGAGACATTTTCTTGTAGCGGTCCAGCCTGTGTCCCTTCAAGGGGATAAATATGAGGGACCACCTCATCATATAATCAGAGGCATCTTTTTGCCTAGAAGGGTTGGTATGAATCACTAAGCTCTGAATTTTCTGTCAGAGAATGACTTAGGCTGTTGAAAGTTACACATTAGAAGGTTTTTTTCCCCCTTCCAATTACGAATGGCATAAGTGAAAATTACTCAAGTTGACTCAAGGACTAGATTGTTTTATTCAAAGGAGTTGAGTTTTGTTTTCATTCAGTGACTGATTTCGAGCTTCATAGCCCTTAAGGGGGAAGACAAAAAGGCTTTAATGCCATACATTTTGCAAGGGAAGACTTCAAAGTGGTGAAGTGTGTGAACAGTTCACCCAAGCATGGAACATGGAGAGCAGACTTCTCATGACCAGGTGATTTCTCATCACCAATTACTCACCAGTTAGATTAACCCTTTAGCCAATTAATTCTCCCTAGAATAAAAATATTTCAGTGTGAGAAGCGTCACCCCCAAATGCTCACTTTTTTTGTTTCATTCCAGTTGCCTAGTTCCTTCTCAAGGGATAGACTAATCCCTTAGCTGCTGAGACCAGTTTGAGTTGAAAAGCCCATCTCCAAGACCGCCTATGGTTATAGGGAAGAGGACTTTTCCACGTCTATTTTCAACACTGGTGGAGTTGATGGTCTGGAGAGTATGTGTGTATATACATATAGTATAGAATATTATATATATTATATATACACAAACATATATATTATGTGTATTACATATACACAAATATATAAATATATATGAAACTGGATATGGATATATATCTGGAGTTGGATTGGAAAAGAAGCTTTGGAAAAACTGACGACCAATGACTATGAACACGAACATGTTGGTTTGGTTAAGGCAGAGTGTGTGTGTTTTGTATCCTTGTTTATACCAGGACCTAGGGAACTCAAAGTCACATGGAAATTGGATATGGTTTATCAGTTAGCTCTGTCTACTCAAACCATTCTTCCCACCAAAAAATGGACAGTAGTTTGATCAGCCCTTTTCCTACTACTTAAAACTCTTTCTTCCACTTGTCCAGATCTGATTTTGTAATTCCTTTCTGGCAAGTGGATAGAAAGCTTGGTTAACAACTTCTGCTTGTTGAATTATTGTATAAATTATTAGTTGATTCATCACTATGAAAATTCAGGAATGCCAGCTATAATGTACTATGCTGATCAGGTGTCTGCTCTGATTTTGGCATCAATGTGGTGACCTCCCAGGAGCAGGGGACCATCGGGTTGCCTAAGGAGGAGTGAACCAGCCCAGGTCGGAAATGGAGCAGGTCAAAACTCCCGTGCTGATCAGTAGTAGTATCGCACTTGTGAACAGTCACTGCCCTCCAGCGTGGGCAACATAGTAAGATCCTGTCTCTAAAACAAAAAAAAAAAAAAAGGAAAGAAATAAAAGAAAAATCAGGAATGCCATTTATATCGTGATTAACCCGTTTTTTCCATTGGGACATAGGCTGACATATGTGCCTTTTAGATCCATATTGTGGTCAGAAAATGAACAGTTAGCAATGAGCCTTTATCCTTGTTTATTTCTCTGTTGCCATTGAGTTTTCTTGTCACAGTGGTGAGAAAATAGATGGCATGTAACTTCTGGCTTGGAAGTCATTGAGAGAGTGATGGAGTGGAAGAGGAGAAGGGAAGTGAACGACTAACAAACCCAACTCTACCAAACTAGTGTCTTCATGAGTGCTGGAACAATAAGCATGCCATGGTGGTTCTCATTCCACAACCATTTATTCATTCACACAAATGGAGCCTACTGTGAGCCCACACTAGGAAGATACAAGGTCTGACCTCGAGAGCTTGCATTAGGACTTGCCCAAAAGTGGGCTCATCAAAGGTGCTGAAAAGAACAGACATGCATTTGCAATCAGCAGGCGCTTCCCCTTTTCACAAGACACAATGGATTGAGTTATCTTCCACATTCCTCAGTCCTGAACTTACCTGTATTAGCAAAGTTGAGAGGGACAGGCTCAGAATGATTTAGACAAAAGAGGAGATTGATTGGAAGGCATATAACAGAAAGTTAAACAACCAAATCACAGGAAGGGCAGGGCATCAGGGATGATGGAACCAGGGAATCCTTCCCTCCCTCACCCCTGCACTCCATTCCACACTCCTCTCTGGCCAACTCACTTCCTTTCCTCTCTGCAGAGAGGGGCTCTGTCCACAATGGTGGTGCCCCAGCCTTACATCTTCCAGACTCTATCCTTCTCCTTCTCTGTCTCCTTAGTAGGCTCAGCCCCCTACTTGCCCATCAAATGCTGGAGTTCCTCCAGGCTACATCCTAGGCCCTCTTACTCCCTCCCTGAGATCTTGCTCATGTGAGGTCAGTCACCATCTCTATCTAAAGGATTCTCAAATGTATTCTACAACACAGACCTTTCTCCAAGCTCTAGGCCTGTGTATCCAAATGCCTTCCTGATATCTGCTCTTGGGTATCTCAAAGCCATATGAAACTTTCCCCTTCTTTCTTGGTAACAGAATCCCCATGTTGTTGGAAGTGGCAATGAACCCAGTGAAAAGACGGCATTTCCCAGCATCCCTTGCAGCCAGAGGTAGACAATGAGATGTAAACAGAAGTAATTAGATTGAGTTCCTGCAAAAGTCCTTCACAAAAGGCTGATTCAGCTGGATGTTTTGCCATTTTCATCCTTATACCTTCCTCCTTCTGCCTGGCATGTGGACATAATAGCTAGTGCTGCAGTGATCATCTTGAGACTATGAGAACTTGAAGACTGAAACTAGCACCCAAAATGGCAGAGAGAATGGTATAAAGATCTTGGGATAAAGGTACTTATTTGCTAGCTTTAGACAACTTTTAGGTGAGAAATTATAAATTTATATCTTATTGAAGTCCCCTCTATTTATAACTAGAAGACAAACAATTTATAACAGATATAACAGCCTCTTCCTACCCTTCCAGCCTTATCTGGAACCAGGCCCCCCTGCACCCTTCTCCCTCTCTCGTCACACTGCCCTCTTGCTCTCCCTGCACTTGCCATGCCCTCTCCTGCCACTCAGTCTTCTCACATGCCATTCCCATTACGTAGATCTCAGCTCCGTCATCCTTTCCTTGGGGAAACCATCCTTGACCTACTTCCCCAGGTAGTTCCTCCACCACAGCTTCTCAAAGTGCCACCAACCTCTCCTTTTTTGCATCTGTCTTCAGTGTAATTTTATATTTATTTGCATCAGCTTTGGACTCAGACATGTCCCTCTCACTAGATTGTAAGCTCTGGGGAGGCAGGGACTGTGCTTTCCTTTTCTTACTACTGTATTCTTTATACCTAAGCACAGTATTATCATAAGTGTTCACCCCCAAAGAGAAAAATGTTGAATACATTAATGCACCACAAAGGAATTACTCAGACCTCTCTGGTCTATGTTTTTTAAATCCTGGGGAAGAATTCTGAATGGCCTAGCTAGGACCAAATTTCTACCTCAGGACTGTGGCCAAGAGTAGGCTCTATAAGAATGTAGCTGGCCGGGTGCGGTGGCTCACACCTGTAATCCTAGCTCTTTGGGAGGCCAAGGCAGGATGATCCCTTGAGCCTGGAAGTTCAAAACCAGCCTGGACACCAAGCCAGACCCAGCCTCTACATAAAAATAAAAAATAAAATTAGTGCAGTGTAGCGGCATGTGCCTGTTTTCCCAGCTACTTGAGAGACTGAGGTGGAAGGATGACTTGAACCCAGGAGTTTGAGACTGCAGTGAGACAATGATTGCATCACTGTACTCCAGCCTAGGTGACAGAGCAGACTCTGTCAAAAAAAAAAAAAAAAAAAAAAAAAAGAAAAAAGAAAAAGAAAAAAGAAAGGGAAAAAAAACATAGCAACCCCCATTCAAATCACATGTCCAGAATAGGGAAAACAATAATCCCAAAAGAAACTAAAGGCGACAGGCAGAACAATAAACATCCACTCTTAAGGCCATCCTTGATGCATATTTTAACATGATTTTACCTGGAGGAGAGCCTGTGGAAAGAGAGTACACAATATAACTTGGCTCAGGTCCTCCATGCCCTAGGAAAGGATGTGGTTCCCAAACTCCTCTACGTAAGGCTGGGACGACCTTGTCATATTCTCCTGGGGTCTATTATGCATTCATTGTCAATAGATTAAAAAATGAGAAACCCTGTTTTATCTGATTTTATGATTCCCATTCAGTTCAACAGACACCTAGAATAAAATATAAACTCTTCACTTAGCCCAAAGCCCTTACTCCCTCGCACCTCCCCTCCTTCCTGCCCCCATTGAGTTCCGTCCACTCAGGCCTCCTCTGATTTCTCAAAGCCTGAGCTCAGTTCTGCCTGGGGAACTTTACATGGCTGTTCCCCTCTGTCTGAAGCTCTCTGCCCCTAGATCTGGGCAAGGCTGACTCCTGCGGAGGCCGAGCCAGCAGGGCTACCAGAACACTTCTCCAGTTTAGGCACTGCACAAAGATGCTGGACTGTGGGGGTGGTGATATCTGAAATTCAGTCCCAGTGCTGTCTGCTCTCTTGTGCTCTGAGAAGCGGTGCATTTTTCTTCACCAAATACAGCATCCTGTAGCAAAGTCAAGGGTCCTTGGGGCTACATCTGGCTAAAGGGGAGATCTTTGTCTAATTTATATACATCACAAGGCTAGAGGGCCTCCTCATCAGAGCTGGAGAATTTTCTCCCCTACTGGATGATGACCATGTGGCTAAGTTGACACTAGAGCCAGAATCTTGAAACTTAGGACAAAGGTCACCTGGTCATCAGTTGACCCCTCTAACTGAAGATGAGGGAGAAGGAGCTTCAGAGGGTGATTCCGAAAGCTGGTTCTAGGCTCTGCCTGTCTCCATACTCTTTCAGTTCAGGTGCTTCTTCACCTATGCACTCCGTGTCCCACTATCTGAACTCCCATCATGTGTGAACCAGGGATTACAGGCCCTGCCCTCAGAGAGTTTACAGTCCACAGGGAGATATAAATAAAATAATCACACCAACAACATGGACATTAAACTGTGATGAGTGATGGGTGCAGTGACTCACGCCTGTAATCCTAGCACTTTGGGAGGCCGAGGTGGCTGGATCACTTGAGGTCAGGAGTTTGAGACCAGCCTGGTCAACATGGTGAAGCCCCATCTCTATTAAAAATACAAAAATTAGCCAGGGGTGGTGGCACACACCTATAACCCCAGCTACTTGAGAGGCTGAGGCAGGAGAATCGCTTGAACCTGGGAGGCAGAGGTTGCAGTGAGCCGAGATGGCACCACTGCACTCCAGCCTGGGCAACAGAGCCAGACTCCGTCTCCAACAAACAAAAACTGTCATGAGGGCCAGGAAGGAGGAGTGGGTGGGGCTTTGAGAGCATGTGGTGAAGGGACTTAACCTAAGGCGGAAGGGTGGGGGTGAGAAGACATCCATGAAGAAGTGATTCCAGTTGAGAATAGAAGGACAGTGGCCGGGTGCGGTGGCTCATGCTTGTAAACTCAGTACTTTGGGAGGCTGAGGTGGGCGGATTGCTTGAGCCCAGGAGTTCAAGAGCAGCCTGGGCAACATGAGGAGTCCTGGTCTCTATAAAAAATAAATAATTAGCTGGGTGCAGTGGCACGTGCCTATAGTCCCAGCTACTTGGGAGGCTGAGGTTCAGGATCTGCCTGGAAGATCGAGGCTGCAGTGAACCATAAGTATGCCACTGTGCTCTAGCCTGGATGACAAAGTGAGACTTCGTCTCAAAAAAACAAACGAAAAAAAGAGACTAGAGGGATGGGTAGGAGGTGACCAGGCAGAGAAAAGATGGGACATGTGGAAGGCAGTAGCCTGGTCCAAAGAAGTTTTTAAAGGAAAAACTTCAGCCGAATTAAATTTAAAAGAGTTTGAGCAAAAAAGAATTCGTGAATCAGGCAGCCTGCTGAGCCAGAGTAGGCTCAGAGATTCCAGTGCAGCCACGTAGTGGAAGATTTGTGGACAGAAAACGGAAAGCGGTGTACAGAAAATGAAAGTGAGGCACAGAAACAGCTGGATTGGTGCCAGCTGCAGTGGCTCACACCTGTAATCCCAGCACTTTGGGAGGCTGAAGCAGACAGATCACCTGAGGTCGGGAGTTCGAGATAAGCCTAGCCAACATGGTGAAACCCCGTCTCTACTGAAAATGCAAAAATTAGCTGAGTGTGGGGTCGCACACCTGTAATCCCAGCTACTCAGGAGGCTGAGATGGGAGAATGGCTTGAACCCAGGAGGCAGAGGTTGCAGTGAGCTGAGATCACTCCACTGCACTCTAGCCTGGGCCACAGAGCAAGACTCCATCTCAAAAAAGAAAAAAGAAAAAAAAAGAAAAGAAAAGAAAGAAAGAAACAACTGGATTGGTTATAGCTCGGCATTTGCCTTATGTGAACGCAATTTGAACAGCTGGCCACATTTGATTGGCCAAAACTCAGTGACTGGCACAGGAGTAGGCTACAGTCTGTTTACAGTTCCATTTAGGTTATAGTTCATGAGTACAGAAAAGCATTTAGGCTGAACTTAAAATATGTAAGGAGGTAGCTTCAGGCTACACTTGATTTAACAAAATGCAGAGGCCCAGACCCAGCTCAGGGTGCAGGTCATGCTAGTGCCCAGACGTGTTTCAAACAAAGCTTTTTGTCTTTTAAGAATCTGCTATTATTCATCACTGAGGTGACATGTGCATATCATTCTGGCAAGTTTTCTCTCAGGTCCAAGTAGAGCATGACTCAGTGGCATGTTGGAGAAGGTTCCTCTCTGCTTGCAAGAGCTGACTGCACGTATCCCTTCCCAACTGCACATTCGCTGATGTCTCATTGGCCTGGTGGCACTGTTGCTCATGGTGGCAGTATTTGCACCAGGGAAACCAGCACACACTGCAAAGCAAGGCATTTTGTTTTTCTTAAGAGTTGATGATAAATATTTACTAGCATGCCACAGCATGAGCCACCTTTCACAGTCCCAGAGAAGATGCCCAATTTCTCAGAGCATCACAAATTTTCTTGAAAAGGTTGGGTTTATGACAAAGTGCCATGACAGCCTTTGGATCCTGCCTCAGTCAGCTGGAAAAAGACAGGGCTGCCAACATACTAAAGATCTAGCATGATTTCTGTCACTCATGGAACATTTCCTGCAATCGGCTTTCAAGAAACAGAACTTCCTAAACTGCTGTCATTTGAGGGGGATAGAGAGGGTTAGACTTGGCCAGTCAGCGCTGTTTGCTAATTCCCTCCATAGCCAGAGGCTGTTACCACATCCTGGGACAAATAGTAAAGGCACCTATGACCTCATCTCTCTCCTCTGAGGACTAGCAGTTGATTAGCAACATAGGACAGTTACAAATTATGGGTGTAGGCCTGGTGTGGTGGCTCATGCTTGTAATCCCAGCACTTTGGGAGGCTGAGGTGGGCAGATCACCAGAGGTCAAGAGTTCGAGACCAGCCTGACCAACATAGCTAAACCCCATCTCTACTAAAAATACAAAAAAAAAAAAAATTAACCAAACCTGGTGGCGGGTGCCTGTAATCCCAGCTACACAGGAGGCTGAGGCAGGAGGATGGCTTAAGCCCGGGAAGCAGAGGTTGCCGTGAGCTGAGATTGCACCACTGCACTCTAGCCTGAGGCGACAGAGTGAGACTCTGTCTCAAAAAAACAAAACAAAAAACAAAAACAAAACCCAAAGCAAACAAAGCATAAAAACAAACAAAAAGACCTCACAAATTATGTGTGTAATTCTGTAATTCTGATCCCCAGCTTTCTACCATCCTAGTGCTTTTGGAGGGTCTGATTCAGATGAAGAGTCTCCTGAGAGCATGGACTGTCTCAGGTATCTGTGTGTTCCTCAGTGTCTGGCCTGGTGACTGGCACACAATCTTGCACTAGACGCTGGCTTTTGAATTAATGCACGCCATGAAAGAGGACCCAGAAAGTTTGCACAGCTGGAGCTTCTCCTCACCCTGGGTCTTTGTGATTTGACTTGCTGGTGATTTCTATTTATCCTGCTAAACTCCACTCAGGGGAGTCCTGGAAGCCCTTCCTAGTACACTGAGACTGGGGAGATATGGCACTCCTTATCGCAAGGTATCCCCAGTACCTGTCCTCCCAGGTGGTTCTCCCCACTCTGAGTGTCTACATCTCATTTATTCCTCCAGTCCCAGTCTTTGGCACAGTGCCAGTGAATATTTAATATGTGAATGAGGGGCTGAAGTTAGTGCAAACAGGAGCTTAAAGTTCAGGAAAGATTGGAGAAAGCCACACTTAACAAGCTCCTTCTGTATGCTAGGTATACGAAGGACAGCACAGAACATGCCACCCCAAAATATGCTACTTTGGCATAGGATTATTTTGAGCTGATGAACATTGAGGAGAAGCAGATATAAGAAAGGCTCTCTGCTTGACCTCTATTTGCCCAAAAGCAGGACGCCAATTTTTCTTTCTTTCTTTTTTTTTTTTTTTTTTTTGAGATGGAGTTTCACTCTTGTTGCCAACTCTCATTACTCCCAGGCTGGAGTGCAATGGTGAAATCTGGGCTCACTGCAACCTCTGCCTCCCAGGTTTAAGCAATTCCCTTGCCTCAGCCTCCCGAGCATCTGGGACTATAGGCACATGCCACCACACCCGGCTGATTTTTGTATTTTTGGTAGAGACAAAGTTTCACCATGTTGGCCAGGCTGGTCTCAAACTCCTGACCTCAGGTGATCCGCACGCCTTGGCCTCCCAAACTGTTGGGATTACAGACATTATCCATGGTGCCTGGCCCAGGACACCAATTTGTAAAGGTTTCTCCTCCTCTCCTCTCTACCAGGAAGGACAGAAGTTAATCACTGGAGACAAGTCTAGACCCTTATAAACCCGGAGAGGGCACCAGAGGAATATGCATAGCACACCTTACTCACTAGCCCTTATCTTCCATTGGTTTCCCACAAGCCCAAGTTCTAACCACCCTTTTAAGTTACTCAGCACAGGGTACTCCCATACGTATGTGTGATGCACATGTTAATCTATTTTTCGTCAGTCGAATTTACAGGGCCCTAGCTGGAAAATTTAGGAGAGTAGAGGGAAAAAGATTTTCCTCCCCTACACATTATACAAAGTCCTTGCATACTTTCTCTCTTTTAATTTTTATAACAACCCCTTGAGGTAAATTCTACAATTCCCATTTTACAGAGGAGGAACTGAAGAGCAGAGCTGTTGAGGAACTTACCCAAAGTCACGCAGCTCATCACAGGAGGGGCTCCTATTAGGGTCCAAATATAATGTTGTGCCTTCTAGTGCAGTGATGTAGGGTGGGCTGGAGTCAGAACACTAAATTGCAGCCAATGAGACACTGCTGAGCATAAGGGCCCCTTTGTTTGCCTGTTCCTTTCCTGCAACATCACCACTTTCACCCCTAGAAGCCAGTTTGATATTGATATTGATTTGATATTGATTGATTTGCATATTGATTTGATTTAGGCTTACAGGAGTTCAGGGTCTATTCCATTGTGCTTCTCTGGGAACATTTTGCAGTATTTGTTTCATTCACTTCAAATTCTTTAGACTTATGTTTTCCCATTTATGGGAACATGGACCAAGAAGCTGATGGAACCAGTAAGTGTATGCTGCTGAGACTCTTGACCAGTGTGTCTTACAGTGAAAACTAAAACTAAAATTCTAAGCCCCCAGTTGACTGCATGGACCCCCTCTTGGTCAAGGGGAACCCCAGAGACAGCTGAAAAACAGACTACCTGGCCATAATGGGAAGGAAGGTCAGACCTGCCTCATTATACCCACTCCCTTTTGGAGTTTAGGCACCACAACTGACCAGCCTTAATGTTAAAATAGAGATCACGAGACTGACAAAACAGATTCTTTGTGGCACTAAGATTCCAGATTTTAAACCATGCCAGGTCAGGGTGAAGTCATGCCTGCAGGCCATCAATGTTGCTACATAGCATCCTTATCTGAATTTAAAACATTTTTTTTCTGCTGGCGCCAAATTTTAGACAGAGCCTTACTCCTTTAACCAACTGTAAATTAAAGAATATCTGAATCTACTTATAACCTGTAAGCCGTCCACTTCAAGATATCCCAACTTTTTGGGTCAAACCGATATATCCCTTCCATGTATTGATTTATGTGTTTGCCTGTAAACTCTTGCCTCTCTAAAACATATAAAAAAAAAACAAATTAATCCGACTGCCTTTGGCACACCTTTTTTTTTTTTTTTTTTTTTTTGAGACTGAGTCTCGCTCTGTTGCCCAGGCTGGAGTGCAGTGGCGTGATCTCAGCTCGCTGCAACTTCTGTCTCCTGGGTTCAAGCGATTCTCCTGCCTCAGCCTCCTGAGTAGCTGGGACTACAGGCACCCACCACCACGTCCGGCTAATTTTTTGTATTTTTAGTAGAGACAGGGTTTCACCATGTTGGCCAGGCTGGTCTGAAACTCCTGACCTCAGGAGTTTGGCCTCTCAAAATGCTGGGATTACAGGCATGGGCCACCTCGCCCAGCCACCTTTGGCATATTTTCTTGGGACCTCTTGAGGCTGTGTTTCCCCAGACCATGGTCACTCACATTGGCTCAGAATAAACCTCTTTAAAATATTGTACACAGTTTGTTTGTTTCCATTAACAGAGTGTAACTCCAGGATAACCTGCATCAGAATCCCTGGGGCCATGGGTAAGATTTAGCGTCTCAGTCCATAGAGCAGGTCTTCGGATGAGACCCTGAAATCTGCATCTTACCCAGGAACCCCTGTCTGAATGTTCTGAAGGAACTTTGAAGGATCTGTTAAAAATTTTAAGGTACAATTTACATAGAGCTAAGTACACAAATCTTAAGTGTATTATAGCTAGAATTTTTATATAAGGATACACATTTTAACCTAATTACATACACATTTGCAGAATAACCATTCAAATCAAGATAGGAAAGAAAAATTTCCCTCTAAGTCTTCCCAGAGGTACATACTATTCTGCCTGTCACCGTGGGCTAGTTTTAGTTGTTCTTGAACTTCATAGATCCTACAGCACATACTCTTTTGCATCTGTTTCCTTTTACTTATACTATGTTTTTGCAATTTGTCCATGTTGTACGTGTAGCAGTAGGTAGTTCCTTTTTATTGCTGGTAAAATTGCATTGTATGAATATATCCCCATTTACTTATATATTGTCTTGTTGAAGTTCATTTCAATTGTTTCCAGTTTGTGGTTATTATGAATAAAGCTGCTGCGAGCATTCTTGTAATAGTCTTTTGGCTGTCTTAGGCACTTGAGGTTTTCTTGGGCAACTACCTAGGAGCGAAACTGCATCAGGCTTAAGGTTTGACAGAGGTAGGAGAGGGCTTATATATAACCATGAACAAGTGATGCATGTTGGGCAGGAGTATTAACAGCTCCCACCCCAAGGAAGAGAGGGCCTGGGTGGGGCACTTAGTGGCTGAGCCTAGCTCATGGACTTCCAAAAGGTGATATTGAAGCTGGGCGCGGTGGCTCACGCCTGTAATCTCAGCACTTTGGTAGGCCGAGGTGGGAGGATCAGGAGGTCAGGAGTTTGAGACCAGTCTGGACAACATGGTAAAACCCCGTCTCTACTAAAAATAGAAAATTAGCCAGATGTGGTGGTGTGTGCCTATAATCTCAGCTACTTGGGAGGCTGAAGCAGGAGCATCACTTGAACCTGGGAGGTGGAGTTGCAGTGAGCCAAGATTGTGCCACTGCACTCCAGCCTGGGAGAAGAGCGAGACTCCATCTCAAAAACCCCAAGAAAAAAAAGGTGATATTGCCCCCAAGGGGCTGAAAATTGTTTACTGAGAGGGATGTGTATGTGAAAAAAGATCTTAGACATTACAATGATTTGTAGCCTTTAGATATGCTGACATACAGTAATGTCATGGGGAGAGGAGCAATAGAAAAAAATGTCTTCCAAGGCTCCTGGGGGCGGGGGTGAAAATGAAAAAAGCTTGAGAAACATCAGTCTAGCTAAGTCTAGACTTTCTCATATCTCCAAACCAGAACCTGCAAGGGTGATCTCACTCTTTGGTCAAGGAGTCAACTTGGGAATAATAAGCCTCACAATGCAGAGATGCCCAACGAAAACCAAATAACTAGGCCAGGTGTAGTAGCTGCCGCCTGTCATCCCAGCACTTTGGGAGGCCAAGGCAGGTGGATAGCTTGAGCCTAGGAGTTCAAGACCAGCCTGGGCAACATGGTGAAACCCCATCTCTGCAAAAAATACAAAAATTAGTCAGGGGTGGTGGTACATACCTGTAGCCCCAGCTACAGGGAAGCTGAGGTGGGAGGATCGCTTGAGCCTGGGAGGTTGAGGCTGCAGAGAGCCGGGATTGTGATATGGACAGGAGACAGGGAAGTACTGGGTAGAAGAGGGTGGTTCCCCGGCAAAGACCTCACCCCTAAGCCTAAAGACCCATGGCCCTAAACAAGGACAGCATTCCTGTTTTTGTGCCCAGAAAGTTGCCTTTTGGTCTGCCATGCCCCTATCCTGTACCATCCTGTCCCCATACAAACACCAAACCCCAGGCTCCAGGAGCAGACAAGCGGGTGAAAAGACGAGAAGACAAGCAGATGGAGGGTGGCATGGAGGGCACGGCAGAGAAAGAGAGAAGAGGAGAAACATCTGAACGCCGAGAGGAGTTGGGCTGTTGCTTGGGGGAGAGGAGTTCAGCTGCTGGACGGCCAGGCTCCAGGGGAAGATTGTCTTCCCACTCCATCCCCTGCTTCCGTCTCCCCATCCATCCCGCTGAGAGCCACCTCCAGCACTCAAAATTCTCACATGTATCCCTCGAGTCCCTGTGTGATCCAGTTTTCCTGGGATGCTGGACAAGAGCTTAGGATACAGAAAGCTGTCACATTGGCCTTCTGCCCTTGCAGAAAGGCAGAGGGTCCATGGAGCTGGTTAACACTTGAGCCATCCATGGACGGCAAGGCTAAAGGGGCACATTGTAACACACACCCACTTGGGCCCCTGCACCTGTCCATCTGCGTGCTCCCCCTCCCTTAAGGGCTTTGAGCAACGGTGGCGACCCAACAGGTGAGCCACACCCCTGTCGTGCGGCCTGCGAGGGGGATCAGGGAGCTCTACCACTTCGGTCATGCCACTGCACTCCAGCCTGGGCGACAGAACAACACCCTGTCTCAAAAATAAATAAAACAAAAACTAAAACTCCCAAATCACTAAATTCCTGTGTGCATGTCGGGTAGGGCAGGGGCTTGTAGGCACAAGGACACACTAGCGCCCTGAAAGGACAGGTAAGTAACCAGAGTCTAGAGAGATCCTGCTCCAGTCAGCCCAGGGACCACCTGGCCTGGAAGAGGAAAACTTTCTTGGGTTCACACCTTTCGTTGAGGGAGGAAGTGATGAATGTCTCCGTAGGCCCTGCTGGGCGTCACTGATGATCAGATCTGGTGTGGAGGAAGCTCAGGAACCACAACACAGCCGCCACACTCAAGGCTTACTCGGCACCTCTCACCCATTGTTCTCCTTTAACTCATGCGTGATGTTTCCGCCCTCAGAAGGTCTTCCCTTGTGAGCGAATGGAAAGTAAAAAATCTGGAAAGAATGAATGCGCCAAAGAGAGAGCAAAAACCATGAATCAAGCCAGAGGGAGACACACTCAGCCCACAGACACCAGGCAGGAAGAAGGGAGGCTCTGAGAGAAGGCTTGCAGCTCTCCTTCACCCATGTTCTCTGTAAGCCAGGTGTCCAGTGGGCCGTTCACTGCATCTGAGGGGTATGTGGCCAGCTGGGAGAAGGGCCACAGGGGCAGTGCACCCCACCAGGCCAGGCCCTGCCTTCAGCCCTGGATGACACACACTGGCAGTGTAGGACGGTGGTGGAACCCACGCATAACTATGTGGCCCGAGCAGGTTTCAGACCCATCCATTCTTTAGCTTTCTGTGCTTCAGTCTCCTCATCTGCAGAACAGGGCTGGGAATAATGGTCTCTTCTTCACTGTGGTGTTATGAGGATTCAATTAGTGAATATACGTTAAGTACTCAGAACAGATCTTGGGACACAGTCTCGCTACATGGGCACTGGCTTTTTTTTTTTTTTTTTTTTTCGAGACAGGGTCTCATTCTGTTGCCCAGGCTGGAGTGCAGTGGCACGATCATAGCTCACTGCAGCCTTGAACTTCTGGGCTCAAGCGATCCTCCCTTCTCAGCTTCTCAACTAGCTAGGACTACAGGCGTGCTGCTATCCCTGGCTAATTTTAAATATATATTTTGTGGAGATGGGGTCTTGCTACGTTGCCCAGCCTGGTCTTGAATTCCTGGCCTCAAGTGATTCTCCCACCTTGGCCTCCCAAAGTGTTGGAATTACAGATGTGAGCCACCACACCCCACCAAGGACTGGCTTTTATTATTACAAAAGACAAGTGATGCCGGCCCTCAAGTTGCTCCCACACTAGGGAGGGTACCACTTTCCCATTTCTTGTTCAACTGAGAAAGCTGACAGGAAACAATAATTTTAATAATACTTTTGCCTGTTCTTCTCTAGACTTCAGGCAGGGATACTGCTGCCCCCTTGGGGTTGTCATTTCTTGACTGACTCACTTTCCCCTTCTCCTTTCCCCTCAGCAGCCAGACTCCCAAAAGGGATGATCACTGTCTTTGGGGTGGGGATGGGATGTGTAGCCAAGAGGAAATGTTGATCGAGCCCCTGATGACTCATGAGTCACTGTATGTTGGACTCCACAGGGTGAGGTCACAGTACAAACGGGGAGCCCAAGCTCAGGGTCTGAAATGGAGCTTGGCCAAGAAATGGAGCCGTCTTCACAAGAGGGATATTTCCGAGCCATAGCAGTGACTGTGGACCCTGCATACTACATTCTCTTCCTTCCCATGTTAGTTTGTTAAGAGCGATATGATGAGCTAGGGTCATGAAAACACAGGTAGGATTGATTCCTCTGCTTGTTGGTGTGGCTTTCAGTGGCCCAGCTTATTTGTTCTGTGTCCACCTACCCATAGATCCTTCAACCTCCTTAGGAAGCCATCAAATGAATAATTCTGAGCATCACGGGTTGCATTCTCCAGGAAACAGTCTCCACGACAGCAATTTGTGCACAGAAAGTTTACTGGGGAATCCTGTCAAGATCAACACCTGTGTGGGGAGAGGAGGAAGACAGATAAATAGAGGAAAAAGCTGAACTTTAATGCTGTGGAAACAATGGCTCCTGCCAATGCCACAAGGAGCTCTGGAGCTAGGACAGCCCTTTGAAAATGGAGCGTGGGGCAGGTTGCTACCCTTGCATTGACCATGGAATGCAGGCTGCCCTAGAAAGTGATAATGGCCTTGATTGAGGCAGTTTCTCCTCAGCCCAGATCAAACCCTGAAAAAGATACAGCTGCAAGCTCCAGCTGCCAACACTCCTGGGAGCTGGCATTACGAACGCCTCTACTGCAGCCCAGCATCCACCACACTGGGCATAGGCTTTAGACCTTTCTTCCTTTTACCACGTGTGTGTGTTTTTGTTTGTTTGTTTGTTTTTTTGACAGTCTCACTCTGTTGCCCAGCTGGAGTGCAGTGGTGTGATCTCGGCTCACTGCCACCTCCGCCTCCACATTCAAGTGATTCTCCTGCCTCAGCCTCCTGAGTAGCTGGGGTTACAGATATGCACCACCACACCTGGCTAATTTTTTGCATTTTTAGTCAAGATGGGTTTCACCATGTTGGCCAGGCTGGTCTCGAACTCCTGACCTCAGGTGACCCGTCCATCTCAGCCTCCCAAAGTGCTGGGATTACAGGCGTGAGCCACCGCGCCCAGTCGCTGCCATGAGTTTAAATCCTTCACATTCTCTATGATCTTTAAGTATAATAGTTATGGACACCAGTTTTGAAGTCCGACAGACTTGTGTTTACATCCCATTCCTGCCATTCATTTGACAATATTTATGGAGTATCTCTATATTTCAGGTGTGTTTAAGGCACTGAGGGTACATCAGGGAGTAAAAAAGATAAAAGCCCTGCCTCTGGGGCTGAAGTTCCATGAGCGACAGGAGATACATAGATGATTAAAAGAGAAACATAGAATACATGGTGATTAGTGCCATGTGATAATATATACTTATTACACTTAAAAAATTAAGTGGGGCGTGTGGGGGCGGCGGAGGGAGGGGGAGGAGGGAACTCAGGAAAGGCTTCCCTGAGAGGTGTGGCCATGGAGAGATCAGGGAAGCTGGATTTGGGGTTGGGGGAAACTGTGCAAAGGCCCTGAGAAGAAGGTGTGATGGGGGTGTACAAGGCACACAAGGAGGAAGGGAGAATGGGTAGAAAACAGGGTTTCAGAAGTAGGAGGTAAAATCAGAGAGGATTATATGAAACATCCAGAACGGGCAAATCTACAGGCACAGAAAGCAAGTTGCTTAGGGCTACAGGAGTGGGCACAATGGGGAGAGGTGACTTTGGGGTGCAAGTTTCTTCTTGAAATAATGAAAATAACCTGAAAGGCACTGAGATGACAACAGCTGCACAGCTCTGTGATTATACGGAAAATCATACAAGGGTTTTTTCAATGTATGCTTTAAATGAGTGAACTGTGTGGTATGTGAATTGTATCTTAATAAAGCTATTTATTGTGTGTGGGTTTTTTGTTTTGTTTTGTTTTTATGGAGTCTCGCTCTGTCGCCCAGGCTGGAGTGCGATGGTGTGATCTCAGCTCACTGCAACCTTTGCCTCCCAGATTTAAAAGACTCTCCTGCCTCAGCCTCCTGAGTAGCTGGGATTATAGGCACCTGCCACCGTGCCCGGCTAATTTTTTTTTTTTTTTTTTTTTTTTTTGTATTTTTAGTAGAGACGGGGTTTCACCATGTTGGCCAGGCTGCTTTTGAACTCCTGACTTCAAGTGATCTGCCTGCCTTGGCCTCCTAAAGTGCTGGGATTACAGGTGTGAGCCATTGCGCCCGGCCAATAAAGCTATTTAAAGAATCGGAGTAGTGACTGACATGAGACTGTACCATGCAGGGCCTGGTGGGCCATGGTCAGGATTTGTGCTTTGACTCTGAGATGGGACACTACCAGTCGGTTTTAACCAGTAGGGTGAAATGATCAGATTTACATTAAAAAAGAATCCCAGGCCGGGCGCGCTGGCTCACGCCTGTAATCCCAGCACTTTGGGAGGCCAAAGCGGGCGGATCACGAGGTCGAGAGATCGAGACTATCCTGGCCAACATGGTGAAACCCCGTCTCTACTAAAAACACAAAAATTAGCTGGGCACAGTGGCAGGTGCCTGTAGTCCCAGCTACTCAAGAGGCTGAGGCAGGAGAATTGCTTGAACCCTGGAGGTGGAGGTTGCAGTGAGCCGATATCACACCCCTACACTCTAGCCTGGCAACAGAGCGAGACTCCATCTCAAAAAAAAAAAAAAAAAAGAATCCCAGCTGAAACATGGTGGCTCACAACTGTAATCCCAGCACTTCAGGAGGCCGAGGGTGGGGATTGTTTGAGCCCGGGAGTTTGAGACCAGCCCAGGCAACTATTGGAAGACCCCATCTGTTTCAAAAATTAAAATAAATAACAAAAGAAGAAAAAGAAAAGACTCTCTGCTGCTGTATTGAGAATTGGCTGAAAGGGGACACTCATAGATGCAGGGAGAGGAGCAAGGAGCTTAATGCAAGAATCCAGGTAAGAGGTGATGGTGGCTTCCAAGCAGGTGCTGGAAGCAGGGGGCAAGTGGTTGAAGGTAGACATACTTTGATATCAGAGCTGGCAGCAAGTGCCCCGAGGATGGCTGGTTGTGGGTGTGTGAGAGAGAGGAGCTGAGGTTTCTTGGTTCTAGCTGGTTCTAGAGTGGAGCTATCATTTACTAGGCTGGAGACAGCAGTGGGAACAACACATTTGGGGTTGGAATCGGGAGTTTCTGTATGATATGTGAAGTCTGAGAGGCCTGTGAGAGAGACCTCCGAGGCAGTTGGGAATTGTGTCCAGAATTCAACACGGGAGCAGTCTGCACAGGAGACTCTGCAGGAATCTAGGAGCCATCAGCATATCATGGAATTTATTCTTGAGATTGGATCAGACCCTCAGGAGGAGCAGAGACACACAAGTCACGGCCAAGTGTCTGACCCTTTGAGGCTCAGTCGTCAAAGCTATAGGAGATCTCCCTTGCATGGTTGTTGTGAGTGGGCAGCAGATGCAGAATGGACCCAGTGCTCAGTGGGTAGCTCTCTCCCACTGAATTTTTTTTTTTTTTTTTTTGGTCTCAGAATGGCACTATTGTCGGCTCAGCTCCCTTTGGACCTTAGTGTCTTCGGTCTTCTTTCGTTTTTTTTCCTGTACCCTCATTAGAAGTGAAGGCTAATCCTCAGCCTTATTATTTTTAACTACTTGATCCAGTTCAGCACTGAGCACCAATTGAGAAGAAGCTGCTCTGCTAGAACATCAGCTACCTAAGGATCTTGGCCCATGCTTTCCACTCCCCAGGGATGCACCTTCCAATGGAGAAAACAGAAAACCCCATCGCCTTCCTCAGAATGTACGGCCAACTGCAAGACTGTGCAGGTGCAACACTGGGCTGGGGGTGGGGAGACATTAATTCAGACTGGGGACATTTGTGGGACTCACCAAGGAAGCAGAACGCGAGCTTGAGCTTGAGAGTTGAAAAGGAATGTGTTGGGGAAAGATGAAGGGCAAATGGGGTGGGGGTGGAAGGGAGGGCAGCATAGGCAGATGTGACGAGAACAGACCAGAGAAATCCTTTATGGCTAAAGCAGGGTGTTTGTGGTGATGGAGCAGAGGGGACTCAGACTGGCTTGAGCTAGACTGGAGGAGTTGACAGGGGGCCACTCCATGTTAGCAAGCATCACCCATGGGTACACCCCGAGTTGTCTAGATACCCAGAAGTCCTCCCCTAAAATATTTTGACTCCTCTCACTCTTAAGCCCAGCACATCAACTCATTAGTTTCAATGAGACTGCCATTTTCTGCCCAGCCATCCAGGAGCTAACCTCCTCTGTTCCTGTCCTGTGTTTCTATCGCTGTGGCCCATCTCTTGCCAGCATCCTCAATTGTTTGCCTCTTTGGTTTTTGACCCATCATCTTATAAACTTTGAGTCCTGAATCAATAGCTTATCTCTCTTCTTTTATTTCAGGATGTCAAGGTGGTTGGACAACAATCCTTCAACTGCATATGGTAATAGCTTTGACTTTGTTGCCACTAGTCTCAACTGGGTCCTTAGGGGTACTGTTCCATTCTTTTATTTATCCTCACCCAGCTTAATTTTCCATTTTCCATGGTGGCCATGCCAAACCTTTGTACCTCTTCTTAACTTGTTCTCAGCAAAGAAAATAGAAGGCTTTCGGGCTCATGCTTCTTCAAATGTTTGCCTTCCCTGCATGCAAACTTGTGTACTTTATTTTATTTTATCTTTGAGACAGGGTCTCGCTGTGTCACCCAGGCTGGAGTGCAGTACATGAACATGGCTCACTGAAATCAGGCGCTTCTTTATGCCACCACTCACAACAACCATGCAAGGTAGATCTCCTATAGCTTTGACAACTAAGCCTCAAAGGGTCAGACACTTGGCCATGACTTGTGTGTCTCTGCTCCTCCTGAGGGTCTGATTCAGTCTCAAGACTAAATTCCATGAATACGCTGGTGGCTTCTGGATTCTATCTCCTGCACAGATGGCTCCCATGTTGAATTCTGGACACAATTCCCAAATGCGTATGGCCTCTCTCATAAGCCTCTCAGGACTTCACATATCACAGAGATTCCATCCCAAAAGGTGTTGCTCCCCCAGCTGTCTCCATCCTAGAGGCAGCTTCCTCCTCCTGGGCTCAACTGATCCTCCCACCTCAGCTACCTCAGTAGCTGGGACTACAGATGCACATCACCATGCCTGGCTAACTTTTATATTTATGTTTTGTACAGACACGGTTTCACCATGTTGCCCAGGCTGGTCTGGAACTCTGGTGCCCAAGTAATCCACCTGCCAGGCGTGAGCCACTGTGCCTGGCCACTTGTTTACTTATTAGCTGTCTATTGCTGTGTAATAAATTACTCCAAAACTGAATGTCTTAGAACAATAAACATTTACTATCTTATAGTCTGTAGACTCTGGTTTTGGTTTAGCTGGGTCTCTCTCCTTCAGGGTCTCTCATAAGATTACAATCAAGCTATTGGCTGGAGCTGCAGTCACCTCAAGGCTTGACTGGGGCTGAAGGCTCCTAAGGTCGTTCATGTGGCTTTACATAGGGTTGCCTTAAAATAATATGACAGCTGACCTCCTCCAGGGTGAGCAATCCAAGAGAGAACAAGACAGAATGCCTGTGATATTGTGATATATATAACATATTATATATTATACATATTATATATACATATATAATATACATATACATATATAATATATATTGATATATATTAACATATATATAATATGTGTGTGTGTGGTGTGTGTGTTTCTGTCCACAGTTCCTGGCTGATAACTCCTATCGTCCTTCTTGTGTCCTAAGTGACTAAAACAATAGCATATCTTTTGCTAAAGTATTTGTCCCTTTGTCCTTGGTTCCTAAAGTAGCTTCAGAGGATAAAGGTGAAAGACAGTGTTTTGTTACAATGTTGGGGCACTTTAGGCCTCAGGAAGCAGAATCTCTGTCTCTGACCTTCTCCTGCGGCCCTTTCACCTGATCTTTTTTTCTCCCCAAGGCAGGCCACAGGAACTAAAAGTAAAATCTTGCCTCACCTTTCTCCCTTGGTACTGGTCATAAATAAGTTCTCTGGCCTACCTTGTCTGATTGTAGGCTATAAGACCCCCACTTCAGAAGGGGTCCTGCCCCATACCCAGGAGAAAGGAACGCTGCACAGAGGGCCAAGAAGAATCTGAACCAATGGGCCTTGCTGAATTTCCCCACTCAGCCTATTAGTATTAGATTATACCCTTTTTGTCCAGTCACATTTCTGCATGGTTGTCCAGGCTTCAGTCATGCCTATCCAAGGAAGTCTCAAGGCCCAGGAAGATGGGGTATGGGAAGCCTCCGAACAGCTGAACTCATGGAGGCTTCCAGGAAGGTGAATAAGAACTCATTAAAGAGGCCGGGGGCGGTGGCTCATGCCTGTAATCCCAGCACTGTGGGAGTCTGAAGCAGGCAGATCACTTGAGGCCAGGAATTTGAGATCAGCCCGGCGAAACTCTGTCTCTATTAGAAATACAAAAATTAGCCGGGTGTGGTGGCAGGCACATGTAATCCCAGCTACTAGGGTGGATGAGGCAGGAGAATCACTTGAATCCCGGAGGCAGATGTTGCAGTGAGCCAAGATAGGGCCACTGCACTCCAGCCTGAGCAAGTCTCAAAATAAATAAATAAATGTAAAAACAAATAAATAAAATAATAAATCAGTAAACATAAGTGTTTCCCAGAGTTTCATGAGCCACTCCAGCAAATGAATCATGCCTAAAGAGGGCATCGTGGGCAACTGGTCAGTCTGAAGTGATGGAGGCCTAGACTTGTGACTGGTGTCAGAAGTGGGGGCAGTCTTGTGGGACTGAGCCCTCAACTTACGGTATCTGATGCTATCTCCAGGTAGATAGTGTCAGTGTCAGAACAAAACTGAATTAGAAGACACTCAGCTGGTGTCCACTGCAGAACTGACTGCTCGCTTGCTGGTGGGGAGAAATCTCCACACATTGGCTCACAGAAGTCTTCTGTGCTGATTACTGTGATATGACAGCAGAGGAAAAAGTTTGTTTTTCAATACAGTGCCCTAAGATGAAAGCCACATGCTTTTTATAACCTAATATATCAGAAGTGACATCCCATCACAGTTTTTTTTTTTTGTTTTTTTGTTTTTTTTTTTTTTGAGGTCGCCCAGGCTGGAGTGCAGTGGCATGATTTCAGCTCACTGCAACCTCTGCCTCCCAGGTTCAAGGGATTCTCATGCCTCAGCCTCTCGAGTAGCTGGGACTACAGGCATGCACCACCAAACCTGGCTAATGTTTGTGTTTTTAGTAGAGACAGAATTTCTTTTTTCTTTCTTTTTTTTTTCTTTTTTGAGACAGAGTTTCGTTTTGTTGCCCTGGTTGGAGTGCAATGGCACGATCTTAGCTCACCACAACCTCTGCCTCCCAGGTTCAAGTGATTCTCCTGCTTCAGCCCACCGAATAGCTGGGATTACAGGCATGCGCCACCACACCCGGCTAATTTTGTATTTTTAGTAGAGACAGGGTTTCTCCATATTGGTCAGGCTGGTCTCGAACTCCCGACCTCAGGTGATCCACCTGCCTCGGCCTCCCAAAGTGCTGGGATTACAAGCATGAGCCACCATGCCCGGCCAAGATAGGGTTTCACTATGTTGGCTAGGCTGGTCTCAAACTCCTGACCTAAAGTGATCTGCCTGCCTCGGCCTCCCAAAATGCTGGGATTAAAGGTGCACACCACCACACCCAGCTACGCGAATAATATTTTGTGTGTTAGAAGTGGGTCAATAAGTATAGCGCCCACTTAAGGGGAGGGGTTACACCAGAGCATGAACACCAGGAGGCAGAGATCGTTGGGGGCCATCTTAGTAGCTGTCTACCACAACTTCTCCTCTTCTTTCCATGTTTCTACTTGCCTCCAGGGCCAGTTCCTCAATATGTGCAAATGTCCCTGTCTTCTGGGTCTGGCTCTATAGAGTATCTGCCATTGTTCCATTGCCTCCTTCCCCTCAACCTTAAGCCATGTCCAGAAATCTCCCAAGTTAAAAATAAACCTTCCCTCCACCTTGATCTATGACCAGTAGTCTCTCCTTCTTTCCCCTGCAACCTTTCTTGAGAATGTGACCTTTCTTCTCTGCATTCACTTCCACCTCCACAACACCGCTCTGCTAAGGTCATCAGTGACCTCCAAATGCCAGATCACATACCTACCTGCTTTTAATCCTAGTCTTAGTTGTCCTCTGCAGCACTGAATGCCATTAACCCTCCTCTTCAGCTTCTCCTGTCTTGCTGACTTCACATTTTTGGCCTCCTCTATCTTCACTTACCCCTAAATCTGAGATTGTCCAGGCTTTGCCCACACTCTTCAGCTTCACTCCCTCTGAATCCCCACCTCCCATACTCCCAGCACCTCTATGTTCTGATTACTATTGCTGCTGTGAATGTTAGTCTTCCAACTCACATGTAAAAGAAGTAACACAGGTGTTTTGTTTGCTTGTTTGTTTGTTTGTTTGTTTGTTTTTGAGACACAGTCTTGCTCCGTCACCCAGGCTGGAGTGCAGTGGCACCATTTCGGCTCACTGCAACCTCCACTTCCCAGGTTCAAGTGATTCTCCTGTCTTAGCCTCCTGAGTAGCTGGGATTACAGGCGCCCACCACCACGCTTAGCTAATTTTTGTATTTTTAGTAGAGACAGGGTTTCACCATGTTGGCCAGGCTGGTCTTGAACTCCTGAACTTAGGTGATCCACTCATCTCGGCTTCCCAAACTGCTGGGATTACAGACGTGAGCCACTGCACCCGGCCATGACACACTTCCTGACTTTGTTTAAATCAACTTCAATCTGATATTGAGCCGCCTTCTACTGAAGTGACAGGAAATTAATCTCAGTAATTGCTGAATGTCCCACATTCTACTCAGGGGTGTGCCAAAGTCGGCTCCTCCTGGGAGGTCTTGCTAGGCAAAGGCACTGGTCTTCGGCTCGTGCTGGTCACTGCTGAGGTGCTCCCTGGTTAGACTGCATTGTCCCTTGAGGTTTAACAGTCTTGCTGCTTAGAGCAAACGAATCTTTGGCAAAGTGAATGCTCCTGGGCCTGGAGTTCAGCCTTCCTAACAACACAGATCAACCACCCCCTTGAGGACTTGCCCCAGTGACCTGACATGGAGCAGCACCCAGACCCCAGTCTGTTGGAACCTGTTATTTCCTCTCTCCCAATCCCAGGGTGACTCTCTTCTCTCTCCTCTTGCAGCTGTCAAAGTCTCCACACCACAAACACTAAAGAAAACCAGTATCTGTTCTTTACCCTGAAAAAACATCTCAGGAAAGGAACTAGGCCTGGCCACCAGCTTGGAATGCAGAGGAGGGAAAAACAACAAACAAAACACAAATTAGCCTGGCATGGTGGCTCACACCTGTAATCCCAACACTTAGGGAGGGTGAGGTGGGAGGATCACCTGAGGCCAGGAGTTTGAGACCAGCCTGGGCAACATAGGGAGACTGCAACTCTCCAAAAAAAATTTTTTTTAAAAACTAGGCATAGTCTCAGCTACTTGGGAGGCTGAGGCAGAAGGATCGCTTGAGTCCAGGAGGTCAACACTGCAGTGAGCCGGAATCACACCACTACACCCCAGTTTGGGCAAGAGAGTGAGGCCCTTTTCCGAAAAACAAACCAACCCACACAAATTAATACTGTTGGGGGCCTGGCAGTGGGGTTCAATACATGACACTCTCCTTTCTCCCTTGCGAGTTTAGGACACAGACGGAGTCTAAAACATTTGCCTTATTACCAATAGAGCTCATTGAAGACAGTGGCTTCAAGTGTGCTCCAAACAGGGGCTCTTCACAGTCAGCGCCACCAGCAGGCACAGCGGAGCCACTGCGCAAGGCGGGAAAAACGTAAAAGGGAGGAGCCACGGGGTGTGGCCGCACATGCTCAGTTCCTTCCCCGAGCTGACCAATCGGGTAAGCCACCCCTCCTGCTTGGCAGGGCAAAGTCCAGAGCTGCCCAGAGCTCCTGCAGCAGGTCTGGGGCGGTAGGAACCGAGGTTCCCCCTTAAATATCCATAAAGATGACTCTGTCACGCTGTGAAGCCTGGACATCCAGCCAAGGCCTCTCTCCTGGGCTCCAGACCAATATTTCCCATGGTCTACCGTACATCTCCACGTGGATGGCCACGAGGCAGCTCCAGTTCAACACCCCCAAATCTAAATTCAGGTCCCCTCTATCCCAGCCCTCCCCTAGTATCTCAGAGTTGATTAATGACAATACAGTCAGCCTTCCAATCCAAGGAAGGTGGACACCCTTCTCCACTATTCCCTGAATACAGTTTGTCAGCGACCCCATCCTTTCTACCTCCAAAGTTTGCAACATGTTCTTTTATGTTACTTTAGTTTCTTCTCCCCATCTCTTAGCCAACAGCAGGAGCCTCCTTATCCTTACCAACTCCATGCCTCTGTCTTTTCCTCTCCCTCTCCTGTCCATGGGAAGCAGGACTCTGCCTACATTCCAGCCTCATACCTTTTCCCCAAATGCAACTAATGCTCCTTTCACACAGCCCTACTACAACATCCAATTTCCACAATCTTTCCCGCCTTCCAGCTCCCCCAACTTTCACCTGGAAAACTCCTAGTTGGTCTACAACATTCAGCTCTGGGGTTGTTCTTCCCCAACACCATCCCTGACCAAGGCAGAATTAAGGGGTCCCTCTGCAGTGCTCCCAACAGTGCAGCATAACCTAGATATTTGTCAGCTAACTTTCCACCAGTCTGAGGGGTCCTTCAGTGTGGGGTTTAAATCTTGTTTATGCTCTGGGTGCCTGGCTAGCTCAATGCCAGTTGGATGCTAGGGGCTCAGTAAATGTTCACGGAATGAATAGCCATGTCCCACAGGCCCCATCAATTTAACCTTGTCAAGCCCATAGCATCTTTTCTTCTCTCCTTCCCCACGCCCTTCACCTGGTGACCTCGGTGCAGCGAATCGGTTGAAGAGCTCACAGGGAATTTAATGGTGCTTTCCCTCTGGTGTGCTCAGCTGGAGGCAGGCAAAGCAGGCTTCTTAGCAGGCAGTGAGTGGGCCATGCTAGAGGAGTGACTACTTTGTGCAACCTCGGGGCCTCCTGCAAATCAGACTCAATCGCCTTCACTTCCTGTGCTTAGGGAGATTAGATACTGCCTAATCAACGCCAATTTTTTTTTTCTTTTCTTAATATTTGAAACTACCAAGTACCAGTTGCCATCCTAGTGGGTGGCTTTCAGAAATCCCCTCTTTTCTGGTGTTTGACTTCTTGTGAGTTTCAAGAAACCAATCTATTTGGAAAGAACCTGCACATAGAAGTTCTTTGAACTGCTGAGAAGCCCTGGCAGGAAGTGACTTGGGATCTGGGTTAGACAGTTTTGTCTCACTCCCAGGAGAGGTGGGAGTAATGAGATACAGTTGCATCTGGGTGTGGGTGTGGCTTTAGATCATTCCTGTGGCCATCTCTCCACGTGTGGCCCATTTTCTAGATCTCGTCAGAGCTGAAATTAGGATGACTGTTTACGCTGTAGAACATCTATTACACATTGGTGGTGCACTCTGCCAGGCATTCTGGGAATCCTGGGCTGGCAGAGATGAGCTTGATAAGCTTTTTCATCTCAGTTTAATGTTATAATATTTTGTTGTTGTTTTTTTGAGACAAGGTCTCACTGTCGCCCAGGCTGGAATGCAGTGGTATGATCACGGCTCACTGCAGCCTCAACCTCCCAGGCTCAGATGAATCTCCTGCCTCAGCCTCCTGAGAAGCTGGGACCATAGGCATGTGCCACCATGCCCGGCTAATTTTTAAATTATTTGTTAAGACAGGGTCTTCCTATATTGCACAGGTTGGCCTTGAACTCCTGGGCTCAAGTGATCCACCTACCTTGACCTCTCAAAGTGCTAGGATTACAGGTATGAGCCACCACGCCTGGCCCTATTATAATCTTTAAGTGAACTGAAGTACTCAGTGAAACTTTTTCTTTTCTTTTTTTGCCAGAGACAGGATCTCACCTAGCTGCCTAGGCTGGAATGTGGTGGCACAATCATAGCTCACTGTAACCTTCAACTCTTGGGCTCAAGCAAACCTCCTTCCTCAACCTCCCAAGTAGCTGGGACTTTAGGCACACACCACCATGACTGGCTGATGTTTTCTTCTATAGAGACGGGGGTCTCACTGTGTTGCCCAGGCTGGTCTTGAACTCCTGGCTTCAAGTGATCCTCTCGCCTTGGCCTCCCAAAGTGTTGAGATTAGAGGCATGAGCCACTGAGCCAGGCCTTCATGGAAACTTTGTAAGAATTCAATGAGTTCTATACATTTCTCCGAATAAAACTGTTTTGAGAGGTATACTTGGAGGAGGGCTTGGTGACAGGGCAAAGGCCATGTATTTTCACACTATTGCACAGGAGGTGGAGATCTATTCCTCAGTCTGGCTAGAGAGACAGACACTGGCCTTCTTCCCCAATTCTTATGATGTATTTTAGGAGAAGGGATCACTGTGCGTAGTGTATGACATACGCTATTTCATGTAACTCATCATGCCGCAAAAGCATCTCTTGAACTCCACTTTATACTAGGAACTTTTGGATTGCCTCTTTTAATCCATTTAGCAACTCTTTGGGTGTAGATTCTGTTATTATCGTCACCATTTTTTCCGAAGAGAAAACTGAGGGACTGAGGCATTAACTTCCACCATTTCTCATAGTCAATAAATAAGTGCTAGAGCTGGCAACTGAGGCTAGGCCATTGAACTACAGAGCCTCTTAAACCCTTCATTTTTTGTCATATGAAGTAAGTGTTGAGATTCCCACTTTACAGAATAGTAACCTTGAACCCAAAGGTTAAGCAATGTGTCCAAGGTCTCACAAGTGGTAAGAGATGTAGCTGAGGTATCTACCTAGGTCTGTCAGCTTCAAAGTCTACAACATTCTCCTACCCCCTACTGGTTAGATAGTGGATATATCAGTTTAAAACTCAGAAAGTTCAGCCAGGCACGGTGACTCACACCTGTAATCCTCGCACTTTGGGAGGCCAAGTCGGGCAGATCTCCTGAGGTCAGGAGTTTGAGACCAGCCTGGCCAACATGGCGAAACTCCGTCTCTATTAAAAATACAAGAATTAGCTGGGCATGGTGGCACATGCCTGTAATCCCAGCTACTCAGGAGGCTGAGGCAGGAGAATCACTTGAACCTAGGAAACAGAGGTTATAGTGAGCTGAGATTGTGCCAGTGCACTCCAGCCTGGGCGACAGACCGAGACTCCGTCTCAAAAACAAACAAACAAATTTCATCTCCTACTTTCCTGTTTCTCATTCTTGATATCTGCTCCCTAGAGGCAAACATTTTCATCATTTTAAGACTTTTCTCTTACTGATTACTTAAAATTTTCTAAATAACTTGCTTATATTATTCTAGATTTTTGTCTTAGATATCTATTTTCTACTCACTACCACTGAAGATGAGGATTTCACTCTCATACCCTGTCCTACCTCCCTCCCCCATTCTTCCGAATATAGTTACAATTTTTGGCTAGTTCAATATTCTCTATTCTCTACTTGTAAAGACTATGTGAACATTCACAGTCAAGCCATTGATGGCAGCAGCGGCCCATGTGGAGCGGCCACTGTGAAGATGCTGGCTGCAGCAGGGAAGGTTCGGCCAGGGCTGCGTGTTCCACGAAGCCAGCAGGAGCCTGGAACAGGTGGGAGCCCTGCCCACTTCTGAGTTGGCAGGGCAGGAGCCTGATGCTCCTGGGCGCAGCTACAGCCACCCAGCCACGACCGTGGACCCAGGCATCCCTAGCTCTCATGGGCCTGGGAAGCCCCTCTTCTCCCACAGGCTTGGAAGTGCCTGCTCCCGCTGCTTGGCCTTTCCCTGCTCCTGGCCCCCACTCCAGGGCAGAGCAAAGTTGTGGCTGAGCCTGGGTGCTGTCACGACCTGGCGAGGTGTGCTTGCGCTCGGAGTGGAGTTGACACACCAGCCCCCTCCTGCCTAAGCCCCTCTGGACTTTGGGCACCAAGGAGCACAGGACGGGGGCCAAGGGGTTGCTGAGGGTGGCTCCACGCGGGCCTGCAGGTGCCCCTTGGTAGGAATAGCCTGGGCACCATGGATGACATGATTGATAGAGGCAGGATGTAGACAGGTTCCTAAGCGCAAAGGTGAAGCCACAGCTTCAGGCCAGGGAAGGGGGCTGGGGTGCCAGTTCTGGATGGAGTCTGCGGCCCAGGGTGGCAACTTATGGTGCTTTTTCTGGGGCCGCCCATGGCCACCCATGGACCAACCATGGAAAACCTTGGGCTCAGACAGACTCACACAGATGTTTGGACTACCAGCTGTGGAATGGAGCTTGCCACTTCGGGTCTTAGTTCGTCAGGATGAGCTGTCTGCAGAAAGGAGCTAGCCACTCCAGGTCTCCTCTCTGTTGAGAGCTGGACACCCATCAGGGTGACCTGCCTGTGGAAAGGAGCTACCCACTTCAGGTCTCCTCTCTAGTGAGAGCTGGACACCTGTGGGGGTGACCTGCCTGCAGAAAGGAGCTTGGACCAGCTTCAGGTCTCCTGAGAGCGGTTCTGCTGCTCAATAAAGCTCCTCTCCGCCTTGCTCACCCTCCAGTTGTCCATGTACCTCATTCTTCCTGGACAGGGGAAAAGAACTTGGGACCTGCTGAATGGCTGGACTAAAAGAGCTGTAACACACAGCGCTAAACACACTGCCCCACACTTGCCATGTTGTGGGTGACAAGAAAGAGAGAAAGCTGTGGCCCTTTGGGGAGCCCAGACCTAGATGCTCCCTGAGCCAGGACTATGACCACACTCTTTGGGGCTCTGCAGTTTGTGGCGTCTCCAAGCTTCTGGGCACCACTGCATTTCCCCCATCCAGACACAGGTGCTCACAGTGGAAGCCACTTGCGGTGCATCTGATCCAGTCACAGGCTTGCCTTGCATGGAGCTGGTGCCTGGAGCTGACTGCCCTGCCACAGCAGCTGGCATGCTTTGTTGTGCACAATGGCCAGACCCCTGTGCTCACTTGCCCACATACCCCTCGCCACTTCATGCCTGGCTCGCCCTTGGCAGATGTGGGATCCAGGCTAGTAGTGCAAGCTGAGCACAGCCTGCCAGGCTGAGAGGGCAGAATGAGCCCAGTGGGCCCAAGCAAGACTTGGGCAAAGGCACCACCGGCCACAGAGTTTTCCTTTAGGAAAAGCGACACCTGAAGGATCCTGTGACACCAAGTGAATGCTGCAGTTACATTTCCTTTTATTTAGCTTTTGGATTTCTCTGGAATATGTATCATTTTAAAAAATTTTACTTGGTTATTTTTGGGCCAGGCGCAGTGGCTCACACCTGTAATCCCAGCACTTTGGGAGGCTGAGGTGGGTGGATCATGAAGTCAGGAGTTCTAGACCAGCCTGACCAGCATGGTGAAACCTCGTCTCTACTAAAAATACGAAAAATTAGCCAGGCATGGTGGCGTGTGACTGTAGTCCCAGTTACTCAGGAGGCTGAGGCAGGAGAATTGCTTGAACCCAGCAGGTGGAGGTTGCAGTGAGCCGAGATCGCACCACTGCACTCTAGCCTGGGCGACAGAGTGAGACTCCGTCTCAAAAAAAAAAAGCCTGGTGTAGTGGTGGGTGCCTGTAATCCCATCTGCTTGCGAGGTTGAGGCAGGAGAATCCCTTGGGCCCAGGATGTGGAGGTTGCAGTAAGCTGAGATCGCACCACTGCACTCCAGCCTGGGTGACAGAGCGAGACCTTGTCTCAAAAAAAAAAAAAAAAAAAAAAAAAAAAAAAAAAAAAAATTTACTTGGTTACTTTCAAGCTCTTTGACAGAATCATTAATACCTTCTCACAATGTTCAAGCATATCAGATAAGCTTTCATTTTTTTTCTTTCATTTTTTTTCTTCTTGGAGATATTCCTCCTGGATCCCTTTGTCTTTCTGCTCCAAGCTGGCCTGATGGGTAAGGAATGCTACGTAGCTATTATATTGGGAGATTAACTGTCCTCCCTATTTGAAAACCCCTGCTGATCCTTTGGAATATTTTCACGTTATAGCTACCCTGTGAGGTTTGAAGGGTGTTTCAGATGGGAGAAAACAAAGCAGTGTCAGTTAGAATTACACAGGTGCAAGCAGCAGAGCCAGGCTAGAACTGGGCTCCCTGCAGAAGGTACAGCGCCCCCTGCAGCCTGACACAAATGACCATCATTGCCACTGGCCAGGCTACTCTCAAAAGTTCCTGATCTCATGGAACGACAGAGGATGGTGGGAAGTTGATTCACATATCTCCATCTAACTTCTTTCATAAGTAGAAGATGGGGTTGAGCACTTGGACTTTGAGTCTGCCACTTAATAGTTATGCATTTTGAAGCCGGTCATGTAATCCCTCTCAGCCTCAGTTTCCTCATCTGTAGAATAAGAATAATAGCGCTATTCAACATAGTGCTAAGATTAAGTACCATAATATTTTAAAAGGCACATTGTAAATGCTTAGTAAACATTAAGTACTTTTTATAATTATGGTGTAGAACTTCCCAGGAGGAAGTTTACTATTGGACCCCTGCAGTCCAGTATACTTGAGTGTCTGGACCATGTTGGGATATTATATAAGAGAGTGGTGTACACAATCAGATTTTCTAAAGGAGTAGTTTGTGCATCTCATTTGTGCAAATCTTTGTTAGTAAGATGTCCTTGTTATTCTTGAGTTTACCCCAGTCCACTCTCTGAGCATCTTGCCATCTCTTGGCCTCCTGAGGTTAACTAATATTGAGATGAATACCTTCCAAGTGTCCAAATTCATGCTTTTGGCTTTTATTTATTTATTTATTTACTGAGCCAGAGTCTTGCTCTGTCACCCAGGCTGGATTGTAGTGGCATGATCTTGGCTCACTGCCACGTCTGCCTCCCGGGTTCAAGCAATTCTCCTGCCTTAGCCTCCCGAGTAGCTGGGATTACAGGCGCCTGCCACCACACTCGGCTAATTTTTTTGTATTTTTAGTAGAAACAGGGTTTCACCATGTTGGCCAGGCTAGTCTTGAACTCCTGACCTCAGGTGATCCGCCTGCCTCGTCTTTCCAAAGTGCTGAGATTATAGGCGTGAGCCACCATGCCCGGCCACTTTTGGCTTAATTTTGGCTTTTACATTTTTTTCTTCATTGTTGATTGGTGCAAAGATGTTCTTTAGGTAAGAATTTTTCCTTGGGAGCTGAGCACAGTGGCTCAGGCCTGTAATCCCAGCATTTTGGGAGGCTGAGGTGGGTGGATGGCCTGAAGTCAGGAGTTCGAGACCAGTCTGACCAATATGGTGAAACCCTGCCTCTACTAAAAATACAAAAATCAGCCGGGTGCAGTGGTGGGCGCCTGTAGTCCCAGCTACTTGGGAGGTTGAGGCAGGAGAATTGCTTGAACCCAGGAGGCAAAGGTTGCAGTGAGCTGAGATCGTGCCACGGCACTCCAGCCTGGGCAACAGAGTAACACTCCATCTCAAAAAAACAAAAACAAAAACAAAAACAATTTTCCCTTGGGACAAAGGATTATCTATTCTTTATCTACTTTTCCCACTTCCTTCATAATACCAAGCTTTACAGAAGTGTTTAACAGTCTGAATTGTAGAACAGACAGAAAAAAGAAAGATGACTAAGTTTGAGACGAACTTTTGGGAACTTCTAATGCAGTGTATTTCAAACTGTAGGTCATGACTCAAGACAGGTTGTAAAATCACCTTAGCGAACTCACAGCACTTAAAAAAATGAAATAAAATAACCTTCATCACACACAGTAAGGAAAAAACTGTTTTGTGGTTTTATGTGTGTATATACATTTATTTACACACATATTCATGTATGTATGGATACATGTCCTGGCTTGCAATGTAAAATGTATTTCTTATTAAGGGTTACAGTCTAAATTTGGAAAACATATCTCTGTTTTTTTTTTTTTTTTGAGACAGAGTCTTGCTCTGTTGCCCAGGCTGGAGTGTAGTGGCACGATCTTGGTTCACTGCAACCTCTGCCTCCTGGGTTCAAGCAATTCTCTTGCCTCAGCCTCTGGAGTAGCTGGGATTACAGGCATGCCCCACCATGCTGGGCTAGTTTTTGTATTTTTAGTAGAGACGAGGTTTTGCTTCACCATGTTGGCCAGGCTGGTCTTGAACTCTGACCTCAAGGCCTGCCTCGGCCTCCCACAGTGCTGGGATTACAGGTGTGAGCCACTGTGCCGGGCACAGAAAACGTGTCTTAATGGCCTCAGGAAGTTTTGTTTGCCTTCTTGCATCTTAGTTCCTTCATTGGGCAACTCTTTAAGATAATCCTATTTAAATTTAAAAACAAAACAACCCCACCCCTCAAACCAAACAAGGACTCATATGTTTTCCTCTTAAATATTTTCTGGGTATTCACTACATAAAGATTTTTAGATAAAGGTCTCTTTCTCTCTCTCTTTCTTCTTTTTCTCCTGCTGGGCTCCAGTAGTTTGTCCACCTCAGCCTCTTAAGTAGCTGGGACACCACCACACCGGGCTAATTTTATTCGTAGAGACACTGTGTTGGCCAGGCTGGTCTTCAGCTCCTGGCTTCAAGTGATCCTCCCTCCTTGGCCTCCCAAAGTGTTGGGGTTACGGGCATGAGCCACTGTGCTTGGCTGGAGGTCACTATTCTCAAACCTACAATCATGTCAGGGGAAACAAACAGGTAAACTGAGCATTACACAAGTCGGAAGAATTTAAACGTTAAAACATACAAGTAACATACTGAAAAGGTAGAGTCTGGCCAGGGTATAGTGGAAGTCTCTATGCAGCAGTAAGTCAAAAATGTCAATAATCAAAGATTGGCAAGGAAGGCCCTGATTGGCAAGGAAGGCCCTGAAGTATGTCTTTTTAAACACTTATCCATTAAAAACAGTTTGGCTGGATCATATGGTTAGAAAGATGGTTTTTAGGATAGGGGATTAAAAAGCAATACATTTTATTTTTTGAGATGGAGTCTCGCTCTGTCTCCCCCAGACTGGAGTGCAGTTGTGAGATCTTGCAGCCTCTGCCTCCCGGGTTCAAGTGATTCTCCTGTCTCAGACTGTCAAGTAGCTGGGATTACAGGTGCACACCACTACTACCCGGCTAATTGTTTGTATTTTTAGTAGAGACGGAATTTCACCATGTTGGCCAGGCTGATTTTGAACTCCTGACCTCAGGCCATCCACCGCCTCAGCCTCCCAAAGTGCTGGGATTACAGGAGTGAGCCACCATGCCTGGCCCAATATATTTTATTATTTTTTATTTTTGAGATAGGGTCTCACTCTGTTGCCCAGGCTGGAGTGCAGTGGCACGATCTTGACTCACGGCAACTCTGCCTCACAGGCTCAAGCGATTCTGCCTCAGCCTCCTGAGTAGCTGGGATTACAGGTGCATGCCACTGCCACCCGGCTAATTTTTGTATTTTTAGTAGAGACGGGGGTTTCACCATGTTGGCCAGGCTGGTCTTGAACTCCTGACCTCAAATGATCCACTTGCCTCAGCCTCCCAGCGTACTGGGATTACAGGTGTGAGCCATTGCACCCCGCCCCAATACATTTTATTTTTGCCCTTAGTACTGTAACACATTTGGATCCACAAAGAACCTGTCATGATGTTAATTGACTTTAGAACACATTTTATCACAGCATGGTAATTGCATTAGTATGTTATGTCCTAGAAGCAGTGAGTTGCCCCAATCAGAAATTTACACTCCAGAGGTGGCCAGCTAGCAATCCAATCAAGAAGCCCACACTTCACAAGTGACTGTTAGAAGCCCTTGTTATCCATAGCTCAATCAACACAGACTTTGCCAATTAGCTTAATAAATGTCAAATGTGTTTCCATTGGTGACATGAACAGCTTGCTAGTAATATTAACGATGCAGACACAAGCTCTTATTTGTGAATTCAGCACCAGTCACTGTCCATTCTTACAAGCGGTTTAAGAATGTAACCAGCCCTGTAACCTGTACTTGTATGGACAGTACCCAGAACTTGATCCTGTGTCCAGCCATTATTAGTACAGAGGCCTGATTGCCTGATCTTGATCAGAAGGGTGACAGAATTTTGTCCCTAGCGCTTGACACAGACACCTTAAGTGGCCCTTTCATGAAAGGGTGGTCAGATCACCAAAAGGGAGAGAAAGCTGGGACACTCCATTAAGCTTACAGAGCAGATTGTATAAACTGTTGTGCCACTGCTTGCTGATAAACGTTTAATAAATTGTGTGATGCAATTGTGTGTGATGCAAATTAGGTCTGAGCTTTGCATTCATACTAAGTGTGTAGTAGATACCATTATCTACCAAAAAGAGTCTGAGTGGTAAATGACAAAATTGGTTGTCACTGAAAAGTAAAGACTTCTGGTACTTTTGAGTTAGTCCCAAATAACATCACTCAATCATCACCTATTTATCAAAGCAAGTTTATTTGATTACTTATTCCAGGCAAATAATGAGGTTCATGTGTACAACTAAGAAATCAGACAATCCAAATAAAAGGCAGCGTAAATTAATATGAACTATACAAACAGCTAGCTAGAAAGGAACAGCAGCTGCATTCATTTTACATAGTACTGTGGAGTGATGTAGCACCATTAATCTCAAAGATATCCTAAGTACTTTCTAAGATACGTGGGTCTTCGTTCAAATGTAGCAATAGCTTAAAAATTATAGCAAGCTTGATGATCATCTTATGTTCAACTAATTTCAAATATTAAAGTATATCCGAAAAATTATTTCAGAAAAAATAGGGGCGAGGAACAGTGGCTTACACCTGTAATCCCAGTACTTTGGGAGGCCGAGGGCAGGTGCATCACTTGAGGTCAGGAGTTTGAGACCAGCCTGGCCAACGTGTTGAAACCCCGTTTCTACAAAAATACAAAAATTAGCCAAGCGTGGTGGTGGGTGCCTGTAGACCCAGCTACTTGGGAGGCTGAGGTAGGAGAATCGCTTGCACCTGGGAGGTGGAGGTTGCAATGAGCCAAGATTGCACCACTGCATTCCAGCCTTCCAGCCTGGGTGACAGAGCGAGACTCCGTCTCCACAAACAAAAAAAAAAAAAAAAAAAAGAAAAGAAAAAAGAAAAGAAAAAATAGAGAATTTGGGGGATGATGTGACCTTGTACAATTGGAAAACAAAAACAAAAACAAAAACACCATTATTGAGACTGGTTTTCTTCCATCATCTGCACTATTTGCTACTTTGACCAATTTAAATTCTAAGCTTTGGATGATTTAATAGGTAGTTATTTGACAACACGTACAATTTTATTTATACAAGTTTCCACCCCCCCCAAAACTAATGCTCTTATATTTATTGGTCTGTTTAGTTTGTTCTGGCCTGAACTACAAACACAGAGGAGCAAAAGAGGTTTCATGCTACAGAACTCAACATTTTGGGATCTTTAATGATTTATTCTATTGTCTACCATTTCTAATGATCATTCCGAGCTATTGTACTCTGATAATATTGGGTTGAAATTTGTTGAACTAAAGTTTGACCCTGTTAACGAATCTAAGTTATCATGAGGTCATCTGTAAATTTAAGATTAAGCATTTTTCTAAATACCGAGGACTTTACAGTTTCATCTTAAGTTATAAACTTAGAAATTCAGAATTCCAGAGTCCCTCACCAGCCCATTTTACTAGTTAGGAGCCACAGCACATTTTCAGAAATATATCACAGCAAAATCAAAAGGAGGAAATTATGTAATATTCCAGGATTATTCAATCCTGGTGGTTCCTAACCCTAACTCCCATACTTTTTTGGGGTAATGAACCACTTCGAGAAGCTGATCTAAACTATACACTTCCCCCCAGAAAAATCCATGTAAATTAGAACTTCTTATACACAATTACAAAGGATTCCCTAAGGGTTCATGATTCTCAAGTTAGGAATTCCTATTTCAAAGGTGTGGAATATAGTGGAAAATAAGTTTAGCCATTTTGATATTGCCCATCTTTACCTAATGGCTACTATAGTGAAGTAAGCATTTTAATAATGCTACTAAATTGCTGCTTTAAAACAAAGCACTCATTTTAAACACTAATACAGACTTTAAAAATTCATTCTCCTGGCTAAGCGTGGTAGCTTATGCCTGTAATCCCAGCACTTTGGGAGGCCGAGGCAGCCAGATCACTTGAGGTCAGGAGTTCAACACTACCCTGGACAACATGGTGAAATCCCATTTCTACTGAAAATACAAAAATTAGCCGGGCATGATGGCACAGGACTGTAATTCCAGCTATCTGGGAGGCTGAGGCAAGAGAATCACTTGAACCCGGGAGGCAGAGGTTGCAGTGAGGTGAGATCATGCCACTGTGCTCCACCCTGGGTGACAGCGAGTGAGACTGTCTCCAAAAAAAAAAAAAAAAAAAATCATTCTCCTGTCCCAGTTTTACAAAGTTTTAAGCCATGTACCTCTATCTTAAATTGGTTAAGTCCCTAAGGTTTAAGCTAGAAGATAACTGTTTTCCTTTCATACATGTTCTCCAGAGCTACTGAAAAATGAGCAAATTAAAATGTAATGCCCTTGTGAAAATGAACATGTGTCTGTCTATATACTGAAGAACAGATTATTTGGCTTTATAAAATATACTTCTAGGTATTTTTTCACACTTGAAAACAAACACAGCCAGGTGCGGTGGCTCACGCCTGTAATCCCAGCACTTTGGGACGCCGAGGTGGGTGGATCACCTGAGGTTAGGAGTTCCGAGACCAGCCTGGCCAACATGGTGAAACCCTGTCTCTACTAAAAATACAAAAATTAGCTGGGCGCGGTGGTGGGCGCCTGTGATCCCAGCTACTCAGGAGGCTGAGGCAAGAGAATCGCTTGAACCTGGGAGGCAGAGGTTGCAGTGAGCCGAGATCGTGCCACTGTACTCCAGCCTGGGCAACAAGAGTGAAACTCCATCTCAAACAAAACACAACAAAACAAACACATGTACTTAGTGCCTCTGATCAAACACAAAATCCCAGATCATACTTTCTCCTTTTTCACTTGGAACCAGTACAATGGAAGCTTCCCACCAAGTTAACGAAATGTACTCAAAGTTCTACCTACTGGTCAGTGTAGAAAACATTTTATTTCTGACAAACCCCAACATCTCAGAAGCATTTTATCAACTCCTCAGTTACCAAACAGGTTGAAGAATGCTATCTTTGAGGACTCTAATGTTGACTCATTTACATGTTGAAGGGGCTCCTTAATCTAAAATAAATGCCAATCCTATAGTACAAGATTAGACTTGCTGCTTCCTTATTAAAGAAAAACTCTACTAGTCACTCCAAAGAATCTATTTATATAATAGGGTACACATGGATATAGAAGGAATTTCTAAAGATACTCTGAAGGCTGATTTAAAAGCAAGAGATATTAAGCAGAAATGCATACACATCAAGTATATAAAATTTAATCAAATTCCTTACTAAAGTTTTCAAAGGTTGAAGTCAGGTGATAATTATTCAGTTCTTTCATAATCATTCATTTTTGCTCAAATAAAGTATTTGTAGAACAAATCCTAACACATCTGAATAAAGGGAAAGAGTCAGCTAAGACAACAGCTTTGCCAAGGAAGCTACAACTTGGTTATGTGATTTTATTCTTATCTTTTGCTGCTATATAAAAAGGGAATAATAGAACAAACATTTTTTCCTTGTTGTTCTTTACTTCTAAGACTCTTTTCATGTTTTCCATGGTACAAGGTAAACATTAGAATTTACATTTCAGAGACCTAAGGGGCAAGGAACAGGAGTGGGACCTGGAGGATACGGCTCTCTGGCAATTCAAGAATTTCAACTCAATGGTAAAGGGCTTGCAAGAGAAAATGGACTGCTATTTCTCCACTTGCTAGATGGCATCCCGTGAGTCCTATAACACACGAAGTATCTTCCCCACACTACTCAATGTACCATTTTGGGTTCTTCCTACTGGACCTACTAAATGCTGAGTGAAATCTGAAGGTGGTGGTAGTACTAGCATTCCTGGCTGTGTAATCTTACACATTTTCATTTTAAATATAATAATTCAAGCATAATCCATATTTAAAAAATTAGACTAAGGAGAGACAATAAAGGTTTTAAACGTTTCTCTTTGAAAAGATGGTATCTTACAGTACATACAAAAATACTCTGAAAATACATACGACTTCATTTACAAAACACTGAATCAACATATTACAAGAATTACATGGTTATGGATTTTAATAAACTGAGCATGCATTCATGAAACTTAAAAAATATTAAGAAATGCATTGAAAAAAGCAGCGTAAAAAAAGACAACTCATATAGTTAAATAAAAATTACAAAGGTCCTGAGCCAATTAATGGTTGGTAACAATGTCATTCAAAATGCCTTTAGGTTTCAATAAAATCCACTGCTTATTTCTGCATGCCTAGTCCGTGAAGAAACTATTTGAAGTTGTGGCATAATGGTCAGGAATTATCATGCCAAGTTAATTTTACACCTCAAAAATACAAGTTTGCCATACTTAAAGGTATCTTATTGTTGATGCTGGAATGAGTTGCTCCTCAGTAAAAAATACCAGTCAACTAACGAGAATGGCATATGTAACAATTTTACCATTCATATACTGACTTTCAGTATCCTGGTTACATTTTGATTTTTAATAAAGATGCATTTCAAAGGCCTCCATGGGAGGCAATATATAAAGAATTTATGGTGCCCAACTCTTCTGTAATCACTGGACTAATCTTCCCTGGTAACTATGCAACATTTGGATAGAAAGGCACACAAAAAAGTTTAAATATTTCATGTGCCAATCTGGAAAAAAATAATTTAAATCAACAGAACAGACAGTACATCTACACAAATGAGGAAAGCAGAAAAGATACCTCACATTCATTTATCTCAGGTTTCACAAAGTGGCTTCAATGCTAAAGTAAATGTATTAACATTTGGAAAATACAATAATTTGTTTGTTTTCAATTTTTTTAGCTCTATACAATGATCACAACATAAGACAAAAAAAAAAAAAACAAAAAAAAACAAACAAAAAAAAGGAGTTCAGGACTTGTTATCAGTGTCCAAGTGGCTAAGAACTGGTTCCCATAACAAGCATTGAAAGTTAAGGCAGTAAAACCCCCAAATGCAAAGCTGTAATACTGTAGATGGCAATTTGACAGCAGGTGATCCTCAGAGAAGTGTATGTAGCAATCAGTGAGAGAATGCTACAGCATCTGCAGGTCAAAGTGTGATAGTTCAAAAACCACTTCAAGGTTATTAGGCTGAAGGCTGTAACGTTCACCTTATTTCACGTATGACAGCCACTTCTATTTGAAAACAAGTGGCTGCATCTATGCCACTAAATGACTGCTTGTTCACTTAAGTGAGGAGGCAATGCTTTTACCGATTAAGGGTCAGTCGAATGGAATTTTTGATGACACGGATGTTATTTGCTGGAACTGGAGATGATGAATCTGGTAGTTCTTTACTGGGTAGTCTCTGTTAGAAAGAAAGAGGAAACAAAAAAGGAAAAGCACATCATATATATTATAAAGGCCCAGCTAGAAAGTCAGTCACAAACTTTTTCTCCCAATCCCTCTAGCTCCTAAACACGCAAGTGTGCAATGAATATTTCCTTCCAGTGTTCATAGGGAACTCTTGCTTTCAGAACTACTACTTCTTTTTACAGTCAGAGGTGAAAAGCAGAGGGATAAGAGAAAGGGCAGAAGTGGCAGGAGTGTGAATATGTACAGGAAAAGAGGAACTGCCATGCCTGGATCAAGAAATCCATAAAGAATACAGTCCTTAAGGTCAAGCAAAGAAAAAAAAAAAAGGAAGTGCATGGTGACTAAACAGGAAGCTCTTGGGGTGTCAAGTGAAAAATGAGTGTGTGTAGTGGAGAAAAATTTAATATCTGAGAGTTATGTTCCTCAATTTGTTTCTGTAATACATTCATGGAGAAGAATAGACTCAATCTCTGAGATACTTAAGTTCTCAGGAAAACCAAACTTTGTACTTAGGCTAGATAACTTTGACGGTTATGAAATTCAGGGACATCAGTTTGAGGGACTCTGAGGACACTAAAGATTATTACATAAAGAAGGCAAAATCTAGGACCATGGTGGTTTCACGCCTGTAATCCCAGCACTGTGGGAGGCCGAGGCGGGAGACTCACTTGAGGTCAGGAGTTCGAAAGCACTCCACTACAAATACAAAAATTAGCCACTACAAATACAAAAAGATCGCGCCACCGCACTCCAACCTGGGCGACAACAGTGAGACTCTATGTCAAAAAAAAAAACAAAAAAGGAAGGCAAAATCTAGACTTGTTTAATGAGGATAGTTTCTTGTCAAGAGATGACTGCTTAATTCTCCTGTTTTACCTTGGCTAAGCCAGTATCTGTATCATATCCATATGCATTAAAACAATTATGAACAATTTCAGATATACAAAGAAGTAGAGAACAGGGCAATAAGGACTTAAATGCCAAAACCAAGTCTCAGACATTATTAAAATTTTGTTGCAATTGTTTGGTGTACCCACTTTCCCTTTAGACTTGATATATTGAAAAGTCCAGATATGTCATTTCACTCTTTTGTACTTTAATATTCATCTCAAAATTTGTTCTTCCACCATCACACATAATTATATATTCATGTTTTTTGTAATTTAATCTTATGTTAAAGGCTCAAATTCTACAAATAATAGCCTGTGAGTATACTATTTTGCTTTAGAATAGTTAATATATCCTGGAGAACCAGGCAGGGTAACAGTTGATGATGAGAAGCACTTTACCATTTAATGGCGGGGGTGGGGGTGGTAAGAGGGGGGTGAAAATAAGCCATTCTGTTCACTATAAACTCTCAGAGAAGGGCTTTCTCTAGTTACACAAGGCTGGTTTTTGAGTACTTGCTTTTTAGCATACCACACTTAATACTACATATTGTTAGCTATAAAAGTAATTCTTCAAATAATAAACATTTAAATTACAATTCAGGGGCGTTTAGCTCATGTTTTAAAGGTACTTACTATATATACCACTACATTTGGTTCCTCTAAAATATTAACACATACGGTTCCTAATTATCAAACCTATCTTTTGACAGTAAGCAATAGTACACAACAGAGATATACCTCCAGGTGCTTGGTAAGAAATTAATGTGCTGAGCATCCAACTGCTTCTTTAAAGATAAAAAACAAAGGGTGAACATAATCTAAATAGATAATAAAGTTGTCTTAAACTACTGACTCTTTTTTAGACTTCTGAGGTACCTACATTCACAACTATATACTTTGCTATATCCAACCCCAACTATACTGCTAGTCCTTGAGGACAGGGACAAAATCTTACTTTTTCCCAGTGCTAGGCTCTTGATAAGCCTTTTGTACTTGTAGATTACCTATGAGTTTTTACCTAGGTACTGTACCTATGAACAAGACTATTTTGTTACCTTTTTGCGTGATGTATCAATAGTTGGAATAGGCATAGATTCTCCTCCAATGGCATCCTAAAAACAGAAGAATCAACACAAGTGAAAACTAACTTTCCTATATGCAAACACTTATTTCTAATTAAAATAAAACCTAACTAAAATCTGACAGTAGATCTAATCTGACCTACTTTCTAACATGGCACTTTTCCTGATACATGGCACTTTTTTTTTTTTTGAGACGGAGTCTCGCTCTGTCGCCCAGGCTGGAGTGCAGGGGCCGGATTTCAGCTCACTGCAAGCTACGCCTCCCGGATTCATGCCATTCTCCTGCCTCAGCCTCCCGAGTAGCTGGGACTACAGGCGCCCGCCACCACGCCCGGCTAATTTTTTGTATTTTTAGTAGAGACGGGGTTTCACCATGTTCGCCAGGATGGTCTCGATCTCCTGACCTCGTGATCCACCCGCCTCGGCCTCCCAAAGTGCTGGGATTATAGGCGTGAGCCACCATGCCCGGCGATACATGGCACTTTACAGTAAATATTCTGAAGCACACTATTAATATATTTACCACTGATTTTCTTTTTCTTTCTTCAGCAGCACGGGGGTCCTTAAATGTTGATTCAAGTCGAATAAACTAAAATATAAACATTGAAATAAATTGCTATTATGTACCTACAAAAAACCATACAAATCTATATAAACTGGAAGACTAATTATCAGTTACGCTATTATAAAAATTACTATAAATATGGGTTGGTAAGAGAAGATAATTTAAATTAGATTGAATTCAACTGCCACCGTTAATTTCTACAGTTTGGGTCATCTTTTTGGTTAAATCAATTCAGATTCTAACAAATATAGTTTTACTACCACCTACTGGAAGCAGGGCATATCAACACACAAGAAATGAGACTTTGTTATCAGTAATGACTTCTGTAAGTCAAGGAGAAACTCAGACCAATCATTCAAATTTTCAGACACATTAGTAATTTCAATTTAGGATGAGCAATTAATATTGTTCCTTTAATATTTGGGTAAATATTCTTTTCAGCCAACTCCTAACAGAACACCAACAGCTATGGAAAATTGTTTCTTCAGTATTAACTATAAAAAATATCAACTACTGAATCACCACGAAAGTTGTAACTTTACCTTTTCTATGTCTTTCAACCTCTTAGGAGTCCCATCTATGGATGGGGAATGGGCTCTCTTGGGTGTAACAGTCTTAGTTATATTTGACATTCCATTCAGATGCGGTTGTCCCTGGGCAGGGTTGTGAGGTGTTGTGATTCTAGGAATGACATTTCGTCCTACTACGGTAGGAATGGTACACACAGCAGGGGGTGATACAGCTTTTACTGTAGAGTCAACTTCTGAAAACGAAAAAATAATTAAACATTTATGTAATTTTTTTTTTCTTCTTGAGACAGGATCTCTCATTCCCATCACCCAGGCTGCACTGCAGTGGCTTGATCACAGCTCACTGCAGCCTCGACTTACTAGGCTCAGGTGATCCTCCCACCTTAGCCTCCCAAGTAGCTAGGACTACAGGCGTGTGCCACCATGCCTGGCTAATTTTTTGTAAACAGAATTATTAATATATACAAGTTTAGATACCTACTTGCACCAATGACCGGAATGGAAAGTCCTTGGGCTGGTGGTACACTCAGTGGCTTCTCCACAATTACAGCAGCAGGCTCAGCACTATTCCTAATGAAAGTGTTAAATTATCATCAATAAATGATTTAAATATTACTTTTTTTCTCCTTTTTTGAGGAAAGGCCTCTCACTCTACTGCCCAAGTTGGAGTGCAGTGGCACAATCACAGCTCACTGCAGCCTCAACTTCCTGGACTCAAGTAACTCTGCCACCTCAGCCTCCCAGGTAGCTAGCAATATAGGTGAGTGCCATCATGTCTGGCTAATTTTTTAAATTTTCATTTTTGTGGAGACAGGATCTCACTATGTTGCCCAGGCTGGTCTTGAACTCCTGAGGCTCAAGCAATCCTCCTGCCTCAACCTCCCAAAGTGCTGAAATTATAGATGTGACCCACCATGCCTGGCCCCATTAGTTATTTAAAACACTCTTTTTTGCAACATTTGCCACTGCCGTCTTTTTTTTTTTTTAGACATGGTATTGTTCTGTCGCCTAGGCTGGAGTGCAGTGGCATGAACACATGGCTCAATGTAGCCTCAACCTTCCAGGCTCAAGCAATTCTCCCACCTTGGCCTCCCAAGTAGCTGGGACTACAGGTGTGTACTACCACGTCGAGCTAATTGTTTGTTTTTGTTTTGTTTGAGACGGAGTCTCGCTCTTGTTGCCTAGGCTGGAGTGCAATGGCACGATCTCGGCTCACTGCAACCTCCACCTCTTGGGTTCAAGCGATTCTCCTGCCTCAGCCTCCCAAGTAGCTAGGATTACAGGCACATGCCACCACACCCTGCTAATTTTTGTATTTTTAGTAGAGATGTGGTTCTGCCATGTTGGCCAGGCTGGTCTCAAACTCCTGACCTTAAGTGATCTGCCCGCCTCAGCCTCCCAAAGTGTTGGGATTACAGGCGTGAGCCACTGTGCCTGGCCATTAATTTTTGTATTTTTTTGTATAGACAGGGTTTCGCCATGGTGTCCTGGCTGATCTTGGAACTCCTGGGCTCCAGCAATCCGCCTGCCTTAACCTCTCAAAGTGCTAGGATTACAGGCCTGAGCCAGCATGCCTGGTCACAACTGTTGGCTCAGGCCTGTACTTTAACATTTCATTGAAATAAAAGGGGGGAAAAAGGCAGAGGAGCCAGTAAGAAGAAAAAAATTTAAGCAAAAAATGTGTACGTTTCTGTGTAGCTATCTAGTCCCACATACTCATAAGCCTATACCATCTCCCACAGGATTACCGCGAGTTATTTTTAAACAAGAAATTGACCAGCAGCCTGTAAAATAAAATATTCTAACAATTTAAAAAGGCAGTAGCAGGGGTATAGAAAAGTTTAGATTACCCTCAAATAAACTGAACACAAAACCAAAAGGACACATTTGAAATAAAGACAGACCTTTCTGTTTCTCCTACAGACGGGCTATCAGACTTGGATGCTGGAGAATTAAAAGGTGTTCCATTATCAGTGTCTCTGGAGCTATCCAGACAACTGCTATCCAGAGATGATCTTTTGGACTGAAGTCCGCCCGAGATTCGACTGACATCAGTGAGACTTTGCTGAAAGAAGGGAATGATTTTAGGATTTCAAAATGCAAATGAGAATATAAAGACTGGTTTCAATTCTGACGGTCACTTAAGCAAATTATCTCTTGTGATTAATGAAAATGAGATTTTAGTCCTCGATTGAACTGCCTATATCTTCCTTATTTTTCTCAATAGGTTTGGGAGCTGTTAAGAATGCAAATTTGGTCCTAGATCATTTGTCTGAGTAAAGTCATACTAGAGGGTTAAGATTACAAACTCAAACTACTCAAACTCACCTTTTTCTTCTTTTGAAGAATTTCTGCAGGAAGGTAGTGGTGAAGTTGTTTTTTCTTTACATGAGTTGCTTCAATTTTCATTCCCTCCTTTAGCATATTTATATTGTTTGCCTGTCTGTATACTGTAATAATGTTAATATGTTAAATGGGAAACTTCTTTCTGAACCAAGAGTTCTGCCTAATTTTTCTGAAATGCATATACCTTTACCCTGCTATCACCACCAGCCACCCACCCACAACCCTCTCACAAAACAAGTATTTTTAATACATTTCCATCACATCACAATCCTATTCATTAATCCACTAGTTTTTCTTTTTTTGAGATGGAGTTTTGCTCTTGTTGCCTGGGCTGGAGTGCAATGGTGCAATCTCGGCTCACCACAACCTCTGCCTCCTGGGTTCAAGCGATTCTCCTGCCTCAGCCTCCCGAGTAGCTGGGATTACAGGCATACGCCACCACGCCCAGCTAACTTTTTGGATTTTTCATAGAGATAGGGTTTCTCCATGTTGGTCAGGCTGGTCTAGAACTCCCGACTTCAGGTGATCCGCCCACCTCGGCCTCCAAAAGTGCTGGGATTACAGGCGTAAGCCACTGCACCTAGCCGTGAATCCATTAGTTTTTTCATGTCTACCTTCTAAGACTTTCTCATAATCAAACCTTATTAACAGAATAAGTATATTTTAAAAAAGGTATTTTCCAGATTTTATTTTCTGATATTTTCCCAAAAGGCAATCTCTCCTTATAATTACTTGCCCAAGTCTAAGCTAATTCTTTTTTTATTTTTTGACACAGAGTCTCACTCTGTCACCCAGGCTTGAGTGTAGTGGCACAATCTTAACTCACTGCATCCTCTGCCTCCTGGGTTCAAGTTATTCTCCTGCCTCAGCCTCCCCAGTAGCTAGGACTAGAGGTGCATGCCACCACACCCAGCTACTTTTTGGATTTTTTGTAGAGACAGGGTTTCACTATGTTGGCCAGGCTGGTCTCAAACTCCTGACCTCAAGTGATCCACCCGCTTTGGCCTCCCAAAGTGCTGGGATTACAGGTGTGAGCCACCGCACCTGGCCTTCTAAGCTAATTCTTAGGCCAAATATCCAAGATGCAATTCAAGCTGTCCTCCTCCTCCATGAGAATTTACTACTGCAGCTACCACACCAACCATAGAATGACAGACTTCAGGAACCATCTTACAAATACATCCTTATTGTACAGTTGAGAAAAGGAGGCTAAACAGCCCTGAAAGCCTTGCCAGGATCAGAATCCACACAGCCCTAGATTCCCATTCTAGTGCTTTTCACACTTTATAAGAAAATGGGTTTATTAACACACAAATTTCTTAAAATGTTTTAATTGTAAATATACCCAAAGAGAAAACAGGTTTTATTAACTACCACACAAATTTCTTAGTATGTTTTAATTGTAAATATACTCAATGAGACACTGAAGACAGGGATGGGAGGCTTGTTTTACACAGCAAATACTGTGAGATGTGGTAAATTATTTAATCTCTTGGGGCCTCAAGTTTCTTCATCTGAAAAATAATATCTTATAAATTTATAATAAACTATGTCCCAATCTTCTTTTTAAAAAATTTAAGTTCAAATTAGAATGGAAAAATTTATGGCGAATGTTTTTATTCCAGATTGCTTATAAAACAGTTACCAAGAGCACTTGTTCAAGTTGTAGATTCTCTGGCTCCCTCCCCAGAGTATGATTTAGTGGTTCTAAGGTGAAACACAGGAATCTGCATTTTCTTTTTTCTGAGACGGAGTCTCGCTCTTGTTGCCCAGGCTGGAGTGCAATGGTGAGATCTCAGCTGACTGCAACCTCTGCTTCCCAGGTTCAAGTGATTCTTCTGCCCCAGCCTCTGGAATAGCTGGGATTACAGGCGCCCACCACCCACCTGGCTTATTTTTGTATATTTAGTACAGATGGGGTTTCACCATGTTGGCCAGGCTGGTCTCAAACTCCTGACCTCAGGTGATCCGCCTGCCTTGGCCTCCCAAAGTGCTGGGATTACAGGTGTCAGCCCCTGCGCCCAGCCAGGAATCTGCATTTTCATGATAAATATGAGGGCTCTTTAAAAAGAATTCAGAAAACCCAGATGAGCCAAACCAATACTTTAAATTGTATGAATGTATTCCAGATTCTTCAAGATAAATAACCTCGAATTTATAACAGATACATTAAGATATTCCAGAGTTGTGACGAGAGGGCTGGATGTGAAAGACATACTTTTCACTGATCCTGAAATATATTCAGCAATTCTGTACCTACTGATATTTATATCATATCAAAAACATAAAAGTCTGGCCAAGTGCAGTGGCTGACATCTGTAATCCCAGCACTTGAAGAGGCCAAGATGGGTAAATTGCTTGAGCCTAGGAGTTCGAGACCAGCCTGGGCAACATGGCGAAATCCAGCCTCTATTTAAAACAAACAAACAAAAAAACCCATAAAAATCAAGTTTTTATTTTTTGAGACACGGTCTCACTTTGTCACCCAGGCTGGAGAGCAATGGCGCAATCTCAGCTCACTGCAGCCTTGACCTTCTGGGTTCAAGCAATTCTCCCACCTCAGCCTCCCAGATAGCTGGGACCATAGGCACAATACCTGACAAACTTTTTTTTGTATCTTTTGTAGAGATGGGGTTTCACCATGTTGCCCAGATTGGTCTCGAACTCTTGAGTTCAAGAGATTCACCAATCCCAGTCTCCCAAAGTATTAAGATTACAGGCACTTGTGAGCCACCGCGCCTGGCAAAAATCAAGTCATCTTTATTATTGTGATCACAAACCCTGGTTGTTCATACAAAGAGCTTTCCTTTCTTTGTGTTTTAAAACAGATAACATTCAGCCAGGCGAGGTGGCTCACGCCTATAATCCCAGCACTTTTGGGAGGCTGAGGCAGGTGGATCAGTTGAGGTCAGGTGTTCGAGACCAGCCTGGCCAACATGGTGAAACTCTGTCTCTACTAAAAATACAAAACTAGCCAGGCCTGGTAGCACGTGCCCATTAAGTCCAGCTACTTGGGAGGCTGGGGCATGAGAATCACTTGAACCCCAGAGGCGGAGGTTGCAGTAAGCTGAGATCGCACCACTGCAGTCCGGCCTGGGTGACAGAGTGAGACTCTGTCTCAAAAAATAAAGACTTGATTTTTATGGGTTGATTTTTATTTTATTTCATAAAATAAAATAAAACAAATAACATTCACATGCTACAAAACTCAAAGCGTTGAAGAGTATTCAGTGATGTCTCCTTATCCTGCACCCTGACCTAGAAGCAACCAGTCTTGCCATTTTTTTTAAACTAAGTATCCTTCCAGAGATATTCTATGCATTTGTAAGCAAATGTGTATTTATCTTTTCTTTTTATATAAATAGCACAGTGTACACAGTGTTCTGTAATTTTACCCCCCACTTAATATACCTTGGAAATTGCTTCATAATGCTTTTTTTTTTTTTTTTTGAGACAGTCTCACTCTGTGGGCCAGGCTGGAGTACAGTGGGGAGATCTCAGCTCACTGCAACCTCCTCCTCCCAGGTTCACGCAATTTTCCTGCCTCAGCCTCCCAAGCAGCTGGCATCCACCACCACACCCCACTAACTTTGTATTTTTAGTAGAGACAGGGTTTCACCATATTAGCCAGGCTGGTCTCGAACTCCTGACCTCAGGTAATCTGCCCACCTCCGCCTCCCAAAGTGCTGGGATTACAGGCGTAAGCCACCGCACCCGGCTCCTTTCCTGTTTTAACAGCAGTATGGATATGCCATGTTCGCTTAACCAATTGTGGAACTTTAATAAGTATAGCCAGCCAGATCGTAGGCAGATGACACTGAGTAACAGCCAAGTTTGAGAATCACAGCTCTATGATGATGAAGTCTTACCTGTATCAGTAAATGACTGTATATCATATGTCAAGTCTATGTTGACACTTTCTGCATTTTCTACTCTCCGAAAAATTATCCCAAGGAACCACATTGATACGTAATTGTTGCTATAAAGTAAAATTTAAGAATTTCCATTAATTATTATTATTTTACAATTTTACAGATGCTATTTCATAATTAAAACTTGGTCTCTATGTCTCTATCTCACAAATACAGATTTCAGTGGTCTGGCCAGATTCTTAAAAGTGACATCCAGAACTGGTAAGTTATCCCCTATTGTTCTAAGAAGGATTAAGTGGCTATGAAAATGACTTACTAAATATATTCTTAAAGATGCTCCAAATATTGTGATGGTGTTTTGCTGGGGTTTGTGGGCTACCAAAGTAGTTGCGTACTTATTTTTAATGCCTAGATACTCAAACTCAAATATATAATGTGTCATACTCCCATCAATGCCTGTTAAACAAAAATCTCATAATTACTCTGAAATGATGCATATGCCAAATAACATTATTTAAGAAATATAGCATTAAAAAACAATTAACTTACTCTTTATGATGTTCCTTATTCCCCGGGAATGACTGGGGATTCACATGGGCAAGAGTAATAAATTCATTCCGTTCTAAGTTTCCAACAAGTACACGGATTTTAGATTCTACTAATCCAACCCTAAAATAAACAACACAATTTATCTTACATCCACTTTAAATTTGAAAGTTACACTCAAGTAAACCAAACAGTATATTAACTATGAAGCTTTACATGTTCATCAAAAAATTTCAGGCTGGGTGCTGTGGCTCACATCTGTAATCCCAGCACTTTGGGAGGCAAGAGTGGGCAGATCACCTGAGGTCAGGGGTTTAAGACCAGTTTTGGCCAACATGGCAAAAACCCATCTCCACTAAAAATACAAAAAAATTAGCTGGGCCGTGGTGGTGGGTGCCTGTAATCCCAGCCACTTGGGAGGCTGAGGCAGGAGAATCACTTGAACCTGGGAGGTGGAGGTTGCAGTGAGCTGAGATCACGCCACTGCACTCCAGCTGGGGCAACAGAGCAAGACTCCATTTCAAAAAAAAAAAAAAAAATCAGGCCAGGTGCAGTGGCTCATGCTTGTAATCCCAGCACTTTGGAAGGCTGAGGTAGGTGGATCACCTGAGGTCAGGAGTTCGAGACCAGCCTGGCCAACATGGTAAAACCTTGTCTTTACTAAAAATACAAAAAAAAAAAAAAAAAATTAGCTGAGTATGGTGGCGCACACCTACATTCCCAGCTACTCCGGAGGCTGAGGCAAGAGAATTGCTTGAAGCTGGGAGGTGGAGGTTGCAGTGAGCTAAGATCACCCCACTGCACTCCAGCCTGGGTGACAGAGTGAGGTTCTATCTCTAAATAAATAAATAAATAAATAAAATAAAAATTTCAGCTCAATATATTAGGAACCCCATTTTAAATGCCATTGTAAACACAATTTATGTCAACTTTAAATATGAAAGCTATACTCAAGTAAACCAAACAGCATATTAGCTATGAATCTTTACAAGTTCATTTAAAAATTTCAGCCTAATATATTAGGAACCCCATTTAAAATGTCATTGTAGTAAATGACAAGTTAGTATAATTCTGCGTGTTCTTTTTTTTAATAGAAGAACTAATCTATTTAATGCATTCCTGAATCTAAAATACCTTGCTTTAGTTAAGACTATAAAACAGTCATGGCTTAGGGCATGAACAAAAACTACTGGTTAATCTAGTCCTGAATCTTTTTCTACCTTCAAATCTTATGTCTCAAACCTAAGGCTAGGCTAGGCCCATGCTTGTTAATCCCAGCACTTTGGGAAGCTGAGGCAGGAGGATCATATGAAGCTAGAAGTTTGAGATCACCTGGGGCAACAAAGTGAGACTCCATCCATATAAGATTAAGAAAAAAAAAAAAAAAAAAATCAGCCAGGCATGGTGGCATGGGCCTGCAGGCCCCAGCTACTTGGGGAGCTGAGGCAGGAGGCATTGCTTGAACCCAGGAGTTTGAGGCTGCAGTATGATCACACCACTATACTCCAGACTAGGTGACACTGAGACTCATCTCTAAAAAAAAAAAAAAATAAATCCTCAGGCTAAGTTTAAACAATGAAACTAATATTGGCACATAATATGTGAAACAATCAGCTAGATTTTGCATTTAAAAAAGAATTCATGGGCTGGGTGCGGTGGCCAACGCCTGTAATCCCAGAACTTTGGGAGGCTGAGGCGGGTGGATCACGAGGTCAGGAGATCGAGACCATCCTGGCTAACACGGTGAAACCCCGTCTCTACCAGAAATACAAAAAATTAGCCGGGCAAGGTGGCGGCCACCTGTAGTCTCAGCGACTCGGGAGGCTGAGGTAGGAGAATAGCATGAACCCGGGAGGCGGAGCTTGCAGCGAGCTGAGATCGCGCCACTGCACTCCAGTCTGGGCGACAGAGCAAGACTCCATCTCAAAGAAAAAAAAAAAAAAAAAAGAATTCACTAAATTTGTATCAGATACTATCAAAATACAGTAAGTTTCATCAGATTTCTGCAATTTCATTTCTATCTCACTTAAGAAATGTGATCAATGGCAGCTTACTTATTAATGACTTATGAATCAGAATAATTACAAGAACATTTTAAGTTTTTTAAAAACATCAGCAAAAGCTTATACATTATAATTGTGTGTGCTTTAACAGTGAATCTACAAAAATCTATGTTATTCCAGTGTCATCTAAACGACAGGTTGGCAAACATTTTCTGTAGAGGGCTAAATAGTAAATTTTAGGGTTTCTGGGCCATACAGTCTTTGTTACACCTATTCAACTTTGCTGTCAAGCACAGAAGCAACCATAGATAATACGTAAATGAAGAAACATGGCTGTGTTCCAATAAAACTTTATAAACATAGGTGGCAGACTGAATTTGGCCTAGACCCTATTTTCTGACTCCTGATCTATACAAACAAAATACTGTTTCAGTGTCAGGACTATTTTCAGAGTCCCTTTAATTATCAATGAAATAAGGATTAAACTCTTGAAGCAAAAATAAAACAGTATTGCTGTTTTGCTTTTCCAGAAGTCAGACCCAAGGAAAGTACAACCATCTCTGGTGGTCTAATAGCTTCCATCTGATAGAGCCAAGGATGTGAATATACGGGAGGCAGAAGGGACAAATTTAGATGCACTAGAAAGCACACACTACTTCTTGGCCACAAATATCTCCTACCTATTGACAGAAGCTTAATCTGAACGATTTAAGCCATTATCTCCTAAATTAAAAGGATATACAAAATGTCTTTTCTATTGAGTTTTGTTGGAGGTAAACATGATGGCAAAAATGAAAAACTTAGGCCAGGTGTGGTAGCTCACGCCTGTAATCCCAGCACTTTAAGAGGCTGAGGTGGGTGGATCATGAGGTCAGGAGTTCAAGACCAGCCTGGCCAAGATGGTGAAACCCCATCTCTACTAAAAATAGCCGGGCGTGGTGGTAGGTGCTTGTAATCCCAGCTACTCTGGAGGCTGAGGCAGAGAACTGCTTGAACCCAGGAGGTAGAGGCTGCAGTGAGCCAAGATCACGCCACTGCATTCCAGCTTGAGTGACACAGCGAGACTCTGTCTCAAAAAAAAAAAAAAGAAAAGAAAAGAAAGAGAAAAGAAAAACTTAGACGGTGCTATCAGAATCATCCAAACTAGCTCAAAATCTTGCTTAAATCTGACTCCGAGAAGCAACAAGAAGCAAAATCTATACATGTATCTTTTGCTCATGTCCCTCCTGATTCTGAAACATTAATTTGATGGCATATTTTAAACACTGAAGCTCCATGGTTATGCACAACAATCACCAGTAAGATATAATAATTTTACAGATCACTTGAGGTCAGGAGTTCGAGACCAGCCTGGCCAACATGGTGAAACCCCGTCTCCACTAAAAATACAAAATTAGGCACAGGGCATGGTAGTGCGCACCTGCAGTCCCAGCTACTCAGGAGGCTAAGGCAGGAGAATCACTTGAACCCAGGAGGCGGAGGTTGCAGTGAGCCGAGATTATGCCACTACACTCCAGTCTGGGTGACAGAGGGAGACTCCTTCTCAAAAAAAAAAAAAAGAAAAAAAGGAAAAAAAAGGCCCGGAGAGGTGGCTCAGGCCTATAATCCCAGCACTTTGGGAGGCTGAGGTGGGCAGATCACCTGAGGTCAGGAGCTCGAGACCAGCCTGACTAACATGGCGAAACTGAGATCATGACACTGCACTCCAGCCTGGACAACCGAGACTCTGTCTCAGAAAAAAAAAAGATATAATAATTTTGAAAATCAAGCAAGAAAGTACTTTATAAATGGGAAAGCACCATATAAATAAGTTACTATCACCACACAGTAGGTAGAAAACTTGAAATAGAAGTCTTACCACTCTAGATGGTTTTCTTCTGTTGATGCGCTGGCAGTCAATACTATATAATGTCTGAAGAATTTTCAGCAACAATCAGAAAAAAAAGCCAGAAAAATTGTTACGGCCTGCTTTTTAATCATCCCCTTTTCTCCCTCCCTCTCACTGAACAAATGAGCTAATAAAGGCACACAGTTTATGAAAATTAAATGTGCTCTGATTTTCACAAAATTAATTCTATGTCCCACAAGTAAAAAACAATTCACTTTAAAAAGTCACTAATACTGGATTAGATACTACTAGAATAAAGAAACACTCTTATCTCTCAGGATTTTTGTTCATCTATTCTGTCTTGCTTAAGAAATAAAAGAGCTGTCACCTACCATATATTAACTATGTTTAACATTCTTCTTAAAAAAAAAAAATCATACATACAAAATACAAAATTTCACATACCTATACTTTTGAAAGAAATTTGGTGGCTCAAGTAGTTTGGACCAATCTGATTTGCCTTGGAGAATTTCATCTGTGACTGCAAGACCTAAATTAAAAAAAAAAAAAAAAAAAGAAGGATTTTGAAAAGGGACCAGCTCTTAAATCACTCTACTACTGCAAAATCTCAAACTCCACCACACCAAATTATTATTATTTTTTTTCTTTTTTTGAGACAGAGTCTCACTCTGTCACCCAGGCTGGAGTGTGGTGGCTCTATCTTGGCTCACTGCAACCTCTACCTCCCAGGTTCAAGCGATTCTCCTGCCTCAGCCTCCTGAGTAGCTGGAATTACAGGTGCCCACCACCACGTCGGCTAATTTTCGTAATTTTAGTAGAGACAGGGTTTCACCATGTTGGCTAGGCTGGTCTTAAAACTCCTGACCTCGGGTGATCTGCTCGCCTCAGCCTCCCAAAGTGCTGGGATTATAGGCATGAGCCACCACGCCCAGCCCACCCAATTCTTGAGTAACAAAATATAAACATATATTATGTTGTTTCTTAGAACACAAAAAATTAGGTTCAACTAGATTGGGCTGGCTCCACTTTTGGCCTTAATATTATCATATACTTTTGAAAACTCATTACTAAAACACAAAATAACCATACTTGAAAGAGTTTCTAATTTAGAAAGAATAGGTGTAACTCTTAACTGTCAATCCATAGCTGCAACAGAGAATAAAAACTGTCAACCAAAAACTTGTGGGAATATGTAAAGGGCAACAGGGCCACGTGTTTACCTTGTTTAAATTCTTCTACCATTACTGTTCGAGTTGATGTGGACACATTATACGTAGAATTCTGTTGTGGGTAGGCAGGGGTGATTATGGGCATGAGATGATACCTATCTGATGGATTTACCTGTGAAATTAGAAGCAGAATAACTGATCTATTCTCCTATTTCAGTTGTCCTCACTTCATTTCCCCAAAAGTCTGAAGAATATGAAATATAAATTTAATACTACATTTCCTCAAGTTTAAGAAGTACATTTTCCCTCCCCAACTACATTTATTTTTGAAGTTGGATATGTCTGATAGTCAAAAGTCAAAGGAAATACTGCAGAAGTATATTTTTCCTCAGAAAAGCTGTTAAATTGATGTGCATCTTATAAACAATGATCTCTTATAATCAAGGAAATACAGTATTATAACTACAAAAGCATTATCTGGTTTCATGGTTCTCAATCCTTCTTCACCACCCACTCAATGGATGACTTCCCCTTGGTTACCTAGAGGAATGAGCACTCACTCTAAATTAAAATGCAAGATATGTGAGAATTATGCTATCTTGGAACAATGAATCTGCTTTAAATTGTATCTCAAAGTAAATCTTTTATTATACTTTAGTACTTTATTATTAGTAACCAATTACTTTTTTTTCTGAAACGAAGTCTCAACTAACCCAGGCTGGAGTGCAGTGGCACAATCTTGGCTCACTGCAACCTCTGCCTCTGGGGTTCAGGCGATTCTCGTGCCTCAGCCTCCAGAGTAGCTGGGACTACAGGTGTGCACCACCATGCCCGGCTAATATTTTGTATTTTCAGTAGAGAGGGGGTTTCACCACGTTGGCCAGGCTGGTCTCGAACTCCTGATCTCAGGTGACCCACCCACCTGGGCCTCCCAAAATGCTGGGATTACAGGCGTGAACCATTGCGCCCAGCCAAGTAACCAATTATTTTTGAGACAGTTTTTCCACAATGGATTATGACACTGCCCTTGAGACACCCACTCATCTTACATGGGTGATTTTTAATGACATAACATTTGGATCAGCATCAGTGATCCAAATCATCTGCACAAAAAACAAAAAACAAAACAAAAACCACAGCAGAAGGAGCAAGAGGACAATAGTCATACAGAAGATAAGAACAGAGACAAGAGGAACTATCTTTAACTAGACTGTAATTTAGAGAAATGTCCTTTTCCTTAAAAGATTTACAGAAACTCCATAATAAATCACATACCCGAGGATCCCAGACAGGCAAATTCAAATTGCTTTCTTCTGGTTGCTTCAGCAGCACAGGATTTGGCCATTCCCTGACATGAATAAGGCAAATTAACTCACACATGATCTCACTTCAGGTACCACATGAAACCTTATAATTACTAGATTGTTCTAACCTTCTAGAGCGAATGTTCTGGGCATTTGGTATTAAGGGGGAAAAAAAGGCCAAGCGTGGTGGCTCACACCTGTAATCCCAGCACTGTGGGAAGCTGAGGCAGGCAGATCACTTGAGCTCAGGAGTTCGAGACCACCCTGGGCATCATGGAGAAACCCTGTCTCTACTAAAAATCCAAAAATTAGCCATGCCTACCGGCGCATGCCTATAGTCCCAGCTTCTCACGAGGCTGAAGTGGGAGGATCACTTGAGCCCAGGAGGCAGAGGCTGCAGTGAGCTGAGATGCATGCACTCTAGCCTGGGCAACAGAGTGAGACCCTGTCTCAATTTAAAAAAAAAAAAAAAGAAGAAGAAATGGGCTAAGGAAGAAGGTAAGAAGATATACAAAGGAAAGGCTGCTCATTTTAATGCAGTGTTCTCTGAAAGGGCAAACATTACTTTTCATTAACTGTAACTAATTTGCACCTGAATCTTTCACTTCCTTCTCATTTGCTTTCATGGATTTAATTCTGATAATTCAGTAACAGCAACGGCTAACATTTACTGAAAATACTAATAAATCAATGTGATTATCATCTCTGTTTTACAAATGAGGAAAGCTTAAACAACCTCTACATAACTAGTAATTTGCAAAGCCAAACTTATTTTAACTGCTCTCCCTAGTTAAGGGCCCACATTTACAAATTCCTGAAGAAGGTGACAACTGGATGTCCCATCATTGCCTCAAATTTGATGTTTTATATTTTTACCTTTACAAAGGAATGTAAAACAACAGAAAAAGTCTATGTATAGTTCTTATATGTCCAAACAAACTTACATATAGGTAGAGGTTAGTAAACAGTCAAAGAACACATATAAATACTTACCACTTGGAAAAAACTAAAAAGAACTTATGAACTAAAGTAGATGCTGCTGCATTTGGATACAATTGGCAAGTTCTTGCAACTAGCATTGCCCAGGAGACACCACCAAGGAATCCTAGCATGTTGGAATAAATACCACGTCCTAGAAAATCAACATATTTGCTAATTACTATTAGGACCTACTATCTGTGACATTCTTTTTATTTTTTCTGCTCTTTACAAGGTGAATGAATATCCGTGACATTCAACAAGGTAACTGTATTCATAAGACGGTTGGTTGGAAATTTTCCCCTATAAACAAAACATTCAAACTGATAAGCAGACCTTCACATAAGGCCTATAGTCTAATTAGTAAACCATAAGTTGCTAATCTTACCCTCCTTACTTTCCCTTCTAATATAGACACCTCTGTTCTTTGCCTCAGTTCCAACTGCTCAACTGGGCTCCACTGATATTACATTGAAATTCCCCATTTTTCAGTATTTATGATTGAGAGAAAAATGAAAGGAAGGAGACATTTGAAGAGACAATGGGGAAAAATGACTATTTAATTAATAATCACACTCATGGGTATTTTAAAATCAAGTGTAAAGCTGGAGACTTCAGTATTTCACAGAATTTGGATACCTCTCCATAAAGTAGAATACACCACTGATATTACTCATTTCTGTGATTTTTTTTTTCTTAAGAGATGGCCTCTCACTCTGTCACCCAGACTGAACTGGCACAATCATAACTCACTGTAGCCTCAAACTCCCGGGCTCAACTGATCCTCCACCTCAGCCTCTCGAGCAGCTATAACTACAGGGGTGCACCACCATGGCTGTCATGACCGATTCTCATATAGCTATCTGTATTACGTCCCGCCAAGTGAGCAAAAGAACACCACCTACAAAATACTGATTTCACACATGGTAAACATGAAAAATATGCATCTAATTGACAAAACATGGCATTTAATCTTTAAGGAAGGGCAAATTGTTCATGTTATCCTGTCAGAGTAAATTTTAACTATACAAGACACTTGAGCCCAAGCACAAATTCTACTTGCTTAATATCTTGTTAGACCTGCACTGTCCAATATGGTAGCCACAAGCCATGTGTTGCTATTTTTTAACTTGTAACAGCTTTATTGAGATGTAATTCACATACCATAAGATTCGTCCATTTAAAGTACACAATTCAATGGTTTTTAGTATACTGAGAGTTGTGCAATCATCAACATGATCAATTCTAGAATGTTTTCAGCACCCCAAAAAGAAACTTTTAACTGTCATACTCAGCCAGGCACTGTGGCTCACACCTGTAATCCCATTACTTTGGGAGGCCAAGGCAGGACTGGTTGAGCTCAGGAGCTTGAGACTAGCCTAGGTAACATAGCAACACCTCGTCTCTGCTTAAAAAAAAAAAAAATTAGCCAGGTGTGGTGGCTCACGCCTGTAATCCCAGCACTTTGGGAGGCCAAGGCGGGCGGATCACGAGGTCAGGAGATCGAGACCATCCTGGCTAACACGGTGAAACCCGTCTCTACTAAAAATACAAAAAATTAGCCGGGCATGGTGGCGGGCGCCTGTAGTCCTAGCTACTCGGGAGGCTGAGGCAGGAGAATGGCATGAACCCGGGAGGTGGAGCTTGCAGTGAGCCAAGATCGTGCCACTGCACTCCAGCCTGGGCAACAGAGCAGGACTCTGTCTCAAAAAAAAAACAAAAACAAAAACAAAAATAAAAACAAACAAAAAAATTCACCGGGCATGGTGGCATATGCCTGTAGTCCCAGTTACTCAGGAGGCTAGAGTGGAAGTACTGCTTGGGCCCAGCAGGTCGAGGCTGTGGTAAGCTATGATTACACCACTGCATTCTGGCCTACGAGACAGAGCAAGTCCCTGTCTAAAAAAATAAAATGAAATAAAACAAATATAAAGGCATACCTCGTTTTATTGTGTTTTGCTTTATTACACTTCACAGATACTGAGTTTTTTACAAATTGAAGGGTTGCGGCAACCCTGAGTTGAGCAAATCTGTAAGCAACATTTTTCTAACAGCATAGGCTCTCACTTCATGTCTCTGTGTCACATTTTAGTAATTCTCACAATATTTCAAACTTTTTCATTATTATTATATCTGTTATGGTGACTTGTGATTAGTGATCGTTGATGTTACTATTGTAATCGTTTTGGGGCACCACAGACTGAGCCCATATATGACGGTGAACTTAGTTGGTTAATGTGTATGTTCTGAATGCTCCACCAACTGGTCATTACCCATCTCTCTCCCTCTCCTCAGGTCTCCCTATTCCTTGAGACACAATACTTAAATTAGGCCAATTAAGAACCCTTAACGGCCTCTAAGTGTTCAAGTAAGAGTCACCTGTCTCTCACTTTAAATCAAAAGTTAGAAAAGATTAAGCTCAGTGAAAAACACATTTTGAAAGCTATGATAGTCTGAAAGCTATGCTCCTTGTGCCAATCAGTTAACCAAGTTGTGAATGCCAAGGAAAAGTTACTGACAGAAATTACAAGTGCTACTCTCCAGTGAATACAGGAACGACAAAAAAGTAAAACTGCCTTATTGCTGATAGAAAAAATTTTTTTGTTGTTGAGACGGAGTCTTGCTGTCGCCCAGGCTGGAGTACAGTGGTGCGATCTCAGCTCACCACAACCTCCACCTCCCAGGTTCAAGTGATTCTCCTGCCTCAGCTTCCTGAGTAGCTGGGATTACAGGCGCACGCCACCACACCCAGCTAAATTTTGTATTTTTAGTAGAGATGGGGTTTCACTATGTTGGTCAGGCTGATCTCAAACTCCTGACCTCATGATCCGCTTGCTCTGGCCTCCCAAAGTGCTGGGATTACAGGTGTGAGCCACTCCACCCGGCTGCTAATAGAAAATTTTAATAGTCTGGATGAAAGATAAACAAGACACAAAGTTTCCTTAGGCCAAAGTCTAATCCAGAGCAAAGTCCTAGCCTCTCTTCAATTGTATGAAGGCTGAGAGAGGTGAGAAAGGTGCACAAGAAAAGTCTGAAGCTAGTAAAGACTGGTTCATAAGGTTTAAGGAAAGAAGCCATCTCTACAACATAAAAGTGCAACAAGTGCTGAGGCAGAAGCTGCGGGAAGTTATTCAGAAGATCTAGCTAAAATCATTGATGAAGGTGGCTACACTAAACAACAAATTATCAATGTAGATGAAACAGCCTTATACTGGAAGAAGATGCCATCTAGGACTTTCACAGCTAGAGAGGAGACGCTTGGTTTCAAAGCTTCAAAGGGTAGGTGATTCTCTTGTTAGATGACAGCACAGCTGTTTACATCATGGTTTAATGAGTATTTTAAAGCCCATTGGTGAGATCTACTGCTCAGAAAAAAAAAAGATTCCTTTCTAAGTAAGACTGCTCTTTGACAATGCACCTGGTCACGCAAGAGCTCTAGTGGACATATACTAGGAGATTAAAGTTATTTTCATATCTGCTAATACAGCATCTATTCTGTAGCCCATGGATCAAGGAGTTATCTTCTTGTTTTACCATTTAAGAAACACATTTTGGAGCCGGGCTTGATGGCTCACGCCTGTAATCCCAGCACTTTGGGAGGCCGAGGCCAGTGGATCACAAGGTCAGGAGTTTGAGCCCAGCCTGACAAACATGGTGACATCCCGCCTCTACTAAAAATACAAAAAATTACCGAGGTATGGTGGTGCGTGCCTGTAGTCCCAGCTACTTGGGAGGCTGAGGCAGAAGAATCACTTGAACCCAGGAGGTGGAGGTTGCTGTGAGCTGAGATTGCACCACTGCACTTCAGCCTGGGCGACAGAGTGAGACTCCGTCTCAAAAAAAAAAAAAAAAAAAAAAGACTACAGTATAGTGTAAATGTAACTTTTATATGCACTGGGAAACAAAACAAAAAAATTGTAATTTGCTTTACTGCAGTTGTCTGGAACCAAACCTGCAATATCTCAGAGGTGTGCTTAAATAATAATACAGAAAGTGCTATGCTAGCTCAGTGGTAAGCAAAGGGATTTTTATGAACCTAAATATATGAACTATATATATACACACACATATATAAAAACTAGTAACAGTTCCAGGCTTTATTAGAAAAGGGTTATAAGGTAAAAACAAGTGAAAGTTATCACTGTGGGCTCTTCACTTAATGAACACCTACTACAGTAAAAATCAGACTCTGCGGGTGGGAATACAAAGATATATAAGATGGTACTACCCACAGGGAGGGTGTCAGTCTTCAACTTCTGAATTATTCTGACTGCCTGACTGAACCTAAGACGAAAAATCAGGGGCTTTTAGTTTTTACCCAAGTTAGGAAGAGGTACACTACTTTTCAATACACCATAACCATTGTACCCGAAAAACAAATATCTACTCCAGAGTTTACTGGCCCTCCACCTCCAACAATATCATTAGATTCAAAGTTTCTATATGTGCTTCTATCACTGGCAAGAGAAAATTAGAATTTTATAACGCAAACATAGAAGACTAGGGATACTTACGTTTTGCCCATAATTTGACAGCTCTTAGGGTGAGTCTAAAAGTTTCTTTATTTGGCACTAAATGCAAAATTTCATCAGTAACTCTACATCCTGAAAAAGACAAAGCATTCATTTTTCAATATGCAGCAAATAGTTAATTCAAATGCCCTCCTAACTTCCAGACTCTCGAATACTAAAAATATGAAAGATAATAAAACATCAGGGTTTATTTTATGTATATGAAATTTAGCACTTAGGAGAAATCAGTTTGTTTTAGGATAATTAAAAAAGACATGGGTAATGCAATCCAAAATGTGATGTGTCTGAGTATTTTTTAGTTTTCTTCCATATCTGACTGTTAATCAAATACCTCCCAAATACAACACTGTAATTACTTCAATGTAAACCTTTTCCACAAATACTGTAATTTACTGTTACAATCTGGAAAAACACCAAAGTCCAATAGTGATTTGGTTAAACAAAAGACACTATAAAACAGTGGTTCTCAATCCCAGCCCTTTGGGAGGCCGAGGTGGGTGGATCACCTGAGGTCAGGAGCTCGACACCAGTCTGGCCAAAATGGTGAAACCCTGTCTACTAAACATACAAAAATTAGCTGGGTGTGGTGGTGGGCATCTATAATCCCAGCTACTCAAAGGGCTGAGGCAGGAGAATCGCTTGAACCCAGGAGGCAGTGGCTGTAGTGAGCGGAGATCGTGCCACTGCACTCCAGCCTTGGCAACAGAGTGAGACTCCGTCTCAAAAAAAAAAAAAAAAAAAAAAGATATTGGTTCTCAAAGTATGGTCTGGGTACCCCTGGGAATCTGTGAGGTCAAACTTTTTTTATAATACTACTAAGGCTTTCTTTGCTTTTTCCACCGTGTTAACATTTGCACTGATGGTGCAAAAGAAACGGTGGATAAAACTGCAGGTACCTTTGCAGTCAGTCAAGATAGGGCAACAAACTGTACTAGCAGAAAAAAATATCTTCACTACCAAACATTTGCAGTTAAAAATAAAGGTGGGAAAAGAACACGTGAGACTGTGTGAGTTGTAAGCTGAACCACCCGCTTTTTTCAAGGAACACCAGTTTTACCTGAAAAAGTAATTGGCAAATGAACTATAGTTATTCAGTGAGGTATTTCTTTAAAAATGAACAAAAGGAACCCCTCCGTTCAAGTAAAATGACAAAATTTGTTGCCAACAATAAAATTTATCCTTTCAAGTCAAACCTGAATTTTAGACAACTTTTATCTGTTACTATGAACTTGACACCTTTCCATACTTTTCTGTTGAGACTGGTGGTGATATTAATGAATGCTGGTTTTTTTTTTTTTTCACATTTTATAGTGAAATGTGTATTAACATTTGGAAGATCTAAGTAACTTTGTGGCCCAATATTTTCCAAATGACCAAGGCATGATAGTACAGAATCATGCATGAATAAAGGGACCACTCAAAGAACAAGACAGATCAGTGGATTGTTATGTAACAGAATACAAAAAGTCTGATATGATTTTAGACTTCATACTCTAACCTTTAAGAAACTATCATTTTTATTCAGCAACAAAACAGAATATGGATGAACCTCACAAACATGCCAAATGAAAGAACCCTTATGCAAAAGACCACATAGGATTCTTTTTATATGAAATGTCTTTAAGAGGCAAATCTACAAAGAAAGAAAGCACATTAGTGGTTGCCTGGCACTGGGGATTGGAAGGGGAAATGACTGCAAATGTGTATAAAGCATCTTTTGAGAGTGATAAAATATTCTAACATTGGATTGTAGTGTACTAAAGACCAGTGAAGGCCAGGTGAGGTGGTTCACATCTGTAATCCCAGCACTTTGGGAGGCCAAGGTGGGCAGATCACCTGATATCAAGAGTCGGAGGCCAGTGTGACCTACATGGAGAAACCCCGTCTCTAATAAAAATACAAAAAAATCAGCCGGGCGTGGTGGCACATGGCTGTAATCTCAGCTACTCAGGAGGCTGAGGCAGGAGAATCGCTTGAACCCAGAAGGCGGAGGTTGCAGTGAGCTGAGATCGCGCCATCGCACTTTAGCCTGGGCACAGTGTGAGACTCCGTCTCCAAAAAAAAAAAGAAAGAAAAGAAAAAGACCAGTGAGGTGCACACCTGAAAAGGATAAATTTAACGGTATGTAATTATACCTCAATAAAACTGTTAAAAAGAAAAAAAAGTCACTGGTCAAGTTTACGAAGAACATCTATAATTATCTGAAAAGGCTATGAAAACACTCCTCCCTTTTCCAATTAATTTTTTTTTTTTTTTTTTTTTGAGGCGGAGTCTTCACTCTGTCGCCCAGGCTGGAGTGCAGTGGCGCCATCTCGGCTCACTGCAAGCTCCGCCTCCCGGGTCTGCGCCATTCTCCTGCCTTAGCCTCCCAAGTAGCTGGGACTACAGGCGCCCGCCACCGCGCCTGGCTAATTTTTTGTATTTTAGTAGAGACGGGGTTTCACCGTGTTAGCCAGGATGGTCTCGATCTCCTGACCTCGTGATCCGCCCGCCTCGGCCTCCCGAAGTGCAGGGATTACAGGCGTGAGCCACCGCGCCCGGCCCCTTTTCCAATTAAGAGGACAGATTTTTTTCTTTCTTTTTTGAGACGGAGACTCGCTCTGTCACCCTGGCTGGAGTGTAGTGGCATGATCTTAGCTCACTGTAACCTCTGCCTTCTGGGTTCAAGCGATATTCCTGCTTCCGTCTCCCGAGTAGCTGGGATTGCAGGCAAGCAACACCACACTTGGCTAATTTTTTATTTTTAATAGAAACGGGGTTTGCCATGTTGTCCAGGCTGGTCTCAAACTCCTAACCTCAGGTGATCCGCCTGCTTCGGCCTCCCAAAGTGCTGGCATTAGACGCATAAGCCACCGCACCCGGCCTCTTTTTTTTTTTTTTCTAGACAGGGTCTCGCTCTGTCACCTAGGCTAGAGTGCAGTGGTGTAATCACGGCTCACTGCAGCCTCCAACTCCTGAGCTCAGGTGATCCTCCCACTTCAGCCTCCTGAGTAGCTGGAACTACAGGCGAGTGCCACTACATTCAACTAAATTTTTTGTATTTTTGATAGGGATGGGGTTTCAACATGTTATCCCAGCTGGTCTGGAACTCCCGGGCTCAAGTAGTCCATTCATCTTGGCCTACCAAAGTGCTGGTATTATAGGCCTGAGCCACCACGCCCAGCCAGATTTTCTTCTTATATGTTAACCAAAACAAAATATTACAATGGACTGTAGACGCAAATAAGAATCTAGCTGTCTCCTATCAGGCCAAATATTAAAGAGATTTGCAAAATGTAAAAAAAAAAAAAAAAGTCATTCTTCACACACAAGTTTATATTAATTTAAAATGGGTTCATTATTTATAAATGACTAAGTATTTTTTAAATTTCTCAGTTTTTATTTCTAACATGGTAAATATTGAAAGATATAACCCACATAAACAAAAGCTTTTTGGGGTCCTCCATAAATCTTAAGAGTGTAAAGAAGTCTTGAGACCAGTAAGTTTGAGAACCACTACTATATATATACACAGTCTTTCAAATAAATTTGTGGTTTTTAGGATTCTTAAATGTGGTCACATTATCTGTATAAACAAAATTACATTTTAAACTGAGTCCAATCTCCAAAATTGAATTATTAGTCAATTCTGCAAAAATTTATCTAATTGTTTTGAAGCAGGTATCTGAGATTTCTTTTTAGAAGCTTACCATTTAAGCTGCGAATACACCTTATATCAAGGCTTCTCAGGCGAGAGTCGTCTCTTAGATCTAAATTATCTGATATGGTTTGTATTGCCAGTCTTGCAAAGACTAGATCAATCTTTGGAAAGATGCGAAAAAAGAGAAAAAAATTACATTTTCTCCTTTCAATCCATCCTCTCCCATCCCACCATAAAAATGTGAAAACCTCTGATTATTAGTTTGGGAAGTTCTACTAAAGCTTCAATAGGCCTATGTAGGCAATCTCACATGGGAAAATAACTGTAAAGTTTTGTTAAAGTAATTAAACTTTCAAATTAATGAAAGCATTTAAATTTTAGCATATATGCCAAGCATTAAAAAAAAAAAAAAAAAAACAAAGCCTTATGAGCAAATTTCTAGATAAAGATAGAAGATCCAACACACATTTACATTCGCTCCCTCTTGAAACCTCACTAAAATACCAGGAAAATTTAATTTAGTTTTTTTGTTTAGTATTATTTTTATTTTAAACGCAAAATTCACTAGGACAAAGAACAGAAAGTGACAATAGCAAAAGCTATGAAAGCTGGAAAGCAGATGGACAAGTGGTAACAGACCCAGTAGACCTAAGAAAGCAGGTAAAAATGTTGTATCTAGGAAATAAGGTCAGGAGGCTGTAAATAAATACAGACATAAATAAAAAGGCACATTTAAAGAATAAAATAGCATTCTTAGAAATTAAAAATATGGGCCGGGCGCAGTGGCTCACACCTGTAATCCCACCATTTTGGGAGGCTGAGGTGGGTGGATCACGAGGTCAGGAGATTGAGACCATCCTGGCTAACATGGTGAAACCCCATTTCTACTAAAAATACAAAAAATTAGCCAGGTGTGGTGGTGTGTGCCTGGAATCCCAGCCACTGAGGAGGCTGAGGTAGAAGGATCACTTGAACTCAGGTGCTCAAAGGTGCAGTGAGTTATGATTGTGTCACTATACTCCAGCCTGGGCCACAGAGTTAGACCCCATCTTTTATTTAAAAAAAAAAAAAAAAAAAAAAAGATTTGATTTTTAAAAATATGCACGTATGTTACAAAGCCTGTTTTCAGAAAACAAACTTACGAGTTAAACAGTTCAATTGTAAAGTCACAAAAATATTAAACTTACTTCAATACCATCAAATTCAAATTTTATAACAGGTACAAAGGCATCTTCTACAGCCTACAAAAAAGGAAAACAATTATAACATATAGGTGTAATCCCTTCTTTAACCTTCCTAACTACCAATAATGTGAATATCTTTGCTCCCAATTTGTATTTTAACTCAACAGACAAAGTGAAAATGCTTTTGGTCTTACATTCCAGGTATTTCTACTTTGTGACCTGTATTATTTAAGAAACACAAAATGCCTATAATGGTATCTAATTTATTATCCCTCTAAAAATATTCCTCAGAACTGGAAAGCAAAACTGCTATCGTCTGCAGCCATAAAAAAGAATGAGTTCATGTCCTTTGTAGGGACATGGATGAAACTGGAAGCCATCATTCTCAGCAAACATAGGAACAGAAAACCAAACACTGCATGTTCTCACTCATAAGTGAGAGTTGAACAATGAGAACACATGGACATAGGGAGAGGAACGTCACACATTGGGGCCTGTCTGGGGGTGGGGAACAAGGGGAGGGAGAACATTAGGACAAATACCTAATGCATGCAGGGCTTAAAACCTAGATGACAGGTTGATGGGTACAGCAAACCACCATGGCACAAGTATACCTATGTAACAAACCTGCACGTTCTGCACATGTATCTCAGAACTTAAAATTAAAAAGCAAACAAAGAAAAAAACAAAAAGCTGCTATCATCTGGGTACTTATAATTTCTTGAGTCTAAACTGAAAACTGATTATTTAGAAAGGCTACTAGGGTTAGAAATTTTAAAATAATGAGAGCTCATGATTTACATATTAAAAATTTAATTAATACAGTTAAGATTAGTAGAAATAATGGTTTTCTGAGTCTTCCTTAACTCCCCAACCTAATAAATTCTTAACTTCCTTGTCTAGAAACATTCCCAGATTCCCCAAATATCACAGATTCTTTGACCTTCACCTTATTCTAGTACTTCAGAATGCATTAACACTGTTTTGTTTATTTAGTTCACATAACCCCCTCTTCAACAAACAATGTCAGGTTTACTACTGTATCTGTAAGACTAATGACAGCATCTAACAAATTACTGGTGCTGAAATTTTATTTGCTGAATGAATGGCTAGATATACACATATAAAGAGTTACTAACTGAACTTTACACATAATAGCACTCATCATTTGATATGTATCAATCATTATTGGCTATTACAGTAAATGGTTTATATAAATATCTCATCAATACTCAAAAACCTTATAAAAAAGTTATTACCACATCTCCATTTTACAGATTGGGAAACAGGCTCAGAGGATTAGGTTACCTGACCAAGATCTAGGAGCTATTATGTAGTAGATTCTAGATGCCAACCCAAGTCTGTATAACTCTAAGGCCCATGTTCTTAATCATCATTTAATCATCACTTATTAAAGTTACTCTTATTAAATATCTCCTAATAGTAACTTAGGAGGTATTTCAATAGTCTTAAGCCCTAGCTTTTATAGATATTTGTTACTAATCTAAATTCAAAATATTAAATGCCAGAGGATACTTACTCTTAAGTTTCTAATGCCATCTTGATGTTTCAATTTTTCAAAAAAAGACTGAAAAAAATCAGATCTCTCCACGTGTCTTGGAGCTACACAAAGTGCATCAATGTCAGCTCCTGTAAATTAAAGTAGTTCTTAAGAAGAATATATTATGTGTTATATTTTTTGTTAAAGTACACTCAAACATATGCACAGAAGAAAGTATGGAAGCTAGGTACAAGAAAATATTAACAATGATTAGCTGTAAGTAGTGAAATAATGGGAACTTTGTTCTCCTGTATTTTCTAATTATGAACAAGAGTTTGTCATTGAATGTTCTTAGCACTAGAACACAGAAAAGCAGTTACCTTTGGTGTGTACTCCAAGCCTATAGGATCCAAACGTGAAAATTTTACCACCAACAGTAGCCACAACAGAAGGTGGGAGGTTCTAAAATAAAATTAAGCAGAAGATATTCAATTATTCAAATTATTTAGCACAAAAGTCACCTCAATGTTGGCTGCGCGTGGTGGCTCACACCTGTGATCCCAGCACTTTGGGAGGCTGAGGCCAGCGGATCACCTGAGGTCAGGAGTTTGAGACCAGCCTGGCCAACATGGCAAAACCCCTTCTCTACTAGAAATACAAAAGTTAGCTGGGCCTGGTGGTGAGCGCCTGTAATCCTAGCTACTTGGTAGGCTGAGGCAGGAGAATCACTTGAACCTGGGAGGTGGAGGTTGCAGTGAGCCGAGATCGTGCCATTGAACTCCAGCCTGGGGAACAAGAGCGAAACTCCGCCTCAAAAAAAAAAAAAAAAAAAAAAAAAATCACCATAATGTCTACTGGCCTTTATTGAGCAAATGATTAGACTTGTCAACTTTGTCAAGATTAGACTTGTAAAAGTACTTCACAGATCCTCTGACTGTGATTTGAAGTAGTAAGGGTATTACCAGAGGGAAGACAAAACAAAATCACCCCCACTACACATGCATACATCTCTATCTGAAGAAAAGCTTTTCTTTTTAATCACTTGACCATACATGTCCCCTCCAATTGCCTATCTTTTGCTTCATCACTCTTTTGGTAGTCACCAAGGAACTCTCACCAAACTAATGTGCTTTCAGCTCTCTAAAACATAATACTTTTGGCAAATCCATATCCCCTTTAGTTTTTGTGACAGGTATGTTTAATTTCTTGATTCTAGCTCTACAACCTTTCTGTAAGAACGGGGTCATTCCTGACATGATCTCCTTATGAGAGCTATTCCAACAAGCTTAATTAACATTTCTTGGATTATAACATAATTAAAATGCTACCTTTTGGCTGGGCATGGTCATGTCTGCAATCCCAGCACTTTGGGAGACTGAGGCAAGAGGACCACTTGTGTCCAGTTCAAGACCAGCCTGGGCAACACAATGAGACTCCATCTCTACAAAAAATAAAAAATTAGCTGGGCATGGTGGTGTGTGCCTCTAGTCCAGCTACTTGGGAGGTTGTGATGGGAGGATTGCTTGAGCCCAGGAGGTTGAGCCTCAGCAAGAGTGAAACCCTACCTCCAAAAAAAAAAAAAAAGAAAAGAAAAAAAGCTAATTTTCACCTCTCTTCAGAGCCAATTCCAAAAGCCCATCAGATATTCACTCAAGTATCCTGATCCACTTCAATATCCAGCCTCAAGCAAGCAAAAAAAAATTATTCCAATGCTAACAGACATTGCTTCTGAGTTCTCTATTTTTGTTCATTATCCTCACTGCCCAAACCTTTTCCTTCTTCTTGGCTTATCAATTCTTAGCTTATATCCCTCAAATTTGTGGCCTCCTTTCTATTCAACGAATACTCCCCTAATTCTAGGCTATTTAATGGCATCCTAAACTACCCTCTAATTAATCTTCCTTTTCTCTTTCACTATCTTGTATAAAATTCACTGGCTGATGTTCTTAAATTACTCTATTAAATATAGCTGTTCTACTCAAAAGTTGCCAATGCCTTTTTCTCTAACTACTGAGGTAAGGATCCTTGGGCCTGTTGTTGAAAATCTCCACATGTTCCTAGGGATCCTTCTTGCCTTCTTATCTTCCTTTCTGAAGCTCCAACTACCAACCAACCAACCAACCAACCAACCAACCAACATGGTTACAGAATCCAGCCTCCTTTCCACTGCATTTGCCATTGTCCCTGCCTCAAGTGCTTGCCCATCCTCTCTGGGCATCTTTTGTTTTTTGGGTTTTTTTTTTTAAAAAAAAAAACAGATGGAGATGGGGTCTCACTGTGTTGCCCAGGCTGAAGTAAGCACAGCAGTGTGATCTTAGCTCACCGCAGCCTCAAACTACTGAGCACAAAATATTCCTCCTGCCTTGGCTTCCAGAGTATCTGAGACTACAGGCATGTACCACCGCGCCTGGATAATTTTTAAATAATTTTTGTAAAGATGGGGTCTTGCTTTGCTGCCCAGGCTGGTCTCAAGTTCCTGTTTTTAAGCGATCCCCCTGTCTCGGCCTCCCAAAGTGTTGAGATCACAGGCATGAGCCACAATGTCCAGCTTCTGGCTATCAGTATCATTCACTTTTGGAAGTTCACTTCAAGTTCCACCTCTTCCATGAAGCCTTCCCTGGTTATCCTTACTCCCTAACAAGCTTTTTTTTCCTCTGTGCTCTCTGCCCTTAAAATTCTTAAATTCTTTTTTGCTATATTTACTGACTTTTTTGGTATGTAAAATCATATTTCATATTTAATCTTTAATATTTAAATTTCTCAAAGTTAAGAACTTTGTCTACTACTTCTCTGTATTTTCTCACGCCAGTACAAGTTCTGAAGAATAATATGTGCTGATTAACTTCACCTTGAATAAAAGTATCTATATAATAGGATATTATGTTTAACACCTCTGTGTAATGAATATTAACGTTCAGATTATCACAAATAATTTTATAGCTAAAAAGAAGTCAGTAAATTTATTAATCAGATTTTTTAAAGAGACAGAGTCTCCTTATGCTGCCAGGCTGGCCTTGAACTCTTGGGCTCAAGATCTTCCTGCTTCAGGCTCCTGAGTAGCTGGGACTACAGGCATGCACCACTATGCCCAGGAATCTATAAATTTATTCATAATTAACATGAATGAAATGGACAGAGAAGCCAGGACCTTAAAAAAATCTTCTAGTTCACATTTCTACTTTGAGAAGTCTGATTCTTGGATGATTTATGAGAAAGTGATACGCTAAATCAGTTTGCCACGGCCATAGTATCTAACTAAAATTATTTGATCTGGGGTTCTATACTATTTAAAGTTTAAATATCCCAATTGTGTATGGATTCAAATCATCTTTGACTGAACCCAAATCCTTCAGTTACTTTCCAAAGTAAAATATACATAAAAAGAATTATAGGCTGTGAGTGGTGGCTCTTGCCTGCAATCCTAACACTGCGGGAGGCTGAGGTGGAAGGTTCACTTGAGCTCAAGAGTTCAAGATCAGCCTGGGCAACACAGTGAGACCTCATGACTTTTTTTTTTTAATTTGAAAAAAAAAGAGAGAATTATAGGTTGGGCATGGTTGCGACTCACGCCTGTAATCTCAACACTTTGGGAAGCCAAGGCAGGAGGATCACTTGAGTACAAGAGTTTGAGGTCAACCTGGGCGACATGGCAAGACCCCATCTCTACAAAAAAAAAAAAAAAAGTAGCTGGGCATCAGGATATGTACCTGTAGTCTCTGCTACTTGGGGGGCTTGCGTGGGAGGATTGCTTGAGCCCAGGAGTTTGAGGCTGTAGTGAGCCACGATTATGCATGCCACTGCACTACAGCTTGGGAGACAGAGATCCTTCCCGCATTCCCCCACATGAAAGAGACAATTATAATTCACATAGAAAAATGACCTCATCTGCTCAATGGAAGATGTTAACTTATTTATTTTTTTTTAATTACTTGTGACTAGAATTTCACCTGCTCAGAATTTGACTCATCCAATAACTTCAACTATTGATAGCCCTGTTGAATTCAGAAATGAGGCAGACGGCCTTTTGGCAACAAAAGTAAACAGCATAAAGACCACGTTAAACTCAATGACTATAGTCTTTAGGAGACTCAACTTTATTCTGAGCCCACTGTTTAAAGCTGTAAAAGAAAGAATTCTAGACCAGGTGTGGTGGCTCACGCCTATAATCCTAGCACTTTGGCAGGCCAAGGCGGGTGGATTGCTTGAACTCAGGAGTTTGAGATCAGCCTGGCCAACATGGCAAAACCCTGTCTCTAACAAAAATACAAAAATTATTCAGGCGTGGTGGCGCATGCCTGTGGTCCCAACTATGGGGGAGGACTGCTGGAGCCTGGGAGGCGGAGGTTGCAGTGAGCTGAGATCGTGCCACTGTATTCCAGCCTGGGTGACGGAGTGAGACTCCCATCTCCAAAAAAAAAAAAAAAAAAAAATTCTGCAGGTGTTTACCTAATTTCTAAATCCGTGTAGATTAAGGGACAGAAAGGGACTTTACAGGTAGATACACTGACAACTGTGAGACGTTACCTTTCAACTGACTGCTGTTAGGGCAAAGATGGGAAAACTATGAAAATCAAAAACCTTAAAATGTAACAGTATTGTCTACCTAGTGATGAGGCAAATGGTATCACCCAGTTGAACATTCTCTCCCTCATTCTGGTACAGCCAGTAAAATAATCTTCACAGTGGTGATTCTCAGACAACAATAAAAATTCAATTGTGAGGCTGGGCATGGTGGCTCATGCCTGTAAGACAAGAGCTGAGGTGAGATCGTGCCACTGCACTACAGCCTGGGTGACACAGCGAGACTCTGCTTCCAAAAAAAATAATAATAATAAATAAAATTTTTAGGCTGGGCACGGTGGCTCACGCCTGTAATCCCAGCACTGTGGGAGGCTGAGGCAGGCGGATCACTTTGGGAGGCCGAAGAGAATGGATCATTTGAGGTCAGGAGTTCGAGACCAGCCTGGCCAACATGGTGAAACCCCATCTCTACTAAAAATACAAAAATTAGCTGGTGGCATGCACCTGTAATCCCAGCTACTCAGGAGGCTGAGGCAAGAGAACTGTTTGAACCCAGGGGCAGAGGCTGCAGTGAGCCAAGATTACGCCACTGCACTGCAGCCTGGGCAACAGAGACAGACCACGTCTCAAACAAAAACAAAACCAAGGCCAGGTGTGCTGGCTCACACCTGTAATCCCAGCACTTTGGGAGGCTGAGACGGATAGATCACCTGAGGTCAGGAGTTCGAGACAGCCTGACCATTACAGTGAAACCCCGTCTCTACTAAAACTACAAAAATTAGCTGGGTATGGTGGGAAGTATCCCAGCTACTTGGGAGGCTAAGACAGGAGAATCGCTTGAACCTGGGAGGTAGAGATTGCTGTGAGCTGAGATCTCACCACTGTATTCCAGCCAGGGCGACAGAGCAAGATTATGTCTCAAAACAAAAACAAAAACAATTATATTCAAAATATAGTTGGCCTTCCATATCTGCAGATTCAACCAATCGTGCACGGATAAAAAAATATTGGGGGGGAAAAAGCCATAAAAAATAAAGCAAATTTTAGGCAAGGTGCAGTGGCTCATGCCTGTAATTCTAGCACTTTGGAAGGCTGAGGTCAGAGGACTGCTGGAAACCAGGAGTTTGAGACCAGCCTGGGTAATATAGTGAGACTCTTGTCTCTACAAAAAATAATGAAGAAAATAGGCCGGGTGCGGTGGCTCAAGCCTGTAATCCCAGCACTTTGGGAGGCCGAGATGGGTGGATCACGAGGTCAGGAGATCGAGACCATCCTGGCTAACACGGTGAAACCCCATCTCTACTAAAAATACAAAAAAAAATTAGCCGGGTGTGGTGGCAGGCGCCTGTAGTCCCAGCTACTCGGGAGGCTGAGGCAGGAGAATGGCGTGAACCCAGGAGGCGGAGCTTGCAGTGAGCCGAGATAGTGCCACTGCACTCCCGCCTGGGCGACAGAGCAAGACTCTGCCTCAAAAAAAAAAAAAAAGAAAAGAAAATAAGCCAAGCACAATTGTGCATTCCTACAGTTACAGCTATTCAGGAGGCTGAGGTGGGAGGATCACTTGAGCCCAGGAGTTTGAGACTGCAGTGAGCTATATAACTGTGCCACTGTACTGCAGCCTGGGTGACAGAGGGAGATTCTATCTATAAAAAAAAATAAAATAAAATTTATGGCCGGGCATGGTGGCTCACGCCTGTAATGCCGGCACTTGGGGAGGCTGAGGTGAGATCGTGCCACTGCACTACAGCCTGGGCGACAGAGCAAGACTCTGTCTCAAAAAAAAAAAATAATAATAAATAAAATTTAGGCTGAGCACGGTGGCTCACGCCTGTAATCCCAGCACTGTGGGAGGCTGAAGCAGGCGGATCACCTGAGATCAGGAGTTCGAGACCAGCCTGGTCAACATGATGAAACCACGTCTCTATTAAAAATACAAAAATTAGTCCAGAGTGGTGGTAGACCCCTGTAGTCCCAGCTACTCAGGAGGCTGAGGCAAGAGAATCGCTTGAACCTGGGAGGAGTAGGTTGCAGTGAGCCAAGATTGTGCCACTGTACTCCAGCCTGGGTGAAAGAGTGAGAGTCCATCTCAAAAAAAAAAAAAAAAAAAATTAAACATGCTAATAAAAATAAAATTACAGTGACAACTATTTACATAGCATTAACATTGTATTAGATATTTTAAGTAATCTAGAAATGATTGAAAGTATGCAAAAGGATATGAAAGGGTAACATGCAAATATGTGCTACATTATTTTATATAAGGAACCTGAGCATCCACAGATTTTAGTATCTTTGGAGGTCACAGAACCAATCCCCCAGAGGATACCAAGGGAGGACTGCACTACACAAAGCAGGAAAATGTAATCAATTTCAGGGGAAAAATAGTTAAGCTACAGGAGGGGAAAAGAGTTCTGTAGTTATAAATTAGTTTGCAAATTCCTATGTCTTAGGAACCAAGCAGGTAGACAAATAAGGGAATCCCACATGAGAAACATAGTAACTGCTCAACTAATCACCTTGCAAAGAAAACAAGGAGTGGCGGGGGCCATGAGGCAATGGAAGATAGGAGCCCAATCCCCTTCAAGCCTCTTCCTGCTGTGCACAAAGGCAGGCCCAGCATTGCCAGATCTAATACTTTATAAAAACAGTTGAAATGTGATTTTTAAGTAAAATCTGACATTTGGCCTACTACATATGAGTCAAACAAGACAATTATGTGGACTCACAGCTATATATTGGCTACTTCTGGGTAAATCCTCATCTACTTAGAAATTCAACCATCTAGACCAGTTCATTCCTATGTATACCAGAGAGCCAAGCTTTGATGTATTTCAGCTACTTCTCAACACCTGCATCTCATTGCCAGGATGAATGACCAAGATATAATAAAAACAAGAATTCCACATAGTTTAAAGTCTTACCTTACTCTCACTGACATCAGAAATCCATTCTTTTACTAAATTGTTCAATTTACCAAGAACCACTAGCCTATTAAAAAAAAAAAAAAAAAAAAGCTTCAGATTAATATGAACAAACAGTATTTTTAAAAACCCATATAGGCGATACCCTTTGTGTTGATGTTAGAGTAAAACCAAAACATACATGCAATAATGCTATCACATCTATTGACACAGGGACATCTCTTTGGCATTCTTAGATCCTTAAAGTGTCAAAGAGGTGATAAATCTGATTACAATATTTTAGTTTCTGAGCTATGTTCAAAATTCAAAAAGCCTAATAAAAACCATAAAATTGCCTTCAATGAGGCTCTAAAGGCCTAGTGAACTGTCAACTTTCTTGGCTTTACTATGGAATTAATTCAATTCAATGTGGTAATAGAAGCTAGAATTGCTAGTAATAGGTCTTTGACTAATTAAAATGGGCAAACTAATTACTGGCTAATTTCTGTCTAATAGTATTAAAGAAGTTTAGTATTATTAAAACAAACTTATAACCAATGGCATAAATGAATCCACATTTAGAAGAGAAAAGCAGGGTTTAAGACATCCCAAAGAAGGCCAGGTGCGGTGGCTCATGCCTTTAATCCCAGCACTTTGGGAGGCTGAGGTGGGCAAATCACGAGGTCAGGAGATCGAGACTATCCTGGCTAACATGGTGAAGTCCCATCTCTACTAAAAATACAAAAAAAATTAGCTGGCCATGGCGGCATGCGCCTGTAGTCTCAGCTGCTGGGGAGGCTGAGGCAGCAGAATGGCGTGAATCCGGGAGGTGGAGCTTGCAGTGAGCCAAGATCATGCCACTGCACTTCAGCCTGGGTGACATAGCAAGACTCTGTCTACAAAAAAAAAAAAAAAAAAAAAAAAAAAAAAAAAAAAAAAGACATCCCAAAGATAACATGCAAAACTGAACTTCTGTCCAAACTTACTCCTTCAAGGTGCCGAGACCAAAAATCTTGGCCATCATCCTTGACCTCTCTCTCACACACATTCCAGTCATTAAACTCTAAGAACCCTACCTTTAAAATATATCCAGATTTCTACTTTTTATTACCTCTATGACCATCCTCCAGGTTCTAGCCACCATTATTTCCTCCTGGGGCTATTATAATTGCTAGATAACTGGTTGCTCTGCTCTGCCCTTGCACTTCTCTTAAGAGTACTCTTAATACAGCAGCCAGAGTGACTGTTAAAACTTTTTTAAGTCCAGTCATGTCAATCTTCTTCTCAAAACTCTAATAGCTTCTCACTTCACTCAGAATAAACCAAACCTTGACAACACCTTACAAGGTCCTAAGAGCTCTTGCCCTCCAAGCTCCTTCCCACCTTGCTTTCTGCAAGCCTATATCTTCCTGCTTCCTCACTGCTGATACCCAGGGTATCTTGCTATGTACTCTTCAAATACACCACTTCAAGAGTTCTGCCTAGAACACTTTTCCCTCAGATAGACACATGACTCCCTCTTTCATCTTTAAATATTCCCTTAAATGTGACTTTTTCAATGAGGCTTTCCCTGAAACCTCTACCCCCTCAGCTTTTTCTCAGTAGCACTTATCATGTGTAATATTACTCACGAGTGTAATACTGATATTATTGATGACAAATCTCTTCCTCTAACCCCTACCTAAAATGTAAGCTCCAAGAGGGCCAAGACTTTTCTTTTTGTCATTTCTGCACCTGTATGTAGAGACATAGTAGGTATTCAATATGTTCGTAGAATTAATGATTAAACAATACACTGTCAAATATTTTATGGTTTTCAATGACACACCTGTGGTTCAATTCTTCCTCATCTTCAAACACTCCAAATGGTTTCATGGCGTCAATTAATTTCTGTGTGTAAATATGATCAATTTCTTTAGGACACGCCAAACTAATCGGAGAGGTAATTCCATAATGCTTTTGTTGACACTGGCTGTCCAGCACGGTGTTTCTGTTCAACAAAATAAGAAAAATGAAACAGAAAAAATTTACAGTATATATCATACTGATACATTGAATCTCTCAATCTACTCATGTTAATTCAGTTACCTTAAAAATTTACTTAGTACTAACAGTGGGGGCAGATACTTTCTTTTAAAGGAAAAATGGGTATTTTATGTTTATGTTTATGAAGGGGCTATTCATACTGCCTGCAGCCTTCATGGTTAGGATGTCTTTTCAAGCCAAACGCAGCATGTGTTGGCATCAAGACAATTGTACCAACACCACTCAGCTCAAACCCAGAGTTTGATTGGGATCTGCGCCAGGGCCACCTCCACTACCCTGCAGACTTAAGTCAAGTACCATCCAGATTCTAGAATCTTTGAAAAGCAGTCAACCACTTGAAAGAAAGCTTTTAGTAAAAACAATGGGTTTTTTTCCCCAGGAAAGAAATGAAAACATCCCATTAAAAGGTCCTTGTGAAATAATCTGGCTTTTAAAAAGGAAATCACAATTAGATTTGTCCTTGGGAAACCTAGGTTAACATCCTCTGCTTGAATCAGAGTTTACAGTCCTAGTATTTTGCCACTCTAGTTAATTATTCTCTTCATTTTAGACTGGTACCCATACCATCTTCGCATTGAAATAAAATTCTTTACACTACTGGCAATCTTTTGGAAGATACATGAGCCACCCTCTAAAGATCTTAGCCATCAGGAAACTACGGTCTTGAATAAAGTACAACAGAAGTTCTGAGATTTTTTTTTTTTTTTTGAGATGGAGTCTCTCTGTCTCCCAGGCTGAAGTGCACTAGGGAGATCTCAGCTCACTGCAACCTCCGCCTCTTGGGTTCAAGCAATTCTCCTGCCTCAGCCTCCCAAATAGCTGGGATTATAGGAATGTGCCACCACATCCAGCTAATTTTTGTATTTTTAGTAGAGATGGAGTTTCGCCATGTTGGCCAGGCTGGTCTCGAACTCCTGACCTCAGGTGATCCACCAGTCTCAGCCTCCCACAGTGCTGGGATCACAGGCGTGAGCCACTGCGCTTGGCCAATTGAAGTTCTGAGACTTTGAGTTTACACAAACTAATTAACTTCAAAATAAATTCTGGGACCAACAGGGGTGGGCAAAACTTTTAATTTTGCTATGAAAGTGAAAACATACACACTAAACAACCAACGCTACCATTTGTCTTCAACATGCTTCCATGAAGGGCCATTAACACCAAGAGTAAGAATGTAATCTCAAAATTATAATCAATCTTTCAAGTTAAATAAATTAGCCCTGTAAAAAATAACACACTATAGAGATCGTTTAATTGTTTTTGGATTTTAACTCATCAAAACACTGTCTTACCCCTACTAAGTGCACAGAGTAAGACACACTCTTTAGATAAAGATCTCATTAGAGGCCAGGCGTGGTGGCTCATGCCTGTAATCCCAGTACTCTGGGAGGCTGAGGTGGGTGGATTACCTGAGGTCAGAAGCTCAAGACCAACCTGGACAACATGGTGAAACCCCGTCTCTACTGAAAATACAAAAAATTAGCCGGGCGTGGTGTCGGACGTCTGTAATCCCGGCTACTCGGGAGGCTGAGGCAGGAGATTCGCTTGAACCTAGGAGGTGGAGGTTGCAGTGAACTGAGATCGCACCACTGCACTCCAGCCTGGGCAACAAGAGCAAAACTCCGTCTCAAAAAAAAGAAAAAAAAAAAAGATCTCATTATGTAGAGAGGGAGAAAGAACCAATGGAAGATAAAACAGCGTGTATACCTTCCAAAATGACTCAAAAAAAAAAAAAAAACCCCAAAAAACAAAATACAGCCTAATTTCTCTTCTGTATTTATTTTGTTGTAGAACAAACAAAACTCCAATTAGTTATTTCAAGTTGTAATTTATTTTTAAAGATTTGGCTTTTTACCTCTGAGAAAGCTAGAGCAGTGTTTTGGTATTGTTTGTGTTATATATATGTAAATATACATGGTAAATGAATAGGACAGAGTAATTATCTACATATGTATATAATATCACTCAATCACAATAATCCTAAGAGGTACTGAATAAGTGCCATTTTACAGATAAGTATCTGAAAGTTAAGAGAGGACAAGCCAGAATCTGACCTCCAAAACCTCTTTCCACTACTCCATTCTCTCCTCCATAACTACTTCAGCTCTGACACTATGATGACGGGCCTCACTTTCTTACCTGTATGCTGACAAACTTAGCCAACTAGCCTACTGGCCCTAAAATTCCAAATCTAGAGTTCTGAACTTCCCCCATCTAGAGGGGAGGGAAAAGTAAACAACAGAATCCCACATTTCCTTTAAACCATCAATTTCACTTGTAGGCAAACACCCTAGAGAAATTTTGGTTACAAACGCACAGAGACTGTAAAAGAATGTTTGCTGTCACACTGTAACACTAAAAACTTAGAAATAACCTAAAATAGTCACTAACAGGAAAAGAATTAAATTAGGATGCATTCCTACAATAGAATACAATACAATATTAATTAATTACAACTAAAATACTAACGTGAACGAAGCTCAGAGACACTATGTTGTGCTAAAGAAGTTACAGAATTCCAAGTGTGATACCAGCTATATAGTTTAAAAACAACTAGAACTACACCAGTTATTATGAACACATGTGTATGCAGTAATAGCATTAAAAAACATGCAGCTCTCATGATTCGAGGGCGAAAAAAAAAATGTAAAATAAAAAACACGCAGCAACAATAAACATCAAATTCAAGACTGTGGAGACATCTGGAGCAAGAGATGATTGGGACCAGAGAAGGAGGTAGGAGAGTCCTTCAGATGTATCTGGAATGCTTGATTTCTTTAAAATAAATACATAGATATGTATATACACACCGTGTGTGTGTGTGTGTGTGTGTGTGTGTACAGTTATGTTTTGGGAGAAATGGGTGGTGGCTCCACAAATGATGCTTATGTTATTCTCTGCATTTTTCTGCATGTTTAAATTGTTTCCTAATAGGCCAAAATGGAAGAAGCTACAACAAAATCTTGCCAAGTCTGGGAACTGTTTCTGACTTATCAAAGTGTGAACAAGAGGTACAGACCGGTAGATGTTGTGGGTAGGTGGGGAGGCAGGGGGTGAGGGAGAGGGTGGGGACAGGGATGAAAAGACTTTAGCCTCATATGAAAGAGAAACCCCTGGGCTGCAATAGGTCTTTCACTCCTGAAGACCTGGAGACAGCCGGTCGGGAAGGGAGGAGGGGGAGGCAGGGGGATGGTATTTGCGCCAATGCAGACAGGAGCAGACGGGCTCAGACAGTGCTGGGGGCAGGCGAGTGACCGACAATTTCTCCCTACGGACACAGGCACCTCTTTCCCTCCTCATCCTTTTCTGAGGGCGTCCTCGGAGGCGGGACAGCTAGGGACTCCCAGAGTCCCCAAGTCCGTGCAGGGGTGGCCAGGTAAGCCGCCGGGTTTAGGGGAGGTGCCCTTGCGGACCGGCCGGGAGCCGGGAAGGAGACCACCCCCGGCGAGCTGCGTGCAGGGCGCAAGGGACAGGGAACGGAAACGAGGACACAGACGGACCACCCCAGCTCACCCCAACCCGCCTCACCCCAACCGCCGCCCCCCACCACTTACGCAGACATCTCTTTCATCGCTTCCTGCGTCTCCCTCTCCAGCGAGTGTTTATCGCTCTGGAGTCCTGTTCTTGCTGTTCCCTTCTCCCCCTGTTCACTTTCCTCCGGTCGCTTGTAGCTCGCTTGCTCCCTCACTTTCCCACTTACTATGGCTGAGGCATCCAACCGAGTAGTGAAAACACCACAAAACCGGCTCTATTTATGACAATACAGCGCGGCCGACGCCAATATGGCGCCGCTTCCCAGCCTGCCTCTCGCCGGCCGCGGCCCCGCCCCTGGAGGTCTGGACCACCCTCAGCCACGCCCCCTCTGTCTTTGGGTCCTGGGAGGCTCCGGGGCCCCGCCCACAGGCTCAGGGCTTTCGGTGTACCGCTGGTTGGAAGGAGCATTTGGTACCCTCCTTTGTCCGCGGTACTGTCAATCCCGGTAGACTTCTTGGAAGGAAATTTGGAAATGTTTTCCTTGCTTCTCGAATGGCAGCATATATTATACATTTTTAAAAAAGATCACACCCTTGCCTAGCAAATACTATTGCAACGCTTCCATTATCCTACATCTTTGATTTAATTATAGTAATATGTAATGAACTCACCAGTTGAAATTTTTGTCTCGAAAGTGTCACACCCAGGAACGTGCGACTTTAACACAAGTATCCCAGGGAAAAACAAGCTTGTAAATTGGAGGCTTAACTGTTCACTTCACCCCTAAGTACCACCTTTGATTAGTGACATTCTGGCATTTAACTGGGAAAGGTTGAAAATTATAGCTAGCAGTTTGCAGTAGGATAAATCCCAGGCTGAAACAAAAATCTTACACTTTTAAATAGCGGAGATCATGTTCTATGTGAGTGTGGGGATGAAAATGGGAAAATAATGACCAATTTTAAAATCCTGATGGGTAGAAGTAATTTCAAGCACTAAATCATTACAAAGAAAAGGAAGTCAAGAACTGCTTGCCCTTGAACATAACTCAGAGTCACAGTAAATAGAGAAGATTACTTGCTGATTAATTCATTCAAAAATATTTATTGAGATAGGACACAGTGCCTCACACCTGTAATTCCAGCACTTTGGGAGGCCAAGGTGGGAGAATTGCTTGAGGCCAGGAGTTCGAGAACAGCCTGGTCAACATAGTGAGACTCTGTCTCTACAAAAAGTTAAAAAAAAAATTAGCTGGGCGTGGTGGCCGGTGCCTGTAGTCCCAGCTACTCAGGAGGCTGGGATGGGAGGATCTCTTGAGTCTGGGAGGTGGAGGCTGTAGTGAACCAGGACAGCACCACTGCGCTCTAGCCAGAGTGATAGAAGGAGACCCTGTCTCAAGAAAAAAAAAGACTACAAAAAAATAGTTTTGAAAACCTGAGCAAGGTGCAGTGGCTCTTGCCTGTAATCCCAGCACTTTGGGAGGCCAAGGCTGGTGGATCACTTGAGGCCATGAGTTCTATCAAGACCAGCCTGGCCAACATGGTAAAAAACCATCTTTGCTTAAAAAGCAACAACAGAAACCTGATGTGGGCTGGCGCGGTGGCTCACGCCTGTAATCCCAGCACTTTGGGAGGCTGGGGCAGGTGGATCACTTGAGGTCAGGAGTCTCGAGACCATCCTGGCCACCATGGCGAGACCCCATCTCTACTAAAAATAGAAAAATTAGCTGGGTGCATGGCGCGCCTGTGATCCCAGCTACTCAGGAGGCTGAGGCAGGAGAATTGCTTGAACCTGAGAGGCGGAGGTTGCAGTGAGCCGAGATTATGCCATTTGCACTGCAGCCTAGGCGACAGAGCAACAGTCTGTTTCAAAAAAACAAAAATCCTGATCTATGTCAAGCTGTGTGTTACGCTGCAATGATTTCATGGTGCATAAAACCAGATATATTCTTTGATCCTATAAAGTTCATTCACAGGTTAGGGAGGAAATAGTCATATAGAAATGTAAGTGATATTCTTCTGTTGTAGAAGGAAACCACCTACTATGTGTCAAGCACTTCAATAGTATCTCCAGATACTTAATTCCTGCCCTTAAGAGTTTACTATGTAATGGAGAACCTATACATAGATCATTAAAATACAGTATAGTCTGTGATACAGATGGTGTCAAAGTATTAAGGGAGGCCTAAAGAGGGCCATTTAAACATGGTGGTGGGGGCCCTCAATAGTGCCTTTTTAGAAGAGGGGATTCGGTCTAAATCGGCAAGATTTGAGAGGAGGGATTGAGTGCAGGTGGTGGAGAGGAGTCAAAACCTATTCCAGATGGCATAGAGTAGTAGCTGGCATGGGCTTCAGTGCAAGGTAGACCCAAATTTGAGTTCTAGTTTTGCACTTTCTAGTTTTGTCACTTCAGAACAATCAGAACAACTTCAGAACACTTCAGAACAACTTAAAAACATCTTTTTTTTTTTTTCGCCCGGGTACAGTGGCTCACGCCTGTAATCCCAGCACTTTGGGAGGCCGTGGCGGGTGCATCACCTGAGGTCGACAGTTTGAGACCAGCAGCCCTGGCCAACGTGGTGAAATCCCGTCTCTACTAAAAATATAAAAATTAGCCGGACCTGGTGGTGCGTGCCTGTAATCCCAGCTACTCGGGAGGCTGAGGCAGGAGAATCGCTTGAACCCGGGAGACTCTGTCTCAAACAAACAAACAAAAGACAAAAAACCTTTTTTCCTTATATGTAACGTGAAAATAATAGGGTTGCAAGAGAATGAAATGAGAAGAGTATATATAGACAATATGAATCTCAGCTCAAAAATTCAGACATGCAAGAAATAACACTGTATTTTTCTTTTTGTTTCTTTTTCTTTTTTTTTCTTTTTTTTTTTTTTGAGTTGGAGTCTCGCTCTATGGCCCAGGCTGGAGTGCAGTGGCACAATTTTGACTCACTGCAAGCTATGCCTCCCAGGTTCACGCCATTCTCCTGCCTCAGCCTCCCAAGTAGCTGGGGTTACCGGTGCGCGCCACTACACCCAGCTAATTTTTGTGTTTTTAGTAGAGACAGCATTTCGCCATGTTGGCGGGGCTAGTCTTGAACTCCTGACCTCAGGTGATCCGCCTGCCTCAGCCTCCCAAAGTGCTGAGATTACAGGCGTGGGCCACCATGGCTGGCCTTTATTTTATTTTTGAGACAGACTCTCCCTCTGTTGCCCAAGCTGGAGTGCAGTGGTGTGATTTTGGCTCACTGCAATGTCCACCTCCCGGGTTCAAGTCATTCTCCTGCCTCAGCCTCCCTAGTGGCTGGGATTACAGGTGCACACTACCATGCCTGGCTAATTTTTGTATTTTTAGTAGAGATGGAGTTTCACCACGTTGGCCAGGTTGGTCTCAAACTCCTGACCTCAAGTGATGCGTCTGCCTAGGTCTCCTAAAGTACTGGGATTACAGGCGCGAGCTACCTTGCCCTGCCAATATGTATATTGTAAAATAAAATGTATATATTCGAAATTGTCCTCTTAGAAGTTTATACCAGTATATACTCCAATATGTATGTGATGGTCTGTTTTCTCAAACACTCACAAATGCTGGATATTATTATTTATTTTGAGACAGAGTTTCGCTCTTGTTGCCCAGGCTGGAGTGCAATGGCGTTACTGCAACCTCCGTCCCTGAGTTCAAGTGATTCTCCTGCCTTAGCCTCCCAACTAGCTGGGATTACAGGTGCCTACTGCCATGCTGGGCTACTTTTTTGTATTTTTAGTAGAGACAGAGTTTTGCCATGTTGGCGAGGCTGGTCTCAAACTGCTGACCTCAGGTGATCCACCCTCCTTGGCCTCCCAAAGTGCTAGGATTACAAGCATGAGACACTGTGCCCGGCCAAATATCTGGGGTTTTTTGTTTGTTTTTTGTTTGTTTGTTTTTTGGTTTTTTTTATGGCTGGGTGTGGTGGCTCTGGCCTGTAATCCCAGAATTTTGAGAGGCTGAGGCACGTGGATCACTTGAGGCCAGGAGCTCCAGACCATCCTGGCCAACAGGGTGAAAACTCGTCTCTACTAAAAATATAAAAATTAGCTGATCGTCGTGGTGCACGTCTGTAATCCCAGCCCCTTGGGAGGCTGAGGCACAAAAATCACTTGAACCTGGGATATGGAGGATGCAGTGAGCCACTACACTCCAGCCTGGGTGACAGAGGGAGACTCTGTCTCAAAAAAAAAAAAAAACCGACCAGAAAAACAACTTTTAGCCAGGCACGATGGCTCACACCTGTAATCCCAGCACTTTGGGAGGCCCAGGTGGGTTTATCACCTGAGGTCAGGAGTTCGACACCAGCCTGGCCAACATGGTGAAACCCTGTCTCTACTAAAAATACAAAAAAATTAGCTGGGTGTGGTGGCGGGTGACTGTAATCTCAGCTACTATAGAAACCGAGGCTGGAGAATTGCTTGAACCCAGGAGGTGGAGGTTGCAGTGAGCCGAGATCTCACCATTGCACTCTAGCCTGAGCAACAAGAGTGAAACTCCATCTTGAAAACAAACAAACAAACAAAAAACAAAAAACAACTTTTTAATTTGGCTAGGTGTGGTGGCTTATGGTTGCAATCCTAGTACTTTAGAGACTGAGGCAGGAGGATCCCTTAAGCTCAGAAGTTGAGACCAGCCTGGGCAACAACGAAACCCCAACTCTATTTAAAAAAAAAATGTTTTCATGCTTATAAAAAAGAACAATAAATGTACAGAAAAAGTAGAGAGAATAATATAATAAACACCATATACCTATCACGTAGAATTTTTTTAGCATTTTGTCATGTTTCACACATTTTTCATTGAAATCTTTTTAAGTAAATGCATAAAATTTTACTCCTAAATATTTTGATACACATATCTAATGATAATACTTTCCTGTACAACCATAATAATATTAACACACTCAAGTTTTGTTGCCCAAATATCTTTTGCACCAAGTTTGTTTATAGTGTGATCCAAGCAAGAAGTATGATTGCATTTAGTTGTTGGGTCTCTGAAATGGCTTTTTTTTTTCCTTAAAAGTCTTTATTTTTTAATTAGCTGGGCGTGGTGGCAGGTGCCTGTAATCCCAGCTACTTGGGAGGCTTCGGCAGGAGAATTGCTTGAACTTGAGCAATTCTTGAGTGGAGGTTGCAGTGAGCCAAGATTGCATCACTGTACCACTGCACTCCAGCCTGGGCAACAGAGTGAAACTCTGTCTCAAAAGAATAAAAAAAAAAAAGGCTTTATATTTTAAGAGCAGTTTTAGGTTCATAGCAAAATTGAAAAAAAAAAAAAATACAAAGATTCCCCGTGTGCTGCCTCCCCCAAGATATGCATAGTCTCCTCCATTATCAACATCGTGAAATACATTTTGATCTAGAACAGACTTTCTCCCTAGCTTTTCATTTTTCCTGTTACATTGATTTGTAGAGAGTAGACTAGTATTTCCTTAGAATGTTTCAACTTCTAGATGTTTCTGGTTGTTTCCTTGTGGTGTTGTTTAACAATAACCTCAGTATTTTCTATTAATGGAAGTTGGATTTAAAGGCTTGATGAGATTCAGGCTAAATACTGCATCATACCAGAAGGCACATAGTGAAGCTCTGTTTATCCCATTATTAATGATATTAAGATTGATCACTGGGTCTTTGTGGTGACAGTCATCTTAGAACTCGTTAGGAAGCTGCAGGGTGATAACTTTAGCACCAGATGAATATGCAGCTCCCCAGCCTTTCACCTAATTGTTTCAGCATCCATTGATAATTCGTGGCTTAATAAATTATTTCCCTAGGGATTGCAAATTCTGTTTTTTTTGTTTGTTTGTTTTCAATTCTGTCTACATTGATAGCTAGCCTTTTTCAGAAAGAAGGGCTCTTGCTCATCAGCTGGGACTATTAGGTTACTCTGCAATAGATTACTGCAAATAACCTAATTCTTTGCCCTTTCAGATAAGAACTTGGTGGAATGGCCACCTGTAGAAAAGTTTTTGTTTATTTGCTCACTTCTTTTATTCCTCCTCCTCTTTTTTTTTTTTTTTTAAGTATTCTATGGATGCAGGGATATTTATTTATTTATTTGAGATGGAGTCTAGCTGTTACCCAGGCTGGAGTACAGTGGTGCAATATCGGCTCACTGCAACCTCCGTCTCCCAGGTTCAAGCTACTCTCCCGCCTCAGTCTCCTGAGTAGCTGGGATTACTGGCATGCGTCAACATGCCTGGCTAAGTTTTGTATTTTTAGTAGAGATAGGTTTTTGCCATGTTGGCCAGGCTGGTCTCAAACTCCTGACCTCAAGTGATCTGCCCAACCCGCCTCCCAAAGTGCTGGGATTACAGGTGGGAATCATCATGCCTGGCCTGACTCATGGATTTTTATATAGTCAATGTGTTTCAATTTGTTACAGGCATTGTTCTTTTGATGCTAAAATTGTCCCAACTTTGGCCAATAAATGCCTCTGCCAAGCTGCTGGTTCTGTAAATTTATTCTATTTTTTTAAATTTTTATTTTTTTAGGTAGAGTCTCGCTCTGTCACCCAGGCTGGAGTGTAGTGGCATGATACTGGCTCACTGCAACCTCCACCTTCCAGGTTCAAGTGATTCTCCCACTTCAACCTCCCAAGTAGCTGGGATTACAGGCACCAGCCACCATGTCCAGCTAATTTTTGTATTTTTAGTAGAGATTCGGTTTCTCCATGTTGGCCAGGCTGTTCTCAAACTCCTGACCTCAGGTGATTCTCCTGCCTCGGCCTCCCAAAGTGTTGGGATTACAGGCATGAGCCACCAAGCCTGGCCAGTATTTTTTAGAAATTTAAAAAATCAATCTGGTAGGTTGGAAAGTGCTATTTCTTTGTGATTTTAACTTGCAGATCCCTCATCAGTGGTGAAAGGTGAGCATCTTTCATATTTTACCAGTGGTGAATATCTTTCATATTTTATCAGCCATTTTTATTTCTTACTCTGTGGATTGCCTATTCATATCTTTTGTCCATTGTCCTATTGATATAACTGTGTATATGTATATGTAACTAATTATCAACACTCATCTCTACAGATGAACTGTTTTCAGTGCTTACTGCCAGTCTTTTCCAGCTACAACTTCCCTATGCTTGAATTTTTTCTTTTGATGATTCCCTGCTCTAGAATGTCAGCTTATTCAGAAAAGGGATACATTTTCTTCTGGTTTATTTGAAAATACCCTTCTACTGCATGATAACATTTTCTTCAGAGCTTGATAGATGTTTTATTATTAGCTGTTGTATCTTAGACATTGTAAAGATTCTTCTTTTTTTGAGACAGGATCTTGCTCTGCTGACCAGGCTGGAGTGCAGTGGCATGATCATGGCCCACTGCAGCCTTAACCACTTGGACTCAAGCGATCCTCTTGCCTCAGATTCTCCTGCCTCAGCCTCCAGAGTAGCTAAGACTATAGGTGCACACCACCATGCCTGGTTAATTTTTTTTTTCATTTTTAGTAGGGATCAGTCTTGCCATGTTGCCCAGGCTGGTTTCGAATTCCTGGCCTCAAGTGATTCTCCAACCTCAGTCTCCTGAAATGCTGGGGTTACAGGCATTAGCCACTGTGCCCAGTGAAATTCTTATTTTTGAAGTTTAAAAATTCCTCCAAGTTAGGCCTTTTTCCTAAAAATGTATATAGAACAAGTTAAACATTATTTTTTTCTGAGTATTTTTTAAAAGATTAGATATATTCTTTTTTTGTTGTTCTGCTATAAAAAGTATTATTGCTTCTATTCCATTCATTGGCTCTATTATTTTTTTTAAATTTCATTCAGATAAACAGAATTGCAACTTGGAAGAATGTTAAAATGTTAGTATAAGTAATTCATAGGGAAAAAATCTTTAAAAATGATTATCTTGGCCAGGTGTGGTGGCTCATGCCTGTAATCCCAGCACTTTGGGAGGCCAAGGTGGGGGAATCACCTGAGGACAGAAGTTCGAGACCAGCCTGATCAACATGGTAAAACCTCATCTCTACTAAAAATATAAAATTATCCGGGCATGGTGGCATATGCCTGTAATCCCAGCTACTTGGGAGGCTGAGGCAGGAGAATTGCTTGAACCCAGGAGGTAGAGGTTGCAGTGAGTTGAGATTGCGCCATTGCATTCCAGTCCAGGCAACAAGAGTGAAACTCCGTCTCAATAAAATAAAATATTATTTTAACTTTTGTAAATATGTACTACTGGGTTATTTACTTGACTGTAGGACAGGGACCATCTCAGTCTTGTACGCTGGGTCATCCTCAAAACTTAGCACAAGTGCTCAATAAATATTCATTGAATGAATTCATTTCAACTATTATTTTCTTTCTTCTTTTTTTTTTTTTTTGAGACAGAGTCTCGCTGTGTGGCCCAGGCTGGAGTGCAGTGGCCCGATCTCGGCTCACTGCAAGCTCCACCTCCTGGGTTCACGCCATTCTCCTGCCTCAGCCTCCGAGTAGCTGGGACTACAGGCGCCCGCCACCACGCCCGGCTAGTTTTTTTTTTTTGTATTTTTAGTAGAGACGGGGTTTCACCGTGTTAGCCAGGATGGTCTCGATCTCCTGACCTCGTGATCCACCCACCTCGGCCTCCCAAAGTGCTGGGATTACAGGCTTGAGCCACCGCGCCCGGCCTATTATTTTCTTATATCTGCGTTTATCTCATCATTTCTCCATCTTTTGCCCCAATTGACAGACTATGTCAACCTTGCCTTCTCCCTCACTAACTTAATAAATATTGTGATGTGTCTGAATGTTATACAATTACTCCATTGAAACTTTTCATCTCTGGACTCTTTCATTGACTTGGAGAATTTCTTTTTTTTCTGGCAGATTATTGTAGCATGCACTGCTTGCATTGCTTGCACTGGTCATCAGCCGGTCAATATGGTGGGCTGTGAGCCCTTTTTAAAGAATGAATAGAAAAGTGTGGTGATCCTACCTGACAATAGTATCCTCCAAAAACAATCTTGGGAGCTAGTGCTAGGGTTGCCTGCATGTTGTGCCAGTTGGGGCTAAGGTCTCCCCTTCTAAAAACAGGAGGGAGCCTGCACTTAGCTTCTCCCACGATGGCTTTTTGCTGGGTTGCTGGCTTTCCCAGACAACTCCTAAAGCTGGCACCTAAACTCAGCCACCCTGGCTCTAAATAGTCTCTGTGTCCACATTCTGACACATTTTAAGAGGGTGTCATCTCAGGGGACACACGTCCTTCCATTGGAACACATATAGCACATAGCCTTAGCATCCCTCTGGGATGATGGGAGACCCTGTGACGATGTCATCTCTTGGTGACCCTTGGCTTGTATGTTTTTCCATTAAAGCCTGTTCCTTAACTCAAGCTGAATGACCATGTGAAACTCATCCCAAGCCCTATTGCACAACGGGTGGCAACCATGAAGGGAATCCCCACTCACTTTGAACAACCCAAATGAAATGAAAAAGACATGTTGTTGAATGGGCTCCAAGAGGATTCATGTCTGGTCTTACTTGGTTGATTTTGAACAAACAGGAGCTGAGTTGGATGTTGTCAGAAATTGATGTGGATCCCCAACCAATTTTTATTTTTGAGACAAGGTCTCCCTGGAGTGCAGTGGTTTGATTATGGCTCACTGCAACCTCTGCCTCCACGGCTCAAGTAATCCTCTCACCTCAGCCTCCAAGGGTAGCTGGAACCACACGCCTGCAACCATGCAAGGCTAATTTTTTTTTTTTCTTCAGTTTTTGTAGATATGGGGTCACCCTATGTTGTCCATGCTGGTCTCTAACTCCTGGGCTTAAGTGATCCACCCACCTCAGCCTCCCAAAGTGCTGGGATTATAGCCATGAGCCACTGCACCTGGCCTCCCAATCAAAATTTTAATGGTAGGACATCAGATCCAGATACCATAAAAAAAGAATAAAGCTGGCAGTAGTGAAATTTCAGAAATATAGCAGATTTCTTATAAAATTGTGAAGGAGGAGCAGAGTTGAATGGGGAAAGTAGAGTGACAACTGAAGCCATATTTCTAATGTAAGTAGGATTGCTAAGAAAAGGACTCTCCCCTTTAAGGTTTTATACTTAAATGGCGAATTTGTGCCTCGTTGAGACCTCAGACACCACTAAGGGTGTCAGAAGAGGAAAGGACACCCAAGTGTTGCAATTCCTAAAAGGACTGTCAACAAACTTTTCTTTTAGCCCCCTGTGACAGGGGAGTGGAGTGTAAGGTACATGAATGTGTTTGCAGGTCCCCTGCAAGTGTGGAGAAGGTGCTGAAGCACCCAGCACTGCGAAGAAGCATGCCTTTACCAGCAGAGTCAGATGGGCATTTGTGACTGTGCTGCAGGAAGTGTGTGCCCAGTCCCTGTGGGATGCAGCACAGGAAGGAGGAAGAACCTCCGTGGCAGGCTAACCTAGTGGTCTGCCAGGAAATACTGCATGAGCAGCTGTTAGGCCCCAAGACTGGGCCCAGAGACACACCCCACTACCATGGGGAAGCACATTTCCTGTGGTGCCTGTGCCCCTGCTGAGTTGTGGGAGTTAGGCAAGTGATGTCGGCAGTCGTATACAGATTTAGAGCAAATCATTCAGAAGGACATTGCTTCTCCCCGATGTGCAAGCCGGTCCTGCCTGAGCGTTCCAATTTAGAGAGTACCTGCTGGAGTCAGGCAGAAGTGTAAAGCCTTTTCTATTTGATAAGAGACTGATCAAGATACCTGACTGAGGGGTTACCAGACAACTGGAGCCACATGTGGACTTGGCAATCCACTGGTCCCTGAACCTGGGTAAGTTTCTGGGCAGAGCTGCATTTATTGATGGCTATGAAGAGTGGTCAGTGAAAGTGAAACCTGTATCTCTATATCTTGGCATCAGCCACTTGACTCTCTGCTTATGCACTCTGTATGTCTGTTCCGTACCTGAAGACTTTCTGGGAGTGGATGTTTTGCACAGGTTAGCAGCTGTGCCGTCTGTCGCGGACTTGATGGACCATTTGACAATGGAACTGGGACAGTCCACCGAGAGCCAGGAACAGTTTCTGGAACATTTGCCTTCATGGGAGGGCAACAATGGACTTTTACAGTGTTGCCACATGGATATATGTACAGCCCCACCATGTGTCATGATTTTATTAATGATATTATGCCAATCTCTGATTTTCTTGCAGGTTTAGAAGCAGTAGCACCCTTCTTGCCTGAGATTGGGATAATGAGGCTGAGACAGCTTTTCTGGGTAGTAAACCAAGGGTGCCCCTTCATGTAACCACATTCATGTAGATGTACATGTAAGCACAGATAGTTTTGGATAGGGCCTATAGCAATGCACGGAGCTCTTGGAAGCGCCAATGGGCTGTTAGTCCCAACTGCCGAAGGGAGCTGAGCTCCGGCGTTCATTAATAAAGAAGCAGTTAGTGACTGCATATGCTGCCCTTCAGGCTCATAAGAACATGGCAGGATGGGTTACAGTTGTTGTGCAGATGACTTACCTGGTAGCAGGATGGGTGTGTTCATAGGTAATGATCTTCTGGATTGGGACAACACAGACATCTACTTTAGTGAAGTGGGATGCCTACTTAGAACAGCAGAGTATGCTGAGTGCAAGTCCCTTAGCAGCAGAGATACAAGAAGCCTTAGGACCTGTAGTCCTAATGCAAGATAAGGCCATGCGCCTAAGGCCATGGTGCCTGAGGCACCCCTAGACCCTGAGCCTTCACCGTTAGGAAGGGCATCCTTCCATTCCTAATAGGGCATGGTACACAGCTAGGTCTAGCTGGGGTGCTATTGCTGCCTGGACTGCTGGTGCATATATGTATACATGGATGTCAGAGGGCACCTTGTAGCGTCTTTGGTTTACACTTATAATTTGCTGTCTCTGAGGAAAGATTGCCTTGCGTGGTTTGGTTTTTATTTTGCTACCCAGTTCATTTAGCATTTAATTTTAGCATAAATTCCTGGGGTTTTTTTTGTGGTTTTTTTTTTTTTTTTTTTTTTGGAGATGGAGTCTCACTCTGTCCCCAGGCTGGAGTGCAGTGGTGCTATCTCGGGTCTCACTCTGTCCCCAGGCTGGAGTGCAGTGGTGCTATCTCAGCTCACTGCAACCTCTGCTTTCCAGGTTCAAGCAATTCTCCTGCCTCAGCCTCCCAAGTAGTTGGGACTACAGGCGCGTATCACCATGCCCAGCTAATTTTTGTATTTTTAGTAGAGACAGGGTTTCACCATGTTGGCCTGGATGGTCTCGATCTCCTGACCTCATGATCCGCCTGCCTTGGCCTCCCAGAGAGCTGGGATTACAGGCGTGAGCCACCGCGCCCAGCTTCCTGTGTTTCTAATATGAAGTTTCCATGGCTGGTGCAGATATTTGTATAACTTGTAGCCTTTTTTTTTTTTCCTTAAAAATAGTTTGGTGCAAAGTCAGGTATCTATTCATTTTCCCGTACCTAGAACAATAAAGTCCTGGACATGCTTTAAGCAATTCAAGAATCCATTAATTAGATGAGTTTGCCCTCAGAAAAACTTCCCAATTCCAAGTCTCTGGATTTTCATGATTTATGTTTGTAAGGTGAGGCTCCCTGTTTTCTTGCATTAAAAAACCCGATAACTTCATTGGAAGAGCCTTTGGTCTGTGAGCTTAGATGCGTCAAACCAAACAAGGCAGTGATCCACAGCTTTCCTAGGAGGCATCTTAACTGCTGAAGTTAAGGAACTCAGCCATCCTTCCCAAACGTTTGTTCTCCACACATTAGGAAGGGCAGAAAAAGTCTTTATTCCAATGTTAAAACTTTCCCCCAGAACTCAGGGGATTAATGTATAAACTCAGTGGACGGGGAGGTAGGTTTTCTGCTTCCCTCCAAATTGAAGCCAAGATGAATTACGGTATTCACCTGTTTCTGAAACATGCTGGTTAATGGATCCTAGCTGTGCGCTCCCCGAAGCAGCACTGGTCCCACAGTTCTTAGCCGACTCACTTGCTTTGATCAACTCATTCTCTCTCAGCAGGCCAAAACGCTAGCCACAGGACACAAGTGCTTAGTTTACAATCATGTTAATTTTGCTTTTTGTTTGTCTTCAGCGGTTGGAGATTAATGAGTAAAAAGGGTGTTTAAATTTTCAACCAGCCTTCTTCTAATCACTTGGCTGCATTGTCACTGGCAGTTTTATTACTTTGCTTTCCTGAATCAATCAGGTGTACAGTTTCTATGTCCAATGTAGGTTATGGTGCAGGAAAAGACAGTCCTACCAGGAATTACTGCTGTTGCTCTGGATTCCAGGAAGGCCTATTGTGAAAATTCTTAAGCACTGTTGTAGGACTTCTGTTTTTTCTTTTGAGACAAAGTATCGCTCTATTGCCCAGGCTGGAGGGCAGTGGTGTGATCTCGACTCACTGCAACCTCCACCTCCCAGGTTCAAGTGATTCTCCTGCCTCAGCCTCCTGAGTAGCTGGGATTACAGGTGTGCACCACCACACCCAACTAATTTTTGTATTTTTAGTAGAGACAGGATTCCACCATGTTGACCAGGCTGGTCTCAAACTCCTGACCTCAAGTGATCCACACACTTTGGCCTCCCAAAGTGCTGGGATTACAGATTTGAGCCATGCGCAGGGCCTAGATTTATATTATTTGGAGACAAGGTCTTACTATGTTGCCCAGGTGGGAGTGCAGTAGCTATTCACAGGCATGATCATAGCTCACTACAGCCTCGAATTCCTGGCCTCAAATTGAAAGATTCTCTCCAGGGCATGAAAGTTTAAGGGAATGAATAACTCCTCCCTCTTCGGGCTCAGTCCCAAGGCGCAAGGCCACTTGCGCCAGCAGTGTGCGTCAGCAAGATAGCAGAAGCAGGAAGAGAGCTGGCTGGAAGACACGTATCCCCTGAAGACGGAGAGAGAAGCTATCCGGTACTGTGTAGCAGTTACATCAGACTGAGACACTTCCTGTTTACAGGGGACTATAAAACCCCTGCCCCATCCTCTTTTGGTGCTGATGCCGTATTAGGCCTCAGCCCGCCTGCATCCAGGCGCTCAATAAAACAGCGTGTTGCTCCACACCACCTTGTGTTTGTTGGTGCCCTTTCAGGGTTTGAACCGATACAAGAGCCTTGCACCAGATGATCCTCCTTTATCAGCCTCCAGGATAGGTGGGATTACAGGCAAGTGCCACCTGGACTGGATTATTCCTTGCATTTTTAAGAAATCAGACATTTTCTAAACATTTAACAAAGGATGTTGCTATGGACATTTCTCAAAGCTAGGGAATCAAATTAGCTTGTCCGTTGGAATGGTGAAAGTTAATTAAGAATTTGAAGTAGGCCGGGCATGGTGGCTCACGCCTGTAATCCCAGCACTTTGGGAGGCTGAGGCTGGTGGATCACCTGATGTCAGGAGTTCGAGACCAGCCTGGCCAACATGGAGAAACCCCATCTTTACCAAAAATACAAAAAATTAGCCAGGCGTGGTGGCACATGCCTGTAATCCCAGCTACTCGGAAGGCTGAGGCAGGAGAATCACTTGAACCCAGGAGGCAGAGGTTGCAGTGAGCCGAGATCACGCCATTGCACTCCAGCCTGGGCAACAAGAGTGAAACTCCGTCTCAAAAAAAAAAAAAAAAAGAAAAGAATTTGAAGTAAATTCATTAGAAGATGAGTTTTTTGCTACTCCAACTCCTCATCCTGTTTTCCTAACTGAGGAAAACGAACTCCATTCTGTTGCAGGTTTTCTTCAGTGTATGCTTCCTGGTATACACAGAAACAAACCTAGCCTGGATGATTCTCAAAGAGGTCTCATATCAGATAAATCCCCTTCAGGTCTAATACATTGTAATGGAGATTTTGTACACAAATTGCAACTGACTATGCCTTGTTCCTGGCAGTAAAGGACACGAATAGTTTTGCTTTCACATAGTGAGCTACAAACCCGATCATAATACTTCTTGCTTTCACGTTTTTAAATGTTCCCTGCGACCTCTGGATGATACTCCCATGAGTTTATACATGCCTCTCTCCACTGTGAGTTCCTTCTGGAGCAGTGGCTTCTTTATCATTGTGCTGCCAGCTCCTAAAACAGTCCTGGGGACAGGAGGCCCTCACTGAACAAATGTTTAAGGCATTGAGGAAAGAACTTCATCCTGATGCCTTGGCATGAAGATGCATTTAGGGGTCCCAGGGGTGTAATGACATTTCTCAGGACCTCTATCTAGCCTGGGTGATGTGTGACACTCATTTCTCAAGCCCACAGGGGCTCTCCCTTACCCTTCAAAATCCCAGGGAGAGTATCTGAGAGAAGCTTAAGAACCTCTTTTAGGCCAGGTGCGGTGGCTCAGGCTTATAATCTCAGTACTTCGGGTGGCTGAGGCAGGAGGATCGCTTGAGGCCAGGAATTTGAGACCAGCCTGGACAACATAGTGAGTCCTTGTCTCTACTGAAAATAAACTATTAGCCAGATGTGGTGGTACGTGCCTGTAGTCCCAGCTACTCAGGAGGCTGAGGCAGGAGGACAGCCTGAGCCGGGGGAGGTCAAAGCTACAGCAAGCAGTGATTGCACCACTGCATTCCAGCCTGGGTGACAGAGTGAGACCATGTCTTAAAAAAGAAAAAAAAAGAAAAAAAAAGCCGGGTAAGGGGCTGTTGCCTGTAATACCAGCGTTTGGGAGGCTGAGTGGGGAGGATTGCTTGAGCTCAGGAGTTGGAGACCAGCCTGGGCAATGTGGAGTCCTATCTAGGGAAAGGGAGTCAGGCTGGCAAGACTAAGAGAAAGCAAAAGCACATAACCTGTGGGTCTGTCTTTCTTCATGGTCCAGGATATGTAGCTCTCCTGCACCCAATTTATCACAAGACACCTGCAGATTAATTAGCTTGTTGCAACCTTGGTGTTATCAGCACTGCTGTAAGCCCTTGTCAGCACACAGTACCATCCTATAAAATCCCCAGCAAACCTTTGTCTCCTTGCAGTCTGCCCCTCTCTCACTGACCTGCCCCTTGCATCCTTGCAATGTATTTTCATACTTTCTCTCTCTCTCTTTTTTTTTTTTGAGATGGAGTCTGGCTCTTGTCACCCAGGCTGAAGTGCGATGGAGGGATCTCGGCTCACCGCAACCTCAACCTCCCATGCTCAAGTGATTCTCCTGTCTCAGCCTCCTGAGTAGGTGGGATTACAGGCATGGGCCACCACACCTGGCTAAATTTTGTATTTTTAGTAGAGATGGGGTTTCACCATCTTGGCCAGGCTGGTCTCTAACTCCTGACCTCGTGATCTGCCTACCTCAGCCTCCCTAAGTGCTGGGATTACAGGGATTACAGGATTACAGCCACCGCGCCGGCTTTTTTCATACTTTCTGTAATAAATCTGCCTTTCTTTACCAACAACTGTCTTGGTAAATTCCTTTACCGCCTGCATGATAGCAATCTTAGATAGTTGCCACTCACCTGCAACAGGCAACATGGCGAAACCCCATCTCTACAAAAAATACAAAAATCAGCTGGGTGTGGTGGCACGTGCCTGTGCTCCCAGCTACTTGGCAGGGCTGAGGTGGGAGGATCACTTGAGTCCAAGAGGTTGAGTCTGCAGTGAGCCATGTTTGCACCACTGCCCTCCAGCCAAAGAAATAAGAAACAAACAAGAAAAGACCTTGCCTTTAAGCGCAAGGACTGTGGGACTCCAGAGTGTGGCTGTGCATGAAAGACAATGAAGTGGGCACTATGCTGCTGGGGGCAGAGAAAAAAAGGGACATATGTGACCTAACACAAAAGCTAGAGCTGGGTCTGATGGCAAAGATGACCATCAGGCTGCTTGTGGGACTTGTGGGATGCTGCTACGGCAAGCTGCATTTTCTAAGACTGCCATGGCAGTACGTATCTGATTCCACATGTTCTCCTTACAATGTGACTGGATATTCCTCCTTTGAGAGATAGGTCTATGTTCCCTACCCTTAGACCTGAGTAACCTTTTGTGTCTACTTCAACCAAAAAAATCTGGTGGAATGATGCCATGTGACTTCAAAGATTAGGTCATAAAACAGCTTCTCCCTGCCTCTCTATTAGGGCACCTACCTTGGGAACCCCTGAGCTGTTATGTAAATCTAACTACCTTCAAGCTGCCTTGCAGGAGACACCACACAGGGTTAAAAGGGATGTCTGAGGAGCTCCAGGTGTTCCAGTACCTAGCTGTTGGAGTCTCCTTAGCATAAGCACCAGGCATGTAAATGAAGAAACCTTTGAGATAAGCTAACCCCAACCAGTCAGGCTGCAATCTCATGAGAGAACTTGAGCAGAACTGCCCTTGAGCTGCTCTAGAATTCTTGACACATAGAAACCATGAGAGGTAAAAATGATTGTTGTTCAAAACAATTAATTTTATGGGCGATTTGTTATATGGTCATAGTGTTTGGGAAAGGGAACTAGACACATTTACCAAAATTGACCATAACCTGGGCCAAATTGTAGTTAGGATTAAAAAAACCATTTGGGGTAATTGTAATTTAGTTTTATTTGTTTATTTATTTATTTCTTTTGAGATGGAGTTTCACTGTTGTTTGCCCAGGCTGGAGTGCAGTGGCTCAGTCTAGGCTCACTGCAACCTCTGCCTCCCAGGTTCAAGTGATTCTCCTCCCTCAGCCTACCCAGTAGCTGGGATTACAGGCGTGCATCACCACGCCTGGCTAATTTTTGTATTTTAGTAGAGATTGGGTTTCATCACGTTGCCCAGGCTGGTCTCGAATTTCTTATCTCAGGTGATCCACCCTCCTCGGCCTCCCAAAGTGCTGGGATTATAGGCGGGAGCCACCATGCCCGGCCGCAATTTACTCTTAAAAATAAGAACCCCTGGCCGCAATTTACTCTTAAAAATAAGAACCTAGGGGCCGGACGCAGTGGCTCATGCCTATAATCCCAGCACTTCAGGAGGCCAAGGGGGGTGGATTGCCTGAGGTCAGGAGTTTGAGACCAGCCTCATGGCGAAACCCCATTTCTACTAAAATTCAAAGATTAGCCAGGTATAGTGGCAGGCACCTGTAATTCCAGCTACTTGGGAGGCTGAAGCAGGAGAATCGCTTGAACCCAGGAGGCAGAGGTTGCAGTGAGCCGAGACTGAGCCACTGCACTCCAGCCTGGGCAACAGAGCCAGACTCCATCTCAAAAAAAGTAAAAAAGAAAAAGAAAGAACCTAGGCTGACTGCCGTGGCTCAGGCCATGGCTCATCCTGGCATTTTGGGAGGCTGAGGCAGGCAAGCAAATCACTTGAGGCAAGGAGTTTGAGACCATGGCAAAACCCCCTCTCTACTAAAAAATACAAAAACAAGCCAGATGTGGTGGCACACACCTGTAATCCCAGCACTTTGGGAGGCTGAGGAGGGTGGATCACTTGAGGCCAGGAGTTTGAGACCAGCCTGGCCAACATGGCGAAACTCCATCTTTACAAAAAATAGAAAAAGTATCCAGGTGTGGTAGCGCATGCCTGTAATCCTAGCTACTCAGGTGACTGAGGCACGAGAATCCCTTGAACCTGAGAGGTGGAGGCTGTAGTGAGCTGAGATTGCTCCACTGCACTGCAGCCTGGGCAATAGAGCAATACTCAATCTCAAACAAAACAAAACAACAAAAAAGAAGAAAAGGCCGGGCGCACGGGCACAGTGGCTCATGCCTGTAATCCCAGCACTTTGGGAGGCCGAGGCAGGTGGATCACCTGAGGTCAGGAGTTTGAGACCAGCCTGACCAAAATGGCAAAACCCTGTCTCTACTAAAAACACAAAATTAGCTGGGTGTGGCAGTGCGTGTCTGTAGTCCTAGTTACTCAGGAGGCTGAGGAAGGAGAATCACTTGAACCTGGGAGGCAGAGGTTGCAGTGAGCCAAGGCTGTGCCACTGCACTCCAGCCTGGGAGATGGAGCAAGACTTTCTCTCCAAAAAAAAAAAAAAAAATTCTAATGTCAATGGATAGAAAAGATCTTCCCTAATCTGATAAGTGACTCAATGAAAAACTATAGCAAATATCATATTAAATAGTAAAATAGTAGTAAAATATCAAAGTTTTTCCTCTTGAAGTTGGGAGCAAGACAATGATATCCACTACCTCTACATTGTCCTAGCAAATACAGAAGGCAAGAAAAAATAAAACGTATAAGGCTCAAAACAGAAGGAAAAAACTGTCATTATGTAGCAGGACAAGCCGCAGACAAAACCTCTCAGACACCGAGTTGTAGAAGGAAGGGCTTTATCCAGCTGGGAGCATCGGCAAGCTACTGCCTTAAAATCCAAGCTTCCCGAGTGCACAATTTCTGTCCCTTTTACGGGCTCACAACACTAAAGATTTCACATGAAAGCGTCGTGATTGATTTGAGCAAGCAGGGGGTACGTGATAGGGGCCGCATGCACCAGTGGTCAGAGAGAAGCAAAACAGGGCCGGGAGTTTCACTACGTTCTTTTATACAATGCCTGGAATCTATGAATAACATCGGTTTCTAAGTTATTAGTTGATTTTTAACTACTGGGTTTAGGCCAGGCAGGCCCAGGCCTGGTTTTGGGCCTGGCACCGGGCTGCCTGTCTTTGGTTTTACTTCCTTGTTTTTTTCTTAAAACAGGTACTGAGTATAAAACAATATAAAACAATATGAGAGGGTCTCTCTGTCTGTCTCCTCAATTATATGGAATTGACATACTTGCATGTCAAGAAAATTCAGAATAATCTACAGAAAAATTATTAGAATAAAAAGAATTTTAAAAGAATTAAAACATTAAAGGTCAGGTATGGTGGCTGACACCTGTTATCTCAGCAGTTTGGGAGGCCAAGGCTGGCGGATCACCTGAGGTTGGGGGTTCAAGACCTGACCAACATGGGGAAACCCCGTCTCTACTAAAAATACAAAATTAGCTAGGCGTGGTGGTATACAACTGTAATCCTAGCTACTGGGGAGGCTGAGGCAGGAGAACCGCTTGAACCCTGGAGGTGGAGGTTGTCGTGAGCCGAGATTGCGCCACTGCACTCCAGACTGGGCAACAACAGTGAAACTCCATCTCAAAAAAAAAAAAAAAAAAAAAAAATTCTTTTTAAGTAAATAAAAATGAAAGAAAGAAAAAGACAGACTGAGAAACTATTCTAGAGTAAAGAAGACTAAAGAGACATGATGTGGTATAAAATGTATTTGGTTAGTTTCTGCCCCAGAACTCTTAAAATCCTAGAAATATCCTGAGTGCTAGGAGGATTTTTGTTATTCATAATTAATTCCTTTGATAAGTCCTGAGTTTATGCTAATGAACCTGCTTAGGGCGGGCCCGTAGATAGCTTCAGGATGGTGCTGGTCACCAGAAAGTCCAGGTGATTAGAGGATTAGAGGGTTGGAACTTAAGCCCCACCCACCAACATCTGGAAGGGCTGAGGGTGCAAGAAATTTAGCTCTATTAAAAATGTAAACACTGTAGTCGGCTCGAGTACTCCCAATAACGAGGAGGTGTTCCCGGCCGTCCCACCCTCCTCTGCAGTCGCCAGGCTGCGCCGCCGGAGCCCGGACGCGCCCCCGCTGCCCTCGCCGCCTCCATTCCTGCTGCCTTCGCCGCCTCCATCCCCGCTGCCCTCGCCGCCTGCAACCCCGCGGCCTCCGCTCCCCTCGCCGTCCGCGCGCACAACTTGACGAAGAACGAGAAGTCCCTCAACCAGAGCCTCGCCCAGTGGAAGCTCTTCATATGCAACCTGACCACCGGAGAGTTCCTGGGGCGCACGGCCAACAGCTGGGGTTTGATCTTGCTCTTCTACCTAGTTTTTTATGGGTTCCTGGCTGCACTCTTCTCATTCACGATGTGGGTTATGCTTCAGACTCTCAACCAAATACCGTGTTCCAAAATACCGTGACCAGATTCCTAGCCCAGGACTTACGGTTTTTCCAAAACCAGTGACTGCATTGGAATATACATTCTGTAGGTCTGATCCAACTTCGTATGCAGGGTACATTGAAGACCTTAAGAAGTTTCTAAAACCGTATACTTTAGAAGAACAGAAGAACCTCACAGTCTGTCCTGATGGAGCACTTTCCGAACAGAAGGGTCCAGTTTATGTTGCATGTCAGTTTCCTATTTCGTTACTTCAAGCATGCAGTGGTATGAATGATCCTGATTTTGGCTATTCTCAAGGAAACCCTTGTATTCTTGTGAAAATGAACAGAATAATTGGATTAAAGCCTGAAGGAGTGCCAAGGATAAAGTGTGTTTCAAAGAACGAAAATATACCAAATGTAGCATTTTATCCTCATAATGGAATTATAGACTTAAAATATTTCCCATATTATGGGAAAAAAACTTCATGTGGGATATCTACAGCCATTGGTTACTGTTCAGGTCAGCTTTGCTCCTAACAATACTGGGAAAGAAGTAACAGTTGAGGGCAAGATTGATGGATGAGCCAACCTAAAAAGTCAGGATGATGGTGACAAGTTTTTGGGATGAGCTATGTTCAAAATCACAGCAAGTGCATAGTATAAGTAGGATATCTCCACAGAGTAAATGTTGTGTTGTCTGTCTTCATTTTGTTATCAGCTGGACCTTCCATTGTAGAATTATGAGACCACCTTGGAGAAAGATGTGTGGTACATGACTCTGGGTTACATCATAACGTGCTTCCAGATCGTAGTGTTCAATGTCCTCTGAAGTAACTGCCTGTTGCCTCTGCTGCCCTTTGAACCAGTATACAGTCGCCAGATAGGGACTGGTGAACACCTGATTCCAAACATGTAGGATGGGGGTCTTGTCCTTTTTTTATGTGGTTTAATTGTTAAGTGTCTAAAGCTTAATATGCTGTGCTATGTAAATATTTTATGGATATAACACTGTCATATTTTGATGTCAACAGAGTTTTAGAGATAAAATGGTATCCGGCCAACATCAAGTGACTTTATAGCTGCAAGAAATGTGGTATGTGGAGAAGTTCTGTATGTGAGGAAGGAAAAAAAGAAAATTAAAGTGCATTTGAAAAATATTTTTTAAAAATTTAAACACTAAGATTTGATGAATTTCCTTTCTGCTGAACACCAGAAGGTGCTGGGAGGGTGGCACACCCATAGGTCACAGCAGCACCATAACCCTCCCTCTCTACTTTGCCATATCCATCTCTTCATTTGGTTGTTCATCTGTATCTTTTTATGATTTTTTTTTTTTGAGACAATCTCACTCTGTCGCCCAGGCTGGTTTGCAGAGGCATGATCATGGCTCCCTGCAACCTCTGCCTCCCAAGTAGCTGGGATTACAGGCATATACCACCAGGCCCGCCTAATTTTTGTATTTTTTAGTACAGACGGGGTTTTACCATGATGGCTAGGCTGTTCTTGAACTCCTGACCTCATGTAATCCACCTGCCTTGGCCTCCCAAAGTGCTGGGATTACAGGCCTGAGCCACCGTGACCGGCCAAGACCCTGCTTTTTTTTTTTTGAGTCTCACTCTGTTGTCCTGGCCGGAGTGCAATGGCGCGATCTCAGCTCACTGCAACCTCTGCCTCGCAGGTTCAAGCGATTCTCCTGCCTCAGCCTCATGAGTAGCTGGGATTACAGGTGCTTGCCACCACGCCCAGCTAATTTTTGTATTTTTAGTAGAGATGAGCTTTCACCACGTTGGCCAGCTACTTGGGAGGCTGAGATGGGAGAATCACTTGAACCTGGGATGTGGGGGTTGCAGTGAGCCAAGATCATGCCACTGCACTCCAGCCTAGGCAACAGAGCAAGACAGCAAGACTCTTTTTTTTTTTTTTTTTTGAGATGGAGTTTCACTCTTGTTGCCCAGGCTGGAGTGCAATGGTGCGATCTCGGCTCACAGCAACCTCTACCTTCCTGGTTCAAGCCTTCCAAAGTGCTGGGATTACAGGAGTGAGCCACCGCACGCATTTCATGGCAGGCGTACAAAAAACTTTTGTATTTTTAGTAGCCACCATGTTGGCCAGGCTGGTCTCGAACTCCTGGCCTCAAGTAATCTGCCTGCCTTGGCCTCCCAAAGTACTAGGATTAGGCAGGAGAATAGGACCTGGAGGCAGGGAACCTAAGGACTTCCGAAAACTAAATCAAATGGAAACATCTCAGCTATGACAGGAAATATCCTTTTCATTTACCTAGGCTGTACAGTGAGTAAATGATTTTGTAACTTTACTTCATCCTCTTCATTTACATAGGGTGTACGTCGAGTAACTAATGGAAACCTCTGGAGGGTATTTAAACCCCAGAAAATTCTGTAACGGGGCTCTTGATCCCCTATGCTCAGGCCTACTTTCAACCTCTGGAGTGTACTTTTGTTTTCGAGAAATCTCTGCTTTTGTTGCTTCATTCTGTCCTTGATTTGTTTGTGCATTTTGTCCAATTCTTTGTTCAAGATGCCAAGAACCTGGACACCCTCAACCAGTAACAGGATTACAGGCCTGAGCCACCACGCCCGGCCTATGATATCTTTTATAATAAACTGGCAATGTGTTTGCCTGAGTTCTGTGAGCTGTCCTAGCAAATTAGTCAAACCCAAGGAGAGGTTGCAGGAACCCTGATTTCTAGCCAGTCAGAAGTATCAGTGGCCTAAGGATCGTGTCAGAGTTTTCATTCACTCATTCATTCATTTACTTATCATTCTTGTAAGTACATAGTAGGTGTATGCATTTCTGGAGTACATGAGATATTTTGGTACAGGCATGCAATGTGTGGCATCAGAATTGAACAGAATTATGGGACACCCCGATGGAGAATCCACTGAAGCATGGCTTAGTGGGATAAAAATCCCCACACATTTTGGTGGTGAGATTAAAGGCCAAAAGAAAAAAAAAGGTTTTTCTTTTTTGTAGAAATGTGGTCTCCACCTGTTGTCCAGGCTGGTCTTGAATTCCTGGCCTCGAGCAATCCTCCCACCTCACATCACTGCACCCAGCCTGGTTTTTCTTTTTACGCGTGACAACTAAGTGTAATATGTGATGCTGGACTGAATTCTGGACCAAGGTTTTAAAAAACTTATTATTTTGCTACAGGGGACATTAGTGAGATAACTGATGAAATTTAAATAAGGTACACCAATTATAGTACTGTATCAGTGTTAATTTCATGATTTTCATAACTGTATTGTGATTATGTAAGAGAATATCATTGTTTTTGCAAAGTTATTTAGTGGTAAAGTGGCATTGTGTCTGCAGTTTACTCAAATGTATAAACAGAGGGCCAGGTGGGGTAGCCCATGCCTGTAATCCCAGCACATTGGGAGGCCAAGGCAGCCGGACACTTGAGGTCAGAAGTATAAGACCAGCCTGACCAACATGGTGAAACCTCATCTGTACTAAAAATACAAAAATTAGCTGGGTGCAGTGGTGCATGCCTGTAATCCCAGCTACTTGGGAGGCTGAAGCACAAGAATTATTTGAATCCCAGAGGCCAAAGTTGCAGTGAGCTGAGATTCCAGCTGAGGTGCGCAGACTGCTTGAACCCAGGAGGTTAAAGTTGCAGTAAGCGATGATCATGCCACTGCACTCCAGCCTGGGTGACACAGGGAGACCCCATCTGTAAAAATAAATAAATAAATAAATTGGTATGATCACTCTGGAAAGCTGTTAGTATACTCAATCGAACACGCACATACCCTAAGACCCAGCAATTTTACTACTAAATATATGTCCTGCAGAAAAGACAGATGCACCAAAAGACATATACAGGAATATTATTCACATCAGCTCCAAACTGGATACAACCCCAAAATAGAATAGATAAGTAAAACGTGGCATATTTATACAACTGAACACTATGAGCAATAAAAATGAATGAACTGCAACTATATACAACCACGCGGATGAATTTCTCAAATGTAATGTTGAGCAAGACACAAAAGAACACTGGCAGTATGAGTCCGTTTACACATAGTTCAAAAACAGGCAAAACTCATTCTTAAAACATTTTTACGGCCGGGCGCGGTGGCTCACGCCTGTAGTCCCAGCACTTTGGGAGGCCAAGGCGGGCGGATCACAAGGTTAGGAGATCGAGACCACAGTGAAATCCCGTCTCTACTAAACATACAAAAAATTAACCAGGCGCTGTGGTGGGCACCTGTAGTCCCAGCTAGGCAGGAGAATGGCGTGAACCCGGGAGACAGAGCTTGCAGTGAGCCCAGATCGCGCCACTGCACTCCAGCCTGGGGGACAGAGCCAGACTTCGTCTCAAAAAAAAAAAAAAATTTTTTTTTTTTACTTTTTAATTGAATTATAACCAGAGAAAATGTACAAATCTTAAATGTATAGCATTATAGCATTTTGACATATGGAAAACATTCATAATGTTAAATATTCTAGATTCAGATATGGACTATTTCATCCCCCAGTAGCTATGTCCCCTCCCACATGATAACTCCAAACTTCAACTACTATTCTGATCTATTTGTACCTTGAATTAGATTTTTCATAGACTACTCTTTCTTTTTTTCCTTCTTTTTTTTAAAGACAGAGTCTGAACTCTATCATCCATTACATAATAATGAGCATTGCCCCTTCCCGCTAACCCCTAGCAATCAGTTTCACTTTTTGTCTTTATGATTTTGTATTATTTATTTAGAAACAAGGTCTCGCTTCGTTGCCCAGGCTGGAGTGCAATGGCATGAACACAGCTTACTGCAGTCTCTAGTTCCTTGGTTCAAGTGAGCCTCCTGCCGCAGCCTCCCGAGTAGCTGAGACTACAGACACATGCCACCATGACCAGCTAATTCCTTTAAATTTATGTTTTATAGGGATGGGGTCTCACTCTGTTGCCCCGGGTGGCCTCAAACTCCTGAGCTCAAGCAATCCTCCCACCTCAGCCTCCCAGTGTTGAGATTACAGGCATAAACCACCATGCCTGATTTAAAAAAAAAAAAAACCTTTTGTAGATATGGGTCTCCCTGTGTTGCCCAGGCTGGCCTTGAAATCCTGGGCTCAAGTAATCATCCTGCTTTGGCCTGATTACTATTTCTACTATTTCTTGACCTGACTGTTGTTTCCGTAGATGTAGTCACCTTTTTATTATTTATTGATCTCTATATTTAGGATTTGTATACTTTTCTGTATATATGTTACACTCCAATAAATTTTTTCTCAAAAAAATCTAAAGATTTTATTAGCTATTGCTCCTCACCTCAGCACAGTGACTGTAGAATTTAATCTAGGTATGTTCTAAGCATTAGCTTCTTTCATTTCTGTGACTACAGGCATATTTAATGATTTTATGATTATTATCATTTTATGAGTCTGCTTATTTAAACTAAAGACATATTAAAATAGGAAGGGGGATAACATTTGAAAAATTAGTATATTATAAAAGTCATTGTTTCTCTGTGAGGAGAGGTGATGAATACATGAATTGTTTTTCTCTCTCAGCTTCTAGTTACTAAAGAACAATCTGAGATCTGAGAGACATTCTGAAGAGGTGGGGAAAGGGGCTTACCAATGAGCACATAAGAACAAGTTGTTTGGACACAGTGTCTACCTGGACACCATTTCCCAGTCAGTCCCATTTAGATTAAAATATGTCTCTGTCCGGGTGCAGTGGCTCATGCCTGTAATCCCAGCACTTTGGGCCAGGTAGGTGGATCACCTGAGGTCAGGAGTTCGAGATTAACCTGGCCAACATAGTGAAACCCCATCTCTACTAAACATACAAAAATTACTTGGGCATGGTGGTGTGCAACTGTAGTCCCAGCTATTCGGGTGGCTGAGGCAGGAGCATCGCTTGAACCCTGGGGGATGGAGGTTGCAGTGAGCCAAGATGACGCCACTGCGCTCCAGCCTGGGTAACAGAGTGAGACTCCATCTCTAAATAAAATAAATTAATAAATAAATAAAAGTATAGCTCCAAGTCTTGTCTTCAATGTTAAAGTCTGACACTAACATCCCAAGGCAGAATCTTGTTATTTCCAGTGGTATTCGTTGTCATGAATTCATTAGTTTAATGCTGAGACGATATATAATTTTTTTATTTTTTATTTTTTATTTTGCAGAGCATAGTAGAGGTGTGAGACTACGTATAATTATATAATTATCTTGGCTGTTTTCTGAGAAAACTTACAAAGGAATGGATACCAATAATTTTTTTTTTTTTAGACGGAGTCTCAATCTGTCACCCAGGCTAGAGTGCAGTGGTGTGATCTCGGCTCACTGCAACCTCTGCCTCCTGGGTTCAAGCGGTTCTCCTGCCTCAGCCTCCTGAGTAGCTGGGATTACAGGCATGCGCCACCATACCTGGCTGGTCTCAAAGCCCTGACCTCAGGCGATCCGCCCACCTTGGCCTCCCAAAGTGCTAGGATTACAGGCATAAGCCGCCTGTACCAATAATTATCGAAACCAGAGTTTTATGTAAGAATTGACATTTCTTTTTGTTGTTTGTATTTCTCCCCACTTCCACGACGTACAGCCTTCCTAATATGAGAATGTTGAGCTGTTGTGATGACTAATGTGAAATGATATTATATTTATCTGAATTAGTTTCAACTTAATCACCATTTCATGAAGTCACCTACAAATGAATTGATGACTCTAAGAAAATAATCACTTTTAGGAAACAATTAGTTTGGACACTGTGTTTCTACGTGAAAACCATGGAATTTTATGTTTGAAAAATTAGAAGCAGTTAATTGCACTCAAATCATGACTCCTGAGGAAAGTACTTTGCAGATTATAATTATCAGTCATACTTTGTAAATGAAAAAGCAAGCATTGAAGAAATCAAGCATTTTGTGGTTCTCTGTGAAATTAGAGCCAGGAATGAGACTCTGTATTTCTGGTTCTTGTTCTTGTACCAAACCATCTGACTATAGATAGGCAACTTTTAGAATTTAGCCAAGAATAAAGGAAATTGTCAAGATAACCTTAATAAATTTATGCAATATTAATATGCAATCTCTTTCACATTAAATTTATGAAGTCATATTTAATGCCGGGCCTGGTGGCTCATACCTGTAATCCCAGCACTTTGGGAGGCCAAGGTGGGCAGATCACTTGAGGTCAGGAGTTTGAGACCAGCCTGGCCAACATGGTGAATCCCTGTCTCTACTAAAAGTACAAAAATTAGCCAGGCGTGGTGGTGTGCACCTTTAGTTGCAACTACTCTGGAGGCTGAGGCAGGAGAATCGCTTGAACCTAGGAGGCGGAGTTTGCAGTGAGCCAAGATCGCTTTTCCAGCCTGGGCAACACACTGAGACTCTGCTTCAAAAAAAAAAAGAAAAAAGAAAAAAGAAAAAAAAAGAAATCATATTTAATATATGCTCTAAGATATGAAATTTTATATTCTCACGTTCGGTGACTAGATCCCTAGTCACTTAAGAGAGTCATTCTTTTTCTTCAAAACAGGGTCTGTCTCTTATCACCCAGGCTGGAGTGCAGTGGCTCGATCTCAGCTCACTGCGGCCTTGACCTCCCAGGCTAAAGAGATTCTCCCACCTCAGTCTCCTAAATGGCTGGGAATACAGGTGCACGTCACCACACCATGTTGCCTAGGTTGGTCTTGAACTCCTGGGCTCAAGCAATCCTCCCACCTGGACCTCCCAAAGTATTGGGATTATAGGTGTGACCCATTGCACATGACCCTGGAAGTCATTCTTGACTCCTCCTGTTACCAGAAAGGGGTCCCAATCTAGACCCCAGATTTCAAGAGAAGGTTCTTGATTCTTGGGCAAGAAAGAACTGGGGTGAGTCCACAGTGCAAAATGGAAGCAAGTTTATTAGAGAAGTAAATAAACAAAAGAATGGCTACTCCATAGTTAGAGGAGCCCTGAGGCCTGCTTGTTGACTATTTTTATGGTTATTTCTTGATCATATGCTAAACAAGGGGTGGATTATTCATGAGTGTTCAAGGAGTGGGTGGGTAATTCCTGGAACTGAGGGTTCCTCCCCTTTTAGATCATATAGACTAACTTCCTGATGTTGCCAAGGCATTTGTAAACTGTCATGGCACTGGTGGGAGTCTTTTAGCATGCTAATGCATTATAATTATAATTAAATATAATGAGCAGTGAGGACCACCAGGGGTCACTTTCATCACCATCTTGGCTTTGGTGGGATTTGGCCGGCTTCTTTACTGCATCCTTTTATCAGCAAGGTCTTTGTGACCTGTGTCTTATGCTGACCTCCTATCTCATCCTGTGACTGTGAACCGCCTGGGAATGCAGTCCAGCAGGTCTCAACCTTATTTATTTATTTTTTTTCAAGACGAAGTCTTGCTCTGTCACCTAGGCTGGAGTGCAATGGTGCAATCTCAGCTCACTGCAACCTCTGCCTCCCGGGTACGAGGGATTCTCCTGCCTCAGCCTCCCGAGTAGTTGGGATTATAGCTGCCCACCACCACGCCCGGCTGATTTTTGTATTTTTAGCAGAGATGGAGTTTTGCCATTTTGGTCAGGCTTGTCTCAAACTCCTGGCCTCAGCTGCCTGCCTTGGCCTTGCATAGTGCTGGGATTACAGGCATGAGCCACCATGCCTGGCCAACTCAGCCTTATTTTACCTAGACACAATTCAAGATGGAGTCGCTCTGGTTCAAATGCCTCTGACACTGCCTGTCTCAAGTTCAAACTTTTAAGCTCTGCTCTTACTTTTTTCTTTTTCCTTTTTTTGGAAATAATTTCAAGCTTATAAGACAAGTTGCAAGAGTAGTGAAAAGAATAGTTTTTCCTCAAACCATTAACTTTAACTTTATTTTTTTTTTTTGGGACAGAGTCTTGCTGTGTCACCCAGGCTGGAGTGCAGTGGCAGGATCTCAGCTCACTGCAGCCTCCACCTCCTGGGACAAGTGATTGTCTTATCTCAGCCTCCCAAGTAGGTGGGATTACAGATGTGTACTACCACGCCTAGATAATTTTTTATATTTCTAGTAGAGACAGGGTTTCACCATGTTGGCCTGGCTGGTCTCAAACTCCTGGCCTCAAGTAATCCACCCACCTCAGCCTCCCAAAGTGCTTGGATTACAGGCATGAGCCACTGCGCCGGGCCTAATTTTTTCTTTTTCATTTCTTTATTTTATTTTATTTTTTGAGACAGGGTCTCACTCTTATTGCCCAGGACGGAGTGCAGTGGTGCAATCATAGCTCACTGTAGACTCAACCTTCAGGGCTCAAAGCAATTCTCCCACCTCAGGCTACCACATAGCCGAGACTACAGGCACGGGCCATGACCCCCAGCTGATTTTTGTATTTTTTGTAGAGACGAGGTTTTGCCATGATGCCCAGGCCGGTCTCAAACTCCTGGGCTCAAGTCATCCTCTTGTCTCAGCCTCTCGAGTAGCTAGGATTACAGGGGCCCACCACCATGCCCAGCTAATTTTTGTATTTTTGGTAGAGGCGGGGTTTCACCATGTTGGCCAGGCTGGTCTCAAACTCCTGACCTCAAGTGATCTGGCTGCCTCAGTCTCCCAAAGTGCTGTCCTTTTGTTTTTTTGAGACAGGGTCTTGGTCTGGTTGCCAGGCTGGAGTGCAGTGGGATGATCACAGTTTACTGCAGCCTCGACCTCCTGGGCTCAAGTAATCTTTCCTGCCTCAGCCAGGCACACACCACCATGCCGGGCTAATTGTTTTTGTTTTTTGTAGAGACAAGATTTCACCATATTGTCTAGGGTGATCTTAAATTCCTGAGTTCAATCCCGCCGCCTCCCGCCTCGGCCTCCCAAAGTGCTAGGATTATAGGCATGAGCCACCTCGCCAGAACATTTGTTTTCTTTTCTTTGGGATAAAACTTCAGGAGGGGCCAGCGTGGTGGTTCACACCTGTAATCCCAGCACTTTGGATCTCAGTGACCTGAGATCGTGCCACTGGACTTGAGCCTAGGAAGTCGCTCCAAACTCCATCTCCAAAAAAAATAAAATAAAATAAAATAAAATAAAAATCCAGGAGGGCAGTTAGTTGCTGGGTCAAATAGTAATTGCATGTTGTTATAGAAAAAATTGTTTGTCATAGGCTGACAAGAAATTGCATGGTGGCACACGCAGGTTATTCCAGCTACTTGGGAGGCTGAGACAGGAGAATCGCTTGACCCAGGGAGGCGGAGGTTGCAGTGAGCCGAGAACCCTCCACTTCCCTCCAGCCTGGGCAATAGAGGGAGCCTTAATCTCAAGAAAAAAAAAAAAAAACGACTTGTTTGGTGTAGTGGCTCATGCCTGTAATCCTGGCATTTTTTTTTTTTTTTTTTTTTTAAGACAGAGTCTTGCTCTGTCACGCAGGCTGGAGTGTGAGTGGCGTGATCTCAGTTCACTGCAACCTCTGACTCCTGGGTTCAAGCAATTCTCCTGCCTCAGCCTCCTGAGTAGCTGGGACTACAGGTGCGTGCCACCACACCCAGCTAATTTATTGTATTTTTAGTAGAGACGGGGTTTCAACATGTTGTCCAGGCTGGTCTCGATCTCCTGACCTCATGATCCAACTGCCTTGGCCTCCCAAAGTGCTGGGATTACAGGTGTGAGCCACTGCTCCTAGCCGAATCCTGGCATTTTGGGAGGCCAAGATGGGAGGATTGCTTGAGGTCAGGAATTGAAGACCAGCCTGGTCAAGATAGTGAGACCTCCATCTCTAATTAAAAAAAATTTTTTTTCAGACTTTTTTCCAGAGTAGTTGCATTATTTTACATACCCACCAGCAGTGTATGAATGATCTAGTTTCTCAAAATCCTTACCAGCATTTGGCAATGTCACTATATTTTATTTTGGCCACTCTAATAGATGTGTAGTGGTATTCCACTGTGGTTTTAATTTGCATATGGTTAATGGCCAGTGGTGTTGGACATCTATTCATGCGCCTTTTTGCCTTCTGAATATTCTCTTTGATGAAATGTCTGTTTATATCTTGTGCCCATGTAATTGGTTTGTATTTTTACTGTTGAGTTTTGAGGGCTATTTTTTAAGTATTTTAGATATTAGTCCTTTGTCTGATGTAACCTTTGCCAATATTTCCCCCTACAGTCTGTAGCTTTTACTTATATTCTCTTAACAGCATCTTTTATGAAGCAATAAATATTTTAATTTTGATGAGGGCCAAGTTGTCAATTTTTCCATCATGCTTTTGATGCTAAGTGTAAGAATCCCTTGTCTAGCCTGAGATTCCAAAGACTTTCTCTTATTTTTTTCTAAAAGTTTTATAGTTTTACATTTTACATTTAAGTCTATGATTTATTTTTGTTAAATTTTGTAGAAGGCATGAAGTTTAGGTTGAGGTTCATTTTTTTTTTTGCCTATGCATGTTCAATGCTCCAGCATCATTTGTTAAAAAGGCTATCCTTCCTCCATTGAATTGCTTTCATACCATTGTCAAAAATCAATTTGCCACATTTGTGTGGGTCTATTTCTGGGTTCTCTATTCCTTCACCAATATCACTCATTTGATTACTGCAACTAAATAGTAAGACTTAATATTTGGTAGAGTGATTCTTTTCTGTTTCTTCTTTTTCAAGATTGTTTGAGCTATTCTAGGACCTGTGCCTTTCCATATAAATGTTAGAACAAGCTTCTCTATGTCTGCAAGAAACCTTTTTAGGATTCTTATAGGAATTGCATAAAACCTGTAGATAAATTTTGGAGGGAATTAACATCTTTGTTATTTTGAGTCTTCCAATCCATGAACATGGTATGTCTCTCCATTTATTTAGGTCTTTCAGAATTTCTTTCATCAGCATTTTGTAATCTGTAGGATACAAATCCTGTACTGTTTTATTTTATCTATGTATATACTTTTTTGGGACAGAGTCTCACTCTGTTGCCCAGGCTGGAGTTCAGTGGCACGATCTTGGCTCACTGCAGCTACTCTGCTTCCTGGGTTCAAGTGATTCTTCTGCTTCAGCCACCCAAGTAGCTGGGAATACGGCATGTGCCACCACTCCCAGCTTATTTTTAGTAGAGATGGAGTTTTACCAGTTTTACTAGACTGGTCTTGAACTCATGATCTCAAGTGATCCACACGTCTTGGCCTCCAAAAGAGCTGAGATTACAGGCGTGAGCCACTGAGCCCAGCACTGTACATGTTTTATAAGTTTATACCTAAGTATTTAATTTTCTTTGGAGTGATTGTACATAGTATTGTGCTTTTAATTTCAGTTTCCACATGTTCATTATTAACATATAGAAATGCAATTGATTTTTCTGTGTTGGCTTTGTGTCTGTGACCTTGCTGTACCCATTTATTGGTTCTAGGAATTTCTTTGGCAGATTCCTTGGAATTTTCTAGATAGACAATCATATCATCTGCAAATTGGGACAGTTTTATCTCCTTCCTTCCTTCCTTCCTTCCCTCCTCTTTTTCTCTTTTCTTTCTCTTTCTTTCTTTCTCTCTTTCTTTCTTTCTTTCTTTCTTTCTTTCTTTCTTTCTTTCTTTCTTTCTTTCTTTCTTTCTTTCTTTCTTTCTTTCTTTCTTTCTCTTTCTTTCTCTCTCTCTCTTTCTTTCTCTCTCTCTCTCTTCTTTTTTTTCTTATTAAACTTTCAGTACTATGTTGAATGAGAGTCGTGAGAGGACATCCTATTTTAGTGGGAAAACATTCAGTCTTTCACCATTAAAAGTATGATGTTAGCTGTAAGTTTTTTTTTGTAAGCCTACATTCATTTTGGAAACAAATCCACTATGTTGGCGTTTGATTAATCCATGTTCTGGAAAGGCCTCTATGATTTCCAGTTTATATACTGTTCCTTTCGTAAGAGCAGGTACTTACCATAAATTCTGCCCTTAAGTCATACACATCGCTTCTGAACTACCCCTCCCATATGATATAAAAGCCCTCAGTCAGCCAGGCGTGATGGCTCACCCTGTAATCTTAGCACTTTGGGAGGCTGAGGCTGGCAGATCACCTGAGGTCAGGGATTTGAGACCAGCCTGGCCAAAATGGTGAAACCCCGTTTCTACTAAAAATACAAAAATTGCCAGGTGCGGTGGTTCACGTCTGTAATCCCAGCACTTTGGGAGGCCGAGGCAGGTGGATCACCTGAGGTCGGGAGTTTGAGACCAGCTTGACCAATGTGGAGAAACCCCATCTCTACTAAAAATACAAAAAATTAGCTGGGTGTGGTGGTGCATGCCTGTAATCCCAACTACTCAGAAGGCTGAGGCAGGAGAATCACTTGAACCCGGCAGGCGGAGGTTGCGGTGAGCCGAGATCACCCCATTGCACTTCAGCCTGGGCAACAAGAGCGAACTTCGTCTCAAAAAAAAAAAAAAAAAGAAAAAAAGAAAATTAGCCAGGCGTGGTGGCGCATGCCTATGATCCCAGCTACTCAGGAGGCTGAGGCAGGAGAATTGCTTGAACCTGGGCGGCAGAAGTTGCAGTGAACTGAGATCGTGCCACTGCACTCCAGCCTGGGTGACAGAGCGAGACTCCGTCTCAGGAAAAAAAAAAAAAAAAAAAAAAAAAAAACCCTGAGTCTAAGAAGCTGGATTTATCCACCTCTTTCTTCAGCCTCTCAGGTTCCTCAGACTTTGGGGCAGATTTACATAGATCTGTGAGCCATGGAACAATGCTCTTTCTGAAGTTGGGAAATTCCTTTCATTCCTGGTGTGCTGAGACTTTTTTATTTTATCTTATTTTATTTTGAGACAGGGTCTTTTTACTCTGTCACCCAGGCTGGAGTGCAGTGGTGTGATCATAGCTCACTGAACTTTCAATTTCCTAGGCTCAAGCAGTCCTCCTGCCTTAGCCTCTGGGGTAGCTGGAACATTTTGCTAAATCTTTTTTTCAGTTGATATGGTTATGTGATTTTTTCTTTAGCTTATTGATGTGGTGGATTATACTGATTATTTTTTGAAATACTGAACCAGCCTTGCATATATAGAATAAATCCTACTTGGTTATGGTTATTTATACCATAAACAAACCATTACCATTTTCATACATTGATTAGATTTGCTAACATTTTGTTGAGGCTTTTTGTGCCTAAGTGATCTGTTATAATATATTGGTCTTTAATTTTTTTCTTTTGCCATCTTGGTACTTTGGCTCAAGCCTGTAATCCCAGCACTTTGGGAGGCTGAAGTGAGCGGATCATTTGAGGTCAGGAGTTCCTGACTAGCCTGGCCAACGTGGTGCAACCCCGTCTCTAGTACAACTACAAATATCAGCTGGGAGTGGTGTTGGGCGCCTGTAGTCGCAGCTACTTGGGAGGCTGAGGCAGGAGAATTGCTTGAATCCTGGAATGGGAGTTTGCAGTGAGCTGAGATCATACTGCTGCATTCCAGCCTGGGCTATGGAGCAAGACTCCATCTCAAATGAACAAATAAAAAACACAGAAAGAACATTTACTCCAAATTACATTGAAGAATATTCACCATTTTGGAAAACAAATATTCTAATACTAATAATGAGACCAAATCACACGCCTACTTTATATAATTGTTCTTGTTACATGATTAGATAGTAAGCCACGGCTGGGTTGAGGTGGTTCACGCCTGTAATCCCAGCACTTTTGGGAGGCCGAGGCAGGTGGATCACTTGAGGTCACGAGTTCGAGACCAGCCTGGCCAACATGGAGAAACCCCTTCTCCACTAAAAATACAAAAAATTAGCCTGTGTGGTGGCTCACGCCTGTAATCCCAGCTGCTCGGGAGGTTGAGGCAGGAGAATTGGCTGAACCGGGGAGACGGAGGCTGCAGTGAGCCGAGGTCGTGCCACTGCACTCTACCCCGGGCGACAGAGTGAGAATCTGTCTCAAAAAAAGGAAAAAAAAAAAAAGATAGTAAGCTACTCTTTCATAGAATTACCCAGGTTCAGGGACATCAGAAATGATGTTTATAGCAAGTTCTTGGTCAAAACCAAAGTCAATTGGCTGATTCTGGCTTAACTCATTTTAGTATATGCCTAATGTATTTGTTTATTATGTAATATAAAATAATATACTGTAGTAATACCCTAATGCAGTAATATATTATGTATCTGCAGTAGGGTATTATTAATATATTATCTTAGTCTGTTTTATGTTGCTTATAACAGAATACCTGAAGGTGGGTAATTTATAAAGAAAGTGATTTTTTTTTTTTTTTTTTTTTTGAGACAGGATCTCACTCTGTCACCCAGGCTGGAGTGCAGTGGCACAATCTCGGTTCACTGCAACCTTCACCTCCCAGGCTCAAGTGATCCTCCTACCTCAGCCTCCCAAGTAGCTTGGATTACAGGCGTGCACCACCATGCCCAGCTAATTTTTGTATTTTTAGTAGAGACGAGGTTTTGCCGTGTTGACCAGGCTGGTCTTGAACTCCTGACCTCAGGTGATCAACCCACCTCGGCCTCCCAAAGTGCTAGGATTACAGGCGTGAGCCATCAAGCCCAGTAAGTCATCGCCTTTTAAAGGCCCATCTCTTAATATTGCCACACTGGGGATTAAATTTCTTCTTTTTCTTTTTGTTATTTTTTCTAAGATGGGGTCTCACTATGTTGCCCAGGCTATTCTTAAACTCCTAGGCTCGAGCAGTCCTCCTGCCTTGGCTTCCCAAAATGCTGGGATAACAGGCCTGAGCTGCCATCTCCGGCAGGGATTAAATCCTAACACAAGTTTTAGAGGGGACAAACACCTTACAAAACATACATAAAATTTTTTTAAGTTAAAGCACAAGATAGAAGCTGTAACATTTTCTTCCTGTATTCCAGTGAACTTTCTTCTGTACATGGGTTGTGTGTACCCCTCCTTGTAGACCACTGACCTATAACACAGAGTTCAAAGTCCTTCCCCTGTTATAAACAGAGTCCTTGCCTCTCACCTCTCCCTGCCTTGAACATTATACTCCCACAACATTGATTTTTTTTTTTTTTTTTTTTTTTTTTTTGACTTGGAGTCTCACTCTGTTGCCTAGGCTGGAGTTCAGTGGTGTGGTCTCGGCTCACTGCAACCTCTGCCTCCTGAGTTCAAGTGATTCTTGTGTCTCAGCCTCCTGAGGAGCTGGGATTATAGGTGCGCACCACCACACCTGGCTAATTTTTGTATTTTTAGTGGAGATGGAGTGTCGCCATGTTGGCCAGGCTGGTCTCGAACTCCTGACCTCAAGTAATCCTCCCACTTCGGCCTCCCAAAGTGCTGGGATTACAGGCGTGAGCCACCATGCCAAGCCTGAATGTATTTATTTATTTATTTGTTTATTATTTATTTTTATTTTTTGAGAAATGTCTCGTTCTGTCGCCCAGACTGGAGTTCAGTGGCACGATCTTGGCTCACTGCAGCCTCTGCCTCCTGGGTTCAAGCAATTCTCCCTGCCTCATTCTCCCGAGTAGCTGGGATTACAGGTATGTGCCATCATGCCTGGCTAATTTTTGTACTTTTTAGTAGAGGTGGGCTTTCACCATGTTGGCCAGGCTGCTGTCGAACTCCTGGCCTCAAGTGATCCGCCCATCTCAGCCTCCCTAAGTGTTGGGATTACAGGTGTGAGTCACCGCACCTGGCCTGAATTTATTTTTTAAAAAATATTTTTATTATTTGTTTGCTTTGGAATGCTTCACGAATTTACATGTCATCTTAGTGTAGGGGCCATGCTAATTTTCTCTGTATTGTTCCAATTTTAAGTCTCCTACACGTTGTGCTATTTCTTGCCTCTATGACTTTGCTCAGGCTGTGCCCTGCGCTAGCATGCCATTTCCTTTCAAGTCTGGCTAACTTGATTCATTGTTTTGTCTCATCTCAAACACATCACACTCTCTGGGAAGTTCCCTGACATGTCTTTTTTTTCTCCCCTGAGGTTAGGTTAGGTGTCCCTCCTCTTGGTTCCTAAGTTCCCAGTGTGTCATTCTATTCTTATGCCTATTAATTGTATTAAATTAAATTAATTAATTAATTTATTTATTTTGAGACAGAGTTTCACTCTTGTTGCCCAGGCTGGAGTGCAACTGCACGATCTCGGCTCACCGCAACCTCTGCCTCCCGGGTTCAAGTGATTCTCCTGCCTCAGTCTCCCAAGTAGCTGGGATTACAGGCATGTGTCACCATGCCCAGCTTATTTTTGGTAGAGACAGGGTTTCTCCATGTGGGTCAGGCTGGTCTTGAATTCCTGACCTCAGGTGATCTGCCTGCCTCGGCCTCCCAAAGTGCTGGGATTACAGGCATGAGCCACCGCGCCTGGCTATTAATTGTATTTTAATTGTTAGGGGGCAACCTGTGCTGATTTAACTTATGTTTCTATCACCCTGGAGGATTGGGGCTGAAAGAGAAATTAAGTCGGAGTATAAAAAAGTAGAAACAGTTGGCCCAGGTGCGGTGGGTCAAGCTCCCAGCTTCTCGGGAGGCTAAGGCAGGATAATTGTTTGAACCTGGGAGGTAGAGGTTGCAGTGAGCCAAGATGCCAAGATTGTGCCTCTGCATTCCAGCCTGGGCAACAGAGCGAGACTCCGTCTCAAAAAAAAAAAAAAAAAAAAAAAAAAGGAAAAGAAAAGTAGAAAAAGTTGTATTTTTTGCACACTTGAGAGTTTTCAGACTGATGTTTGAAACTACTATTCTTATTGACCTTGGCTCTTGGTACAGAGAGTTGTACTTTACCCAGGTGCTGGTTCAAAAGGGAGTTATGAGAAAAGCACATATACATTCATCAGGCAGAGTGCTAGGAAATAGATGGCATTGCTAAATGAAGATATTTAAGGAGAGTTTAAAAGGGGACTCTACAAAGCTATCGCTGTGAGGTTTACCTCCACAATGGATTGGGCAACACTCAAGACTTGTCATAGCAGGTTCTGTTTCCATTCCTACACCTGCAGAGGCCATGAGAGGAACTGGTTACAGGAATGCAGAGTCAGGGAAAGCTGTGTGGGCAAGGTCACCTGACTGAGTATAGATGTTTGAAGTGACCCTGATAGGAAACAAGCACCCTGACCTTGTTCTCTTGTTCTTCCATCTCCCACCAGCGGCCCCCACCTTGAACTGAACCCAACTCGAAGGCAGAGAGCAAGTCAGCCTGTTGCTGATGTAGTCCCGGGCACAGGGCATGGTGGGTAAGGTGGAGAGAACATCAAGTGGGCACACCAAAGACACCAGCACAACAGATAACCCTAAGCGTCACAGTAGGTATCGAGTCAGACGTGAGCAGGGTAGGAGAGTCCCCCTCCTCAAACCACCACTAGGAATGTCAGGCAGCCATCAGGTGATGGTCAGGTGGTTATTAAATGGTATCTCTAACATAATAATTGGTCACAGCCAGAGCCAGGGAAAGGCAGTCTCTCAATAGATAAAAGCACCTGAAACTGGTGATCAGCAGCTCCCCAGTCAGATCTCAGGAGTTGGGCAAGTGGGCTCAAGCATGCTTATTAAGAGACAAAATGGGCCGGACACGGTGGCTCAAGCCTGTAATCCCAGCACTTTCGGAGGCTGAGGTGGGCGGATCACAAGGTAAGGTAAGGGGTTCAAGACCAGCCTGGCCAATATGGTGAAACCCCGTCTCTACTAAAAATACAAAAAAACATTAGCTGGGTGTGGTGGCGCATCTACTGTAGTGTAATCCCAGCTACTCAGGACGCTGAGGCAGGAGAATTGCTTGAACCCAGGAGGTGGAGGTTGCAGTGAGCCAAGATTGTGCCACTGTACTCCAACCTGGGCAACAAAGCAAGATATTGTCTCAAAAAATAAATAAATAAATAAATAATAAATACATAAAAATAAATACATAAGAGAGACAAAGTGGTGGAGTTTAACTGGTATATGACCTTCTATATGACCTTCCTCTAGGAATGGTAGACTGGTAAAGGAAGTATGTTAGCGGTGGAAAGCGTCCAAGTCACACAGCACTAAAATATGTTACCAGTGGCAAATCCATACAGGTCTGCAGCAACCTCAGTTCTTGCTCCTTAGGAGAAAGAATGTAACTGAAGGGTAAGAGGCAGAAGGAGAGACAGACAAGTTTTAGAGCAGGAGTGAAAGTTTATTAAAAAGTTTTAGAACAGGAGTGAAAGTTTATTAAAAAGCTTTAGAGCAGGAAGGAAAGGAAGAAAAGTACACTTGGAAGAGGGCAGACAACTTGAAAGGCAAGTGTGTGGTTTGACCTGTTGACTTGGGGTTTTATATGCTGGCAGACTTCTGGGGGCTTGTATCCTTTCTCCCCTGATTCTTCCCTTGGGGTGGGCTGTGCTTATGTGCAGAGGCCTGCTAGCACTTGGGAGGTGAGCACACACGGTGTGTTTTCTGGAGTCGTGCCCATGCTTACTTGAGGTGTCCTTCCCTTACCAGTCAAATGTCCCTAGAGGGTGGCCACGTATGTTAAACTCCATCATTTTGCCTCTTAATGCTTGTGCTTGAGCCCACTTACCCAACTCCTAAGATCTTATTGGGAAGCTGCTGATCACCAGTTTCAGGTGTTTTTATCTATTGGAAGACTGCCTTTCCCTGGTACTGGTTGTGAATAATTTTAGAGAGACTGTTTAACAACCACCTGACCATCACCTGATGGTTGCCTGACATTCCTGGTGTGTGTGTGTGTCTGTGTGGGGGGCTCTCTTACCCTGCTCATGTCTGACTCGCTGTCTACTCTAACAAAAGTATCTATGAAAACCCCTAAAATCCACTCCCAGCCCCCTGTCCACTTAGCCTTGAGGTTTCACATATGAAACCTTTAAATAAGTGACTTATCATACAGTGATGGAAAATGCTAAAGTCTTTTCTTTATTCCTTTACGTCTGACAGGATTGCTCTCTCTCAGCCATTAAACCATTACTGTCTGGCTGAAGTGGTGGTGAATTCCATAATGAAGATGATTAGCAAAATACCATATGTCACAAACTCAAATGCCTCAGGGGGCCAGGCAGGTGATGGAAATCAGAGCAAATGATACATGGATGGATGCAGTTGCAGGCCAGTGGGTGATCTCCGGCTCACTTTCTTTCCGATACCCCTTGATACGGTTTGGCTGTGTCTCCACCCACATCTCATTTTGAATTGTAGTTCCCACAATCTCCGTGAGTCGTGGGAGGGACCCATTGGGAGGTAATTGAATCATGGGGGTAGTTTCTCCCATCCTGTTCTTGCCATAGTGAGTTAGTTCTCACAAAATCTGGTGTTTTCATAAGGGGCTTCTCCCTTTGCTGGGCATTTGTTTTCTCTCCTGCCGCCATGTGAAGAAAGACATATTTGCTTCCCCTTCCACCATAATTGTAAGTTTCCTGAGGCCTTGCCAGCCATGCTGAACTGTGAGTCAATTATTATTATTTCTTTCTTTTTGAAACAGAGTCTTGCTCTGTCACCCAGGCTGGAGTGCAGTGGCGCCATCTCGGCTCACTGCAACTCCCCCTCCCCGGTTCAAGTAATTCTCCTGCCTCAGCCTCCTGAGTAGCTGGGTTTACAGGCATGCGCCACCACACCTGGCTAATTTTTGTATTTTTTAGTAGAGACAGGGTTTCACCATGTTGGCCAGGCTGGTCTCGAACTCCTGACCTTGTGATCGCCCACCTCGGGCTCCCAAAGTACTGGGATTACAGGTGTGAGCCACAGCAGCCGGCCTATTATTATTATTTTTGAGATGGAGTCTTGCTCTGTCACCCAGGCTGGAGTGTAGTGGTGCCATCTCTGCTTACTGCAACCTCCGCCTCCCAGGTTCAATCAATTTTCCTGTCCCAGCTTCCTGAGTATCTAGGACTACATGTGCCCACTACCATGCCTGGCTAATTTTTGTGTTTTTAGTAGAGACAGGGTTTGACTGTATTATTCACGCTGGTCTTGAACTCCTGACCTCAGGTGATCCACCTGCCTTGGCCTCCCAAAGTGTTGGGATTACAGGCATGAGCCTCTGCACCCAGCCTTAACTGCTAGTCAATTAAGCCTCTTTCCTTTATACATTACCCAGTCTCAGGTATGTCTTTATTAGCAGCACGAGAACAGACTAATACACCCCCTTTCATCAGTCTTTGATAGTGAGGAGCAAACACTCTATTGGCAAATTGTTTCTGGTTTCTGGGTGGGATTGGTAGAAAGCCTTCTCTTTCATGCCCTGCTGAAAGGCTGATCTCCCTAATAACTGCAAGTCACAGGCTAGGGCACTTCTGAAGGCCTACTATGTGCAAACACTGTTCTAAGTGCTTCCACCTTAATTGGCTTTTTTTTTTTTTTTTTTTTTTGAGACAGAGTCTTGCTTTGTCACCCAGACTGGAGTGCAGTGGTGTGCTCTCAGCTCACTATAACATCCGCCTCCTGGGTGCAAGCGATTCTCCTGCCTCAGCCAACTGACTAGCTGGGATTACAGGCACCTGCCACAATGCCTGGTGCCTGGCAAATTTTTGTCTTTTTTTTTTTTAAGTAGAGACAGGGTTTCACCATGTTGGCCAAGCTGGTCTCGAACTCCTGACTTTAAGCAATCTGCCCACCTCAGCCTCTCAAAGTGCTGGGATTACAGGCATGAGCCACTGTGCCTGGCCCCCCTAATTAGTTTCTTTAATCCTCTGCATCACCACAAGATAGGTACTACTATGATCACTATTTTACAGGTGAGCAAATGAAGCACAGAGAGGTTAAGGAGGAACAGGGTTATCTGTTACAATTCTTCAGCAGGGCATTCTGGGCAGTACTGTCTAATTTGTGAGAGGCAAGGGGACTATTTGTTAATTATTTATTATTATTATTATCATTTTGAGTAGAGCCTTGCTCTGTCACCCAGGTTGGAGTGCAGTGATACAATCTTGTCTCATTGCAACCTCTGCCTCTTAGGCTCAAGTGATTCTCATGCCTCAACCTCCTGAGTAGCTGGGATTACAGGCACGCACCACCATGCCTGGCTGAATTTTGTATTTTTTAGGAGAGACAGGGTTTCACCACATTGGCCAGAATGATCTTGAACCCTTGATCTGTATTAGTCCGTTTTCACGCTGCTGATAAAGACATACCTGAAACTGGACAATTTACAAAAGAAAGAGGTTTAATGGACTTATAGTTCCACATGACTGGAGAGGCCTCACAATCGTGGCAGAAGGCAAGGAGGAGCAAGTCACATCTTACTTGGATGGCAGCAGGCAAAGAGAAACAGAGAGCTTGTGCAGGGAAACTCCTATTTTTAAAACCATCAGATCTCGTGAGACTTATTCAGTATCACGAGAACAGCACAAGAAAGACCCGCCCCCATGATTCAATTATCTCCCACCAGATCCCTGCCACAACACGTGGGAATTATGGGAGCTATGGGTGTGAGAGAGAGCCAAACCATATCTTTCTGCCCCTGGGCCCTCTCAAATCTCATGCCTTCACATTTCAAAACCAATCATGCCTTCCCAACAGTCCCCTAAAGTCTTTCTTTTTTTTTTTTTTTTTTGAGACAGAGTCTCCCTCTGTCTCCCAGGCTGGAGTGCAGTGGCATGGTCTCTGCTCACTGCAAGCTCCACCTCCTGGGTTCACGCCATTCTCCTGCCTCAGCCTCCCGAGTAGCTGGGACTATAGACACCCGCCACCACGCCTGGTTAATTTTTTGTATTTTTAGCAGAGACGGGGTTCCACCATGTTAGCCAGGATGATCTCGATCTCCTGACCTCGTGATCCACCACCTCAGCCTCTCAAAGTGCTGGGATTACAGACTTGAGCCACTGCACCCAGCCATCCCTAAAGTCTTATTTCAGCATTAACTCAAAAGTCCACAGTACAAAATCTCATCTGACACAAGGCAAGTCCCTTCCACCTATGAGGCTGTAAAATCAAAAGCAAGTTAGTTACTTCCTAGATACAACGGGGGTACATGAATTGGGTAAATATAGCCATTCTGAATGGAATAAATTAGCCAAAACAGAGGGGCTACAGGCCCATGCAAGACTGAAATCCAGCAGGGCAGGCAAATCTTTTTTTTTTTTTTAAAGAACAGTACAGGTTTTATTTATACGGCTCGAATTTTACAGTTTTCTTACTGCATCATCAATGTCAGAAATCTGTTCCTTCAGCTGGCTCCATTGTTCTGGATTTAAAGAAATACCTTTTCTTCCTGGTTTCATTTCACCTTCAGGATCCATCCAGTATTCTCTAATATCAATTAGCACTTTGCCTTTAAAATCTCGAACGCTAAGGTACCTCATTTTCCCAATCTGAAACATGTTATCATCTCTGTTGCTGCTACTCTGTTTAAAAGATGACAGAGCTCTCGAAGTTTCACTTGTCTTTTGCTTTTTTACAGGTTTTTCTGGAGCAACTTGCTTTTTCCTCTTTAACTTTTTGTCAACCTCACTGTCAGAATCATTGCCAGAAGAGCTTGAAGAAACAAGTTCTTTTGATTTAGGCATCGCTTCGCTGGGCTCTAGCAGTCGAACACCCTCTTGCTCGTTCGCTCGCGACTGGCAGGCAAATCTTTTTTTTTTTTTTTTTTTTTTTTTTTTTTTTTTTTTTTTTTTTTGAGACGGAGTCTGGCTCTGTCGCCCAGGCTGGAGTGCAGTGGCCGGATCTCAGCTCACCGCAAGCTCCGCCTCCCGGGTTTACGCCATTCTCCTACCTCAGCCTCCCGAGTAGCTGGGACTACAGGCGCCGCCACCACGCCCGGCTAGTTTTTTTTGTATTTTTTAGTAGAGACGGGGTTTCACCGTGTTAGCCAGGATGGTCTCGATCTCCTGACCTCGTGATCCGCCCGTCTCGGCCTCCCAAAGTGCTGGGATTACAGGCTTGAGCCACCGCGCCCGGCCTTAGCAGGCAAATCTTAAAATTCCAAAATGATCTCCTTTGACTCCATGTCTCCTATCCAGGTCACACTGATGCAAGAGGTGGGCTCCCATGGCCTTGGACAGCTCCGCCCCTGTGGCTTTGCAGGTATAGCCCCTCCCCTGGCTGCTTTCACGGGCTGGCATTGTCTGCGGCTTTTCCAGGTGCACGGTGCAAGCCGTTAGTGGATCTACCATTCTGGGGTCTGAAGGATGGTGGCCCTCTTCTCACAGCTCCACTAGGTGGTGCCCCCAGTAGGGACTGTGTGTGGGGGCTCTGACCCCACATTTCCCTTCTGCACTACCCCAGCAGAGGTTCTCCATGAGGGCCCTGCCCCTGCAGCAAACTTCTGCCTAAGCACCCAGGCGTTCTTATACATCCTCTGACATCTAGGCAAAGGTTTAAAAAAAAAAAAAAAAAAAAAAAAAAGGCCAGGCGTGATGGCTCACACCTGTAATCCTAGCACTTTGGGAGGCCAAGGCGGGTGGATTACCTGAGGTCGGGAGTTTGAGACTAGCCTGACCAACATGGAGAAACCCCGTCTCTACTAAAAATATAAAATTAGCCGGGCATGGTGGCACACGCCTGTAATCCCAGCTACTCGGGAGGCTGAGGCAGGAGAATCACTTGAACCTGGGAGGCAGAGGTTGCGGTGAGCCGAAATCAAGTTATTGCACTCCATCCAGCCTGGGCAACAAGAGGGAAACTCCATCTCAAAAAAAAAAAAAAATACACACACACACACACACACACACACACACACACACACACACACACCTCAACGTGAAGTTTCCCAAACCTTAATTCTTGACTTCTGTGCACCCATAGGCTCAACATCACATGGAATCTGCCAAGGCTTGGGGCTTCCACTGTCGGAAGCAACAGCCTGAGCTGTACCTTGGCCCCTTTTAGTCATGGCTGGAGTGGCTGGGACGCAGGACACCAAGTCCCTAGGCTGCGCACAGCACAGGGACCCTGGGCCCAGCCCACGAAACCATTTTCTCCCAGGCCTCTGGGCCTGTGATAGGAGGGCCTGTGGTGAAGACCTCTGATATGCCCTGGAGACATTTTCCCCATTGTCTTGGTGATTAACATTTGGCTCCTCGTTACTTAGGCAAATTTCTGCAGCCAGCTTGAATTTCTCCTCAGAAAATGTTCTTTCTTTTTTATCTCATTGTCAGACTGCAAATTTTCCAAACTTTTATGCTACTTCCCTTTTAAAACTGAATGCTTTTAAGAGCGCCCAAGTCATCACTTGAATGCTTTGCTGCTTAGAAATTTATTTTTCCAGATACCCTAAATCATCTCTCTCAAGTTCAAAGTTTCACAAATCTCTAGGGCAGGGGAAAATGCTGCCAGTCTCTGCTAAAACATAACTAGAGTCACCTTTGCTCCAGTTCCCATCCTCATCTTCATCTGAGACCACCTCAGCCTGGACCTTATTGTTCATATCACTATCAGCATTTTTGCCAAAGCCAGTCAACAAATCTCTAGGAAGTTCCAAACTTTCCAACATTTTCCTGTCTTCTTCTGAGCCCTCCAAACTGTTCCAACCCCTGCCTGTTACCTAGTTCCAAAGTTGCTTCCACATTTTGGGGTATCTTTTTTTTTTTTTTGAGATGAAGTTTGGCTCTTGTTGCCCAGGCTGGAGTGCAATGGCATGATCTCGGCTCACCACAACCTCTGCCTCTTGGGTTCAAGTGACTCTCTTGTCTCAGCCTCCCAAGTAGCTGGAATTACAGGCATATGCCACCATGCCTGGCTAAGTTTGTATTTGTAGTAGAGATGGTGTTTCTCCATGTTGGTCAGGCTGGTCTTGAACTCCCGACCTCAGGTGATCTGCCTGCCTTGGCTTCCCAAAGTGCTGGGATTACAGGTGTGAGCCACCATGCCTAGCCAATTTTGGGATATCTTTTCAGCAATGCCCCATTCCTGGTACCAATTTATTGTATTTGTCTGTTTTCATGCCACTGATAAAGGCATACCTGAGACTGGGAAATTTACAAAAGAAAGAGGTTTAATGGCCTTACAGTTCTGTATGTCTGGTGAGGCCTCACAATCATGGTGGAAGGCAAGGAGGAGCAAGTCCACATCTTACATGGATGGCAGCAGGCAAAGAGAGAGTTTGTGCAGGGAAACTCCCATTTTTGAAACCATCAGATCTCATGAGAGTTATTCACTATCAGAAGAACAGCACTGGAAAGACCCACCCCCATGGTTCAATTATGTCCCACTGGGTCCCTCCCACAACGTGGGAATTATGGGAGCTACGAGATGACCTCAAGTGATCTGACCACCTTGGCCTTCCGAAGTGCTGGGATTACAGCTGGGAGCCACTGTACCTGGCCTATTTGTTAATTTTTGAAATTTATTTAAATCTAATCTGATTTTTAAAATGATTTGAGGTATCTAGAATGTTTCATCTTTGAAATAGATTACATATTATATCATTAAGGAAATAGTAAATCTGGAAAGTAATAACACTTACCTTTAAGGGGCTGGATATGAGTATATCCATATATGGCCACAATCATGGCTGCAATAACCCCATGGGGCAGGAAGTCATTTCAGCTCTGCTTCCATTAGTCTGAACATCAGCCTGGGGCTCTTGGAGCCTGTGGGTTTCCAGGTGCTACAGGTGCACCCTGCATTCCAGGCAAATTCCCTTAAAACAGACAAATGGCGGGAGATGTGGGCTCTGTGGAAGGTTCTCCCTCCATGGGTTCCCTAAATGCACCACGTGCAGTTCCTCTGTATTGGACAATTTCCAAGTGTTCTATCTTAACTATGGCCATCCAATCACATCCAAGATACATCAACATAAGACCACCATTAATTGAAAACCTCTAGCACTGTGCTGAATAAGAGTAGTGAGAAAGGACATCTTGCTTTGTTCTTGCTCTTAGGGGGAAAGCATTCATTCTTTCACCATGAAGAATAATGCGACTATAGGTCTGCAGATGCTCATTATAAAGTTGGGAAAATCTTCCTTTATTCCTATTTTTATAATGAATGTTTAATTTTGTCTAATGATTTTTCTGCATCAATTAATTTGATCATATAATGTTTCTTCTTTAGCTTATTGATATGGTGGATTATACTGTGTCCAAAATGTTGAACCAGCCTTGCTTACCTGAAATAAATCCCACTTGATGATAGTGTATATACTTTTTTTATACATTGCTGGAATAGGTTTGTTAATGTTTTGTTGAGAATTTTCACATCAAAGTTCATGAGAGATAATGGTCTGTAGTTTTCTTTTTCATATTACCTTTGTCTAGTTTTTGTATCAGGATAACACTAACTCCATAAAATGAATTAGGAAACGTTTTCTTCTATTTTATAGAAGAGATTATGTAGGGCCAGGCGTGGTGGCTCATGCCTGTAATTCCAACACTTTGAGAGGCCAAGGCAGGCAGATCACTTGAAGTCAGGAGTTTGAGACCAGCCTGGCCAACATGGGGAAACCCTGTCTACTAAAAATACAAAAATTAGCCACACATGGTGGCGGGTGCCTGTAATCTCAGCTATTTGGGAGACTGAGGCAGGAAAATTGCTTGAGCCCAGGAAGTGGAGCTTGCAGTGAGCCGAGATGGCGCCACTGCACTCTAGCCTGGGCAACAGAGCGAGATTCCATCCCAAAAACAAAAAAGAAGAAAAGTGTATTATTGATATACTTTTATTGATATACTTTTTGATTGATTCCATTGTGGTTGAAAACACACTGTATGATTTCAATTCTTTTAAATTTGTTGAGGTTTGTTTTACGGCACATTTATGGTGTGTCTTGATATATGTTCTATGGACACCTAAATAGAATGTGTATTCTGCTGTTGTTGGGTGGAGTGTTCTATACATGTCGACAGCTCCTGTTGGTTAATGATAGTGTTGCATTCCTCTCTACCCTTCCTTATTTTCTGTCTAATATTCTCTCTATCAGTTTTTCTTCACGTATTTTGCAGTTCTGTTGGTTGCTGTGTACACATTTAGAATGGCTATGTCACCTAGAATTGCCCCCCCCAACCTTTTTTTTTGAAGATGGAGTTTCACTCTTGTTGCCCAGGCTGGAGATTCCGTCTCAAAAAAAACAAAAACAAAAACAAAACAATCTTATGTTCATTTCTGTAAATTTGACGTCTTTTAAAGCATAATGACTTTTCTGATGAGATTGGTGGGGATATTAAAAAGTGTGGTTAAAAAATGTATAATGAAATGTGTGAACATTCTAAAGGTCTACATAATTCAATGAACCAATATTTCCCAAGTGACCAATGAATGATGTTCAAAATTATGCCTGGACAAATGATCCAAAGTGCAAAATAGACTGATTTTTTGTTTGCTTGTTTGCTTGTTTTTTGTATTTTTAGTAGAGATGGGGTTTCATCATGTTGGCCAGGCTGGTCTCAAACTCCTGACCTCAAGTGATCCACCTGCCTTGGCCTCCCAGAGTGCTGGGATTATAGGCGTGAGCCACTGTGCCTGGCCTAGACTGATGAATTTTAATGTAATAGAGTATGGAATATTTACTGATGTGGTTTCAGATTCCACATTGCAAGTAACCTTTAAGAAATCATCCTTTGTTGGCTGGGCACGGTGGCTCGTGCCTGTAATCCCAGCACTTTGGGAGGCTGAGGCGGGTGGATCACAAGGTCAGGAGATAGAGACCATCCTGGCTAACATGGTGAAACCCTGTCTCCACTAAAAATAGAAAAATTAGCTGGGCATGGTGGTGCATGCCTGTATTCCCAGCTACTTGGGAGGCTGAGGCAGGAGAATCACTTAAACCCAGGAGGTGGAGGTTGCAGTGAGCCGAGGTTGCAACACTGTACTATAGCCTGGGCAACAGAGCGAGACCCCATCTCAAAACAACAACAACAAAAAAAAGAAAAATCATAACTTGTTGAATTTTGGCATAGTATCAGAGAAAAACGTCCATAATAACCTTTTTGTTGTTGTTGTTGTTTGTTTTTTTTAAGACGAAGTTTCACTCTTGTTGCCCAGGCTGCAGTACAATGATGCGATCTCAGCTCACTGCAACCTCCACCTCCCAGGTTCAAGCAATTCTTCTGCCTCAGCCTCTCAAGTAGCTGGGATTACAGGCGTGCACCTCCACCCCCGGCTAATTTTTGTATTTTTAATAGAGGCAGGGTTTCATGTTGGCCATGCTCTCGAACTCCTGATCTCAGGTGATCCACCCACCTCAGCCTCCAAAGGACTGGGATTATAGACGTGAACCACTGCTCCTGGCCCACTCCTTCCTTTTCTAACTGTGCCAGGCATGCACCACCACACCCAGCCTCCCAGAGTGCTGGGATTACAGGTGTGAGCCACTGCGCCTGACCACTCTTTCCTCCCTTCCATGTGTCAATGCCTAATGCCTTCCAGACAAAGACCACGGGGAACACAGCTGTAATTGGAAACGACGGATTTGTAAATTATTGCAGTGAGGGAGAACATACATAATAGGGAACTGTTGGGCACCTTAGTAAGATAGTTTTAGAAAATAATTGTAGATTTGGGCTTGTGTTAGGTGATTTTGGGGACAGTTTAAGAAAATGGGATTTTGCTTTGAATTGGATTGTTAGGAAATGGGGATAATTCTATAATTGGGTATCGTAATCTTTTTTTCACTTCAAGTTTTTTCTTTTTTTTTTTTCTGAGACAGAGTCTTGCTCTGCTGCCCAGGCTGGAGAGCAGTGGCGTGATCTCAGCTCACTGCAACCTCTGCCTCCCGGGTTCAAGCAATTCTCCTGCCTCAGCCTCCTGAGTAGCTGGGATTACAGGCGTGCACCACCACGTCTGGCTAACTTTTTTTTTTTGTATTTTTTTTTTTTTTGAGATGGAGTCTCGCTCTGTCGCCCAGGCTGGAGTGCAGTGGCTGGATCTCAGCTCACTGCAAGCTCCGCCTCCCGGGTTTAGGCCATTCTCCTGCCTCAGCCTCCCAAGTAGCTGGGACTACAGGCGCCCGCCACCTTGCCCAGCTAGTTTTTTGTATTTTTTAGTAGAGATGGGGTTTCACCATGTTAGCCAGGATGGTCTCGATTTCCTGACCTCATGATCCACCCGTCTCAGCCCCCCAAAGTGCTGGGATTACAGGCTTGAGCCACCGCGCCCGGCCTTTTTTTTGTATTTTTATTAGAGACAGGGTTTCACCATGTTGGCCAGGCTGGTCTGGAACTCCTGACCTTGTGATCCCACCGCCTCAGCTTCTCAAAGTGCTGAGATTACAAATGTCAGCCACCGTGCCTGGCTGCACTTCAAGTTTTAATAAAAGCTTAATAAGATTATTTTATTCCTGCATCTTCTATTGTTTCTTTCTTGTATTTGCCATTTTCCTTTCCTACTTGGTGAGATTTGGCTTTCCATTCAAGGATCTTTTTGTGGTCTTCGTCCAGTTTCAGCCTAGTGATAACCACTTTGCTGGGTGAATGCCCACAGGGACACCTGTGCTGTTAGCCTTTTCCCACTGCACCCATTCAATGTAGATGACATATTTCTTCCTGTAAACCTGGATTATTTGGCCAATTTGCTGACCCTTATAGTGTCCTCGCACAACCTGAACTTCATCATCCTTTTGGATGGTCTTGGATCGAACATTGTACTTTTGTCTCAGCTCTTTGGAAAGAGGGGAAGACATAATCTTTCTGCGAGTGTGGGAAGGTGCATTGAAATGCCTTTTGCAATTCTTGCTTTGATCAGAAGTCACAAAGGGATTGAACTTCATTTTGGACGCTCCACCTTTGGTGATGGCTGCAAAGGTTTAAAAAATCTTATTTATGGGAAGGTATAGTGGGTTGAATGGTGGCCCCCCAAAAAGTATGTCTACATCCCAACCCCCAGAACCTGTAAATGTGAGCTTATTTGGAAAAGGATCTTTGTAGATGTGATTAAGGTTCTCAAGATGAGATCATTCTGGATTATCTAGATTACCTAGAGGAAGAGAAAATCGAGATTTGAGACAGGTACAGAGAAAGACCATGGGAAGGTGGAGGCAGAGATTGAAGTTGTCCAACCAAGGAATGCCTGGAGCCACCGGAAGCTGGAAGCTGCAGGGAAGGATTCTCCCTGGAGCCTTCAGAGGGAGCACAGCCCCATCTATCCCTTCACTTCGGACTTCTAGACTTCAGGACTGAGAGAGGCTATATTCTGTTTGAATCCATCAGGTCTGTGGTACTCCACCACAGCAGCTGCAGGAAAGGAGAAGAGAAGGGCTCAGTGGAGCCACGCTGTAGCTGTCAGCAGTGACTCAGATTGACTGGAAAAGGAGGATGTTTGGTCATTTCAGACAAGTTCCTGGTTCTGTTTTTGTTTCGGTTCATCACAGTCACAGGGTGGCCTTGTCTGATGTGGATGTTCTGTGACATTATGTTCAGCAGGAGACTATGAAGGCCAGCTATGTGCCAGGCCAGCTCCTGGAAGAACCAAGGCCTGGTTGGGCATCAGGGGCTACTTTTCTTTCTCTCATATGTGAGACTGGGTGTTCTTTATGGACTTCAACCAAAACAACACATCCCAACAGACGGAATCCAGCTCTTTTTTATTCAGCCAGATGTTAAAAAGATTTGCCAAAATGTGAAACAATGCCATTTTCTCCCCCTCCCCCCCTTTTTTTAAAAGGGCATTTTTTTTTTTCCCACAAAAATGTTATTTATGAGAACATGTAATGGGTTTTTAATTATTGTTATTTTATTTTATATTTTTTGTAGAGACAGCATCTTGCTACGTTCCCAGGCTGGTGTTGAACTTCTGGCTTCAAATGATCCTCCCAAAGTGTTGGGATTATAGACATGAGCCATCTGGCCTATTGTTATTTTTAAATTTAGTTAATATGTTCATAGATAAAACATCTTTCAATTTTAATTTCTGATATAATAAATCTTGGTAAATATAACCCGAATAAACACAGCTCATTGAGTCCTCAGTAATTTTAAGTGTGTAAATACAACTTATAAATATAATATTTGTTAAGGGGTTCAGAGACCAGAAATTTTGAGTACTACTTACCTAGTTCATTGTCAATCTTTGTAAATGCGTGTGTGCTTGTCTACTTATTGGAGATGGTATTCTATATTGTCCACTAGATTGAGCTTGCTAAGTGTGTTCTCATCATTTATGTCTTTTTTTTTTTTTTTTGAGACGGAGTCTTGCTCTGTTGCCCAGGCTCACTGCAGCCTTCACCTCCTGGGTTCAAGTGACTCTCCTGCCTCAGCCTTCCGAGTAGCTGGGATTACAGGTGCATGCTACCATGTCCGGCTAATTTTTGAATTTTCAGTAGTGATGGGGTTTTGCCATGTTGGCCAGGCTGGTCTCGAACTCCTGGCCTCAAGTGATCTGCCCACTTTGGCCTCCCAAAGTTCTGGAATTACAGGTGTGGGCCACCATGCCTTTACATGTTTTAAATACATTTGATTAAGGCAGATTGTGTGGCTTACTCCCTGTGTAACCTAGGGCGATTTACTAATTCCCTCACGACCTTGTTTTTCTCATTCATCATCTACTGATAATAACAGTGCTCTTTCATGAAGTAACTATCAATAAATATTTGCTATTGTTATCTTCACTAGCAGTGTTTACTGTAGGAGCAACAAAAAGGAACAATCCAACAACGGTTGGATTTATACAGTTGGGGTTTTGACACAGGGTAATGGGGAAGAAAGATAAGTGGATAAGGATATTAAGGAGGACAGAAAAATAGTAGTGGGAGTGTAGGTTGGATAGGAAAATAAGTGGAAGGCTGAGCTGTGAGGAGCAAATGTAGTGGAAGCTTAGTGAGAGGCAGGAGATAGTATGGGGAGTGGGGACTGAGTAAACTGGTGACACAATTACTAGGGCCCATGTGAAGGCCAATGTGAGATCCCAGGTGTGGGCTCAATGAAGGAGTGAGGGGAATGGACAAGTTATCCGCACAGAACAGGGTAGTACTGGATCGACATGAGAACTCAAAGTCTTCTATGCTGGCTTGACCAGTAGATAAACAAGGGGCGGTGGAGCAGCAGAATGACACAAATCTCCCAGCAGAAGTGATGCCTTGAGAGCAGTGCTGGCAGCTGGGCAAATGCCAATCCTGCTTAGGATATTGGGGCCTTGGGAGAACCTGCCACCTTTCCCAGAGACAAAGGCAGGGGAGCCAGACCTTCTTCAGGACAGCCAGCTTTCAGTCATAGCAAGAAATGAAGCATTTTCCTGTGGGAGGGGTGCTGACAATGTTGGGGGTAGGCTTACTGTGCGAGCAGTGGGCCAGTGGGTCAATGGAGAGAAAACACAGGGACCTTCCATGTGGAGCAGTGGCTGAGGATGGGAAGGGTGGGAGACGTGCTAGCATAGACTGGCGAAGACTCCAAATGATATTCCAGACAATATGGCTCAGCCCAGAGCCCAAAGCAGCGTTGGTTTATTTTCTTTTTTCTCTTCTTTTCTTTTCCTTTTTTTGATACGAAGTCTCATTCTATCCCCCAGGTTGGAGTGCAGTGGTGCAATCTTGGCTCACTACAACCACCGCCTCCCAGGTTCAAGCGATTCTCCTGCCTCAACCTCCTGTGTAGCTGGAATTATAGGCGCCTGGGAATTTGTGTATTTTATTAGAGACGGGGTTTCACCACGTTGGCCAGGCTGGTCTCGAACTCCTGGCCTCAAGTGATCTGCCCGCCTCAGTCTTCCAAAGTGTTGAGATTACAGGTGTGAGCCACCGTGCCTGGCTTTTCCCCCCTCATTTTAAGATCTGCTTCTAAGTGTTGATTTCTTTTATTTTTATTTTTGAGACAGTCTCCCTCTGTCCCACAGGCTGGAGTGCAGTGACGAGATCTTGGCTCACTGCAACCTTCATCTCCCAGGCTGAAGCGATTCTTGTGCCTCAGCCTCCCAAGTAGCTGCGGCCATAGGCTCGGGCCAACACACCTGGCTAATTTTTTTTTGTATTTTTAGTAGAGATGGGGTTTTGCCATGTTGGCCAGGCTGGGCTCCAACTCCTGGCCTCCAGTGATCCACCCACCTTGGCCTCCCAAAGTGCTGGGACTACAGGCATGAGCCATTGCTCCTGGCCTGGTGTTGGCGTCTTAATGGTTTTGAACAAGGCAGTTACAGATAGGTCAAGGACAAAGAGGACTTTCTAAGTAATGGTGCTGCCCTGCTGAAGAATAGTCTGCCCCACGAGGTAGTGACTTCATCATATATTGCTTGTTTTTAAAGAAGTGGGATGGACATCTGTCAGGGAAGCTGGAAGTAAGGTTGGGCTGCAGAACTTCAAAAAATTCTCTCTGAAAAAGCTTAAATTTCAGAGTATAGTATTTGGCCATGGCCCCCTCTAGTGGCCATTGTGCAGAATTAACCATAATACAGATATTTCAGAACTGAATTCAAAATTTCAAACCTTAAGACTAGCTAGGGTTTGTGGCTTTTAGGGAATATCCTAAATTCTGTTATGTGGATAATTCTGCATGAAATCCATTGAAGTGTCTTGGCTTTACTGTTTAAATCATATTAATGACTTTTTTCTAAATCGGAGGCAGCTGTATCAGGAAGATGTCGTTGGCTGGTAGACTTCTGCACCAGGCACATAAAGTCTAGGAGAGCAAAACAAATCAGATTCCTGTCTTCATGGTGTTTGCATTCTTGTGTGGGGAACAGATAATAAATAACCAGTCAATAAGAAAGTAAGGCTCTGATTAATGTTATGGCAGTAAATAGGTAGAGTGTGGTGACAGGGACTAAGGAGGCTGACCTACTTGCATAGGGCGCTCGGGGAAGGTTTCTTAAAAGAGGTGACCTTTAAATGAGAAGAGGCAGAAGAATATTCCAGGCAGGGAAAACAATAAATGCAAAGGACCTGTGGTAGGAACAGCTCATCTAGGACCTGAGGGAAGGCTGACATACCTGGAAAACGAAATTAGCAAATCGCATAAGGCCTGGGTTGTGGCTGGAAGACACCCCAAGGGCCAGATCACACCAGTTTTTGAAGGCCATAGGAAACGTCAAAAGCCATGGGAAGTTCAGTTATGATAACTTTCATCCCATCTTAACAGACTGTGTTTATTTATTTATTTGAGACGGAGTCTTACTCTGTCGCCCAGGTTGTAGTGCAATGGCACGATCTCTGCTCACTGAAACCTCTGCCTCCCAGGCTTAACTGATTGATTCTCCTGCCTCGGTCTCCCGAGTAGCTGGGACTACCGGCGCACACCACCACACCTGGCTTATTTTTGTGTTTTTAGTAGTGATGGGGTTTTGCCATGTTGGCAGTGGCTGGTCTTGAACTCCCGGCCTCAAATGATCCACCTGCCTCGGCTTGCCGAAGTGCTGGGATTACAGGCATGAGCCACCGCGCCCAGCCTGTATTCACTTAAAAATTAATTTTGTTGAAATTATCTGTAGACATACTTTGCTTCTAAATGGAAGAAATATTTTTTAAAAACTTGAATTTGATTTCATATTAACTGATTTGATCTGTTGGTTTCTAAGACCATAGATTTCTTTTGTACTAAACATTCTTTCTGTACCAGCATTTGGTAGTGAATTTAGACAGGTTATTGAATTGGAAGCAGCAGGTTCTTTGTTGGAAAATACAGGACGTTGTTCTCTTGAAGAGAACATCATCAAGGCACTGACCTCTTTCTAAGGAGGAACTGGAGAGAGTTTTCTGTTTTCATGACGACAGCTTCTGTGCTTGAACTACTTCGTCCAAAAAGAGACTTACTAGAATTAGCCAAGCCCCAAAGTATGAGAGTTTTTCTGCAATGTGAAAAACTTAACATTGTTTTACTTTGTCAGGGAATTTCAGAAGTGGTTAAAAATTTAAAGCTCAATGTAGATTAGTCAGCCTCTTTTTATCTAAATGTTTCTTAATTTAGAAGCACTGTGAGAAATGAGGATGATGAATGCTAGACAGAGCCAACACTATTAAGTTTATAAAAGAAAAACATTCAGCATGACTTCAAGGTTGGTGGATGGCACGCATACAGCCAGTGGGCCCATTGTGCTATGTGTAGGCAAACTGTGTGGTCGTGCCAAGAGGATCGCCTTACCTACCTGTGCTGTGTGTCAGCACCTGAGTGGTCTGACAGACTGATAGTAAAGCTCACTTTATCAGACAATGCAAGATATGTGGATATGTTAATTTCTCAGTCAGAAAGTATAGTACTGTCCTATGGCACAAAATGGGCAATTGTAAGAATGTTAACTGTTGAGAAGGAGGAAGGGAAGAGGGAGAGAAGAGGCATCAGTGGGATTGACTCTGGTATTGAACGTGACGTGGCATGAGGAAAAGAACATTAGAATTGCCTACTGCCACTGCCACCCAACTGGAGGTAAAGATTCTGTCTGCCAGTATACATGCACTTAACGAGGCCAAGACTCAGCCAGCTATTCAGTCATCTACAGGGAGTGGGAGCAATAATTCTACAACTGGGTATCTTCAAATTCTAGCCAAGATTAAAATTTTTTTGGTTGCGAATTAAATATTCTAAAAAAAGAAACTATTTAGCAGGTTGTGGTGGCGTGCACTTGTAGTCCCAGCTACTCGGGTGGCTGAGGTGAGAGGATGGTTTGAGCCCAAGAGTTCAAGGCTGCAGTTGAGCTATGATAATGCCACTGCACTCCAACCTGGGTGATAGAGCAAGACCCTGCCTCAAAACAAAACAAAACAAACCCCAAAAAATCAACATTAGTACAGTTTGGAGCTTCCAAATCATCCATATAATACCTTTGTGAGCACTGGCATGTGATTTTAATTCCCAAGTTTGCACTTTTATGTATAATCAAGATCATGCTAAGTGATGATATTTAACTGTTTTGTTTATACGTATAGAATTATTTTATTGGTTTCCGTAAAGTGCATATTTGACACTAAAAATAAAATTTAAGCCAGGTGTGGTGGTGTGCCCCTATAGTCCCAGCTACTTGGTGGGCTGAGGTGGAGGGTCATTTGAGGCCAAGAGTTCCAGACTAGCCTGGGCAACATCATGGAACCTATCTGTTAAAAACAAAACAAAACAAAACAAAACAAAACAACAAGAACAACAACAAAACAAATGGTGCTGGAACACGTGGACATTTATAGGTTAATAAAAAAAGGAACAATAATAAGTAAATATAAAAATTTGCCTTTTGTTGTTCATTCCAGCTAAAACCATGCAGTCTTGCTCAGTCAGCTCACGCTGTGTTTATCTCTGGGATACAATATGGCGGAATTGGCCTAATAGAGGTAGAGATTCTGTCGGTTAGTATATGCTCATTTAATGAGACCAAGACCCAGTCAGCTACTCAGAGGGTCTGTGGATCACATTACTCACAACTCTGAACCTAGGTGATAAGTGCGTGCATAGGGCACCAGAAGCCTCTAGCTTTGGTCAACGTGCTGGCGAATCAAGCTGTGCTTATAGGTCACGTTGAAAGTAAATGCTGGTAAAGGAGCAGACAGTCCTAAAGGTATCCTCTCTGCCAGGAATACTCCAGACCTGCCAGTTCCCATGGCTTCTACTTTCTCTACTTCAATGTCACATTCTCAAAAGGAAAAATTCAAGGACACTATCCATATAAGAAAAACAAATGGAAATAAAAATACAGTTCTTGAAAGAGAAGTCAATAACTGAGACAAATGCTGGATCAGAAAGGATTAGAATATTAGTAGATTGGAAAGGAGAACTGAGGAAATTTAAATATTTTAAAATTCTAGGATTGAAAAAAATCTAGAATTAAATAATATGCATCCTGAAATGAAAGTGCATCCCAAATACCAAGCAGAATATATGAAAATAAGTCCACACACTGGCCACATTGTGACACTACATCAGAAATAAATAGAAAAGTTAGCCAGGAGTGGTGGCTCACGCCTATAATCCCAGCACTTTGGGAAGCCAAGGCAGGCAGATCACCTGAGGTCAGGAGTTTGAGACCAGCCTGGCTAACATGGCAAAACCCCATCTCTATTAAAAATACAAAAAAAATTAGCCAGGTGTAGTGGCACTTGCCTGTAATCCCAGCTACTTGGGAGGCTGAGGCAGGAGAATCTCTTGAACCCAGGAGGTGGAGGTTGCAGTGAGCCGAGATCACTCCATTGCACTCTAGCCTGGGCAACAAGAGTGAAACTCCGTCTCAGAAAAAAGAAAAAGAAAAATCTTAGAACTGACCAGAAGGAGGAAGAAGACCAATTATCTACAAAGGAATGACAACTACATTGACGGCTGGCTTCTCATCAACAATGATAGACGCCAGAAGACAAAGATGTAAAATTATGACAGTGTTTGCTGAGAAAAAAAAACAACCATCAACCTAGAATTGTCTGCCCCATTCAACTGTCACTCAAAAATAAAAGTAAAACTTGTCACAGGCTCTCATTGAAGAGATGGTTAAGAATCTCCTCAAGAAGAAAAGTGCACCCAGAGGGAAAGCATGGCATACAAACGTAAGTAACCGACTGACCGAAAGACTAGGCACAGGTGCAGATGAACTATATCAGGATATGTATTTATGTGGCTGAACAGTCCCCCATAAAACACATTTTTGTATGTTTTTATAAAACAATAAAAACAATAACTCCCCTCCATAAAAAGATTGTGGCTGATTGTGGTGACTCATGCCTGTAATCCTAATACTCTAGGAGGCTGAGTGGGGAGGATTGCTTGAGGCCAGGAGTGCCAGGTTACAGTGAGCTATGATTGTGTTGGTGTGCTCCAGCCTGGTCGACAGAGAGACCCAGTCTCTCAAAAGATAACAAAAAAGGGCCAGGTGCGGTGGCTCACACCTGTAATCCCAGCACTTTGGGAGGCCAGAGCAGGTGGATCACATGGTCAGGAGTTCGAGACCAGCCTGAACAACATGGTGAAACCTCGTCTCTACCAAAAATATAAAAATTAGCCGGGCATGGTGCCATGTGCCTGTAGTCCCAGCTACTCAGGAGGCTGAGGCAGAAGAATCGCTTGAACTCGGGAGGTGGAGGTTGCAGTGAGTCAAGATCACGCCACTGCACTCCAGCTTGGGCAACAGAAGGAGACTCCGTCTCAAAAACAAAACAAAACAAAAGATTGTGTGTGTGTTCAATGGATAGTTTATTCTAAGTCCTTTAAAATACTGTAGTCATTACCCCGCTTTAGTAATAATTAACATTTTGCCAACTTTTTTTTTTTTTTTTTTTTGAGACAGAGTTTCACTCTTGTCACCCAGGCTGGGGTGTAGTGGTGTGATTTTGGCTCACTGTAACTTGTGCCTCCCGGGTTCAAGTGATTCTCCTGCCTCAGCCTTCCGTCTAGCTGAGACTACAAGCACCTGCCAGCATGCTCGGCAAATTTTGTATTTTTAGTAGAGGTGGGGTTTCACCATGTTGGTCCGGGTGGTCTTGAACTCCTGACCTCAGGTGACTCATCTGCCTCAGCCTCCTAAAGTGCTAGGATTACAGGTGTGAACCACTGTGCCCCGACTTTATGTGCTTTTTATAATCAGGAAGAGGATGCAAATGGAAAGTAATTTTAGATGTTATTGAAAACTTATGGTGAAGAATATATGCTAAATATTTGGCCAGGTGACGTGGCTCACACCTATAATCCCAGCACTGTGGGAGGCCAAGGCAGGAGGGTCCCTTGAGCCCAGGAGTTCAAGACCAACCTGGGCAAAATGGAAGAATTCCATCTCTATAAAAAGATACAAAAATTAGCCGGGCATGGTGGTGAGTGCCTGTGATCCCTGGTACTTGGGAGGCTGAGGTAGGCTGATTGCTTGAGCCCCTGGAGGTGGAGATTGCACTGCACTCCAGCCCAGGCAATAGAGTGAAACTCTGCTTCCAAAAAAAAAAAAAAAAAAGAAAGAAAGAAAACAAAGAATATATGCTAAATATTTAAGAGCCTAAACATAGAAATATAATGGACAGATTTTGAAAGTGAAGTGGCATTGTAAAAATTTATCAGTCCAACAGAAGAAAAGAAGTCCAAGGAAGAAAAGAGAAAAAACTGACAAAAAGAATTGCAAATAGTAAAAAAAACAACCATGGTGGTAGAAATAAATCTATATAGATCACTGAAACAACAAATATAAGTAAATGAAAGTCATACATCGAAAGACAAGTGGCTACCAGATTTGATTATGCTTCTTACAATAGGTACATCTATAACAGAATGACATAGGAAGGTTTAAACTAAAGGAAGGTAATAATACTCAAGAAAAGCATAACCTGGGCCAGGCATGGTGGCTCATGCTTGTAATCTAGACCTTTCTCTCAATTTTGCTGTGAGCCAAAAACTGCTTAAAAATATAGTATTAAGGCTGCCTGTGGTGGCTCACACCTGTAATCCCAGCACCTTGGGAGGCTGAGGCAGGCAGATCACTTGAGGTCAGGAGTTCAAGACTAGCTTGGCCAATATGGAGGAACCCCATCTCTAGTAAAAATATAAAAATTAGCCGGGCATGGTGGCGTGTGCCTGTAATCCTGGCTCCTCAGGAGGCTGAGGCAGGAGAATCACTTGAATTCAGGAGGCGGATATTGCAGTGAGCCGAGATTGCTCCACTGCACTCTAGCCTGGGCAATAGAGCGAGACTGTCTCAAAAAAAAAAAAAAATATATATATATATATATATATATATACACACACACACACACACATATATAGTATTAAGAATTTTTACTTGCAAGTGCTATTTAGTGTAATCTGAAAAATTTGGTAGTGCCAAACTACATTACAATGTATAGAATAAGAATCATCCACTGAAACTGCCTCAATTGCTCAACAGTACTTTTTTTATTAAATACACTGAATTTGCTCATAACATATATGGAATTATTTTTGAATTTTCTACAACATTTATTTATTTTTGTTTGCTTTTAGAGGTGGAAAGGACAAAGTGATCCTCCCACATCAGCCTCTTGAGTATTTCAGACTCCAAGTGCACACCAGTGTGCCCAGCTAATTGTTATTAAAATTTACTTTTTGGCTGGGCATGGTGGCTCACTCCTGTAATCCCAGCACTTTGGGAGGCTGAGGCGGGCGGATCATGAGGTCAGGAGATTGAGACCACTCTGGCTAACATGGTGAAACCCCATCTCAACTAAAAATACAAAAAATTAGCCAGGTGTGGTGGTGCACACCTGTAGTCCCAGCTACTCGGCAGGCTGAGGCAGAACTGCTTGAACCTGGGAGGTGGAGGTTGCAGTGAGCTGAGATCATGCCACTGCACTCCAGCCTGGGCGACAAATCGAGACCCTGCCTCAAAAAAAAAAAATTTACTTTTTGTAGAGATGGGGTCTCACTATGTTGCCCAGGCTGTGTATATTTTTTAAAAATATTCCCTGAATGTGGGAAAGGGTTAGTTTAAAAAAAAAATCCCCCAAAGCCAAGTGCTACAGTTTAACACATGTAAAAGGCACATATTTACTAAAAGAAAATCATTTTTTCTCCTAATTCTTGCTTTAAAAAGCCCCATTATTGGCTAGGCATGGTGGCTCACGCTTGTAATCCCAGCAATTTGGGAGGCCGAGGTGGGTGGATCACTTGAGGTCAGGAGTTTAAGCTCAGCCAGGCCGAAATGATGAAACCCCGTCTCTACTGAAAATACAAAAATTAGCCTGGTGTGGTGGTGGGCACCTGTAGTCCCAGCTACTCGGGAGGCTGAGGCAGGAGAATTGCTTGAACCTGGGAGGTGGAGGTTGCAGACAGCTGAGATGGGGCCACTGCAGTCCAGCCTGGGCCACAGAGCAAGAGTCTGTCTCAAAAAAAAAAAAAAAAAAAAGCCTCGTTATTTTAGCTACATGTTATACTGCATTATTATAAATTGCACAAGGAGAAACAGCATATAGATAGATTTACTCATGTTTTTATATATATATACACACATACACACACACACACACACATATATATGCCTTCCTTTTTATTTATTTATTTATTTATTTTTTGAGGCGGAGTCTTGCTCTGTCGCCCAGGCTGGAGTGCAGTGGCACTATCTCGGCTCACTGCAAGCTCCGCCTCCTGGGTTCACGCCATTCTCCTGCCTCAGCCTCCCGAGTAGCTGGGACTACAGGCGCCCGCCACCACGCCTGGCTAATTTTTTTGTATTTTTAGTAGAGATGGGGTTTCACCGTGTTAGCCAGGATGGTCTCGATCTCCTGACCTCGTGATCCACCCACCTCGGCCTCCCAAAGTGCTGGGATTACAGGCTTGAGCCACCGCGCCCGGCCCCTTTTTATTTATTTATTTTTTGAGACAGAGTTTCGCTCTTGTTGCCCAGGCTGGAGTGCAATGGCGGGATCTCGGCTCAGCATCAGGTGATCCACCCGCCTCGACCTCCCAAAGTGCTGGGATTATAGGTGTGAGCCACCACGCCCGGCCTATATATACGTGTGTGTGTGTGTGTGTGTGTATATATATATATATCTTTCTATCATCATCTGTCTTTCATTGTTTTTGTTGAGAAGTCAACTGCGAGTATTATTGTTATGAGATCCACAGTAATATTTCTTTTCTCTCTGGGTGCTTTGGGTTAGAAATTATCCTTTTTGTTTAGTGTTTTTTTTTGTTGTTGTTGTTTGAGATGGATTCTCGCTCTGTCGCCCAGGCTGGAGTGCAGTGGCCCGATCTCCACTCACTGCAAGCTCCGCCTCCCAGGTTCAAGCCATTCTCCTGCCTCAGCCTCCGGTTAGCTGGGACTACAGGCGCCCGCCACCGCGCCCGGCTAATTTTTGTATTTTTTTAGTAGAGACGGGGTTTCACCGTGTTAGCCAGTATGGTCTCGATCTCCTGACCTTGTGATCCACCCGTCTCGGCCTCCCAAAGTGCTGGGATTACAGGCGTGAGCCACCGCGCCCGGCCCCTTTTTGTTTAGTTTTAAGAAATTCTGTTCCAATATGTCTGTTTTAATATTTTTTATTTATTTATTTACTTATTTACTTATTTAGTTTTTTTGAGACAGAGTTTCGCTCTTGTTGCCCAGGCTGAAGTGCAATGGTGCGATCTCAGCTCACCACAACCTCCGTCTCCTGGGTTCCAGCAATTCTCCTGCCTCAGCCTCCCAAGTAGCTGGGATTACAGGTGTGCACCACCATGCCCGGCTAATTTTGTATTTATAGTAGAGACGGGGTTTCTCCATGTTGGTCAGACTGGTCTCAAACTCCCAACCTCAGGTGATCTGTCCACCTCGGCCTCCCAAAGTGCTGGGATTACAGGTTTGAGCCACTGTACCTGGCCATTAATATTTATTTTATTTGGCCCATCTAGGGGTTCAGTTTTATTATTTATTTAATTTTTAAATTTTGTAATGATGAGTCTTGCCATGTTGCCCAGGCTGATGTTGAACCCCTGGGCTCAAGTGACTCTTCCTCCTTGGCCTTATGTGTTGGGGTTATAGGCGTGAACCATTGTGCACAGTCTGTAGTGGTTCTTGAATCTTGAAATTGATGCTTTCATTAGTTTTAGAAAAATTGTGGGAAGGGGTAGGCACTCAGGTGTTCAGAATGTTGTTCTATGTGCTTTAATATTCATATCAAATATTTAAAAAATGTTTTAAAAAGCAAACTGACAGGTCTTGCCTCAGTTATTGACGTAGGACTCTACTCCCATTTCATTGTTTAGAGATTGCTCCTTACTCTTGAATTCCTGGCTTGCCATTTTGATTCCCTAATTTACTTCCTTAATAGCAATGTTTTCTAGTGTTCTGACTGTGAACAAATCTGAGACTTACTGCCTAAAATTCAGAAGCTTGAAATGTATTTTAGAAGCTAACACGAATGCAGAAGTAGCACAAAGAGGGGCGCTGAAAAGAAAGCAATCCTTGACAAAGATGATAAGATCGAGAGGTAAGAAGGAGAGAAGATGCTGCTATGAGAGCTTAGTCTAAGGGACATCAGTGGGAGCAGGGAACTACATGATAATTAGACTCAGGGATATTGCAAGAGGAGTCTGAGAACTTCTCTGCCAACCTGAAGGCTCATCAAGATACCTAGGAAATAAACTACATATGTCCAGTACAAAAGAAAAAAAAAAAAAAAAACAATATGCCCAGTTAGTCGCTCCTTAGGAGTAAGTTATAAGTTTAGAGAGCCCACTAAGGTACTAACCTCTTCAAGTAGTTATGCCTTAAGTAGCCTAAAAACATTAATACACCGCCTTAACCATTTCATTCACTTCCCAGGGAGAGACCTAAGCACAAAAGTGTATAAGGACAAATATATTTTATTTTATTCATTGTGCTTATAATGCCTACTACTCTCTAGGCACACATAAATATTGTATAAAAATCTGGTTTGTATAAAGTCAGCTTTAATCAAGAGAGGGTTTGTTGATAGGTTTTAAAACCTGCTTATACTTTTTTTGTTAATATGAAGCTCCTATTTGGAAGCCTCCACTGCACAATTATGAGCTAGAAAGGGCTTGTCCTTCAGCAAGTGAAATGATTTCAAAGGTCCAGTATAAGTCCTTGATTTGAATTGAATGAAATTCTCCAAATCCCGCCAATGTGCTGCTTTGCATATTAGGAGGTTTCTTGCTGGGCTGGAAAGGTGGATCTGCATTTGAGTATTTGGTGCCAGTAAAAAATGTCACAAAGTAAGCAGAGACTAACTGGGCATATTACCCTCTAAATTACATAAAAAGCTTCATCTAGTGCTAAAGGTACAAGGGAAGTATTATTCTAGATATTCTAGGAATACAGTCAGCACGAAGTAACTTTTAGCCTACCTGGAAAACAATGCTGCAGAAACTGCAGTGGGCCATGTTTCCCAAAGTAAGAAATGGGAGGTAAGGTACGTGGAATAAGTAAATGTTCTTATTTTCTCAAACAGGAAGAATTATTTAATAGCTCAGCTAAGGGTGGGACTCCCCTGCTCTGTCAAATGTTATATAAATAAATGTATCTTCCTAGATCAGTACTTGGTATCATTGTTATATTTGGGTTTTTCTTATATTCTGAAAATATTTACACTGTTGCCATCCGGTTGTGTTTTAAAATGCAGGTGTTATGGTTTCAGTAAAAAAACAAAAAACAAAAAACAAAAAGGCTGGACATGGTGGCTCACACCTATAACCTTAGCACTTTGGGAGGCTGAGGCGGGAGGATCCCTTGAGCTCAGGAGTTTGAAATCAGCCTGGACAACATAGTGAGAACTTGACACACACACACACACACACACACACACACACACACACACGAGCTATTGAAGATCAAAACAGCTTATAGATTTTGCTTCCAGCTACTCATGGAAAAATTTATCAATCCTCTGCAAGTAATACATATCAAACTAGAATGCATTTATATATACTTATAACAAGCAGCTGGGGTTAAGTAAACCAGTGTGAGATATAAAGTCAGACATTCTTATTGATTTCTACTTTGTCATAGCTACATGGCCTTGGCAAGTCATATTCTTTCTGGGGCCTTACTTTTTGTGAAATGAGTGTGATAAAAAAAATCAACCCTACCACCTTCACAGGACTATAGTGAGAAAGAGTACTGTGAACTAGTGAAGAGCATGGACTCAGGCGGGTCGGGGCTCGTCTTTTTTTTTTTTTTTTTTTTGAGACAGGGTTTGCCTTTTGTTGCCCAGGCTAGAGTACAATGGCGTGATTTTGGCTCACTGCAACCTCCATCTCCCGGGTTCAAGTGATTCTCCTGTCTCAGCCTCCCAAGTAGCTGGGATTACAGGCATGTGCCACCAAGCATAGCTAATTTTTTTTTTTTTTTTGTATTTTTAGTAGAGATGGGGTTTCACCATGTTGGTCAGGCTGGTCTCGAACTCCTGATTTCAAGTGATCCACCCGCCTTGGCCTCCCAAAATGCTGGGATTACAGGTGTGAGCCACTATGCCCAGCTAGGCTCGAGTCTTAATCGTGATACTTACTTGAATATATTGAGTAAGTCTCAATGTCTTTAAACCTCAATATCTTCATTTGTAGAATGGGATTAATGATGGTCCCTCAGGAGTGACTAGAGTATGTTGAAAATTTTGCACAATGAGGATATACAGCAATTAATATTTTCTGTTAATATATAAATCAGAAATGAGACAATGTATATATAAGTACTTTGAAAATTGTAAAGTGTTATACAGTTATTAATGATGATCATCTTTACCACAAGTCTTATGTTGGTTCTTGAAAGTGATTGTATTATTTCCAAAGTCCCGAACCCTCAAGGAACTCTGATTATATGCAGGATGCTTGATCTCAGTTGGACTGAACAAACCATTGAGAGATGAGCTACCTTTGATAGGGTCTACTTGATGCTGATTACACAGCTGGTTATGTATGCTGATTACATAAAGGCCTTAAGAGGGACTCGTTCTCTTAGGGCATCCCAATGCCTTTTAGTGCTATACATCTTAAGTGTCCCAACAAATGAGGTACTTTGACAGAGAGTGGTAGAAAGAGCAAAGGACAAAGGACACATGAGAACCAGTGTATGAGCTTTGTTCTCTTTTATATTTGCCTAGGCTGATTATAGACAGAGAAACCCTAAGTATTAGTTAGGGTTCTTCAGAAAAACAGAACCAATAAGATCTATCTATCTATCTATCTATCTATCTATCTATCTATCTATCTACCTACCTACCTACCAATCATCAATCTATCTCTATCTGTATATTTATAAAACTCAGACTGGGGCTTACACTATTGGCCCCTGCTTCTCAGGCTTTGGAGCTTGGACTGAAACTACACCACCAACTTTCCCGGGCCCTCCAGCTTGCAGACTGCGGATCAAGGGACTGCTCCATACTCAAGTGAGCCAATCCCTCATATAAAACCTCTATCTGGCCCAGGGGCAGTGGCTCACTCCTGTAATCCCATCACTTTGGGAGGCTGAGGCGGGCGGATCACTTGAGGTCAGGAGTTCAAGACCAGCCTGGCCAACATGGTGAAACCCCATCTCTACTAAAAATACAAAAATTAGCCGGGCATGGTGGTGGGCACTGGTAATCCCAGCTACTCGGGAGGCTGAGGCAGGAGAATTGCTTGAACCTGGGAGGTGGAGGTTGTAGTGAGCCGAGATTGTGCCACTGCACTCCAGCCTGGGTGACAGAGCGAGACTGCATCTCAAAAACAAAAAACAAAACAAAACAAAACAAAACAAAAAAACAAAGCACACATCTGAGCCCGGAGTTGGAGACGCTTGCTGAAGAAGAATCCAGGGGAAGGTGAAGTGGTTGAAAGCCAGCTGATGCTCTCCACGCCCATGAGATGAGCCAACAGATACACAACATTGTGTGTGAACTACAAAAGTGCCTGCTTCCACCTTTTCTGCAAAAAATTAAAATGGCTTTGTTTCACTTCTGCTTCTGAAACCTCATGCAGAAGTGTCTCCTGAGGCCCACTGTAACTGGAAACAAATTGGGAAAGGAATTCTGGGAAATGTAGTTCAGGCTAGTCAAGTTGATGCATTACAGAGGCACTACATACATACCATTTTTGTCTCTTACACAAACGCTACCATACTGTATACATTCTTTTGCACCTTGCTTAGAGGTCCTACCAAATTCTTTTTTCTTTTTCTTTTCTTTTGTTTTTTGAGACCGAGTTTTGCTCTTGCTGCAACGGCTGGAGTGCAATGGAGCAATCTCAGCTTACTGCAACTTGTGCCTCCTGGGTTCCAGCAGTTCTCCTTCCTCAGCCTCTGGAGTTGCTGGGATTACAGGCACGCACCACCGCGCCTGGCTAATTTTGTATTTTTAGTAGAGACAGGGTTTTGCCACATCGGTCAGGCTGGTCTTGAACTCCTGACCTCAGGTGATCCACCTGCCTTGGCCTCCCAAAGTGTTGGGATTACAGACGTGAGCCACCACGCCCGGCCCAAATTTTTATATATAGATTTATGCTTTTTTTTTTTTTAGTGGTGGCACAGTATTCCATTGTGCTTGGGTTGTTCCAATCCTTTGCTATTTCAAACAGTGCTTCAATGAATAGCTTTGTGCATACGTCATTTTGCATGTGTGCAAGCATATCTGTATATTAAGTTCCTGGAAGTTCAATTTCTCAGCCAAATGGTTTCTGCATTTAAAATACTTATCTATTGTCTAATTGTTCTTTATAGAGGTTATATCAATTTCGTCTCCTGTTAAGTAAAATATAACAGTGCCTGGTTTCCCATACTTGTAACACAGTATATGACCAAATCTGTTTATCTTTGTACATTTTATAGATAAAAATATATATTTCAGCATTGCAGTGTGATTGTAATTTGCATTTTTCTTTTTATGAATGGGTTTGATCTCTAGGGGATATTGCTGGGTGGGGAAAGTAAGGTAAAGAATAAGTTTAGAAATTTCAATTTGAGTTAGATTCAATGTCCCTTTGAAAAGTTATCTTTAAAATACTGGCCCCTCTTCTTCTAAAACACATTTGATATTCAAGAACTTCTCACTAGTAACAAATGATAATACTGATGAGAAGTAGTACAATTTTACTATACAGCTCTATCATTTTAGTGAAAAGCAAAGAGTAAAGTTCAAACTAAAGTGGTTAAACCTGCTTTTATCCCAGTTTACAGTAGAAATATCATATACATATTTGGATTGAATGAGGAAAATTTTGTATAAATCTCTGGTTTACTGCAATTAAGCATCTTTAGAACAATCTTGGATTGTATTAGTCTGAAAAACAAGGCATAGATACTAGAAAACGATTTCTAGACTATCTCTGGATGATCATTAATAACAAAATATGAAATACATTCTACATCCCAGGTGTCCAGTGTAGATCAAAGTTATCTAACACAAGTTTGGAGTTAAGTATCATAATCTGTTACTGTTAGAGATGGCCAGATTCTCTCATGTTTTTAGTTCTTTCATTCTTAGAAAAAGATTTACAGTTTGAATGGAAAGTAACTGATAATCAAAATACGTCATTAGGTATAGCTGGCAAAATATTGATGGTTCACTTTATAACTGAGGTATCTGCATATGACTTTTGTATATTTTATTGTTTCCTAGTTGAAGATTATTTGATTTAGTAGAAATTTTTTAACATTTTTCAGCTTTCGTTCTCTAAACTCTGTCTTCTTCCTGGAAGAACTCTGTTCTATTCAATGAGAACAAAACAGCTCCCTCCTGGGAAAGCTCTATTCAAAAGTAAGTGCGTGCATAGCCTGGCCACACAGTTGATGTTTATTGTGGTGTTACATTTGCTAGAGACATTCAGGCCTGGTGCAGTGGCTCATGCCTGTAATCCTAGCACTTTGGGAGGCTGACGCAGGCAGATTTCACCAGCCTGGCCAACATGATGAAACCCTATCTCTACCAAAAATACAAAAATTAGCTGGGTGTAGTGGTGCACACCTGTAATCCCAGCTACTCAGGAGGCTGAGGCAGGAGAATCGCTTGAATCTGGGAGGCAGAGGTTGCAGTGAGCAGAGATCATGCCACTGAACTCCAGCCTGGGCAACAGAGCAAGACTTTGTCTCAAAATAAACAAATAAATAAATAAAAATAAAAATAAAAATAAAAGTAAGTAAGTAAGTAAATAAAGAAAGAAAGGAGAGAGCCCTGAATTTCTTTTTTCTTTTTTTTTTTTTTTGAGGCGGAGTCTTGCTCTGTCGCCCAGGCTGGAGTGCAGTGGCACTATCTCGGCTCACTGCAAGCTCCGCCTCCTGGGTTCACGCCATTCTCCTGCCTCAGCCTCCCGAGTAGCTGGGACTACAGGCGCCTGCCACCACGCCCGGCTAATTTTTTTGTATTTTTAGTAGAGATGGGGTTTCACCGTGTTAGCCAGGATGGTCTCGATCTCCTGACCTCGTGATCCACCCATCTCGGTCTCCCAAAGTGCTGGGATTACAGGCTTGAGCCACCGCGCCCGGCCGAGAGCCCTGAATTTCTAACTTGACTTCTCAGGGAAGCTTCAAATGTCCCTACATCTTCTTGGATTTTTAAGTGATATCCAAGTAGATAAAGATTCTCTGGGATCTAATATAGCAATGAAGGCAGATATTTTAATGAAGGTGAGAAATTGTGGGTTTGGACGCAGGTGGCACTTTTTGATACTCACTGATGAGCTTAAGAATCTCAAAGATACTCAGGAAGTTTAAAAGACCTTGTAGAAAAAAGGGGTTTTCAGGGACAGAATTATGGTTTCCATAAGAAAACAGATCACATACACCAACCCCCTGAAATAGCTAACCTTTGCCTAAGGATGCAAAACAGACTTTCTTGGATTTCTCAGTAAATCCCTGAGGTAATAGGGTACGCTGAACACAGTGAATATTTAAAGAAAGGATCTCTTCGGAGCTTCTGCCAATAAAATATTCTCTAAGTCAAAGAGTAGCCTCACCTCTCAGCTTCTTAATAATGAAAGTGCTGGTCAGAGTAGCAGATTTTGGGCATCCTCAGTGTTAGGAAAAGACTGACCAGTGCTTGTGTATCCTCTAGGAAAGTGTTCTTTTCTCATGCTTTAAAAAATTAATTTCCCCCAGTTTTGATCAGGGGACTATAATTTTAAAAAATTCTACACTTCACTTTAGAACTGCTTACTCTGCCAGTCTCGATGAAAATGGTGACTGTCTCCTACTGAAGAATGGAAGGCTTCTTACACCTGTGTTAAGAACAGGAAAGAATTCTTCTTTTACTTTGTTCTTTTGCAATAAATTGGAAACAAATGGTTAACAGTAAGATGTAAAAATATTAGAGAAAATATTAAAAGGAGAAAATATGCCACTCATAATCATGTTGCCTGAGCATAGTGGTTACTCTTTTTGTTTTTGAATGTTGCCTGTTGGTCCTTACTTAAATATGTACGTATTTTGGGCATAGTTGCAAGCTATGTTTTTGGCAAGTGTCAAGTCACTTTATGTATATTTCATGCTAGGTCTTTAAGGAATGGGTTTTTTCTTTTAAAAGTCATCATATGCTGCTAACATGTTTTAAAAGCCGTGCCTTAATTTATCTCAACTATCATCTCACTTCATTAAAGGGAATACATTTTCTTCTGGTCGTAGACATTTAGACCAATTGCTCTTTGGGGTCATCCTAGTTTTGATACAGAAGCCGCATTATCATCCCCTCTTTATCTAGTGTGACATATAGACATGCATTCAGGTAACCTAAAAGTCATATCCATCTATTAAAGTATAGGTTAAACAGAAAAGGGGCTAAAATAATAGCCTCATTTCCTGCTCCTCGAGATTGTGATCTATCATAAGTTAATGTTTGCTCCAAACATTATCAAAAGGTATCAAAACACTTCTCAAAAGCATTGATAGCTGGGGAGCCTGTGCTTGGTTAAATCTTCTGGACCTTAGCTGATACTTCTCTATGGGAGTAATCTGTGAAAGCATCAAACTGTCATATTACTTGTGGTTTTTCTTTTCTTTTCTTTTTTTTTTTTTTTTGAGACGGAGTCTTGCTCTCTCGCCCAGGTTGGAGTGCAGTGGCCGGATCTCAGCTCACTGCAAGCTCCGCCTCCCGGGTTCACGCCATTCTCCTGCCTCAGCCTCCCGAGTAGCTGGGACTACAGGCGCCCGCCACCTCGCCTGGCTAGATTTTTGTATTTTTCAGTAGAGATGGGGTTTCACCATGTTAGCCAGGATGGTCTCGATCTCCTGACCTCGTGATCCACCCGTCTCGGCCTCCCAAAGTGCTGGGATTACAGGCTTGAGCCACCGGGCCCAGCCACTTGTGGTTTTTCATTTTCATTTTATTTATTTATTTATTTAGAGACAGGGTCTCACTCTGTCAGCCATGTTGGAGTACAGCGGCATGATCACAGCTCACTGCAGCCTTGACTTCCCAGGCTCAAGTGATCCTCCCACCTCAGCCTCCCGAGCAGCTGGAACTACAGGCGGGTAATTTTTGTATTTTTTTTTAGATGCGGGGTTTCGCCATGTTGCCCAGGCTGGTCTGGAACTCCTGGACTCAGGCAATCTGCGCCCTTCGCAAAGTGCTGACATTATAGAAGTGAGCCACCAAGCCCAGTCATACTTGTGGTTTTTTAATCTGTAAGGTTAAAAAAGGCATAAAGGACCAGGCACCATGGCTCATGCCTGCAATCCCAGCACTTTGGGAGGCCGAGGCAGGCAGATAACTTGAAGTCAGGAGTTCTAGACCAGCCTGCTCTACATGGTGAAACCCCATCTCTACTAAAAATACAAAAATTAGCTGGATGTGGTGGTGCACACCAGTAATCCTAGCTACTAGGGAAGCTGAGGCAGGAGAATCACTTGAACCCGTGAGGCAGAGGTTGCAGTGAGCCGAGATCATGCCACTGCACTCCAACTTGGGTAACAGAGTGAGACCCTAACACAAAAAACAAAATAAAATAAAATAAAATAAAATAGGCATAAGGGTATGTAATGATAGATGCATTCAAGGGGAGTTTTAGGCAAAGTCTTCACTTGTTGGTGGTCCCTTTTACCTACCCAAGACACTTTGCAGTGACTTGAGTCTCTGGCTCAGGAGAGCTCTGAAAACATTACCTAGGCAAACGCATTGTTGGATGGGAAGGCTATCATGGAAGACTGCCATTTGTGTTCACCCAAAACCTGTTTTCTCATTTCCTGGCGTGCACAACTGGTTGAGATTTGCCAGCTTTCTTTCTTTTATTTTTTAGAAGGAGTCTTGCTCTGTTGCCTAGGCTGGAGTACAGTGGTGTGATCTCAGCTCATTGCAACCTCCGCCTCCCAAGTTTAAGCAATTCTCCTGCCTCAGCCTCCCAAGTAGCTGGGATTATAGGTGCCCACCACCATGCCTGGCTAATTTTTTGTAGTTTTAGTAGAGACGGGGTTTCACCATGTTGGCCAGGCTGGTTTCGAACTCCTGACCTCAGGTGATCTGCCCGCCTCGGCCTTCCAAAGTGCTGGGATTACAGGCGTGAGCCACTGTACCCTGCCAATTTTTGTATTTTTTAGTAGAGATGGGTTTTCACCATGTTGCCCAGCCTGGTCTTGAGCTCCTGACCTCAAGTATATCTGCCTGCCTCAGCATCTCAAAGTGCTGGAATTACAGGTATGAGCCACCGCAACCGGCTGAGATTTGCCAGCTTTCTTTGCAGCTAGGTGTGGCCATGTGACTGAGTTCTGGCAAATGGGATGTGAACTCATGTGATGAGTGCCTCTTCCAGTCCTGGACCATAATAACCTTCTACAGATAAGCCTCCATGTTCTTTCTCTTTCCTGCTTGATGCAGAAGAGCATGATGTCCTTAGAATCTCTGACTTTCCTAGAAGGGGACGCCATAAGTTGGAAGCCTGTGTCAGGAGAGACTCATCCTCTGATTACGAACACCTATTTTGCACTTTAGCAAGAATTAGTCTGTCATTGTGTTAGGCAAATGAAAACTTTGGGGTTGTAACCATAACAGCTGCTAATGTTACCATAATTAATATAATTATGAAATAGAAAGTTATTTGATTTGTATAATCACACACACACACAGACATTATTTTTGTTTCTCTGTAAACCTATGACGATGGCAGAGAGGATACTAGCTAAAAATATTTTGAAGTTAAAACACAGCTGGAAACTGAGATACTACTCAGAGAAGAAAATTATCTGTAAGATAACAAGAAGCAGCACAAAGTAATGCTTAAGCAAGAGGGAACTGGGGTCAGACTGGGTTTGAATCCTGGCTCTGCCACTTGTAATCTGCAACCTTGGACAGATGAACTTTTTTTGCTCCCATTTCCTCATTTATAAAATGGAAATAATAATAATGATAATATCTACCTTATAAGAATCTTGTAAGATTCAAATGAGGTAATATGTGTTAAATGCTTATAGCAGTGCCTGGCAAAGGAAGCACTCCATAAATATTAGTTAATTATTATTACCAAGTAAAAACTTTGTGTCAAGCAGGGGTCCAGAGTCCAGAGAAGGTGAGGGTAGGGTGGGGTGGGGAGGAGAAGCTGCTTCTACTCCTGGCTAGCACCACATGTCATCATCGTGATTCCCAACTAGGCAGGTTAAATCTTGTGGTAAGACACCTCCAAATGGAGGAGCATCTTAAACTTCTGGAAAGAATATCCCTCCTTTCTGATCATCTGGCACAGGCATCTCCTGCCTCCTGTGGGTGCTCCGGCCTTGGTCAGCACCAAATGGAAGGTTGCACATATTTCCTCCTCTTTCTCTTCAGATCCCTTCTGTTCTCCATGTCTTCGAGATGGGGAAGCAAAGCAGATGTTTAGGGAGCCACAGACCTCTGTATTTATTTATTTATTTGAGATGGAGTTTAACTCTTGTGCCCAGGCTGGAGTGCCATGGCGTGATCTTGGCTCACTGCAACATCTGCTTCCTGGGTTCAAGCGATTCTCCTGCCTCAGCCTCATGAGTAGCTGGGATTACAGGTGCCTGCCATCACGCCCGGCTACTTTTTTTTTGTATGTTTAGTAGAGACGGGGTTTCACCATGTTGGTCAGGCCGATCTTGAACTCCTGACCTCAAGTGATCCACCTGCCTTGGCCTTCCAAAGTGCTGGGATTACAGGCGTGAGCCACTGCACCTGGCCTGTCATTATTTATTATTGGTTTTACTTCTAGTTAGCCTCGGGTAAAATGAGCTGCCTTCAAAACACCTTCAGTAGTAAGCTAGAATCCTATTTAAAGTCAGTAACATATGGAATCTTTATACAAAATATAGGATTGAGAGACCCAGACTAACAATTTGTTAGGTAGAAAATAAGCATAAGGATTTAAAAATTTGTATTTTTTTGTAGTAAAACATACATAATAAAACATTTACTGCTGTAACCGTTTTGAGTGTACGATTGAGTGGCGTTATACACATTCACAATGTTGTGCAGCCACCAGCACTGTCTATTCCAGAACTGGTTCATCATTGCAAACAGAAGCTCCATACTCATTCAACAACTTCCCATTCCTCCTTCCTGCCTGTCCCTGGTAACCTCTATTCTACTTTCTGTCTCTATGTATTTGCTTATTCTTGGTGCCTCGTATCATTGGAATAATGCAGTATTTGTCCTTCTGTGTCGGGCTTATTTCACTTAGCATAATTGTTTTTAAAGTTTATCCCTATTGTAGCATGTAGCAGAATTTCTTTCCTGTTTATGGTTAAATAATATTCCATCACAGGGTGTATACCACGTTTTGTTTATCCACTCATCTACACGGGGTGTTTCCACCTTTTGGCTATCAGGAGTAATGCTGCAATGAATATTGGTGAACAAGGATTTGTTTGAGTCCCTGCTTTCAATTTTTTTGGGAATATACCTGGGAGTGGAAATTCTGGTAATTCATGTTTTTATTCTTTTGAGATGGAGTCTCACTCTGTGGCCCCCGCTGAAGTGCAGTGGTGCAGTCTTAGCTCACAGCAACCTCCATCTCCCAGGTTCAAGTGAGTCTCCTGCCTCAGCCTTTCAAGTAGCTGGAATTACAAGTGTGTGCCACCACGCCCGGCTAATTTTTGTATTTTTGGTAGAGACAAGGTTTCACCATATTGGCCAGGTTCGTCTTGAACTTCTGTCCTCAAGTGATCTGCCCACCTCGGCCTCCCAAAATGCTGGGAGTAGAGGGGTGAGCCACCACACCAGGCTAGTTTATGTTTTTAAGTAGGGAATTTGTACATGTGTCTCACTGACAGGAACTGTGTCACATGGTGTGTCCTTACTGCAAGGGAATGGGGTGGGGCTGAGAAAATGAGGTTTTAATTTTTTTCTGCAGTCTTTTTAATTTTTTTCTTTGAGATGGAGTCTTGCTCTGTTGCCCAGGCTAGAGTGCAATGGCGTGGTCTCCACTCACTGCAACCCATCTCCCGGGTTCAAGCAATTCTCTTGCCTCAGCCTCCTGAGTAGCTGGGACTACAGGTGCCTGCCACCACACCTGGCTAATTATTGTATTTTCAGTAGAGATGGAGTTTCGCTATGTTGGTCAGGCTGGTCTTGAACCCCTGACCTCGTGACCTATCCGCCTCAGCCTTCCAAAGTGTTGGGATTACAGGTATGAGCCACCATGCCTGGCCTCTCCAGTACAGTAGATAAAGGCAAGATAATGTGCGCTGGGAAAAGGTGGTGAATGAGTCCACCTACAGTACCTGCCACAATTTACATCCTGGAGGATGAATTTAGAGCTAAGATTCTATACTCCCCTAGCAGGGAATATGACTAGGCATTGATTCCCAATGGTACCTATAATGTTGTTGGTATTCTATAAATTCAAATTCAATGCTGGCCTTTTTTCCTGGATCTAATTTTGAATGATTTTATGACTTAAGGGAACTGCTTCATCTAGTTTCAGTGGGAATTTCGATAAATCTGCTTTTGATAGGTAATTACCCATGGTTTGGTTTGTATAAAATAAGCTTTCCAACAGAAGGGGGGCACTCAACTGTAGATGAAGATAATTAAATGATAATTAAAATGGGGGTGGTTTAGCAATAACAATACAAACGGGGAAAGGGCAAGATGGCATACTGTAAAGGAAACCACTTCTATTGGAATACTCAGAATTAAATACAACTAGTTCTGTTTAAAGATTACTATTCAAAAAGTATTGTTCAATTACTCCAGTATTTGCTATCTAACTTACCCAAAGACTCAAAGACATTCATTTATCACCATAAGCTTGGGAATAGGATCTAGCCATTGCAACTGTAGACTCCAGAAATTCAGAAAGAAAATTCAGCCTTATCTTTGATATAATTTTTTTCTTTTTTTTGGAGACAGAGTCTTGTTCTGTCACCCAGGCTGGAGTGCATTGGTGAGATCTTGGCTCACTGCACCTTCACCTTCCAGGTTCAAGTGATTCTCCTGCCTCAGCCTCCTGAGTAGCTGAGATCACAGGCACCCACCACCATGCCCAGCTAATTTTTGTATTTTTAATAGAGATGGGGTTTCACTACATTGGCCAGGCTGGTCTCGAACTCCTGACCTCAGGTGATCTGCCTGTCTTGGTCACCCAAAGTGTTGGGATTACAGGTGTGAGCCACCGTGCTCAGCCTGATATAAATCTTAAATGCTCTATTATTAAGAAGAAAATCACCAAGGTAACAATCTTATTAATGATGGATTCAAGAATGGAATGAAGGATGGAAAGAGGAAAGCATGCATTAGGCATTTTGTATGTGTCTGTCACCTATATAGCTAAAGAAAGAGAAGGATGAAGGTATTAGTTAGGATACAATCTCAGGTGATGGTAACAGAGCCCCAAAGTAACAGTGTGCTGAACAAGATGGAAGCTTATTTCTGTCTTGTGAAGATGGTCCAGGGCAGGTATAGTGGCTCTGATCCACAAGATCATGCAGAGACCTTGGCTCCTTCTGCCCTGTTTCTTTGCCATTCCAAGCAGAGGGGTAGAGGCAAGAAAAAGGGGAAGGGAAGACCCATCCTTACTTTTAAGGATATGACTAGAAATCACACCCCATTGTGCTCAGGATTCAGATTTATGACCACACCTAGCTACAAATGAGTCTGGTTTTTATTTTGGATACCTATGTGTCCAGCTAAAAATTAGGGGTGCTATTATTTAAAAAGAAGAGAATAAATTTTGAAATGTTATCTTAGCTGTTTGTGTTGCTATAACAACATACCTGAGATTGGGTAATTTATAAAGAACAGAAATTTATTTCTCACAGTTTTCATAGTTGGGAAGTTGAAGATCAAGGTACCAACAGGTTTGGTTGTCTGGTGAAGGTTGCTCTTTGATTCCAAGACGGCGCCTTGTTGCTGTATGCTATGGAGGGGAGGAATGCTGTGTGTGGCTTCCTTTCTAAGAGCCTTAATCCCATTCATGAGGAAGAAGCCCACACGGCCTACCCACCTCTTAAAGGCCCAGCTCTTAATACTATCAATTGGCCATTGTATTAGTCCATTCTCACACTGCTATAAAGAACTACCTGAGCCTAGGTAATTTATAAAGAAAAGAGGTTTAATTGGTTCACAGTTCCACAGGCTGTACAGGCAGCATGGCTGGGGAGGCCTCAGGAAACTTACAATCATTGTGGAAGGGCAAAGGGGAAGCATGCACGTCTTTAGATGGCAACAGGAGAGAGAGAGTGGGCGGGGGGGGATGTGCAACACACTTTTAAACAACCAAATCTCATGAGAACTCACTCACTATCATGAGAACAGCAAGGGGAAAATTCTCCCCCATGATTCAATCACCTCCCACCAGGTCCCTCTCCAACATGGGGAATTACAATTTGACATGAGATTTGGGTGGGGACACAGAGCCAAACCATATTGGCCATTAAGTTTCAACAGCTACATTTTGGAGGGGACACAGTCAAACCATAACAGACACAATGAACCATCTTTGCTACAATAAAACTGTTGCTATTATAGAAAACAGAACAATTATTTTAAAGCAAATTTGGAAAACTTTAAGCCAGGAGGATCTTGGGTGTGTGCAGAAACAAATCTCTCTCATCCTCTTGCCATATTAATAACCCATGATTCCTTATGAGTTTTGGGACATCCAAGTGGACACCCAGAGCCAGTTATTGTTGGCTATTGCCCTGCATTAACCCCTTGCCAAGCAAGACAGGCCCTGGGGAATTCTACTACCATAGGAGATACACACAGACTATGCTCTCTCTCTCTCTGACTACATGAGGTATTACAGAGTGGATTAATTCTCTATTTTTTTTTTTTTTGAGACGGAGTCTGGCTCTGTTGCCCATGCTGGAGTGCAGTGGCACGATCTCGGCTCACTGCAAGCTCTGCCTCCCAGATTCACGCCATTCTCCTGCCTCAGCCTCCTGAGAAGCTGGGACTACAGGCGGCCGCCACCACACCTCGGTAATTTTTGTATTTTCTTTTAGAAGAGACAGGGTTTCACCGTGTTAGCCAAGATGGTCTTGATCTCCTGACCTCGTGATCTGCCCGCCTCGGCCTCCCAAAGTGTTTGGATTACAGGCGTGAGCCACCGCGCCTGGCTGCAGCCTGGATTAATTCTTTACAACTGCCAGTTATTTCCTGTAAAGAGGATGGTGGTCACACCCTTCCCCTGTAAACTTTATCTGCAACCACTTCTTCTTCTAATCTGATGAACAAAAATTTGAAAAGAAGTCAAAAGAAAAACTAGGACACAACCGTGGTGGTGTGGGAGGCACCACAGGGAGAGGAGTCAATGGGTTGGTTGGAGAGAGAAAGTTTCTACGAGGCCTCTGGGTGGCCCATGGAGACAGAGGTGGATGTTAGGAAGAAAAAGAACCAAGAGACGGGAAGAAAATGGATAATGAGTCTGGGCACGGCGGCTCACTCCTGTAATCCTAGCACTTTGGGAGGTTGAGGTGGATGGATCACCCGAGGTCAGGAGTTCGAGGCCAGCCTAGCCAACGTGGTGAAACTGCATCTCTACTAAAAATACAAAAATTAGCCAGGTGTGATGGTGCACGCCTGTAGTCCCACTACTTGGGAGGCTGAGACAGGAGAATCACTTGAACCCGGGAGGCGGAGGTTGCAGTGAGCCGAGATCGCATCATTGCACTCCAGCCTGGGAGACAGAGTAAGACTCCATCTTAAAACAACAACAACAACAAAAACAAAAACAAAAAAACAAAGAAAATGGATAATGAGGAAAGAAAATAGGTTTCCTCCCTAATGAAAGTGAGGTAGGTCTGGGGAAGCTATGAATCTCACATATTAGAGAGGTTGAGGCAGGCATACATCTGAGGTATCAGAGGCTACTAACCTAACATAAAGGGGGCTCACAGAAAGATCGTTAAGTGAGGCAGTGCTAGGGAATTACAGCAAGAACAGTGGGAACAAGTGTGTCATGGTGTGGAGGAAATCCCAGGAAAACCACCAAATGTTCAGTCTCTTGACATGCTCCAGCATTCTTCCCACTGGGACCCCAGTCCACCGACCTCCCCTCAATTACCCACTTTCCTATGACCTCCTTGCCTACCTACTTCCCACCTTTATCAGTTTGGATTCCATAGTTCATCCCTGACATCACACCTTGATATGACATTCAATACACCTACCTCTCTCTCCATCCACACTTCCCTAGCAAAACCCCAACTCTGATGAACTTAGCACCCTTCATCCTGCATTCCCTGCCTGCACCTGAGCAGCTGGCTGTGGCTGGAGAGAAGCCCACAAAGGATGGTGAATGTCAGGAGCCCACAGCCTTGTCCAGTTGTCCAGCTTATTGCCATGGTCAAGTTGCTCTCCTCCTTTGAAATGACTACATTATAGCTTTTCCTCTGTCATCAAACTTTCAATATCACCTCTCTCCTTCTCAGTCTTCGCTGTTGGCCTGGCTCCTTTTGTCTCTTTTTATTTTCATTTTATTTATTTATTTTTTATTTTTCATCTTTATTGTTTTATTTTTTGAGACAGAGTCTTGGCAGGGCACATTGGCTCACACCTGTAATCCCAGCACTCTGGGAGGCCAAGGTGAGTGGATCACTTGAGGTCAGGAGTTCAAGACAGAGTCTTGCTTTGTCGCTCAGGCTGGAGTGCAATGGCATGATCTTGGCTCACTGCAATCTCCGCCTCCCGGGTTCAAGCAATTCTCTGTCTCAGTCTCCTGAGTAGGTGGGGTTATAGACATGCGCCACCACACCCAGCTGATTTTTGTATTTTTAGTGGAGATGAGGTTTTACCATGTTGGCTAGGCTGGTCTTGAACTCCTGATCTCAAGTGATCCACCCACCTCTGCCTCCCAAAGTTCTGGGATTACAGGCATGATTTTTTATCTTTATTTTTCGAGATGGAGTCTCGCTCTGTTGCCTAGGCTGGAGTGCAGTGGTGCGATCATAGCTCACTGTAACCTGGAACTCCTGGGTTCAAGACATCCTTCTGCCTCAGCTTCCCAAATAGCTGAGACTACAAGTGTATGCCACTACACTTGGCTTGTGTCTCCTTTTTTCACTAAAGAAATGAAAACAATCAGCAGAGAATGATTCAGAATCTTCAAATGTACCTTCATTGGTAGCCACCTATGCTCTGTCTTCTGGAGAGCTGCGATAACTGTCCCATCCTTGCTCCTATTGCTGGCACTGTGCACTCCCTGGTCCATGCCTTCTTGCCTGCTCAAGGACTTGCTGTGGCAATCATCCCCTTTCTCTGTGTCATTATCTGCTCTCCACTACTGGGTTATTCCCATCAGTGTACAAACACGTGGCAATACTTCCCAGTTAAGAAAATACCTCCCCGGGCCCAGCATGGTGGCTCATGCTTGTAATCCCAGCCCTTTGGGATTGGGAGGCCAAGACAGGAAAATCACTTAAGGCCGAGTTTGAGACCAGCTTGGGCAACATAGCGAGACTCTGTCTATACAAAAATAATGAAAAAAATTAGCTAGGTGTAGTGGTGCTCACCTGAGGCTGCAATGAGGTATGATTGTGCCACTATATTCCAGCCTAAAAAAAAAGAAAGGAAGGAAAAAAAGAAGGAAGAAATAAAAGGAAAGTAAGATAAAGAAATAAATAAAGGAAATGCCTCTCTGATTCCCATATCCTCCTCCAGCAATGGCTCCATTTCTCTGCTTCTCTCAACAGCAACACTCCAAGAAATCCTGAAATACCATATTGGGTGGGACTTTCTCTGTGGTCCTGGAACTGATGAGGGCCAAAGATGGAGACAATTAAGTGTATTAAGAGATGGTTTAACTGTCTCTGTTTCCCCCAGCTGTCACTTCCCTTTTCCTATCAATCCTTAGTTTATATTAAAAACAAACAAACAGAGGGATCACACCGGCTGTCAGCCTAGTGGAGAGAGCTGTGCCCTTCATTCTCCTCCTGTAAAGCAAGTGAGGAGTCCCAGCGATCCACCTGTGACTGCGAGTGGAGGGGATGATGTCCTTTCTCCAGCTGGGCATCTGTCTCCCTCTGCCCATCTGAATGCGGGACATGGGAGTTGGGGGATGGTCAGGCAGAGGGGAGGCTGCAGCAGGCAGCTTGTCCTCCTTGTTAGGAGTGTTAGTTTTTGTGATTCAAGGAAACCTAAGGATAGGTTTTGAGCTCACCAACCAGGACTGTCAGGGATGAAGTGGGAGGGGAAGCTTAGCAGGTGGAAGAGGTCTGAGCCAAGGTCAGGTATCCCACCTCAGGAAACTGGCAGCAGGAGTTGAAAAGAACAGACTCCTCCAGGTCCACACTCCAACTCCAAAAGCCAGTTGCTTTGTGGGAGTGGGTGGGAACGAGATTAAAATTATTGATGAGATTAGCACTTAAAATGCGATGGAGTTAGTAGTCAAAAGTCACCAGAAAGTTAGGAAATCTGCTCAATATTTCATTAAGTAACAGGAAAATGAAATTCAATTAGAAAGTGATTAAAAGCAACAATGGAAGAAAATTAAAGCTGTTTGCTGTCTACACTAAGTCCCGACTTTTCAATAGACCTGTTGCATCTTTACTTGTCTTCTCTATCTCATCTCTTATTTTCTTTTGCTTTATTTTTTAGACATTAAAATGTATTTTATCAACGCTGTACATGTATTGTTTCAAAAAGTCATGTAAATAGTTATAAATACGTAAAAAAATTAAAATCAAACAGTTTTAAAATGCTTAGAATAAAAAGGATTATCCAATGCCTTCCCCCCAGAAGCAATTTCTTTCCATTTTTAAACTGTTTCTTTAGGTTTTCTTTATCTCTATTTTTTCCCCCCAGATAACATATGTACTGCTACTTCTTGATTTTTTAGTTTTATGTGTTATATATTGACTTCCTGTTGTGGGAGATAAGGAGTTGGTCTTTTTACCCTCTGTTTCTTCTTACCATCCTCCCAATATTTCTCCTTCCTTCCCTTCCTTCCTTCCTTCCTTCCTTCCTTCCTTCCTTCCTTCCTTCCTTCCTTCCTTCCTTCCTTCCTTCCTTCCTTCCTTCTTTCTTTCTTTCTTTCTTTCTTTCTTTCTTTCTTTCTTCTCTTCTTTCTTTCTTTCTTTCTTTCTTTCTTTCTTTTCTTTCTTTCTTTCTTTCTCTTTCTTTCTTTCTTCTTCCTCTCTCTTTCAATGAGAAACTGGTCTTTTTACCCTGTTTTTTCTTATCATCCTCCCAATCTTCCCCTCCCTCCCTCCCTCCCTCCCTCCCTCCCTCCCTCCCTCCCTCCCTCCCTCCCTCCCTCCCTTCCTTCCTTCCTTCCTTCCTTCCTTCCTTCCTTCCTTCCTTCCTTCCTTCCTTCCTTCCTTCCTTCTTTCTGAGTCTCACTCTATTGCCCAGGCTGGAATGCAGTGCCACAATTTCTGCTCCCTGCAACCTCTGCCTCCCAGGCTCAAGCTATTCTCCTGCCTCAGCCTCCTGAGTAGCTGGGATTACAGGAACACACCACCACGTGCAGCTATTTTTTTTTTTTTTTCGTGTTTTAGTAGAAATGGGTTTCACCATGTTGGCCAGGCTGGTCTTGAACTCACAACCTCAAATGATCCACCTGCCTCAGCCTCCCAAAGTGCCGGGATTACAGGCATGAGCCACCAGGCCTGGCTGAGGTTCTAGTCTGTTGATTGGGTAGTAGAGGGGCAGTCACCCAGCTGTGTGGGGGTGAGGAGAGGATCTAGGAGTCTTTTTCTTCCTATGAAGATTTTCACTCATTCCTGCTTTCATCTCCTTCTAGCAACCTCACCTTCCCGCAACCTCACCTTCCCAAGTACTTGGTACCTTCAACTCCTGAGGTTCTTTGGTATGAATTAGACCACTTCTTTTTTTTTGTTTATTTTTTTGAGATGGAGTCTCGCTTTGTCGCCCAGGCTGGAGTACAGTAGTGCAATCTTGGCTCACTGCAAGATCCGCCTCCTAGGTTCACGCCATTCTCCTGCCTCAGCCTCCCGAGTAGCTGGGACTACAGGCGCCCGCCACCATGCCTGGCTAATTTTTTGTATTTTTTAGTAGAGACGGAGTTTCACTGTGTTAGCCAGGATGGTCTCGATCTCCTGAACTCGTGATCCGCCCACCTCGGCCTCCCAAAGTGCTGGGATTATAGGCGTGAGCCACCGCGCCCTGCCGAATTAGACCACTTCTTGCTCATCTAGACTATAGATCCTCAACTTTAAATTTTTTTCAGGCTTTTGAGTCACTTACAACTCATCCATCTATTTTCTTTTCTTTTCTCTTTTCTTTTCTTTTCTTAGATGGAGTTTCGCTCTATTGCACTGACTGGAGTGCAGTGGTGCAGTCTCGGCTCACTGCAACCTCTGCCTCCCAGGTTCAAGTGAGTCTCCTGCCTTAGCCTCCTGAGTAGCTGGGACTACAGGCACACGCCACCACACCCAGCTAATTTTTTGTATTTTTAGTAGAGACGGGGTTTCACCATGTTGGCCAGGCTGGTCTTGAACTCCTGACCTCAGGCGATCCATCCGCCTCAGCCTTCCAAAGTGCTGGGATTGCAGGCGTGAGCCACTGTGCCCGGCCTCATCCATCTACTTTCTAGATTCCAAAATTGTACTGACATCTCTCGTATTCTCCTATCACTGCTCTTGTTTTCTCTGTTCCATAGGTTTATGCATTTTAAACACTGTTGTCATTTTAGTGAGAATTCAAGAGGAAACAGAAATAAGTGCAGCTGGAGAAGCATCCCACCATCCTGACCACAGCTGATCTTCCCTGGACACCATGAACCACGCTGTCCAGACCATCTTCACTCCCGCCAACAGCGGCCACCCCTCAACTGCGAAATGCTCAAGGAGGAGCAGGAGGTGGCTGTGCTGAGGGTGCCCCAGAACCCTGCTCCCCTGACATCCACCGTGATCCACATCCACAGTGAGACCGCTGTGCCCGACCACGTCGTCTGGTCCCTGTTCAACACCCTCTTTATGAACTGGTGCTACCTGGGCTTCATAGCATTCACCTACTCCGCGAAGTCTAGGGACAGGAAGATGGTTGGCGACATGAGCGGGGCCCAGGCCTACGCCTCCACTGCCAAGTGCCTGAACGTTTGTACCCTTATCCTGGACATCCATGTGACCACAGCACTCATCATCCTTTTCACCAGTAGCTCTATGATAATATTCCAAGCAATTTCTCAAACGGTAAAGAATCTCAAAGGCCAGCAGTAGCGCCCAGTTACTCGCCATCCACTGCAGGCCCTACACCCTGGGCCTGAGTTCTGTATCAGCCCTTTATTCTCACATACTTTTCTACAATGGCTTTCAATAAAGTGCACGTGTTCCTGGAAAAAGAAAGAAAGAAAGAAATGCAGCTGTTCAGTCCTCCACATTCAGCACAGAGGTCTTTATTCTCTCAACCCACTTCAACCAGACTTTTATCCCTGCCACTTTGCTGAAACTGTTCTTATCAAGTCAAAACTTTGCCTAATCCACTGGACAATTCTCAAGCCTTATCTTACTTAAATTCTCAGTAGGATTTGATATGATTCATCCCTTCTTCTTGAAGCCCTCTCTGTCTTTCCTGCCATCTCTCGGTGTCCTTTTCTGGCGTCTCCTTCTCACCTCTAACTGTTGTGTGCCCTCGGGCTCAGTCCTTTTTTCTTCTCTACTTACATTCTCTTGGGTGGCATGCAGTCATGTGGGTTTAAATACCAACTATTTGCCAATATCTATTGGCTCTCCATATCCGTGGGTTCTGTGTACATGGAGTCAACCAACTGTGGTTCAGAAATATTCAGAAAAAAAATATGTTTGTACTGAACATGTACAGAATTTTCTTGTCATCATAGCAAGAATGACAATTAAACAATAAAGTATAACAACTATTTATATAGCATTTGCATTGTATTAGGTATAATATCAGTAATTTAGCTATGATTTAAAGTACACAAGCCAGATGCAGTGGCTCATGCCTGTAATCCCAGCACTCTGGGAGGCTGAGGCGGGTGGACCACTTGAGGTCAGGAGTTCAAGACCAGCCTGGCCAACATGGCAAAACTCTGTCTCTACTAAAAATACAAAAGTTCGCTGGGTGTGATGACATACACCTGTAGTCTCAGCTACTTGGGAGGCTGAGGCGGGAGAATAGCTTGAACCTGGGAGGTGGAGGTTGCAGTGAGCTGAGATTGTACCACTACACTCCAGCCTGGGTGACAGAGTAAGACTTTTTCTCAAAAAAAAAAAAAAAAAAAAAAAAAAGAAAGAAAGAAGGAAAAAGAAATACACAGGAGAATATGCATTGGTTATATGCAAATACTACACCACTTTTTTTTTGTTTGTTTTTGAGACTGTCACCCAGGGTGGAGTACAGTGGTGCAATCATGGCTCACTGCAGCTTTGACCTTTCTGGCTCAAGCAATCCTCTTGCCTCAGCCTCCTGAGTAGCTGGAACTACAGGCGTGAGCCTCCACACTGGGCTAATTTCTGTATTTTTCATAGAGATGGAGTTCCGCCATATTGCCCAGTCTGGTCTTCAACTCCTGGGCTCAAGTGATCCTCCCACCTCGGCTTCCCAAAATGCTGGGATTACCAGGTGTGATGAGCCACTGCACCTGGCCTACTACACCATTTTGTATCAGGAACTTGAGCATCTGTGGATTTTGGTATCCCCAGGAGGTCCTGGGACCAATCCCCCTGCATACCACAGTCGACTGTACATATCTTCAGCTCCAACCTCTGCAACACCCTGGAGCTTCATACTTGCGTATGTTTACCTATTTATCTGAGACTTCCTATTGGAAGTCCAATAAGCGTCTCAAATTGGACCTCTTCAAGATAGAACTTGCTTTTATCCTTCAAATCGCCTACCTCAATCTTCTCCATTTCAGTATATACTACTAAGATTCACCTAGATTTTGCTCGGGTTGAACACCCAGGGGTCATCCTTGGTTAGGCTATTCCCCTGACACCTACATTAATCCAACTTCATGATCCAATTTGAACTCCAAAATATATCTTGGTTGGTGGGGCACAATGACTCATGTCCATAATCCCAGCATTTTGGGGTACTGAGGTGGGCAGATCATTTGAGCCCAGGAGTTCAAGATCAGCCTGGGCAACATAGTGAGACCCTAAAAGTACTAAAAAACAAGAACAAAAACAAACAAACAAACAAAAAACACCAAAAAAAAAAAAAAAAAACCCAGCAAAAAGAAATCCAAAACATATCTTGGTCAAACGACTTCTCACCATGTCCTCTGCTGCTCCCCTAGTCCAAGTCACCCCTCTCTTACCTGGACACCTGTCATGGCTGCCAGGCTTATGGTTTTTCTGCCACCATTCTTGCTCCTTTCCCACACTGCAGTCTATTTTCTGCATAGCAGTGAGAGTGCTATTTATTTATTTAGTTATTTAGTTATTTTAGAGACAGGGTCCCGCTCTGTTGCCCAGGCTGGAGTTCAGTGGTGTAATCAAAGCTCACTGGTGTAATCAAAGCTCACTGCAGCCTCAAATTCCTGGGCTCAATCCTCCTGCCTCCTGAGTAGCTGGGACCACAGGCATGAGCCACCCTGCCTAGCTGAGAGTGCTGTTTACAAAGAGCAAGTCAGCCAGGTCACCCCTACTCATAGCCATCCAATGGCATCCATCACACTCCGGATGAAACCACCTGCTCACCAAGGCCTACAACGCTTAACAAAGACAGGCCCCCACCTCCCTCTCAACCTCACTCTTACACTGTTCTGGTCACACCAGCCTTCGTGCTTTTCCTTCACATGCCTAGCTCAGCCCTGCCTCAGATCTTTATGTTTCTTCTTTTGCCTGATGCTTTCCTTGAAGATCTTTATGTCATTCACATATCTGCTTAAATGCCATCTCCTCAAAGAAGTCTTCTCTGGCTGTCCTATCTAAAAGAAGCCACCTTCCTCAACAGTCTCCATCTCCTTAGATAGCTGCCTGCTTCTGGCCGGGCGCAGTGGCTCACGCCTGTAATCCCAGCACTTTGGGAGGCTGAGGCAGATGGATCACTTGAGGTCAGGAGTTTGAGACCAGCCTGGCCAACATGGTGAAACCCCATCTCTACTAGAAATACAAAAATTAGCCAAGCATGGTGGCGGGTGCCTATAATGCCAGCTACTAGGGAGGCTGAGGCAGCAGAATCACTTGAACCCAGGAGACTCTGTCTCAAAAAAAAAAAAAAAAAAAAAAAGAAAAGAAGAAGAAAAAAGAAAATAAAGAAACAAGCAAGATAGCTCCCTGCTTCCTTGAGGTCCTCATTTCCCTGGAGACAGCTCCTCCAAGTAATGACCACTGTGGCCATTGCCAGGGAGAGGGTGTCATCATGACACCTGTGCTGAATATCCCACCAGAAAGGATGAGTGCCTAGAAAATCAATGTGGCATTGTTTTCAACCTGAGTTTACAAAGCAAAACTCACACCTGCTAAGAGAGCTCTGTGGTCAGAGTACATGTCCTCCCTGTATTTTGTTTTATTTTTACCATTGTCTGATGTGAATTGGCCAGAGCGGGTAAGACAGAGGAAGAGTGACCTGCCTGTATTGTAGATTTAGGGAGTGCAGAGGGACATTCTGTCAGGAAAATGTGTGTAGACTGGGAAGGACATACCAATCAGGAAAGATCCCATAAAACTAACTTTTAAAAGCATTTGTATAAGACCAGACCTTAATGACTTCATCTTCTGGCTCTACTAATTCCCTTCTTGGCTTCACACTGAGATTCAGATTAAGCAGCGGTTGACTCGAGCCAACTGCAGTCAGCACTGGGGGACTTGGACATTGGTTGAGTTCGGAAAGACACCAACTGCGGGAAGGAGGAATTTTTGCCACACTCCTATTTCGGGGGTGTACTTGTGCTTGAGGAGCAGCCAGGATTTCTCTGGGATCTTTTCTTGAGAAAGGGCTGCAAGAACCCAGATCCCTAGCCATGACCTGGTCAATGAAGGCTGTCGGGAACGGGAGGATTCAGTCTATCAGCAAGCAGCCTCTCAGCCAAGATGGAGAGTAAAGGTATTGAGTGCAGACCGCGTGCCCTGCAGGTGCTACGTAATGTGCTCTACCTGTGTGATCACAGAAATCCTGGCACTGGTTCTAGGAGGGTCTATTTTGCTACATTACCCCAGTCATTTACTCATTCATGTAACAAACATTTATTATGTACATATATGTTCCAAGCATTCTTTTTCACTCCTGAAATTGTGGTTACAAGGGAGCAAAAGGCCAAGTCATTGCTCTTATAGGGCTTATAGCCAGGTGGCGGGGGTGCTAAGCAGACAAACAAATACACGAGACAAGGTGATAAAAGCAGAATCATGGCCGGGCGCGATGGCTCACTCCTGTAATCCCAGCACTCTAGGAGGCCGAGGGGGGTGGAACCCATGAGGTCAGCAGTTCAAGATCAGCCTGACCAACATGGAGAAACCCCATCTCTACTAAAAATACAAAAAAATTAGCAGGGCGTGGTGGCGCATGCCTGCAATCCCAACCACTCCGGAGGCTGAGACAGGAGAATTGCTTGAATCCAGGAGGCGGAGGTTGCGGTGAGCCGAGATCGTGCCATTGCACTCCAGCCTGGGTGATAAGAGAAAAACTCCATCTCTAAAAAAAAAGGGCAGAATCATGAGACAGGTCAGGGATTGTCCAAGTATGGTCCACAGACCTCTGGGAGTTCCTAAGACCTTTTCAGGAGGTCTAGGAGGTTGAAACAACTGTATTTGCACAAAAATATTGATATGTTATTTGCCTTTGTCACTCTTGTGGCATAGCAGTTCTCAAATTGGCTCTCTGGGCAGGGGTCATGAATGTCACTCTAGGGAGGCGCGGCCCCAGGCCTGAGAAGGACCCCAGGGACTTAGTGAATCTGTCCCTGGGGCATGTGTCCTTGTAAAGGGGCTATGAGCTGATGCCCAGGATCTAAGGAGACAGTGTTGGCTGGTGTCACCTAACAGGAGGTTTCTTCCTACTCTTTGAATGCCAGGAAGACTCTCCTGGGGTTTCGCCTGTTACTCCCACTCTTACAATCATAGAACTCACATGAGGAGCCTGGGAAGTGAGAGCTGGGGCCACGTGTGACAGCAGCTATGAGAAGCAGAGAACTCTCAGGCCCCAGTCTGCAGCCCCTGTCCTCTCATGCCAGTGTTCAGGGCACTGAATTTTCCTGATTTGGTTTCTCCTGGCAGAATCGTGGGAGGCACAAGGCTGGAAGCTGGATCACTCCCCAAATGAGTTGTTGAGGCTCTGCGTGACATGATGACGTTTGCTGGGCCACTCAGCAGATTGCTCCCCCAGTAGACCTGCCTCACCGCTTGACAGTCTGTCAGTTGCGTTTATTGGGAACCCGCTAGCAATGTGAATTGGTAGGCAATCCAAGCATTGCAGTAGCGGTTCCCAAGAGTTGTGGACTAAGTTATCTATCTATCAAATCCTGTCTGTCTGCTGACATCTGGGAAAACCAGGTGACACTCACACACCTGAGGCCTTGGCAGCAGCCCAATTAAAGGTTGCAGTTTTTCTTTAGTTACTTTCTGACCTTGGAGTTTGAGAATGCAGGTATTGGGCTTTGCTTCTGTTCAAACTGCATGAACATTTCAAAGTCTAAGCGTTTGAAAATTAACATAGTCAGATAGTCAGATGTACATACACAGGCGTTACACGCGTTGCTGGGTCACTTTCAGTAGGACATAGATTGATCTTTGGATAGTGACTGATCACTGAGCACTCACTTATTTCCACAGGCAGAAGAAACCTGTCCAGAAAAAACCCCGAGCATACCACTGGAGAAAGGTTTAAATGGGCTTTCTGCCAGTGAACTGCATTTGATAGCTACGTGGGTGCAGCCCATGGCAGGAATCCACACAGCTCACAGGAGATCTGTGGGGCCCTGGGATGTTGCAATGTCACTCTGTCTGGGTAAGTGACAGCCAGGATGTGGGATTTGGTGATTATTTTTGGTTTGGTTTGTTTCTAGCTCAGAAGAAAGACTATATATAACATTGAGAGAGGCATAACTTCCAGATTGTCAAGGTTGGTGCTAATAGTGAATGATATACTAATATATGTTACATGGAATCACAAGCTTGCAAGAGCAATGCTCATGTACAAGATGAAAGGATAAATCTTCTGTTGTGTAATGGGAAAAGAAAGCTGGCAATGTAAATGCAGTCTTAATATTTTTTCCAGCATTGCATGTGTAATTAGGCATTCAGTGACTTTCTCATCTAAGGAAATTTGACTTTAATGGGAGCGATATAGCTAACTATCGAAGGAGTATTTTGAAAATACAGGGGTGAGGATCGGAAGGTATTAACTGTAAAGATGTATTATATCCCTGGCCTTCAAACAAGACAAAAGAAAACAAATAACTCCATCAGCACCGATCTGCCATCATGTAAGCTGTGTAGATAGAAGTTAGACTCATATTCTGAGCTCTTGGAAATTAAGCCAGAAACAGAATGGTCAGATAATTTTTATACACTAGTGCGTATGTTACGTTTTGATCATTTAAGATTTCCCCCCTAAAAGGGCTCTGTTTCATGAATGCAGTTTCATCGGTGTCTGGAAATCGCACAGTTTATGATGCACTCTCATGACGTCTTGGGAAATTAAGGCATAACCTTGGGTAAATCCAAAGTTCATCTTTAAAAAGAGAAAGTTTCAAATGCAGAGTTTAACCAAAGGTGATACAATAGAGTCCCTTCCCATCCACTACCTTTCCTCGCAAACTTCCAGAGAATCACAGGGCACAGTTAGGAGCAGTGACAACCTGAGCCAGCATAACTATTCAATCTGACAGCAGTAAAAATGTTTGCTGGAAACCAGTGCAGGAAAGGGTTAGGAAATTAAAGACAGAAGCTTGAGTTTAAAGATTGGATACCACAGACAGGTCTCAAAAGCAGCTGCTCACTTCCCAAGCCCCAGCTATCCCTGCGTGGTTCATCTTCAGGACAATCTTCAGAGGTTACCCTCTTAGATAGTGGCGCTGAGACACTCCTTATCATATTTCTAGTGTAAATGGCCAGGGTCTCTACATGGTTTCAACAGACAGGGCTACACAGTTTATTAGATAAATGAATTCTTTCTAACCAATAATGATTTAAAAAACATTGTTTTGGGAGAAGATATATCTGCTATTCCTCTCCAGGCATTTTACAGAAAATATTTTGAGCTGTCAAAAGGGGGCATCCTTGCTTTTCCAGACAAAAGAAATCATTCGAGTTTGCTCTATAGAGCAGCCTTGGCAGGAGTGGTGGGCAGCAAGAGTGCTTAATGATTCTAAATAGCACGGGTGTGCTTAGTTAAGGCTACAGCTAAGGGTGTGGACCTCACATAACTACAACCCTGCTACCCAAAGCGTGGCCCTAGGCAGCAGTACCAGCAGCAGCAGCAGCTGGAAGCCTGTTACAGGTGTGGGCTATCAGGCCTCAACTGGCACCTACTGGATCAGAATCAGGATTTAACAAGGTCCCACGTGGCCAGTTGAGCATCTCCACATTCAAGATGCACAGCTTCCTAGCTGTATTTCTCAAACTTCCTCCAGGGAGGGGAGACAAGAATCACCTGTGGAGCTTGTTAAACACAGATTCCTGGGCTTGCAACTGTTTACCTACTGACCCAGAATTTGCAGCAGAGAGGCCTGGTAATTTGTATATTTAACAAATGCCCCACAGGATACAAGTCATGAATGAAGTGTGAAGAACACTACAGGATACCTTTATGTTTTTGAAAGAAATATATAATGATCTAAAAAAGAAACTGCTTCTTCCAGATCATGTTTTCCTTTTGAAAAGATGCAGTCTCCCTTTTCTTTGCCACTTGATCTCTTAAAAACAGTGCTATCAAAAGGGAAGAGGGAAGCAGAGGAGAAGTGTGAGAACAGCTCCCAGGGTGCAGCAGGAGAGGCCAATGCCTGGGGACTGTGGGAAGTGGGACGCTGCCAGCAGAGGGCAGCAAAGCACGTCCTACACGGGGACCTGCTGGGTGCACGGTGTGGCCCGGAGGCAAGATTGGAGTGTCCTTCTGCGACTAGCTTCTGGCGCTTTCTGGAGCTGTTTATGGACGTCAGATCTGACACTAGGTTTGTCAAGTCAGTGGGGGGCACAGTAGACTCTGCTGGGTCTGAATGGGAGCCAGGTAAGGTATGAGCCAGTACAGCCCAGTAGAAATACAATGCAAACTACGAAGGTTATTTAAACGTTTCTAGAGGATACATTTTTATTTATTTTGTATATTATTATTTTTGTATAGAGAAGTAGTCTTGCTATGTTGCCCAGGCTGGTCTCGAACTCCTGGTCTCAAGTAATTCTCCTGTCTTGGCCTCCCAAAGTGCTGGGATTACAGGCATGAGCTACCATGCTGGCTGTATTTTTTTTTTTTTTTTTCTTTTTGAGATGATGTCTCACTCTGTTGTCCAGGCTGGAGTGCAGTGGCATGATCATGGCTCACTGCAGCCTCGACCTCCTGAACTCAAACAATCCTCCTGCCTCAGCCTCCCTTGCAGCTGGGACTACAGGCATGCACCACCATACCCAGCTAATTTTTTTTTTTTGTAGAGGCAACATCTTGCTTTGTTGCCAGGCTGGTCTCTAACTCCTGGGCTTAAGCAACCCTCCCTTCTTGGCCTCCCAATGTGCTGGGATTATAGGCGTGAGCCCGAAGCTACATTTTTAAAAAGTAAAAGGAAATGGGTGAAATTAATTTTTATAATATATTTTATTTAACCCAATATATCCAAAATCATTTCAACATGTAGTTAGTATTAATATTGCTAATGAAACAGTTTATATTCCATTTTCCCTCCACTAACTTTTTGAGGGTCTGTGTATATTTCAGCACATCTCAATTCTGACTAGCCACAGTTCCAGTGCTCAGTGGCCACACATGGCTGGTGGCCACCGTATTAGACAATGCATGTCTAAGAGTATATCTAAAGCTGGGGGAGAGGGGAAATTAGGACCAGAAATGGGGAAAGATTAACGTTTGGCCTGGGGACAGATTCTGGTGGTTTTTTTTTTTTTTTTTTTTTTGAGACAGATTCTCGCTCTGTTGCCCAGGCTGGAGTGCAGTGACGTGATCTCGGCTCACTGCAATCTCCGCCTCCCAGGTTCATGCCATTCTTCTGCCTTAGCCTCCTGCGTAGCTGGGACTACAGGTGCCCGCCACCACGACTGGCTAATTTTTTGTGTTTTAGTAGAGATGGGGTTTCACCATGTTAGCCAGGATGGCCTCGATCTCCTGACCTCATGATCTGCCTGCCTCGGCCTCCCAAAGTGCCGGGAGTACAGGCATGAGCCACCGCACTTGGCCGATTCTGGTGTTTTTGTACATAAATAAATATTCATCAAAGAGCTACATTTGTTTTTTTTTTTTTGAGACAGGGTCTTGCTGTCACCCAGGCTGGAATGCAATGGTGTGATCACACCTCGAGGCAGCCTTGATCCTCCTGCCTCAGCCACCCAGGTAGCTGGAACTACAGGCACATGCCCCCATGCCTGGCTAATTTACATTTTTTTTTGTAGAGATGGGGTCTCCCTATGTTGCCCAAGCTGGTCTCAAGCTCCTGGGCTTAAGCCATCCTCCTGCCTCGGCCTCCCAAAGTGCTGGGATTACAGATGTGAGCCACTGTGCCCAGCCTTCAGTTCATTATTGAGCATCTACTATATGCTAGCAGTTGGGCCAGAGGCTGGAGATATATAAGCCACCACACACAGTCCCTGATCTGAGGACCTGGGTCCAGAGTAGTTGGGAGACAGCATGGAAACAGAACCTTTCAAATCCCTAAAACACCCACCACAGCAAGTCTATGGGCAGGCTCTGGTGTGGACCCTGGGAGAGATTGTTAGACCCACCCTGGAGGAGAGACTCTGAATGATAACTAAGTCAGAGGCTTTTGTTGGATTTTATTTTTCCTTTTTCATAATCATTTCCAGATTTACTTAGAAGTTGTCTGAAATACACATTTGTCTGGAGAAAGAAAATCTGGCTGAGGTGAGAATCCCTAAGCTGCCTCTAAGCTTCCCTGAAAGGAAAGGCCAATGTATCATCAGCTAACTGTCACACAGGAATCCCTTCGGGGGCATCCCCTGGACCTTTTACCAAAGGTTGGACCCACCACATCCAAAGTCTCTTATTCCCTCATCAGTGCTGTTCTAGGTTAACGCTATTTTGGGAATGCAGTTCTTCATTTCAGTGTGAATTTCCTCATCTTTCTGCACAAATTGAGTGAAATCCTTGGTGCATTTTTTTTTTCTTAGATGGATGGAAGCTAAAAGAGAATGGAAGGCCTCCAGCTGTTTGAGGCTCTGTCCTCAACGACAATCAAAATTCTCCATCTTTTCTTGTTCTTGGCACTTTCTGATTGAAATAAGATTCCAGCATTTATCTGCACCTGCAATTTTGACAAGAAAGGAAAATTTAAAAGACAAGTGAAAGAATTCTCTGAGGGAAGTCAATGAGTCGACAGTAGTCAGACGCCTCCAAATCTCTTTTTGCATTCCTCCGTCAATTAAGCTACAGTCACATATTGGAGAGCAGAACTTAAGTCTGTGAGTAGAAATGCAAAAATGTGTGTCGATCAGTAGCTGGAACCTTCCACTGGAGCGAGTATTACTTGGAGAGCAGCTGATGATCCATTTGGCATTGAAATGGAGAGGATTTTGAGTCAAAGAGGCCACTTTAAATTATAGATTTGAGTTTAGTTGAAGGTCACACTTATCTTGCATGAATAAAATCTTCAGAGATTTTGGAATATACTCAGAAAATGCAGGCAATCCTGAGCACATAAGCATTTCCTTCAGGGGATAAAAGCAGTTTAATATTATTGCCCTCTGCATAATTATTGATCATATTAGCATAGGAGATACTGAAAGGGAAGACAGAGTAACCATCTGATGGACACCTTGATGCTCAGCAGCTAGGACCATGAACTTAGGAAGTTGCCTGGAGACCTGGGAAGATTGTAAAGGGAATTTGGTAGTGGCCATTTCATTTTGACTCAACAGATGACAAAAATGACCCACTGAGAGGGGAAGGATTATTTAGCTAATCCTATATGACATAAATAATCTCCCACCTCTAGAAATTTGGGAATCACCCGCCAAATGTTGATTTGATTATTAGGATGTGTGTTTAACCTGATTCAAAGCTTCCTGGCAGCCAAGATGAAGAGGGAAATGTGGTGAATTATAAACTCATCATTTGAAAAGGAGAAATGTACTCAACTTTCAAAGGAAACTAGGACATTAATAAAGAAAATTCCGGGCCAGGCACGGTGGCTCACGCCTGTAATCCCAGCACTTTGGGAGGCCGAGACGGGCGGATCACGAGGTCAGGAGATCGAGACCATCCTGGCTAACCCGGTGAAACCCCGTCTCTACTAAAAAAAATACAAAAAACTAGCCGGGCGAGGTGGCGGGCGCCTGTAGTTCCAGCTACTTAGGAGGCTGAGGCAGGAGAATGGCGTGAACCCCGGAGGCGGAGCTTGCAGTGAACCGAGATCGCGCCACTGCACTTCAGCCTAGGCGAGAGAGCAAGACTCCGTCTCAAAAAAAAAAAAAAAAAAAAAAAAAAAAAAAAAAAAATCCAAACATTAAAAACATTTGATTTGGCGGTGTGCGGTGGCTCACGCCTGTAATCCCAACACTTTGGGAGGCTGAGGCAAGCGGATTACCTGAGGTCGGGTGTTTGAGACCAGCCTGGTCAACAAGATGAAACCCCGTCTCTACTAAAAATACACAAATAATTAGCCGCGCGTGGTGGCGGGAACCTGTAATCCCAGCTACTCGGCAGACTGAGGCAGGAGAGTCGCTTGAATCTGGGAGGCGGAGATTGCAGTGAGCAGAGATGGTGCCACTGCGCTCCAGCCTGGGCAACAAAAGCAAACTCGGTCTTAAACAAAACAAAACAAAACAAAACAAAACACACGATTCATAGCTGTAATATTCTTTCCAAAAGCTACTGGTTCACAATGCAGATTAATGATTAGGATTTAGGAAATTATAAATGTACTTCAGAGATTTTTGAACCTGTTAATATGAATTAACTTCTAGAATGTCCCAATTCCTCCCCACAACACTAATCTAAAGCTTATGTTTTTCCCCTGTTGCTTGCTGTGTTAATTGGATTACAGAGATAATTCCCCTCCCATAAAATGTAATCTCTGCAGGTTTTGGAATCTGCATTCTGCTGCATTTTGTAGGATTATCTCTTAAAGGTAACAGATTAGAAACCCTGGATGGTGCAAATTAACTGAAATTTGTGCTCTAATCCCTTTCAGTGAGGATGGGGATGGGGGAGGCTTCCAGGTTCTAATGAATGAGAGAATGCTAGAGTCGCAGTCTGTGTTTTTTTTTTTTGTTTTGTTTTTTTGAGACAGAGTCTCACTCTGTGGCCCAGGCTGGAGTGCAGTGGTGCGATCTCGGCTCATTGCAACCTCCACCTCCCAGGTTCAAGCAATTCTCGTGCCTCAGCCTCCTGAGTAGCTGGGCTTACAGGCATGCCCAACCGTGCCTGGCAAATTTTTATATTTTTGGTAGAGATGGGGTTTTGCCATGTTGGCCAGGCTGGTCTTGAGCTCCTGACCTCAGGTAATCTGCTGGCCTCGGCCTCCCAAAGTGCTGGGATTACAGGGGTGAGCCACCGTGCTCGACCTATAGTCTCTTTGTTCCCTCCCTCCCTTCCTTTCTTCCTTCCCTTTTTTCCTTTTTTGCCCAGACTGGAGTGCAGTGACTTGATCTGGGCTCACTGCAACCTCTGCCTCCCAGGCTCAAGCAAAACTCTTACTTCAGCCTCCCGAGTAGCTGGGACCACCATGTCTGGCTAGATTGGCAGTCTGAACACCTGAGTCCTAGTCTCTATATAGCCACCAATTAGTAGTATAATTTATGGCACTATTTCTCTGATAGTTCTCTGTGATTAGGATTTAGGAAACTTCTAGAATGTCCCAATTCAGTTTCCTCTGCAAAATGAGGAGGTAGTACTAGGTCAGCATTTCTCAAAATGCAGTCCAAGAAAAGCTAGTCTCTCTTTTTGTTTTTTTGAGATGGAGTGTCACTCTGTCACGCAGGCTAGAGTGCAATGGCACCATTTCGGCTCCCTACAACCTCTGCCTCCTGGGTTCAAGCGATTCTCCTCCCTCCTCCCCTCCTGAGTAGCTGGGACTACAGATGTGTGCCACCACACCCGACTAATTTTTTGTATTTTTAGTAGAGATGGGGTTTTACCATGTTTGCCAAGCTGGTCTTGAACTCCTGACCTCTGGTGATCTGCCCACCTCAGCCTCCCAAAGTGCTGGGATTACAGGCAGGAGCCACTGGGCCTGGCCATTAATGATTTTTTTTTTTTTTTTTTTTTTTGAGACGGAGTCTCCCTCTGTCACCAAGGCTGGCATACAATGGCATGATCTCGGCTCACTGCAACCTCCGCCTCCTGGGCTCAAGCAATTCTCCTCCCTCAGCCTCCCGAGTAACTGGGACTACAGGCACCTGCCACCATGCCCGGCTAATATTTTGTATTTTTAGTAGAGATGGGGTTTCACCGTGTTAGCCAGGGTGGTCTCAATCTCCTGACCTCATGATCCCCCCACCTTGGCCTCCCAAAGTGCTGGTATTACAGGCAGAAGCCACTGCACCTGGTCCCCATTTATGATTTTATAACATTGTGTGTTCATCATTTGGAAAATATTAGTTCACAGAGTTAAGCAAATATTTGAATTGTGGACACATTCCATTATATAATATCATATATACAATACCAAATATACAACATTTAAAAATCACATTTGTTACTATCACCACAAACCTTATCCAGAAAGTCACTAAGTATTGGGAAGCTATTAAGCACATTATGGCAAGGACAAATTTTCCAGACTTCAAAATTTTATTTGAAAGCTTGAGTTTTATCATTGGCAACAAATACTGTCAATTGTTTTTCTTGAGGGAACAGATCCACTTAGTTATTTTGGAGAAAATCTCTGCCTCATACCCTAGTCTGAAGAATGACTCTTTGTCAGTTGTTCTTTCACATAAAAATAAAGTTGCATGAAAAAAATGACTGGTTCGGCTTTCAACTCAACAATTGCACAAGTACTTTCACTCAGGATCTTTGTCCTGGAATGCGGCAGATGCTCTATTTATTCTCCCCATTTTGTCCCACTAAATATTAACTCAAGGGTTGAGATTTAATACAATTAAAAATTTTTATTGCTTCATCAAGGACATTTTTCAGGGACACTGGCTGTTTTCTTCGTAACTGTTCCTATGATGACCACCGGTACGGTTTAGTGCCATTGCTTTGATTCATGCTAAGGTATGAGCCATTTTGTTCACCATTGTTTTCATATCATTAGTGAAAATGTCATCACAGTGAAAAAGACAAATAATGTCTTAGTATTATTATGAAATAATTTTTGACCTCTCAGATGACCCTGAAAATGTCTTGGGTACCATCAGGTCTTGGGGTCTCAAAGTGGAGTCTGCAGATGCATGGATTGCACTTTGAGAACCACTGGGCTTGATCATTTTGAAGGTCCTGCTCAGCTTTTTTTTTTTTTTTTTTTTTTTTTGAGATGGAGTCTTGCTCTGTTGCCCAGGCTGGAAGGCAATGGCACAATCTTGGCTTACTGTAACCTCTGCCTCCCAGGTTCAAGCGATTCTCCTGCCTCAGCCTCCCAAGTAGCTGGGATTATAGGAATGCACCACCACACCTGGCTAATTTTTTATATTTTTGATAGAGACAGAGTTTTGCCATGTTGGCCATGCTGGTCTTGAACTCTTGACCTCAGGTGATCCACCCACCTAGACCTCCCAAAGTTCTGGGATTACAGGCGTGAGTCACTGTGCCCGGCTGCCTCCTCTAGTTTTTTATTCTTCCCATCAGTTCTTCCCTTGTCTATTTACTTACCATAACTACATGGAAGTGACCTCAGGATGCTCTTTAACAAGTCATCACCATCATAATGTACACCATTGCCTTCTCTCCAGCTTTTGGGTATTGTATTAGTTCGTTCTCACATTGTTATAAGGAAAATATCTGAGACTGGGTAATTATAAAGGAAAGAGGTTTAATTGACTCACAGTTCTACATGGTTGAGAAGGCCTCAGGAAACTTAGAATCATGGTGGAAGGTGAAGGGGAAGAAAGCACCTTCTTCACAGGGTGGCAGGAAGGAGAAGTGCCAGCAGGGGAAATGCCAGGTGCTTATAAAACCATCAGATCTCATGAGAACTCACTATCAAGAGAACAGCATGGGGGAACCACCCCCACGATTCAATTACCTCCCGCCAGGTCTCTCCCACAACATGTGGGGATTGTGGGGAATACATTCAAGGTGAGATCTGGGTGGGGATACAGCCAAACCATAACAGGCATGGAGGAGCAGGAAACACACACACAGTGTTTATTAACTTAGTTCAATGCCAGAAATATTAAAGTCTAAAAATACTTGAGTTTTAAACCAAGAATAGACAGGTAAGGGGGAGGAGACAATACCTTAATATGTTATCCAGAGCCATTAACACATGTGAAAAAGAATACATGTCTGATAAGTGGCTTGTATTTAGAGCACATAGAGAACTATCACAACTCAATAATAAAAAGAAAATAACCCAATTAAAAAATGATCGGAATAGACATTTCTCCAAAGATGTACAAATGGCCAATAAGCACATGAAAAGATGCTTAACATCAGGGAAACGAAAATCAAAACCATGAGAGAGCATTTTATGCCCAGTGGCTATATATGGCTGTAATCAGAAAGTTAGTCAAGTGTTGACGAGGATGTGGAGAAATCAGAACCTCATACGTTGTTGGTAGGAATGCAAAAAGGTGCAACTACTTTGGAAAACAGTTCGGCAGTTCCTGAAGAAGTTAAACATAAAGTTGCCATGTGACCCAGGAGTTTTACTCCTAGATGTATACCCAAGAGAGATAAAAGCATATGTCCGCACAAAACTTGTACCTGAATGTGTATAGCAGCATTATTCCTAATAGCCAAAAGCAAAAGGTGGAAGCAACCCAAATTTCTATCAACTGATGAATAGATGAGCAAAATGCGGCATATATATAGAATGGAATATTATTCGGCCATAGAAAGGAAGGAAATCCCGATTCAGGCTACAACATCGATGAACCTTGAAAATAGTGTGTTAAGTGAAAGAAGCCAGGCACAGAGACTATATGAAATGTCCTGAATAGGCAAATAGATAGGGGCAGAAAGTAGATCACTGGTTGGTTAGGGCTGGGGGAGGAGGTGGATGGAAAAAGTGGGGGGTGATAGCTAAAGGACACAGGGTTTCTTTTTGAGGTGATGAAAATGTTCAAAAATTTATTGTGCTGGTAGCTGCACAACTCTGCAAATATACTGAAAAGTATTGAATTGTATACTTTAAATAGGTGAAGTGTATGGTACGTGACTTATAGCTCCATAAAGCTGTTACAAAAAAGAAAAAAGAATGTGTAGGTAGTGGAGGAGGTCGTCACTGAAAAACTGGATCCAGAAAACTTGGCCAATTAGTATCTGTAGAGAAGAGTAGGATGGGGCTTCTTCTCCCTTGAGAAGGATTTTCTGCTGAGGACAAAATAAGGCTCAAGACCTCCCATTTCCTTGTGCTCTGTTTCTATTGCACCAAGAAATTTTCAGATTATTAGTTCAGCATGACACAGGGAAGGGGTGGAGCTTGGGTTGGGAAATTGAAACTTTCTGGCTTCTGGAAAGAAATAAGCCATGTAAAAAGAACGAACTAGTATTCTGATTTATATTTGAGTCTTTTGTGAGTTTAGTTAGCTGGAGTTTACCATTGAAAGTCTGATTGGCCGGGCACGGTGGCTCACGCCTGTAATCCTAACACTTTGGGAGGTCGAGGAGGGCGGATCACAAGGTCAGGAGATCGAGACCATCCTGGCTAACACGGTGAAACCCCGTCTTCACTAAAAATACAAAAATTAGCCGGGTGTGGTGGCTGGCACCTGTAGTCCCAACTACTCGGGAGGCTGAGGCAGGAGAATGGCATGAACCCGGGAGGCGGAGCTTGCAGTGAGCTGAGATTGCGTCACTGCACTCCAGCCTGGGTGACAGAGCGAGACTCCATCTCAAAGAAAAAAAAAAGAAAAAAAGAAAGTCTGATCATCTCTGGGTTTGTTGAGCAAGTTCATTTCGGATACTGCGAAGTTGAAGATCTGATGTTGGATAGTGATATATTCATCAAGGCCAGTCCAAGCCCTGAGGTCTCTTGAAAGCCTAGCCACTGACTTTTCCTGGGTGAGACCCACGACCTTCCTGCCTACACATCTTTCTAACTGCAACCAATGTGGCATCATTATACATGTGCTGACATTGATTTTCAGTAGCCTGTGCAAGAATCCTGCCAGTTCTGTGGACCAACCATCCAGTTTTTAAGTGAGACTCTTAATTGCTATTGACGGTTCTGACATTCTCAGTATGGGCCTGTGGCCATTTATTTGGCTGCTTTGACTTGGGAGGGTGAAAAATGCACTCAGAAATGGAAGAGTGTTTGACCCTGCTGGGAGACTCAGTGGCCTAGAACTTGTTACTAAGGCGATGCTGTGCATGTCTCTCCTGCTCTTGGCCCTGCTTTTTCAGCTGGCAAGGACGCAGGAAGGCACATCATGCAAGGTTGAGATGGAGAAGGAGAGGAAGATGGGAGGACCATCCAGGAAGTGGGCAACATGTGTGAGCCAGGAAGGTAAAAGGCACATTTGGAGGTCATGTTATCTCCTTGGCAGGTTTTCATTTATACAGCAAATACTTACTGAGTTCCAGGTGAGGCAGTACTAGAGAGCCAAGAGGATTACCAGCCACGCCCTCAAGGGGTTCATGTTCTGAAATATGGGTTAGGTGACCACATTCACTAATCTGCTGATGAGGATGCCTAATTGGTTGCATAGTTGGCTGCATGGTCATAGGTGCTAAATATTTAAGTCAGGATGCTTCCAGAAGGCTCTGAAAGTATGGGTCTGGGGAGGGTGGGAAGGACACAGATAGTGACGGAACTGGTGTCCTCCAACACTGAGGATGAGCAACAGGGCTGGCTTGAGCAGGAGAATTCAGGGGCAAGATCTGCATATCGATTCATATATGTATATCACATGGTGATTGCCCCCTTCTGCTTCCTTCTTCAATGCCCATCGCACGGTACTCTCCAAAGGCCCCATGCTTTGGGGACCCTGTTGTAATCACCCTATTTGCTAGTGCCTAGTGGGCATCACATTGAGAAGACAAAGCTTGACTTTGAAGGAAAGACCTGGGGCTGTGACCTCAGGCCTGTCAGAGGCTAAGAGAAAAGAGTGGTAAGGTAAATTAGCAGAAAAGAAAGGTAAATTAGCAGAAGGTAGGGGGGAAGGGAGAACCCGGTCAGAGGTTTAGCAATAGGGGCAGAGGGGCCTTGCAGGGGAAGTCTTTGCCAGCAGAATGCTCTGCTCCATGATGGATGGGGTCTGTATGGCATTATTCTATTTCCATTTCACCAGACTCTGTTGTTATTTACACTTTAAAATATTATGAGGTGCAACAGAGAGAGAGAAATGGTATGAAAAGCAGCAGAAGTTTGACAGTAACAAATATAATTAGGTGGCAAAATGAAAGCAAGAAGATAAGAATAGATTAGGATATTAAGAAAAACAAGGTATTTATTTAAAAAAAGAGGAAGAGAAACTAAAGTCAAAAGAGGAATTTAAAGAAGATGAATTTTACTACAGTGCTGGGAATTGGAAACTGGCATAAGAAAACAATAACTATTCACGGGGGCAGATCTAGATTTTGGGGGCCTGAAGCTTAACCAGTTTTGGTAGGGGGCTTATAAGAGAAAGGCTACAAAACTATGGATACAAAATTAGAAATAAATCCTGGAAGGGGCCTCTACTGGTGGTGGTCCCTGAAACTTCAGCTGCAGAAGTGTCACAGTAAATCCTCCTATGATTATGTGGTAGAGGCTCTCTGATCTGTCCAGCTACTCTAGTGTTCCTTCATATGGCCTCCAGCATCAGCTGTAGAAGGGCCCTGTTTGGGGTTGGATGTGGTGGCTCACACCTGTAATCCTAGCACTTGGGGAGGCTGAGTCAGGAGGATTGCTTGAGCCCAGGAATTCAAGATTAGCTTGGGCAACATGGCAAGACCCTGTCTCAATAACAAATTAAAAAAATAAATATTTAAAAATTAAAAAAGAAGGACCCTTTCTGGCATCCTTTGCCAGTGACCCATTGTCTCCCGGGCACAGACGAGACTCCATAGTGGGCACATCAAACCCTCCATGGACCAACCTGGTATCCCTGTTCCTCCTTTGCATTTTACAGGTTGCCAACGCCTATTACCTGCCACTCCCTGAAGACTCCAGCAATACTGTTCTATTGCCTCTGTCTGGCACATTCCCCCAACTCACGCTCTCTACATCCTCATTCTGCTCATCCTTCAAGAGCCCCAACTTCTGTCTTCCTGGGCTGGGTGACCTGTCCAGCCTGGGTGCTCTCATAGCCCTCATTGCCTACTTTTATCATAGGACTTTCCGTGATACAATACAATAGGTATTGCATTTACCTATTACTCCCCACTGTCTATACCCCCTGGCCGCATGCTCAAATTAAGACATGAGCGGACAGCTTGGATTTAAATCTGGCTATGCAACCTTGAGTAAGTAGTGTAACCTCTTTAGTACTTACTTATAAAAAGGAAATACTGATAGTACTCACCTCTGAGTTGTCATGAGGGTCAAATGAGATAATTCATGTAGTGATTAGCCTGGCACATGGACAGTGGTCTGTGGTGCTTACTCCTCCAGCTATGGAGAATGGGGACTGCTGAATTTATTCTTGTATCCCCTGCATCTAGCACAGTGCCTGGTGTTTAGAAGACACCATGGAATTTAGCCAAAATGCATAATTTGGATTAACCTGGAAGACAGTCCATTTAAATGACTGAGAAATGAAAATGATAAAGTGCTTTCCCCTCAAAAATGAAAATAGCTATTAAAAGTAATGGCAAAAGGAGCGGGTGGAGCTCGGAGGTACAACATTGGACAGCAGATCAAAAGTAATGGTGAAAGTCACCATTACTTTTGTGCCTACCTAATTGATTTTTAAAAAGAAAGCATGCTAAAATATAAAAATACAAGCATAAAGTAAAACTACCAATAGCTAAGGTGACCATACAATTTATCACACAGACAGGAACACTTTGCAGGATGAAGCAGAGTGTTCTTAAAATTAGACTGTACCTGGCAGACCAGGATGTATGGTCACCCCTCCTACAAGTTCCACTCTCCAGAGATGGCCACAGTTAGCATTTTTGTTACATAGCCATCTAGTCTTTTTTTCCTTATGCTTATTCTGTAAATAATATTTTCTAATTTGCTTTCCTTTTACTTAACAATATGTCACAAAATCCTTTCGTGTTAATAAATACAGATCCTTATTATTTTTAATGACTGTGTACTACTTCATTCAAATGTACCTAAGTTTATCTAACGGGTCCTGCATTGATGAATATTTAGATTGTTTCAAATTTTTGAGAATGATAAAATATTTATAAATAAATTTCAAGTTGCTTGTTATCACTTTGTGGATTGGAATTTTGCAGGGACAATATTCACCTGGCCAATTTTTTTTCTGTAGGGTGCTTTACCCTCCTCCCCTTCTCCATGTCTGTGTCTGTGTCTCTAGCGGCCTAGTTACTAGTTACACTCTTGTGGACTGGCTATTCTCCCTACGAGCATTCGCAGAAAGAAGTTAGCGTGTCCTCCCTCTCAATTAAACGCTATTTTAAAAAGCCATTTTATTGAAATAACTAGCTAGAAACAGCAACTAATATCTTTGACAATTGTATTTAAATAGTTGAATTTCATCAAGAAGTAAAGACTGATGGATGCTGATGTTTGTTAGGTACCGTTCTTACTGGTCCGTCATTCTATTGCTGATTGAGTAAATTGTTTGGTTCCTTCATTCACACATTCTTTCATTTAGAAACTACTAATCACACACTTGTGCGGGTCATGGAGAAAGTTTCTGCAATTTAAATCAAATACAGTAAAACCTCATTATGCAGATTCCACTGGTTCATTAAAGAACTTTCACTGTCCTCATGATTGGTGTCAGTCATTCATATATCTCACTTTAATTGAGAAATTCCAGCTCCTATTTCTACCAATGATTGTCTTCTGTGTGGAACTCCAAGGCATGCTAGCCCCTTGATACCCTTAAGGAATATAGCTGAGAGAACTTTGCAATCTCCGGACTTGGGCAATCCATAAGAGCACTTCTTGGGAGCATGGTGTAGATGAAGACTAGCAGAGAAAAGCAAAGCTGTGCTGAGCTGCTTGCAGATGCTGGGCTACTGTATTAGTCTGTTCTCATGCTGATAATAAAGACATACCCAAGACTGGGTAATTTATGAAGCAAAAGAGGTTTAATGGACTCACAGTTCCATGTGGCTGGGGAGGCCCCACAATCACAGTGGAAGGCAAAAGGCATGTCTTACCTGGTGGTAGATGAGAAAAAAAATGAAAAAACCAAGCAACAGGGGTTTCCCCTTATAAAACTATAAAACCATCAGATCTCGTGAGACTTATTCACTACGATGAGAACAGTATGGGGAAAACCACCACCATAATTCAATTATCTCCCACCGGGTCCTTCCCCTAACAGGTGGGCATTATGGGAACTACAATTCAAGATGAGATTTGGGTGGGGACACAGCCAAACATATTGGCTATTAAACAGAGAACTTAGCAGGTCCCAGCAGATGGGAGGCTGAGGAGCGCTGGATGAACTGAGGATTTCACAGTTGTTTCAGAGCAGGATAATGAGCCAAGAGGTGAGAGCATATTGATAGAAAGACAATGCAAAGCTGAAAATGGAGAGACACATAAGAAGTATCTGAGGGAAAAGGCTAAAGATGACCAAGCTACACAGAAACAGACCTACAGCCGCTGGCCCTAACTTCAAACTGATGTGATATGATCAAGCGCCAAGGTGAGTGTATCAGTTTTCTATGGCTGTGTAACAAATTACCATAAACTTTGTGGCGTAAAACAACACCCTCTTGTAATCTCACAGTTTCCGTAGGATAGAGGTCTGGGCACAGTGAACCGGGTTCTCTGCTCAAGGTCTCTCACAAAGTTGAAATCAAGTTGTCGACAGGCCTGGATTCTTACCTGGAGCTCAGCATTCCCTTCCACATTTATACACTTATTCTTTTTTCTTTTTTTTTTTTTTTTTGAGATGGAGTGTCACTCTGTCACCCAGCTGAAGTACAGTGGCACCATCTCTGCTCACTGCAACCTCTGCCTCCTGGGTTCAAGTGATTCTCCTGCTTCAACCTCCCAAGTAGCTGGGATTACAGGTGCATGCCACCATGCCTGGCTAATTTTTTTTTTTTTTTTTTTTAGTAGAGACAGGGTTTCACCATATCAGCCGGGCTGGTCTCGAACTCCTGATCTCAAGTGATCAGCCCACCTCAGCCTCTCAAAGTGCTGAGATTACAAGTGTGAGCCCTTGTGTCTGGCCCCCACTCACTCTTAATGGACAGACATTCAGGATGGTGTGTATAAGAAGGCAACTGATAAGGGATGCTCTGTCCTAGACCTGCTCTATCCTTTCTTGCCCTCCAGAGGTTCTGTGGACAGGTCAGTGAAGCACTGTGGTGAAAGCCTCATTGGTCATCATCTCACACAGATGGGACTACGTTTTTACCTTGCGAATTTCAAGCTGCTAAGGGCTCCCTCCACATCCTTCACATGCTTCAGTGGTAAAAATGAAGGGAGAGGAAGGCAGCGGGATGTCAGGGCCCTTTGGTCCTGAAGAGGTGCCCTGTTCAGCCAGACGCTAGCAAGGGAAATGGGTAGGGAGGGAGGCAGGAATCCTTGTAATCATAGTAACCAGTGGTGTAAATTGAGACACAGAGACTTGGGCTTTGGTTGCATTTCAAGTCCTAGCCTCTGAAACTCTAGCCTTTGGGGGCCACTGTCTTATGCTATAGGTTGAATGGGTTAAACCCATATTCACAAAGCTCGTGGAGAGACTTCCTTTGGCAACTACTGAAAACTGTCAGCATCAGGGAAAGGTCTTGGTGGAACCAGAAAAGCAATAAAACTCTGAAACACCAGAGTCTGCAGGAACTTACACCACCCAGCACTGGGGAACTCAGGAAACAGTGAGGAGTGGAGGAGTCGGGTGAGGATTCAGCCTTGGAGTTTTGTGGGCATCCTAATGCTGGGCGGGTGGCTAGACTCACTTATTAGTGATGTGAAGTAATGCCTCACATTCTCCTTGCTAGGCTCATATTTAAATCAATGCTTAGTAGAGGGACAGCTTGTTTAGTTCATAGTATTTAGTCTTTCACGTAGAGTGCTACATTATTGGCAAGCACTGAGGTCAATTGCTTTCTCTGCATGCAGGCCTGGGCTGAAAAATTAGAAAGAAGAGGGAGTCCAGTTCTATGCCTGCCCTCTGATGTCCTCCTATCTGCCAGGAACCATGTTCTAAGTGACTTATATAGGTATGGTTATCCACCCACCCCACTGCTACTGCTTTTTATTTTTTTTAACAGGTGGGGAAACTAAGGCATAAAGAGGTCAATTGTTTGAGGCCACATGAATAATAAGTGGCAGAACTGGGATTTGAACCAAGTCAGGGTAGGGTCAGAGTCCTTGTGCTTAGGGGCCAGGCTATTCTGGCCTCCTGCCATGCTGTGAGGCGTGATGGCATAGAGCATGCACAGAACTGGCACTCTTTTTCCTGACATGCAATATCCGCAAAACAGGTAAAAATGTCTAGTGCCTAAAGGTCAGTAAAGGGGAGTATGGGGTGCCTAGGTGGCAATGATGGGTCTAAGGGGGTGTCCTTTTCTCTCTCCACCACACCTTGCCTGCAGGATTACTGATTGCAGCATTACAGAAATGCCGCTTTTCTCTTCAGGGCGATTGGAACTTGCAGTGCCAGATGGTTGTCCTCAGGGTTCACCGCAGCTGAGCATAAATATAAAAACCACCATTTCTAAGGGGGGCCCGATGATGCCCAGGTGTGTGGTTCCAGAGCAATTTTGCCTCGAGTAAATCAGCAGGTCCATATTAAAGACACGTGTTAATTTATTGCAGCAGGATTTTATGTCTTCGTCAGTCATCAGAAAATTTCGTACCAGAAATTCTTTCCTCTTTAATCTTAGTGGGATTGGCATTACACATAACTTGACTATTAAGACAAGAATATCTTGCAGATAGGGAGGTCATTAATCTAAAGGGTTTTTGCAGTGTGAAATGCAAATGCTCAGTGACAGGTATGCCTGGATCCCCCAAAGCCTTCTTAATCTGCCATAAAGGGATCCAAGGAAAGGTTTGATTATTTTGTTAACACAAATAAGAAGCCCTCGTGCAGCTCAGCTCTCTTTGCAGCTCCAATTCCTTTCCCGTTTGTGCAGATAAACTTTCCAGCCCCTGGAGGGTCAGCTCATCAGCAGCTTCTTTCCCTCTGTGTTCCCAATGACAGATCTGGAATTTGGGGTCTACCTTCACAGAAGGTGAGGGTAAAACAAAGATGCTGTCTCTGCAGTGTATCTCTGTGAGCCTCTGTGACCAGTCCTTTCTCATAGACTCCTCTCCCTCTGCAGGGGCACACCTGAATGTTTCCATATATGTCTTCTGGGCTGATGGTGTCACTGGTCAATTCTAGGAGCCAAGCAATATTAACGCATCAGTCATCCCTGCAACAAGCCAAGAGTTGGTAGGCTCCAATTCTAAAACAGCTTTGCCAGAGTAGTTGTGTGACCTTGGGCAAATCCTCCCTGTTGCCTCAGTTTCCCTAACTGGGACAATTGATTACTAAAGTCCTTTCAGGTTTTTTTTTTTTTGAGACCAAGTCTTACTGTGTCACCAGGCTGGGGTGTAGTGGTGTGATCTCTGCTCACTACAACCTCTGCCTCCTGGGTTTAAGTGATTCTCTTGCCTCAGCTAATTTTTCTATTTTTAGTAGAGATGGGATTTCACTATGTTGGCCAGGATGGTCTCGATCTCTTGACCTTGTGATCCACCCACCTTGGTCTCCCAAAGTACTGGGATTACAAGTGTGAGCCACTGCGCCCAGCCTGTCCTTTCAGTTTTAAATGCTATTATAAAATCCATTTAAAATGGATTATTAATGAAACAAATTGCCATAAACTTGGTGGTTTAGAATGACAGTAGCTTCTGTTCCACAATGTGCGGGTCTGGAGATCCTCATTGAAGAGTCTCATAATTAGCTCACTTTATTCAGTATGTTACACCTCTGGTTATTTATTACACTAGGCCAGACAATGGTGTAGTAGAGTAAGTGTTCAAAGGGTTGGCTCTGCTGTTGGACTTCCTAGTTCAAATCCTGGCTCTGAGTGATTTTGGACAAATTTTGCAACCTGTCTATGTCTTAGTTCTCTCCTCTAAAAGTGGGCATGACAATAATAGCACCAACCTCACAGAAAGCTTGTGAGAATTAAAGAAGCTTAATGCAATTCTTGGTATACACTAAATACTAAATGTTAGCTGTATTATGAATTTTATTATTTGCTGTAACTTAGAAAAACTATGGGCTTAAATTGCTGTGGCAAGTTTAGCGAGCAAACCACTTCCCCCAGCAAAAAATAAAAAAATTGGCCTTGATTTAGAGACTGGTATAGAAAGGTGGAGAACCCTTTCCTTTCCCCATACCCTAAGTTTTTCGAGGGTACTTGCCTTCCTTGGGAGGAGGAAGGTGAGGACAGAAACTCTTTTGGGTTCTGCAGTGGCCCTTCCTGGGGTTGGCTCATGGTCTGCTCCCTCCTTGCCTTTCTGGAATCCATGGAGCCTCCTCTCCTACTCCCAATAATCCCTCACCCAGGTGCTCTGTGTGCAGCTTTCTGGTTGCCCACCCCACAAACCTGTGGAGCACTTGTGGAACCGCCTGTGGTTTTGTGGCAGCAAGGCATCTTTGTGTCTTTCTTTCCCCCTTCACCACTTTCTCTCCCTCCTCTTTGGCTGTTTTTTTTTTGCCTCCCCTGCACCACCCTCTAGGGACTCCCTTCTGATTCCTTTCTCCATCTACTTCTCCTCATGTTGAGTTCTCTAAGGACTCATCCACAGTGGTTGCAGCTTTGTGCCTTGCAAAGAACATTCTGTCCCTCTGCACCTTTCAGGAAAACTACCAGCCCAAAAAGTTTAGGGAACAAAATTCATTATCTTTAATAGGATTTCTTTACTAGCCCTGGCCAGGAGGGACCCAAGTTCCCAGGAAATCTAAATTAATAAGTACCCTATCATGGGGTGTGGAAAGGAGGAGGGTGGGCGCGGGGGTGGTGGGTAACCAAACTGAGGTCTAATTTCCATTTAAGCTTTGCCAGGAAGGGTGAGAGTCTTAAGCAGAAAATCTAAAAGACAGTCTAGCTAGGAAAAAGAATTGAAAGCATCCCTGAGAATCCCAGGACTGTTTGGAATCCATTTTGAGCGAAGTGGAAATATTTGGATGAGTGAAACGGCTGCTCTCTTTTAATTGGCCTCCGGTTGATCAGGGACTGCTATCTACGACCATGAGAGGGTTGTCAGGAAAATCAGCGTATAGAACATTTCACTAACAAATTCCTAATTTCATCTGTGCCAGCCACAAAACTTATTGTACTCATTTTGGCTCTCGAACGAAAGAGCAACTGGCGGGTACCTTTGGGGTCTCAGAAGAAGATTTAGAGAGGTTTGTTAGTCTATTAGGAAGCAGAGGGAGCAGCTCTTCCCTTCAGCTGCGCACTCTAGAGAAGTCTATTAGAAACTCTCCATGTACCGCTCCAATCTCCTTCCTCTTTGATTCAATCACCCCAAGTCATTAGGCTGGTTGAATGCCACTTTAGACTGTACACCATAAATAATTAAAACGTAGAAACATGTGCGGTCACCTGATGCAGTCCCCACGGGAGGTGGCAACACAGAGGATGTCTGACTCTGTGCCGAGCTTCTTGCCGATGGCCGGGATTTTAAAACTGTCTCTTTAGTCCCAGCCCAGTCCTGTAAGCAACAGTCCCACATTTCACACCAGCACCGTCCTGGCGTTGGTGGCGTCCAACGAACTCCACAGAGCTAATCTTGACATTAGAACCTGCCCGCCTAGGCCAGCTCCTCTTCCTGCTGTTATATTTCAAGACCATCTCCCCAAATCTTCAAGTCACCCAGTGTGGCAGATAGCATTCTCCAAAAAGGGCTGTGTGTTAATTTCTTAGGGCCGCTGAAACAAATTGCCATAAACTTGGTGGCTTAGAATGACAGAAATGTATTTTCTCATTGTTCTGGGGGCCCCAACTCTGAAATCAAAGTGTTGGTGGGGTTATGCTCCCTCCAGAGGCACTAGAGGAGGAGGCTTTCATGCCTCTTCCAGCTTCTGGTGGCTCCTGGCTTCCCTTGGCATGTGGCTGCACCACTCCAGTCTCTGCCTCCGTCTTCACATGGCTTTCTTCCCTGTGTGTCTGTCTCTGTGTCTGCATGTCAAATCCTCTTTTTAAGACACCAGTCATTGGATTTAGGGCATATCCTAAAGCAGTATGACCTCATCTTAACTAAAATTCATCTGCAAAGACCCATTTTCCAAATAAGGACACATTCTGAGGTCCTCAGTAACATGAAGTGTGTGTGTGTGGGGGGGGGGGGGGGCGGTGCAGGGCGTGGGGTGTCTGGAGTCCATTCAACCCACTATATTACATAGGTCATCTTTCCTATCCCATGGGCTCTTCCAGAACCTTGCTGCTCTCCCACGAACAAGTGAAGTTGATGCCCCTTCTCCTTGAACTGGGTGGGCCTTGGCAACCACTTTGACTAACCAAGTGTGGTGGAGTGATGCTGTGTGACTCCTGAGGCCAGCTCATAAAAGACACACAGCTTCTGCTTTCTCTTTTGTCACACTTGCCCTTGGGATGCAGCCACCATGCTGTGAGGAAACCCAGGCCCATGGACATGACCATGTGGAGAGAAACTGAGGGTCCCCTCCCCTTAGCCTTAGTTTAGTTCCTAGAGACAGCCAACACCAAGGTGCCAGCCAAGCCACTGAGCCATCTGGGAAGTGGACTCTCTCGCCTCAGTCAGTTGCCCCAGCTGGTGCTGCATGGAGCACAGATCAGCCCTCCCTACTGAGCCCTACCCAAATTGCATATTTATAAGCAAAATAGTGATTGTTGTTTTAAGCCACTAATAGGGACATTTTAAGCCACTGGTGATTAGTGTTTTATGTAGCCTTAGACATTCCTAGAATACAGAGCCTAAAACCTTCAGAGCATTGTAACTCTTCTCTCCGCAGTCCCCTTCCTACCTGTAACTAGTTAGTCCACAGTCTCCTTCTTTCTTATGGTCCCACCTAGCTGGGTACCTGATTATGTCACTCTGGGTTTATCATTAGCATCCTTTTTTTTCTTTCTGCTATTAAATTTGCCGTATTAGTTTCCATTTTATTAGTGTTTGTCTGATATTGCTTTTTTTCATTTAATTTTAGACTGTTTTGTGCCATTTCTTTTTAAGTATGTCTCTTACAAATAGCACAAAGTTGAATTTCAGTTTTGTTTTTCAGATAGCATTTTGCTCTGTTGCCCATCCTGGAGTACAATGGTGTGATCTCTGCTCACTGTAGCCTTGATTTCCTGGGCTCAAGTGATCTTGCTGCCTCATCACCCCAAGGGGCTGGGACTATAGGCATGAGGCACCATGCCCGGCTATTTTTTTTGTAGAGATGGGGTTTTTGCCATGTTGCTCAGGCTGGTCTCAAACTCCTGAGCTCAAGTGATCTGCCCACCTTGGCTTCCCAAAGTGCTAGGATTACAGGAATGAGCCACAGAGCCTGGCCTATGGTTAGCATATTAACTGGCCTCTAGACTTTGATTCCTCCCTTCCTGCATCCTACCAAAAGATCTCTCTAGCACACTTTGGTCTTGCCATGGTCCTGCTCAAAATTCATTGATGGCTCTCTATTGCTTAGAAGATTTTCCCCATGTCCTTTAACTGACAGTCAAGACTTTAATCTGGTCTCAGTTCTGGCCTACATTATCTCCCATATCTTCTCCATAAAGATTCTATGCATCCAACAAACTAGGTTATTCACTGTTCTGAACATATCTTGAGCTGGATTTTCTGCTTTCTGATATTCCCTTGGTACCTTTTCAACATTTAATAATGTTTTTTGAGCACCTGTTCGTGCCAGGCAATGTACAGGAAACTGGAGAACACCGCCTCCCTTTCCTGTCTTCTCACTTCATCTAACTGAAATCCTACCCATTTGCCAAAGCTCAGCTCCAAACCTCATTTCCTCCACAAAGCCTCCCCAGATATGTAGCCATTCTTTTTTCTGAAATCGCTGATATCTTCTTCTCTAAGCAAATTAAGTGACTTGTAGCTCTGTGGCCACCCTATGTTTTCCCAAGCCTCCTGGCCCTCGTGCATTGCTGGCTTTTCTTTCTTTACCCGTTTCCAGTGGCTAACTCCCACTAATCTTCATGCTTCAACTCAGGTACCATTTCGTTTTCAGAAGTTTTCTGTGACACACTTAGTCTGGCTTAGAAATCCCAATGGATGATGATGCTAGGCATAGAATGGATCCCAGGGCTATCTCTGTGTCCCTGGGAGGCATGGACTGGGTCTTTAATAAAATAGAGACCTTATGCCTAGACCACAGAGAGTGCCCCATCAGTGTTTATTCAAAGACTGAAGGTTGAATACATGAGGAATGCACTAGAAAGATTTCAAAGGCCTTTCAACATGGTAGATATGGGAAAAAGATTTGGAAAGTGGCTTTGCTTACCTGTTAAAGGTTTGTGGTTGTATTTCAGGTTCCTTGAGTTGATTTTTTGAGCTCAGCTACAGGTAAAGAAAATTTGTATACCCTCTTCTTGGTCCCCAAGCATACTTCAGTAATGAGGAAACTTTTTAACCATAAGACAACCAATTTAGCATTTTGCTAGTTGTTCTTTGTCTTCTGTGTAAAAGTATTATCTTGTCAACCAAACTGTAAACTTTACAAGCATAGGGAGTGCATAGTCTATTTCTTTTTCTTTTCTATTCCTTTCTTTCCTTTTTTCTCCCTGCCTTCCTGCCTCCCTCCCTCCCTCCCTCCCTCCCTTCTTGTGTATGTGTGTGTGATTCTGATGCACACTGAAGTTTGGAAACCACTGCTCTAAAGAATAGCAGGGAACCAACTTGGCCAATTTGGCAAACCCTTAAGAGATCCACTCTGGGAACAGGTGTTTTGTTTTGTTAAGTTTGGGTCTGCCCCCCATTCATTTTGCCTCAGATCAAACCTATACCAGTAGTTCTTATTCCTGGCTGGGGAGCTTTTATTTTATTTTTGACTTTTAGAAATTGACAAATAAAAATTGTATCTATTTATTGTGTACAATATATTGTTTTGAAGTATGTATACATCATGAAATAACTAAATTGAGCTAATTAACATATCAATTACCTCACATACTTATCATTTTTTGTGGTGAGAACACTTAAAATCTACTCTCTTAGCAATTTTCAAGAATACAATACATCATTATTAACTATAGTCACTATGCTGTACAATCACATGCTCCATTTCTCTTTATTCTTCCAAAGCCTCTATTTTGTATTGGAAATGTAAAAAACCCTCAATATTTATTTAGCAGATATTAGTGGGGAGACATAACTAACCCTGCAAAGTATTGTTGATTTGCTTTGTAAAATCACTGCTTTCATGTATACCAATTTAGAAAGTGTTTCTTTGCTTTGAATGGATAAAAACTCCTAGACTTGTTGGACTACTGAAAGAAGTGAATTCTAAAGAAAACTGCATTCTGGGAGGAATTCCCCATCTCACATTCTTCAACTTGTCTTTCCTTTTGGGGATAGGATTGTGAACCCTGAGCTTCTTGGGATGTCATTATATATCCTAGGGTTTAATCACCCAGGACTTCCTCCCTCCCCTTGAATGGTCCCTGGGGACCATGAAGCCATTACTGTGAGAGAGAGGTAGGATCTTAGAAAAATCCAAGGTTTGAGCTATAGTTAGACCACCTTCTTAGGCTCTAATATTAAATCCGTGACTCTTGAGAGCATTTGCTGGGGAAATCCATCATCCTTTTATTTGTATTTCCTGGGTCTCACTCAATATTATGACTCTAGGGAAAAAAATACCATGACTAGTATTTGAGAGGCTGGCACCTATAGTATCTTGAGTTAATGTTACTTGCAGCTTTATCCAGGAACAATTCTGTCGTGAAATACTCAACTGTAAAAGAAACGAGACTACTGAGTAGGACTCTTTTGAGTGTCTCTGGCATGCAGAGAGGCGATGGGGATCTTCTTGTGTACGTGTGGGAAAGTGAGGGGGGATGATAAATCGTGTGCTACCTCTCCTTTAAGAGCACGTCCTTTTATTTCTGACACTTAAAAAGACACTGTCAAAAAGATGTTTTACTGATTTGACTTTCTGTGCAGGAGAACGTGCAACAGTTACCTAGTAAGTGGTTTTATAGGGAGTTTCACCCACACGTTATAATAAACTGAGCCCAAAGATAACATATCTTTTGTGCTTTTACAGTGCTTGGATGATAACTGTGAAAAATTATCTAGTGGAGGTTAGCAAACTGTACCTGTGGTCTTTTTCTCATGACCTCTGTATGATAAAGTTTACTATCTTGGAGCATGATGCATTGTCAAATAATAGGTTTGCTTGTCTGGCCAACAAGAAGTAATTGAGGAGTGTTATAGTTTTACAATCGTGTTTCAATGACTCTGCTGCTTTTGAGTTGTTAGACCTGAACAAAATGGGTCAATGTTGAAAGAATAAAGTTTTTTTTCCTCTCTCCCCCTCCTCCATCTATCACCTTCCTTCATTTGAGAGTCTTTATGGGGATTTCTTGAAAAGGAGGGCTGGGGTAGGGGCCTCGGTTCTGATGATTCTCTGTCTAGGCATCCCAGGCTTTCAATCTGGGGCTCGAAATGGGACATTTGGTCTTAGTTTAATGACTGAGAGCAAAATCAGATTTGACTTACCCACGGATATCCACTGAGCACTCTTATTGTTTCTGTCCTTAGGGAGAAAATGGGCTAACCAGCTTATTTTGGTTTAAAGGTTCTTTGAATTCCAGATCTATGTCTTTAAGGAACTATTTCCCCTGTACATTCCTAAGACTTGTTGGAAGCAGATCAAAGCTGAATGATCTGGGACAGGTAGCAAATTTGCTACATTCCATTTTCTTTGGGGCAGGTCTCACCTAGCATTTTATAAAATACGCTTCATATAATACTAGTACCATGAGCTCTTTGTGATGAGGTGAGTTTGGGAAACATTACACATCTAATCTAAACCCTTATTTTGGTGCCACATGATGAACATTCCATATTAAAGGCTTGTAGAAGGCCAATAGTAGAGAAACACTGGACTCTGGCATTTCTCCCAATGACCACAGAACCCCAACATCCTGAAGAGCTGGTGTGCTGCACAATGTATTTGGAAGGATTTTGAAAGTTGGAGGTTTGGTGATACATAAATATAGCCATAGTTCCTTCCAAAAAGGGTCCATCTGGAGACCAATCACTGCTTAGCAGCAACACCCTGCAATATACACATGTACATACTTATCTTAGAAATAAATTTTAAATGGGGCTATTAAGATTAAAACTTGAGAGCTTCCCCACTCAGAGAAAGAGTCATCTCATTGTTATAGGGGCCAAGAAACTTTTTAGGAAAATAAATAAGATAAATGACTAGGATTCGTTTATTTGTACAGGAATGCTTGGTGGGCTTGTTTGTGTCTGCTGCTGGTGGGATTACTAAGCAATGAAGAAGGAGGCTGCTGGCTCTGGGAGAGAATCTAGTCTGAAGAACAAAAGTGTTAGGTGTGTCTAGCTAAATTTTGCAATAGGGCTCTGGAGGTCATGCTGCCTGCTACCTGTATGTGGTACCTCGTGGTGGCAGCCTCCCCATAGAAAGGAAGGCTGTGCCTATAAAGTTCATGGAGACCTAACACTGCATTGGGACCCCTCTAAGAGATACAAACAGATGAGAGGACAGCTGTCAGCTCAGCATCCAGTGACAATGACAGGGCCCCATGGAGTAGTCTCAGTAGCCAAGCAGCAGGCAATGGTAGCAGCTTAGCTGGTGGCCTGGGGAAGCATGAAGAGGGCCCCTGGAGATGTGCAGGGGCACCTGCCTGGTGTGTAGGAAGCAGAAAGGATTAAATTGGGAGTGCTGTGGGTGCCACCTTCCCGTCCCACCAGGGGCGTGGGAATCTTGAAAGCAGGCCCCTCTCATGACAGGATTGAACTTTACCCAGAAGGTGGAGTCCATGGACATCCTTCCCATTACTCAAGTAATAGCACTCTAGACCAATCCAGTCCAGCTGCTGCAGATGGATGAGACAAGTGCTCCAGGGTGCACAGCTGGACCATCATATGAGATCCCATAAGATGGTTATATTAGTATCTATTTCTGCATGACAAGTGACTTCAAACCTTAGTGGCTTAAAAAATATTAAGCATTTATTATCTCTTACAGTTGGTCAGAAATTCAGGAGCAGCTTAGCTGGGTGATTCTTTTATTTTGTAGTGTATTTTTTTTTTTTTTTTTGAGACAGAGTCTCGTTCTGTTACCCAGGCTGGAGGGCAGTGGTGGGATCTTGGCTCACTGCAGCCTCTACCTCTGGGGTTCAAGCGATCCTCCTGCCTCAGCCTCCCAAGCAGCTGGGATTACAGGTGCCCACCACCATGCCTGGTTAATTTTTGTATTTTTAGTAGAGACAGGGTTTCATGTTGGCCAGGCTGGTTTTGAACTCCTGGCCTCAAGTCAACCACCCGCCTTGGCCCCCCAAAGTGCTGGGATTACAGGCATGAGCCACAGTACCTGGCTTTAGTGGGGCAATTCTGTCTCAGAGTCTCTCATGAGGTCAAAGTGAAGATGTGGTCAGGGCTGCACTCACCCAAAGGGTAACTGGAGCTGGAGGATCCACTTCCACGGTGCCACACTCACACGGCTGTGGGCAAAATCCTTAGCTCCTTCCTGGCCGTTGACAGGAGGAGTTGGTTTCTTACCTTGTGGATCTCTCCATGGAGCTGCCTCAGTGTCTTTATGACACGTCACCTGGCTATCCCCAGAGCGAGTGATCCAAGAAAAACAAAGAGGCCACAATGCTTTTTATAACCCAGCCTCGGAAGTCAAACACATCACTTTGCCGTTAGAAGTTTATCACTGAGTCCAGCTCACACGTGAGGGGAGGGTAATGAAACTCCACCTTTTGAAGAGAGAAGTGTTAAAGAAATTGTGGACATATTTGAAGACCACCATAGTGGTCGTTCACTTGTACTTAATCTCCTCAAGTGGCGAAAAGGTTAATGGGAGAGTCAGGGAGCCTATGAAAGAAAGCCTTTATTTGGAGAACGGTGACGATAAATTTGCTGGCCTGCCCAGAGGAGAAATCTGAGTTATAGAAAATCTTTCTTATTTATTTTGAAGTCAGAAGATGGGCTCCAGCTAGGACTGCTTGTTAACTTGGATGAAATTAAAAATAGCTTACACGTTAGGAAAGTAGGGGGATGATTAGTTCTCAGGATATATTAAATGTCCTCACACGAGACAGAGTCAGCCATTGGGAAGGGCTGCTTTGGCAAACATATGCTGTGTCAAACTCCGCCAGCAGATGCAGAATCTGCTGCTAAAGTTAGCTCCCTGAGAACAGAGCTGGATGGGCTGCCATGACAGATGTCTCTGAAACCAGCACTGAGACAAATATAATTCTTACCACTGGAAAGCAAGGCCCCACGCAAGAGCCTTCTCACCCTGTTGGAGGGGTTAAAGAGAGGTGTGAAGGCAGATTGAGGACCCCAAATGCTGACTCTTCCGTGATTCTTAAGAATAACGTCTGGTTTTGAAGCCACAAGGTATTGTGGTATTTTGCATTTCTAAATTTGGAAATCCCTCATAAGGTGAATGCTTGTTACTTTCAGAGGAACCCATGCTATGTAAAATCCAGGGCCTGATTGGAAGGCTTTTAAAACATGTATTTTGAGACTTATAGTCTGAAATGTTAGAGGCAGAGGAGATGAGATAAGTGTTCAAAATGCCTAAAACAGTAGGAGAGGAGTCAGAAAACTACAATAATGAGAAATGATTTAAATTATTTCTCTAGCACAAAAACCAAATGCTTTTCCCCAAACAAGAAGGAGACCCAGTTTCATGGAGGATGACATACAGATGATGTCCACATGCCAAGCAATTCACTACACGACAGAGCGGGATTTCCCCAAGTGGCCCTCACAGAATTCTGTCCTTGGGGATGCCTCACAAAAGAAGAATTCTCTGATAAATAAATTTGGGGAGTGATGCATCGCAATTCCCCTCTTACAGAGCCATGGAATGCATCTGCATTTGAATGACTCTGAGAAGCCCCTACATGAAGAAGCCTGTTTAATTTTGTTTAGCATCTTAGTTTCCAAACTTATGACCATGGACCTATTCCCCCTCTAAGTTCTATTGATTTCCAGCTCCCATTTCTATCCCTTTAGAATGTCAGCTTCATGAGGGCTGGTCTTTGTCCGTTTCATCTGTAATTACTAGCTCCACAGCCAGGAGCAGTGCCTGAAACCAGAGATGAAAGTGTTGTGAAGTGATAGAACTTAAGCTTTGGGGGCCCCTCATTTGCACAGGCCCCTTCCAAGGCCCTGTGCCTAATTTTGTATCCACAAATTGCGTTCTTTTCCTTAAAAAGGACTGTGAGAATTTGTATAAGCTTCTGACCTCACAAAACCTGGATCCACCCCTGTCTGGGACACACTAGGTGCTCAGCAAATCATTATTGGATAAATGAATGAACAAATGGATACTGTGAAACTATTGGGTGGGAGCAACAGTAACTGTGGTTACAAAAGTAATGGAAAAACCCGTAATTAGTGTAATTACTTTTGCACCGAGGGAACAGTGTTCCCTGAAATACACACTGGGAAACTCCATCCTAGAGACAGAAGACTCCAGACAGGAGGGTGCAATGGTTAATGTCCATAGCAGATTCGGGAGGTATGAGTGCAAAATAAAATCTCATCTGGGAAAGAAAATAACTGCAAGATGTTGGAGCTGGAAGTAAAGTCCGGTTGATTTATGATTGACTATTTGCGTTTAACAGTGTGTTGTGCTCTCACCAGTTAGGATTTATCTGAGAGAATGTGAGGGAATTTCGTTATGAGGGTTTAGAGGACTAACAAAAATCACAACGCAATATTGAATCATCTCACCTGGTTGCAGAGTTTCCTGGAAAGAAAAGTCTGGTGTCCCTGAACAGAGATCTTTAGCAGCTCCTGGGGTTGGCTGTCGCGCTGCTGGCCTGGAATGAGGTCCCTCTTAGGTGCAGCAGATTGGATTCTGACAGTGTAGGGTGATGAACAGAGAGGACCATAAAGCCCAGGGGCTGTTCGGTTCTGACCCCTCCCACCAGTTTTCCCCCTTTCAATTCTAAATTTGGGTTTGACCCTTACATAATGAGGCAGACTTTTAATAGTCCCGCCAGCCCTCACACATCCAGATCAACATTGTCTTTTAATGACAGTGCTTTGGGGAGCAGCATGCGGGCTCCAATACAGCTGTTACTAATAAAAATGTTTGTGGCCCTCTTTTGGAATTGCTTTTTGTGTCAATTATGAGGCGCATGAGACAAATCCATCCCCTTGGCCATATGTTGTGTTTGACCAAAAATGGTCTTACCCAGTTTATCCTGCAAAATGGCCCAGCATATTCAGCGAGCTTGATTTTGGAATCATTTGAGGGTTTTTATCCAAACTCAAATCCACTGTCAAAAGACAAAAATTTGCCAGTATTGAGAGTGCTCCAAAATATATGCTACATGGTCTGAAAGCAGCTTCCCCCGAGGGCACCAAAACCATTCTGATCAAGGGCAATATCTCTGCAGAATGCACAGAGGGTTCTGGGAGAGCTGCCTACAAGGGGATGGCCTGTGCTGTCATTTGTCAAGTTCTGACAGAGTTTTGAAATCTCCGATTCTGAGTCCCGGCTACTCATCAGAATCACCTACAGAGCTTTAAAAACTCTTCATGCTTGGACCTTTCCCCCAGACGTTCAGATTCAACTGGTTTGGGGTGGAGCCCAGGCATTGATGTGTGTATGTGTGTGTGTGATTTTAATGTGCAGCCAAGATTAACCTCTATGCTAAACAATCAATCTTATTAACTTTAGTCACAGTTGTTCCTGTTCAATTTTTCTGTTGAGATAAAAATCTGTTGTGACTAGGCAGGAGGCACCATTGAACGTTAATCAAACACAGATGGGGGAAATGTTTCGGTGGCTGAATTTTCATCTGCGTAAGCGCGTGCTGCGTGGCATGACCACTAGGGGGCAGACTCTAACACTTATTGATAAGTGCCAAAAAAAAAAAAAAAAAAAAAATTCCAGGAAATAAAAGGAAAACTGGTTGGGGGCTTTGTTTGTAATCATATCACCCTTTCAAGTGAATCATTTTTATTAAGTCTTCCAAATGCCATAATTTCTCTCTCTCTCTCTGTCTTTTTAAACTCTATTGCCCAGGGTGGAGTGCCTGGTGTCATCATGGCTCACTGCAGCCTTGACCTCCTGGGCTCAATAGATCTTCCCACCATGCCTGGCTAATTTTGTATTTTTGGTAGAGATGAGGTTTCGCTAGGTTGCCCAGGCTAGTTTCAAACTCCTGGGCTCAAGAGATTTGCCTGCCTCTGCCTCCCACTGCACCTGGCCTATGATTTCCTCAGAGGCCAGCAATGGAACTGCAGTGCTAACTATAGCAGAGGGGGTGGTAGAGGAAGAAAAGTTGCTGATGTGTTTTGAGCACTGTGGTGTGTTAGGGACTGTGTTGCGTGAATTGCATCCATTGGTCCATTACCTCATTTAATCCTGCAATAACCCTATGAAATAGCATTATCACTTCCTTTTTATAGGTGAGGAAACAGGCCCAGTGAGGTAAAGTCCCTTGCACAGCATCACACAGCTAGTAACTATTAACAGTAGATCAGTTTCAAATCCAGGACTTTCTGATTTCTAAGTTCATGCTCTTTTTTTTACGCACACAACCATTCTGTGGAAGGGCGGTGCTTTGGTGTGCACATTTTCATTTTGGTTTTTGTCATCACAGGTCAGATGGATTAAAGTGAGTGGTTTCATGCTATTCTTGTCATTCTTATAAGTGATATGCATCTGAATTGCAGATGTGCCTCCATAGATGTGGAGGGTCAGATTCTGTGCTCAAATCCCAGCTGTGAGGTATAGGGAAAGAGCTCTGGGCTATAAATCTATGTGGAAATGGTCCATTTGCTGCCTTGTGTCCCCTGGGAGGGCGGGTCCTGTCTTGCTAATCTAGTGCTAGGCACATCACAGATACTCAAAAATGCTTGTCAAATACCCTAGTTGAAGAATGAATGCATGAATGAATACTTGAAAGTCTTGAGGTCTAAATTACATTCTGGATCTCAGAGTTATTAGCTCTGTAGTCTTGTCTAAATCCTGTCTCTTCTCTGGATGCAGCATCCTTTTCAGTAAGTTGAAGTGATGGTTCTAGATGGTATCTGAGGTATCTTTCAGATCCAACACCTCTAGAACTCAGCTTTTACCCCTGGTTGGATGGATGAACATGAGAACTCAGCTTTTACCCCTGGTTGGATGGATGAACATGAGCAGCGACTCTGAGGATCAGCTCTGGTGTTAGAGATCTAGGGACAGAAGGACATGGTGGGACAGACTCTTAGAGCCTGATGTGGCTCTTAAGGAGCACCCTACACTGCTGCTGATAGCATGGAGGCTGAAAATGAGGAACAGGAGGACACCAGAGAGGAATCAGCAAAGCATACCCACAACTTTATTTAAATAGAGATGGGGTTTCACTATGTTGCCCAGGCTGGAGTGCAGTGGCTACTCACCAGTGTGATCCCAGTATTGATCTGCATGGGAGTTTTGACCTGCTCTGTTTCCAACCTGGGCTGGTTCACTTCTCTTTAGGCAGCCTGGTGGTCCTCTGCTCCTGGAAGGTCACAATGTTGGTGCCGAACTTAGTGTGGATAGCCAATTGACATAGCACACTACAACCCAGAACTCCTGGACTCAAGCGATTCTCCCACCTCAGCCTTCCAAGTAGCTGGGACCACAGGTGCACACCACCATGTCTGACATTGCTCACAACTTTAAATCCTTGCTATTTTATCTTTCAAAGTAAAAAATAGAGGGTGGGGCCCTGGAGGGTGAACTGTCTATGTGAATTAAATATCATTATTGGCCAGGTGCAGTGGCTCACAACTGTAATCCCAGCACTTTGGGAGGCTGAGGCGGGTGGATCACTTGAGGTCAGGAGTTTGAGACCAGACTGCCAACATGGTGAAACCCTTCTCTGCTAAAAATACAAAAATTAGCCAGGCGTGGTCCCGCACAGCTGTAATTCCAGCTACTCGGGAGGCTGAGGCAGGAGAATCACTTGAACCCAGGAGGCAGAGGTTGCAGTGAGCTGAGATAGTGCCACTGCACTCCAGCCTGCGCAACAAAGGGAGACTCTGTCTCTAAACAAATAAATAAAATTATTGAATCTCACCATGATCTGAAGGAGAGGTGATTTGTCTCATTCTTCGCTTTACATTTTAAGACATCGTGAGGGAGCCTCAATTTCTCCCATCTTTAGCTTCCCTGATCTTAGGACTGAGACATTCACATGGAATTGTCAGTGAGGTGGAGCCTGGAAGGAGGGAAAGGGAGGGCATTGTTTATTGTCACTGGTTTAAAATAACTAATTCCCCAAGTTCTGTGGACATTCCTCAGCCTTCAGAAAGTTGGTTTCAGCAGAGCGTGAGACACATACTGAGCCTCCATCACACTCAAAAAGCCTGTGTAAACACGCGCTGATCACCAATGGAGACTTTTGGAAGATTACCTTTAGTTCTTATGGACTTTCTGATTTGTCTCCAGGCATACTAAAAATAACTTTGCTCCTGGTCCTGTTAATGAGCATAATCACAAAAGCACGCGGAGCATGACTTTGGGTCATCAAAGGACGAAGCTCCCAGAGCGAGCCTCTCAAATCCAAGTTGAATATAATTGAGAAGACATACTGGTCATTTTTTCACTCATGGAGCAGGAGCTTCATAATTCAAGACCAGCTTCCCGAATTCAGTCCTCATTGCTGCCACAACTGATTCAACTTTCATTCATTGAAAATATAGTAACATTAGTTAAAAGTTATTGGTTGCTAACAATGTGTGAAGCATGTTCTAAGCATTTTCCAGCTATTAATTTAATCACCACAATCAATTTATAAGACAGGTACTATTATTGTTCCCATTTTATGAATGAGGAAACTAGGGAGGAGAGAGGTCAAGTAACTTACCCAAGGGTGCACAGTAAGTGATGGAGCCACTGGCTGCAGTGTTTGTACTTTAAACCGTTACCTTAAAGCCTCTTTCAAAAAAAGACAAGTACCAGGTGCGGTGGCTTACCTCTGTAATTCCAGCACTCTGGGAGGCCGAGGTGGGTGGATCACCTGTGGTCAGGAGTTAGTGACCAGCCTGATCAACATGGTGAAATCCTGTCTCTACTAATAATACAAAAAAAATTAGCCAGGTGTGGTAGCAGGTGCCTGTAATCCCAGCTACTTGGGAAGCTGAGGCAGGAGAATCACTTGAACCTGGGAGATGGAGGTTGCAGTGAGCCGAGATCCCACCATTGCACTCCAGCCTGGGTGACAGAGTGAGACTGTCTCAAAAAAACAAAACAAAAAACAAGTACCAAGCACTGTTGTACAATGGGACAGGACCATGTCCAGAAAGTGGGGGAGTCAGGCCGAACAGGCTGGAGCTTAGGTGAACTTCCCATGCTTGCTGGGGACTAGAGAACAAACTAGGAGTGGAAACAGAAGCCCAACCTTGTGGACTCGGTGTAGGAGATGGGAGATGAGGGTCGGGGGCACAGCTCTGCAGGCATGCAGGTCCTCAGAGGCTTTCTCCAGAAACACGACACGACTACCCGGGCCCTGCCCCCGCATCCCCGCTGCCCACTGTGGTCTCATTGGTCAGCGCTTGGGGTAGAGCCCATGAGGACAGGGTAATTGTAAGGTGAGCTGGCCATGCTGGGGTAGGCAGGGACAGTTTTCTGGAGTGTATTTGCCTATGAGAAATGACAGTCTGCTTGGAGTTCCTGCCTTCTCGACCCTCTGGAAGCCATGCCTCTCTCCCACTGCTGGCAGATTTTGAGTAGGAGGAAAGCCCACCACCACGTCTTTCCCTGCAGTTCCATATTAGGAGCAGAAGATTCCAGAGAGTTAGGGTCCCCAGGAGCCATTGATGCTGGCTTGACTGGGTATTCCACTTGTCCCTCTAGATCCCTCTCTGCCTTCTCTGCTTGCTCTGTGTCCTGGGAGGCCAACCTCTGCAGAATGCATTATGCGGCTCCTTCGTACTCTGGGTTGGCCAAGAGGAGGCACCAGCAGGAGGTTGAGGTGGATGAGAAAGAGCCCGGGCATGGCAGTGGCTGTATCCTTCTTTGACTTTAGCTCCTGCTGGGCGGCCCTTCCTCATCAAGGGACTCCACCTGTCACTGGCTTCCAGCAATACAATTTCTCCCCTGGTTCCCTCAGCCTGGGGGATGAAAAAAAACTGTGGCCCCCTCTTGCTGGTCTCTGGGACCCACACACCTCGCAGGAGTTCACTTAGCCTTGACCATGCCTCTGTAAGTCATCTGCAAATATTAGGTTGGTGCCAAAGTAATTGCACCAAGCGAACAGTTTGCTAAACTCTTCAGTCAGACCCTTTGGCATGGGTTGTGATTCTTGCCAGGTCCTGCCTGGCATCGCCATCCTCGCCCCCTATTCCTTAGGCCATCTCCCCACCAGTCCTGACTCTGACCTGCTATAGCTGCTTGGCCTGTTCCAGGGACACTGCCACATGCTTGTTCTGGAACTTTTCTCCTCTGTCCTGCCACACACTTCAGTTTGTCCCTCTTCTCTGCACTGCCTCTGCTCTGGGCCACACGCTTTACTGGCACTCTGCTCTGAAGTTTTTGTGCTGGTTCCCCTCTCTGTTGTAGCCCCTTATAACCAGTTACATGTATCTTTTAAGCTCCTGTGATGTGCCTGGCACTATGCTAAATGTGTTCCTGCGTGGCGTCTCATTCCATTCTCATAATTGTCTGATAAAGTGAGTATTATACTAAGGGATGAAAAAAATAAGCTTCTGTTGTGTTATGGTTTGAGTTCGTCCCCACCAAAAATCGTGTTGATGTTTGATCCCTGAGGTGGCGGTGTTGGGAGGTGAGGCCTAGTGGGAGGTATTTGGGTTGTGGGGACGGATCCCTCACGAATGGCTTGGGGCTGTTCTCGCTCTCTGGAGACTGGACTAGTTCTGGAGGGAATGTTCCCACGAGAGTGGGTTGATATAAAGCCAGTGCGCCTCTCAGGTTTTGCGTCTTCCCATGAGCCCACTTCCCCCTCCACATTTTGCCATATTGTGATGCAGCACGAAAGCCCTCACCAGAAGCCAAGCCATGCTGGTGCTATGCTTCTTGTACTTCCCAGCCTGCAGAAACATGAGCTACATAAACCTCTTTTTTTTATGAATCATCTAGCCTCATGTATTGTTATAGTAACACAACATGGACAAAGACATGTTGCTTCTGCCTAACCAGCATAATTCTCCCCTTTCTTCTAATAGCATCCTCAGTTTCCTTTGGAGAACCACTCTTGGCCCTTGTGATTCAGGTGAGGCCAGCCCCACCCAGCTCCAGGCCAGTCAGAGACACCATGATTGGCTCAAAGATATATAAATCACCTCTGCTGGACCAGAGTTGACTTCGGGTCTTTGATCGGGACAATCAGAAAGGGGCTCTTCCTACTTCTGGGGTTGCTAAGTAAGGAGATGATAAGCTCTGCTGGTTGGCTTGCTAACACCTGATAAGAGAACCTGCCTGAGAATGATGCCAGTCCCAGAGAGAAGCAGAGTCCAAGACTGAGACAGAGCCATGAGGTTGGATTCAGACATGCCTAAAGCTGGACAACCTTTTAAACTTCTGGGTCGGGGGGCAAGTAAATTCCCTTTTTAATGTAAGTCAATTTGAATTGGCCTCTGTCACTTGCAACCAGAAGAGTTTTGGATAATGTAGCAGTTCAGTAACTTGCTTGATGTCACGTATTTTGTGACTGGTGGAGCTGGGAGTTAAACCCAGGTTTGCCCAAGGAACCTGAACTAAGTCCTCCAAAGGCCCCAGAGTATACCAATGGCTGTGAGAGCTGCACATGCTCACTATTCCTCTCTGGTGGTTTTCATTTGGCTTTGAAGTAGGGTGAATGAAATGGACTGCTTCTTGCCTGGTTGTGATCTTGCCTCCAGGTTGTGCAATCATTACCATGTCCATCTTCAGTGACTTCACTGGGAGTTCCACAGTCTTCCTCAAAGAAACTTGAGTTCTGTGGTAAGTAGTTTCTTACCATACATTTCCTCCTCTTCCTTAGTAATAGAACCCTTGATGTTTTGCTGGTTACATGGCTATCCAGAATAAAGACCATATTTATTCTCAGTCTCCCTTGCAGTGTGGTATGGCCATCTGATAAATTCTAACCAATAGGTTGCAAGCATAAGAAGTGTTTGTAACCCCAAGGAAGTGTCCTTAAAGAGAAAAGTATGCACATCTTCCAGAAATTACTTTTTTTATGTTGGCTGGAAGACAGATGATGGCTGGACTTGAGCAGCCATATTGGACCATGAGGTTGAAGCTGTGTATTAAGAATAATGGGCCGGGCGCGGTGGCTCAAGCCTGTAATCCCAGCACTTTGGGAGGCCGAGACGGGCGGATCACGAGGTCAGGAGATCAAGACCATCCTGGCTAACATGGTGAAACCCCGTTTCTACTAAAAAGTACAAAAAACTAGCCAGGCGAGGTGGCGGGCGCCTGTAGTCCCAGCTACTAGGGAGGCTGAGGCAGGAGAATGGCATAAACCTGGGAGGCGGAGCTTGCAGTGAGCTGAGATCCGGCCACTGCTCTCCAGCCCGGGCGACAGAGCAAGACTCCGTCTCAAAAAAAAAAAAAAAAAAAAAAAAAAAGAAGAATGGAACAACAAGATAGAAGGAGTGTGAGTCTCTTTTATCTTGATCATTAGTTATCATGTAAACCCCAAATGGTCTACATTTACATTGGGAAAGGTAACCTCTTTCATCTATGCTACTGTTTTGGTGTTGCTGTTATTGTTGTCACTGGCAGCTAAGTCTAATCCAAACTAATACAGATCCTTTCTATAGATCAGGTCCCAGGGAAGGGCAGGAGCCTTTCCTGGTTTTGGAAGCGTATCAGCAGATAGGTCTGAATAGGATCTGGGGGCTTATGAATATCAGTGATGACCAAAGAAGGGTTTATGTGATGCTAAAAATTTGTAGAGACCTATTCCAGGGGCCCTGAGGGGATCTGTATTCTTTTTCTTCAATGTTACAGACTCCAGGCTCCACAATATCTGGATCCAACTCTGGCACAGACTGATGTTTTAGTCTTGATTTGCAAGGGTATGACCCAGAGACACCTCAGGACATCTCAGGGGGAGAGTCTGACCTTGCTCAGGATATATTCTCTTCCTTCTCTCTAATGCCCACTCACCTGCAGGTTCTCCCCACCAAATCTTGATTCCTTCAGGAAACCTCCCCTGATGTCAGGCATCAAGTCTTTCTCCCCTCACTAAAGGTCCTTAGTATCTCCTCATTTACTTTCCTGATCTCAGCTGGGTATTGTGGGAGCACTGGCTTTGGAATCAGGAGATGTAGCTTGACTTTAACCAGCTATAAGACTTGGACCAAGTAACTGACGCTCTCTGGTCTTCAGGTTTTTTGTCTGTAAAGAGGGGATGATAGCACTTGCTTCAGCTGGTTAGTGAGAGGATTAAATTAGATCAAATATGTGTAATTGCTTTATTGATGATGAAGTGTGATAAAATTAAACATATTATGATTACTAGTATCACAGCTCTAGTCCCCAAGGGATGTGTTTCTCTTTCAACTTTCATGCAAATACTGTCTGATGAGCCCTACCTAATACTCAATTACTTATTACCATATATTGTCCTCTAATTGTTTTGTATGTCAAGTTTTATTCTTCGGAGTCGGTTGGCAGGACCTTATTTTAATGCCTTCAAGCACCTAGACCAGGTCTGGGCACACAGAAAGCATTTTAGGTACAAAAGGGGGCATAGATTGCTTCAGAGTTACTATCTAACAAAAGGTAATTTGTTGGTAAATGTACAGTTGTCTTGGGTTTAGCCCTTTGCCATGTCATTGTAGCTGATTGGACTTGGGGAGGCAGACCCACATCAATCAAGCTCACAGACGACTGCTGCATACATAGCAGCCAGATGTCAGCTTATTGTTTAGAGTGGGGAACTGCTTTCTGATCCCTGAAATGTTCATACTTCCTGCCTAGCCCCTTCTGGGTACCTGCATGATTGGGAAGCCAGGTTTGTCTAGGGAAGATTGCTTGGTGAGCCTGGAACCCTGGTGTGGATAAGTGGACTCTTAAGAAAAGTGTTCAATCTTGCCTACCATGTGGCTTCATGAGTCATTCCTACCCCACAACAAAGTCCATTTCTCCAGGGAGTAGGAGGTTCACAATCCCCTGACTTCAATGCCTCCTCCCCTTGAACACCAATGACTAAACAGGGTCAACTTCCCACTCCTTAGAGTTTCCCTTCTGTGTTCCAGGCTTTCTCCTAACAGGGTACCATATAATTGATTTTGTGTCTGCTTACTCAATTACGATCACGTCTGGTTCTGCTTCTCCAAGATTATACTCTGATTACTTCAATGGGTTCAACTGATGTTTGCTTCTATATCTATCTATCTATCTATCTATCTATCTATCTATCTATCTATCTATCTAATCTATCATCTATCAATCAATATCTATTACTTAGAGGTAATTTGAAATTCACAGTATTTGTCCCAGTAGGCTGAAGTCCTGGTTTATGTGTGGTTTACTTGCTGTCCTTGTGGATCTGTATAGCTTTCTGAGGATGTGAGGAAGGATCCTGGTTTAGGGGCTGCCATTGTCAATTGGGGTTTGAAGCTCCTAAACTTCCCAGTCTCTTGGCTTTCTCCTATAAAAGGTAATAATATAAGTGTGTCATTTTTCATTTTTAAAAAGTGGTTTAACTCTTACAAAGTAACCTGGATTTTAAATTCTTGAGGACACTTTCCTGTTGTCCTTCCTGGAATCAGAGATTCTGGGACTACCTGTGCATGGAATAAGTGAATAATGTGAGTGGGGTTGACTACCGGACCCTGTCCTGCTTCTTCCGGCCTTACCGGCAGGGACTGACTTGTTGATTTTTATTGCCACCTGTTTTCAGCCCACTTGAAATGAATCATCTGAAAATGCACTGCGGCTCTATCACCAGGCCCTAAGCCATAATCCAATGCAGTTAAAAGGCACTTTCTCTCCTGCTGAGAAATTAACACCTTCTCCTTTGTCCCAACTTTCTGGGATCATTTCCAATAGGTCCTGGCTGGGAGTTAATTAAATCTGTGTTGACACATACTCAATTTCAAGTGGCTTTGCACATACAGGAAACCTGTTGAGATTTTCCCTTTTGGGTCCAAAACCGCTGATCCATCTCCTCACCCCAGTTTTTAGGGCAAGTTTTCCACTCGCCAGGAGACGATGGAATTTAAAGTGGAAAATTTATGGGATTCCCCACTCTTTGAAAATCATGGTCTGCCACTTTCCCATAAAGCTTTCTAAATTTTAAAACCTGTCTTCTGCATAAAACTTCATATTTTCTGTTAAAACAACTGGATTTGTGATTACAGAAAGCTCTCAGAGGCAGAGCAGAAGCAAATAACAAGTAGGGTCAGAATTCTGAATCAGCAGCAGCTGTTTCAAGAACACAGTGCTGAAAAACAGAGTCAGAAGATCTAAATGTAGGTCAAGTAATTTTTAATTCCAATTGGAGGATATTACATATGCATAGCCAGGAGCTTTTTTTTTTTTTTTTTTTTTTTCCATCAAGAATTACAGATTTGGAGATTTAGGTGGCTTACAGAAAAGTTATTAGCAGCAACATCTAGGGTCTTCTAGGTTCACCTCAAGAGGCACGTGTCAGCCTCTTCTCTCTGTCTCTCTGTTAATGACCACCCTTCATCCACTCCCCCAACCTACCCCTTTCCACACTCAAATACGTGTATCCACGCACAAGATATATGCTTACACATGTGTTGCTGTGTACTTATTTTAGCACTGTTCTTAATTTTTAATTTTAATTTTTTTTGAGACAGTCTTGTTCTGTTGCCCCTAGAGTGCAGTGGTGTGATCCTGGCTCACTGCAACCTCTGCCTCCTGGGTTCAAGTGATTCTTATGCCTCAGCCTCCAGAGTAGCTGGGACTACAGGCTTGTGGTTCCCACACCCAGCTAATTTTTGTATTTTTAGTAGAGACGGGGTTTCACCTTGTTGGTCAGGCTGGTCTCAAATTCCTGGCCTCAAGAGATCTGCCTGCCTTGGCCTCCCAAAGTGCTGGGACTATAGGCATAAGCCAAGGTTTTTGAAACCCTGTGCAGCCGGGTGCAGTGGCTTACACCTGCAATTCCAGCACGTTGAGAGGCTGAGGCTGGAGGATTGCTTGAGTCCAGGAGTTTGAGACCAGCCTGGGCAACATAGTGAGACCCCGTCTTTATAAATAATAAATGCGGCCGGGGGTGGTGGCTCATGCCTGTAAACCCAGCACTTTGGGAGACACAGGCGAGCGGATCACCTGAGGTCAGGAGTGAGACCAGTCTGGCTAGCATGGTGAAATCCTGTTTCTACTAAAAATACAAAAACTAGCTGGGCGTGGTGGCAGGTGCCTGCAATCCCAGCTACTTGGGAGGCTGAGGGAGGAGAATTGCTTGAACCCAGGAGGTGGAGGTTGCAGTGAACCGAGATTATACGACTGCACTACAGTCTGGGTGACAGAGGGAGACTCCACCTCAAAAACAAAACAAAACAGAAAACACTTAGCCAGACGTGGTGGCGCATACCTGTAGTTCCAGCTACTCGTGAGGCTGAGGCAGGAGGATCACTTGAGTCCAGGAAGTTGAGGCTGCAGTAAGTGGTGATCCCACTGCTGCACTCCACCCTGGACAACAGGGAGACCCTGTTCCAAAATAAGAAAGCAAGCCTGTGCAGAGCATCCCTCCTGTGGGGAGCCGTGGCTGTGGCACTGGAGACTGCTGCTCTATAGGCCATCACATAACTGGTCTGTCAATGCTACTTGTGTAATGGTGGGGCAGAGGTTGCAAACTGGCAGCTGTGGACTGTATTTGTTTAGCCTGTATGGCATTTTATTTTATTTTTTACTGAACCAACTTAAAAAAATTAGAATGTTTTGAATAAAAATCAGGATGTTGTATTTTCCTTGAAAGCTGGGGTGCTCTGGGGACACTGATTGGTAGCCATGGGCTGTTGCTGAGTGGTGCTGCCCCTTTTAGATGGAACTTGCTTGTCTAGTTGGTCAGTTTTCATGTAGCTTACTTCATTCATTTACATTTCCTGCCCTGTACAAGAATTTACGGCTCCGCCATCAGGAAATGTCCATACACATGGCTTGATTCTCTTAAATAGTACAAAATAGTTGCTCATAGCCTCTCTGGGAGGAGAAAAGCTACTAAAGTTATTCTCAGTTATTTATGCGTCTAGGATGAGTGTGTCAGAATAATTGGCCTCATGAAAATGAGTTGTGGGTTCAGGACTTTGTTTTGTTTTCTTTTGTTTTTGGTGAGGGGATGGGGAAGGAAGATAAAAGTCTGAAGTAAGGTGAGAAAGACAAAGGGTGGCTCTGAGTCACTGGGGAAGGTGATATCAGAAGGGAGGTTCCAGCCTGGGCAACAAGGCGAAACCCTGTTGCTACAAAAAAATACAAAAAATAATTAGCCGGGCATGCTGGTGGTCCCTGTAGTCACAGCTACTCAGGAGGCTAAGGTGGTAGGATCCCTTGAGCTTGAGAGGCAGAGGTTGCAGTGAGCCAAGATCACACCACTGCACTCCAGCCTGGGCAACAGAGTGAGACCCTGTCATAGAAAGAAAGAAAGAAAGAAAGAAAGAAAGAAAGAGAGAAAGAGAGAAAGAGAGAAAGAGAGAAAGAGAGAAAGAGAGAAGGAGAGAAGGAGAGAAGGAGAGAAGGAGAGAAGGAGAGAAGGAGAGAAGGAGAGAAGGAGAGAAGGAGAGAAGGAGAGAAGGAGAGAAGGAGAGAAGGAGAGAAGGAGAGAAGGAGAGAAAGAGAGAAAGAAAGAGAGAAAAAGAGAAAGAGAGAAAGAAAGAGTTAGGAAGAAAGAGAGGAAGAAAGAGAGGAAGAAAGAAAGAAAGGAGGGAGGTTGACACACTTGCAAAAAGGACTCTGAAAAAGTGTTGGGTTGTCTGGGATTAGGCCAAGAGAGTTACAGCCATGAGATGGTGGGCATGATTACTGAACCACTCCCTCCTCCCTAGAAGACCGAGCCCTCCTTCAAGTACAGAGCCATGGGCACAGACCCTTTTTCATTCATCTCTGTTTCCCATGTTGGCATATGTATTAGTCCGTTTTCACGCTACTGATAAAGACATAATTGTCCGAGACTGGGCAATTTACAAAAGAAAGAGGTTTAATTGGACTCATAGTTCCACATGGCTAGGGAAGCCTCATAATTATGGCAGAAGGCAAGGAAGAGCAAGTTCCATCTTACATGGATGGCAGCAGGCAAAGAGAGAATGAGGAAGATGCAAAAGTGGAAACCCCTGGTAAAACCATTAGATCTCATGAGACTTATTCACACCACGAGAACAGTATAGGGGAAACTGCCCCCATGATTCAATTATCTCCCACCAAGTCCCTCTCACAACATGTGGGAATTATGGGGGTACAATTCAAGATGAGATTTGGGTGGGGACACAGAGCCAAACCATATCAGCACAGTACCTGCCCCACACTATGGACTCAGTAAATGTCCATGAAATGGGACTAAATGGTATGCCTGTGCATGTGTGCATGTGCACCTGTGTTGCATGTGTGAGCACATTGTGTGGATCTGTGTGCACACATCTGAGTGTGGGAAGAGGCAGATTAGGAGAGTGGAGGAAGGGTGGACCTTAACAGAGAGAGAGAGAGAGAGAGAAGAGGAAGGTGTCTTGGGAGTACCCAATACATGCCAAGAAATACAGGGCTTTTTCATTAGATGACAATGGCTCATCTAGAAATATTTCCTCTCCCTTCCCAAAGACAAGGAGTAGTAATGGTTAGTGGATTGCATTCTTGCCCCCAAGGCCCAAGAATCCACAGCGACAGCTCTGAATAATGAAGGCTGGGGTGAGTGGCCTCATTTAGTGAATTATTCATTGGATACTCACCAACCTTCCTCTAACATCCATTTTCTTTAAGTCTATCCCTGTTTCTAACTCAGAATATACTCAGCACATCACATGGCACAGATGGCAAAATGAAAGACAATGGGACGGAGTAGGTAAGAACCAGAAGTCAAGCAGACTTGGGTGCAAGCCTGTCCCCTCCCTACACTCTGCTGTGTGCCTTAGGCAAGCTGCTTAGTCTTTCTGACCTCTGGCTTCTCTGCCAAAAATGGGGATAATCATTGTATCTAACTCTTGGGTTTATGTAAAGAGTAAACAGTGCCTGGCATTTGGTAAGTGCTTAATAAATGTTACCTATTGTTATTCTAAAGTTCAAAGTTAAACAGACTTCCCAGTTTGTCTCCTTCTTCTGATAATGGTTTCCTAACATTGTGGTCTTCACAGAAGATGACTGGCCTAGATGGTTTCAGATGAAGCGCAGTACTGGGGTCCCCAATGTGCAATTCTTTTCCACGTTTTGGGGTGTGGACAAGCAGCGGTCACCCATGAGAATATTGCAGAATGGACTTCTGTGTGTGTGCTGTGACTTTCTTTCTTTTGGAATAAGGAGCTGGCTTTGGTCCCTGCGGTATCATACCAACTCTTAGATCGCTTTCCCTGGTGAAAAGCCATCTGCCTCAGTGTTTTTGCAGAAAGCCTCCCTGACTCCCAACCGGGTGTCCCAGGGAGCTTCCTGACCACACTGCTCAAACCTAACAATGCTGACTGCCTGCATCACAGCAGGAGAGGTTGGCTCAAAACCTCACACCAATTTTCCCCTCCTTCTCTTTTAGAAACCCAGAACTTCTCCCAAGTGTAGACAGATGCCCACTTTAGACCTGAACTAGAGAAAATTCCTTATAGCCCAACATATTAAATCGAAGGCTCTGTCTTGCTTCTCCCATCTCCTCTCCTCTCCACTCCCTCCCCTTCCCAGTCGTAGAGAGGGAAGATGAAATGCAGCATTAGCCCTTGTTGCTACAGCCTAGCTCCTCGGATGAGCATGTCAGGCTGGATACTGTAGCTAAACATAAATGAATGGTTATTAATGATGGTCATAATGTTTTCTAGCAGTTAGCTGGCTGGGATTGTAGGATTTTTTTTCCACTGTGTTTTGAAGGGTTAGGTTATTTAAACTTACCATCAAATAGAATCAAATCAAAGTGAGCTAATTTTTCTTAAACACTAATCATTTTAAGGCTATTGAACTAAATATAGAGGCAGTTCATTAAATCATTAAAACAGCCTGCAATAATGCTCACAAAGTCATTATGGAGCTATTCCCTAGCCAGAGAGGTAGTGTTGCCTTAAGCACAGTTTAATCAAATTAGATGGTGGGCTATGTCATGGGGTTTCTCCTATTGATATTCATTAAAAATACATGATTTATCACTAATCTCTGTGAGGTAGATCCCACTCTTCCAAATGAATTTTGTAAATGTCAAGGGGAAGAAAACAGAATGGCGTATTGTTATAATAATTTAAGAGTGGTGTGATCACATTTACATTTTATATACTATGCAATTTAGGAACAGATAATAGCTTTAACAAGGCTAAACTTTTTTCCTTAGTTAAAGTTAGAACAGAAAGGCTGAACCCTGAGGATTAGCCATTATGTTTTATTGCAGAACGAGCCCCAACATTTGAATTATCTTTCAGTAGAATGATAGCTTGTCCCATTGTTCAGCTACTGCTTTTCTTAGATTCTTAGGTGGACGAATTTCTACATAAATGTATGCTGTCCCATTCAGACAAAATAAGATTCCTATTTTCAGGTCTGGCCATGATTTGGCACATGGGAGAAGCGGTTTGTTTTCTGGCCCTTGGATCTTCCTTGGATGCCCACACGTCACCCTCTGTGGCTTTTCGGCCTCCAGATCTACCCTCCAATGCTTAGTGAAATTTGCCCAGCTCCTTCCTCCTTGGTGGACTGTAAAGGGCTGATAACAGTTTAAGTATTACCCCACCCAGAGGTATTTGCATTTTAACAGTGATCAAAGCTGAAACTAAAGGGATTATGTCCTAATAGTAGAATTTTGAGCATCAGCCAGTGGGTGGAAGAGGATATTCTGTTGCCAGAGGGACCTTCCCTCCGGGCTTGAAGGGAGAGGAGGATGGTCCAGGGAGGGCAAGGCCAGATTGCAGATGGGTGGACGGATGGACAGTAGACCCAGACTGCTTTTTCTTTTTTCATTTTGTGCCTTTTCTTTTCTTTGTTTTCTTTAAACTGTGAAATGAGCTTTCTCTGAGAACAGGTATCTTTCTGGTGGGTATACTTTGAAATATTGATGTTCTGGCTTGTCCTATAAACAATTTTTTCCCCTAAAACTGGGGACTAATGTTTGAATCTTGAATTTAGAGTTTAATTTAAAATTCTCTGTATTGCTTATAAAGTACCCCTGAAGGAAGAGGGAGACTTTCAAAAAGTGCAGCACCTTTTCGATATGAAAATGTGCCTGTGCTTAGCAAGACACATGAGATGTCTGTCTACACTTAAGACGCTTATCAAGAGCTTTTCAGAATATGCAGCCAGAATGGTCAGAACCAGCAGACAGAAGCACTCGATTTGTACAAGACAGGAAGGCTTTTAGCATCTTGGCCATTTAACCTAATCTAAAAAACAAAAACCACACAGCCTAAATGAAATCCTACTTATTTTACTCTGCTATATTGCAGAATAATGGAATGCCCACCCCTTTCTGCACAGGAGATCTCTAACTTGACTCTTGGCTCAGTGGGAAGCTCTTATAACCATTTCCAATGCCAAACTCGAGATACAATAGGGACTGGCCATTAGCCACGGAATCTCCTGCCTGTGAAATAATGGAGATGTAAACGCTACTGAATTATTGGCAGGAACTGACTGAACTTCTCAAAATAATAAATGAGAGTCCCAGCAAAACCTCTTGTTAAATAGTTGAATGTCTAATTCACCTAGGATATTCTTTCAAAATTCATTTCATTTTCGATAATTTGATGAAAAAAAGAGCTGTATTGGTGGTTTCTTTTGTTCAAGGCTGCACTCACCTAAGGGCAAGGTACATTTATTTTGGTGATTAATAACTGCAAGTTCCATGGCTTAATGGGAATGTGCTGGATATATTTGACATGGTAATGCCTTCTTCCCCCTCTTCATTCATCAGGTAAATGCCTTGATTACTTGCCTCCCAAGTTTGTGCTCAGTAGAACTTACGCTCTCCACTGACACTTTGAAAACATTATTCTTGCATATCTGTGGTTGGAGAAGCCTGGGAGTCGCACAGTGACTGATTTCAGGTGGCCAGTGTTGAGTGTGCATTGTTCAACTCACAGCTCTTCTCAAAGATGAGTAACAGGAGGCTGGGAGAAGAAACAGAATGAAAGAGAATATTTTTTTCTTCTGCTCCTTTGGTACCCCTAATATTTCACCAAGGACCACAGGGACAGCTTTTCTGTCACTCATTCAATATCTGACATCACTCAAGGATATTGTCTTTATTTTGTATTTTTAGTAGAGACAGGGTTTTCTGTTAACACTCTGTTAGAAATAAGAAAACTGAACTTGGAGCTCATGGAATTAAGAGAGTTGAACAGGGACAGGTGAAAATCTCATCCTGGTTTTCCCACTTCTGTTCTGGTTTTAGCAATGAAAACACTCAGGGAAACTTCTTAGTCCTGGGCAAACTGAAATCAATAGTGACATGGAAAACTCTTCTGCGCTTTTCTCTGTAAACCCCATTTACATGACCTGGGTGAACTAAGAGTCACTTGTATAATACATATATTCTAGACTGAGAACATCTCCTTTTAAAGCATTATACTCTTACCCTTAATAAGGTGAAACATTTAAACAGGTGTTTAAACTATTTAAACTAAAAATAATTTCTTACATCTATAATCCCTTTAATAATTAAACAAATTTTCAGTTATCGTTCCATGTAATTCTCAAAACTGGGGTAATAGCCTCATTTTAAAGGAAAGAAAACTGAGGCTTCGAGCAATAGTCAGTTTCTTGTCTCTGCTCTTGTCTTGCCCCCAGGGTGATGGAGAGGCAGCCTTGCCCACCTTTCTGGGATTTGAAGAGTCTTCATTTAGCAGGTATTCACAGAGCACATGCTGCAGGCTAGGGACAGAGTAAGACAGACACAGTTTTCAAGTGTGCCTGGTTGACCTTTTCCCAGTGGGTCCAATAGAGAAACATACATTGCCTTAAAAGTCTCACTCTAAGGAAACCTTAAAACTCTCTCCATGCTAAGCTTTAGCATTTTGGTATCTTCAAATGAGTTTCACCCAATGCATTAGTCCATTCTCACATTGCTGTAAAGAACTACCCGAGACTGGGTAGTTTATAAAGAAAAGAGATTTAACTGACTCACAGTTCTTCAGGCTGTCCAGGTAGCATGGCTGGGGAGGCCTCAGGAAATTTATAATCACAGTGGAAGGTGAAGGGGAAGCAAGGATGTCTTCACATGGCAGCAGGAGAGAGAGAGCAAAGGGGGAAGCATGACACATTTTCAAAGAACCAGATCTCATGAGAGCTCACTCACTATCATGAGAACAGCAAAGGGGAAATCCACTCCCATTATCAAATCACCTACCAGCAGGCCCCTCTCACAACATTGGGAATTACAATTTAACATGAGATCTGGGTGGGGACACAGAGTCAAACCATATCACCCAATAACCAAAAGAATAATTAAGCTCTCCCAATTTTAACTGATGCCAGGATCATCTGAGAAGCCAAAGATAGTGGAGAGAGTCTCCTTGCAAAGTACTTGGTGTGTATGCGTGTGCGTTTGCGTCTTCTAATAATGCCCCCGTTTTTACTGCCCTGTCTCTGTGCACCAGAAGAGTGGTTATAGTCAATTATGTTATTGTTAAAAAGAAGTCCATCTCTTTATTGTTAATTGTCATAGAACAATATAGACTCTTTGAGTATATAATAGTGCCATTAACCTTCACACAGTCACCAGCCAGCCCTTCCCTACAATGTTGCTCAAAGTGTGAGCTCCCTGGGAAGTAATTAACCTTAGAGTCATATTTTCCTTCTTTTTCCTTACTCCCCACAAAGATTCACACGTGAAGTCTCATCTCAGGCCCTAATCCCACACCCACCATGGGCTCTGGAGCAGTTTCCTGTCAAGTCTTGTGTGTGCCAAGGTCCTGCAGGGAGAAGACACAAACACATATTATTAGCAAGAGCATCTAGCACTGGGCTCTGTCCAGGTGGCAGCTCAGTAAGGACTCTGGGTGATGGAATTGAGTTGTCAGGCTCTGCGTTCTCCTGGCTATTCATCCTTTTCTGTCATGGTTTAAAAGACAGAATGAGGCAACCAGAAAAATAAAAAAACAAAAAAGCTCTTCAAGCCTGGCCTTCAACTGACCAGTGAAAAAGAGTGTTTCAAAAAGATGAGTGAGGTTAAAGTTGTTTGCACAGAATGGATGACCACTTGACCACTGGACCCCATGGTCTCAGAAGGCTATTTTAAAATTGAAAGGCAGTGAGGGTTTTTCTTTTCAAAATTTACCTTTTCCTTTTTTTAATCTTACTTACACTAACCAGTTTTCATGGTCAACAGCACGTATCACTCCAGGACAACACGGATCTGTCTTTTCAGTGCTTATTCCCAGTATGTAACACAGTACCTAGCACTTGGTAGGTGCTCAATGCATGTTTGTTGAATGAATGAATATCATAAGCTTTGGCTAAAAACAGAGTAAAAGTAATATCTGTTATTTAACTACCTCTGCAGTCCTACACTTACTAATGCTAGATAGTAGTCTTAACTATAGTAGGTAATAGAAACTGCATCTGTGTGAAGTATGTTTAATAAAATATTTATTGTTGGTTGGGTACATTAACCACTGTTAACACTTCTTCATTTGCACTAATTAAGCCTTGAAATTTCTTCTTCTATTGAATAAGTACAAGTGCTACTAGGAGACTGGGGAGTGGGCAGAGGGATCATATTTAGTATTTGACTCAGCCAGGTGAGTGCCAGTTTCCTTGAATGAGGCACAAATCCAAGCTTTCTGCTTCTGTCTACTACCAAAAGCAAGGACTGTTTTGCTTAGTTTGGGCTTTTTTCATTTTTACTTTGATCCCAGAGAAGCCAATTTTGGGCTATCTTTATAACCTCCTGAGTTGTTTTGACTTCCAGACCAGAATGGATGGTATCACAGAAGGGGCCCTGGCCAGAGTCATCTGCACTTGTTCCATTGGTCCCTGGTGAAAGCCCCAGGGACAATGGCTTTCTAACATCAAGCATAAGAGAGGTCTCATATCTGTTCCAGGACTGGGTCCTTTCAGAACACAACCTACAGTACTGCATGTCATAGTTCCTGCTTTCCTTAGATGGAGGCATAAGATGCAGTGAAGAGAAGGTAGGAGGTAGATTACTTAAGGGAAGGAGCAGTTGTAAAATGAAGATGGAAGGAAGAATCAAATGTAATTTAAATAACAGAGGGAAGGAGAACCCAACACAGAGGGTTCAACTTCTGTAAAACTAAAGAGAGGCACAGGGAGTACAGTTGACCCAACACCAGTAAGGCCCACTTGGAGCTGTTTTCAACTACAATGTGCACAAATGACATTCTGAATTGCATCTTTTCTTATCACCAACGTCCTCATGCAGGATACAAAGGCTACTACCAAGTTTGAGTCTGGGCCAGATCTGCCTACAAAGAAAGAGTGTTACTTCTATGTTCCAACTAATGAGACAGCTATGTCAGGGGATGTGAAGATAAATCGCAATACCCAAAGGCACATAAGCCAAAGAGAATCATGGCACCCACATCTAAGAAGCCATCAGGTTGTGGCTGCTTTAAGTCTCCCTTCTCAAAGAGAAATCAAGGTAGAATGGTGGAACTGAACTCAAGCTTTTCCAGAAAGTCTCAAAAGTTTCTCTCTTATCCCTTTAAGAATAAATACTAGCCAGGTGCAGTGGTTCACGCCTATGATCCCAGCACTTTGGGAGGCTGAGGTGGGTGGATCGCCTGAGGTTAGGAGTTCAAGACCAGCCTGACCAATAAGGTAAAACGCTGTCTCTACTAAAAATACAAAAATTAGCCAGGTCTGGTGGCATGTGCCTGTAGTCCCAGCTACTCGGGAGGCTAAGGCAGGAGAATTGCTTGATAAATTTATTCAGAAGGAAAAAAAAATTATGTTAAAATCCCAATGAACCTGTTTTCATTAAAGGCTCCCAAGAAACAAAGCACCAAACCTGAAAGCAACAGAGTACAGATGAAAGGTTTCTCCCACTGAAACGTCTACCCCATGAGGCAGTCCGTGCAGCCTCCAGACCCAGGAGGTGAGACAGAAAATCATTTTGTTGGATAAAAGTATTCATAATAATTACCTTCTTTGGAAATGGAAGAATTTCATTTTTCCATCTGACAAACAGAGAGGAACCTGTTTTCAGTGGAGACACTGGGGTTAATCGTCCCGGGATAATGGTTACCTTTGACCAAAGACACAGCCCCAGGAGTTGGGGCTTCATTCCCTTCAAGGGTTGATCAATTCTGAATCTTCAGGATGGTTGTGACATATTCTATTTCTGTAACTCCCTTTAAGAAAAGCATCCTGTAATTTTTAGCCACTTCTTATAGTTGCTGCTGATGGTGATTCGTATCTCCACTAGAACCACGCTGGGCGGAATTGACCCTTTGCAAGCATTTCTCCATGACACTATGAATAGGAAAATAGAGGGGTGGGAAAAGGAGAAAGCCAGCAAGCAAAGAGGAGGTAGGAGATAGTGGCGGGGTGACAGAGCCAAGAGGAATTGGGCTCTCTCTGCAGTTTGACCCTCACTTGCCTTTGCACCACATTCAATTTGTTTTATTAAAGACATGTTGCTTTGAAAGTCTTACCTGTAGAGCTGGGTTTAGAGACATGAAAGTGCTCCAGGCATGACAATAATGTGACTTCCCTTCAAATCAGTTTTTTTTTTTTTTTAAAAATTGCTTAGCTTGTATCTAATAGGATATGGAAAACACTGATTTTCTACAAATAAAAATTGTAGTCACAGGCTAATTTTCTTACTAAATGTACGTCTGGATGAAGTTGTGACAATGTTCTGAAAAAAATGCAGCATAATGTTTCTTACCTTTCTGTTCTTGTCCTCTTTTCAGTTTTTTTTTAGATGGAGTCTTGCTCTGTTGCCCAGGGTGGAGTGAGGTGGCGTGATCTCGGCTCACTGCAACCTCCGCCTCCCGGGTTCAAGCAATTATCCTGCCTCAGCCTCCCGAGTAGCTGGGATTGCAGATGCATGACACCATGCCCAGCTAAATTTGTATTTTTAGTAGAGACAGGGTTTCACCATGTTGGCCAGGGCTGATCTCAAGCTCCTGACCTCAAGTGATCCACCGGCCTTGGCCTCCCGAAGTGCTGGGATTATAGGCCTGAGCCACTGCGCCTGGCCAAAATGCAACACTTGTTCCTGATAGTCACATTGTGCTTAGCATTATGCAGTTTCAGAATTTCACTGACTGTAGCTGTGAGCTAGCCAACTTCAGGGCTGGTGTCTCCGTTGGTGGGCAGCTTGCATACGAGTGGTGCAAAAATACTCAGGAAGACTGCTTTGGTCGGGAGTGTTGCTGTTTATTAATTTTTTTCAAAACTTTGTATTTTGAAATAATTTCAGACTCAAGAATTCGCAAAAACAGTAAGACAATTCTGTGTACTCTCAGCCAGCTTCCCCCAAAGGTGACGTTTTATTTTTTATTAATTAAAAAAAAATTTTTTTTTAAACCAGAGTCTCATTCTGTCACCCAGGCTGGAGGGTGATGGTGTGATCACAGCTCACTGCAGCCTTAACCTCCTGGTTCAAGCCATCCTCCCACTTCAGCCTCCTGAGTAGCTGGGACTACAGGCACATGCCACCATGCCCAGCTAATTTTTAAATATTTTATACATATGGGATCTCAGTATGTGTCCCTAGTTGGTCTTGAACTCCTGGGCTCAGGTAATCTGCCCACCTCTGCCTCCCAAAGTGTTAGGATTACCGGCGTGAGCCACCCTGCCCAGTATGAGGTGACATCTTGTACAGCTGTAGTATAATATCAAAGCCAAGAGGTTGACATTAGCATATTTCTGTTAACTAGAGATAGACCTTATGCAGTTTTCACCATTTTTTAAACCTGCACTCCTTGGAATGTGTGTGTATAGTTCTGTGCACTTTTGTTCCATGTATAGGTTTGTGTAACCACCACTGCAATCAACACACAGAGCTATTCCATCACCACAAACAACTTCCACATACTACCAGGATTTTTTTTTTTTTTTTTATTTCCATTCCAAATGACTCCACTATACCACTCTGGACCTGTTTCTGAAGGAAGAGAACTATGTTGGTTTGCCAGGGTTGCCTTAACAGAGTACCACAAACTGGATGGCATAAACAGTAGAAATGTATAGTCTCATAGTTCTGGAGGCTAGAAATCCACCATCAAGGTGTTGGCAGGGTTGTGAATTTCTTCTCAGGGCTGTCGGGGAGAATCTGTTCCATGATTCTGTCCTAGCTTCTGGTGGTTGCTGGCGATCTTTGGCATTCCTTGGCTTGTAGATGCCTCACTCCAATCTCTGCCTTCATCTTCATGTGGCCTTCTTCCTCTGTGCATGTCTTGGCTCACTGCAATCTCCGCCTCCCAGGCTCAAGTGATTCTCCTACTTCAGTCTCCTGAGTAGCTGGGACTACAGGTGCCCGCCACCATACCTGGCTAATTTTTGTATTTTTAGTAGAGACAGGGTTTTGCCATGTTGGTCAGGCTGGTCTCGAACTCCTGACCCCAGGTGATCCACCCACCTCAGCCTCCCAAAGTGCTGGGATTACAGGCATGAGCAACTGCGCCCAGCCGTTCTGTGATGTTTTAATGCCGTGTACAGATTTGAACCTAGGAGGCTGTCTGGAAGATCCAGGTTTAATGATCTTGATGAGTGGACTCTCTGGGATCTAAGAAAATCCTAACATTTTGATAAATGAAAAGAATATAGAGAAAATTGATGTATATATTTGGGAACACAATAGCCTATAGAAAACTTCCATACTGGATGGTGGTTTTTCACCAAGCGTGAAGTGACCACAGGTTATTTCTATATTTTTTTTATATATGTGTGTGTGTATGTGTGTGTGTGTGTATACATACATATATATATATATATTTTTTTTTTTTTTTTGAGAAGGAGTTGCATTCTGTCACCCAGGCTGAAGTGCAATGGCACAATCTCGGCTCACTGCAATCTCCGCCTCCCAGGTTCAAGCAATTCTCCTGCCTCAGCCTCCTGAGTAGCTGGGATTACAGGTGCCTGCCGCCATGCCTGGCTAATTTTTGTGTTTTCAGTAGAGACATGTTGGCCAGGCTAGTCTCGAACTGCTGTCCTCAGGTGATCCGACTGCCTCGGCTTCCCAAAGTGCAGGGGTTACAGGCGTCAGCCACTGTGCCCAGCCCTAGACACCTTTTTTAAAAAAGAAAATACTCTCAACAATAAAGAAGACAAACAGTTCGATTCAAAAATGGGCAAAGGAATTTGAATAGACATTTCTTCAAAGAAGATAATAAAAATAACCAATAAACACATGAAAAGATGCTCAACATCATTAGTCATTAGAGAAATGCAAATCAAAACCACAATGAGATACCATTTCATACTTACTAGTATGGCTATAACAATTTTTTTCAAAAAAGAAAATAACAAGTATTAGTGAGAATGTGGAGAAACTGGAACCCCTGTGTGTTGCCGGTGAGAATGTAAAATGGTGCAGCCACTATAGAAAACAGTTGGCAGATCCTCAAACAGTTAAACATAGAATTACCATATGACCCAGCAATTCGACTCCTAGGTATATAGCCAAAGAATTGAAAGCAGGGATTCAAACAGATACTTGTCCACCAATGCTTACAGCAGCGTTATTCACAATAGGTAAAAGGTGGAAATAACCCACGTCTATGAGTAGATGACTAAATAAAATGTGGTATATATGCACAGTGGAATACTATTTGCCCATAAAAGTGAATAAAATCTTGATATATGATACAACATAGATGGACCTTGAAAACATCATGCTCAGTAAAATAAACCAGATACAGAAGGACAGATATGATTCTACTTATGTGAGATTCCTAGAACAGGTAAATTCACAGACACAGAAAGTGGAATAGAGGTTACCAGGGGCTGGGGAGAAGGAGGAAAGGGGGAAAGGGAAGTTACTGTTTAGTGGGTACAGAGTTTATGTTGGGGATAATGAAAAAGTTTGGGTATAAATAATGATGATGGGTGCACAGCCTTGTGAATATATTTAATGGCATTGAATTATACACTTACAAATGGGTTAAAATAATAAATACAGTCTTGCATTGTTTAATAATGGGGACACATTCTGAGAAATGCGTCGTTAGGCGATTTTGTCATTGTGGGAACATCACAGAGTGTAGTTAGACTTAGATGGTGGTGCCTACCACACACCTAGGCTATATGGTACGCCCTTTTGCTCCTGGGCTCCAAATGTGTATAGCATGTGACCATACTGAATACTGCAGGCAACCGTAACACAATGGTAAGTATTTGTGCATCTAAACACATCTAAACATAGAAAAAGTACAGTAAAAATATGGTATAAAAGGTAAGAAATAGTACAGCTCTACAGGGCACTTACCATGAATGGAGCTTGCAGGACTAGACGTTGTCTGGGTAAGTCACTGACTGAGTGGTGAGTGAAAGTGGAAGCCTAGGATAAAAAGTGTAAAAACTTGGCTACACCAAGTTAATTTTAAAAATTTTCTTCATTCTGCCAGGCACGGTGGCTCACACCTGTTATCTCAGCACTTTGGGAGGCTGAGGCAGGCTGATCACTTGAGGTCAGGAGTTCAAGACCAGCCTGGCCAACATGGTGAAACCTCATCTTTACTAAAAAAAGAAAAAAAAAACAAAGAAAAAAAAATTAGCCGGGCATGGTGGCATGTGCCTGTGGTCCCATATACTGGGAAGGCTGAGGCATGAGAATTGCTTGAAGCTGGGAGGCAGAGGTTACAGTGAGCTGAGATTGCACCACTGCACTCCAGCCTGGGTGACACAGTGAGACTCCATCTAAAAAATAAAATAAAAATAAATAAACAAATAAAATTGACTTCTTCAATAATAAATTAACCTTAGCTTACTGTAACATTTTTACTTTATAAACTTTTTAACAAAAAATATTTGTTTTGTAGTAACACTTAGCTTAAAACCCGAACACATTGTACAGCTGTACAAAAAGATTTTTTCTTTATATCCTTATCCTAAAAACTTTTTCTATTTTCTGCATTCTTTTTTTTACTTTTAAAATTTTTTGTTAAAAACTAAGACAAAGCACACACATACTATCCTGGCCTACACAAGGGCAGGATCATCAATATCACTGTCTTTCTCCTCTACCTCTTATCCCTCTGGAAGGTTTTCAGGGGCAACAACATGCATAGAGCTGTCATCTCCTATGATAACACTGCCTTCTTCTGGAATCCCTCCTGGAGGACCTGACTTTTTAACAAGTAGAAGGAGTACATTAAAATAATGATTAAAAGTATAGTGTAATAAATACATAAACCAGTAACATAGTCAATTATTATCAAGTATTATGTACTGTACATAATTGTATGTGTTGTCCTTTTTTTTTTTTTTTTTTTGAGATAGGTGTGACTCTGTTACCCAGGCTGGAGTGCATAGGCACGATCATAGCTCACTGCAGCCTCTGCCTCCCAGGGTCAAGTGATCCTCCCACCTCAGCCTCCCAAGTAGCTAGGACTACAGGTGCACAACATCATGCCCAGCTAATTTTTTTTTCTTTTTTTTTTTTTTTTAGAAATGGGGTCTCTCTATGTTGCTCAGACTGGTCTCCAACTCCTGGCCTCAAGTGATCCTCCCACCTCAGCTTCCCAAAGTACTGGGATTACAGGCCGTATGTGCTACACTTGTATACGACTTGTGCACAGTAGGCTTGTTTACACCAGCATCACCACAAGCATGTGAATAAAATAATGCATTGTGCTATGACATTATGACAGGAGTTACTAGGCAATAGAAATTTTCTTAGCTCCATTATAATCTTACGAGGCTGCATATGTGGTCTATCCATGACTGAAATATCGTTATGTGGCACACGAATTTACTATGTTATGTATATTTTACCACAGTGAAAAATGTGATATATCCTTTAAAAAAAGAAGGAACCGTTTTGCCAGAAATAAAGCTTAAGAGCTCATCAATTATTGCCATATTGACTAAAGAGTAGCCTGCTTGAAGTCCTGCTTAGACATGACTCTCTTCCTAAATCCGATGTTATTAATTTAACATAACTCAGTGTAGTAAATACTTATTGTATACCTACTGTGTACAAGGCATTGTCTGTGCTCCTGGTGAGTTTACCAAAGGACTGTGGGGAGAAGAAAATAAGAGAAGTATTAGCAAAGATCCATGGAAAGGAGAGGTTATGTCCAATACAAGAAATCTGATATGTTTTGAGAAGAGACTGGTCTTGATTTTCAGAGATTTCACTCAGGAGGCTGGCAGAGAGGGCATTCTTATCTAGGGAGTGAAGAACATGAGCAGAGGCACCAAGGCAGGAAAACACAAAGTATATCTGGGAGGCAGTGAATAGTCAATGTGACTAAAGATCGGGGTATATGGAAGAGAATGAGCAGGTAAGGCTCTGAAGTATGGTTGATGGCCTACTGTAGGAAGCTGGGAACCTGGGGTTGGGGATACTGACTATCCTTTAGTAGTGAAGAGGTGACATGATTGGAGCCATGCTCCCACATGGTTAGTCTGGATTTCACTAAGTGATGGAGGAGGAGCTGAGAGAGAGAGAGATAGACAGACAAGGGCCTCAAGTAGGGTGATGGTAGCAGATACAGAACAGCCCAAAGCCAGCTGAGACATGGTCATCAGAGGAGCACCCCTTTGGGTGAAGTTTTGAGCAAAGGAAGCAGCCAAATCTGCAGAAGAAGACATATGAAGAGGTAAGTCGGAGAGTTTGACTTCCCACAGATGGGTTACAAGGGACCTCACCTACTGGAAGCACTACATGTTCATAAGATTCATGTTGTGAATCTTACCAAGACCTTCCACACTGCCAGCAAACCATATCTCATTTCCCTTCTCAGTTCTCTCTCTCATTCTCCATGGGTGGTGGTTCAAGCCTTCTCGGCTTTCTACAGATTTCCCCTTGTGTCACCATCTTCCTTCTCACTCTCAGCCTTCAACTTTGCCAAGGATCAAATCAGAATTCCTTCAGTTTTCTGCTTCCTGGCTCCAAACTGACCTGCTTTCTTCCTTCTCTTTTCCTGCCCCTTGCATCTTGCAATGGACTGAATGTTTGTATTCCCCCAGCAATTCATATGTTGAAACTTTTAATCACCAAGTTGATGATATTAGGAGGTAGGCCTCTGGGAGGTGATTACGTCATGAGGGTGGAGACCCCATGAGCAGGATTAGTGCCCTTATAAAAGAGGCCCCAGGGAGCTGCCTTCGCCCTTCCATCACACAAGGACACAGCAAGTAGGTGCCATTTATGAACCAGAAAGAAGATCCTCACACAACACTAAATCCACTGATACCTTGAGTTTGGACTTCCCAGCTTTCAGAACTGTGAGAAATAAGTTTCTGTTGTTTCTAAGCTACCCAGTTCATGACTTTTTTTTTTTTTTCTTTTTTTTTTGAGACAGGGTCTTACTTTGTTGCCAAGGTTGCAGTGCAGTGGTGCAATCACATTTTACTACAGCCTTGACCTCTTGGGCTCAGATGGTCCTCCCACCTCAGCCTCCTGAGTAGCTGGGACTACAGGTACACACCACCACGCTGGGCTAATTTTTGTATTTTTATGTAGCGACAGGGTTTCACCATGTTGCCCAGGCCAGTCTCGAACTCCTGTGCTCAAGCCATCCACTCGCTTTGGCCTCCCAAAGTGCTGGGATTACAGGCTTGAACCACTGTGCCCAGCTGGCATTTTGTTACAGCAGCTCAAATGAACTAACACATACCTGAACTCTACCTACCTCCTTCAGAACCTGGAAAGATCAATTATCCCCTCACTTTCCTGTAACATTGACTTTTGTCCATTATTCTTTGTATGGATGCTTTTAGATGCTCAAATTTCTCTCTTCTTAGGAACATTCTCCACTGGAATATTGTGTGTGTATATATACATACACATAATACATATATATGTATGTCTTGCTGTGTTTTTCAGGCTGGTTTCGAACTCCTGGCCTCAAGCAATCCTCCAACCTAGGCCTCCCAAAGTGCTGGGATTACAGGTGTGAGCCAACACACCTGGCCAATAATTCTATTTTTAATTTTTTGAAAAACTGCCATGTTGTTTACCACAGAAACGGAACCATTTTACATTCTTACCAACAGTGCACAAAGATTTCAATTTTTCTACATTTTTGCAAACATTTATTTTCTGTTCCTTAAAAATAGTAGCCATGCTAATGGGTGTGAGGTGGTATCTCACTGTGGTTTTGATTTGCATCTTCCTAATGACTAGTGATGTTGAATATCTTTTCATGTGCTTATTGGCTTCTTTGGAAAAATAATTCAAGTCCTTTGCCCATTTTTGAATTTTTTTTTTGTTGTTGTTCATTTGTAGGAATTCTGTATATATTCTGGATATTAATCACCACAATCAATTTTAGAACATTTTTATTACTCCAGAAAGAAAACTCACACCCCTTAGCCACTCGTCAAGCTCCCACTCCCTCCCCTTGGATTTTTGACACTGATGATGATGCTGAATGCTTTCTTGAAGCACTCTCTTGCTTTGGCTTCTAGAGAATTATCCTCTTCTGGTTTCTTCCTACTTATTTAGTCATACCTTTGCTTCATTCCCTCTGCCATCAATTAAACTCTGACATTCTTCAGGATTCCATCCTTTGCTTTCTTCCATTCTTACTCTATACTCTCCGTGGATGATCTTGCTTATTTTTACAATTTATATGATGACTCTCAAATCTCTATTTCCAGTCCACATCCAATCCACCTCCACTTCTGACTGGCTCCAACTTTTTCATAACCCTGAATTCATGAGCTTTTCTCCATTTCCACTGTTGTTCTCCAATTCTCAACCACTGCCATCCACTATCTCTTGCCTGGGTTACCCCACAGCCTCCTAACTAGTCTCCCTACCTCTAGTCTTGCCTCCTTCAAATATGCATGGTTTTGAGAGAGATTTTCTACGTTTGAATCTATTCATGGTTCCCAGTCCCTTTAGTGTAGCTTCTCTTGCTGCAGGGTCTCTATAGGCAGTTTCTTCCGCTTGAATGCTCCTCAGAACCCTTTCCAAGGAGTTTCCTTGGAACCCAACACACCTGGTTGACTTGCCTTTCCTGTATGAGCTGAGACCTCACTCCCTCCAGAAAGTGAAGTGCCCTGCTTCCCACAGATGGGAGCAGCCCATGTAGCTTCCCCAAGCACCCTGTGACCCTGCTCATACCCTAATTATCTGCTCATCTTTCTATATGTGCCACCAGGGTGCAAGTTCTCTGTGTGGCTTGTCTGGCACACAGTAGATACTTACCATGTATTTGCTGTGTGAATTTGTGGTATCTGTTGTTTAGCATAAATTGAGAGTGTTGCTCTGGAACTTGGTAGAGAAGATCAGGTTGGAGATTTAAATGGAAATTTGAGAACTAATTGTACGCAGGAGACAGTGGAAGCATTGGATGGTCACCTTACTATATTTGGATTTATAAGCCAATTGCAAAGAATTCTCAAGTTTCCCTGTCTTCAAAATCTCTGTTTGTGTTTTAAGTCCAGAGTCATTAATAACTAGGCAGCTCCAGATTATCCCATTTCTGACTTGAACTGCACAAACTTGTTTTGTGCTGGAACTTAATTTAAGAAGGTCCATTTCAGTCGGCTTCATGCTCCGCAAAATCTGCCTGTTGTCTTAACTATCTGTCACTCACTGGCTTTTGGAAGGACAGGGTTAACTCCCGAGCTGATTACTATCTAAATTATTTGGATTACATCAGAAAATGGTTGAATTTTGGTCTCCAAGTATTTCAAACTTATTCATGGGCAAGCTACTTGAACGTAGCCAGGGACCAGATAGACTTGGGACATTATAGCGACTGAGTATTATTTCTATAAAAGAATATCTCCTTATATGCCTATAACCAAGAAGTCTGATGATGGCATTAAGTGCTCACTAGGTATATTTAGTCCCTATCACTCATTTAGTCCACACAGCAACCCTAAGAGGTAGGTATCATTTTGTCCACTTTACAGACGTGGCTACTGAGAGATAGAGAAGTTACACAGTTTGCCCTAGGTCACTCAGTTTATAAAGAGTGGAGCCAGTATTTAAACCTAGGGTGGTTGGACTGAGTGCCCAGCCTCACAAGTCCTGTACTGGGCTGCTCTGAAAAGGTACCCTGAAGCCAATCCTGGCTCCCTGGTGTCTAAAGAAGGCATGGATAAAACCCTACAGTAGCAAAAAAAACATGGCAAATACACTGTACTCCTAATTCATGATAGGCTTCTACTTCCATCACTGCTTTTAATCTTTACAAGAACCCCAAGTGTGCAAGGACGGGGCCACTATCCCCATTTTAGAGATGAAGGCACTGAGACGCAGGCAGGTTAAGCGACTTGCCCACTGTCTCACAGCGAGACAGCAGCCTGGCTATTAGAACCCAGGTCTCCTGGCTTTTAGTTAAAAAGCTTTTTTCCATTACAGCACAACCCTGTGGCCTTCAGCTTTCAGACTCCGATTGAACAGCGGCATACGAATTAACTGAGGTTACTATATTATCTCCTAAAATGACGGCTTCCCATTAAAAAAAAAAAAAAGAACAGCAAAAATTCACCAATGGAACATGTGCAAAATACATTTTCACAAGGTCATTGTTACCCAGAGCTATTTTAAAAAATTATTATTCTCCAGTTGGGCTTTTGGTCCACGATCCCATGGCATGTGCAGTTAAATTGCAATTTAAAAATTTAAACAAACAATGTTTCAGAATTGATTTCTGGTTAATAGGCCTGGTTTGGGAAGATGGTGGGTTTGGAAGATGTGTATTAAAAGGAACTGAGAAATTGACTGACCAACACAGTTAAGGGATTTGAAGATGTTGATTTGGATAAGAACAATTCAAGGAGATATAGCAGCAGTTGGGTTCAGTGGACCCACATGACAGTACCATTAGCACTACATGCTGGTAACGTGTCTTCCTCAGTATCTAAGTGCACAATGGACTGCCATGGGGACAGCAACAGTATATACACTTAGCACGCTTGTTGGGATTTGTGTTGGTTTTATCATATATATATAATTTTTATTTTTATTTTGAGACAAAGTCTTGCTCTGTTGCCAAGGCTAGAGTGCAGTGGTGTGATCCTAGCTCACTACAAACTTGAACTCCTGAGTTTAAGGATTCTCCTGCCCTGGCCTCCCAAAGTGTTGGGATTACAGACATGAGCCACCACACCTGGCTGTAATTTTAGTTGTGAAAAGTATTGTCTTTAAAACACCTACAGATATATGTATTAGATCATAATTCAAGAAATTAATCAGGGTCTTACTCTGTTTAAGGTGAGGTGCCAGTTCCTGCATCTGAATTTTGGATGTTATGTGAGTCTGTGAGATTTGGGGGTGCAGGAGCTGCTTCAGGGTTGCAGCAGGAGCTGCCCAGTGACTGTCTCCTGCCCGCTGCTCTTTGGGGGAGCTGGAGCCCTCTCTCCATCCATAAAGGTGCTTAGGGGATTCCCAGTTTCTGAGCCTCCCAGAGATCCAAGAAGCAGATGTTAGAGGGGGAAGCCCCGCCTACCTTTCGGCTTTGTTCCCAGGCCAAATAAAACCAGAAAAATCTTTCTATTTTGAGAAAGGCAATTTATTCTGGACTCATGTTTTCTCCCACACTTGGGCAGGTGAGATAATCTTAATGCAGTTTTATCAGCCTTAACTCTTGAATTCTTGGCTGCTAAACTTAAAAAACAAAACAAAACAAAACAAAACAAAAATCAAAGAAGCATAAACCCCAAATTTCCATACCAAAGAGCAATAGGCTCTTACTGGAAAGCTTTATCTCTTTTGTGGTGGTGCTTGTCTCATATTCTGTAACAGAATGGTGAGAAAATCAGCTATACAAGGAGAAAATGCTGCGAAGACAGAAATTTAAAACTAACTGGCTGATAACAATGAAGCAATACACATATGTTCTTTTTATCCTCTTTCTTTAGCAAATATGTTGAGAAGGAAAAATGCCTTACTTAAAACGACCTTTCACATCTTCATCCGTGGAAACTCAAATTGACTTCACAATGTTGGATACAGAACTGGTTTTGTTTTAAGCTTTTGATTAAGTTCTTAAGAAATACCTCTCAAGATGGACTAAAATACAAAACAAGGAAAATTAGAAGGTACATCTAGGAAAGTGGAACACAAACCAGGGTTCATCTCCAACTAGAAATTCTTAGGTGTTTGTGTGTAGTGGAAGTTTTTCTGAAAGTTCCAAAGGTCACCAGATGTGAAGGGAAGTCTGCAGTTACGATTTCACGTCTGTGCTTATGCGCTCTATGATAAATCACATTTATCTCTCTGAACATTTCAGCCACTTGTTATCATTTTTCAATTATTTTTACTCCGTTCTAGGAGGCTTTCTCTGGGATAATTTGTCTCCTAAATCTTCTGTTTTTTATTTGCCCCTAGTGAGAGAAGCAGGAAGTACAAGGCAGGTCTTGGAAAAGAAGTTGGCTATTCCCCATGAAACTCTGAGCAACTCTTAACTCCTGCCCTACAAGACATTTTTTTTTTTTTTTAACCTAATGAGAGAACGGCCAAAAATTCAATGAATCAAAGGATAGGAATATGAGTTCAAAACGTGGGAACCTTCCTGAAGAAAATATACTTGGGGAAGAATTAAATATGTCCAAAAAAACCCAAAATATAATAAAAGAGAAACACACAGGGCTTATTTAAAATTTATATTTGTGATTTTCTAATGATTCATGGGATTTAATTTCTATCTTAAAATATTTATATGAAACTCTTTGCTTTTTGTCTTGTGAATATCACTATTGTCACACTTAATATGTAGCAGATTAGCCAACTCTACTGAAAGTGGTAAAGTAAGGATAAAAATAGGACTTCCATAGGGCTGTTGTAAGGATTAAGCTATATGAAATTCTTAGAACAGGGCCTGGCATAGTGTAAAGGGTTCAATATTTGTTTATTGTTATTGTTATTACTTCTGAATATATCTTCATATCTATTTTTCACACAATTGGGATCAAGTTATACACACTCTTTTGACACCTACAATCTTTTTAACATAATAGCTTACAGTCAGCTTTTTATATTAATAGCTATAAATATATTTTTCTCAAAAAAAACGTGGACTGTACTGGTTATTTGTTGGACTCAACCAGTCTAGAAAATGAACGCCACGAATTCACTAAGTCATTCTCTAGATTCCTCTCACGATTTAGTATCATCAAAGAGATCAAAATCAGTAACATCCAGATCCTGTAAGCAGACTTGCCAACCAGACCCCCAGCAAACAGAGGTGGTTTGGTCTGCAGGAGCCCCTGAGTGACTCATGGACATCAAGGCAGGCTCCAGAGCCCCCGGCAGCCTAGTGGTATCCCAGTGGTGGGATTACTTCTCATGCAGAATCAAAATTTTATTATTGTTTGGGGACTTGAGACCCAATCAGGTTTCCTCCCTAGGTAAAAGCTGGTTCCCATTTGTTGAACTTAAGAATCTAGAAGCCAGCTGGCCCTGCTGCCTGTCCTGTCCTTGACACTGGTTTCGATCTGAATGGCCTCCTTGTGGGAGCCTATGGTGAGGGGAAAGGGAACTGACTACATACCTGATGGTATTCACCTTCTGTTCTAGGTTAAATAGTGTCCCCCAAAAGTTAGTTCACACCCCGCTGGAACCTGTGAATGTGACCTCATTTGGAAATAGTGTCTTTGCAGATGTAATCAAATAAAAATAAGGTCATATGGGATTCAGTTGGACCCCAAATCCAGCAGGGCTGGTGTCTCTATAAGATGGAAATTTGAACACAGACACATAGGGAGAATACCATCCGATAATGACGGCAGGGATTGCAGTTATGCTGCCCCAAGCCAACAGATTCCAGAGATTGCCAGCAACCACCAAAAGTCAGGGGAGAGGCATGAATAGACCCTTCTTTTGAGCCCCAAGAAGGAGCCAACCTTGCAGATACCTTGATTTCAGCCTTCTGGTCTCCAGAACTGTGAGAGAATAAATTTCATTATTTTAAGCCACCAAGTTTGTGGTCATTAGTCATGGCAGCCCTAGGAAATTAATGTACCTTCTTATGAATATATGCATATCGGAGTGGAAATATGCAAACGATGTACCCTGAGTAGATAAGGAAGGAAGGGAGGAGAAAGGACAAGTTGGTAGCTGGCCAACACTGTTTAATCAGAGGATATCAGATATTGCTTGTCAAGGTATTAACGCTCAATTACAGGTGTGGTGCCTCACATCTGTAATCCCAGCACTTTGGGAGGCCAAGGTAGGCTTGAGTTCAGAAGTTTGAGACCAGCCCTGGCAACATAGTGAGACCTCGTATCTACAAAAAATAAAAAACAAAATTAACCAGGTAGGGTGACACATGCCTGTAGTCCCAGCTACTTGGGAGACTGAGGTGGAAGGATTGCTTGAACCTGGGAGGTAGAGGTTGCAGTGAGCCAAGATCACACCACTGTACGCCAGTCTGGGTGACAGAGTGAGACTCCATAAAAAAAATAATAATAAAATAAAATAAATAAAAAATTAAAAAAAAATGGTTAATTTAAATTATCCAAGAATGTGACCCTGAATTCATAGCTGATGGTACATATACTCTGATGGAAAAACAAGGCAGTTATAATTCATACATGTGAGTGGTAGGGTGTTTATCTGTACGTAACATACTACTGAGATGATGCATGCGAAGAAAAGCATAGACTCATCAGATTTTTTTTTTTTTTTTTTTTTTTTTTTTTTTTTAGATGGAGTCTCACTCTGTTGCCAGGCTGGAGTGCAGTAGGCTCGGCTCACTGCAACCTCCGCCTCCCGGATTCAAGTGATTTTCCTGCCTCAGCCTCCTGAGTAGCTGGGACTACAGGCACGCACCACCACGCCCAGCTAATTTTTGTATTTTTAGTAGAGACAGGGTTTCACAACGTTTACCAGGATGGTCCCGATCTCTTGACCTCACGATTTGCCCGCCTTGGCAAATCATGCACTGGGATTACAGACGTGAGCCACCGCGCCCGGGCACTTATCAGGTTTTAAGACACTTCACTCTTTCCTTCTTTGGGCTACTCAAATGGAAACATAAGACTAGGACCTGAGTTCTCTCTCGCATTTCCTGAGCAAAATTTACTTTCTGTTTATGCTACATAGCAGAGAAAATGCCACTTGCCTTTTTCCAGTGCCTTGCATCTTAAAGAGTAATGTGTTTTACTGCTGTTCTCCCCGCAAGCCCATGTGGACTCAGCTCCTCTCACTCTGCCACCCTGTTATTCATTTTAGATCCCAACCAGGCTGAGCTCTGCGCTCTGCTCCCAGTCTTTGAGTATGTGCTCCCTCTGACGCTCTTCCCAACCCTCTTTTCACCTGCCTCACATCTATTGCACTTTAGGTCTCTGGGAAGCTTCCTGATCCCCCCAAATGGGATTCCATGGTGTATATCCATACCTCCTATAGGCTGTATCACAGTGTGTGGTGATTGTCTCCTTGTTCTTCTTCCCAGAACTAAGAGCTCCTTCTTATTCACAAGATCCCAGGGGCACCATTTTCTTGGAGCCCTGCTCACTGCTAGAATCCTGGAAGTTGGCACATCATAGGGGCTTAACAAATATTTGTTGAATGAAAGAACTACTCAATAGATTTCTTGATTTATGTATAGCCTTTTAGAGTTTGTGCTAAATAAGGGAACATATACAGACACAAATAGGATCATCTACTTATACATAAATATATAATCTTCATAATAACTACAATTTATTTGGCAACTGCAGTGTGCCAGGCTCAGTGCTGTGTTATTTACATACATTGTTCTAGTACTTACCATAATCCTGTAAGATAGATATTGTCCCTATGTTACAGACGATGAGCATGAGGCTCAAAGAGGTTAAGATGCATGTTCTGACTTCCACAGGTCACAAGTCGGCTTCCAAAGATTGTGTTCTCTCCACCACAAGATTCTCTCCGTGTGTTATATACTGGCAGCTACTGTATTTCTCAGGCATCTGCCATGCTCCCAATCCACCAGGCTCTGATGATGACCTGCTGTCCAAACCTGGGATTGCCATAAAGTGGTTGCCAGGGCAAGGTCCACAGGAGGAGGAGGAGGGGGCTGGACTGGGTTAAGAGGGTCCCCAGGAGCTGCAGTAACCACAGTGTCTGCCCCTTTTGCTGCAGAAAGTCCTGAGAACTGTCAAGGCAGATGTGTCTTGGGGTTCTCGGTGTACCCAAGCCCTCAGTACTCTCCTGCAAGGTGGAAGTGTCCCTTGTACCTCCTTATGTCGCTCACCCTGATATCTGGGCATGAGGGCTGTGCTGCCTTCACTCTCAACGTGTCAGTGGGCTTGAGTCCACCCACTCCTACATTATTCACCTGCAGTTTCATGACCTCTCTTGAAGACCCAGGCCCAAGTCTGCTGGGCAGGAGGAGGATTCGAGTGTCCCTCCAGGTGCTGTCCATAAACTCACACCAAGTTATTCTCTTTTAAGCAAATCAGATGACTTGACTCTTTGCTGGCAAAGATGTTCCTGGGAACCTCAGCCGTCTTGGGCCCAGTCATAGTCAAGTCCCTGGCTTACTCTGGGCTTTGCTATGGATGCACAGAAACTTGATGCATATTACAGACCACTGCATAAGAACACCTTAATCTCTGTTAGGTCAGACTCCACCTAGGCTTCAAGAGTGTGTGAACTCCAATCAGGGTCCAATGATCACACTGAAAGAGAAACCGAGAGTTTTTGCTAAATGAATTTTGACCCTAGAGTGACTTTGCTTTACCATGAGGATCACTAATAATATTAGTTTCCTAGGGCTACTGTGACAAAGTACCACAAACTGGGTGGCTCAAACAACAGAAATTTATTCTCTAACAATTTTTGGAGGCCTGAAGTCTGAAATTGGGGTGTTGGCAGAGTTGGTTCCTTCTGTGAGCTATGGGTGAGGGATCTGTCCCCAGTCACTCTCCTTGGCTTGTAGATGGTCTGCTTCTCTATGTATGTCTCTTCACATCATCATCCCTCTAAGTGTGTCCAAATTTCCCCTTTTTGTAAGGACACGGGGGATAATGGATTAAGGCCCTCCTTAATGACTTCACTTTAAATTGATTACCTGTTTAAAGACCCTATCTCCATATAAGGTAACATTCTGAGGTACTAGGGTTTAAGACTCCAATATATCTTTTTTGGGGGACACAGTTCAACACATAACATGAACTGAGTCAAGTCAAGAGCTTGGGCTCTGAGCCAGACCATTCAAGTTCACATTCTGGCTCTGTTCTCTACTCACTTTGAACCTTTAGGCAAGTTGTGTGTGCTCAATGGGCCTCCGTTTCCTCACTGCAAATGGGAATGGTAATAATAGAACCTCCTTTTTTGTGTAATTGTGAAGCATCTATGTGGTTGCACATGTCCCATGCTGAGCACACTGCTGGTGGCTATAAGCACTCGATGAATAAATTTCATTATGATGAAAAGGGAGGCGAGAGACTGAGGAAGAAGATGCCAGGATGATGATTTGGGGCCCACCTGATGCAAGCTGACTTACTGTGGAACTGGCTGTTTTCTAAGAAAGTGGGGGCCTGTAGTGTCCTCCTGGAGTTTTTGAGGCCCCAAACCCCTGAGAGCTGTCTGTGTTTCTGGAAGATTTCAGGGAATACTCACACTCGCTTCCCTGAGGTTTGACCTGTGCCCTCGTTCCAGCAAATCTGAGTCTACATTTGGGCTTTGGGTTACTGTTAGCTGTCTCAGTGAACTAAAATAAACCCCATTAACATCAACGGGTTCTTTGAAAACAAGGCTATATGTGTGTTTGTTCCTCTTTCTTCTCCAGAAAATGGCAGCGTGCCCTTCATTGAAATTAGAAGAGACTTTTCTACATTCCAGCACCACGAGGCACTCACTCCACATTCCACTCCTCCATTGCTTTAAAATATATATAAACAGACAACACTTTAGATGCTAGGAAATGATGTGACCTAGAAAGTGAGATGACAGATAAATGAGGGAAGGATCTCCAGGAACACAATCTTGTCGAGCTGGATCTTGTCAGAGCAGATTTTCTGTGACCATAATAAAGGGCTTTTAACACGAACTGCGTTGCCTCATTTCCGAAGAGTAGAGGCTACGGAGATTCTTAAAAAGGGAAAATAAATATTGCTCTAATTGGAGCCAGAGGTGAGGCAGGGTGGGACAATGAGCGAGCAAGAACTATTTATGTTGGAAAAAGGGAAGCGTTAGAAACGATTTAGCTGAGAAATTCAGGAAGATGAAGGGCTTGGTCAAGACCGAAGTAGGCCCCTTGTTTGAGAAGAAAGGAGAGAGTCCAGGAATGAAGGGGAAGAATCAAATTACAGGGCAGCAAATGTAAGCTAAATGAAAAGAGAAACCACAGCTTTCCACAGGTATTGAGGCCAGGAAATTCAGTGTTAGGACAGGGTGTGCTGGCTGAATCTCAAAAGCATTGGGAAAATTTTCATGCTAATGAAATACATTCATGGTTAGTCAGGATAAGATAATAGTTACCTGAGCAGAGGCTGGAAGATATTTTAAAAGATGATCATAAATAATAGTGTCCCCAGCTAGACTGGAGATTTCTAGAAAGTTGATTTAATGTCTTACATTTTTCTTTTGTATTTCCCCATTAGTGCTTGACACATTGGTCATGGCTCTTTTTTTTTTTTTTTTTTTTAAGGCAGATGCTTTACATTCTTCATGTCTAATTGTTACCAATGACCCCCTTTTACATTTGGGCACACAGAAAAAGATAACTTATTCATTGAAAAGCAGAGCTGAGATTCAAACCCAGCTCTGCCCCGGGTCTAAATGAGCACAATATCTCAGTATATTTCATAGGATTCAGAGAACTTGAGACACAAAGTAGAAATTCGAAAATACGTGATCTGACCACCTTTCCTCTTATTTTACAATTGAAGACACAAGGTTCAGAGGTGAGAAGGAATGTGTCCAAGGTCCCGTAGGAAACGGCAAAGCAGGGAGTCATTTGCTAAATAAATGAATTCATGAATCTGTGGAATTTCTGTAGCAGTCAGAAGAAGCATATTTTTGAACACCTCACACTTGCAAGTTCTTTCTGAAATGTCTAAGTATTCTCACATGTCTCATGTTTTAAACAATTTATACCATGGCAAATAATGAAAGAAATTATATCACCTACTTTTAACAAATGTCAAAAAATAGCACTGGAGAATGTAAAAAAAAATTCTTATTAATCTTTCTGCCTCTGCTAGTTTCAGTTTACCAGAACTCAATTTATATCCAAATTCCTCTTGGGAGTAGAACTAGATTAATGATGGCAATTTTTAATCAAACAAAAGTTTGATAGAGATTTTGAGAATATTCAACAACTAGAATCTCATTCAACAAACACTTGGTCACTACTGACTCTACACGCCATGCTAAGTGTTTGGGCTGCGAAGTTGAATAGAGGAGCATTCTTGTCTTCCAAGATCTTCTAGCTTAATGGAGAGACAGACATACAAAGAGATATGTCAAAGTGTTATAAGTAGAGAACATATACAAATAAAAGTCTAATTCAGTAGAAGTTATTAGGAAACCTATTGAATTAAATATAAACATGAGCTGGGTTTACTGGCTCATGCCTGTAATGCCAGCACTTTGAGAGGCCGAGGTGGGCAGATTATCTGAGGTCAGGAGTTTGAGACCAGGCTGGCCAACATGACGAAACCCTGTCTCTAGTAAAAATACAAAAATTAGCCGGGTATGGTGGCATGTGCCTATAGTCCCAGCTACCCAGGAGGCTGATGCAGGAGAATTGCTGGAACCCAGGAGGTGGAGGCTGCAGTGAGCAAAGATTGTACTGCTGCACTCCAGCCTGGGTGACAGAGCAAGGCTCTATCTCAAAAAAAAAAAAAAAAAAAAAAAAAAGCATAAAAGAAATATGAACATGATTCATCCTTAGAAAACTATTGTTTATAAATTAGTGCTCCAGGTCAGGCATGGTGGCTCATGCCTGTAATCCCAGCACTTTGGGAGGCTGAGGTGGGCAGATCACCTGAGGTCAGGAGTTCCCGACCAGCTTGGCCAACATGGTGAAACCCCATCTGTACTGAAAAAGAAAGACAAAAAATTAGCTGGACATGGTGATGTGTGCCTGTAGTCCCAGCTACTCGAGAGGCTGAGGCAGGAGAATCGCTTGTATCTCAGAGGCGGAGGTTGCAGTGAGCTGAGATCACACCATTACACTCCAGCCTGGGCAAGAGAGCAAGACCAGGTTACAACAAAAACAAATAGATAAATAAATTAGTGCTCCAGAAGTTCTCCAAATGTACTTGAAATTTTCCTTCTCTTATTCCTTGTGACTATAACCCTATCTTGCTTACTGTACTGATGAGCTATTCCTGTATAACAAATTACTTCAAAACATTGTGCCTTAAAGCTACAGCATTTATCACTTCACAGTGTCTGTGCATCTGGAATCTGCACGTGGCTTAGCTGGGTCCCCTGGCTCTGTTTTCTCATGAGGCTTTGAGGTATTGGCTGGGGCTATAGTCATCTAAAGGCTTAACTGGAGTGGATCTGCTTGTAAGCTCACTCAGGTGGTGGTTGGCAGGATGCAGGCTGTTGACCAGAGGCCTCCTGGCCTCTCCTTGCCATATGGGCTCTCCACAGGGCAGGTCACAGTATGGTAGTCACCTTTTCTTACTGTGAGTGAGGAGGAGGGCAAGAGAGATAGAACCAGTGAGAAACAGATGAGTGTCATAATATTTTATAACCAAATCTCAGAAGCAACGTCTCATAACCTTTGCCATATTCTATTCATTGGAGGCAAGTCACTAGGTCTATCCCACTTTCACGAGGAGGGGGTTACACAAGGACATCAATAGCAGAACGTGATCATGGGGGACTGCCTATCCCATAAATTTATTCCATGAGCAGTGTAATGGACCCCGATGAGGGGCCATTCTCCCATTGGCCCAAACCAGAAATACAAACTCACCCTTTGCTCCTTCTCTTCCCTTCCACCCCAGCGAGTCTACCACCTTGTCTTGTTGTTTCTATTCTACCTCTGAAATATCTCTCAAGGTCACTCAACTGGGGGTCCATTCTCTCCATTCCAACTGCCACCTCCTTGGTTCAGGTCCTTGTGGCTTCTTGCAAGGATTTAGGATTGAAATAAACACCTCAGTGTTCTTTCTGGCTCCAATCTGGCTACCTCTATACAGAGCTGGCACCATCTTTCTAAGGCCCCAATCTGAGTCAGTCAGTCCAGTTGAAAGCCCCTCAGTGGCTCCCCATAGTCTAAGGATAATGCTGGAATGCTTAGCTTGCAGAACAAGTCACCTTGTGATGTGGGCCTCCTTCTCTGAGTGCTCCTCTTCCCTGTACTCCAGCTACTTGGAATGATTTGCAGCTTCCAAACTGGCCATGAACTCCCTGCCTCCTTGGAATAGCTGTTCCCTTTTCTTCCTCTGAATGGTCCTCACTCAGGACTCTGCTCAGAAGAGATGCTCTCAGAAAAACCTTTGCTGCCCTCCCTAAGGCAGCTTGGGGCCCTCTTGGTGCTCCCATAGACCCCTGGCAGACTTCCTCCTGATGAAAGGAGGATTGAAAACAAATCACTGCTCCCGTACATAGCCCTGCAATGATTTGTTTTCATGTGTATCCATTCAGCCCTCCCAGTCTCTAAGCTTACTGGAATCAGGAACTATGCTTTTTAGTCATTTTATTCCTAGGTCTGTGAGGTGCTTGGTAACTAATAGTTGGATAAATGGTGATGGAAACTCTAGGAAACTTTCTGCTTCTCAGTTCTTTCAGCTCCTTTTATACCAGTTACCAGGAATAGCTACATTAATTCATGCTCTCAGTACAAAATGGAAATGTGGGAGCCCTTGTTTAAAAAGCAGGAAACCTGTTTTCATTCTTCTTCTCTCTTGACCCATTGTAGTGTTCTTTTTTGTTTGTTTTTTTGTTTGTTTTTAAATTTGCTATGTAATGTGGTATACTCTGGAGCATAGGGATATTTGCAAGAGGAATGCAGACCCCCCAGAGGCACCTGCCTGCACCTGGGCCCTCTCACTCACTCACTTACTCTGGGCGGGGGGGCAGGCATCATTTCTCGGTAAGGATATGAGAGCTGAAGGTAAAGAGCCCGATCTGGGAGGTGGTGGGAGGCAGGACCACATGTGAGCCAAGGTTCTAAGCCCTTGGGGTACACTCCCCTGTCCCATCAGACTTCACTTACAAAATAAAAATTCAAAGATAAAGCTATTGACAGTTTGGTCAGGGTCTGGTGGCTCACATATGTCATCTCAGCACTTTGGGAGGCCAAGGTGAGAAGATTGTTTGAACTTGGGAGTTAGAGAACAGCCTGGGCAAGATGGCGAGACTCTGTCTCTACAAAAACAAACTTACAAATTAGCTGGGTGTGGGGGCATGCACCCGTAGTCTCAGCTACTTGGGATGCTTAGTTGGGAAGATCACTTGAGCCTTGGAGGTCGGGGCTGCAGTGAGCCATGATTGCTCCACTGCACTCCAGCCTAGGTGACACAGTGAGATCCTGTGTCAAAAAAAAAGTTATTGACATTTTGAAGATGGTGACCACAGAGCATTAAACACCTAGCCTGGGGTTTCCTTCTGAACACAGAGTGCTGTGAGACTGCAAGAGTTATATACACATGAAGCCACCCTCTCTGTCATCCATATTCTATTGAAGTCCTTCCTGTGGAATTTGGCCTATTCTCACTGTTTTTTGTTTGTTTGTTTGTTTTTTGTTTTCCCTGTATCTACCAGCCATGGTAGGACCAGAGTGTGGAAACTTCCTAAGGCATATCTGCAATGCATAGGAGGAAGTAGCAATAGATTTTCAGGGAATAGCAAGGAAAACTGGAAGCCTTCCTGAGATCATGCTCCTACTGTATCCTTGAGCATGTATATCCAGGAAGTCCAGAGTTCTCCACCATGTTTATTAGTTATTAACAAAAAGCATTCTCAAGGTAAAATAAGATTAAGACAGAGTAGAGTGGGAGCATTTATTCCTTCTGAAGATCACCTTCCATTAATTGCTTCTGCCATCCTCTTCATGGTCAAGCTAATTTCCCTGACCCTGCAAGCTGGACTCCATCCCTTCCTCCCTTCCAATGCCTTTTAAGAGTTTTATGCTCTTCAGTAGATCCAATTGATATTTAGAAAAAAAAAAAAGTTTTCTGCTCTAGAATACTCCATCTTTGCCATTTCACTCACAGTCATACAGGAGTCTGACTCATGGCCCCACTCCCTGGGTGCCTGGACCTGCTCTCTCCATGGTCCCTCAGCAACATCCTAATCCCCAAGTTCCATGAGCCCCTTGCAGAGTTCTAGCTTGGGCTCCCTGTTGCAGCGGACACCATTAATCTCCTTCTCCGTGAAGCACCTATCTTTTTGGCCCTGGGATGACATACTGTGGTCTCTTCCTCTTGAGCTTTTCTCTCCTTCTTCGCCTCCAGTGGGTTTCTTTGCCTCTACCTGTATCTTAGGACATGGTTTCACCAATGTTCTTGCTAGGCCTAATCTGTTCCTTACTGGATCCTGGTTCCAGTTTTGCCCTAATTGTCTTAGAGATTTTGTGAATTGCTTAAGCCCTCTGAGCTTCCATTTCTGTATCTCTAAAAGAGGGTTCCTCAGTATTGAAACTATACACATTTTGAGTCTGATAATTCTTTGTTGTAAGAGACTGTTCTGAGCACTGTAGAATGTTTCGTAGCATTTCTGGCCTCTATCCATTGGATGCCATAGCACCTCCCAGCTGTGACAACCAAAAATATCTCAAGATGTTGCCAAATACTCCCTGGAGGGCAAAATTCCCTGACTGAGAACTACTGCTCTAAGATGAGGAGGTTAAGTAGGTTATTTGTATTCATCTCCTAGGGCTGCCATAACAAAGGATGACAAACTGGGCAGCTTAAGCAGCGGTAATGTATTGTCTCACAGTTCTGGAGGCTAGAAGTCCAAGATCAAGGTATCAGCAGGGCTGGTTCCTTCTGAGAAAAAAAAAAAAATCTCTTCCAAACTCTCTGCTAGCTTCTGGAGATTTGCTGGCAATCTTTGGCATTCCTTGGCTGATCTCTGACTTTACATTCATGAAGTGTTCCCCATGCGTGTGCTCGTGCACAAATCTCCCATTTTTATAAGGTTGTTGCATTTGTTTTCACACTGCTATAAAGAACTACCTGAGGGAGATGGTGTGATGACTCGTGCCTGTAATCCCAGCACTTTGGGAGGCCAAGGCAGGTGGATTACTTGAGGTCAGGAGTTTGAGACCAGGCTGGCCAACATGGTGAAACCCCATGTCTACTAAAAATACAAAAATTATCCGAGTGTGGTTGTGCGTGCCTGTAATCCCAGCTACTCGGGAGGCTGAGGCAGGAGAATCGCTTGGCCCCAGGAGGTGGAGGTTGCAGTGAGCTGAGATCATGCCACTGTACCAGCCTGGGCAACAGAGACTCCGTCTCAAAAAACAAAAACAAAAACAAAAACAAAAGAGGTACCCGAGACTGGGTAATTTGTAAAGAAAAGAGGTTTAATTGACTGACAGTTCTGCATGGCTGTGGAGACCTCAGGAACCTACAATCATGGTGGAAGTCAAGGGGGGAAGCAAGGCACATCTTACAGAGTGGCAGGAGAGAGAGACAGAGAGCAGGAGGAAGTGTCACACAGTTTTAAACTGTCAGATCTTGTGAAACCTCACTATCAACGAGAACAAGGGGGAAATCTGCTCCCATAATCCAATCACCTCCCACCAGGTCCCTCCACTGACATGTGGGGATTATAATTTGAGATGAGATTTGGGTGGGGGCATAGAACCAAGCCATATCAGTTATCAGTCATATTGTCTTAGGGACCCACCTTATTCTATTATGACTTCATATTAAATCTTCATATTAAATAATTACATCTACAATGACCTTATTTCCAAATAAGGTCACATTCTGAGGATCTGGAGGTTAGGAATTGAAATGAATTTTGGGGAGATAATATTCAGCCCATAATATAATCTCTTATGTCCCTTTTGAGCTTTAACATTTTATAATCCCAATGAAAAGAGAGGGATATTACTCTTTGTGGACCCCAGTGTAGATTCAGATTCTTCCTCCTGTGTTTCTGTAACCAAGCCTGTATGATATGATCATCCAAGTGTTTGTTTTACTTATTTTCTTTTCTCTTTGTCCTTTTCTTTCTCCATGCATGATTACTTGCACGTAGTCATTTCGGTAGAGTGTGGTCACTAATTCACTAATCATTGATTAACTTCATATCCTGATCCCTGGGGCTGTCTGCAAGATTAATGAACTTGTTTTTCTTTCAAAGAACAGTGATCCTTTGGTCATACAGACCTTCTTGAAGGCATCCAGAAGTTTGATGACCGAGAGATGCAAATAGCTTTGATCATCAGAAATCTCACCTCCTGCATACCTACCTTACTCATAAATCCCCCAGTGATGCTCAAAGGCAAGTCGGATTTAAGGTTTGCCACTCCCATCTTCACACTGTGGGCACACCAAATAAACCTTTCTCTGCTCCTAAGTGCTGACATGTTAGTGTTTGGCTTACTGAGCATCACATACTAGAATCTAGCTTTTGAGGTTCTACAACATTTCTTCTTGCACCATCCACATCTCTGGATGCTTCTATTTTGGCAACCTATTCCTTTTGACTTCAGATAAATTTCATAGCAAGTGATGAGGGAATGGGAATTTTGACTGCAGCTAGTCTACACAGTCTGTGACAGGTAAAACTGACAAAGACCTCAAAGAACGTAGTGGGCCACTCTTACAAGGCCCATCTCCTGTCCTTGTGTTACTATAGACACACTTCATGGAATTATTAATATGAATTCATTTGCATAGTTAAGGAAATTGTGTTAGTTTGGAATTACTCAATGACTCCCCTGTCACAAAAAGATATGACCATAGCTCTGCCCACCTGTCCAAAGAGACAGTTTTCAGAATAGAAATGATGAGCCACTTGGTTGAGGCATCATCATTTGGCTCTCTTAATGCTTATTTACTTATCTTTTAAGAAAAATCTCTGTTTAATTTGCTAGGGATAGATCCTAGGAGGTGCTGACAAAACACCTTTGGGAGTCCTGATATCCCTTAAGCCACCATGGTCTCAGCCAGTCAGAAGGTGGCTGTTGTGGAAGGAAGCACAGCATTCCTGAACCACGAAGCATTTTTGAAGTGGGTCTTCAGTGTGGTTGAGCTCCAATAGCTCTTGCTCAGATGTCAAAGGCATGAGGGGGATATCAGATCCACAGCTGTGTCTCAGAGACCTGGTTCTTTATGAACACAGGGTTCCCAAAATAGAGCAGCAGCTCACCCTTCACCCCCGCCCCAACCATCTGCCCAGTTTGCTGCCTTTATTTGCAAATAGCATTTTGAAGAGCTTTGAGCCATGATGATCTCATAGCCTTGTCTAAAATGTTGGAAGACAAAAAATATTTCTGCTGTGACATTCTGAAGTTTGCAGTTGAGCAATTAGTTGAGCAGTTTAAGTCAGAAATCTTCCCTCTCCAAATTGGTGTTTTTGCCTTGAGTTGTTTGGAAAGCACCCAAGTGCTCACTCTCCACCCTCTGTTGCCTTTTCTAAAACCTAAACACTAGTGGTATTACAGGGGAGTAGACGAACAGGTTCTCTGAAGGATGGCCTAGCCATCAGGTGCAGGCACTATTCAGAAGAGAAGGCATTCACTGAATTTTTCCAGCACTTACATAGCGCATCAGGGAGGAAGCAGTGCTTGTAGAATTTTGCTGGAGGAGATAACTAAACTAAGAAATGGCAAAAGGGCTCTGTTCAATCTAAGGCAGAAGGAGAGGAGGAAAGCTGAATGTATGTAAGAGGTCATATAAGGGAAGATGGGCACATTGGCAGTCTCTGGAGTCCTTTGGTCCTCTCCACTCCTTGATGACTAAAACCAGGCCTCTTCCTACACTTCTGTGACCTGAATGGCACCTGTCCATTTTAGAGTTCCAGAAACTGAGTTCCACAAAAGGCTACTGGCCCAGAGTTCTACAGCTAGTTAGCAACACACCTCAGCCCAGAGCCCTGTCTCTCTGGCCCAGTGTTCTCAATCACTCTTTAAGAAGCAAAGAGAGAAAAGCCAAGAGAAAAGAAGGAACTACATGGAGGCTTGGGGTACAGAGGGCTCTGAACAGTGATTTATGTTGCAACCACCACTCTTGTCTGAGATGAATTTTATTGAGAACCTGCCACCCATATTCCTAGCCTTTTGCTAGGCACTATGCAGCACTTTCAATATTTTTTATAATTGATAAATAATACATGTATATATTTTCAGGGCACACGTGATAATTTAATACATTCGTATGATTTGTAAAAATCAAATCAGTGTAATTGGGGTATTTTGCACCTTAAACATTTGTCTTTTCTTTATGCTAGAGCCATTTGAGTTATTCTCTTCCATCTATTTTGAGATACATAATAGATTATTGCAAACTATAGTCACTCTACTAATCTATCAAGCATGAGGTCTTATTTCTTTCATCAAACTTTTAATTTGTTTTTTCTATGTTTATTTGGACCCATTAATCAACCTCTTTGCATCTGCCCCTCACCCCTCTGACCATTTCTGGCCTTTGGTAACCACCAATCTACTGTCTGGCTTCAGCTCCCACATATGAGTGAGAATATGAGATATTTGTTTTTGTGTGCTTGACTTGTTTTACTTAACATAATCACCTCCAGTTCCATCCATGTTTCCATAAATGATAGGATTTCATTCTTTTTGATGACTAAATAATATTCTGTTGTGCATATGTATCACATTTTCTTTATCCATTCATCCACTGATGAACACTTAGGTTGATTCCATATTTTAGCTATTGTAAATAACATTGCAATAAACATGGAAGTGCGGACATCTCTTTGATATATTAATTTTCTTTCTCTTGGGTATATACCCAGTAGTGAAATTGCTAAATTATATGGTAGTTCTATTTTTAGTTTTTTGAGGAACCTCCATACAGTTTTCCTTTGTGGCTGCTCTAATTTGCATTTCCACCAACAGTGTATGAAGGTTCCCCTTCCTCCATATCCTAGCCAGCATCCATTATTCCCTGTCTTTTTGATAAAAGCCATTTTAACTGGGGTGAGATGAATGATATCTCATTATGGTTTTGATTTGCATTTCTCTGATAATGTGTGATACTAAGCATTTTTTCATATATCTGTTGGCCATTTGTATATATTATTTTGAGAAATGTCTACTCAGTTCTTTTTCTCATTTTTTAATTGGATTGTTTCAGGTCTTTTTTTTTTTGCTATTGAGATGTTTGAGTTCTTTATATGTTCTAGTTACTAATCCCTTGTCAGATGGATAATTTGTAAATATTTTCTCTCATTCTGTGGGTTGTCTCTTCGTTGATTATTTCCTTTGTTGTGCGGAAATTTTTTAGCTGGATGTAATCACACTTGTCTATTTTTGCTTTGGTTACCTATGCTTTTGAGGTCTTACACAAAAACTTTTTGCCCAGAATGATGTCCTAGAATATTTCCTCAGTGTTCCCTTCTAGTAGTTTTATAGTTTCAGGTCTTACATTTAAGTCTTTAATCTATTTGATTTTATTTTTGCTTGTGGTGAGAGGTAGGGGTCTAGTTTTGTTCTTCTGCATATAGTTATAGAGTTTTCCCAGCACCATTTATTGAAGAGGGAGTCCTTTCCCTGTTGTATGTTCTCAGTGCCTTTATTGAAAATCAGTTGGCTATAAATGAATGAATTTGTATCTCATTCCCTATTCTGTTCCATTGGTCTATGTGTCCGTTTTTCTTTTTTTGTTTTTGGCTTTTTTTTTTTTTGGCAGTACCATACTGATTTGGTTAATATAGCTTTGTAATATATTTTAAAGTCAGATAATTTGATGTCTCCAGCTTTGTTCTTTTTGTTCAGGATTTTTTTTTTTTTTTTTTTTTTTTTGGCTATTTGTGGTCTTTTATGGTTCCATGTACATTTTAGGATTTTTTTTCTATTTCTGTGAAGAATATATTTGTATTTTGATAGGGATTACATTGAATCTGTAAGTTGTTTTAGGGAGTAATGTCATTTTAATGGCATTAATTCTTTCAATCCGTGAGCATGGAATATATCTTTCTTTTTTGTGTGTGTCCTCTTCAATTTCTTTCAACCGTGTTTTGTAATTTTGCTTGTACAGATCTTTCTCTTCTTTGGTCAAATTGATTTGTAAGTATTTTTTGTAGCTATTGTAGACGAAATTGCTTTCTTGATTTCTTTTTCAAATTGTTTGCCGTTGGTACATATAAATGCTGCTGACTTTTGTATATTTATTTTATATCCTGCAACTTTACTGAATCCATTTATCAGTTCTAACAATTTTTTGGTGGAGTCTTTAGGCATTTCTAAGTATAAGATCATGTTGTCTGTGAAAAAGGCTAATTTGACTTCTTTCTTTCCAATTTGGATGCCCTTTCTTTTTTTCTTTTGCCTAATTGCTCTGGCCAAGACTTCCAGTATTATGTTGGATAAAAGTGGTGAAAGTGGGCATCCTTGTCTTTTTCCAGATCTTGAAGGAAAGGCTTTCAATTTTTTCCCATTCGGTATGATGTTAGCTGTGGGTTTGTCATATATGGACTTTATTATTTTGAGATATGTTCCTCCTCTATCCAGTTTTTTGAGGGTTTTAACATTTTAATTTTATGGAATGCTTTTTCAGCATCTATTGAATTGATCATATGAATTTTGTTTTTGGTTCTGTTAATGTGATGTATCATGTATTAATTTGTATATGTTGAATCATCTTTGCATCCCTGAGATGAATACCACCTGATCATGGTGAATAATCTTTTTAATGTGTTGTTGAATTTGGTTTTCTACTATTTTGTTGAGGGTTTTTACACCTTTGTTCATTGGTAATATTGGCCTGTAGTTTTCTTTATTCATCATGTCCTTGCTTGGCTTTGGTAGGAGGGAAATGCTGGCCTTGTAGGATGAGTTTGGAAGTATTCCCTTCTCTTCAATTTTTCTGAGGAGTTTGAGTAAAATTGGTGTTAGTTCTTTAAATGTTTGGTAGAATTCAGCAGTGAAGTCATCAGGTCCTGGGTTTTTCTTTGTTGGGAAGCTTCAATCTGGTTACTCATTATTGGCATGTTGAGGTTTTCCATTTCTTCATGGTTCAATCTTCGTCAGTTGTATGTATCCAGGAATGTATCAATTCATTCTAGATTTTCAAATTTGTTGGTGTATAGTTGTTTGGAATAGTCTCTAATGATTCTTTGTCTTTCTGTGGTGTCGATTGTAAGGTCTCCCTTTCCTGAAGATGGTTTTGATTTCCAAGGTGTGTAAACTATCACTGGAAAGGTGAAAAGATTGAACCAGTTAGTTAGAGAACAACATAAGAAATAGTCAAAGGTACTTATTATGCTTCTATTCCCTGCAAGAGCACTTTCTTGCTCCTGGAGAATAGCAGTGAACCAGACAGATTGCCAGCCTTCAAAGATGTTACATTCCACAGAGGTGACACTCCAGAAACACAAAATGGTAATACATCAATAAGATAATTTCATGTACAATGAGGTCCTATGAAAAAGACAAATTAGAGTAATGTGGTAGAAACCTTACTCAGATAACTGAGAAAGTGAGAGTGGAGAGGAAGTCTGTGGAGGTGACATTTAAGTTGAGGTCTAAACAGTGAGGAGGGAGCCACGTGAGGTCTTGAGGAAAGGGCGTTCCAAGCAGGAGGAACAGCTGCTGCCAAGGCTCCAGGGTGTGAACAGGCATGTCTGAGAGTGCGGGTACCTAAAGATAGAGAATAAATGGGACAGTGCAGGGAAATGAGGCCCAAGGAGCATGAGGGGTCAAAATATATAGGACCTTGGAGGACTCTGGATTTATATTTTGATTGCAATGGGAAGATATTGAAGGTTTTTTTTTGTGAGACAGAATCTCACCCCATTGCCCAGGCTGGACTTGAGCCTCTAGGGCTCAAGGGATCCTCTCACTTCAGCCTCCCAAGTAGCTAGAACTGCAGGTGTGCACCACCAATCCTGGATAATTTTTGTATTTTTTGTAGAGCTGGGCAACACAATGTTGTCCAGGCTGGTCTCAAATTCCTGGTTTCAAGTGGTCTGCCTGCCTTGGTCTCCCAAAGTGTTGAGATACAGGTATGAGCCACCACTCATGGCCTGGTATTGAAGGTTTTAAGGAGGGGAAAGGAAGGGTTTGGATTTAAGATCCAGAAAGATTTTCTGGTTACTGTGTGAAGGATAGGCTGCTGTAAATAGGGCAAGAGGGGAAACTGTGAGTGTAGCTGACAGACTGTTGCAGTCACCCAGGTAAGAGATGGTGGTAGCTGGAATAAATTTTAGCAGTAGAGGTGGCAAGAGGCAGTTACCCTGGTAATGTAGTTTGGAGATAGAGCTAACAGGACCAATTGGTGAATTAACTTGCAGTTTCCCTTCTGTCATTTATAGAGATGGGGAGAACTTTGGGGAGCAGATTAGGGAGCAGTCATGGAACAATTCTGTTTGGGCCACTTGATGTTTGAGATGCCTTTTATCTTATTATTATTATTATTAATTAATTTATTTTTTGAGATAGAGTCTCGCTCTGTTGCCGAGGCTGGAGTGCAGTGGTGGGATCTGGCACACCGCAACTTCTGCCTCCCGGGTTTAAGTGATTCTTGTGCCTCAGCCTCCTGAGTAGCTGGGATTACAGACATAAGCCACTGCGCCTGGCTAATTTTTATATTTTTAGTAGAGAAGGGGTTTCACCACGTTGGCCAGGTTGGCCTTAAACTCCTGACCTCAGATGATCTGCCCACTCCGGCTTCCCAAAGTGCTGGGATTACAGGTGTGAGCCACACACCCAGCTTGATATGCCTTTTAGAAATCAATATCTCTCAGAGTTCAAGAATTCAACCAGAGAAGTTGAACCACTAGAACATATATATATATGTATGTGTGTGTATATATACGTATGTGCATATATATATATAGTATGTGCATATATATATATGTTTATAAAACCCTTAGATAGATATATCCTGCAGAAGCTGGGGCCCTTTGTCCTGGATCTAAACACACACCAGATTCAAGAGTCAGAAAAGCTGAAGAAAGATCCCAGGGAAGATAGTGCAGTTGCAGGCCCAACTGCTGCTTCACACCAATGAAGTGAGTCAGCAGATCAGCCATAATATCTGTGAGCTATAAAGTGGATACTGCCTTTGTGACCTTCCAAAATCTCCCAGGAATAACCTTTGTAGCCCATCCTAACTAAAAATACACAGATGGTCCCTTACGTCTGATGGTTTGACTTACTAGTTTTATTTTACTCTATTAAAAAAAGTTGCCAGCCCATTCAGAACACAGAATTCCTTATGATTTTTGACTTTATGATAGTGTGAAAGCAATACATATTGAGTAGAAAATACTTAGGGTACCCATATAACTATTCTGTTTTTCACTTTCAGTATGGTATTCAATAAATTACATGAGAAATTCAACACATTATTATAAAAGAGGCTTTGTGTTAGATGATTTTGCCAGCTATAAGCTAACGTAGGTTGGGCACAATGGCTCATGTCTATAATCCCAGCACTTCGGGAGTCTAAGGCTGCAGGATTGCTTTAAGCCAGGAGTTTGAGACCAGCCTGAGCAAAAAAGTCACACCTCGTTTCTACAACAAAGAAAGAAAGAAAGAAACAAACAAATAAACCAGGTGTGGTAGCTGGTGCCTATAGTTCTAGATATTCAGGAGGCTAGGATAAGAGGATTGCTTGAGCCCAGGAGTTCAAGGCTGCAGTGAGCTTTGATCATGCCACTGCATTCCAGCAAGGGCGAAAGAGCAAGACCTTGTCTTTAAAAAACATATAAGTAAGTAAGTAGGCTAATGTAAGTGTTCTGAGCACATGTAAGTTAGGCTAGGCTAAGCTATGATGTAGGTATATGCAGCTATATGTTAGGTATATTAGACTCATTTTTGATTTATGATACTTGCAATGGGTTTATCAGGATATAACCCCATTTTAAGCCAAGAAGCATGCGTATAAGAAAGGGAGTGCTGAAAAATGTAGTTTAGTCTAGCCAAGCTGACAAATTACATATCCGCCACAACATCCATGTGGAGCTGTTGAGTGAATTGTTGGAAATATGAGTTCAGAATTCAGAGAAGAGGTTCAGGCTGTGGGTAGCATTTGGCAGTTATCACAAAGCCATGGTTCATAAAATCATGGAACCATATAAGATCATCTAGGGAGAGAGGTGGACAGAGAATGAAAAGAACAAAAGACAGCACCCTGGAGTACTTCAACATTTAGAGATTTGTTAGAGAACAAGAAATCAGTAAAGAATTTAAAAAGTCCAGTGACGTGTGAGAAAAACTAGGCAAGTATGTGTCACAGAGGTCTAGAAACAAAAGGAGGAAAAAGCGGTTACCTCAAATACTTCTGACAACTCAAGGTGGATGAAGACCGTGTGAGGACTCTGCAAAAGTAATATCCAAGTGCCACTTAGGATGTCATCCAAGTATAAATACAGTACTGATCAAAGGGGTCATGGGTGACCAGGAGTGGAAAGAATCATTCCAAATTGATTCCTGAGTTATTGGTGGGAAACCTCAAAAACCAGTTGATGTTTGAGAAGGGCCATGAAGGTCTGATAGAATTGAAGTATCCATGATGAATGTGATCTGCAGGGGCTTGTTCATCTTTAAACATTTTCAAGAGCAATTTAAAAGTCACAAACCCTGAACCATCTACCCACAACCCACAGAGAGACCTCCCAGTCTCCTATGCATAGCTAAGAATAGCCCACTTGGCTGCAGTTGGCCTGAAATTCTTGCTTTTTGGGTTAAAACAGTTGGCCACTATTTTCAGTCTGACACTCCCTTTTACAAATGAGAAGAGATGCCACTGCTCATTGGAAGCATTCTCACTTATTTGCTGTTGGCAGAGGAATGTGTCAGAACCTGGACAGTAAGTCAAAGAGTTTGCTGAGAGGAATCACTTTGGTTCTCTGCCTGTGGAAGAATCTTGATTTCAGTGGCTCAAGAGAGACAAAAGCAGGATTAAAAGATTGTTAAAAACTTTTAGTTTATTTGGTTTCCAAGTCATCCAGAAATCTTCCAGGGAGCTTTTCAGAGAAAAGGAATCCTCAGTTATAAATAGGAAACACCTCTAATCTTGAGGGAAACCATTTCTGTGTAACTGAAGACTGTATGAGACAGAAGGAAGCAGACCCACCCTCCCTTATTCTAAATAAGTCACTTGGATGTACTTTGGCAAATGAATTTAGCACACTTAACTTCTGTTTGAAAATGCTGGTTTTTGAAGGATTTACAGAATGGCTGCGTTACGACTGGGGGTCAAATGGGTTGTTCTGTTATACATCAGATGTGTACTTTCTTATCCTTCTAGAATTTTGTGGGGAGAGGGTTCCTTGTGATCACTGCTAGTCAAAGCACGGTTACATGGGGACTTCCATGGACCGGACTTCCATGGACCCTTGGCACCTTGTCTCTGTGGGCCCCACCCAGCATAAAAAAATCAAAAATTCTGTTTTACAACTGCATTGGTATAAAGAGAAATATATTAGGATTTTATGGTAGAACATTTTCTTTGACCTAAAAATGTATTTATTTTTCTTCTGAGAAGAAAATAAAACATTTTTTTTGTTGACCCCTGTGTTAGTTTCCTATTGCTGCTGTACCAAATTACCACAAATTTAGCAGCTTCAAACAATACAAATTCATGATCTTATAGTTCTGGAGATTGGAAGTCTCACTGGGCTGAAATCAACGTTTTGGCAGGTCTGGTTCTGTCTGGAGGCACAAAGTGGGAATGCTTCTGCCTTTCTGAGCTTCTAGAAGATGCTCATATTGCTTTGTTTGTGGACTCTTCAGAGCCAGCAGATTCACATCTTCAAATCTCTCTCTGACTCTCTGAATTCTGCTTCTGTCATCACATTTGTTTCTCTAACTCCTTGCCTCTCTCTTAAAAGGACCCTTGTGTTTATTTTAGGCCCATCCAGATAATCCAGGATAACCTCCCCAATCTCAAGATCCTTAATTTAATCACATCTGCAAAATCTCTTTTGCTATGTAATGTCCATGGTTTCTGGGAACTGGAATGTAGATATCTTTGGTGGGAGTTGGGGCATTATTCGGCTACCACAACCCGTAAGTGTATCCTGAGGCTTGGGCACTGTGCCCACTGTGACTAATAGATAAGCCGTGCCTGCCTCAACATGCCAGTCCAGGAGGTGCTTGCACCAGAACGTAAAATGCACTGCTTCCTTCATTGAGAAAGTCTTACTGTGAAAAAACTTAGCATCTCAGTGTATTCACCTTCTGATACTACCCTCTCAGCCCCTAGCTGACTAGTAATGAGTGATTAGTGGACTGACCACTGTAACAAGTTCTGTCTTAAATAGCTAAAGAACTCTTTCTGTGAATTTAATTCCTTGCTTCCTTTCCTGTGAGCATACTTTGTCTTCTCCAAAGTAGATTGTTCTGGTCATGACTCATGATGTTGAGGGGCAGGACTGAACTCTGGTCACTGCTGGACACCCAGTGGGGATTCCACAGAGTTGACTTCTTGTTGAATGACAGGGTGGGGGGAGGGATGGATGGGTGGATTAATTCAAATTAATGAAATTCAAATATCAAGTGACCCTGGGCCCATCAAGGAAGTTGACTGTTTATAAGCTGGTCCCCAGTGGAATTTGAAGAGAGTAAATGAGTAAGAAGCTCTAGGAGCCATGTGTTATGGAGAGGGCCAACTTTTAGTTGCCTGAGTTAAAGGCTGTCAGTGTGGTGGTGTCGGTGCAAGAGTATTTGCGGCTCCATCACCCTCTGGATTCTTTCTTCACGTGCATGGAAAAGGGCTCCCCAGTCTCGCGAGGCAAGCGGTAGTAGACTGGAACGTGGTGGGGAGCTGGGACAGGAGAGGCGGCGGCGGCGGCGGAGGTGGCGGCGGCCTAACGAACACGTAATTTTCTTCTCACTTCATGCGTCCCTCTCCATCTGACATGGCAGGTGTGCTGAGGAGGAATGGTGTGTGAATCGATTTGGAGAGGATCAGTGACACGGCAGCGAGCCGGGGCCGCGCCCCGAGCCATTGATCGCCTCCAAATCAATTTGCACACCGCTCCCTCGTAGGTCACCTGCCATTTCAGACAGGGAAGAGAACAGTGAAGTGAGAAGGAAATTATGCCGGGAAGTCTGGGGACCTTCTTTCAAGAACGTGGGGTCAGCCTTCAGCTGCCCTCCCATCAGCAGCCTTTGGAGGGGACAGTGCTCCCCAGCCCACGACCCACTCTGCCTTGCTCACCCCCGCCCTGGAGGGAAGGGAAGCCGGAGACTGGAGCAAAATGGGGCTGCTCTGAAAATCTATCAGCCTTGAGCTCACCTCTGGGGTTTGGGCTGCCACAGTCATATCCTAAGAGCTATTTTAGAAAACCCAAATTGCCAACAGTAATAATCTCTCCGCCGCGGGACTGGTTTTCATTTGTGCCTCTCAATGCACTTCACAATTAATTCTCACCAACCTCTGTCTCCCGTGAGCCAGGAGCCCAGGGGGAGCCCAAGGCAAGGCTGAGAAGCTTCATGGATCCCCATCGAGAGTGCAAAGGGCTTCCCCACTGGGAAGACACACATACACACACACACAAATACACACACACAGCACACACGCACATGGAGGCCAAAGTCTTCCTCAAGGAGCCAATGGCGCCAATCTTCTCTTTTGAGGGGAGAGAAGGGAAGGTGGTATAGGGCGTGGTTAAGGAACTAGAGGATGTCTCTGGCTCCTGACATGGCCAATAAGCCTCAGCTGAGGCAAGAGGCATCTACTTGCTTACCAAAGCCTAAGGCCTGACTGGCAAGCAGCTGGTGAGGACACTGTTCATCCAAACACGGATTGTCCTGTGGACATCCTGTCTTCTCTGGAGTTACAGAGGGAGTTGGGTTCATTGCCACCCTCATTGGGTCACAGAAATTCCAATAAGATAAAATGGAAGATGCTACCCTGCCTGAAAGTGCCCAGCACGGTACAGGACGCCGATGGGTACTCAATAAATGGACACTACAAGTTGACTTAGTCCCCCTTCCCAAGTGGGCAGTTTAGATTGTAAGTACATTCCAGTTGGCTGAGCAGATTTTCCCAAGAAGTAGGCTCCTTACTGTTCCTGATTTCTTTTGTCTACCCCATCAGAAGCAGGACCCTGGACAATCAAGGCAGGTCCAAGAGAGAACTCATGGCAGGAGCAGAGGACATGGAAGGATGCATCTGCCCTGATTCTACAGAAAACAGGAAAACCGGCTAACCCACTTCGTGTTTCGTGCAAGTCTGAGATACATCTCTATTGCCTTCCCCACTGCTAGGGAAATGCTACTAATGTTCTTGCTGCCTGGCCAGGGCCCTCCTGTTCATGCCTCAGAGGTTCATCAGAGATCTAGGATAGGGACTGGGGTTAGGTCTTGCATTTTTGGAAGTTATTGTTTATAAATTAGTCCTCAAGGGTCCAGTTTTGTGTCTGGGAAATGGCAAAAAAAAAAAAAAAAAAAAAAAAAAAAAAAGGATTGTGACTCAATAGGCTCTCTCCTCTGCTCTCCTGATCCCTGTATCAGATGCTCTGCTCCAAGCAGGCAGGTGAAACAGGGTTCTTGAATGCTGACTGCACAGACCCAGCCACATACACGTGTGCATGTTCACACACACATGTGCATGCTGTCACACACACATGCACACACATGCGAATACACACATTCCCTTCTCAGGCCAAAGCCATGTTTTCCCAGCCGAGTTAAATTTTCTCCTCTTGGGGGAGGCTTTCCCAGCCCTTTGCTCTCCCTGCTGTTAGGACTCTAGCTTTTTCCATTTGGCATGCAGATTACATCTACTTTATCATCAGGAGAGACTCTCTAAGCACCTAAGGCAGCCCTGCTGCCTACACTCCTTCCAGCCCAACCTCAGGAGTGCTGAGCTTTCTGCCTCAACATTTTCTGTGACTCTGCAGAGCACTTCCAGGGTAAATAAATAACAAGTTTAGGGTTCAGTTTAATACAGTGCCAGGTACTCTACCAGGCTCTGATGGAGGTGTTGGGAGGAGATCACAAAAAGGATGATAGTGCTGTCCCTGCCTGGAAGAGCTCCACTGGTTCAGTGCATTTACCTTGGCTCCTTGGCCAGATTTAAATGCTCTAGGGGGCCATCCACAACAAGGCCCAACTCTGCAGATATGCCACAGAATCAAGGCTCTGGTGATTGGAAGTAGCTTAAATGTAATCAATTCTAACTTGGTACATGGCTCTAGGTTAAATTTGTTGGAATACTTTGGACTTAGGCTAGAGGATGGGGTGGAGTGTTTAGGAGAGAAGATTGGGTTGGAAGGAGACAGAACATCATTTCTGAGAGCTTCAACTCTACCCATGGCTTCTAAAATAAGCCAAAGGGTAAATGCTACTTTTCTGCTATCTTTCCGGGGTGAGCATTTTCTGAGACAAACATAGTAAGAGGAATTTATTCTATGGTAAGAAGAGTTTGGCCAACGGAGTCAGGACAACAAAGACATTTTCTGTCCTCACCGAGACTGCAAAAGCCTCACCTGCTGAACTGGGTCATTCAAGCTAAAAACAAAATTACAAAACAAAACAAAAAACCCTCTTTCTGACCAAGCATCCTTTGAAACATGGTTTAATTTCGTTTCTGTGACTTGTGGGTTGTTCATGTACTCAGGGTCCCCAGAAGGCAGGGACTTGGCATTTACTTCCCTTTGGCTCCAGCAACATTTGCATATGGTACATACCGAAGACTTTTTTTTTTTTTTTTGAAATGGAGTCTCACTCTGTTGCCCAGGCTGGAGTGCAGTGGTGCAATCTCAGCTCACTGCAACCTCCACCTACAGGGTTCAAGAGATTCTAGTGTCTCAGCCTCCCGAGTAGCTGGGATTAAAGGCGTTTGCCACCATGCCAGGCTAATTTTTGTATTTTTAGTAGAGACGGGTTTTCGCCATGTTGGCCAGGCTGATCTCCTCCTCCTGCCTCGGCCTCCCAAAGTGTTGGGATTACAGGCTGAGCCAGGCGTCTGGCCGACACATTTTATTTAATATATCTTTAAGTTGTTAAATGCTTTGGTTTTGAGTAGGTAATATGTGCACATGGTACAAAAGTCAAGCAAGTCATGAGCTACCCTCCTAGGTCACCAGGGCAGGTACGGTAACCACTTTATTTTGTGACATTCCAGATATATTCCATGCAACTACATCACTAAATATTCTTGATCGTGGTATTTTTATTCATTGTACATAGACAAGTCTGTCCATCTTCTTCTACTTTTTCTGCTGGCGCCGGCTCAGTTGCCTTTATTAAAAGTGGTTCTGTGTTCACATAGCACTTAGTATACAAAAGAGAACGCACCGCAACAGTACAAGCAGTCGCGGCCACGATGACACCAACCTTCCCGCGGAGCTTGGAACCACGCTTGGCCGTTCGCACCTCCGCGCCTCCGGGGGCGCAGTGTCCAGCTCAGGCCGCACGATGGCGCCCGCTTCCTGCAGACCCGGCCCACAGTGGCGGCACAGACAAAGGCGGACGCTGGGCCTCCCCCGCGGGGCGGTGGAGGCGGCCGGCGCCCCGGGTGGCCGAGGCCGCCTCTGCGCGCCGAACCGGGCAGCTGCCGCCCGACTCTTTGTCCTGCGCTGCTCGCCCTTGTGCTAAAGGACAAGGAGAGAGGACGCGGGGCGCGGGCGGCTCCGACCAGGCATTCACCCGACTCCGGTCTCCGCTCTCACACCCCAAAGCCCGGCAGGCGCGAGCTAGGGTGGCTACAAGCGCCTGCGTGGGGACGACCCCAAAGGCCTGCCCAGGAAGCTTTCCTCCCCTTCCACACCTCTGTAAAGAATTAGCCCGGAATTCCGCACTGTGGAGGTTTTGCAGCACTGCCCTGATTCTCTATTTGAAAGGCTATAGGGCCTGGGTGTCCCGGGTGCAGAGGAGACACCCATTTAGGTTGACTGCAAACTCGTGAGCTGTTTGGGCCTGGCTGTTCCAAGCGCAGCTCTGCAGGGGTCCAGGAAAACTTCCCTCCTCTCATGTCCTGGCACCCTCTAGTCCCGCAGTCCAGTAGAGTTTACTGGGATGATGCAAATGTTCTGTCTCCACTGGCCAATATGGTGGCCACTAGCCACACGTGGCCGTGGATTGCTTGATGTGTGGCTGAAGAACTGAATTTTAAAGTGTATTTAATTGTAATAAACTTGAATTTAGGTGGTCACGTGTGGCTAGTGGGTTTTGTAGTGGGCTCTGCAGTTTTAAGGGCTCAAGTTGATCTGAGCACTTGAATATGTAGTTATGTTGTTGACAGTAAAATTTTATAAAGATTCCCATAAGGCATGGAGCATGCACCTGTTCCACCCGAAAAGATTCTGGAACTAGGTGTGGGGGGTGGGCTGGGAAAGAAAAAGTGGTGCCAGCTGAGTTTATTTTGTCTGTTTGGGGAGATGGTTAGGGGGTGCCCTGCGTGTGGAGTAACGTAGCATGAGAAAGAAGGTAAAGATGAAATAGGTCCTTAAAATGCGAATGGGACTGCTTAATCTTTGATCTATTGTTACAGAAAGTTCGGAGCTAATCACTGTCATCTATTAAGTGGCTAAGTATATACCTCCCACACCTTGGGTTCTTGGGACAAGATCATTCCACCAGAAACAATTTTGACGGAACCTGGGATCTTTTGTGGTCTTGTGTGCTCAGGAGGAGGCGTGGAGGAGGGCCGCTGTCTGCACAAGCTTGACCATCCAGCCTGAGGTTATGCTACTGCTGTTTTCTCTGGGCATGTGATAAATATGAAACAATGGCAGTATCGTTGTGTGTTAGGGTGGTGTTTATCTGTGGGATGCAAAACAGTCCTGGGTAGGGAAACTGGGGATTAGAAGTGTTTTTCTCATGAGTTGGAATGTCTTGGTGGCAAGCCAACTTCTCACTCATCATCAGAGCAAAAGTTGAACCTAAAATTCACAAGTTACCTGCAGCAGCAATCAGGGTTCTGGTACCTCAAGAATGCCTTGTCACCTATCTCCTCCAAGAATGTAAACCAATCAGTGACTTCCATTTATTTTTATTGAAAATAAACACGTATACCTTCTTGTAGGTTCCTTGGTCTACTGTATTGAATCTTTCCAATAAGCAATTCAATTATGTGACTGTTTTCTAAAATCTGAGGTGGATGCTACCTTTTAGCATCCACCTTTTAATCTTGCAGGTAACATTTGTGTGTGTGTATGTGTGTGTGTGTGTGTATAGAGGTACATGGTGGGCAAGGGGCAAAGATAGACCAAGAAATATTATATTCTCCTTGGAGATTCAGTATACCCTTTTACCTATTCTAAAGCATCCAGAAATAGACCTGTGAGTGCTGACATCTTATTGCCCTACAGCTGAGATGTCCTGGCAAGGCTCCTTGCCCTTAGTAGGCATTCAATAAATTTTTGGTGAGTTTTATGTAAGAAGGGAAAATGGGTCAGGATTCCATATCCAAACTATCATTGCGGGCTGTCCATCCATCTCTTTGTTTTTGTGTTTTCCCCTGGAGATGTTCCCGACCACAAATAAAGAACAAGGGGGAAAATAGTTAAGCACACCTAGAGCTGCGTCCAAACAAAAGAGGAAAGAGACTAAACAAACCCAAGGTTTTCTATTTCTCCCTGAGCCAAGTAATCCCTTTGATTACATCTAATACCTGCCAAAACCCAGATGGTGTGCCCACCCATCTCCCGTGTGATAATGCCACATTGTGAAATCTACCCATTAATATTAATTGTCAGCTAGAGAATCCGTCTGAACTACTAAAGCTTGAGATTGCCTTGAGAAAGCAGGCCCTGCTTTAGCAGGGATTTTAAGATAATTCTCATTCTTTCATTCTGTATCTCACATATGTAGAATGTTAAATAATAGCCTGAGAATGCTTTTCTAATTTCAGCACATGCCTGCCTCTTGCAATCCAGGTCTTAAACCACTGTTCATTTGGGGTCTACACCTGCTGACCAAAATATTACCTTAAACTGCTGTGGGCTTGCCAGTGACATGTAAGCACACACTGTTCACCATATAGAGAGAATTTTAACTCCCTGGGAGCTGTTTGAATTGAATGTGCCCTAGTATGCGATGCTCAACTGTTTCCTTTTTATTTTTCTCCCTCTCAGTAATTGACTTGGTAATCCTTGAAAAGTATTACAAAATCTCAGTTTTTTCAATTATTTTATGGGTCTTCCTGAGGTAGGAATGCAAAGGCAGAAGAGAAGGCCTGGGAAGAGAACTTGAGGTGCAGGCAAAGCTGTCGCATGGCAGAACACAGGGACCTTCAGGGGCGCTGCTCCTGGCTGATAATCCGGTCTGTGATGTTTGATTTGGACTGTGATCATGAACATGCCCAGGTCAGCTCCAAAATCCGATCTGTCCTTCCAGATCTCCACAGTGAAATGTTTCAATGTTGCAGTTTCTGCTGCATTCACAGAACTTTTTTTTTTTTTTTTAAAGCCACAAAATTTTAGAATCCATTTATGCCTGAAATAGGTATGAAAATTTAGTAGGTGTGAGATTGAGTTTTTCCTCCGGAGTCTCCCCCCTGTATTCTCATGGGTTATGCTGCAATCGCCTTTTGACAGTCATTCTTATAGCCAACACCTTAAACTTTATGAGTAAATGCAAAATCCAGCCCACACAGTGTCTTTGTTTTTGCCAGGAGCATACAGGGCTTGTGAAATGAATTAATTCAATATTCTATGTTCCTTGTTCAAGGAGGTGGCTCTTCATCATATCTTGAGCTTGATGTCCGGCTGTGGCCAGAGCTGCAGCCTTGCTGGGTAACTGACTGACTCTGGCAGAGGGATACCAAGCAAATAAAAACTGGCAACGTTCTGTTCTTTTGGGTACATCAATGAATGTTTACTTCAAAGACCTGACAGTTCTTTTATTAGCAAATATTAATTTCAACTGAAAAAACCAGAAGACCTTCATGGTGCAGCACGTTTAAATACACATTGAGATAATTTTTAAAACACCTATTGGTATGTAAAGCAACCTTCCTCATGAAAAGAAGTCACTGAACAAGTGGCAGAAGCCAGTTGGTAGAGCTAAATATTTTGATTATTTAATTTATTGCCATTATTTTACAAAACATAAAAAAAAAAAGCAATTGAATTGCAATTTTGTTCCCGTTCCTGCCCAACTTTGCAATGCTATTTTATGACTGCTGTCTTTGGAAAGAGATAAGGGATGAGGCAGCAAATGGCTTTTTATAGAGAGAGAGGTGGGTCCCCTTACCTACTTAGTCTTCTGTTTCTACAGGGATGGTAAAGGTGAGTTAAGGCCCTCCGTGGGAGGAGACAGACCTCAGTGGGTGTTCTCAGAAGGAGCTGTTAAATGCTGGTGCATCTCCACCTCTGTCCCGCCTGTGGATATTTTGCAAATTGTTTCTCTCAGCCTCCTTCGCAGACAGCGTCAGAAGGGAGGCTTGTATCCTGGGAGAGGGGGCTGGCTCCCTCTATCCTTTCCTCCCCTCTCACTCGAAAGTTGCTTTTTGATGCCAAAGATGGGGACAAGTTGTTATAAAGGCACCCAGAAGGCAGAAATTAGCGCTTTTAAACTGAAGGTGAATCACAAGTCCTATTTCTGCCTCCAGGGCTTCTGTTCAACCATTAAAAAGACCAAAATTAACTTTGAACACATCTATTCTTCGCATAAATAAGAGTGGGAGGCACACCAAATCATTTTGTAAAACAGAAATCCTCTTGGAGAGTTTATGTTTCATGTGTGCATATTTTTAAATGCCCAAAATTCAGGTTATTATGGTGTTTGAGAGAATTCGCTTGCAGGATCAGACTTTAACATTCCAAGCTTAGCTCTGAGCAAATTTCTACGACTGGTTTAGAGACCTTTGAAAAATACACTTAATTATAACAAGGCAGCATTGTGCAAACATGCTAGGGTGATGTTTACCCTACCCCATTCTTATCAGTTAGAAGAAAAACAACAAAAAATATTAAAGAGCAAACAAGCCGAAATCAATGTGAAAAGAAAGTATGCTTAAATGAAAAAGTATATGTGTGTAAATAATGTAAAGATTATAAAGTATCACCACACGTAAGGTAATATGTGTGGTGATTTTTTTTTTTTTTTTTTTTTTAGAGACAGAGTCTCACTGTCACCCAGACTGGAGTGCAGTGGTGCAGTCTCGACTCACTGCAGCCTTCGCCTCCCGGGTTCAAGTGATTCTCATGCCTCAGCCTCCTGAGTAGCTGGGACCACAGGCGTGTGCCACCACACCCAGGTAATTTTTGTATTTTTAGTAGAGACAGGGTTTTGCCCTATTGGTCAGGCTGGTCTTGAACTCCTGACCTCATGTGACCCACCTCCCTCGGCCTCCCAAAGTGTTGGGATTACAGGCGTGAGCCACTGCGCCTGGCCTGGTAATATTCTTATTATCATAATTACCTGTAAGCCTTACAAGATAGCACAGGGCATGACTGGAACAGTTTCCTAATGTGTTGAAGCTTTCTGATGTTTCCTGTATTTATGTATTTAAGTTGCAGGACAATGAGCCATTTTAAACTTCTGTGTAAACCAGTTTCTATCTTCCTTTTATTCTGTGACGCTTCAAAGAAATCTCCAAAAACTTGCAACATTTCAAATGCTCCTCATGAGAACTCTGGATGGTAAAGTCAAAATAGAATCATAAGTAGTTTCAACTAAGCATTAGTTTTCAGGGAACAGAATATCATGGATGGAGAAGGTCAATTTGAAAAACAGTATGGGGTTTTATAGGAAGTGGCCTTATTTCTGAGTCTATAGTTGTCATCTAAGCTCTAAGCCCCATGCCAGTTTATGCGATTTCTTCTGTAGAGGTTACCTATCTTGGGGCCAGGCTAACCCCTGCCCACATCCAACCACTGCCCTAAAGCCAGAGCCCAAGAAGCAAAATTCAAATGTCCTGGAGGCCTTAGGTCTTTAAAATATTAGCTTACGGTTCCCACTCAGGTGGGAATAGAACCCAGGGCCTTTAAGCTGATACCCTAGGGGTTCCAGAGGCTCCCTTACCTCCAGCACGGATCTGCTATGTTCTTATAAACACAAATGAAAATAGATAAATCTCTTTTGGTGTCTAATCTGTAGTATCTGAAACCAAGCTTCCTTTTGCATAAATAAATTGAGGGGGTAAAAACTTTGAAAATTACCTACTTCCTTTCAAATTAGAAAAACAGACATGAAACAGACTGCTTTATTTCATTGCCTAGGACCTTGAAATTTTTAATTGGCTAAGAGAAAGTTATTTTAAAATAATGGGTAGGGCAAAATAAATACATAATTTGATAGTCTGTTAGCAACTCCTTTACTTATTGTAAGCAGAACACTTTCTCATTTTCCCTTTGATTGTAAACAGAAACCTAGTTTATTAAGCAGAAACATAGATTATTAATAAATAAACCACTTGATGCCTGTAAAGCACTTTGAGGGTGAAAAGCCCCTACTAAATGGCAAATATTATTATTTTTATTGCAAGCTAACGGGAGGAAACTAAGCTAATGAATGCTTACAGAGCTTGGAAGTAGTCATCACACTCAAATTGCCACATACTGCAAACTATTAAACTTGTTTCTTAGATAGAGATGCTTTTACATTTTAAGTTGATACTTTTTAATTTTTGCCAAGGATGAAAAGCAATGCTTATGGGCCTGTAATTTAAATAAGAATAACTCAAGGGTATAATCACTTTTTAGTTGAACTAGAAGTTGTCTAAAAGAGAAACTATTTTTGAAAGTACAGCTAGCAAAAGAAGATAAAAATAAAAGACCAAAACTAATTTTCTGAGTTAAATCTCAGAAATATAGCTATTTATGAATATCTCTTCCCTTGAGTAATATCATATGCATGTACCAATTTACATTAAAATAATACCCTAAACAGATAAAGTGAAGCCTGATGTTTCAAGGTTCAGGCTGAAAGGTATTTTTTTTCGTGCCATGATTCTTTGGCATTTGGCCTTGACACTGTGGTGTAAGACACTGATACGTAAGACAAATGAAAGCTTTTACTGTTTGATAGTTGAAATAGGGAAGAATATAAAAATAATACCAAGTCGTAATTAAGACTGGAAGTAAGAATTTAAGTCTGATATTCCTAACATTTTTCTAAAGTAAGACTATAGGTATTCAATTTTGATACCATAGGTATTCAATTTTGATATCTTCCCATGTACTATATATTTCTATGTATTACATAAAATTTGCTGATATGTATGTGAACATGTGTTTATATAACTGGATCCACACATTTTGCTCATTCTTATTAAGAGATTTTATTTAAACAACACAAACAATTTTAACAGACACTTGTAAACCTACAGTAGAAATTCCTTTGTTTAAATCTAACACAAATATATATTTTAACTAAATCCTGTAGGAGAAATTTTTGAGTTACTTGAGATTTTCCTTACTAACATGTCAAAGCAGTCTTCATTCTCAAGAGAACTAGGTTCTGATCTGGGATCACAGCTAAGGTGTGCTAAGAAGAAGGCATTTAAAGACAATTGTTTTGTCTCTCCACCCTCCCACCCCTCTAAACACACACACACATTCCAGGCGTTTAAAACTGACACCAATTATGTTCCATGCCCAGGACTGAAAAACAAAATCTCCTCCTGTATGACAAGATTCAGCCTGCAGTGATTTTAGCAGCCAAGATACAAGATTTTTAAATTAGGGCCTTCAGTATATTAGCAGAGCCATATTAAAACAATGCTGGCAGCCCTTATGATGATACAGGGTAATTTTCTAATTAGCAGAAGGCTATTTGAAATGCAGCATGGTGTCCCATTTTTCATACTGTTATTTTCTACTGGATAGAACTAGAAAAGTAAGACAAAAGCCATGAAACTTCATGGTTAAAGTTCTGTAAGTTGGTCTCTCCAGCCCTGTAAAAACAGAATCTAATTTTAAAGGATTTTTAATTTACAAAACTTAGCTTTGTTGCACCAGGGATGTGTTAAAAACCAGCTCACCATCCAACCAGTTAACAGATAGCAATTGCTACTCTTTAGTCATTTGATTTTAGGTAACATTTAAAAATTTATAATGGCTTATATTATTCATCCTTGTTTTCTCAATATCTCTATTTGGGTTCATTTTTTAAAAGAAGATTCAGCAAAAGGTTGTGTGTATAGTGGATGCTGAATGAATATGACTGTATAGTGGGAAGGCTTAGATATCTTCAAATGTTTCTTTCTAGAGGTAGAGAAAAGGGATTTTCTTCATAAATTTGAGTCCTACCTTTTGGCAAATTGGGTCAAGGGAAAGGGTAAGGGTTAGAGGTAAAAACTTTTGGGGCCCCCACAGGGAAGAATGAATTAGGTTCTTAGACAGTCCAAATATAGAAGCATTCAAAGAGTAGACTTTCTATGAGAAGATTCAGCCATCCTGTGTATGTAAATAGAAATCACTGTCAGAAGCATCATCGTCAATTATGGAGGAGAAGATAGTGAATATTTCATTCCTGGTGAGATCCAAATCACTTCATTTGCATATGGGCCACTTCCTCTGCAGATTGGCAAATAGAAAAATAAGTTGAATGGCAGAGAACAACTTGCCTCAAGCCACTCTCTAAATTGCCTCCAGCTTTCAATTTTTTCAAAGAGTGTGTCACCCACCACCCCTACTCCAAAACCTCTCATGACTTTCCATTGCCTACAGATTCAGGTCAAGACTGTGAATAATGACATTCCAGGTTCTCCCCAGACTTGCCCCAACCTCCCTTTGCAGACATCTTCCTGTCACGCCACTGTGCTTCAGCTACACCAGGCAACTTGCAGCCCTCAAACTCACCAAGCCTGCCCGAGCCGCTTGCTCTCGGGTCAGCCAGGACTTCCACTCTGAGTGCTCTTCTCACATCTTCCCATGTAGCAAAGGCCTACTCATTCCTCCCCAGCAGCTGAAAATTCTCCCGCTTTGGGACACCTCCCTGACCTCTTGTCTATTGCCTGTTCCCCAGTCAGACTTGTATGTGAGTCCCTCCCCTGGACTCTGACCCATTCCACAACATGGACCTTTTCTTGTTGTTAACTTGTCTTCGGTTCCCTCAACATCTGACACAGGTTTCTGATACTCAGAAGCACCTGGTATTGAGCTGACTCTTAATAAGGGACCTGCCTATTTCACATTATACACAGTATTCAATATTCTATACGTTTAGGGAGATTGTTTATGAATGAAAAACAAATCAAAACAAAAGTAGCAGTGCCATGTTCAAGGAAATATACTTTGGGTAGAAAAAGAGCAGCTGATGTTCAAGGTCATCTGGAAGCATTTTTTGACCAGTTAGTTCTTCATTTTCTTCTACCCAACTCCAACATGATGAAGCAACTTCCTCATCATTCTGGGGGCCTGGGAATTTACACCCTCATTTTTACCTGAACTGAAACTGAACAGTGATGGTGATAGGCATGACAACATGACATCATTTGGCTCACTCTTCCCTCCCCCTGGCAAAGGATGATTATTGTAGACACAACTTATGAAGTTCTGGCTTTTTGATCATGGTGCCCATGTCTCTCTATAAGAAAAATGAGGCATCCCCTCCTCCCTGGGCAGTCAGAGTTTTCTTCTCTTAAAGAAGAAAACAAAAACAAAAACAAAAACGAAAGAAAAATACATCATATTATTCTGTGAGTAATAGAATTGGATTTCTTTATTTTTAGGATGCTTGAAAATCAACTTGCATTATCTGTCATGTGGAAGCCTGGGATATGGTTTTAAAAACAGGACACTTACCTCTCCATCAGATCTTCTATTACACCCCCTGTACTAATGGCTCCTGGCTCATTATCTTCATCGCTTGAATGCTTACAACTTGGTACATCCTAGATGATCTGTATTCTGCTGTTTCTTCTACTGGGGGAATAGTAAGTTCCACTGGGTCCTGGATGCCAGACCATCAGCAACTGCTTTCAATAGCCCTGGATGGCAGATCCACGTACCTACTTTCTTTCCCACAAAAAGATAAGATAATTGTTTATCATAATTCTTTGTATCTATATATCTATTTGATAGTTGTGCTTTTCCCTGCAAGTCTGGATTCATGGAGGCTTTTTTCTCCGCCTCCCCCCCACCGGCCCCCGGCCCCCAGAGGATACTTTGAATGTTCTTACAGGTCTCTGGCATAGTTGACACCGAGGACCAAATTGGGGTTAATGCACAATGCAGTCTATCATATCAACCCAGGGACTTAGAGTCCTGATAAACAAAGCTAAGCAGATTTGCACAATATGTGGGAAAAGCACTAGAACCTGAATCTTTTGATAGAACATATGTAAGTAATTACGAAAAAAATAATTGCACGTTTGAGAAGGTGGACTCACCAGGCAGTTGTTGAACTATAAAAATGCATTAAGTGTAGTCAGTTTCTTTTTTAAATTATTCAGGAATGTTGTTTATGTTATCATGAAAAAAAAGAGGTGAGAAAATATATTCGGCAATTTTTGGTTTTCCCCCATTTGAGCAGATGGCGATTTGTAGTTCAAAATTTGTAACTCAAATTATTTCACATTTTTATTAATCAGTACAATATGTTTTTAAAACAACAAACTGCACTTAGAAATATCAGTGTAAGTTCCCCAATTCTCCTAGTTCCATCAGAGAGCAGTTTGAGAATTAGAGATTTTGTTAGCAATACTGGGAAACAGGGCATTCTAGTTCAGTGTTTCAATAGTAATTATTTTTATTCCAGTGTTCAAAGTGTCTTATATGGGGGAGGGGCAGTTGAAAATAGTACAGAAAATTGCCATGGGGAGCTGTAAAAAGCTGGGAGAATCTGTTTCAAGATGTTTGCTTTTTTGGTAGAACAAAAAGTGCATTTTGTTAGAGACAAATATTTTTGTGATAAAAAAACATTTTATGTGAAGTGTAGATTGGACTTTTAATATAAAAAAGAAATGTTAAGACATTCTATTTTCGGAAGGTTTGGCGTCTTAGAATGAAAGCTGTTAGAACTGCATATATTGGAATGTTCTCACAACTGTTGTCGTCCTATGTTCCTCTCCAAACCTGTTAAATTACATGAGTGTAGAAATAAGGGAGCTTTTTTATTATTATTAATTGACACTCATTTTTAGCTGGCATGTGCTGGCAGGTCTTTCCAGACAAACCTCAGACCGTACAAGGCAGAGCTTCAATCTGAAAGTTTGGGGACTATTCCTAAAGCTCTGTAACATGGAAGCTAGGAAGTGTAATATTAAAGTGATAAACATCTTAGATTCAGTGTAATTCACAGTTTCTTTCATTCTTTTTACTATCTATAGATCTAAATCAAAACAAATTCCATAAAAGAGGGGGTTATTTTCAAGCACATTTTCCTTCAGAGAGCTCTTGAATATTTTATCATATCTATTTCTATACATATGCTATACGTTTCTAGATCCATGCTGAACAAAATCCAAGGTGATGATATAAAAAAAATGAGACTATGACATTAGAATTCCTAGGAGATATAAAGTTAGCCCTTGTAAATGAAATAAACTTTGTTTTGGCAATTAAGGAATATACAGGGATATTAAGTCAAAGAACAATATGTCTGAACTATTAAATTGGCTTTTTCCAGGAGGTTATTAAAAATGTATTTCAAATTACCAGAGTGGCAGGAAAAAATAAAAAATAACAACTTAAAAACGGTTACATTTTCCTTCGTTCTTGAGAAGGCATATTAGATTTCATAGAACGTGATTTCTAAGTAGAGTCTTTTCAAGCAAATATCCACTCTAGGATGCACCAGAGGTTCACGCTGCCCCTCACTTCCCCACCAGTTCCAAATAGTGAGAGCTTTTGAGCTGTCACTACAACAAACTATGAATGGGTGAGCACTTCAACTGTTGTCTGGCAATGGGAATATATGGATTTTCCGGGTGTCCCTCCAATTGTGCAGAACCCCGGGATTCAGACAAGCTCTTCACAAGGTCAAACAAAAACCAGACCCGGATCACGGTGCCGCTCAGGATCAAATGGGGGAGGAAGTATAAGCTTATGATGTGAGGATGGAATCTCTGGTGACTCAACAGCGTCTGCGTCCTCAAATGGTTAATTCCCCAAGGCTGTCATATTGCATAAACAGATCTTCCTTTAATAAAATTAATTAGGTTCTGAGCTTTATAGGGTGATGCCCACTGACCCTTTACATTCCTATTGTTCCTAGATTCAAGAGAAAGAAAAAAAAGAGAGGCTGCCCAGTAGACAAGAGAGAGACCCAAGTTGAAAGATTAGAGATCTCAAGTAGGATCTGGGAGGGAGTGGAGGAAGCTAGGTTGCGTTTGCTTTTGAACCGAACTGGGAAAAAAAAAATCCCCAGGAAAAAACAACAGCGCGGTGGTGGGGTTTTGTTAATTTCGCTTTTTTTTTTTTTTTGCACGCGCCACGAAATTCAGGCTGCGTTTAGTTCCTGAGAAACATCCAGAGTAATTGCAGATTGCGGAGACGCACAGCGTTAGTTCAAAAAAGACCCGAGGCATTGGGGCAGGGTTAGGTGGAGGGCACCGGAGGCTCTGCACAAGAAAAGCAGGAACCTGCAAACCCACGTAGATTTCCACTACACCCTTCCCTTTTCTTCCGGCTAGCCACCCAGCACTCTCCATGGCATTGCATGGCACAAGTTGCTTCTGATAGTCTTTTAAGTTTGCTAAGGGAACTCCTTGAGGGTGGAGTGGGGGCTGGGGTAAGGAATGAGGATCCTGGTCTTTTTCTTTTTTCTTTATCATAAGGAGCTTGAGGTTCCCATCCTGGGGATTACGTGAGCTCATCCTGGGCGCCTCTTGTCGCAGATAATACGAGGCAGGGCAGCAAATACTGCCTGATTTTGTCGGAAAATTTTTTGAAAGGGAAAGAAAAGGAAAAAATCGTCGTAGACCGGATGTTTCCAATTACAGGGGAGCCAGAGAACAGAAAGAGTGTGTGTGCGTGTGTGTGCGCGCGCGCGCGCGCGTGCGTGTGTGTGTGTGTGTGTGTGTGTGTCGGGGGTGGGGGCGTGCGGTGATGGGGAGAGATGGAAGGATGGGGCAAGATTTGGAGAGGGTGTAGGTTGGAAGTGGGAAGAGGCGCGGCAAGGCAAAATCCAAGAAATGAGGCTTCTGTGAGGAGAAGAGGAAAATAGGAAAATGAAGCAGAACTAGAAAAATGACAAAGTGTTGAGTGCTGATTTATTGCAGAAGCCTCTGGTCATTTCCATATATTGAAATGCGCCCAAGCGGCCAGTCAGTCAATTTCTTTTGAGCTGCTGCCGCCGCTGCCCACGGGCTGCCCACGTGACTCCCCCTCAGTCAGCCTCTTTACCACCCAGCCCCTGATACAGAGAGAAGAGGAGGAAAGAAAGAGAGTGTGGGGCAGAGGAGGCATCTGTGTACTCTAGTGGGTGATCTGGAGAAGCAGACGTCCGTGTGGGTCTTTGGGAAAGGAGGAATGTGGCCTAGGGAGGGGAGAAGAGGATTTCAAGCTCCATTCAAGTGTTACATCGTTACCTCTCTCTGTTTGGCATCTTTCCATCTGTTTCTCTCTCCTCTATGTCTCTTTTCTCTGACTTTCCTCTTTCCCTCTTTATCTCTCCCCTCTTGATGGTTAAAAAAGGGGTCAGAATTCAGAGATGGAGAAACCCATCTATCTAGAAATAGATAATGAGGATGGGTGTGAAGATGTAGGATATTCAAGTCAGATTTGATTTTGGTATCTTTGATACTATCCATTTCTTTGGTAGATTTTTCTTAAAGAAAGGCACATGTGCACACATGCACACACACACACACACAAATCCTAGATAAAAGCCAGTGAGTTGTTAAAAATGAATTTGCAGCATTAGAGCTGTTAGCATCATTCAGCAAGCAGGAAGCTTGATAATTTCCAGGTGTTGGGGAAAGCCGTTGTCCGGGAGCTCTTACAGAGCTTATAAATCCCTGTTGGGAGGGAGAAAAAAAATCTTCGGAGGTGAATGAAATATCAAATCACAAGACTCCTATGTAGATTTATGATTGCATAAGAGGCTTGATCATTTCCATATACTGAAATGTGCTGTTCTCCTGAGTCTGCCCAGCCCTTCCAGGAGACGAGGCGCTCCATTCTGCCTTGATCAATGTTGACTATGAAGCAAAAAAGGAGGGGGGGGGGTGGTGGAAAGCAGGCTGGCACCAGATGGAGCGGGGTCTCGGAAAAGGTCAAGGTTAGCCCAGGCTGCTATTGAGTCGGTAGCAGCCTCACAGATAGATCTCTGCCTCGAAGGCACCCACTGGGGCTTCTCAAAATCAAATCTAATAGAAAAGGCAGTCACAGAATGAAATCGCTTCATCTGAATGCTAAAATTGTTATTAGGCTACATTAGAGAGATATCAGGCACGTGGTTACCAAAAAAGGGAGCATGCCTAGCAGTTTGTGTCTGAAAGAAAAGCTATGAATATGTTGATAACATCAGTAATGGGCAAGTAGAAGAGATGGATATCTTTTTTTTTTTATCTGAAGACAGATTAACATATTAAACGAATATTCCCCCCCACCCTTTAGCAGGACTACCTATAATTCTAATTGCTTAGAGTTCTTCTTTGGGGGGGGCGGTGAAAAATCATTCATTCCAGCAATAGTTGATCCTTATTGATCCAGAAGTTTGACTTACTGGGGGAATTTGTTGAGGTTTTTTTTCCAGGTGTGTGCCTTTGGAAATTTATTCCTTAGGCATTACATGAGGGGTTGACACTGGCTGGAAATCAGTCTTTCTGGCTTTGGACCATTGAAAATCTGTTAGAGGACTCCTTCCCTTTCTTCTTCCCCCTCTTCTTTTTCCTTTTGCATTGTTTTCAGAGACTGAACTGTTTCTGGAGAAAATTTCATTTTACAGGCAAACCTCAGCCTCGGAGAATGCCTGGGATCAGACATCCATAGCCTGTAAGGGTAGCCACGCTAGTATTTTTCAGACAGTCTCTCCCCCCAGTTATCATAATGAAACCCACATTAGCTGTTTTTAACCTACAGCACAGCCATATCTTAAAGAAGGATTTAGTCGTGTAAAATAAATGCGGGCTACACTAGATTAAACATGATGACTGCACTCCAAGGGTTAATAAATTTAGAATTAACAGATCATCCCAGCTTGATACAGCTACTATAGATGATTTAATATGCAGCCTAAGCAGGTTGACAGTCAGCTCACAGATGCAGATAAGATCAAACAGTCTCTTGATTCAATAGATTGAATGGTTGTACGGAGTGTCTAGAAGGTGAGCGACAGAGCATATATGGCAGGGGTTCTGGGAAAGAGGAGCTTCCATTCCCAGCTGCTGTTTTGTGCATGCTGGTTTCTTTTTCTAACAGTTCACCTTCTGTGGCAGTAAAACCTGGAGTAGGGGTTTAAAAATTCTCCTCATCATATAGAGTGATGGGTACTTGTGTAAGTTTTGGGTAAGGAAAGGATTGGTACCTTTAATATCAGGATCTATTTCTAATTAGTTCTGCCTGGTAAAAGCATCCACCAGTTTCTCTTCCTTTCTCTCCTCGTGGGCCCTCAGGTCAGAGCGCAACACACAGGATACAAGATTCCTGGATGGTGCAGATAAAGGCAGGCTCATTGCTGAAATTACATAGGTAATTTCCTCAGTCCTCTACTTTGTTGTAGCTGTAAAGATCTGAATATGGAAAAGAAGTACAGAGCTAAGTTGAAATTCAAACTTCAGTATGTAGCCACGGTGAGATGTTTACACTAGGAGAGAGCTTATATTCCTAAAACTGATGTTAAAAAATAGCAAAATTAGGGAGCGTGGGGCCTTGGGGAAGATTGAGGTGAGTCTAACAGAAAAACTTGAGTGTCTTTCATCAAGGCTTGCCTTGGTGGCTCAGAATCTAGAGTTTTTAATGTACACCTGAGTTTCTTTTGGTAGGTTTAATTTCCTTTTATCTATTTCCACTTTAGAATTTAAATAAGACCAAAAAAAAAAATACCCAATTTCAATAGAAGTGTATGTGATTTGATGTGATAGACAAGGTTTAACAGTTTTTATGATTTGATCAAGAGCAAGGACTCCTCCTCAACCCATTAGATTCTGTCATGTGAATATATATTCAGGCAATTTAAAAATGCATATTATGTATTCAATAGACCATCACAGGTCTGAATTGTATCATATTATTCTGTTCTGTCAGCTACCCCCCGCCCCCCCCATCTTAATATGAAAATCGGTAATAGAGTCACTATAGAGCTATGGCCATCACTTTTTCAATGTGCCTAACTTGGTTGTTTCATTTTATTTATTTTATTTCATTTTATTTTGAATATCAAAATGTCCAGTCTACACTATAAGCTAATGGGTCACAAAATTTTCCTTTAATAGATAAAGCCATTTAAAGCTGTGTAATATCTGTACATGCTGTTAACACTAACTTTTCCCTTTCTGTTTTAATGTCCTAGTAAGTGGCAGGAAATTCTTCTAATTCAGAATTTGTTATCATTAGGTAACCTCTAGGAAATTCTTAAAACATTTCATTCTTTGAAAATGCTGTTTGGGATCTTGGTGAGTTTTTTTTTTTTTTTTTAAACCTATCTCTGTGTAACATGCACCTTTAAAGGGTTTGAGATAAAAGCAAATCTTCCAGATTTTAGGCTGAGGAATGTTTAAAGTGGAATTGTGGCTGACGAGAGGAACTCTGAACTCAGGTATGGATGTTCCTGGAGCAGGGGAAGTGGGCATTTATTTCACATATTAACCAGATCTAAATGCTTCTGAATTTTATTCTCCCTTTCTTGGACAACCTATGATTGCAGCAGGGGGCACCACCAACATACGAATTACTTGAAAGTAGGAAGCTCTGGCTTTCCTGTTTCCCTTACTACTTGGAGGCATAACCACTGAAAACAGTTATCTCTTAGAAATTTGCATATTTATAGTGCCTCCTGCAGGTTCCTGTGATTGCTTTACAGTCAGGAAAGGTAACAGAAAAATATATATCCTCCTTTAAAACATGAAAAAGGATCATATAGGAACAGTGACTCTAATAGGAGACTAATCCTTGCAAAGCCGGTAGCATGAAATTTGTTTCCTGAATATTTTTTTGTTTTGTTTTTGGATTTGAAAGGAATATTCTGAAAGTTATAGGACTAAGTCCCTGATTCCTTGAAAACAGGTATAGGAAAATACTTAATGTTTTGAGAAAAAAATCAGCATAGACTTACTTATTCATTGAATGACTACCTCTAAAGAACAGAAAATTCCCTACAGTTAAGGAAAAACCACGCAATAGATCATTTAAAACCCTAGTTCCATGGCACATACATTTTTTTAGTTCTCGTCATAAGCAAAGAACAAATGTGCAGTGTACCTCTAGATATAAAAGTTAATTAGGTCTCAGAAGAGAATAGTTTCATTTTTATTGGCTCTGAGTTCCAAGGATACTTTTGATATACCTTTTCTTTCAACCCTTCTTGACTGACCCTCTTTGTGGAAGCTGTCCATGGTCCAGACACTCAGGCCTGTTTGGTTGTGGATGCCAGATTTTTGTTACTCAGCTTGCTCTCTTGAAAACCATTCCACCAAATATCAGCATCATAATTGAAATTACACCCAGAAAAATCTAATCTTATCTCCACCTCAGGACCAAGGTGCAGTTAATGTGCTGTTTCACCAGGGGTTTCAGTTCAGTGAGAGATTTCATATACTCTTTAGTTGGGGATACTTGGACACAGGAACATTCAGGGAGGATGAGACTGAAGCTTTAATTCTGAGTCATCCTGCTTCCTCCCTGTATCTTTACCAGAACCTCTTTTTTATTTTATCACAAGTCTATTGTACTTAATTTCCTTTTCTTTTAAAAGGCCGGTGTACACGGTGCTAATAGAACTGGTAACAGCAATCATCAGCACATCCTTCGTGATAGTGGCATTCCATAAGACATGGCCTTCTCTGTATCTTACCCTTTCTGTGCAAATGCCTATCAAAATCAGGAGGATAAAAATAATTTTTCCTGCAATTAGGTTTTATGTAATAAAGATACCATGTAGTAAAAATAATATGTGCTATCAATAATACTGGAGACACAAATGCCCAAACAGCAAGCAGAAGGATTCTCTTATCACCCATTAGTCACCACAGCACTACGTGTTCTTATATTCTACCTCTCAGTGTAACATTAGGTGATCTCTCTGCTTGTTACTCTGGCTGGGGAAATTTTCAGTGAAATAATTACTGCCATCATCTTATTATTTCAGTGCAAGTTTACACACAATGTTTAGGCATTTGGTATTATGTTGAAAAAAAAAAATGTACCTCAGGATTAATATTTGTTTCCTGGCTGCTGGTTAATCTCTCATCCCTAAAAAATTAATAAAAGATACCAACTAAAATCAGGATCTTTTTTCCCTTTTAGCATCCATAGTGACAATCTTCTTCCTTCTAGAATGTTTAAAAATTGGAAGTATTGAAGCACTACTTTTTAGCATTGTCATAAATGTATTAATTTTGGTTGTTACTACAAATCAGATATCATGTCAATCTTACTGAGGGTAAAATAGCTGAAAACGCAAGTCTGGACTCAGCATTTGAATTTCTTTCTTTGTCACATTAACTTAAAGAGATCTAACCCCTTAAATGTGAAGATCAGTGGAAAGAAACGATCCATCTTGGAATTCTGAAGACGTTACTAAAGCTAAAATCATATCATTTTTTTTTAAAGAAAGGAGTTCCTTTTTGGTTTGAGGCTGCTTCTCAGTTTATTTATGCTAAAATAAAAGAAAAAAATGGAGAGCTGCATGTTCCTATGAAGGAGAGTTGATTTCTTATAAAACATGTTTTTAAATGAGCATATTTAAAAATTTCTAGAACCTTTAAATCAATACAAGCAGAAGATCTATAATCTTCAGCAAAATCCCCTTATGTGCTTAATATTCAAATAATGTATATGCTTCCCCCTAATATATTTGTAGTCAGAAGCTGAGTTTATTTTAAAAATCTACTAATTTTGTGTTTTCTCCTACTAATTAAGCTCTGAGTTCAAGATTCAATATTTGAGAAGAGGAGGTCATACTTCTTTCTTCATCATATGTCAAGAGCACATAGTGATATTTCCCTTGCTCCCTGAGCCAGGACAGAAAAATCACTGTTTGGGGGTGTATGGGAAGGGGGTTGCCCATATAAAGCTCTGTGAGCTTTGCCTGTTGCAAATGAAAACCAGCTAGACAGGTCTTGATATTTAAAGAACGTAGTGTCTGGAGAATCAGCCTCCAGAATTAGTCTCTCAGAGTTACTCTGTTATGATGCTCTTGAAATTTGGCTCTTTGAATATTTTGCTGCATTTCAAAATCTGAGAATTGAGAACAATAAAAAGGACATTATGTCTATGGTAGATAGGATTTTGAAGTTCCTGGGAATCTAAGTGGTTTACTTTGTAAGTCTTTGTTCATGTACCAGACATTTTCCTAAGGTTCTACTCTGTGCTAAGGGAGAGAAAGACGAAAATGACAGAGACTGTGCCCTGTAAGCCCTAACATCTTAGGACTTGGGTAATGTGGTGGCTTTTATGACATATATACAAAGATATTGTACACACATATATACACAGATATTATATGAAATATACACAGAGAGACACGTAATTGTTTCCCGCTGATGGAAGTGGGTGTGGAGTTTATAATATGTAGGTTAAATAGCAGTGCAAATGGCCCATGTTTCTTAACTATTTAAAAAATGAAATAAAATAATTTTCTATTATTGAGTACTTACTAGTGAGCAAACGCAAATACCCATGTCTTTTTCACTGGCAGCAGCAACTGAAAATATATCTGTGGAATTCATTCGTTGATTCAGCAAATGTATTAAGTGCCTACTACGTGTTAGGGAACCAAAATAATGTCACTTAAAAAATGGGCTAGGCGCAGTGGCTCATGCCTATAATCCCAGCACTTTGGGGGACCAGGCGGTTGGATCACCTGAGGTCAGGAGTTCAAGGCCAGTGTGGTCAACATAGTGAAACCCCATCTCTACTAAAAAAAATACAAAAATTAGCCCAGCATGGTGGTGGGCACCTGTAATTCCAGCTACTCAGGAGGCTGAGGTAGGGAGAACTGCTTGAACCTGGAGGCAGAGGTTGCAGTAAGCCAAGATTGTGCCACTGCATTCCAGCAGCAACAGAGCGAGACTCTGTCTCAAAAAAAAAAAAAAAAAAAAAAAAAAAAAAAAAAAAAAAAAGGCACATTCACAAATACATGTTAGGAATAGTCCATAATATTGCCTACAAAATAAGTGGTAGCACAGAAAGCTCATTTCTCAAAAGTAACTAGTTAAGCCATTTGAAAACATTATAAAAACTGTGATAGTGATAGATGATCACAGATATCTATGACCGGACCTCATTATTTACCATTCTCATTTAAGGGAAATCAAGTTTTTCTCCAGAAAGTACAAATCTGGTGTCAGAGTGACCAGATCTGTGTTGCTTCACATAGATCCTTGCTATAGGTTTAGAACCCCTTAAATCAGTAATATGAAGCTAGGGCTATACAAAATAGGATAATAGTGTGCATTTGTATGGCTTTGGCATGTATGACTGGTGTGTCTTAGTGCCTTAAAAAACAAAACAAAACAAAACAAAACCAATCATCCAAAAGCAGGGACCACATCTTATGTTTGCACAGTGCAGTGCTCCATAAAGAAGGAAAGAATAACAATTCTTAGGACCAGATTCTTCATTTTATAGGAATCTGGAGGTTTAGATAACTGAACTTGTGCAATGATTTTTTTTAAGAGAAAGAGAAAACAGGCGGGTTGTGTGCAACTGGGAATGGGAGAATAGAGAGATTTGTTTATTCTCTACTAAGCTACCAAAGAAAGATGACAGAGGGATAGGTATTTTATCTCAGAAAAGTTCCCTTTGCTGAATTTGACAAGAAAAAAAAAAAAAAAAAAAAAAAAAAAGACTTTTGACTATCATGAAAAAAAAAAAAAAGTCTTAATTTCTAGAGAAGGGACCAGAATAGTCTGGGTTGTGCAGTGCCCTCTGGGAATGACTGGCATGCAGCTGGAGTGGTTATGGGGCTAGGCAATTGTGGAGTTTATGAGACACTGGTAGAGAAGGAACTTGAGCCTGGTGACATGTTTTGATGACTGCTTCCCTTTTATCACCCATTGAATTCCAGAGGAGACCAACTAAAGCTATTGTGAAGTGAGAATGATCAAAGCCTGTGGTCCTCAGTGGTCGAATTTGGTGGTCTGATCCCAGTCAGAGGGAATAGAGGAAAGGAACTGCTCTTCTGAAAGTGAAAAGATTTCTGAATGCAGATGTGGTTGCTGCAGAGCTCTTGGTGGGCCTTTCTGTGTGAAGTCAGTGACCTTAGGGGCTGCCAACAACACCCAGCCAAGGCCACATCTTGGTGGAGGGGCCATGAGCTCATGCATTTAAAAACTTCACTTTAACTTGTCTGCCACCTGATCTTTATTATAGAGTGGCTTTTCTAAAGCAACAAGATTTGGAGAAACAATGTGTTAGAGCTTCTAACCATAGCCCATCTTTCATCCTATTTCTACTGCCCTCTGGTGGACATGTTAATTAGAGAAACTGCCACTCCCCACCCTGTCAGCACTACCTTCTCCACCACCATCACCACCAGTATCATCACTGCCACCACCGCCACCCCTATTGCCACCATCATCATCGTTACCACCACCATCCTTGTTTTCCTCATGCACATAATCAGCATCAGTCACATCATCACCCATAAACATTAGTTTCATATTGTGGTGATACACCAGGTTAATAGTACATATTTTAAAACTCTGGTCCACCGCATAATACAAAGTAAATTCTTCATCAATCTGTCAACAATCAAAGTCAAGCAGAGAAATACATGGTGTTTGTGTATAGTCCTTGGGTAGCTCAGGGATGACTGCACCATGCTATTGCCTTCCAAACAAACCAAGCGATGCTGGGAAAGCTATACCTTTTACAAAATAAGATGTGAATACTAACTCTTATTTTTACCACACAGTTGATAGACAGGATTAAGATGATCTGAGGTGCTTTATTTTTCCTTTCTGGTAAGTTCATACTTTTTCATCAGAAGGTAGCACAGAATGCATACCTCTGTGTATATGTATGAGGTCGCAACATTCCTTGGCATATAATCTTGATTTTTAAGTTGCTTCTTTCTGTGTGTGTGCCTATATATATGTAGGAACACACACACCCACGCATACATACTCCAGGACAAAATAATAAAAACTTATAAAATCGCAAAGAATACTTGTCCAAATAAAGGACTAACTGCCTATAAAATTTCCTTTTAGACAGTGAAGTCATAGCTAGAAGCTGGCAATAAGACCATCTGAAACTACTAAAAACATTCTGAAATGTTCTGGAGGAGAGAGAGGGAGAGAGAGAGAGAGAGAAACAGGAGAGAGAGAGAGAGAGAAATGGGGGGGGCGGGGAGAGAGAGAGAGAGATCGATCCAAATCCAAAAGCTTCCTCAGCTGAGTTATTCTGCCTTTTATAAAACAACTTCACATCTGGACTGATAACTTGAATTCCACCCAGTGCCATTTAAATAGCCTAAGTTATAAACCTCTTAAACTTGGGGTTTATAATAGAAACACTGACAGACCCTTAACTATAGTGCCTCTATAGTAATGAAAGCACAACTATTTCATTATAGCAGTGTCTGGCAGGGCTGCTATAATTAAGAGTCTGTCAGCGTTTCCATTATAAACCCAAATTTTAAGAGGTTTTTAACTCACATTGTTTTAAATCACATTGGGCTGAAGCTGGCTGTACAAAATGTCAGACCAGATGTGTGTGTGTGTGCATTGCTTTTCTTTTTATTTACGAGAGAGAGGGGGAGAGAGAGAGGCATATAGGTGAAGGTTGTTTTTAAGATTGGGTTTGAAAAACATGTATTAAAAAATTATTCCCTTGCTAAAGGTAAAAGATGCATGGGGTGGGGAAGCATAGAGAATCAAGTTTGGAATACCTTTTATTTTTGATTGTTTTGATTATATATTTTTTTCCTTTAAAAGTAGTCTCATTTGAGAAAGCAGATTTGTACGTATCCAAAAAGGAATGTTAAAAAAAAGAAATCATTTGATAACAGGTTATTGATACTGGCTTATTTGGAAGATATTTGATAACGTATGCTACTGGAGATGATGGAAATATCTTGTATTGTTACTTGTTCAGCTGCTCTGATATTCGAGATAATCTTTTCTGAGCTCACGATCCTTGGTGGGAATCACTTTTATGTTTAAACACACTCTTGGAATAGGGTTGCCCGATCAAAGCCTTATTAGTTTTTGGGGAAAATGAATAGGAATTTGGATGGTTATGTTGGTTTCATGTATGTGGTGATAGGATTTATTAATTTCTTATTTATCAAATTATTATTTATCAAATAAATTAATTTATTATTTTTCAAAGACCATTTATTGAGCATCTACTGTGTGCTGAGTATTGCATTAGGAACTCTCTAGTGCAGTACATTCATTGGACTGGCAGCATTGCCCAGCACCTACGTGTCTTTGATGTCAATATTAGGAAGCTAAACTGAGCATTTGTCATTCAGTAGTGTTCTAACTAGAACTCTTTGTCTCTTCCAAGGGGCCCCTTACTTATGTGGTAAGACTACTGCTCCCTCTTCCCCATACATTGTTGACTTAGCACACAGCAGCCTCGTCTAGAGGCAAGTATAGACTTAGAGTAGATTCAGCCCCTTCCTTCCTTCCTTCCTTCCTTCCTTCCTTCCTTCCTTCCTTCCTTCCTTCCTTCCTTCCTTCCTTCCTTCCCTCCTTCCTTCCTTCCTTCCCTCCTTCCTTCCCTCCTTCCCTCCGTCCCTTCCTTCCTTCTTTCCTTTTCCTTTTTCTTTGGATGGGTTCATTCAGGTATTTGAAGCGCTGACTGCCAGCTAGCTAAAGGCCTAGGAAACCTGGAGAGAAAGATGCCAGACTAATGGTTCTCCCAAGAGCCTCCTTGGGGGATGTCTGTGCCTTTGTAGAAGGTGTAAATACTGTCCTCCAGGGACCTCCCAGCCTCTGGGTCACACTGGGAGTAGAGGAGGAAAAAGAGGCTCACTCTCTTCCACAAGCAACTCCCCAACATTTGTATTATTATTTTTTTGAGACAGGTTCTCACTCTGTAACCCAGGCTGGAGTGCAGTGACATGATCTTGGCTCACAGCAACCTCTGTTCCCCAGGTTCAAGCGATTCTTGTGCCTCAGCCTCCCAAGTAGCTGGGACTACAGGCCTGCGCCACCATGCCCAGCAATTTTTTGTATTTTTAGTAGAGATGGGGTTTCACAATGCTGGCCAGGCTGGTCTTGAACTCCTGACCTCAAGTGATCCTCCTGCCTCAGCTTCCCAAAGTGCTGGGATTACAGGTGTGAGCCACCGCACCCAACCATCCCTAACATTTTAAAATTCATTTTTCCTTTGTCTCAACAGCAGCCTAGCACTCCCATCCTTGAGAACACAAAATACAGAGCCTATGCCAAGCATAGAATCCAAACCTAAGTTTTATTTATATGAAGATGACTGCCTGTTCTCTATTTTGTGACCTGCTGATTAGGAAAAACAAAACAAAAAATAAAAATAAAATAAAAGAAATAAAAAGAAGAAAAAAGACTAACGTAAAAATCAAGAAGGGAATGATTGTATTTTTAATCATTCATTCAGTCATTCACTTATTTATCTTTAAGTCTATGAAGGTGTTTCCCCCTAAAGGCAGACAGCGAATATTTTATTTTAATCTTGTAGTTTCCATCTTGACAGACCTTTTAACCCTTCATCTTCCAGCTCAGCCCAAGTCCCTCGCGCCAGGCGATCCTCAGTCCGAGGACTGGGACTGTATTAAGTCTCCCTCTTCGAGCTGTTTGTTGACCACATTCACGTTCAGAGCCCTGGAGCTAAAAGCACTTTACACCATAAAATAAAAGCACTGTCTTTTTTTCTAAAAGGTTACGTCTGGAGGCCACGCGGCTCATACTTCATACCGAAAACTACTGAAAGGACTATGAAATCCTGTATGATTTACACTCTCTCACTGCATTAGGGTATAGATCTACTCAACTCTAAAAATACAGTGGGTTTCTAACCGACGTGAATATATGTACCTTATTTCAGAAAGTCTGTTAGAAAACTTGTCAACACATTATAAAGCATAAACTAGGACTTGGCTATTAAGTACGGAGATCAGAGGCAGAATATATACTGCAGGAAGTCCTGGGGCGTCTCCTCCGCGGGCAAGATAAAAAGGGGGAGGAGGGAAGGGGAGGGGTCGTCTGCTGGCCTGGAGTTTACACGCAGTGTCGTCACCAAAGGTTTGGGAAAGAGCCCACGGAACGTAATTACCCTTTCAATGGGAGCAGCAACAGCTCCACAGCCCCAAACGAAGTTAACTGAACAGCCAGAAAATAATTTTAACGTTGTCATAAATTATGACTTTCTAAAAGCCACTTCTGGAAAGGTAAATATACTTACTGTGTATCCAAGTGTGCGCATTTAAAGTGACCTTTCACCCCCTCTACAAAACCACCTGCATCATTAATCAATACTTACGTAATATTTTAAAATCTCTTAAAACGACACATCTTTCTTTAAACACACATACAAACCCTCCCCTCCCCCACTTTCAGGCGCTTTAGCGAGCATCCAGCAGTGCTGAGGGAGGGGGTGTCGCCGTAGAGGAGGGCACAAGGGGCCGAGGAGGGGGGTCAACGACCAGGAGGGATCAAATGCCGACACACAGCCGTGGTTTTCTGGACTGGGTGAAATCTGGCTGGGGGAGGGGCGGAAGCGGAGGGCACTTCCCATTTCACCCTGGGTATATTATGACGGTGAAATTAAATATATGTTAATCGGGGAATAGTCGCTGCTTACCTCTCCATTGGCACCCAGGGAAAGCAGCTGCAAAACTGGCTTTTTAACGTATGTTTTAAGATGTGGTTTCGGAAGGAACCCCCAGAATCTGAAACAAGCGCAATAACATAGCAGACCTACTTGTAACTAAGTGCTTAATTTCCTATGATCTTTTTTAAAAAAGGAAAATCAATAAAATGTTGCCAGTTATTTATTGGAAATAACCACAGATAGCGGCCCTGATAGGGAGCCGTCGTTAGAGCGCACACAATTGTGTAATGAATTGTAATTCAGAAGACTGTTAAATGTGAACCACAGAACCTTTCAGAGGTAATAAAGTCATTACTTTTTACACTACAGCCAACCCCGAAAAGCGTTATACACACCATTATATATAAATCATACATATATATATATATATTTCCACAACACTCACTCGCTCATTTCTATATCTTCGTCATAGATGGACTTTTATGGATGGGTGGGAACAATATTCAAATCTGAAAAGCCTGGTTCTGAAAGAATCTGGCTCACTATTGTTACCTGAAGGGGCTTTTCTTTTATTTATTTATTTTTCAAGGGCCTCCCAGTTGCACTTTCTTTTTCCCTCTCTTCACCTTCCCTCCAACTGTCCCCCACTTCGTCCTCCCCCGCCACCCCCCAAGAAGACATTCTTTTGGTGACTCCAAGGCTGGTTTAACAAGACAAAAAACAGACTGTGGTGGAATAGAGATGCTGACCTGCTCTGAAGAACTCAGTGAAAAGGGGAAATGGTGTCACACACAAGCTACAGAGCTTAAGTTCTAGTGAATCTTCCCGCTTCTTAAACAGAATTTGAGGTCTCACCGCCCCCCGCAAACTGGAGGGAAACAACAACAAACAACAAACCACATTGAGACAATCCCAGTCCAGCCCACATCACTCTCAATGTTGAGCATCAAAACCTCCTTTTCTTCCTTAGAGGGGTCCGAAGCTCCGCCGAGCTAGGCAAGCCAGTCATTTTCTAACACAGTAGACTTGAAACTTTACTAAGACAACACAGGAATAAACAGCCGCTTGTCGGTAGGGCTGCGGGATGGGTGAGCGCGTGCAAGCCCGGGACCCTCGCTTAAAACAATAAAGCCCCCCACCGGGTGGGTGAGTTTCCGGAAACGACACCCCTTAGACTGAAGAGGGGGATGAGAAGACGGGGGTTGTGGAACCGCTCCGAGGAGAGGGAAGGAGGGCTCCTCGCTCTGTAGACACAATCACACATATCCACCTGCAGCTCAGGGTCTCGCGGGCCGTGGCGACCCGCCTCCACCCTGCACCCTCCGCACCTCCCTTGGACCTGAGTTCATTCTCCTCTCCCCCCAGCCCCTTCTCAATTTGGAATCGGACCGCGATCTCCCCGGCGGCGGCGGCGGCGGCTGCAGAGTGGTGCTGGCAGGCAGGGAGGCTGGGAGGCGGGAGGCGCCGGGGGACTTTACAGGCACGTTTCTGAATAAACTTTCCAATCGCAGGGGGTGCTGTTGCTGTACATTTTACGTAAAACTGAAAGTATCCCACGCCAGAATGAAGCCCGCTTTTTGACAGCGGCAGCACGCGCGTGTGTGTGCGTGTGTGCATTAAAGAGACAGGGTTTTATTTCCAACAGGTCTTCCCTAATTTCCAGGGAACGTCTGCAGAAAGGCGAGAGGGGGCTGCTGGCTCCCGGGTGTGCGCCTTGGCGGGCGGCGCCTGGGGAGCGCGGCGCTGACCCGGGGCGGTCATCTCACCACCGTGGCCTCCCCGCTGCTGCTGCGAGCCTGTCGCGCTCTCTCCATTCCCCATTTTCTTTTTCCCTGGGTAACAGCACAGGAACAGTTGTGCTCTGCCCGTAAGAAACATTTTCTTTCCATCCCTCTGTGCTTTTGCAGTTGCTCTGGAGTGGGAGGGGGTGTGTCCCTCCCAGGGACCCGGCTCGGGGACCTCCCGCGGCGCCGGGAGCACATTCCCAGGGACTGGGACTCCCGGGACTGCCCGCGCTTTGTCCTCGGCCGCTCAGAGAGGTGGACGCCTCGGCGCCTCTCTCGCCCAGGCCCCCGGCGCTCCCCTCCGGGGGCCAGACTCTGGCTCCTCGTTCTTTATTCCTCGGGCTCTCTTTCCGCGACCCTTAGGAGCCGGGGACTCGGCACTTCCAGTTGCATTCAGACCCAGTCGCTTGGCGGGGCGCTCAGATCCCGGGTCCCTGGCTCGGCCTTGGGGGTGCCCTCGGGCCCTGGCCTGCGCCGCCTCCCTCTCCCTGGTCCCCTCTTTCCAGGCCGCCCGGGCTCCTGGAGACTCGGGCGCTGCCCTTCCGGACCTGCAACCCTCCAAACTTGGGCTAGATTCCGCGTTTCCGTGCGCTCCCTCCCGTCTCCCCTCGCCCGCTGCGGAGCTGTAACTTGGAGGCTCAGCTCTCAACTTCGGGTGATTTTTCTTTGCTGTCCTCTCCTCGAGCAAAGTTTCCCGAGCGCAGCCGCGGGCTCGGGGCTTTTACTTCGGCCCCTGGCGTCCGCACGCGGGGAGCAAGCGCGGCGGCGGCGGGGAGGGGAAGTGGGTGTGCGTACGGAGGAGGGTGTCCGGGAGCAACTCTACCTGGCTTCCCTCCGCCCGCGCTTCCCCAGCCCGGGGCTGCAGCCTCCCGGTGCACTCTCGCTGTATTTTTTCCTTTTTTGAATAATCTTTCATTTCAGGGCCCGCGTGTGTGGGGGGGAGCAGGGCGCACGTCTTGCTCCCCCCCACCCTTTCCTCCCACCCCTGCCACCTCTTTCTTCTCTCCCGGCCACGCCACCGCCGCGGCGCTCGCTGCGGCCACTGGTGAGCCCGCGGCCCCAGCGCCCCCTCCCCTCGGCCCGCCCCTCCCCCGGGGGCCGCGTCTGGCGTCCGCGGAGCCCCCCGCCCCGCACCTCCCCCACCCCGCACTGGCCATTGGCTTGTCCTGGTCTCTTTTTCATGTCCAGCCCCTGATGTGTGTCCATTGGTGTGAGCTTCCCCTTCCCTCCTCCCCTTCTCTCCTGCTCGCCCTGCCCATGTTTTGTGTGTCTCTGTCCATCCAGACTCCTGACGTTCAAGTTCGCAGGGACGTCACGTCCGCACTTGAACTTGCAGCTCAGGGGGGCTTTTGCCATTTTTTTCATCTCTCTCTCTCTCTCTTCCTCTATCTCTCTTCTCTCTCTCTCTCTCTCCCCTTTTTTTTTTTTTTTTTTTTTTTTTTGCTTAAAAAAAAGCCATGACGGCTCTCCCACAATTCATCTTCCCTGCGCCATCTTTGTATTATTTCTAATTTATTTTGGATGTCAAAAGGCACTGATGAAGATATTTTCTCTGGAGTCTCCTTCTTTCTAACCCGGCTCTCCCGATGTGAACCGAGCCGTCGTCCGCCCGCCGCCGCCGCCGCCGCCGCCGCCGCCCGCCCGCCCCGCAGCCCACCATGTCTCGCCGCAAGCAAGGCAAACCCCAGCACTTAAGCAAACGGGAATTCTCGCGTAAGTAACCCAATAATAGTAATAATAATTATTAATAATCACGAGAGCGCGCAGGACTAGAAGCAAAAGCGAGGGGGAGAGAGGGGTGTGTGCATGCATTTTTAAATTTTTCACGAGAAAAACCTCCGAGAGTCGAGGTAAAAGAGATTAAAGGGGGAAAAACCCTCATCCCATCTCGAACCATTGCCGTGTATGCACTTTTGAGACAGTACGCACCTTTTAATTTTATTTAATTTTACAAAAATTTGACTCCTCCTCTTTCCTCCTTTCCGCTGCTTTATTTCTCTTTTCGAAAAGGAATGCAATGATTCCACCGCCCCCCCCCGCCAACAGTTTTGCAAAATAATGAACAATGCTAAGGATGCGAACAACTAACATGCAAACCTGGGGGTGGGAGCTGGTGGAAAGGGAGGTTGCTTCCCACTCACCGTAAGAAATTGGCGGGGGGGTGGGGGGAAGTGAGTGAGTACAAGTCTAAAAAACGATTCCCGGGGAGAAAAGAGGTGAGACTGGCCTTTGGACACCAGCGCGCTCACAGTCAAGTGTGCAGCGTAAGGAAAGTAGTCATCTCCACAATAGTGAGAAAGTGGGACTGTGGAAAGGGGCCCCCGGCGCTCCTGAGTCCTCCGAGTCGGGTGAGGGGCCGCGGCGGCGGGGAGAGCCGTGGGACCGGGAAGGACAGGAGACGCGGCCGGCACTGCCGCCTTTTGTTCCGGCCCGAGGTGGGTGTTTGTCCCGCTGCCTTTTGTGCCGGCTCCTCGCGCTTGCCCTCCCGCGCCGCCGCCGCCGCCGCCGCCGCCGCCGAAGGGCAGGAGCCAGGGCCGGGGGAGGAGGCGGCCGGGGGCACGCGGGAGAGGGAGGGAGGGAACCGGGACTGCTGCCGCCTGGGTTGCCGCTGCCCTCCCCTCCCGACCGAACCTCAGAGGCAGCAAGGAGAAGACTGGCACATAAACAAATACATAAAAATAAAATAAATAAAACAAGGCAAGAGAATGTACAATTTCTTGCCCCCAAATCGAAGCCAAACGCTCTGCCAATCCTTTTCTGTGACGGCCTTCTCTTTGACTCCCCCACCAGCCCCCCTGCAAAAATCTCACAATCTCTAATCCAGAAAAAAATTTACAATCACCCTGTTCCCCAAAACCCCTTCAGTTGCAAACTTAGGGCGCCGGCGGCACGGAGAGGGAGAGAGGAACTCCCTCCTCTTACTATTTTTTGGAAGATTTTCAAAAAAAGTGGAAGTGGATTTTGATTGGGAAAAATCTCGTGTCTGAATGTTTACAAGCACCGCGTGTGCGGGAGCCTCCTGCCAACAAACAGACAGAGGACCGAGCGCGGCGCGGCAGCCCCGGAGCAGGCGGCGGCGGCGGCCTGGCCTCGCCCGGGCCTTGCCCCACCTCGCCGCGCCCCAGCCCAGCCCCGGATCGCCCACCCGGTGCCCGCCGCCCACCCGCCAGGCACGGCGGCAGGCCACGCAGTGACTCCGCGCTAGCCTGGCCCGCGGTCCTGGTCCGCCCCCAGCACAATGCCCAGACCTCTTCTCGACCTCCCAGACTGCGAAATCGGCTGGGTGAAACTCGGCTTTGCAAAGCATTTTTATTTTGCAAAGCAACTGTAAAAGCGCGTTCTGCGCCTCCCCTCCCCTCTGCCCTGGGTACTCTCTCAGATGTCTCTTGTCCACAGCTCGGGACCGCGAGGAGGTCACCACGTGCTTTCCCTGCCCACCCCCCACCCTGCCCGGTCTGGCCACGAGTCCCCCTGCTCCCCGAGCACGGCCAGGCCAGGTGACGGGGTTGCCGGGAAAGGGCAGGGCAGAAGTGTGTTTGAGTATGCATTTTGAGGGTGCTGGATCCTGGGACCCCGAGCACTTCACCCTTTGGGGCTTGCCCTCTTCCCCAGGCCTGGCTCGGTCTGAGGTTCTTGTGAATCTATATAAGAGGTGGTGGTGTTGGCTGTCTCCCGCTGACTGCGCCTGGAAAGGCGGGCGGTGGGCACTTAGGAAAGTTTGGCAGCAAGGGAAAGAAAGGCGTGAGGGCCCACATTCCCCCCCTACCCAATTTATGATTCTTACTTTAAATTTTTAATGCAGTTTTAAAGGACCACCTATACTTGGTTCTGTGTTTTTTTTTAAAAAAGGGGTGGTGGTGGGGGGTGCGCACAGGGAATTGAATTTTTCACTGGGCCCTGGAACTTGTCACACACTTCGGAAGCTCCCCCGCCCCGGCACGTTGCGGGGCCCTCCCTCTCCCCACCCCCTCGCATCCCTCCCTCGCCGCTCTCCCCCGCCCCCCACTCCCCCGGCCGCGCCGGATGCGGATCAGACGCGGCGCGCGGCGGTGTGAAGTTACAGCCCGGCCAGGTACCGGCGGGAAGGAAGGGCAGTGTTCGCAGGACTCGGGAAAGTCAGGCCCTTCTTCGGAAGGATGCAGTGGGGGCTCAAAGGACAGACTGGGGCGCGCAGTCCAGGCTGCTCCCTCGTACCCCTCTCCCTCTTGGGTCCATCTTGGGACACTCTAGGCAGGGAGGGTTAGTTCCCCTTCCTCCTGTCCCGGGGTTAAAGGGCCAGTTTGGGAGGGGATGAGGGGGCTACTTTCTCTCCCCATTTTCTGGGTGCGCAGAGGGGGCAGGAGCCATCCCGGTCCTCAGGACCACCCCCCCGCCCCCCGCCTTTGCTCTGTGGGCTGAATGAGCCATTCGGTCGCTAGGAGGCAGAACAAGATCAAGAAAGCTCAGCGAACTTGAACCTGTACCAGAGCCTCCCCCACCTCCTGCCCAGCGATTCTCGTCCGGGGAGGAACGAGCTTTGCGAGGGTGGGGGTGGGGGGAACGAACGGTTAGGCAGAATTCCCTTTCTCTCCCCCATCACCTCGTATGTCTTTGTTCTTCATTTTGACTTTAAAAATGCTTCTGGCATGGGCCGCGGAGAAGCGACCGGGCGCGCGGCCGACACCCCCGTGCGCGAGCTGAGACCAGCGCGCGCCGGGCTTGGAGCGGGGTGCAGTTTTTGCTTTCTTTCGGGGCCGGCATTTTTGGTAGGGAGGAACCGGGAGTGCGCGCTCTAGGGCTTCGGGGCATGGCCAAAGAGGGGGATATGGCAAGTTTGCACTTGGTCTCCAGGCTCACTTCTTCCATCCCCTCACCCCCATGGAAAGCACAGACCTCGGTGGCCTCGGCTGGCTTGCTCGGCGGCTCTGCAGCCCGGCACCCCCCTCCCCGCCTCCTGTGGCTCTCGCCTCGGAGCTCGGAATCACAATAGTAATAGTTATCATCATAATGATGCGGGCAAGCAGCGTCATTAATAATGAATAACCGCAGCCACCTCTGCGCGCACACCCAGTGCTCAGAATTGCGGGGGAAACGCATTTGCAGAGATCCCCCAAAGTAAAAAGTGTAAGCTTGTGGACACAGAATGAATTTCAGGACCCGCACTTGAGGTGTGTGCGGAGATACTGAGACTGCACCAGGTTAACCAGCCGGTTTTTCCAAACCTCACTTCCTTTTTCACCAACTGGCGGGCCCAGGGAACCGTCACCCCGCGGCCGAGCTGGACAGGCATGAAGGCAGCAGTCAGGGCCCCTGGCTGCCCTCCGCCGCCGGGCCCCCGGGCCCCAAGACCCCGCGGTCGCTGGTGCACGTGTTCGCAGCAAGCGCGGCGGGAGCCTGCAGCCAGCACGCTGCTCGCTTTGTGCCTTAAGAGTCCCCGCGCCCAACTTCACTTTCTGCACGGTCCACCCCTGCCGGGCCCCCTGCCCCGGGCCCGTAGCCCCCGGCTTTGCTTTTGTTTCTTTGCTTTTCCTCTCTGAATTTCAGCCTCCGTTTGCTTCTTTACCCTGTTAAGACAATCAAGGGGAAGGACTTGGAAAGCAAACTTGAAGACACATCTCCCTTTCCCCCTCCCCCTCCGCTCCTCGGCAGCTCTCGTTTCCCTCGCTCCTTACCAACATTTCTTATAAGGATTATTTTTTTTTTTCGTTATATTTATTCTTTTGCAACTACACAGAGAGGAAAGAGATCTCAGTCTGCCACCGAGAGACATTGAGACGTTCCAGGCTTTCTTGCTGTTTGAACGTAGAAGCATTTTATTTTCTATTTCTTCCTCCCCTCGTAGAAAGAATTCGCGGCTAATTATTATGATTATTTGCTCACTCCCTTCCACTTCAATCGAGGACTCCCTGCTTTGTAGCCGGAGTTTAGGCCGGAGCTTAGAAACGTTGGTATTATTGGGGCGAAGGAGGATGGAGTTGAATTGAGGGAGGGGGTAAAATGGCTGAGGTTAGGAAGGTTTTTAGGGAAAGGGGAATTTGCATTAAAATGCAGAGAAATTATCAGATGCCCAGAAAGGAAATGTTGATTGCCACTGAGAAAAGATGTCAATGCAAATCAGTAGACTACACTATGAGAATTGTGTTTTCATATTTTCTTTGTGTCCCACTTTGTCTGATTTTTAATAATATAGCAGCAATATTAAAACACGGTTTGGTATTTCTCTGAACATCACTAGCCAAATGTTTTGCAAGGAGACCGATGTTAAACGTATTTCATACATCAGGATATAATTCTTGTTAATTAGCAATAATTTACGTTAAGAGCATAGAAAATGTTGAGGTTACAGGTTTTATATCTGTACATTTGATCATCTTGTTATTTTCAAGAACTTTGCCTCCTATAAAATTAATTAGGTGAAATGTGGAGGTGTAATCAGCAACCTCTGAATTACCACTTCATTTCCCGGTTTTGATTGTAAATCAGTTCAGTCACTACATTTAGAAGACTTTAACCAAGTCTGTTTTGAACCACATTACTTTTAACTATTTGATACCTAGGAGAATATTTCCTTTTACACCTAAATAATATTCCCACTTTTAGAAATGTGTCAGGCCTTGGGAAAAAAAAAAAGAATCTTAACGGTGGAATTAAAAAAATTTTTTTTTGCAAAGGTTCTGTGTACTACTAACTTTGATAAAATAAAATATTTTCCTGAGTCTTCCTTCAGTCTGTAAACCTCAGAACTTGTAGCTAATGCTAAACAAAAAAGCCACATTCATCAATGTGTACTTAAAATCCTTAATTCAGACAACAGAAATATTTTGAGAATGAGTTCCCTATTCCTCACTTGGTCAAAATGGAAGCAAATGTAAGAGAAGAATGACATAAAGGCACAATGCAGAAGCACTTCCGTTTGTCTTCTTTTATTTGAAAAGTATGCATATGTATTCTGTATTTATCTTTTGGCCAGTATGTTGGGCAAAGAAACATAAATGCTTACTTTACTGTCTTTATTAGTAGGAATATAACCTTCATATTCCTGTGGTGACCTTATGTTAAATTAGGAGGAGTACCAGAGGCTAGAAATTATGAGATGTCCTACTTGAGCACAGGTGCAGCTAGGCAGGGCTCTCTCAATATTATTTCACCTAGCACATCTGGGAGTTACTCCAGATCTTCCCCCTCAATATTCAGCCTGGGTAGGGTTGAAATAAATTTAACCTGAGTTCACTGGATTTTTGCACTTTATCAAAATCTGTTCCAATATTCTACACTCAAATTAAAATCTATTTTTTGATTCTCTGTGGCTTTAAGTTCATTAAATGTGAAATTGGCAGCTTGCTAAAGAAGGTCAGACTGATTAACTGTTTAAGACTTGTACATTTTCTGCTTCAGTTTTATTAACTGGCAGCATCCTGGATGTGTTTTGTATTTTGTGATTTTTTTTTTCTTTTGATAAAGCAAGCATAAGATTTCATAAGCAGAGACTTACCAACTCTCTTTTCCCCTTTGGAAGGTTAAAAAATGATAGAAGCTGGTAAAGTAGATGCTGGAGTATTTTAATACAAAGTTAAAAAAAAAAAAAGCCAACAGGAAAAAAAGACATGGCTACCTTGTCATACCATCCGCTGGTGATTATGTGTGCAGAAATAGTCACATAATGAAGCATTTTGGAGCTCATTCAGAAAATTAGTCAACTTTGACAACATTAGGTGAAGTATTTCAAGTCTAAAGAAAGGACTTCTCAGCCTTGCTCTGAAATGTGGTGTTTGCTTGACCATTCTGATTTTTATGTCATGGATGCCACCAAGTACAAACATATTTAGAATATTTTAGGCATTCTGTTTCTCAGAATAAAAAAAAAAATGACTAATTGGCTTATTTTCTTAAGTATTCAAAAGTATCCCATTTAGCTAATGTGTCTGAGAAGTATTGCCAGTGAATTTGGTATTTCTTTGATTTTGTGGCACTGCTGAGAGCGAAAGCAGAAAGGTTTTTGGCAGTGTGAATTATGCTGCAACATGATTATTATTTAGATCCGTTTCATAGGTGCATGCAGTCGTTTTCTTATTACGGCAGTGTAAATGTGGCACATTTTTCGTGTGACATAGTAGCTTTCTAATTTATGAAGCCATGTCTGTTTACTTAGGAGTATATACATTCACACACAAAGGGTGTGTGTGTTTATTCACCTCTCCTTTCATTCTTTGGCACAATGGACAACTTAGTGTATAGGAAAAAAGAAACATATTTGGTTTCTCTCCACTTTTTTTTTTTAACCAGTTTTTCTTGTAGTTATTATTTAAACTTCCTTTATGTTCCCTGTGTTAACTATTTAAGTAGCATTCTTTCTAAACTTACAAACCAGACGTATTTGTTGCTGTGTGTGTGTGCATGTGTATGTGTATGTGTGTGTGTGTTCGTTCTCTGGAGTTATGTAAGGAAGACTGTTTTCTATACATATATGATGATTTGCCTCATTGATAAATTTGCTCTCTGGTTGATAACCTTCATATCCTTGTACATCTTGTATACTTACATTTTCTGGGTATTACATAGAGAAGCCTAGAAACACTTTACATGATGTGGTAGGATGGCATGGGGTTGAGATGTGCTTTTCCCCCTTTCTCTCCTCTCTGGCACTCTAATAATTGTGCTTTTGTTTCTCCAACCACAGCCGAACCTCTTGAAGCCATTCTTACAGATGATGAACCAGACCACGGCCCGTTGGGAGCTCCAGAAGGGGATCATGACCTCCTCACCTGTGGGCAGTGCCAGATGAACTTCCCGTTGGGGGACATTCTTATTTTTATCGAGCACAAACGGAAACAATGCAATGGCAGCCTCTGCTTAGAAAAAGCTGTGGATAAGCCACCTTCCCCTTCACCAATCGAGATGAAAAAAGCATCCAATCCCGTGGAGGTTGGCATCCAGGTCACGCCAGAGGATGACGATTGTTTATCAACGTCATCTAGAGGAATTTGCCCCAAACAGGAACACATAGCAGGTAAATGAGAAGCAAGGAGAAAAGCTGTTTGCATGTTTTTTTTCCATTTTCAGAGGTGCTGTAGCCAAGCAGTAAGGAGTGGTGAAGTGCTTTCTCTATTTCTCCATGTGACTGTCCATGACAGCCCTGTAATGTTAAAATAATCATTTCTGTTGCTTATGTCCAGAACACAGAAAAATAAATATTTTCCACCTAACTGAATCAGATGTAGGCAGGACAGGTACACACACCAGACATCCTCTCTCTGGATCTGTCGATTTTGGATTTCTTTTCTTCCCCATCCCCACCTTCTCATTTCGAAGTATTGAACTTTACTACACCTAGTCCAGTTCCATTGTCCATTTCCAGACTTGGTGACGTGTGAGAGGCAAAGTGGCCATATAGGCATTTGCAGTTCAGCTAACGACTTGTTTGACTCAGAACATCTGGCCAGGCCTCCTTAGGGGTTCAGCTCGTTCTCAAGGCTTCCCTGAAGTAGACTGGGCTGGCAGGGTAGTTGGAGGAGGTGGAAAGAGTTAACTGAGCTTCAGGGCTAGCCTTGGATCCATATTGGCTGTCAGCCCGGATGGGGCTGTAATTAAACACAGCCCCGTGGTGGGATGACACCATGACCTTGACTTTAAGATGCCATTTTCGACTGGCCAGGCCAGAGTAGAGAGGGCAGTTGCTGAAGCGCACAGACATGCTTACTCGAAAAGTTTAAGGGCATGTTGGAAATTTCAAAAGGTTGGTTTGACAGGAACGGCTGCTCCCTGCAGCCTGCCTCCTCAGCTAAATGATAAATGCTTCTCTGTGCTCTCTTGTCTCTGATGTGGTTTTGACAGATGTATCTTGATTTTGTTTGTGGTTTACACAGCCACATGTCACCCTTACAAATGTCCAGTCCAGACTCCACTGTTTCTGCTATAACACAATGTAAAAATTTTCTTGGAAAAATCCACACGCATATTCAACAGCCCTCCCTCCTTCGGTTAATTTTAGCAGGGAGGTAGCTAGGTGTGTGGGTTTCTCGGCAGCTCAAGGGAAAAGGAATTAAAGGCTAGCAGTGGGATTTAAATTCCCTGCTCTAAGTGATAAACAGCAACGCTATATAGTGACCCTCAAAACATTTTTTGATTGAGCACATTAGACAAAGTCGATACAGATTCTGTGATGACCGACATGCCATGCCTGTTGGTGGATCACTTTCTTCCATCTGCCCCCCACCCAGCTCCGGAAAGGCAAGAGGTTTGTTCAGTTTTAGGAAAGGTGGTGTATATCATCAGTTGATTCACTGGAACTTGTCTCTCTGACCTAGTTTGACCACAAAGTTGAACCATAATAGGTCAGTGGTCCAGAGGGGATTAAATGTCATATTATTTCTCCTCTCCCCCTCTAGAATTTGATCATTAAAACCAAACGTGGCATTTTCTTTCTTTTTTTAATGCTTTCTGTAATAACACTCAGATACACTCCCTTTAGTGAAATGGGGAATCTGCTACTGGGGAAGCTGCATTTGCAGAGTGTATTTCTTGAATCCACCACATTTACCTTATGTGACATGTAGGTGAAGATTTTATCTTCCCTACCCCCCAGTAGGATGTGGGAATGACCATTTCCATGTGTTGTCTTGTGACTGGAAGGAAAATGAACAGAAGTGTAAGGCATGATTAATGAAGCAAAAGCAGGCGGAAGGGGATTTGTCGTCTTCGGAGATCCAAAGCCTTGCTAAATCACCAAATATGGAGTAACACTTGCGTGATGTAACATCGTATTTACATATCGAGCTGCTCGTTTAAAAGACAAAACACAGTGTCTGTCAAGCAAGAATTAAAACCACACTTCTTACTGAGGTCCCAAATAGGTTATTCAGTCTCAGATTAACCAGCTCAAAAATTCTGTGCCTCTGTATTTGCTAAAAGCTGGGGGGAAGGCCTTACGTATAGTTAAGGCTTTTACTGCTATCGTTGTGAATCTGTGTAGGGAAATAAAAGATATTTGCTTGAACTCCCTGGTTGTCTAAAGGTTCTGTTGGTTTTTTTTTTTTAAAGAACAAGTATAATAGCAGAACCTGGAGAAGCCAAAACCAAAAGCAAATTTAAAATATATTTTATAGCGCTAATAATCAATTGTTTAACTGAGACGAAAAGCTCTCTAAGATGTCTAAGATATTCAATGGGTGCACAACAAGTGCTGCGACCCAGGTGAGGTAAACCTTTCATGCATGAATAATTACAAAGTCTTGATTTCTTTCATTGTGTTTAATCACCTGTTCCCACCCTGGAACTGGCTGAACATAAATAGTGTGGTCACATCTCAAAGTGAGATGTCAGTAACTAGAATCACGACTTCTCATAATTCACTGTAATGAATTAAGAGTTTCCTATGGTGAAATTAACATTCTACCATTGCACATAAATTCCGATGCTCTGGCCCTCAGGTGCCCCGAAGCGAAGTTCTGGAAGACGGCTATGTGTGTACCCCCAGCCCATTTCTCTAAAGCACGTCTCTGCAATTCCAAGTCTGCTTTTCTTTTTATGATGAGGAAGGAAACAATAACAGTAATCATTCAGTAGATATTTGAATTGTGTCACAAAAAGAAAAGAGAAGCAATGCTTTTGTATTAAGGAAAGAGATATATTGATGAATCTCTAGAAGAATATGTTTGGCAACCACATAAAAGATAGTCATTTAAGCGTGCTGGGTAGGAAAGCTTTTATTAAAGTGATGTAAGTTGGATTTGAGTTCACTGTGAGCCTGTACCATTTTATAGGCAGGAAGCAAGAATAAAACAGTGACAGATTCTTCCTAAGATAAATAAAACTTAGAATTCGGGGCTTTCAGATAGGAGAATAAGGCAGAGTTCTTTACATCTTGAGTAAAATGGTATGCATTTTCACTGTACTCAGGCCTCTCCAAGCTGAGGTGTTTTATTTATTTTTTTTTGTTTTTTTTTTTTGAGACAGAGTTTTGGTCTTGTTGCCCAGGCTGGAGTGCGGTGGCATGATCTTGGCTCACTGCAACCTCTGCCCCTCTGCCTCCCAGGTTCAAGCGATTCTCCTGCCTCAGCCTCCCTAGTAGCTGGGATTACAGGCACCCGCCGCCAAGCTTGGCTAATTTTTGTGTTTTTACTAGAGACGGGGTTTCACCATGTTGGCCAAGCTGGTCTTGAACTCCTGACCTCAGGTGATCCACCTGCCTCAGCCTCCCAAAGTGCTGGGATTACAGGTTTGAGCCACCGCACCTGGCCCAAGCTGAGTATTTTTTAGAGAGGATTCTTTTTACCTGGTGAGTAGATGGGTATGTGCTCCCCCACTTCATCCATGTACACATATGAGCTGTACACATAGTTGTTAATCAGGTTGCTTTTTTCATTTTATTTAAATATTCAAAATATTGTGTGATTGTGACCCATTGAGATAATTGAAGTAGTATTAATTTAGCTGGGAATTAGCAGCTTATGTTGTGTGGGCCCAGTTCATCAATGTGTGTGTCAAATATCCACCCTCAGATATCAGCAGCCTTTGACTTGCAGTCAGAGCTTTCAATAGGGGTTTTGTTTTGTTTTCTTTTGTTTTTAGTCTCATATGTTATGATGGGGGAAATATTCACGGAAGATGACTGAATGTGAAACTGCTGTTCCCTTATAGAAAGGACCCAAGCATGATCCCATCATGTCAGATTTGAGGTTTTGGCTTATTGCACATAGGAATCTTTACATTAGGTTTGGGCTGTCATAAAGTTCACTTTTTGAGAGACTAGAGAAAAAATATGACAAATCCTATAAAATGTAGTAAAGTCTGCTCCTGTTCATATGTAACATTTTTTTCTCTTTAAAATCATAACATAGACATTTATATCAGGGTATTTAAAATTATTTGCCTAGACAGTATAGCTAGTATTTAAATAATTATATATCAGACAGATACTCTAAAGAAGGGAGATATACTAATTCAAAATGGAAATACATTAGCATGCTACTTAAAAGTAGATCAAATATAATATGCTTTTCAGAATTTAGAAAATTAATTTACCTTTTCTTTTTGTATCCATTCTGATTCTCTCCGAGCTCAGACTGAACTGGAGGATGTATTTGTGTAACTTGTGGTATAATTGTAAATGAGATTATAAATTATAGTATGCTGTTATGACTGCTTATTTTTCTTTTCTCTTTATTTATGTGATTCTGAATAAAAACGACTGACCTCTGAATTTTCAGCATGGCAGTTAAAACAAAAAAACACCACTACCACAAAAACAATATACTGGTGAACATTTTATTTACCTTCAGAATCCAGAGGGTAGAGAACATTGTTTCCTAATAAATACCTAGGATTTTCATAGGGAGCCTATGTTTGCGAGGCCACTATCCAAAGACTCATGTTCATGAAACTGGGAGTCCTATATACAAGCTGTATTTGTAAATAAGACAGAGAAAGGTTGTGAACTGGCAGCTTGGATGTTTTGTCAAAGTACAATGTCAGAGAAACTCTTTCTAAGACAAATTGTAAATAGAACTGTCACAGTGATTGCATGATTGAGCCGCAGAAGTGTCCTACAATTGTTGGCATTGTCAGGACTTTTGAAAGCTTAATTAAACACAGTGGCCCGCATGGCTGCTAAACTTACTAAGGAAAGCCAAAAGGAAAAAATATATATATCTAAAATGTAGCAGATCCTAAAGATCCCAAACTTCTTTAGACATTACCCTTGTGGTGACACAGAAAAGATGCATTGTGCATTTTCCTAGTCGTCTTTTATAAATAATAGTTTTGAGAATAGGTCCACGTGATATGAAGATCATCCTGTGTGTGATGTGGAGATTGTGTTAGTTTTTCTGTCTCCTGCTGTTACAGACAGTTAATGTAAAAATGGCCTTTTATTGGAAACACAAATATGTATTCACTTCAAGAACAGGAGCAGAGGGGGACAAAGTTTCCCTCCCGTTCTCTGTGTTTATTCTGTGAAAGCTTAAAAAAAACAACAACCAGTGCTGTAATTTCTTAAATCACCCCATTCCTTGTTGTGTTGCAAGTTGTGCCTTTACTATAAAGGATCTGAAATATGTTTTGCACACCTTTCTCTTAGTGAATGTGGCATTTAATTGTGGAGCTGCACATGGACTGGAAAATGCAACTGGGTGTAGAAACGTGCAGGCAGGGTCAGGACAGGCAACCTTCAGCTCAGGGAGGAGGCGAGTTGGATGCATATTAATAGCACCTTTTAGAGTCCTGGAAAATCATTAATTTCACACTGCAGTCTCCATGTAGGTTGGCTAATGTGGGAGTACTAAATTGGGGTACATAACAAACATGCAAATCCTAGGGAAACATTTTTTAGATTTTTGTGATTTCTCAATGAAAGTGTTTAATAACGGAGAACAGGTGAATGGTGGCTTTGCGTGCTGGTCAGTAAGAAAGGAAGAAAGTTTGGCTTTCCTTTGTGGGGAGATATTAAATTTAACCGAAGTAGAAAGCATAGCGAGGGAGATGCACCAAGATTGCGTCACTCGATGTTAATTTAATCTACTTTGGTTGGTCTGTTCACACCCTTTATTGCACAAAGAAATCATTTGACAAAATTTACCCCAAGTCCAAGTCTGTTTTTACATACAGTAGTACTAGCTTTGTGCAATAAAAAGCACTTAGCATCAAGCTGGACCCAGCCTGGCACCTTGCCACTTTTTTAGCATGAGATTTAATCACCAAGGATCTTTAGTACCTTTCTGCTTGTTCAGATTTCATTTGGGTCATGGCTATGTCAGCAGTGTTGTTATTTCAAGGATTAAAAAAAAAAAGATTCTAACTTAGAGCCCACTTTTAACATTATTTCAAATCAAGCAGGTTTGTATGTTATGTGTCAATTTGGATGACATTAATAAAGTTCATAAAATACGTTCAGCCTATATAATTTAATAGATAATGACTACTATTTTTATTTGTAATACAAATAGGAAATTGACCATTGTCTCCCTCCCTCCTTGGTTCTTTTCTCCTACCCAGGTAAATGAGCATCCTTAAACAGCTTCTTCCCTTTATGACCAGGGTACAGAGCACTGGCCAATATCAGTAAATTTACCTTTGTAATTTGCCACGTAGTTTTTACAACATGACCTAATTAATTTGAGCACGAACCATATTATTGCTACTGGAGTCATTTTCTGTCACAAACTTAATTTCCAGGAAATGTAACCTGACAAATAAGAATTCTTTAGCTCTCTTCATGTGCTCCTAGAGACCAAAGGCAGATTTAAAATAATAGTAATTTTAAAAGTGCCAGCATTATTAAAGCCAGTATGCTTGATGCCAAACTCAATTTGAAGCCAGTAAACATCAGACTGTATTTCTAATCAGTTTTAGAATGTAACGTATTCCATATTGGATTCATTGGAATTTGTCTCCTTGCTTTTTACTGGCCAGCTGCACTCCCTATGCATTTTTAAAACATTTCAGCAAAGGCTTTTGCTGTTCTTAGCAGGGTTAGTAACTTGGGGTCTATTTCTGAGCTCATTCGTCATTCTGCAATGGCATTGAGTTAGGTTGGCAAGGGAAGGATTTGAGGCATGGGGGGTGGTGAGGTCACTTCTGATCCCAGCAGGGAATAGGTGAGCTTCATTTGCCTTTACAATAGGCGCACAGTTACTGCACCTTGGAGGAGCTCTCAGGTGCCGCTCAGATGGGCGCATGTAAATGCCCTGTCAGATGTGGAGCTGGAATATTAATGCTTCTTCCACCACCGCACCATAATAAAGCTGTACACAGCAAGCTTAATATGCAGCTAGTCTGGGGAATTGTATAAACTTAGATAGCCCAGTGTGAAAGACAGCAATGGAAAAATGCTCGATATGCCACAGTTTCCATTCTTGTTCTCCTTTGATCTATAGCAAAATGAAAACATCATCCTTTTCTTCTCTTGGAGTTGTCTCCCCAACTCTGCCACCTCCCAACTCACCACCAGAATTTTTTTGCATGTGCTGGTATGGAGAAATGCAACATAATTTGTTTCATATGGTTAATTACAGGCGTTTGAATATTTAAAATTTTAAATAGCCACAGTTCCAGCTTTTCCTGTTAAAAGTATGTGATTTGAACAAAGGGAGTACAGTGTAAATATTTGTGGTGATTTGCAACACCCCTCTTTCCCCATTAAACACACACACACACACACACACAGAGAAAGAGAGAGAGAGAGAAACATTCAGTTTAAATCTAGTACTGATCTAAAGGACTTCTGCACCTTCATTTGTACTTTTTTTTTTTAAAAAAACTTTCAGCTGGAATTCCATTAAAATATTTCACCATTATATTTTTGAGTCCACATTGCTTGAGGTTTTAAAGAAGATTTTTATGCGTTCATTTAACAGAATCAACAGCTGTCAGAAGCAGTTGTGGTAGATCCACAAAACGTATAAAGAAAAATACATGTTTCCTGAAACAAAACACTTGGAAAAATAAGCTGCCAAGAACTGGCAAATTAGAAGTTTGCAGACAGGGAACTGAAGTGTCGTCTCTTGGTTCACCCTGGAGACTGATGTGAGCGGATCTGATGCAATGCTGCTGGAAGATTTACCTGCGCAGGTTGCTCCTCTAAGGCAATGCGCAGTGCACGATTGACGTGTGCACCAGAGCTAAGCTGGGCCTCAGCTCACTCCATCTTCTGCCCTATTTTTTCCCTTTTTGATCTCTTTAGATAGATAAAATACCAAGTTATCAGAGTGCTAAACAACAAATTATATGTACCTAAAGGTGAGATGATCAGGTTTAAACTTCCTGTAAAAGAGGCGAGAAGGCGCCTTGCACACTCTTTTCCAGATAGGGCTGGCAGCATGTTATTCAGAACTGAATCGGTCTCCGCCAGGGAATTCCCAGTGGGAACCTGGAGCAGGTATGTTGATGAAGGGGATACCTGGGGACCTTTGGTCACTCACAATGAGTTTTTGTTTGTATTCTGACTGTTGTTAGCATTGCCGATGAACAATTACACCTACAATTTGATTTTAGTTTTAGATAGAGGCGAATCTACTGATTAAAAACTCCCATTAAAATAAAAAATGGAATTATTGTGAAACCTGCAAGGGTGCCTTCAAAAAGAACACCGGTGTTGTTGTGTACCTACCTCGCCTTTCTATTTGCTTTTTGAACATTCTAAAAAACACAAGGAAGCTTTTTGCTAAGCATCAGGGCATTTAAATTTATTTATATTCATCAGTTGTTCATTTTCTTAACATGTAATGATGCATAAAAAAGCTGCAAGGAAATCACATCTGTTAATTTTTAGAGAAATAAGGTGTAGCTTGGATTCTTATGTTGGAGCACAAAGCACTGTGTGCCAAGTCTGATCCTGTATGTTTTAAATATAGAGTTTTAATATTTGGCCAATCCTCCCTCTCTCCAAACAAAAACAAACCTCAAAAAACTAAGAGAACTAAACCTGAAGTATTCTCCTTCACCAACTCAGGGTATACCTTGATTTTATGATTTATTTACTTTTAGGGGGGAACTCGTCAGTGAACCATTTACTCCCCATTTTAACTCCCCTGCCCCAGATCTTTTCAGTTCCCAGTTAGAACAATGCATTAACCAATGTTAAATCTTAAATCGCATGAGTTTCTCTCTCCTACTCCATTGCACCCTAAGATTTAAAAAACAATTATTCCTTTACATTTAAAAGTGAACATTGGCTACTGAAGAATGATTTAAAGGCTGAAAAAAATTTTAATAATAAATCGTAACCTTCTCATGTTATGTTTTTGTTATGTTAAGGGGAAAAAATCAATAAGGAAAAATTTAATTCTGATAAAGATACTCTTGGATCTTTGAAAACAACTGCTGTCCTTTTAACTAAAACATTTGAGCAGCTTCAAAGACTATGTATTTCTTCTGATCTTGGAGCTGTGTGACTGGTAGCAAGAAAGAAAAAAAAATCTTATTCTACATACAAGTGGATTGCTTAACAAGTCAGCACAGACACGTACTTGTTTGTACAATAGAGATAAAAATTCCTGTATAAAAATAATTCAGCTGCTGACAGCAGGCATTGTTGTTGGACCTGTCTTTTGTGCTTGTCCCAGCTCTGGGCCCCCCTCCCCTCCTATCTGCTTGGGGCAGCCTGCTGCCTGCACACTCCTGACCAGAAGTTAATCGCTATATATTAAGTATATAGGTATTGTATTTAAAGAGGAATATCTCAAGGCTTCCTATATGCATTCCACTTTACTTTCTGATGTGATTGCGGTGTTGCCAGCAGGGGGGTGGCAGGCAAACGCTCTAATAGGGAAAATCACTTGAAGGCAGTTAGGGGAAATTTGGCCTTCAAGTCCCATTTGCTCTGCAGTGTAGCATCGGTTTCTAAAGTTTTGTTTTTAATCTAATTCTGATTTACCCTGTCACATCCCATATCAACCCTCGTTGAACTCTACTCATGTAGAGTAACATTAGTGTCAAATGGAATTGGTCAGGACTGTGGACCTGTGGCTCATACAGTTGGTTGTGGATGTGGATTCCATGCAGCTCTGCATCCTATCCTTTCTAATAAATGTTAAAATGTGGCACATTTCTGAACAGGGCCCAAGGATAAGAGAGTTAAGAAATCAGGGAGTAGTACCTGAGATTTTCTCCCTTCTCTTTCCCATTTCCTTCATAATATCCACATTTCTGGTAAGATCAACTCTAGGAGAAAGTCTGAGGCTGGGGGAGAGAGGGGGAGAAGGGTGCGGAGAGAGGTTCTTGGAATATTCTTCGATAGCAGTTCAAATGAAATCCCCACAGCAGAGAGCTTTTGGGTCTAGCAGTGGAGCGGTAAGCTCGGACACGTGGCCTTTCGAAGCTGTTATTCTCAGTCTGACTTGCACACCAGCTGAGATAGGACTTAACATATACTTTCTTGCTTTCACCTGGGTTGGAGAGGTTCGGGTTGGGTGGAAGAGGAGTTCATTGGGAATTCTGTCACTAGAATTTTTTAAATGTCAGGAGGTTAGCAAGGTGTGGGTTAGCATTCAAGCAAAGGATTCTTCTCCAGACTAGTAATTGGAAAGCCTGAAAATCCAGGTTCCCACGATACTCTAATAACTGGGGTGGGATGGTGGTGGTGGGTGGACACCACGGCTTTCTGAATGTCAGCTGATATCTGCATGACCCGTTCACCATGGATTCAGTGTGGCTAGTGCTGAATGGGGGAAATCAGAAAGGCAGATCTCAAGCAACAGGATATGCACTCCTCAGAAGTAAACCAGACCTTGCTCCTCTCCCTCCTGTGCCTCTCCTTTCTTGCTGGTTTCCCTTTGGAAGCAGAAACTTCTAAAATTAATGCCACTCCAAGCCAGTGAAAAAGCTGTTTTTATACCACAGTGGATGTTTACACAGGAGAGACAACTTGAGGGGGAAAAGGCTTTTTGGGAGGGTGGAGGGACTCGAGTTAATCTGTTCTGTTGGAGGACTGTGCAGTATTGCCTATGAGCGACTCTGGGCTGTTTTTGATAAATTACCATGTTTAGAGATAGGTTTGGCTCTTAAGGGCTTAGTTTTATGAACAAAGTCCGTGACGATGTTTGCAGCCTCTGTTTGTCTCTTAGCCCCTTTGGCTTGACTAGAAGCTCTATGTTTAGTTTAAGCTCAGTCTGGAAGATATAACAATTTTGCATTAAAAAAATGAGGAAATCATAGGAAGAAAAACCCTTTGCTTTTTGGATGAATCTTACTGATAATTTGCTAAAGCTCATTTGAATTTTAAGCACTTCTTTAATCTTCAAAGGCTAAATTGCTTTATGAATATGCATGGTGTGGGCAGACTTCAGTTCATTACCTAGTTGTAAATTCTAATGACCATTAGGTCCTTCCAGTAATTGCGAATTGTTTTGCATTTTTGATTGGCCTATTAACATGTACATTCGGTGCACATCAGGCTGGCCTGTCAGCCTGCTGAAGGAGAAAAAAAAGGTGAAAATTGTTTATAGCACCAAGATTCTTAGATTTTCAATCTTGCAAAATTGATGATGTAAAAAAATTAAAGCAGTGTTTTTTCTTCTCAAGATTGAAAGTTCACCAAGAGATTTGACATATTTAATTTACATGATGACTTTGCACTCCTTCATTAATGCAATTTGCATATGAAGCTGTTGTTAATCACTTTTGATCATGTTTTGTGTATTAGCTGCCTCAGTGGCTCTCCTTCTCAGATGCCCCAGTAGAAAGGAGCAAAATGATGCATCTTCTTGCCAAGTTTCCTTTAGTGAATTGAGGAATTAGAAGTCTAACCTTGAGTAATTACATATGTTTTATCCGTTTTCTTTTAACGTTAAGTACAGTTTGTGAACGTGTTGGCTGGAAATCGTTCTCATTTGGGGAGAAGACTGTAAAATTTAAGTATATGATTGAGGCACTTCCAGATACATAGAGAAATAGGTATTGCCTGTTTCTGTTCCCCAAGAACGTTGCAGGGCAGTTTTATTGTTAGCAGTTTGATGGCAGGAAGCCTTGGCTATTCCAGTGTATTAAGACATCAGGTTCCTCCTTTGGAAAAGGGAAGGCTACAGAACTACAAACCTTTCTAACAATGCTTTAGATTTCTTCTTTAGATAGATGGCTAGCACCTAAAGAACTTGGGCCTGGGTTTGGCTGACTCTTTTATCTTTTAGATCAAGTAAGTTTTCCCATTCAGCTGCTGCTCTGAGCTACAATGTGTCCACCCCTCATCACCAAAGTATATCCTGGTCTCCAGGCTCCCTGGGCTCCCAGTGTCTCCCTCAAGGTACACGAGTGCCCTGGTCGTGAAAACAAGGTGCTAACTAACGGTTTCCAATTTTTGAGACCCTGTGATTTTGGTGTTTGCCTTTGCTGTTGAATAACCTGTGCTGTATTATTGATGTTCATCTTGGGTTTGTGAGTTTATCACTGGTTAACAAGCAGAATCAGAACACTGAAACTGATATTCTGATTAAAAGGAATGTTTAATGAAAGAAAATAAATTGTGATGGAAAATGAACAGTGTGTAAGAAACATAACTCTAATTTTAACCTCCGAGGGACCTAGCACTGCCCTACTGCGACTTCCATCTATACCATGCTAAAAGCATGCTTCAGTTTAAAGTTGTTAATATTCAGCTGGGAAACAGTATCCAGAACACAAATAAATTATTAAGTGCATGAACTTTTTAGGCAGTAAGATGAACTGATGGGGTCCATCTGTGAGATCCAGGGGCTTTTTATTTGTGTGTGTCGAGCGATTCTGCCCTCTCCGACTTCACAGCCTTTGGTCTCCGGCCAACTGCATGCATAATTGATTCCACACGCACTATCATTTTCTTGATGTAATTGCTTTACTAAGATATGATGAAATCTAATGGATAATTTGCTATTTGAAAATGGGCAAAAAAAAAAAATCTTCATACTTTATGTGGGACTGAGTGGGCAGTAGAGAAAGGGGTATTCAGCTGTCCTGGTATTTAAGAAAACAAAACAAGCAACACTGACTTCTGCATGCTGCTTCAGTCGCGTTGGCTGTGGATAGGAAGGTCTTTGTGACATATGGAAGCCAGTGTATAAATCTCTCTCCTTCTATCTTGCATCACTCCCTTCATTTCTTCTCTCTTTCTCTCCTCTCTCTCTCCCCCAAACTTTACAAGAAAGGGATCCTAACAAGGTAAAAAGTAAACAATTTAGTCATCACAAGCCTTATTATTCAGTCTATCCAGGAGTTTTGCCATGTCGGTTTATTTAACTTCCAGGAATGTAAACACTGACACAGCCCTAGAAGCAGCAAGAAAGATTACAGTATTAGAGTTAAAAACATGAGCATAGAGGAGCTGTGCTTTATACTCTGCTATAATAACACTTTACATTGAAACATAATGGTAAGTCAAAAGCGGACTGGAAACTTCTGCTTATATGGAGTACAAATTTCATTCTAATAGATTGGCATAATCTAGTGTACCCAGGGTAGATTGTTATATAATGGAGAAACTGTATAAATGTCAAGGATACAAATAATTCTACAGGAAGTAAATGAAAAGTATTAGAATTTCTTAAGTCACCATTAAATTTTGTTGGTGGGACAATCTCATTAGCTGCTTCAAAATCATGTGGCTTTGCATAAGTCTTTCGAAAATGTATTTTCAGGGAATTTACAGACGGTGAAACATTGTTTTAATCCAAACCAGTTCATGCTTTAAATATACCTTTAAAAAAATTGTACGGTTTTTCGAAGTACTTAAAGGGAGTGGAGGGGTAGAAAGCATATAAGTGAATCCATCTCACTGTGGCAAACTGTTTTTCAAGTAAAGTCATAATAATGAACAACACATGATCTGAAATTTGATCAGCAAACATATACTTATGCCAAGGAATTTTCTTTCTTTCTTTCCTTTTTTTTTTCTTTTTCGCCATTCACATAACCAAGGTTCTGTAAATCAGTAAACCAGGCAGAGAGTAACTATTGTAAGGGGGAAACCAAACCATAATACCCAGAATGGCCCAGAAGCTGTCCTTCTGAAGAAACATTAATGCCACCACCAAAAAAAGAAAAACCAAAAAACAAAACAAAACAAAACCTTTTTACAAAACTGGAAATGACAGAATCGTTTTAAAAGGAAAAAAAAACCACCTTCTGATGCTCAAAACTTCACACTATTAATAGACCACCAGTGAGATAGACTGTCTTTGTGCCTTGAAATGCAAAATGAGGGAAATAATTAGCAGAGGAACAAAATTCTCAAAATTTGAAGAACTTCTGTGATTACTGGGGGTACAGTGAAAAGAAAATGCAAATTTCTTCCTGATCTTAATTAGATTCGATTGTGCGGTGGGTGTGTTGGATTTGGGGGGAGGGGCAGGGGCAGGGAGTGCTGGGGTGAGGCGTGAGGCAGAGTGTTGTGGAGACAGGTTAGCAGGGGCCTGGCGGTGTGGCAGGAACAAAGGCAGCTTCCAAGGCTGGTGCAGGATTCTGTGCCTTAACCCAGATGCTCATGGTGCCCCAGTCTTGAGTCCTTCATTTAGGTGGGCTTATTTCCCACTGGGTCTGGGGGATTTCATTTGTCTTTTGAGGGGCAGGGTGGACACTGAAAGAACAGCTGCCTGGGGAGCCTAGGAAGAGGGAAGCAGCCTGTGGGTAACTTTTCCTGATCACATGGGAAGGCTAAGATGTTATGGATCCTGCCTTGGGCACTGGGGTCAGCGTCTCCTGGTGGTGTCTGCACAGGGCCCCCCAGTGCCAGGGTACTGCCAAAACACGCTCTTGAGTTTAATAGTAGTGGTTGGTCTGAGTCCTGCCGAAGTGTATGGAGCAAGTTTCATTGGCTGGACTTTCCCCTTGCATGAAATAATAAAAGACCTGGCCAAGGCTTATGAATCTATTTTTGTTTCATTAATATTATTTATTATGTATTTTATTAATATTTTTAGGAGGGACTGCGCTCTCATTTGACCATTTGTAGTTATAATTAATACATTCCGTACTGGTTGTAAAAAGTGTACTTGCATTTAAATGCAAGTCAGGGTAAATTAATGGATATGATTTAAAACAAAACTCACTTAAAATATTCTTGCAGAAAGCAAAGGAGGGGGCAGTCCCAGTATTTAATTTATTTTCTGGGTTAGTGTCAGTGGTGAGAGGGTCGAAAAGATTGTGTGGGTCCAACGGGATTTGTGTCTGTGTGTGCAGGACGGTGGGGGCAACACACAGGGAGGAGAAAAACCTGGGCCGGAGGAGGGATAGCCAGGAGCTCTTTTTTTTTTTTTTCTTCCTCTAATTTCTGAGGTTGCCAGGAGGGGCTTAAGCAAAGTGGTCAAGTCCATCTGCTCCGGAGAAGGTGGTAAAGAAAAGAGGTTAGTGGCAAGAGGGAAGGAGCACAAAGGGAAAATTGTACATTGGGAGCGTTACTCTCCCTGGCCGTGGTGTAGCCAGACTGGTTTAGCAGACAGAATGATAGATTGTTTTGTCAGGGGTCCCAGGGTGCGCCCTGAACTTGAAGCACTTTGTTTATCTTGAATAGAAAGGGAAAAGCGCAGACATAATCGATGTCTAGTTTTTAGGAGCTCGAAAGAGGTAGGAGAACAGAGAAGACTCGGGAGGGGTAGTGGGAGGTGGGGGAGGTGCGGGCCTTGGTTGTGGTTGTCCATTAACAGATGAACTTGGCCGAGGGCCAGGCTTTAGATGAGAGCGTGTCAGGGCCCCAGTGCAGCCAAGCCTTTTCAGTGTTTTTTTTTTTTTTTTCCTTTTTCTTTCTTTCTTTTTTAAATACCTGCTGACTATACATCAAATGCTCCCTGGTCTTTTGGCTAAAGGCAAAAAAAAATAAAAAAATAAAAAAATAAAAAATAAAAAATAAAGAGACGCACAGCTCAATTTTTTCCCTCCTCTGAACCAGTTGAGGCCAGTCTTTTGGCTACACACGCGGGTTCTATCATCTTTCCTGGCTTGCCATTGGGAAAAAAAGAGTTGTGATAACGCCAGTAACCCGAGGGCCAGATGGGAAGGGTTTGGTTGTGTTCAGGCAACCAGGTGTGAGAGCTTGTGGTGCAGTAGGGTGGGGCGTGGCCGGCGTGCCTGCGTGTGCAGGTAGGAAATCAGTAGAAATTCTTTTTTTTTTTTTTTTTTTTAAATGGCTGAAGTTTAACTTGTTGGAAGGGGCCTGTGAATTAAGCTGTCGGTGGCTGAGAATAATGTGCAAGGAAGGCTCAGGAAAGGCCAGGGGTGGGGAAAAGGTGCTCTTGCTAGAAGCACAGCCTTTCCTGGGCAGGACCGATGGCAAACCCATGTGTTTGGGCTTGTTTTGTTCTCGATTTTCTTATCTTCTTGGCCTCTTCCTGTGTTTTTTCGTTTATTGTGACATTATGCATTCATATATGAATGTTGGCAAGCAAGAGTCATCATCCCAATAACTTCCTGACATTTTTAGCTCTTTTAATGTGCAGTCTTTGCCCTCCTGCCACAAGTGGCGAAGTAATTGAATTTCCCTGTTACTAACTGGCAGGAGGCATGTTCTAGTTCCCACCAGAGGAGCTGCTGGGGCTAAAGCTGGGTTCATAGAATCCCACCTAGGGGACACCAGGGCTTTCGAGTGGTTTGGGGACCTGTCTGAAATGAGATTCACACAATATAAAATTTTTTCCCATCATAGACTTGAAAATCACCACTGTGCACATCTATATAAAATGTGATAAAATCACATTTACTTCTCCTGGCTGAGGCCTCATAAGGGAGGCGGGATTTTCTTCTCCTTTTCTAGTAGCAGATAAAAACTGGGAAAATTTGGGGGCCTCTGGGTTTATCCCATGGATACCCCCCCAACTCAGCCAAGCCCTTAGAGGCAGTCTTCTCTCCCACCTGGGTGTCTTTGTAACCTGAGCTGGTAAGAAAGGGAAGAGGGACTGAAAGAGGGGAAATATGCCCTTAACATATGATTTCTCTCCTTTCTTTTTTTCTTCCCTTTGATTACACGAAATAAAATGATTTACGCTAAGGGTAAAGAAGTAATACCATTTCTAGTTGTGTGACCTTGGGCAGATTTCATTCCCTAAGCCTCTGTTTCCTCAATCTGTAAAGTTGGGTGGATCACGGGGCTCGCTTCATAGGGCCTTTGAGCATCCTATGAGAGCACGTGGGGTGCTGGGCTCAGTGCTGGGCAAATGGTAAAACATGTCACAAAAGCTCATTACTATTACGGTTATGACTCATGACTTGGAACTGTGTGCTCCTGGGGTCTCAATGTAGTTCCCCCACTATGGGGTGAGCAGGTTGGGATGAGAGAAAAGCAGGGCAGGTGGGGCTCTAAAGAGCTCAAGGCCTCATTATGTTTCTGGTGGCAGTTCCCTCAGTGGGTGGGAGTCCCCTTTCCCCATAGGCATGTGCTGCCTTGTGAGAGGCTTGTGCCTGGGTGTGTGACGCAGTTACTCTGGGTTCAGATTTCTACATCACTGCTAACTGGTTGGGATAGTCTGGGGGAATCATTTCACCTCTCTGTGAAATGGAGACAACTCAAGGTCCCTTACCTTACAGAGTCCATGTGAGAAGTAAATGAGGGAAAGCAGAGACATTACTTGCTCCGGGGGCGGCACCTCCAGAATTGCTGTTGTCATTACCATGTGTCTGACACATTGATATTCCATCCCACAACAACCCCGGAAAGGAAACACTCCCATTAGCCTCATTTGGTAGAGAAGAAAATTGGGGTTCATCAAAGGTTAAATGACTTCACTGAGGGTCCACAGTTGTTCAATCCTTTGGCCTGCGGCCACCATCCTCTTCTACCGCCTCAGTACGTGTGCAGCTTTCTTCGGCGGCGCCAGGCAACAACTGGGCAGGAAGCTCTGGTGCTGGACAGTTGTCCCTCCCATGGGTTCTGTGGTCAAGTTTTTCAATCTTCTGGGAAAGAGAAGAATGTTCCCCTCCAGTTCTGGGCATATTGAAGGAGCACGGAACTGTTGGGAAAAGTTGCAATGTAAGGAATTCTGCTTTGCAAGTAGTCATTTCCCCATCTGTCCAGAATGAGCCAGAAATCGAGTGAGGGTCCTGAAAAACAGAGGGAGGAGGTTTTACTGTTTGTGTGTGGCTTGGTTAGGAGACTGCAGTGGGCTGAATGAGAAGCCAAGCTAGGACTTTTAAGGAGTGGTGAGACTTGGCCTGCGGCAGTTCTGTATGTTGTCTCTGTGGCATTCACTTCTCGGATTGTACCTTCAAAGGGTAGGGAGAATCAGAATTATAAAGGGAGGGAGAGACTGAGTGTGAGTGAGTGTGCGTGGCAGGGGTGCTTCTGAGGACGATGGGTACTGGGGGATCATAATCTGCTTCGAGGAGGTTTTCATTTCTGGCTGAACAAGTGCTGTGGTAAGGCAAGTCCGGAAGGCATGCTGGAAACTTGAGGGAAGTTTTGAATGGAAACTGCAGTCAACAGCTCCGTATGATCCGCATGTGGCTTCCCCAGAGGCAAGTTTTCAGCTGCATGGTGGCCTCTCCCAGTCACTCCACAGGCTGCCCTGACACTATTAATATTTGCTGAAGCAAGACCTGAGATTCGTTGCAGATGGATTACACAATGTATTCCAAAACCAAATGTCACTGTTTTCCTGTACTCTCCATCCTTTCGAATTGGCTGGGCCACCATAGACCTCCACTGATAGAATTTCAGAATCATTTGGTAGTTTAGAAGCGCCTACTGCATGTGGAGGCCCCGTGGGAGGAGTAGAAGAGTTGGCCTCAGCACTGACGAGTGTTAGATGGGAGCTCTGCTCACTTGGTAAGTCCTTCTGCTAGAACCAAGAGAGGCTGTTCAGATCCATCACAAAGAAGTTGTCGCTCACATCCAGGTTGTCTTCTGAGTTTGAGGTAGGATGGAGGTGGCTGCTGAGAACCCATGTGGGTCAAGAGCTCCAAAGCTTCACTTTCACTTCGCACTCTGTCCCGGGGCATGGATGTCCTCAGTGGAGGTCATGCAAGCCCTTCCCTCTCACCCCTTCTCTTGGCCCTCTTTGTTGTCTCGTATACCCCTGGGTCAAGAGTGTAGTGGTTCTCCTTGGTCACCCTGGAGGAGAAGCTCTTAGTTTTATTTGCTGAGTCTCCTAGACTGAAATGATAAAGCCGAAATGATAAAAAGCATATCATGGCCTTAGAACCCTTCTTATTTCCCTCGCTCGCACCCCCTGGTTTTCCTTCTCTTCCCTTGAAAATCAGTGAAAATCAGGCCACATCTCTGATGATGGCCTTTTGTTTCTTTTTCTTTTTCTGCTTCTGCCTTCGTTAGGTAAGCACAAATTTAATGTCCCAAGAGGCAGGCCGGTGACCCTTCAGGCCAAGTGCCTGGATGTGGCAAAGCTACAATAAATATCGAATGGTGAGAGCAATGGAAATTTAACAAAGCCATAACCAAGGAGACCTCAGAGGGGCAGTGGACTGGTTAAGAGGCTGTTGGATGAGCCGGGTAGTATTTCTACTTCAACCTGATTGAAATGTCGACTAAAAATCAATGCTGTTGACTAGTGATAATTTACAACGTTCCTGGTGCTAAGTAGTTCCCCGCTTAAGAATGCGTTTGCTGGGCAGAGATTAGTGCAGGGAGTTGTGTGTGTCACAATGAATCAGACGCATTATAGGTCAGCCCTTTATTTGTTTCATCATGACTTTTACACAGTTGTCATGTAATTTATGGCTGCTTTCACGTTGTCAAACATTTTCATTGCATCTTCTTCTTTAACACACTCCTGACATAGACACACTGCACTTGAAGGCTTGGTATTGTTTCATAATCCGAGAGGAGGCCTATAAACCATCAAATTACACTATCTTTGGGCTAATCTAAATGCGCTGCAGATTAAAATCAGAGCTCATTTGTCCCTGATGCAAATTATTAAGTTCTAATTATAAATATCCCTTTAATTACCCCATACATTTTTATTTTGCGGACCCTTTTGAGCACTGCTGTCTGCGACGCGGAGGGGGTGGGGGGAGATGCATAGGAGACAATCTGCGTAATTAATATACACTTCCCAAATGGTAAAGGATAAACATATGCTGCTTTGTTTGTCTTATTTATTTATTGATTAGATGTATAGAGACTTTGGCATGGGCACAATCTGAAGTTGAAATCCTTTTAAAAATGAAAACTATTTAAAAATCTTTTGGGGAAGAAAGAGCAAAATATAGCCAACCAATGGCTTTCTGCTAGAACACATCATCCCAAAATATGGGATTCTGAATTTGATCAAATCACCAGTTTCTGAATTTGATCAAATCTAGATTTTGCAGAAGTTCAGGGTGAGAGAAACCATGCCTGTTTTATATCTAGAAAGTGAAATCATTGTTATAGAAAAAACCTACTGTGGTTAGAAAAAAAACCACATTCTTTTTTTCCCAACTCTGCTGCCATTCTCTACCAGAAAATAACAGTATCTGCCTGTAGTATGAAGACCTTCCAATTGAGAGCATTATGATAAACTATTTTTGATTACCAAACATGAATGAAGGAAGAAGATAACATAAAAATTAGTAAAGGCCTTCCAACTAGACATTTACCCTTCTGTGAAAACCGTGGAGAAATTACCAAGACTGGTTTTGGGGGAGGGCATTTAAGGTCTTTTGGGCATTACAGATTTTCTAGAACCAAACTTTGACTTTTAGTGTTAACAGAGAGACACTGATCTGAAAACCAGGACACCTGAGTTCTGACCCTTATTGTGTCGTGCTGTGAGATTTGGGCCTCCCTTCACCTGTTAGCATTTGTTTCCGTGTGTTGTAAAGTAGGTAAAATAGATGGTTTGAACTGGGTGGGCCTCTAAGTCCCCATGACGTTCTAGCATAGTATGAACACCACTGACCGGTTTCCTCCCTGCCATATTTTGGAATCTAGTTGCTGAATGGGGTTCACCTGCAAAGACGGCAGAATATTTTCTTCATTTGCCTCAAAGATGGAAGCTATGGTGGAGATTAAGGCTTGGATTCATGATTCCCCAACAGAAAGCTTAAAGGCATCTTTCAAATTGCTGGAAGCAAAATTGAAGTGCAGTATAATGGAATGGTGATAATTCACAGAAGTTTCCAGCCTTACAAGCTTTCTCCATCTTTTAATTGTTGCAAGCTGTTTTTTTGAAAAACTCCAAAGAATGTAATGTGTATTTTCTCCAAGTTTGCTTTTTTGGGCAAATGTAACTACATCAAAATAGAAGTACGTTTTTGAAAAAGAAATAGTTGAATTCAAACAACCAGGTATTTTAAATTCAATTAACTGACTTAATTCAGTGATATTTTCCTCCTTCCTCCTCCCAAAAGCTGGTTTCTCTGTATGGACATAGCCTACATATGCTGAGTCCCTGGAGTTAGGAATTTTTGCTTGTTAAAGGCATCCGATGCAACATGTTTAGAAGAATTCTCCCTCTGTTAGTGTTGAAGACAGCATAAATTGAGGGAAAATGTTCTTTTTTTATTCATCATGTAGGTAAAAGCATATGGCCTGTTCTGGGACATGCGATCTTTGCAATCCATTTTTTAATCTTGGTGTTTACCATTGGCTTTTAGGACGGATGTTTCTGTTTTCCACACTGTCCAGCAAATACCATTTATATGTGGCATTGAATGAGATATGAAATGATGTTTTCAGAAGCATGCTGAGAAAGGGCATTCAAAGTTATCCTTTGGATAATGATGATCTAAAACTTTCTTTTATTATCCCATGTGCTCAGAGTAAGGGGCAAATGAATCAGTTGTGAAATATGTGTTCCTTGTAGGACACAGGCACTCTTGAGATCTATAGCTTCAATAAAAAAGTAATTTATTTAAATTACTGCCTCTTTAATTTATAATGTTTTGGGGATTTTTAATAGGCGTGCTCTATAAGGGCACTGATAATCAGCTGTTTCCGATTTCGCATGCTCTTCTATCTCTGGCAAAAAAATAAAATCTTAAAAAACAAGAAACAAGAAAAAAACAAAAAACAAAAACAAGGAACATGAAGTTTAACCCTAACCCAACGCAAAAGCAAATAACAGGCCAAATGAGTGGCAGCCTCCCAGAGGTTCTACTTTCCCCTTCCGTTATTACCTGAAATAAAAGCATGATAACATTCATGCCAGAGATAGGTGACAAAATTATGTATTCGGATATGAAGTTTAGGATTTCATAGCCTGATGTTCTCTCTTCTCCCGCCCCCCCCCATTGTGATTGTGTAAATGTATCAGCCGTTGTATTGTTAATGTATGATAAGAAGCTGCCGCTAGGACAGTCTTGGCTCACTAATGGGGTCAGCTATGTGACAGTGTGATCTATGGATTATATTTACCATGGCATATTTTGTTTGCAAGCTGGGTTGTGAGATGGGAGTGGATGATAACTGAAGATACCCTCCAGTTTTCACACTAGTTCCTGTGGTCCCAAGTCTCTAAAACAATAAAGCACTCCTGATAATGGAGAGGTATTTATGGGAACATAATTGACTTCAAAGTTTTAGATCTCTGGCTAAAGTTTAAGATGGGATAGTCCATGACATTAATATCTGTGCTTAAAGCTCCTATTTGTCTTAAATAAATTATTTAGGGTTTACTGCTAAAACCTTGGTTAATTCTTGAACCTTTGGGCTAGTTAAGTAACTTTCCAGTGACTTTCTGTGCCTTGGTGATTCATTTACTTGATTGAGCTCCTGTGTGCTCATATGATTTCTAAATTTATTTCTCAAGTTTTGTCTGGCAATGAATGATTTTGCTTACTGGAGTCTTGTGTGGTACACCTATACAAGGCTTATTATCTCTTTTTGAAAAAAAAAATACCCAAACATATCAACACTGTCATCATAAGATAAAGCATATATACATATGCATCTATATACACACATATGTATGTACATACCACATATATACATATGTATATGCATGTATGAATATATGTATTAGTTGTGTGCGTGTGTGTGTGTGTGTGTGTAGAAAGGGAGAGAGAGAGAGAGTAGGAAAGTCTTTAGAATTTACCATGATTCCATCAAACCAATATAGAAGTTTTTGAAAGCTGTCCATGTAGAAACCACTTTTCATCAAAATCTGACTTAAGCAAATTATCTCCATACTGTTTATCTGAAAGTCTATTTTTCACATAGCCCTGGATTGAGGATCATAGTGGTTAATTTAGGAGCAACAGTCCCAAGCAGGAATCCTGGATGGCAGGCTGTCCTTTGTGCCTCCCCTGAGTTGAAGAGACTGGTGTTTATTCTTTCTCTAGGTTGCAACACGTGTTGCCTTGAAATCTCCCTTCTTTACAGTTCTGCCATGAGTGTATTTTCTGTGACCTGCCTCTGCATCTGGTTAAATGGACTTCAGTAATCTGTACACAGTTACTTCATACTTATTTTATGTCCTGAAAGATATTAAGTCCAACAAGCTTTTACCCACAGAGTCTACAGAGAAAACGGCCAGGCAATTTTTGTTTCAATCTCTGTGTCTCTCTGGAGCACTAGTTCCAGAGGCTGATCAATAGGTTTTATTGTAGACCTCACTGTCTCTAAAAGCATTGTGACCTTATCCTGTCTAAAAATAGTATTTGCTCTTGCCTGCAGAACCTTGACCTGTGAAAACCCATTTGGAACATAACTGACATATCTAGTCAGCTGTATATCCAAGACATGCTCTGTGAATGAATTCTGTGCAGAACTGTCCAGGAGAACACTTTCTTCCAAGACAAATGAATTCCAGTTCTGAACACTGGGAGTGCACCTGCTTGTCTGATGTGGTGATGGGCCACATGGTGGGGAATGAGGGAGACACAGGGCCTGTGGGGCAGTTGATGTGGGCAGACTGTCACAGAGACTCTCAGAGGGTGCATTTGCCCTGAATAGGGCAAAGGACTGCAAGGGGCAGGAGCTTGGGCTGACGTGCAAGGTGGCTTTCCACAAGGCCCCTTTTAGAGAGTGTGATTCTCTGAAGCTTTTCTTGGCAACTTCAGTCTTGAACCTCACTGGAAGGGATCCTCCAAAACATGACCCAGATGGAAAGAAGTATTTCTAAGTTTAAAGTAACTCCCTTATTTGGTAATGCAGGACTTTATTTGTCACTTTATTATTTTTAGGTGTGATAATGGTTTTGCGGTTGTATTTAAAAGAAAAAAAAGTTCTTGTGTTTAAAAAATACATACAGAAGTGTTTACTGATGAAATGATATGATGTCTGGGGTCAACTTAAATAATAAAATGGGCTAGGGAGGCGATAGGGTTACAGAAGACAAGAACGACTGTGAGCTGTGGTGGTTGGAGCTGGAAGATGTGGACTTGGGGACTGATTTATAACATTCTCTCTACTTTTGTAGTATTTGAGATTTTTCCAGAAAATAAAGACATTGCCTGACTGGTAGGGAGCAATATGACTTTGTTTAGTTGGTGTTGCTTCTTCACCAAGGGTTTGGCTCAGAGGAAGCAAGGGGACAAGTGTCATGTGGGCAAGAAAGTACCTGTGAGCTCCAGTAAGTTCATTGTGAAGGGGTCATTTCAGGGTCTGTACTGTGCACTGTCGCCCATTCTCCTGGAAGAACAGAGATCCCTTGGCTTTTTCAGTGCATGAGGCAGAGTCAGATGTGGCGTTTGCTTGAGTTTCAGCACAGGTGCCTCTGTGCATCGTGGTGGGCTCAGGAAGAAGCAGCTGGGACGTGCCCACTTGGCTGGTACTGTTGATGAAGACAAGGCTCTGGGACCTTCCTTTGGCCATTTGATCCCTGACTATTAGAGAAAGATGGTTTGCCCGAGAGGAGATTGACCACACTCTCAGAAAGAAGGGGACAAAGAACATGTCAAGGGTTAAGCAGCCTTCCCTTCAAGGGAGGACTGGGGCACAAGATGGAAGATGAAAGGGAGCAGAGTGACAGTTGCAGAGCTGGAAAGGGGCATTTTGTTCTTTTGGTTAGCAGAAGCCAGGACTGTTGCTGTATGAATTGAAAGCTAGGTCACTGGTGGGCTTCGTGCAGCCCATCACGTGGGAGCCATGGTGGGCCTGGTCTCTGCTGTATCTGCTGCCTGGAAGCTGAGACTGGCCTAACCACATCACGCTGTTCCCAGGCCCAGGCCCAGGTCCCTCTGGTTTTACAAAATGTCCGCTCCCTCTCGCTTCACACTGAGGCTATTATTAGCAAGTGTCACTCAGTTATCTGAGAGTGGCGCTTTTAGCTGCCATCTAAGTGCCCGATACTTGGGTTTACAGCAGATTAAATTAAATTTTAGGCTGGTTTGGCTTCACTGGCAGTAGACAATGGAAGGCAGCTGTTGTAGAAATGTAACCTGGCACCCTCAAGGATGTGTGTGAGTGTGTGTGTGTGTGTGTGTGCGCGTGTGCTGACCACTAGGCTATACTTTTCCTTTTCCTTTCCTCCTCATATCATCCATTTCCAAAAAGTGTTTAGACAAATAGTTTCCCAGACTTGGTTTTATCATGCTGGGTTTACAAAGGTTGTGTACAGAGCTGGAATAATTTTTTCTTCTGTCTACTGTTGGCACATCAATATCTTTTTTTCTGAAAAGAAGGGGCTGAGCTTGCATGAAAACACCGGTGGGAACCCACTGGAGAAGGGTATGAGTGGTTTTTGGTTCAGTTGGTGGCTGATCTGATGGGTGGTATAGGCAGAATGTCTGGCTGCCCCTTCGGATTCCTGTAGGTTCCGTAGGCGACCAACATGGGGTGGGGGCGGGGACTGTCTGCTCTTTTTGATGCAAATATCTTCACTCCTTGGTGCTTCTGTGGTTGTGCCTATGAATTTAGGAACTTATACCTCATAATGTTGAGTCAGAGCAAAGCAGTGTACATCAAAGGCCACTTATTTAATTTTCCTCAGAAAACTCTGTGAGGATAATTTCTCCTTCTTATAAACGGAATGCAAATGTGTACATTATCCCACCGAAGGGTGATGCTCTTTACTTTTATAATCTAGATTTTTAAAAATTTGGTGGCACTTGATTTCAGGTCCTCAGACTCCAGAATTTATACTCACTGATTAGTAATGCATTATGCAAATAATTCAGTTTACATATCCAAATACTGTTTTGCATCATTCACACCTCATGTCTTGAAAAAAAAAGTGAAATGTTTCCTCAAAATAAACAAAACCTGCAGGAGAGTTTATTGTAAGGGTGAAAATTAAAGAGGCACCCATTTGCCTGGGAACTTTTGAGGAAAATTTTAATACTCCTGCATAAATAATTTTGCAATTATTTTTGATTCCTACCCAAAGGATGTGCCACTCAAGGTATATTCTGTTATCTTTGGCTTTCTGAATTTTTCAATTTTCAGAAAAAGAAGCCATAGTACTATATCATACACACATTTGTGCATAAATATATAGGCATAAATGAAAATTTAGGCCGAGTTATTTGAAGAGGATACAATAATTGCTTGCCAGTGACATGATTCTCCTGCCAGAGAGGGGAGAATAACTAGGTGCAAACTTTTAACACTCCAAGTCTAGACAGAATTATCCAAGCATAGCCATGAGTTCCTAAGTTATGGATTGGCAAACGGCAGTGCCCTACGAAAACGATCTCTTTGTCTTCACTGAGTTTTTATTGTCATTGGAGTAATTCAAGAGAATACAGGATGTGACCTGGAGCCCTTTCTGAATAAGCACAGTCCCATGCCCACATGAATTCCTAAAACAGTGGCTCCCAGCTTCGTGTGTCAGAACAGAATTGGCCTCAGAAATCTACAAGATTCCAGTGGTTTCAGCCTCACTCCAGTGGTCAACTTACTGCTGTTGCAAAGCATGTCAGATTTCAGGAGCAATTTCCCTTGTAAGGAAAGAAGGCAGGCAGGCAGGCAAGCAAGGACCTTATTTTTTTCTCTGCAGCATGAGTGCAGTCACCTTTTTCCTATGATGCTCCACACCCATCTCTCCTTACAGGTTATAGACACATTTTTGGCACTGCGTAAAGTAAGCGTTCCAACGTGTTTTTAATCTTTAACTTTCACGTCATTAAAAGGCTGATGTACTGACTTTCAGCTGCCTGGAGATAGTTCAGGGTCCAGCACCTGACAGGTGTAATGTTCTGTGTTTTATGTCTCTCAATATGGAGGTTATAGAATCAAAAAGACCGCAAAATGCCTTAAAGGTGTTGATACCCATAGACAGAGCTTGCATAGTCCTCAGGTTCCCTTTCTTGCCCCGCTTCCACACCTACTTCTTTTTTTGTAGCACCTGTATTTGAAAGGGGTTCCTGGTGTACTTGGGAGAAAAGAAGCTTCTTGGTTTGGTATTACTTACCAGAGACTCCCTGTTTCCTGCTGGTATCAGGATTGAAAAATCCCACTTCTCTTCATTTTCTCTCAAGAGTTGAGAGATGTGTGCCATCTCTCTTTTAAAGAAGGAACTCTCCTTTTGCTGTGGATTGTAGGGAGCAGATTTGGTGCTTATTGTGGCTTCAGGACCCACCTTGAATGACAGAACGTCAGTAACAAGCAGCCCCAGGAAATACGGCTGGTGGTGAACGACTGCCTCTTGATCTTCTTTGCCCATCGAGCAGCAGCATGTGGATGGGGTCTATCCAGCTTGACTTGAACTTGAATAGTAATTGATGAGTCCTTAAAATCTACCCCTGGCCCCCAGGAATGCCTTGTGGCATCCCATCCCACATTCTGATTCTGGATGGACTTTTAAGTGAACTCTGTAATGATGAGTAGGCTCTTAAAACTCTTTCTCAACATTCTCTGTTGGGTTTGTGTGTCACCTCCCATGCCCTCTCTGGCGTGTGGTGATTCTCAGATGTAGAGCAATGCTTCCTGTCTTGTCCCACCATGCCTTTGCTTGTGGGAAGATAAAATTCACATGTGTGATGCCCTCCCATGTGCCATTTTTACCTGGTCCCTTCTGCTCACTCTTTATTCGTATTTAAATACAGGTGAGTTGGAATGTCATCTTACAGGCATAATCCTGAGTCTGCTCTAACGCAGACATTTTAAAAGCAAATTAAATGTTAGCACTAAGTAGTAACCAAATTCTCTGAGTCTGCTTCATGACAGGCTGTAACACACTGGTATGGAACTGTAGGTCTAATCCTGTGACTCCTTTATCTGTGATGTTTTATGCATTATGGGAGCTCAGCAGACGTTGACAGAGGGAATGAGACAAGATGATTTTAGGTCTAGGTTTGATAGATAAAAAGCTGGGCCAAATATTATATTTTCTTTAAAAAGATAGCTAAATCTCAGTAATTATTTTATTTTGTTTATTAAGCTTTTTGTAGAGACAGGGTCTTGCTATGTTGCCCAGGCTGGTCTTGAACTCCTAGCTTCAAGCAGTCCTCCCTCTGTGGCCTTCCAAATTGCTGGGATTATAGGCATGAGCAAATGCCCCTGGCCTTCAGTAATTAAAGTCTTTTAAAAATTTTCTCTTCTCCCCTAAAATTGGCTTTTAGAGTAAGGTTCTTGTTCCTCTAGTCGACAAGAGTATCTGAGGAATCATAGAAGAAAGTACAACTCTTTGAGCATAGATAGTTTCCTTTGTGGAAAGGCAAAGTGAATACTTATTGAGCATCTTCTATGTAGACATAGACTTGTGAAGTCATATCATTGACCATGTCATTTTACAGATGAGAAAGGTTGAGGCTAAGAGGGGAGTGAGTGCCAGAGGCTACTTGCTAGGCAGTGGTAGACTTGGCCCAGAGCCTGGGGCTTCCCACTTTTATTCCTGGCTGACTGTACTAATCACACATGGCCTCTCCATGGCCAGCGGGAGCCAGAGGTGGCCCGCATGTGCTTTGCAGAGGAACTGGCACCCACACTTTCATGGGTGATGGCTGGAATGATTTTCTTAACTGAAGCTTTGTTGATGAAGAGCCTGGCAGTGCTAACCTGGGGAGCCCGTGATAAAACCCAAACAACAAAACCACCACCCAATCACCTGTGCTGTTGCAGAGAATGGTCATGTTCCTTTGCCTTTTCATCTTGACTTGTTCCTTTCTCTGTTTTCTCTGCCCTGTTTCGGGGCTGGTCTTCCTACCACCTTTCCTGCTAGGGCTCCCAAAGTGTGGCCCTTCTGAGGTTTACATGGTGTGCCCAGGGAATAGCTTGGCTTTTTTATCCAGATCATTGGAGATAATGGAGTAGACGGAGTTGGGGTGGTGAAGGAATGTGTACCCTCTCAGGGGCAGATGGGCCTCCAGAATTGGCCAGCCCAACCACTTCCTCACCACCCTAGTTCTATTTTTAAAGACACCTTTCAATCACAGGAAATCCTTCCTTTCGTCTACCTTCGATCCCTTATGCTCCGTTTTGAGCCCATTTCCTCTTCATTCCAGAGAAGACAAAGTATCTCATCAGCAGCTTTGGGCTGAAATGCTTCATATTTTAGATTCTTCACTCCATTCTCTGACACTACTTCTTCCTAAATAATCTCTTTCCTGAACCTGAACTCATGGATCTATTATCTTGTAACCCATTTATTGTTTTTGTGCCTCTCTTTAGAATCTGCTGGTTTTCCAGCTCTTTTACTCAAACATTAGTCTGATTACTGCAGAGTCCAATGGCAAGATACCTTAGTGTTTTCCACATTCTTTAGTCTTATGTCTGCCCTCTTACATCCTGCTTGCTGTTTAAAAAACCAGTGCTTCATTGATGACTCATGCTTGGTGTCCACTAGGAATGCTAGATCTTTGTCAGCCATCTTTGAGGGCAGTTAAACTTTCACTCCCAGTTGTCCTGATGCCACATTTCTCCCATCCCAGGTGCCCCTCTCTGTCCTTGTCCATATTGAGCTTAGCTCTCCACTCCCGACACAAGTTCCCTGACTTCCTCTCTACCTCCCCGGATGACAGTGAGTTACGATCTTGTCTCCGAAGGTGCCCCCTCCCTCTTGGCTCCTCTCCCAGTGACAACTTCATGGAGGCTGAGAAATATAGTGAGTGGCCTTTCTTGCCTCACTTACTGCTCGGTAAGTTAGCTCAGGGGGAGAGCTGTTCATAACTTTACGCTGACATCTGGAGAACAAAGGTTTTGGAAGAGCAGAGCCCAGATTCACTGTGAGCCAGCAGAGCCAAGTCTTTTTTGAGTTTCCAGCAAAACCTGTGTTATAATAATAGGAGTGGGTCATTGTGTTTAATAGTACAACAAAACCTAAGTGCACATAATAAGCACATCTTTTCTGTGTGCTGGGGTGAGAAGAGGTGACAGTGAGTGTGTAGGATGATATGAAAAGCATTACAGACATGGGAAAGCATCTTAGAGCACACAAAGGTGGCATGAGTCATCACAGGCTTATGGCCACAAGGCTAGATTTTCAATCCCTGCTTCCCTTTTTCATACCCCAGTTCAATGAAGACATAATTGAAGTGGTGAGAAGAGGGGCCACCGCCCTTCAGACTCCAGGGTATTTGTATTCCAGGACCCCTCCGTGGGTGTTGGCCAGGCGGTGCCCAGAGAATATCCCCTGATTGGATCTTTCTCGAATTGACTTGTTCACTTCCTGTTCTGCCCAGTCTGGTTGTGACTCGGTAATCCCCACAGTAAGACCTCACAGTGGGTTGAGTGGCCTGGGAACTCAAGTCAGGGGCAGAAATGGGGAAGCTGGAAAGTTGGGTGATCAAGAGTCATTAGGAAGCCCCTGTGTCTGTGTCAGTCCGCTCACATATCTGTCTGCCACCCACCACCAATTTCTCCCTGCCTGAAAGCACTGGGCTGTGTTTCAGAGAGGTAGCTGGGTACCACAGATATTTATGGAGTGCTTGTTTTCTGTATCTCCTTCCAGTGGACTGGACCTCCCCGGGCCATTTTTCTAGGTAACTAGGAAGGCCTGACTCTGTCAACAACTTGGCTTTCTTTGGAGGAGGTGTCACTGTGGGATTAGTTAAAAGGGGATCAGTGGTATTCACATTGGCTCGTGAGTGTGTTTTCTCCTCCTCAAATGATAACCTTTTGGATGGCGGGAGTTGTGTTTTATTTTTTGTGCTTTCTTGGTGCCTTACATAATGCTGGTTCACATGTAGTATTTAATCTGTACTTTGCTCAGGCTGCTTGATTCAACAGAAAAAGACCAGGCTTTGAATGGATCCCCAGTTCCCTGTCCAGGGAAGGTGTGAGGCTGGACAAGTTTATTTCCTCCTTTCTCCCTGTGGAGAAAGTGAAAAAGTGAAAGGGTTGGGGTTGGGATAGCGGGTGGTGTCTTTGTGGCCTTCACCCCATGGTTAAGCAGTGAACTCTGCTGGCAGCTTCTGTCTCGCTCACCTGGAAGCCAGTGTTGGGGGAAAGCACATGGGGGAGGATCCTTAGGTGTGGGCAACACTTTGGAGTTAGGGGGTCCCTTGGAGGTGTGGGAAGCTGGTAGTGGCATTCTGGAAACAGGCTAGAGCCTGTCTCACCAGAGGGAGAATGGCTGAGTTCAGAAGGGACTGGGGCCTGCTTTCCTTTGGGTGGCTCTGACTGGCTCATGGACGAGTTTTAAAGGTGATTTTCTCTCTCTCTTTCTGTCTGTCTTGTCTTTTCTTTCTTTCTTTCTTTTTTTTTTTTTTTTTCTGTTTTGGTGTATGTGTATTCAAGACCTTTGCTATTTGAGTAGGGAAATCCTCTCTTATCAATGGAATTCACAGCCTCTTATGGTGCCTTACCCTTTCAGTGTGTTGTAAAGACAGTCAGACAACTAGATTTATTTGCACAACTCTGATTTTTTTTTCCTAAGAAGTTCCCCCACCCAATTTAATTTAATTTTTTTTTTTTTTTTTTTGAGATGGAGTCTCGTTCTGTCACCCAGGCTGGTGTGCGGTGGCACGATCTCAGCTCATTGCAACCTCAGCCTCCCAGGTTCAAGTGAGTCTCCTCCCTCAGCCTCCCAAGTAGCTGGGATTACAGGTGCATGCCACCACACCTGGGTGATTTTTTTTTTTTTTTAGTCTGGATGGGGTTTCACCATGTTGGCTAGGCTGGTCTTGAACTCCTGACCTCAGGTGACCCACACGCCTCGGCCTCCCAAAATGCTGGGATTACAGGCGTGGGCCACTGCGCCTGGCCATTTAATTCTGTTTTTCGATGGCTTGTTCTCCAAGTCTTAGGACTGCCCAGAAATGGGTTGCCCAGTAGGCCTCGTGGCTCAGCACTTCGATCCCACCAGTGGCCGGAGTGGTCCTTAGCCTTCTAGTTCAGTTGTGGCCCTTCTGGGCTTCCTTTGCTACCAGTTTCCACCACACAGCTGGAGGTAGCCCAGCCTGGAAGCCTTTCAGAGAGTCCTTGGAGTGCTGCTAGCTGCATGTGCTCTCAGGAAAGTCCGCAAGGAGATGGCTGGTGGCGGCTCAGAGTCCTTCTGTGCTGCCTCAGCCCATGCCAGGCCGCCTGTGACTGCCTGCCCTCAAGCCTGTCCTCCTTCTTTGACGATGTAGGACCATGAACCTGGAGAATTCAATGTAGTGGAACTAGAATCCAGGTCTCTTGACTCAATCCAGGGAATTTTGCTCACCACAAGCCAGGAACAGCTTCTCTTCCATAGAGGTGCCTGTCTGGAAGGCAGCAAATCTCTGGCTTGTTGAGGAGAGCAGCTACCCTACAGACTGAAAGGTGTTCACTACATAGGACCCTTTGTAGGTGCCGACCCAGCTGTGCCCAGTGCTAGAGCTAGGACTCAGTTCTAATTTCCCAGAGAGTGGTGTGATGGGAGGCTATTTCTTTTTCTTTTTTCAGTCCTGATCAGGGATGAATCTGTGCTGTTGGGTTTATTCGTTTACTTTAGGGTGTGAGTGGGGAGATGCATTAGGTAGCAGGCCCTTGGAAGGGTGGGAAGACTCAGAAGAGAGAGGGCAGGACTGGGAAGATCCAGACAGAACATGAAGAACTGCTCCAAAAAGAGAGAAGCAGCAGGACTTCTGGCTAGAGGCTGACCCACCACCCACACCCGGCAAAGGGGCTCCCATGGGGTGGCTGGCTTGAGGGGATCTGGGTGCTGGTTTCTGCTGTGGACAGCCTCAAGTGGGGCATGGAGGCAGCATCTTCCGAAGCACCCGGCAGATGGCTCCTGAGGGATCAGGGACTCCTTCTAGTGCCACTTCTGGGATTGAATTCCTTGTCCCCTCCTTGTCCTGTATTTAGTATCTTGGAGCAGTGTCAGCTGCAGAGACTGGGGTCTGGGGCATGATGGGGATGTACCTGAAACCTAGTGAGAGTCATCCTGACTCTGGGGAAGAACCTTTCAAAGATGAGAAAGAGAAAGTAATTTACCACCCCCAACCCCTCACAGGCAGCCATCCGTGGATTTTGGTGGGGTGGTGAGTCCTCATGATCCCTGAACCTCTCCTCAAATGGTGACTGTTCTGGGGGTCCTTTCTCCGCCTTTCTCAGGGGGTAACCAGAGGTGGTGGTGTGGTCCAGTGTGACTTGTCAGCTGTTGCTCTGTGTGTTCATTTTTGAGAAAATATTAATCTCTGAGACGTCTAAGAGGTGAAACTCCTTTCTCTGTGTCTCTTCCAAATGGATGCCATGTGGGTGGGCAAAGTGGTTGGGTTTATTCATTTACTTTAGGTGTGTATTGTAGTAAAACCTGCTTGTTCTCCTACCCATCATCAGAGGTGACTCATAGTTGAGACACTAAAAGAGAATAAACCATCTTCATCAGGCTGTGAACGCCGCCAGATTGTGAACCAACTTCAAGTAACATAGGGATGCCTTGATAATTATATTATTGAAACCATCTCCAATTAGATATGCAAAATGAAGTTTCTGGGGGCTTCAGTTTTCTTTAGACCAAATAATTTAGAGCTGAGAGGAGAGGCAGATACCATCTAGTCTCACTTTTTACAATTTAGCATTGGGTTTGTTGAGCATGTACTCTCTGCAGAGCATTGTGACAGGTTCTGGGTTGGGAGGGGAGTCGGGAAGGCAAGCATCCTCTCTCAAAGCTGACTTTCTCATTTGAGAGGTGAGTGTGTGTAGCACAGAGGTGGGTAGAAGGGGACAGATCCTTTATACTTGAGAGCAAGATGTGCAGCCAGGAAAGCTCAAGGACACAGGCCGAGAGAGGTGAAGTGACTTGCCCAGGCCACCTAGTTACCTAGCACAGCTCAGCCACAAACCCAAATGAATGATTCTGAGTTCCACATCAGCATATCAGGCAGCCACTGTGAGCAGTTCCACGGTGACAGGTGGGGCTCTAGGTGGCTTCCTTTAAAATGTCTGAGGAAAGCAGGCTTCCTCTCTGACAGCTCTCCGGGGTGGTGAGCACAGGGGTTCCTCTGCAGCTCCCCAGCTCTGGTGCTCCTTAGCCTTCCAAGTTGTTTGAATTAAGTTGCAAGCCCAGGTGGCTGCACACATACTCATTTTGGAGTGACTGTGACGCTTGTATTTCCTGGGAAGCGTTACTGTGTCTTTGGCCAAGTAAGTATTATGCCATGAGCTGGTTCCCTTTCTTTTGCCTTTGAACACCTACATTGCTGAAAGGATACCTTAGTGAGTGTGCCTGGGCCACTGGGCATAGCAGAGGAAGCACCTCATCATTTTACTGATGTATTTGAAAGAAAAAAGCTCCCCCCAACCCTTGCCTTCATAGAAACAGTGCTGAAAGCTTGGAGAAGAATTAATGACTCCCCTGCCCCTTAGTGTCTTACATTACTAGCTGCTTCTTTGCCTACTGCATTTTCAACTTACTTCAGCTTTTCTATGGCTTGGAAAATATGTTGACTGAGTGATGATTGTTTTCATGAAATGGTGCAACATGTAAAGCAATGGTTGTCATTAATAGTGCAGTTATGTAGAGTGTAGCTCTTTGAGTCTTCAGTTTTGAATCAGATTAGCGCTCTGTTAACTTAAAATGGCCCCAAAAAAGAAGAAAGAAAAAAAAAGAACTGTCAGAAATCAGAGGGAAATATTAGCATTATGAAACATGTTAACAAGTGGCCATTAGCACTTTATGTCTGCATGAATAGCATCTTTAAGTGTTTTATTGGTAACAGAATAGAGTGGAGTCACATAGAATGGCATTACTTCCCAAATTGGCAAGTTCTTTTAATTCAGACTTCTCCTTGTTATTGCCTACTGGGGAGCACTTATTCACCTGTCAAAATGTATGCTAGGGTGGGAAAGGGTATTTCAGCTTTTCTGGCTGCATCCCGGGCTCTCAGGTAGAAGGGATTTGTCCCTTTACCATGGCCTTCTTCTCTCCCGCCCTCCCCAATGCCCCTGCCAGGAGGAGGGAGAATCTGAAAGCAAGAACGGAGGGAGAGTAATGCCGTGGAGGCATCTGGGATTTGTGCCCGGCCAGTGCCCCTGCACAGTATTGGATATGAGTATGGGCATGTTGGTGTGCCTGGAAACGCAGTTGGCTGCACAGCCCCAGTGAGAAGAGCTCTGAGGAACTGCTGGTGGTTGGCTCTTCCCCAGGCTCTGAGCCCCCTCTCTTTCTAGAGGCTCCACCTAAGCCTTAGGAAAATGACTCCCTTTTGGTTTTTACTGGCTCCTGTCAAGGGTTCCCCCAAACCAGCTCAACCCCTCCCTTTATATTATAATGCAAAACCTCTTCCCTCTGGGCCTCAGGGCCTGTGGGGAAAATGGAATTTGGCTCAAACCCAAGATCCAAAGCCAGAGTGCCCCCAGGTTGGGCTGCCTGACAGTTTTATAGATAGGGCATTGAGTGGCCTCCTGGCAGTTTGGAATTGTGAAGGTTTACTCATTCATTTTTCAACAAATATTTTGAACACCTGTCACATGGCTGGGAACGGTTCTTGGTGTTGGGCATAGAGCAGTGGTCAAAGTCTTAAAAACTCCCTGCTTTTGTGGTGCCCCCTTTCTAGCTGGGGAGAGACAGAAGACGCACCAATAAATATGTGAATTATATAGTATGGCAAAAGAAGATCAAACTGCCTGCATGAGAAAAGGTGGGGAATAGGGGTAAGGGGTGCCTGGTGGCCATGCTTTTAAATAGGATGATTAGGGGAGGCCCACTGAAAAGCAAAGGCTCCAAAGAAGTGAGGAAGTTGGCCATGAGAATTTTGAGAAGATGGTTCCAGGAAGAGTGGTAGAGAGCAGAGACCTTGTGTGTAATATACCTGGCTGCTGGAGGAGGAGCGAGGGCCCCTGAGGTCAGAGTGGAAAGGGTGCAGGAGGAGGAGGAGAGGAGATCAGCTGGCTCCTTGAAGGACGTAGAGCAGGGATTTTTGGCTCTGACTCCAAGGGAGATGGAAGCCACTGGAGGAGTGATGTCATATGACTTGGGTTTCCAGAGAGTTGCTTTGGCTGCATTTTGAGACTTGAGCATGGGAAAGTGAGGCAGAAGCAGTTAGAAGGCAAATTCCAGGCAAGTGATGCTGGCGTGGACCAGGGTGGTGGGGACGTGAGAAGGGGCTGGATTCTGGACATATTTCGAAGGTAGAAGCAGCAAGATTTGCTGACTGATGGGATGGGCGGTATGAAAGGAAAAGAGGAGTCAAGATGGACCCCAAAATGTGTGGCTTGGTGACTAGGGGAATAGAATTGCTGTTTATTGGGATGGGCTAGAAAGGCTGTGGAGGTGCTCAGAGGATGGGCGTGTCTGGGGCTCCTTCTCCACTTCAGGTCTTCGGTGGATGCTGGACTACTGCCCTGTTGAGGAAGATCATGAAGGGAAAGAGAGTATCCCCCTGATTGCCGCTGTTAGGAGAGCCCCAGTTGATTGCCTGTAGCCGAGATGATTTAAGTCAAACTCTAACTGTAGTTCTTTAGGGAAGGCCAGGTGTTTTTCTTCTCCTCCTAATCTTTTTCCTTCTCTGTTGTTCTTTAGCTACCAAAGACAACTTAATCTTTTGATCCAGAAAGATGCGCTTTCTTTCTTGCATTTCTTTCCCTTCGTTTGTTTTCTCAGGTGTCAGGTAGACCATCGGGCTGCTGTTAATCGGTGATATTTGGGAGTGGGTTGGAAGCTGCATCTTTTCCTGGACTTCTCAGGACTCCCACTGCCACGCGTCTTGTGCTTCCACAGAATGCTTTTCCGAGATGTCCGTGTGGCTGTGCTGTGCTCAGGTCCACGGTTAGCCCCTGGCTTGGAATTTCTTCTGGAAATCCATTGTCCTCTTTTCCACAGGTTCTCCTCCTCCCTTTCCCCATTCCTGGAAAGAAGTGGGCTGGCAGATAGAGCCTTTTTCCTTGAAAGGAGAGTGCAGAGCCCTCTAATGGAAAAGTAAAATAATTCTTGGAATCCTCATAACATCCAAGCCAGCCAAAGCTGGGACCAAGTAAATTATTGGGGGGTAATTTGCAAGGGCCTGAATCAAACAAATCGCTTTCTTATTTCCCAGCTTGAATCTTTAGACCAGAAGCCTGTGATTTCGGAGTCTGAGGAGAAACAAGAGTCAGTGTTTCTGTCTGAGCCACTTTCCTTCGGAGGAGGTCTTCTAGGCTTTAGCAATCACAGAAGAACCAGTGACTGGTTCCTTGTCATAGGAGAGCTCCTTGGTCCTCAGGACTCAAAAGACACCTTAAATAGCAGTGGTTAGAATATAAGTTTAACATCCCTCAAGGTAGGCCTTAGGTTTCCCTCTCTCCCCTCTATGGTGCTGGCTTTGCAACATGTAGAACAAACTCTTCTGGAATCATAGGTGACCCAAGGGGGTGCTCAGAGAAGAGTCCAGGCTGCCAATGCAAAGGTCCAGCCCTGTCGCCAAGGAGACCCTCAGGGAAAGGCACAGGCCTCCAGCTATTCCCAGGGCCCCTGTAGCTGAGCCCCAGCTTCTTCCTGGGCCGAGCTGAGGCTGTTTCCTGCCGTGTCCATCCTCCTAGTAACACTTCTCTTTGGCCAGTTTGCCGTAGTACCTGAGGTAAGTTTTGTCCTTTGCATGCCAATCAAATACTTTACATCCCGGAGGAAAGCAGAGTCCTCTTCAGAACAGGAAAAGTCCAGTGCGGTTCCACACTGTACTATTCCAGAACCTCCCAGTGCATTCCTTTGCCAACTAGGTAATGTGCTAGGGATATTTGTCTTGCAGCAACTGGCAACCCCCTGTTTGGGTAAAAGTCAGACTCGGGGACCTGGCTGCAGTGCCTGCTCCTGTGGCCCCTGCAGGGAGTGTGGCCCGGGATGTAATGCTGCACACCCAAGAAGCTTCTCTGTCTCCTCTTTTACATCAGGCCTTCCCTGCGTTCTGAACCAAGTGTGGATGAGTTTGATTTTCCTCCTAGTTTTTATTTGTGTAATTGGTTGTTGTTGTTGTTGGGGGGTGGGTGTCGACAACGCTGGGCCTGTCAGCATTTTAGGTTGGTTCTTTGAGATGAATAACTACTTAGCTGTTTCTCAACTACTTTTGTTTGTGAAAGAAAGGGCAGTAAGCACCGTGACATGAGAGAATTTCAGGTTTATTGTGATTTCTTTTTTGTGTTTGCATCTGTCGTGCTCAGTTAGGGCATTATCCGTAACCCCATAGGAACCAACACCGAAGACCATATGATTTTAAAGCTTTAGAAATCTGCGTGTGTAATATGTCTTTTGTGATTTTTTTTTTTTGTTCTTTTGCTTTAGAAACTGTAATAATAATCCATAGTAATTATCCCATAGTATGCTGTCCTTTGTTATAGGAGCATTGGATTAGTGCAAAAACGTGTCCTGTATACAGTTTCAACAGCTTGATTTTACTTCTTCCCTTCTCCCCGCACCCGTCGCCTCCCACCCCACCCGCTTTCTGTCTTGTGCTATTTGGAAGACAATTTCCACATTTCTGCCATATGTCTTAGAAAAGCTGGGGACCTAGAAGCAGTAGCCGACTTAGGACGGGGAGCTCAGCTCAGGTGGGGAGGCAGCCCTGTGTAAGAGACTCTGTTATGCAGACAGTGATCTGTTGAAACAGCTGCATGTGGAAATAGTTCTTCCCCTTGCCTGTCCTCATTTCTTGAGAGACTCCAAAACATCTGAAAATGTACAAGCACTTCACCAGGTTTTAACTTTTCTGGCTTGAATGGAAGCAGCTTCAAGTCAACAAGAGCACAGCAGTCTTTGTAGGTTTTGGACACAGTTTTCTAGCTTTTCAAGAAAGGCATGGTCCCTCCCTCCCTCCCACCCTCCTTCCTTCCTTCCTCCCTCCCTCCCTCCCTCCCTTCCCCCCTCCCTCCCTTCCCTTCCTTCCCTTCCTTCCTTCCCTTCCTTCCCTTCCCTCCCTTCCCTTCCTTCCCTCCCTTCCTTTCTTCCGTTCCTTCCTTGTCTTGTTTTGCATTCTGCTGAACTGGAAGAGCATTTAATCCTTGGCCCTCTGTCTGTTGGGATATTATGTTTTTTTAATAGTGCTTGTTTATGACTAAGGTCAAAGACAGTATTTCAGAACAAAAATTAGAGTTAGTTCATAATTGAGTACATATGTATGTTACTGTTTATTTTTATAGTTTGCTAATTTATTTTTAAACAGCTCAGTTACGCCAACATGTTTATAGCTCTGTTCATCACATGCCTTAGCAGTCAGGGTGTTAAAAGGCACATGCTTTTCAATAGTTTGGATCCCAAGTTAAATTAGATAATGCCATCAGGTAGCAATTTAATTACATTAATTGAATGTTTAGGCGGAAAGGTAGTTTTGCAGAGGCTATAATGAAGTCACATTTATAAGTACCCATGTATAAATCTCAGCATTATAGACATTATTTGAGGTTGCTGACAGAAAAATGGATATATATCAGGCGTTTAGAAGGAAACACGCGGGGGGCTCTCATCAGTGGTAAATGCTGCCTTCGCAATTTAGGAGACTGCTGGGCACAGTCGTTTCCTCAGTGAGCTGCCTTTATCATTAGCCCGCTAAGCAGCCATGCACAAAGGTGCTTGGGTGCTGTGTTTTGTATAGCCAGGGCTTTCCTGGGACTTAGCATGTCATGTTGGGCCGGCTCACTGAGGCTGGAAAAATGAAATACAGTCTAGTGAGGTCTTTGTTACCTTGGAGGGTCTGAGGATTGGCGCACTTGGGTTGACCCATGTGGCGTCCTCAGCCAGCTCTGTCCTGGATCTGAGGAACACTGTCTCAAGGTTTCCAGGGGTTTGACAGACCAGAACGGAGGCCACTGGCAGGGCCTTGTGGCATTAGATGTGGCAAGTCAGACCATAGCTGGCCTGTGAAGGTGACTCTTCCTGTGATGCAGAGAGAATTAAATGAGGAGGCCAGAGCCCTAGCCACTGGCCAACCGCCTCCCCTCCATGCCCTCAGACAAGGTGGGAGCACTGGCATTTGGCTAATAGGACAAGCTATTTTGGGCCCAGGTGTTCTTTCTGACCTCTCTGTGATTTCTATGGTGGGTGTCAAAGGCTGGCTGGGAAAAGGGGATTTTTAGGTGTGCTAACAACATCCCTTGCTTGTGAGTGATTCACTGTCTTCTTGCACCATCTGGTTTCACCCGGGCTGCAAAGCCTAGTGTGGTGTCCCATACCCTGCAAAGCCCTGTTTGGGTTATTTACCAAATGCCACCATGGCACTTCCACGGCTTCTGGCAGATAAACCAGGTGGGGCTGCTATTGCTTCTGGGTAATTTACGGGATGCAGATTTTTCTGCCCACCATTGTTTTGGGAGGTATTTCCCCCTCCCTCAGGTAGAGTTGTTCTCAGAGATACCTGTAATTGGCCCTTCCCATTTAATAGTCAGCCACGAATGGCTTATTTTTAAATCATAGACCCAGGTGGAGAGGTTACCCACTCTCATCACAGAGTGGCCAGCTGTGTCCCCTGCCTCCGGGAGGTGGGAATGCATGCAGAGGGGTCACTGTTTCCTAACTCTCTGCTCTGGCAGCCTGAAGAGCTGTCTGTGCCCTGAAGAAGAGCTTAGGGAGTTGGATGAAAGAGAAGGAGGTGTGCCTTTGAGGGAGAGAGGCCCACTGGGTTGGACAAGAAGGTAAGAGAGGGCTGGTTTGGCCCCTGAGGGAAGGACAGGAAAGCACTCGCTCATTCCCCTGTGGATGCAGTGTTTGTCCAGCTGAAGGCAGCCCCACTCGGCTGACTACCTGATGAGTGATTTTCCCCAAGCTGACAGCTGCTCCAACACATTTCACCTACAAGTCCTGACAAAGTGGTGTGTTCTTTTGGGGCTGTTATTACTGCAGCAGGCATTTGGAACAATCTGGAAGAATGGAGTGCCAAAGGATACCCTTGAAGCCATTTCTGAGTGTCTGTCCTGTCTCTTCTCTCCAATCCTCTAGCTTTTTTGGCTTATGAAAAATTGGGCCCATCCCCTTCGAATGTCCATTGTGCCGTTAATAATGAGGATAGAGATAAAAATCACATTTTTTTTTTTTTTTTGAGTAAGCTCTTTGAGAAGTATTGTCAAATGGAGCCTCAACTCATGAGTAACCCTGTGAAGAGACAGGAGAAGGGCTAGTTGAAGCTTAGAGAGGTTAAATGGCATGTCTGGTCTCATGCAGCCGCAGGGGTAGACTAGGGATTCTGATCCAGAACTCCTTGTGCCTCTGGGTCATCCCCACGCTCCACAGCCTGGACACAGGGTAGGGAAGTCGCAGCTTGCAGAAGGTGGTTTTTTGGGGGAAGCTCTGTTTTAATAGTTTGGAGCAAGGAAGCTGGTGGTGGGCACTCACTGGTAGGGAAGGCATCAAATTGATAGGAATCAATTTGATCTTTAAGCATTTTCGGGGACAGAAATGTACCTGATATTCCACCTCTCTATATAATTTCAAGACTTGATTGGCATAGTCCCTAAGCACCAGTAGAAAGCTTGAGGAAGCTTCTCAGTAAATACATCAGCTGTACTTCCAGGTGAGCAGTACCTGCTGAAATGCTGAGAGAAGGTTCTGACTAGGAGGGCTTGGGGGAGATAGAGACGGAGTTGGCTGTTTCAGCAGACTCATTCTTCTATTTGCTTTTTGCCTTGGACATTATTTTTCCTGGGTGCCCCAATGCTGAGCTCCCACTTTAAGAAAAACATTGGTATAAATTCACAAGCCATGTATAGTCAGAGGTTGACTTTTTTGTTCTGTTATTCCTCCTTTGGGAGAGCAGGCTGGCCAGGTGGAAGGTTCAAGTGTGTCATATCCTAGCATTCGGCTGGGTGGCCTCCTCTGCCTTTTCAGTGGATGGCTGGGCTGGGTGAAACCCCACAGTAACTAAGAAAAGGAAGGGTGAACCTAGGCAGATCCAGAAGGTACTGTATCTTCATCATTGATCCTGCATGTGTGCCGGTAGGCAGCAGTTCTGGAATTACTGTGGAAAACACAGTGCAGCATGAGCCCTGGGGCCTGCTCTCTCGTGCCCGGCTGAACATCTCTGTTTCGTTTGGGGAGTCCTGCCAGGCAAGTGTGAGTCAAAGAGGAGTCCAGGGCCCTGTGGCAGGGGGGCAGTGTCGGCTGAATGGTACTCTTCAGAGTTCTCAGAATGTATCACTCGAAGCCATGTGGGCTTCTAGCAGGTGGGGTTTTGGCTGGGCCCTCACACTCACTGTCTTTCATTTCCTTTCTACCCCCTCGTTCCTCTCCTGCCTTTCTTGCTTTCTGCTTTCTTTTTTTTTTTCTAGAATCAATGAAGCAGCCAATAACCAATTTTGGGGAGGTTTAGATGAGTGTGAATTACTGTTTAGTATACAAATTTTATTAAGATTATCAAGCTCTGACAAAAGATCCAGAATATCGTCCCTTGCAGTGGACTTTAGGGTTGCATCTTGGCTCCTAGATCTTCTAGGTGGGTTAAATTAGTCCTCACAAAATGTCACATTTCCCTGGCAGCTATAGGTTTCCAGGAGGGTGAACAAGGGCCATCTGGGTATTTGCTGAGGGCTTTTCAGTCCTGGGTAGGAACTGCCGGGTGTGGAAACCACCAAGGCTTTGTAAGCCTGAAATAGCCACTGGTATTGGGAGCTCGAGCCGTACTCAGACCTGAGCGCCACAAATTCTTTTCCCAGATTTGGGCAGTCTGATGGATAAGAGGGAGGGTTATGCCCCATGCTGGGAATAGGTGGAAGAGAGGGTCCAGAGAAGATTGTTGCAGTGCTCAGAGGAAGCAATAGCCTGCTGTCTTCCAGGGAGATGTTTGGCTCCTGGAATGCCTGTCTGTGCTGTGGTGGGTAGCATGGGTAAGGGTTTTTAATAAAAAGTCACAATCCCTGGAGAAGTGAGGCTCATTTGCAGCCACCTGCCTTTTCTGTCTTGGGTCTCCTGGTTGGACCCCAGTCTGACTTTCCACCTGCTCAGAGCCTGCTGAGGCTGCAGAATGGTGCTAACATGACCAAGGGTGATATGGCTTCTCCCTCTTGGGACTAGGAGTGACCAGGTTTGGAGGAGGTGGACTCCTTCCTGCTCCCATTTCCAGGACAAATGCAGAGTGGATCTGGGTCTGTCCCTTCCACACAGACATCTTCATTTCAACACATTCCATGTGTATTAAAATGACAGACACGTTGGTTTTGCTTCAAGCCAGTAGCCATCCCCCTAGACAGCCCAGGCCTTAAAAGACAAGGAGGTGTTCGGACAAGAGCAAACGAGAAGTCTGGCTGTGTCTTCTGGGAGCCCCAGACAGACCAGTGTTCTTTCTCACTGGTTCACTCCTTCCCCAACTCATTTTACCCACTCGAGACTTGACTCTCTTAGAGATTAAGTGCCTACCCTGGTCACATAGTTTCTGGGTGACAGGACTAGAATTGATTTCTTTTGATCACCAGTTGAGTGCTCTTTCTGCTGTACTGTGCTACCATGATCAGAGGTAAATTTGTTTTTCTCTGATGATGATTGAAAACAGTTTTATTAACACATCAAGAACATTACAACACAAAGAGTTTCTGGTTTAAAAAACCTCTTTTCACTGGTATTTCTTAAATTCATATTTTAATATTAGAAAGCATGGGATTGGGTGTGAACACTGCTTTTTGATGTCAGAGGAAAATGAGCGAAGGAAGCGGGCTCTTCCTTTAGGAGCAATACCTGAGATCCCGGAATTGTATGTACAAAGTGTGTGATGGCAGAGCTCAAATCTGTGCTAGCAAGAACCCCCTGCTACTCTTCTGAATCCGATGAAGAAGTCATTCTGTCTGTGCAGTTTTATGAGGCTGAGACTTTTTCCGATGGTTTGTTTTTCCGTTTGCTCACAGACTGTAGAGGAGAGCCAGGAGGGAGCTGACATGTTCCCACTGTCTACCTACTCCCTGACTTTGGAGCTCAGCAAATCTGCTGTCCATCGTTTTGTTTCACCAACTTTTACAAAGCAGGATAATAAACTGTAAGCTCATTTGGAGGGAACCTGATCTCTGATTGTTGCTTTGATAAGTATCTATACAAATATTGATATCATTCTGACAGTCTTGAATTGCATTGTTACAGCATGCAAACCTGTCAGTTTTCCAGGACTTCTGGTGGGACAGCTTCTCTGTGGAGTGAGGGATATTTTTGGTCTGGCCTTTCTTCCCTGAAGCTCTGTTAACCTGAGATTTCACCTAGTACAACACAAGTTGTGTAGAAAGAAACATAATACTACTTTATTCCATAATTCGCTAGTAAAATATTAGAATAAAAGGCAGTTTTGGAATGTAGAGAGGCAGAGGGGCTGATAGAACTTTTCAAAACGCATCTTCCTGTTTTCACCTCTTAAATTTTTATGTGAGATGAACACATTGCTATAATTAAGAAAGCAGTGTAAGGCTGGGCGCAGTGGCTCATGCCTGTAATTCCAGCACTTTGGGAGGCCGAGGTGTGTGGATCACTGAGGTCGGGAGTTTGAGACCAGCCTGACCAACATGGAGAAACCTCGTCTCTACTAAAAATACAAACTTAGCCGGGCATGGTGGCGCATGCCTGTGATCCCAGCTACTCAGGATACTGAGGCAGGAGAATTGCTTGAACCCAGGAGGCAGAGGTTGTGGTAGCCCGAGATCGTACCATTGCACTCCAGCCTGGGCAACAAGAGCAAAACTCTGTCTCAAAAAAGAAAAAAAAAAAAAGCAGTGTAAGTACTTGCAAAAGGCCTTTCACTCTTGCCACTCAGGGAAGCAGCTGAAAGAGAACTTATAAACCAGGTAAAGTATTTGGAAGTGATTAATCATATTACAAGAGTGTTCTTCATTTCCCCCAAAGGACCATGGCTTCCTGTGACAGTTACCTGTGCTCTTATAGATATTAAAGACAGAGCTGCTGGACTGTGAGCTCCTTGAGGGCAGGGATTGAGGCTCATTCCATTTTGTTCTGGCAAGTAGCACTACAGGTTTGGACCAAATGAATGAAATTGGCTGCCATTGAATCAAAGCAGAACAAAGGTAGTGTTTCTGAAACAATAATATAAATAAGTGCAAAATTGGATGTTCACCAACAACTTTCCAGAAACAGGTCTTGTTTCAGAAGATGTGCCAAAGATGTCTCATGTGGGCAGGGCTCCTGTGGAGACCTCTGTTGTTGAGCGAGTCAACCAGGAGGTTGGCTGAGCAGTTCGGGGTTCTCCCATTTTACGGAGGAGGATGCAGCGACCTGGAAATGCTTGCAAGCCCACCCAGCTAGGCTTGCTTCACGGATACTCTTTTAACCAGTTCCATCAGCAACCCCCAGTTGGCCATACAATATCATCATGCACATTTTACCAGTGAAGAAACTGAGGCTTGGAGAGGTTAAAGAGCTGCGCTGAGGCATACAGCCAGGAAATGGTGGTAGATGAAGATTCCAGCTCATCTGTCTAACTTGGGAGCCTGAATGTTCATCTTACCGACCTACCAAGGCTTGAAGTGAGGTGCCCCAACTCTGAGTTCCAGGTTTGGTGCCTACGGCCCATTAGCCTTATACCTTGTCTGGTACCTTAACTGCTGGAGGGTGCTGTCTCTGTGTAGCAGCCACCAGCCTGGCTCTCAACCCTGTCCTGAGGGGTTGGGAAGTGTGGGGTGTCTGGTTTATCCCATCAATGTACGTAGTCCCTTCCATTCTTCCCCCATTTTTTCTCAGGGGCTTCCTTCCTTCCCTGGCTTTCTGGTAGGCTGCCTGCTCTGATGTAATTTCCTGCCGGGATGATTGCTCTGGCCAGGCCCCCAGCTGCTCCCCGCCCTTCTCTGAAGGCACATCTGTCAGCCCACAGAGGCGCGGTTCATGGGGGCGGGGAAGCAGAGGCAGTGTGTAATGGGGGAACTGGCCCCAGGAACCTCACCTGCCCTATCCCTACCTGCCCCCCGTCCCCTCTCCGCCTGGGCTAGACTTGGCCAGTTTCACTCTCAAGACCACCCCTCTCACACACTGCTCCTGTGCTGCCCTCACACCTTTGCAGGCTGCTGATTTTCCATCCAGGGCACAGCTGCAGGCCTCTGGGCACCCCAGCCCTCAGTGCCCAGGGAATAGCCCTGACATGCAATCTCACTGGCAGGCAGCCTCAGGCAGGCCTGGGCAGAGGACCGAAAGGAGGAGAGGAGGGAGGGAGCTACAGTAGAGCAGACAGGAGACAAACACCAGCTAAGAGTAAACAGCCTGGCGGTGGGGTGGGTGCCTGGCTGGAGGGGCTCACCCGGGCTGGCCTGCCTGGGAGGAACCAGGTCCGCGGCTGCTCTCACCGAATCTTAGTCCTGCTCGAGGTCTAGCAGCTGCTGGAGCTGCACATGGAGCTTGAGGTCTGGTGCTTATGGGTTAGGAGGAAGAGAAGAAGAGAGAGATGGCAGAGTACCAGGCAGCTTAGGAACATGTCTCCTTCCGCACGCTGTGGCCCAGGTGCTGCGCAGAGCTGTTTCACAGCAGCCTCTGCTCTCAAGGTTGAGCAGTTTCCTTCAGTGCTGTCCACCCCTTTGGTCCTGGGAGCCTCATGTTCCTGTGCCTCACTGACACCTGCATAGGGCTGGTGGGGGGGTGTGAGGGGTTGGAGGGGTCTCTTTGCTAGCCCTGGCCTGTGGCAAACACTGTCTTGAGAATGTGGGACATTGAAGGAGCTTGGACTCTAAAGCCAGCTACACGTGAGTCTTTTCACCTGCTGGCTGGGTGGCCCTGGACAAGTCGATCAAGCCCATCGGGCCTCAGGCTCTTTATCTATAAAATGGGGCTAATTTCCTTTTTTGCCTCTGGGAAGAAATGTACTCAGAGGAGTTACAGAATGTGCCATCTTTCCCAGGAGTATTGCTCCTGAAGGAATAAGACACGATGGGCTTTGACTTCAGCCTCCAGCACTGTGGCCCAGAAAGGTATGGCTGGGCAGGGGCGTCACACCCCTGCAGCCCTGTGGGGGTGACGAAAGGGCGCTATCCACTCGCCTTGCACACGGCAGTCGTGCTCCACCTGGCCAGATACTGTTCTCCAGCTCTTTGGCTTGGGCCCCGAGACCAGAGAAGATAATGGCAGCCCAGAAACCCGAATACTGGGGAACACATTGTAGGGTGATCTCCCAGAAGAGCCAGTGAGAAATGGACTGTGGCTGTAGCATTCTTCCCTTTGAATGCCTGTGTGGGGACAGAATCGGTGGAAAGGAAAATGGAGAAGAAACACTGGCCCTGCCTCTCATCAGTGCCCCCCAACCGCCCACCACCACCACCTGCTTCCTGTTCTATCAGACAAACGTAGTTTCTGGATGAATTGGGCAGTCATCTGAGTTTGATCAAGATTTACAGGTGATTCAAATGTATGTATAAGGTACATACATATTAGTACATCCATCAAAGAGGCTTCCTTAAGCCACACAGTCTCTAGCTTCTCAGAGAATTGACAGTCTGGCTGTCAATGGGGTGGGGTTGGACGAACTTGGACCTATAGATGACCTCACTGGCTTCTCCCCTTGTCACCTCATCTTCCTGCTTCCTTCTCTTTACTGATCTTACGTGAGTAGATAGAGGGGTCAGATCACCTCTGCTCAGTTCTGCTCAGCACACTAAACCTATTTGCTATTAAAATTTGAAAAACAAATGCAGGTGCCAGAGGTGGCTAAATGATGAATGTCCCAGGCCAATTCTAGGAAGGGAAGTGGGTATGGGGCAGCCATTGCCTTCCTGGTACCAGGATGATGCAATGCTTGGAGGCTGTGAGCTCCCCACCTCCTCGGGGCACACCCTGTGACCTTGTGGGACCCCTCTGTCCAGCCCAGCCTGGGTGTGCATCTTGTGTGCTTGGTCAGCACTGATAGGGGTCACAGTGGGGAGGAGTTGTCAGCACACACTGCTGCATGTCCTGTGAGCAGTCCCCAAGGCTGTGCCCAGCCTTCAGTGTCCAGGGCCTCTTCTGCCAGGCCCTGCTGGTTATCACTGTTGGCATTATCTCCGCTCACCACCTCTGTGCCCAGGGCTGCTGGGTTCCCTTAAGGAGCTTCACACCCGTCTACATAGAGGCCCTTCCTGCTCGGAGTCTGACCCAGTTATCCCCTCCATGCCTCCCTTCTTCCAGACTTTTGACTCACCCCAGCCCTGCTCAGAGTGATGTCCTCCCCCAAAGACAAGACCCCTGCTCTTGAGGGACTGCCAGGTGGGTCCCTTATCTCCCCACCTCCACGGGCAGTCTCTGCAACACCCTGACCTTTATGGGGTCATCCTCGGCCAATGAAGCGTTGGGTCCAGGCTCCCCCTTCTATCACCTGGGTCACTTCCATCTGCAGAGGAAGCTTGGTTTCATTTAGGACAATGTGCAGGATCCTTTTGATCATTTCTCTACTGGATCATCAGCAAAGGGAAAAATGAGACAAAAGAGGCCACTGAGTCCTTTGGGGGAAATATGTACCTATAGTAAGGTGATAGTTCAGAGAAAGGGAAGAGTAGAAGGTTGGTCCTGAAGGCTTTCCAAATAAAGTAAAGGATGTTAAATTGCTCTGGAAGATGCAAAGTGCCATCCAGTGAAAACTATTATTATTATTATCATCATAATGGTCATTATCATCACCATTATAGGATATGGCACTGACATAGGTAGTGACTGGTAAGAGCCAATTGAATTTCTAGCTGATTCCTGATGTCAAGGGCTGTGAATCTATCTACCTGGAATGTTCTAATTCAATTCAGGAGTGGGGGTTTGAGTCTAGACTTCAAAACACTCTCATATATCCTTGGCCTGCTAACCTGAGGGCTAGTTTCTAGGGATCGATTAACTTGAAGACAGTTCATATATGCCTGAATACTAGTTATTCATATTCTGAAAAATCTGACTTGATCAAACAGAGCAGTTAAAGGCAATGCTTCATTTTACAAAAAATTTTTCCCCCCACTTTACAAAAGGATGCACAGTGGTATTCCTTTCGATGGAATGTTTCTCTAGCTCTTGTTAAGTGTTTACAGGTCATGAACTACTGCGTGGAAGGACTTTGCTAGAGAAAAGGAAGGCTGTGAGGAAATAGCTGTGGCTCTAGCTCTAGCTTAGGGGATGCTAGCTAAAGAGAATTAGAATTAGTTGGCCAACAGGTGTCTGCGGTGTACTCCCTGTCCACTCAGCACTGCGGCAGGGAGTGGAGAGCTTGCTTCCTTCCGTGTGAGAGCTTACAGTCCCTTTGGAATCCAGATTTATCGTGAAGTAATCGTGAAGACAGAAATTAAGTGCTAAGTTGTGTTCACTCATCTCTTATGACTGTCCATGGGGAAATGGGTCCCGCTTTACAGAAATTCAGTTTGCATGCTGCTTTTCAAGCCTATATCTGTGGCATCCAGTGAGGGAGATTTGAGGAAGGGGTTGATGTAAGACTCCTCTTGGGAGCATAATGAAAGAGAGAGAGAGAGAGAACTCACAATGGAACCCAGAGAGAGAGAGAGAGAGAGAAAGAGCGAGAGTGAGCTCACAATGGAACCCAGAGGGGGAAAGGCTACCTGTTGGCTGTCCTGGCATGTAAGTCTGTGTGGTCAGGGCTTGCGTTCCACAAATGGCCCAGGCCCCTGCTGGCTGCTGGGAGAGAAAGTCAGTGAGGAGAGAGGGTTGTACAAGACAGGAGAGATGTACTTACCAGGCTCTTCCAGAAGGGGTAACTGGCTCAAATCCTTGCCTTGAACCTGCAGCAAAGTGGAAGATGGGTGTTACCCTCCTCTCTTCCTTCTCTCCTGCTCCAGGCTGCTGCTGAACTCACTTTTGCTGTGTGTCCAGAGCTGACCAGAGGACAATGGCAGACTTATTGTCAGACTGGCAGCACCAGCCTCGTGCTCTGTCTCTGCCTGGGAATTGGTTTCACAAAGCTCCAGTTCTGCCCTGGACACTTGCCTCATAGGGCTATCCCTTTGCCCCTCAGTAACACCACTGGGATGGTCCACTCCCACCCTGTCTCCCATCTGTGGCAGTCTGTGTTGCCTTGTGGGACAAGGTATTCTGTAAATGTGTGTTGGACTTCCATTGCTTACGTCATGATTTGTTTTTCTGACTTCCAGGACTTCCCCGGTTCTGGTTTTCTGGGATTTCATGAACAAGTCCCTGTTTCCCTAATCCGTTTCCTTCCCATGTGCATTGCTTTCAATCATCTCCCCTCTGATTATCCTAAAGCCTTCATCATCAGTTGACTTTTCACATAGGAGGGTGACCTCTGGACCACTTCTCTTTGGTTTGTTCTTATTTCCAGATCTGCAGTATGTTTCTTAGGTGTTTTAAAAAATATGCTAAGAAGAATGAAAACACCCTTGTAATTTAGATACTCTCAGAAAAATGACAGTACCATTTAGAGCCTGGAATTACAGTTTGACTTCCCTGTACCTTCTCTGCCCCAGGCTCCCATGGTGGCAAGCGTTTGGGTTGGGGGAAGGGATATCGAATTGCCTATCTCTGAGCAGGAAAAGAATTAGGGTTTGCCAGGTACCTTTTGTGTATATGTGCCAATTGAGGGCCCATTTAGAACATTTTGACTTTTAAGGAAGCTCCAAACTCTCAAACCACAGGGATCACAACACATACATGTGTTTGTTAGGACGTTATGTGTAAGCATCATGACAGACAGAGAATGTCTGCACCCCACCCCGGAAAACAGCCTGACTGTCCCCCATGGGCAAACCAGACTAGTTTATAGGGGGTTCTGCTCTGAGGTACTGATGGACCCTGGGCCCTATCCCTGCTATACGGAAGGCATCTAGACAGGACTTGGGAGTTATCTGTAGTGAGATGGCTGAAAAGAGATACAGGGCTGGTTCTATGCCCCAGGTGTGCATAAGTAAGAGCCCCAGCTGTGCATAAGATAGCTGATTCCAGTGCAAAGTCCATACAGGTAATAACATTGGCCAGAAAAGAGAGATGGCATCCACTCTTAGACATAACACACCAGGGTCAATACAACTTTGAAGCTAGTCTAGTGCAAGCTAACAGTTGCTTTTATCACAGGCGCCAGGAAGGGTTTGGCCTCTGGTTAGGGTGGGGGCGTGGGTGGGGTGGAAGAGGACTGGCAGACCTCTCCGTCAGTGGCCGTTTGCCCAGGGGGGCCTCTTTCAGAAGGCTCTCTTGCTGATGGAGAATTGGATTTTATTTCTCAATGGGAATAAAATAATTTGTATGCCATGCTGTATGGACTCTCAAAATTGTAAAGGAGGTGAAGGTTCCCCTGTCTGCACTCTCCCCTCCTCATCACTGTCCATTTTTGATCTGTCAGTCTGTCCACCCATCCATCACATATTGGCACCTATGAAGTACCAGCTACTGTGTTAGCATCAGTGTTCCCAACTGACTTGCCTCCCCCTGGCATCATATTCTTTTCTTTTTTCCTTTCCCTCTTCCCTTTTCTTCTGACCCAAACTGGGAATTCGGGAAAGGGCCTGATAACCCTGTCTGTGCTGAGGTGTAACTAATAAATACCAGGAGGTATGCGTTTTAGTTCACAAGCTCAGAGCACTTACTCTGCTCTAGGAACTTTACAAATACGCACTCATTTTATTTTCATACAAACCCTATGAAGCAGATACTATTATTATTCCTATTTTACGGATGAGTCCAGTTTTTTAAATTCCAGCTGAAGAAAGAACATTTGGTGATGAATCATTAGGAATGAGCTAGGAGTTATTTGTCATCACAGAACCAGTCCATATTGCCCCAAGTCTGGCTTTGCCAATTGGAGATTAGGGAGATGGAATGAATACTTTTCCTCCCCTTTGATATCTCACCTCACTGAGCTCTGAGCCGTTTCCACTCTTCTTTCCCCATACTCCCATCTCGGCAAAAATTGCACAAGATTTATAAGACATTAGGGTATTGGAGATAATTTATTACTACCTCCTACAGAGGGGCAACCCAGGTCCAGAGTGGGGAGGTGACCAGGTCATGGTCATTGCCCAGTTTAGAGGCCATGCACAGTTGAGAAGCCAAACTCCCAGCTCCCAGCCCACATCTTTCCACTCTCCCATATGGCCTGTCAGCATCATCCTCTCTCACTCTTGCTTAGCCTGTGTAGCTCAAGAAGGATGTATTTATTGCCCCAGGCATAAGAATGTGCTCAGGTGTCTTAAGTAATGTAGGTGTGCCTCACCCATGGGACTTCACTTTCTCTCTGTTTATTGCCAATAGTGGTCTCTGTTCTGTTTTGTTCAGTTTCTCCCCCTTGCATTGTTGTCTAAGATGGCTGTCCTGTCTTTTGTCCACTTCCCCTCCACTTCCTGTGCCTTTCTTTAATCAGCTTCCACCACTGCCTGGGACCACTCAGCTCTGGTCCCACTGGAGGGCCTGTCTCCCCCAGGGGTCCTTCTGCTTCCTGTTCACCTCTGGTCCTCCAGCCCTGTCCTGGCTCAGCTGATGAGGGTGAGGGAGGGAGAGGGAGGGGGAATCTTAATTTCCTGCACCGCTGCTTTGCTGTCCACAGCACTGGGCAGCAGCTGCCTCCTGGGAGTGCTGTGTGAGACCTTGATTCTGTCTTTCTTCCCAAGGCCTTTGGCAAGGTAGAAATCATCCCCTGGACTCTCTATGCTGCTAATGGGGGAGGTCAACTAAGCCCATCTCTGAGCTAGTGAGGGTTCTTAGGACTCTGAACACCATAGTTAAGTTATCTCTGACCCAGAGTCCAATTCATTTGGCCTGAGTTCAAATGAATGCCCATTTTAAGAATGTTTTGGGGTATCTTCCCATCATTTCCTTAGAGTAGTGGAGAGGTTTCTGTTTGGAATAGGATGACATTTGGTAGCTCAGCCAAACAGATGGCTGGGATACAGGTTTGGAGTTGAATTCTCCAGGGAATGGGGTGGGAGGGGGGCAGCCTGGAGGATGACAAAATGAGGGCTCCCTGGACTCTCAAACTCAAAACATTTTCTGTGTTCTCTATGTGCCTTAGATATTTACCTAAGAGAAATGTAGATATACATTCCTATAAACACATCTACATAGTGTCCATTGTAGCACTGTTCATAATGGTCAAAAAGTAGTCACAATCCACATGGCAACCAATAGGTGAATGAATAAATAGCCCTACGGTGGAATACAACTCAACAGTAGAAGAATGAAAGAGTAACACACTCCATACCATGGATGAATCCCAGAATCATTCTGCTCCATGAAAGAAATACAAAAGACGACATCCTGTAAGAGTCCATTTATACCAAATTCTAGAATTCTCAACACTGTAGTGGTAGGTGGGGATTCAGTGGTTAGAAGGAAGGGGTCAGAGGGTTAGGGGAGGGGATTGACAGCAAAGGGGCAAGAGGGGGCTTTCTAGACTGGTGGATGTGTTCTGTATCTTGATTTTGGTGGAGGCCACACAGCTGTATACAATTGGCAAATTGAATCCAACTGTACACTTAAAATGAATGGCTTTTGTTGTATGTCAATTATACCTTAATAAAGCTAAAGCGAAACAAAACAAAATACCTATCACGGGAGTGGAACCAAGTCTGTCTGTAACCTTTAACTGTTTGGGTCTCCTCAAGACTCTAGCCGTCTTTCAAGGTAGCACCAAAGTACATTTCAGGGAAATGAGAATGCCCTTTGGATTCTGAGATTTTATAGAAGTTGGTAATGAGAGAGAGAGAGGCCCACTGAGATGGGATTATCCACCATAAGCACAGCATGTGGGTCTGAGAAGTGCATGAGCACTGGTGAGTGTGTGAGGAAGGAGAGAGTAAGGGGAGGAAATCTATTTTCCTGGAATTCCAGCAGGCTTCAAAAAGTAAAGAGGGAAGGGAGTACCCAACTAAGTTTTTTCTTCCCTAGAAGTAAATTTATTCTAAACATTACCCCAATTAGTTGTTTTTTGTTTGTTTGTTTTTGAGACAGGATCTTACTGTGTTGCCTAGGCTAGAGTATAGTGGCATGTTCATAGCTCACTGCAGCCTTGATCTCCTAGGCTCAAGCCATCCTCTCATCTCAGCCTCCTGAGTAGCTGGGACTACAGGTGCACGCCACCATGCCCAGCTAATTTTGTAGAGATAGAGGTTCTCTATGTTGCCCAGGCTGGTCTTGAACTCCTTGGCTCCAGTGATCTTCCTGCCTTGACCTCCCAAAGTGCTGGGTTTATAAGCAAGAGCGACTATGCCTGCCACCAACCCAGTCTTATTCATCAGTGTATCTTCTCCTTAAGTGGAGATGCTAACAGTGTAACTGGTGAATTCTTGTAAAGTGAAGGTTTTTGTTTTTCTTACATCCATATTCCTCTCCAGATTCCCTCTCAATTTCCAAGGTATTTAGCATAAATGCAATATCTAAACCTCATTCGTTTGTTTGGCAGATTTGTGTGGACTACCTTTTCTGAACCTATTTGGGTGCTAAGCACTGTGTAGATTTGGGTTCTTAACATGGAAAACGTCTGTGCCTGTGTAGTGTTGGGTCCTACCTGGCCACACGCCAGGTCTTGGCTCTCAACACAGAGTGAGGATGCCCAGGGTGTTTTGATGTGGACAGTCAGCCCAGCCTGGAGAACTGAGGGGAGCATTTCAAATGATAGTTAGGACTTCCCTTTACCATACTTAATGGCTGAAGGGGGCCAAGAATGTCCATGTTTGCTGCCCTCTGGCATCAAAATGAGGTGCTTTTTAGTAGTGCTGCATTTAAAACAGCATTAAAAATATGTTTTTAGAACTTCACTTTTTGTATTGAGGATGCACAGGTGGCTGAGACTAACTTCTTTGCAGATGATCATGGTTGAAAGTCAGCTATAGAGTTGCACAACCATGTAGTTGGGCTTCCCATATGGAAGATGTTGTTATTTTTTGGTAACTCTGTCAGACTTGACCAACCTGGCACACAATGTGGTTGGCACTTGAACTTCACATTTGCTCTTCTCCAGGGTATAGGGTGGCTGTTTAAAGAGGGTGGATATTCATGCTAATCTTTGTGTAGCATAACATGTTACTGCAACTTGCTTTTTTTTTTTTTATCTGAAAGTTCAAGTAGATATCAGAAGGGAACTGTTTGTGGGTGCTAAGAAGGTTAAAATTACCATTTTGAACAGAAATGATATTTGGAAAAATAACTTCCCTTTTAGGAGGTAAATCAGTCATTTATATGCTATTTGTTGAATGCCTAGGATATATGAATATCATGTCACATGCTGTGCTGGTACTTTCAAATATAATAGAAGCAAGTAGGAGAAAGAGTCCCTGTACTTAAGAAACTCGTTGGGAAGACATGGAATTAATTAAAGGCATAAAGGGTTAACCAGCAACATAAGGCCTAGATATGAGTCGGGGTGGTGCATGGGATGAGTGCTCTATGAGGTTGGAGAAGGATGAGATTGATTCTTCTTGCTAAGGTGACTAGGTAGACCTTCAGTGAGGCCTTGAAGTTTGAGCAGGATTTCAGGAGGTAAGAGAACAAGAAGAAAAGCCAGGAAGGAAATGAGAACGGAAGGGATTTTTACTTGGGCAGAATATTTTCATTGATGGGTATAGGGAACTAAGACTGGAATAGAAAATTGGAGTTGGATTGTGGAGCTCTGGAATGATGGCTTAAGGAGTTGGACCACATTATAGATTAGAGAGGGCTGCTGAAATACTTTGATCAGAAGACAATGGCAGCATGCTAGGGGATGTTAACTGAGGACTCTGCAAAGTGGGTGGATGGGTTGTTGAAATTCTCTGAAATACCCTTCATGCCTTGTTCTCTCCTGTTGACTTATATGTTCTAGAGGATGGAGTTGGTTGACTGTAGGTTTTCCTTTCACAAGCAGAATGGAACCAGATATTGTAGGAGCCTAGCACATGGGTCTGTTACTAATATAGAGGACTGTTTAAATCTTGGAAAAGTTTCCTTTTGCTTTTGCCCCCATTGCAGATGGGGAGTGAGCAGGAATGAAGTTCAGAATCAAGGGCCCATCAGGGTCTGTATTGGTCCCTTGTCCCTCTCCTCCAGTCCATCCATGTTGGGATGCTCAGGGCATGGATGGTGTTTCATGATAGCATGTATCATTTATATGGTATATGACAAAACAAGGCAGGCATCAAAATTCGTATCACTGTGATCTCTCTTTAATAGTGTCCTTCTGCTTTGGGGGTTATTAAGCTAGCCTGAATTTGAGTAAACATTTTTGGATGGGGTGAGAGGGGCCCTGATAAAAGTGGTTGGTAAATAGACAGTTGGAAAGGAGAAGGGCCTGGGGACTCAGGAGATGAGCCAGGGAACAAGGAAAGCAGAGACACTAGTGACCCAGAGTGTCCTAGAGGGGAACGAGCCTCTGTTAGATTTTCAAATATCAGACTTTCTTTTCAGCCTCCTTCAGGTGCTTCCTCTTCTAGTCAGAATTTTCTTTTGAGACAGGTGCTGGTCAAACAAGCTTTTGTTTGTGGCTGATCACTTGGCACACAGTGTGGCTCTTTTTCATCCTGGATGATGAGGCAGCTATTTTAATGGCAGGCAGGGCAGCTGTGTGTTCACTGCCAAGAAATAAGGGCTTCTAGGAGACTTGGTGGCTTTAGGAACAAACTTCCAGTGGCAGAAATTAGTTAGGAAGTAGAGTAGCACTGGGTTCCAAATGCTTCTATTATATGAATTTGGATATGTTGTGGGCAAAATGACATAAAAGAAATGGAATGAGAAATAGTGTGACTGACAAGGACCCCACTGGCAGGTGGACTAGTGTTGACTGGCTCCCACAGTGTGAATTTAGTTAGGTGTTTCCACTTTATTTTCCCCAAACTCTAAAGCAGCAGTTTAATTGGGGTCTAAGATATCCTTTAGAAACCTCTTGACCACCTATTATTTAGGACACATAGCATTTTTTTTTCTTTGAAGATAAATTTGTTTTGGGTATGGCTGGGCATGGTGGCTTATGCCTGTAATCCCAGCATTTTGGGAGGCTAAGGTGGGTGGATCGCCTAAGGTCTGGAGTTTGAGACCAGCCTGACCAACATGGAGAAACCCTGTCTCTACCAAAAATATAAAAATTAGCCGGGTGTGGTGGTGCATGCTTGTAATCCCAGCTACTCAGGAGGCTGAGGCAGGAGAGTCGCTTGAACCCCGGAGGGGGAGGTTGCAGTGAGCTGAGATTGTGCCATTGCACTCCAGCCCAGGTGACAAGAGCAAAACTCTGTCTCAAAAACAAAAAACAAACAACAAACAAACAAAAAAATTGTTTTGGGTAGCAGTGGCTTTAGGCTGTTTTTGGATCTTTGGCTATTGATATTGATTTGAATTTTTTTGTTATTATTTTCATGTTAAGCAAAATTAGAAAGTTTTACTGAATTCCCCTGCAGTATAATAAGTATTTTCTTTCATTGGGGGAAGCAAACTATTTACAGCCATAACAGGGTTTCCAGTGAATTGTATAAGTAGTACTGACTTCTGTGTCAGCAAAAAATGAAACGAAAAGTGATCATAGATGACATTACCTAAATGACAGTACCTACGTGTGTCCTTTCTTTCACATTTGCTGTAATCCTGTTAGGGCATTGTCCTATTATCTCAAGTACTGTCATCTTTAAATGCTGTCAAATTGTAACTGGATTGCCAAGGACAGAGGAGAGGAACCGGGGAGGACACAATAGTGATTCCCACTACACCAAAGAGATGGTCTTCTTCCCCCTCTCACAGTTTGAATTCTTGGAGAAATTGTTCAGTTAAAATCATGACTCAGGTATCTTTTACAGGCTTTGATGAAATAGTCAGATTCACTCCTCATGTTCCTAGAAGGAAAGGAAGAAACTCTTTGAATCGCCCGTGAGACAAACTCTTCCAGGATAATTTAAATGTTTCTACAAAATGAGAATACATTATAAGTGTTACTACGTTTTTTTAACCCAGGTCAAAAGTAATACCACAGAGATGGATCTATAAGCATTTAATATCTAATTGTTCATATATTGCTTCCCCAGGTTTGGATGGGGGCTCCATTCTAGAGTTGGGAAAACCAAGACAGTAAACCTTTAGTGGCAGATGTTATCAGGGAGCTGGAGTTGGAATACTTGCATTTTGTGTTTGTGCCAGCTGTCCATGTTCCTCTTCATATATTTAGACCAAATTCTTATCCAGATTTCCCATTAAAGGTTCATAAATTTCCAGTTTTCACCTTTCTGCAGCTTCCTTAGATAGAATGGTTGATGGGAAAATTACTGCATTAAAATTAAGCCTCTTGCTTTTTACATGCTGCTGCTCATAAATAAGGGAGTGGGAAATGGTTACTTTGAACACCCTCATTAAAGGCTGGTTTGGTTGTCAGAGAATAGGGCTAACTTAAGGGGGATCCGCTAAGCCTTCTTTTTCATGCTTTTTGTTTTGTTTTGTTCTGGATTTTATAAAGGCGTCATTTAGTTTTCCCTTAATCTGAATCTGTATTCATTTTTTAATATCTAATGTTGATTAGTATGTTCTATTATTTATAGCCCTCCAGAAGGATCCCAAGGGAAGATAATCTCGATTTGAGAGGACGATTTCCCAGTTTCCATACAGATGACGAAAACGTAACTGCCCACTACACCGCTCCCCCTGCTGAATTTTCTTCTTCCACTCTCGGTGTGTGGCATTGTGGGGTGCAGACACCCGAAAGCCTGACTGGAGATGTAACATGGGCTCCGCTGACATTAGCATGAAGAGCTTGGCTAATCGACTTGCAAAATATAGGTTAGGGAGTTTTATAGGATATCAAATTATCTTACTTTTTCATTGATTAAAGACAAAATATTACATGAAGTAGATCATTACGTGGGTAAAAGGTTAGAACTTCACACACTTAGGGGTGTCGCACTATCCTTCCCTCTCCTGCCTTGTGGCAAATCACAGGTTGGAGGCAGGGACACTCACTGTGCCTAGCACTCCTAAATGCCTGAATAGCAATGTTAGACTTAAAGGAGGGGCATTTGCCTTCGCTTTGGATCTCCTGATTCTTTTTTATTCTGATAGAATAGTAATCTTAAAATTAAATATTAATTTGTTCTGATTCCATTTCTGTTAGCAGGGGAAAGGGTGAATACATGAAAGGGCATGGGCTGAGCCGTGGCCAGGTTTGAGAGACAGAGTGATTTGTAGTAGTCTTCCCAGGGTGTTGAGTGGGAACGTCTCCCTGAGAAGGGACGTGGTCATTCTCAGACTGTGGGCTCAGACTCTGTCACACTGTAATACCTCTGTCAACCATCTAATGCTATCAGGGTCTTCTTGAGAGAAGTTTCAGGCCCAATCCTGGTGTTGAGTTAGCATGTTCACATGTCTGATAATATGAACTAATCCATCATGCTGCTCATTTCTGTGCATTGTTTATCTCAAAGCCAGAAGATCTCATGTCCATCATAGGACTGTGGTCTGTGGACAGGGAAAATTTCAAGGCTTTTCTGGGCCTGATGTAGCCATTTTCTTTCAATGTCTTAGATTGGTAGGTCTTTAGAAATTATCTCTCAGAATGTGTGTGTGTGCGCCTAAGTATAGTTTTCTTGAATTTCTCACTTCAGTACTTAACTACACATATGTGCAGAAAGTGAACTCTTAGAATTTGGCTATCCGTTCTTTCTCATTGTGTGAGAAGGAGGCAAAGTTGCCAAATTGGAGGTGGGGCAAGGTGGGCCAGTAAAGCTGTGATTGGTGTCTCATTTTGATGTGTAGGAGAGAGAACAAATCACAAGTCATTCTCTGGAAAGGAGCCATGGTCCACCCACAGAACAAGGACCCTGAAATCCCCAGTACCAGTCTCCCTAGGATGTCTTGCCTTTCAGCAGCTGTTCAGTCAAATCCATTTCAGAATGGAGAACAGCTTGTCACAGTTCTCTACTCTTGACCTGCTGATAGAACAAGGGGCTTGGAGACTTTGGGTAGATATGGAAATAGATCCCTAAACATACTAAAAAGATTTTTTCGTACATGTGGTGGGGGAGAGGAGAACCAGAGCAGAAGGTTGGAGAAAGAAAGTTGGGGAAGGAAACTAAAATGTGCAATCTCATTCCTTAGCCTTCTTGTTGAAAATGAGAATCAGATGCAGCAATGTATATTTCCAAGAGCTATCTGGTGATGGGATCCATCTGGTGAAGGGCTACTTCTGGGGGACCTGGAATTGCTGTGTGACCTTTGGGAAACACTTGCCTTCTCTGGGTTGAGCTCAGCCTGTAGTTCACAAGGGGCATTGCTGATATTTATAGACTGTGTTTGACAGTCCCAAGTGAAAGGCAACTTCACTTCTCACCCCAGAATAGCAAGCGTTGTTTCTCATATCTAGGTTGCTGGGACAGCTTCCCAGGAACCTAATATTCAGCAGCTTTGTGACGTTGGATGGAGGGTTTTTCTTTTTAAATGAGTTGATTGGCTTTTGCCACTTTACACATTATTTTCCAGGTCTAGGCTTATTTTTCCCTTATAGGTAGAATCTAAAAGAGTATGGGGTTTGCCCTGGCTCACACCATTCTGTTTTTGCAGTTAGCCTAAAGGCATGGAGGACGTTCCTGGGGCTGGCATCTGCTAGCCAAGAACCAAGATGACAGCAGCATGGCCGTAGAGGCATGGGCCCTGCTGGGGCTAGTAGCCTACTGTAGTGGCGGCGGCGGCTGCTGCTGCTGCTGCTACTGCTGCTGTCCTTGGCATTCTTGCTGGAGTGGCTTTGCTCCACCCTGCCTGGTCACTGTGCCGTTCAGTCTGGGCTATGGCCTCTCACCCCGCCTCATCCCATTACATTTCGTAAGCCAGTAACTCCAAGACCAGACTTCCATTACCCTCTGGATGGCTGCATTTGTTTGCAGGAACCTCAAGCAAGAAGGGGCCTGTTTAGGGAATTGGGCATTGGCCTGGTAAGAAGGTCAGCTTGGGAAGTTGTGGCTGCAAGGGATGCCTTTTTCTTGCAGGGCTATGCCTTGGTGGTGGTGGGACTACAGGTGCTCGCGACCTCACCCGGCTAGTTTTTTTTTTGTATTTTTTAGTAGAGACGGGGTTTCACCAATATTTCCTATTTTGATTTAAATACTGTTCTTTTTTTTTCCAAAGTCCTAAGCAAGTGCCACAGAGGATTTCTTTTTGGCTTGAACTTGACAAAATTTGGAGCGCGCAAATTTACACACACACAGTCATGAACACACACCCCTTCTCCTGTCTCCCCAGACCCCCAGCACATATATTCCATAATGAGGTATTCCTAAGTGAGAATTCCTATAATTTGAGGTTTTACACTGGAATGGTGATAAGGACAGGAAACCTCAGCCCATATGCATTTTTGCTTGAGTGGTTAACCTTTCCTCTCTTTCTCCTTTTTTCGCCCCCCTCCAAAGTCCCCCTTCTCTTAAGAAAAAACATGTGAGCCATGTTGGAAGTACGGCCTTGACCTCAGCCTCACCAGGTGCGGCTGCTGACCGGTGCAAAAAAATAGGAAATATTATTTAAAAGGCAGGGAGGGGAGAGTTTCTGTTCCACAATCACTGCTGTTTCAGTGAAAAGCAACCCGGTTTATCTGTAAAACCTACTTCCCTTTCTGGTGAATGTGGCTGTTTTTGACAGCAGAGGACCCCAGTTGTTGGGGACTAAACAGAGGGAAGATGAGAAAGAAGATGCTGGAAACAGAGGTTGGAGAAAGAGAGGCAAGGAAGTAGAAAGGAGGAAAAGGGGAAGAGAGGAGGCAGGGGGAGAGAGGGTTGGAATTCGAGCTATTTTCAGCTGAATGTGAGTGCAGATTTCATCAGGCTTCTGGGCTGCAGGGAAACTGATGTGTGCAGACCTTCTGTGTAACTTCCTGTGAAGCGGCCGTGGTGACTGCATTTTCTGACACTGTCAGAGTCTGGACAACCCTGCCAGCTCCTGGAAGGGCAACCTGACAACTGTCACAGACGAAGCATCAAAAGCATGAGCTGTCGATAGTGACCTGCATTTGCAGAAAATCTGAGGGCTTTCTAATTAACAGAGGAGCTCTAAATTAGAGTAAAGCTGTTCGACAAGACCCCTCATACGCGGTAAGTGTCACAATGCAGATAATCATTACATCTAACAAGCTTCTGATTTTTAACAGAAGCTATGAGACCAACTCATGTTTATAATGGTTCAATTTCAAAGAGGGGGAAAAAAACAACCAAGAAAGAAAAAGAAGGAAAGAAAAAAGAGGAAAGGAAGAAAGAAAGAACAACCAGAAGAACAAAATAGGAAAGAAAAATAAAAAGAAATCCTTCTTCAAGTGCTTTGGGCGAGCGCTTAGACCCAGTCCCCAAATTCTTTCTTTGTTGCCTGCTGCAACATCCAGATACATCTTCTGTTTTAGATTGTTCTTACTGTAATCCATGTCTGCTAATATGCCAGCTCATTCATTTGATGTTTCCTGGAGACGAGCATCCTCTCTTGAGTTATTTCTGACAATTGCAGCATTCCACAGGGTCTGAATTGTTGAACAGAGTGCCCTAACTTAAATGTTACAATCAAAACACATGACATAGCAGTTGATTTGGGTTCTGCCTTGGACGGAGAAACAGACCGGGGCTGAAGGGACTGCAGCTATACCTGGGGACTTGCCTGAGATCATTTGGGACTTGCCTGGTCTCAAGTCTCCTGACCTTGGCCAGGACTCTTTGCACTGGGCAGGGGAATTTGAGTCCCAGTTTGAGGCATTGATTTAAACCACGTTTCAAAGGCCTGAGTGGAGCTAATTATTTGTGTGTCTTCTTTTCCTGGTGTTCCCCTTGTCAAGACCATTTCTCTACCATGGGTTATATATTAGAGGGGAAAGGGCTGTAAACCCTGATTGTTGGCTAGCATTGTTCAGGAAGTGTAGCATTAAGGAGCAACACTTCTGTTGCCTGTGTTGATTCTCCTCCAACTACCCACACTATCCTTGCAATTATTCATGGGAAATAATATAAATCACACTGCCTGATTCTTCTCAAACATCTCGCACAGTAATCACAGGCGGAAGCACAGATTTTCTTGCAGTGCCTTTATCAGTAAATCAGATTTTGAGCATTTATCAGCAAAAGTTAGACTTAAGCATCATCATTTCTGTAATGTTTGAAAGAAAGATTTGTTTCAGTGGGGACTCTGCCAATCAATGATCTTTCAGCTCGACTCTGCTATCAATTATTGCTGCAATTATTTGTCTAGTTGGATATTTAAAATGTCATCAGAAAGAGATGATTACATATTCCAGAAAGCAAGGCACTGTATAATCACATGAACTGAATCCAGTTAAATGTAGTGTGGTACTAACCTGTCCTTCAAAATAGAATTCTTGAGCTACCACCGAAGCAGTCTTCTGCCCTGTTTTCAGGAAGCTGATCTTAACCTTGGGATGCAGTGTGCTTTCAGGGTTGGGCGATACTTAATTATGGAGAACTTTCCAAGTCTGAAAATGGAATTGCTCCTTCACATACACGAGAAGTGCATTTTGGTTATCTCATTCATCTGCAAGTCCATAAATAAGCAGTCCCTCTATTCTTCTTGCTTCCTGTGGATTTAAATGCCAAATCCTGATTTGTGGTAAAGTTGTCACATGCCCCTTTCCCACTCTCTATGCCTGGTGCCCAGGAACTAAGCAGTGGCAGTGGAAATTACAACTGTTTGGAAGCCAAGAAAAAAGCTCCATTTCTCACTTTTCTCCAGTTCCGGATATTCTCGGCTCTGCTCCATGTATCAGCCTCCTCCCCACACACCTCCTCCACTGCACACCCTCCTTCTGTCCGCTCCGTGAACAGGAAACAGAAATACAGCTCCAATTTTTTTTTAATGGAGGAAGAGAAACCACAACCCGAACAAACAACCCAAAAACTAAACTCCAACAAAACTAAACTCTCAAGATAGAATCATGAGAGATGCAAAATATCCAAAATGTCCTAAGTGGATCAAACCACCCTCCCCGACCCCTGCCCCTTAACAGGTCTGCCTCTCTTCCTGGGAGTCAGAAGTGACCTTGATGAACTGGATGTTAGGTCCGAAAGTGACAACCAAGCCTTCCGCTGGGAAGCATCAGTCCAACCGCCTTGTTTTGACACCAGGACTAGAACAAACCAGAGGTTCCAGAGAAGGTCTCTATACCTAGGTGGGTTTCCTGAGCTGGAGAATTTTCCATGGGGCTGTCTGTGTTGAGGCTTTTCCCCATTCACTTTCCCAATTCACTTCCCAGAGAGCATGCTGAGCTCATTCCAGGACACTGTGATAGTCAAAAGGCTCTCCCACCATCACATAAAATGTACTGGGGTTCTGTTAGAAAATTAATCTCACCTGTGAAAAAAAAAATGCCTTTCAAACACTGGAGCCCTGAGTTGTGTGTGCTGGAGCATGTGGAAAAAGAAGGATGTAGGGGGTGGAGCATTAAAAAAAAAAAAAAAAAAAAAAAAGACAAAAAAATTCACGAGCCATGGAAATGGAGAAGAAACACTGTTTCTGCTGCAGTTTTCTTAGCCAGGGGCCAACCATGGACAGCACTGTCACCTTGACCCCTGTCCTGCTTTACCTGCCAGCTTGTGGCCTGGGTGGCTTCAGTTCTAGCCCTGGGTGACCCTCTGACTCTTGAGAACATGTGTATGTGCTTGTGGTGGGTGGGGTGTAGTGCGTTAAAGCCGCAAAGCAGAGGTGTGAAGGGCCTGGTGTAGCTCTTGGGAGACAGAGAGAAGGCCCTGGGTTCTGAATGTTTTTACTTTTCCTAGGATTCCTGCTTCATTTTTGTTTTCAAGGTGTTACTTGTTTCTCTCTTCTTGCCTTCCAGCGTGTCCCAAGCAGAGGTGGGCGGCTAGGTTTGGGAATGGGGTGCTGGGAGGGGAGGGGATATCCCATTCCAGGGCCCTTCCCAGTTTTTGGGCTGGGAAGCCTCAATCTCCTTGAGCACAGCAGGGCTTTGCCTTCTTCCCTGAGCTGTGGCCACCACTGGGCTGCACCAGGATCTAGTGCAACTTGGGTGACAAGGTGTGGGTGGCTGCAGGTGTTCCTCCTGCATCTGAGGCAGGGAGGCAGCTGGGGGCTTCCAGCCAGCCTGTAATGCCCCTCCCAGGGCTGTCTTCCTAGCCTTATTTTTAAGCCCTTTTAGTGGAGCAAAAACTATTTAGAACTATGGGTTCAAAAATAGGGATTATTCAAGCGGATGTACTTCACACTGTTCTTTCTCTTGGGACAGAGATGGGGGTGCAGGTAGGGGATGAGAATAGAGGAAAATGTGGAGGATTGCTACAGCAAATTGAGAGAGGAAGGAGAAAGGGACCCAGACTAGTAATTGAGACCAATTCATCAGAAGACTTAAGGAAATTTGACATCCACTGTAGCTCTTCTAACTGTGTAATTACACAGCATTTGGAAAGTGAATGATTAACCCGATTGTCCATAACAACCATTGAGCAAATACACTATTACAGATTGCCAAAATAGTACAGTGAAACGATGGACCAGCAGCCACTTTGAAGGGGCTATAATCCTCTCCTGGGTCAAGGCTGACCCAGAGGCTCCTTGGTTAGTGAATCATTTACTAGGGAAGGTTTCCCCAGGTCACTGCTGGCTCCATGGCCTGGTCCTTCCAGCCAGGTCATTTAGAATGGCTCTCCCACAGGAAGAAAAGTTCGCTGCACAGTGCTTGAATCCTAAGTGTTTATTGAGGGGGTCTTCTTTGCCCAGCATGGTACTCAGAGGTAGACCACTGAGTCTTGGTTGTTAGAAGCCTTGAACTTTTAGTTGACAAACCAGTGGTAGATGCTTGCTGATTACAGGGAGACCTGGATCCAGGAGAAATGGAGTGGAGAGCCAGGGTCAGAAGAGAGACGTAGCCTTTGCAGGCCTTTGTAGGCCTTTGTGTTATCTAGCCAGTGCTTTCATGTCCCCAGCCCCCTGGCCTCCAGCCCCTCTGCCCCCACCTTCCCCCCACTGTCCTTGGTGCAGAGCGGGGCAGTCATCTCAGTGGGGCCTCCTTCGGGGAAGTCCACAGCCTTGCTCCACACTGGAGGAGCCGCCAGAGTCAGCCAAGAGCCGCAGGCCATAAATGCAAAGTATGATTTAACAAAAGCAGCTTTTGAGTGAGAAAGCTGAGTGGAGTTGTCCCAACCTGTCAACTTCAGATTTCTTTCCTCCTCCCCATAAATCAAAAAACGGTTGGTGGAAGGGAGGGACAGAAGCGTTTCATTTTCAGATTTTGTAAGAAAATAAAATCAAATCAAAAGAACCTGTCCCACGCTGATACCTTACATGCCAGGTTTGAGCCTGAGGCAAATTTTTGTGGCCATGTAATAAGCCTCTTTAAAATGGTGACAGACCCTTGACTCTTTGCCTTGAATTACATTGATAAAAGACATTTTATTGCATTAGAGCCGGGGCAGGAATACAGGACGGTTCTTGCCTGGTCGGCCTCTTTGAAACCGTGTCAGCCTGCCGTCCACACTCTCCACCGCCTGACAGGGTTTGAGTGCGATGGCGGCTGAGATCTGTGGGCTGGTGACAGAGGGGGCTTTCTACCTAGCAGTCGATGGTTGAGGCCCTGGAAGCAAAAGGATTTCAGCCTGAGGGGCTTGTTAAGGGAGAGTTATTCTTTTGTGTTCCTAGTAGACCTGAGAGATCTTGACATTGGTGGCCTCTGGTCAGCCTCATGGTTGGGACTGCATGGAAATGCTAGACCTGAGAGACCTCATTTTCCAAGCAGTCTTAGAGAGACCCAAAACAAAAGATGATCCCTGGGTCCCACCGTGGTGTGTGGCCCCTGTGCCCACAGAGGCCAGGTGTCCATAGGGCTGAGTCCCCAGGTGGACCTGCTAGGTGGGTAGAAAGAAGTTGAGGATGTTGTGCTGTTGGATGGAGGAGCTTGGAGGTGTCTGGGAACATTGGATGTTACTCATATGGGATCAGCAGAATTAGTAGTCCCAAGAACAGAGAGCAGTGTCCCACCCCGTGGCTGGACTGAGGCTTCTCCAGTGATGGCAGGTTGTATCTGTGGGCATCTCCGATTTGCTCAGGGAGCCCTTTCCAGATTGGTCAGCGGTATAAATGAAGGATTAGGAAATTGGGTAAAAAGCCAGGGAGGAGGGGGAAAAAAAACCCGACAAAGCCAAGGCCTGTGTTTTGTTCTGTGGGACTCTGCCAGAGAGATGAGGACTGAGGCCGGAGCTGGGCTGCTGTGTGCCTGGGAGGTGGGAAGGTGCTGAGGCACTGCAGAGAAGCAGCTGCCGTGTGCCCCGGGCAGAGGCCTGTTTCTGAAAGAAGGACTTGCTGTCATGGGAGGAGGCCTGGCCTCGCAGCACCAGAGCTCTCCTTCATTCAGCCTCACCTCAGGCGAGAGGGCAGCCTAGTTTTGTTCCTGAAGAAATGTTAGAGCCTGGCCTGCTAGACCATTTTTTTTTTTTTTTTGGTAGAGCTTTGAAGCCTTAAATTAGTTCTCATAATTTCCAAGCAGCTCTGTGTTAACCATAGGACATAATACGTTTTAATTCTGGAGAATGGCCTGTTCTGGTTCTCGGAATCTCTCAGCCAAGACTGTCACAGAGTATTAGGCCTGTGAAGTGCCTTCCACACTTCCCCTGAAGTCCACACACCACTCACTCAATAGTGCCAGAAAGGCAAGTGAGGAGATTGCCTGAAAGGGGCCGTAAGACCAGTGTCCAGACGACATGTTTCTGCCGCGGCCCTGAGGTGGCGGTGGGAGGGGGTTCATCAGAAGGTGGGCAGAGTTCTGAAGCCCAGCCCTGTCCTCCCTGCCCACAGCAGGACACTTCTGAGATCTTCGAGTTCCTCACTGGGAAGTTAGGCTAATACCTTCCCTCATTCCACAGGACGACTGTGGGGGCAGGATATGAAGAGAGAGTACTTTGGGAAGAATATAACGCTTTCCAACCAGCCTGGGCAACATGGTGAGATCCCATCTCTACAAAAAATACAAAAATTAGCCAGGTGTGGTGGTGGCGCGTGCCTGTAGTCCCAGCTACTTGAGAGCTGAGGCAGGAGGATTGCTTAAACCCGGGAGGCGGAGGTTGCAATGAGCTAAGATTGCACCACTGCACTCCAACCTGGGCAACAGAGTGAGATCAAGTCTCAATTTTTTAAAAAAACTTTCCATAAAGGCTAGGACAGATGTGCTTCCTTAAGAAGGGCTGGACTTGGAGGCCTTGCCCTCCTCTGGGCTTATTGGCCTTGAGGGAGGCCTGACAGAGCCTTCCTGGGGCTGCCCGTCCTTCTGGCCCCTTCTCTGTGCACAGACCAGTCTTGGATGATAAGTCAGGGAAGCCCTCCAGCTGGCCGGGCTGCAGTGTCGCTGGGGCTGCCCACACCTGCTGACCATGGCTCCCCACTCCCTTGTCACTCACAGCACCACTGCCCCTGTTTCCACAGTGCGCACAAACAAAACATCAGGAATCTCTTGGAAACACCATTTTTGGTTATTTATTTATTTATTATTTATTTTACTTTAAGTTCTGGGATACATGTGCAGAACCTGCAGGTTTGTTACATAGGTATACATGTGCCATGGTGGTTTGCTGCACCCATCAACCTGTCATCTACATTAGGTATTTCTCCTAATGTTGTCCCTTTCCTTGCCGCCCCCGCCCCCCCGCAACATGTTTGGTTTTCTTTAGCTTATTCTAGTATTTTCTCAAGACCGAGTGAAATGATAATATAGAGGCATAAAGCACATTTGTTGTGAGTTGACGCAGATAAAAAGGCTCGGGGTGGCCTCTTCAGAGTAATTTGGGAGTCGTGTGTTCTGCTGGCTTTGATAGACAAGCCCTTCTCTGCCCTGGCAGGTGTTATCAGAATCAAACGTTTGCAAATGGTCATTCTCATCGCATCCATCTTCACAGCCCCATGCCTCTTCCTGAATGCTCAGTTGAAAATGCGTATTTCACCTTCCTCAGGTATCTAATACTTAATCTGGGAGAAACGCAAGTGTGGTTTGCAAGGCTTTCCAGGTGTCCGAATGATGATTTTCCGTCCTTTTCTTCACTTCTCGAGTGGGGTAGGGAGGCACTGGGGTGTTTGTGATACATTTGTGTGAAGCTGGACAATTCGGGTGACAGAAATATGTTCAGGGCAGCGTCTTTTATCGTCCCTTCTAACTACAAAGGCATCAATTGCAGTTGAGCCCCACTTTCAGAAGGCCCAATACACACAAAAATCTCATTAATGGAAACTGATAAATTAGAGAGTGATTTTTCACATTACAGAAAGATTGTTAACTTTTCAAAAGGTTTCACCACAGGGTTTCTTTAAATAGTGAGCTCCCCCACTGAATTTAAAGTGTTTGTTTACAGATCATTAACTACTTGACAGAGAGGATATTGGGGGTTGGGGGGGGGGAAGGAAGACACACTTAAAAGGTAAAATGTTAGGAGCCCTGCCAATTTTCAATGAGCCTGGAAGGGTGACGAAACATCTCTGAAATTATGTTGGTTAGCAAATGTGATTTATTTTACAGAAATTCATTTTACACATGGCTTTCCAAGAACTCCATGCTGATGGGGTGTGGGGGGAGGGCAAGGACCACACGGTGCTGGGCTTTGCTGTCCTGGTTTGTGGTCGCTGGGGAGAGGACTCCCTTTTCTTAGAGTCCTGTGTGTGCCTTCGTGAGCAGTGGGTGCCAGGCTCTGGCAGGAGGCCAAGCTTTGCGACTGGCCTTCTGGCATGAGCCACTGAGACCTTTTCCCTTGACATTTAGCCTGGGTTTGGGGAAGTTTCTTCCTGGTTCTCTGACCTTCAGTCTCATTGGCTCAGGACACACCTAGGTTTCCTCCTTGAAGCTCAGACAGGTGAACTTTGCAAGACTGTGTCCCAGGAGGTTGAAATCCACCATCAGGCTCACTCTCTAAGCCTAAGGATTAGCCTGGGGACCAAGCCCAGCCCTGAACTCTCCCATAAGGCCCTCCTCATCCAGGTCAAGGTCGTGAGGGGAACAGGTGTATCCTGGCCAGCTTCTAGCACGGCCTATCGTAGGTCTCTTGGCTGGTCCGAAGGAGGCCTGGACTGGCATGGGAGGCAGGAGAGAGAAGCCACCCATCTAATCCAGTCTTCTCCTTTTAAAGATGGAAACACTTAGGGCCAGAAAGAAGAAAGGATTTATTCAAGGTCACGAAACAACTGGTGAGTTGCAGAGTTAGGGCTGCAGAACTTATGTTCCTGACTTCCCTCTAGCAGTCTCTCCAGAGGAACAAGTCCCTGCTTCCTCAAGGAAGAAAAGAAACTGGGGAGTGGTGGCAGTGGGAATACATGGAGCAAGGGCATCTCTGAAAGTAGCTCCCAAATAACCTGATAAATACCTTGGACGGAGGCAAGGCTACACCCCTCTCCCTGCCCCCACTACACACAGACATCCTCAACTGAGGATTCAGAGCAGGAGTAAGGGCACCCCTATCCTCACCATGGCTTTGAAAAGAAGAAAGAGGGCAAATTTGGAGGGATGGTCAAGTTGATGATTGAAGAGACAAAGTAGTGTAGGAAAATCTCAATGTTTCTTGCACAGTCATTTGTTGAAAATGTGTCAGCAAGTACAAGCCCATCTTAAACTGGCAATGAGACATCTGAAATAGATTATTTAAGCCAGGGAGGCAGTATTGCAAGGAAGAACATGGCTATCAACACTTGTTTGTCTGACTCAGAGGAATAAAACATAGTAAATTTTGCCTTAGCGGGCCACCCACACTCATTGGGGGAAGAAACAATTGAGGTGGGGGAAAAACAGAACAGATGAACCTTCATGGAGTTTCACAAGAGTCCACATGGCTGTGTCCCTTATTTTCAGAAAATGTGAAATTGGAAAATACGCACTTGTGAAAACGGAAGATGTCACAGAAATCTTCAGAGGATTTATTTAGATGGTCGTATCCTCTGCTGTCAACTGGATGAATCAATGTGCAATATTTTGATGTGAATGTAACCACCTATTGGGCCCCATTTACTCTGTGCCCACCTTGGGCTTTGCTTCTCTCTGAGCATCTTTACCTGCTTTTTCTTTTTATCTAGGAAATCCTTTCTCTTGGCTCTCCGGGTTTAACTCATAAGTTTTCCTCTTTCCCAAAGCCTCTCTCCCTCCCTTCCAAATGGAAGTAATTTATCTTCCTTTGAATTTCCATAGCAGCTCATCTGTACCTCTCTCATGACACACTTTCTGCATTGGGGTAGAGCAATTTCTGTGCAGGCTTTACCTTTTCTACTAAATGAAGCCTGCTGTGGGAGAAATCTGTGTCTGTGTTTTCTTTGTACTGCCCACAGTGGCTAGCCCATTGCTTTGGGCATTGTAGGCACTCAGTAGATATTTGTTGAATGAATGCATGAGAGGTTGAATGAATGCATGAGAGAATGAATGAATGGAATTTATCCTGGGGGACACACATTTTGCATAGTGAGGTATGTGATTAAACAAACAAAAAAAATTGTCCTAAGACAATTTGTCTTTTTTATGCAGCTGCCCTCTCAGTCTCCTAGATAAGTTCCACCATTCTAAGGCAAAAGCTTAAAGTATAATAAAAATTTATCTAATTCACGATCAAGTGAAAATACTTTGGGCCCAGAGCCAAAGAATATTATTGGAGTGAACTTTTTTTTTAACACCCTAAATTTAACCAGCTGGAATTCTTTTTTTAAGTACCATCCTATTCAACCTTTTGAAATGAAGGATTTGCCTTTTAGTGGGAAATCTGCATTTCAACACAAAGATGGAACACAATGTCTTTGGCTTAGTTACTCTTCAGAAAAGCAAGATTTTTTTTTTTTTTGGAATTATATGCTTTGCTTATGTTAAAGACACAGCTTGCAGAAAAATTTTGTTTAGGCCTGACAGATTGGTGGCTGGCATTTTTATAGATAAAGGGTCATGCACAATGTCATCTCTACTTCCTCCCTTTGTCGAGAAAAAGCCTAGGATGAGAACTCTTAAAAGGTGAAGTTAGTAACCCGTTGTTTGAATAATCAAGGCTCTGAGAGGATAGCATTGATCAAAAAAGAGTTTTAAAATGAGTGATTGATGTTATTTAAAGTCACTGGTGAAGTATCAAGGAATCTAAGGACCATGAGCGAGTTTCTAGGAAGAAATTCTATATTGTAGTGTCTATAATTATTGCTTTCTTTTGTTTTTGCAGAATACACTTTTTAAAGAACATCAGGGTTTGGTAAAACCTTAGCCAGTAAAAAAGCAATGAAGGAAAAAAATGCTCATATAAATGCTCATTTCTAGAACAAAAGAGAATGCGATTTTGACAATATCAGAAGGTTAATTAAGAAGTCTGTGAGTGATGGTAAAGCTGGCACATTTTCATTACAGATTGACACAACTCAAGACACAGGCATAGCTAATGTTTGCTCTTTAATACTCTGATAAGTCAGAGAATCTAAGCAAGAAGAACTGGTATCTATGGTAAACATAGGGTCAAGAGCTAGATGCGGCTGAATAGAAAGGACATTTACTTTGCAGTTAGATAAAGAAGCCTCCAGCTCAGACTAGCTGCACTGTTGTTATTTGTGTGACTTGAACCTAGTAATCGGATTCAGAACTGGAATAGGTTCCTTCAGGGTACTTTACAAATGTTCAGGATGCATTTTAAGTGTAGTCTAGAAGGTCGCTACATGGAAGGGCTGAGGGACTTGAGGTTTATGGACCGGGAGAGGACTGTAGGGAGTCCTGTATTTTGGCCTGTCACCAATATAGAGACCCCTCCTCAACACAGTGTCATCCATTCCCTTTTTGAAGGCCCAGGGTGAAAGAAAGGGAGGTCACGGCGTCATGAGATAGCCCATGCCATGTGGGACAGCTCTACTGCTTTTGTGCCTGTCTTACTGAAAAAAAACAAACAGGGAAATTATCTAAAAACATATGTTTAGGAAATATATACACATTCACACACGTACACAGACATGCAGGCACACACATATACACACATGCATGGACATGCTCACACACGTGCATGCACATGCACACGCTCACACCCGCGCATGCACACGCTCACACGTATATACACACATGCACACGCTCACACACACGCACACATGCACTCATATACACACATACGCATACATGCACACACTCACACATGCACACATACACTCACAAACATACTTGCACGTGCATGCACACATACATACAGACTTATGCATGCACATGCTCACACACATACACGCTTGCACACGCACACACACATACTTTTTAGTGAATAGCACACATCTATATACTCCTGTGGAGAGTCCTGTGGTTTTAGTACCTGTTGAAATTGGGCTCCCAAAGCAGTCATTAAATGTGTTGGAATGATGCTTTTTTGCTTAGCTGTTTTGGCACATTTGGAAATCTGCAGTATTACCTGTTGATTAGTAGACAGTAATGTGTCTGTATTACCCACCCAGTGATTAGTTTCAGAAACAAATAGCATGTTAATAGTCAAGGAATCTTTGAGACGTTCTTGAGGAAACCAAAAAACTTGATTTAATGACCTTAAATTCCAGGAGCATCCCACTGGGCTTAGAGCTCTGGGTCAAAAGTTGGTATCCAATATATGTAGAAATGTAAAGTGACCAAATGTATAACATTAAATCAAAGCCATTCCCAGTTTGTTGCATATTTTTTAATGAGACCTGAAAAATAAGAGTCATTATTTTTTAATTCAGCCATAAGGAAACTTTGCAACCTAATAATGTGTAAGGCATTTCTGAGGCCCCAAGTGGAAATGCTGGGTCTAGAGAGATCTTTATGAAATAGAACAGGTTGAAACACCTTCCACCAGAAAAGTGTAAGACATTTGAAAAAACATTGAGTCAGAAAAGGGAAATGTGTCCCATCTGAGAGACCAGAAAGGGAAACAAGAGTCCAGTTCCTGCTCTGTCCATGGGGTTGCCACAGCTGTGTTCTGTGACATGTCGACTTTTATGGAAGCAGTGAGGACACAATCTGACACAAGCTGGTTTGGGTGTTGTCTCATGCTAAGAAGGCCCTCGAACTGATGGAAAGCCTGGACCTGTTCTCTGTCCTTATCAATGACAGACGGAGGGTGGAACCTGAATTTCCTAATGGAGGGACCCTTAGGGATTCCCTAAGCTTAATTTGATTTTGACTGTTCCAGTCCTAAAGGAGGTGGGGTCCTGGACAGGAGGGAGAACAGCCTAATGGCCCATGGGTCTCTGCCCAGGGAATCTTAAAGCTTCCAGTGTTCATACTTCCCTTCCCCTAAGACAGCAGTGCTGATTCAACTTGAGTGTGCATCAGAATCACCTGGAGAATTTATTCAACATAGACTGCTGCTTCCCTGCCCTCAGTTTCTGATTCAGTAAGTCTGAGGTGGTGCCCAAGAATTTGCATTTCCAACAAACTCCCAGGTGATGCTGATCGGGGGTGGGCTTGGGTCTGCATTGTGAGAATCACTTGCCTAAGAGCACCAACAAAGAAATAAAGAGGACATAACTAGATCACCCACTTCCTGGCCAGCAACCAGAGCCCATCTCTGGCTGGGCAGAATGAAAGTGAAGGTGGGAAAAGAAGAGGCCCTCAACCAGGGGCAGCTCTTCCCCCATCCCGCCCCCTGGCCTGGGAAGGCAGAGCTGCTCCTTGAGTTTGACGCTCAGAAGCATTAATTGTGATACTTTACTTTGTCTAAGCCGTGATGAAATAATTGAAGGCATCATAGCAAGAAGTTAAGCCCTAGGGAGGCTATTAACAATTTAGCATTTCCAGTTCATGTGGGAATGTCGATTCTACTTACCAAAGAGAATATTATGGATGTGTTTAGTGGAAGAAGCAGCAGAATCAGCTGGGGTCCTCAATTGGCTTTGCTTTGACCCTCTTCCTGGAGGAAGATAAATGCAAGGGTTAGTCTCACAAAGACAGTGTGCTTTTTTCTAAAGTAAATAGCTTCTTAGGCTGATAGAAATGGTTTCAACTGTCTAATTCTGCAGGGAAAGCAGAGGTAGAGGGTGAACACAGCAAAGGTGAGGCCAGGAGGCCCAGGCAGCAGAGCAGGCCTTGTTTTCCAACTGTGAGACCAAGTCAGTTCATTGGCACCTTTTGAAAGCCCCATGTAACACTGCTGGGCTGGACCCTCCCCAGGACTGTTAAGTACTGCCTAATGGATCAGCAGAAACAGGACCTTCTTATTGGGCAGTGAAGACCACGGCAGTAAGAGCAGAGGGGAAGAGACAGATTCCCAGGGAAGATCACTGGATCAGGAGTCAGAAGATGAATTCTAATCTTCACATTGCGGTTAACCATCAGTGTAGCCATGGGCAAGTCGCTTAATTTCTCATGGCCTCAGTTTCCCCATCTGTAAAATGAAGGGACTGGCTTGATGATAGCTAAGGTTTTCTACAACTTAGAAAACAAAAACAAAAACAAATGATGCTGCCAGATACTCAGATGAGACCTCACTTTGCCACATGGCCTGACACTATAGAGATCTGGTCCTGCAGTCAGCTTGTTTAGGGCTAATGGGTTTGTAGACGAGTTTGCCAACCAGAGATTCATGCGAGGGGTTAAGCATGGATTAGGTCAGCAGTTCTCCCATTTCTTGCTGGAGGCCTGCTGAAGCACTTCAGGGTCTCTTCCCAGAGTAAGTGGTAGAGAATTTGAAATTAGATGTCCCCATACAAGGATCCAAGTACCTGTTGCTTTTATGCTGGGATCACAGAGATACCCGGGTTGCGTGTGTTTCCTAAGAAAAGGATGTCTGTTTTGGCAGCAAACTTAGTGAACGGCTGAGGCAAAAACAAGTGCAAAAATGGATTCTCAGATTTCTCATTGAAAAATGCCATGACAAAATCTGTAGTAATTTTACACCACACTCTCAATTCAGTTGACATAAACAGTCAAATGTAGACATACTTGTTTGTTAAGTCCGGTCTTCCTGCTTGCGTTGGTTCACTTTGCGGTTGTTTATTTTGTTTTAGGTCAGAGAGGATGAAATGTCTCTGTGGACGGTCTCAGGCTAGGTGGTGCTTCCACCAGGGCCTCCCTCTGCAGGCCTGGTAACAGCAGACCTATGCTGTCTGTGTAAGAGCCTTCTCAGCAGCACACCATCGTTACCCACCAGGCTCCTTGCGAAAGGAAATCTTGTCCCAACTGCCTTGGCTGTGCTTGGCAGTGTGCTCTATATAAGGAGAACAGGATGTGTTTTACACTTGAGAACTGCTAGCCTAGAGTACAACAACAACACTTCTAAGTGCTCTTAATATTAAGCTAATGGAAAACATACTGTTTATTCACCATCAAAGTCTGTTTTTCTTCTCTCTTGCCCTCCCCAATCATCACGAACTCCAAACCTCTAGAACACACAGAGCATTTCCTGCACCATCTATCCTCCAGTCTGTCTCAAGATGGACAACTACATGGTTAGTTAGCTAGAGGAGGACTTGGAAAAGCTAGGCACTTACCACAGAAACCATAAAATCCCCAGACTGCACAAACCAAATTTTCCTCTTCTCAAAAAAATCTCAGTGCTAGAAATGTTTTGTTGACTATCAGATTCATTTTATTAGTGTGAAAAGTCACTTGTCTTCACCAGAATGCAACAAAGTGCAATAAAATGGTGAAGGTGGGCCAGGGTTTCTGGGTGCTGGTATTATTGGAATGCTGGTTCTTTCCTTGTCATGTAATGGCCGAGGTTATTTGGACCCCAGAAGTCTAATCTTTATCTTCTATTGCTTTGTATTGTGAGAAGCCACATCTGTACAGGATTTCCCGTTGACAGGACTCTAGCATATGGCCCAGGTCTGTCCAGAAATGCCCAAGGTTCCCCTGTCACTGAAGGCTCTATCATAAATATAGCATGGGAAGAGGGGGGCAGAGGGACAGAGAAAGCAGAATGGGACTCTGTCCCATAAAAAACGGTTCACAAATCTACTCATTTCCTATCAACATTTTGTTTTTTGCTTGGGTTTGTCTATAAAGTAAAGTTAATGTATGCATGTAAACCAGCCTTGCAGATAACGCCCACCCCCATGTTTCCAGGCTACCCACAATATTACCAGTTTTCCCCTTGCTGTTTACCCATCTCTTTCCACAAAACAATAATCAAACAACAAATAAACAAGCAAATGAACCAAAGACCACCTCTCCCCATTCCTAAAACAAACCCTTTCCCTTTTGTCAAAAAGACCGAAATTGAAAACGAAACAGAAACTGTGGGAAATAACTCTCCACTCTTCTTTTGTTTCAGGCCTTGGGCCTGTTAACTATCTGCAAGGCTGTTGTAATGATGTTAATCTGTTTTAATGGAATTGAAATGTGATATCCTGTGGTTTCAGATGCACGTTGTTTGTAGCTGTAGTGCTTGATTTTGGGTTTCTTTCACAGATAAACTTCTGCACTGGAGGGGCCTCTCCTCCCCTCGTTCTGCACATGGAGCTCTAATCCCCACGCCCGGGATGAGTGCAGAATATGCCCCGCAGGGTATTTGTAAGTTGAGCCTTATTTCTTCTACAAATGTCCATGTGTATAGAGATGACAGTTTCTGGAAATTGCCCTTACTTTTTAAGTACTGAATGGAGTTACTTCCAAAATAGATTGTCATATGTATTATTCCATTACTCACTTGGCAGACGCTCCCCACTCCACTCAGCCCCAGAGGGATTTCTTGCCTCCACTTTTTCTTTCCTCACTGGAGGCTGGGAGCTGAAAGTAGCTCATCCCTGTGGGTCTTCTCCCCAGGGTCTTGTCTGGCTCCATGACTAGTGATTGAATATGCCTGTGCCTTTGGAGCCCATTTTATTACTGGACATTCACTCCTGTGGCCTCATTTAGGACTTCGGGTATAGTCCAATGCACACATCTTTAGCCAAGGCCAGAATCAAAAGCAGTCAGTTTAGGGTTATTCCAGAGTTATTCTAATACATATTCCTTATGTATTTACATGTGTATTTGTACATAGTATATTTTATATATACATGATCACACATAATTTTGACTTATTTTTCTCCCAGTTTTAGAGGAAAGTGCACATCATTTTAGTTAAAATGTGAAGGTTCTACTATCACCACCACCACCACTACCACCACCATCACCACCACCACCATCACCATCACCATCACCATCACCACCAGTACCATCACCACCATCACCACCACCACCACCGCCACCACTACCACCACCATCACCACCACCACCATTTACTTGTTCAAGCGAGCTTTTATAGTAAGGACCATTTTATGAAACTTAAATTTGTCCATTTATACAAATGTTTTCTGAAAGATACTGTTTTAGAAAATAATACAGTTTGCTTCTCTGTGTAGGAAGACATGGTATGAATCATGCATGGCTAAAGGGTTGGGGGGTGGGCAGTGATTCCGCCCCAAACACAAAAAAGCAGGTTCAAGAAGAAAAGAAGTGTGACCTCTAATTTTTATTTGAAAGTAAATGAAAAATAACCTGCTGTGGAAAGAAAAGAAAAGAAAAGGAAAAGGGTCATGGAAAGAGAATAACAAAGAGCAAGATGCCAGAGTTAAGGCTCTAAGGGGGACTGTTTTTAGACGGGAGGGAAACGACACTTATCCATCTTGTAAATGGTATCTGAAGAGCAGGGCATGCACCCTGAGACCAGATTCAAAGCCAGTTGTTTATTTTTGTTAACTCCTAGGTAATCCTAGGTAACAAAGAGTTATTGTGTGAATTTCATAAGCCCTCAGGTCCTGAGGGCTGGGTGGTTCAGGGGTTAAAGGCACCTCATCTGCCCCCCTTCCCCAAGCTGGGCCTAAGCCTGGGTTAGGTCACAGATTGCAGAGGGTTTAGGGGGTTGGACTCACGGTTTCTAGTCCCTGCATGCTGGCTGGGTGGGGAGAGCTCTCCTGTTGCTGGGGGCGTCTGGGGCCTGCATGGGGCTGTGGGAACAGAGCCACTTTTGGAGGGAAGGGAAAGAAGGCAGTTGAGCAGTTGAGAGGAGGGTGGAGTTGAGAGGCCAAGGGCTGCTGGCCAGGGAAACATAGTTCTCTGTCTTCAGCCTGGTCTTCCTGAGGGCCGGGAGTTTGATTTGACTGGTAGGAAAGTCTGAGCTTGATAGGGAACCCCTGTCCTCTCCCACCTTCCCACAAAGGGAGGGTACATAGTTTACTGGTGCCCCTGCCGGCAGGACCAGTTTAGGAGTAACCAGAACAAGGTATGTGGAAATGGGTTGTGGGGGTCCAGAAAGCTCTAGAACAAACCTGATGCCCATTCCACTTGGTGGCATTAACCTGCTGCCCCCGGCTTCTAGAGCTCATAGCACTTCCCTTTGGCCGCCCTGCTGTGTGCCAGTCACCCCTGCTCTTTCACTACAGCCTCCTTTTGGCCTGGGTTAAGGCCTGGACTGGGACCTTCCTCTGGAAGCCGTGCGGGGTGTGTAATGTGGTTAGTCATTACCCTCAGTAATTAATCACCCCTGGTAGTAATGAAAACTCACATTCATGTTGGACCTGATAGTTTACAGAGGGCTTTTATATACTTCTGTCATTTGAACCTCCCAACAATTCTTTACAGGTACTGTTTTTATGCTCATTTTACAGATAGGAATTCTAAGACTCAAGAGAAATCAAATGACTATCCCAGAGTTACAAGCTGGTGAATAATAGAGCTAGGGCTCCAGTCTCAGGCCTCCTTGTTCTTCTGAATCTTGAGCCTTAGATCACATGACTTTTTCACATTGGTGACATACTAGAAACGGGGGTCATTCCTTCCTATAAAGTAAAATGAAATAAGATAAAAGTCAGTAGGTGGGCTAATAGCTGATTTTAACCCTTTTGATGCCTCAAGTTCCTATGCTAGGGGCCAGGTGTCAGTTTATTGCTCTAAATCAAAACAATCCCTGTAAATGCCCAATGAGGCTCTCAAATTGAGAAGTTGATTTTCATCAGAGTAAATGAAGAATATTATTATATTTTACACATCAATAAATCAATGTAGCCCTAATTTTGCCACACAGGAAATCAATTCTGGTCTTTCTAAATCATCAAAGATGTTATGAACAAAGTAATTTCACAAATTATGGCAAGTAACACATTTATTGATGACTGCAGTTTAGGAATTTAGAATCTGTGAGCACTGTAATATAATATGGTACACCGGCACGAGCTGAGTGAAATACAGATTATATGGTGAAATTGTAATGCATCATTTGCTATTAGTGGACTGGTAATAATTACCAGTTTCAAAGCAGCTCTCTCCATGTAATCTTTAGTCTCAATCGTAACAGCCCTTCTCATTGACATTATGATTACACTAGCTGCCCTCATGATCTAGAATATCTAGTTGATGGGAATACTAAAATGTGATAGTGAAAACTGTATGTTGTATGCTCATTATAAGATAAAATGCCATTTTCTCTGACCTGATGTATGAGAGAGAGGGAGGATAACATCACAGTGTTAACATACTGTAGCATGATCACATAACTAGCTCTGAAAAAAAGTTTAGGATGCTCAGGGCAGCAAAATAAAATGGACTTTTCTCATTTAAGCCTCTTTGAAAGGATACAAATGAGATCCTTGATGTAGTGCTGTATGCCACAGATTTTGGCATTTATCAATGACTATATTCATGGCACATGTGAAACCAGTACCACTAATTATGAGTCCAGTCCTGGATTTCTATCGATTTTTTTATAAGGTAAAATATAATTTTAAGGCATTTGGAGTGATGAACGTGTTAAGGACTTGTATTATCAGACAAATCTTTTTACTTGCCCAACTCAGATTGTCAGGCTAAATGGGTATGATAGTCACGCAGAGACCTAGGGAGGACAAGGAGGAAGCCACAGAGGATCATGTAGTTGGAACCAGATAATTTTTTTCCAGCCTATTTGGGACCCAAGTCATTGTTCAACAACAACAAAAAATTTATGAAAATGCTCTCAATGAAGCTTTTTATTTCCCTTTGAAGAGAGGAGGCAAACAAAAATAGGCAGATAATGTGATACTAATGTCAGCATTTTCTTTCAAAATCTTTCTGCCTTTTTTCCCCCTTCCACATTAGACAAATGTTTGAAATCTAATTTTGGTATCTTACCATCTAATCTTGTTTAAGAGATTTACCCAGGAGTGGGATATATTGAGTGGGATTATAAATGCATTGTAAAGTAAATTACAAGGTCAGGGCAGGAGTCCATTATTGAGACAAGTGCTTGAGCAAGGCTGGCTTGTTTTGGAATACCAGTGTTTGGGGGCTCCTGAGAAGACCCTGCCGGCTTTTCTTTCTGACTTGCTAAATGGAGGCATCATATAATTGATTAATTCCTCATTCTCACTATTAACCTCCCTGGTAGATTTTTATTTTTTTCCCCCTTCTTAGAAAGTTAACTGACAAATACTAGCTGTGGCCTTAAGGAACTCTTGTAGCCTTTCTTTTAAAAGAAGGAGAAAAGTTTGTTATTTCTCAGTTGTATTTTAAGGGTTTTTTTCAGAATCCCTGGGAAGTTTTCTGTTTTTCTCATCCTTGTCCTTTGGCTACCATTACTTCTGCCCTTTTTAATGTTGTACTTGACTAGTAAACTGTTGGTTAGTTATTCCATATATATATATTTAATTTAGCTATCTCCCCATATATATTTAATTTAGCTATCTCCCCAAATGAAAGATTTTGTGAAGTCAAGCTGGCCCTTCTTTGCCAAAGTGGCATTTACCACTCTTGGGTTCTTTTCAGCAAGGGAAATAATGTGACTTAAGCAGGGCCCCTCTCCAGACGGCTTGGCTACTGGCCAGAGTTGACTAGCTGAACTGTATCTTTCTGTTTCTTTCTCAACTGGAGCTGAGTCTCAGCCGAGGGCGCAGGATGTTGTATAATTTGGTTCACGTTGTTAGCCTCTCAAAATAATGAGGAGGAGGATAGTGTAGCATTTCTCAGCCTGCTGCCTGTCATGGTGCTGGCTGCTTTAACTGTTCCTTAAACTAGGATGCTGTGTCTGCTTAAGTCGGCACCAGCCACTCCTCCTAACTTTTCCAGACTTACATTTGTCTGACTGGGGGACAACTCCTAAAGATTGGATACAGCCTATCCATTAAATCTGAATGAAGTTTTTCTTTCAGATTTTTAAACATTCTTTGAGATAAAAATGGGCGTCCCCATGGGGTGTTGTGGAACCAAAATTGGGACTCACTGATCCTCCCACAGTCTGGGATGTGAGAATGTTGCTAGTCTTTTTTCCATGGAAGTATTTTATGAGTACCCTCTCATTTTAACAATATCAACAATTAGTGTGTTTCAGACTAAGACTGAAAGCATCTCTAGGGCCATATAACATTGTAGTGAGTTGACCTTCTCCCCTTTTTTTGAATCTCTATGAAATGTTTGCCTATTTAGAAAGTTCACCTGCCACCCAGGGGGGAATAGAAAGCTGGGATTTAGGAAGCCAAAAAGTTTCCTTTGGTCACCTTGTCCAAGTTTCTCACTTAACAAAGAGGAAACAGAGGCACATGGAGATGAGATGGCTTGCCCCAAACTACAGCTGATGGGACTGGAAAGTTTAGAAGACATTTGTTGAGGTGCCTAGAATGTAGGGACCTTCATTCTCAAGCCAGAACTGGCCACGATTTTTCTGCTTTGGGGATTGGATATCAAATTCCTAGAACTGAGTTTAATGGCAGGAAGACTGATTGGACCAATATTTACTGGGTACCCATGCTCAGACGTGCCAGGCACAGGGGTAGGTCAGTGAGGGTTTAGGCCTTGGGGTTGAGGGGTGGGGGCAGGGAAGGCTGGAGGTGGAACATAAATAAGCAATTGCTGATGCCCGCCTCAGTGATTAAACATTGATGTTGGTGTTGTATTATTTTGCAGGTAAAGATGAGCCCAGCAGCTACACATGTACAACTTGCAAACAGCCATTCACCAGTGCATGGTTTCTCTTGCAACACGCACAGAACACTCATGGATTAAGAATCTACTTAGAAAGCGAACACGGAAGTCCCCTGACCCCGCGGGTTGGTATCCCTTCAGGACTAGGTGCAGAATGTCCTTCCCAGCCACCTCTCCATGGGATTCATATTGCAGACAATAACCCCTTTAACCTGCTAAGAATACCAGGATCAGTATCGAGAGAGGCTTCCGGCCTGGCAGAAGGGCGCTTTCCACCCACTCCCCCCCTGTTTAGTCCACCACCGAGACATCACTTGGACCCCCACCGCATAGAGCGCCTGGGGGCGGAAGAGATGGCCCTGGCCACCCATCACCCGAGTGCCTTTGACAGGGTGCTGCGGTTGAATCCAATGGCTATGGAGCCTCCCGCCATGGATTTCTCTAGGAGACTTAGAGAGCTGGCAGGGAACACGTCTAGCCCACCGCTGTCCCCAGGCCGGCCCAGCCCTATGCAAAGGTTACTGCAACCATTCCAGCCAGGTAGCAAGCCGCCCTTCCTGGCGACGCCCCCCCTCCCTCCTCTGCAATCCGCCCCTCCTCCCTCCCAGCCCCCGGTCAAGTCCAAGTCATGCGAGTTCTGCGGCAAGACGTTCAAATTTCAGAGCAACCTGGTGGTGCACCGGCGCAGCCACACAGGCGAGAAGCCCTACAAGTGCAACCTGTGCGACCACGCGTGCACCCAGGCCAGCAAGCTGAAGCGTCACATGAAGACGCACATGCACAAATCATCCCCCATGACGGTCAAGTCCGACGACGGTCTCTCTACCGCCAGCTCCCCGGAACCTGGCACCAGCGACCTGGTGGGCAGCGCCAGCAGCGCGCTCAAGTCCGTGGTGGCCAAGTTCAAGAGCGAGAACGACCCCAACCTGATCCCGGAGAACGGGGATGAGGAGGAAGAGGAGGACGACGAGGAAGAGGAAGAAGAGGAGGAAGAGGAGGAGGAGGAGCTGACGGAGAGCGAGAGGGTGGACTACGGCTTCGGGCTGAGCCTGGAGGCGGCGCGCCACCACGAGAACAGCTCGCGGGGCGCGGTGGTGGGCGTGGGCGACGAGAGCCGCGCCCTGCCCGACGTCATGCAGGGCATGGTGCTCAGCTCCATGCAGCACTTCAGCGAGGCCTTCCACCAGGTCCTGGGCGAGAAGCATAAGCGCGGCCACCTGGCCGAGGCCGAGGGCCACAGGGACACTTGCGACGAAGACTCGGTGGCCGGCGAGTCGGACCGCATAGACGATGGCACTGTTAACGGCCGTGGCTGCTCCCCGGGCGAGTCGGCCTCGGGGGGCCTGTCCAAAAAGCTGCTGCTGGGCAGCCCCAGCTCGCTGAGCCCCTTCTCTAAGCGCATCAAGCTCGAGAAGGAGTTCGACCTGCCCCCGGCAGCGATGCCCAACACGGAGAACGTGTACTCGCAGTGGCTCGCCGGCTACGCGGCCTCCAGGCAGCTCAAAGATCCCTTCCTTAGCTTCGGAGACTCCAGACAATCGCCTTTTGCCTCCTCGTCGGAGCACTCCTCGGAGAACGGGAGCTTGCGCTTCTCCACACCGCCCGGGGAGCTGGACGGAGGGATCTCGGGGCGCAGCGGCACGGGAAGTGGAGGGAGCACGCCCCATATTAGTGGTCCGGGCCCGGGCAGGCCCAGCTCAAAAGAGGGCAGACGCAGCGACACTTGTGAGTACTGTGGGAAAGTCTTCAAGAACTGTAGCAATCTCACTGTCCACAGGAGAAGCCACACGGGCGAAAGGCCTTATAAATGCGAGCTGTGCAACTATGCCTGTGCCCAGAGTAGCAAGCTCACCAGGCACATGAAAACGCATGGCCAGGTGGGGAAGGACGTTTACAAATGTGAAATTTGTAAGATGCCTTTTAGCGTGTACAGTACCCTGGAGAAACACATGAAAAAATGGCACAGTGATCGAGTGTTGAATAATGATATAAAAACTGAATAGAGGTATATTAATACCCCTCCCTCACTCCCACCTGACACCCCCTTTTTCACCACTCCCCTTCCCCATCGCCCTCCAGCCCCAGTCCCTGTAGGATTTTTTTCTAGTCCCATGTGATTTAAACAAACAAACAAACAAACAGAAGTAATGAAGCTAAGAATATGAGAGTGCTTGTCACCAGCACACCTGTTTTTTTTTTCTTTTTCTTTTTCTTTTTTCTTTTTCCTTTTTTTTTTCCTTTATGTTCTCACCGTTTGAATGCATGATCTGTATGGGGCAATACTATTGCATTTTACGCAAACTTTGAGCCTTTCTCGTGCAATAATTTACATGTTGTGTATGTTTTTTTTAAACTTAGACAGCATGTATGGTATGTTATGGCTATTTTAAATTGTCCCTAATTCGTTGCTGAGCAAACATGTTGCTGTTTCCAGTTCCGTTCTGAGAGAAAAAGAGAGAGAGAGAAAAAGACCATGCTGCATACATTCTGTAATACATATCATGTACAGTTTTATTTTATAATGTGAGGAGGAAAAACAGTCTTTGGATTAACCCTCTATAGACAGAATAGATAGCACGGAAAAAAAAAATCTCTATGAGCTAAATGTCTGTCTCTAAAGGGTTAAATGTATCAATTGGAGAGGAAGAAGAAAAGGCCTTGAATTGACAAACTAACAGAAAAACAGAACAAGTTTATTCTATCATTTGGTTTTAAAATATGAGTGCCTTGGATCTATTAAAACCACATTGATGGTTCTTTCTACTTGTTATAAACTTGTAGCTTAATTCAGCATTGGGTGAGGTAATAAACCTTAGGAACTAGCATATAATTCTATATTGTATTTCTGACAACAATGGCTACCTAAAAATATGACCCATTATGTCCTAGTTAATCATCATTTTTCCTTTAGTTTAATTTTATAAACAAAACTGATTATACCAGTATAAAAGCTACTTTGCTCCTGGTGAGAGCTTAAAAGAAATGGGCTGTTTTGCCCAAAGTTTTATTTTTTTTAAACAGTGATTAAATTGAATGTGTAATGTGCAAAAGCCCTGGAACGCAATTAAATACACTAGTAAGGAGTTCATTTTATGAAGATATTTGCTTTAATAATGTTTCTTTAAAAATTCTGGCACCAAAAGAAATAGATCCAGATCTACTTGGTTGTCAAGTGAACAATCAAATGATAAACTTTAAGACCTTGGATACCATATTGAAAGGAAGAGGCTGACAATAAGGTTTGACAGAGGGGAACAGAAGAAAATAATATGATTTATTAGCACAACGTGGTACTATTTGCCATTTAAAACTAGAACAGGTATATAAGCTAATATTGATACAATGATGATTAACTATGAATTCTTAAGACTTGCATTTAAATGTGACATTCTTAAAAAAAGAAGAGAAAGAATTTTAAGAGTAGCAGTATATATGTCTGTGCTCCCTAAAAGTTGTACTTCATTTCTTTTCCATACACTGTGTGCTATTTGTGTTAACATGGAATAGGATTCATTGTTTTTGTTTTTATTTTTTTAATTTTTTCTTTTTTATTAAGCTAGCATCTGCCCCAGTTGGTGTTCAAATAGCACTTGACTCTGCCTGTGATATCTGTATCTTTTCTCTAATCAGAGATACAGAGGTTGAGTATAAAATAAACCTGCTCAGATAGGACAATTAAGTGCACTGTACAATTTTCCCAGTTTACAGGTCTATACTTAAGGGAAAAGTTGCAAGAATGCTGAAAAAAAAATTGAACACAATCTCATTGAGGAGCATTTTTAAAAAACTAAAAAAAAAAAAAAACTTTGCCAGCCATTTACTTGACTATTGAGCTTACTTACTTGGACGCAACATTGCAAGCGCTGTGAATGGAAACAGAATACACTTAACATAGAAATGAATGATTGCTTTCGCTTCTACAGTGCAAGGATTTTTTTGTACAAAACTTTTTTAACTATAAATGTTAAGAAAAAATTTTTTAAAAAAACACTTCATTATGTTTAGGGGGGAACTGCATTTTAGGGTTCCATTGTCTTGGTGGTGTTACAAGACTTGTTATCCATTTAAAAATGGTAGTGGAAATTCTATGCCTTGGATACACACCGCTCTTCAGGTTGTAAAAAAAAAAACATACATTGGGGAAAGGTTTAAGATTATATAGTACTTAAATATAGGAAAATGCACACTCATGTTGATTCCTATGCTAAAATACATTTATGGTCTTTTTTCTGTATTTCTAGAATGGTATTTGAATTAAATGTTCATCTAGTGTTAGGCACTATAGTATTTATATTGAAGCTTGTATTTTTAACTGTTGCTTGTTCTCTTAAAAGGTATCAATGTACCTTTTTCGGTAGTGGAAAAAAAAAAGACAGGCTGCCACAGTATATTTTTTTAATTTGGCAGGATAATATACTGCAAATTATTTGTATGCTTCAAAAAAAAAAAAAAGAGAGAAACAAAAACGTGTGACATTACAGATGAGAAGCCATATAATGGCGGTTTGGGGGAGCCTGCTAGAATGTCACATGGATGGCTGTCATAGGGGTTGTACATATCCTTTTTTGTTCCTTTTTCCTGCTGCCATACTGTATGCAGTACTGCAAGCTAATAACGTTGGTTTGTTATGTAGTGTGCTTTTTGTCCCTTTCCTTCTATCACCCTACATTCCAGCATCTTACCTTCATATGCAGTAAAAGAAAGAAAGAAAAAAAAAAAGGAAAAAAAAAAACAAAAAACCAATGTTTTGCAGTTTTTTTCATTGCCAAAAACTAAATGGTGCTTTATATTTAGATTGGAAAGAATTTCATATGCAAAGCATATTAAAGAGAAAGCCCGCTTTAGTCAATACTTTTTTGTAAATGGCAATGCAGAATATTTTGTTATTGGCCTTTTCTATTCCTGTAATGAAAGCTGTTTGTCGTAACTTGAAATTTTATCTTTTACTATGGGAGTCACTATTTATTATTGCTTATGTGCCCTGTTCAAAACAGAGGCACTTAATTTGATCTTTTATTTTTCTTTGTTTTTATTTTTTTTTTATTTAGATGACCAAAGGTCATTACAACCTGGCTTTTTATTGTATTTGTTTCTGGTCTTTGTTAAGTTCTATTGGAAAAACCACTGTCTGTGTTTTTTTGGCAGTTGTCTGCATTAACCTGTTCATACACCCATTTTGTCCCTTTATTGAAAAAAATAAAAAAAATTAAAGTACACATTGTAAGCTTCTTGTGTCCTCATTTGACACACTCTGTAAATTACTTTCAAGAAAATAACAGGTTTTAAGAGAAGGCCAGTCAGTCTTTTTCAAGATTATTTCTATGGGCATTCTGATGCGTGTATTATACCCTAAAGGAACATAAAGTACTTACTATATTAAAATAGACATATCTCAAACCCTGGACATAGTTTTAAGGCTTTACAGTTCTAGAATAGTTTTAAGAAATGGAAGGTGTTTTCAGTCTGATGTTAAAAACTTACTCCATCTCTTAGCAGAAATCCATTCAAATATAAGTGAAAAAACTTGCTGGTAATAGCATATCAAACTTTTATTTCCTTTAAATTTTTTGCTGTTCTTGTTGTCTAAAAGTTCTTTTCTATTCTCCCATCCTTGCTTTATCTTAGAACATAATGTAAAATATATATATATATATATTTTTAATCAGCTCTTTGGTTTCCATGTAAGAATCTTTTCTTGTAACAAAATAACCCCACTTTTCAAATCTAAAAATCTGGAAACAAAGGCATCAGGTTTTGTTTTTTGGTTTTTGTTTCTTTTAAAAGGGGAGAAAAAAAGAGAGAGAGAAAAAAAAAAGAAAACAGCCACTAGGGGTTTAGTCAGACATAGTGAAATCTTTGGAATCAGCCACTGATTTCCTGAGATGCGTAGTGGTTTGCCTTGTGGTTCTGAGATCCCAGGAACCCTAGATGCTACAGATTACTTTAGGTGTTTTGATAGGGTCTTCCTGGATGACAGCAAATAAGGGTGGGAATACCCTTCAGTTATCTTCTGACCAGCCAGTTAGGTCTATTTTAAAAATCCTTCCTTAGAAATCTGTGTTGTCAATTTTACAAATACTGCATGTTGCAGCATCTATTTGCTTTACTAAACACTACCTCTGTGATATCGTCTCCCTGTTCCCAGTGTAGATGAACGAATACGACATTGTTCTTATTTTTGTAAAAAACCAAAACAAAAGCCGTTCTGTTGTCTTCTTGTGGTAGCATTTTTTGTCGCTCAGTTCTTATGCACTAGTGCCTGTGAGGTGGCCTTTTCATGTCATGCCTTTTATCTGAGGCAAGAATAGTTTTATCTTTCTAAAGTGTAGAGAAAGTCAATGTTTTCTGAAAAGCCAGTTTGGGTGGGAAGGAGAGAGTGGGGCTAGAGGAATCCACTGAGAAAGGATGTTGGAGAACATTACACAGGAGCTGGGGTGGGGTTGGCGTGCGGTACCTTGAGAACTTGATGTTTGTCACTGAACTTAGAAAAGATATACTGTATGTGTTTTGGATTAGGTTTCTCCAAAACTGAACCCAAAATGCTGCTCAAGACAGATAGAAATAATTCCCCAGTGCCATGCCAGCTTTAGATGTGGTGACTTCAACTCCACCATATTAAATGTCCATAAAACCTCCATGTGTCCCTATTACTCTTTTATTAGGAGCTATGAGTGCAACTGTGCAGGTTTTATATACAGTATTCATTTTAATTTCTCAGTATATGATGCTGTTAGCGTAATTAGGTTTTGCATCCTGACAGACAGAATTAATGGTGGATATTGTATACTTGTCTGTTCAAATTTCTTAAATCAAATGGGGAATGGGGAGGAGTACAAACATCTGGTGATAAATCACAGATTATGTTTGATTTACATGGTCCCAAAGTTAAATAAATTTATTGGGAGATGGGTTCTTCAGGTTACTCAGTCTCCTGACTTATTGAAATCTTCTGATAAAATATTTCTGAAGCTGATGAACAATAGAAGCATGAGAACCTAGCCAACATGAATATCACTTATAAATGACACTTTGTATCCAGAACTCTAAAATTTAAAACCTTAATATAAAATAACATACAAATTTCCAACAGTAAGATGAATGCATGATCTATTTTTTTTTTAAATGAGGAACTACTAAGAACATTAATGTCTCTTAAAATCCTCAAGTAAGTTTTCGTAACAGGCTTGACGTGCTGATGGAATGTTTTCTACATACCTGAACTCCTGATGCTTAAAATGTTCTTTTAAATGTTCATTTGAGAACAACTTAATAAACAGGAATACAGCAAATCTATTTCTCACAGATTTTAAACCAGAAACTCTTCCAGTGCCTATATTACCTCCTTCCTGAACCCATTTGCTATCCTTTCTTTGTTTAGGACCTACAAAAGGGCTGGAACCAACACGTTACAAAGGTTACTAAGAAGTGAGGTGAACACAGTTCTTCATTTGCACTGGCCATGGCAGGAAGTGTGAAGTAGTTGAGTTTTTCCCAGGGCATTCTGTAGATATAGAACTGTTTATTTAAATACCGTTTTTGTATATGCAATAAGTACATATTGATTGTATATATTCATAATGCTAGAAGTGAGAATTTGAAAGGAAGTGGCGGGAGGTGGCTTAGGTATAATTCCAATTGGAGAAATAAGGAAATGAGGTGGTTTATTCACAGACACAGTTTGCTGAAAAGTACTGGGATTATTTCGGGCCTTCCTGAAAAGGAGTTGAGAAGCCTCAGGCCCCATCCTCTCCTGCTTGTAGCCCTTTGCTCACAGAGACTGAGGGAGGAAATACAGTGTTTTCTTGTTTTAAGTCTCTCTCCCCCTCCGTACACACACGAACATGACTTCTTATGACTGTGTTGTAACTGTGTGTTCCTCATTACGATTCTGTTACTCCATTGTCCCTGGGCCTGGTGTGTTCAGGAATGTACCCATCCCATTCTCTTTTTTTCAGACAACTTCCTGTGAAAAAAATTGTGGGAACTTTGCCGATATGAGGATGGGATTGGCAGAGTTCTCTCAACCTGCTTGGAAAAATGTTTCTTAAAAGACTGCTAACTTTTAAAAGGCATGAGCCATCTAGCAGATTTTCCTAAGTGTCTCCTAAAGCCCTGCATCTTTCCCAATTGAGAATAAACAACCCATTGTTAGGGAAATGGACATCAGAACACAAAGAGAGAATTGAGATGATGTGTATTTACTCTAGGGCTGCTATAGCTATGAACTGTGGACATGGGTTGTCGGGTCTGCACTTCTGCTTGCTGGCATCTCGTTATCCCATTAGCCCGCTGTTTCATTTACTACATACAGCACGTGGGCAGTGACTCAGCCTTTAGGGGGATGGGACTGTTTTTCTCTCTCTCTCTCTTTCTCTCTCTCTATTTCCCAGTGTCATCTACAGTCATGGGATACCATTAATTCCTCCCTTCCAAATGGGAAAGAGACCAATCCAGTTCACACGGGTCATTGTACTTAAGAACCTAAACTTGGCTGAACACAGCTCGATGGTTGATCCAAATACTGTTTTTCCTTTCTGTAAAGTGGCAAAAACTATTTCAAGGGAGCACGTGTATCAGATCTTTCATAGGGATGGTAGAAGAGGCAAATTAAGCCATTTCCCCAAGTGTCCTCTAAAGCGGGAGCCCCTAAACCCATAGGGGGCTGTGCTTTTTAAAATAGCTGTGAACGTGGTACATGCCCATGATACACTTTGTCTATTAGGGCTTTGAATATTGGTAGCAGGTTGGACGAAGGGGTTTGATTGGGGTTTCAGCTAAAGGGGCCTCGACGACAGTGACTTAGCGCTGGACTGGGAATGGGATTCCCCAGAACCCACCTGGACACAGCATGCCCCTCAGCCCAGGTCTCCGCTGCTCTGCTCAGGGGTGGGATGCGTGAGAGCAGCTGAGCTCCAGACCCCGGGCCTCCTGCGGCGCCAAGTCAGGGGAGAGGAGGCCCCAGGCCCCTGCTTCAGGTCGCCATGGCAACGAGGCCTGGAATGCCACAGTGGTAGCCCTCTTCCTCGGCACATCCGGACTCCCAGTTCTGCTGCTTCAAGTCAATGTCCACAGCAAGGGAGGAACCCCGGAGGAAAATAACCACTCCCTTCTTCCCTTCACCATTGCCTTCCCCCTTCCAAAAAAGAAAAGAAAACTGCATGTTTGAAAGAAACTACAGGCAGTTTTTGGTGCAATTTGAGAGCAACTCTTTTGGGTTCTGGTTTTCTCTTCAGAGATTTGTTCGCCTCTTGTAAATCATTGGCTGCTTTGACGTTGAACTTGATGACATTTCATGTTTTCGTTGTGCTGCTTTTACATCAGTTTTGATTTTTTGTTTCTTTATAATTTTATTATTATTTTGAGAAGGTGTCCCCTTTCCCTCCTCCCTCTCCCGCTCTCCTCAACCAAAGGACTGTTTCTTACTAAGTTTTCTCAGTCATAAGGGCAAGTGTTTCCTTCCAGGTGTGTCCCGAGTTTATTAGGACTATCATACAATTGGGCAGGGGTGGGGGGACCTGGGTCCTCCTTGGGGGGACGGAAGGGAGGGAGGCGTGGGAAGACCACTCAGAGGTCAGAGATACTTGGGGAGGGGAGACTGAGTTTGAAATCATGCTTAAGATGCCAGTGGCTCGACCTGTGGTTGGTTTAAGTTCTAATTTTTAAAAGCTAGTTAGAGAACAGAAAATCATTGGGCCAAGTCACACCTGTACTTTTTTTTTTCCCCCTCCTCTGTCTCCAACCTCTTTCTAGGTTCTTCACACACCCCCATTCGGCGTAGTACCCAGAGAGCTCAAGATGTGTGGCAGTTTTCGGATGGAAGCTCGAGAGCCCTTAAGTTCTGAGAAAATTTGAAGCCCCCAGGGGCGGGGTGGACGCGTGCCGCCCAGTCGACGTCAGCGTGGTCTGTCATCCTGCTAGTTTGTGATGTTTTCTGACAGTAGCCTCCAAGAAGCCGTTGTGCGAAGACAGAGTCCTGCAGAGTCCTTCCAGCCTGGACCTGCAGTGCCATTTTATTTATATTTTTTAATAAAAAGTAAAAACAAAAAAACAGACCCACATTGGAACAGTGAATCAGTCCCATAGAGAGGGCCCGTGGACCATCGCTGTCATGAGTGATGCCCTGGCCCTTCTGAAACCAGCCAACCTAATTACCCGTATTGTGGAAATGCGCATGAGTCCCCAACCCCTTGTTTCTATACATTCTATGTTGTCTTTTAAAAAGTGTGCTTAACATTGACACAATAAATGTTGGAGCTTTAGGTGGTGTTTGCTTGTTCTTTAATTTTTAATGCTTATAAGACAATGCGGCTGCTTATGACTTTGTATTTCTGTACCCGTTTCCTACAGACACCCATCGGGTGGGTAGGAGGAACAGATTTGAGAAATGGGCAGGAGATGTAGGAGGGGAACTAGGTTACCACTTATCAGATGGCATAAATTTTCAAGGAGAATCAAAATGCAAAACTTAGGAATAAATCATAGCAATATCATAATTAATGTAGTAGTAGTGTTGCTGTTTATTAATGCTGAAGTGTGGTTTTCCTAACTGTCTGACTTATAATTTGCATACCATTAAATAATGCATAAAATGGCACGCTGAATCCTGTTTTTCAAATATATGCTTTTGGTGGCTACCATGCAGGATTTGAATTTGTCTTTTAATTTAGCTTAGGAAAGATAACGTCACTGGGTGAGCGGTAAATCCTAAAGAAGGTGATAAATGTCAGTAGTTGCTTATTAAATATTCTAATTTTAGGTTCCCAAACCTTCAGGAAATATATCTTAATGCAGACAAACAAACATAAAACTTCTTTAGTACTTACATCAGGAAATTTGGGGCAGATTTTAGAGGGGTGAAATTATAGGAGGAAAGAGGTTCACATCAGAACAGACCATTGTAATCATAGTAATGCTCCATTCCTTAGAAATTAGTGCCACAAATAAGTTACATCTACAAACAGGTGGTAAAAATTCTTTCTGGCCCAGTTAATTTGCACAGAACTTTTCTCAGTTTGGTATTTTTTACTGCTTGGAGATCCGGAAGAGAATTAGAAACAATATAGCAAATTAAAATAGGTTTGTCAATAATAGAGCTCAGACACCTGTGTGCTGTAGATTCACATACAGAGCGTGCACCTAAGTGGGGAAAATCTTACCCATCCACCTTCTGGCTAGATTACCTAGCTTAGTGAAAAGATCTAAATAATTGGCATCTGAATTCTTTCCTGCTAATTCATAATAAATGATGACTCCCTACAGTAGTGAGCTACCTTATACTTTAATACAGTGCTGTCTCGTGCATTATTTCACCTGCTCTCTGGGACAGATCTCACGAATTCCACTTTTTGGAGGTGGAGACCGAGGCTCGCCAAGGTGAAGGGCTTGCCAGAGGCCACATCAGTAAGAGAGAAGGCAGGGAAGCCAGGTTTTCTGGTTTCTCGTTCAGAGCTAATTTCACCAAACTCTGTTTAACTGATCAAAGGGAGTGTCTTTTCCTGTGTTAGCACATAAGTCATAAATGCTCACAGACACACACGTGTGGCTTACACATACAGACCCAGGATGGCCTTTGGTAAAGGCATGCAGAGTTGCCTCTTCCTACCAACAGATGTGTGCACCAGGAAAGGGAGGTTGCGGCCTCCTTGCCATCACCTTTCCCCTGTGGCTTTTCCATGACAAATAACCTTGATTACACAAGTGGCCGGTTTGTGACTTCCTCTCTCCTAGTTGAGTGTGAGACTTCTAGACAAGAAGTTATTTCATAAAGAAACCCTCTCCCTGCCCCGTTCTCTACCTATGTGTTGCTGAAATATAAGACCATTAGGGTTTCTGTGACGGCATCCTCCCTAAATGTGCTGAACTCCTTGCTGATGCCTCGAAAGAGTGGCACCACTTCCAAAGGGAGGCCAGAATTGAAACAACAGTCCTGGGTCTTGAGACAAGTTCAGCCTTTGTGACTGCATTTGGTGGTCACTACACTTTCATTTCTGGTCTGTGTATCTACCTCCACTTTTTATTTCTTCTCAGAGTCAGTTTGTAAATAAGTAGATATCTCTAAAAGTGGGATTTTTAAGGGGCAAGAGGATAATGGACGTGGATAAAAGATATCTTTTTTTCCTCCCCACTTTGGAGAAGAACTCCCCCAGAAAAAACAAACAAAACAAAAAGACTGTCTTTTCCCATGGCTTTTCAAGTTGAAAGACAACAAAAATTTATTTACAGAATTTATTAGGAAATGGTATTGCGTTAGGTCTAGCCTTTTTCTTTCGTTTCTGTTTCCTTCTTTTCTTTCTTTCTTTCTTTCTTTCTTTCTTTCTTTCTTTCTTTCTTTCTTTCTTTCTTTCTTTCTTTCTTTCTTTCTTTCTTCCTTCCTTCCTTCCTTCCTTCCTTCTTTCTTTCTTTCTTTTTTCTTTCTTTCTTTCTCTCTCTCTCTCTCCCTTTCCTTCCTTCCTTCCTTCCTTCCTTCCTTCCTTCCTTCCTTCTTTCTTTCTTTCTTTCTTTCTTTCTTTCTTTCTTTCTTTCTTTCTTTCTTTCTTTCTTTCTTTCTTTCTTTCTTTCTTTCTTTCTTTCTCTCTCCTTCCTTCCTTCCTTCTTTTCTCTTTCTTTCTTTCTTTCTTTCTTTCTTTCTTTCTTTCTTTCTTTCTTTCTTTCTTCTGTCTTTCTTTCTCTCTCTTTCTCTCTCTTTCTTTTCTTTCTTTCTTTCTTTCTTTCTTTCTTTCTCTCTCTCTCTCTCTCTCTCTCTCTCTCTCTCTCTCTCTCTTTCTTTCGTTCATCCAGGCTGGAGTGTAGTGGCAAGGTCTCAGCTCACTGCAACCTCCCCCTACCGGTTCAAGGATTCCCCTGCCTCAACCTCCCGAGTAGCTGGGACTACAGGCACGTGACACTATTGCCCGGCTAATTTTTTTTGTATTTTTGTAGAGACCAGGTTTCACCGTGTTAACCAGGATGGTCTCCATCTCCTGACCTCGTGGTCTGCCCTCCTAGGCCTCCCAAAGTGCTGGGACTAGAAGCATGAGCTACCTCACCTGGCCTAGGGCTAGACTTTTGAAACCCCATACAAGATTGATAATTTGGGAAGACATCTCTCAGTGTGATGAGTCAAGGTCATGGTTATCCATGAATGGCGGAAACAGGGAAGGGGCTCAACAATCTGCCTGGGGTCCTCACTGTGTCCTTTCTGCAGAGTGGGACTTCAGATTGCAGAGAGATAAATTGGTTGCCCGACATGAGCACAGACTAGAGGACAGAGTCCCAGCCACTCGGATGGAGGAGACCAAATACAGGGCATTGTTTTTACTTTCCCAAGCCTTTTGTGGTCTGTTCAGATTATTATTTTTATTATTTTTGAGACAGAGTCTCACTGTGTCACCTAGGCTGGAGTACAATGGCATGATCTTGGCTCACTGCAACCTCCACCTCCCGGGTTCAAGTGATTCTCCTGCCTCAGCCTCCTGAGTAGCTGGGATTACAGGCTTGCACCACCTGGCTAATTTTTGTATTTTTAGTAGAGACGGGGTCTCACCATGTTGGTCAGGCTGGTCTCGAACTCCTGACCTTATGATCCACCTGCCTTGGCCTCCCAAAGTGCTGGGATTACAGGTGTGAGCCACCATGCCCGGCCAGATTATTACACTATATAAAAAAGGTCTGTTAGACTTTGGGTCCATGATGGGAAAGAAAGATACTCAGAGCCCCTGCAGCACCCAGCATCCAACCTGCTGAATATCAACCTGTTTGAGAAATAATTGTTTCAAAAACCAGTGATCATTTAAAGAAAACTCTTAGGCAAGGAGTGCAATCTTGGAATCTGCTGAGGTCTAACTGAGTGCCCCAAACCTTGGCAGCATATTTCCTGGGCACTTTTGCTTAGAGTTTCCAAGAGCATTCATATTAAAATCAAGACCTTCAAGTGGTCAGGAATATCTTTCAGGTTTGGTGTGCATTGACATGATTTTTTCTTTTTCTTTTTTTGATAGTGAGGTTAACATTGACGAAGATGGCTATTAATATTAACAGAGTTTTTTTTTTAACCTAAGTGTCAATATTCCTATTTTTAAAAATTCTTATTTTATAAATCAGTGTCCCTGGACGTAATAGTAGGATTAGAATGGAAGTATTCTGTAGGCTGTTGGTTCTTTTCTTACAGTATGCCACATAGCTTTGGCTCCTTTTTGAGTATAGTGTGAAGGAAGCAGATTTGAGGAATTTCGAGTCTGGTGGAAGTTCTGAAACAACCAGTGATGCAAGCACACCTTCCTTCTTCAAGAGTTCATCTTGAGTTCCTAACCAGCAGGGAAACAATATTATATTTCTTTCCTCTGACTGCCTAGGAGAGATAGTACTCTTCAGTTTGCATTCCCCTGGAGTTAAATTAAGTCATGGAACTTCTCACTTCTAGTAAAATCCAGAAGCAGTCATTGTCTGTCTTCCTATCTTAGTTTAGAGTATCTTATTACTAACCACATTGCCTTTCTTTTTGCTTTGTATTTTAAAAAATGCTCCCAGGAAGTACTTAAGGTTTATAGAGTACTTTTATATGCATGATAGAATCAATTTTCCTTGTGATTCTATAAATTAGATAAGAAAAGAATAGACTGAAGTTGAAAGGAATCCTAGTAATCACCCATTTTAGAGATCAGAATAATAAGGGCCCAAAGATGAAGTGAAGTACCTAAGATCACAGTGTGAAAAAAAGGTCATAGCCAGGCTTGAAACCACACAGTTAGTGGCTGAGTCAGAATTGGAACCCAAGTCTCCTAGCTCTTGTGCAAAGGAATTCAAGTGGCAAATCTCTCCCTAGTGACCCGCTAAATTCAGAAATAGGAATAGCAGAAAAGTATGCATTTCAGAAGGATTTAAGAATGAACCCTAAAGCTTGTTTTGGTAGTGCCAGTACTAGTAGGGAACATGTCAGCCTGCCCCATATGGAATACGGGTTTCTACAATAGTATTCCTATGACCGAGAAGATTTAGGTCACAACCTGAATGGATTCTTCTTTAATTCACCCCTCCAATGGTAGAAATAAACCTGGGGACCAAGAATTGCTGAGAGACAGCTTTTAAAGTTAAAAGGGCTGCTCATCAAACCAAATTCATCTCCAGTGGCTTAAGTGGATCTCACAATCTGTTCCATTCTCTAGACAAGATATGAGAGAAACACCCACTGAATTTGAATTTCAAGGCCACATCACATCCTGTTAGAGAATCCAAATAACCAATAGCATAACGTGTATCTTTTTTTTTTTTTTTTTTTTTTTTTTTGAGATGGAGTCTTACCCTGTTTCCCAGGCTGGAGTGCAGTGGTGTGATCTCGGCTCACTGCAACCTCTGCCTCCCGGGTTCGAGCGATTCTCCTGCCTCAGCCTACTGAGTAGCTGGAACTACAGGCACAAGCCACGATGCCCAGCTAATTTTTTTGTATTTTTAGTAGAAATGGGGTTTCATCTTGTTAGCCAGGTTGGTCTCAAACTCCTGACCTCAGGTGATTCGCCCGTCTTGGCTTCCCAAAGTGCTGGGATTACAGGCGTGAGCCACCGCACCCAGCCTCTGTGGCCATTTCTTTTCTTGCCAGTCACCCTTTGATTCACATTTATTTCTAATGGACATGGGTTGACTCCGAATGTCTTGGGGCCCGGTAGGGCAGCAGTTGCTGTGCACAGCAGCTGTTTAGAGCCTGCTCAGGCAAAGCGCTCCCTGAAATAGGAGCAAGACAGCGGGAAGCCTCACCGAGTAACAGCAAATCAAACATCCCTGTTGAGGATGGTCTGAGAGGAATAATTTGCCTGATTTTTCCCCCAGTGATAGTTCCCTGAATTTCCTTAGATGGTAATGCAAGCAGGCAACTCCCGCTGCCATTTCTGAACCTTCTGCTTCTCTCTCCCTGCTGATTTGTCCCTCTTCTAGAATACGTAGAAAGTCAATTGAGAGGTACGCAGAGATTAGCTTCCTTTGGGCTCTAAGATTTGCAGCGTTGCTCACGCTTCTATTTCAGTGACTGATTTTACCTGTTGCTTCACCACACAAAGGGGAAAACCCAAAATGCAAATATTCCTTTTCAGAAACTCACCCAAATCTCAGAACTCAGGAACACAAGAGATTTTTCTTTAAAGCGGTCCCCTTTGTGCAGATTTGCCTGTAGCCAGCATGCCTTATTTGTGGAACTCTTTTTATTTTTCAGCTTCTGTGAGAGCACATTTTATTTTCCCTCTGATACAGGCCTATGTGTCGGGGCAGGATGGGGTTGGGGTTCCTGTGCTTTTGGTCTGGACTGGTAAAGGTGGTGTTCTCTGAGCCCACAGCTCAGGGTTATGATCTTGGCTTTATCATTGCCATGCTGACCCACCTGGCATCCCCTCTCTCTGCATGTGACACATGTGACACATTCAAGGCCTGTTCCTCCTCTGAAATAGGAAGGGCACAATCCTACCTCCTACTTCCCAGCAGCACACAACAGTCACAGCAGTGGGAGACATTGATGTGTTCCGGGCTCTTGGGACTGGAGCGTTGACATCCAGTCTTGATGGCCTTGGGGATGTGGGGTTGTGGTCCATGTCAAGGGTGGGCTTTCCTTTGCTTTTGACTAGTAAACCCATTTTTCTTTACAAGCTTATGTCACAGAAAAAAAGCAGCAAGCGATTTTTGTTTGAAAACTAAAGCCGTCATCATGCACACATTTTTTACACAGTTGCTTGTACAGTGCTCAGGGGCCATCTTATCACTTTGGCTGTACCTTAAGGTTGGGGTCCCTCTTCACCCCTTTTCCTGCTGGAGGGTAGGATTAGCGGACAACCCTCTCCCACAGGCCCATGGTATCTCACTGAGGCTGGCAAAGCACCAAACTTCTTCGGGTGCCTGGAGATGCAGGCCCAGATGTTTCTGAAATGTGATCTCTGACTGAGAACCTAACCTGTCTCGTCCTTGACTGGCAGACTGCTCAGGGCTTGCTAAAGAGGAAAATGTAGGTTAAAGTAGAAATAATCATATCAGCTAGTGTTTATTGAGAATTTACCACGTTCTAGGCACAGTGATAAGGGCTTTCTATGCATGTTCTTTGTTTCTTTCTTTTTTTCGAGATGGAGTTTTGCTCTTGTTGCCCAGGCTGGAGCCCAGTGGCGCGATCTCGGCTCACTGCAACCTCCGACTCCCAGGTTCAAGCAATTCTCCTACCTCAGCCTCCAGAGCAGCTGGAATTATAGGCATGTGCCACCATGCCCAGCTAATTTTTATATTTTTAGTAGAGACATGGTTTCACCATGTTGGTTAGGCTGGTCTCGAACTCCTGACCTCAGGTGATCCACCACCTTGGCCTTCCAAAGAGCTGGGATTACAGGCATGAGCCACCGCGCCCAGCCTCTATGCATGTTCTTATTTCTTCTTCCTGATCATCGTGTGGGATAGGTACTATTATTATTTTCATTCTACGGAAGCTTAGAGAGACTAAATGACATGTCTAAGGTTTTGCAACTCGTACTACTACTACTACTGTCATATAACTCCAGAACATTCACTCCCAACCTCTACATATTGACTCCTAGTATCTACCTCATCCTGAAATTTTGTCACCACTTGTAATGCCAGCGCTGAGTTTACCATCTTAAAAAAATTAACAGTGCTAATTAAACTGATTAAGAAGTCTATTCAAAGTGGTTTTGCTTTGAGGGCTCTGGTTCTGCTGACTATGGAGCAAGGCTGGTGTCATTTCTTGCTGTGGTGCTTGCATTTCTGTCCATTTCTGGTGATGGGAGGACCAGTATGGTTTTGTGAGGCATATCTGAGGAACTCACTCCCCAGTCTTCTCCATCTGCAGTATGGCTCATTCATTTGTTCAATCAACAAATATTTATTAGATTCCTGCTATATGCAACCTGCTGAGTTAACTGCTGGGGAAGGGATGCAAAGAAGTAAAAGGCACAGTCATTGTGAATCAGAAATTGCTACCAGTGGAGAATTAAATTAATTAGAATCCTATTAAATAACTGGTCACAGTTAAGCTGGAATGGTGAGAATAGTGAGCTTTAAAAAATGCTGATATAGAATTCACTTTGCCTGTGTAGCCAGCAGTCCCAGGCAAAGGACCTGAGTACCCTGGAATGAATGGGAATATTATTCTCTATACTTTATCAGTGGTACACGCACTTAAAACTTGTTTTTCAAATGTAGGAGTGAGTATACATTGGTGTTTCCTCACGTATTTGGCCCAGTCCTTCTTGTAAATAACAACACCAATGATTTAGAAAGAGGTTAGTAATAGGAACACAGTCTTTGTCCTGTGATTAAAGATAAAATAACTGTAACAGGGGATAAGTCCATGTATTTTAACCTTCTGAGCTGACCTCTAACTGATTACCTTCCACTAATTCATTCCAAATGGAACAAGACAAAGAAATCTTTACTTTTCCCGTTTGCAGTATTATCTTTCTCAGATCACCAGCATAAGCAAATATTTCCCCCCACCCTGTGGTGTGCAAGAGGCTCTAGGCACTGTGGGGAATTATAAATAGGTACAAGACCCAACCCCTGTCCTCAAAGGGATTACAGTTGGTCCTATGTGGGGGCTAAAATTATATGCATAAAAGCACATAACAATAGGAGAGGGCAATATGATTAATCCATAAGTGAGAGACATCAACTGGAGGAATGTAGAGGAAGATAATTTCTCTGGGGCCCACAGAGATGTTAGGCTTTTAGTCATCAAAGACAGGCTAGGATTTAGACGATAGAGAGAAACGATGACAGCAAACCAGTTCAAGGCAGTACTGCAGTATTTGGAGGGCACTGACCAGACTAGTGTGGCAGGAAAAGGTTTGTCTATGAAACTAGTGGAACATAAGGTGGGAAACAAATTTAGGGCCATGTTATGGAGTCACTTTGACAATAGGCCAAGGGGCTTATATTTTATCTTACAGTCAATAACATTTTCTTCAATCTTCTTTTTTTTTTTTTTTTTTTGAGGCTGAATTTCACTCTTGTTGCCCAGGCTAGAGTACAATGGCACGATCTTGGCTCACTGCGACCTCCGCCTCCCAGGTTCCAGCAATTCTCCTGCCTCAGCCTCCCGAGTAGCTGGAATTACAGGTGCCCGCCACCACGCGCAGCTAATTTTTTGTATTTTTAGTAGAGACAGGGTTTCACCATGTTGACCAGGCTGGTCTTGAACTCCTGACCTCAGGTAATCCACCCGCCTTGGTCTCCCAAAGTGCTAGGATTACAGGAGTGAGCCATCGCGTCTGACCTTTCTTAAACCTTATAGTCAGTTAAAGGTTATTCAAAATCATGTCCATAGAAAAGTTTTGGAAGAGTGTAGCAGGGCATGAAATACATTGAAAGGGAATTCAAAACAAGCCAAGAGACCGGTCGGAGGTTGATCCTGGAAGGTGTTGGCTGTTTCATTGAAGGATTCTGCTGTGCATGCAGTACTTGGGTTAAACTATGTAGTCATCCTGGACACATTCAAATAGACATTAACCCTATTGTTTGAAGCTGTATCTAAATTCCCCATTTGGGCTGGTCTAGACCCATCCCAGACTGTAGAAGCTTGAAAAAGTTCTTCCTTCTGGATTGACACCACACCACATCACACCACAAACAGCCTAAAGATAAAGACCTTGAGGCCCAAACAGGTCAGTTAGTTCCTAGGGATTGACTGTTTTTACAACGCAAAGGACGGCTTCGTGTCTCATTAAGCACTTAACGCTTTAGCATCATGTCTCAAAGCAAAATGATAAACCTAACTGAAGAAAGACTAGAACGCTACAAGAGTTTTGCAGATCGGAGAGGTACAACGACTTCTTTTTTAGGGGGAGATTTAAGAATTTTTTTCTTTTTGTAGACACAGGGTCTTGTTTTGTTGCCAGGTTGGTCTCAAACTCCTGGCTTCAAATGATCCTCCTGCCTTGGCCTCCCAAAGTGCTGGAATTACAGGCATGAGCTACCACCCAGCTGTGATTTAAGACTTTTTTTGATTCTCCTATTTGTAAAAGTTATACTATATTGTTTTTTCTTTGCAATATGCTTGTTGGTACAGGCCTGTGTCCCGTAATAATATTATTTTATTGCTATTTGGCCATCACATTAGATGAATTTCATAATAAAGGCATAGATTAGAATAAGCAAGCATGTATATACATAACCAAAGAAGCATTCTCTGCACAAAGTAAGGCAGTGCAGGCTGGGGCTTCACTCTCTTGGAGCTTGCATTTCAAAAATAGAGACTTGGTATTTTTGTACTGCAGTCATAAGTCATATCATCTGGTGTCCTTTCCTATCTCTCTCCCTCATGCCTACTATCCTGTTTCTCCTGGAAGCAGTACTAGTCTATGACTGTCCAGTGTCATAAGTCAGAATATTTAGGGCATATAAAGAACTCCTTTTTGGTGCTGGGTTGCAAACTCTCTATTTCATCCTAGAGTTTCTTCCAGAGCTCCGGAGTCTCCACTCCTGTCACCTGCCATGGTCACAAGTCTCAGCAATGCCCCCCGCAACACTCCCACCTCAGGACGGTGGCCTAGGAGCAAACGTGTAAATACAAGCTAAGGATCAGTCAAAAGGGAATGGCTGGGAGGCGTGTGAGGGGTTCAACACACATGGAAGTGTTCCCCTGAGGTGTGAAAACACTCTGCTATTACCAGGACGCCCCATATTTCCCCTCCTATTGAAATATAGTAAAGCGTAATGAAAAAGTGAGGTATAGACCTTAATGGGGGACAGGGAGGAAAGCAAGGCCTGTGTGAGAAGAAGTCTGTGAGCAGACAAACTTCCTTCACTAGCTAAGCACCCTCCTTCATGTCAGCACAAGGCTCAATCCGTGCCTCAGCAAAACATAATCACTAAAAGTCATACATACAATACTTGGGTTAGGAAATGCAAGCATGTGTTCCAAGGGCCTGTTTGCATAGATTCATTCTTTTCCATTTGCCCATGAGTCAGAATCATGGTATATGTATGGGAAGTATGCACATATGCACAGTCACACATATAGTTCCTTGTGTATATACCTATTTATAGCACATGCATATTCATGTGCCTCCCGTATACACACATCTAGACAGAAAAAAAAAAAATGCCTCATCTGTAATGACTATGATGATCTCAATGGCATTACTGGCCTTGATCTTTAATAGTCATTATCCTCTAGTTTCTATAGTCTTATCCTCAGAAGCTGTATTCACTCTGGGCTCCCACTCTTCTGGAGTTAAAGGTAAAGGCTAGAAAGCCAGGCCAGCAAAGGTTAGCATATCCTCTTCTGGCCTAGGGAGTCCTTGTGTCCATAGAACAGATGTAGGGTGGGCTGGAGCTGAGTAAACCTATCCCCTCTTCTACTGGAAATCACATTGAATTCTGACTCAAGGGGCCTCTGTGTTGCAAATGGAAAGGTAATTAAGCCACAAGACTTTGAGCCGTTTGGGGCTAAGAGGGCTTTTCACATCCAGTATATTTTTGAAGGGCAGAGGGTAGAGGTAAGAGAGACATAAGAGGCCTTGAAGAGAATAGAAACAAGATAACAGGTGTTGGGTGCATTGCCATTAGGGGGCATGGATAAACAGAAAACACATTTAAAAATTAATTTTAGTTTTAAAACACACTGAGAATTCTATCAGCATTCTTGATGGCATGACAGAAGCATGGGGTTACCAACTTGCCCAGTGAGTGTGCTGGGAAGATGGGTGGGTTGAAGTGCTCCTTCTGCTATTATCGTGATTATTTTTTAAATGATTATCATAGTGGAAAATTTCACCTGCAGAGACCTGGAGTGAGACCTCGAAGGACAGGAGCCCTCCGCTGGTAACGACACTTGGTTGTTAACCAACACAACCAAGGATGGAGCCCAGTATCTAGAGGGAGGTAACCAATCCCCAGGAGCAGCTCCCAGAGGAATGTCGGTCCCATTTCAGCCACTGCCAACAAGGAGAATTCTGCTAGCTGTGACTCGGTGTTGATTCAGATGATTCCTCTGGGATGTATGGCTGCAGTAGAGCTCGGAAAATCTGAAGCAAGAGAGAGGACTTGAGATTTCCATTTAGGAATGTTGACACCTTCCCATGTTCAAAGGGCGTGTGTGTGTGTGTGTGTGTGTGTGTGTGTGTATGCATGGGTGCGCATGTGTGTTGGGCCTGTGCAGAGGGTGAGAGTCCATCTTTTCTCCACTACCCAGCTGTGTTAGGCTTGCTGAAGTGGAAGGTGCTGCCCGTAACTACTCACCCTCTCCTATCATCTCCCTTCTTTGGAACCAAGCTGACAGAACTCTTTAGCATGGGCACTCTTAGTTTTTTTTTCTTTTTCTTTCTTTCTTTTTTTTTTTTTTTGATGGGCCAAGCTTACAGTTTTCAAAGTGCTATGACAGGATGGTTGCAAAAATAAAAAGCTAGTGAAAGCTTAGTCACAATATTTCTATAGCTGGCAATCAAAAGATCATATTGCATGCAACTGGCAAAATCATCATAGGGAAATTATGCATTTTCCAGAATACCTTATTCCCTTCTGTGTATTAAACATTACTTTAATATTCTGGTGACAATGTTTTATAATTAATCTAAATGTAAGGAAATGAACACACCAGAGATTATGTCTCAGTGCAAAGAGGTGAAAAAGGCTTCTTTGCAGTGGCAGACCAGATTACAGACTCAACTCCTTTCACTTACAAGCAACCACAGCTATCACTGAGGGCTAATATCCCGCCACATCCTCCAGTGAATGCAAACATTCTGTACACTTTGGGGAGTAAAACTCTTTCACTCATAAGGGTGTTAATGTTAACACAGAAGAAAAGTGTTTTAAAAATTGCATTAGTTCATAGACTTATATTGAACTCATGAGGGGGAATCTAGCCCCAGAGAGATAAAAACTAAAGAGCTCAGCCATAAACCAGTATGATAACATCCTTATTATAAGATGCAAATTGAGGGACCCAATTCACTAAAACACATGTTACTGGTATTTAATTTTGCTTGTGGGAATATATCAGAAGTTGGCCTATGCCTTATGCACAATGTACTTAAAACGAGGGCGAGTAACTTTAGCTATAAAAAACAGTGATAAAGCAGCACAGGGCAAGCCGGGATTGAGAGATAATTGCGAGGCTCTAATTTAAGTGTCAGCATACACAGCTTTCTTTCCTAGCTTAGGCTGGGAAGCACAGCGCCCGCGTGCTGAAGGCGAGTGGGCTCTGTGTTAGGGAGGCTGGGGTCCCAAACCAGGGCAGGGGAATGGCGGCCCTGCATGGCTCATGGACGTCTCTCAGGGATTCCTCTCAGCAGGGGTTGGAAGAGCAGACCCACACCCAGTGGTCATTGCAGGAACTTCACTTGAGCTGGTCTGCTTGTGAGCCTGTGGTTTGGAGAGGAGAAGATGCACTTCCCCATGAGAAAAATGTCAGTTCCTCTTTCCCTGGGTGGCACAAAGAGCCTGCTGGGTGTCCTTGGCCTTCCTGTCACCCTTGAGTCAGTGAATTCCCTCTCAGGGTGTCACTGAGAGGATGCACTCTGTGTGTCTCCAGGTGGTCATCCCTGTGGGCTCCACAGATGAGGACACCAGCCCTCAGCTCCGCCCCCTCTCAGAAGCCTTCCTCACCTGGGGGTTCTGGGTGAAGGGAGCTCCCCACCGGAGACTCATGTGGGATTGTGTGTGGACCATAGAGCCACAGAGTGTCACCTGGGAGCCGGGCGAAATGCGCAACCTGCAGCCCCTCCCTCCTCAGACCTATGATTCACGATCTGCGTTTTAGGAAGACACGTGAACTTGTGAGAAGTGTGCTACCCCTACCCTCTGACCACTGCATGAGCCCCTCATTCACCATTTAGGGCTTGCAGGGTTTGAAGAATTAAGAGATGATCTTCTAAATGCCTCATTTTTAGGGGGTTAAACCTTTATGATTAGAGGGAAAATTATTGCAAGAAGCATAGGGATGCATCAGAGGTCAACAGAGCGCAAGCATGAAATGCCACTAACACTATGTTAGATAACATCAGGGATCACCTTGAGGTTGGCTGGGGAGGAAAGGGATGTCCAGCCCTTGAGGGCATGAGATGTCTGCTGAGAGAGACATTTGCTCTGATGGTGTTGGCTCAAGCCCAAGAGGACGCTATGGACATCAGCGTGGTCTGTCCCTGCCTAGCCCTCTCCAGAAATAGGTCACCGGCCACCTCCTGAAGAGTGAAAGTTAGGGAGAGCAGGGAGGAGGGGGTAGTGGGCAGAGGACAGGGGTCCCCAGGCCACCAAATGATGAAACTCAGTTAACCTTGAGGCAGACTGGGTGAGCCTACAGTGATTGCAGGGGCTTAGACTAACCCTGCCCCGCTAAACTGCCAATGTCTGGATTTCCTTAATAAGATGAAAATCTTTTTGTAACACAATTAGGAGAGAAAATGCTTATACCACAAAGGCTGGGTTGAGGTAACACTTAAGTGTGAATAGGTTAAAGAATAACCAGCCAATCAATCACCAAGTCTCAACAAGGAGTGAAGACATGGCCCTCTCCTGGTTTTGCTGGGGTGCACTGAACATGTGTGGGAAAGACTCAGATAAAACTGATCATAGGGTTGGGTGCAGAGCGTGCATTTTGAAGTCTCCCCTCTTAGCCAGGAGTCTGGGCCTAGTTTACGTCATACTGAGTGAGAGAGGAAGCATCTTAGTAAGGGTTGTATTTCAGTCAGGCAGCTGCAAAGACCACAGCTCAACTTTGCATTCTTCAATGAAGCTTTTTGCTTTTTTGTTTTTAAACCCAGGTTATTTCATACAGAGGAGGTTGGCTCTTAGGGCTTTATTAATTGGAGCATTACATTTAAATGTCTTATTTTTTCATCTGACTCTGTCTTAGTCTTCGTGACTTCCCTTGTAGCAAGCATAGCCCTCCTCACGTAACTCCTGGGTGATGAGTGAGCTCTGTATGGATGCCCAGATGTAAATGGCCTTTGGAAGGACCGGCAAGAACTTTGGTGGGATAATTTCCTCTCCTAGGATGGATTTTATTTTCCTTATTGTGTTCTCACTAGAATGGCCACATGCATCCAGGTCTCTGGAGTAACTTACTTTTGTTGTCTCTCCATTTTTAAAAAGCAAAGTGGACATTTTTCTCAAGCCTTTCGAAGTTCAAATTACATCATCGGATCATCTAAACGCTGTCAGATGGGCAGAAGATTGGGGATGGGTCGGGGGAGTGGGATCACTAATTACCACATTCGAATGTGTGGATTCAAATGCTCCTGTTTCTTCTATAGATTAGATCCAGGCTTTAACTTCAGTTTCCTGTGTGACCTTTGAGAAGCCATCTCTCCAAGTGCTTCCTTTGGAAGGTTGAGCCCCGGGTGTCTCTCTCTGAGAGAGGCCCTTGCTCCATCTGGGCTTGACCCTGCCACATGGGATCAGAAGGAACGTACATTCTGTCAGCAGCTGCCGGAAATGCTGGAGCAGCAGCCCTGGAGGGCGGGTGAAGCAGTCCCTGGTTTTGGAGGAGGCGTGAGAAGAAATTCATGGGGGGCTTTAATTCTTTTTAGATTCCCAACCATTTTCTTCTAGCTGCTACTCCCTGCATTTATGTAACTATTAGTTTGCAACATATGTGACAAGCTTTCTCTCATTGGCTGCTTACTGCAGCACTGTGGGGCCATGCAGCCAGGCAAGTGCTAATGCCTCCGTTTCACTGACTGAGAGACTGAGACTCAGAGCAGTTGGGAGCTCTCCTAAGATAACACAGCTAGTTAGAAGTCAAGCCAGGTCCCCAGGGTAGAGCTTTCAGTACTGTGTGAGGGCAGCATAAAATGAAGTCTGTAGACTGTTTTTTCTCTGAGAAGTTCAAGTCTTCTGCCTTACTGCTTCTTCCCTCCCAGACAATAAGTTGGTCTGGTGCCCTCTCCAGGGACAAACTTGGGAAACACCTCTTCAGTGTGAGGTAGCAGTCTCCTTTAGCTATTGTCACAGCCAATTCACAGAGGTCTAAGGCCCCCAGCTTAATTGATGGTTAATGACCAATTCCACCCCATTCCCCCACCTCCATCAAAAAAGCGGGCAAACACCACTTCATGCCTACTAGAATGGCTATTAAAAACAAACAAACAAAAACAGAAAATAACAAGTGTTAGCTAGAATGTGGAGAAGATGGAGACTGCATGCATTGCTGGTGGGAATGTCAAATGCTGGAATCACTGTGGAAAACGGTTTGGCAGTTTCTCAAAAAGTTAAACACTTACCATATGATCCTGAAATTCCACTCCCAAGTTTACAGCCCAAACAATGGAAATCAGGGATTTAAGTGGATTTCTATACACCCATGTTCATAGCAGTATTAGTCACAATAAATGCAAAGTAGAAACAACCCAAGCATCCATGAAAAGATGAATGAGGCCTGGCATGGTCGCTCACACCTGTAATCCCAGCACTTTGGGAGGCTGAGGTGGGTGGATCACCTGAGGTCAGGAGTTCAAGACCAGCCTGGCCAACATGGTGAAACCCCGTCTCTACTAAAAATATAAAAATTAGCTGAGCGTGGCGGTGCATGCCTGTAATCCCAGTTACTCAGGAGGCTGAGGCACAAGAATCACTTGAGCCCAGGAGGTGGAGGTTGCAGTGAGCTGAGATCATACCATTGCACTCCAGCCTGGGTGACAGAGGGAAAATCTGTCTCAGGAAAAAAACAACAAAAAAAGAAAAGATGAATGGATAAACAAAATGTAAGCTATACACACAGTGGAATAACATTCAGCAATAGAAAGAAAAGAAATTTTGACATATGCTACAACATGGATGGAACTTGCAAACATTGTGCTAAATGAGATATGCCAGATATAAAAGGACCAACATTATATGTTTCCACTTCCATGAGGTACCTAGACTAGTCAAATTCATAGGGACAGAAAGTGGAATAGAGATGACCAGGGGATTAATGAAGGGTTGGGAAGGAGAGCTACCGTTTAACGGCTAGGGAATTTATGCTGGGGATGATGAAAAAGTTCTGGAGGTGGATAGTGGGATGAGGACACAGCATTGCAAACGTACTTAATGCCACTGAAGTGTATACTCACAAATGATTAAAATGGTAAATGTTACATTATATATATATTAACATAATTTTAAAAGACTGTTAAAAGAAAGCAAACAGGCCAGGTGCGGTGGCTCATGCCTGTAATCCCAGCACTTTGGGAGGCCAAGGCGGGTGGGTCACTTGAGGCCAGGAGTTCAAGACCAGCCTGGCCAACGTGGTGAAACCCTACCTCTACTGAAAATACCAAAATTAACTGGGATGTGGCAGCACATGCCTGTAATCCCAGATACTTGGGAGGCTGAGGCACGAGAATCGCTTGAACCTGGGTGGTGGAGGTTGCAGTGAGCCGAGACTATACTACTGCACTCTAGCCTGGGCAACAGAGTGAGACTCTGTCTCAAGGAAAAAAAAAAAAAAAAAAAAGGAAACAAACAAACCCAAGTAGAAAAAACAACTGAACAAACAAAAACAAAAAAGGAGGCAAAGGTAGAAGAGAGGGCCCAAGGGTAAAGGACAGGGGCTGGTGTGGAAGACACAACAGTACATCATGAAAAGGAAGAAGAAAAAGAGAAAGGGTATCTCTGGGAGAGGTCCAGGTGGTGCTCTACCCAAGGGGTCGCATACCTTAGTGCTGGGAAGAGAGGCATTCTCTGGGGCGTGAGACTCCTGCAGGGAAACTGTCCCAGTATCAGTCAGAGAAGAGATGGCTTTCTTTTACTACATGGCAGCAGCCCTGGAGCTCCGGGGCAGGATCATATCCTTAGGGCGGGAGAAGTGCCCATTTCCAATTTATTTATGTGTTTTATCCCCAGAGTGGGATAAATGATTATGAAACTGACCTAATATTTATGTCTATTTTCAGGCCGGGGGTTGATATGAGTGCTTTCTTGATGAACTGCGCCCTCAGAGCTATTTACTTTAGTGGAAGGTTTCTTTTGAGGAGGAGATTGGGAAAAGTCACCAAATTCTGTGGTTGCTGCTTCCTCTAATTATATTCTCACTTTTGAATAATTTTTAAGCCCTTCGGAAGTACAAGAAATAGGGGTTTTTAAAATGATGAGAGCATTCCCACCAAAGGTAAAATGCTCCCTACCCCGGGGCCCAGCTCTTTACAGTGAGTTTGTGAAATCTACTTTTATCATTCTGAAAGTTTCATGTTGTCCATACTGCCTGTTAGGAAATGTGGAAGAGCTGGCTTTCAAACTTGGACTTGAAGCCAGGCATTGTAGCGGGTGATTGTAATCTTAGCTACTTGCTTGAGCTGAAGACTTTGAGGCTACAGTGAGCTATGATTGATTGTGTCACTATGCTCCAGCTTGGATGACGGAGCGAGACCTCAGTCTCAAAAAAAAAAAAAAAAACAAAAAAAAAAACAAAAAAACCCCACAAAGGACTAAGGCTGGCAGAGACAAGAAGACTAAAACTTTGTATTAATTTGTTGTATGGTCATTCCTTGTTTTTTTCAGAATGGACTGCTCTCTTTTTTCCCTTTAAGCAACAAGATGGTAGAATTACAACCCAGCCCCTGCCTGTAGAACTCTCTGTTCAGTCCTGAAGGTTAAAGTTCGTAGATGAAAAAGGCTGGAATGCAAGGTGTGAATACTGAGATAAAGCAGATCATGGGCACTTGTTTTGTTTGGTTGCCATGAGGCTCCGTTTTATTTTATTTTTAAGACAAGGTCTTGCTCTGTCACCCAGGCTGGAGTGCAGTGGTATGATCATGGCTCACTGCAGCCTCAACCTCCTGGGCTCAAGCAATCCTCCCACCTCATCCTCCCCAGTAGCTGGGGCTAGCCACCAAACCTGGCTACTTTTTTATAGAGACAGGGGTCTCAGTATGTTGCCTAGGCTGGCCTCGTACTCTTGGGCTCAAGCGATCCTCATGCCTCGGCCTCCCAAAGTGTTGGAGTACAGGTGTGAACCACTGTGCTAAGCGTCATCAGGCTTTAGAAACAGAAGCTCAAGAAGTGGCCTCAACAGTGAAGGGACTTCAGAAATGAAATTACATTCTTAAATCAGTGCAGAGGAACCAAGTATTCAGCACTGACTTGCTCTCAGGTAGCACTGAGCATATATTTGCTGGCGACAGAGGCAGATGATTTGAATTTATTTTTTGCCAAATGGTTTTGTTTCCTGAGTCCTGAGAGATGACCTGGTCAAACCTTCCCCTTTAATCTTATTAAGGAAAATCGACGGGCACAAGCTGGGATTAACTACAAGGGAATTTGAGCAGCAAGAGAAGCTCATTCTTACAAGGTGCTTGGTAAATTTGGGGAATTCTCTGAACATTCTGAGTAAATATCTGGGTGGAGGGCAAGGAAGTGACTATATTATTACTAGCAATGCAAGGAGATAGTCATAGCTTTGACAAATACTTTTAGGTTTGCTGAAGAGTTTTTATTTTCTTCTTTTGTGCCACCCAGGTATTGCTACTGCCCTAATTTCTCAGAGAAGTAAACCCAGGCTCAGAGTAGTCTAGGGGTTTGTTGGAGGCCACAGAACCGGTTAGAAGAAGCATGGATTAGGATGCAGGTATTGTGACTCATTCTGCAGACTTCCTTTGGGGTTTTCAATCTTGTCCTTTCTGGTTGTGCCCATGCCTGGGTTTAGACTCATGCTGGGGGCTAGGTGGGAGCGTGTTGGATGTCTTGGGGTGAGTGTGGGAATGGAGGGTGGCTCTTGCAGTGCTCAGGCTAAAGCTGGTCCTAACCCTGCCATGCAGGGGCAGGGGTTGGTGGGTGATAGCAATTCAGGCCAGACCGTTTCTCGGAAGGGTGGAGTGTGAGTGCTGGGTCAGGCTAGTGAGGCATGGTTCTATGTAATTGCATTCAGCTTGCAATAGCTGATGGCACTGATGAATGGAGCCTCTGGGCCACTTCTGGGCCTGGCCAGCTCCCCTGCCTTCCCCTTCGAATTCAGGTGCCCTCTTTTGAGGTTGCTGTTCTGGTCAGGATAGCTAAACTGTCCTTCAGTAGGCCATTGTTTTAGTATTCTCAGATTATCTGGGAGGGGTCTCTAGTCTCCTCTCCTCGGATGGATTTAGCACATCTCACCTTGATGGTTCCTGAAGCAAGGACTCTGACTTTGAGAGGATGGAAGGTGGGGGAGTGAGCTGAGCTGAGACTGGAGCTGGCAGCGAGGATGGCAGCTGCAGGGACCCTATCCAGGTGCCGTGTTGGGGCCAGGCCTTGAAGGCAAACTCCTCCTACTCCCCATGTGTTCTGACAGGAGTGTCTCAGGGAGGGGGCTGCTGAGGTTGTCTTCGGGCCACATGGCTGCTGGGCATGGCACTGGATTCAGGACCAAGAGTCCTGGGCTCTAACTCCTGTTCCTTCACTTCATGTTCTTTTCTCTGGATCTTAGTTTTCTCATCTGTAGCAGGAGCCGACGAATTCTAAGGCCACTCTTAGATTCTACAGGACTCTCCCTGGAAGAGAACTCAGGAGGGGCGCCTGGGAGGCAGCTGCTCAGGGTGGCCAGGTACAAAGCCACCAGGCAGAGGCACAGGAGGCATCCCTGAATCACCCAGGAGTCACCGGCCATGAGCTATCTGTGGTGGGAGAGAAGGAGGTGCAGGCCAGTCAGGGGAAGGAGGTGACTTCAAAAAAACGCCAGGAAAGTTTACAAGCAGGTTTTGTCTAAGTGATTGGCCAGTAGGCGCTAGTAGCAAACACACCAATGCAGGGTCTCAACTTGGTCAGGAATGGAATGCTTTTTTTTTTTTTCTTAAAGAAAATAAATCCAATCAGGTCTTTTATCTTGTTTAGAAATCATAAATTTAACATGTATTGGGGTTAGCAGACCAGTTCAGGGGCTGTTTGGGAGCATTGGTTCATTAGGCTGGGAGTATTTACGAGGCAGAGTTTAAAGGACACCATTTAACAATTCTTGGCCTGGGGCTGTCTTGGTTGCAGCTTTGGGCATCTTTTGGAGTTCTGTTTGGAAGTTTTGCTTGTTGAAATATAGTTTAGAATGCAGAGAATTAAGTGCCTTTTGAAAACATTTTCATCCCATCCTAGGCAGTTAAATTCCCAACACTTTGGAATCATGGCTATAATTCAGTTTACAAACACAAATTGAGTGCCCACTTTGTTATTTTATTTTATTTTATTTTTGAGACAGAGTCTCACTCTGTTGCCCAGGCTGGAGTGCAGTGGTGTGATCTCGGCTCACTGCAACCTCCGCCTGCCAGGTTCAAGTGATTCTCCTGCCTCAGCCTCCCGAGTAGCTATGATTTTTGGTGTGCGCCACCACCCACAGCTAATTTTTGTATTTTTAGTAGAGACAGGATTTCGACACATTGGCCGGGCTGGTCTCAAACACCTGACCTCAGGTGATCCACCAGCCTCTGCCTCCCAAAGTGCTGGGATTACAGGTGTGAGCCACCGTGCCTGGCCCCCACTCTGTCTTACTACCTGCAAGACACAGTACCGAGTGTTTTGAGGAAAACGACAATTGAACAATAGTAGGTCCACAGCAGGTGACTCAAACAACATTTCCCAAATTGTATTAAGTTTGGGGAATTTTTATTTTCAGAGAAGAAGGCACATCAACACACATCTACCTGCTGACCTACCTGTGTCTTTTTGTTGTGGGGCTTGGGTCTTGGTTCCTGAAAACTGTTTCATAATTGATAGGTGAAAATAACAAAAATGTGGTAGACATGTCTTGGAATGAGCACTATTAAAAAGAAAAATAAGACTCTGGAATACAAACTAGTTTATATTTTGTATTCTGAGTAGTAATGTCTGCTCAGTGGACACTTGGCAGGGGTAAAGAATATGCTCTCTGCTTGAGCATCTGTGAGGTGGATTTCAGTTGTTCCTCCGAGCCATGTAGCATTATTGCCATTTTCTAGATAAAGTCACTGGAGCTTAAACTAGTTAAGTGGCTCGATAAAGGTCATCTAGCTAGTAACTGGTAAAGTCAAGTCTTTCTGACTCAAAAATCCATGCTCTTATTAATTAATTAATTTTAAAAAGATGAATTGAACATTTCTCATCGAACATGCTGCCTCCACATGGGGCATTCTGTGTACTCTAAGGAGAAGAATCAGACAATCACCAAACACAGCACAATATAACATATTTTGTAATTAAGTGCTACTTTAAGAGCTATATGAATTCAGGGAAGGGAGAATATGTCAGCTGGAGAGACTTGGCACAATGTCTTGAGAGGATCTCAAGCTGAGTCTCAGAGCACAGAAAAGATTTGCAGGAACTGTGAACAGAGACGAGCGGCAGAACTTGTGTCTGGGGGGCAGTGAGATGCAGAGGTGTATTGGAGCAGATGCTTTAACTTTGCAAGGTCACCTGCTTTGAGGTTCAATTATAACTACCTGGAGTGGCCTTTCAGCCCTCAAATAGTGAAGAGGGTGGTTTCATTGTCTAACTCCCACGTTCATCTGCCTTAATAGTGACTAGCTCTAAGTCCAGAAGGAGAACTGGGAGGGGTGAGAATATGAAATAATTACTCATTGATAGCAATTTCCACATGCTTCCTAAAACAATAACCAACCCAAATTAGCTACATCTACACAGATGACACAGATGATACAATGATGAAATAATTGATGAAATAATAATGAGAGAAGTCATAAAAGTAGAGATTTTAAAAGCCCTGTGTTCCCAAGAGCCATATGCTACTACCTGCAAAGCGCTTCTTTCTGTGCGTGATCAAAACCTTTTCTACTCTCTTAAAAAATAATACATTGGTAAGCAGGTGCTTCATTGGTTGAAGAGGTCATTGCTGGGTGCCAGGTTGGTTTTCAGAGAACAGACATGACATTTCTATGAAATCAACTTGAACAAGGTATTTAACTCAGCTTCTCAAAATTTGCCAAAAAACTTTATTTAAAGAGATTCTCAGAGGAGGCTGTTGTGGTGACTCTAACTGACTGCATCCTATGCCCACTCTTCCCTCTCTTTTGGCCTTCTTTTTCAGCCCTGTGTAAACCCAAGAAGGTGGGATGGGGAAAGAGATTACAGGCTGGTTTAGTGTTCTGCAGGTGGACAGGAGAGGTTGGAAGCTGGGAGGTGGGGTGGAGTCTCAGAAGAACAGAGTGGCTCACAGTGGCATTGTGCGGCTTCTTAGCCACCACACTGGGTCTCCCCGGGGGGTGGCTGTTGTTGCCATCCTCTGCTTTGCCACTGGTGGTGACTAGTGGGAACATTTCTCATAGGGTTTTGGATGGATGTCCATGTTTATCTCTTGAGGCCCATTAATTTGGTTGCTTGGGTGCTGTAGTGATGGGTCTATGCCATATCTTGGAAAGAGCACTAGATTAGAAAAGAAGCCTTGGTCCTGGACAGTTCTGCTTCATGGCTTTAGATGAGTTTCTTAAGGTTTCTCCATCTCAATTTCCTTATTTGCCATCTGGATTGTTATGCTAGATAATCTCCAAGCTCCCTTCCAAGTCTGTGATGAGAGGCCAAAGTTGTAAATTCGGTCTCCTCGTGGAGTAGACAGTGTTGCATTGTTCCAGAGTCACAGACAGCAGGCCTGTCCTATCTTCACCGTGACTCCTCTAGGTGAGACTGTCAGTGGTTCAGACCAAATCCTTTGTCTTTTTTTTTTTTTTTTTTTTTTTTTTTGACAGAGTTTTGCTCTTGTTGCCCAAGTTGGAGAGCAATGGTGCGATCTCGGCTCACTGCAACCTCTGCCTCCCGGGTTCAAGCGATTCTCCTGCCTCAGCCTCCTGAGTAGCTGGGATTACAGGCATGTGCCACCATGCCCAGCTAATTTTTTGTATTTTTAGTAGAGATGGGGTTTCACCATGGTGGCCAGGCTGGTCTCGAACTACTGACCTCAGGTGATCCACCCACCTCGGCCTCCCAAAGTGCTGGGCTTACAGGTGTCAGTCACTGCGCCCAGCAGTCTTTTTGATTAAAATAGCTCCCAGTTGATGCTGTCAGCAAAATTGTGTAGACAATCTAGGGGGGCACCCATTCTGGTGTGCCTGAGACCAGGTGGCTTCCCTCAGTTTTAAAACCAGCAAAGCACTGGGCAAACCAGGCCAGGCAGCCACCCCGAGAAGGACAGTTCCCACTAATTTAGCGTTAAGGTGGTGCTAAGCCAGGGCGAGTGACAGCATCACTAAGAGATATAAAAAATTCTAGAAAACTCTGATTTTTCTTAGCCATTACTTTACTTCTCTTAAAGTCTCTTCAGGTCCCTATTAAGAAAATACTGAGATTTAAATGATGAAATGCTTTCTCCCCCAGCCCCTATGCCTATGTCACTTCATATCCCAGAAGCTAGTTTGGACCTGGGCCTAGCTGGTCTTGCACCAGATGTCCCTGAAGTCACCTTCTCACCCCAGGCTTCTCCTTCTGCCTTCACCTGTCCTAGGGTGGGAGCTGAAGGTTCAGAGGAGTCAGATGGGACTATGACTGGGCCTCTGCCTCGGTTCTCACACAGTCTCCCAAGCCCTTACCTCATGCCTGCGAAGGAGCAACTTTTCTTTCAAAAAAATCTTTTCCTTCCAAAATGGATGCTTTGACTGGGCTGCTAAAAAATGTATGACCACAAGAGAACAAGAGCATTAAGAGATGAGCATGGGTGTTCCGTGCCTAGGATTCCGAGATATCCTGATTTAAGTGAGTTATTCTTGAAGGGAGGGATCTGAGCGTGGTCGTAGAGTCTAAAAGAGCCCATTTTATAAAGCACAGCCTATAATGGCTTAGACCCATTTTCCTGTTTCTTCTAAACTTGTTTTGAATTGGGGAGCAATGCAAGTGGTTCCCTCAAGTGTCTTCCCTTTCATCTCATTATCCTTCTACCCCTAACTTTGCTTATGAGGTGTTTCCTATATTCTCTGAGAGCACAAAACACTTAGAAGCCATTTTGTAATTCCTAAAATCTATTTGAGTCATACAATTGACATAAACATGTATTTTTGTTGTAAAATTTAAAATTTTATCCATCTGATGGATGAGAATGACATGATCTTGGTTTAATTCACATTTCCCTGAGTCCCTGAATGACTGTGTGGAGCAGGTCCTCCTTCTCTCCTGGCCCCCTGGCTAATGTGTATCTAACTGATATAAACTAGAAATAAAGTTTATTGTGTTAGGCCTCTGAGATTGGGGTTGTTACAGCAGTTGGCCTCTCTGACTGATGCAGGGCATTTCAAATAACGGCAGAATACAGAAATCTTTCTGACTACTAAGAACCATACCAGGCAGGCCCAGCCCTACCTGACCTATAAGGGAAGTGGACTTTGATTTCTTAAGATCTAGCCTATGGTGTGAAAATCCAAGTAACTACAGAGAACTAAAATAGCCTCTTCTCCCTCTTCTGTTTCTGTCTCCCTCCCATTGCCATCTTTACCCATTGTCTTTTTCAGTATTCTTTTCCTCTCTCCCTCTTCCAATTCACAGAAGCAAAATAGAAATGTTCAAAGGTTAAAATAGGCCAATAGTTCTTTGGCTATGTCAATGCATAACAAATGGGGGTAAAGAATTTTAACAATTAAAAAAAATTTGTTCTGAATCTTCCTTTGGCCTTAAGTACCATCTAGAGGATTACTGTTGTAGTGGTATCTTTTCTCCTCTCTCTGGGTGACTAAATATTTGCACCTCAGTTCCCTCCTTCCCTTTGTGTATGTGTATAGAAATAATTTCAATGCCCTAGCTTAAGATCTGGCAGTGAAAAATATCCTTATCCCCTTGGAGAAGGTCATCCAATTCTGGAAAAGCTGTCTCAAGAAAGGACCATACACGTTTTATAAAAGCATGATTATTAAGTTTCAGGTTTATTATCATGCAAATGCTTCCATTTCCCCCCCATCCCACCCAATCCCCTCCTACAACCGTGAGTAAAATGACATCTGGGACATTGGGAATTTCACCAGCCAGTCAGGAAGGCCGAACAATGTTTCCTCAGCCCATGGTTCACAGGGGTTCTCAGAGGGCCTTTGTGGGGAACTTAAGGAGTTGTTCCTTTAAACAAGGTGCCGGCTTATCTCACACTTTTAAACACACTTTCCTTTCAAAGTTAAGTGTTTATCTCCTTGGGAATATGAATAGGTACAACCTTTCGGGAAAGCAATTTGGCAACTGGCATCGGGAGCCTTAAAGGCGTTTTCTGACTTGACCTGGCCGTCCCTCCTTTAGCGCTCTAGCCTAAGAAAATAATTGGAGATGTGATCGCAGATGTATGTACAAGGATGCTTATCACAGCACCATCTGTGATAGTAAATCACCTGGAAACAGCTTAAAGGCTGGAAAAACAAGGGAAGGGCAAATCCACTCGACAATGGAATATTATACAGCCTTTAAAAATAGTGTTTTCAAAAAAATGTTTAATGACATGGAAAAATATTCATGATAATGCGTTAAGTGGGATAAAAAGCATACAAAACCAATAAATTCTAACTGTATTAAAAATAGTTTGTTTAGGCACACATTCCTAGAAGACAAGAAATAAGCAAATACAAGCGAGAGGAGTTTGGTTCTAACCTCAGCTCTGACATGTGCTAACTGCCTACCATTGACTAAGTGATTTAAACTCTCTGGATTTTTTTCCCCCAAGGTTGTGGTGAGGATCTGAAAGAATGTTTGCAAAGCTCCTGGCACAAAGAAGTTCCTCAAAAAATGGTAGTTGTTGTTATTATGATTCGTATCCCTATTATACTAGTAGGAGTTTGTCAGTGGCAAAAACTGGGTAAGAATAATTTTGGGGGGCAGTCTTCCTTTGCCCTTGTAACCCAAAAAGCATCTGAGACAGGTCTCAATTAATTTAGAAAGCTTATTTTGCCAAGGTTAAGAACACACCCATGACACAGTCTCAGGAGGTCCTGATGACACGTGCCCAAAATGGTCAGGGCACAGCTCGGTTTTATCAATCAATATACATAAGATTTACACTGGTTTGGTCTCAAAAGGTGGGACAACTCACAGCAGAAGGGGGTTTCCAGGTCATAGGTACAGAAGAGACAAATGGTTGCATTCTTTTGAGTTTCCGATTAGCCTTTCCCAAGGAAGCAATCAGATATGCATTTATCTCAGTGAGCAGAGGGATGACTTTAACATCTGTCTGTCCTTTGTCCACAAGGAATTTCCTTATGGACAAATTGTGAGGGAGGTATGTAGCTTTTTTATGTTAGTAGCTATCTTTTTGAGGAATAGAATGGGAGGCAGGTTTGCCCTAAGCAGTTCCCAGCTTGACCTTTTTCTTCAGCTTAGTGATTTGGGAGTCCTGCGATATAGTTTCCTTTCGCGCCCTCAACTCATCCATTGTCTTCTGTGAGGTGGTCCTGCCTACAGTGTAGGTGCAACAAACCCAAGCGGTGAAGCAAAATTGTGACTCAAATAAAAGCTCCAGACAAATTTATTGATGGGGCGTTTGGAGGAAGGCAGAACTTCCTCTGGCTACTCAAAGGAAGCAAGTGGAGCGTTTAGGAGAGGAAGCTATTTACTGGGTCGAAAACAAATGATAATATACATCTGTATAGCACTTTGTGATTTAAAATCTGATTATCTTATAGGAGAAAACATCCCTGTGAAGTATTTTCTATGGTTTTATCTCCTAAATAATAAGTGTTATTAGTTATTTATTGTTACATAACAGATTACCCCCAAACTTAGCACTTAATATCAACATGCGTTGCTATTTCAGTTTCTCCGGGCTAGGAATCCAGGTGCAGATTAGCTGGGCTGAGGGTCTCTCTCAAGACTGCAGTTAGAATAGTGGTCAGGGAAGCAGAGCTACCATCTTCTTGAGGTTCAGCTGGACAGCATCCACTTCCAAGCTCACTCAGTGGTTGCTGGCAGGATTCAGTTCCTTGTGGGTTGTTGGATTGAGGCCCTCAGTTCCTCAATGGCTAGTGGCTGGGGGCCCGTTGAGTTTCTTCCTACATGGGCCTCTGTAGAGCAGCTCACAGCATGGAAGCTAGCTTCATCAGAGCAAACAAGTTGGCAGAGAGGGAGAGAGAGAGAGAGACACAGAGAGAGAGATTGATGAGATTTTTGTAACCTAGCCTTGGAATTCACATCCTATCACTTTTGCCATATTCTTTATGTTAAAAGCAAACCATTAGGTCCAGCCCACATTCAAGGGGAGGGGATTACACAAGGGTGTTGATATCGGAATGGGACTATTTTATTTTATTTTATTTTATTTTATTTTGAGACACAGTTTCTCTCTGTCACCCAGGCTGGAGTGTAGTAGTGGGATCTCGGCTCACTGCAATCTCTGCCTCACAGGTTCAAGCGATTCTTCTGACTTGGCCTTCCGACTAGCTGGGATTATAGGCACCCGTTGCCACGCCCAGTGAATTTTTGCATTTTTAGTAGAGATGGGGGGTCTCACCATGCTGGCCAGGCTGGTCTCGAACTCCTAACCTCCTTGGCCTCCCAAAGTGCTCGGATTACAGGCATGAAACCAATGCTCCTGGCCGAGAATGGGACCGTTTTAGAAGGCCACCTACCACATCCCTTTTTTACGGCAGAGGGAACCAAGTTTTAGCCCTAAATCAACCATAGAGGAAGACTCAAACCAGGGTCATTACTCTGTCCACTCTATTGTGCAAACCTTGCTCATCCTATTCCAACATCATCCTTATGTGTAAAGGCTTGCGTAGCATAAGTTACTGAGCATTTGAGAATTTTCATATCATGTGAAATTCCCAGTTATCTACAACAGTTTATGATATTCTAGGATGGGGGCATATTTTGGAGACAGAGAGAAAAATGTAGTGATAATTAGAAAAATATGCAGAGGCTCCATTACCTACAAATGGCATCCAGAGTTTTCACAGAAGAGGGCCTGGAAAATAGTTCTTAGGCCATTCAGGGTAACAGCAATGATTAATTCCAAGCTGTTAACACATTTTATTATGCAAATACTCCAGCAACTCAGCCATGGAGAAAGTCCGGGCACCGCCCCCACCCCATTCACTCTGGACGCTCAATTTGCATGGAAATGTGGCACTTTCACTCAAAGACAAGACAGTATGGTTCTCCTTCGAGGGGGGAGGTGGGAAGATTAGGACGTGGGTGGGGGAGGTGGCTAGAGGGAGATTCAGCTACCCATTAGCGACATGGATCATTTTAAAGCCATTTGTGGTTAGAAAAACAATGGTATTATCTTAATTTAGTAATTAAATTGCTCAAAGCAGGAGAGATAAGCAGAGCCTAGGGTCAATTCCAGGCACACTGAGTTTTGAGCCTTCCAGGAACCAGAGTTGAATCCTGCATCACCAAAAAGAAGGCTCTCACCACGTGAGCAGTGTTCAGTCTCGGCAAAAACATAGGCTTTCCTTTCAGGGGAGAGAAAAACAAGCAAATATAACATGTTTCTGGGAACTAGATAGAGTTTGAAGTCCATGAGTTTTTAGAATGGTCAGTGCTTGATATGAAGGAGTGATCACAGATGACTTTTATGGATCTTTCCCACTTAATAATACTTAGGTGGGTGCAAAATTCTGTTAAATGAACAAACAACTTCTGGCTTCTGGGGGAATGTAGCCCTGGGGTGTCTAAGTCAGCCATTGAAAAGGAAAATCAAGGGTGCAATTGGATGCCTGTCAAAAGATGGGCCAGGACACTGGCTAGACTGACTTGGAAAGTAGAGGAAAAGTGTTGCAAGTTTAGGACTTGAGCTGTGTGCAGTGGTCTGGGAGTGAAAGGGGCTTCTAAGACCAGAGCAAAGGTGAGCTTAACACTTTCTGGGAAGCCTCTATTTCTAGAAAGAGAAATGGAGATGGAGCAATTGGTAGAAAGTCAGGATGTCCACTCATCCCCACACACATACTGGGAATGAAAGGAAGTGGAATCATTCTTTCTTTCCAGTAGGGAAGCAGTTCATGGCAGGGAGAGAGTATGCATCCAAGATGTATTTCACTCGTGTTCGTGTGAAGAGACCACCAAACAGGCTTTGTGTGAGCAATAAAGCTTTTTAATCACCTGAGTGCAGGCAGGCTGAGTCCGAAAAGAGAGTGAAGGGAGATAGGGGTGGGGCCATTTTATAAGATTTGGGTGGGTAGTGGAAAATTACAGTCAAAGGGGGTTGTTCTCTGGTGGGCAGGGTCAGGGGTCATAAGGTGCTCAGTGGGAAAGCTTTTGAGCCAGGATGAGCCAGGAGAAGGAATTTCACAAGGTAATGTCATCAGTTAAGGCAGGAACAGGCCATTTTCACTTCTTTTGTGATTCTTCACTTACTTCAGGCCATCTGGATGTATAGTGCAGGTCACAGGGAACATAATGGCTTAGCTTGGAATCAGTGGCCTGGCAATGTACCCCAAATCTCCTTTGTAATTCGTGCTTCTGGCAGTGAGGTTTAAGAAAAAGTTTGTTTCTGGAGTGTGTTATCTTCTTCCCTGTATATTCCATTATATGCCACCTTGTAGGCATTGGAGGGGACTTCTGCTCTATTTTCACTGTGTTCTTGTAAGCCTTCAAGCAGATAGGGTGAGTGTTACCGTCCTCATCTGAGAGAGAAAACCATGGGTGGCTTGGAGAAGTTCAGTGATTTGCCTGATAAGTAAGGGATAGGTGGTTTAAAAATCGTGTCCCCGATTTCTGTTTTAGAGCCCATCCCATCTCACCAAAATACCTGGAAAGGCCAAAGCTGGCTTGAAGAAAATGGCAGGAAAAGGGAGTCTGGTTACAGAGGGGATTTTCATGAGAAGCCACTAAGCTTTCTTAATAATGTCTTGTGTTGATAGATGCACAGAAAGGGAGGAGGCATCAGGGGGACTTGAAGACCAAATTCTGACTTTCTGGCACAGTCAATTGATTGACTTCTAAGAGCTCCAGTTCTGTGAAGTAAATGGCTCTGGTGACAGACAGGAGAGGACAAACATTACAAAAAAAGAAAAAAAAAAAAAAAGTGGAGGAGATGTGATATAGCCAAAAGGTCAACAGACTTGAGGACAGAAGACCTGAATTTTTTAGTAGTCTTAGGGTGCTACCAACTCACTGTTTAACTCTGTGACCTCAATCTTTCCAGTTCTTGTTTTGCTCATCTATAAAATATGGACTAGATGATCTCTAAGACCTTTCTAGCTCTTTCTAGAAGGAAGCCAAAGTAAGACAGACATGAAATCAACTTCCATTCTATTCTTTGGCAATTGTTCACCAGATTCCAGACTCTAGGAACCCTAGCTTGTCCTAGAAGTCTCAAGTTCTGGGGATCTTGCAACTTTCCCTGATTGTGAAACAGTGACCTTGGCTATGAGAAGAAAACTGGCCTCTCCTGAGTCACCACTTCCTTGTGCCACTGCCAAAATACATGACACCAACCAAGAGTTCCCATTCATCATCCTCACGTCTGCCTGTGACTCTATACCATCCCTTGCCTTCTGCTTTACCCTCTCTTGCTTGGCTTCCACCCTCCCTGCCCCGAATCACAGCCACATTGCCAGAGGTAGGCACGTAGTTTACTATCGCTCAGGAACCATGGGGAAATGCAAGATAGGTTCCTTGTCCTCCAGGAGCTTAAAACATAACAGGGAGAGAAATTGATCAATAGTCAATGCAAATCCAATCCAAATCCCAGCAGGCTTTTTTTGTTGTTGTTGAAATTGACAAACTGATTCTAAAATGGATGTGAAATGCAAATGCCTCAAATATTTAAAGCAATTTTGAAAAAGAAAAACACATTTGGAGGACTTATACAGTACTATCTGACTTCAAAACTTGTGGTGTTAGTGCACAGACAGACAGGATCAATGGAACAGAATAAAGTCTAGAAATAGACCCATGCATATAAGATTAACTGATTTTGACAAAGATGCACAAGCAGTTTAATGGGGGAAAAGGTAATCTTTTCATCAAAGGAGCTGGAATAATTAGTATTTATATGCAAAAAAAAAAAAAAGAACTTCAACCCACAACTCACACCACACACAAAAATTAACTTAAAGTGGATCACAGATCTAAATGTAGGGCAACAACTATAAAAGAAAACATGGAGAAAATCAATGTGACTTTGCGTTAGAGAAATAATTTTTAAATAGGACACACATGCACACACAAACCAAACTATTAAACAAAAAATTGATAAATCAGGCATTATCAAAGTTTAAAATTTTTGCTCTTCAAAAGACACCGTTAATAAAATAAAAAGGCAAGACAGACCGGGAGAAAGTTTTTGCAAAAAATATATCTGATAAATAACTTGTATCCAGAATAAAGAAAGCACTGTCACAAGTCAATAGTAAGAAATCAATGCAACACAATGAAAATGAGCAAAAGATTTGAACAGACATTCCACCAAAGAAGACATGGCAAATAAACACATGGAAAGATGCTGAACATCATTAGTCATTAGGGAAACGCAAATTAAAACCACAAGGAGATATCACTACATATGCACTCGAATGATCAAAATTAAAAAGACCAACAATAACAGGCACTGGCCAAGATGTGGAGCAACTGGAACTCTCATTCACTAGAAATGCAAGATGACACCGCCACTTTGGAAAAGACTTTGGCGATTTCTTATGTAGTGAAATATACCCTGACTGCGTGTGACTCAGCAATTTATCTGCTAGCTATATTCCCAGCAGAAATGAGAACGTATATCCACACAAAGACTTGTATTTAAATGTTCATAGTAGCATTCTGTTATATTAAGGGAAACTGGAAATAACTGAAATACCCATCAAGTGATGAATGGGTAAACAAATTGTGATCTATACACACACTGGAATATTACTCAGTTCTAAAAAGAGCTGAAGTACTGTAGTACTTTATGCATGCAACCATATGATGTGTTGATGAGTGCAATAATGTGGATGAATCTCAAAGAATATGCCATGTGAAAGAAGCCAACCACAAAGGCTACATTCTGAATGACTGCAAAATGCAAAACTCTGGACCAGGCAAAACAATAGTGATAGAAGACACATCAGAGATTCCCAACAGCCATGGGGCCTGGATGGGGGAGATTAATGGCAAACAGGTGAGAGATAATGTCAGTGTTCTACGCATAATTTTTGTGGTGGTCATATGGTTGTATACGTTTGACAAAACTCATTGAATTACACACTTATAGTTGGTGAATTTTTGTTGATTAAAGAAAATACAACGTGGAGAGAGAAAACATGTTTGTGTGAAACAAACAATGCAAGGTAGAGTCAGAGAGAATGCCTGAACCAGAGCCGTAGACTGAGCACTATAGAAGATAAAAAATGGGACCCGGAGCCCCCAACTCTGCGTGAGATGATCCAACAAAGGCGGGAGAAAGAAGACCCACGTGGGTGGGCATTGAGCGCTTGGTAGGATTGGCAAAGGAGGAGGGGAAAGGGCAGGGGCTCAGCCTGTGGGCAGAACCCTGGGGAATGCCAACTTCTACAGGTTGGGCAGGGCAGCGGTTCCAGCCCTGGTGGTTTTGGTCAGCATCTTTACAGTAAGCCGTGGGGAAGTGTGGAGTTGCTCGAGTGTGGCAGTGCTTTTGGCCTTGAGCCCCACACGCAGGTCACTTTCATCAGAACAGGAAAACGAAACAGGCTCCCCTGAATGATTTATGGGAGGGCTTGTGTTTTGGGGATGTGATACTGCAATTTGTGTTATAGGACCAAGACATCTGTTTCCAGGGAGGTGCGTTCTCTTACCATGAGCCTTTCCCACGAGGGATCTTTTGCCCTGGTAAGAGTTATCCATTTTATCTTAGTTGCATGTTAGCATAATGGGCCTTCTGGTGACAGGTGGCCTCACCAGGACCTCAGTGTGCATGGTCTGGGGACAACTGGGAGGTGAGCAGGAGCTGCCTCGGTCCTACCCTGTCCCTCGGATGGCGTCCAGCCGTGCAGTAAGCTGTGTGATTAGGGAGCATGCCAGCCGTGAGATGGCATAGGCAAGCTCCCACTTCACAATTAAGTTTTAGCCATTTATTTGATTAAATTTCAGTTATGCTAACTGTCCCCATGTGGATTAAAGACCCTTGCTGGGGAGCTCTGCTGCCAACAGATCTTGGCCCACAACCGCTTCTCACCAGGAGGTACAGTTCCCTGGGGAGGCCTGAAGCCAGGGGAGTGCAATTGTAGAGTATCCTGGCTAGGGAAGCTTTGGCAAGCTTCTTGCTCAAGTCCTCACATCACAGAGGACAAAACTGAGGCTGGCGTCAGTCACCAGGAGACAGTAGGGAAGGGACCCACATAATGGCCACACAGCCTGTCAGGTGTTGAGTCACTTGACAGTCATTTGACTCATTCCTTTTTGTCTACAAGCAGTGGGGGTATGGCACGGTGCATGTAGATGGAGACACAATGTGTACTTGTGCCGGACAAGCACCCCACCTCCTACCCCTTCTCAGAAGGGGAATTTGGGAGGAGGTTTGCCCCTGCCCACTTTCACCTGTCAGACAGGTGGAGGAAGAAAGCCCCATGCAGAATTTGACTGGGGAGGGAGGGTTAGTACTAGCCACACCTTATTATTATTATTTTTTTAACCCCACCTCTGTCTGCTTTCAAAAGGAATCATGAATCCTCAAATCTTAGGAAGATTTTTGTCTGATACGACTCCTGGGGACTTTGGTCAAAGGGTGTTTGAGATTCCTGAGGCCCCACCCTGCCCAGTCTTAATACTCCTCACTAATCCCTTTTCACCCCGAGGCCGCGTCCACATGGTGCTCACTGTCTCCTAGCATGTCTGGGTGAATCCTGCTGGCTCCCACCCTGCCAACCTCCTGCAACCCAGGATCCCCAAGAGTGCATTATGCAAGATTGTGTGTGTACAAGCGCCTTCCCCTACACTGTATGTGGGATCAAATATTCATTGTATAAGTAAAATTAAAATGTATTAACTTTCCTTCCAGATGCCCCCTGATAGCAAGTTTAATTACTCTGGACATAATTAAATGAGTTTAGGAGATTAGAAAATATAAGGGGGTTGTGAAGACTATATATTTATGGGGAAAAAAGGGAAATTTAATTCTGAAGTCTGTTGTCATTTGGTGGCTAGTGTGCTGGGGCCTGGGAGGGATGGGGGAAATACTTGGGTAATGGTGGAATGAGGTCTTCAAGAGGCTTGAACCAGTTTGGATGCATCAGTCTCTTGGCCCACAAATGTAGAAATACAGCAGACTTATGCCTGGGCATCTTTCTTCTGATGCAGTGCGGGCTTTTCCTGCAAGAGCCAGGAGCTTGGGGCAGGTGTAATAACTGAGGAAATGGATGCACCAGCAGACAGCTGTGCTGTGAGCCTCACCTTTCCATTCAAGGGAGCTTGCCCATCTTGCCATAGGCTTTCCCTCTTGTGATAGGCTTTCCTGGGACCTGCAGCAAAGTCTGCAAATGTTGAGTGTCTTCAGTCACAGAACCGATACCCCGGAGCGCTCTCTGCCTTGCTTTTCTCTGGCCCTTGTTCATCGCCTACCTCCAGGCAACTTTAGCCTCACCTTTGCCCTAAGGTAAGGAGCAAGGGTTGGATGGTAGATTCCAGGTGGAGCCAAGAGACCCTTAGTCTAGCTGGTTCATCAGACACTGTATTTCTCCATTAAAAAACCCAGACATACACATGCACACTCATGCTAAGACATGTACACTCACTACTGACACATACATATACACACTCACTTGCATGAACAAATGCTCACATATGTTCACACTCTCACTCATAAACTCGCATGCACACACTCTAATACACACATATATGTACACTTGCACATACACATTCACTCATCCTCACATACATACACTTACTTGCACAAAGATACACTCGTGCATACTCGTGTCCACACACTCAAATGCACACACACAGATATACAGTCAACGGGATGCTCCAAACTCAAAGGTGAGTGTTTTGGACTTTTTGGTTAGTTTTCCTACAATTCCTTCTTTTCAGAATCCAGTTTTTTCAGCTGGAGGAGGTGTCCTGCCTCTGAGTGAGAAAAGCTGTTGTGGTTTGTTAAATTTTTTAGCTGCACAGGCGGAAGGATATTCTTCCTTGTGGTTTAGAATTACACTCTAGAAAGTTGCAAACAGATTTCCACACCCTCCCTTAAGGTGCCTTCTTGTGCTGTTTTAAAAAGGAGGGCTCTAGAGAAGGCACTGATATATATATATTTTAATGAAAGGAAAAATAAAATACAAGGACATGGAATGAATAAGGAGAGTGAAGGGAAAACAAGCCTGAGGAGATAAAGTGAAAATTCTCTTACATTTGAGACTTGGGTTGGAGATGGGGGTTGGGGACTGCCAACTGCCATAGTAGTGTTTAGAAATAAAGAGTCTGTGTTATGTCTAGTGGTCCTAGTATTTTGTGTTACTCTGACCCCGGCATTGTATGATTTCAATGCAGTCAGGGTGTGCAAACGTTCAGTTCTGGTTGGAGGAAGGTATTTTGTATTCAGGCCAAATCTACATTTCAGATTTGAAATAGGGGAGCAGGGGAGAGAAAGGGCGGGGCTGGCAGGGGCGAAGGTCAGTGTTCATAGGTCTGAGACCATGTTTAATATCACATGACACCTTTGTCAAACAGCATGTCCCCCCTTCCTCCCTACGCAGGGGCTGTCTGGGTTTCTGTACCTTGGGGACTGTCCTCTGAGTTGCCTTCCCACCCAGACTCTCAGACTTGCTTTTCGTAAACCAGAAGAAATGCATGAAATTTGACCTAGTCCACATTTTTTTTAATGTGGTGGCATGAGAAGCCCTGGAGGGTCATGTTCCCCGTCCTCTGCCTGGTCAGGCCTGTCTGCATCTCCCTCCTGGGGTCCTGTGGCAGTCTGAGGCCTTGGGGATTGACTGGAGGCTGCGGAGAGGGGGAGTGGTGTCATATTTCATGGCTGCATCCTTGAAGGTGAGCCTCGGGTCTGCAGCCCAGGGTCGGGTCATCTCCTGAAACCTCAAAGGAGATGAATTAAACCTGGGCGGTCAGATGCATTTGAAATGGCTTCAGAGAGCAGTGATTATGGCTTCTGAATTTCAGGGTTGTCTGTTGCCCTGTGGTGAGGGGCAGGAACAGGGGAGTATGGGCTGACGGCCAACCTTTCATTTCTGTGGCCCATAGTTCACCTCTGGCTTTGGTCACCAGAGCTTGATGATCTTTACCTGATCCCTGGTAGACATCTGTCCCTATCACCATAGTCCTCGAAAAAGACCCACTGACCTGGAGGAGACCCTGGCTGGGAGGGTACAGTGACACACCCCAAGGATGCTTTAGGAAAGGGGGCAAGACTGGTGGATACCGTAGTCACTTTCCTTCTTCATCCTTCAGACACTGATTATTTGAAGACCAGGGAAAGGAAGAATGAGCTCCCAGTGGAGAGCAGTTTCCCAATCATTGCTTTAGACTTGCAGCATTATTGAAACTTTACTTGAGATTTATGAAAGAAAGATACATCCATGAGTGAGCGCAAGTAGCAAAGGCAGGACTTAGAGACACACAGACCTGAGTTCAGATCCTGAGTATCACTTGAAACTGTGCCTTCTCTGAGATCCTTCCTTCTTCTTCTGGAAAATGGAGACAATACTAACTCAGCTGTGAGGTTATTGTGAACATGGCATGAGTTATTGCAGGCAAAGTGCCTGGCATGGAGTTGACTCTTAATATACATTAGTCATTATTTGGTAAGATTTATATCCAGCCCTTATTTCAAAGAGTTAGTGGCGATTTAGACATAAATCTGTGGGGCAAAGGCAGAGTTTTAAAATGTACATTTTGGCAAAGGGAAAGGGAGCCCGCTCAGAAATGAGGCTTGAATTCCTCAATGAACGAATACTTCTGACCAAAACACAATTTCCCTAATTTTAGGAAGCTGGAGAATCCTTCGCTCCTCCATGTATTATGGAATCCTTCCAGAAACTGAGCAGTACTCCTAGGATGAGCACGAATGCTCGACACCCTGTTTAGACCAGCTGCCATTTTGAAAGGTGTTCTTAAATAGATCAAGGTCAATTTTAGCTGCTTAATGACCTGCTTGGACAAAGAAGCAAGGTGCCAGGAACAAGCTGGGGAGATCGGACAGTGGCATTGTGCAGAAAAGCCCTAGCCTGGGGGCTGATGACTCACACTAGCAGCCTTGGCCCTGCTCCGCCTGCCCTAAACCGGCTTCCAGGTGGCAGAGGTTGCTCTTTGAAATGAGACATAATCTTTGCAGTATGCCTGGGACATCACAAATCACACACAGCACGTCGTTAATTCCTATCTTCATGAGCTTCTTAATTCATGTTTTCTCTACTCTTAAAAATGTGGGTCCCTTTCAGTGTGGTTGATGTCTGCTCATGCTACTTCGCAAGTTCTAACATCAAGCAAAAAGCAGGACAAACTGGGCAAGAGGAGATAACTGTGATATGGCAGAAAGAGCAAGAACGACATTTTATTTCTCATGTCACCGATTAGCCAACCATCACATTTTGGGTAGTTCAGGCTCCTTCCTGGTGCCTCAGTTTTTAGGTCTGTGAAGTGGGGTAATGTTATCTACTCTCGCTATGACTTTGTTTTGAAATGTGTTGAGATAATGGATATGAAGGAGACAAAGTGTTCTGCATATTGTTTGTTTACCCCTTTAGCCTTTGAGTCCTCCTTGGAGAAGTAAGCCAAACTTCACGCGGCCAGATAGCCTGGGTTGGAACACAGCATATTTCCCGAAATATGAGCAACCATCATCGAAGACCCTAACAGGACAGTCTAGACTCACTCAACCCAGGGGCAGTCTAGAGGGCTCAACAAACTGCTGGACACACCCAGGGGTTCAATGCTCCCCCAGACTTCAGTGTGAAATATGGCAAGATCTTCAGAGGTATCCCTGTGATGCTCAAAAGTCATGAAACTTGTTGGGACAGGTTGGTATAGAACCGGAGTTGGCAAACTGCAGCCCAGGGGCCAAATCCAGACCATCCCCTGCTTTTGTACATAATGTTTTACTGGAGCACAGCAATGCTTGTTCTTTTATGCATCTATGCTATCTAAGTCTATGACTGCTTCCAGTGGCAGAGATGAGTAGTCATGACTGAGATTGGCCCTCAAAGTCCAAAGTATTTACCATCTGGCCCTTTACAGGAAAAATTTTCCCTACCCATGATACAGAATATAGATTAAAATATGCTGTCATGCAAACCTCCTAAGAATGTGTGGTTTCCCCAGTTTTTAAGCTTATTTTACTTATGAATTCCTATTTATATGTCAGAGGAGTTAGTACTCAATGGTGAAACAAGTGAAGTATCATTTTATTTGTTTTTTCCTTTTTTTTTTTTTTGAGTTTCCTCTGTACAAGAGACAGAAGAAAGTTGACCATCTATATGCCAGGCACTTTACTTATGCCAGCACCTTTGCTATTTATGATAACCCAATGATTTAAATGTTTTACACATGAAGAAAGTGACCTTCAGAGAGGTTAAGTAACTCAGCCAAGATCACACAGCCTGTCTGGGATGAAGCCAGGATTTCAATTCAAGTCTGTCTAATTCAAATGCTAAGTTCTTCCCACCAGAGGTTGCTGCCTCCATGCCCTTTGGCATGCTCTTTGAAAGGCCCTCAAAGACTAACTCTAGAAGTTATTAGCCCTTGGAAACATGAACTAAAGCCAACGGGTTACTTTCTGGGGCATTTTGTAGGCTCAGCTCCAATTGTGGAGTAAAAGTCTTGCTCACTTGCAGAACGGATTTTAGGCATCAAATTGAGTGATGAGAAGGACTTCTTGGGGCTAAGGGATGCTCAGCAGAGCAAGTTTCCCCTCCAGGTCTGACCTGTCCTTATTGGTCTTTGCTGTGTTGGTGCTTGGTGGTGGCCCTGCTTTTTGAAGGCAATGGGAGTGTCCTGGATTCTGGAAGCAGCCTGGGCATGGGGAACATGATCTGTACTGGCTGAGCTGAGCTTCTGGACTGAAGCCAGCCTGGGAGAAGAGGCATCCGATTCGTGATAAGGATGAGGGGCCAAGGGCAGCTGCAGCTGCCCTCAGCTTAATATATGGTCAATCTTCTGATGAAAAGTTTGAGGGTTAAAGGTCAGCTTTGAGTTGACTCTCAATATACCTGCCCTCCTCTTGCTCCCTGGGGAAGGAATTTTTTTCTGTAAGGTTAATTCAGGGTAAACACATTTTAGGGAGAAGCAGAAATGGTAAAGACGTTAAACATATTTTTTTTTTAAAGGAAGGAAGCCAGTGATTTATCTGTTACACTCTGGGTTGCAGATCTTGGTAGTACACATGTCTAATTCTTTAAAGGTCTGAAGCTTCTTGGGTTATGAAGGGATGATAAATAATAAATAGTAATTAAATTAAAGATGCACACACTGGACCCCTCTGAATTCCAGGAATTTTGAAGTTGGACTCACCCTTCATCATAATTAAGACTCCCCACTGAGGATGGGCTGGCTGGTCTGCGTGGAAGGGACTTCATGGCAGCTCCTCCACAGCCTTCTTGAGCTGTCATAGTTTGGTATCCCCTGGTCTAGGAGAAGCAGAGGCAGAGAAAGAGAGCCTCGGGTGGGGCTGAGGCTGCGACTGCTGGGAGAGGAAGGGGAGAGGCTGTGGGGCGAACAGACAGACATTTATGGGAGGAGTTTAGAACTATTGTGTTCTGGGTCCTCTGGGTCCATATTTATCAGATCTCTATCCCCTAACTTGAGAGAAATTTGGAGAATAAAGGATTGTTCATGCAATAAAACTGTGTAGTTCACTGGGCACTGGGGTGTTTACTGGGAAAGTTCAGAAGAGCCAGGGTTGGCTCTACTGGAACAATAAGGGGGCCATGATGGGGGCTGAAAGGGCAGATTCTTCAGTCTCAGGTAGAAACTTTGAGTCACCCATTTACCCAAGGCTGAACCACCAGTGTAATGTTGATACTCAAGCCATGGCCCCAGGCACTATTCACGATAGCACATTGCAGCTCATACTTCAGGCTATGGGGTTTTGAACAACTCAGAAGCATTGGGATAATAACTCCTGGAGGGGGAGGCTGGAGAGATGTGAGGGTTAGTCTTCAAGGAAGCCTCCACGGACAGAGGCCTTGAGAGCATCTGGAAGGGTGTGGGGGAGGGGGAGGGGGACAGAGTCCTGGGAAAGTCTGTGGGCTGAGGGATTGGTGTGTGGGGCTGAGGTGGGCAGGGCTGAGCCTCTGCTGACCTCTGAGTTAAGGAACTCTCTCTCTCTCTTTCTCTTTCTCTCTCACACACATAGTCATACCAAAAAAAAAAAAAAAAAAAAAAAAAAAAAAAAAAAATCCAACACTTTGTGGTCCTGTTTATTCTCAGACAGGGAGTGGACAGCCTTTCGGAGGTGTCCAACTGTGCCGTCCAGCCAGACTGACATCTGTGGGAGTTCAGGGTTTTAAATGTTTAGTCTGTGCAAGCCCCCCAGGCCCCAGCGGGCCCCACTCCTGATAGGCCGGACTTAGCCATCGACCCCCACTCCCTCCTGAGAAAGGGAATCATGTGGGGTTTGTAAGAGGGAAGCTCGGCTCCCCATGAAGTCCAAGGCAGAGGAGTGGTCCTGGGCTGTCATCAGAGTTGCAGAGAACCTCAGCCTGGGGACCTAAATGGGACTGTAGGTCAGAAGTTGCCCCCTCCCCGACCTTCAGCCAGCCGTCATTTTCTCCTCTGCAGGGAAATGGCCAGGGCCAGGCCCTGCGTCTGGTCTGGGCTTCTCTGTTCCCATAGCCCTTCATCCTTACTGCTGTCACTGCCCTGACACACAGGCCTGTAATTATTTGTCTGCATGTCTGTCTCCCCCACTCCTCCCAGCTCAAGTAGCTCTGTTTCTTCGAAAATTTCTCTTTAAGTCTCAAGTTTCTAGCACAGTGCTTGGCACAGAGCTTTTGTTTAGTTAAAGCTCTTGGAATTGGACTACTCTGAACTCAGCTGAACATGCTTGTCAAAAGCCCTGAAGTCCCCTGGGCATGATGGAGTTTGGGGCACACTTAGGGAGAGGGCTCTGCAGACCTCTGAACTCGCTGTCTGTAGAGTCCTGGGCCACAGTCCCAGAGTAACCAGTGGGCAGAGGCTGCCCTTTGACATGATGTTCAGCTGTAGTTGTCGTCAGCCTGTTTGGTGATAGAAAAGGGACATCTGGAATACATGGGGACAAGGAGGGGAGTTGAGGGGATCACTTCTGTGCTGCAACATGTGCTGCGGTTGCTGCTTTTCTAACTGGAAGTTCTGCAGGGGCTGGGATGGGGCACCCCCTGGGAGTGATGTCAGATTGGGTCGAATAATCACCTACTTCTTGCCTGAGTAGCAGCAAGCAAACCACAGTTAAATAAGCCTGGTTTAAAAAATACATTATTCCTGGCTGGGCGCAGTGGCTCACGCCTGTAATCCCAACACTTTGGGAGGCTGAGGCGGGCGGATCACGAGGTCAGGAGATCGAGACCAACCTGGCTAACATAGTGAAACCCTATCTCTACTAAAAATACAAAAAATTAGCCGAGCGTGGTGGCGGGCGCCTGTAGTCCCATCTTCTCAGGAGGCTGAGACAGGAGAATGGCGTGAACCCGGGAGGTGGAGGTTGCAGTGAGCTGAGATCGCGCCACTGCATTCCAGCCTGGGCGACAGAGTGAGATTCCGTCTCAAAAAAAAAAAAAAAAAAAAAAAAAAAAAAAGAAAAAGAAAAAGAAAAAAACCCCCCCAAAACCCAAAAAACCAAAAAACCATTATTCCTGAAAATATGCTTATTAACCAGTTTATGAAACACTTTGTCCCTCAGGGTTCCCAGGGACTAAAGGGTATGAAGATGCGTAAAGTAAAACAAACAAGTTCAGAGTGCAAATTATTTACATTGATAAACATAATTTATATTCTACAAATCAATTAGCAGAATACAAGTTGCAAAAAAAAAAAAAAAAAGGGGAAGACACAAACGTATGTATTAAAATTGTGTCTAATGTATTTAGTGAGCTGCTGAATTTAGTGGTAAGCTCCAGGAAAGGTCCTCGTCCTCCTGGGGTCTCTCTTTGGCAGCTCCTGCAGTTTAACCAGTTGTTCTCTGGCCATGGAAGCTTGAAGTTTGGAGATTCTGCATCTTTTCATGCCAAGGACAACACAGGAGATAAGCCCGGCTTCTCAGTTCTTCAGTCTATGTGGTTTGCTCTAATGTTGATCTATCTATCTATCTATCTATCTATCTATCTATCTATCTATCTATTCATCCATCCTCCCATTTAACATTCCTAGAGAGCCTGCTATGTACATTGTACAACACTGTGACATTGCTAGGGTGATTCCAAAGAAATGGGATATCTTTGCTCTGAGAAACTCACCATCTAATTCAGAGGTTCTTAACCTCTGCACTGTTAACATTTTGGGCAGGATAATTCTTTATTGTGGGGGTCTGTCCTGTGCATTATAGGATTTTTAGCAGCATCCCTGGCCTCTATCCACTAGATGCCAGTATCACCTCCTCCCCCGAGTTGTGACAACCAAAAATGTCTCTAGACATTGCCAAATGTCCTTGGGGGTAGAGGGTGAAATTGCCTCTAGTTGGAAACTGTTGGTCTAATTGGAGACAGACACAAAGTAACCTACGTGCTTCAACGGATGCATGCTCAAAGCATTATGGGACTAAGGGCGGGGAGCAAGTGTATGCTTGAGCTGCATCTTGAACAGTGCGTAGAAGTTTGCCAGGCACAGCAGAGGGGAAAGGGCATTTTATGCTGAAGGAACAGTGTGCATGGGTGCGAAAGCATTAAAGAGCATGGCGGGCACGGGCAGAGAGAGCTGGAAGTGGCTGGTGTGTAGGCTGAATGATGATAGGAGGAGGAGGAGATGGGAGAAGGAAGGCCAGGAACAGAATGAACAGGACTCTGACGCATTTGGACTTCATCCTTTTTCTGACATTGGAACCAATGAAGATCTTCACATTTAGTTAAGCCTGGTGTGGGGTGGGGTGGGCTGCTAAGACACCACTCATGCACTAACTAGGCACTCAAATAGAATAAAAGGGAGGTAAGTGACTTCTACCTGGCCTTCCTCTACTTTGATCATCTCCTCAACCTTTTTTCTTTTTCTTTCTTTTTTTTTTTTAAGATGGAGTCTTTCTCTGCTGCTCAGGCTGGAGTGCACAGGACAGACCCCTACAACAAGAAATCCTGTTGCCCAAAATGTCAACAGTGCAACCTTCGCTCACTGCAACCTCTGCCTCCTGGGTTCAAGTGATTCTCCTGCCTTAACCTCCCCAGTAGCTGGGATTACAGGCACCTGAGACGTCACCATCTCAAATATGGTTGTTCAGCCTAAAGCTGAGCAAGTACAGCCTTTAGTGCGGGCAACAGTCTTTAGTGGCTGGTCAATTTTTGTATTTTTAGTAGAGATGGGGTTTCACCATGTTGGCTTGGCTGGTCTCGAACTCTGACCTCAAGTGATCTGTCTGCTTCAGCCTCCCACAGCACTAGGATTACAGACGTGAGCCAACACGCCTGGCCCCCAACCTTAATTAGAAAGTAGAAGTAAAGTGAAATGAACGTAGTTTCTATCTCATTTGTCATGTGTAAACCAAGGTTTTTCCTGGGAGCAGAGGACAGGATGAATTCAGAGTTACTGTGGAAGAGGTGGCCATCTCCTATCCATACTATAAAGTTGCCACTGGGGAGGAGTTGCCCAGCCAGGGACTCCATTTCTTGGTCCTTTTCTTACATCTGAGCAGAGACACAACAATTCCTCACCAGGGGAATGTGAGTGAAAGTGGAGTGTACCTCTTCCAACCCAACACTCTTCCATATCCTTTCCGTCTTTCACCAACCCTAGGGAGTGAAGCTTCCGTGCATGGCAGAGCCTCACGACAGAAGGAGCCTGGCCCCTTGAAAGACTGTGTGGAGAGAGCTGCTCACAGATTGGAGCACTGCCCAAGATGTTACACGAGTAAGAAATAAACTTCTGTTGTTTAGTCACTGCACCTTAGCCTATGCTAACAATTACAGAGTCTGCCTTTGCTAAGTCAGACCTAAGAGGTCAGATGTCTATTTTGTTGCCAGCACCAAAGACTGTGCTTGCTCAGCTTTGAGGCTGAACAATCGTATCTGAGATGGTGACCTCTCAGGTGATGTGTGCATATGTGGAGCACGGCGGCTGGGAGGTGCTGGCTTGATCTGCATTCCCATAGCTTGCAGTAAGATTCCCAGATGGCAGCTGCCCTCTGCACTTTTACCCTTCCTTCCCACTCACCACCCATCACTTCCCCCACTGTTTCCTCCATCCCGCTGTGTCCCATTGATGAGGAAACTTCCCCATGAAAAGCTGGAGGAGCTCTGTCTTGCGGTTTCTGCTAAGTCACCAGGTTGAGAACTTGCTGGAACTCCTTGGAAAGTACAAATGCCCATTGTTTCTCTTTTGGTGGTCTGGGCCTTAACACTTCAGGCTATCACTGTATTATCTGGTCCAATTGACTGCGTCTAAATAGTGGAATTCTTTCTGTGCTCCTGAAAACAAGAGGGCTGCTTGGTGTGTGTGTGTGTGGTGTGTGTGTGTATGCGTGCACACACGTGTGCATGCTGTAGGCCTGATATTAGACACAGACAAGTAAAATGTTATGCCTTTTTTTTTTTTTTTTTTTTTTTTTTAAGATGGAGTTTCACTCTTATCCCCCAGGCTGGAGTGCAATGGTGTAATCTTGGCTCACTGCAACCTCCGCCTGCTGGGTTCAGATGATTCTCCTGCCTCAGCCTCCCAAGTAGCTGGAATTACAGGTTTGCGCCACAACGCCTGACTAATTTTTGTAGTTTTAGTAGAGACGGGGTTTCATCATATCAGCCAGGCTGGTCTCGAACTCCTGACCTCAAGTGATCCGCTCACCTCAGTCTCCCAAAGTGCTGGGATTACAGGCGTGGGCCACTGCGTCCAGCCAATGTTATGCATTTAAGTGTGGGGAGCAGAAGACTGGATACGCAAGAGCATACATCTGGATACCTTTTACCTCTTGACTTGTGGGGAAAATGACTACGATTTTACATGGAGCTTCCTGTATGCATGTTGATGACTGTTGGCAACAAGGTGGCAGGAAGAAAGACATTGCTTTCCAAACTCCTTTTCCCAAATGATCCTTTCTCAGTCTGTCTTACCTGACACAGGGAAAAGCAGGGGCAGTTGTGAAAAATAGAAGGGAAACTTGAGTGTACCTTTTTCTTCTCCTTCTCCTTCTCCACCCTCAGTCATCATTAACAGAAAAATATTTTTAAAAGATCCCTTGATGGCATCCCCAAATGTGAAGTCTGACATTTTCTTAGCTGATGGCCTCCTTTGTGAAGGTATTTTGTGTCCTCCCAGCATGCCTGCTGGATCCCTGGTTTGCCGTGGTTGCTAAGGTAAATACTCTTTCCATTAAGCAGCACAGCCCAAGAGTGGCCTAAAGCTCAAATAAATGACCAGGGAGCAAGTTAAACATTCCCTGGGGCGATTTTAACCTATGCAATGGCTTTTTGAAAAAATTGCCTATTTTTTCATGTTTTGGCCAGGGGGGTGTCTCTTATTCCCTTCTTTTTTATTTTCCTTTCAGCTGAGTATACCTTCTCTTTCATTTATTCATGCACTGCATGAAGGATGGAAGCAGGATGAATAAATCACAGAGCACTGCCCCTCTCCCCGCTCAGGGTTTGTGAAGAGAGCTAGTGCAGAATACAGTCCAGGCATTATGTCAACTTTGGGGGGACCTGGGGCAGGTGGCTGATTCTCACAGAGACCCTACTTCCCTTTCCTGTGAAAAATACCACAGCCCAACAGCCACTGGAGAACAGTGTTCTTCTGGAAGCTTCCTCTGGGCAGGAGGAGTCAAAGATCCTGGTCCTCAGGGACACTTGAGACGGGTGTGCCCAAAGCTGTGCACGATGGTTTGGTTTGTTTTGTTTTCCTTTGCCTCAGGAAGAATGTGTTCACAGACCTCAGGACAAATCGTTTAAAAAAGTGTCCTGACAGTTGTCATGCTTCATCACTTGATTTAGAGGCAATAGGACAGCCTTATTTTCTTCTAATCTCTGGCGGTTGAGGAGTCTGGCTGGCCGGCAGAAGGCAGAGATTGGCTGAGGGAGTCATGAGTGAGCAGGGGCCTCTGGTGCCTGCAGCGCCCCTCAGATAGAACGGGTCTCACCGGAAGACCACACTCATCTCCTTCCTGGTTACCCAGTGTGGGGATTTGTTGCTTTGCTGAGTGTGTTTTGTCTACATTCATGGCGCCCCAGAACCGTGTCTGTGTTTCCCACATTCTCTTTCGTGTCTGCCAGAGCAACATTCTCAGCAAACCATCTGAATGCAACTCCTGTGATCACAAAAGTCAATCATTGATGGAAATGAAGACCACGACCCTGATTCCTCAGGTCGGCCCTTTTCAAACCACGTTTTCTCAGAGCTCCAGGAACAACAGGAGTTCTAGGGAGAGGTTTTTTTTTTTTTTTTTTTTTTTTGAGGCAGAGTCTTGCTGTGTCACTCAGGCTGGAGCACAGTGCCTCAATCTTGGCTCACACTGCAACCTCTGCCTCCCGGGTTCAAGCAATTCTTATGCCTCAGCCTCCTGAGTAGCTGGGACTATAGGTGCACACCACCAGGCCCAGCTATTTTTTTTTGGATTTTAGTAGAGATGGGGTTTCACCATGTTGCCCAGGGTGGTCTCGAACTCCTGAGCTCAGGCAATCTGCCTGTCTTGGCCTCCCACAGTGTTAGGATTATAGGCGTGAGCCACCGTGCCCAGCCCCGGGAGTGTTCTTTTTAAAATATGAATAGATCACGTTAGTCCGCTCATTGCATTTGGGACAACGCTGCACCCTGAGAGCGTGACCTGCCAGGCCTGGTGACAGCACCTCTTGGTCTTTGCCTGTGGTGGTCTCTGGACCCTTCAGCCTCCTCCACGGTGCCTGCCTCAAAAGCTCTTCCTCCACCGTTCACCTGGTTAACACCATGTGTCCTTCAGGTTCCAGCTTGAATGTCTGCCCTCAGAAAGGCCTTCCTTGACCCCCAGATGAGGTCAGTTTCCCCTAAAGCGCATGAGGCCCACACAAAATTACTTAGTTATTTGGTTAATGTATCTTCCCCACTAAACTGTAAGAGCCACAGGAGAAGGGGCAAGTCTGTTTCGTTTTCAGATGTAGCTCTAACCTATGGCATATAGTAGGTGTTCAACAAATACGTATTTAATGAAAGAAGGAATGAGAGCATGGCACCGCCTTTCCATGCTGGAATGGTGTCTGGACTACTTATTTTTTCATTCCCATTCATCAGATGATCAGTCAGCTGTTTAACAGGGCAGATTAAAATAATTTTGAGAGCACACTTTTTAAAAGGGAGGGAAGATTGGGCCTTTGAAAGCACCTTGTTTAGGCCCTCAAAGAACGTAGACTTTTTCTTTTTAGGTGGAGTCTTGCTGCAACCTCTGCCTCCTGGGTTCAAGCAATTCTCTGCCTCAGCCTCCCGAGCAGCTGGGATTACAGGTGCCCGCCACTATGCCCGGCTGATTTTTGTGTTTTTAGTAGAGACTGGGTTTCACCATCTTGGCCAGGCTAGTCTTGAACTCCTGACCTCGTGATCCACCCACCTTGGCCTCCCAAAGTGCTGGGATTACAGGTGTGAGCCACGGCGCCCAGCCTAAGAATGTAGTCTTTATTTCCCTTCCTGATGTGGGAAATCTGAGCTTCTGATATGTGTGTACCCGGTCTGGATCCTGGATTCTTAGGAGTGACCCGGATGTTCTGGAGGCTGTCCAGGGCCTGGGAGCAGAGACCTCACTGCCCGTTGCTGAGGCCTGACCTCTTTGTTCAAGCAACTTCTTTGCCAAACCACTTCAGGCTACAGCACCAGGCTCCGAGAAAACCTTAGATCAAGATATTAAGAGAATAGTTCTGATACCTACCTCCCTTTCCTTTGGAAAAAGCCCAGCTTTATGGCCCTTTTAGGAAATATGGGAGGGGAAGGCCCATAATGTAACTCGGGCAGGAGTAGGGGGTGGGGGCGAGATGGAGGAGAATACTTAGGATTTTGGTTCTTGACTCTAAGTCAGTCTGTTTTTGTACTTGTGTCTTTTAAGCTTTTCCACATGTGCCCCAAGGGCCCATCGGTGAGTGTGTTTTATAAACTGGAAAAATGAATAAAAATAAGACCCAGAAGGGAAACACCAGAAGGAGTGTGAAGGGAAAAGTGTTAGTTCCTCTGTACCTCCCAACTAGGCCTGACCTGCGTTTGTGGGGGTCCCAGGGTCAGGCTTATTTGGCTTTGTGGGTAAAATGTGGAGTCTTTGCTCGGAGAAAGCCTGATCAGTTTTTGTACTTGGCCTGCTCCACTCAGCATTAATTAACTTCAGGAAAGTAAAAGGTGATTCTTTTTTATTTGACTATCTGGCTCCACAAACCTTGTTGGCTTCCTGTCCCATAGGTGCCGGATTGATGGGACCTCAAATGTGTAAAGTCTTGCACAGGAAATCCCCCAGCATGGCCATTCAGAGGCTCTCAACTCCTGCTGCACCCAAACACAAGAAACTAGGAGGCCCAGACCCCGTCTCTTATTTTGCACCTCAGGAAACAGTACCTGAAAGAGAACTCCATTTTCTTTTCTTAACGTTCTTCAGCTAAAACAAGAGGGTGTAGGGAAGGGACTATTTGGAAAAGAAATTCTCTAAATTGCCTGTAAAACTGAGCACAATCCAAGAACCAAATATTTTGAAACAAGCATATTTAGGAAGTTTGAGGACACTTTAAAATATCTCCAGAAGGTTTGTGTTTACCCCAGCACGATGTCTGTCTTGTGACCCAAAGTTTTATCTGCCAAATCTTATTTGAGCAACTTCATCAATAAAAACATTTTAGAGAATGCACATCTAACACATATATACTTATTATAACTTTCGTACACATACTTTTGTACTAATATGTTCTGTAATTTTAAAAACATATATCTAAACACAAATTTAAAAATGGATACAGATGAAATAAATCTTTAAAAATAGGGCCGGGTGTGGTGGCTTATGCCTGTAATCCCACCACTTTGGGAGGCCGAGGTGGGTGGATCACCTGAGGTCAGAAGTTCAAGACCAGCCTGGTCAACATGGTGAAAACTCGTCCCTACTAAATATACAAAAAATTAGCTGGGTGTGATGGTGGGCACCTATAATCCCAGCTACTCGGGAGGCTGAGGCAGGAGAATTGCTTGAACCCACGAGGCAGACTTTACAGTGAACCGAGATCGTGCCATTGCACACCAGCCTGGGCAACAAGAGCAAAAGTTTGTCTCAAAAAAAGAAAAAAAAAAGATTTTATCTATTAACTATCTGAAACCCTTTTTGTTCTCATTAAAATAAATTAATCAAATTTCTAGTGAGAGCAATGGGATTAGATAGGCATGATTATTTTCAAAAATCTTGGTATAATACTTTGTGGCACAGTGAGTCAAAAGCCTGGCTCTGATTTTCAATACTTGGGCGATTATAGCTGAGAAAGATATGTAAGACATATAAATCTAAACAGAAGAAGGGAACTGGACTCTCATTTCTGAATCCTGGCCACTGTGAAGGCACAGGTTTTCATCTGTCACTATGTGCTAAAAGCAACCCAGAAGTGAGGGTGTCACTGTCAACTGCTTCTTGTCGTGAGATTCCCACCTTTCCCTCGAGACATCTCAGATATCACATGTGACCTTGACCCTGTGTCCCACAGCAGTGGTCACTGAGTGTAAAGCCTTTTCCTTGAGGATTGTGGTAGACAGAATGCCCCCCAAAGGTGACTATGCTTGAATCCCTGGAAACTGAACATGTCACCTTCTATGGCAAAAGGGACTTTGCAGACGTGATTCAGGTTAAAGACCTTAAATTAGAGGGAGTACCCTGCACTATCCAGGTGTCTAATCTAATCCCATGAGACTTCAAATGCAGAGAACTTTCTCTGGCTGGAGTCAAAGAGCTGTGACAAAAGAGGTCATCGGAGAGATTTGAAGTGTGAGAAAGACCCGACCTACTGTTTCTGGGGAGCCCACCTGGAAAGCATGAGAAGGGACACAGGCAACCTTTGAGAACAAAGACTGCCAGCCACAAGGAAAAGACAACAGTCCTCCAGCCACAAGAAACCGAATTCAGCCAGCAACCTGGACAAGCTAGAAGAACATTCTTCCCCAGAACCTTTAGGAGGAAGTGGGCCTTGCAGATACCCTGATTTTGTCTTTTGAGACACTAAACAGAGGATCCCACTGAGTTCAACTGGCCTATAGAAACTGATAAATGTTTGGACTGTTTTAAGCTGCTACGTTTGTGGTAATTTATTCTGGTGGCAACAGAAAATGAATGTAATTATATTTTAGAAAAACTGAAGGTAGAAGCTCTAATTCTTTCTCCCCACACTCCAGTAGTTCATCATGTGCCGCATTCGGGGTGTGGAAATTCCATTTTGAAGACACCATCATCCAGGATTCTAGCCCCAACCTGGGAAAGGTCCTGGAGAGAACTTTTAGCATGTATTTCTGAGCCATTCACACTTAACCCAGAGAGAGAAGGTGTCCTGCCCAAACGCAAAGCAGCAAGGCGGTAGTTCTGGACATAACCTTAACAATTGCCACCAACTCTCTGGATGTCCATCCGTCAGCCCTATCTAGTCTTTCTGTCTGCATGGCAATGCGGGAGATGTGGCGATGAGGGCCAGGATCGCAGAAGTCAGAGTATCCATGGCTGGAGCTTCCATTTTAAATGAAATATTCTTGCTTATGGCTTCATGGTTTCCTTTCAGATTTTGCATCTGGCTGTACTCCAGATGTTTATGTAGAAACTTCACAGTAGACATGATGGTGGCACAGGTCTGCAGGAAGGATCCTTTCCTACTTACAGAGTGACCCGACGTGGCCGATCCCTTCAATATTTACAACAGCTGGGTGAGTGGAGGCATGATCAACTCCATTTACCCATCAAATAAATGAAATTTCAGAGTGGTTACACAATCTGCTTGAGGTAACAAGGCCAGCAAGCCACAGTGCCAACATACCAGGGTGCCTGGTTCCACAGGAGTCTGGGAAGAGGAAGAGGGAGATGGGCACAGGATGTATCACCAGGATGATGGGGGAAGAGAGAATATTGATGTGTGGGGCAGCCGGCATTCCCAAATCAGGAGCACTGGGTGCTGCTGCGTTACAGTGAGTGTAGGAGCCTGCCGTTCTGGGCCTCACTCTGCCCAAATATGTCTTGCTCATTTTCACTGCCATATGTCTGCTCGTCCCAGTCTGTTTGAGGTTCCCTCCTGTTCCCTCTCTGCCTCTATGTCCTTCAAAAAGCCAACTGGAAGTGCCTCTTCCAGGCTTTCCTTAGCCTTTCTTTATTCTGTTGAACTTCTATTATGTTAATTGTTCAAAAGATTAGTTCTGGCACTTACCCTATGCTGCTTTGTATTACTATTGGAAAACAACAGTGGCCCTCTCAACCCATCGGGTGGATGGTACATGCCATGCTTTATACATTCCTGTGGCCCTGCTGTACCTGGCACACACAAAAAGGGATTAATAAATATGTATATGCTGAATGAAAGAATGGAGAGATGCTGTTGATTTTCTTTGTTCTTTCTTTTTCTCTGATTTCATGTCAAACATAGTTTTCTCCCTTAATAGCAATCATTGTTTGTTTTATGTGTACAGTGGGAAATGTGAGCCTCCACAGTCTCAGCTGGATGAATAATAGTATATCCACTTCTGCCTGAGTCACAAATGTTAAATTGGTTTAAAGGTACGATGTAAAAAAGTCAAGCTTTATTAGGCTTGGCTTGGCCTTGGAAGAACCACAACAGCAACATACCAGTTTCATGGTATGTGTGATTTCAGGCTCTGATCCCAAGGTTCCACCACACAGGACCAGCTGAGTTAACATCCTCAGTGGGTAGCCCTGGCCATCCTAGGTTGGCCTTTCCTGTGCTCCCACTGACCAGCAAGCCAAGCCCCATGCCCCCTGCCTGGCATTCAATGCCTGCCAAAGGAACTTTGCAAATACTCCAGCCAACTTGGTCTCCTGGATTTCCTTGCACATGGCATGTTCATTTCCACCTCGGAGCCCACTTAGGTCAGTGCCTTCATCAGAAGCATTTGTTTTCCATCCATCCCTCCCAACTTCAAGCCCTATGTTGCTTTTTAAAAAAACCATTCTTGGAGACTTTGATCTAACTGAGTTTTCCTCTCCCTGATCACTCACAGGTCCCATTGTTTGTCCCACACTTTTTTTTCCATGATGGCCTTTTAAAATTTTTATTTTTTATTTAGTTTTTAAATTTTACTTTAATTTCTGGGATACATGTGCAGAACGTGCAGGTTTTTTATGTAGGTATACATGTGCCATGGTGGTTTGCTGCACCTATCAAACCGTCATCTAGTTTTTAAGCCCCGCGTGCATTATGTATTTGTCCTAATGCTCTCCCTCCCCTTGCCTCCAACCCCTCTGTCTTTTTGCATTAAGTGAAAAAGTGTGTATTAAGCACTTATATATGCTCATTCCTCTGTCCAGTGCTTGAGGGGGCTCCAGAGGAACAGGAGTTGCCAGTGATTGATCCACAAGGTGCTGGGTGTGGGTCCTTTCCTTCCTGGCTTTATGTGACCAGCAAACACCCTGTGATCATGGAATTCTACTAGGAAGGGCAATCCTACAGCAGCGTTGGTGCACATGCACAAGGAGACATGCAGAAAGCATTGTTTGTAAAACTATAGAACAACTTGAATGTCCATTGAGAGGAGTAGGGATAAATGAGTTGTAGTGAATTCATACAGTAAAATCCTATAAATAATCCTACATATAAGTTGTGGTAAAGTCATATAGTGAGTTCCTATATAGCAGTTAAGTTGAATCAACTGAAGTTACATGTAATAACTCACATAAATCTCAGCAAATACGATGTTGAAAAAGAGCGATCAGCTGTAGAAGCAAAAGTACCATATAATACCATTTATATGAAATTTTAAGACTCACTAAACAATACTCTCTATGGATAAACACATACGGAGTTGCAGTATTAAAATATGCATGGGAATGATATATACCAAGGTTGGCAAATTATGCCCATGGCCAAGTCCAGCCCACCACCTGCTTTTGTGTGGCTTGTGAGCTAAGAATGGGTTTTACAATTTTAAATAGTTGAAAAAAAATCAAAAGAAGGACACTCTTTTGTGACACTTGAAAATTATATGAAATTCAAATTCCAGTGTGCATAAATAAAATTTGCTGGAACACCACCACACCTGGTCTTTCGCTTATCAACTATGGCTGCCTTTGTACTCCAAGGACAGGGTTGAATACTTGCCACAGACCGTGTGGCCTGCAAAGTTGCAACTACTTACCATCTGGCCCTTTTCAGAAAGTTTTCCAAGTCTTGATCTATATCAAACTTGGGGGAATGGTTGCCTCTGGTAAGGAAAGGAGAGAAATGGAACTGGGGCAGGAGTGCATCAGTTACAACATTTTATCTCTTAAGCTGCTGGTGGGTTATATATTAATACTTACATTTTGGATGTCTAAAGTATTTTGTAGTTTCAAAAAAAAAGTAGAAGACAAACTTCCCATCTCCTAAAAAACCCTTAGTAGGTATTATTATGGTTCCCAGTTCCCAGTTAGGTACTATTATAACCTACAGTAGGTATTATTATAACCTAGCCCAGCCCAGGTTGCCAAAGTTCTGTCTCCCTCTCCCTCTCTCACTTTCCACGAGGCAGGCAGCCCCAGGCGCACAGGTCGGCAGCTGAGATGAGAAGACATGGCCTTTTTCAATGACATCAGCAGACTGTACCAGGGAGGATCTGGCTAACTGGACTTGGATCACTGGCCCCTTCCTGCCAGCAGCCCTTCCTCAGATGAGAAAGTTCACAGATGAGGAAGTGAAGCTTAGAGGGTGCATGGATAGTGAATGCTGGAAGAGGATTAACCTCAAGACCTTCCATCCCAGCACTTCTGGAGCACTGGCCTGCGCTGCTCACCAGGACTCTGCAGGCCAGCTGGGGAGAAGGGACTAAATGCCAAGCTGCTCTGGGATGAACATCTGCCTCCAGGAGACAGTTGTTTAATGAAATTTCCCACCCATGTGATTAGCATCTTCTGAGAGTGAGGTGAGTAAAACAGGACACCAGCATCGACATCACCTTGGACTGCATTGCCTAGACAGTAATAATACCCAAGATTTTTATAGAGCTTTCTGTTTCTCAAAGTCATGCGCACTGATTCACTTAGGAACCTGGCAGGAAGCAAGGCAGTCCTGATTGCCCATGTCGTTGAGATGGTAAAAGGTGTATTCTGAGCAACTGCCGAGTTCTTTTACATCCCTGGGATGGCACGGTCATAAGGGCCAGACACCGGGCCTGACTTCAAGGTCACTGTGGCTGCACTACTGAGTGACTGTGGACAAGTCTCACATTCTCTTGAAGACTCAGGAGCCTCCTCTGTAAAGCGGAGATGATAATTACTTCCCACCACATGGGCGTGTTGTGGGGATTAAATGAGATCATACAAGTGGAATGCTGAGCCCCAGTCCAGGAAGGCGAGGGACACGCCCTACATGTCACCTACTGGATTGTTGCTGTTTTCAGGGTTCCTATTACCCAAAGATCCACCTAGAATTCTTCCCCTGAGTGCTGTTCATCTTTGTCAAGTCTCAGCAATGTTTTGGATGGTTCTCCTTTGACATAGCTCTGGTGGTTGTTAATACTAAATGTTTTCCAGCTTACCTATAAGGAAACTGAGTCTTAGGAAGCAATTGTAGGGCCTCTACTTTGTGCATGAGAATGAGTGAAGGCTGGGGAAGCCTGGGATTTGGCCTGATGTTCCAGCATTGGCACCTGCCTGCCTTTTCTCTGTAAACATCCGACCCTAGAATGCTCCACCAAGGAGAGACCATCATTACCAAGCAGCAGCGGCATGGTGTTTATCAAAGCAGGTGTGGTTTCCCTTGCTGCAGCTCTCCATATTCGTGGCAGTTATTCATTTTTGAAGCAGAGGTCACTTTTCTTTCACTGGTGAGGTACTTTGACAAAGACGAAGAAGGGAGACAATGGTAATGATGGTGGGAAGTGGGGATGGGATTGGCATTGGGTTTGAAGGCTGACAGCCCAGATCAAAAAGGCTGACAGTCAGAGGCAAGGGAGGGACTGAGGATAAAGTACTTGCTGTGCTCATGTTGTCTAGGAGTTTGCATTCTCTGGTAGTCAGTGATCAAATGAAGCAGGGAGCTTCGTGTTCAAAAGCAGCACCTACAGGTTCTTTAAAGAGGCTTGCCGGAAGATGAATGCCTTGGCTGGAATTTGTAGGCAGGCTTATTTAAGTTATAAGTGACAGACACTCAACTCAAACTAGTAATAAACAAAAAGGGAATTATTGGCTCATGTAACTGGGAAGTGCAGAGGAACATGGGATACAGGAACAGCTGGATCCTGGAAGTGCAGAGGAACATGGGATATGGGAACAGCTGGATCCTGGAAGTGCAGAGGAACATGGGATATGGGAACAGCTGGATCCTGGAAGTGCAGAGGAACATGGGATACAGGAACAGCTGGATCCAGGGGTTGGCACCAGGTTATCAGTTTTTTTTTTTTTTTTTTTTTTTTTTGAGACAGAGTCTCGTCTGTTGCCCAGGGCAGTGGTGCGATTTTGGCTCACTGCAATCTCTGCCTCCTGGGTTCGTGGAATTCTTCTGCCTCAGCCTCCTGAGTAGCTGGATTGCAGGCATGTGCCACCATGCTCTGCTAATTTTTGTATTTTTAGTAAAGACAGGGTTTCACCATGTTGGCCAGGCTGGTCTTAAACTCCTGACTTCAGGTGATCCGCCCTCCTTGGCCTCCCAAAGTGCTGGGATTACAGGTGTGCGCCACTGCGCCCAGCCCAGGTTGTCAGGGTTCTATCTCCCTCTCTGACTCTCACTTTCCATGAGGCAGGAAGCCCCAGGCTCACAGGCCAGCAGCTGAGATAAGAAGACATGTCCTTTTTCAATGACATCAGCAGACTGTACTGGGGAGGGTTTGGCTAACTGGGCCTGGGTCATTGGCCCCTCCCTGCCAGCAGCTCTTCCTCAGGAGAGGAGCTATCTACTTCCTCAGGAGAGGAGCACAGGGCAGGACCAGCCTCCTTTCCTCCCTGCCCACCTAGTCATGAAAATGAGGATGGTTTTTGTGGTTAGCATCTTCCCTCTTAACTTGCCTCAGCATCATCGGCAAAAACTAGAAAATATAAGTGTGTGTATTTTTAGCTGTTTTTAAATTTGTAAAACTGGAAACTGTTAAGATATTTACTTAGAACAAGAAAACCTACCGTGTCCTGTGTGAAGTTCACTTAAGCTGCCTCACAGTTACTCCTCGAGCCCTGATTGTCCTGCAGTCTCCTTTCTGCTGAGTTGGGGTGAGTTCTAACTTCAATTTTGCCTGTGAATATAAACCAAATCTGACCTCCCATCTCCAGTACATCAAGGTTGTGCTCACAGGGACCTAGAAAATATTATATATGGTCCCCTAGAGGCCAAACCCAAGTTCTCTGGGGACAGAGAAGCCCTTTGGGTCATTCCAGGGAAAAGCTCTGGCCACCCTGAAGTAAATTTTCTCCCTTCCTTTCCTTTCAGTGAAGGAGGAAGCTTGTCCTTCGCATGAACATGAAAAATACTAAATGTGGGCTTTTTGGAGGTTTTCATTTATGAAGGAGAGTCTATATATTTGGCTCAAGTCTTGCCGGTTGCCCTATTTTCATGGTCCCAGGACCAATATGAGGTTAGTCCATTTGTCTTCTGGAAAAATGTTGTGGTTGGGCTAGGTGGCTCACGCCTGTGATCCCAGCACTTTGGGAGACCAAGGTGGGTGGATTACTTGAGCTCAGGAGTTCGAGACTGGCCTGGGCAATGTGGGGACACTCTGACTCTACAAGAAATAGAAAAATTAGGCATAATGGCACATACATTGTGGTCCTAGCTGCTTGGGAGGCTGAGCTGGGAGGATTGCTTGAGGCCGGGAGGTTGAGGCTATAGTGAGCAATGATTGTGCCACTGCACTCCAGCCTGTGTGACAGAGTGAGACCCTGTCTCCAAAAAAAATAAAAAATAAAAAATAAATAATAAAAATAAAAATTAAAAAGAAAAGAAAAGAAAAGAAAAGAAAAATGTCTTGTAGAATCTTTGTGTGATCTTGCTTTGAGGCTATTAGAAAGTTCTTTCATGCCCTTCCTCTGTGCTTGGCTGGAAGTCTTTCCCCCTAATTGTGGCACCTCCACCTTGAGTCACCTTGGAGTAGGTGGGAAGTGTTTTCCCTTTATAGGTTGGCCACACAACTGCCTCATCTCTTGCATAAGGGCCACCACAGCTCACAGCTCTCCCCTTTTCTTTCCTTCTCTTCTCTTCTCTTCTCTTCTCTTCTCTTCTCTTCTCTTCTCTTCTCTTCTCTTTTCCTCTCCTCTCCTCTCCCCTCCCTTCTCCTCCCCTCCCCTCTCCTCTCCTCTCCTCTTCTTTTCTTTTCTTTTTGAGGTGGAGTCTCACTCTGTGGCCCAGGCTGGAATGCAGTGGCACAATCTCAGCTCATTGCAACTTCCGACACCCGGGTTCAAGTGATTTTCCTGCCTCAGCCTCCCTAGTAGCTGGATTACAGGCATGCGCCACCATGCCCAGCTAATTTTTTTTTTTTTTTTTTAAGTAGAGATGGGGTTTCGCCATGTTGGTTAGGCTGGTCTCGAACTCCTGACCTCAAGTGATCCATCTGCCTCGGCCTCCCAAAGTGCTAGGATTACAGGTGTGAGTCATCATGCCCGGCCCAGGTTGTTGGGGTCCTCTCTCCTTCTCCCTCTATCACTTTCCATGAGGCAGGCAGCCCCAGGCTCATAGGCCAGCAGCTGAGATGAGAAGACATGGCCTTCTTCAATGACATCAGCAGACTGTACCAGGGAGGATCTGGCTAACTGGGTCTGGGTCACTGGCCCCTCCTTGCCAGCAGCCCTTCTCAGGAGAGGAGCTGTCTACTGTGCAGCACAGGGCACAGGTCCTCTCTGTCCAAGGATTTAGTTGGCTTCAGGGAAGGCCCTTATGAGGACCAGAAAATGGAAATGAAGAGGTCAACTTCACCAGCACCAGCCACCTGTCCAGAATGTCTCAGCTCGTGTTTCTTCCTTTAAGGTTCAGAAGGGTAAAAGGGGGCCACCAAATCTTGTTAGGAGGGTCTGTCATTCTTTGCTGTTACTAGCCACTTCTCTGGAACACTTGTGTCCCCGTATTAGTTAGATGCTTGCAGTTTAAGGGGACTTTGGCATAATCCCATTGCTTTGGGTGATAGGGGATTATTGGAAGTACACACCAGGAGGTGAGGAAGAACAGTAAATCTTCTCAGCAGTCACAGCTGGGCTTCACCGAGAACTGGGGTATCGTCCATGGCCATATGGGATTGGACAGGAGTTTGTGTAATCTAGTAAATAAAACCCCATGTTCCATAATCAAAATGCCTGGGTTCAGATTGCAACTCTGCCCTTTACCGCTGTGTCACCTCTCTAGCCTCAGTTTCCTGCCATCTATACCGTGGTAACAATAATAGCACTGACCATGTGGAGTCCTTGTCAAGGTTCGGTGAGATCCTGTGCACAAGGACCTAACAGTGCCAGGCACAAAGTTATGCACAATGAGTATTGTTGTCAACTGTGGCTCCATGGACACTGTTATTGTGAATACTTATTAGCAGGGGCTTTGCCCCTTTTTGTCCACTCTGGTGTTGGGGAGTTGGTGTGCTGGCTACTCTTTTCTGTTCTGCCACATGTACCATTACTCTTTGATGACAGCTCCCCATGTCTCAGTCAGATGTCCCAACAGAAGATCTGATTGGCTCTGCCAGGTGTTATCTAGTTTTGGGCAGCCCTACTGGGCACACGGGGCCCTAGTGTTCACACTGGGCCACCTTTTTGGTCTCTTTGCAGCCCATGAATTACCCCCTTGTTGGGTGGATTATGGCCAGAACAATCTATAACTAAGAATCCCCTCAGACTCTGGGCAGAAAGGCATCTTGCAGAGCCGTTCTAATGTGACACCTCTAGAGTGTCATCCCCTAGAATATCACCTTGGAAAGGCTCTGCAAGATGCCTTGTCAACCATGGTGGACCCTGTTAACCATTGTGGGCTAGCCAGGGTTTTATGGAGATACCTGTGCTCTGCTAGTGAGGGCCCCAACCCATCTCACCCCATGTGGATCCCTCCCTGATTCTGCTGGGATTCCTTCTCACTTTTCCTCTCACATGTTCTCAGCCTTGAGCAACAATGAGATGTCTGTCTTGGAAGCTAGAAATGTTGAGTTTTGAAGCAAATTCTTTGGGGAGGGGAGTCCCCTCATAGCAATGCCTCTGGAGTAAGGGGATAAAGACAGAAGGATGGCTGACAGGTTCCCTAGGGAACCCCAGTTCTCTTAACTGAGTGGTTTTCCCCAAGATGGCCCCTCCCTCACGGGGGTAAACGGGGTGCCTGGCATAGCTGGAGAAGTCTGCTGGTTCTCCCACTGACTAGTGAGGGAGCAGAGAGGGCAGCTGTGCACAGGTTTCTGGACTGGTCTCTTGGAGACCCTTTTGGAGGCTGCCTCTGGAAGATTCACTCCTAGGCTCTCAGAAGATCTGAGGTAGGCTGTTAGCTGAAGCTCCAGAATCCCCTTTCTTTTATTTCTTCAGCAAAGTCCCAGCCTGTTGACCTTTGGGTCCCGGTGCTGAGCCCAGCTCTAGATTTATCTACCCCGCTGGGGCCAAATGCCTGACTTGTTAGCCATGCCGAATGGTTTTATTTGTTTCTGTTGTGCATTTTTATCATTTTTGTTCATGTGTCTGGAGGCTTTCCTTAGAAAATGATGGATGCGTTTTCATAAATCAAAACATAAATGAGAAAGTATATAAAGGCAAAAAATAGACCCAAGCCTGGAATTTGCCAATAGGAGCTGCTAGCTATTTCCCAGGGAGAATGCACTTTTTGATTTTACAATGTCAGATCCTGACTTATTTCACAGAGTACGATTTTCAGAGCACTTCCTAATACTACTGGCCACACTAATAATGATGACAATCTCAACCGTGCCTGGTATGCTGCTGAATGCTTTTGATACATTATCACACTTAATTCTTACAACAGTCTGAGGAGCCATGTTCTTTCACTATCCCCATTGTAAAGATGAGTAAAGAGAGGTCCAAATGATTTTGTTACTTAACCAAGTTCCCATCTTTGGTAAAAAATGGGATTAAAATGCAGATTTCTCATGTTCTCAATGGATGAATACCTCGGACTCCCTTTTCAGTGCTTGCCGGAGTTGTGTAAGGGTGCTGGGTTGTGGCTTCTCCTGCTAGCTCTGCTGGAAAGCAGGTGGCTGGGAGTGGTAGGGGCAGCTTTTAGTTGGAGGGGCTCATGAGACTCTGTCCTCATCAGCTCTGTTCACAGAGTGCCCCTGAGCAGAACACCAGCCTTGCACATTAGCTCAGTGTCCCATGACTGTCTCACCACGATGCCTTAGACAATGTCACTATCACCACTAGTAGGAACCTGCCCCCTCCACTCTGCCACTTTCCTGTTTCATCACACTTGAGCTATGGTTCCCTCTTCCAGAGGGTGTCCTGTAGGACCTAGCCACAGGGTAGGAGTCTGATACAAACCAGAAGGCAACTGGTGAGAATTCCACATGCTTCCTTTATTAGTCACAAATCCACTGGTTGTACGTGGTAGATCTTTCACTGGGACCAGTTTAAGAAGAAAGGAGGGCTGGGTGTTTATTGATTCATGTGATCAGAGCGTAAAACGTTTTTTCCTTTTTTTTTTTCTTTCCTCTTAGGGAAAATCCTAGTTTTCCTGTTCAGTCCCATGCCAATCCTTGGGCCAATCAGAGGGATAGGGAAACTGTCCAGTTCAGTTCATGAGCCCTCTTCTCTGGCAGAAGGATGGGTAACTGTGATTTTTTTTGTGCTAGAACCACAAAATCAGAGTTGGGGGCAAGATGCTCACAAAAGAGGAGGCTGCTGTTCTTGTAGACAGTTTGGTAAATGTCTAGGACATTTTCTATTGCTTTTCTTCTATTCTATGCCTCCCTTCTTTGTCTGGGATATCATACACCTGGTCTGAGTCAAGGTGCTGACATAAATCTCTGGTGAACTTTTGAACAGTTCCACTCCTTGTTCTTTCCAGGGTGCCCCATCCCATCTTAGGGCTTCTGAGCTCAGATCCTGTCCTTTGCTCAGGCTTGGAGACCTCAAGTGATGTCACTAGGAACTATTCAGGATTGTAGATGGGCTTTAAGCCCACAGAGTTTCTAACTGGTCACGTTTAGAATTTTCCATTCAGCAGGACTTTTCGTCTGTGAACATCTGGTAGGACCCAAATCCTATCCCAATTTTGTGTTCTTTTTCAGACTTTCTGAACACTAAAAACATCTGTAGTTTTGCAAAAGGTTCTTTCACAATTTTATGATTGTAAATAGGCTAATTAGCCCAATCACTTGTTATTTCATCATCTGCGTGGCGCCACCTGGCCCCGGAGTATGTATCCCTCTGAGTACTAGGCAACGAGCAGGGCAGATGACCACCCTGACGAGACTTTGAATTAGGAATCTCATGACCCTGCCTTGGAACTCTGGCAGGGAAGTCCTCTCCTTCTTGATAGGAAAGGATGAAGATTTGAGCACTTTCTAAAACAAATTATTATTATTATTTTTTAAGCACGAATGCAGTGCCCTACTACTACAAATTATGCAGTCAGGTTTCCCACATTTGGGGAAATCGCAAGGGCCAGCACATCTAGGGTGCAATGGATAAGCCTCATCCTCGGAAAACTACCTTCGTGGTCATGGTATCTCCCCTGCCAGTAAGTATATCTAAGAAAAATATATTTTTTAATTACTTAAAAAAGAAAACAAACAAATTTCTGGTAACTACCATGTAACTCCATAGTAAACAATTCTCTCTCTGCTTCCTACCAGGTGACCCCGGTACTCAGTAGTCTATCAGGTACTCAGTTCTGCCCATGAAGCAGTTCGGAGCTTTGCTAGGTTCCTTCTTGTAGTGTTCCAATCTGTCTTTTGCACTTAATCTTGTCTCTTCAGATATGTCATAAACTTATGGATGGGAAGCCTATCTCCTGTTTCTCTGTTAGGCATATGGTAGGCATTGATAAGTCTTCCTTGGCTAGGGAGCTATAATTGTAACTGTGTGTGTGTGTGTGTGTGTGTGTGTGTTTTGGGGTGGGGACAGGGTTGGCAACTACATGCAAATACTCTGAGATCCCTCTAGCCCTGATCTCTTGGGAATACCTAAATCACATGTTTAATTTTTGGGTGAGGTGCTGTTTCCTAACTTTGCTGATTTCTAACTGCCCCTTTCCTGTAATTGCTGGGTCAATGCAAATTCTTCACTTCGCGTTTGAAATGCCACTGCTTTCCATCATGGTGATGAATTTACATGGGACAAACCTGAGGCCAAACAGTTCTGGCTCTTACTCAGAGCCTTCTTACCAGTCACCTCCCAAAGTAAAAGAATAGTAACATACCTGACCTGTTCTTCTGGCTTCTCTAAAGCCAAATTCCAGCCTTGGTTATGTTTCTGTTCATTTGGAAAATATCTGTACGAAAAGTAGGTGCATGTCATGGAGGAGGCAGTGGGGAGTGAGTGAAGTGAGTCAGAAGGAAGGAGGAGAGCTCTCCCCCCCTGACCCTGCCGCTGCCTGCTTTCTTCCAATGAGTCTGAATGGATTTTTGGGATCTGATGTGGCCGCATGAAGACGTGTCTCTGAAAAAGCAAAATGTCAGTGTTTTGAGGCCTTTCCGTTGGGGAGGGACGGAACACGGTGGTCACTGGTTGTTCTCCTTAGGCCAGACAGGAAGAAAGGGAAGTATGTGTGAGTCTCTGATAATTCTCTTCTCTTTCTTTCCCTCACTTTTGTTCTTCAATAAATCACTCAGGACAATCTGCTTCTCCTTAGTGGTGTGTTTTCCTAGGGTTCAGCCTTTGTTTGAAATTCTAGAACAACAGAGTTGCAGTAAATATGGTCAACCTACGTGTAATTACGCTGGTATGTCAACTTTGCCCTGCAGAGTTGGGTCTGCTCTGGTTAACCAGAGGCCCCCCTGACTCAGAAACAAGACCTCCTGCAGGACCCTGTGGAGGGCCGACCCCAAGCCCTGTGTCTGAAGGGGGTAAGAGAGCCCATAATTACGCTCATTGTTTAGGTCGGAACACAGGAGGGTTTACATTAAAGACCTCAGCTGGCACACACAGCATGCCTATGGAAAAAATGAACTGCTCTCCTCCGCCCGCTTCCCGGTCCCAGCGTTGCCTGTCCAAGGGCTTTGGGTTTCACAGACGCCTTCTTTCTGACCACTCCTGATTAGAAGCTTGGCTTCCCCCAGTTCTAAGAGGCGTCTCAATCCAGAGGTTTGGAAACTGAGCCTTTCAAGAATCACAGCATGTAGGTCTTGGGAAGGACCTAGAGATGATGCTCTAAGTGGGTGTCTCTTAAACTTTAATGCTCACAGGAATCACTTGGAGTTCTTGTTAAAATGCAGATCTAAATGTGGTAGTCTTGAGGTGGGGCTGGAAAGTCTGCATTTCCAGAAAGCACTCTGGTAATGCCCTGTGCTGGTTGTTGGACCCCACTTGGAACATCAAGATTCTAAGCTAAGCCTTTGGTTTCACAAAGAATAAAAGGGAAACCCGGAGACCCGGAAGAGCTTGTTGGGGCAGAGTAAGGACTTGAGTCTTCCTCTTGTCATGGTGTTTCCCTGGCCCTGCACAGATGCTCCTGGCAGGGATGGTGTGTGTCTTAGCAGAGATGGTGGTCCCTTCTGGAACCACACCTAGAATCCAGGAGCAGGTGGCTTTTCCCCAGATGCTCTGGAGTGGATTGGATCCCCAGAGATCTTGACGTGAGCCCGCAGGCTTCAGCAGTCGAGAAACTGGGTGATAGTAGACCACCTACTACAAGATCCTGCCTGGAATCTTCAGTGGGTGCAGGGGAAAGGGGGGTCTGTTGAACATGCTGTGTATTGAGAGATGTGTACGTCACCAAACCCCAGGCTACTGATGTGACATTTTGGATGGGCAAGTGAGATTTGGAGGGGAGAATATATGGCATCATGATAGAGGGGAATGGATGTTTTTAGTAGAAATCAAGGATCAGGTTGGGCGCGGTGGCTCAGGTCTGTAATCCTACCACTTTGGGAGGCCAAGGCGGTTGGATCATCTGAGGTCAGGAGTTCGAAACCAGCTTGGCAAACATGGTGAAACCCCCACTCTACTAAAAATACAAAAAATAGTCGGGCGTGGTAGCGCGCGCCTCTAATCCCAGTTACTAGGGGGTGCTGCGGCAGGAGAATTGCTTGAACCTGGGAGGAGGAAGTTGCAGTGAGCTGAAATTGCACTACTGCACTCCAGCCTGGGTGACAGAGTGAGACTCCATCTCAAAAAAAAAAAAAAAAAGGAAATCAAAAATCACAGGCTCTTTTCCAGTCTACCTCTATGGGATCTTGGACAACCTTTCTAGACTCTCATTATAGTCTCATATGTTGTCTGCTTGAACCCAGGTACTGGGGCACTTGCTCTTTTGAAGTTTGTTTCCACTCTAAAATTCAAATTGTGGATATTATCCCTTTCTCTCTCTACTTCTCTTGCTCTTCTGTCTTTTTCTATTTTTATCTGTGTTGTGGCACTTTGGTGTTATATATACAGTTGTGTACTGAAGAATTGACCAAAAGAGGGGTCTGGCCTTTGCTCTTGGCTCCTGCGAGACAATCTCTAGGCCCCTGAAGTGTCCAACCTGATGTCTTGGTTTATCTGGGGGCTTTGGCAACTGGACAGTCCAATAGTGCATTTCATAATCCGGGCTTTGGGACCCACCATATCAGTTCTAACCTCCATGGGAACTAGAGGCATAAGATATTGGCCTGAGCCTCCACTGAGGAGTGGAGACTTAAAATCAACCATGTGGGCATTATGTGACTAAGCCCCAAGGAAAACTCTGTACACTAAAGGCTTGGGTGAGCTTCCTTTGTTGACAATACTCTGTGTGCATCGTCTCACATTGTGGCCAGGAGGAGGCAACACCATCCACGACTCCATGGGGAGAGGAAACTCGGAAGCTTTGCCTTTAGACCCCTCCTGGATTCCGCCCTATGCGTCTCTTCTCTTTGCAGATTTAAATTTGTATCCTTTTGCTATAATAAAATCACAAGCACGGCTCCTTCCAGAGTTCTCTGAGTCATTCTAGTGAATTATCAAACCTGAGGGTATTTGTGGTGAACCCCCCAAATTAGTAGCCAGCTGGCGTGTCATAAGGATGGCATGGATACCCCCAAACTTGCAGTTAGTGTCTGAAGTGAGGGAAGCCTTGTGAGGACTCTCCTTTCAAACTTTGTAGTTGGCTGAACTCTTAACAACAGCAGTGCATCAATTTAGCAAGTATTCTGGAAAAAACAAAGAAATACGTCAACTCCTTTAACCAAAGCCTGCCTGGTTGTAGAGTGGATTGAAGAGTCTAGGCTAGAGTCTAGTGGATTAAAAGCCTGAACTTTGCAGAAAGACAGCCCCACAGATGGAGCTGGACCTTACTACTTTCTGGTTGAGGTGGGCATGTTACTTAAATCCCCGAGCCTCATTTTCCCCATCTGTAAAACATACTTACCTCAAAGGTGTGTTGAGAGGGTGACATGAAATCAGACATGTAAAGCACAGGGCATACAGGAGCATTCCGCACATGGTCACTGTTGTGGTTACTGTTATCATTATTGCTTCTGGCTTTGTTGTTGGTGTGATTTCCGTGTTTACTTACTGATATACGAATTACTATTTTGCCCTGTTCAAAATAGTACTTGACTGACTCAGACAGATGGAAGTAAGATAACCTGATACAATAAACTGCCAAGAAGTAGGAAATAAGTATTGGGTAATTGGCAGTGGCTGCTGAGGGAGAAGTGGGGGTCCTCTCTCAGGGTCTCTGGGAGGCTGGGTCTGGCTAAGGGAAAGGTTGCAAGATTGAGCCTGGCTAAGATTGGGAGAGCTACCGCTTGAGATATGATGACATGTCTTTATATCAGAAGTAGGGATAATCATGTAGGGGCCAAAAGGTGAGGAGAACAGCAGCTGGCCTGGCCTGGAGGAATTAAGAGCCAGGCCCTGCGTCTCTGGACTAACCCATCCATCTTTTTGTCTTCCATAGATTTCTGTTTGGTAAGCAGAGTGGTCATTAATAGAGGTGTGCACTGTGCCATAAAGAGCTAGGGGAGAGAGGAAAGGTGGCATTTGGTTTTGGGAACCTTCCATCTCCCTATCCTTTCCCTTCATTTTGTCATCTCGGGTATTGCCAAGTCTCTCCAGAGGCTCATTTCCATTTTCTGCTGATTCGTGACTTGAGAACTAAGATATTTACCAAGAAAGGTTCTTGACATTGCCCTTCCAAGATTTATATTTTAATGAGCGGGAGGAGTCTCTTTATGAGCCAAAAGAATAAAACTGTAGTGATAAGATATGGTGATAAACTTCACTGATAAACAAAAAGTGAAACTTAAAACATTAACCACACAAGTTTGGGTGCGGTGGCTCACGCCTGTAATCCCAGCACTGGAGGATCTCTTGAGGTCAGGAGTTTGAGACCAGCCTGGGTAACATGGTGAGACCCTGTTTCTACAAAAAATACACAAATTAGCCAGGTGTGGGGGTGCATGCCTGTGGTCCCAGCTGTCCTAGCTGCTTGGGAGGCTGATGTGGGAGGATTGCTTGGGCCTGGGAGGCAGAAGTTGTAGTGAGCTGAGATTGAGCCACCACACTCAAGCCTGGGCAATAGAGTGAGACCTTGTTAAAAAAAAAAAAATTAGCCCTACAAAGCAACAAAACTCCTATCTCCAAACCCTCTAGTCAAATCCTAGAGAACTGCTGCTTGAGAAGTTCTTACTGAGCTCTCTGGAGTCCACAATCAGGGGTAGAGTCCTGAATCAAATGCCCATACCTGAATCATGGCTCTGACACTGACAAGCAGGTCCCTGAACCTTTCTGTGTCTTAGTTTTTTTAAACTGTAGGATGGGGATAACAATAGTAGCTATCTCATAGGGTTATTGGGAGGAATAAATGACTTACTAACATAAAATATATTGGCCAGGTACAGTGGCTCACGCCTGTAATCCCAGCACTTTGGGAGGCCAAGGTAGGCAGATCACTTGAGGTCAGGAGCTCGAGACCAGCCTGGCCAACATGGTGAAACCCCGTCTCTACTAAAAACACAAAAATTAGCCAGATGTAGTGGCAGGCGCCTGTAATCCCAGCTACTTGGGAGGCTGAGGCAGGAGAAATGCTTGAACCCAGGAGGTGGAGGTTGCAGTGAGCTGAGATTGTACCACTGTACTCCAGCCTGGGTGACAGAGCAAGACTGCATCTAGAAAAAAAAAAGCCATTATATTTTGGTGGCTGGTGGTGTTTTAATTAAAAAAAAACAAATAAAAACACTGTATTAGGACAGTTCAGTCTTTTGATCACATAATACTTGGATTGCACAAGTTGACCACTGGTATCTTAGGGTCTCTCAGAGTTTTAACCAGTGGACCAGGAATCAGGCAAACAGATAGAAACATGGAAAACAATGTCTTTTTGTGATTCACCAAGTCTGATTAGCAGTGGGAATGTGCATGGAACAGATCCTGTTTGGTTAAATAATGGAAACCAACATTCTCTTGCATTTGGTAATAATATATTTGAGGTACTGGGGATGAGCAGTTTCTGGTTTGATGGTCTAGGTCTAGATTTCCCCAGCCTTCTCTTTGAACTTGACCTTCAACCGCTGGATCTTGAACCAGAAAACAGTTGAAAGAACATAGTGGAGACAGCGTGGGATCAAGCATGAAGACCGAGCTATGTGAGTCTGGATCAATCACAACTTTTGTGAGCCTCAGTTTCTATATCTCTAAAATGAATACCATAAAACTTCCTTCACAGGGCTGTTAGAAGAACTAAATGAGATGATGCATTTGGAATGTTTTGGAAATGATTAAGGGTAGTGAAAATGTCTATTATTGTTTTGTTTTTGAAATGTATTGACTCATGTCATTGCTCCTAGAAGGAGGCCCAGACAGGTTCAAACCCTTGCCCAGGATGAAATAGAGGGAGGATGTGACATGCCTTAGGGCTACTATTGGCTGAGCTTAGCAATCACCTCTCACCCTTGTCCAGCATGTGGGTCTGCTTGCCTTCTGTACGGGAGCAGACGTCTGTCTTCGGTCTGAGTTCTCTGCTTGGCTGAACTGTAAGGATCTTTGCTATATGTTGGATTAGGTTCCATTCTGTGTTCCATCACTGATTAATTCTGTGACTCAATTAAGTCAGGGAGGTCCAGTGTTTTCACGGATTGGGCAGCTCTGGTTCTACCTGTCTCAAAGAGAATTTGGAAAACAGAGACAACTAAAGGATTCAAAGTAAAAGCACTCCTTGTTAAGTTTTTCCATTCCGGAAGCAGGATAGCATCATGATTAAGTACACAGACTCCTGGGTCACTGATTGCAGGTCCCTTAGCACTCTAGGCCTCAGGTTTCTCATCTGTAAATTGAGAATAACAATGGAAAACTGGGGTAATTCTAAGGATGAAGTGACTTAATCATGTGAAGGGCTTCATTATAGTTCCTGGTCCGCGTCAGTGCTCTGCAGGTGTTAGCTACCATGGAGTAGGACATATACTGTATCCCCCCTTTGAATGCAAGATTCCTGCAGGAGAAATAGGTGCAGAGATGGTTGGGACCCTTTGGTCCTTGTTTTTCTGTAGTATTTTCCTGTAAGTCACTGGCAAGTGGAAAATTGGCCAAGCATTACCAATCTTTGTTAAAAAGTGTGGAAAAAAAGGTGTTTAAAGATAAATCCCCTAAATAAGAACCCTTCCCTGACCATCTTTTCCTAGATCCTCAGAAACAGTTTTGTATTTCTATGAAGCTACGGGAAAAAGGCCCTTGTGTTTGAGTTAACACATACAAGAATTTATTCTGTGCTAGTTGCACCATCACAATGGAAATCTCCTCTCATGTTCTAGAACAGATGGACAAGGTCATGCTACTAGGTTGATCAGTTAGTTCTACTTTTTGTTTATAAAGTTTATTTTCCCAAGTGCTGCAAGAGACACTGTCTATTCTCCGACCTGCTCTGCAAAGTTTAGCGCAGGCAGGCAGCGTCCCATTTTGCAGAGCAGGAGCCCAAAACCCTGAGGTACGTTTATTGGCCATTTTCACCATGAGTACTGATAATGATTGTGTTATTTTGAGATTAGTAAATACAATTTTGGACACTTCTTGCTGGATAGAAATCCTTCTTGAAGGAACTTGGGAAGGTTTACTAGGAAGGCACGCTGGTCGAGGCCCGGTTTGGGAAGGTTCGGTGGATGTTCATTATGATTGTTTGCAGGAAAATTCAGTCGATGTGATACTTTGAACATGTCACCCAAAGAATACCAATGTTGACTCCAGACACTTGGAATCTCAGCTCTTTGCTGGAGTTGGGCATTCTTGCTGAGTCCAGAAGGAAAGAAAACAGCCAGGTGAGCAGGGCACCAGGAGCTCCAGGTCTGTGTGGCTGCTGGCTGTGGTGCAGGGCTAAGGGCATGTGTCTTGGGAAGTTTGTGCCTGATGCAACAATGAGGTTTCCAAGAAGGCTTTCCATGCTCTATTATTGTTTATAAAGAAAAGAAAGTTTTTGTTTTTTTTCTTTCCAAACACACAGGTAGAATTTGTCCAGTAGAACTCAACACCCTGGGCCAAGGAGGAGGGAAAGGAAAGTCATTTTTTATTGTCTTATTGGTGATCATAGTTGCGGTTCCGAGACTGGTGTTGTCCAGGGTCTGGCATAGTGCAACATTCTAGGAAGTTATGGGAACATTTGGTATTAGCCTTGGCATTCAGATCCAGGAGCTGTGTCAATACTGGGGTGGTGACATTCTCTTATCTGTTCACTTAACAAGTTTCCTCCCTACCGCATTTACTCCTCATTCTTTCTAGAAGAGATGCTATTTTCTGAGAGAATGTTTTGAAACATCTAAGGTTCCAGTGGTAGAGGCTGTGGTGGGCAGTCCAGATCCCCGCTTCAAGACCAAGGCACCCATTGTCCCAGCTACCCAGGGAGAGTCAGCTGCTGATGGTCCACAGCTGGACTGTCTCTGGAACCAGCCCTGGCAGAAGGAAGTGGCCTTACCCCTTCTTACTCCTATTCCTCTGGGGAACCCCGCAGCCAATCAGTTGGCTGAGGAGTAGAAAAGCTGGGCTCCTTTGCTCTTACTTGGGACCGCTCAGAAGGGCATCCCACCTCCAGAGCTCCCCAAGGGAAGGAGGAAGCCTCTGTTACAACAGCACCCCACTTCAACTCCCTCACCTGCCTCCTCCTGCTTTCCCTTTTCCCTGACAAGGGCTATTCCTGAGTGTTCTTCAAATTGCTCTGTACCACAATCTCTGACACAGAGTCTGGTTCCAGGGAATTTGATGTAAAGTAAGTCCCTTGGCACCATGATTAGGGATGAAGCAGTGTCTTTGGTCTCTGACATTTTCTATCTTTTCTAGAAATGTTCCTTTGTCATTTTTTTCCAGCAATGATCTTGGGGGCAGGGACTTTCAAACCCATCTAGGTCAAAATTGTTTACATGCATATATCTGCATGTCATGCAGATGGAAAATCTGAAAGGACACTCTCTGAGGTGTTCACAGTTACGGTAGGAAAGGAAGTGAAGAGCGAACTCTGATTTTAACTAAATAAACTTCCACATTGTTAAAATAGTATAATGAAAATGAATTAATGTATCACCTGTATAATTACTATTGTTTCTTACATTTTGGCCTATTTTAGAATCTGAGGGTGATCATCTCACCAACCCATGTATCCGCTATCCCCAACCTTATCGTTTCTTCCTCCCCATCTCCCTCTCATTCTGTGGGGGCTCCGTGCAGCTGGTCCTGAGTGTTGGGGTAATGGTGGGGTGAGAGGTGGGGAAGTGAGGATGACCCCCAACCACAGGGGTCAGGGGTCAGCTTCTGCCACTCGCTTATTGAGATGAGTCAAAGTACAAAAATAATCTGTACCCCTTGCCACGATAAGTTGATGAAACCTTCCTATCCCAGTGTTAGAGGAAGTGTTTACTATTTTGTTATAGTTAATAAGAACGGCTTCCCTTCTTCCTGATGAATTCCACATAGAAGCATGAGGATTTAGTGCAAAGCCAGCACTCTGATGTGGCTCTGTCTTTCCAGATCTTTCATGGAAAGACCATGTCATGGAAGACCATGTCTGGTCCCTGATCTACTGAAGAGCGATGGTTAGTTAGGAGGAGGGGCCCATGGATGGCGGTCTTTCTCCCTGAAAATTGATTTCAGTGTTTAGAGCTACCTCTTTGGTTTTGCAACTTATCTATAATTCAAGGTATCAAGGTCTGACCCTTTTCAGTTGGACAAGCTGTTTTCACTTTGGGGAGATGGAGAGGGGTGAACTTTCATACTCACTCTCTCTCCTGCCCCTCTGTGAGTGCCAGTCTTCTGTTTCTGTCTTCCAGGTAGTGCTGATTACTCAGTGTACAAGATGTGAAAGGACACGCAGGCCACAGACATAAAATCTGTTAAAATCATTAACAATTGAACAGTAACTCCTGAAATGGAAGCCCAGATCCTATACCTTGTTCTAAGAAAAGTTACTCTCCACTGCCGTGCCTCAGTTTACTCATGTGGAACATTGAAGTTATAGCACCGAACAGAGGCTAGAGGGGGTGGGTGTTTGCTAAGTGGGACCTGGGGCTAACCTTTCTGATTTGGCCTGCCTCCCTCAGGGGGCTGTTCAAGACTCAATCGGGTTAATGAATGTGGCTGTATAAAGCAGAATGTTTGTAAATATAAGATAGTCATCAAGTTAAAGCAAATATATGGTTTATTCAGAGAAATTTATTATTCAGAGAGTATTTATTCAGAGAAATTTCAAACCTAAGGAAAAGTTGGAAGACTAGTGCAGTGGACACTTGTACACCACTCACCAACATTCACCAATAAACATTTTGCTATATTCGCTTTACCTCTTTCTCAATCTCTACCTCTCCTTCTCTCCTGTTTACACACACACACACACACACACGCACCCCACCAACACATCACACACCACACATACACATGAGTTCAGGCTATATTTTCTAGGAATGAGGACATTTTTGTACATAGCCATAATACTATTATCATGTCTCATAAATTTTACATAGACATTATAATGTTATCTAATAAACACTCCATATGCTATATGCTTATTTACTAACTGGTATCAAAAGTCCTTTGTAACCGCTTCCTTTCCTTTCCTTCCCCTCTCTTTCCTTTTCTCTTTCTTCATTTCCTCTCCTTGCCTTATCCTATCTATTAGTCTTTGATTGTATCCTTACGTTTTGGTTCACAACGTCCCAAGATCACATTGCTCTATTTTACCCTCAGAGCTGGAATCAGCCATTCTCTCTAAGGAACCCTGGTTCAAGGATCCCTGTCAAAAACAAAACACCTATTAACATGTGGTGGATGTTGGGACATTACACTGTGGGGTGAACACCTGTTATATCTGGATCCTTGTGTCCGTCTCCCCTCCTTGAGAGCCAAGTCCTTGGGCTTGCTACTTAAGTATCAGGGAGGCCACAGATGTTGGTGACACCTGGAGACTTTTTGTCAGGTATTTGAGAGATGCAATTTGTTCCATGGAAAAAGGCTCAGTCTGCAGACCCCTGGCCTTCTCTTGTGTACTCCTCCTGTGGTTGGGAAGTGGGGTGAGGAGAGAGTAGACCACAGAGACAACCTGTGTTAAAGGAGGAGGAAATTTCTGGAAGGTTTTTTAATATCTAAATACTACTCCTCCCTGTTATTGATTTCCAAGTCTTTGTTTAAGGTCCAACTCAGTGTCATCTCTTAAAACACCAGTATCATGTCTTTAGATAGCTGGGAAGTCAGTCTCCATCTGCATCTCTGGACCCTGTGGTGGAAGCCTATGAAGAACAACCTGAAGCTTTGCCAGGGCCTTCAGCTATGGGTTTTAACATTGTGCAGAAACAACCTTATAAATTTACATAGGTTTACATAGGTTAAATTTACATAAATTTAAAAACTCCCCTTACAACCTCTGGGAGGACAGCCTTGGAGACCTGCGAACACCTCCTGAGCTAGGGATAGTCAGGAGGCCTAGGCCCTGAGGGGCAACCAGGGGTGACAACCAGTGTGTGTTACTCAGCCCTGCTTCCTGGTGCCACTTCAGAGGCATTAATGTGTTTCTTCTGAAAACTGTCCTTTGAAAGAACTCCTGGAGTGGAGCTGATTCTGTAAACTTGATGCTATCTGGAAACCAGAGGACCAAACAAGCAGCCTGTGGAGGCCAGGAACCCTGGGGATGCGACCCAGGTATTAGTTGGAGTGCCCAGGAGAAGCCCCAGGGAGGCGCTGATGAGGTGGGACAGGTCGTGACCACTACTGTGAGCTTCTAGGTGGGGGATGGGGCAGGAGAAGCCCCTCCCAGGGGTTGCCCCAAGTAGGTGCCTATGCTGAGACCGAGGACCCTGACAGGAAGCCCTTCTATAGAGACAGGATTTTCCATTTTTCTTCTACAAGTGGCTGAAGGAGGAAGTTGGAAAATCAGTTAACGTTTCTCCAGTGCGATCTCTTCACCTACAAAGCTGGGGATTAGATGACTAGTTTTCATGAATAAAAAAATTTTTAAAAAATCAGCAAAATGAGACCTTCTGTGGAAGCCCAATTAGGTAGAAGTGCAGCTGCTCTATTTGAAGAGGAAGTTGGAGCCCCAAAGCCTTCCCAGAAGCCCCTTTTGCTAACCTTCCTCCACCCCTCTGTGGCCCCTGAAAGGAGCTCTGGTTTTCTATAAACAGATTCCATCTGGAATAAAAAACAAAGGTCTGAAAAGTTTTTCTCATTCTAAACATGCAAATACAGGCAGAAAATTGATTATTTGGAATCCTGTGTGGAATGCGCTTGTGAGGGCTGGTGAGGAGGCGCAGGAAGTGCCTTCAGCATCATGTGTTTAGATGGCTGGGCAGGAGGGTCATCGAAGGAACCTGGAATCGTTAGAACTATTGGCGCTGACCAGGCCTAAGTGGCCCAGAGAAACCCCTGTCTTGTGGCTGTGGGTCTTGGCTGTGGGGAGTCAATGGAGCTATTGGGTCAAAGTCTGAATGTGTCCTGAAATGCCTCCTAAAGCCTTCATTGTTTCTGGTCTGCTTAGCACAGGTCTGCGTTAACACTGTGTAGAATGGCTATAGGCTTCCTAGAAAATATGAGCAAGGATGGTAGTTTTGAGACACTCTGTCCTATGTAATTCTTGTTCTAGAAGAGGATTCATTCTATGTTTGCCCAAGATCCATAAAGAGTCTGTGCATACTAGACAAGAACTGACACTTCTGGAAGGTTTTAATTTTCAAAGAACATCTTATGATCTCATTTGATCCTCACAACAAATCAGAAAAACAGGCAGGGTAGGTATTACACTCATTTGCAGATGAACAAACAGAAGCCTAGGGGAGGGTGAGTGGCGTGCTCACACATGGCTGGCACCTGTGAAGCTGGGACTGCATTTTCGATTCTCCAAGCCAGCCCCAGCTTCCCAGTTCTGTGTAGATAGTGGATCAAATGCAGGTGGTTAGAAAAGAGTTTTCTTGCTTTGGCTTTTGTGAGGAAGATCAGCCACGGGCATGGTTAAAGGTGGAATTAAGATCCCTTGCCAGCTCCACTAAGTGGCTACTCTAGGCTTCAAATGCCACTGCACATTTTGGGATCCACTGGGGAGAGTAGTGCCCACCCCCACTCCTGCCCAGCCTTCAGTTGTAATTGCTTTTCCTGTAGCTCCCTGGGGCAGCAGGATGTGGCAAGAGTCTACAGACTTGAATGCTACTTCTAACTCTACTGCCAATGGTTCATGTGTCTTGGGCAACTTCATTGACCCTCAGAGGATATTGAACTGCAGCAGTGTTTCTCAAAGTGCTGTGCTGGGGCCACCTGTGGCAAAGTTGTGTGTGTGTGTGTGTGTGAATGTCCTTTGTGTGTGTGTTCCCAGGCTGCTCCCCACATCCACTGAATCAGTCTCTGGGGCTTGGCCACCTTCTCCTTTGGTGATTCAGCAGGACACTCAGGTTTGACGACCACTAGGCTAGAGACTCCCCAAGTATCCTTCCAACTTAATGCCTCCTTTCTGCAATAACCCTCTTCCTTGACTCTGGGTGGGCTGAGATTTCTGTAGCGAAGGGTAGCACTTGATTTAACAGTAGATTTAAAAAGCTGTTTCAGGCGGACTTGCAAAAACCTGAGAGTCCAAAGGGGAAGTTACAGAGTAGGGGGTGCAGGAGTGAGTGTGGAGTGAGAAGGCACCTGGTGCCTGTTTCAGAAATGAAGGTAATTTCCTAAACTCTGCTCATGCCAAGCAAAAGTATGGGGACTATGTTGCCTCTTATTAAAGACAAAATAAATCACTGTTCCAGGGAGACACTTCTTGCCTTTTTTGCTATCCTATGTCTACTTCTCCATGATTCAGGTGTTGACGAGGACTTTCACCTGGGAGAAGAGCTCATTCTTGCTTCCATTTCCCTGGGAAGAACATGGCTAAAATGACTTACTGTACAGACCACAGAAGTGAGACCAAAAGCACTGAGATGAGGAAGAGGTCAGCAAAAGAGTCATATTTTAAAATATGTGCAATACTTATTATAATTGTTCTGTGCACTCCTATGGTGTGTTAAAAGATTTCACACTTTATAAGGTCTGGCTTCCAAGCTGAATATGATATTGTCTTGTACTCAGGTTGCATATAAAAGTGGCTGTAACAGCTTAAAGAGCTAGTCTTAGGAGTAGACTCACAGACCAGTGTTAGATAGTTTATGCTTATGAATTTGAATTTGAATATTTTAATACACCAGGGTTGATAAAGTCATCAAAAGTGTCATGGTAAAAAGCCAATTCCTAGGAGGAGACCATTGTCTTAAAAAATTATTAGCATTTATAGCTTATGTGGGAACATAAGTTCTACTCATCGAAGACTATAGAAGAGGTGGTTTTGTCATACAAAATGTGCTACCTGTACAAATTTAATGTGAAGTCCAAATAGTGTACCTATGTGAGTGGGACACCATGCAGATAACTTTTGGTTATCCAAGGTCTCCTTGTATAATTTAGAAAGTTATTTGTTGTTAGCAAATACTTACAAATTATTTCCAGCTGCCATGAACTAAATTTTAGGTACACTCTTTTCCGTGAGACAGAGAGGTGCTCATTTGGGAATGGATTCTGGCCAAGAAGTATGCATGATCTACTGGAACAATGGGAGGTAACATTTGGAAGAAGAAAATAAAATTGGCTGGGCGGGGTGGCTCACACCTGTAATACACCTATAATCCCAGCACTGTGGAGGGCCAAGGCGGGTGTATCACGAGGACAAGAAATCGAGACAATCCTGGCCAACACGGTGAAACCCCATCTCTACTAAAAATACAAAAAAGTAGCTGGGCGTGGTGGCATGCACCTGTAGTCCCAGCTACTTGGGAGACTGAGGCAGGAGAATCGCTTGAACCCAGGAGGCGGAGGTTGCAGTGGGCGGAGATCATATCACCACACTCCAGCCTGGCAAAGGAGACTCCATCTCAAACAAACAAACAAACAAAAAAAAAAAAAAAAAAAAAAAAAGAAAAGAAACATTGACCCCCACCCATGTCCTGGGTCTTTTGTTCTCATTCTTCTTAACTCTTCAAAGATCATACACAGCGGATCTCAGGTCAAAGCTGCAAGTTGTTTTAGTATCCTGGGATCTTCTGTAGCACAGCCAAGATTTGAGTTTTTTCTAAACTGGTAGGCTTGTTCTTCCTGGCCCGTATCTCTCTCCCTGTGGCCATTCCAGGGTCCGCCCATGAACAGCCTCATTGCAGCTGCCAAGTCACCAGCCAGCCTATTGGACAACTGGCCTTTATATTGAAGCAGGAGCTTGACATTCCAGCCCTGCTTCCCTACTGCCGCTGCTGCTTTCTCCCATCCAGTGGTACTGAAATAGACTGTTCAGGTGAAATGAAAATATCTAGAAAGAAGCCTATAACTGAGTCAGTGGAAAGCTACTTGGGATGTGCATTAGCTCTGCAAGCAGTAGTGTGGGGAGATACTCATCCTGCCGGGGTAGCTGTCTCCATGTGAAACATCTTAATTTGGGTTTACTATAGTTAGAATATTTTGCATATTACTGTTCTTTATTTAAAAATTATGCCTACTTAAAAAATAATAGTTCTTTAAAGAGTTGCTAGGTTTCCATTTCTTTTTCATCATAAAGACAGAGCATTATGGATATTTCAAGAAGTAGAGATAAGGTATAATATCACTCACGATCCCTCACACGATTATTATTTTTGTTTATTTCCTTCCAGCCTTTAAAAAAAATAAGTACGCTTTTATCTAGTTGTAACCACAGTGTCATACTATTTCCAGTTTCTTTTCCCACTTAGCATGTGTCATTTTGCATTTTTCCATGTTACTGTGTGGTCTTTATCCTCCTAATGGCTACATGATGGTCCATGGCTGTGTATCATAATTTACTTAACCGTTTACCTACTGTAATCGTTTGGATTGCTTTCAGTTTCCCACTGTTAAAAGTCATATTGTGATGGGCATATTTGTGCATATTGTTTTTTCCATAGTTGTATTATTTGTTGCATTTTTAAAAAAGTGTCATTGAGGAGCCAGGATATTTTCTCAATAGGAGGCATTGCATTTGAAACTAATGGGGAAAAGGTGCTTTATAGAACAATTACAGTGGGAAAATGGGACATTATTTAACAATGTATTGGGTCTTCACTATTCCATAAGTTGAGGAGAATGTGTAGCATTATGGTATTACCACAGTCATAGGCGTTCAGACACCTTAAAAGTACCTGAGATTCAGTCAGAGGGCTTATGGTGTTGTTAGGACTCTTCTGTCCTTCACAACATGCTTACGTGCTTTGGTGCTGGTTGCTATTGCTTTATTACAATTTCACTGCCATATGCAGGTACACAAGAGCCTATGTGCAAAGGTGTTAAACAGGGCAATCAGAATATTCTTTGGTCAACATCCTTCAGGATATCCTATTTACCTGAACTCCACCTAAGGTGTGGGTTTTTGTGGTTGTAATAGGAATACCATTCTTGTCGTTTTGTTTGTTTGTTTGTTTGTTTGTTTTCCCTCAAAATGGAGTCTTGCTCTGTCGCCCAGGCTGGAGTACAATGGCATGATCTAGGCTCACTGGAACCTCCGCCTCCTGGTTTCAAGTGTTTCTGCTGCCTCAGCCTCTCGAGTAGCTGGGATTACAGGCATGGGCCACCACGCCTGGCTAATTTTTTGTATTTTCAGTAAAGACGGGGTTTCACCATGTTGGCCAGGCTGGTCTCGAACTCCTGACCTTGTGATCTGCCCACCTCAGTTTCCCAAAGTGCTGGAATTACAAGCATGAGCTACTGCGCCAGGCCCATTCTTGTCTTCTTTAATGTCAGTAATATGGCACTCAGAGAATGTGCAAATGAAGGCTGTGATCCTCTACTTAATATTTTGGAGGCACTGGATGTATTGGCCACCGGCATGCCAAATATGAGCTTGTAATTACAATGACATTCTCTTTTTTTAAGGTTTGTGAAGGTTTTATTTAATGAAACATGCTTAAGACTAACTAGAACACCTTTCTGTCCCTCATTCTACCTCTTTGTTTTCTCCATTGAACTTCATGACCACAGAGTGAATGTCAAAGGGTGAGTTTTGGGAGGCTGGGAACCAGGGTGCACAGTAGTGGGTCTATGTGAGTTAATAGCAGGGAAGAAAAATCAGCACTGCATTTTTTAAATGGGGGAAAAATCAGGAAAAAGGCATGCATAAAGGATTTATCCTTTCCATGAAACATTGATTAATGAAATCTAGTATAAACGGGTGTCATGCCCTTTAAATATTAGATTTCATTACTTAGTGGATGGTAGGCTTCTGAAAGGGGATACCCTGTCTCTGCTGGCTCTTTATGGACTCAAATGTTTCATGCCCTTGCAGTGATCAAAGATTCAAATGCCTTGGGTAACCGAATCATGGGACAGGGTGAAACACTGTGCTGGACAGATGTGTTGTCAGGAAAGGGCTTTGGTGATAAAAGGGACAGCTGCCCTCAGGATGGGGGTGGGGGAGAAAGGAGTCAAGCAAGAGGGAAGGAAGTATGCAAGGGAAGGTGACCCAACCACACGAAGCCAGCCACTTGGGCCCCCAGCTGGGAAACTCCACCAGCTTGCTAGCTCTTCCGGTTCTAGTAGGGCTGGCCAGACATCTGGCCTCTGTTCTAATTAAAGTGGGCAACCAATTTGGTGGCTGCAGTGAAGAAATCGGCAGTGAAATCTTGATGGCTGCAGGGTCATAATAAGGCCCCATACAACTTTCCAAGACTAAGGCATTGACAAATTATTTCCATCTCCTAGGGGCCATTCAGTCCAATTCTGCTTAGATTTACTGAGCACCACCTATATAGAAAGCCCACACCCCGGCTCCAGGAAGCCACTACCTATTGGGGAAGGCACATGAGGAGACTTTGGTGTAAAAGAAATGAATTAAAGACCATGATAGAGGCACATGCAGGGTTCTGTAGGAATGTAACAGGGAAATAATTCATTCCTATTGAGAGAATCTGGGAAAGCTTCCTGGTGGGGTTGGCGTTTGCTCTGAACTGTGAATTCTGAAGTTTGATTCTAGGCAAACATTCTGGAGGATGAGAGGCAAATTTGTCTCTCATGAGGAGAGAGGCAAATTTTCTGAATGGAATTTCTGGAATTTGTCCTCTATGGGAGTGAGATAAGATCATTCTAGTATAGTCACAGAATGCCCCACATTTCATGGGTGGAAGCTCAGGCCCTGTGGCCCCTAAGACTAGGACTTGCACAAATAGAACGAGCTGGGAGCCTAGCTTTTCACCTGACTTGAATTGTTGGAGAAGGATCAGGTTGGCCCCTCAGTATCTGGCTTATGTTTATGCTCCAAATGGTGCATATGGTAACCTGTTACTATCAGGAATAATTAAGCCGCAATATACCCAAGTTATCTCCCGCTAGGTAGTTAACCTGCACTTGGCTCTGTTGGTGGCACTGGCGGCAGGCAGAGTGAGGGCTGCCCACCTTCATGGAAATGAGCCAGCTGGAGCCCATTTGTTAACCATTTTCTTCCCTTTGGTGCCCCTCCTCCATCCCTCTCTATTCATCCTCCATCCGCCTCTTCCTTAAGGCCTTTCCAAGTACCAAAAGAATGGCTGGCAGGACTGTGCCAGGAATCAAAAAACTCCCTGATTTTATCTTTGTTACTGAAGGCGAAAATGATCTGCTATGTATATTTTATAAGAAAATGTGTTTTGTTTATAGTTCTACAGCCAGCCCTCCCTTTCCGCCCCCTAATAAGCTCATGTCAGAACTCTGAAGTCAGTTTACCATAATGGTAGCCTAAAGGACATATTTTGTAAAAATGAAAAATGAACATATTATTTATATATCAATAGTGTAAAAAGCATTGATCAATGCAAGCAGCCTGTTGTTTTGTTTCTCTGCTTCCCCTCCAAACCTCCTTTGCCATCTCCTTCTTCCCCCTCCCTTCTTGCCCCAGGTGCCCACGACACTTCTACTATTTAGAGAGGGAGTTCTAGCCTGTCCTGGTCAGTTTGTGCTGGGATTCGGTCTTTAATATGGAGCCTTCAACGGCTGAGCCTCCAAAATGACTCTCTGACAGCCAGCCATTAATTACCATCATCCGCGTCTAATTCATTCATCCCTCTCCCTCTCATGTAGAGGGACAGCTAGGGCTGAGGGCACTCAGGGAAATGTAGGCACGATTCCATGTTCTTTATGCAGAGAGGGCTGCCGGAGACTTTGTTGGATGCAGGGGCTTTAATTGAATTGGCTTGCCAATAAAGCTGTTGTCATTCAGTAAGTGAATTTGTTGTACTACTCGAAGCACAGCTGCTGCAGACAGCCCAGAATTTCCTGAAGGCAAGCCAGGCCCTCGGCTCGCCTGGGTTCTGCCTTTTCCGTTGATCCTGAAGGCCATGAAGAGCGTTCCCCTTCAGGGCTTGGTTTTGGCACTGATTTGGATGCCTTTGAGGAGCACAGGCAGGCTGGGATTCAGCAGGACCCTGGAGAGCCTGTGGGGTGTGACCCTAGGGGTTTATAGGGAAGAAATAACTCATAGGAGTGTTAGGGGTGGTAGCTATCAGGCAGGAAAGGCCTACCTACCACAATTGGGTATTTTTTCAATGCCCGGAAAGACGCTGCCCTCAGCTCCATCAAGCTAGTCATAAGAGAATATCACTTCCTATTGTAAAAAAAGAAATTGAGAATATGACAGTTAATATATTTGTAGGGCCTCGTTTAAGAGGTCAAGTGGTATTGAGAAAATGCAGCAGCATTAGAACTGGCATTTGTTACTAGGAGATTGTTGGGCCAGAAATGCTCTACTGCTCCCCACAGTTTATAAAACACAACAAGATTGGCGGGTTGCATGATTTATGATGGCTTTAAAGTAACATCAAGATTAAGGAAAGTTTTTCAAGGGACTGCAGGCCATTTTTATTTTCTGCATCCACGCACATGAGTGTAGTGGGCTCAAGTGAGTAAGAACAAGTGTGGGAGGCAGATTTTCATGTTTCTGGTGGTGTCCTTACACTTTAAAATAGATGGGGATTGCTCACTGAGCTCTTCATTCAAGGGATTTTCCCCCTTGTAATTTGGAATGATCTGACCAGTGCTTGAGCCTTTTCAGGGAGCCTACTGTCCAATTGCAGTGGAGGGTTCACAGAACACAGGGATCCCTGGTCTACTTTCAATTGGTCAGGACTAGAGGATTTCCCAGCTCTTTACACCTGTTCTCCAGGGTCTGTCTACCTTTTGGCTGTTTTGTTGTCTCCTTTACCAGGAGGCTGGAGAAAAAGGACCCTGTAAGTCAAACATAGTTTTTGTTTGAACCCTAAAATTCTGGCAGCCCAGAAGTTCTTTAAAAGAAGCCTATGTATTGGCCCCACTAATTTTTTTTTTTTTTTTTTAATCCAGGGTCTCGCTCTGTTGCCCAAGCTGAAGTGCAGTAGCGCAATCATGGCTCACTGCAGCCTTGACCTCACGGGCTCAAATGATCCTCCCACCCAGCCTCCCAAGTAGCTAGGACTACAGGCATGTGCCACCATAACTGGCTAATTTTAAAAATTTTGAACAGACTGGGTCTCCCTTTGTTACCCAGGCTGGTCTTGAACTCCTCAACTCTTGATCTTTCTGCCTTGGCCTCCCAAAGTGCTGGTATTACAGGCATGAGTCACTGTGTCCAGCCTTGGCTCTGTTTTTGATATGGCAAGTGAGAGTTGGTTCCCTACATCACACATGTAGTTTGAAGCTTATAAGGAAAAAAAAATGGTGGAAACGCAGGTGAGAGAGGCTTTGGGACTTGGTATCAACATGAATATCTAACTGGTGTGTGAGAGAGTGATGTATGTGTAGGTGCTCGTGTGTGTGTGTGTGTGTGTGTGTATTTGAGAGAGAGAGGTTTGCTTCAATGCCTAACTTTGGCATGAAATAGAGAAAATGATGTTCCTTACTCTAATAAGTAAACCTTTCGACCATACTTTTTGCTAGGTACAATCACATCTTTGTAAACTCTCCCCACAGATCAAATCGTGATAGAAGATGTGGCCGTGGAAACAAAATAATTCCTGTTTTGTTTCAAGAAGGTGGACTGAACTACAACTCAAGTGGAAGGTCTATCTTCTGAAGTTTCGGGTTTGTACTAGTACTAGTTTCTTTTTTTTCCTCCAAAATGGTTAATTTTTTTTGTGAGACGGAGTCTTGCTCTGTTGCCCAGTGGCACAATCTCAGCTCACTGCAACCTTTGCCTCCCGGGTTCAAGTGATTCTCCTGCATCAGCCTCCTGAGTAGCTGGGACTACAGGCGCGTGCCACCATGCCCGGCTAATTTTTTGTATTTTTAGTAGAGATGGGGTTTCACTGTGTTAGCCAGGATGGTCTTGATCTCCTGACCTCGTGATCTGCCCCCTTGGCTTCCTAAAGTGCTGGGATTACAGGCGTGAGCCACCGCGCCCGGCCCCTATCTTCTCCTCTTCCTGTGTTTTCTGTTCTCTTTTTTCTGGGCTTTGCATTCTTCCTACTGTTCCCTACTCCTCCTTCCTGGCCTCCCAGGTCCTCCCTGGCCTTCTGACTTCCCCTTTCTTTCATATCTCTTTCCCTCTTGATTTCATTACATATCAAACTATCTAATATTAAAATTTTACTTGTCTTATCTTTACACACATGATTTCATTAACCTGCTTCTGCAAGTGATTATTCTTCCTCCCTTTGCTTGGTGAGGTTTGCGTAGCTGTTCCTCTTTGAGGAGGCCACCATGACTCTGGCGATTTGCTCCGAGACACTACTTTCCACCAACTACCAGGTTGGGTGGAAGAGGCAGATCCAGTTTTTAACTTTCTAAAGCAATAAATTCAGGAAACCTCAGCTGAGGCCAACTCATAATATCATTCATTTTGGTTTCTGCTTTTCATAATTGAGTGCCTTTTTGTACTTCTTTTTGTTTTTTTTTTTTTTTTTTAAGATGGAGTTTTGCTCTTGTTGCCTAGGCTGGAGTGCAACGGCACGATCTCAGCTCACCACAACCTCCGCCTCCCAGGTTCAAGTGATTCTCCTGCCTCGGCCTCCCTAGTAGCTGGGATTACAGACACCCACCACCACGCCTGGCTAATTTTGTACTTTTAGTAGAGACAGGGTTTCTCCATGTTGGTCAGTCTGGTTTGTACTTCTCTTTGATAAGTGGATTTAACATCTCCATGTGAACTGGAAATGCTAAGTTGGTGGTAGTCCCTTGAGGATTTTGTGTCTTGCTCTGACACCTTCAGTGACTTTATCAGAATTTAGATGTATTAAGGGATCAAGGAGTTGGGCTTATGTGCATGAAGTTCTCAAGGTGTTTGGAGAGCCTGTTCCTAAGCCAAGTTCTGATGGTCCCTAGGAGAGAAAACTTTTCACATGCCAAATGAACACAGTTTGGTGGAAAAGTTCATGACAAGCCAATATAATACTTTAATCATTTTCTAGCAGTGACTCAGTGGTTATGGAAAATGACTATGGGAAAAATACCAAAAAATTCTTCTTTTCTGTCTTCCCCTACTTTGGTAAGCGTTCTTTTCACTTCTCCTTCCAAGATTCAGAATTCTACTTTCGTTCCCTTGTTGATTTTCTTCTTGAACTGGGGAGTGTCGAGTGAGGTGGTGGTATGCTGGGTGAACCCTGGGCTGTGGGATAAACATGGCAACTTTCATGGAGCATTTATTTTACTTAAGAATTTTTGAGGAAAATATAGTTAATGGAAAGATCATCCACATGATGGAGTCAAATGCAAAACTGGCATTAATGTTAAAAGCAGGAAATTTCAAACTTTTGTTGTTGTTGTTGTTGTTGTTGTTGTTGTTATTGTTGTTTTTTGTTTTTTTTTGAGCCAGAGTCTCACGCTGTCACCCAGGCTGGAGTGCATGGAGTGTAATGGTGCTGTCTCGGTTCACTGCAACCTTCATCTCCTGGGTTCACGTGATTCTCCTGCCTCAGCCTCCTGAGTAACTTGGATTACAGGCACCCACTGCCATGCATGGCTAATTTTTATATTTTTAGTAGAGATGGGCTTTTGCCACGTTGGCCAGGCTGGTCTCGAACTCCTGACCTCAGGTGATCTGCCTGCCTTGGCCTCCCAAATTGCTGGGATTACAGGCGTGAACCATGGCCTCAGCCAAAGGAAACTTCAAACTTCTGCTTGAGGTTCTCCAGTTCAGCCCCCATCTCACAGTCTCCAGAAGTAGGATTCTGCTCTTCAAAGGGGTGGGGAGGTGCATGACCCTTGAACCAATTACTCTAGTGGATTTCTTATCAGAGCTGACACAGATTATTTGTCTGAGAGTGAATCTTAACATCCTTGGAGCATGGATCTTACTACATCTATAATGTCAACTTTAGTCATCCCTACTAAAGGCATTAGATATTTGCAGTTGCGTTATCTGCAATGTTCGGAAGGGCAAAAGGCTTGGGTCAATTTTAATTCTTCTTAGTTTATGAAAATGTCTGGAATACATATAGGCAACCCAGAGTCATTTGGGGACTTGTTATTTGTGTGTGGATTAGCTCTGCTTCTTATGTTCTACATTTCCATTTATCTGCTTTTGGACATTTCTTCACTCATTAGGTTATTTGTGATTAATCAAATCCCAAATACACAATCCCAGATCAGGCTCAAGGGAGATATGCAGAGTATGTGCTCTTGGTGAAGGCCTCCTGATTTCCACAGGACTTTGACCCCATTCTCGATGTGAAACTCCTCGCTGAATCTGCTGCACCATGCGTGGGTCTCAGGACTGCCTTAACCCTCCGTCTCAAAGCCAGCCTCAAAGCAGTCTAGTAGTCCTGTTAGTCCTTAGCCCCACACTCTGATCTTGGTCTGTCAAGTTTCCTTTTTGGAACAAGAGCAAGCCCAGATCCTCAGGGAAGAGCAGGCAAAGAGGAAATTTCTCTTGAGGCCAGAGAAGAGTTGATCCAAGATGCCCACTCTTGGCCAACCCTCAAAGGTAGTGGTGCCAGGCACATCTTGTTCCTTCATGGCAAGTGGATACTAAGCGAGAAGTATGAATAGATGAAACCCCAAAGAGCACCCTGAAGCAGGCACCCACACTTCCTCACCCTTCTCTCCTCACAGTCAGAAACTTGGGGGTGGGAGACGGGGAAGAATTAGGGTAGCAAGGCAGGCGTGTTGGGGGCAGGGTTGGAGGGAAGTTTAATGTTCGGAAGTGTCAAGTTTCTCCCCATGGCTGGAGTGTGAGACTAACATTTTGCCCCTACCAAAGGAAGGCCATGCCTGAGAGAGACAATGATATTACATGCAATGCTTCTTTCTTTTCTTTTTTTTGGTTCTTAGGTGTGGAAAAACGGCTTTGTTGTGGTGGAAGATGAATTGTCGTCTCAAGGGGGCAGAGGACTACCTGTGTGCTTCCCTGACATGGAGTCTGAAACCGGTGTCTGCACAGTCCTTGAGGAGAGGGTTTGCTCAGGAAATTAACAGTGTGAACAAGACTGCAGGAGGGACCATTTACCTACCTGAGAACAAACTGTTTTCTAGCTCTTTAGCAGCACCACTTACACACAATTTTCATGTGCTAATGGCAAGTGATTATTACCTAGTTAGTGAATCTACTTGGAAGACATAAAATAGCCTTTACTATCCCCTGGTTGAGACAACTCGCTAACTCAGACTGGGCGCTCTGAATTAGAGAGGTGCGACAGGCGTGTTCTCTTGGATTTTTGGCATTGAGCATGCACGCATGTGAGCAGGGTGCCATTTCTTCAGAAGAAAAATAAATGACGACATTCTGTTTTGGGGCTTGAAACTGCATGACTGAAAACATAAAGGTGACAACTGTGATATGCTTTTTTTAATGAGGGCAGAGATGTCAAGAGAAACCAGCCTTCTAGGAACAAAACAATACTCTGTCAGGTGCAGTGGACTTAAGACCTTTTTCTCTCTTGGAATAATGTCCTTAAAAATAACCAAATTTTCCATTCAATAGAAAAATGTTCATCCCTTCCTCCCCATCAATATGAATTGTTGTCATGGAGCATGGGGCACTAGCAAGCCATATTGATTTTGGAAATTAAAATGGGAACGTTGAAGAGCGTTTTCAAAGAATTATATGGGATTTTAGCCATCTGAATGGCTTTCTTTTTAGGGTCAGTGAGAGTATTCTGGCTAAAATGTAGCCCATTGCTTTAGAAATAGTTTCCTTAATGTCTTTCCTGTCGCCCCTGCTGGGTCTGTGCAGGAAATGTAAACCAACATACAATATGTGTGTTTATTTTCATGTCCCATTTTATGGGAAATTGGATGGGGTATTCCACTGAGGCTTCAGCTACGATGTGTTGACAATATAGGGGGAGTAGGGCAGACTATTGCTGAAAGAGTTTACAAGGGAAGAAGGGGGTTCTATAACCTTTGAGACCTATGGGGAAGAGCCAGGCCTGCCAGTGAGAGCTCCGTTACTCAGGGACCAGAGGGAGGCGTTCAATAATGAAACCGGCTGGTGAGTTGCTCATCCATTAAATGACATCCTCACCAGCCAGCCCCAGTTTCCAGCACAGTTGGGATGTTGTGCCACACCTCATCTTGTGGGATGTTATGTCTGATACTGTGTGGTCTTCCTGCCTCTGCTGGTCACAGGAAACTCAGGCTACCAAACACCCAATCCAAAGTCCATAGGGGTCACTAACTGGGTGGGGGGCAGAATTACCCGAAGGACCCCTGCAGGACTGCAGAGGTTAGAGATTGTCAAACTAGTCATATCCTGGCCATGTGCAGGTGGTGGTGAAACTGAACCTTTTCCTGGGATCCTACTGGAAAAGCAATTTAAAAAGTGTCTGGGTAGCACGGGGCCTGCTCAGGGAGTGTGGGTCCATGTATTTCCTGTAAAATGTTTGAAATCTCAGTGTTAGGCCCATCTGTAAGACAGCAGTAGGTGTCAGTGGGAATGCAAGTTTTTCCTGCAGAAGAAAAAAGTTAGTATGTTTGCATTTTAAGCTCATAAACAGCTGCAGCCTGGACCTTCATGGCAAGCACGTTGGGGCTGGAGGAGCTGAGTGCTGCTGTTTGCCGGTGCACCGAGGCAGTTTCCAAGTTGTAGACTGAAATACTGTATAAATCTCCAATTTCAGTAGGACTTTATTTTGTGTTTCTAAACAAGGAAATTAAGGAGTGTCAAATTAATTTTGTAGTCCTGGTCATTTTTTAATTCCAGTTGGCCAGCTCAGCCTGGATTTGTGCAAATACTGATTCCAGAAAATAGTCAAAGTATTAAACTTGGTAAATAAATGTGTTTATCTTTCAAATAGATTCAAGATGAAATACCCAGCACTTCTCCAGGGCATTTCTGTCCCTGCCTGTTCATTTTAGCAGCTTGACCAAACTAATTCCCTTCCCTTAGTGTAATATTTAAATGGACTTCTGGCATCTGATACATTGCCTGCTGCTCCAATTCCCTAAGAAAGTCATTTAAATAGATTTTGACTATCTTGCATCTACTATAAAGCCAATCAACTAAAAATCCTGGTCACTTCTCTCTAATTTTAGATGAGCCATGTGGAATTATTGGCTTTTGAGAAAATTCATCTTATCAGAGCTGAAAGTTTTGGATTTAATTTTTAACTATCTTTTTTTTTTTCTTTCCCAGCAAGAAAAATAAATGAAAAGACAAATAAGAAAGTGTTGCCATACAAAGTTAGCGAGCTGTCAGAGAGAGATCACTACTAAGTGAAAGTCCACATTAAACTTTCGGGGGAAGATTCTCACCCCGCCTTCCCTCAACTCCCAGCCTTTGCTCCATTCCACTCATGCCCAATCTGAGAAAAGAAAAGAAGCAAGTTTGACAGGTATCCTGCCTTCCAGGAATTTGCAATCTAGTTGAAAAGACAAGCTCTACCCATTCAGAGGATGGCTTATGTGATTTGAGTTTTCTGCTGGGCACAGGATGAGGGGTGCAGAGAGGAAGGGGGAAAATGAATCCTTATGTATCGGCTGGGGACCAGGACTTGGGGGTATTATAATAAGTTGGCCTGAAGGAATAGCAAGAGGTGGGTATGTGAAAAGCAAGGGAGGAGATGCTGATAACAGCATGAGATGGCAAATATAAGGGGGAAAGTGGCCACAAAAGTGAGAAATGGAAGGCCAGGCACAGTGGCTCACACCTGTAATCCCAGTACTTTGGGAGGCCGAGGCGGGTGGATCACAAGGTCAAGAGATTGAGACCATCCTGGCCAACATGGTGAAACCCTGTCTCTACTAAAAAAATACAAAAATTAGCTGGGTGTGGGGACACACACCTTTAGTCCCAGCTACTCAGTAGGCTGAGGCAGGAGAATTGCTTGAACCCAGGAGGTGAGGGTTTCAGTAAGCCAAAATCACGCCACTGCACTCCAGCCTGGCGACAGAGTGAGACTCCATCTCAAAAAGAAAAAAAAAAAAAAAAAATGAGTAAGCGATGGAGAGCAGCAGGTGGAGTTGGAGGACAGAGACTTGGCCAGTCTGACTGCATCCCCAGACAGAGAGGGGATCCTATGGAGAGTGTGGGGCTATAGTAGGGAGGCGTGGAGTGTCGGGCCAAGAAGTTTAGATTTTTCGTTGTAGCTAGTGGGATGGGGTTGTCATGAGATGTGATAGAGGACACAGAAGCCTGAGGCAGAGGCTCCTGTTCTCCACGCTCTGGGACTTGGGTGGTGTTTATGTTAAATCATGACATGAGTCACCAGAAGGAGAGCCACCCAGATGCTGGAGGGCAGAGCATCTCTGAGTTGGGAGTAGGGAGAGAACGCTGAAGACTGGAGTTGGCTGGGAAGGTGTCTTGGAAGACGAGGATTTTTGCCAGGTGAGAGGGAGTAATATGAAAGTTATGGCATTTTGAACCATCTTCTACCACAGGAAGATGATTATTAAAGCAGCACTAGACCCTACCTTGGCTGTCAAGTTGCATGAATAAAAATACACTTGTCACCAAATTTACTTCCTGTTCCCTTTCTTCGTGTTTAAAATAGTAATTGATGCTTTCATTTTTTAAAACAGATGTTCTCAATTTTTCAGCATGTTGTGGGGTTGCAGAGTATGTGTGGGGCAGCAGCTGGCGATAACATCTTTTATTTTTTAATTTTCTGCCTGTGGATTGGAGTTAGAATCAGGATTTAGAAATGGGGAAGCCGTGGCTTGTGGCCTGCGTCCTGACATCTTACATTACATCTCAGGTAGCAGTTTGTCCTTATGAATCAAACCTGCCATGTTACTGACAAATAGGAGGTATTTTTGTATTATGTAAGTTATACCTGCTTGCGGTAAAACAAAACCAAACCAGAAGGTTTCCTTTTCTCCTAATTTGTCTCTCCAGAGGAAACCGCTGTTAACAGTTTGGTTTATATCCTTTCAGTCTTTTTTCCTTTGCAAATAATAACAGTGGTAAGAACTAACCTTTACTGGGGAATCTGGACATGCCAGACACAATTCTAAGTGCTTTACATATATGAACTTGTTTAGTCCCTGTGCCAGTCCTCTGAGGCAAGTATGACTGTTTTCCCTATTTGACAGATAAGGAAACTGGGATGTTAAGTAATTTTCTGGAGCTCACATAGGTAGTAGGCAGTGAAGCCAGGATCAATATCCAAGTGTTCTGAGTCCTAAATCTGTGCTCTTAGTTATAACTTTATGCTGCTGCCATGAATATGTATAGTGCATATACATATTACTACCTAGTTCTTAAAAAGATGAAATCATAGTATACGTGTTGTTCTGTGGTTTGCTTTTTTGATAAACATTATAATGGGGACATTTTCCCATTTTAGTATACATAAATTTAATTCTTTTTAAAGTGTGCCTACAATTATACTGATGTAGCATCATTTTCAAAACCGATACTCTTCCTGCTAGCCATTTGAGCTCGCTCCAGATTTTTGCTATTATAAACAATATTACAGTGAACATTTCAACAATAGCAGTAGCAACAACTACCATTAATCCTGAATAATGTGCTTACTGTGGGTGGGGTCCTATTCTAAAGCTTTTCCATGTATAAACTCATTTAAACATACATCTTTATATAAGTGGGCTTGTGTTTCTATAGGCTAGATGCCTGGAAGAGGGATTGGTAGGTTAGAGGCCAAGTGCATTTAAAATTTTGATTGCAATTTTTCCTCCCCAAACAGGCAAGTATTTATTATAAAGTGTCAACTCTAAATGCAACACTCTTTTAGGCATTCGTTGGAATGCACAGACACATGAGATAGGGGCCCTCCCAGAGGTTTACAAGAGTGGAGAGACAAGCTGGTGCAAGTCGCCAGGTGATGAAAACAGTCATTCCACAAGGCAAGGCTGGTGGCATATGCTGGGAGCACTACAGGTGTGTAGAGAGCAGGGAGGTCTGTGAGGGGTGGAAGGTATCAGGGGGAGCTTCAAAAAGGAACTGGGGCCGAATGAGGCTTGGAAGGATGGAAAGATGGAGGGAAGGGGTGGGAGAGCAATCCTGGGGAAGGGCCAAGAAGAACGAGGCTTAGGCGGGAGGTGGTGTAGTTGAAGAATGAGACAGTGAGTCTGTGGGATTGCCGTCTTGACTGAAGCAAAGAGCGTGTTTTGGGAACTGGTCAGCCAGCCGATCATCAAGAGAAGAGTAGAATAAGAGTAGAAATGGACATTCACCTGTCACATGACTAAATTGCTTAACACAAATAAAAGCTAATCAATTAACAAATAAAGCAAATCAATTAGCTTTACAAATGAAGCTAATCAGTTTCTAAACTGTGTGCTATTCTTCTGCCTTGACATAAGAATCTTTGACCTGCAACAGGTTTGAATTTAGAATTTTCCCCTCCATGGACTATGGCACTGGAGGGTGGTGAATTATATCTCCCTATCAGTGCCAACAGAAAGAGAATAGGGCTTGTGATAATAAGGTATATTTGCCCGAGTCACTTGGATAAGCTTTTCTCCTCCGACAATGCTGAAGCCCGCGGTGCTGGTGTAGCTGTTTTCAAGAGCAGGAAATCACAGCCCAGAGAAGGTGAGCAGGTGCCCTGTTCACACAGAGCTTGGAGCTTCTAATCTCTGACCTGAAGTGAGACATTGAAATAGAAACCTTTCTCTTCCTCCTCCCTCCTTACCCTACCCCCAGCCAACAAAGAAAGAAACACAGGTGCATTTAACTTTGCCTGTGACTTTCTGTTCTGCAATGAAAATGGCCTCCCGTGTTTTTGTTTCACAAGCACAATTAAAAGTCTAATTTCAAAGCTACAATAGGGAAGCAAGGGCGACGGTAAGAAACCCAGAACTTGATGCAAATAATTGAGCCATTTTTAATTTGTTCGGTGTGATCAGGTAGGGGGAAATTCTATATTTAAATATAACCAACCACCTTGAACCTTGTATGGAAGTAACTGTGTAAGAAATGTTCGGTAACGCATTGCTGAAGTTGTAAAATATGTACCTCCCAAAACAAGGATATTCAAAAGTTAAGTTTCTCACGGTGATGTTAACACATCCGCATCACATTGCACATGCTATACAATTCTGCATCATAAAAAATGGATTTACAAGCTTAACTACTACTCGGGAATATTACATGTGTGGAATGTGGCTGGGTTAATATCGCTGTGAGACCCTTAGCCGTAGCCAAGGAGGTTTCCTGAGCCTCATCTGGGGCCAGGCGGGGGCAGACTGGAGAAAGCCGCTGCTGCCTGGGCCTGCAACTTTGCCTAATGAACAAAAACCACCATTTTGGCCTCAAGGATCTTGAGCTCCACAAGCCACAAATCACAACGAGGAAGAAATCAAGCATTAAGGTTTCTCCCGGATTATTATCGACCAGAACGGTCTGGAAATTATAGGATCTTTCTAAATGTCGGCAGGAGCCTCCGTGAGGTCCAGCAACACAGTGGTGTTTGCTTTTACTGCTGCTATTTCTCCATTTCTGGTTTTACTTACTCTGACCCCTCTCCACACCAGAGCTGGTGTGAGAGCTGCTGTCACCTGGCCTTTCCCAGAGCTGGAGGGAGTTCCTGGGGGATGAGTTGGGTGGCAGGTGATGCTTGTAGACTGGGGTGTGAGTTTTACTCCAGTCCAAAAGGGCCCTGGGATAAATTACACATGTCCGAACATATCCATAGAGGAGGAGTTGAGTGGAAATAGGCTTCAGGGGCACCCAAGGAGGGAAAAACGCAAGGACAGTGTGTGTGTGTGTGTGTGTGTGTGTGTGTGTGTATATGTGTGTGTGTTGCTGTGTTGACGGGAGGGAGGATGCAAGGTAGGACTTACAGGTCCTAGCCAGTTGCGCTCTGCCTGGTCCGTGAGGCAGTGTGGAGTCCACCAAAACGACACTCAAGCCTGACGTCACTTCCGGGAGCCCCGTTGGCAACTCTGCCACTTTACTCTCCTCTCCCTGTGGAACTGCCTGGGGGTGCTGGCATAGGGACACGAGGGATGTCAGACAGGAGAAACAAGCATTTCAAGAAGCATGTGGTTTGCTTCGCTGTCCTTTGGGGGGTGGAACTGGAATCAGTCAACCAGCAAGTTGGTTGTTATTGCACACTTTTTATGTGTTCTGCTGGGCCGCGGGCTGCGGAGGGCGCTAAAGAGGTAGAACATCCCACTTTTCTTGAAGATGCCCAGCCTTTGCTCCCATGACCTCAGGCACGTGCACAGTCTAAGGGGCAGCCCAGAACTCATGACGGGTGCCCCGTTCCTTGGTGCCTCCTGAAGGAAATGCTACAAGCTGTTCAGAGGATGGAGACCACATGGGGGTGTTCGGAGGCAAGGAAGGTTTCAAGAAAGAGGCGGCCCTGTGCTACTTTTCAAAGAAGAGAGGATTTAGACAGGCAGAGAGAAGTGGGGAATCACTCAGTAGAAGAAGTAAATTCCACAAGCCCTGATCTCTATCCCTATAGGGAACGGGGCTCCGAATAATAACTTTTTTTTTTTTTTTTTTTTGGTCTGAATTCAGGCCCGACTCCCAGTTCCAGCCTGAACACTGGTCAACTGAAGACAACGCTGCCACCTTCATCTCTTCCCTGCCTGTCCTGCTTACAACAACAGTTGTAAGAAATTTATACCCACATTAAGCCCCCAGAGGCAGGCTGGCAGCCAGCCTTTGCCACTGGTGTAGAGAACTGAGTCAACCACCCGGGGTTCCTGGTTGCTCCCCCTGAGACACTTTCCCAGCCTGTTCCCTGAGACAAGAGCCTTGGCTGGGCACCTGCTGCACTGTGGACGTGCGGATGCAGCCTCCAGAAGCGGGAGGGGAGCCATGGCTGGCTTTTCTGAGATGTGTTGAGTGGCTTGTCATTGAAGACTGTTTCCCCACTCAGGCAGCTGCATGCCCCAAGTGAGTGACTTCCTTTCTCTGGACTCAGTTTCTGAATCTGTAGACAGAGAGGGTGGACCAGGTGGTCTTGGAGGTCCCTTCCAGGTCAGAGCTCTCCTGTTCCTAACAGCAGGTGGAAGCAGGTGAGGAGGGCAGTGGGGCAGAGAGGAATGGAGAGGAATTCCCCAGCAGAGGCTCTTGGGAAACACACAATTCCCCATTCTGGTGCCACCTGCTTCAAGGGTGTGAGTGAGAGCAGTGCTGGCCTTGAAGGCTACATCAGTGGTAGTCTGGCCTCCCCAGATGTGTCCTTAGGTGTCATGGGGTCCATATCTGGATCATCATGGTGACCTCACTTAGGCCTCTCTTGACTTACCAGGAAAGGCTGAGTCTTGCTTCGGGCAGGCAGTTGCCTCTGGGGACCAGGCCTGTGGCCCCAGGGGAAAGAACTGTTGCCCCAAGATGCTCACACAATATTGTGTGACTGTGGCAAGACTGTGCTGTTGTAGCTGGGATCAACACGCCAGTGGGCACAGGTCCAGGGGAATTGCAGGTGCCTTCCTGGGTGCAAAGTGGCCCTCACCCCCATAGCACACAGTGTCTGCACAGCTGAGGCTGGAAGGGCCTGGCTGAGGGTTGTGCTGGCATGAGCAGATCCCTGGAAGATCAATTGGGCCATCTCCTCGTTCTAAAGATAAGAACGAGGCTTGGAGATGATGAATGGCTTGCTGAGGGTTGCACAGCAAGTTGGGGACACAGCTGCAGGAAATCCAAGTCTCCTGATTCCTAGCCCATCATGCTTTCTCTCCCACCAAGTTGAAAGGCTGAGGTAATGGGAGGCCTGGCATACCACAGATGGAAACTTGTGTTGTTGCCCCTGGGGCTCAGATGATCCTCTAAAAGTGTGTCTGAGGAAGTGAGAGTGCAGGGCCTCTCTTCACACATTGGAGCTGTAGATAGGGCACGTGCTTTCAGCTCCAGGCAGGACTGGAGAAGGGCAGCCAACCAAGAAGCACTTATTTAAGCATTTTCATGTGCCTAGCCCTGAGCTAGGCATAGTAGGGGATAAAGGAGCTTTGAGGGACCCTCCCCACACAGCAATTTCACTGCAGCTGGTGAGCAAATTTAACTCACAAATCAATTACAAAAACAACCTCATGCAAGCTACTGTTTGTGTAATAAAATGTAAGAACATATATTTGTATTTGCATAAAGGAAATCTGGAAGGATACAAAAAGCTAATAAAAGTGTTAACTAAACAGTTATGTGATGGGGTGGGGGTGAGATTTTTGTCCTTTGTACCTTTTAATTACAAAATTATTTTGAACTATGTGAATGTATTTTCTTTGCAAAACATTAAATACAAACAATAACCAAAAAACTAAATGTGAATTGAGTGACAAGGGGCCAAAGGAATTTGGGAAAAGCAGAGTTCAGATCTCCTAGAGCTGATCCAGGTTTCTGGAAGGTCAGAACTGGAAGAGACTCTTGGTATCATTTTGTCCAACTTCAATGCTGGTGTGTTTTGTACAACAGCCAAGACATGGACCTTCCAGAGTCCCTCACTCAATAATTCCTAAATGTTGCAGCATGACAGTGCTGACCTAGGGGTCACAATGCACAGGTGGGTCGGTCCCTGTCTCAATGGCCTTATGTTCTCCAAGTGTACCCTTGACTGAAGTGCCAAGGAGATTCTGAGTCCTAGGGAAAAACAAGAAACACAAGGAGTTGAAGGGCTTGGAAGGAGGACAGAATTAGAGAAAGCAGCAGAGTTTAGTTAGCATTTGAAATAAATCTCAAAGGAGGGGTCAAGTTTTGACAATCAGAGGGCAGGAATTCCAGGTGTTAAGGATATAGATAAAGACAGAGACATGGGCATGTTCTCAGGATTAGCAGGGGATTAGGCCAGGTAGGGTGGAATAGTAGGATGGAAATCTGGGTGAGTATATGTTGTAGATTGTATTGACTGTCAGTCTGAGTTTTTTTTTTTTTTTTTTTTAATTCAATAGAACATGGAGAATCAATAAAGATTCCTGAGCATGTGCTTGAGTCATTCTTCTTGAAATTCTCCAGTGAGTGGGAACTCCCTATTTCATCCAAGAACTCATGAGGATGAGCTTCTTGGAAGCAGTAGGAATTGATCTGGGGCTTCAAGGATCAGAATGTAGAAGGCATTCTGGATGGAGGGAAGAATGCGTCTGGTGTTGATGGGCCCTGGGGAAGGATTTTGAGCATGAGAGAGCATATCCGTGCTGTGCGTTGGGAAGACAGCTCTGGCTGTGCTGTTTAGGATAGGCTGGAGGAAGGGTTGCTTGAAGCGGCGTGGCAAGTTAGGAGGCCCTCACAATTGTCCCAAGAAGAGATTGTGAAAGCCTGACTTAGTTGGTAGTAATAGGAAAGGCACACTGCAAAGACTCATTCCTCTCCCATCCCTGAGGTCCTCTTTGCTTGGATTTGAACAAAACAAAACAAGACAAAACAACCAACAAACTTTTGACTCACTTGCCAGTCTTGAGGGAAGAGACAATCCTTAGCTCAACAGTCCAAGATCTCTGTTTACCAGATCTTTTCCTGGGTCATTTCTTTATTTCCTGTGCAACTGGCAGGGAGTGGCAGCTGTGGTCACTTTGACCCTGGTGGTTTTTGGCATTTTGCTGCAGTTTGGATTGTGTTGATGGTGGGATAAACATTTCCATCCTTGGGCATCTTGTTCCATGCCAGAGGGAAAGGTGCTCAATGGTGGTGAAGACACTGATACAGCTGGCCTCAACCTTCACCTTCTCATCTTGCATATAAGGAAATGGAGGTCCAGAGAGTTAAAGAACGTGTTCAAATCATGTGGGGAGAAGTGGGGACACAGGAGCAGAACTTAGTCTTTGTACTTTTTTTAAAGTATACTTTGCAGTTTTTATTGAATAATGCTAATATTTACTGACCACATACTACATGTCATACACTGTTTTAAAGCCTTCATTAATTTCATTTAATCCTCTTGATGTTGCTATAGGTAGGGACTATCATTATCTCTATTTCTTCAGATGACAAGCTGAAGGTCAAAGAAATTAAGTAATTTACCCAAGGTCACATAACTAGGAAGTTGCAGAGTCAGAATTTGAATCCAGGTGTATCAGATACAACATATGTATCCAAGTATAAGGAACCTCCTTAAAATTATTTATTAAAAATAACACTGACATCTCCGGTCGGGTGTGGTGGCTCACGCCTGTAATCCCAGATCTTTGGGAGGCCAAGGCAAGTGGATCACTTGAGGCTAGGAGTTTGAGACCAGCCTGGCCAACATGATGAAACCCAATCTCTAGTAAAAATAAAAAAATTAGCCAGTTGTGGTGGTGTGCGCCTGTAGTCCCAGATACTTGCGAGACTGAGGCAGGAGAATCACTTGAACCCAGGAGGGAGAGGCTACAGTGAGCTGAGATCATGCCACTGCATTCCAGCCTGGCAACAGAGGGAGACTCTATCTCAAAAAAAAAAAAAAAAAAATTAAAAAAGAAATTATGACATCTCCAATAGAAGTTCTACTTTTAGAACGTTTACTATGTGAGTAAACATATAATGAACTCAGTAATGCGTTTAGGTGAACTAGTATTTTAATAATCAACCTCTATAAATGTTATGGAATATATACTTTTGGAAAATGATGTTGTGTATTCACGCAAGACATGATGGAAATGAGTTTTAGAACTTGTCAGTTGGGTAGAGGAGGTAGTAGGTAAGGTGGGAGGATGGTTGCTTATGAAGTACATACAGTAAGGGTCATATCATTGGAGTGAATTTCTAAACCTTTTCTGGTTTCTCATATAACCTGATCCACCGGTGTAAGGGTATGAATGAAGTCACACATTTAACTGGCTTGTTACTCCTACCTGCAGAACTCATGACCTCAGCCCCACTGCAACGTTTCCTACTTCCACTAGTACTTCTGGAATGCACTGAGTAGCATCGCATGTGAACAAACTTGGACCTACTGCTGGGCTCTATCTATTCATCACGTGTCTTGCCCTTCTCCCTGGAGCCCTACTCTGTGTCCATGTGCTCACATATACTGCTGTGCTGGAGGCTGGTGGTCTGTGGAAAAGCTAAGGGATGGACAGGGAGGCCTTAGTAATCTTTGTTAGAGGCATTTGTTAAAAGGGGTCCCACAGCAGGGCTGCTGGAGCACCAATGAGTTACAGAGCTTAGAAAAAAAACAGCTCTTTCCAGTTTTTAATTGAGTATAAGTTATATTCAATACATTGCACAGATCTTTAGTGTTTAGTTCAGTGAATTTTGACAATTGTATATGCCCATGTGATCAAAAAAGTTATAGAATATCCCAGAAATTTCTCTTATGTCCCTTTAGAGTCAATTCCTTTGTTTCCCAGAGGCAATCACTTTCTAATTTTTATCATCTTAGTTTTCTCTAACTTCTCCTAAATGGAGTCATACCATGCATACTATTTTATGTCTGGCTTTTTTAACTTGGAAAAATGTTTTCAAAATGCATCCAAGTTGTTGCATGAATCAATAGTTTATTCTTAATACATACTGTTAAATTGTATTCCATTGTATGGATGTGCCACAATTTGTTTTTCTATTCTCCTATATTTGCATAGCTGGGTAGTTTCCAGTTTTTGACTATTATGAATAAAGCTGTTAAGAACATTTCTTACAAGTCTTTTTGGAAGCATGCTTTCATTTCTCACGTGTAAATAGTAGTGAAATTGCGGGGTCATAAGGGTAGATGTCTATTTAACTTCACAAGAAACAGCCAAACAGTTCTCCAAAGTGGTTATACCATTTTATACTTGCGCCAAGCAATATAAGAGGATTTTATGTCCTCCGTATTGACTTCAACATTTGGCATTGTCAGTGATTTTCATTTTAATTATGTTAGCAGTTTTGAAATTATGATTTTGATTTGCACTTTCATGATTATGTTGAGCACCTTTTCATATTTAATTGACTATATATCTTGTGATATACTTTTTTTTTTTTTTTTTTTTTTGAGACGGAGGCTCGCTCTGTCGCCCAGGCTGGAGCGCAGTGGCCTGATCTCGGCTCACTGCAAGCTCCGCCTCCCGGGTTCACGCCATTCTCCTGCCTCAGCCTCCCGAGTAGCTGGGACTACAGGCGCCCGCCACCTCACAGGGCTAGTGTTTTTTTTTTTTTTTTTTTTTTAAGTAGAGACGGGGTTTCACCGTGTTAGCCAGGATGGTCTCGATCTCCTGACCTCGTGATCCGCCCGTCTCAGCCTCTCAAAGTGCTGGGATTACAGGTTTGAACCACCGCGCTGGGCCTATCTTGTGATATTTTTAAAAAGTCTTTTTCCTATTGTTTTAACGGTGTTGGTTTCAAAATTTTTGGTTTGTAGGTATTCTTTATGTAGGGTGAATACCCGTCCTTTGTCAGATATTTGTATTGTAAATATTTGTTTCCAGTCTGTGGATTGCCAATTCAATATCTTAATGGTGTTTTTTGATGCACAGAATTGTTGTTGTTGTTTTTTTATTTGACAATGTTCCAGTAACTATGGGTACATAACAAACTTTCCCACATATTTGGCTTAAAATAATGAAAACATTTATTTTGCTCATGAATCTCTATTCTTGGTAGGAATCAGTAGGGATAGACTGCTTTTGTTCCCTTTGGTGTCAGCAACTTTATGGTAAGCCTTAAAATCATGTAGTATAAGTCCTCCAACTTTGTTATTCTTTTTCAAATTGCTTTTGATATTTTTTTGTCCATATGAGTGTTAGAATCAGCTTGTGAATTTTTCAAAAAGGCCTGTGAAATTTTGATCTTAATGGTATTGAATATGTAGATTCATTCTGACAGAATGCACATTTGACAATATTTTGTCTTTCATTTCATGAGCATGACATATCTCTACATTTATTTACCTTTAAATTTTTTCTGCAAGATTTTTATGCCCTGTACAGTTTTCAGTATTTTTGTTTCTAAATATTGAATGTTTTTTGATAATATTGTAAATGGAATATAAAAATTATTCTCCATTTGTTTATTGGTACTGCATACAAATTAAATTACTTTTAAAATGTTCATCTTGCTAAATTGATTCCATAATGTTTTCTACATATGCAATCATATTATCTGCAAATAACAATGGTTTAAATTATTTTCTGGTATTCATGCATTATATTTCTTTCTCTCTCTCTCTCTCTCTCTTTTTTTTTTTTTTTTTTTTTGCCTTATTGCACTGGCTATTACTTCTAGTATAATACTGAATAAAAGAGGTAAGAATGGATATCATTTCCTTACACAATGTCTTTGTTAGGTTTTGGTGTCAGAGTTATATGAGTCTCATGTAACAACTGGTGACATGTTCCCTCCTCTAACTTTTGAAAGTGCTTATGTAAGATTGGTATAAATTCTTCCTTAAATATTTACATAATTTATTGGTGAAGCCATCTGAGCCTGGATATTTTTTTCTTGGTAGGTAGTTTATTATGAGTTTAATTTCTTAACAGACATAGGACCATTGAGATTTTTTATTTCTTCTTACTTCAATTCTGGTACATCTTATTTTTCAAGAAATTTTTCTTGTATAAATTGTTGATATTATGGTATTCATTTATGTATACAATCTTCTTACTATTCTTTTAATATCTTTAAACTTTGCAGTGATGTCTCCTCTTTTACTCCTGTTTTTGATGATTTGTGTTTTTTCCTCTTGCTCAGTTTTGCCAAAAATTGATCAGTTCTATTAATTTTTTCAAATATCCAACTTTTAACTTTTTTGTTTGTCCATTTTCTGATGTATTTATTTCTGCTATTACATTTTATTATTTATTTTCTTCTACTTAATGTTGGCTTGAATTTGTTCTTTTTTCCTTGCTTTTTTTTTTTTTTTTGAATTGAGTTATTGCTTTGTTACTCAGATTAGAGTGCAGGTGCATGAGCACAGCTCACTGCAGCCTCTACCTCCTGAGCTCAAGTGATCCTCCTGCTTTAGTCTCCCAAGTAGCTAGGACTACAAGTGTGTGCCATCACACCCAGATAATTTTTTATTTTTTAATTGAGATGGGGTCTTACTATGCTGCCTAGGCTGGTCTCAAACTCCTGGCCTCAAACAATTCTCCCCCTTCAGCCTCCCAGAGTGCTGGGATTACAGGCATGAACCATCGTGCCTGATCTTTTTTGCTGTTTAAGGTGGAAATTTAGGTCTTTGATTTAGTCCTTTTTTCTAATATAGACATTTAAACCCTAAATCTTCCTCTAAGCCCAGATTTATCTGCATCCTACAAATTTTGTTATGTTGTACATTTTTTATTCTTCAGTTGGAAATATTTTCTAATTTCCCTTGTTTTTTTTTTTTCTTTCACTGATGGGTTATATAGAAGTGGTTACTTAAATTTTGAAATATTTCAAGATTTTCTAGATATCTAATTGTAATTAGTTTCTAATTTCTACTGCAATCAGAGAATATTATTTTGATCCTTTGATATGATTTTGAGCCTTTGATTTTTTTTTTTTAAGATTTGTTTTGTGGCTCAGCATGTAAACTGCCTTGGTGAATATTTTAGGTACAATTGAAAATAATGAGTATTTGCAGATTTTGGCTACAGTATTTTAAATTTGTCAAATTGATTAAAAGTGGTATTTCAGTCCTTTTATATCCTTACTGATTTTTTGCGGTTTATTTGTTTTATCATTTGCTGAGAGAGAGAGAGAGGTGTTATAGTCTCCAAGTATGAATGTGAATTTCTCTATTTTTCTCTTTAGTTCTCTCAATTTCTTCTTTTTGAATTTTGAAACTCTGTTATGAATATATATATACACATTTATAATTATTAGATCTTCTACATAAATGGATCTTTTAAAAATGACAAAATACTCACCTTATCTCTGGTAATATTTGTTGTCTTAAAATCCACTTTGTCTGATTTTAATATAGCCACCAGCTTTCTCATGTTTATTGCTTGCATGGAACATTTTTTTCCAATATTTTCCTTTCAATCAACCTTTCTCCCTCTCCCTCTCCTTCTTCCTCTTCCTCTTCCCTTTCTTCTTCTTCTTTCTCTTTCTTCCTTCTTCCTTCTTTCTTTCTTTCCTTCTTCTTCTTCTTCCTCCTCCTCCTCCTCTTCCTCTTCTTCCCCTTCCTCTTCTTCCCCTTTCCCTTCCCCTTTCCCTCCTCCTCCTCTTCCTCTTCTTCCCCTTCCCCTCCTCCTCCTCTTCCTTTTCTTCCCCTTCCCCTCTTCCTCCTCTTCCTCTTCTTCCCCTTCCTCTTCTTCCCCTTCCCTTTCCCCTTCCCCCCTCCTCCTCCTTCTTCTCCTTCTTCTCCTCCTTCTCCTCCTCCTCCTTCTTCTTCTTCTCCTCCTTCTCCTCCTTCTCCTTCTCCTTCTCCTCCTCCTCCTCCTCCCCCTCCTCCTCCTCCCCCTCCCCCTCCCCCTCCCCCTCCTCCCCCTCCCCCTCCCCCTCCTCCTCCTCCTGCTTCTGCTTCTGCTTCTGCTTCTTCTTCTTCTTCTTCTTCTTCTTCTTCTTCTTCTTCTTCTTCTTCTTCTTCTTCTTCTTCTTCTTCTTCTTCTTCTTCTTCCTCTTCCTCCTCTTCCTCTTCCTCTTCCTCTTCCTCTTCTTCTTCACACAGTTTCACTCTGTTGCCCAGGCAGGACTGCAGTGCTGTGATCTCAACTCACTGCAACCTCCGTCTGCTGGGTTCAAGTGATTCTCTTGCCTCAGCTTCCTGAGTAGCTGGGACTACAGGTGCACACCACCATGCCCAGCTAATATTTTGTATTTTCAGTAGAGATGGGGTTTCATCATGTTGACCAGGCTGCTTTCAAACTCCTCACCTCAAGTGATCCACCTGCCTCAGCCTCCCAAAATTCTGGGATTACAGGCGTCAGTCACCATGCCCAGCCCAATCTATCTTCTTTTATCTGTGTTTTTATATTAATAATTAACATGTTACTTTTAAATTGCATATAGGTAAGTCTTGCTTTTCTATTCAGTCTGACAATTTCTGCCTTACAGTTGATGTGTTTAATCTATTTACATTTACTATAATAATATTTATGATTGGGTTTAAGTTTATCATTCTGGTATTTGTCATATCATTCCTGTATTTGTCATACGTTGCTTCATTTTTTTCCTGTATTCTTTTAGGGTAAGTCAAATTTTTTTATTACACTATTTTGTCTTCTCTATTGACTTTGTAGCTATATTTTTTGCATTATTTTTATAGTGTTTGCTTTTTAGAAATTAGACTATGTATTTTAAATTATCACAGTTTACTTTCAAATACATTCCTAATGTTTCATGAGCAATGCAAGAAACAGAAATATAATTACATTCGCCTGCTTCTTGCCCTTTATGCTCTTGTTGTCATATGTTTTACTTCTATTTATGCTATAAACTCCATAATATATTATTATTTTTGCTTTTAACAGTGAGTTTTTTTTTTCTTTACAGAAGTTGGAAATATACATATTGTGTGTGTGTGTGTGTGTGTGTGTGTGTGTGTGAGAGACATGTCTAGGTATGGTTTTCTTTATGTTTATCTACTTGGGTTCACTGAGCTTCCTAGATCCATGGGTTGATTTTGGAAAGTACTTGGCTACTATCTCGAAAAAAAAGAAGAAAAAATAAATTTTCCTTGTTAACATTCCATTTTTTTCCTCAGACTTATTTTGCAACTGGCTTCAAATAATTTGAAGAAAGGTTCATGGATTTCCCTTCAGCAGAGTTTGGGATCTGAACATTGGTGAGATTCCAGAAAATTCCTTATGCTTTACAATGTGGCTGCCAGCTGTTTTTCTTCTTTTTCCCACGGGGTGTTCTCTTTGCCCTCCAGTGTTGCCCCCAAATGTCTGCCTCTTGAGAGTTCTCCACCCAGTGGTCCTGCTTGCATCTTTGGAGGATGGTGGCAGTGCACTCAGAGGAGGCCGAGGGTGACTCAGAGGGATTTCTCTTGGATCTCCTGTCCTACCCCAGCTTTGATGTTGCAGTTGGAGAAGGCCCTGGATATCTCAGGGTAATCTACCATCCCCAGCCCTACAGCATACTGGCCCTGTGCACTAGATAAGAACAATAGCAGAGGGATGTGGGCTGGTGCAGACACACATTCTCCAGGGTCCTAATCTGCCATGCCAACCCACTGACTGCTGCAAGTCTATTAAAAGTTTGATGGGGCTGAGCGTGGTGGCTCGTGTCTATAATCTCAGCACTTTGGGAGACCGAGGTGGGCAGATCACCTGAGGTCAGGAGTTTGAGACCAGCCCAGACAACATGGCAAAACCTCTCTTTACTAAAAATATGAAAATTAGCTGGGTGTGGTTGTGGGCACCTGTAATCCCAGCTACTTGGGAGCCTGAGAAAGAGAATTGCTTGAACCCAGAGGCAGAGGTTGCAGTGAGCCGAGATTGTGCCACTGCACTCCAGTCTGGGCAACAGAGCGGGATTCTGTCTCAAAAAATAAAAAATAAAAAAATTAAATAAATAAATAAAAAACAAAACAAAATTAATTGAAAAAAAGTTTGATGGTTTCTCCTTACCCCCATCCATGGCAGATTCATTTTTCTTTGCTCCTTCCTAGTGATGAAAATGGCTCTCTTCTTGCTAGGAAGGAATCTTCACTTTCTGAAATTTAGTTCATTTCACTTCTTTGCATCTGCAGCTCTCTGATAGGTTTTAAACAATTGTGATATTGTACCTTACCTGGTTCATTCTCATTGTTAGGGTGGGAGCAAGTCGTCAGTGATTTTTGGCATCCTAAATGGAAGTAGAGCTCAGTTCTTTTTGTTTTTATTTATTTGCTTTCTATTTCCAGTAACTAGATGCCAATCTATGCAGCTGGGATAGGAATAGATTTGAGTGATCCCAACTCAAAATCCCGATTCCTTTCCTATGCCAAAAACTTTCTGTTGGATAAAGCTCATAATTTCTGACTCCTTCTCTCACTTGAAGTTGCCCCCAAGAGGCTCTTCAGAGCCCATTAAATGGATTTCTGTTGGGCCCACCCATCAGTGTTACGGAGACGTCTAAATGTCACCATTCAAGGCATGGCAAACTCCTCACCCCTCAGCTACCCAATGCATCTATTGTTACAGTAAGAATACGCTGGAGAGGGGCAATCCCTCAAAAGCATTTTCAGCTTAGGTGACATCAAGGCTTACAGAGAAGGGAGTGATTTCAGGGTGAGAGTAGGGTAGGAACACCTACCTACTAACGTTTCTTTGGTATCTTCTCTGAGCCACCCTTTTGTAGTTAATCCTGTGGTACCTCCTTGAGACAGGTCTTCTCATTTAACACACAAGGAAACTGAGACTCCACGTCGGGATATAACTTGCTGGAGGTAAGTGGCAGAGCTGGGATTTGAACCCACATCTGACTCAGCCTAAAACCTAGGCTTAAAAAAATTTTTTTTGACCAACATGGAGGAAGGCATGGCAGAAGACGGAGTAGGCAGACCACTGCTCCCCAGTTGGGCCTGGGACTGACCCGGCAGGTGTCGGCCCTGGGGTCAGAACCATGTTGGAGGCTGTAGCTTCTGAGGACAGTGCTCTTCTGTCAGGATCCCACCTCACAATGGATTCAGGTACTCTCTGGTAACCTTGAGCAGTGCGTTTAGTTTTTTTCTGAACATCAGCAGTTTCCTGAAAATTGGAGTTGTCCCAAATTCTTCTAAAACCTTCCTGTGGGAAATTGGGAGCCACTCCTCCAAAGGTCTCTCTCCCAATAACTGGATTTATAGAAAGGAAAGGACAGAAAGAAGCAGCCCCCACGTTCACCCCAGCCCCTGCCCATCCCAGTCTGTACAAGCCTTCTCGCCACACCAGAGGCCACCTCACACTCGGCCTCTTCTCCCTGGCACAGTGGCTCACACAGGAAAAGCCAAAGTGTAATTAGCTAATAGCAGAGCTCCTCTGTTAATGGAAAGGGCATTTCAAACTTACTTATGCAAACTGATACCGTGGGATTTGTGAGAAATCATCAATAGGATGCAACAGAGAGGACTCACAGGTCACTTGTCAAGTGGGGACAAAGCTTTTCTCATTTAAGCTTTGAGACCCAGAGTGGGTCTCTGAATCGCTGGCCTGCTGGGATGTGAGAGCACTGGGGGAGGAAGCTGTGACCCTTTTTGGAGCATCTTTTCCCTCATAATAGTTCCGGTCAGGACTGCTACATAACCAACAGGCATGATCTCAGCTGTTCCTCACCACAACCCAGTGAGGTAGGTACTAGTATTGTCCCCATTTTATAGCTGAGGAAACTGAGACTCAGAGAGGTAAGTAACTAGACTAACTCTAAGCATCTGGTCAATGGTGAACCTGGAACATGAGCCCAAGACTGCTTGAATTGCAGGTCTAGGTGGTTAACCACTTTCCTGGTACCTTTCCATTCAGCAGTTCGCCTACTCTAAAACCTAGGTTACTAATAGAAGATGACATGGAATCCTCCGAGGCTGGTTATTGATTACCACACCTCTTTTCTCCTCTTCTTGGGCTCATGCCCACACTATATTTCCCAGACTCCCTTGCAGTTGGGTGTAGCCATGTGACTGAGAGCTAGCCAATGTCATGTGAGTAGAAGTGTTTCCCCTCTACCCCCTTAGGTGATCTTCATGCTCATTCCGTGACTGGAGTGGAAGTGATTTCCAGGACCACCTTGAGAGTCATGTGTTAAAGGTGGTTGATCCATAAATTAGAAAGAGTCTGGGTCCCTGATTCACCACTTGGAGGAGAATATTCCTACCAAGCATACCTGTATCACACTCTTTTATTGGGTTAACCCACTTATACATGAAGGTTTACCAGTTGTAGCAACTGATGCTACCTTAAGCTATGCAAGTGTTACCCATCAGGAAGGGGTTGGAGGGCCACTGAGGAGCTGAGGGCATGACCCTGAATACTCCCTGTGCTTAACTTGCCTGGGGAGGAAGGGGTGAGGAAGCTCAGTCTTTCTTGCTGCACAGATTCGGGTTTGGGTGCAAGGCTTAACGGATTAATGAACCTTGAACAATTTAATTTTTCTAAAATCACTATTTTTCTGAAAGTTAGAATGATATTTGCATCATTCTGTATGAATTTAATTTAGTCAACAGATTTTGTTGAGCACTTACTCTGTGTTGATAATTGTTCTAGGTGCTAGGGAGAGGAGCAGTGAGCAAACACAAAATCCCTGCCTGTTTAGAACTGATCTTCTAGTGGTGGTGGTTAGGGCCAGGAGCAGCTGGATAGTGAATTACTAAGTAAGTATGCCATGTGGTGATTAGTGATGTGGGGAACTAATAAAGCAGAGTCGGGGGAGTGAGAATACCAAGCATGATGGGTGGAGGGCAGGTGGTCAGGGAAGGTGTGTCTGCTTGAGGACATTTGAGCAGATACCTGAAGGTAAAGAAGTGGGTCATGGAGATCTTTGGGGAAAGGGTGCTGCAGGCAGAGGGACTGCAGGGTCATTGTAAAAGCCCCAGGCCAGAGAGCATGCGTCATGTTGGAGGAGCAGCAAGGTGGTCGGTGTGGCTGGAGTGGTGAGGGCCAGGGTAAGTGTGGTCATGTTGGAAAAAGCATCCTTCACACCATGTGCATATATGTAGATAGTCCGTAAATGTTGAGTCCTTCCTTTCTAGATTATGGCTTTGTAGTCTTCCAGGGAAATCCTCACTGGTAAGAACAGACAAATAGATGAAAATTGAAGCAAATCAAACATAAATTTTCTTTATTGACTTTTATTTCACTAGGAGGCATTGTCCTTTTAGTCCAAGGCTCTAGTTCCTGTATCATACAAATGCTTCTGGCAAAGGATAATATTTCAAGCTATTTTGGCCATTAAACCTAAAAGAGGTTGATTGCAAATTTGGCTGAGGTGAGTGGAGGAGAAGGGACTGAGAGATCTGGTTGCCTGGAGAGTACTGAAGTGAAGATCGAGTGAGGGCCAGGGAAGGAGGGCAAAAGGGTGTGTGTGGAAGCTTAAGCCTGTGTGTTTTGAAGCTCCTCTGTGTTGTAACTTTATGTGGGTGTCAAAGGAGTTTACATCTGCAGACATCACTGATTCCCAGAAAGGATTGCTCCTAACTCACAAGTTCACTATGCATTGAATGAATGAATGAGTTTTCTATATCCCCAGGAAGGGATGATCCTTTCCTCCCACCCTGTCACTGAAGACCAGGAGAAGAGCGATCGCCCGAAATACCCTCAGCTCCTGAAATGTCCACTGTCAACATTCTTGGTTACAGACACCTATTTCAAGCATAAAATAGATCTATTGAATATTTGGGATCATTAGGAGTTGAGGGGCAGGGAAAGCAAGTTCCAGGTTAAGCTTCCAGGAAAAGTACCCCAACCACACTGTAGAACTGGCCTGAAGATGAAACCACCATTGCAGCCACTGAGAACTCAATGACAGGAACTTGTTGTTTCTACCCCGTGCACAGCTGCTTCCAAAGAACTGATGCTCCTGTGTCAGTGAAGGGATTCCCTTGGCTGACTCCAGTTCCTTACACTGCTCACCTCTTCTTTTCTAAAACAAAATCTTATGCAGATGTGTACAAAGACAGGACTGGGTCACAGGCCTGCATTCTAACTACAAGAGAGGTTGGCAGTTTGAGTTGTGACTACACTGGGGAGGCAGGAATGCTATCATGAGATTTTCCCCCAGTATAGAAAGGGTTGGCAAAGATAGAGCCAATGTTCCCTGTAGGAGATGTCTACAGAAGGTCTGATGAAAATTCGAAGTCTTATTCAGAACAAAAGGCCTAGATTACCTTCCAGGGACCCTGGAAAGAATGATGTCCAGGAAGGTGGCCTCTGTCATGAAGTGATCACCAACCATGGCAATGTCAATGGGGAATGGCAAGGGGGAGTGCTGGGCATAGGGTCCAACTCCCAGGAAACTAGAAGGAGCCCAGGAAGCTAGAAGGCGAGCTTATGTCGGCCTGGTCTTTTTAACAGTGCTCCACCCTGCCAAGAGAACGAGGCCTTCATGGGAAATTATGAAGAATGAAAAAAAAAAAAAAATCATCTGAGTTTGGTTTGTGTGGGGATTTAATTACTGACTTATCCTGATGCTTATGTATACTTACAGTTTAGAAAAGTGAAGAATTCTTTCTGGGACAGTTCTGGGAAACAGAAGCCCATATACACTAAAAGGAACCAAGGAATGTTTTCCATTTATCCTGAGCCGGACACCAAACAAATGTGTTCCTCTTTCTTTGCTCACTTAGAAGTCCTCTTCCTGTTCTGGGTTAATCAACTTCAAGTTTGAAGGAGATGATGTTTATTTTCATCTTCGAATCTGACCTGAAACCACTAAGAAATTATGAATAAATTTTAATATATTGGAACCCTATCTTAAACCACAATGTATGAGTGGATGAGTCACAATTCCAAGACAGCCCAATGCCCCACACGACTCAGACACAAATGACTTTGGTGCTCCCCAAATCACTTTCCCATGAAGGGCAAGGTTCTCTCGGTAGGGTGGGGCATGGTCAGAAAGGAGAACTTCAGCTTCTGCTTCAAAACAGGCTTCCATGCTCAGATGGGCCCTGCCGTCTCAAACACGGCTCTTCACCCTCCCTGCCACACTTTGTCCTTGCTGGGCTTGCCATCCTTCAAGGCAGGCCAAGGGCCCCCCTCCAGGAAGTTGCCCCCTCATGGCAGGCACCTTGCTGGTAGATCCCAATTATTTTGTGAGATGGGATGCAGAACAGAGTTGCTTTGGAAGCCCCGGAGGGCATTGAGGGTCTGACTTTTGGGCTGCAGGACTCCTGCAAAGCCTGATTCCTTGAAGACATCACTTTGACTGACTTGGTCCCAGAGCCTGTCTTGTTTTTAATTTCCCTGCTAAGTTTCTGTTCTCCAGCAATGTATAACCCCCTTTTTCTACCTCAATAACCTCAGTGGTAGCTCTCACCATGTTAAACAACGGTCTGATTTGGCATGGAAAAAAAGCAGTTAATTGTTCCCTTTAAATCTTAATGTTTTCAGCCCTGGGAACATTTGAAGTAACCATTTAATGAGAAGACTTCTGGTGAAGCATAGGTAAGATCTTAAAGGCTCTAATTGCTCCCCAGAGAAAGCTGTCAGGGCTAAGTAACCTCATTCAGGTTGTGTACGCAGAGCAGGGAGAGCAAAACAAGGCAGAAGTGAAGAGTGGAGGCTGAGGGTGCAGAAGTTACAGAGACTTCTTGGACCTGGAAGTATTTCTGGAGTTGTGCCTTGCGCTGTCTGTTTTGGGTACCTGCTGGCTGACTGCTATGCCCCCAAATGGTCAAACAAATGACTTACTCTTTCCTGGGTCTAGTTGCCTTCTAATTTGGAACTCAAATTATAGTTCTTTCTTCTCCTCTTTCATTTAAATACAAAACAAAACAAAACAAAATCTGAAACTCTTTTTCCTTCTAACCCCCATTTGAACTTTTTTATTCGTTTTATTTGTATTCATTTGCTTATTCACTGCACGAATATTCATCACATTTCCCCGGGGTTTCGGACACTGTCTTAGGCACTAGGGCTGCACCCTATTATTTATGCATTGTTGGTTTAGTGGCAATAAGATGAATTTCTGCACAAGGGTCAAGAGAACAGATGCACATCACATCTGCTGCCAGGGGGCACCTCCTAGGCCAATATCCCCTGCCTCTAAGTTTGGGCTGTGTGAGGTAGAATGGGGGAGTTCTACCATACAATAAGAATGTTCACTGTGTGCCCAAGGCACGTGGAGAGTGAGGCACTTTGGAAATTGGGCTTAAAATGACTTCTTATTTAATTGAAACAAAAAGCCCTTTGTGTGAGCCTTGCTCCTTCCAGTCCACGGAGGCGGTCTGTTTGCTCTGACAGCAGCCCTGCAGCCCCTGAGCTGCCTCAGGTGAAACGCTGCCTGACTGCCAATGGCCACACTGCCAGTGACCATTATAGGGCCTAAGTGGGTTTGGGAGCCATACCCTTGGAATTAAGTAAGAAAAATGGAGGTGAGAGCAGGGCACTCTGCAGCCCATACTATTCAGTCTTCTCTTGATGTGACTGAGACTTAAATTGGGAAGTATTTGGCTGATGGCGAGGGCAGATAAACGTTACGGATTTGATGTAATCCCAGACCTCAGACTTGAAATGGAGCTTGACCCTTCCCTTTGAGCACTTTTATGCAATACTACTGGACATGTAGTAACAAGAAAGGAAACAGAGGGAGGATATCGGTGCAGCCATGTGTCGAGTCTGGGAGAGAAAATGACAGTGGGAGCAAGGCAGGAGATATGAATCAAATCAGGGGTTGAAACAGCAGAAGAGAATTCCATAAAGTTAGACCTTGTGACGGGGATGTAATGGATTTTGGGGAAGGGGGCTATGAATGTCATCTGGCTGTTTAGAAATCCAGTATAACCGTATAGCCTGAAATTCAATTTATAATTATTACAAATTGCACGTATGTGTCCTTGTAAGACTGTGGGGGTGGGTGGAGCAGCTTTCGCTCTGCCTGGTTTTCACACAGGGAAACTGAGGCACAGGAAGTTTCTATGACTTGCTCGGGGTTGTAAAACTGGTGGCTAAATTTTGTATAAAATATAGTGTGTGTATCCTCTCTTTCCATGGTGATGATGCCTTGAATTTGTCAAGTACATTTGCATTTATCGTATCATTGGACCAGCCCAACAACCCTGCAGAAGGTGTAATGGGTGAGAAAACCAAGGACCAGTGAAAGACTGAAAATGGACTGGAATTCCTAATTCTTGGGCACTTTCTATGTGCTTTGTGCCTTGTGCATGCTGTCTCAAAAAATACTGTCTTTTAAAGGTATCATTTATCGCTCATTTGGAGATGGGGAGGCTGAATTGTGGGAAGGGTAAGAGATATGCCCAAGACCACCTCACTAGTAAATGGTAGACTTGAGATGCAGCTCCAGGTGTATGACCCCAAAGCCTGGGCTGTTCCATGACAGCAGATGACTCCTACCACTGGCTACCTGCCCGTGGACACCCGGCAGCCTGTCAGGGCAGAGTTGGCCTTAGAACTCCATTTCTCCACTCCTAACGTTTCCACCAGACAAAGCGGCTTGCACAATAACAGCTTTGTGGTGAATAGCAGAAGTGTGGAATCCGAGAAGCCTGAGTTTGGTTCTGGGTTCTTCTACACGCTAGCAGAAGGTCTAGGGTGATTCTTTGGTCTCCCACAGTGGTCCAGTTGCCACCTGTATAAAATAAAGATGAAAACTCCCCCTTGGAAGGACTGTAATGAGAATTAGTGTGTATAAACAGCTGACAGCTCTCAGGGTGTGGTGAGCGCTCAAGTGGTGATGGGTGTAGGGAGGGACAGCTGGGCGTCTGTTTCCTGACTTGGTCTCTTCGTGTTGCCCTATCCTGTCTTTCGCATTTCCACAGGTAGGCACACAGTTCCCTTTATTTATTTTTGAGACAGGGTCTTGTTCTATCACCCAGGCTGGGGCATAGTAGTGTGATTACGGCTCACTGCAGCCTTGAATCTCCTGGGCCCAAGCAATCCTCCCACCTCAGCCTCCCAAGTAACTGGGACCACAGGTGTTCATCACCACACCTGGCTAGGTTTGTCTATTTTTTTGTAGAGACAAGGTCTCACTTTGTTGCCCAGGCTGGTCACGAACTCCTGGGTTCAAGCAATCCTCCTGCCTTAGCCTCCTAAAATGTTGGGATTACAGGTGTGAGCCACTGCGCCTGGTGGGTACATAGTTTTGAAGCTTTCCTCTGCCCTCTCTCCTAGACCTCCCCTCTTTTTTCTTGATTTCTCTTCTGAGGTCTTGCCATGGATATGGAATAACCTTTATTTTTCAGTCATATGTGCCGCAGCCAATGTGTGAGGGTACAGAATGGAGCCATCAGCTTCTCTTCTCCTGGAGCCCCTCCTTGGCTTCTGTATCCATCAGGTTCTTCAGAGAAATAGAACAAGGGGCTGGCAAGTCAGAACTCTGGAGGGCAGGCTGGTGGGCTGGAAACTCTCAGGCAGGAGCTGAAGCTGCACTTGACAGGTGGCATTTCTTCTTTCTCAGGAGAACCTCAGTTTAGCTTTTAAGGCCTTTCAACTGATTGGATGAGGCCTACACACAGTTTTGAGGCTAATTTCCATTACATAAAGTTAACTGATTATAGAGACCAACCACATGTACAAACACCTCCCCAACACCTACCTTTGTGTTTGGTTGGATAATTGGGTAGGATAGCTCAGTGACGTAGGTCCATAGGACTCATTGTCACAGCTTCCATGACCTGCCCTTGCACTAAGGCCCCCGTGGTGTCTCTGTCCTCCTTTTCCTCTGCCCACTCTTTAAGTATTTATGGTCATCAAGGCTCCATCGCTAGCACTTTGCTCATCCTAGATGCTCCTCTGGGCGGCCTTGTCTCCCCGCGGCTGCTGAACTATGGCTTATATGCCAGCAATTGCCTAGTTCTCATTTTAGGAAGCCTATTTCTGCTTGGCCACTGTACACCTGCACGGGATGCCCCCACTCCCTCAGCTCCCACCTTATCCCCCACTCCCTCCTGTCCACTTTCCGGGATTCTGCCCTTTCCCTTCACTTGGTCATCCCAACCAGAAATCTGGCTGCCATTCCCGACTCTTACCTCTCCATCTCTTGTCACATTCAATGGGTGACCAAGTCCTGATGATTTCTACCTATTAAATATGTCATTCACCTAGGTAACAAAATATTTATTGGTTATCTACACACAGCACAGACCTAGGATCTAGGGAGTTCTTAATCTTGGCACTATGGACATTTGGGGTCAGATAATTCTTTGTTGTGGGGAATGTTCTGTGCGCTGTATGATGTTTAGCAGCATTCCTCTTGTATTAGTTGCTCGGGCTGCCCTAACAATGCCACAGGCTGAGGGGCATAAGCCATGGAAACTTATTTTCTCAAAGCTCTGAAGGCTGTGAGTCCAAGATCAAGGTGCCAGTAGGGTTGATTTCTCCTGAGGCCTTTCTCCTCGGCTTGTGGGCTGCAGCCTTATTGCTGTGTCCTCGCATGGCCTTTCCTCTGCGCGACCACATCCTTGGTTCCTTTCTTCTTCTTATAAGGGTGCTGGCCTTATTGGATTAGGGCCCCACTCTAAAGGCCTCACTTTAACTTAACTGCCTCTTTAAAGACCTTATCTACAAATACATTTACATTCTGAGGTACTGCGGATTAGAACTTCAACACAGGGATTTTAGGAGGGGCAAATTCAGTCCATACAACTGGTCTACCCACTAGATGCCAGTAGCATCCCTTACTCCAAGTTGAGACAACAATGAACAGTGTCCCCAGATACTGCCAGATGTTCCCTGGGGGCAAAATGGACCGTGTTGAGAATCACAGCTCTATACAACAGAAAGTTTCTGACAGTGACTGCACATTAGAATCACTTGGAGAAATTAAAACCAAACCACCCACAAAGATTCTGATTTAATTTAATTTTGGGTGGGGCCCAGGCAGGGATATTTTGCGAAAGCATTCCTGACTATTCTAACTTGCAGCCAGAGATGAGAACCTTCTAGGACCACTACAGTGAGCAAGATAGACAGTAAATAACAAATTTCATGATTAAAATTTTAAAATACGATTAAGATTATATTATGCATACTCTTTTGTAACATTCTGTTTTAAGTATCTTGAACATTTTCTTGTGCTGTTAGAGAATCTGCAATAAAAATTTTCATGAGTATATAGTGGAATGTGCTGCAAGTCACCTAATCAAGGCGCTATTATATATTTTAGAGGGTTCAAACTCTCCTTTATCAACGTAATACTGCAAAGAATATTCTTGTATGCATATCTTTGTAAGCAGCTTTGATCATTTTCTTAGCATAAAATTTGAGAGGTAGAAAACCTGGGTCAAAGGGGTGAATATTTGTGTGGCTTTTGATACATATTACTAAATTGCCCCTCAGAAGTGTTGTATTGATATAAAGCTCTGCTAACAGAATATATAGTTGATTCTTGAAAAATATGGGAGTTAGGGGCACTGATGCCCTGTGCACTTGAAAATTCAGGTATAACTTTTGACTCCTTGAAAACTTAACTATTAACAGGCTACTGTTGACCAGAAGCCCCACCGATAACATAAATGATTGATTAACACATATTTTGTATGTTATATGTGTGTGTGTGTGTGTATGTATGTGTATATATATATATATATATATATATATACACACACACACACAATAAAGTAAGCTAGGGAAAAGAAAATATTATTAAAAAATCAGAAGGAAAAGACATTTGCAGTACTGTGCTGCATTTACTGACAGTAGAAGATGACATCATCTGTTTACAGGATGAATTGTTTGTCTGAAATGGGCAAATGCAGCTGCAGACCTCCGTCTAAGGCACATATCAAGCAATTCAGCTTTTTCTTGTAATGTCATGACTTTTCTCTGCTTCTTGGGAGTACTTCCAGCATCACTAGCAGCACTTCGTGTGGATCCCATGGTGTTATTCAAGGTTTATGGCATTGCACTAAACACGATGAAAAGTATGAGAGAACCACAAGAGATCACTTTTCACTATGATACACAATTTACTGGAGAGACGAACTGTTCACCCGAAGATGATTAGAATCACACGGCGGCGATTTAAGCAGATACTTGTAACGCTTGAGTCACCACAATAGCAACAGGAGGTGTCTATGAAATGACTACAATAGTACAGTACGTACTACAGTTAATTTTATGCAGCTCTGATTTAATACTATATCTTTACATTTGTTTACATATCTCTTGACTGTGAATGATGCCATGCGTGTTCTGTGTTTGTGTGCATATGTCTTGATAAATTCTAACTTTTTATAATAGATCTATGTATATTTTATGGTAGTAAATGATAAAATAGACTAGTATCTACATATAGTTTATACATTCATGACATACCTTTTTCTTAATTTTTTCGATATTTCTAGTTTATACAATTGTTCTGCAAGTCTTTTTAAATTGTTGAAAAATCTTCAAAGGATTTTCTATATATATATTGAAAAAAATCCATGCATAAGTGGATACATGCACTTCAGACCTGTGTTGTTCGAGGGTCAACTGTATCAAAAATCATTGCCTTATGTCTTCACCAGCCTTGGGTATTTCAATTTTTGAAATTAAACAAAACTTAGTGCCTTGTTTTAATTTGAATTTCTTTGGTTATAATTGAAGCTAAACTTTTTTTTTTTTCAAATACTATATATTATTTGCAGTTTTCATTTTTGAATTGCTTGTTCATGCCATTTGTCTATTTTTAACAATATTTTAATTTTTTATAGGTATTTGCAAAAGCTGGTTATGAGCATATTAATTATCTGTTATATGTTGCAAGTGTTTTTAATCAAGTTTGTGTTTGCCTTTGGCATTTGTAAATGTCATGTTTATTTCTAAAAGTAACTTTGTTATAGTTAAGTCTATTATTTCTTCTCTCTTTCCCTTTCTCTCTGCTCACCTTCCTTCCTAATTTTATTTGCAGAAAACTTTTCCATATTCACCATCAGATCAATATTCATCTATGTTTTTGTTCTTTTATTATTATATTTTGAACATTTGATATTCTAAATTTATTTGAAATTTTGGCATGCCATGTGAAGTAAGGAATGAATTTACATTTTCTTCCAAATGGTTACATAATTGTCCTGAAACCACTTCTTAATAATTTTATCTTTTCCTGTTGATTTGAAATGTCACATTTTCCTAGACGAAATCCTTATCTGACTGGGTCTGTTTTGGTGCTTTCTGTTCTGTTTTACTCTGCATCGTTTTCTTTGCTAGATTTCTAGTTTGTTTTGGCAGATGAAGTTCAAGTTCTTCTCGTTTTAAATTTTTCAAAAGAATTTTTGAAATTCAGAATCTTTTGTTTCTTTCAGATTCTAAAAATTCCCATTGTGATTTTGAGTAAAAGTCCATTAACTTGGGAAGAATTTACAGCTTTCAGTATTACATCTTATCTTCCATACTCATGATATAGCACTTCTAGTTTCAAACATTCTTTATGGATCTTTGTAAAGTATGTTGTTTTCTTTATAACAGTCCCATATGTTGAATTTATTTTAAGGTACTTTGTATTTTTGTTGCTATTTGAAATGGACCCCTTTAACCATTATGTTTACTAGGTGGCTATTGTTGTTATTTAAGAAGCTGTTGTTTTAGATATATTTATTTTGTAGTTATCTAGTTTACTGAGTAATTAGTTTCAATGGTTTATTAATTTTAGTTTTCTGGGTCATTGATTATGCAAACAGTGTTCATTTGGTCTTACTGTCAATGTTTGCTTTTCATATTTCTTCTTGTCCTACTACGTTGGCTAAATGTCAGGAAAAAAATTCAGCTATATTGGGAACGATGAACATACTTAACCTGCCCTTGATATACTTTGATCTTTTTATCTATTCTAATGTAAGATTGGTCAAAGTTTTGTAAGACTTTATTGTACTTTGTCTGATTTTTGTATTGACATTGTATTGCCTATTGTCTCTGTCAGATTTTTGTATGGGCATTATGCTAACCTGGCAAAATAAATGAGAGCTTTCAAAGAAATTATATGGTCTGGAACATTTTACATAAGAAAAGGATAGTTGATTTCTTAAAATTTTGAAAGAATTTGCCTATAAAACCTTCTGATTCTAATCTCTTGGCAAACTTTACTAATTTCTTCCATAGCATTTGCTTGTTCAACTTTTAGGTATAATTTTGGTAGTCTACATTTTCTTAGAAAATTATGTGTTTTATAGAGATTTGATTTTTTAGATTTGTTATAGTGTGGCACATGAAATTCTTGTCTAAGTAAAAATATTTTCATGTCTGTAGATTCATATACATTTTTGCTCCTAATTTTGAATAAAAAATAAAAATTTGAAAAAATAAAATTTTTTGTCTTAAAATTATGTTCTATTCTTTTTCTTTTAAAAATACATTCACTTCCATTTTATTTTTGTTAATTGCATCTTATTTACTTTTTCTAAATGATATGATTTGAAATTTTAGTTTATTCTTATCTTTTTAAAATTACTGATGAAACCATTTAAGGCTATGTGTTTTTCTTCTGACTCTGGATTTGAGAGCATCTCCTAAATTCATGTATAAACTTTTCTATGTAGTCTGAATTGAACTGTTATTTCTTCGTTAACTGAAAATTATTCATAAGTGAATTTTGACATTGTTAAGGAGCTGGGACTATTTTTTGGAAGGAGTGTTGTAATTTTTGTTAATCTCTAGATTTGTTCTAGGGTGCATTGAGGATGTGGTTGAAACAATTTCTACTTGTTTCCAACTAACTGTAATCTTCTTTCTGTAAGAGTCTTTTTAAGTTGAAATCTGAGTGTGTTCCTTTCCTATGTAAAATTCTTCAGTACTCCTCCATTACCTTCAGGATACAATCTTAAGTCCTTGACATGGCAAGACACATTTTCTAGAATTTAGCCTCTATCAATTTATTCTAGCCTCATTTTTTGGCACTGACTCCCTTCTCCCCAGCACTAATCAACCCCTCCTGCCTCCCCATCACAAACCCACTGAGTTAAAAGCCCCTGCTTTGGGCTTCTGCTTTGTGTAGACCTCTAGTTCAGCACTTCTCTTTTATTACAGCTATGTGTCTACATGTCTGCCATCCTGTTAGCCAGTGAACCCTGTGGGGCCTTGGTCATTTTTGTGTTTTCAGTGTTGAGAGCAGTGCCTGGTATATACTAGGCATCAATAAATATTGGTTGGATTGACCTTGAACAGATGGGAGCATGGCATGAGCTCAGCTGGCTAAGGGGGCTGAGGCTGCAGATCCCAGTTTTACCGGTTGGCTTTATTGATCCACAATAAAAGATCAGGTACAAAGATGTATTTGTAGAACAAGTGAAGTGTGTGTTCCCTATTTGTAACAAATTATCATCCTTTATTTACAAGATTAAAGTCAATTCTAACTTTTTTTTGTGATGCTACCACAGAGTGGTGTACCTGTTCTTAATTTTAGGAGAAGCAGTCTAGATCATGGAAAGCAGTTGGACCTGAAGCTGCATCTAGCAAGCAGTCAGTCCAATGTTTGCTCTGGCTGCCCCCACCCAGGCTTGCAAGCCCTCAGCTTCTGCAACTGTCGGAGAATACACTGGACAGGGTTATTTCTAATGATTTAAAAAAGCATCCTTGGTAAGTAGCAGGAAAAAAATAACTCACACCACCAAAAGAAGAAACATTTTTATTTTTTAATATTATTATTTTTAAACTACTTAGATTCCTGAAATAGAATGCAGAATTTTATGAGTTTGTGTGTTGCACTTTTTTTTTTTGTTCCACAGAGATCTAATTAGGTTTCCAAAGTGTATATGATCCAGAAAAGCTTAAGAACAACTTACTTAGAGGGTTCCAAACTTGAGAACTAAGGGCCACAAGGCCTGATGAAATATTATTTCTTTTTCTTCCCAGATTTTCCCATCATATCATCCCCTTAACTGTCAGTCAATAAAAAATATTTAGAGCAGCTTCCATGTTGAACGAATTATTCTCTTCCAATTAAAAGAATAATAAGAAAAAAGGGCATGAGCTTGTCCTTGCCTTTTAGAAGCTTAAGGTGGGATTGGGGAGAGAGGAAAAATAAATGTGGAAAGTTAGCAAATAAGACTTCTGGTATAAGGCAAATACATTGACCACAGGCTGCAGCCTCCCCTTTCTACTTTGAGTACTCACAAATGATAACAGAAAAGTTTTGCAAGCACATAGCTATGCTTAAACAAGAGTAAATTTCTATTATCAGATATGGAGAGGTTTCTGTAAAGTAATTTAACGCAAAAGTCATACTGGAATTTGGAGGCCTTAGCTGTTAGGCTTGTGGGGAATGGGAATGAAACTGGACTAATCAATGGGCTCTAACTGGAATCCCATTAGCTGGAGAACCTGGGGCTGGAGTTATACAACTTGTATAGAGCTAAGGCCTGAAAACACACTCTCCTCATTAAAGGTGGGAGAGGGCAGCAGAAACACCTTACTTTTGTGCCTAGGCTTATGGCTAAGGGTCTGAGGAATGCCATCCTGTATGTTCAGGGCCAGGGCCAGTGAGCAGATTACTTTGAGGTGAGAAGCCTGAGCCTTAGTATCAAGGCCTCCTTAAAACTACTTTGGGTGTTTAGAATGTATATGTAATATAAATAAATAATATACATACTGTGTATTATTACAGTTATGTGTCTACATGTCTGTCATTCCATTAGCCAGTGAACCCTGTGGGCTTTGGTCATTTTTGAGTTTTTGATGTTGAGAACAGTATCTGCTGTATACTAGGCATCAATATGTACTGAGTATATATTGAGTCAGTATATATATACACACACACACACATATGTATTATTGAATCTCATTGAATCAGTATATGTATATAGATATATAGCTATATCAGTATATCTATTTACCTATCTACTGATATACTGATACATGTATGTGTGTATATACATACACACACACACACACACACACAAACGTATCAGTCAATTTTCCTAAAAGATAAATTCACAAACAAAAATTACAAAATGCCCGGGAAGTTCGACACCATGGAAGATGAATAACAAATTCAGAAAATGGATGAACCAACATCCAAGGAAAAGAGATAATAGAGCAATCTAAAAAAAAAAAAAAAAGACACAAAAAATAATCTGAATATTTTCAAAGATAATGGAGGACATAGATACAATGAAATAAGAACAAAACACAGTGAAACAAGAACAGGTGGTTATGAAAAGATTAGAAACTTCATAAATAAAGAAATAGTTACTGGAATAAAATTATTTAGTCCATGCGTGTTTTAGTTAACAAATCATGCTAAAAATTAGTAGCTTAAAACAATAAACACTTATTACTTCAGAGTTTCTTTGTGTCATCATTCAGACATAGCTTAGCTGGTTGATTTTGGTTCAGGATCTCTCATGAGGTTATAGCTAATATATGAGCCAAATCTGCAGTCATCTGAAGTCTTGACTGGGGCTGAAGAATCTGCTTCTAGGATGGTTCACTCATGTAGTTGTTGGCCAAAGGCCTCAGTTCCCATAGTGCTGCTTGATGTATTCTTATAACACGGCAGCAGCCTTCTTGTATAGCATGTGATCCTAGAGAGAACAAGGATTAAGAAAGCGTAAGGCTTTTTATGATAAAGTCTTGGAATTTACACACTGCCGCTTCCACCATATTCCATTAATTAGATCAGTCATCAAAACTAGACCTAACTCAAGAGGAGAAGAATTAGATTCCACCTCCTAGAGGAAAGACTTTGCAGATACATTTTAAAACATATGGTGGGATAAATAGCCTATTGTACACAGCAAAAAAAGAATTAGGAAACTGGAAGACTGAGCTGAAGAAATATTTCAAGATGTGACATAAGGAGCTAAAGGGATGAAAAACATGTAAAAGAAGTGAAGAGATCTGGAGGACAGATCAAAATGCCCCAATATAAATTTAATAGTGGTCCCAAGAGAAGGAAATAGAGAAGAAGATGCAGACAAAATATTTGAGGGTATAATGGCTGAGAATTTCCCAAGACTGAAGATAATATTTGCCAGATTGAAAAAAATCTCATCAGGGCTGAAAAGTGTAAATAAAAATTAGCCAACTCTACAAAGCAGTCACATTGGCAAAAGGGTGGCAGAAGACATTGCTTCAAAGAAAACGAAGGGCAAGAGATTTCTAGGGATGGAATAGTGAGAAAACTCTTTGTAGGTGGTAGTGGGAAGGCTAGGTCTGTTTCAGGCCCAGAAGGCTCACTGTGCTCAGTAGAAAGGGACCAGCTTATTGGGCAGTCATGATGGTGCTCACGCATCTTCAACTGACCTTCCACTGGCTCCTGGGACAACTTCCTCCCCACCTCTGCCTCACCTCTGCCACTATAAAAAGTCTGGCAAAGATGAATGAGGCTGCCCTGGAACTCTGATACCCTGAGTGTAGTGGCAAGGCCTGAATACACCATGCTTTCTACCCCTCCACTCCTCAATGGGGCAGGATAAGGTCCCTTTCTGCTCCGGGCTCCTCTCTCCAGTTTTTGGGCCTCAAATGTCAAAATGCTGCAAACAAATAAATATATTTTTTCTTCTGCACTAAGGCCTAGACTTGCCACATTCCTGTTTATTTTCACCCCCAAAAAGCTGTAATTAGTTGTCAGGCTTGATTTTCCCTGCAGACTCAGAGACAGGAATAAGTGTTAATTTGAACATTTGCAACTAACAAATACCTTCCCATTGGCCCACACATAACCCAGCAGTTTTGAGAGATGATGAATCCCCTAAGGAAGGCACAGGGTGGGGTGGAAGGTAGGTGGGGAGGGTGCAGGGAGGCAGGAGCTGGTGAAGTCCAGCCAGGCCTATCTTGCTGACACCACAAGGCCAAGACCTGGAGAACTGGCAGCTTTAAAAAAGTGAAGGCCTTGATGGGAAGTGGCAGAAGGCAGCTAACTACACCCAAAGTCACAAGAGATGAACACCACTGAACGGGAGCAAAAGCTTTGGCTGGGAAAATCAGTCATCTTAAGAGAGAAAACATTGTTGGGGGAAAAATATCTTTGACCAGGCAGTGTGATCCGACCCCATGAGAAATTTTTCTTAAGACCAAACCTTTGCCCTTTGCATCCTGATCTCCTGCCTCAGGCAGAGGCTGCCTGGATATATGTCTCTGTGCTGAGGTCACTATTGTCTAAGGTTCAATAAAGTGGGTCTGAGGGAACAAGTTTCGGGGGATGGAAAGGAAAAAAGTATTGGCAAGGAGAAATCAGAGTCATAAAACCACAATAATTCGATCTGCCACATGAACTTTCACAGTCAGTTCAGGGTTCATTCATGGTTCTTTTTCTCCCTCCTGTTGCTGCTGTTGTATTTTCCCTGTCTGCAATTTCTTTTTTTTTTTTAGCTTCCTGAAAACTATTTAAAAATTGGATAAAGAGAAGGCATCATCCACTTTTCCTCCCTTTAAAGGAAAAAAGAGGTTTCCAATATCACCAAGCAGGATGGCCGTTTATTCCTTTTGGTTTCATTTCTAATCCCTGGGGATATTGAGGGAAAGTGGGCACTCTGTCTTCCCCTCCTCTTTGTTTCATTCCTCTTGTTCTGTGTCTCTTAATCACTCGGTCACATTCTAGGTCTTTCTTTTTGTCTCTTCTTCTCTCTGGGTATTCTGGTCTTTCTCTTTGGCTACAGCCTCTACATAACCAGACCCACACCCAATATATCAGCGAGGCATTCAGCATCCTGGGCCAGCCACAATCTCACAGCCTGCACAGCAGGCACATTCCCGGTTGTATTTTCAACCTTGTTTCAGCACCCCTAGGCAGTGTGCACGCTGAGAAACTTTGGTTCTTTTAGCTCTCTGGATGATCTTTTATTTTAGTGACCCTGGGCAGAACACAAACTGAGCTCAGGCTGCAGACCGAGACCTGACCTCTTTTTATGTAGCTGTGTCGAAAGGGGCATCTGTGGGATAGCCAGGTTTTCAGGCCAATAGTTTTGGGATGGCTGCACGTGCACATGCCCACACACACACACACACACACACGGCATTGCAGAGAAACTGATTTATTTTTGGGGTGGTATTTGATTCCTATAAAGTAATTTGAAAACTTTTATTTCCCATTTTCCTTATTATTATTATTTTTTTTAATGAGAGAAGGAAATGGGCGATACCTCCAGCCAAAGCTGTCATGTTATGAGGCAGGCAGGGGGCTCAGCAAAGAGTGTGGTCTTTTGGGTAAAGGAATCACGGCTGGGAGAAGGGAGGGCTAGAAACTGCATGATGGCAGGGAGGCTGCTGGACTCTCCTCCTTTGCAACCGGGCACTAGCTGCAGGATGATTCAGGTGCAGTCAGTTTTTTTTTTTTTGACTCAAGGACTCCAAATGATTCTGAAGACAAGGGGAAAGCATGGCGTGTCGACATGAAATCTGAGGCTTTCTTGGGTGTTGTGGTGGGTGCGAATGACGGTTAGGTTTTCAATGAGTTTGAACAGCACACCAGAATTTTAGGGAAAGAATTGGTATTTACAAATTGTTGAATCTTTCTCAGTGAATGGGGGTGCTGGTCTACATGCTTGGGGTCCCAGGCATTTCAGATATTTGTAGCAAACACAGGGCAGGAAGGATGAGACCAGATGCCTAGCGATTAGTAACAGTTTCTCTGCTGGTCTGAGTATCTGAGAGCCCTGGAGTTCTGCACCTTGCCTGGGTTTTGGGACCCAGGCTTATTGATAGCTGAGTGGAGGAAGACATGCACCAGTCTCTTGTCTCATAAATAAAACAGTAACTCAGAATCTTGGCCTTTAATCCCATGGCTATTTGCACAATTACCTCCTCATGACCAGCACTAATCCTCAGCAAAACTGCAAAGTCAGGTGAATCTTGCCTCAGTGGCTTCAGCTTTTTTGTCTCCTCCCCTATCCCCTGGCTGGCCCACCCTCACTCGTTTCTTCAGCTCCTATCTTCCCTTCCAACCTGGTGTTCTGGGTTCCTTTCTCTCTGCCCTATTAAAAAGTTCCGTAGAGAACATAGACCTTAGTAACTCACATCTCAGCTTTCCCAAGAACGTTTGCATCTCTCATTATATTCTAAAAGGCTTTGTCCTTTATGGGAGGATAGAATGCAAGTTCCATGGGGATAGATATTTTTGTTAGTTTTGTTTGCTGTGGTATCCCCAGGACCTAGGGCAGTGCCCAGAGTATGGCAGATGATCAAGAAACTTAATTGAGTGAATGAGTCCACTAAGTGAATTCAGGTTTTGGTTAGCACATAGGGACAGCTCTTCCCTGTTGGGGGAGCAGCTGGATAGAGACAGGCACTGAAACTGCCCCTACTCTCTCTAAGGTTTCGCACACAGGCTACCACCTCCTCCAACCCCGCAGAAGGCCAATCCCTTAAATAACTTTTTAAAGACGCAACTTTCTTTCGTCAGACTCTCTGGGATACTAAAATCCCCTGCTTCGGTTTCTGGCAAACTTTCCATTCTTTCATGGTGAATATGGTTTCCTTTCCCACTCTCCCAGGCCCCCGGCTTCATTACGGTGACCTCTTTTAGCATGGTGGTCAGTGCCTAATGTTCATTCGCCCCCGGGGGATCCCAAAGCTGCATATGCAATGCCCACCTCTGTCCTCACGGTGACGGGAATAGAACAGTGTCTTCCCTTTCGCAAACCTCCAGTGCCTGCGTCTCCTTTGCACGACTGACTGCTTAACAGTAAAATCGATCTGCTTCTAGGCAGGGGCTTCAGGCCTGGTGACTTGGCCTTAAACAAAGTCACGCCTGCAAAGGACGATTGCTCAGAGCTGTCCCTCTCTGAGGACTGCTCCTTGTTAAGGTGTGAGATGGAAAGTCGACAATGGAGTTAAAATATTTTGGGCTGTTTGGGGAGCTATTTTTAATACGTGCAAGGGCTGTAGTCGTCCTTGTTTAGAACATCTTCAGTTTGCCAGGGAGCTCTGCGCATGGAAAATGTGAGCCAAAGGCCTGAGGTGGAAAGGGAATCTAAATGACCTGGACATGTACCCGCTGTTCCGAGCAACTGGGGGTGTGGGTTCTGTGTGTATTAGGGAAGGCTTTTCTTTTATTTCTAGACAGTCTCTCTCTCACCTTTCAGTGGGCATGTAAATACCCATCAGCACCCTGGTCTGCAGGACTGTCCCAGCCAGCTGTACCATCCACAGCGGATTGTATACATAATGCAACACCATTAACTGTAATGCTGTCACTCGGCAGAAAGAGCACTGGGGAAGTGCTGGGGGGAAGGCAGGAAGCTGCTGACCAGCTGGCTCTCGTTTATGTAATCATAAACTCAAACCTGCATCTCTCTGAAAGCAAGAAAAATCACCCACCCACCTTTGGAGTACACTTTTACACAAATTAATGTCATTTTCTTTTCCAACAGTATTGACTGCAGGGCTGAATTTGGCCCGGCAGGCACAGGGAAGCAGGAAGCACGCTAAGAGCAGCTGAGTTAACGGCATCCCTCTCAAGAAAGAGGATTCTCTGAGCAGAGTGAGAGAACAGAGGGAGAAGAAGATGAAGAAGAAAAAGAAGGAGAAGGAGGAAAAAAAACCCAACAACTTGCAAACACATCCACCTCCCTGTGTGCTGCTGCTGCTTGGATGCATCTAAGATGGCACCTTGGTGCCCTGCCACATTCGGTCTCCTTGGTACCGAAGCGGCGCTCAGCTTCTTGTCACTGAGTGGATGATGATTATCTGCACCAGGGTCTCAAGGGTGCTCAGGCTTTGCTGGCGATTGGAGCTGAGATGCTTCAGCTGAAGGATTTTAAAAGCTATACAAGGCCAAAGAACCATTACCAGTCACTTGCTGTGTGATGCCTGTTGAAGAGGGGGTGGGTATGAAAAGGAGGGGTGCTGGGGGAGCCAGCAAGGGGAGGGCATGATATCTTTATCCCCTCCCTGTCCTCTCACTCTCCCCCTCTCCTCCCACCTCTCCACTTCCCCATGCCTTTTTAGCCACTGTACCCTTGCTGAGGCATGACAAGGTTATGTCAGTGTGGTCTGAGAATCTATTGATCACGGCCATCAAAGATCTTTGCAGGAGTTTAGGGATTTGGTGCTTTGCATAACACCCCACTCATCTCGGTTAACTCTTCCTGTTCCGGCCTGGGCTCCTACCACCTCAGAGCTGAGTTGTTTGCAAAACTTGCTAATTCCTGTGACAGCTGCTTTCCGAACTGTACTCATAAAGCTGTCAAAACCATTGTAATTACTATTATAACAGAGCTCAGGTGCATGACCCAGGCAGCTAAGAAGAGATGGGATTGGATGAGACATAGCAAAAGGAAAAAACCCACATATAGCTAGTAACCCCCCATGCATGTGCCTATTCACAGACACATGCGCATGTTTGCTTCATCTTCCCCTTGGAGGACCACAAAAGAAAGGTTCAATAAGCAGAAGGGATGTTGTTGATCTCCTATCCAGGTGACTTTTCTTTGAATCAGTGGAAAAAAAAGAGATGCTAGAAACTACTGAGTCGTATACTTGCATTCTGACATGTAACATCTCTCAATAAATATATATTGAGTATGGACTGTGGAGTCAGCACTATCCTAGATGCTGCAGCTAAGCAGGATATAAGACAGACAAAAATCCCTGTCCTCATGGAGCTGTCAGTCTGGATGCAGTGATACGAAGCTGCCTGTCTTCAAAGTCTATGAGTGACTGAGGCCTCCCCTGTGACCAAATCATGACTGGACCAGTATTTTCCCCTAGTGCAATTTGCACAAATACACGTACACACTCACATATAATACTTATAGACTTTAATAGTAAAAGAGTAAGAAAATATCTGAAATGTTTCTCTTTGGAGTCTGCAAAAACAGGAAAAACTAAAATGTCCCAAACCATGAACCTCAAAGAAAAGTGACACTAGTTTTCAGCCTGATGATGCACTCTGTCCTGGGAGGTGTTTGTGTTAGCTAGATTTTACCCACCTGGAAGGACAATTACAAGGGCTTGCAGTGCATGGAAAAATCTAAGTAAGAGAGAGGTGGTAGTTCTCCACAGGCTCTAGGATGGGCAGTGCCCGTGGGTACCTGCCCATAGGTTTCCTGGGATGCTGCAAGGAGAGTAGGTTCAGAATACAGAGATGTGAGTGGAGTGGTCCTGGACAGGAGGCTGCAGAGTTAGAGGACTGGCCTTCAGAGCAAAACTGTATTTTGCAAAGGATCTTGGGGGCCCTTCTGGGATGCAGGGCATCATAAACCCCCCAGATGGTGGCCAGGCTTGTGGTCCCGGCTGGTTTATACCACAGAGCATCCTATTCAGGGAAGCAGAGTACCCGGGTGTCTAAGGACCAGGGCACATTCAGCCTGCCTGAGGAGTCTTTTGGCCACATGTGACAACAGATGAGCTTCTGGTTGTTCCTCTCTGCCCTCAGCACCGGGTGTCACTGCAGGGAGGGTGGATCCCTTTAAAGACCTGTAGGGGCCAGGAATTAATCACCTGGCTGAAGGAGGGAGTAGGTGGAAGCTGAGAGGAAGGGAGGGGCAAGAGCACAAAAAGTTTGACAGAGGGGAGGAAAGAGAGGGATCTTTTTGGCTCAGCAATTCTCAAACTCCCTCAGAATCCAGCTCTTCATCCTTGACTGTCCTAAAAGTCTCCTTTGTAGAGACTGATGTAACACCTTGGCTGAGCCCCAGACGTTTTGTGCATTAGTGCTCTGCCTTTGCACATTTTGGGAGCGAGAGGGTTGGAATCCCAGGCACTTATGTTTGCAGTGGGACTGCCGATTTCTCTGTTAACAGATTTGAGGAACAGTGGCATTTGCATGCAGGAGAGTCGTTGCTTTGGAGGCAGGAGAATGCTGGGTCTGGGCTCTATGTTGGGAATGGGTAGTACTTGGCAATGTCACTGTTAGACCTGAAGCCTCCAATCTCAGAACGCCCATCTGAGTGGGAGCCGGCAGAGGGCTCACGCAGCACACAGCCCCATCCTGTGTGTCCAGCCTGCAGCAGGGTGGGGAGGGAGAGCTTCTTTCCTTTTTTCTCTTCTTTTCTTCATCTTTACGCTGTCTTCAGAGTTGGTGGGGGGGATACATTTTGGATGCTTCCCCTCAAAAGCCACCTTGAATTGAAAAAGCATGCCCACCCCAACCATGCTTTTGAATCACACAATGACTTTATTCATAAGGTCGTGCCTTTCAAGGCAATAGATGAGGAATGAAGAGTCTGGGCCCACAGTGAAATCATCACTAGTTAAACCCAAAGAAGGGTTGCTAGAAAGAGAAGTTGACATCTTCCTCCAAAAAGCGTTTATTTTTAAGCAATGAGAAGAAGACAAGGAGCGTGTGTCTGTGTGTGTGTGCAACATTCACGGGCCAAGCATAGCATAACTCTGCACGACGACTACAAGCCACTTGAACTTGGCTTTGGTGATGCCCTGTGTATTTTTATAATAAACAAAAACACAAAAACAGAATTTCTAAAACCTGGCCCCAGCTCCAGAAAGGTCCTCCTCCTCTTTCTCCTCCTCCTTGTCAGACAGTTTCACTTCTACCATGTTTTTTCATTTCTCCTTTAGGTTCTTGTGCCTTTTTGAATACCTTTGTAGTGAGGAGCCGGCTGCCTCCCCACCTCTTCTCACTTCTGCTGTTTTGTGATCTTGCCGTTTTAATGAGAGCACAGTCAATAACTATGGAGAGGTGCTGACGACATTACAAAGGAACTTGCCCTTAACAAGTCAACTGTAGATGAGGTGCCAACGGGATGGACAAGAGGATTAAAGTATTTATGCCAAAATATCAGGAGCACACGCAGAATTAGCTCTCTTCGTGTTAGATATTTTACTTTTGGCAAGTCTGCATTTAAAAATCTTTTATCCTTGTTTTGCTTAAAGTATTACAATAAGCCCTGGATTTTTCACAGTTACACTTGTATATTTTCACAGCTGTTTTAATCAGAAAAAATTAATGTGCTTTTGATAGCTCAGAAATCTATCACTGGCAAAAGCTTTGCAAAGATGTGCTATGGAGCAGAGTGGAATTCTCAACATCATACATTTTGCTGGCTATTTGAAATTCATAGAATTTCCCCTAAATATTTTCTTTTGCAATTCTTGCCTAAATTAATCTAACAGCTCGGGCTGACTTCTTTGATAATCTCTTTTGTTATGAATACAGGGATTGCTATTGTTAATGTTCTTTGGTAACCCAATGTGAACTGGGTTTATAATACAGTTGTTATTTTTGCATGTATTGGAAGCATTTCCTAAAATAAAATATACACCATAATGGATAGGCAGGACTGGCACTCTCGTTGGCGGCTTTATAGCTACTGACTTAACCAAAGCGCTCCTCTGGATTTTCACCAGCAGCTCATAAAAGAACTTGACTTTTGCTTCTCAAGGTCTGAGACTCATACAGATCCATGGACACAGCATCTCGGGCATGGTGACAGCACATGGCCTTGGACCCAAATGCTAGGTACACATCATGCACTGTGCAAGAGAGGGAATTAGAAGTAAAGATCCTGGCAGCGTGTCAACAACACCAACACCAAAAATAATTTTAAAAACCCAAGCAATACAAAAACAACTTGCAACAAGGGAAGGGAAAGATGGGAAAGGAACAAAAGAGATGAACAAAAGTCTCCATTTGCCCTGGTGTGCCTGGCAAAGAAGAGGCTGGTTTCAAGGGGAGGGGGAGTCAGTGGATTAATGTGAACTTTAATACCGAAGCAGTGCGTGTTTATTGCTGGTGACCACAAGACATAAATCTTGCAAGCACAATATACAATGCGATGCAGCCCCCAGTTTTTTTTCCCTCTCCAGTCTCAATTTGTGTGTAAGTGTGTGTTAAGTGCTGGTGAAAAATAGTGACCTTTAATAAAGGATTGTATCCTGTGACTATTTTCCCAGACACACAGTGACCTTTCAAACCAGACTGAGGTGAGGGGGTGTGGAGTTTGGACTTTGAACCGGCCAGACCCCGCTGCGCTCCTCTGTTAGCCTGGCCACTTTTTATTGTGTCACCAGGGAGTGTTCTGTATGCAAAGCAGGCTGGGCTGGCAGCCTGAACCTTTGCAAATCAATTTGTCTGTGAAGGCGAGTCCACTGGAGTGAAAGATGGTCTAACAGGGCACACTGCCCCCGCTCTTTGTGACATCATCGCCTGTGGTACTCTTGTCAGTCATGTCTGCCCAAAGGATGGTTGGAAAGGGGGGCCATGCTGGGGAGTGGGTGAAAGGGTGGGAGGGGTTAATCCTCATGACCAACTGTGGCCTGAGAGACAAGGGGCGTTCTTCTTAAGAGGACAAAGCTGGGGGTGGATGATCTGCCTGGTTGGGAGGGTGTTGGGGGAGGGCGCCATTCACTTTCAATATTGTTGCCTGGATGTGGAAGCCAACCCTACTGTTTCTTCTCTCTTTTGGGTCTAGGTATTGTTACAGGAAGGGATCACTATCTCCTTTGGACCAAGAGAGTGTCAGGTCCTAAGGAAATGTTGAAGGTCATAGTAGCAAGAAGGTTCACACTTGCCAACGGAGCTGGCACCCATGAACTCTAACTTTTGACTATTTACCATCAAAGACCTTGAGCTACAATCCCATCTCATATCAAACCTTTCCATAAGGGTTAATATTATTATTGATTTCCTTAAGTCTTTCCAACATCCATGACTGTGCATTAATCAGTAGCTAGAAAAGCCAGAAAAGATAGAAAAATTTAATTACTTTGTTCTCTAATTCAAATTTCCTCAAGAAGTCCTTCTAAAGATATGAAAATCCTGCATTTTTGATAAAACAGTGGTTAGATCAATTTCCATGAAAGCAATGAATCATCCCTATACTTCACAAAAGATGGGGAGCAAAGTTTGACTTACCAAAGGAAGACTGACTGATTAGTCTCTGAGTGAACGGTCTGGTGAGAAGACCCAGATTCCTGACTCCTGCACAGGTTTAACATGAAGCCCTCCAAGGAACCTTTCAGAACTGCAGCAATGACTTCTGGTGTCTTCAGAGTGGGGTGAGCTTCAGTTCTAATCCTTGCTCTATCACTTGCCAGATTATGAGAACTTCAGCAACTTACCAACCTCTTTAAGCCTTGGCTCCCTCATCTATGAAATGGGGATAAGGCATATCGACTGCATGGGGTTCTTGTGAGAAGGAAGAGTTCAGATGCTTCCACTGCTTGGCAGAGTGCTGGCATGTAGTTACCTTCCATAAGCAGCAGCCCTGGTAATAATATCGTAAGTGATGATTATTGAGGTTGGGTACTAAACAGGATGTTGCTGTCTACAGATAGATGAAGGATAATTCGGGTTTTAAATAGCTTTATCATCCATGAAGCATTTGTTTCAACTTAAAGATCCTGGGATGTTTGAGGAGAAGTTGTATTTTATTTTGCAAATTGTCACATTGGATTTAAGATGATTGACATGTGCATCATATATATGTAGCATCATATATGTATACATATATATGATGTGTATATACACACAGAGAAATATATATTTGTGCTATACACACATCTTTTTTTTTTTCTGACTACCAAGCTATTTTCAGTTATAACCCCCAAGCATAGGACACTAAAATTTATTTGTGTATCATGTCCTTTCTACATGGGATCACAGGATGATTTGCAGAGAGTCAGTGGCAAACTGACAGGGAGAAAATGTTTTTGGGAGCAGGATTTGAAGGGGGAAGTCACTGTGAGGCAAGGCTAGCCATCCATTTGTAAAGAGCACAGACGTGATTGGCATTGGCTGAAGACTGAAAGAAGAATTCCCAAAACCGTTTAATTTTTAAGTTGAGTGTGAAGTTGAGTTTTACCATGAAAATGGTGAAAAGGAATAGGTTGAGTGTATCTCATTTTGAGGGAAATAATCTTACCTTTTTATTTAAGAACTCACAACTAAGGGAACAGTAATGGGAGATTTGGAAAGTAATATGAGCAAAGGTAGAAATCTCAGAGAGACCTGAGGCAGCATGGGGTATTCTAGGTGAGGAAAAGGAAATATTAGAGGCAGAAAGCTAAGAATGAGGTCACATATCAGATATTGGAATCAAAGTTAGGATGATAGAATTCCTTTAAGGATAGCAACAAAAAACAAGAAACAAACGAAAAACCAAAACAGAGAATACAGAAACAACCACAAAAACAATTCTTTTAACCACAAGTTAGTGGTGTAGAATGAAGCCTTGAAATAGCAAGCTAAAAAAAAAGGTTATATTGAGTATCCCTTATAAAACAGTGAAGACTTTGAGATTGAAAGTAGATATAATTCTTAGCATGGAGTTAATGAATGATACATTCCAGAAAATGAAGAAAAGATGATAGACGAAGACATGTAGGTCTAGTCAGATCTTGTTTACGTGTTTCATGGATTCAGTTATCCAAGGTGTCAAATCCGGACCATAAGTGAGATGGTTCCAAAGCTTTACCCAATACAAGCAGCATCTGAGGTGGGCATCTTTCCGGTCCGTTGATTCAGCTCATCTTGCAGAGGGTTCCTTTGCACTCCCTAAGCGAGAGATGAATCAAGGCCAGGTTGAGAAACAGGAAAAGGGAGAGAAACTTCTTGGAATTGCATGAGCAGAAACCATTCTTAGAAAGGCTGGCTGTCCTAATACAGTTCAGTTTGTAGGTATAATGCTCTCAGTGTTCCCAGAGGCTGAGTTGGAAGAAGCCACGTGGGAAATTGGAAATAGCATGGCCCCTTTGTCCTTGCTATATTCTGCTCTGTTTTTCTTAGATGTTGGAAAACTCTCCTAGAATCCTGTCCTTCCATTGCTTATGAAGGCAGGGGATTACATTATCTCAGACCTCTTCTACAGTGAGAGAAAGTTGATTACAGTTATCAACTGGAATTGTGGAGAAAAATGAGAAAAGATTAGGCATCTATAACAAGAAAAGGACAGATCATGGGTCCGTAGGGCAGGGCAGTTGCTAGCCAGGTGGAAGTGAAAGTCTAGGTGCAAGTGGTCTGGGAGGTGGAGGCTAACCCTACTGGTAAAAGCTCAAACCTGCATTAGGGAAAGGAAACTCGGACACTGTTTTCTCCTCTCTGTCCACAAACGAGGAATAATAGAGTCATTTTCTGCTCTTGTTCTGGCCATAGGGTGTGTCCTAAGAGAGGTCACATTCTAAGACCCTGTCCAGTTTGAACTGAGGCATGACCATCTTGATCAGTCATAAGGAGATTTCTGTGAAGAGGTGAGATAGAAAAGGGCAGGGCTTCTTATTCTAATATAGTCAAATTGGTAACATTAATTATCCATCAGATAAGAAATCAGGGCCTTGCCTGGCACCTCTGACAGCAGTAGGATGGGAGCTCCCTGGGGGTTTCCAGCTGCCTCGATGGCTACTTGCTGTGGGTGATTCCTGGACCAGGTGCTGGGAGCATTCTACAAGATCACCTAGGGTAGTGCCTGATGAAAACGAGGTGTCTGGTAAGAGGCAGCTGTCTCATTGTGCTTCAACACTTAATTGTACACTGTCTCTTCAATGACAAAGTGAAGCCTTGAGGGCAGGCCCCATATCTGCACATTAAAATTCCTCAGGATCTCATACTAAACTGGCATGCAGTAGCCAGAAATGTAGCTGGTGAAATGACTTTGTTGTTTAGCTATTTAAGTGGTGAGTGAAGGAGAAGAGGTCCCAGAAAAAATCTCCCAGTCATTGGGAAGGGATGTGGTAGGGAGAGGACTTGTGGGTGGTTAAGCTTATTTTTCTGAACCCTGATTAACTTTATCCAAATGTTTTACATGCTTAGAGCTTATCTGATCTCCACATGGGCCATGAAAGCTACTGGGGCTGGGAACTCCTGCCTGTTACCAGTTAGACCTGGGGTTAGGACTAAAAACAAAAGAGCTTTACTTTGTGTAGCACTCCACCGTTTTCTTTTTCTTTTTCTTTTTCTTTTCTTTTCTTTTTTTTTTTTTTGAGATGGAGTTTCGCTCTCGTTGCCCAGGCTGGAGTGCAATGGTGTGATCTCAGCTCACTGCAACCTCCGCTTCCTGGGTTCAAGTAATTCTCCTGCCTCAGCCTCCCAAGTAGCTGGGATTACAGGCATGGGCTGCCATGCCCGGCTAATTTTTGTATTTTTAATAGAGACAGGGTTTCATCATGTTGGTTAGGCTGGTCTTGAACTCCTGACCTCAGGTGATCCATCTGCCTCAGCCTCCCAAAATGCTGGGATTACAGGCATGAGCCACCGCACCTGGTCCACCATTTTTATTTTCTTACTTTCTTTTAAAATAGGTTTTAAATTAAGGTATTACTAACATACAAAAAAGCTATAAATATTTAATGTACACAGTTGTCCTTGGGGGGTTGGTTCCAGGACCACTACAGAGACCAAAATCTGGGGATGCCCAAGTCCCCTATATAAAATGATGCAGTATTTGCATATCACCTAGTCACATCCTCCTGTATACTTTAAATCATCTCTAGATTACATATAATACCTATTACAATGTAAATGCTATGTAAATAGATGTTATACTATATTTTTAAATTTGTTTTTTAAAATTGTAGTATTGTTATTTTTTATTGCTTTTTCTCTCAAAAATTTTTTGGGGTGGTTGGTTGAATCTGAGGATGTGGAACCTGTGGATATGGAGGGCTGACTGAACGCCCTGATGAGCTTGAAGATAAGTATACACCCCCGAAACCACCACCACAAACAATGCCATAAACTTAACCACTGTCTCTAAAAGTTTCCTCTCTCCTTTTTTCTACAATAAGGATATTTAACATAAGATCTATCCTCTTAACAAATGTTTAAGTGTATAATATAGTATTGTTAACTATATGCACTGTGTTGTACAGTAGCTCTCTAGGATTTACTCATCTTGCATAACTGAATCTATATACCTTTTTATCAACACTTCTCCAGTTCCCCCTCCTCCCAGCCCCTAGTAAGACTATTTTAGATTCCTCATATAAGTGAGCACTTCACTGTTTTCAAACTGCATTTGTAAAGTTGATCTCCAGGTAGAGTTGCAAGATAAAATACAGGACACTCAACTACATTTGAATTTCAGATCAACAACAAATAATTTTTTTAAATATTACATGGTTCATATTTAGAACAAAAAATTTTGTTGTTTATCTGAATCTCAAAAGTAGTTGGGCATCCTGTATTTTTGTTGTTGTTGTTAAATCTGGCAATATTATCTCCAGGCAGATAGCTAGAATTGTGGTTAAAGCACAAACACTGCTAACATAGAAGTGGTTAGTAATTCAAGCTCTGCAACTTACTAACTTGGTGTCTTTGGGGAAGATTTCTTTTCTTTTGAGATGGAGTCTTGTTCTTGTTGCCCAGGCTATAGTGCAATGGCATGATCTCGGCTCACTGCAACCTTTGCCTCCAGGGTTCAAGTGATTCTCTTGCCTCAGTCTCCAGAGTAGCTGAGATTACAGGTGCCCACCACCACACCTGAGTGATTTTTTGTATTTTTAGTAGAGATGGGGTTTCACCATGTTGGCCAGGCTGGTCTCGAACTCCACACCTCAAGTGATCCACCCCGCCTTGGCCTCCCAAAGTGCTGGGATTATAGGCATGAGCCACTGAGCTCAGCCTTCTTCTTTTTCTTCTTCTTCTTTTTTCCCCCTGCAACCATGATTTTCTTGTGTGTTTATCATGCATTGTGTGCCCGGCTGTGCTGTGAGGACTTCATGAGATAATGAACATACAGGCTCAGTACATAGTGCTTGCTAAGAAAGGTATTGTTTTTCTCTTATTCAAGCCTGGCACAAAAGACATGTGAGGAAGACACTGAGTCTTCATTTTAGAGAGGAGGAAACTGAGGCTCAAGGTGGTGAAGAACCTTGGTGAGGCTGATTTGAACTTGGATTCCAGAATCCTGCTCTTTTCTCCTTAGGCAGCTGGTAGGAAATTGCCAGGTGATTTCCAGGCCAGGGTCTTGCATTGTAGACTGTCAGTTCTGATGTCTTAGATGGGACTCAGAAGGTGGGGGTGAAAGGGGCAGTGGTGCAAACCCAGTGGAAATGGTTGCTAAACACAAAAGACAAGTAGGTGGTGTCTTCTTGGGCCAAACTCCCCAGTGAGCTGCTATCAGTAGCATTTGCTCGGGAATGAAACACACACAAAGTGTGTTCCTGAGAACTGCTAAGCAAGTGAACTTTCCCTTCCCTTGGGTCAGCACCTTCCCTCTCAGGGAGGCCTGGGGCCCTTGGGAGCCTCTTGCTTCTGTGATCCCTCTCTAGCCCCATGGAGGAGGGATGCTGGCTCGAGTACCCCATGTGGGGGTGGCAGTTGGCCTTTGCCATGGCTCCCACCTAATGAAAACATTGCAAGATGGACAAAGCATAAAGCAAAGCAGAGACACTGATGTGTGGGCAGGTGTGGGCCAAAAAAAAAAAAAAAAGGTTCGAGCATGCAAAGTTGAATTGCTGAGACATGGGATATCTTAATAGCGTGGGAAAGGGGGATTATGAGATCAAAGGCTAAGATAAGAGGGAGATTATTTCATCACAACTCTGCCACAAAGAGGGACAGTCATATAGGAAGGGCAGGCACTTACACATGCCCATTTCTTTGATTTCAAAGTGTGAAACACTCCACCAGATTCCACACAGCCTGCTCCCATTCCTGACTCCCCCTCCCTCCCGCCCCTGTCGCCTCCCACTACTGCCTGCTTTTGCTGGTAGAATGCAAGACTTCTAGTGCACACCAAATTCGCTTCCCTGGGATTTTAATTTTATTTCCAGCACATATTTTAATTTTTTCATAGTTAAGTGTTTTTTTCTGGCATTTGAGCATCCTGGTTTTTGCTTGAAGTCTCAGCCCATGTTCTTTATTTGGTTTTAACATTGGGAGTCAATTTGGAGGTTTTAAACAAATTATTATTATTGCATTTTTAAGAAAAGGAAACCGGTTTGCCAGCATTATTTCTAATTCTTAAAATTCAAAGCGTTTGTTAGAGACTGTTCTTTGGTCTTGGAGATGGAGCCGAGTTTGGTTTATAGCCCGTTGTCTTCACACCCATCTTGGTGACTAATACTGTAAGATGGATTTCCTTTTTTTTTTTCTCCTTCCTTGAAGTGGGTTTCAAATCCCCAAAGAATTTCTGGGAGGGGAAAAAATCCTTTAATTGAAAGCAAGAGAAAACAAAACAATAAAAACATAAGAGAGCTGACAGAAATATCATGTTTAATGAAATGAAGTTCCATCCCTACAGATGGAGGCACAGAATGACCTAGAGATAGAGAAACAAGTTTCCTTTATGTGCCTTGTAAAGCTTGGTTTTATTTTGAAGGTTGCCTGTGTGACTGACCAGAGCCTTGCCGAGCCCTTGAGAGAGCAGGAGAGAGGAGTCCAGTCACCCCCCACCTCCTTCGAGTCTCCCAGGCATAATCCAGACTCAGACACTTACCTTCTGGGGTCTCAGTTTCTTCTTTGTAAATGGGCAGATTCTTGTCTACCTCTATGAGTTTTTGTAGGATTCTTGGAGATGAGGTAAGGAAAGCTCTTGGCACAATGTCTGGCCCTTTTGAAATGATGCTGGCTGTTCCTGTGGCCTGATCTTCCCCACCTGTGAGGCTCTGTGTGCAGGCAGACCGTAATCTTCCATCGAGTGGGACTGGGCTTTGCACACCTGAGAGGCCTCCTGGGCCCTAATAATACCCGTGGACTGAACAAGTAACCAAGAAGAACAGAATCATTTAGGCAGATTTCTTAAACTAAGAAAGAAACCCTGAACTTCCTTTTTAAACAAATTAGGCAAAACACAGACAAAATTTTTTTTTTAAACTCCACAAATCTGTAATTAACTCTATTTCATTAGTAAATAATGACTTGAAACTTTTCCTGTTCTGCTGTCAATTCTTGTGTCTCTTTGAAAACCTTTCTGTCTTTTCCACCTTCTATCTATGGAATTACTCTCCCAGAAGGTTGAGAGGACTTGGGTATATTTTGCGGCTGGAAATAGATTTGACCCTTATCCACTAGAAAAGGGATCGGGTGCAGTGGCTCATGCCTGTAATCCCAGCACTTTGGGAGGCTGAGGCAGGCGGATCACCTGTGATTAGGTGTTCGAGACCAGCCTGGCCAACATGACGAAACTCCATCTCTACTAAAAATACTAAAATTAGCTGTGCTTGGTGGCAGGTGCCTGTAATCCCAGCTACACGGGAGGCTGAGGCAGGAGAATTGCTTGAATCCGGGAGGCAGAGGTTGCAGTGAGTTGAGATCATGCCATTGCACTCCAGACTGGGTGACAAGGGTGAAACTCCATCTCAAACAACAACAACAACAACAACAACAACAACAACAACAACAAAACACAAGAGAAACAACGACAACAAGAAAAGGGCACTGCGGCTCTAAGAACTGCGTATGGTCTACGAAATTCCTAAATAGCAGGGGCACATTTTATTCTGGAATCTTCTTTGCTAGAGAATAAGGGAGGATTGTGTATCACTAATCCACCTTTACTATTCTTCACATACTTGCCCTGCCCAGTCTCGAACAATTTTAAGCACTTCGCTGGTCTCTGACTTTTCCTAGTACTCCTAATCCGCAGTTTTCCTCATCTCATTTCGTTTCTTCTCCTTGTCTTGGTGCAGCAACATCTTCTCTTTCCTTGGTTCTCCAGTGGCAGCTCCTCTCCTTCCACATTATCTGCTAATTTCTGTCCCTTTTAAGATACAGCATGGTCACTTTAACTCATTGAATTGGGTTGGTTGAACCCAAGGGGATATTGTTTCTCCCTCTCCTCTTCCTTCTCTCTTCTTCCTTCTCTTTCCCTCTTTTAGTTTTTTAGTTCATGTATCTTGCAACTACATTTCTAGCTGAAATTCCGTATTTTCAAAAAATTTAGAAAATTTGTTGATTTTTATGTCCTTTATTTCTGTAAAAACTCCTGTCATTCCTGGCAACCCAAGTTGGCCTGAATGATAAATAGCAGCTGTTTTTTAATGTTTCCAATTGCAAAAGGTTTCCCTCTAGGAATAATAGCTGGTACACTGACACCGAATCCATTTGTTAAAACGATTTCTATTTCATTTTTTCTGATATATGTCTATTGAGCAGCTCGAGGCAAAGCCCGTGTTACCTTATGGCTTGTTCATCCCACCTTGTATCACGCAAGCTCTTCCTTACCCCATCCTGGCCCTTGCCAGTTCAGTGGAAACTCAGCAGCAAGTGTACTTTCTTTCACATGTTCATCTAGTGAGTAAAGTTTGGATCTTTGATTTGTACCCTTCCCTTGCTCTGTCAGGGCAAGATGGGGGGCAGGCTGAGTGTGAAGGGAGTAACACTGCTTTTTAATCACTTAGAAACATACCCTTCTCTTTGGCTTTGCTTTTGTCCAGAGGCTTTTAAGCTTGTTAAGAAGTCACACCTGGCCCCCAAATAATTGCATCCTCCACATTAAAGTTTACTGCCCCTTTCAATAGAAATAAAATGAAAACCAGAGAATTTAGAGACAGACCACAGGCTTTGACCATGCAGTGAAATTCAACCCGATATAATGTTGTGTGGATGCAAAGCATCAACACAGAGAAAACTTGAATGGGGCTGGACAGCACCCTCACTTACCTTTGGGGTCTTGGGGGTTTCTGAATGTATGAAGCTCACCTACCCCGGCATAGCAAGAATGATCCAGCTTGGAAGATGGGTTAATATTGTCCCATCCTTGTTTGGTGATCTTTGCTGTTTTGCATTTTTAAAATCTTTTCTTTCAAATTGCCTCAAAATGTCTTTTTATTTTCTTCTCTGCCAAGCCTACAGGACCAGCAAGGGTTACATCTAGTTAGCTGTGCCTGTGCTTAAAGATTCTCTCTCTCTTTTTTAAAAACACACACACACACACACACACACACACACACACACACACACACACACTCAGACTTAACTTGTTTAATTTTCATTATGAAGGGTGAAGTCCTAGTAGGGAATTACCCTTGGAAACAAAGTTAACAGCACACAATTGGAATTTTTTTTTTTTTTTTAAGGGCAATAAGGAGATTGGCTCTGGGCTCAGACGGGACACCTGGGCAAGCCTTGTCTACTGCAGACAGGCTGTCTTTGCCCCTTTTTTGGTTCAACCCATCTCTCTCCATGTGCTGCTTCTAGAACTTCCTGGTGCTCAGGCCTGGCCTCACAAAAGGGAACAACCGTTCATGTCCAGACACATTGCAGACTTCTGGCAAAGCAGCCTGAGCTCACGAAAATTTACACTTTTCCTGGCACCTGGCCGAGAGTATGAGCAGCACTTGGCTTGGGTTTGCTTTCAGTTAGAGGGTGGGAGTGGAGGGAGGAAGGTGGGGCTGGGGGTGGGGGCAGCAGCGAGATCCCCATGAAGGGTCAGAACTGCTGAAATAAATATCAGCTCAGCTAGGGAGAGCAATTCCTGTAATTATATCTGCTCAATGGCTTATAATCAGCATTCTTAGCCGAGCCTGTCACTTTCATGTTTTCTCCTCGTGTGTGCAATATGGGTGGCACCGATGGTGGGGGCAGGGGGCAGAATAACACCTTGGTTAGAAAAAAGGTGGTGGTGTTAGTGGTGGTTATGGCTGTTTATATGAACATCACTCTTATTGAGGTTACCTTTGAAATAATGCCAGTGGGGCATTTGCTGGAATTTCTGGTGGTGGGAAAGGGGCTCTTAAGAGGCTTGGGGGACTGTGTGTTGTTTTTCACTAGGGGGAATCCTGTGCATATAGACATTTAAAATGCCAAATAAAACTGAGCATGTGAACAAAGCTCAGACTTGCCATTTTGGTCCTGCCCTCCGAGTGAGGATCCATTTTGGGTCCCACTCTCGTGTAGCTATTCTCCATCTCCCCTCTGAAAAACTTGAGAGAAACCAGCCGTCTGCCAGTCCACAGCCCGTGTGTCATTTCCTTCTCCAAGCCTCACTCTTTCCACAGAGGAGACTTTTCAAATTAACGTTTTCAGTTCATTAAAGACCTTTTCGCAAACATCTCGTTCTGGTAAAGGCAGCATTTCATCTGGAAATGGTCAGGCGCACGTTGGCACAGAACGGTGTGAGAAAGAAAAAAATTCAAAGTCAAATCCCTTCTCACCAAGTGGACAGACAGTGTGCAGTAAGCCTCAAATGGGCTTTCGTTAGAGGACGCAGAGGTTTCTTTGGAAGCGAAAAACAAAGTCAATGAATAAAAATTATTTGCTCTTGTTTGTTTTACCAAACTAGCAAGGGACTAGGGGAGCTGGGCTTTCATTGCCATTCTCAAAAATAAAAAAATTAAAAAAAAGAGGATTCTCAAGGAATGAGCAACAACTCACAACTGTGCCTCTTTTTCTTGCTTTTGCTAACATCCATTGTAGCCTCTCCAGGGCTCTCTCTGTGCTTGGGAAGTAATGCATGAAAATCTTTCTGCCTCCAGAAGAAAATAGGGTCTGCTCTTCCTTGAATGGTTTGAAGGAGACACTTTGGAGTCTCACCCAAATGGCTGGATTCCTCAAAATAAACCAACGGACCAAAACACCAGTACTTGGAAAAGCTTGAGTGTTGGGGCTGGGACAAAATTTCAGACAGATTCAGTTGATGTAGGACTGAAGATAGGTGTGCAGAAGTTGCGTTTCTCCTGCTGTGTTGCCCCAGACTTGGAGAAAAAAACTCAAGAATCTTAGAGTAGGAAGGAACTTGAGAGATTAGCTAGTCTTTTTATTTATTTATTTATTTTTAACTGTTTTCTGGAGTTCTAGGATTAGCTTCATTTTTATCTGTTTCATATGGTGGAGTCTGGCACAAGATTTCCACTCAAGCTCAGTGAGGCCTGGGCCATGTTCACTTTATTCACGTTAATTGCGCAAAGTTGACTCTAGGTAGAAACTATCTGTTAAGTGAACACAGAATGAGTAATGTAGCTTCAAAGGAGTTTGAAAATCATGATCTAGTCTTTTTGTCCTCCCTACCACCCATTTTATATCAAGCCCAGAGAAGCTGGATGAGTTTCCCAGCGTCTCCTAGCCATTCACTAGGCCTAACCAATACCCAGGCCTAACCAGTGTCCCTTAACAGCCAGACTAGTGTCCCCTCCATCAGTGGGACCCAACTAAAACCACAGATGCCAGCTTTTCAAGGCCAGCTTTCGGATAGTAAGACCCATTTCCCACTCACCATTCAACCAGTGCTGGGCATGAGCAGCTGGGGCATTTGGAACCGGGAGCTCTACAGGAGCAGGATTATGTCTGTTTTGTTCATCACTGTGTACTGTGTGCATAGCACATGGTCTGGCACTTCAGTAACTGCTCAGTTATTGTAATACTTACTGAATAAATGAACACAAACACAACTGTGGCCCAGGTTCTCCTCTCTTGAGTAATCTGGAAACAAAAGATAATGCTCCATCCCAAGTTTGTCCTCAAAAACTCTAGGGCCACAGAGGTCTTTGGGTCTTAATTGCAGAATGAGCCGGGATTGATAGAGCTCCACCCTCAGTAGCACCCAGCCTTTGCATCAGCATCAATATCATGGTAGCAGCAGCAGATAGAGATGAAGTACCTTACTCTCGTGAGCCTGCACAAGGAAAGAGGCAGTTTTTGCCCTGTTTGAACATGGCTACTGGTTGGTCCTACTCCAACAATCTTTTCACTCTTGCCCTGTGCAAATTACATACTCCTTCAGCCTGAATTCATGGGGTGGGGCAAAGAACACTGGACTCCTGAAGTAGCAGATTTGGGTGCTAGAGTTGGTTTCACAACTTCCCAGTTATGTAACCTCATGCTTGACCCTTGTCCTATTTAACCTCTAGTTTCTGTAGCTGTCAAAAGGTAAAACAGACCATGTGGATTTGCTGCATACCGGCTCTGTGTCATCGGTTGAGATTTGTAATCTTTGGGTCTAAGCCTCAGTGTCCTTAACTGTGAAATGGGTTATTAACAGAATGTACTGCTCAGGGTTCATGTAAGCATTATGAGAGTAAATACATGCAAAATACCTAGTGTAGTAAGTGTTCAATAAATATTGTTGTCATACTTGTTCTTATCTCACAGGAATTATAAAAACCATGTGAAGTGATTCATTCTATGGAAGAAGAATTCTGTATAACGTAAGGGATGGGTATTGGATTTTTGATTATTTTCACTATGTATCCAGTTCCTTACTAGCGTTCATACTTAGCTCTGTTTTACACAAATATCAGAGATAAATGGTTCCAAATGAAAGCCATGACCTTAACTCCTCCTTCCTGGTGTTCTCCCACCTCCCTCACTCTTCCTGCTCCCATCTCATCTCCTCTTCCTGTGTTTCCTGCTTCAGAAAATGGTGTCAACATCTTTACAGTTGTCTAAGCCAACAGACCAGAAGAAGTAAAATTCCACCTCACCTTCATAACCACTACTTACCAAGTCCTGTCAATGCCCTTGATTAGCGGGACCCTCTCCAAAAGCTGGATGTGCTTCTCCCTCCACATTCTGCTACTTGGTTTTAAGCCATAGCCTCTCGCCTAGGTTTGGGCAGCTGTGTCTCTGTGGCCCTACTGTCCAGCTCTGCTGTCTACATTCTTAGCAGGTTTGTGTTGCTCCCATTCTTGCCTCTGGCCTCTACACAAACTTCTCCTCTTCCTGTCACCTGGACAGCCCTTTCAGAACTCAACTTAGAGGGTTCCTAGAGGAAACTCTCCTTGAGCACCCTCCTGAGGCCTGAAGGATGAGTGCCTTCTAGGGGCATCTTTACGACACTGCCCTGGGCATACCTCTGCCACAGTGTTTATCATCAGGCCATGTTAAGATTTTTAGAGGCTATAAATCATAAATTACAATGCCTTTGGGGAATACCCATCCTATGGCACAGAATGAGGTGTTGCTGGAAATAAAATAAAATTAAAAAAATAAGATATCCTCATCTCTGTATGTAATCTAAAATAAAAAGTAGTAAACTATATGTGTCATCGTAATTATCACTAACACTGACTGCTAGTTATGGATCAGGCTCTGGTGCTCGCTTTACAGATGTTAAAACTCATTTAATTCTCACAATAATTGCACAACCTGCTATCCTCATTTTGTGGCTGAGAAAACTGAGGCCCAGAATGGTAAAGTAACTTGTCCCAGATCACAGAGCTAGTAAGTGACAGAACTTGGCTTCAAATATAGGCATTCTGTTCCAGGGTGTATATTCTCAACCATATACTATAAGGAAGTTCAACAAAATTCAGAATGTTTGCTATTTTACATGTTTTGAAGAAATATCCAGTGTAAAATTATTCCAAGAATCTTTCTCTCTTGCTCTTCTGTTGTTGACACTGCTTTGCTGAGACTCTGTGCATGTGCTTCTTGCCAACTGACCAAGCTACACTGCTTACTGCATGGTACAGTTGCCTTTGCACGACAGAAGACATTTATCTTCCCTTCTGGGCTCCAATCCCTGAGGGCAGGTCCTGTGTCTGTGTCTGTGTGACCCATGGAGAGAGGGTCGCCCAAGCATGCAGGCTAGTGTGGGTTTCCACAGCATGGTGATATCCCTGTTTCCTGATCACACCTCCCTGCTTCCCCCAGCTCACTCTGGTTTCCTGTTTGTTACCTCCCTGTCCAGGTTCAGCTAACCTTGCCAGTGGTCAGCGACAGGGTGGGCTGAGGTGAGGATGGCATAAGCACTAGAAGTTTCCCTCTCCCATCCTATGCTCCTGCAACCAGTTCCCTGGGAGTTTCCTGCCTTTCTTCACAGTTATCCACACACCCTCAAAAACTGTCTCCTCAGCTAAAGTCGGTAGAAGCTGTGTTGTAAATACATTGTAATATACTAATACAAATAATAAAGAAATAAAGTTTCTCCCTCACTATCCTTGTTCTAAGGACCACCCCATTCTAAAACAAATACTATAGGATTAAAAACACACCAGGAGAGCCATCTTTCTAACTGGGTGGAGGTTGAGCTGAAGTTTCAGAAACATCTTTCCTGAGTGTTCCCTCAAACTTGGAAGCTGAAAATACAAATGAGCCCATGAGCTCTTCAGTTCTTGGAGGATCACACCCCTCCGTTGGACTAGCTATTTTTCTTGATACTATTGAGAGGTATTAAATAGTATTTATTCACTCAGTATTACAAGGAGAAAGCTTGCATTTGCCTTGTCAATGTTTTGTTTGCTTGTTCCTTTTTGGGTTCCAGGACCCATTTCCTTTTGGTTCCAGATGCTGTCCCCCAAGGGAATCAGTGATGCCTTTCTCCAGATCTTTCTTTCTCAGAGTCTGCAGTTTTATCTAACTTGAGCTAAACTATTGAAAATATGGCTTCCAACATGCATTGCATTTTCTTCTCACAAATAAGAATTGAACCTATCATTTGCCAATAAGTGTACCAGGCTTGTTATGAGAGAGTTTACTGTGGTGGAGGAGCACGGGGTTTTGGTACGGCTGAGGAAGGATGCAGAGAAATGACCGTATTCACAGCCACTGGGATTCATACTGGGTGTAAACTGCTTCTTGGGTATGACAGTTGTACTGTTTCCAGTGAGGGTTCTGGGTTCGGTATGTATACGCAGGTTAAGTTTCCTCTAGTGTTGATTACTTTAGGTGTAATCTCATGAAAGCCAGGGACAAAATTATTTTTAACTTTTCCATCACTTTTAGATTCTCTCACAATTAAACAAATAAGTTCAGACTCCTCACCTTTGCAGCTGACTGCAAGTAGGACCAAGATATGTTTAGGCCTGGAAGTGCCAAGAGCTGCCAGAGACCTCCTTTTTAGAAGATCACCAACCTAAGGTTGACTTCTTCTGAGATGACCAGAATTGTTTTATGAGTAAACACCCACCATTAATTTGCTCATCAAACTTTTCCTGTAACATGCACTTTCTAATTGTGCAAGAAATTCTTCCCACTTGATTTCTAAGAAATTCCATTTGATTTTTAGATTATGAGGCTTATAGAGTCTGATTCCATTTGGGTAAACGGTTTAGTGCAAAGCAATAAATAACGAAGTCTTATTTCAGTGTAAGTATTTCCCAAATATTGCCTGGGATATACTTATGCCAAACAATTTTTCTTTGTTTACATGAAATTCAAATTTAACTAGGTATCTTACATTTTTATTTACTAAGTCTGGCAGCCTTAGAAGGTAAGCACTTGAGAAATGGATTTTGAATGGATCCACATTGTATGTGTCTGGGTGTGTTTGTATTTTAGGTGTGTATTTTGGGGGACAGAAGGGAGAGTCTAGGGAAGAATTTCTTGGGCAATTAGACAAGTGCATGTTACAGGAAAAGTCTGATGGGCAAATTAATGGTGTGTGTTTACTCATCAAACAATTCTGCTTATCTCAGAGGAGGTCAATCCTAGGCTTGGAGATCTTCTAAGGAGGAGGTCTCTCGCAGCTCTTAGCACTAGGGCCTTAGTGAGAGACATGGTGAAAGGAATCCTGCGGTATGCCAAGAAAATGGAACTCCTTTGTGATGGCCAGCCAGTGGGACCTTGGGCATCTCTCTTAAGCCTGCTTTGTCTCACTTTCCACATCTGCCAAAAGGGATTAATAATGATTATTTTATTTACATCATGGATTTATTTTGAACCATAAATTATCATGATGCTCACACTCTTTGAAACAGTGTAAACTTCCTGTATGACTAAAGGAAATGGACTCTGTTTTGCCAAAATATACTGAGCTGTACCACATGGTTTTAGGGAATCCGGGCTTTGGATCTTACCTTGGAATCCAGACTTTGGACGCCCTTGATAGGTAAACTCTTCTCCCATCGCAAACTCTCCCCTCTCAGCAATGACAGTCCATTTGGAAAAGGTCTCAGGTGGTTTTGTCTTTCTCTGATGCTGTTTTGAGGTGGCTACTGTTCTCAGTACCTCAGTGGGATTCCAAAGTGTGACCAAAGAGGATTTGGGATATTTATGTACAAGCTGGCTCAACTTAGCAGAAAAATATCTGGGCAAAAATTGAGAGTAGAAAATGATTGAACATGGATTTCTCCACAATGATTCAAGTATCTCTACTCAGGTGCATAAACAGAATGTGTCACATACATAATAAGACATATAATTCACATTGCACTTGAGAGTTTACTACATGCCTTTTCACACACATTATCTCACCCATGCATATATTATCTTCCCGTGGGCAAAAATAGACCTTTTGCTTCTCTGTACACACGGGTGGAGGAGCACAAGCTGCAGAGTGGGTGACCGAGTGACCAGACCTACTCACACTTCCGCCAGCATTGAGTTGTCCTTGATCATGTGGGTTGCGCCATCACACTCAGCATTCTGTAAATCATTGGTACTTACGTTGAACGTAGTACTTTATCATGCCATTGTTCACCGGACTTGTAAGCTCTAAGAGGGCAGAGATTTTTGTATCTTTTGTTTATTGTTTTATTCTCAGTATCAAGAATATTGCACATAACAGCTGCTCAAATATTTACTGAGTAACTGAGTAAGTGAATTGCTCTTCGTAACTTAGTTACATCTTCTCAAATAGATTCTCATAGCTGTGAGGGTAATTTCCCTTGTCCCCCCAGTGTACCTGGCATGGTGCTGAAGAACCGGAATGTTAGTGATGCGATTTATGTGTAATTGACTTACCCAGGCACATGGAAATGTGTTTTGAATCGGTAGATAGAGCCATTTTAAGGCCAAACGCACTCTTACTTTTGAAATCCTAATCTCATATTATATTAATCTTTAAAATGCATGTACATTTCACCCTATATGTGAGTGCGCATGCACATATTTCTGCTGTAAAATAATTTTTATAACTTGCCTTGTTAATTATTACTTCAATTATCATTTTGATTTCACAGCTTCCGTTTTGTAATTTGGAGCCTTTTTTTTTCATCTCAAACATTTTTTCGGCCCTTGACAACCCCACATCCCCTAGGCACTGTGCCTACAGCGCCTGATGCATAAAATGGCTTTGCCTGTGGGCACTTCCAGGACAAGAGTGACCTAAAGGGAACAGGAGGATGCATCAAAATCGAGTTGCGCGTCCCAGTGAAACTGTTCGCCATCCCCTTTCATCCTGTTCCCGGGCCTTCTCTTTTGCCCTGCCCCATCTGCCAGACTCCAGGCATGTGCAGAGAGGGCGAACTCTGAGTTTTATGGTATCTGTAGTTGTCCCCCAAGTGCAAGCGTCTAATTAGGCTTGACACTGCCGAGGCGTTTCCCTGACATTTATGTCACTGTCTCTCAATCTTCAGCAGCATTCGGTCTTGTGGGAAGCACAACAAACAATGTCAGAAACAACATAAAATTCCCCGTTAGAGGAGGCCCTCGGAAACGGTGCCGCTGTTTATTAGGTTCACTAAAAGGGGAGGCCGAAGGGTGGGGCCGGGTGTGCAGATTCCGGCTTGGAGGAAGAAATAAAACGGCTCATTTAAATTCTTAAGAACTGCATAGGAGGCAGAAGACACAATGAGTATCTTAGAGAAGAAAGGCCATCAGTTGAACAAACTAATCACATGGTAATCAAAGGGGAGTGATTCGCTGCCTACTGGGAAGTACTTTAGAAGAAGTTCCAGCCAGGGAGAGTAAAGACCCTATCGAATGACAGCTTGCACGAATTACAGATTTTTAAAAATTGCACAAAGGAATGTGCAATAACGTGCAAAATGGATTTAAAGATGAAAAGTTCTCAAAGCATCTCATGCCCAAAAGTTTCCGGGCAAAGCCAGGAAACAGGCAGGGCTGGGACTGGGGAGGCTCTGATCCCGCGTCGGAGGCCCACGCCCCCCGCAAGCCCCGCCTCTCGCGCAAGGTCCCGCCCCCCACGCTAAACCCCGCCTCCCGCAAAGCTCCGCGGGGATCTGCGTGCCTGGCTTTGATGCGGGGATTCCCTTCGTATGATTAGCCTGAAACTAGCCTGGAACAAACACCCTAATCAGGGAGCAGGTTGCTGGACTCTCTCCACTGCACACTGCACTACCACTACCAGTTTTACAGACTGGAAGGTTTTAGCCTTTACCACGGCACAGGAAGGCAGGGAGAAGCAGCATGACTTGGAGTCTGACTTCTGGGCTGAGGCTAGGCTTCCCGCTCCATAGTCCGGGTGGGCTGCTTGGTGGGGTGGGGTTCCTGGGAAGACTGCCAACTCAGAGCTTCTCTCCCCCTAGGCTTGTCCTCAAGCTAGGCTGAGCACTCAAGCCCTCTGCCCAATTTTCTGTAGCCATTTTGGTCATGTGGAATCGCAGCCTTGCTGGGAAGGGCAGCAGAGGCCAAGGTGGCTGGGAGGTGCTTCTGAGCATCAGGGCTAGGCCAGCTCTCAGCCAAGGGAAAGGAAGGCAAGCTCTGCCTCCTGGCCTCCCGCCTTTGCAACCAGGAGCCCCTTTCTTGCACTGGTGCCCGAGGTAGCTGCCTTGAGGCCTCTTCTCTTTCTCAGGTGGTAAAAAAGTGATGACTAGCCAAGCCTTCAGATGTGATTGTACCTAGGACTGTCTTTGTAAAGGTGATTTGAGAAGTTGGGAAAGTCGTGACAAGTCAGAAGTATTAGTACTGGGTGCTCTTTCTAACTGTGTGATCTGGGGACAGGTAATTAACCTCTCTGGGTCAAAGTTAAAAGGCAGGTGGGACTAGTACCTTCTTCCGAGTTGTGATAAGCCCAAATGAAGTTCTGGATGTAAGTAGCTCAGCACAAAGCCCAGCATAGAGTGAGTGTTCAGTAATGTCTGCTATTGTTTTGCTCCTGAGGTCACCCTGATCATGGCGGCTGGTGGTGGAGAGAGGCAAGGGTGGGCTTAGCTACCTGCTCTCTTCCTGACCTCCTAGAGGAACCTGGGTGGAGAAGGAGCATTGGCTTGTATGAGTTCCTAACAGAGTCTGCGAAGAACTGTGAAAGCTCCTTCCCTTCTCTCCAGACCCTGGCACGAGGGTGAACATGCTTAGCACTCTGGACATTAGTCAGCCCCATCATTGGAAGATTTGACTGGTTGCTGCACTGTGGATGGCGGGCTTGTAGACTATAGATTCCAGCTCCTGTTAGGAATGGATTAAATCTAACCTGCAGCCGCCACATGAGTGGCTTTCTTGGGGATCAGTCACACATGTGAGCCAGGCCTCAGACACATCGAAGGGAAATCAGTCTCCACTCCGGATGGTCAGTCGGGGCCCAGAGCCTCAAGGTCAGCTTTTGGGGGTCTGCCAGTCTTGTCAGCAGTCCAGCTCTGTGCCGTCATCCATTCAGTCTTTGGCATCAGAGAGGAAGGGAGTGTCTGGGGACTTTCCATGGGACCGGTTTAGCTGTGAACCCAGAAGAGAGAAAATAGGTGTGGTGAGAATCTAGCTGTCTCTGGCATAGACTCCTGAATGTTACAGGGTAGCTCCAAAGCTGGGTCCGAGCTTCTTAACTGGAGGTCCCTGAATTTGTGGAGGATTCATGCATCTCTTGCAATTGGATGCAAAATGTATGTATGAATGTATTCACTTTTATCCTGTTCTTAAAGGATTTGGGACTCCCCAAATACAAAGAATCTTTGCTTTATCTTGCTTTCTAGTCCAATGGGAAGACTTTGGGGCTGACAGTTTAGATGAATTCCCAACATGAGTCTACTCCAGCGTTATCCAGCCTCATGGATTCCAGATTAGATTCTGTGAGTTGATGATACTGGGGCCACCAGGCCAGGACAAGGCTGAGAGGGCTGAAGCCCTGCCCCTGGTTGGACCAGAGTAGAATTATGGTACCTGCCTTCTACATCCGACATTCTTTGAAAAGACGTCAGGGTCAGGGCCAGGATTTCTATCCCCCTTACTCCCTCTTTCGTTTTCTTCCTTCCTTCTAGTAGGGAGCAAATGATGGGTAAGAGGCAGAGATTTATGAGCACCTTACCTCATGGTGGCGCTGCTATTGAGAGGCTGTCAGCTTTAGGAAGAGAAAGGTTTACTTGGCTGTGAAGAATCCGAGACTGCGATGGGCAGGGTTAGGGCCCTTCCAGAACAGATCCAGGAGCAAGGGTCATCCGGATCTCTCCAGTTTTCATGTTCAGGCGGGCAGGGAGAGGAGGGAGAGGGATGTCAGGGAAGGGAGTCCCAGACGCCTGTTTGAGACAGCCTCTGTGAGGGATGAAAGGCGACTCGATGGGAAAATTGACATTTTGCACGTTGTCTCAATGCCGTGTCTGCCTGCGATGGGCTCAGAGCGCCATTGTTTTCTTCCTGGTGACGGGCTCCACCTGAAAGCCCTTCCAGACGTCGAGGGCATGGCTGAGGGGTTACAAACGGTTCCGTGGCTTAAAAAGAAAAATTGGAAAAACCACTGGTGTAGCCTAACAATGGGGCTTTGTGCTCTTGCCCGACCCTGCCTACCAGAGGGCCTTTTGTTTTCAACAATTCCTGGCACCGGACTTCAGGAGGCCATGGGCCCTGCTTTTCTCTTAAAGTCAGAAATACTTGCAGCTGGCATTTTGTTTCATCCTATCTCCTCAATTCGAGGGACCTACCCCCCTCTGAGGCCACGGCTGAACAGGAGTGGCCTGCTCTCTCTCTCTCCTATTTGTAAGACAGGGCGGGAGACAATACTCAGTCCGGCCTGGAGCGCCGGCTGTCTGGGTGAGTGCGACGCCAGCTGTCAGCCTGGGATAAGGTCAGACAGAGGCCACCCTGGTCCCAGGTGGGCAGGGGTCAGCCAGGTGACCAGACTGCACCGGAGGCCCAGAGAGTGTGCACGAGCATGAACTGTTGGGCTCTCCTGCGGGAGAGGAGCTGCAAGCACTGATGGGAATCCACTGCAGACCCTGGCCAGGGGGCCAGCATCATTCCAGGTGCCTCTGTCCCTTCAGGAAGTTTGGGGTCTTCATTAAGCCTGTGCGTCTGCAACCCGAACACAGGGGTATCCAGGCTGCACTGGCCGGGTGGCCCTTCTCTGTTAATAGTTTTGTCATCTGGAGGAGTGCTTCAGGAAGAGGCGGTGCATTGGATCAAGTCCTCTCTGATTTTGGAGACAGTAAAGTGTAATGATTAAGAAAGAACCTTCTGAAACCAGACAACCTATGTTCAAATTCTGCTCAGCCACTGAGTAACTTGGCAACAGAGGGCATGTGCCTCAGTTTGTTAATCTATAAAATAGGCCTAATGAGAGTATGCACTTATTTTGTACGGTTGTCATGGGTTTGAGTTGATGCATGTAACACTTAGAGCAGTGCCTGTTAAACAGTAAGCACTCAATAAATGTCCGTTTTTATTATTAGCAAGAAATATCTCCAGGGGAAAGAGACCTTTCCCACTGATGACAATGCAGGGGCTCTGTGAGTGGTGTTTATGTCTGTCCGTCACCATCACTGCTCCTGAGAAACCTTCTTTTATCACTCAGACAAGGTTGCCTTTTCTTTTAATTGCTTTGATATTTGTGGTCTTGCACCTTCTAACTGAAAAAATTCCTTTAGGTTGTGTTCTCTGCCTTATCTTTTTCTCTCCATTCTCCTAGCTATTAATATAATAAATTCTTGTTAAATATTTTTTGCTTCACAGATTTCACACTGCTTTTTAAAAACAACTCATACTCTTTGTAGGAATATCCATCATAAAAAGAAAAATCTCTAGTCTAGGATAATGTTCTTAAAGTTTTGTGCTTTTGATAAACTCCTTTTTTTTTTTTTTTTTGAGATAGAATCTTGCTCTGTTACCAGGCTGGAGTGCAGTGGCTCGATCTCGGCTCACTGCAACCTCTGCCTCCCAGGTTTAAGTGATTATCCTGCCTCAACCTCCCAAGTAGCTGGGACTGCAGGCACACACCATCACACCCAGCTAATTTTTGTATTTTTAGTAGAGATGGGGTTTCACCATATTGGCCAGGATGGTCTCTATCTCTTGACCTCATGATCGCCTGCCTCAGCCTCCCAAAGTGCTGGGATTACAGGTGTGAGCCACCATGCCCAGCCATAAACTCCATTTTTTAAAGAATAATGCTCTACCTGATCAAAACTACATTGTAAAGCTATCATAATAAAACAGTATGGTACCCATTCAGAGGGAAGACAGAAACAGCAGTGGAACAAAATATAGTAGGTAAAGCTCATGAATTGATAAAAATTTATTATTTTTTGTACATAAAAATTATTATTAAAAATTATTAAAAATTTGTTTTCAATAAATAAAAATTATTTATTGAAAATCAATAAATACAGCCAGATTTGTATGAGACTTTATTAAATTTTAAAAGTGGCATTGAAAATCAATGGGTAATTGATGTATTAGTCAGCAGTGTTGAGACAGCTATTTGGAAAAATAGATATTTTGAAAAATAAGTAAATCTGGATCCCTAAATTGAAAAAGACTATAATCACAAAGTAAATGAAAATTTTAATGAGATTCAAGTAGAGCAGATGTGAAACTATGGGAGCTATAAAAGAAAAACTGATTAGTTTGATAATATAAAATCTGAAACTTTCATATGGCAAAATATTATCAAACTAGGAAATAAAATACAGCTAACTGGGTCTATATAGCAAAAATACCATAGACAAAGTGAAAAAAAAAGACTATCTGGGGAATATTTTTGTAACATATTTTCTTAATATGCAAAGAGCAATCAATAAATCAAAAAGACAAATATAACAATAAGAAAGTAGGCAAAGCTCATGAATTGATATATGTTTTAACTTGCTTTCTAAAAACTATTGGATAATCTCTTGTATATTTGTTGTTCACCAATGTCTTTTTTCTTTGAAATATCAATTCATGAGCTTTGCCTACTATAAGCCCTTAGTGAGAGTATGCCTAATAGCTGGCTAGAGAACAATGGGATCAGGTCTTCCACTTGTGGGTCTCTTTCTCCTTTGATTTGTAGTTCAGGTGGCTTCTTCTCTGCCTGCCCTGCCTTGTCCTGCTGCTGACAACCACACTTTCAGATCTGAAGGAGTGGTGTACACTCCCTCCCCATGTTTCCTGTGCTCTTCCACTCCATCTTTGGTCTGCTGCTCAGAAGGCTACTTGGTGCCCACTTGACCTTCAGGGCTCACCTCTGAGTCCAAAGGCACTCTTCTCCTTCTGGAAGGTCTCCTTTTTGTTAGAATGCCATGGTTGTCAAGCTTAGCTCATGTTAATTGTGGCCTGCTTCTTGACTTGATTAATGGAGATGCATATGCATATTTAAAAGCAAAATTGACCAAAATTAACTTTCAGCAGTTTTAGTCACTTAGATCCCAGCAACTCTAATCTCAGTCTTTGAAAATAAGTTCCCTGTGCATAGTGAAACTTGCAGCTGGTTAGTGCCTCTAAATTATACCCATGATTCAGATGATGACTGATGCAGAAGGACTCTTGCCATTGGGCAGATAAGTCAGAAGGTCAGCTGCCTCTGGCCCTGCCAGGGCAGTGGGCGTATTCTCCAAGTCCGTCGGGGATCAGGCTGCAATGTGTTTGCCCATCCTGACTTTCCTTTGTAAGTCTTCACAGATGAGAAAACGTGTCAGGGACCTGACTAAGCAAGACCTGGAATTTTGAGCCAGATCTATAATGTGGAAACATGAAAATATTTTCATCTGGATTAATGCCCTGCTGGTGGTATCTTTCTATAACTATCCAGGGATAAAGTCTAACCGGAATAATAATAATTTAAAAAAATCCCAACAGAGCCTCCAAACATCCTACCCTCATCAGAAACTTGGCAGCATGATTTTGGTTTTGTTTTTTTTTTTTTGTATAGTCCTGTTGGGAAGCAAACCCCTGGAACTGTTCACTTGTATAGCTTCCCGGCCCAAGCTAGGATTCTAGCATGAAGATGGTCTATGATGTTTTTCCCTCTTGATTTTGTGCACTTGATTTATTTCTTCATCTTTATTTTCCTTTTCTGAAGCTGTCAATGATACACCAACATTGCAATAGAAGACGGTCTTCTGAAAAGTTTCCTTTTGCAGTGGAAGTTGTGTGACAGGGTGGGAGAAAATGAAAAAGATATAGGGGGTGGGGCAAATGAGAAGTGTAGAGGCGAGGGTCACCATTCTGCAGAGTCTGCCTGCAGAAGACGCTGCAGTAGAGGCTTTTCTGGCTATAGAAGCCTCAACAGAATGTCCTGGGCCTGGGGTTGCCCTTCACTGCTATTGTGAGAGAATCTAGGCATAGGGACCAAGACCAGGAACACTTGCCTTGACCACTCAATCTCTGCCTGCATTTAGCAGTGATTTGCTAGACCCATCTTTCTATAATGGAGATTATTTGGTTTGGAAAAAACCTTATTTTTTATTAATGGTGGCGGTGGGGGTGCATAAGCAATGCTGTTCCACAGATGATGCGCACGGGACAAGTGAGAAGGGAAAGGGACCTTGTGCTAGAACCAGTACAGAATTCAGAGCCATTTCTCTTGGCTGATTATTTGGTGTTGGATAGTGGATAAAGTGTTTGGTCCTCTCTGATGAGGTGCAGGCATTAATTTCTGGTAGATTCTGATGACACTGCTAGGAAAAGAAGGTGTGACAATGATTCTGTAGGAGAAACTGGGGGGTAGAAACAAGAATGAAATTCCTTTTGAAATGTGCCTAGATACTATTCAGAGGAAATTAGTGGTTGAAAGCTGGCAGTTGGAGCACAAAGTATTAGACAATGACTTACTATCACGGCCTTAAAAATAAGCCTAGACATATTTTCTTTTGCCCACACCAATGTTTTCTCTACCACAGATATAGTGGTAGAAAAGTGGACAAAGTCAGTATTTATTTTTTCTCCAGGGTGGGTAGAAAACAAAGAAGCAAACAAACACACTAGGCTTTCAGGTAAGGACTTATTTCCAAGGCTGCACTAAGGTAACCTTTTTAAGGGAGGTGACACTGGACTTGGAGGTTGGGAGAGGGTCACAGTATCTGAAGACTAGAAGAACAGTAAATCCAAGTGCAGTTGCCTCTTAATTGTATCCTGTGTCTTTGGCCTTGAAGGGCAGAGACTCAGAATTGGTCCAGTCTGATGCTTCATTGGTCATAAAGATTTAATTACAATCCTTATTTGACCAGGATTGTAACATGAGACTCAGTTAGTATTTACTAGGATTCTCTCTCATTGCCCCTCACTTTCTCCCCTTCCCGCCCACCCACCTTCCTTTAGTCCCCCCTCCCCATTAAAAGGATGACCAGTTTTGAATTACGGTAATAGCTGCACTCTTGGTTTAGGACTAACCTCCCTGAAATTTTCAGGACCACTAATTTGTGGTTACTCCAGTGCTAGAATGAACTTGGCGCTCTGGCCTTTAGACTGGCAATGCAGTAAAAGTTTAAAGCGAAGACTGCCTCAGAGCCAAAAGAAGAGAGGAGATTGAAACCTAAAGGTTATCCTGAAATGCACTTTACTGTTATCTATGAGAACAAATGAGTTAAAAAAATTTCAAATACCAGAATACCCTACAGGGAGGAGATATAACTATTAAAGGGCTGTTATAGCTGCAATAAATGTAGGAACAATAAAAATAAATTGATGAAGTAAATGTCAGCGCTGTTCCCCTGAGCTGCCCCCACACCTTTGTCCAAAAGTAGAACATCTCCAATTACAGAGGGTGGAAACAGTCTTCAATGACAATATGACAAGGACAGAACACAGAACGCTGGCACAGAGAACACAATTATGCACAGCCTTGAAAAATTGTATCATAGCACAATGCATGGGAGAAATCAATTAATGATGCAGGGCTTCCACTGCTGTCTAATAATCCTAGAAAGGAAAGGAGGGAAAAAATACTCTGTACATCCAGCGCATCAAAAAGTTGACCCTTAAGTGGAAGTCTACATAATACCAGAGGTCAGTCCTCAGAGTTTATAGCATCTGAAATACTCTTTTTTTTTTGCTCAAATTTTTTCTCCTTAGAAAAAAATCTAACAGTCTTAAGGAGGCATTTAAGTAAAAGTCACTTCTTCTGTGGTTAAATAGCCTTGAAAAAGAGAGTTCTTTGGTGGAAAGGGCAGGGATGAGCAAAGCGCGTGGTTGTTGTCGCAAGCCCACCAGCTGAAAGGGAAAAGGCAAAAGTTAGGCGTAAACACGGTGGAAGGTAGAAGGTGATTTATCTTGTGCAATTTACAACAGGTGCTAAACATTACGAAAACCAGAGCTATTAAGCAATCAAATTAAGCTATAATTATAACTGAAGAAAACTGTACAGGAATTCTAATTAATTCAAATCTGAACATGTCCAAGAGGAATGCTCCAGCAACCCCACTTCTGAATAAAACAAAACAAAAATAACCCTTGGATAATGCTTTCAGATTGCACAGGAAATTAAGAAATACTTCTCAGCCTGAATATTCCAAGCATTCCTTATTAAATAGTGAGAGAAATTCCCTGCAATGCCTCGGCACTTGGCTTTTCAGGTACACACCGCCTAAAGCATGTAGTTGGGGCGGGGGTGGGGGGTTCGCTTAACTCGGCAGGATTTGAAGAAGGAGTGAACTGAGGGATTCCACCGTTTATATAAGTACTTCAAAGGGTCTGAAGGGTTAGCTCGTTCTTCTCGCCTTTGAAGGTTTCTCGCAGGGCATGGGAGCCTTTTAAAGAGCTCTCCAACGCTCCCTTTTTATTTATTTATTTATTTATTTATTTTTGTGTGTGTCTTCTGGACCAATTCCATTTTTTCCCCCGGCCACTCCTTTTCCAATCCTCAATGGCAATCTTTTCACCTGACTTGAGCTTTCTGCTTTTCTCCCCCTTCAGGGAGCTCACGGATGTCAGGAGAACAGGGCAGGGTTTTCCATGGGACGTGCCAAAACCATAGCACGTTGCATTCGATTAAGATGTTGTGGGAAGAAGAGGTTTAGATATTTGAAAAATATTTCCAACCCAAAGAGTGAACCATTTGATTAGGGTTTCTATTTCGCCAATTTATGTTTCTTTGATTTTAACGATTCTAGAATAGGAACAACAAAAACAACAGCAATGGGAGCAACATTTGTCAAAGGCTTGTCATGTATCATTCTCAATTCTTTACCCGGATGTCTTAGTTCATTCCTTCTGCCATAACAAAATACCTGAGACTGGGTAATTTATAGATAATAGAAATTTACTTCTCACAGTTCTGGAGGCTGGGAAGTCCAAGAGCAAGTTGCCAGCAGATTACATCTGGTAAAGGCTATTCTCTGCTTCCAAAATGGTGTCTCTTGCTGTGTCTTCACATGGCAGAAGAGATGGAAGGGCCAAATTTGTCCCATCAAGCCCTTTTGCAAAACACAAATCCCTTAGAAGCAGAACTTTGTGGTGTTGTCTGTAGTTCCAGGTACTTGGGAGACTGAAGCAGGAGAATTGCTTGAGCTTAGGAGGTCAAGGCTATAGTGTGTGATGACTGTGCCTATGAGCAGCCACTGCACTCCAGCCTTGGCCACACAACAAGACCTCATTTCTAAAAAAATAAAGAAAAAGAAAAAAGGAAAAAGACATTAATTCCATCCATGAGGCTTGGTCTCATGGCCTAATCACCTTCAAAAGTCCCCACCATTTAATACTGTTGTAATGGGAATTAAGTTTCAGCATGAATTTTGGAGAGGACACAAACATTCAAACCACAGTACTAGATTATCTCAATTAATTCCCTCAACCACTCTATCAAGTAGGCACTCTTAGAGTACCCATTTTACAGAAGAAGAGCCAAGACCTGCTGTTGGCTGTTAAACAGATTATAAAACAAAGACCCCTTTCATGTTATTCATGTGATTCTTGTACATTTCTAAATAATTCCTTGCAATTTCTCTTTGCTTTCCATTGGGTTAAAGTGGTTGAGAGTGTGTGGGGGGGAGGAATGTTTTCTCAGGGTGAGTTTGCCTTCTGGACTGAAAAGGTGGCATGGCCCTTGTCATTAGCATAGTTTTGTCCACCATTTTGAATATCTGTTTTCAAACACATCCTTGACACTTGCCTTGACTTTGCTTCCATTCATATAACGATATGGTGCTTGGGGTGTAAAGATGTATGAAGAAACACTGAATTTGTGGATACTGTCAAATTCATAGCACTTTTCACTATTACTGGAGTTTGTGTTCTCACGGGAAGCTCCATGCTCACTGTTGACAGCATTGATAAAAGGTATAGGGCTTATTTTTCTTCTGTGGTCTGGGTTCTCTAGGTCACATCCCCTCTCCCTTTGATTCATTGTGTAAGACAGGGTTGGTACCTAGTTTGGCAAGATTAGTTCATAAATGTTTGCTGGAAGCAATTCTCATAGTAGCAGTATGAAGAAATCCTAATTTTCATTGGTAGATGAGGAATTCAAGAATTTAAGAGTTGGAAATGTGGCGAGGGTCACATTGCTAGTTATGTGGCAGACACAAGCACTGAGCTAGAGAGCACAATGCTCTTCCATGGGGCACCCCATCTGTGCATGCATGTGGGCACTCACTCCCACACCCAGTTTTCTTTTGCTACCCTTGAAGCACCCTGCAGGAGTTATAGGACATTTCCCTCTCACTTTCCAGGGCATCCGCCAAGCCTGGGATTAAGGGGAGTGCAGAAACTGCCCACGGCTCAAGGGAGGCTTATGCCAACAGAAATGGCTTTTTGTGTAGGGTACCAGGTGGCTGGCAAGAAGCTTCAGCCTGGTGACTCCTAAAGGGCAGCTCTGGGGCCCACAGACTTAGCTCAGCCTACAGTAGCCCTTCCATAGAAAGTATATGATGCTTTGGGAGGCCAAGGTAGACAGATTACTTGAGGTCAGGAGTTTAAGACCAGCCTGGCCAACATGGTGAAACTCCGTTTCTACTCAAAATACAAAACTTAGCCAGGCATGGTGGTGATTGCCTATAATCCCAGCTACTTGGGAGGCTGAGACAGGAGAATTGCTTGAACCCAGGAGGCAGAGGTTGCAGTGAACCAAGATCGCACCACTGTACTCCAGCCTGGGCAACAAAGAGTGAAACTCCATCTCAAAAGTGAAAAAACAAAAAAAAGTATATGATTGCAGTTGGGAGATATGAAGACACCTGCTGTCATGGAAATACCAGCAAAAGGGAAAATACATGTACATTGAAACAGGAAAATAGTAATCCTTAGCATTTACTGATGCCAAGGCCACTATGTACATTCGTTCAATTCTCACAGCCACCCGATGAAGCTGATGAATTACTATTCCCAAGCTAAGGCTGAGGAAATTGGATCTAAGGGTCATTCAGTGACTTGCCCAAGGTCTCACAGCTTATAAAGGGCAGAATGAGAATTTTGACTCAGGCAGGCAGACCTAGGAGCCCAGCTCCTAAGCAAAACACTGGGCCCACTACAAGCCTGTCAGGTAAGATGGGTTCCAAAGGCACAGTGTCAGGAGCCAAGTGGGAAAGGGGGCTGTGACCTGGAGTGAGGTGGATGGGAAGGGCTATCTGGATGAGCTTGATGGAGGCCTCTGAAGCTGGACTGTGACAGGCAGGATTGGGAAGGCTAGTGGTGGGGGAGGAGGGAGACATGTAGGCCTCACAGTTGGTGCCAGCAGAGGTGAAGATACCACAAACGCTTTGGCACCCCAGCCAGGGGCTTGGGATAGCAGGGCCCACAGTGGGAGTGTCACTGGGTCCCTTGCACTCTTCCCTGTCAGGATCTGCCCAGGCTCAGCTTGCATGGCTGTGGGGAGGACCACCCTCCCTCTCCTCCCCACCCCTCTAGGGTGACCTTGGCCCTAAAGCACTTTCCTGGACTTCCTGCTCTCAAGGGGGTGGCAAGTGCCCTGGGGATCTCCCAGGGAACTTTTGGTCATCCCTTCATGGCCTGAGGTGTGATCTGTGCTTTCTGTCTGTTCTGGGAAAGACAGCAAAGGCCTGCAGTGGCCTGTTGCCCTGACAAGCCCTGCTTGGCAATCTGGTATCATGGGAATGTTCCCAGCCCGCCCCTTGCTCCTCTAAAGTCCTGTCCTCTCCCGTCAAAAGCTTCTGAGGTGGGGGAGGCCTGGGCACTCCTTGTGCCTGCACACTCTGCTTCCAGCTTTTGAAATCCTCCTCAGTTTTGCATAAGTCATGGTCACCCCTCCCACGCATGGGTCGGAGGCTAATTTGACCTCATGTGGTGAGACTTGCCTTTCAACTGGCCTGGAGGGTGACCCAGAGAGACAGCTCCAGGGATGTGACTGGAACCCTGGAATGGGCTGACCAGTATAGCAGCCACTCAGGTAACCTCTGTCCTGCTTCCTCCCTCTGTGAAGTTGGACCAGAAGTCCTTACTGGCAGCAGAGCATGGTGGTGAGCTTTGTTCCTGGGATTCAACTGCCTAGATTGAAATCTCGGATCCCCCATCACCAGCCAGGTGGCCTGGATGAGTTACTCAGCACTGTGCTCTTCAGTTTCCTCATCTGTAAAAATCTTTGTACCTCTCATTTGGCTGTTGTGAGGAGTAAATGGAAAAATATATGGAAAATACTTAAAACGGCATCTGGCACGCAACGGATGCTCAATAAATGTTAGCCATTGTTTTTTTACCATTAGAGTTTGAGGAATCCTTTCCTACCGTAAGCTCATTTCGCCAATGAGGAGTCAGAGGCCCAGCCAGGTCATTTACCTGCCTGAGATCACCTACCTGGTGTCAGAGCCAGGGGCTTGCTCTGCTGGCACTGTATGCCCAAACCAGGTCTCTTTCTGCCCCCACACAAGGTGCTAGGGCCAGGTCTGTTTCTCAGAGCCTGGGATGAGATCCCATGCCTCAGAATGGCTGGAGGAGCTTATTAAAAATACAGATTCCTGGCCAGGTATGGAATCCCATATGCCTCTAATCCCAGCACTTTAGGAGGCAGAAGTGGGCAGGAGTTCGAGACCAGCCTGGCCAACATGGTGAAATCCCTTATCTACTAAATATACAAAATTACCCAGACATGGTGGTACACATCTGTAGTCCCAGTTACTTGGGAGGCTGAGGCAGAAGAATCACTTGAACCCGGGAGGCCGGGGTTGCAGGGAGCTAAGATCGTGCCATTGTACTCCAGCCTGGGCAACAAGAGCAAAACTCCATCCCCTCCCCCCGAAAAAAAAGTACAGATTCTGAACCCCGACCTGGACCCACTAAAACAGACTTTCTGGGATGGTGCCTGAAAATCTATTTTAGCCAAGATCACGTCCTTATTGTTCCCACTTTCTACCTCTGTTTGATTCTTATGTTCCCTAAAGCTTGAGAACTACCCACTTAGCTTTTGGGTAGTTTGATTAAATTACAAAAGGATTGGATGGCAGCAGAGTCTCTAAGTTTTTTGAATCAGCCCAAGTGCATGTCCTGCCTCTGGTGTGCCCTGCACGCTGCCACATCACCCTCTTCTCTGGGAGCCTAGAGACCTATTGATCAGCATCTATGGGGAAGGGGAGGGAGGATGGTGAGAAATGTGAGGTCAGTAGGAGATGAAGGGCTACGGGAAGCCCGACATGGTTGGTGACACTGACATTCAGAGAGGCAGAGGCCGGTGAGTGGACAGGTGGCGGGCTTTGGGACTGTGAGGCCCTTGCAGGGTGGGGAGCTTTGAGTAGGCAGAGGAAAGACAGAAGGGCAGCTCAGCTAGAGTCACCTCTGGGGAGTGGAGCTGCCGGGAGCGGGTGTCACCGGTGGCAGCTAGGTGCAGGGGTATGGGGTGGGGGACAGTGTGACTGACCAGCCACCAAGAAACCCACCTGCTTCTTTTGATACTGTTAGGCTGCTCTTTTATGATGAAATGAGCAAACACACACCCTCCGTTTAAAGCTACTGTGGATTTGATTTCATTTGTAGGCTTTATTTCATTTTTTGGGTGGTTATAGAAGGACAGCTTGCCCCTTGATTTCCCTTGTCCCTACAATCTTCAGGGACAGCATGGACCTGATGTGGCTGCAGGAAACGTGGGAGCAGCAGGCTGGCAGGGCAGGAGGGAAAGGGCTGGAGTGGGGAGGTGTGAGGAGATGGTGACTCTTTGGTGCTGGGCTGGGTGCCGCCTCAATCAGCAGCTGCCCACGCCTCCTCCCTCCTGTGACTGCTCTCTGGACATCCCCTGATCTACTCGGAAGAGGTGGGAGTGGGCTGACCTTCATGGCAGATGTGGAAGAAGAGCGTGCCCTGGTTCCTGTCACTGGAGGTTACATAGATTTATCTGTGCTGCTTTACATCCTTTCTGGAAGCTGGCAGGGTATAAATTAGAAATAAATAAAAATAGATTTATCAGCACTTTCCAAGTTTATACCAAATTCAGGGGTGGCAGTAGAAGTGCCTCTCTGAGCCCTTTAAGTTAGGGGTCAAGGTGCATGTGAAGATAAAGACCAATAGCTGGATCTCTCCCACTGAGCAGAGGCCCCAGCCAGACCTCTTGATGAGAGGGGATGCGGGGTAACTGCTCATATTCCCAAGCGCTGGCTGTGGACAGTTCGCTGAAATAAGTCCTTTACATGGATTAACCCTTAAAGATGAGTACCAATATCACCATTTTCCAGGTGAGGAAACAAGCCTAGCAAGAATAAGTTACTCACCCAAGGATGCACCGGTGAGTAGTAGGTTTGGAGTTGGAACCCAGGCAGCTTAGCTTCAGAAATCACACTCAAACCCAGGTCACAGAAGGACTTGCCTCATTTGCTTGGGAAAAGGAGGGATTCTGAGTGTTTATTATTTGTTCGTTCAAGAGACAACTGACATGTTTGGCTCTGTTTCATTCTGAGGTTGGCTGGACTCAACACTGTTTGTGCTGGACAGATTAGCAGCCCCTAAAGGGCAGGGTCTAGGGCTCATTGAGCTCTACCAAGGCCTCAACACCTTGGACTTGTCTGCATGGTGTCTTTGGCTGCATTGAGTCAAGTGCAGTCATTTTTTCCAGAAGTCCTCTGCCCAGCTTTGATAGAGAACCACATTTTCATTATTCATCATGATCAAACAGAGTAGAGAAAGAGGGGTCTTCTTTCTGGTCGGTCGACATGTTCCTACTGCCTTTTCTTCAAAGGGAGGTGATTTGGAGTGAACTTTGAGTGGCTGGCTCGCTGGCAGACCAACACACCAAGGCCAGAGTTCTCCTCTGTCTGCCTGCTCTCTTAGTCCAGGGGAGTTCAAATGCTTGCTGCTGCTTCCTGTGTCACTCCCTGTCTGTCTTAAGTGGGTCGGTGGTGCAGGCAGGCTCAGCCCCAGAGCAACAGAGACCCATCTAAGGCCTGTCTAGGTGTGAACTGTGAGAGGTGGGGGGTGGGAGAGAATGGTGTTGCAACTTCTATCTCTCTCCCTGCCTTCTACTGAATATGTTACCCACGGACCAATCCTACTATCCCGGCAGCCAGAGAACCCCTCACCTCTGTCCTATCATCCTCTCTGCCTGTTTCTGGAACCAAAACCACTTTCTCTCCGGTCGAAGAAAATTTCAAAAAGCAATAAGTCCCTCAGGTTGTCCCAAGGCCTAAGAGATGATAGATATTATGTCACCAGGAAGCCTCACTATCTTGGTAAAAAACAGCGGGTGAAAGCTGTGGATGCTGTGCCCAGTTGGTGACGTGGGCATGAGCCCTGTTTTACATTGGCTCCTTGAGAGGGATCTTCAAGTACGGACATGGAATTTTTATTTCCTAGCGTTTGCCCTGTGGAACTTGGTGAGAGATCCAACCCCACAGGCTCTGGAAGAGTTTTTTTTTCTCTGAATTCCTCTCTTTAACCCCTAAGAATTTTGCTATCTATGATTATTTTATGAGGAGGGTCTGGCTTCCTGAAATGAACATGCCATGTGAATGTAGATTCCATTATTCACTATTCTCAAGTAAGACCAGACTTAACCATAAGAAGATGGCCTTGGGGGAAATTTTCTTCGGAAAAATTTCCAAGCATATTGAGCACTGACAATATATAACGCATGCAACAGGCATTTGTTGGCAGGTGTACCAGGGTGAATAAGATATGGCTCCTGTTCTTAAAAGAGTCCTCACTCTAATGGTGGAGAAGCACAAGTGTATAAATAATACCAAGTGTGATTATGGTGACCATGTGGCTGGAAGAGGTTTATAAGTAGTTTATGTGGTGGTGTCAACTTGAGATCACCTGATTTCACACACCGCCACACTCAGCATCCTAAGTGATGCCCAGGAAGATAGGTCCGATGAAGGAGTTATGCTTGTTTTTAACTTTCTATTTTGAAATTATTTTAGACTTACAAAATATTATAAAATCTGTACAAGGTTCTCAAATACCTTTCACTAGCTTCCCCTAATGTGAATATCTTATAATATCTGTGTAACCATAGTACAATCGTAGAAACTAGGAAATTGATATCGATTCAGTATTATTGACTCATGTCTAGATTTTATTTGAATTTCACTAACTGCCTCACGAATGTCCCCTTTCTGGTTCAGGTCTCAAACCAGGATCTCATGTTGCATGCATGCATTGTTTCTCCTTAGTCTCAATCTTTGAGAGTTTTTAAGTCTGACTTTCATGCCTTTGACAATTTTAAAGAGTACTGGTCCTTTTGTAGAATGTCTCCTGATTTGGGTTTTTCTAATGTATCGTCATAATTAGATTAATGTTCTTTCTGCATTTTTGGCAGGAATCTCACAGAGGCGATGTTCTCAGTATATCCTATCTGGAGGTGCATAATATCCATACATGTTACTACAGGTGATGTGATCTTTGATCACTTGGTTAAGATAGTGACTGCCAGGTTAGTCCACTATAGAGTTACTATTTTCTCTTTGTAATTAGTAAGTATCTTGTGGGTAGATAATTTGAGACTATGTAAGTATCCTGTTTCCCATCATACTTTTGCCCACTAAGTTTAGCATCCATCAATGTTTCTTGTCTGTCACAATCACTATAGTATATTTGCTTAATGATGATATTCTATTTCTATCATTTCTTTCACATTTGTTAATTGGAATTCTACTGTAAGAAATAGATGCCCCTTCTCCCCCACCTATTTTTTTAAATGTAATTACTTATTTATACCAGAATGGACTCATGGATATTTATTGTATTAGACTCGGAGATTACCTTTAGATCCTGTTGCCATCGCTGTGAGTTCAGCCTTGCCACATCTCTTGCCTGGGTCACCATAAAGCCTCCTAACTGGTCTTCTTACCTCCAGCCTCCTCCCTTTTAACGCAGACTCTGCATGTCCACCTGAGGTCCTGTAATGCCAGTCTGACCATGTCACAACCCTTCAGTTGCTTTCGTTTGCTCTTTTGAATGGTAACATAATTAACGACAACTAACATTTGTTGAATATTTACTAAGGGCTTTACGTGCATATTCTCACTGAATCCTCACAAGACTTGAATGCTTTAGGTAGTATCATCTTCATCAACATCATCAGCAGCAGCCCCAGGGTGCAGTTGAAGCAACCGAGGCACACAAGCATTAAGCAACTTCCCCAGGGTTGCTGAGCTGTTAAATGTTGAGTGTGTACTCTCAGCCTCTAGGGTCTACCACCTGCTAAATAGGCCCTTAAAGATCTGACCTCCACTACATCTTCAGCCACATTTTCCATGGTCCCAGCATTCATTGCACTTTCCGTAAACAGTACTTGGAACAGAAGCAGCATTTCTCACCCAGTGTTGTTGAGGGTACAGATGACATTTTGGCTGCACTTGTGGTAGGGACATGGGTAGCAGCAGAAGTAGTAGTATCTAAGTAAGAAAATTATATAAAAGGTGGCCAAATTCTCTTGTGATTGTACCTAAGTCTAGTAGTCCAGTGTAGCCTACTAGGCTGCAATTGTGAATTTCTTGTGAATTTCTCCCCTACACACCCACACCTGGACTGCCTTTCTGGAGCTTCATCACCTTTTTGGTTCACCTTTACCACTCAAGCTAGGTAAACCACCTCTTCAAAATTCTTTCTGAGCAACAAGTTTGTGAAGATGACTTTCCTATCAAATCCCCTCATTGGGACCATAGCATGTTGGTTCTACCTCAGGTCTAGGGCTATAGGCACCTGTAGTCAAGGATCAAGTATTTTAACCTATTGTGTGCCTCTACTGCCTGGAAAGTTTCCTTCTGTATAACATGTGCTCAATTTGAGGATTCACTGATTGATAACTACACATAAGACATGGCGAGTAATGACTCTAATGCACATTAATACAGTCCCCAAATCCATTATCTAAAACCCTTTGGGCCATATGTGTTTCAAATGCAGAATTTTTCAGATTTAGCAAGATATTATGGAGCATATAAAACATAATTCATGATACTCACAGTGGGGTCTGAAGAAGTGTTCCAAAGTGAAAGATAATAATATTTTTGTAGTGATATGAATATTCTAAGTGAGATAAATAAATGTTGTAAATAGCCTCATGACAAGTTTTATCATCAAATAATTCCCCCCAGTTTTTTCACCTTCTGAGCTCTTTCTATTTTGGAATTGTGAATAAAGGAGTCTGTGCTGATATGAAGGCATTAATAGGTAACATAAAGAGGCACCATTTTGTCCTTGGGTTCAAGATGAAAGAGACTTCTAAGAATGAGAACACTGAGGCAACTGGCAATGGCAAACAGGGGAGTTCTGTGGCTGTTCACCCAGCTGTGGGTTGAGAGCTGGTGTGACCACAGGAAGAGGCCAGTTAGGAGCTATTACAGTTGTCCAGGACAGATGTCTCAAGGGCCTACCTTGGGTGCTGGTGACAAGTTGGAGAGAGAAAATTTAATGTGAAGTGTTAAAAAGGAATGAGCCATAGAACTTGAAGGCAAGATGTGCCAATCTGGTGAATCCGTTGTTCTCGGGCTTTGTGCTCCATGATTTGGAAGAGTGTTGATGTCTTTAACAGAGCCAGAGTAGAGGGGGGCGGGCGGAGAAGATGGATGCATTCGAGCATGTGGAATGTGCCTATAGCCCATCCAGGTGGAAATAAGTTTTAAGAATAAAAGAGTAAACAAGTTTTCAACGACGTCTAAAATAATATGTGGTATGCAAATATGTTATTGGTCATGAATATTTCTATTATTATTATCATCACCTTATTCTTTTTCAAATATCTTCATTACTAGCCTGAAATCCTCTGCTGCCCAAGGCCAGAACAATTCTCAAATGGGCATTTACCTCAGTGTCCAGGCTCATCTGCCCCAAGTCTCCCAGAAAACCATCATATATATGCCGTGTTGGTTTGCATTGTCAAACTGTAAATGGTCATTTATTTAAAAAAACAGGCTTTGTCTCCAAGTGGATGTTTGGAGCCCAAGTTTTATCTGAGACGCAGGTTTCCTGGGTGGGTTATACACCCAGAAAATAGAGGATTCAATGGATGTAGTGTCAGACTTGGGTAAGTCATAAAGTTTGTGATTACGTTTGTTAGAATTCTAGAGCTAGAACCAGTTACAAAAAATAAGCCCACCCTCTCCTCCTCCTGCCAAGATTAAAGCAGACCTTGACTGTCAGTTCCTGGTCAAAATGACTGTCCTCACAGCTGTAGGTCTAGTTTACCCTTCTTTTCTTCTCTGTTCAGGCAGAGGGGAAAGAGCTGATGAGAATTCCCCACCAGATAGCTCTTTCCTCTTGCACAAAGGGGCTGGCTGGTGTCTGGAAAGCTTGGGAGATGTCCTTTGTAGACCTGGTCCTTGAGGGATGCCTCATTCTGGCAGAACAGGTCCCTGGGGCTTGGTAGGGAGTCGTGCATGGGTCTGGAGGAGTGAGTAGATATGCTTTGTGTTTTGTTTCCCTGTTTTGTGCCTCTCTCACTCTTTGCTGGGGCTACTGGGAACTCTGTGGTGACTCTCAGGACAAGGATTCAGGGAGAAGAGAAGGGGAGATGGGTGGGGGGATTACATAGAAAGGAAATATAAAATTAGGAAATTTGACTCAACTCTGATTTTGGTTCCTAAGGATTGTTTTTGATAGGGCAAAATACTTTTCCAGGAATAAAAGTCTTACTTAGTGATGGGAGAGCTGCATGGGAATGAAGCAGTGACAACCAGGTATGGGTCAGGTCTCCCCAGGAGGCTGCAGAGTTCCTAGCTCTCACCAAGGCCCCTCTCTGTCTTCACCTGACAACAGCTAGGGGTGTTTAGAGACCTGAGTGTGAGCAGTTACTTGCTCTCCCAGTGGGCTGAGCCAGGACCTAGAATCCCCGGAAGCTGACCCTGGCACCAAGAGGGACTTGTACAAATACACACTGATGCTCCACCAGCACTGTTGAGGTGTATTCTAAGCTGCATCTACAAATGGTAAATACATTTTAAATATTCATGACCTTGCTTCACAACTGACAATCCCTATCCCTACTGAGTGTCCCCTAAACTTCTCTAAAGCAGCTCAGTTGGTTTCACAAAGGCCATGCAAGGGACCTGCCTCCCTTTCCCTTCAGGTCCTGAGGTTGTGTCAAGACTGAATTTGGGATCCTGTTTTAGGTCCCATAGACTTGTATAAGAGTTTTTATGTCTACAGAACAACATATAAAATGTATCAAAATGTATTATTCCCACAAAAGTTTGAGTCTCTTGAAGTCACTGAATTGACAATCCAACAGAGTGGTTTGAGGGTGTGGTGGTTACAATGTCGATAATGTATTTTCTAGAATAAGAGATAGCAAGTTGAATAGAAAATCTATGAGCTTCCTTATCTTGGTACTCTGATGCCTCCTTCCTCACCCCAACCTTTACCCTTCCAACCCACTAATGGGCCCCAGAACTTATCCTGAAACCTGAGCTGGAGACAGCAGGGCTGGCCGAGACATCCTCTCTAGAATCTGTCTGTCTCCCAGGGGAGCTCTTGAAGGAAACCTGCAGCAGAGAATTTTCCTGCTCTTCTTATCCAAGAGAAGGATTTCATTTGCTAGTTTATAAATGGATGCTGTCTAGTAGTTAAATCTGCTAGGGGACTGGGGTGTAGGAGCATGTTTGAGGGCTTTTGTTGATAAATATTACGTGGAAATAGAGTTCTGCTAACGTAGGCCAACTCCTGAAAAATGGATCCCTTAATGTCCTCTCAATGAGACGCGCTACATGACAGCCAGCCTGGGGAGCTAAAATACTGGTGAGAAATTGAAGCTATAGATCTGTCTCAGAGTGCGGCCTCATCAGCTGTGATTGTTAAGTGTTAACTTGAAGACTCTATAGCACTCTGGTCTTGCCCACGTCTAATAGACAGCAGCTTAGCTCGGGGTTCTGGCAGGGCAGGAGAGACTGGCAATGGGGGCTGCTGCTGCCAGGTGCTCATTTTATGTATGTTCCCTTCTGGCACGCACTGAGGATGGCCTCAGGGGAGAAGAGAGACCCTTGAGGGCTGGTGATTACATCTTTCAGGGTCCAGCCAGCAAAACAGGAACAGTCTGAGATATTTTACATAGAGGAGATTTAATGAAGGAATTGGTTATAAAGGTGTAGGAAGGGCTGGAGAAGCAAAATGGAGAAGGTGAATAGTTGTAAAGGAGCAGAAGGAAGAAGAGGTGATATCCAGAGATTAGGAAACTGCCAATCTCCCTGGATTAGAGCCTGCACCTGAGCCCACGGCTGTGTTGCTGGAACTGCGAAGGAGGTGCTGCTGCTGAACCCTGGGTGGCTGGAATTGGGAATTACTCTATCCCACTGCCACTATGGCAACTACCAGTCAGTGCCAGAGCAGGCGCTAATGTCTGAGAAAAAAACGTAGGAAGCTTTGCTCTGTCATCTCTGATCTCTCACTAGTGCCTCCCTTTGGCAGAGTCTAACCAGAAGCTGCTAGAGGGTCTGTGAAGTGTAGACTCCCAGCTCCAGCAACAAAGAGGAGAGCATAGAAGGGAGTGTGTGTGACTGAGAAGCAATGAATAAATAAATGGCACAGGGTTCTTCTGATAAACGAGCAGAAGTGGAAACTAGGAGAGAAGTTCCTAATTTGGTTCAATGACTAAGGCACGTTCAATATTTAAAATCCATTGTGCTCTGAGTATGTATTTTTTTTGTTTGTTTGTTTTACAATTCTTTGGAGAAAAGAGGTTAGTGGTTAAAGGGATCAATATTCCACCCAGGACAGGAATTTCATCTGTAGCATTTGGGGAAGTCTCTGCTTGAACAGTTCTGGTGACACAAAGTTTGCTATCTCAATGGGGCAGCCTGTTCATCATAGCTGGACAGTTCAAATCATTGGCAAGCATTTTATTCAGCTGAAACTCATCTTCAAGAAAAGTCTGCCCAGTGATCCTTGTTTGGTACACAAAGGTGATTTCCTTGCCTTACCTCTTCTTTAATTTGGGAAGCACTGTGTGTTATGTAGATAAGGTGGGCTTTTGCTTCTGTATTAGTCAGGAGTTGGTTTGTCCATTAATAACAGGGTCTTCCTCCACTTGAAAAAAAGCAGTTTAATAAAGTTTAGTAGAGGCTACAAAAGGTGAGAGGGTGTTGAGTCTGAAAAATTACCTGTTGAGTACGATGTTTACCATTCAGGTGATGGATACACAAAAAGCCTAGACATCAGGACTATGCAATATATGCATGGAAAAAATCTGCTCTTGTACCCCCTAAATATATACAAATTAAAAAGATTAAAAAATAAGTCTAGAATTTGGAGGATGGAATACTGCATAAGTCGGGGGACTCTGCCCCTTCAATTCCTAGGGCCCCAGTGTTCTGCATTTGTACTCTGCCATCCTGAAAGTATAACCCTCATCCTCATGGTCCAACATGGAGCTCAAGCCATCCTGTCTAAAGGATGGGTAGAGATGGGGATGAGTAGAAGGCTAGCTCTCTGTTAAGGAGCTGTCCTGGGAGTTGCCATTTGAAACTTCCACTTACATTTGATTGGCCAGATGATTGGCCAGAACTCAGTCACATGCTCACAATCTAGCTGCAAGGGAGTCTGGGAAATGTTTTCCTGGACTGGACAGCTAAGTGCCCTGTTAAAACTTCTATGACTGTGGACAAAGAACACAACAGATACTGGAGCACAACAAGCACTTTAGCATTTAATCACAACTCTAGTTTAACAGAGGCCAAGCAATGTGCTAGGCCAGTGTTTCTCATATCAATGTGATGTGATGTGAATCACATGGGGAGTTTTAAATGCAAATATTGATTCAGTAGATTGAATTGGGACCTGGGATTCTGCATTTTTATCAAGTTCCCAGCTGACACTCACACTACTGCGACCACATGGACCACAAGGATCTGGAAATACAATGTAGAACATGATGGAATAAGTCTTATTTTGAATCCCACAAGTGGGATTGAATTCCAGCTTTTTTTTTTTTTTTTTTTTTTTTTTTTTTTTTTTTTTACTGTAAACTTACATTTTGGGAGATGCCATGAGATTAAAAGAGCCTGGTTCTCAGGAAGTGCTCCATAAAAATACACTTTCTTCCCTGTTTTGGAAAGGTTCCCTCACCTTCACTTGAGGAGGGCGCTGATTGGGTAGATGAACGGAGTGGCTCAAATCCGAAACATCAGCCACAGACTCCAGAATAATGAACAGTGGGTGTCTCCTGAGAGCCAGGTGGGGTCTTTGGGGATTGTGGACAGAGAGGCTCCACTGGGCACTGAAAATGGCAGTGAGGAGACTTAAACCTGGGCATGGGGCAGTGCGGAAGAGAGCACTTCCTCCTGTGCCAGCAAGGACCAGGGCCTGAAAGAAACAAGGCCGCCACTACGGGCCTGCCCAACTCCCCATCTGCTCGGGGAGAAAAAGGACACGGAGCAGAGGCAGGAATTCAGGCAATTAATGCTTTATTTAAAGAATAATAAACAGCCAGATTTTACATGCTGAAAGAGGGAACAAGGTAAAAGGGGTTAAAAACTAAAAAGCAAGGACGGCAGACACCAATTAACACAATGCTAATTGACAATTTCCCCAAGCTTCCATGAAACATGCCAGGCCGATTTCCCCAATTGCTAATTAAATCAAACCGCACACACAATACTAATTTCCCTAACTTAGGGAACTCAGTAGACAAATAAAATGAGAAACTAACTTAAACATTTTGTCAAAGTATGGGAAGAAGGATGAATGAAATGTTAACATGAATAAACTTTGGCTCCAAGTAAATTTGTTAAAGTTCTGGCATGTTTAATGAAGTCTTGAAATATCCCAGTATCTCCGTTCTACTTCACTCTACTCACAATTGCATAAATGCACTTCCCTAATCACAAAATAATACACAGCAGTCCTCTTAAACTTACGTTCTCTCTCTCTGGTGAAGGGTACCCAGCGCATCATGGAAGTGACGTGTAAATTGCACCATTTAAATATTATAAAATACCTACTTAATTACAATTAAAAACAAAGGAATAACTTGTCTTTAAAATAGTCCCTGAGGTTCTTTGAGCTGGAGTCTGGCTTTGTGAAAAACAGAAGCCAGTCACTTAATCACGTAGTTGAGTGGAGAAGCAGCCGCCTTGGCTGACTTTTTCGCAGTCTTCCTTCCCCTGCACTCCACAAAGCTTGTGGGGCTCTGATCTGTCTCACAGGCCCCCATCTCCTTCTCTTCCCACCAGCCCCCTCTGCAAGCCTGTTTTGAAGTGTCCCCTTTCACCTCTGTGCTACATTCAGGGCCCACTAGAAGCATCCCCGTTGAATTATGTCATCACAGAATGGGGGCGGGTCTTTAAGGTCATCTATCTAATTCGCTCATTTTACTATTGAGGACACTCATGCCAAGAGATGTGGGTGTGCCTAAAGTTCAACAGCTGGCCTGTGGCCCCAGGTTTTTATTTTTTAATTATGCAAGAAATATGTGATGATCTTAATAATCATAGCTTACTCTTGCATAGTGTTTACTACGTGCCAGCCACATTTCTAACACTCTACGAAATTAACTCCATTGATCCTCACAGTAATCCTGAAGTTGAGATCATTATCTCTCCATTTTACAGATAAAGAAACTGAGGCGCTGTAGTGTTAAATAATGTACCTGAAGTCATATCCCTAAGTGGCAGAAGTAGATTTGATCCAAGAAGACTGGCTGCAGACCCAAGGTCTGAACCACTCTATTCATTTGCTCTTTTTTAGAGTAATTAGAAAATAGGAATAGAAATAAAAGTAGAGCATGAGAAGTAAGCATCACTTGTAATAATAGCACTACACAGATGTAACCATAATTAGAATTTCGAACATAGCCTAACATAATTTGTTCTGCTTCTTACATATTAAAAAAAACAGAGTTAAACATGTTTATATGGTCTCACATGATTTACCTTTTTTATCTTAACAGTCTATTATGAACAGCTTTCTATTGCTTATAAATACACATGTACAACATGATCTTCAGTGGTTGAAATGCAGTCCACTGAATGGATGTGGCACAATGTATTTAACCTATGCACCAAACTTGACACTGAAGTTGTTTTCTTCTTTCCCTATGAGTGTGTTGCAATGAACATCTTTATAAAAACATTCTTATCCTTTCGTTAGATTGCCCTTCACTATTAAATATATGGAAACTGGAAGCTCTAATAGGTAAGGGGGAGGGAGAGGTATGTGGGGACACCCCTAAATATGCAGAACTAGGAGACTGGACTCCAAACCAGTAATGGAGGAAATTCCCTTTTTCCTAAGTGAAATATTTCACTTCATGTCCATTCTTGTGCACCCCCGCTTTCTTGGGGATCACTAAGGCAAGGGCCAGAGCCCACACTAAAAGAATATAATAGGCGACTCACCATCTGTGGCTAAGATGTTCTTCTAAGAGGTAAGTGATTAACTTTAGACAAATGCATGTCTTTAAAAAATTATTGTTTTTTATTCTTATTTTAGGGTAACGGTTGCCCAGTGGGGATATTATGAGAACTAGGCTGCAGGTGAAACTTGTTTACCTGGTTTTCCATGTTCCACCCACCGACCAGAGGGGCAAGTTGATACCCCTGCCCAGCCTGGGGTATAAGCATGGGAGACAGCCACGCATGGCTGCAGAGCCGGGTTCTAAAGCATTTTTGGTCTTTTTCTCCTGACTGGCATCCGTAATGCGTTTGTCAAGAGGGAGGCTGCTTATCTGTCCTTGTCCCTTCCTGGGACAAAGGCAGACCCGTCACCGTCAGATCAAGGGAACACCAGAGCAGTGTGGAAGGACAGCTCAAAGTCTTTCTGTTCATTGTGATTTATCATAATCACTGACCCCTCCCCCAGGATGAAATAGGAATGAAATAGTAATGTGATAGGTTAATGCCGATAATTAAAGAGAGTTTAAGACCAGTGTGAGGCTGAACTGTGTGTGTGGGTGGTTGAAATCGTTGTTTGATGTGAAAGTCAATGATTGAATTATTCAGAGAGAGTGATTTCCAAATGATAATTTTACACTTTACATAACTGATTTTGATTTATTATAGTGGCACCCAGTCGAGCTGCTTTAGTTCTAAGGGGCTGTCAGCTTTTCTATCCCAAACCCCTGGTTTGGAACCGCCCCCCTCCCCAAAACCTGGTCATGTCTGAAATTTGACATTGTTGTTGTTATCTTCCTGGCATGGCTTTTCCCCCTTGTCTCTCATAAGAGTTTATGACTTGTTTGGTTTTGCAATTTATAATCTGGCAGAGGTGTGTGTGTGTGTGTGTGTGTGTGTGTGTGTGTATGTGTGTATACACGAATGAGTGCACACAGGCTGGGTATGTGGATAGTGAATGGCCCAGATAACCTGATCTCCCTTTCCTTCTCATTGTGGCTTTATGAAAGCTTTGATCTTTTGTCATTTAGCAAGAGGTAGGGCCATGCTGGGAATAGGACCCTACGGGCCGTTGGAATGAAAACGGTACAGCAGTGGCAAATCGTAATGCTGCTTCAGAATTGAAAAGAGAGAGTGAAAAGTGTGAGGGAGCCCTACAGGATCAACCCAAGAGAAGGAATGTCAGACTTTGTGAAGGTGTGAACTGACACCAGGTAAATCCATCTGAAAAAATCAGTCCTTCTGAGGACGGTTTCTTCTCATCGAAATCTTTTTTGCTGGGAGTGATGTAATAAACCAAGACCCAGATCTCCTGCTGTTCTTTTGTGGAACAGCCTAGGATGCAAGTGCCATGTGACAGGCAAGCCAGTTACTTATCCTAACATATCAGCTTAACACCCACTGCTGCCTACTCCAGACTCTATCCCTCCTTGGTTTGGAACATCTGGGGCATGGAGCACTTGTTCTTGTGGATGAAAGTGGTGGCACAAGACTCATTCATTAATTGACAAATCCTAACTGAGCATTTGTATATAGTATAATAATATTGACAACAGCTAACATTTGTTGAATGCTAACTTTGTGACAGATGCTGTTTGAAGGACTTCATATTGACTCATTTAATCCTCCCTAGAGCCTACAAAGTAGCTCTGTTATTAGCTCCATTTTGCCCATCAGGAGACTGAGGGTAACTAAGGTGCCTCTGAGCAATCAGTGCAGCATCAACACTCAACCTTCTGCCCCACCTGTCCTAGTGGGAGATGCCACATTCCGTGTATCCTTGGCTTTTCTTGCCTAGGCCTTTTGATGGCTGAGTGCAGGTCTGAAATCTGTGGCTCTGAAGCAGGCAGGAGTAAAGCTGCTTCATTAAAGAATATGCTGGAAAACTGTGGAGCAACTAGATGAGTTTGGGGATCATGAGAAAAGTTTGGGATGAGTGGAAGGGAGGTGAAGGAGCTGGGGCACATTGGTGGAGGAAGGGGAGGAGAGCGGACGGGAAAGGAAGGCATTGGAAAGAGGTCCTGAAAGGCCAGACCCTGCTCCTGCTCTGGTCCAGTACTCTGGTCGGATGCCATGATGACATATCCTGGAAGGAACTTTAAGCTTCCTAAACTGTGAAACTTGTCAACTGGACAGTGTCCCTCAGTTCTGCTTTGGTGTAATGTTCACAGTAATGTGAACACTGGGGAAGGCTTGGTAAATCTTGCAGAGCCCTGTTGCATTGGTGCATCTCAGACTGGGGTTCAGTTACTGCCAGAGGAATCAATGCTGCCCCATCAGCCTAGTGGATTTCAAGAGGGAGAAGTTAAATACTTTAGTTGGTTAGTCACCAAAATATGACTTCTATAGAAAAACAAATACCAATAAATTATGGAGTAGAAAATAAAGTTCTAATGCATTGTTAAGATGAAACCCAGGATTTCTAAAAACTTTTTGCCTTCCACTGGAATTCTGAGCTAGGGCCCCTGTCCCTTGGCAGTGTGGATTTACTCTTCTCTGCCCTTTGGGGCATTTTGAGAGAAAAGGAGAAGAAGCCTGGCTGCCTGCATGCCCCTCTTTCCGGATGACTCCAGAAGTCTACTTGTGCTCTGAACTTTCACTGTGAACAAAATTGTAATAAACTTGAGGATAGGATGCCTTTCAGAGGAAGGTGGGAATTCCTAGAGAAAGAATAGATACAATAGAACTCAATAAAGGTGAAACTTTTCTGTATAACAAAAGACAACGTAAACACATGTAAAAGACAAATGACCAACTGGAAGGAGAAATTGGCATGCCATATAAAGGATTAATATTCTTTGTATACAAAGAGGTCTTAAAAAGCAGAAAGCAAAAGATCAACAACCTGTAGCAAAATGAGCAAAAGTATGAACAGGTAATTTACAAAATACATACCAGTGCTGAGAGCCATTTGAGAAGATACTCAACCTCACTAGTTATTAAAGAAATGTAAATTAAATAATATTATATGTATTTTTCCACCTAGCAGATTGAGAAAAATGAAAACAACTTGATGCTGGTAAGTGTGTGAGGAAATGGGCAGACTCATACAGTGTCAGTGGGAATGGGAATGTAAATTGGTACAGCCTTTTGGGTGAGTAGTGTAGTTGGGTCTCTAAGAGTTGAAAATGTTCTTATCTAGGACCTAAGCATAAGATAATATCAGGGATATTGTATATGTTTAAGGATATATGTATAATGACTTTTCTTTTGTAGCGATGGGGTTTTGCATTGCTGCCCAGGCTGGTCTCAAACCTTTGGCTTCAAATGATCCTCCTGCCATGGCTTCCCAAAGTCCTGAGATTACAGGCCTGAGTCACCGTGCCCAGGCTATAATGGCATTGTTAATAGTTGGTTTGTGAAAGAGTTGGTTACAACTTACATGTCTGGAAATAGGGGAAATGGTCAGATGTATGATTTCGTTCATGCAATGGAATATAATACAGCTATCGCCTTACTAGGCAAAGCTGACATGAGGAAAAGCATAGTGCAGGCTGATGTGTGGAACATGATTACTCTCTTTTGATTAAAAAGAGATGTATGTTTATATCTAATGGTGTTGTTTTAAACATAAGTAAAAATGAGGAAAGAAAATGCGCTAAACTCCAAGAGTTATAGTTAGTGAGATTAGATAATTAGAAGAGACTTTTCTTTTAAGTGTTTTGTCATGTTTTCAGAATTTAAGCAATACACAAACAAATGTAAACATTTGCTTTCTGTGTACTCATTTGGCTTTCGACAGTCCCTATTTTGTATTCCTGGTGAGCTGACCAGATGCATATATCTTCCCTTTTTCACAAGGAGATGACCTTGAGGTTTCATCCAAACTCCTCATTTTGGAACTGAATGTGCGAGGCTTTGTGACCATGTCTCCATTTTCATAGGACAGTCCCGGTTTGTCTGTTCTCCCAGTGTTCTGTCTGATTAGTGCTTCCTCTCATTCTCAGATATGTCCTGGTCTGGACTGTAAATCACATGACTTCCTTGCTCAGATAGGTCAAATCACAGGTCAGGCTGGCAGAGTTGGTGAGAGGTGGAGGCAGGGATAAACACAGAGCTCCTGATTTCATTGGATTTGGTGAAACTGTAATCTCTTCCCTAAGTGAGCTTCCAGCAACTTCTGCAAGAAAAGGCATTTCCCCACAATGGTAGGTGGTTCTCTGGAGAAGAATACTGGGGTTAGGGCCAGCCTAGATTCAGTTCTTACTTCCATCCCTCACTGGCTGTTGGCCTTTGGCAAGTCACTTAATTTCTCTGAGTCTGAGCTTCCTTATGTATAAAAGGAGGTTAATAGTGCCTTCCTCAGAGAGTTGATGTTAGTATTAAATAAAGTGCTTAGCACAAATGCTCAGCACATAAACCCTATTTATAAGAAGACCAGTCAGATGGAATTCTAAGTTATGTAAGCCTCCAAGTGTTTGGAATCCTCTGATGTAGAAAATGAAATTTTTGATGTATCTTGACCTGGAGGGACACCAGTCACCTTGGACAAGCCCATTCCCATTTTGTAGATGCACATTCCAAATGTCCCAGGGAAAGGTCTTTGTTTTAGGGATCCTGAAAGATGGAAAAACTCTGAGTTGCTTGTTAGAAGTCTAGGTTGGTGGACCAATGGTTTGTGTCTCTTAGGCCAGTGTTATAGAGCCAGAGGCTCTTCCAGTGAGAAGGGAACTTGGAAATTATCTAGTGCCACTCTGGGCAGAAATCTTTCTGGCAGCCTTGGATAGCCAGAATCTATATTGTATTGCTCTGATTCTGCTGGGAATCAACTGCAAGTGGTCCTCTGGTCTGCTCCCTCATCCCCGGCTCTTCACCTCTGTGTGCCCTGACTGGGAAGAGTCTCAGGCCCTTCTGCTACATGTCACCTGGAGTGCTGCCCAGCTGGTTAGCAGCCTGGGTCAGCAGTTCTGGGTGCTCACTGCACACCCTCTGTGTCCCTGGTAATGACCGCGTCTCTAGGTAAATATCCCTTTTGTTTCCTGGTGGGCAGTAGGGAGAAAAGGGCTTTTAGGTTTTCACTTCTGAACTATGTAGGAAGAAGGAACAAAGGACCTGGATGAAAACAACAACAACAACAACAACAACAACAACAACAACACCTTTTTTAACTCTCCAAAATGGTAGCTGGTCTGTTTGGAAATTTGAGCCGTAAGCTCTCACTCATTCTTAGCTCAGTAGAGAACAGAATTCAGAAAGGTTTGTGGGTAGGCTTGCTTCCCATTTCCCATATTCTCTTTCCTTATAGTTTGAATGTGGTATCTCCTTCTGAGTCTTCTAAAAAAAGTAAATTATTCCGGGACAACAGAGGCATATTTGAAAGAGCGACATGCAGAACATGAACTGACGTCACTGGACAAAAAAATTGAGTCTATTCTGCTCCTGTGTTTACCACAACAATAATTTCCACCATCTAGTGACCATTTACCATGTGCCAGAAACTGTGCTAAGTGCTTTAAGAGGATGATGTCATTTCATTTAATAAGAATTTCTGAGTTTGGTGCTGCTATTATTTCCATTATTCAAATGGTTAAACTAAGGCTTAAAGAAATTAACTTGCCCCAAATTCCCCAGCTAGATTCCAGAATATATGAGGCCAGATCTCTCTCTATCAACAACCAAGTTCTTATTTCTACATTGCTTTGCCTCCCACTGCATCCCAGGAACCTACTGTGTGCCAGGCATTATCCTAGAGAAGAGCTCGTTGGGTGGCAGGTTTTGACCATAGATTTCCATGGTATGCTTGAAATATTTTTGTCCAATTCTGATTGACACCTCCCTCTTCCTCCACTTCCTTTCTTTCTTCTAGAGGAAGAAAGTCCCAAATACCTGGTGGTTGCCATATCTCCCAGCCTATGTGGTCAACATTTAGTTACATTAGCATTTGTTTCCACTAAAAGAGTAATCACATTACTGCCTTTCATGTCACATTAGTGAAAATGGATACCAATATGATACATATTAATAGAATATGATGGGAAATTGCTAATACAATTAGACTTTCACGTTTTATTAGTTCTGGAGTGACACTCTATGCTGAAGAACAGCTCACCTTAGTGGCGACAAGGAAAAAGGTGGAAAGTAGTGGATGTCTTCCTATTTCAAATGGACTGAGCAGGATATCAGGGGCCTGGGGGGCATCCATGGGGTCCCATGATCCGTTTCTGGGCCCCACTTCCTGCTCCTTCCTGTAACATGAGCACCTTTTGGATTTGGGCTGGGAGAGGAGTTCCTCCTTCACAGCCAGGCTGTGCTGCCTGAATTGTGGTCATTAAAGTATCATGTAACATGATCCTGCTTGGGTGGCCCCAGATCAGATAGAATTAATATTTCATTATCCCTTCTGTGGCTAGTGCTGGCAGAGAAGGGGACAAGGCAGGGAAAATGTCCCCAGGGCCCTTCCCAACGCTCACCGTCAGCTCCCTGATAGGCTCCTGCATTTGGCTGGGCGCCCCAGGAGTGACATTTGGTTGCTTTGTCTTCCTAGAGGTCTCCACCTTCCGTCCTTCTCTTTCTGCCCACCCCCTTCTTTCCACTTGCCCAAGTGATGGTGGAAAGGCTGTTTACTGCATCACTGGTGACCATTTGTAGGTGTGTTGCCGAGGAGCTTCTGTAGTTCACATTCAGTCCTGATTGATTATCTGCCGCCATATTGGATCTTACTCCTGTGGCTTTGTCTCCTCATGTCCTCTACTTGAAATGCTCTGTACAAACCCAGTTGTCTTTCCAGGCCCATTTCAAATTCTCTTTCTTCCATGAAACCTTCGCTTTCTACTCCAAGTCGATGCTACCCCTGAATTAAACATATACTGCATATTTCCTTATGTGTTCTCGTAGGACTACCCTAATGAGTGACAGTGGCCTTGTTCAAAAGAAAAAAAAAATGATTCTAAACTCTGAGAACAAAGCAGACAAGGCCTGGTGAGGTGACTATTAGACGTGGGAGGAAATGAGGGTATCAGAAGCTGGCATTCGTGTGGGTGGCACTTTGGGCTGACCAGAGCATGGGGTGCGGTGCAGTCTGGGAAGGGCAGACCAAGACTCACAGAGGGGCAGGCTCCTGCTTCCTTCCCTCTGTCCCTCATTTCCTGGTATTTGATTTTATCTCTCCCTGGCACACGATCCAGAACTTGGGATCTTGAACGGAAAGCCAGTGATTCTACAATTGGGAAGAAAAACTGTGGCAATTAAGGAAGACATCTATTGCCTTGACAAGGATTCATTTTGTGGGGAGGAGTTGGGGAAAAGAGATAAAGGTGGGACGAGGACAACCTGTCTTTTAAATAATAGGTAATTTACTTGAGAGAAGGCTATACATTGTGGATAGTAAAAGGAGAACTTACAGCCTCAGAGCTGTCAGCCAACCTAAATCATTATGGCAGCAGGGATTTTATTTGCCAGCTCTTTCATGTTCTTCTACAGGGAGGGGCACCAGGGGAAGCTCTGGAGAGAGCAGGGAGAGGCAGCAGATGGGCCACATGCACTATAGAAGCACAGTGGCTAGGGGCATGATCACGGGTCTGGGAATTGGGCAAACTGAGTCTACATGTAGGAGTTGTCAACAGAAGAACAAGGGAAGGGTGCTGCATCAGGTGATGGGTAAGGCCCCTTTCCATTCTGAAATTCTGCAACTCGACCAAAGAGGGGGTATACCACATGTCAAACGAGAGACTTTGAGACTCAGTCCTGGTGTGGAGTTCTGGGAACGGGTAGTCTACGGGTGAGCACTGGTAGGATCTAGATGGATAGGATGAGAGTAGAGTGGGAGGGCTGGGGAGTGCCCTCAGAGCAGAAGAAAGGGCACAAGCAGAGGTGGTGGCAGTAACTCCCAGCAGGGTACAGGGGATTGTGAATAAGAGGGCTTTTTATAGGGAGGATGAATTGCAAGGCTGGGGCCAGATGGTGGACAGCATGGGATTGGCAGCCTAAAATGTGCATGTTTGACCCTGTAGGTCAAAGGAAGTCAGCGAAGGCAAACTGTTTCTCACTTGGAGCTTGCCTTACTGTGATGGCTCATGAGGGACTCTCAAGAAGGCAGCCAACTCTGTGCAGTCCATTCTGCAGGCCTGGAGTGCTGTTGGATGATCCTGATGTCAAAGTAGGAGGTCCCTGTGGGAGGCGAGTGTGAAGGAAGTCATCTGGGGTGGGTAAGTGGGTTTGCTAATCAGGTTTCAAAGTGGAGAGAAGGGTGAGGGTGTATCAAGGACCTTTTAAAAATTTATACCTGGGAGGCCGAGATGGGTGGATCACGAGGTCAGGAGATCGAGACCATCCTGGCTAACACAGTGAAACTCCATCTCTACTAAAAATACAAAAAAATTAGCCGGGCGTGGTGGCAGGCGCCTGTAGTCCCTGCTACTCGGGAGGCTGAGGCAGGAGAATGGCGTGAACCCAGGAGGCGGAGCTTGCAGTGAGCCGAGATAGTGCCACTGCACTCCAGCCTGGGCGACAGAGCAAGACTCTGCCTCAAAAAAAAAAAAAAAAAAAAAAAAAAAAAAAAAAAAAAAAAAAAAAAAAAAAAAAAAAAAAAAAAATTTATACCTGGTCTGCCACTTAGAGGCACCTCTAAGAGGCACCATCCTGGTGTCTTGGTGGGCTTCCTCTCTCGTTTCTTTCCCTGGCCTCTTAAGAACACGCACACCTGGGCGTGGTGGCTCATGCCTGTAATCCTAGCACTTTGGGAGGCTGAGGTGGGCGGATCACTGAGGTCAGGAGTTTCAGACCAGCCAGGCCAAAATGGTGAAACCTTGTCTCTACTAAAAATATAAAACTTAGCTGGGGGTGGTGGCACGTGCCTGTAATTCCAGCTACCTGGGAGGCTAAGGCAGGAGAATCGCTGGCACCCGGAAGGCGGTGGCTGCAGTGAGACAAGATCACCCCACTGCAGCTCAGCTTGGGTAACAGAGCAAGCCTCCATCTCAAAAAAAAAAAAAAAAAAAAAGAGAGAAAAAAGAAAACACACACATACGCACAACTTGAAGGTGACTGTGGGAGCCTGCCTGACTTAGGCTGAGTCCTGCAAAATCCCACACAACGTGAAAGTAAAATTGAGGCAGTTGTCAATTATTTAACGAACCTAATGTGTTCTGACCCAGTGTTCCAGGCCAAGGTGTTCTGACCACACAATGTCTGCAAGGTGGGGACAGTTGATTACCATCATATCGTCACTGTCACCATCACAAGAGGACAACCCTGCATCAGACATACCATTGACCAGTGCAGTTCCCTTTGATTTGTTCTCCTTCTTCCCAGCATAGTTCCTGAACATACATGTAAAATAAGTGTTTGTAAGTTCCATGAATTACATATTGAAATTGTTATCACTGCTAAGTCCACTATAACAAACAATACTGATTATAGAGCAGGAATATATTTTGTAATTATAATGTTCTTCAAACTTCTCTGATCGACACCACAGCATACTTAAACAGGGATGATCAAAAATTATGTGCACAGTGCGGTCCTTGTCTTCCCTTGGGCAGCACAAAAGCTCTCCTCAGTAGGTAACAGCCACCAGCCAGCCTTTGAGCAGCTGTGTCGAGATGGATTCAGTTTCTTTGCTGGGGTGGGGGATGCGGGGGAAGACACCCCTGCTTTTAAATCAAAGATAGTTCAGTTTGGAGAAAGGTGTACCTTCTGGAAATAAATAAAAGGAGGCGCAGTGTATTGTCAGCTGGCCGTCTTAAATCAATAATGCAGGCAGTCTGTCTTGCATGGCCATTCTGTTGTGAGGGGGAGGAGCACCTGCCTATAGGCTGGTCCCGAAATAAAAGCCCTCGTCGGGAGATGTCCAGGGGTGCAAGTGAGTCTTGCTCTGCTCTTCAAGGCCTTTCCGGAGCCAGGCTGGCAGTGTGCCTGTCAGGGGTCTGAGGATGTTAATGTCCTTTACATCCAGATCACATCAATCTGCGTCCATTATTTTACCAGGCAGGGACACCTGGATAGGAAGCTCTATTTTCTTTGAATGGCCTCTGGCTTATAAAACAAAACCAGCAAAGAGCACGTAATCCCTTTGAGTATTTGAGTTTTTGAGTGCCAGGTACTGTGAGAAGACTCTTGGTTGGAAAAAAAAAAATTAAAAAAAAAAAAAAAAAAAGGAAGGCAGCATTTTTTAATCATCTTCTTTGTTTACAAAGTGGTGACATTCAGTCTTGAATCAAAGGGAACAGTTTCCAGGTAGAAAAGTCTCATGTTTGTTTTCTGTCAGCTACCAGCTACCAGCACGTTTTTCCTCCAAACTTTGTGCAAAATCAACTTACCTTGATTTAAGCCACAAAGAAAAAGACTTGGGGGTAGAAAGGGTGGGAAAGGGGGAAGCTTTTAAGAGATTATTCTTTTGGAGTCTTGATAGATTAAGAGGGTGATCAAACTTGGCAGCATCTTAATAATAGGGACACGTGAATTTTGGCTAGGCTAATGGAAGCTCTTTTGTCAATTTCCTGTAACCGTGCTTGACAGGACTCAGGAAATGGCACGACTGGCCCACCTTTGATACCTAGAAGGGGCTTAATGAGATTTAAAGGTGCGGCACCATGACTGGAGTTTCCCACATTAGGTGTAAGTTACACAAAAAGTCCTTCTATGTACCAGTCCCTTGCTGGCTTTGTCGCCTGCTTGCCCCAATTCAGAATGTGTTTTTTCTATAGAAGTAACAGCTGAAAGCCGGGCAGCTGAGTTTCTGAACAGAAATTGTTTTTCTAAAAAGACTTTTTTTTTTGTTTTGTTTGGTTCCATTCAGGACTGTGTCTCTGAAATATTATCTATCGTAAAAAACATGACATGAATTTACTATGGCAGTCAGCTGCAATTTTTAAATACATTCATTAGGTTAGTGAGTAACGTTTTCCCTTCCCAAAAGACACGGATGAAGAGCGGGAACATCAGACTGTTATGTCTTGGGGGTAGATAAGGAGGGGTGTGGGCGAGGCCATGCCAGGACATGTGAGCCCAGATGGGGCCCACACGTTTCTGATGGAATATTTGAGCTGGAAGTATTTAATGTGAAAGATCTTGCTTCCAGGACCACTCGGTCAGCCGTAAAGGGGCTGGGAGTCATGATATGTCCACATATGTTTGCTATGTCAGACTGAGGGTGGAGCTGTCCAGGCAGGGTGTGGGGGTTACAAAGTCAGTCTTGCTAGCCTTTTATTATCGTGGCTCTTTGGGGGACCTCAAGGCAAGCTAAAAGGTTTGTCTCTGGCAGCTGTCCTGGTGAGGCTGTGCTGGAATAGAATAGACACCACTTAAAGTGGGTGGGAAATGTCCTTAGACTCCTGTTCATTTTGTTACCTGTCTGACCCTGTGGGCATTGGGCTTGGTTCCCTGCGTGCAGGAAGCTCCTCTGCCGGCCAAAAGGCTAGAGATCTTCCACCACACCACCTTCTAAGCATGACTCAGCTCCCTGGGAAGCTGCCAGCCAAGACTTGAATGACCTTCCTGAGCTCTTTTTGATTTTGGCCCTTTTACTAAGGGTTAAAGATGAACTTGACATTACCATGTCTCTTGCTTATACTAAGCAAAACCTGAAAATATGACCCTGAACTTCTCCAGTCTGGTGGCCATGGTACCCTGCCTTATGTCCAAGAATGAGACTGAGTAGGGTGCTTCCAACTTCCAAACTGGGCAGTAAAATGTTTACATTCCCCGAAGGATCAAGGCCTGAACTTCCTAGAAGCCAAGCTGACAAGCACATGGATTGATATTTAAAGGGGGCAAAGCTTCTAGGAATAGTTAAAATGAACTTTCATGCGATGCAGCATCCATATTTTAGTTTAGAACTGTCCACAGATGCACTTAAGGAATCAATGAGAATGAGTGGAACTGATAGGCCTTGTGAGAGTTCAAGTTTTTTTGTTTTACCTCATCTGCCTTATAAGAATGTATGGTTTCTCTTTTCCCTGTCTTATGCTTGTGATTTATAAATATCAGACTCCCTTTTGCCATCATTGGCCTGGCATCAGCCAACATTTCTCCTAGGTAACCTGGGTTTTCCTTCCGTGGTATTCAAGGTACCACTTGGGAGAAATCAAATATAAACTGATCTATTTTATAGATAGGTGTGTATTTAAAAATGCTACCTGTTTAAAATATTTGCAAATAGAAGCTATTGAAATGCTCACACACGGCTCCTAAAAATGTGCGAAGGGCCAGGTAAAGTTGGAGGTTGCATATTCAGGAGACCCAGGAGGAAGCTGGCTGGTGTGGCTTTGGGCCAGGGGCTGCTGGTTGCACCGGCTTTGATGAAGACCATCACATGAGCTTGGCTTAAATACCAGTGCCACAATTTAGTAACTGTGTAACTTGGAAAAATCAATTAGTCCTTTCCGAATGGTGGTGTTCTTAGCTATGAAATGGAGATAATACCAACCTTATAAGATTGCTCTGAGAGACTCTTAAAGTTTTGGCCATGAAGCACAGTAAGAAATGCAGTTTACATCATGAGCCGGCACAAGCAACTACATACGTGCATTTGTAAAATGAAAACAAACTTTTCATAAAACAGTTTTAACCTATAGCCTAAAAATGCTCCCTGATAGTTTCTATTACATTGTGTTTTTTCATTGGATATGGTGATTACAACCGACTACAATGATTTTATGACCAAGGAATGGGTTGCATCACAGTTTGAAAAACACTGTAGGTGCTTAATAAATGTCAATTCCCTTAATATGTTGAAGACCCAGACTTCTTACTAATTAGGATATGATAAGTTACACTGCAGAAGCAAATCCTGACATACCTATGGCATGACACTGTGAAGCTGTATTTCTTGCTTTTGTCAAGTTTGGTGTGGGTTGGGCAACATTTCAAGGCAGCTCTCTTCCGTGTGGGATCCACGTTGCTTCCATCTTATCACTTCGTTGTTTCCACATGTGGCTTCCACAGTTGCAACTAAGGGAAAAAGAGGGATGCAGTGTCTCATGGATGCTCTTAAGGATTAGGTCTGAAAATGGGTATATCACCACTGCTAAACTCTAATGTCCAGAACTAAGCCACATGGCCCTAACCCAACGGCAAGGGGGATGGGTACATATGGTCTTCCTATGTGCACAGGAGAAGGAAAGTGTCAGGTGGTCGTAAGGAATGACAGAAACTACATACAGTAGTATTTAGGCAGCACCCAGGGTAAGTCTTTGACACACTTAGCGATCAAGTAATGAAGACACAGAACTGGTCTGATTTGAGGCATTGCTGCCCAACCACTAAGGAACAGACTAAATTAATGACTTCATGGGGCCTTTTTATGCTTTATTGTATTCCACTCCCATGATTCTAAAGTTTCACAGACTTACTTATGGTTAGAGATACAGTTTTCTACAACTGTTGTGAACTTACCTATTGCTTGATCTTGGAGCTCAACGATAACGTCCTTACAGGACAATGGAATAGGAATGAAAGTTATGTTTCAAGTTGGTGAGTCCAGAGTGTGCATATGTAACAAGTTGATAATGATAGTGAACATTTATTGAGTGCTTACTGTGTACCAGACATTGAGCTAAGCAGTTCACAAGCTTTGTCTCAATTCATCATCATCATAACATTGTTAGGCAGAATCTTAGACATCTTAGTCCCCTTTGAGATAATCTATTCTGCTACCCTCACTTCAAAAGTGAAAAAGAGCGGAAGTTCAGAGAGATCAAGTGATTTTCCCAGGGTTGCACAGCAAATTAGTGTTTATGCTAGGATCAAAAGCCAAGATCTGGCATTCCCTCTGACAAGGACATATGAGGGATACACTGGTTGTTTTACTGGCCTTAGCAAAGTTAATTGAATCTTCACCTTTAGGGTTTTCAGTTTTACCCACGTGTACACCAGAAATGCTAATCTGTGCTGAGATAGAATGACCAAAACTCCATGACTACTATTAAAGTTTATACTGGTCATGTTAGGTAGAAATAACCAAAGTTTTCTCAGCCAATTCAGGTATAGACCAGGTAACTTACACTCTTGTTCTCAACTTCAGCTTGAAACATTAAGTCTAGATTGTAGTAAAAGATCCTCATTCATGATTTCTATTTGTTTTCACATAAGTCTGCATGCTGTCTTCTTTTTACCACGAAGTCCTTGGTTACTACCAGTACTGAAAAGAAAAATTGGAATTTGCCAAAAGAAAGCAAATATAATACTGATTCTGATAGGATAGAGGGAGCTGGTTTAAGCCACAGTTTAATGGGTGTAAGCTTAAGGAAGAACTTTCTAGTGACAAAGTTTTTAAGCTCTCCTAGAGGTGACTGAGGAGGGTTCTAGCGCATCTCTCTTTGGAGGTCTGAAAAGATGCTTTTCCAGACCAGTTCAAACCACAGATGTTGACTAATGATTTTCCAAGGAATATATAAAGATAATTTTATAATTTTATGAAATCAGTTTATCGTAGTTGTTCAGTGTAGCACATATCTTCATAAAAATTTACAGAAAATTATACTGTGCACAGTGTGTGTGTACATGTATGCATACAATTTGTACACACGTGGCCCAGATCCAAGTATCCTTTAGAATACCTTCCCGAGAAGGGCCAAAGGGCCTGGATGTTTATAGTGCGGTGTTCCTAGCCTGGCTTGGTTGGAATTTGCAGTCTTATTGTCTGCATGTGCATTTGCAGCTAAGATGAGAAATTCTCTATCTAACATCCTCCACACATTTATATTTTTTGGATCAAGAAAAGGGCAAAAAAATTACTACTTAGATAGGAGCTTCCAGTGTCACTGTCCCTACTCCCTCTGCTCTGCGTATGTGGATGTTCTTCCAGGTTTACAATTAATCATGTGTCCTGAAGGGGTGGGTAGGCTGGGGGAGCAGCATCTTACAGCTTTGCTATTAACGAACGTTTACAGGGGTGTGCTGCTTGGGGGTGCCTGGGCTCCCAGGGTCTTCTCTGAGGTGTGCAGTCTGCTAGGGAGGGCATTTTTATGCTGTGTGTGTACTGATAATTTTATTAACTGGAAATCAAGTCTTTTCTGACTCAACACAGACTCCCAATATTCCCGCATAATGTATTTGACATTTCTGAGACAGTGCAGTCTGAGGAGTATGAGCACTGAATAGGGAATCAGGAATGCTAGTTTTTGTCCTGATTTGGCTGCTGCCCTGCCTCTCCCTGGGCAGCTCACCTAACCTCTCTGTGCCTCATTACCTTCCTTTCCCTACCTGGAAAATCAGGACCATTTCTTTTACCTGCTGTAACTCAGACGTGTCAGGTGTAGCCAGGCAATTTTCTTGGTGCTGTTGGCAGGGAACATATGCTATACATCTATGATGGTGTTTTTGTCTTTGCTATGATTACAGTTATTTATTTTTTAATGGCTCAGAAGAAACCGCTGTGAACTTAGTATAACAGTACAAACTCTATATTATAATGATCTACTGTTGAAGTGGAGTCTTTCAGATCTATGATATAATTTCCAAATGCCACCTTCTGAATGCAAAACAGTACTTTGTCCCAACCCTTGAGATCCAGCTATTTGGGGCTCAATTTTGAGACAGGTGGGCATCCTTCTTTCTCTTTTTCACTGGACAAGGTAGGCCTCATTTTCTTCTTTCTTTATAATAATTTGGACGCCCCTTTCTTCACTCCAGCCCTGATCTTTTACATCTTTTGTATGCCCTGGGTGGAAGAAAACCTCCTGAGGCTCATTACCTGCAAATAGTGCTTCTAAAAAGGAGACTGTTTCAGAAAGTTCCAAGCACTGAAAATGGATGTGTAATAAACCATGTTTTGCATCTTTAATTATAGCATTTTACACCACAAATGCTGTACTCATATGCTTTCTCTAGAGCTAAAGTAATGTGCAATTCTAGGTTCATTCATTAATGAACTGGCAAATCAACCAAGGGTCTTGTCAAAAACATCACTGCAGTGTGTGTCCCTCTGTATAGACCACGGGATCAATCTGTACTGGATCCCCTCTCCCAAAGCTCACTCAAAGGCCTTCTTAACAAGTGTCTTGTTCAAATATGCAGATTTTCTGATGTGATTTTATATAGAATTGTTTCTGAAATTTGGCAAGGAAGGATGCAAGGGGAGAGTGAACGGCAGACCTGGGGGGCAGAGATAAAGATTTATATGATTCCGAGAAGGTACCCAGAAGGCCTCCTGGCCTAAAACTAGCTTGCTTATTTAGGTTTCATAGAGTCTGAAATTTCTTCATCAAGGATAGGCTTTTGGTTAGGCATTGTCCCTGAGAGGGAGTGGAGAGGGGAGTTGTCACTTAAACAGCAAATACTTTGTTCTTGTTTGCAGATGACATGATCTTATATACAGAAAACCCTAAAAGCTCCACCAAAATACTTAGTACTGATAAATGAATTCAGTAAATTGCAGGGTACAAAATCAACAGACAACAATTAGTAACATTTCTATATACCAACAGTGAACTAGCAGAAGTTTATAGTAACTACAAAAATATCTAGGAATAAACTTAGCCAAGGAGGTGAAAGATCTCTGCAAGAAAAACTGTAAAACATAGATGAAAAATTGAGGAAGATACACAAAAACAGAAAGACATTCCATGTTCATGGATTGGAAGAATTAATATTCTAATGTGGTATGAAAATGATCATACCACATAAAGCAAGCTACAGATTCAATGCAATTTCTATCAAAATTTTAATAACATTCTTCACAGAAAAAAATCCTAAAATTTATATGAAACCACAAAAGAACCCAAATAGTCAAAACAGTCCTGAGCAAAAAGAACAAAGCTGGAGGCATCACACTACCTGACTTCAAAATATTCTACAAAGCTATAGTAACCAAAATGGCATGGTACTGGCATAAAAACAAACATATAGACCATTGGAATAGATTAGAGAACCCAGAAATAAATCCACATATTTATAGTCAACTGATTTTCAACAAAGGTACCAAGAACATTCATTGAGGGAAGGACAGTCTCTTCAACAAATGATGCTAGGAAACTGGATATCCAAATGTAGAAGAATAAAACAAGACCCCATGTCTCACCAGATATAAAAATCAACTCAAAATGGATTCAAGACTTACATATAGGCCCCAAAACTATAAAACTAGTACGAGAAAACATACATGGGAAAAAGTTTAGTATATTGATTTGGGCAAAGATTTTATGGAGAAGACCTCAAAAGCACAGGCAACAAAACCAAATATAGACACGTGGGATTATTTTAAACTAAAAACTTCTGCACAGCAAAGGAAGCAATCAACAGAGTGAAAAGACAACTCAGAGAATGGGAGAAAATATTTTCAAACTATTCATCCAATAAGGGATTAATATTCAGAATATACAAGGATCTCAGACAACTCAACAGCAAAAACCAAATAATCTGATTAGAAAATGAGCAAATGAGCAGAATAGACACCCTTTAAAAGAAAACATACAGATGGTCAACAGGCGTATAAAAAATGCTCAATATCACTAATCATCAGGGAAATGCAAATCAAAACCACAATGGGAAATCATCTCATTCTAGTTAGAATGGTTATTATCAAAAAGACAAAACATAACAAGTGCTGGCAAGAATGTGGAGAAAGGGGAACACTGTTGGTAGGAATGTAAATTAGTACAGCTATTATGGAAAACAGTATGGGGTTCCTCAAAAAGCTGAAAATAGAACTACCATATGATCTGGCAATCCCACTGCTAAATATATACCAAAAAGTAAGGATATTTGTATATTGATGAGATATCTTTACTCTCGTGTTTATTGCAGCACTATTCACAATAGCCAAGACATGGAATCAACCCAAGGGTCCATAAAAGATGAATGGATAAAGAAACATGTTGTATATACTCACAGTGGAATACTATTTAGCCACAAAAATAAAAATTTTGTTATTCATGGCAATGCGGATAAGCTTGGAGGACATTATGTTAAGTAAAATAAGCCAGGCATACAAACAGAAATACTGCGTGTTTTCACTTGTGTGCAGAAGCTTAAAAAGTTAATCTCATAGAAGTATGGAATAGTATAGTGGTTACTAGAGGCTGGAAAGGGTGAGTGGGGCAGGGAGATCAGTCAGAAGTTGGTTAACAGACACAAAATTATACCTAGATAATAGGAATAAGTTCTAGTGTTTTAGAGCACTGTTGGGTGACAATAATGGACAACTTATTATGTATTTTCAAATGGCTAGAAAAGCAAATTTTGAATGTTACCAATACAAATCAAATAATTAAATGACAAATGATTGAGGTGATAGCAATTACCCTGATTCAATCATTACATATTATATGTATGTATAGTATACAAATATCACACTGTACCCCATAAATATGTACAATTATTATGTGTCAATTAAAAATAGTAAGAGAAAAAAAAAAGAAAATACTTGTGGGATGCAAACCAGAGTCCATTCAGTGTTAAACTGTGTTTGTATCAACTTGTTTTCTCTCTGACCTGAGGGGTTGGGATGCAGAAGAGGGAAGGTCTTGCTGATGTCAGTGTGGAGATTGAAGCTTTCTTGTCTCCAGGAAAGGGAGGGCATGCTGTGGGGGGAGGTCTGGAGGCCGTAGAGAATCAGTCTGGCCTCCTTCCCTATTATGCTGGAGCTCCGCCTTGGTGAACAGACATATGGGCCAAATTGATGAGGAGGGTTGAAGAGGTGATAAAAATCACACCAACAGTGCTCACAGTTCAACTTCACAATTCTGAAATGATTAGCCAACGTCACATTAGGATCTGGCCTTTTCTTTAGGAAAAGTCTTGAACTTCTATAAGAAACATCTGAAGTTTCTCTAATGTATTAATTACTATTATTTTTAATCTATTATAAACGTAATATATAACATATTATTAATTATTGTTTATTGTCTGTTTTCCCTCACTAGAATGTAAGTTCCCTATGGGCAGCTTCTTTGTTTTGTTCATTGCTGTGTTCAAGTGCTTAGAACAGTGCCTGGTACACAGTGGGTGCTCAATGAGTATTTGCTGACTATATGAACATGTTGATTATTTCCCTCAGTGTAGGATAATTCACTCTTTTTCCATTTCAACCCCTAGATACTACTCACTCCTGCCCCAGAAATTCTTAGACCTGTCAGCTTGGCACTGTTTTTCCTCTCTAGAGCCCTCTCAGAATTTGGACAATTGCAAATATTCGATTTCCACCCCTTTCTTGAAGTGAGAAAGCTGTAAACAGTGATATGGCAGTCTCCACTAGCTTTTTGCACGATGCCAGTGGCGGTTTATTGCAAAGGCCAAGGCCTAGGATTGAACGTAAACAAACACAGCCATGAGTTTAAAATAGACCATTGAGCAGCTCACAAAATAGGGCCGTTGTTTTTAAAAGAGCAGTGGACGCTTTTGAGAAATAATAAGAAATAATAAGTCTGGATGCTGGATGGAAAGCTCTGATGCTTTCTGGCTGAGTTTGTCCTTCGAACTTTATTTGTGTTTGGCACGCCTGTGCTGGAGCCGGCTGCCAACCCCGGCCAGGGTCCACAGGCAGTGGAAAGTTTATCTGAGCTGCAGAAGGAAAATTGAAGTCTCTTTGAAAAAGCTGTGACATGCTTGTTGTGCTAATTTCTAAGAGACACAGATGCCCTTTGCAGAGAGTGTCCGGTGTTTGTCCTAAGCAGAGCATGAGATTTGGGTACTGACAGACTAAGGCTCTGGGGGAAAACGTGTGGGCCAGGGATGTTTTCTTAACAACACCTTATCTATGAAAGTGTTCTCATCTTCAAAAATGAGGCATTGCTGTCTACCTCATGGAGCTGTTTTAGAATTAAACAATATGAATGTATGTTCCAGGAGTTTAGCTCTTCCCTTTTGTTCCTTCCCCACACCCAGAGCCTAGCACGTGCCTGGCATCTGATAGGTGACTGTAACACTAACCTCCTTTTACAAAGAAGCAGAGGAAAACAGAGCTCTTTTGCCAGTGGTTTGAAGGAATAAATAGCATTCTTTTCCCTTTCTTCCCTCCAGAATCCTTGTTCTTTAAACATACATGCACTCACACACACACACACACACACACACACACAGAGCAAATAATTTATCAGTACAGTTTCACTGTAAAAAATTTGAACAATTAAGAAATATTCCCAGTTCTCCCCCAGAGTGTTCAGTGTGGGAATGAATCCTTCCAGAAACCATGTATCTCAGTCTCTATCATCTCTGTCTGTATCTCTCATGTATTTCTATAGCTATATTGTCTGTCTATCTATCTGTCTGTCTGTCTATCTATCTATCTATCTATCTATCTATCTATCTATCTATCTATCATCTATCATGTATCTATCAATCATCTATCTATCCATCCATCTATCCACCCACCCATCCATCTATCTAACAGGTATCTTTCCACCTACCTACCAATCTGTGATGGTTAATTTTATGTCGACTTGACTGGGCCATGGTGCACAGATATTTGGTGAAACATTATTCTAGACATTTCTGTGAAGATGGTTTTTGGATGAGATTAACATTTAAATCTGTGACTTTGAATAAAGCAGATTACTCTTTATAATGTAGGTGGGCCTCATCCAATTAGTTGAAGGCCTTAATAGAACAAAGACCTTTCTGCTAGCAGAAGGAATTCTGCTAGCAGACCACCTTTAGCTGCAAATGGAAGCTCTTCCTTGGGTCTCTAGCCTGCTGACCCACCCTGAAGATTTTGGACTTACCAAGCCTTCACAGTTGTGTGAACCAGGTCCTTAAAATAAGACTCTTTTTTCTATACACATCCTGTTGGTTCTCTTTCTCTAAGGAATCCTAATACTCTATATTATCTGTCTGTCTATCTATCTATCTATCTATCTATCTATCTATCTATCTGTCTGTCTGTCTATCTATCTATCTGTCTATCTTCCATCAGTCTAATCTATCCATCTATAGCAGGGTAATTTATAGATATATTAATTTGTGTTCTGTTATTATTTTGTTACCTTCTCCCATTCCAGGAAGACACCCAACTTCATACTATAAAGACAAAGCAGAAATTGTCTGCCCCTAACCTCCCTTTCTGAAAGCTCTAGAAACTTGATGGGATTATTCCTTGGTGGTGAGGGAATGGTAGGATGGGGAAAATAGGCAGAAGCCTTGGGAGAGAAATACTGGGAGGTGGTCTAGGATCAGAAACAGGTTCTAAGGGGTGGACTTTGTCCATACCTTTACCTTTTCCTTAGGCAGGGACAAGGCCTAAGGAATGGGTAAAAAATCTCTTGTGCCCAAGAATGCACTTTGGTCACTGGGATTGTCTGTGAAGACTCCCATACCCAAAGATGATATGAAGATTCCTATGACTTTTGGATAATGTAATAATCAGAGTAGACCAAAGGTTGGAGGGACCACATGGAAGATATTGCTCTGTATGACCCTGGAATCCTGGCATGACACAGGCATTCGGGCTGGCGAGTGATATGGTTTGGATTTGTCCCCTCCAAATCTTATGTTGATATGTGGCTTACAATGTTGGTGATGGGGCCTAATGGAAGGTATTGTATCATGGGGGCAGATTCCTTATGAATAGCTTAGCACCATTCCCTTGGTAATAAGTGAGTTCTCACTCAGTTAGTTCACTCGAAATCTGTTTGTTTAAAAGAGTGTGGCACTTTCTCCATCTCTCTCTTGCTCCTGCTCTTACCATGTGATATGCTGGTTCCCCATCACCTTCCACTATGATTGTAAGCTTCCTGAGGCCCTCGGCAGAAGCAGATGCTTCACCAGAAGCAGATTCCTGTATAGCCTGCAGAACTGTGAGGCAATTAAACCTCTTTTCTTTTTAATCACTCAGTCTCAGGCATTCCTTTATAGCAATGCGAGAATGGCCAAACACAGGGAGATACAAGCCAAGATAATGACTGCTATTGTATATAGCACTCCAGTTATGATTCCATTTATGTAAAGATGTTTATGTACTCTATATATAGAGAGAGTATATATAGTTTTTTTTTTGTTTGTTTGTTTGAGATGGAGTCTTGCTCTGTCGCCCAGGCTGGAGTGCAGTGGTGCTATCTCAGCTCACTGCAGCCTCTACCTCCCAGGTTCCAGTGATTCTCTGCCTCAGCCTTCCAAGTAGCTGGGATTACAGGTGTGCACCACCGCACCTGGCTAATTTTTGTATTTTTAGTGGGGATGGGGTTTTGTCTTGTTGGTCAGGCTGGACTCGAGCTCCTGGCTTCAAGTGATCCATCTGCCTTGGTCTCCCAAAGTGCTGGAATTATAGGTGTGAGCCACTGCGTCCGGCCTGGGTGTTCAAAGTGTTACTTTGTTTTAGTGTGAATGTATTTAAAGTAGGATTTACATTCTCTATTTAGTACCTTTAGGGTATTATTCCATAACTCTATCTCATTCTTTCAAATATTCTGTAAAATACTCTATATTACTGATACGTTGTAATGCAAATAAACCATTTCCTATTGATAAGTTCTTAGATTGTTTCCGGTTTTTTCCTATTGTAAGCAATACTCTAGCAAACATCCCTGAATATTGGCTAATTGTTCCCAATTGCCTGAAAAACAGAACCTCATCTCCTTTCAGAATCCCATTTCAGTACTGCACACCTACAGGAGCCCAGCTCTGTGATAGGCTTGATGGGGAATCTTGAACAGACCGAAGACACTCTTCTCTCTGCCTGAAGCTGTGATCTTGTGAGGAAAGGAGGACTGAAGAGCAGGAGACTTCCCTCTGTAACCGCAGGAGGTCATGGGGCAAGAAATCAGGACTAACCACATAATAGGAGGAGTCATGAAAGATCAGGCATGTATATATGAGAAGAGATTAACATCACACCCAGGTTAACATCACACCTTCCTTGGGACACATGAAGGCATGGCAAAGCAGGATTGCCCCCATAGCTCTTCTCAAGCAGTTTCCCTCTCCTCGTTTCCCTTTAGTGTTACTATCTTTTATAAAGAATAAAGACTTGTCAGAGCTGAAATCCCAGGCTTCATCCCTCTGAGAAGTTTGTGTGTATCCTTCCCATACACACTTTGTATGTTTACTATATATATGTGTTTTTATAAATAATATAAACTCTTGTTTCATATATTTAAAAAATTTGCAGATCTTTTCATCAAGATGTAAACAGGCAAGGCCAGAGACTGGGTCTTTCTTTGGGAACCCACCAGCCTTGTGAGTAGTTTGTGTGGCATTTCCTCTTGACCAGGTTTGAGAATGTGCAAACCTGGGGGGCAACATGGCCTCCCTTCCCCTCGCTCAGCCTGCTGAGCCTCTTCCTCAGATCCCTCAACCAGGAACCTGGCATTTATTTCTGAAACCTTTTGAAGGACTCTGGGCCAATACCTTAGCCCATAAAAATGTAAGACTCCACTTTCCAAAGAGCCTTTTTATGGGGACACACCTGGGCATGAAGATGTAAAAGCTAAGGAATGAATGCATCTCTATTGAGTGGATTCCGTGAGTAGTCGGGAGCCATTTGGGCTCCTCCTTGGTGCACTCTAGAAATGAAGCCTTGTGATGGGTGTAGTTGTATTTACTGCTTTGGCCAAGGTGGGTGACTAGGTATGGCGAGGAAGATGCCACCCAGTCTGCCTGTCCCAAATAAGGAACAAAACTGTCATTAATCAGACTACTTAGAAAATTCTATACTTGGTCCTTTCATGATAAAATGAGGTAAAAATATAGTATCTTCCTTTTTGGACAACCTCATCTCCAGCCAGGGTGCAAAAGCAGAAAACAGGAGGAGGAGCTCTCTCAACCCTCCAACTCCAACTCTAAAAGGTGAAGGGCTGGCAGTTCCTTTGGCTCCAGATGAGGGTGCTGATTTCCTCTAGGGCACAAGCGATGGAGGAGCAGGGCCTCCTCTGTCCCTCATTTCTTTCCTCCCTCCTGCTTTTTCAGTTTTTCTTGTAAAATGTCTGGGATATGTGAAACTTCTTGTTTCAGATACTTGGACTTTAGGATTTGATTTGATATTCTTTTAAACTGGTGTTGACATAGTTCTTTTTGTGTGGGTAAAAGGAAGTAACAAGAAAAGAGGTGCAAGAACTTTCCATTTGATGTAAGAACAATTTGCCTTAAGATTCTGCCCTTCAAATACTCAGTTTTGGTGAGAGTATTTTTGCCATCAGCCTTGTCACCCAAGATTCCATTCCTTCCTCCCTGTTTTCCCCTTCCTTCCTCCTCTAACACTTTTGCATGTGTGTCAATGCAATGAAGTTGTTTTGAGCTTTTTTTTTTTTCCAATTATTCAACAACTTTCAAGTGGAGAAAAATTTGGGTCTTTTAATTTCATTTTTGGCTTTTTTTTTTTTTTTTGGCATGTGTGTGTCTTCTTTCTGTTTGCTAAACAGTAATTGCGGATCTTCCTGGCCACCTTTAATACTCCCAGCTAATTATCCTGAAATAAATCTCTTTCAAGCCGGCATGCCAGCAGTTCTGGGATCCGAGCGGCTCTTTCAGCTCCCGGCTGCCTGTCACTCAAATGGGCCTCAGCTGCAACTCCGAATGATGAGTATTAACCTCCCGCTGGGAAGATTCACCCAATCTCCCCACTTCCAACAGCAGCTCCCAGGGCTGCACCACGTTCCTACCTGTTAGCCTAAGCTGGGATTTTCTTTTGCTAACGCTGTGATTTTGAAAAGTGGAAGAGGATTCCTGGGAGAAAGACACTCAGTTAACCTTCTCCTAATTGCCATTCAAGATGGAAAAGGGAGAGGAAGACAGTGGCTGTCCCAGGAGGGTGACTGGGCGGTGGAGTGGTCTGCAGCCTTGTTGGGAAGCGCACTGGTCCGTTGGTGAGTGTACGAGAGCATCTTCCAGGTCCAGGAGTCTGTGTCCAGACACTGCTACTTGAGGGCAGTTGATGGTTGCTGTCTGGGGACAGGTCTCAATTTCAATTTATTGTCCTTTCTGATGTTCTCCCTACTCCTCAAATGTCCCTCAGTGATGTGCTTTTTGGTAGCTCACTGGGTTCTCCTTCTTCGTCTACCCAATCTCTGCTATTCTTTTCTACATTTTCTCTCACTGTGTTCAGCAAGATTCATGGTTTCTTGCTGATTCTTAGGCCTATTTCTTTGGAAATTTGTGGCTGGTCTCATTTGCCTCTCCTGAGCAAAGCAGTGTTCCCCCCTCACTCTAGGTAAGTAATGGTCTAGTGAAGTGAATGAATGAATGAACAAACGAATGAATAAAAAATAAATCTTGTTCCCGAATATTAGGTCACCATCCTAGATTAACTTCCCTGAAACCTTTTCTTTTCATGCGGGCCTAACTGAACCGTTGTTCGCCGATTGGCAGTTCACCTCCTTGTGGGAAGAATTCCACTTCCTGGACACTGGCAGACACCATCATGTGACTTGGATTGGTTGATAATGTTAACTAAAGCCAATATGTGTCACTTCTAGGTGGAAGCTGTGAGAAACAAGCATTCTCTTTTCCTTCTGTTATATTTGCTGGCAAAGTTCCAGATAGTAGCTACTCCATCAGCTTGGGCCTTGGAGTGAGAGCTCCTGCTTGATCTCCCATGGATGCATGATGTGAACAAGAAATAAACCTTTGTAGCCTTGTGCCACTGAAAGTTTGGGTTTTTAAATTACTGCAGCATAATCTAACCTACCCTGACTGAGATACAAATACACAAATGTCTATATCCATGAGAGGCTTTGCTTCGTCAGCCTTTAAATGTATAATTTTTATCTGCTTCTGAATAAAGATATTTTTCTACTTAGCTGGACTCCTATTCTTTTCAGTGTTGCAGACCAGATATCAGAAACCCAAATATTGGCCAAAGAGAAAGATAAATGTTTTTCTTTAGAGCTTGAATTGAAGAAATGAGTCTTATAAGGTCACTGGAACCCTTGTTAGTTATGTGGAACAACAAATAGCTCCTGTGTACTGTGTCTCAAAATATCATAGCAGGGCAGCCACACACAGTTTTGAGGATGCACACTGAAAAACTGAGGGGCAGGGCATTCTCAAAGATCACAGCGTGAATGACTGCATAGACCCTTTGTTGGGCTCCTCGTGCAGAGAGTCTGCTTATAAGAAATGTTCAGAAGCCAGGGAGCAAGTTTGCATTCCACCATCAACCCAGAACAAGAGGATTCATTCTAAAGGATGCTTTGGATATTGCTGAGATGCTCTAGGATATTGCAATGGAAAAATCCATTACCATGTTGCATCTTTGGCACAACTCAAGCAAAATATAAGTGCCCAATACTACCAGGCTTCCTGCCAGTCTCCTCTTCCACTTGACCTCAGCTCCAGGAAGGTCCCTTGGACTTATGTTACATTGTGTCTTGGAGGACTTTATTTTCTGATTTTTCCCTTTTTGTGGTGTGTGCTTTTTGGGTCTGTCCAATAGAGGAAGTTCAGTAGGTTGGAAGCTAAGTAGATTTCATTCAGCATTCATCCCTCTGGACTCTTCTCCCTTCAGTTCCTGCCCTGGATTACTTTCATCTGTCAAGCCCTTGGTTTTGATCAGTCGGGGTCTGCCCTAAGACACAGTGGTGTTTCTTTTAATTCTGATGATCACTGGTTAGTTAAATATTAAAATATGTTGGTTGATATGGTCTGGCTTTGTGTGCCCACCCAAATTTCATTTTGAACTGTAATTCGAATTGTAATCTCCATGTGTTGGAGGAGGGACCTTGTGGGAGGTGATGGAATCATGGGGGTGGTTCCCTCATGCTGTTCACGTGTTAGTGAGTGAGTTCTCATGAGATCTGATAATTTTGTGTGGGGCCTTTATCCCTTTGTTCTGCACTTCTCTTATTCTTCTCCTTCCTGTTGCCATGTGGAGAAGGATGTGTTTGCTTTCCCGTCTACCCTGATTGTAAGTTTCCTGAGGCCTCCCCAGCCCTGCGGAACTGTAAGTCAATTAAACCCTTTTCCTTTATAAATTACCCAGTCTTGGGTATTTCTTCATAGTAGCATGAGAACAGACTAACACATTGGTCTTGGGTTTTCTTTCCCTAATAATGTTCCAGCTTCAAACTTCAGCATGTGGCATAGAATTAACACTATTACTGCCAGAGAACCCTTTGCTGCTGAATATTCTCTGCATCTGTAAATCATCCTCCTAATGCCTACTATGGCAGTTATGCAAGTGACCTTTGGATTCATTAATTTTTTAAAAAATTTGTGACATTGCGGTTCACTACATTCATGGAAATGACCCCCACTGAGATTGTGAAATCATCAGGAATGCCAAAGAATAAGTGAAAAAAAAATCAATGAAAACAATAATAAAGTGATGGTTTAGACTGAAAGGCGTGACATTGTGATGAGAAGAGCTGTTCTCCCAGTTCTGTCACTGACTGTCTGAATGTCCTTACACAGATCACTTAACCTCTCTGGGCTCAGGTTTCCTATCTGTAAAATGTGAAAAGATCCTTTCAGTTCTTGCTTCCCGTTCTAGCACTTTACAATTCTGCAAAGTAATATTGATAAATATTCAGTCATATTAACTTCAAAAATGTATTTCCAGGTTTTGTAATTTCTTAGGCACTCTGGGAGGTTCTTGTTATTGCCTTCAGTAATCTTTGAGTTGGGCTGATTTTTTTAGCACTTAGAAAATTCATCCTAGTGATCTTGTGAAATTAGCAAGAGCAGTTATCCTCATTTCATTATCAAGAACTATCAAGATTATGTATTTTTCCAAAACTATACAGGCTCTTTGGTAGTAGAAGCAGGATCAGAACCCAGAAATCCTAATTCCCATGCCCTATATTAAACAAAAGAGAGTTGTATCTTCCATGTCATTACTAGAGTGGGAATGATTGAGACATATTCTCTCATAGTAACTCAGTTTAATCAATACTACTTAAATATATTTTATGTATTTAGTAGTGGGTAAAGTATGCTCCTAGTCTCAAAGAAGGTATGGTCTTGTAAGGGGCCATTACATGGACAGATGTAGGAACTACTATGATAAAGGTATATTCATGACTTCCTCTTCCAACTAGGTTGAAGTAACAGGGATAAGGTTTACTTTTCCACCCCCAACCAACTATAAAACTGGACAAAGTATATAAAATAATGGCTTTCAAGTCATTAGACATAAAGACAACAAGGATGGAGATCCTGAAAATATGGGAAGCAAATGAAATGAGTATTATGATCACTTTAGCTTATTGCCTGGAGAGAGTTTCCAGGTCATGGTACAGGGAGGGGAAACCCAGTGGATTCTGGCAAGTTCCTTAGAAGACATAGCTGGAAGTCTGGGGAAGCAATGTGGCTAGAGTTCACAAGGTAGAGTGGCAGAGTGAAGAGACCTTCATAGAGAAAGAGCTCCAGAGCTCTATAGAGGGTTTTACGCAGGTATCTGCTGGGCAGTGCTAATCAGCACATGCATTGAGGAGGCTACACAAGCCTAGAGAAAGAATAACCTTAAAGGATTAGAGAAAAAAATACTTCTGAAGATTTTAGGGCCAGGAATAGTCTGTTCCTTTCATTTCAAGTGGAAAATCTTATAATTTATAGGACATTGAGTAGAATACTCAGAAGAGTTATTTTTCAGTAGTGAGAAAAGTTAGTTCCAGATTAAATGTTGATTCTACCTAACAAAGCTTAAAAAATTCCTGAAAGGACCAAGCTGTTTCCAAGCAACTTAATTGTGTCACAGAAGAAAGCTCAAAATATTTATAGAAATGTAAAAATATCCAGTACTCAACAAGGTAAAATTCACAATGTCTAGCAACCTTATAAAAAATTACGAGACATGCAAAGAAGCAGAAAAATATGTCCCACAAAGAGAAAAACCTATCAATAGAAGCCAACTAAAGAATTAAACAGATGATAGAATTTATAGACAAGGACACTGAAACAATTATAACTGTTTTAAGTTTATAAAAAAACTAGCAAAAAATTAAGAATGTTAGGTAGAGACATGGAAGGTACAAAACCCACAATGTCCGAGAGAAAAAAAAATACACTGAATGAGATTAACAGTAGATTAGACATTATAGAAGAAAGCATCAGTGAACTTGAAGACATAGGCATAGAAACTATCCAAGGTGAAAAACAGATAGGAAAACAGATTGAGGCAGAGTGCAGTGGCTTATGCCTGTAATCTCAGCACTTTGGGAGGCCTAGGCAGGTGGATTACTTGAGGTCAGGAGTTCAAGACCAGCCTGGCCAACATGGTGAAACCCCATCTTGCTTGAACCTGTGATTTAGAGGCCTCAGTGAGTTGAGATACACTCCAGCTTGGGTGACAGAGCGAGATTCCATCTCAAATATATATATATAAACATAGCACCAATCAACTGTGAGGCAATTCTAAGTAATCTATGTGTAACTGAAGCCCTTAAAGAGGAGAGAGAGGCAGGATAAAAACAAATTGAAGAAAATAATGGATTAAATTTCCATCAGAAATGAGAAACAGTGAAAAATGAAGTATATAGGTGTGATGATTTGGCTCTGTATCCCCACCCAAATCTCACTTTGAATTGTAATAATACCATGATACCAGTGAGTCATGGGAGAGACCTGGTAGGAGATAACTGAATCATGGAGGTATATTTTTCCCATGTTGTTCTCATGATAGTGAATAAGTCTCATGAGATCTGAAGGTTTTATAAAGGGGAGTTCCCTGGCACATGGCCTCTTGCTTGCTGCCGTGTAAAATGTGACTTTGCTTCTCCTTCACCTTCCACCATGATTGTGAGCCCTCCACAGTCATGTGGAACTGTGAGTCAATTAAACATCTTTCCTTTATAAATTACCCAGTCTGGGGTAAGTCTTTATTAGCAGCATGAAAACCTTTTTTTTTTTTTTTTTTTTTTTTAGAGGTGGGGTCTTGCTATTTTATGCAGGCTGGCTTCAACCTCTTGGGCTCAAGCAATCCTCCTATTGTAGTCTCTGGAGTAGCAAAGTGTTAGTCCAAGTTCTTCAGAAAAACAGAACCAATAGGATATGTATATATAGACATATAAGAGGAGATTTATTATGGGAATTGACATGTGATTATGGAGGCCAAAAAAATCTCATGATATGCTGCTTGCGAGCTGGAGAACCAGGAAAGCTGGTGGTATAATTCAGTCTGAGTCCAAAGGTCTGAGAATCAGAGGAGTCAAAGGTGTAAGGGGATAAAAGGATAGTTCTGGTGTTAGTCCTAGAGTCTGAAGGCTCAAGAAGCAGTACCTCTTTTATCTGAGGGCAAAAGAAGATGGTAATCCAGTTCAAGAAGTGAGAAATAGTTTTTTCTTCTTCCACCTGTCTTTCTCTTTGGACTCTGAACGGATTGGATGGTGCCCATCCCCACAGGTGAGAATGGATCTTTTTTCTCAGTCTACTGATTCAAATGCTAAACTCTTCCAGAAACACTCTCACTGACACCCCCAGAAATAAAGTTTACCAGCTATTTGGGAATCTCATAGTCCAGTCAAGTTGAGATATAAAATTAACCATCATGTACCATATATAAAATGGTATATTATTTAAAGGTAGACTGTAATAAGTTAAAGATGAATGAAATAAATCCTTAAAAACTACTAAAATAACAAAATAGTTATAGTTAACAAATCAACAATCCAAATAAAATGGAATTATTACAAATATTCAATTAATTCAAAAAAAGTGGGAAAGAAATAGAAGAAACAGATGGGACAAATAGAAAAGCAATAGCAATATAGTAGATTAAAATCCAAGTGTATTATTAATTACAGTAAATGTAAATATCTCAAGCAAAAGTCACAATTTTCAGATTTGATAATAAAGCAAAACCCCCAAATCCACTTGAAATTAAAGACATCAATAAGTCAAAAATAAAGAATATAAAAAGGTGTTTCATGCTAACACTAATGAAAAGAAAGGAGTAGCTATTTTAATATTAGACAAAGTAGATTTCTGAATAAGATTATCAAGAATAAAGAATATCATTTTATAGTGATAAAAGTGTCAATTTCTCAATAGGATATTACAATCCTAAACACTCAAGAAGCAAAAAATGAGCTGCAAGAAGAATTAGGTAAATACACAATTATAGTCAAATGTGAACATTTGATTTCTAGTACTTGATAGAATAGGTGAATAGAAAAATCAGTAAGGATATAGGAGACCTGAACAACACTACAGATAAATTTGTTCTAATTGATGTTTATAGATCACACTACCCAACAATAACAGAATAAACATTCTTTTCAAGTTTCCATGGGGTATCTGTTTACCAAAATAGACTATACTCAACCATAAAACAAATCTCAGTAAATATAATAGAATCCAAATCAAATCATTCTTTGACCACAAAGCAAGTAAATTAAAACTTTAATGACAGAAAGGTATTTCAAGCCACCACCCTCTCCAGTATTTGGAGATGAAATAGTACACTTAAAAATACCCATGGGTCAAAGAAGCAATCAAAAGCAAAGTTAAAAACTATTTTGAGTTGGCAATAATGAAAATATATAAAAATTTGTGGGAAGCAGCTAAAGTCATATTTAAAGGAAAATTTATAGTACTAAATGTCTATATCAAAAAATGTTACAAATCAATGACCTCAATTTCTACCTTGAGAAATTAAAAAGAGAGAACACCAAAGTAAGAAGAACAAAAACATCACAATGGAAATAAATTTAAAAACTAGAAAAAGAATAGAGAAAAATCAATAAAACCCAAAGTTGATTCTTTAAGAAAATTGATCAATAAAATTATCAATAAAATTGATAGACCTTTAGCTAGACTGACTAGAAAAAGAGAGAGTAGGTATGAGTTATCAGTAAAGATTATTTAAAGGATAATAAAGGAGAACTTTAGCCATCAATTCTACAACTTAGATTAAATGGACAAATTTCTTGAAAGATACAAACTATAAAGCCTCATTTGAGAAAGTAAGTAAACTGAGTATTCCTATTTCTTAAAAATTGAACTCATATTTAAAAACTTTCCCACAAAGAAAACTCCAGTCCTACAGGGTTTCATGAGGGAAATTCTACCAAACATTTAAGGAAGAAAAATATCAATTCTACACAAACTTTTCCAGAAAATTGAAGATGAAAAAATATTTTTGAACTCAACCTGTAAGACAGCATTACACTGATACTCAAAAGCAGACATCTGCTTTTGCTTTGACTGTAGCACTTCCGCCTCTTGGTAGCCATTGCTTTGATTGTGCTTTGTCTTCAGGATTGCATTGGTGAAGTCATGTTTTATCTCCTGCTACAATTCTTTAAAGAAATGCTTCAGGATTCCACTTGTTTAAAATTTCAATTGAAAGCTCTACTCTTGTCTACAGCTGACCTGAGTGCAACAGTTTTGACACCCATCCAGTGGAAAGTTTGCTGAACTTTAATTTTCATTCAGAATGGTGTAAGCTGCATAAGTTGAGATTTCTTTGGTGTTCACCATTGTTTGTGCTATTAATCAATAGTCCTCTTTAATTAGGGCACACACAAGATGATTTTTTTTCCTCAAAAGTTGATGTAAATGGCTTGCCAATGTGAGCTTCATTTTCCACATCATCTTATATTTTTCTTAAAATGAGTTAGTCATTTGTAAACTGATGATTTCTTTGGGGTATTGTCACCATAAGCTTTTTGCAAAGCTTATGTAAAACTTATGGTGACAATAAGCTTTGTCAATGATTTCAATGATTTCGCCATTCTTCCATCCAAACGTCACCATAGATTTAATGCTTGTTCTTGCTTCAATTTTAACAGAATTCATGTTATTTTGTTAAGAGCTTTTTTCAAACTGATATTTTATCTTTCTTAGTGCCTCAAACTTGATTCTGTTCAGACATGTTGTAACAAATTAGCACAACTGTATTTTGATGCAAAAAAATTGAAATCCAGGCATAGTTTTTTCATAATATGTACTTTCCATGAAGTTCTGAAGACCCTTTGACAGAAAACACATCGTGACCAACTGGTGTTTAAAGAATTCAGTGTTATTTAACATTCAAAAATCAAACATTGTAATTCACCAATTTAACAATTTAAATTAAAAAATTTTAAAATAAAATGATTATCTCAGTAGATGCTAAACAAAATAAATCCAAAACATTTTGATAAAATCAGCTCCTTTCCTATTCTAAATGTTTAGCAAACCAAGAAAAGAAGTAAACGTCCTAACAATAATTAGCATCTATGTAATATCTACCACTGACATTGTATCTAATTGTAAGAGACTGAATGACTTTTCCCTAAGTTCAAGAATAAGACAAGGATGTTCATTCCTCTATTAAACATTTTACTGGAGGGCGTAGGAAGTACAAAATAGCAAGAAAAAACAATCCTCCAGATAAGAGAGGTAGGAGAAAAATTGTCTTTATTTGGGCATGGCATGATTGCATATGTAGAAAATTCGGTGAAAGTTACAAAGAAGCTGCTAGAATTAGTAAGTAAATTTAACAAAGTTGCAGAATAAAAGATCAAGATACAGGGTCAGCATGGTGGCTCACACCTGTAATCCCAGCACTTTGGGAAGCTGAGGCAGGGGGATTACCAGAGGTCAGGAGTTAGAGAACAGCCTGACCAACATGGTGAGACCCTGCCTCTATTAAAAATACAAAAATTAGCCAGGCATGGTGGTGCGTGCCTATAATCCCAGTTACTCAAGAGGCTGAGGCAGGAGAATCGCTTGAACCCAGCAGGTGGAGGTTGCAGTGAACTGAGATTGTGACACTGTGCTCCAGCTTGGGCAACAGAGCAAGACTTGTCTCAAAAAAAAAAAAAAAAAAAAAAAAAAAAAAAAAGCTGGTTATGGTGGCACATGCCTGTAATCCCAGCTACTTGGGAGGCTGAGGCAGGAGAGAGGCGGAGGTTGCAGTGAGCCAAGATTGCACCACTGCACTCCAGCCTGGGTGACAGAGTGAGATTCTGTCTCAAAAACAACAAAACAAAAACAAACAACCCCCAAAAACCAAGATACAATATTTAATTATATTTCTTTATGCTAACAATGAGCAATCAGAAATTGAAACAAAAAATAGTATTTACAACAGCATCAAAGATAGAAAATACTACAAACAAATATGACCAAAGTCACGCAAGACTTGTATGTGCTAAGAGAAATTAAGGAGTTCGTAAATAATTGGAGAGATAAACTGTTTATGAACAAAATGATTCACTATTGTTAAGATTCTGTCCAAACGATCTACAAATCCAATCCAAGGACCTGGAATAACCAGAACAACTTCAAAAAAAAAAAAAAAAAAAAAAAAAAGAACAATATTGGAGGGTTCATTACAAAGCTACAGTAATCAAGACAGTGTGGTACTGACACAAAGATAACCAAATAAATCAGGGAACAGAATAGAGTTGAGAAGCAGACACACATATACATATACCTATTTTTGACAAAGGTTCAAAGACAATGCAGCGGCTAGAGAATATTCTTTTCAGTAAACGGTGTTGGAACAATTGTATATACATATTAAAAAACAGAACAAAGAATTTCAACTCACACTTTGCACCATGTACAACAATTAACTTAAAATAAATCTTTGTCCTAAATATCCTATAAGAAAACACAAAATACCCTCTAAGAACACCGTATAAGAAAACATAGACATCTTTTAACCTTGGGTTAGGGAAAGATTTCTTAGATATGACACCTAAAGTATGATTCATAAAAGAAAAATAAATTGACTAATTGGATTTAATTAAAAACTCCTGCTTTTTAAAGTCACTGTTGAAAGAATGAAAATATAAGCCACAGAGAGAGAGAGCGCACATATTTGTATACTGCATGTCTGATAAAGGATTCATATTTGGAACATACAAAGAAACTCCAAACCCAGTAATAAGAAAATTAACCTCTGCACCATGGGCAAACATTTCAATAGACATTTTACCAAAAATGATATATTGATGACCAGCAAATCCATAAAAAATACTCAAGAGGAATGCAGATTAAAATATAGAAGAAATACAGATTAAAACCACAATTAAGCACCACTGTATCTCTATTGGAATGTCTGAAGTAAAAATTGGTGATCATACCAAGTGTTGGAAAAGATATGCAGCAGCTGGAACTCTCATAAGGTGCTGGTGGGAATGTAAAGCAATCAATAAAACACTTTTGAAAACAGTTTAGGCTGGGCGCGGTGGCTCAAGCCTGTAATCCCAGCACTTTGGGAGGCCGAGACGGGCGGATCACGAGGTCAGGAGATCGAGACCATCCTGGCTAACAAGGTGAAACCCCGTCTCTACTAAAAAATACAAAAAACTAGCTGGGCGAGGTGGCGGGCGCCTGTAGTCCCAGCTACTCGGGAGGCTGAGGCAGGAGAATGGCGTGAACCCGGGAGGCGGAGCTTACAGTGAGCAGAGATCCGGCCCCTGCACTCCAGCCTGGGCGACAGAGCGAGACTCCGTCTCAAAAAAAAAAAAAAAAAAAAAAAAAAAAAAAAAAAAGAAAACAGTTTGGCAGTTTCTTTAAAAGTTGAATGTACATCTGCCAGAGGACCCATCCATTAGGTAGGTACATACCAGCAAGAAATGCAAGCCTTTTTCTATGTAAAGATTTGTCCAAGAATGTTCACAACATCTTTATTTGAAGTTGCCAAAAACTCTAAACAACTCAGCTGTCCATCAACAGGTGAATGGATAAACAAATGATCTGGTATATCTATACTATAGAACACTACCTAGCAATAAAAATATACTATTAATACACGCAGTGTTGATGTATCTCCAAATAATTACGTTGAGTAAGAGAAGCCAGACAAAAAGAAGAGGATATACTGTGTGATTTTATTTATAAAACATATAGAAAGTGCAAACAGATCTGCAGTGATAGACAACAGATCAGTGGTTGTCTGGCATGGGGTGAAGGAGGGGGAGGGGCCAGAGAGTGGGATGACCAAGGGGCATGAGAAAACCTTTGGTGGTGATGGCTGTGTTCACTGTCTTAATTTTGGTGATGTATTCATGGATGTATTTCTGTGTCAAACTTATCACACATACACTTTAAATATATAGTTTATTGTACAACAGTTATATCTCAGAGCTGTTAGGAAACAACACAAGAGTATCAAAGCAACATTATTATTATTATGTTTTTATTTTACTTTAAGTTCTGGGATACATGTGCAGAACGTGCAGGTTTGTTACATAGGTATACATGTGCCACGGTGGTTTGCTGCACCTATCAACCCGTTTTAAGCCCCGCATGCATTAGGTATGTGTCCTAATGCTCTCCCTCCCCTTGTCCCCTATCCCCTGACAGGTCCTGGTGTGTGATGCTCCCCTCCCCGGGTCCATGTGTTCTCATTGTTCAACTCCCACTTATGACTAAGAACATGCAGTGTTTGGTTTTCTGTTCCTGTGTTAGTTTGCTGAGAATGATGGTTTCCAGCTTCATGCATGTCCGTGCAAAGGACATGAACTCATTCTTTTTTATGGCAAGCAACACTATTTTTAAACAAAATAGATTAAATTATATATCTGGATTTAAATATTCATAGTCCTGTAAATTCACCTTGAGACTCATTAAGATAAGAGGGATGCTCAGGGATCGTTGGGGGTCTGGAAAACTAACAGGACATATTCAATAGTGTTTTCCTATATTTATGATATATTATTCCAATGATGTGACAGGCAAGGATGCATTTGCCACAAAGGGTCCCTTCCAAACTCAAAGCCATATTTGGATTCAGCAGATCTGAATTGTATGAAACCAGGAGTCTGAATTCTTAGTGAGTCTTTTAGTTGGTTCTGATGCAGATGAGTCATGGACCACACTAGAGATATACTGGTCCAAAATCTCGACCACACCAACATCTCCTCTGTCTCTCTACTCAAAGTTTGCTTGTATTTGTTTTACTTGATTGAGGTTCATAGTTTACCTGGCTTAACCCTGTAGTATCTCCTTACTGGGTAAAACTTAGCTGCCTACCTTTGGACGGAATCAATGCTCAGAAGTACTATGACAACACTGGGTCTGGGATTAACCTCAGCAGTGTAATTACAGTCACAAGAACAACCTCTGAGTCACTGGTCCAGGCTCTCCTCTCCCTAAGGAACATCCATCTCTCTTAGACCATCTCAGCTGAAAAAGGCTGGGCTTTTGGAGCCTTGGGGCAGGGAGGCTCTTGGGACTTGGTTACCTACTGGCTCTGGTGCCAGCCACTCTTAGCCAGGAAGTTCTTCAAGTTTCAGTTTTTCTTCTGCAGCTGCCCTTGAGAGCTGTCACTTTTGCAGTTGTTGAATGGATCAAGTCACTCCTCTACCTGGAAGCTCCTGAAAGCTTTCCATGGCTGGCATGGTGAAACCCAACTCCTGACCACCACCTGCAGGCTCTGCATAATCTCCACCATGATGATCCCTCAAATGGCACCTCCTCTGCACACCAACAGGCAGGACTTGGCTCTTAGTGCTCAAACACACCAAAGCTTCCCTTCTCACCTTAGCCTTTTCGGATGCTTCCCTTCTTGCTAAAAGCTGTCTTTAGCTCCTACGTGGCTCGCTTTCACTTCCTTTACACCTGGCAAAGGTCTCCTCAAAGAGACCTTTCCTGACAACCTCTCTGAAGGGGGCTCTCTCCTCTTTCCAGTTATTCTCTGTCCTGATGTCTCATAAAAAGTGGTAATTGCTTTGTTTGACTATTCATGTTCTCCCCACTAGAATGTAAGCTCTGTTAGGGTAGGGTCATATCTGCCTTGCTCACCATTACTGGTTGAATAAATGAATGAATCCTTCAAGAAGCCTTAAGTTTTACAAATACCATGTCAGTGGGATCAATAGAGTTCTTACAGCTGCAGGCCCTGCACACCAGTCAGTGTTTTCAAAACTGTTATTAAAATCTCTCTGCTTAAAGAATGATGACTCTTCTGTCTCACGTACTCGTCCCAGCAAAAAACTTCAAATCCCCAAAGCACTTTTAAGCACAACAAGGCAGAGCAAACACTGCATGCAGATAGGGCACAGCAGAAATAGATTTGCTACAAAATCATCTTCCCTGGCCTGTTTACCCAGGAGTCAACTTGCATCTGTGGAAAATGGTCCAACAGTGGAATTCAGGGTTTAATTGAGTCCTGACTTTAGGCCTCACTGGTTTCATCATTGACAAGACCATACACAGGACCTGGTCCTGGCAGTCTGGCTGGGTGAGGGTGTGGCTGCGTAATGTGTGACTTCTTGGCTTTTCTGGGCAGAAAGGAAATGCAAGATTGTTCTTGCTCTTACGACATGGAGAACACCACAATTTGTATGCAAGTTCTGAGGCCAGAAAGCCGGTAATGGTGAGGACTGCTTTTGATTTCTGATTTTGATATTTGCAATTAATGAAGGCAGTTGTCACTTGATGTGCCACAGGAAAGTCTGACCCTGGGTGTGAAGAGCTGAGCTTCCTTGAAGGAGGTGCATTTGTGGAATCTCAATGACTTCATACTTTTTCTCTCAACACATTTTAACTTTACTTTTGGTTTTTGCTCTCTGTCCTTTCTAGCCTTCTTTTTTCCCCTCTCTTTCATTTTCCCTAGACCTTTTCTCCATACTCAACTATCTTTTTAATTTCTCTCTCTGCATCTCTTTCCTATCTCTATGACTCTCCTAATCTATTTTCCATTTTTCTTCCTCTTTTTTTTCTGTTTTTATCTTCATTTAAGAGGATTCTCTGAAGCCAAAGTTATTCTTTTCTCCTCAGTTGGGACCTAGCCCGCTGGTGACTAGCTATATTAATACCTACGTGTGAATTTAGAATCATGTACCTTCTTTGTCAACTGAATACTTTTTATCATTGTGAAGTGTCCCTGATTATTTCAACAAATCATTCCTGCCTTACATTCTACTTGTTTGATGTTAACTCAGTTTTGCCAGATCTTTGTGGCTAGTATTTGCATAGTATATCTTTTCCCATGTTTTCAGCCTTTTTCTATGATTACATTCAATGAGTGTCACTTGTAAGCAGCACACATTTTTTTTGGGGGGGGGTTTGGATTTTTAATCCACTCTGATAATCTTTCTCTTTTAATTTGAGCATTTTGTCCATTTGCCTTTTATTGCATTTATGGATCTATTTGAGTTTAAATCTACACTCTTACTGTTTTCGGTTTGTCTTACCTATGGTGTTTCATTTTCTCTCCTTTTTTCATTCTTTTGGATTTACTATTCCTTTATGATTTCATTTCTATCTCTATTAGCTTGCCATTTATATTTTTGTGATTGTTGTAGGTATATTCTTTGTTATGATTATAGTGGTTATTAAAATTTACATGTATATATTTAATATAACAACTATAACAGAAATTGGAGCTTTCATCACTTACTGAATAAAGCAAGGGCCGTAAAGCACTTTATATTTGCCATCTTCGACTTGTATGCTGCTATGACCACAAATTTTCATTGACACATATATTAAATCTTACAAGATAGTATTATTATTATTTTATGTAGTAACTGCTCACTTAGCTTATCCACTTGTTTATCATTTCTGTTGCTCTTCACGTCTTATTGCACCTTTAGGCTCCCATCTGGGATCACTTTGCTACTGCTTATAAACATTTCCTCTAGTTCAAGTCTACTGATAAATTCTCTATGTTTTGTTGTGTGAAAAATATCTTGATTACACTAACATTTTCTGAAGGATATTTTAGCTGGGTATAGGATTATAGAATGGCAGTTGTCTTCTCAGCACTTTTATGATACTATTGCTTTACTGCCAGGCTTGTGTTTTCTTTGATGAGAGGTCACATGTGAGTTATATTTTTGTTTCTGTAATTTTTCTTTTAAAGAATCCTCCATTTTTTGGTTAATTATCAGTTTTTTTCTGATGTGTAGCTAAGATTTAACTTTTTAAAAATCATGCTTAAGATTCATGGTAAGTACTTCTTGAATTTGTGCCTTTTTATCTTTCAGCAGTTTTGAAAAATGCTCTAAAGTTAAAAATTAAATTAAAATTGCTCCTCTTCTATTCTTTCTCTCTTTTTTTCTATGACAACAAATATTACTTGGTTATTTTCTTTCTATGCAATAGGTCCTAATTTATCTCATATGTTCTTTTTTCTATTTTCCATCATTTATCTTTCAGTGCTTTCTTCTGGATGATTTCTTCCAACCTATTTTCTCTCTTAATCCCTCTTACTAATTAACATTTCAATTCCATTTAATCTGTTCTTAAAACCATCCATGATTTCAAAATTTTAGTTATTGTATTTTTTAGTTTTAGAAATTTTATTTTCTTATTTTTAAAATAGTTTCCAGTTGATTGGCAAAATTTTTCATCTTGGTTTTAAATGCCTTGAATATATTAGGCATAGTCATTTTAAAGTCTGAGTCTGAAAACTCTATTATCTGAGTCCTTCTGGTTATTTTTGATTGGGTACTATGTATCGTATATAAAAATTAGAGATAATTTGAGGCTAAGCATAAAGTTATCTTCCTCTAGAGAGGATTTAAATTGCATCTTACTGAAAGTCACCATCCCTTTGAAATTCAATACCACCTTAATATAATTAGGCATAAATGGCTCAAATCTGGATTTTAGTCCAGTGAGATCTAGTCTATTTTTTGATTCAAACTTACTCCTTGGGTAAGCTTATGTCCCTTTCCTGTCCCAACCCAAAGCTCAGGAGTTTATCAGTCCCTCATTTCTGGTGGGTCCTGAATATATATATATATATTTCATATCCACAAGATAGTCTGTCAAAAGGTCTGTTACATTTTACTCTCAAACTTCTCAGACACCTTGACTGGAATTGGCTGAGCCTCTAGAGTCAGGAGGAAAAGTAGTCTAAAATTTCAGACTGACTTCTCTGGGTTTCCTTTTTATTCTCTCAGTCATGGTCTTCTCATTCTTCCCTGACTTAGAACATCTCTTGTGCCAGATAATTTTTTGAATATTGCCCAGCTTTTCTGATTATTCTCTGTATGAAGGTTCATCTAAGTTACCTAATGTGCCAATACAAGCAGGCACTGCTATTCTGTTGCTGAGAAATCCTGGACAAATCATTTCTTATCTCTGGACCTCAGTTTCAGATCTATATGATAGAGATTAGACTTCAAGACCTCCCAAACCCATCTTTCAGCCAGTGTCCGCATATTCTTTCGTGTAGGCTGTATGCATTGGACATGTGGATTTTACTGCCAGTTCTTATAGGGAAGTTACAGTTATTTCTACACAGCGGTGGCATCCTGCCCCACCTGGTTAAGGTAATTAGTGAGGCTTTGAAATGATGGTGATAAGCACACTTATTACTTTTGGGAGACTGAAAGCATGTACTATACCACTAGAATACAGCTAGCTTATAATAAATACTCTACGAACCATATTGGTGTAAAATGTAGGCAGAGATGTTTCATTTTTTTCTCAACCCAGAAATAGGAAGGATTCCCCAGGGCTATTTATCACAGTCAGAAGGGAGATAAATAAAGAACAGGAATGTTGTTAATTTACTCAAACTCCAAACTCAAAGTCCCTTTGATGGAGCAGAAGCACAGGGGGAGCCCTGAAGTAAGGTTTCTAGTGAACCATCTGGAGAGTCTGCCACTCATCTCACAGTACATGAACTCACACACACACACACACACACACGTGCGCGTGCGCCCCAAACATGTGTGGCTAATAATGACCACATTACAAATGGACACATCTGGTGGAAAGAGTTTCCAACAGGAATTTCAAAGCAATATCACTTTCATTCTAAAGGGCTAATTTAGTTTCATTTTGCCTTTGGTTCTTTGTTTTGAAGAATGCTTAGAACGTCATTGGTTTATAATATATTTTGAGAAGTTCCAGCTCAAAGATAATAGTTCTTGCAGTACTACATTAGCTTTCTTTGGGCTAAGAGCACAGACTCTGGGGCCAAATTGCCTGGGTTCAAAGCCTGGCTCCTCCACGTGCTACCCATTAAAACTTGGGCTAATTGGTAAATTTCCTTGTGCCTCAGTTCCCTCATTTACAAAATGAGGATAATGAATAGTACCTGCCTCGTAGGGCTGTTGTGAGGATTAAGTGTAGTAGAAGTATGAGCTTCTACGAAGTGAGTAGAAGAGTGAGCTGTTGGTCACCCTGCCTGGTCTGTTAACTTCTCTATACTTAGACCTCTTGTACTGAAGCCTTGGAGGCACAGAAGGCAAGATGTGAAGTGAAGTGGGTGGAGAACTGGATGCAGGTAAGGAGACCTGCTGTTGTGTTAGACTGATTGTTGTATTAACTTCCCAAACTGTCCAATCTCAGTTCAGTCTTCTGACCTTTGCTGTAAAATAGGACGGTAACACTCCCACCTACTTCACAGGGTGGATCTCAAATAAAGTGATGGATGTGGAAATCTTTTTCAAAAGCAGTAAATGCTGTGTAAATGTGAGAGACTTCACAGAAGATGATGGTAGACCCATGATCATTGTAGGGAAAGGTGAAATGGTGAGGCTACAGAGAAGTTGTGGCATGGGGGGAACGTGAAGTTCTGACTTTGTACTTTAGTCTCCAAGCTTGTTTTATTTCTGCAAATCTCTACGCCCCAGGACTCTCCAGGATGTGAACTATTCTGTTGGGCTGTCCATGGAAGGGACTAGCCTGCTTGTTTTGATGGCTCCTTGGTATCAGTCTTGTATTCCACTTTTCTGCACCCAGAATCTTGTCCTACAAACTCTAAACTGTGTATCTGCCAGTCTGACCTTTGGCCTAGCAAGGAAACCTAGGCCCTTGCTCTCAGGAGTCGGCAGGAAGATTAAAAGCCCCTCTGGAATGATGATGTGGGAAAATAACTTGGCATGGAGTGGACCAGGTGTTGGGGATTAGGCTTGGTTTGGTTAGAGCTCTGAGGTGGGCACAAGGTAAAATATCAGGATAAATATTGTATTAGTTTCCTGTGGCTGCTATAACAAATTAGCAACAACAGACTTTATTCTCCTATAGTTCTGAAGGCCAGAAGTCTGAAGTGAGTATCACTGGGCCAAAATCAGGATGTCATAAGGCCCACACTCCCTTTGGAGGGTTTAGAGAAGAATCGTTGCCTCTGGTGGCTGTGGGCATTTTGTGGCAAGTGGCCGCATCACTCCAACCTCTGCCTTAGGGTCACATTGCCGTCCCCTCTTCTGTTGGCCTCTCTTTCTTATGTATCATTCATTTACAAACACTTGTGATGGCGTTTGGGGCCCACTCAGATAATCCAGGAGAGTTCCCATCTCAAGATCCTTAACTTAATCACATTTGCAAAGACTCTTGCTTCAAATAAGGTAACATTCACAGATTCCAAGAATTGGGATGTGGATGACTTTTGGGGGGCCATGTTTCAACCTTCCACAAGTGGCAAAGGCAGGAAATAGGCACAGTGGGGTCAGGCCCACACTAGGAGTCAGGGGACCTGTCCTCATGGGGCAGAGGAGGTTAGACAAAATGGGAGAGAAAACATATCTAAGGGATACATAACAAGGAAACCTTTATAATGCCTGACCTGCAGTAGACACTGAATGAAATAATGAGTTTCACCAAATGCCTACTAAGAGTCAGATACTGTTGGAGGGGCTGGAAAGAAAGCAGCATGGAGTTTGTACTCATTCAATAAACGAGTAAATAAATGAATGAATAATTGAGGATGTTCTTTGTTCAGCAGGGAAGGCTTCTGTTGTTAGAACAAGACAAAGTTATCAGGAAGGGCTGACCGAGGATGTGCAGTTGGGACCAACCAGCCTGCAGAGAAGGACCACGGCCCTCACTCAGCATGAGGAGGGGGAGGGGCTCACGTATCTGACAGGTTCGCAGCCCTGACTGCACGTTGGTCACCTGGGAGGCTTTTAACAAATGCCCGGGCCCCATCCCCAGAAATCCTGATTCAATTGGTCAGGATGGCCCTGCATAGCTACACATGTGAAGCTCCCCAGGTGATTCTAATGGGTCCCAGGAATGAGGACCAGGGCTAAGTTCTCTTTGGGCTAATTGTCTTATGATTTGGAATCAGACAGGCCTGGCTACAAAGTAAGTCTCTGTGAGTGACTTCAAGGTGTGTGACCCCAGGGCGTATTACATAATTTCTCTGAATCTTTATTTTCTCATCTGTAAAATGAAGATAATAATCCTTAATTTATGAATCTCCGTAAGGATTAGAAAATATTTGGAAAGTGCTCACGATGATATCCAGCACACGGTGAATGCGAAATAAGTCCTAATGACGCCTTATCAAGGTAGGGATTATTGTGCCCATTTTATATGTTTGGGAGCCAAAGCTTAGAGACATCAGGTTAACTCATTGGAAGCCACATTGTTAGTAAATAATTTTGTATAAGATTAAGCTCAGACATCTTTTCATGACCTAATTCTACCCAGTGTTTTTGACAATGGGGCACTAAAGCCCAACCATTCTACTCTCTTCTCTTTGTCCTTCGTGACTGTGAAAGAGCTGGTCCTTACTTACCTGGTAAGACCCTGGTTTCCCCTCAACACCTAGGAATTTAGGATAGGAGAGAGGTCCATCCCACCTTATCTATTGGTCCCATCTCTTGCTCTGAGAGAAGTAGGCATAAGATTGCTGTAGTGAGGGATAGTGAGAGAGGAGAAAGGAAAAAACTCAGGCCGGCAGTTAGCGTGGGTCTGCAGTTAGCGTGGGTCTGCAGTTAGCGTGGGTCTGCAGTTAGCGTGGGTCTGCAGTTAGCGTGGGTCTGCAGTTGAATCATGTCAAACCAAAGAACAGCCTGCAGGCACAGATAAGGGAACTTGCACAGGGGGACTTGCCCACAGTGGAAAACTCCCTCCCCTGACACATGTGCAGTAAGGGGAACAAAGCAGTATGGGGTAACTCAAGCTAAGAGCCTGCATGCACATTCAGAGGACAGGGTGGAGCTACCAGAAATTTGCACCTTATTCAAATGAGATGCCCAGCCCTCATTGGTTTCCTATAAAAGCCTTTGCATCCAGCTGTAAAAACAGCAGCCCTCTTCCAGGGACCCTCTCCACAGTGGAGAGCTTTCTTTTGTCTATTAAACTTTCACTCTAACCCCACCCTTTGTGTCCACACTCCTTAATTCTCTTGGTCTTGAGACAAAGAACTCTGGGTGATACCTCACAAGAGACTGCTACATTGTGGTGCATTGGTGAGACTGTAACATCGTGTCCCAATCCCTGGAACCTATGAATGTTACCTCACATGGCAGTCTTTGCAGATGGGATTATATTAAGGATTTTGAGATGAGGAGATTACCCTGGATTATCTAGGTGGGCCCTAAATGCAGTCACAAGTGTCCTTATCAGACAGAGGCAGAGAGAGATTTGATGCATGCAGAGGAAAAGACAATTTGACAAAGGAGGCAGAGATTGGAATGATGCTGCTGTAAGCCGTGGAATGCTGGCAGTCACCAGAGGCTGGAAGAAGCAGAGATTCCCTCCTAGAGCCTTCTAAGAGAGTGTGGCCCTGCTGACATCTTGATTTCATTCCTGTTTTATTGGTTTGGGACTTCTGGCTTCCAAAACTGTAAAAGAATACATTTTCTCTTGTTTTGAGCCATCCAGTTTGTGGTCATTTTTTGCAACGGCCACAGGAAACCAATACCAGTGGTTCTTCGTGATCATCTTCTTGGAGGTGACACATTCAGGTCACAGCAAAGCTGATGGGGCTATCCTTGCTTCTCCTTGGGCTGCCTGATCTCTGGGTCTTCCTGCAGGGTTAGGAGAGCCCTAGAGGAGAGCATGCATGCACCTGCAGCCATAGGGGAGCAGGCAGAACTTTCTACATCACAGGCTTGGCCTTCCCACCACCTGAGCTTCTGTGGTGAGGAGCAGCCATGAATGTCTCACAGACTCTTTGCTGCTGGAGGGAGACGGCCTGTGCAGCACGGGGTAGACAGAGCCAAAGAGGCCAAAAGTGACTCAAGTCACAATTGCCTGCCTCCTTTCTGACATCCAGGATCCCAGCAGAGTTCACCCCCATCTTCCCAGCCCCACTGCTCAAGGGCAAGGGCTTTCTGGAACAATTTTACTCTGTGCACTGGGAACAAAGGAGAAACCAAATGCCTTGCTTTGGAGCAACCCATATGCAGGAGGCAAGGCAAGGCCCAGTGACAGGATAATTGCTTAAATATCTGCTTTAAGTATAAAGGCAGTCTCTACCTCCAGCTGCAGTTCAGGTTCCCACAGGTCATGAAAACAAAGAGGGGAGTGGGAGAATTAAAGAGGAATAGAAATGGAAATGATTAGAAAAGATTGCCACTACTTACAGGGTTGGGGAGAGAGGGGGATGTTGGGAATTAACCCTTTTGGCATTGTGCAAGTGGAATGTGGGCTCACAGCTTTCTGTCTCAGATGCAAAAGCTGGAGACCTTCACCCACCGGTGAGACGCTCTGCTCTTCCAGGGCCTGGAGAAGAGGCCGGTGGGCCACATGCAGGAGGCTGGCCTTCAGGACAGTGCAAGTTGGTCATGGCTTTGAGTGGTGGGAGTGTCTGTGGACAGCACACGCAGGTTCCTTGTTCTTTACCAGAATACCTCCTTTCTTTTCTGCCACTTGAGCCCATTTTGTCTTCTGGCTGGTGATGCCTTCTAATACTTCTCATTTCTGCTTACCCAGTGCTCTGACCCTGCCAGGTTCATGTGGGTATTTCTGCACTAATTCCAATAGCATCCCCTGTCTTCCTTGGCAGTCCTCAGTACACTGGAAGTTATTATACTAATTACAGTGACCTTATCTCCTGAATTCTAAGAAGCACAAGTTTTTCACATTTAACATTCCTGGAATTTGGGCCTGCCTTACAATCAATGGGCATATTTAATCGGTGTATTAGACAGGTTTCTCTAGAAAAATAGAACCAATGGAATACACACACACAGATACACCCACACAAAATCTGATATATATATATATATATATATATATAACCTTTATTTCAGCAGATACATTGATATTTTGAGGTGCACACAATCAATCGTAGTCAGTCCAGAATTTGTAGGGCAGGCCAGCACTCTGGAGACCCACGGGAGAATTATATTGCAGTTGTGAGTCCAAAACTTGCAGGGCTGGCCAGCAATCTAGAAACTCCGGTGGGATTGCAATTTTGCAGTCTTGATACAGAATTCCTTCTTCTTCAGGAGACTTCAGTTTGTGCTCTTAACATCTTTGACTGTTTGGATGGGGCACACCCATATAATAGAAGGTAATCTGCTTTATTCAGTCTACTGGTTTAAACATTAATTTCATCTAAAAAATACCTTCACAGCACCATTTAGACTAGTGTTTGATAAAACAGTTGGGCACCATAGCCTAGACACGTTGACACACAGAATTAACCCTATAGTAGGGGACTTGGTTATTTATATCCATTCATTCATTCTCTCCTTCAAAAACTCTGTTATGAAAGTGTGTATCATCTTGTGGGTGCTTTAAGCATAGGGCTTTATGGTATTTGTTTTGAGTGTGCCTTCTGGTAGGCTGTGAACTGGCTGATGGTAAGGGAACACTTGAACACACTAGGCGCTCAATATTTGTTGATTGCTGGCCAGCTGTTTGACTCAGCAATAAATTATTTTGATTTGAGGGTTCCCTTGACTTTTAATGTCCTCTTTTTGGGGGTGACACACAGCCTTTCCCCCATTTCTTCCCACTTCGTGCACACAGTTTCCTTTCCTTCTCTCCATCTCCTTGTCTTTTTGGCTCCTTGTTTCCCATCCCTTTTATTTGGCTAATGCTCTGTGCCTAATCACATTAGCCAGCACTGGCAGTATAGAGATGTTTGCAATCCAACCCAGGTCTGATTATGAGCGTCAGCAGCCTGAGGCTACTTTAAGAATGTGTTGATTGGTGGGGGTGGGGAGCCTCCAGAGGGGGCCAGAGTTATTGGCTGGGGGAGCTGCCCACATGTGTGTCTGGGCACCGCAAGAGAGCCCAGACTGGTTAGTTTTTGGTTCTCTCCTTGATCGGGCTCCTGGTGGGGTATTTATACTGGCTGGGCGTCTAAGCTCTTCCTGATTGTATTAAGCCTCATGAAAATGAGGACCAAAACAATCCGGCTAGTGTGGCGAGGGCTGTAACCACAGCAAAATGTGCCCTGCATTTCTTGTCATTCTCTGTTCGAGCTCATTTCACCTTTCTCCCAACATTGGGAGTATAAAGAAACTGCCACGCGTTTCTCTGGTTTGCAAGTATTACCTCATTTCCCTTGTCTAGGATATTAATTCAGAAATATTTATTAAGTGATTTCAGGATTTGGGGCAATTTTGAAAGCATTCAGTTCAAATTCCAAGAAGGATGCCATGGGTTTAAAGGAAATTAGCTACCTCTCCCTCCATTTTCTCAAAAGCATCTTGTATTTTCTTTAGGGAACTTTGCTTTCTTTACATTGTTCTCTTAATTATTTACAATCATTCATTTGATGGCTGTCTTCTTTACTAAATTGTAATAATCTCCATCTGGGCAGGGTCCATGAGTGCTATCTTCACCACTGGGCCCCCGGGGGGCAGGCACAACACGTTCTTGACCATCACATTTTGGTGGGGCAAAGTTATGGCATCCATTTGGAAGGTGTAATTGTGTTTCCGAAAGTTTGTACACAGCAAGGAAGAATATTCATATAGTTACACATAGTTATATGGGTGAAAATTAGAATCTTAGGGTCAAACCAAGAGTCCGTGTTGTAGAGCTCAAAGAGCCTTGAAGTAATCCTTTCTTGTGTTCCTTGAAGGGATGTAAGACAAATCTACCTGAGTTATCATCCCTAGGGAGTACAGTGTGACCTGAAATTACTGTGGGTTGTGAAGACACATGTCCCATGTGAGTATATTGGAGTCTATTGCACTTCACTAAAAATCTGCAGCTCTGTGGATCAGACTTCCTGTGCTCATATCCTGGTTCTACCAGTGTCTAGATGTCCCACATGCATGTTGTATGGCCTTCAGCACATCTGTATGCCTTAGTCCATTCATATATAAAAAAAGAAAAATAATAGTACTCACATCATAGACTTGTTTTGGGATTATGTGAGATCATTTATGTAAAGTACTGAAACCAATGCCCAGCTGAGATTAAGCGGAATAAGTGTCAGTTTTTATTATTATTATTTTCATAAATATACAATAGTAAAGTTGTCTTTCTGTGCATGGTGAATTAGAGAGGGAGAGAAATAGGATTTTTTAAATTATACTTTAAGTTCTAGGGTACATGTGCACAATGTGCAGGTTTGTTACATGTACCATGTTGGTGTGCTGCACCCATTAACTTGTCATTTACATTAGGAATATCTCCTAATACTATCCCTCCCCTCTCCCCCAACCCCACGACAGGCCCCAGTGTGTGATGTTCTTCACCCTGTGTCCAAGTGTTCTCATTGTTCAGTTCCCACCTATGAGTGAGAACATGTGGTGTTTGGTTTTTTGTCCTTGCGATAGTTTGCTGAGAATGATGGTTTCCAGCTTCATCCATGTCCCTACAAAGGACATGAACTCATCCTTTTTTATGGCTGCATAGTATTCCATGGTGTATATACACCACATTTTCTTAATCCAGTCTATCATTGATGGACATTTGGGTTGATTCCAAGTCTTTGCTATTGTGAATAATGCCGCAGTAAACCTGCATGTGCATGTGTCTTTATAGCAGCATGATTTATAATCCTTTGGGTATATACCCAGTAATGGGATGGCTGAGTCAAATGGCATTTCTAGTTCTAGATCCTTGAGGAATCGCCACACTGTCTTCCACAGTGGTTGAACTAGTTTACAATCCCACCAACAGTGTAAAAGTGTTCCAATTTCTCCACATCCTCTCCAGCACCTGTTGTTTCCAGATTTTTTAACGATCGCCATTCTAACTGGTATGACGTGGTATCTCATCGTGGTTTTGATTTGCATTTCTCTGATGGCCAGTGATGATGAGCATTTTTTCATGCGTCTGTTAGCTGCATAAATGTCTTCTTTTGAGAAGTGTCTGTTCAAATCCTTTGCCCACTTTTTGATGGGGTTGTTTGTTTTTTTCTTGTAAATTTGTTTGAGTTCTTTGTAGGTTCTGGATATTAGCCCTTTGTCAGATGAGTAGATTGCAAAAATGTTCTCCCATTCTGTAGGTTGTCTGTTCACTCTGATGGTAGTTTCTTTTGCTGTGCAGAAGCTGTTTAGTTTAATTAGATCCAATTTGTCACTTTTGGCTTTTGATGTCATTGCTTTTGGTGTTTTAGTCATGAAGTCCTTGCCCATGCCTATGTCCTGAGTGGTATTGCCTAGGTTTTCTTCTAGGGTTTTTATGGTTTTAGGTCTAACATTTAAGTCTTTAACCCATCTTGAATTAATTTTTGTATAAGGTGTAAGGAAGGGATCCAGTTTCAGCTTTCTACATATGGCTAGTCAGTTTTCCCAGCACCATTTATTAAACAGGGAATCCTTTTCCCATTTCTTGTTTTTGTCAGGTTTGTCAAAGATCAGATGGTTGTAGATGTGTGGTATTATTTCTGAGGGCTCTGTTCTGTTCCATTGGTCTATATCTCTGTTTTGGTACCAGTACCATGCTGTTTTGGTTACTGTAGCCTTGTAGTATACTTTGAAGTCAGGTAGCATGATGCTTCTAGCTTTGTTCTTTTGGCCTAGGATTGTCTTGGCAATGCGGGCTCTGTTTTGGTTCCCTGTGAACGTTAAAGTAGTTTTATCCAGTTCTGTGAAGAAAGTCATTGGTAGCTTGATGGGGATGACATTGAATCTATAAATTACCTTGGGCAGTATGGCCATTTTCACAATATTGATTCTTCCTATCCATGAGCATGGAATGTTCTTCCTTCTGTTTGTGTCCTCTTTTATTTCGTTGAGCAGTGGTTTGTAGTTCTCCTTGAAGAGGTCCTTCACTTCCCTTGTAAGTTGTATTCCTAGGTATTTTATTCTCTTTGAAGCAATTGTGAATGGGAGTTCATTCATGATTTGGCTCTCTGTTAGTCTGTTATTGGTGTATAAGAATGCTTGTGATTTTTGCACCTTAATTTTGTATCCTGAGGCTTTGCTGAAGTTGCTTATCAGCTTAAGGAGATTTTGGACTGAGACAATGGGGTTTTCTAAATATACAACCATGTCATCTGCAAACAGGGACAATTTGACTTCCTCTTTTCCTAATTGAATACCCTTTATTTCTTTCTCCTGCCTGATTGCCCTGGCCAGAATTTCCAACACTATGTTGAATAGGAGTGGTGAGAGAGGGCATCCCTGTCTTGTGCCAGTTTTCAAGGGAATGCTTCCAGTTTTTGCTCATTCAGTACAATATTGGCTGTGGGTTTGTCATAAATAGCTCTTATTATTTTGAGATACGTCCCATCAATAGCTAATTTATTGAGAGTTTTTAGCATGAAGAGCTGTTGAATTTTGTCAAAGGCCTTTTCTGCATCTATTGAGATAAACATGTGGTTTTTGTCTTTGGTTCTGTTTATATACTGGATTATGTTTATTGATTTACGTATTTGAACCGGCCTTGCATCCCAGGGGATGAAGCCCAATTGATCATGGTGGATAAGCTTTGTGATGTGCTGCTGGATTCAGTTTGCCAGTATTTTATTGGGGATTTTTGCATCGATGTTCATCAGGGATATTGGTCTAAAATTCTCTTTTTTTGTTGTGTCTCTGCCAGGCTTTGGAGTCAGGATGATGCTGGCCTCATAAAATGAGTTAGGGAGGATTCCCTCTTTTTCTATTGATTGGAATAGTTTCAGAAGGAATGGTACCAGCTTCTCTTAGTACCTCTGGTAGAATCTGGCTGTGAATTCATCTGGTCCTGGACTTTTTTTGGTTGGTAGGCTATTAACTATTGCCTCAATTTCAGAGCCTGTTACTGGTCTATTCAGAGATTCAACTTCTTCCTGGTTTAGTCTTGGGAGGGTGTATGTGTCCAGCAATTTATCCATTTCTTCTAGATTTTCTAGTTTATTTGCATAGAGGTGTTTATAGTATTCTCTGATGGTAGTTTGTATTTCTGTGGAATCAGTGGTGATAATGCCTTTATCATTTTTTATTGCATCTATTTGATTCTTCTCTCTTTTCTTCTTTATTAATCTTGCTAGCAGTCTATCAATTTTGTTGATCTTTTCAAAAAACCAGCTCCTGGATTCATTGATTTTTTTTGAAGGGTTTTTTTGTGTCTCTATGTCCTTCAGTTCTGCACTGATCTTAGTTATTTATTGCCTTCTGCTAGCTTTTGGATGTGTTTGCTCTTGCTTCTCTAGTTATTTTAATTGTATGTTAGGGTGTCAATTTTAGATCTTTCCTGCTTTCTCTTGTGGGCATTTAGTGCTATAAATTTCCCTCTACACACTGCTTTAAATGTGTCCCAGAGATTCTGGTATGTTGTATCTTTGTTCTCATTGGTTTCAAAGAACATCTTTATTTCTGCCTTCATTTCGTAATGTACCCAGTAGTCATTCAGGAGGAGGTTGTTCAGTTTCCATGTAGTGGAGCGGTTTTGAGTGAGTTTCTTAATCCTGAGTTCCAGTTTGATTGCACTGTGTTCTGAGAGACAGTTTGTTATAATTTCTGTTCTTTTACATTTACTGAGGGGTGCTTTACTTCCAACTATGTGGTCAATTTTGGAATAAGTGCGATGTGGTGCTGAGAAGAATGTATATTCTGTTGATTTGGGTTGGAGAGTTCTGTAGGTGTCTATTAGGTCACTTGGTGCAGAGCTGAGTTCAATTCCTGGATATCTTTTTTAAATTTTCTGTCTCGTTGCTCTGTCTAATGTTGAAAATGGGGTGTTAAAATCTCTCATTATTATTGTACGGGAGACTAAGTCTCTTTGTAAGTCTCCAAGGACTTGTTTTATGAATCTGGGTGCTCCTGTATTGGGTGCATATATATTTAGGATAGTTAGCTCTTCCCGTTGAATTGATCCCTTTACCATTATATAATGGCCTTCTTTGTCTTTTTTGATCTTTGTTGGTTTAAAGTCTGTTTTATCAGAGACTAGGATTGCAACCCCTGCTTTTTTTTGTTTTCCATATGCTTGGTAGATCTTCCTCCATCCCTTTATTTTGAGCCTTGTGTGTCTCTGCCCATGAGATGGGTCTCCTGAATACAGCACACTGATGGGTCTTGACTCTTTATCCAACTTGCCTGTTTGTATCTTTTAACTGGGGGCATTTAGTCCATTTGCATTTAAGGTTAGTATTGTTATGCATGAATTTGATCCTGTCATTATGATGTTAGCTGGTTATTTTGCTCATTAGTTGATGCAGTTTCTTCCTAGCATCAATGATCTTTACAATTTGGCATGTTTTTTTAGTGGCTGGTACTGGTTGTTCCTTTCCATGTTTAGTGCTTCCTTCAGGAGCTCTGGTAGGACAGGCCTGGTGGTGACAAAATCTGTCAGCATTTGCTTATCTATAAAGGATTTTATTTCTTCTTCACTTACAAAGCTTAGTTTGTCTGGATATAAAATTCTGGGTTGAAAATTCTTTATTTTAAGAATGTTGAATATTGGCCCTCATGCTCTTCTGGCTTGTAGAGTTTCTGCCGAGACATCTGCTGTTAGTCTGATGGGCTTCCCTTTGTGGATAACCCAACCTTTCTCTCTGGCTGCCCTTAACATTTTTTCCTTCATTTCAACTTTGGTGAATCTGCCAATTATGTGTCTTGGAGTTGCTCTTCTCGAGGAGTATCTTTGTGGTGTTCTCTGTATTTCCTGAATTTGAACATTGGCCTGTCTCACTGCATTGGGGAAGTTCTCCTGGATAATATCCTGCAGAGTGTTTTCCAACTTGGTTCCATTCTCCCCATCACTTCCAGGTACACCAATCAGATGTAGATTTGGTCTTTTCACATAGTCCCATATTTCATGGAGGCTTTGTTCGTTTCTTTTCACTCTTTTTTTCTCTAAACTACTCTTCTTGCTTCATTTCATTCGTTTGATCTTCAATCACTGATACTCTTTCTTCCAGTTGATTGAAGTAGCTACTGACGCTTGTGCATTAGTCACGTAGTTCTCATGCCATGGTTTTCAGCTCCATCAGGTCATTTAAGGACTTCTCTACACTGGTTATTCTAGTTAGCCATTCGTCTAATCTTTTTTCAAGGTTTTTAGCTTCTCTGCCATGGATTAGAACTTCCTCCTTTAGCTTGGAGAAGTTTGATAGTCTGAAGCCTTCCTCTCTCAACTCGTCAAAGTCATTCTCCATCCAGTTTTGTTCCATTACTGGCAAGGAGCTGCATTCCTTTGGAGGGGGAGAGGTGCTCTGATTTTTAGAATTTTTAGCTTTTCTGCTCCATTTTTTCTGCATTTTTGTGGTTTTATCTACCTTTGGTCTTTGATGATGGTGACATACAGATGGGGTTTTGGTCTGGATTTCCTTTTTTTTTTTGAGACGGAGTCTTGCTTTGATGCCCAGGCTGGAGTGCAGTGGTGCGATCTCGGCTCACTGCAAGCTCCGCAGCCTCCCGGGTTCATGCCATTCTCCTGCCTCAGCCTCCCAAGAAGCTGGGACTACAAGCACCCGCCACCACTCCCGGCTAATTTTTCTGTATTTTTAGTAGAGACGGGGTTTCACCATGTTTGCCAGGATGGTCTCAATCTCCTGACCTCGTGATCCGCTGGCTTCCGCCTCCCAATCCCCTGGGATTACAGGCATGAGACACTGCGCTGGGACTCCTTTTGGTTAGTTTTCCTTCTAACAGTCAGGACCCTCAGCTGCAGGTCTGTTGGAGTTTGCTGGAGGTCTACTCCAGACCCTGTTTGCCTGGGTATCAGCAGCAGAGGCTGCAGAACAGTGAATATTGCTGAACATCAAATGTTGCTGCCTGATCGTTCCTCTGGAAGCTTCCTCTCAGAGGGGCACCCGCACATGTGAGGTGTCAGTCTGCCCCTATGGGGGGTGCCTGCCAGTTAGGTTACTCGGAGGTCAGGGACCCACTTGAGGAGGCAGTCTGACCGTTCTCAGATCTCAAACTCCGTGCTGGGAGAACCACTACTCTCTTCAAAGCTATCAGACAGTGACAGTTAAGTCTGCAGAGGTTTTTGCTGCCTTATGTTTGGCTATGCCCTGCTCCAGAGGTGGAGTCTACAGAGGCAGGCAGGCTTCCTTGAGCTGCGGTGGGCTCCATTCAGTTCGAGCTTCCCGACCGCTTTGTTTACCTACTCAAGCCTCAGCAATGGCAGGCACCTCTCCCCCAGCCTCCATGCCGCCTTGCAGTTGGATCTCAGACTGCTGTGCTAGCAATGACCGAGGCTCTGTGGGCGTGGGACGCTCTGAGCCAGGCACCAGATATAATCTCCTTGTGTGCCATTTGCCAAGACTGTTGGAAAAGCACTATTATAGTGGGAGTGACCCGATTTTCGAGGTGCCCTCTGTCACAGATTCCCTTGGCTAGGAAAGGGAATTCCCTGACCTCTTGCGTTTCCCAGGTGAGGCGATGCCTCACTCTGTTTGGCTTACGCTTGGTGGGCTGCACCCACTGTCCTGCATCCACTGCCTGACAAGCCCCAGCGGGATGAACCCAGTACCACAGTTGGTAGTGCAGAAATCACCTATCTTCTGCATCGTTCACGCTGGGAGCTGTAGATTGGAGCTGTTCCTATTCGGTCATCTTGGAACCACCCCTCGAAACAGGAATTTTTTAGGAGGAGGAAAAACTCCAATTATTGAGAACCACATGGACAGTATAGAAATGGAAGTGGGTTCAGATGAGTGGAAATGAGACTGATAGTCCAAGACACAGCACTTTAGGGAGGAAGAAATGGAGAGGGGTGGTAAGAAGAAGACACACAGTTACGTGGTCAAGGTTGTGTGTTAGCAAGGCATCAGGTTGACAGAATAAAAACATGGAAGATGCATTCAGCTGTTGACAAGGAGTGCCCATGGAGTTGATTCATTTGGCAGCTTGTTGCTTCCAACCATGTTCACCTGGCATCAGCACAACTGGTCATTTAATCCAAAAGTTCAGTCCAACCAATATTCAGGGAGAGCTGGTGGCTTGCCTGTGAGGCCTGAACTCCAAATCATCATCTGGCCTGGCTAGCTATTGGGACTGGGCAGTTCTACCAGCAGCATCTGCCAATCCCCTGTGACAGTTATTGGGGTCAGAAATTGCATTGCCTAGCAATTACTAGCAGTGCCCAAAACATTTCTGATTTTAGAGGACTCTTGTAGTAAGACAGAATTGACCAGAAACTATATTATCTTGCCACTCAGAACAAACACAAATGACTTGCCATAGAGCCATAGTGATGCAGATTTATCATATTCCCCCAATTCATTCCATAGACTGGGGGTAAGATGTACTACTGGAAGTAAAATCAAGGCTGGTACGTTCCCTTCCAAGTTGTCCCCTCAACTTAGCCCATGATGGAGTTTCTGGCCAATCCAGGATTGTTCTTCTTTTTCTTTTTTAATTCCTTTAAAATGAAGCATTTTGTTTTAATCAACTGAAGTATAATATTATTATTATATATTATATTAAAAAGCAATATATTATAGATATTACTGTGAAGTGTATTTCCATCCTAAAGAACTTTTTACCTCAATTAGGTTATTTGATCTTTTCAATAATCCTGTGAGGTAAGTTGGGTGGATAAGGATATTATTAATTTCATTTGTACATGGAGACTCAAGGAGGTGCAGAGATCACTTATCCAAAGACATACAATGGCTAAGTGGCAACAATAATAGTTAATATGTAATAGTTACCATGTCCTGGTACTATTATAAGTGTTCCTTTAATCTTCACAAGAATCCAATGGAAAGGGCACTATTGTTATCCCCATTACACAAGTGAAAAAAACAAACATAGAGTGAGGAAATTGCTCAAGATTACAAGCTGATAAGTGACAGAGCTGAGATTAGAACCCAATACCTTGGCTTCAGAGTCAAGGTAAGTAATTTCTATGATGTACTTGGGCAATGCAGCACATGGCCTCAGTGATTTTTAGGCACTTTTTGTTCCAGTGATTGCCTCCCTTCACAGTTCCCTGCCTAGTTTGAGGATCTCCTGATCTTAGATGGACTAAGGATTTTCTAAAATGTGACAAGAGATTTACAAATAATGTTTGCTTATCTATTACAAAAGCTGGATTACCAACTGGAGGAGAAATCAGGAACCGCCTTCAAAAAGAGAATGAGTGAAGCTTGTGAGGAGGAAAATTCTGTGGAATGGTTGTCTCACTCTTTTGGTTGTTGCCAAGGCTTCCAGTTGGCTTCCTGCTCCGTGCAGTTTTCTTTTGTTGAGGTAGGAGGACACCTATCAATGCTGAAGTCTCACTTTGGAGGGGGTGCGGGTAGGTCAGTTGCATTTTCTTTCTTCCTGAACCTCAGGAAACTATTGACAGCAACCAGACTTGAGATGCTTCAGGTAAGGGTTTTAGAGCCACTGACTGAGCCTGCATTTCTGGTGAGCTGGTTTGTGGGAAGTAGAATTCATGTGAAAACTTCAAATATTCTGAAAGAAAGATGGTTTAAAATCTTGACTTCGTATAGCCAGGGTCAAAAAGACACTACTTGGTGTTATTTTGAGGCAGTAAGAATGCACTGAGGAGGAAGCAATTCTTTGGGCCACCAAGTCGTTTGTTGATTAAAATAATTCATTTGTTATTATCAGTGTGTAATGCTATGGAGAACATATCATTTTCTCAGTTGTATAATTTCTCCCATGGAAGAAACTGCTTTTGATTGGGTGGGAGTGGAGTGGGGAAGTGAGTGGGAATTTTCAGGGCTCAACAGTGTTTTCTTCCCTGACTTTACACACAGGTAGGATATGCAACTCAGGTGGCTCCATGGAGGCTTCACCTGGGTTTCTGGAATGGTGTCTCCTTTACTTCCTGCCCTGACTTATTATGTAATCACATTATGTTGTCAAAATTTCAGAGAGAATAAGGTAATAGAGAGAGACCCAAATTCCCTGGGCACTTCTGCTTAACATGATTTTTATGACCTTTGGTGTAAGTATTAACCTGAGAATGCCAACTTTGTCATGTCTCTAAGCATATGTGCATGGGTGGCCAGGGTGAGGTGGGATGACATTAGAAATGTATTATAGTGCCCATGATGCCAAAGCAGACGAATTGAATAACAAAAGTGCTTGCCAAATGAGTTTACCTGACATCTTTAGGCAAATAAATTGTGTTGTTTAAGAAAATTTTGCTATTGAAAATGAGAGCTGATAATCATACTGATTTGGTTTATAGTAAATATATTGTGTGCCTACAAAGATAAGGAAGGGTTTGTGTTCATGTGTTGACATTTTTTGAAAGTAATTATTAATACTGCCCTGTACACAGGCTGTTCTCTTTAATGTTTATTAATTTATAAAATTGTAAAAAAAATATAGCTATAACACTGAGCCAATGTGGGAAAACAGAAACATCTTCCGCCGTTCCACCATTCTGATACAACTTTTTCATGTTTGAGTTTTCCCTTTTTGCTGTTGGCTGACATATTTCTACCCAGTTGGAATCCTAGCCACACAGACTTTCAATTTACCCAATAACATTTACAAACTGGAAGCAGCTTTAGGAATGGATCCATGGATGGACGAGCAAGAAGGGGCATTTGAAAGCATCTGGCAAGATCTCCTTGTTTTGTAAGTGAGATGGCAGAAGCCCAGAGAGGTGAAGGGATTTGCCGTAAGGACAGAGATTGGGAGTAGCTGAGCTGGGGCTTTTCCCAACATCATGTTGCTTCTGACCACTCCACGGTGTTTTTCTTACTTCTGAGCATGTACTCTTCAACAGCACATACTCTTCAACTTGCCTTTTAAATGTATATATACATACACGCATACATATGTGTGTGTGTGCGCCTGTTGTGTGTGTGTATATATATACAAAAATGAATTTCTATTTAATGTATGGAAATGCTTAATTATGGAAAACTTCAATTTCATAAACAATTATAAAAATGGAAAAGAATTGAAAAAATCGCCATGGGACTATGGTATTTGACATTTTCTCACATAACATTTTTCTTGCCAAGTTTCCTAAAAAAGCTTTTTGTAAGGTTTTACACTGCATGCTGTTAGGTTATTTATGATGGAATGCCAGCCACTGCCTACCAATGTGGAAACCTCACTGGCACAGGGAAGGGAAGCCCATAAGAGATGGCAAGGAGAACCCAGCCGCACATAGTGTGAACTCATTACAACGGACAATTGTTTTTCTCCCAAACAAAACTGAACTTTATGTAAACTCTATTAAATGGGGGAAACCTCAAGTTTACTTATTTATGTATTTGGCCCTAAGTGGTAATAAAGATGGGATACCCACGGGGAGGAGTAGTCTCTTTCTTTTATAATCTTGATCTTTAATATTAGCCTTTAGAAGAAGTCTATAGAAATGCTCACCAGCCTGCAATGTTTTAATACATCTAGGTTACAGTCTTATCTCTTTTATGTGTAGTTAGCCATACTTTTACAAATGAATAACCACAGAGAATCAAAGAGAAGGAAGCAACTAAGCAGATTCACTTGAGACGTAGATTTGTGGATGATTTTGGGGGGAATATTTTTTTCTGTAGACTACAAATGGATTTTGATAATAAAAATATCTGTCGAAGACAAATACTTTTCCAATTTCAAATCACATAATACATAATAAACCTATCTATATTAATACATACATATGTATGTATTATTCTATAGAAAATGCTCTTTTGGATTTCCCAATTCAGGAAGAATACTGTATCTCTAGCACAGCAGCACACCCAGTGATAAAAATAGATGCTTAATAAATATTTCTTAAATGAGTGGATTTTCTTTATTCGATGCCTTTCTTTTCTAGCCTGCTTCCTCCTGTTGATACTCTCTGTGGGGTTTGTATCTGTCAGGGGGACTAAGTTATGCTGCAGTAACAAAGTACCCTGAACATCTCTGACTTTACTCTCCATGCTACATATCCATCTTAGGTCACAGAGAGGCCCTGCTCATCATAGTCACACAAGGATTTAAGCTGATGGAGGCTCAATTTCAATATGTTCTCCCATATCATTGCCATAAGGGGAAAGGATGTAATGAAGCATGCTGGCTCTTAAATCTCCTATCAGGGCTGGGTGTTGTGGTTCACACCTGTAATCCCAGCACTTTGGGAGGCCCAGGCAGGAGGAACACCTGAGGCTGGGAGCTCAAGACCAGCCTGACCAACATGGAGAAATCCCATCTCTACTAAAACTATAAAATTAGCTGGGCGTGGTGGTGCATGCCTGTAATCCTAGCTGCTTGCGGGGGCTGAGGCAGGAGAATCACTTGAACCTGGGAGGTGGAGGTTGTGGTGAGCCGAGATCACACCATTGCACTGCAACCTGGGAAATAAGAGTGAAACTCCATTTAAAAAAAAAAAAAAAATCTCCTATCACGAGGGGCACTTACCACTTTCTATGTTGTCCAAGGATACGTGGCCACATTTAATTTCAAATCCTACCATGTTTCCTGGAAGGAAGAAAACCAGAATGAAAGGGAATGGTCCTGATCATTACAACATGGATATATGATAATAATGGTGATTTGGTTAGATTGTTTTCTTCCCTGAAGAATTTAAAGTGATTTCAGTGTTTAAAACAAATCTGCATTTAAGGGAAACAGGTAGGTTGCTGGTGCCACTGTTTCTAGAGGAAGTAGAACAACACAGAGAGGGAGAATTAGTGACCTACTCAAAGCCATAATATGTGTTAGCAAAAATCCTGATACCGGGGCCCCAGATTTCTAATGCATTGCCTTCAGAACCACCTCTGAAACTCTCCTTGGTCTTTTCAGGGATAACTCTTGTTTCTTTAAGCATCTTGAATCCACGTCTCCATGTGGTGATGGGTTCAAGTTTGTAGTTTAAATAGACTTTGGAATGACTGATCTTTTCTATGAAGCAACTGTGGGAGGCTGGATTGTGTAGGACAAAAGTAAGAAAAAAATATAGATTAAATTTAGGTAGGTCTGTATTTAAATTTCAATTTTGTCTCTTCCCCTGTGTGACTTCTGGAAAGTTACTTAACCTCTCTGAGATTCAGTTGCTTCCTCTGAAAACATGAGCATAATACCTCTTACTTTGCAGGTTGTGATGAGTGAAAGAAGAAAGGTTCTGAAATGCACTGCACAATGATGGGCACCAAGAGCAGTTCTACTGTAGGAGCTGTTCTGACCAGCATCACCCAGTTCTTCAGATGTTTTGATTTTCCACATTTTGAGCACCAGAACAGGTCCAGAAATACTGGGGCACTGTTACCAAGTGAGGCTGATGTTGTGTCAAGATAAACAACCTACTTTCTGTTTGTTGCAGACTACTCAATTTATTTTGCTAAAATATTAAGTTCATTGTATCTGTCAGGGGGATTAGGTTATGCTGCAGTAACAAACTACCCCAAACATCTGTGACTTTATGCTCATGCTACACATTCATCCATAATGTCAAAAAAAAAAAAAAAAAAAAAAGACATTTCAGGGTCTTGCCGTGTTTCCTTCCATCTTAGAGCTGCTTTTGGCAACCCACTGCTCACAGTATGGGCAAGTAGGCACCACGAAATTCAGGTAAAACAGCAGCTGCTAGAAACTGCTCCACCCTAATTCCAAGAGACCTTTGAGCACCATGTTAGAGAGCCCATCTTTCTGTTACTTGTGGGGAAACTCTTGCTACAGAGAGGAGTTCCAGCCCTGAGCTGCCTGCCTTATTAAGAAGCACACTTCTGCTCTAGGCAAAAGACAGTCTGGTCTTGCTTTCCTCACTTAATAGGACGCCAGCCTTCACCGGCTTTATCTGTTGTGGTTTGTGTGGGCAGAATCCCAGGTTTCAACTGTGTTGCTAGGTGTGTGGTAGGTCTGCCTTCACTTGCAGTTTCTCTTTGCTTCACTTTCAAAGTGAACTGCAAATATGAGGTTGTTTGGACCTAAGTCAGGAGGGTTTGGGGAAAAGAAAGCAAAACATCATTTTGATGTATCAGTTGCTTAGTAAGTAGCTACTGACCAGGAATCCGCCACTTGTTTTTCACTAATATAAGCCAAAAAATACAATTCAAACTGGTTTATGAGTGTAGATATCATCTCAGTTTTTTAAGGCACACAAATAAAATCTAATCTCTTAAAGTGTGTACCTATTTGTAAAGAAATATAAATGTTTGATCAAAACTTGAAATGTGCCTAACTTTGCAACTCAAATTCCAAACTAGTTAAAATCCCATTCCTTAGAATTTATTTTAATAACACCACTCCTCCCTGCTCCAGCTTGGACTTGCTTCCTTCTTCCCTTCCCTTTTCTGCAATACTGAAATGGGCTTATGTATTTATTAGCAGAGCCCATTTAAACCCAGGAAGGTCGATGCTTTTTTTGGAACAGCTTGAATAAAAAAGAAAAACCATAATCTTTGCTCAATACCTCTTTCTCTACCCTCTTCTCCCGCCCCCCCCCCCACTTTTTTTGGTAATATACCGGGGAGAAAAAAAAAAAAAAAAACTTTCCAAACACAGAACTTCATGGCCAGAAACAATCTGGCTGCTGGAATAAACAGTCTGCTCCCTCGTTTACCATTCCATCATGCGCTTAAGTCCTGAGAAGCCCGCGGCTGCCCGCAATAGTTCTCGGTTGGCAGCAGGGAAGTCTGCCAACGTCCCATCAGGCTTGTTTCTTAAGCAAAGTTGTATAAGTTAACAGGTTTTATTGTTGGGGGTAATCTGGGGCTGTTCTTACAGGAGGAAGGGACGAGGCCCCCAGAGTGTTTGCCAGCAACAGCCCTTGGCTTTCCTCATTCCCTCTCCTCATTAATTTGTGTGAGCTCAGCTCGGATAACAAACGGTGGGGCTGGGGGATCCCATTCAGCCAGGCCTGGCCCCTGTACGGCCTGTGAGCTAATTGCTCTAATTGAGTGGGAGGGACTGCTTTCCTCTCGATCTGTCCCTTCCCGGCCTTGTTTGGAGACGAATGAATGGAGGCCCACTTCAGCTCCTGCTGGTAACCAGTCAGGAGCTTGGGCCACAGGATCCACTCCGCAGAGCCACAGCCCAGACAACTCTTTCACCTGCGGCTCCGGCCCTTCTTTGTGTGCGGAGGTATTCCGACTGTGTTCATTCAGGGCTTTGCTTGCTTGCTTTCTCTTTCCTTTCGGGTTGAGAAACATTCTGCTATAATTTATATCTGGGAAACGGCATTAGAAATGTGTTAGCGTGCCGCTCCAGATGGACAGATCATTTACAACTAGCACAATATATTATCAATGCACTGCTCTTTAGGACCTGCTATATAATAGACATGTAATGAAGCATATGAAACATGGGTTTCATTTCCAGGCCCCGAAAGGGGAAAATGATTTCGGGGAAGAAAACCCACCCCAGGTGGGGGGTAAAGGGTGGGGGCTTGGGGGGCGGGGAATGGGCCTGTCTCTTTAAGACAGACTAGGAGGAAAACCAAAAGTCATCAACTCTGAAAGTAACAAATGAGAGCCCAGAGCTGTGCAGCTAATGTGCAAACTTGTTTCTGTCCTCTATGGCGCCATCATTTATTCAGGAGGTAGAAGCAGAAGACGGGGACTTGCATTTGCTTGATACTCAATTATACATTAGTGTACATCACTTGGCAATCTGTTCATATCAATTTAATTGGATTTTAATATTGCCTCTGATCTTGTTGTCCAATTAACAGTACTGGCTGGCAATAAAGCAGAACCACACACTATGTAACACCTTTGATCCCTGCCATATGGAGCTCTTCCATTGATTACCACATTTTCAAAAAATTTCACTCTCTCAATATGGGCTGTGATAAATGGGAGAAAAAGCACATCCCTGATGTGATAAAAATTTCACTTCAACTCGCAACTTCATTTATTTTGTTGACATTCGGCTCTGATTAAGAACAATAAAAAAATCATGCCCTGAATATCATATGCAAATACAACCCTGGGCATGAATCTAATCATGCCATGGGAGCATTACCATGACTAGCCTGGCATCGGCTCAATTTTTTTTTAAAGTGACAGCATACACTTCTGGGTTCGCTGTGCAAAGTAGTCACCACCGCTATGGCATTTAATAAACATCTGATGTTTTGGTTCCCACCAAGACATGGCGAAAGCGTCTGCATTTCTGCCTGTTATTGTGAGGCCCCTGTGTTCGGGTGAGGCCTCGTGTTGACCCTCCCCTGATCCTCATCTCCCTACTCCTAGCTTGGGGACAGCCAGGCAACTGGGAGCCAGGACAGGGGTGAGTTTCCTGTGTGAACTCTCAGACTTCCTTCTTTTTGGGGGGACATCCTTCAGAATGGATGGGGGATGGCGCTTTGGTCTGGAAGGAGCTGCAATGCCAGGGACGGGACCTGCCTGCTCTAGGAAGCTTCTGAATGAGTGTGTGCTCCAGCTTCCTGTTTGCCTCTTGGAGTTATGCAAGCAATTATGGCTTAATGCCCTGGAGACACTCCCAAATGACAGGATTAACCCCCAAGGGAAACTGGCTTCTGTTGTGAAGGATTACATCAATGTTCTAAAAAGCCCTTCCACAACTCTGTGGAATCGCTGATCCTTTTCATGCCTCGACAAGAAGGTTGCTCATGGCCAGAGCTGGGATGTGTCAGAGGGCCCCTTTTTGGATCCCACGGGCTCTCCTCTCACACCCTCTCCCCTCAGACCAGCTCTGGAGCTCTGCCTCTGGGTTCTATGCAGCTGGTCCTGGGCAGTTGGACTCCTGGCTTCAGTAAGGTGGCCGTGCCCAATGGCAGTGGGGTCCCTGTGGTAACCAGGGTTCACCTGGAATCCGGACAACTCCCGAAGGTGGGAGGAGGGCTAAGGCTATTGGTTACACATGTCATAAATTATTTCTTGACCATTAGCGGTGTTTCTGCCTCATAACTGTTCTTCAGGCATATTAAATCAGCAAGAAGGAAGAGCATGCTAGGACATCTGGGGCTGCCAGATAATTCAGTTAATTTCTATTCCCTTGAACCTGGAGGTGTTAATTTAGAAGCACAACAGAAGAGTCTGAAGAATGCTAATACGTCATTTGAATGATTAATGCAATCAGGGGGATTGGGGGGACCTCTGTTTACTCTTTAATTTTGACATGGCACAGCAAGGAGGAGAGTGGCTAATTTTCCAAAGTTAAGGGCAAGTTGGTTTCAATGCAGTCACATGGCCCCGGCTGGGGTTTAGAGAGCTGGGGTGACTCAGGAGGGCTCTATGGGACAATAGGGGCCAGTTTTGTTCGTATAATGGCTACAGCCAGGAAAACAGATGAAATTGTTTGTGATCTGATGAGCCTGGTCCTCTTGGGTGAGGGAGCTCCCAGAAGCTACTGGGAACAGCAAACGGAAGGAGAAAAAAGAAAGAAAGAAAGGAAAAGCGAGAGCTTGAAAAAACATCGCTGAAAATAGGTGATAGCCTTATAACGTACATGTATTTTTATCTGACATTTCCAAATAGAGTGGCTTTCTCTAAAACAAGGAAAATATTTCCAAATTTATTTAAATGAAACCTTATTAGGGAAAGCTTAGGACTGAGCAACTATTTAAAAATATATTTGGAGGAGAGACGCAAAGGAAGACATTTAATTCTTAGCAGACTGTAGGCATTTTAAGGGAGCCTTGTGTCTATTTATTGCACAGCTTCTGATTAGAGACAGCTTATGACTGTGATAACAGGAAATTTCAAAGGGCACTTCCCCCCACCAACCAGACACCGTAGTATCTCCTTTTTAAGACAAAGAAGGTATTGTGAGAGTGAAAGGGATTTGGCCCCAAGCACCAAACAACATCTAGAGAGGAGAAAAAACCCTGTAATTATGTTAATAGTAAATTAATGTTTTTGCAATTTACCCATATCACCTCAGAATAGGTGTTGTTCAAAAGTACTTGTTGGAAATATTCGGCAGACATCATGCTGGAGAAGGAATGAAGTCAAAATGTTTAGTTCCCTATAAAACCTTGTGTTTAATCCAAAATGAAGCCTTCCAGGGCCAGAAATACATGTTTTCCCGAGGTGCCACCCAGACACTGCTTACAGAAGCTGGGACAAGGGGCCATGCTTCCTGACCATGGGTGGTTTGGAGTTTCCTTGTCTGTAAACCTGGTATCCCAAGCCCTTCCCATGTCTGGGTACTATACTCTGTGATTAGCCCTGTCTTCTGGGGCCTGTAACACAAAGTGACCTCCTGTGTTCGTTCCCTTTGGGTGTTGTCTTGGGTGACTCAGGGGTCTCATTTCAGGTAAGGCCCTGGGTTAAACAGATCTCGATGTTGATTTTCATGGAGAGGTTTTTCAGTACATACAAAGTTTTCTGCCCATACCTGGCACATCGATTAAATAAACATTTACTGGGAAATTGTATATGCTGGGAGCTGCACTGGGCTCTTTCTGGAGCTTAAGGTTTTTCTTGATGAATTCTGAGAACAACCCTGAGGGGTAGGAGTTATTATCCATGTTTTACTGATGAGGATGTTGATACTAAAGAAGCAATATGCCTAAAGCCCCAGATGGAAGAGGACACATTCTCCGACTTTTCTTTTCTTCACCATATCATAGCTATTTTAGCACAATTGTGAAGTGGACAGATTCCCTTCATACTGCAAGCACCCTCTCTTGTGCCTTTCCCTTCCCTCAGTGATGTTTCCTCTTCCCCTCAGGTACCAGTCATTCTTTCTTCATGCTGTACAATTTCACCAAACCTGTTCTTAAGAAAAGATCTTACATCAGTCATATATTCTTTAGTATGAATTTAAACCCAAGCCAGAAACTGTGGTAGGACTTTGAAAATAAAACACATAATTTTCTATATTTAATTCTCAAGGGATCTCAGTTTTTAAAATTTTGTAGATAATAATGGAATAAAATAGACAACCTGCCTTTTAAAGTGGCCAAGCCATTGACGAGTAGGAGCAATTAGGGCAGATTTGCCTTAATCTTTGAAATAAAGTAAATGTTGACTTTTTCTGCCATATACTAGCAAGAAGCACTCTAGAAACCAGCATTTCTGATAAACTTTATTATGAGTAATGGAAATTGTTATAAATAAAGCACCAAACTAGGAGTGAGGAAGCCTGGGTTTTGTTCCCATGTCACTGAAATGTATGTTTTTGGGCATACAGGGTCGGAAAATAAAGGGCTTGGATTATAGTGGGACTCTTTCTACCTCCTTATCCATGTCGAACATCATCTGTTACTCTTGGGCCTAGGCGCTGTTTTGGAATCTGTCTCTGCTGATTTTCTGAGCAGCCATTATTTATTGTTTGCCTTTGGGCCTCAAGATGAAATCTATTGCCACCAAAGGGCTAGATGCCATCCAACATTTCCTCCAGTTAAAGTTCTTAAACCTAGGAATGTGACTGGGTCCAGTGGTTCTCAAACCTGTCTGTGCGTAACCACTGGAAGATTTCTAAATGTACCTTTCACTCAGATTCTCTAGGAGCGAAGCTTGGGAATCTGTATTTTTTAAAGCTCCTCCAGTGATTATGATGTAGACAATCTATGGACTAACACTTGGGTAATGTCACTTTAGATTATGTGTTCAGAGTTTTGTTTATCCTAATAATAGAAATTTACAACTTGAAAATGTTGCCATTTCTGAAGTGGTCACAGTAATTGTATTTTCACTGGCTAAACACTTCTGGCAAATTTTTACTTTTAATTTCTGCTATTTCATAATTTAGCTCCTGAAGAGTATTAGGGAGTATCGCTCATATCTGGTCTTGGAGAGCCCTGTTCTGACTAGATTCAAATATTGGCACAGGAGCTTATCAGCTAGGTGGCCTTGAGCAAGTCATTTAATGTAGGCAAGTGATTTAATCTAATCTTCTGTAAAACCAAGGTCAGAATACCTACCTTGCAGAGTTGTTGAGACTCCAAGGTTCTATTATTTCTACTTGATTTTATGGAAATTGTTCTTGAGCACCTGCTATGAATGAGGTGGTGTAAAATATAATGGAGAGGCAAGATGAATAAATAGAATAGGTTCTGGAAGTCATCTAAACAAGTGATTTACTTTTCTTGCCACAATGGCCGTATTATGCTTAGGTACATGTGTAGGCAGAGACAAATGAAACAAAAGTTTCACAAAACAGTATTTATCCTTACTGCATGTAATACACTGTGATATTTTCCATTCCATTCAATTCCATGTTAATTTCATGTGCTGCTAGTGTGTCGTTACTTGCACTAGACTACTGATACCCCTCAACATGACCATCTAACCTATGCATGCATACTTCCAGCAATGGGAAACTATTTGAAGCTGAGAAAAATATCTCTCAACTCACTCTAACTAATATTAATTAAGCATAGACTATTAACAAAGCAATCAACTATCTTCATACTGCATGTTTTATCAAAAGGCTTGTAAATCGATTATTTAGAATGCTGATTGGGTTTCCCTTGTACACTTTTGCTGGTCCTTGGCTTTCCAGGACCTACTTTGCCATTGCTTTCTGTTCCAGACCATGAAATCTTTGTTCCTATAAAAACATAGCTGACCCAGTGTCGATAAGCTAATTACAGCTAAGAGATTCCTGGCTGACAGTGATAGAGGTTGCCTTGCATTTTAAGATTAACCTTTGAAGGCTAAAACAAGGAACTTTTTATTAGCCAAATCTAGTGAACAAAGAATTTTGATCATGGCAGAATTCTGTAATCATTTAAAACTGTTTCTACTCTTGGGAACTAGGACTAAGAGCTTAGTCTGAGTATGTAGTTGTATGTCATGGTCTGATTGGACTGGTAGAATATCCTGTCCTGATTCCACTGAACATACCAAAGTGTAAGTGCTATTTTTATGAAGCATTTGTTTTCCAAAAAAGGGCAGTTTACAAATGTATCCTAAAGCATGTGACACGATCAAAAATTAAATCCTTGAATGACAACTGTGTTGGGAATAGCTATCCATATAATTTATGTTTGAGGCAATGACAATGCACTTACATAGGAAAGCACCAAGCCTGAAACTCTGATTTCTGCCATAGTTGGGTTTCTCTTTATATCAATTAGATTGATTGTTAATTGAATTAATTATGTTGCCAATGAAGCACTGATCCAAAAAAAAAGTCTAATTTTGAAAGATCAAATACAAGTTTGCTGTTTTCATTTGGAAGAAGTGTTCTTCTTAAGCCATAGGGTAGTTTAAGATGCCCTGTTTCTGGGGTAGGGTGTAATGGTCAGCAAGATTAGGTCTTTAAATCTTCAATGCCATTGCATTAATTGAGCCTAAACGGGTAGGGAGAGGAAAGACACACAAACATAAATATACTCATACAATGTGTAAAAAGGAAATGGCAATGAGAGCATGAGAGAGTCTAGTTATAAACAATGCCTTGAGAGAGATGGGACCCAGGGATTAACTAGGGTTCACACTAACAAATGGGTACCAATCTTCAGTACGTATTATTATACCACTACATCATATATTTAGTTAGAAAGCTGGTAATAATAAAAGGGATTCTGGTTCAAGGATCAACCAGTAGTAGTATGACCTTAGGAAAGTTAAGTAACCTCTTTGAGCTAGTTTCATCATTTAGAAAATAAAAGGCTTAGATGAGAAGATTTTTCTCCAAGGCCTTTCTGTAGCTTGAAAATACTATTATCCTAGAGATTTATACAAATTACACATCAGTGAAACATCACAGTGACTTCTAAGCAATGCCTTCTAAATTCATAGATTTATCCATTCAACAATTATTGAATACTGGCCTACAAGCATTTTAGCTCCTCAACAAAGTGATAAAGGTTTCTTGGCTGTACTTGGTACTACTTGGCTTCTACACTTTTCTGAGCTCAATCAAAACCCAGGACACTGCAGGCTAAGATAGATTCTGTCACAGGAAGGAGGCAAGGTAATTTCAGGATTTCATGCCAAGACTACTTCAGGCCACAGACATCCCCTTTCCTTTTTCTCCAGAGAAACAAAAGCCAGAGAGGATCTTTCTGCTGGCTTCCATGGGGCAGTGGTTGACTGGTGGGCATGAGGGAAAGAGTAGTGGAGGCAGAGGCAGGTTGGCTTTTTCATGGGCCTACCAGCCCAGTACAACAAAAGCAAGCAATGACATTGGGGCACCCCAGTCTTACCAATATAGGGAAATGAGATTCTTATGTTGTATGCAACTCACACTTGGGAGTCAGTAGGTCAGAGGAAAAGGGAGAAGAACTCAGGGGGGAAAAAACCAATTATAAGACAGAAAATAATATGGATCTATATTGGAGGAAATGCTGGAAAAAAAAAAAAGAAAATGTGGTATAAAATACTTAACCAAAAAAAAAAAAAAAAAAAAAAAGAAAGAAAGAAAGAAGAAAGATCATCTAAGGCCAGCTAAGCTTGCAGCCATTGTCACTGATTGTACCTGGGTATTACAGGATACTGCTGGCAGCCTATTGCTTTAGTATTGATTTTGTCCATTGTTTCATTTTGCCCTCTAACCATTACTACAAAAATGAATAAACTTTTTTAAAGAACTAATGAATTATAGGAGCCCTCACCTGTAACATGACATAAATAAATGTGTAAATAAAAGAGTTATCTTAATTATCACCTTCATGACAGGCAAACGTAAGAATAATTTTGAACTGCTTAAAAATGAAACCTGGAGATTCCTGGGCAAGATGGCCAAATAGGAACAGCTCTGGTCTGCAAGTCCCAGCAAGACCAATGCAGAAGGCAGGTGATTTCTGCATTTCCAACTGAGGTACCCGGTTCATCTCACCAGGAATGGTTAGACAGCAGGTGCAGCCCATGGAGGGAGAGCAGAAGCAGGGTGGGGTGTTGCCTCACCTGGGAAGTGCAAGGGATTGGGGAACTCCCTCCCCTAGCCAAGGGAAGCACTGAGGGACTGTGCCGTGAGGAACAGAGCTATCCAGCCCAGATACTACACTTTTCCCATGGTCTTTGCAACCTGCAGACCAGGAGATTCCCTTGGGTGCCTGGGTTTCAAGCACAAAACTGGGTGACTGTTTGGGCAGACACTGAGCTAGCTGCAGGAGTTTTTATTCATACCCCAGTGGCACCTGGAACACCAGTGAGACAGAATAATTCACTCCCCTGGAAAGGGGACTGAAGCCAGGGAGCCAAGTGATCTTGCTCAGCAGATCCCACCCCATGGAGCCCAACAAGCTAAGATCCCCTGGCTTGAAATTCTCGCTGCCAGCACAGCAGTCTGAAGTCAACCTGGATGCTCAAGCTTGGTGGGGGGATGGGAGTCCACCATTACTGAAGATTGAGTGGGTGGTTTTCCCTTCACAGTGTAAACAAAGCTGCCAGGAATTTTGAACTAGACAGAACCCACTGAAGTTCAGCAAAGACACTGTAGCCAGACTGACTCTCTAGATTCCTCCTCTTTAGGCAAGGCATTGCTGAAACAAAGATAGCAGCCCCAGTCAGGGGCTTATAGATAAAGCTCCCACCATCTCTCTGGGACAGAGCACCTGGGGGAAGGGGCGGCTGTGGGTGCAGCTTCGGCAGACTTAAAGATTCCTGCCTGCCAGCTCTGAAGAGAGCAGCAGATCTCCCTGCACAGTGCTCAAGATATACTAAGGGACAGACTGCCTCCTCAAGTGGGTCCAGACCCCCATGCCTCCTGATGGGGAGACATCACCCAGCAGGGGTAGACAGACACCTCATACAGGGCAGTTCCACCTGGCACTTTGCAGGTGCCCCTCTGGGATGAAGCTTCCAGAGGAAGGAGCAGGCAGCAGTCTTTGCTGTTCTGCAGCCTCTGCTGGTGATACCCAGGCAAAAAGGGTCTATAGTGGACCTCCAGCAAATTCCAGCAGACCTGCAGAAGAGGGGCCTGACTTTTAGAAGGAATACTAACAAACAGAAAGCAATAACATCAACAACATCAATGAAAAGGATGGCCATGCAAAAACCCCATCCGAAGGTCACCAACATCAAAGACCAAAAGTAGATACATCCACGAAGATGAGGAAAAACCAGCACAAAGAGGCTGAAAATTCCAAAAACTAGAATGCCTCTTTTCCTCCAAGGATCACAACTCTTTGCCAGCAAGGGAACAAAACTGGACAGAGAATGAGTTTGATGAATTAACAGAAGTAGGCTTTAGAAGGTGGGTAATAACAAACTCATCCGAGCTAAAGGAGCATGTTCTAAAAGCTAAGAACCTTGATAAAAGGTTACAGAAACTGCTAACTAGAATAACCTGGTTAGAGAAGAACATAAATGACCTGATGGGGCTGAAAAACACGGCACGAGAACTTCGTGAAGCATACACAAGTATCAATAGCTGAATTGATCAAGCGGAAGAAAGGATATCAGAGATTGAAGATCAACTTAATGAAATAAAACATGAAGACAAGATTAGAGAAAAAAGAATGAGAAGGAACAAACCAAGTCACCAAGAAATACGGGACTATGTGAAAAGACCAAACCTACATTTGATTGGTGTACCTGAAAGTGATGGGGAGAATGGGACCAAGTTAGAAAATGCACTTCAGGGTATTATCCAGGAGAACTTCCCCAATGCAGTGAGACAGGCCAACATTTCAATTCAGGAAATACAGAGAACACCACAAAGATACTCCTCGAGAAGAGCAACCCCAAGACACATAATTGTCAGATTCATCAAGGTTGAAATGAAGGAAAAAATGTTAAGGGCAGCCAGAGAGAAAGGTCAGGTTACCTTCAAAGGAAAGCCCATCAGACTAACAGTGGATCTCTCTGCAGAAACTCTATAAGCCAGAAGAGATCGGGGGCCAATATTCAACATTCTTAAAGAAAGAATTTTCAACCCAGAATTTCATATCCAGCCAGACTAAGCTTCATAAGTGAAGGAGAAATGAAATCCTTTACAGACGAGCAAATGCTGAGGTATTTTGACACCACCAGGCCTGTGTTACGAGAGCTCCTGAAGGAAGGACTAAATATGGAAAAGAAAAACCATTACTATGCACTGCAAAAACATACCAAATTGTAAAGACCATTGACACTATGAAGAAACTGCATCAACTAATGGGTAAAATAACCAGCTGGCATCATAATGACAGGTTCAAATTCACATATAACTATATTAACTTTAAATGTAAATGGGCTAAGTGCCACAATTAAAAAGACACAGACTGGAAAATTGGGTAAAGAGTCAAGACCCATCACCATGCTGTATTCAGGAGACCCATCTCATGTGCAAAGACACACATAGGCTCAAAATAAAGGGGTGGAGAAATATTTACCAAGCAAATGGAAAGCAAAAAAAAGCAGGGGTTGCAATCCTAGTCTCTGATAAAACAGACTTTAAACCAACAAAGAAAAAAACGATGAAGGGTATTACATAATGGTGAAGAGATCAATGCAAGGAGAACAGCTAACCTAAATATATATGCATCCAATATAGGAGCACTCGATTCACAAAGTTCTTAGAGAGCTACAAAGAGACTTAGACTTCCACACGATGATAGTGGAAGATTTTAACACCCCACTGTCAATATTAGACAGATCAATGAGACAGAAAATTAAGAAAGATATTCAGGACTTGAACTCAGCTCTGGACCAAGTGGACCTAGTAGACATCTACAGAACTCTCCACCCCAAATCAACAGAATATACATTCTTCTCAGCCCCACATAGCACTTATTCTAAAATTGATCACATAATTGGAAGTAAAATACTACTTAGCAAATGCAAAATAATGGAAATAATAACAGTCTCTCAGATCACAGTGCAATTAAATTAGAACTCAGGATTAAGAAATTCACTAAAATCTACACAACTACGTGGAAACTGAACAACCTGCTCTGAATGACTACTGGGTAAATAAAATTAAGGCAGAAATAAATAAGTTCTTTGAAACCAATGAGAACAAAGATACAACATACCAGAATCTCTGTGACACAGCTAAAGCAGTGTTTAGAGGGAAATTTATAGCACTAAATGCCCACATGAGAAAGTGAAAAAGATCTAAAATGACACGCTAACATCACAATGAAAATAACTAGAGAAGCAAGAGCAAACAATTTGAAAAGCTAGCAGAAGGCACGAAATAACTAAGATCAGAGCAGAACTGAAGGAGAAAGAGACATGAAAAACCCTTCAAAAAAATCAATGAATCTGGGAGCTGGTTTTATGAAAAGATTAACAAAATAGATAGACTGCTAGCCAGACTAATAAAGAAGAAAAAAGGGAAGAATCAAACAGCACAAGACAAGGATGCCCTCTCTCACCGCTCCTATTCAACACAGTACTGGAAGTTCTGGCCAAGGCAATCAGGCAAGAGAAAGAAATAAAGAGTATTCAAATAGGAAGAGAGGAAGTCAAATTATCTCTGTTTGCAGATTACATTATTGTATATTTAGAAAACCCCATCAGCTCAGCCCAAAATCTCCTTAAGCTAATAAGTAACTTCAGCAAAATCTCAGGATACAAAATCAATGTGCAAAAATGACAAGCATTCCTATTCACTAACAACAGACAAGCAGAGAGCCAAATCATGAGTGAACTCCCATTCACAATTGCTACAAAGAGAATAAAATACTTAGGAATACAGCTCACAAGGGATGTGAAGGACCTCTTCAAAGAGAACTACAAACCTCTGCTCAAGGAAATAAGAGAGGACACAAACAAATGAAAAGACATTCCATGCTCATGGATAGGAAGACATGAAAATGGCCGTACTACCCAAAGTAATTTATAGATTTAATGCTATTCCCATCAAACTATCCTTGAAATTCTTCATGGCTATATAAAAAAACGACTTTCAATTTCATATAAAACCAAAAAAAGAGCCTGTATAGACAAGACAATCCTAAACAAAAAGAACACAGCTGGAGGCATCATGCTACCTGACTTCAAACTATACTACAAGGCTACAGTAACCTGAACAGCATGGTATTGGTACCAAAACAGATATATCGACCAATGGAACAGAACAGAGGCCTCAGAAATAACACCACGCATCTACAACCATATGATCTTTGACAAACCTGACAAAAATAAGCAATGAGGAGAGGATTCCCTATTTAATAAATGGTGCTGAAACTGGATCTCTTTTTATACCTTATACAAAAATTAACTCAAGATGGATTAAGGACTTACATGTAAAACCCAAAACCATAAAAACTCTAAAAGAAAACCTAGGCAATACCACTCAGGCCATAGGCATGGGCAAAGACTTCATGAGGAAAAGACCAAAAGCAATTGTAATAAAAGCCAAAACTGACAAATGGTTTCCAATTAAACTAAGGAGCTTCTGCACAGCAAAATAAACTATCATCAGAGTAAACAGGAAACCTACAGAATGGGAGAAAATTTTTGCAATCTGCCCATCTGACAAAGGTCTAATATCCAGAATCTACAAGAAACTTAAACACATTTACATGAAAAAAACCCCTATCAAAAAGTGGGCAAAGGATATGAACAGATGCTTTTCGAAAGAAGACATTTATGCGGCCAACAAACATATGAAAAAAAGTTCATCATCACTGATCACTAGAGAAATGCAAATCAAAACCACAATGAGATACCATTTCACACCAGTTAAAATGGCAAGGCTGTGGAGAAATAGGAACACTTTTACACTGTTTATGGGAATGCAAATTAGTTCAACCATTGTAGAAGACAGTGTGGCGATTCCTCAAGGACACAGAACCAGAAATACCATTTGACCCAGCAATCCTATTACTGGGTATATACCCAAAGGAATATAAATAATTCTATAAAGATACATGCACACCTATGTTTATTGCAGTACTATTTACAATAGCAAAGATGTAGAACCAACCCAAATGCCCATCAATGATAGAGTGGATAGAGAAAATGTGGTACATATACACCATGGAATACTGTGCAGCCACAAAAAAGAATGAGGTCATGACCTTTGCAGGGACATGGATGAAGCTGGGAGACATCATTTTCAGCAAACTAACACAGGAACAGAAAACCAAACACCACATGTTCTCACTCATAAGTGGGAGTTGAACAATGAGAACACATGGACACTGGGAGAGGAACAACACACACCAGGGCCTGTCGGGAGATGGGGGGCAAGGGAAGGGTGAACATTAGGACAAATACTTAATGCATGAGGGACTTAAAACCTAGATGATGGTTTGATAGGTGCAGCAAACCACCACGGCACATGTATGCCTATGTAACTAACCTGCACGTTCTGCACAAGTATCCTGGAACTTAAAGTAAAATAATAATAAAATTGTTCCAGCATCATTTGCTGAATACACTAGCCTTTCTCTATTGAATTTCCTTTGCTCCTTTCTCAAAGACCAGTCAACTATATTTTTTTGGGTCAATTTCTAGGCTTTCTATTGTGTTTGATTGACCTATGTATCTGTTCTTTTGCCAATGTTCTTGATTATTGTAGCTTTATAGTGAATCCTCCAATTTTGTTGTTATTCTTCAGTATTGTGTTGGCTCTGATAAATGTTTTGCCTTTCATATAATTTTTATATTCAGTTTGCCAATATTTACAAATAGCTTACTGGAGTTTTGAGTGGATTGTGCTAAATCTATAAAACAGGTTGGGAAGAATTAACATCATAATCCATGGATACAGACTCTCTATTTACTTAGGTCTCATTTGATTTATTTTATCAAAGTTTTATAGTTTTCCTCATGTAAAACTTGTACGTATTTTGTTAGATTTATACCTAAGTATTTTATGTTTTTGATGTTATTTTAATAATATTGTTTTTTATAAATTTCAAATTCCAATTGTTTATTGTTGGTGTATAGAAAAGCAATTGAGTTTTGTATATTTATCTCATATTGCTTGTATAGCAAACTTGCTGTGAACATTTATTAGTTTAAAAGATTTGGGGGATCAATTCTTAGTATTTATACGTTGGCAATCATGTCATCTGAGAACAAAAACAGTTTTTCTTTGTCAATCTGTATAACACTTTTTTTTCTTGTCTTACTGTGTTAGCTAGGACTTCTAGTATGATGTTGAACAGACAGGTGAGAGGGGACATCCTTGCCTTGTTTCTTGTCTTAGCAGGAGAACATCTAGTTTCTCATCATTAAGTATGATGTTAGCTGTATATTTTTTGATAAATGTTCTTTATTTTCCCACTGGGCTCAAAAGATCCCCCTGTCTCAGCCTCATGAGTAGCTATGACTACAGGTGCATACCACCACACTTGGTTAGTTTTTTCATTTTTATTTTTGAAGAGATGAGGTCTCATTGTGTTGCCCAGGTTCCTCTTGTACTCCTGGGCACAAGCATTCCTCCTGCCTTGACCCCACAAAGTGCTGTGATTACAGGCATAAGCTGTGGCACCCAGCAAGCAGGTAGATGTTCTTTGCAAGTTGATAAACTTTGCCTCTATTCCTAGTTTGCTAAGATTTTTTTTTTTTTTTTTTAAATCATGAATGGGTGTTGGATTTTTGTCAAACACTTTTTCTGCATCTAGTCTTATGATCATGTGAATATTCTTTTCTGTCTGTTCATGAGGAAGATTACATTAATTGATTTTCGAATGTTGCACCAGCCTTGCACATCTGGAATAAATCCTGCGTGATTGTGGTGTATTGTTTTATACATCATTGTATTTTTTTTTGTTTGTTTTTGTTTTCTTTTGACAGAATCTCACTCTGTCACCCCATCTGGAATACAGTGGCATGATCTCAGCTCACTGTAGCCTTGACCTCCCTGGCTCAGGTGATTCTCCTGCCTCAGCTTCCAGCTGGGACTACAGGTGCGTGCCACCATGCCCAGCTAATTTTTGTATTTTCACTAGGACCTTGTTCTGAGGTTTCACCTTTCACGACCTTAGTCTGAAGTTTCACCATATTGGCCAGGCTGGTCTTGAACTCCTGACCAGGTGATCCACCTGCCTCAGCCTTCCAAAGAGCTGGGACTACAGGCATGAGCCAGCATACCTGGCAATTGTTGGATTTTATTTGTTAGCATTTTATTGAGGACTTTTGTATTTAGGTTCATGAGAGATATAGATCTGTAGTCGTCCTTTTTTGGAGTGTCTTTTATTTGGTTTTGGTATTAAAGTAATACTGGCTTAAGATAATGAGTTATGACTAACTCATTCTACCTTTACTCTGCTCCTATTTTTCTGAAGAGGTTGTGGAGAATTGGTATAATTTCTTCTTTGGATGTCTAGTAGAATTCACAAGCAAAACCATCTGGATCTAGTGCTTTCCTTTTCAGAAGGTTGTTAACAATTTCTTTAATAGATATAGGCCTATTGAGATTATCTATTTCTCTTTGTGTGGGTTTTGTTAGCTTGTGTCTTTCAAGGAATTGGTGTATTTTATTTAAGATATAAAATTTGTTGGTATGAAGTTGTTCCTAGTCTTCCTTTAATACTCATGGAATCATTAATGATAGCCTTCTTTTATGTCTGATGTTGGTAATTTGTGTCTTTTTCTTAGTTAATCTGGTTAGAGGCTTATACATTGTATTAATCTTTTCAAAGAACCAACTTTTGGTTTTATCGTTTTTCTCTATTGTTTTCCTGTTTTCACATTTATTGAATTATGCTCTAATTTGCTTCTGCTTACATAAATTACTCTTATTTCTCCAGTTTCTTAAGGTAGAATCTTAGATTATTATCTTTAAATATTTCTTCTTTTCTGATATATTCATTCAATGCCATAAATTTGCCTCTAAGTACTGCTTTTGCCGCAGCCCACACATTTTGATAAATTGTATTTTTATTTTCTTTAGTTCAAAATATGTTTATCTTTCTCATTGAGTCATATGTTATTTAGAAGTGAGTTATTAAAATACTCAATATTTGTGGTTTTTCTAGCTATCTTTCTGTTTTAATTTATATAGTTCAATCCTGTCATGGCCTAAGAACATACTTTGTATGATTTCCATTATTTTGAATTTGTGAAGGTATGTTTTATCACCAGAATGTGGTCTATCTCGGTGAATTTTCCATGTGAGTTTGAGAAGAGTGTACATTCTGCTGTACTATAGACTTACATTTGTGTACCTTTCCAAATTCAGGTATTAAAATCCTGACCCCCAAGGTAATGATATTAGGAGGTAAAGCCTCTGGGAGGTAATTAAGTCCTGAGGTTGGAGCCCTCATGAATGGAATTAGTTACTTTAAAAAAAAAGTCTTAGCTCCTGTGCCCCTTCCGCCATATGAGGACACAGAAGAAAGGTGGCCATCTGTGAACCAGGAAGTGGGTCCTCACCAGACGTTGAATCTGATGCCATCTTGATCTTGAACTTTTCAGGCCCCAGAACTGTGAAAACAAATTTCTGTCATTTATAAGTCATCCAGTTTATGGTATTGTGTTATAATTAGGTTGGTGGAAAAGTAATTGCGGTTTTTGCCATTGAACATAATGGCAAAAACCGCAATTACTTTTCCTCCAACCTAATAGTTTGAACAGACTATGACATGCTGTTTTGGAGGCAATTTTCTATAAATGTCAATAAATCAAATTTATTAAAGTGCCATTCAGGCCAACCATATCCTTACTTATTTTCTGGTTGCTTGGTCTATCAATTATTGAAAGAGGAGTGTTAAACATCTCCAATTATAATAGTAGATTTATTTATTTCTCCTTGAAGTTTTATCAATTTTTGCCTCATATATACTGACACTCTGTTGTTAGGTACATAGATGTTAAAAAAGTTTACATTTTCTTGGAGAATTAACTTCTTCATCATTATATAGTATTCTCTTTATCCCTGATAATTTTCCTTGTTCTGAGGTCTACTTTGTCTAAGATTAATATAGCTACTCTAGCTTTCTTTTATCAGTATTGTCATGGCACATATTTTTCTATCATTTAACTTTTAACCTATCTGAGTTTTTATATTAAAAGTCAACTCCTTATAGACAACATGTATTTTTGTGTTATTTTTTTAAACCACTCTGACACTCTTTTAATTGATGTATTTAGATCAATATTGACACTTAAAGGGATTATTGATAGAGTTGGATTAAATACCTATGTTGTAATTTCTATTTGTTTCACCTGTTTATTGTTTTTTTTTCTTTTACCTCTCTTTATGCTTTCCCTGGTTTTCATTGAGCATTTTATACAATTAGTTTTATCTCCTCTCTTAACATATTGACTGTACTTAATTTTCTTTTCTCCTAGAGTTTGCAGTGCACATTTACAATGATAGTAATCTAGGTCTACCTCAAATAACATTATATTGTTTCAGATGAAGTTCAAGTACCTTATAATAAAGTATTCCAAACCAATTCTTCTCTTTCATGTCTTATGATATTGCTGTCATTCATTCCATTTATTCATATGCTATGATCACCAATAATACACTATCAGTAGTATTAAACAGTTAACTTTTAGATTAAGAATAAGGAAAATAAAGAGAATTTTACCTTTATTTATTATTTCTCCTGTATTTTTCCTTTCTTTATGTAGATTGAAGTTTCTGACTTGTATCAATTTCCATCTCCTTGAAGAACTTCTTTTATCATTTCTCATTGAACAAGTCTGGAGATAACTTCTCTGTTTTTGTTTATCTGAATGACCATTTCTCCTTCACTTAAAAATCTTTTTGTTGGACTTATAAATCTATTTTGTTGTTTTTCTTTCGTTTAATACTTTAAATATTTCGCTCCACTCTCTCCTGCCTTCATGGCTTCTGATGAGAAGTCTGTTGTAATTTTTTTGTTCCTGTATAGGTAAGATGTAATTCTTTGTTCCTTCATAGGTAAGATGTTTCTATTTGTTTTTGTTTTTTCTTTTAAGATTTTCCCATTTGGTTTTGGTTTTATTCAGTTCAAATATGATATGCCTAGGTGTAGATTTTTTTTTGTAGGGGGACTTGTCCTGCTTGGTGTTTGCTGAGCTTCCTTCATCTACAGTTAGTCATTAATTTTGTTAAATTCTTGGCCATTGTTGCTTCATATATTTTTTCTTCTCCAGTCTCTCTTTCTTGTCATTCTGATCTTCCAGTTATGCTTATGTTATAGTTTAAAAAATTATTCCACAGTTTTTTTGATGTTTTGTTCTATTTTTGTTATTCTTTTTCTCCTTGTATTTCAACCTAGAAGGTTTTCCTTGGCCATGATCATTCTATCATTGAGCTCATCAAAAACATTCTTCATTTCTGTTACAGTGCTTTTTATTTCTAGCATTATTTTTCATTATTTCGTAGAGTTTTCATCTCTTTGCTTACGTTGCTCATCTGTGTTTGCATGTTGTTTGCTTTTTTCATTGATACCCTTAAAACACCAATCATAGTTGTTTTAAATTTTCTATCTGATACTTCCACAATCTGTCATAACTGAGTATGGTTCTAATTCTTGCTTTGCTCCTCAGACTGTGTTTTTTCCTGCTTTTTCAGCATGTCTTATAATTTTTTGCTAAAAGCTGGGCATGATGTATTGGGTAGTAAGAAATGAGGTAAAAGTCCTTTAGTATGAGATTCTAAGTTAATCTGGCTTGAAGCTGAGCTTGCCTGATATGTTCTGTAGCTTTATGTGCCAAGGGCTTCTATTTTCTCTAGTGTCCTTCTGTTTGCCTCCAATGTTTTCTTTGAAGGGCTTCTTTAAGGATTCCTCTTTAAGTAAGGTCTGTACTCTGCAGTTCTTACAGCAGTAATCTACTGTTATTATACGAGAGTCCTACTGATATAGTGGTAGAAGTGGAGGAGGAAAAATGTTCTATAATCTTATGATAAAAGCTTAGTGTTTTAGTGGACCTAGGCTGTGACTCACACAAGTATTAGCTGCGTTTCTCCTTAGGTGAGACAAGAAGGCTACAGTGTGCTGTAAATGTTGGGTAAATGTCCCTTCTCATATATGGGATAAGGATCTGGGAGTCTGTTTTCCTACACAACAGGACTTTACATGGAGAATGTTCTTGATGTATTTTAAAATGATTATTTTTTCCCACTTTCTTTTATAGCCATGAGGAGATCTTCCTTGGTTTTGCACTGTGAAAACCTAGTAGGGTTCCTGGAGGTAAAGCCCATAAAAGTATAGGGACCCCACTAAGCTCGTGGCCTCTAGGAGTTTTTCACTCTCCTGCTAGTCCATATTCAGCCAGAAACAATTCATCAAATTTACTGCTTAAGTGTTTCTTCCAGTTTCTGGATCCAGTGGTTTCTGTTCCAGGGAAGCAGATCTTGGCCATGACTCTTTGTCTGTGAAGTTTTGGGTTTACAGAGTTTCAGAGGTACAAAATAAATTTCAATAAGAAATTTAATGGCTGTAAATATATTTTGTTTTGATACATGAAGGTGATAATACAGTAAATAAAAATTGAAAGAAAGATTGTTGTACAAACTCAATGAGAAAAGTTGAAACACTCATAAAACTAGAAGAATTTCTAGCTACCATCCATCAATGAAAGAACATGGTGTTACTTGAGTAGCCAGTGACTCAAACAAAATAACAGATTTTTTTTTCCACCTTGAGCAGTACTAGTTCCCAATGGCAACTATGCTATTACCAGCGGTGGTGTGCTTAATGAAAAATCATGTTCCCTAAAAAGTAATTAGTTAACTAGGTCTAATGTATGTTATGAAAACTTAAGACAATGGGAAAATTGCCTATGCTTTATAAGATGCAATAGCTATCTGTAATCCTTTGTCAAACGAGACAGGGTATGCCTAAATAAATGTAAAGGGGTATCAAATAATATATTCTTAAATGTGCAAAAGATTGGCAAGTTCACCTATTATATAAAAGCTGTAACTCTCCACTGGTATCCTGGTGGCCAGAAAAAGTCAATGCCATTTCCAAGCCTGCTTCCTGTGGTCTTAGTGACAACTGTTCTCACCCCCAGCTACTTTGTCTCATGAATTCTGTTCATACAGCCTTAAAACTGGAAGGAAAACCATGGAATGTAAAGGGACACATTAGCATGTAAAGCCTGGTGCCTGCTCATCTGCAGATGAAAGGTCACAAAGAAGATATTTGCAACGAGGAACAGCAAGTTGTGACCACTCTCCAGATCTGTACCCGTCAGACAGAGGTTGACACCTGTGACAGGTACATTCTGATTTCCACATGCCTTGTGCAAAATCAGACGTGCTCACAACAGCATGGCAGCCAAATGTCAAGTACTTCACCTCTCAGCATGGAGACATTCAGAAACCCTGGCTGGAAAAGGCCCTTGGATTCACCTCCCGAAGTGTGCACCATGCAGGAGAACCAGACCCGGACAGGGTTCTGTTAAGCCTTGTCAGACAACAGGCTGGAGGAGTCGTGCATGGTGACACTCCTTGTCCCCAGCGCCTTGCGCTCCTGTCCCTCCCTGACCTGGCCATGCACAGGCAGAGGCTGCTGGAGCGATAGTGAGTGTCTCTCTGCCCCCTTGCTGTTCCTGATGGGGTTTCATGATGGGAGAGGGAGGAGAGTGATTGATTTCAGAACAGAAAATGAAACTTGTACATAGACTTGGGACTGCAAACTCTGGCTGGAAATATGACAAACTGGATTGTTCCTTGAGATTCAGGAGCTCTCACAATAGAGAGAACATTGAGAAAAAATGAAATGTCTAAAATTCTTTAAACCAGAAGATGGGTCTTGATAGGCATTTAGAATTATTTTAGGTGGAAACGTGAAACAGACTCTAGAGAAGTAGGTTTTCCCAGGATCAGAGCTAATCTTGAAGAAAAGGAAAGTGCTTTCACTCCCTTAGGTGTGACTCTGGGCCTTTAGGAAGACTCCCCGAATCAGCTTTGGCATGCACCTATAGGGAAGATGTCTAACTTCCAGAGGGCAGATGTTTTTCACCTGGGGTAGGCTTTGTAGGGATCCATGCACATTCTGTTGTGACCTTTCTTGTGACCAAGAGCCAATATGAGTTGTCCCCTGGAAGAGAGTATAGTCTGAGGCTTTTGAAACTGAGACCCTGGAGATGTCTTAGCAGAAAGCCAAGAAGTATGCTCAGGAGACAGCGTTGCACCGACTTTCTGCAGAACGGCTTTCATTGAAATGTTCTGTAGGATAAAAGCTGAGTTATGAATTAGCTCTATATAGTGTGTCCTTAGTTTATGATTATAAAAATGTCAGAGACAGTGTTATTGTTTCATCTGGTGTTTTGTTTTTAAAAATTTTGTGGACATAGTGAATCTGATGTCTTCCCTCCCTTCCTCTCTTCCTTCTCTCCTCTGTTATTTCTCTCATTCCTTATTTCCTTTTTAAGATCAGGGTTAGCTCAGAACTACAGATCTGTGGTCTATCAGACATAAAAGTATATGTCAATTGGGACATGCATTTCTTTGGGCTTCATTTCTGACTCCTTTTGTTCTCTTGTGGAGTTTACAGAGCCTGCATAGCTAACTTTTGTTCTTTTTGGAGGAAGGCTGGTATGAACACACAAATTAGTAAATGAGCTTACTAACCCAAACATTGAGCCCAGGGCATAGACTTCTAGTAATTGGCTCTGAGAACTAGGCTAGAGTGGAATATAAACTGGTGAACTCAAAGGAAAAGACCAAAGGGCCTGATTTATGATGACCTGAAAAGTTAGGCCTGGCAAGAATCTGACCCACTGACTTGGAAACATGAATTTTTCTGTTAAGCAGTAACAAGAACATGGACTTTGATGTTCAAAAGACTTCTTGAGCTGGGAATGGTGGCTCACACCTATAATCCCAGAACTTTGGAAGGCTGAGGGGGGTGGATCATTTGAGGTCAGGAGTTTGAGCAAGCTTGACCAACATGCTGAAACCCTGTCACTACTAAAAATATGAAAATTAGCCAGGTGTGGTGGCACGTGCCTGTAATCCCTGCTTTTTGGGAGGCTGAGGCAGGAGAATTGCTTGAACTCGGGAGGCAGTGGTTGCAGTGAACGGAGATCACACTGCTATACTCCAGCCCAGGTGACAGAGTGAGACTCTGTCTCGAAAGAAAGAAAGAAAGAAAGAAAGAAAGAAAGAAAGAAAGAAAGAGAGAAAGAGAGAAAGAGAGAGAGAGAGAGAGAGAGAGAGAGAGAGAAGACTTCTGTTGCATTTCTGAGACAATCACTTATTATATAAACTTTAGCAAGTCAATGATCCTCACTGAGGCCTGTTTCTTCAACAGTAAAATGGGAATAGTAATATACATATGACTATTATAAGTATTAAATCAAAGCATTTCTTTAGCACCCGAAATGTTGGCTCCTCATTCCCCAGTCACTTCCACAAGGTTGGCATAAATGTGTTTGGAACTGCTCTCCTTTTTCAAATCTCTGGGAAGCTGTGGACGTTCATGCCTCCCTTTGAAACAATCCTGGCACCCTGGGGACTTGTCCGGAAATTCAGCTTGTGTTCGAGCCTGTTTTAGGGGCTTTTACTTTCATCTTCAAGGGCCAAATGCTAGTGGCTGCTTTTAATGAAACCAAATCCTTCCTAGTTCTGTGTGATTTGGGGATTTGCTTCCCCAGCCTGGGCAGCAATTGGATACATTCTGTTTTCTTTATTTTCCAAGTGACCCCAGAACACTTTGTGATTCTAAAACTGACCTACTGGGAAAAACAAAATAAACTCTTCCATTCCAGCTTCTCTTTCTCCAAACGTATTTGGAAATGATCTGACTTTATACACCTATCATCAAGCTTGCTGGCTCCAGGGTGATAACAACTAACATAAGTGCGTTATTGGTTACATGTTCTGGGAAGGGTCTGCAGTGTGTCCTTGCCACACAGATACCTTCTTCAACTATGGGTGGCTCAGGAGCCAAACACAGAAGAAATAGGCAAAATCATGGAAGAAATAAACCCCAAACAAATTAAAATGTTAAGTCTTTTGGGCCCCAGAGGCTCTGTATCCTACTTCTATTTCTTACTGATAAATTATAATCTCTTCTCAAAAGTTGGGTGTCAGGATAGCACCGTAATTCCTTGATTTGGTGCTTTCCTGTATAATTATTTTGGGGACAACTGCTGTATCAGGAACAGTGAGGCCTTTTTCTCTCTGCTTTTCTCTTCGGGTCTCTGAAGGTGACAGGTGTCCACCTAGCCTCACAGGAGAGGCCCATGGTCTGTGATCTCCTCCATATATTTCTTCTGCATTCCACTTTGGCCACAAGTGATTTGGGCCCTGCTTTTTCTCTGCTGAGCCTAAGGCTAAAGTCTCTTGGTGTTTCCCTTTACAAAGCTACTGTCTAGTTATGGATCTCATGGGCAGTGGCTACATGGCCCCGACTGTAGCCTGGGTTTGAACCTGGCCCCTCCTGTCACCAGCTGTGTGACTTTGGGCAACTTACTCCACTGCTCTGTGGTTCAGTTTTCTTGTTATAAAATGCGGATAGTAAAGACATCTGCTTCAAAGGGTTGTTCTGAGGATTGAATGAAATAATGCATGCGTAGGACTTAGCACATTACTGGCAATATTTTAAGCACTCTGTGTATTAACCATGGCCACCACTATGACCATGTAGATTTGTCCTTGAGCATTCAGTGGATGGACTATTTTCTTCATGAAGGATGGGCATTAGACATCATTCAGAAACTTCAAAAGTAACAAGATCTTGAAAAATATTCTCAACTTTTCATACTTCCCAAAAGGAATATAAAATCTCCAAGAGGAAGTGAAGGGCTGAAGATGTCATCCTAGGGACGGGGGTCTCTCATTTGTGTCCTCTTCCTCCCGAGGAGGATACAACCTTAATGTCCTGGGCTTAACTATGGCCACCCTTTTTGGCCAGAAATCTCTTTCCAACCCATTCAATATACCAAATGCTGGGTTAGTCTTCCCAAATGATACCTTATCCTTGCTAGCAGCCTTTTTTTCAGAAGCGTCCACTGTTGCATAAGGCCTGTTCCATCTCCATTACTCCTCTGCAGCTGGATTGTTGGCCTTGTTCATCCCCACTTCTGTGCTTTGCTCTGTGCTACCGAGTCCTTTTACCTGGAGGGTGTGGCCTGTGTATCTCAATTACACAAATTGATCAAGTCCCCACTCAAGTCGTGCCTCTTCTGTGAAGCCTTCCCTGACTGTGCCGGCTCACTCTTTTCTTTCCTTCCCTGGAGTCACCATATCCACCAGATGTCTATCATTAATTTGGGACCGTCTGGGTTAACTTTAAATCCATGAGCCAAAACCACGAATGCACCTTCAACAATGTGTAAGCATCCTATTACCTTTTTCTTTTCTACTCAGGCACACCCCGCCACCTCCTTTCCTTCCTACCTCTTTTTCACTGGCAACTTGATCTCATACTTCCCAGAGAAGATAGAAGAAATCCTCGGGTCCCTCCTCTGCTGGACCCACTGAACTGCTTCTGTAGCTATACTCTGTCTTCCATCCCCTTGGGCAGTGAGTCCCTGCCCCTCACAAAGGCTAACCTTCCCCTGTGCTCTAGATCTTATCTCTTTGACTTCAAGTGCTGCATCATTGATTTCTTCTTGTGTATGGGGTCATTCTTATTAGCACACAAACATATTTTGAAACCACTTAAAACAATACCTGCCTCTTGGGGCTACTTCTTCCATCAAATTCTCCAGCAAATTAAGAAAACTCTGTCTATAATGACTATTTATACTTCCTTACTACACTTTTCTCCTCTACACACCTCAACTGGGCTCCAACCTATTAAACCCAAACTGCACTTTTCAAGTTCATCACTGATCTCAATATTGCTTCTCCATCCTCATCTGACTCAGTTTCCTGCAAATATTCTAGTTGACCATGCCCTCTCCTTGGAACACCTTTGTCTCTCGGCTTCCATAACACCTCTTTCTCTTAGTTTTTCTCCCACTTCTTGTCCACTTCTTCTTGAAACCGTTTTCTGGTTCTTTCTTCTCTGGTGGTATATTAGTCAGGCTTCTCCAAAGAAACAGAGGCAATGGGATATATACATGTAGATAGATGAGGGGATTTATTATGGGAATTGGCACATGTGATGATGGAGGCTGAGAAGTCCTGTGATCTGCCATCTGCAAGCTGGAGAACCAGGGAAGCTGTGGCATAGCTCAGTCCAAGTCCGAAGGCCTGAGAATTTCCAGCCTGAGGCTGAAGACCTGAGAACTAGAGGGACTGCTGATTCAAGTCCTAGAGTCTGAAGCCCAGAGAATTTGGAGTTCTGATATCCAGTGGTAGGAGAAGACCAATGTTCCAGCTTCAGCAGAGAGAGAAAAAAATTGCCGTTTTTCTGCCTTTTTGTTCTATCTGGGCTTTCAACTGATTGGATGGTGCCTGCCCACATTGGGTGAGGGTAGATCTTCCTTACTCAGCCTACTGATTCAAATGCCAATCTCTTCCGGGAACACCCTCACAGACATACCCAGAAATAATACTTCACCAGCTATCAGGGTATCCCTCAACCCAGTCAAGTTGACACCTAAAATTAACCATCACAGATGGGAATGTTACAATGTATCAGAGTTGCTTCTGTTCTCAATCATACTCTTTTCTTGGGTGATTCCAGCCAGGCAAACAGCTTTAACTACAATATATATGCTGATGATGTAAACATTTATAACTCTAACTTTAAACTCTTTCTTTAACTCTAGATTCTTTTCTATAATGACCAATTTGGCATTTCCACTTGACTAATAGGCCTCTCAAACCTAACTGCCAGCTCCACCTCCAAAGCAGATCTGAATTGGCCACTTCTCCTCATCTTCATTGCTGCCCACTGGTCCCCACGGCCATCATCTCTCTCCTGGACTACAGCTGTGGCCTCCTAACTGGTCTCTCTGCTCCCATCTTTGTCTCTTGTAATCCACTCTCCACACAGCACCCAGAGTGATATTTTAAAAAGTAAATCGGAATATGTTTCTTCTCTGGTCATAACTCTTCAACAGCTTCCCGCTGCACTCTTGCTACCAGCCTAGGGAGGCCTGGCTTCTCTGTGCCTCCAGCCTCCCAATGCATCATGCTCCCCACCGCATACCCTGTTAATGCCTCTGTAGCCTGCTTGCTGCTCCTCGGAGCCTGTTGCCCCCCAAGTGTGCTCTGATCAGGAGCCTTTGCACTTGCCGTGTCCTCTTCCGAGGATGCTCTTCCTCTAGATCTGTACATGCCGTGCCTTCCTGTCATTGTTTTCAACTTCATTGTCCCTTCTTTTGAGAAGGGAGGTCCTTTTCCATGTCGCCCTCTCTGAGTTTTCATCATAGCCTGTGTCGTTCCCTGATACTTTCTTGCTTGTTCCTTTATTTGTGTATTGTCCTTTTCTTCCACTAAAAAGTGGGCACTTTGAGAAGAGGGATCTTTATCTTATTCATCATTGTATCTTCATTTGCCCCCTCCACATAAAAGGTACTCAATGCATATTTTTGAATGAATATATGCTAACTACATAGACTCCAATATTTCTGGTTTTGCTAATACTTAAGGCTTGGAATGAGAGAAATGCTTACTCTCTGAGATGGAAACTTGAAATAAATCAGGGCAGGGATGTGGGAAATTTCCTCTAACAGACAGATTAGTTCCCAGGCCAAGACTTGACTGTAAGGGACTAAATGCATTCACATACCTCAAGCAAGAATGCATCAATGAGAGAGGTGATTGGCCAGCCCCCAGAAACCTACAAGGAAAGTCTTTGAAGCCAGCATTGCCCCTTGCAAACACTGACCAGGAGCCTCTACCACTGAAAGATGGGTCTTCTAGGACCATTGGCAAGACCTGCTGTGAGATTAGAGCATTTAGCTAGTTGTAATTAAATGTTCAGTTAATCAGACTCCATTCCTCAAAGTCCGTGTGTATTGCATAACCCTGGGACTGTTTTTGGCCTCCACTGTAGATCTACCTACAGGGGTAGGATGTGCTGGTCACATGCACTTTAAGTATTCAGTCCTTGGACAGATATTGCTCAGTGCAATGAACTAAAATGGCATCCATTTTAGTACACCAGCCTGGTGAGCTTGGTATAATGTGCATCTTCCTCTGAGTGATAGACTTGTCTTTTGAGTGATGACAAAACCTGGCTTCTGAACCTTTGTGACTGGATCTAGATACATTCATCTGGGAGCGAAGGCCCTTTTGTGGAACTCTTAGGAAATAGGCTGCTAACTTTCCCCCCAGGAGAACTACATTCACTTAAGAAAATCATCTTTCTACTTGCTACCCTTTCAAACACCTTATTTTACAAACATATTTTGAACCCTACTATGTGCTGAGTTCTTTCCTAGGCCCTGGGATCCAGCTACAAACCCTGAATAGGCTGCTGTTGCTTTGGAATTTAGTCTAGTGGGAAAGATAAACTGTAAACAAGTAAAGAAATTGAGGAACAAAGTAATCTCAGATAGTGATAAGTGCTATGAAAAAGGTAAGTAGGCCCATGTGATACAGGGGTTGGGTACATGACAACATTAGTTTCTAGAGTCAGGGAAGGCCTCTTTGAGTAGGTGACTTTGGGCTTGACCTTGAATGGGAACTATGGGAACGAGTTTTATCCCTTGGAAAATCATGGGGAAGAGTTTTATCTCTTGCCCCTAACTGGAATGTCAGCTTTTGGTTGAAGAGTGGGTGAAAGGGACAATATGAATCGTACAGTACATATTTTCTGAACCTCAAATTGGGATATTGTCTGCTATGGAGTGAATTATGTCCCCCTTAAATTTTACATGTTTATCTTCTAACCCTAATACCTTAGAATGTGACAGTATTTGAAAATAGGATCTTCAAAGAGGTAATTAAGTTAAAATGAGGTCATTGGGGGGGGCAAATGACCTGCATTCTTATAAGAAGGGGAGATCAGAACATAGACTTAACGAAGAGGGAAGACTTCATGAGGACATAGTGAGAAGACGACCATCTACAAACCAAAATGAGAAGCCTCAGAAGAAACAAACCTTGCTGATCCCTTAATCTTGGACTTTGAGCCTCTAGACCTCTGAAGAAATACATTTCTGTTATTTCAGCCGCCTGGACTGTGGTTTTTTGTTATGGCAGCCTTAGCAAACTAATATGCTGTTAAAAGAGAAATGTATTTTGAAACTGAGACAGCCTCAGAAAATCCTAACCATGTGATCACCATCCAGCCCAGGCTGGTTCAGGTGATGGCTCATTCCCAGACCTGAGCTATGACAGCAACTTTGACACTGCAACCATCCCTCAGAGACTACAGTCTCCAGCCCTGTTGACATGGAGCACCTGTGAGGCAGCAACCACCTTTGCTCATCAGCATCCTTCCCAGGATTTGAACCATTGACCTTACCATTGCAAATGAGTCAGATTATAGACAAGTGTTCTTACTTGCATGCTGAGACTGTCAGTGTATAATTAGCTATGAGTAACAATAATGATGATGATGATATGAGGTGCTCAAGGGCCTTTGGAATTTGAGGCCTATAAAAATATGACTTATTATTTTTATCATAACTATAATCAGGTACAGACACCTGGATAAAAAGACCACTTCTCATAGTGTAATAAATAACACATGACCATAAAAGTATCTAAAAATATTTATTTTTCTTGCTTTAGAAATCTGACCATTGAGTCATTATGACAATAATTAAAGCACCTTAAAGGCTTTGTCCAGGACCCACAGAGAGGTGCATACTGCCTTTTTTCACTGTACATGTTCTCACTGGCTCCTATTCAGTGGCTTATGAAGACCAGGCCTTTGGCACTTTGTCTTGGAGACAAGACATTGGAGACATCTGTTTTTGAAAAAGGAAATCATCTATAAAATATAATCAGCCTATAAAGGCACACCTACCAACAATGTGCAAGTTGCCAAAGAAGTGAAAGTTGGGCCACTCATGCTGTACCTGGAGAGCATGTCCTATGAATAAGGAGAATTTTATTAGCTGAAAACATAGTAAAATTCTAAGCCAGTTTAAAGGGCGTGTGGAGCAGGTGGGGCAGATGTGCTAAGTGGTCATGAAATTGTTTGGGAGCTATCTCTATAGGGGCAAGGAGAAGACCTAAAACCATGGGTTTGTTTCTTTCCTTCTCTTCATCCCTTCTTTCTTTTTTCTTTTCTCACTACTTTTTTTCTTTTTATTTTCCTTCATACTTTGACGTTTTGTCTTTTTTTTTTTTCTTTCATTTTAATTGATTTTTGTTTTTTCTAAAGATAGGTTCTCACTCTGTCACTGAGGCTGGAGTGCGGTGGCTCAATCATGGCTCACTGCAGCCTCGACCTACTGGGCTCAAGCAATCCTCCTGCCTCACTCTCCTAAGTAGCTGGGACTACAGGTGTGCACCAAGACACCCACTGATTTGTATGGGTTTTAAAGGAATTTAGAAGTAAAATTCCCCAATAAACATAATTATATCTGCCCCCTACACTGAAGATAGGGAAACTAAGGAAAGTGGGCTGTCTAACTAAACAATGAAACAAAGTTGTCCTTCTCCTCTCCTCCCTCCCTCTTCTTTCTTCAGCTCCACTGGGCTTTGCTCACAAGCAAAGAAGGAATAGAATAAAGCAGGTGGCAGAGGATTCTTTGGGGCTTAAAGCACGTTCTGTGAAAGTGTGGTAGTTCTGGAATGTCTGAAGATGTAGCTGGTGGTTTCAGTACCTGGGTGCTTGTGAAGAGAATGGAGCCAGAAGCAGCGCAGTTCAGTTATCAACGGCTCTGAGGGCTGCAGAGATGGTGCAGTTAGAGGCAGGCTATTCACTCAAACACCCATAGAAAGGAACAGAGTTGGTAAAAAACTCTTCATCCAACAAACAGACCAAGTATGTGAGGGTCTATTTGTTGTCAAGCTTTATTTTTAATAAAAATAAAGCTCCTTTCATTTATTTGATATTCAGGGTTCTCATCTAGAAAGCAGGCTTAACATGCACATTGTGTCTACAATTAAACAAGTCAACAAAAAAGTACCTGTACTCAGCCCTCAAAATATTCCCTGAAACCAAAGCTAAAAGCAACGGAAAACCAACTGGAACCAAACCTGAAAATCAACTAAGCAAATTAACTGGATGAGAGAACCAATTGCAACTGGTCATTTAACATCATATAGATCTTAAGGAACCAATGTTTGACTGAAGTCCAATTTTTTTTTCCCCATTGCTGACAAACTGGTTGGGGTGTGTGTATGTGTGTGTGTGTGTGTGTGTGTGTGTGTGTGTGTGTGTATGCCTTGGCTCACAAAGACTCTTGAGTTCCCTGTTGCCCAAGTCTAACTTCTTTGGCTTTTAAGGCTCCTCATCACAAGGCCCTACCCTCCCTCTCTACTCTCTACCTAATTTCTCACCACTCCCTAATATTCACCTGTAACTTGAGAGTCAGGTTGGTGTTTTCTCCCTATGTCCTCCTCATGCTTGCTTATTTCCATCGCTATGCTCTTGTTTATGTTGTTTGCTTTTCCTGAAATGAGCACAATGTCCCTACCAGTGTCCCTAACCATCCATCTGTCCATCCATCCATCCATCCATCCATCCATCCATCCATCCATCCAATCATTCATTCACTGATGTCTTGACCACGAGGCACCAAGTTCCAGATGTAGTGCAAGTTTCCTTGTGGGGAGAGGAAACCCTACTAAAGGTAGGGTCACTCCCTGTGCCTTTTTCTGGCTAGAAGGGGTAGGATGGGAGATGGACACTCATTCAACACCAAAGCAAGTCTATAAGTGCTGTAGTGATGTAACCTGTATGTCACTGTTTTCTGTTCCTACCTAGCTTCCTGGAAAGCCCCTTCCTGGCATTCCTGTGGTACCCAATTGTCTTCTATGTGCTCACATCCAAATCCAGTCAGCTAATATGGCAACCACTCCTTATTCCTCTTCTTCCCATGGTTCTTTCCTGGCCACTGGGTGGGCTTCCCACTCTGGGCTCTGCTGCCCCTGCTGCTAGTCACTATCCTTCGGCAGACATCCTTTCCACCCCTGCCTCCTTTAGCCACAACGTCTGCTTCAACTGCAGCCTTCTTGTGTGCATACAATGCGCACAGATGGAGAAACCCAAGGTAGTTGTTCCCCAACATCTTACAGAGATTTAAGGAGAAATAGAGCTATTGGGTTTTACTCACAGCCATCTCGCTCCCTGGGAAGCAGACACAAGTTCATAAGGGGCTGGATGGGGACATCTCACCCTGCTCAGTGATTCTTTCTTCTATGAAGAAGACTGTTTTTCATGACTCCCTCTTCCTTTAGAAGTTCTAACTCAGGAGGTTCCACCCACTCATTGGACATCCCCAGACAGATCTTATTCTCAGCAGTGGACTCAGTCTGGGCACTGCTCAGAGTTCTTGGCTACTTTGGTTATAGCATTATGAGAAGTAGAGTAAGAATATTTCCTGCAAGAACAGAAGAAAAAGTTAAAGAGGAGGTAACAGAAGGTTTGGAAGGATGAATCACTGGATGGTGAAGAGGCAACTCAGGCAGAAGGAGCAGTGTGTTCAAAGGCATAAAGTTCTGGAAGAGCATAAGATGATGCAGCCCATGGCTGGGACACAGGCTGTGTTTTAGGAAAAGAGAGGAACTAAGGGTGGGAGGTTAAGTTGCAACCAGACTGTAAAGGCTCTTGTGGCCCAGTGTAAAGCATTTGGACTTTGGAGGTCTGGGTTCCATGGCAAAATAGTCAAGCCTATATTTTGGATTTAAAATGCCTGACTTTATGCCATGATTCAGGTTTCATTACATTTCCAGATTTATTCTTAGTATAGGTTCCTTCTCTTAAATACATTTCTTTTAGTGTGTGAGTTTTTTTTTTTTTAACTTCATGATAAGATTCTAAGAATAATACCATATAGAGAAAAAATTGACTTTGCTTAAATTTACTACTGCATACCTTGATTTCCCAACAAATTCTCCTAATTCCTGGGTTTAAAAATTATGCAAGAATAAATGGTCAAAACCAAGATATTAGCCACGAGTGGTAATGCTGTGTAAACTGAGTAATCTCCAAGTTCTTCTGGGTGGCATGATGGGGGCTTCTCAGCTTCATCTTGAGTAGGACCGAAGCATTTGACTTAGCATATCTTAGATCACACAAAGGGAGGTATATCTCTTAGTCAGTCATCAGCTTTCACTGGGTACTTTATTCATTGTTGATGACATTGTAGAGGATAGGGAGGCAGGACTTCTACTGCTTTCATTACTTCCACATGAACCAACACAATGTTCTGCACCTTCTTGGTCCCCAAAAAAGCCTCGCTGAAGCGGGGCAGGGGATGGTGGGATAAAGGAATGGCCTGGGATACGGAAAGATGCAAGAGCTTTGGAGTCAACTAGGCCTGAATATGAATCACTTTGTTTTGCTGGTTACTGGCTGTGTGATCTTATAGAAGCAAATTCATCTCTCTCAATGTCCACACATGTGAATTGGGCACAATAATATCTAGCCCATAGACCTGGTGAAAAATCTTAATAGATCAACCCATGAGCTGTGTTGGGCATATTATAAGCACTGGACTGCCTAAAAATCAGCGACAAATAGAATCTGAAAATGCCACAATGTGCTGTAGAGATAAGAACAGTAACTCTATATTCCCTAGTCTAAAGGAATGTCGCCTATGTCTATGAAACAAAATCTAGATGATTTTGACTTTTTCAGAACTTGATTTTGTTTCTGCTTGTTGCACGGGGAGATTTCTTCCTCTGTCTTTCCCCGCAGTGCTGATCAACCCCATCAGACTCCCCAAGGGCCCCGCATCCATATCTGGACATTCCACTTCATCCTCCTACATCATCTTATCACAGGCATATGCCCGAACTTTTGGGAAATCTACCTGGAGGTGAGGGAAATAAGAACTCCCAGTCATCCTGGAGAAGATGATAACGGCCCACCTAGACAGCACCAGTTGTTTCTGTCTGAGTTCTCTTTTTCGAACAATGACAACCAGATCTACTTCTTGAGCCCACATTTCTGGGAAGACAAGTGCTCTGGGACAGCAGGAGCACCAGTCTTTTTTTTTTTTTTTTTTTTTTTCTTTTCTTTTCAGACAGAGTTTCACTCTTGTTGCCTAGGCTGGAGTGCAGTGGCACAATCTTGACCACTGCAACCTCTGTCTCCTGGGTTCAAGTGATTCTCCTGCCTCAACCTCCTGAGTAGCTGGGATTATAGGCATGCACCACCATGCCCAGATAATTTTATATTTTTATTGGATATGGGGTTTCTCCATTTGGTCAGGATGGTCTCAAACTCCTGACCTCAGGTGATCTACCCATGTCAGCCTCCCAAAGTGCTGGGATTACAGGCATGGGCCACCGTGCTTGGCCTGGAGCCCCAGTCTCTTGAACATATGGAGGAAAGAAGGATAGTCATATGTCAATAGTCCTATGTAAATTTCTGGGGATGGCAGGGGAGGCCTGTGCAGGTGTAGAAATGCCTGAGACTCACAGCCTTGACAATCCACATGGGCTTAGTTGGTATCAGTGTTTGCAGCTTTCCTTTCCCGAATCACAGATATTTGAACAAGTTTGCTCCTCAGGTGGAAGTGAAAGGACCTATAATAAAATGAAGAGAGTTCTGGAACCTGGGATTCTGGGATCAGGACTTCCTTGTCTATTCCAGGCCTCCTTCTCAGCTACCTCCTCCTTCTTACCCCCATATGTTCAAGAGGCTGGGGCTCCTGCTGTCCCAGGGCACCTGTCTTCATTAAAGACCCAAGACAAGCTCCCCATTCAGAATGAAGAGTTCATGATTTAATGTTTTACCCCTGCATTGCCCCTGCCAGCGGACATCGTGTTCACCCTAATTTCAAGTCAGCAAATATTTGTCAAACCTCCCTGTTACTCAACCTGGGCACTGGAGATACAAAGATAAAAACACGGCAGAAGGTTCTGACACTGTTGTCTAAGATCCAAGTGGGAGAAAATAGTCATATGTAAATAACTTCAAAACTATGTACAAAGTGTGTGTGTGCATGTGTGTGTGCACTACAAAAAGAAAAGGCATTAATTTTGCCTGAAGGACTTTTAGATGACCTAGGGAAAAGTTATGATGCATGGCAGCTAGAACTGAATCTCTGAGGGTGGCACCTTGGGAACCCTGAAGGCAAAGCCTGGGCTACCTCTTTTGGCCTGTGTTGGGAGCACAGGGCACGTTGGCAAGGCCAGTATTTCCCCATTATAAACTGAAATCATGAAAGCAGTGCCTGCCTGTCTCCCATCACCATGAGGGTGGAGAAAGCTTCCTGAGGACACAAAGTCACCTCCCAAGGCAGCAAGGAGCCATCTGCTGCCGCAGCACCCACATTCACTCTTGGCTCCCGCAGTGGTGCTGATTCCAGGCCATGGAAGAACACCAGACAGCAAGTTAGGACACCAAAATTCTAGCCAGGCTCCCTGCCTACTGTGGATGGGCATGAAACATTTCAGAACCTTAGTTTCCTGTTCTTGGGCTAGATAGTAACTACCCTGTAAGCTATGCAGATAAAAATGGGATTGTAAAGTTGAAAGCAGTTAAAGAAATAACACCAATGCCCTATAATAAAACTTTTTAACAATTAAATCAAAAAGTATTTGCTGATTATTTACTGTGCACCTAGAATTTGGTGAGGTTCTAAACAGAGCCCATTAGTTCAGTAGATTTCTAATAACGAAGTAGTTTTTCTAATCCATTTGGCGTAGAGAAATTGTCAGCATGAAGTTCAAACAGTAGAGAAGACACACAGCTTAAAGACTGCTGCAGTTCTTTCTCTAATTTGCTGTGTGATAGTGAACAATTACCTGCATTCTTTTAAGCTTCAGTTTCCCAATCTGTCAAATGAAGTTTTTCACTGATCCCTCCTGATCTCTCTTTCCTGACTTCCAACTACATCTTTTCTTCTAGCTGTTTTGTTAGAATGGGCCTAATAAACCAATACATATTAAAACAGAGAAGGCTCTAAATAACCTAATCACTTACTGGGCTGCTTTCTGAGGGGACAGTTTAGCTCAAAGGAATGACACTCTAGTGGTTGAACCTCAGATATAAATAATAGGCTGAGGGAAGAACTCTGGGAGTAGAAAGTTGTAAGGCCAACCTTGCTGGCATCTTCCCTTTGAGGAGCCCTGGTGGGGTATCAAGCAGATAGAAAGTCACCCTAATGAGGCTATTATCTTATATTATTACCAGTTGGCTCTGTCAGCTTCTCCTAAAAGAAGACCAGTAGGAAAACTCTCCAGAACACCTTATATTTGTACTCACTTTTATTCTTTAAAAAGTGCTCTCAAATATACTATCTCACTAATCCTTATAACAATTCCATGAGTAATCAAGCCGTTATAATTGCCATCCTATAATAGGCGAGGAAGCAAAAAGGGGCCAGGAAGATTAGTGACTAACTTGATGTCACAAAATAAGACAGTGGCACAGCTGAAGCTGGAAGCCAGATGATGTCACCTCTGGTCTAGAACTCTCAGCGTGACCTCGGCCAGGGAGACATGAGTGTGTCCCAGGGAAATAAGTACATCTGTGCATTGCTTAGAAAAAGGATGATAACTTTTAAAAGGACAGCCATTATCAAATTGTAGGCACCCAACAGATGTTTGTGAATCAATATGTAAAGCTGCCATAACTGTGGTTGAGAAAACCTTCAATAGCTAACGTGGGGTATGCCTTTGCTTTCCTTGTTGGCTTTCTTTTCCCCCCCACACACCTGACTTTGCCTCCAAGTAAAAGCAGAGGAGGAATTCTCTACTTAGGGACCTACATTTGTTAACTTGATTCTTTAAAACTCCAGTCACATGATTTAGATAGAGACTTGACATCCCTTTTACAAAAAGTAGGCCTAATCAGGAAGCAAGTCCATGTTGAACATAGACCAATACTCATTGTCCCCCAGGCTAGAAGTGCAAAGATACAGAAGACAGAGCTTTGTATTTTTCCACGTGGAACTCATGATCTCTTTGGAAGACAGGCAATGCTCATTTAAATTTCTGAGTGAGGAGTAGAGAAATGCAGGGAGTGTTTGGTTATCAGAATCCTCCCAACCTGCAAAGACTGGATCCCAGGCCATCTTTCTGCTTCAGCTCACTGAGGCTGTATTGGTCTAAATCAATAGGAATGGTATCACCCTAGGAATCTGCAGGTGCAATTTAGGGCAGCACAATGATGGGAGGGGCACTGTAGGCATGAATGGATGGGATCAGCATCAGAACTGCCTTTAGACAGCACAAGAGGCCCCAACACTGGAACCTGTGCTTCCGGGCAGATCTGTCCCTCCACTGGCTTGTCCTTCCCCACAGGTACCCAGGATCCCAGATTTCCTGCCTAAAAAGCCACAAGCCTGTTTCCAAGACCCTTCATCTCCTGAGGGCAGACCATGCCATTGGTGCACACATCCTTAGGTTCCAGAGGGTGGCCAAGAGGCAGTGTTAGCAGGGGATGTGGACAAAGTGGGGATATGTGGATTAGGATATTCGCCCACGTACACGAGTCCCCTCGCAGTGTGGGTCAGCACTGGAGAATGAGAACAGAGGCCTATGCCACCCAGGACCTCTACACAAGGACTGGGACCACAGACCGCCTAGATCCCCCCCCCCACCCCACCCCAGCATTTGTTATATCGTTAGTAACAAAAAAACAAAGCCCATATCCCTGTCCTTTACTATTTTAATATAAAGCACACAACAAATTGTGTGTGTGTGTGTGTGTGTGTGTGTGTGTAGAAGGGGTACATGAAACATACCTGTTTGTGGGATGTGATCAACGTTAAAATGAAGCATATTTTTCTATGTGCTGGTTAATTTTATGTGTCAACTTGGCTAGGTCATGCTATCTAGATATTTGGTCAAACATTAGATGTTTCTTTGAAGGTATTTTTAAGATGAGATTAACATTCAAATCAGTAGACTGAATAAAGCAGATTACCTTTCACAATGTGGGCGGGCCTCAGCCAGTCAACTAATGGCCGTAATAGAAAAAAGACCGATTTCCTCTGAGGAAGAGGGGACACTGCCAGCAGGCTGTTTTCAGCCTTAAGCTGCAATGTCAACTCTTCCCTGGGTCTCCAGCCTGCTGTCCTGCCCTGCAGATTTTGGACTTGTTAGCCTCCACAATCATGTGAGCCAATTCCTTAAAATCTCTCCTCCTTCCCTCTTTCTCTCTATATATACACATACATACTCCTGTTGGCTCTGTTTCTCTGGAGAATCCTGACTCATACATTCTCCCACTGTCCTTAGAATGCCCAGTCTTATGTAATTATCTAGAGTCCCAATATAATATAAGGTCACATAACTCCATGTGGAGTGAGGCCCCTTGTGGGTTGCATGCTTAAGGTGGGGTGGGGGTTGGGTGGATTCCTGGACTCATTTCCCTCTTTTGGGGTCACTTTCCCTGCCCTCTGGCTGGCTGCAGTAATTGACCCCTCAATGGGGAAGGAGGAGGGAACAGGGCATGAAAAGTCCTGGAGTGAAGGACACTGTTGTAAGTCAGGGTGGGATCCTTTGATCCTGGCTGCTGTTTCTTCTGCTTCTTTCCTTTGTGGGCACTTCCATGGGGGCTCCAGAGGTTCCAGACCCTGTGGCTTGAATGGCCCTGATGTGCATGATGCTTTTGCTTTGGTGGACTGCTCCCTGGAAGTCGCTGTTATCTGGGGATCCAGTCCACAAAAGACCCCAGTCCTCTTGGACTTAAAATGGCTCTAGGTGGCTCTGCCTCCTGGAGGGAGTCTCCATCTGGTTAATAACATGCAGTGACATGGCACTGACCTTGTGCCAGGTTACCGTTTTACGTATGTTGGCCCATTTATTTCTCACAACAATTTTATGAGGTAGGTACTTTCATTATCTCTGTTTTACAAATGAGGAAACTGAGCCCAGAGAGGCTAAACAACTTTCTCAACACCAACAGCTGCTAAGTGTCAGAGTTTCAGACTTAGGCATTCAGGCTCTGAAGTGCACTCTTTTAAGGCAGGCACCAGTCTCTACAGGAAATGCGGGCGAGTTATTTAACCTGCATGCTACCCTCCTGTGCAAAAGCAGCTCCTTGGTCAGGCTCCTGCATTCTAGATTTCTTCGGTGGCATCCACTCTGTTCCCAAACCCCAGTGTCTCATTATCAGCTCATTGAAGTCCCCTTCATCCTGCCTCAATGTCAAGGTTTCAGTTGGGGGTGGGCAGTGCTTGTTTTCTTCTAGAGAAAATTTTTTTCTGACAGATTTTTTTTTTTTCTCTCTTTCTGGTCTCTTATGTTCTCCAAGTGAGTAAGGGGCTCAAGGGTTGTGAAACTAGTTACAGTTCATTTCCTTGGAATGGTCCAGTCCACATTTTGGATTTTCACATCTATGGTATTTTGGTATCTCTGTTGAAACTGCAATTTTTACATTTTATATACATATGCATATTATATATATAAAATTATGATTGTGATGTATGTAAGTACAAATGGTAAACAGTTCATATAAATGACTATGATTGGTATGAAGCAACCCAGTATTTTCATTTTTTCTTTTTTTACTTTGTTAGTTCTCAGCTATGTATAGTTTTCTCAGAGTCTATTATCTCTATCTTCATCCTCCTTTCCATTTCACACAAGCTCACACATTGTAAAGACCAAGGTCGTGGCGATTAATTACTTATTTCTGTCGGCTTCCAAGATGTTTTCCTCCTAGTTCTTTTCCACGGACTCTCAGATTCTCCTGGGCTGGGGTGGGATCTAGGCGGTCTGTGGTCCCAGTCCTTGTGTAGAGGTCCTGGGTGGCATAGGCCTCTGTTCTTATTCTCCAGTGCTGACCCACACTGCGAGGGGACTCGTGTACGTGGGTGAATATCCTAATCCACATATCCCCACTTTGTCCACATCCCCTGCTAACACTGCCTCTTGGCCACCCTCTGGAACCTAAGGATGTGTGCACCAATGGCATGGTCTGCCCTCAGGAGATGAAGGGTCTTGGAAACAGGCTTGTGGCTTTTTAGGTAGGAAATCTGGGGTCCTGGGTACCTGTGGGGAAGGACAAGCCAGTGGAGGGACAGATCTGCCCGGAAGCACGGGTCCCAGTGTTGGGGCCTCTTGTGCTGTCTGGAGGCAGTTCTGATTGCTGGTCCCATCCATTCATGCCTGCAGTGCCCTTCTCATCATTGTGCTGCCCTAAATTGCACCTGCAGATTCCCAGGGTGATACCATTCCTATTGATTTAGACCAATACAGCCTCGGTGAGCTGAAGCAGAAAGATGGCCTGGGATCCAGTCTTTGCAGGTTGGGAGGATTCAGATAACCAAACACTCCCTGCATACCACCTCCGGAAAGCTGTGATACAAAAAGAAAGGAGGCAGAAAGTGAAGCAGAGACCACAGACATTCCCATATGTTGAGGTTTAATTATTTCTTTTGTATTTTTAGAGTTCCGTGAGGTGAGTTGAGCTCATGGAAAATTATGCAGCCACGGGACAGCCCCAGAAAAACCTATCTTGACCCTATTGGGCCCTCCAGTTGCAGAACACTTTATTCACATGTCTAGACAAGTTAACTTGAAGCTAACCATCTTATTTCATGAGAACCAAACTTTCAATCCATTTACATTTTTTATTACCCACATATATCTTAAGGCTTAAAAGATTCAGGGAGGGAGGTCAGCATTAGTTTTAAATGATCAGAGGCACCGTATCATAAAAATCTCAAGTCAATATCTTTGGCTGGAGAATGCCTGGACTGTGCTGGAATGTGGCTCCTTCTGAAAGTATGTGAAATGTCTGAAAGACACATTACATCGAATGTTTCCCTGGCTGCTCGTTTTCCTCTTCATTCTCGAGTCCTAGTTTGTCTCCTCATCTGGGTTTCCATGGAAGCAGAAATTACTGATGTATAAACACATGTGCACGTTGGCTATAGCAGAAAGGTGAAAGTTGGACAGAGGTTTCTCCTATGTGGCTCTCACAAGTGCAAAAGCAAAACAAGGTTGAGGACTGCTTTTGGTGGCTCACGCCTGTAGTCCCAGCACTTTGGGAGGCTGAAGTGGGTGGATCACTTGAGCTCAGGAGTTTGAGACCTGCCTGGAAAACATGGCAAAACTCCATCTCTACAAAAAAATACAAATATTAGCTGGGTGTGGTGGTGTGCGCCTATAGTCATGAGGCTGAAGTGGGAGGACCAGTTGAGCCTGGGAGGTGGAGGCTTCGGTTAGTCATGATCGTGTCACTGCGCTACAGCTTGGACTACAGAGCGAGACCATATCAAAAAAAAAAAAAAAAAAAAAAGGCGTTGGAAAGGAAGGGAGCCAGTGAGTATGATCTTATGTCTAGAGGGAGTGCCGCTTACTACGTGCCAAGAGGGGAGCCTCCCAGAGTCAATACAGGGGCTCTGGCTTTAATCATGAACTTAGAGGGTCACAGAAATGTGTTCATCCTAATCATTATTACCAGTGCTGAGGCCAGTTCAGATAGCCCAATTTTAAATATGGGTGAAACTTCTGGTTGCTTTCTTGTGTAGTTTGGTAGAGCTAAGATACTGGTTAACCACACTTAATCTAATAGATGTTTCTTAAATGGTATAGCAAGTCTTTAAAGATAAAATCAAATACATTTTTGAATGTACAGTAAGCTTGCTTTTTCAGAGTCCATTTAAAAAATATAGCCATTTCCTTATTTATTTTTTGAAAAATAATCTTTTTTTTTCTATTTTTAAAAGGGTGAGTCATGCCTCCTCTCTAGTATTCTATTTTGCCTTCACAAAATGTATGATAGTCTTTCTATAGATGTATATGTATATTACTACATATATTGGGGGGTTAAAATGAAACTGTGTTCATCAAATTGTATCTATATAATATATATGATTTATTATATCTATATAATACATATGATTTATTATATAGATATATGATTTATTATACATATTATGTATATATTTTTTATATATATATATTTGAAGACAGAGTCTCACTCCATCCCCCAGGCTGGAGTGTAGATGCACGATCTCGGCTCACTGCAACCTCCACCTCCCTGGTTCAAGTGATTCTCATCCCTCACCCTCCTGAGTATCTGGGATTACAGGCACCCACCACCACGCCCGGCTAATTTTTGTATTTTTAGCAGAGATAGGGTTTCACTATGTTGGCCAGGCTGATCTCAAACTCCTGACTTCTCGTGATCCACCTGCCTTGGCCTCCCAAAGTGCCGGAATTACAGGTGTGAACCACCATACCTGGCCCCAAATCATATTTTAACCTTGACTTCAACCTTTATTTATTTATTTAATTTTTAAAAATTTTTTTTGAGACGAGTCTCGCTCTGTCGCCCAGGCTGGAGTGCAGTGGCGCGATCTCAGCTCACTGCAAGCTCCGCCTTCCGGGTTCACGCCATTCTCCTGCCTCACCCTCCTGAGTAGCTGGGATTACAGGCTCCCACCACCATACCCAGTTAATTTTTTTTTGTATTTTTTTGTATTTTTTAGTAGAGACGGGGTTTCACCGTGTCAGCCAGGATGGTCTCCATCTCCTGACCTCATGATCCGCCTGCCTCGGCCTCCCAAAGTGCTGGGATTATAGGCATGAGCTACCGCGCCTGGCCTCAATTTTTATTTTTCAAGTATGTCCGCACGAAAAAAAATGTTTAAGTAATGGATTTCTTATTAGGTATAAAAATTGCTATTTTTTTTTTTTAACACACAAACCCATGTGCACTCACAGGAGGCACTCTTTTTGAAGACAAAGGAGAATAGGCATTGGATTCAGAAGCACTTATGTTCTATGGTCCTAGGTCAATTGCTCCATCTCCCTGAGCCTTGGATGCTTCAGTTGCAAAATGGCACTAATCACATCCCTGTGACTTGGTTGAAGCTGCCACGTAACACAGGCCTCTGTAAAGCAAACATACCACTGTTGCGGGAGCTCTAGCTTCGGCACTCAGGGTTATCCTTGGATAGATGGTCCAAGACAGGAATAGACATCTTCCACTCCACGCAGCTATGAGTGGCATGGGATATCTTTTTTTTTTTTTTTTAGAAAGGGGAATCGTCATTTTAGAGAGGACTTATTAATTAACTTAAGAGGAGCCTGAATATGAAACTAACTATAAAAGCAAAAAAAGAGAAAAAAGAAAAAAAAAACTTAAGAGAAATGTATTATATTTAAAACTTTTAAATAACCTCCCTGAGTCTCACATATAACGTAGTTAATATAAATAAACACCAAGGGAACAGAAAATTCCAGAGGATAAAGAAAATATTTTAAAAGGGACCAAGAACCACAGTAATTATACCAACAATATTATGTCATTGAAAATCCTTTTTGAGATGTGTCTTTTCATGTCCCTTGATATTGCTATTGATAGGTTTGACAAAATGGGCAAATCTGGCCACATCATGAGGCTTACACCTCAGAGCTTGATTATAAAAACAATCTCAGAAAGACTTGTGGTCTCTGCCCCCGTATTTGCTGGTGCCCCTTCTGATCCACAGGGTATTTGGTGGGCATGGAGCCTCTTGGGAGAAAGTTGGCTTGGCGACTTGGCTGGGCATGCTTCTGCATGATCTCAACCTCTGTCCTCCTCTGCTCTGGGAGCTGAGGTCAGGGAACCAGAAACTGCCTGTGGCAGGGGGGCTAAGCCTGCCTAGTTTCCAAGTGGAATGAGGCTTCCTGGGAGTCTGGCCACCGGTCGCAGTGAGGATGGGAGGAAAGGAAGAGGCTGCACTGAACACCAGCTGCTTCTAGGATCAGAGGTGGAGGTGGGACTGCTCCATGGGCTTTCCAAACTGCTGGTCTGGGTTGTAAAATCACCTTAATGGGTTGAGCCAGCATTTAAAAATAACTGAAAAGGATGAGAATAGGAAATAGAGTGCATCACACATGGTGAGGATAAATATTGTTTCTTGAAATTTTATTTTAGTTCTCTATATATGTATACATTTTATATATCCATATGTATATACACACAAATATAATGCATTGAATTGTGATGTAAAATGCTATTTTTTTAGACTATGGCAAAAATATGTTTGATAGTCACTACTTTTTACACCTAAGGAACAATGACAAAATTTATATACCACAAAGTGATTTTACAAAGACACACACATGCACACGTATGCACACACTTAGGGTTAACTGCCTTCCCCCAAAGCAACACACAAACCAGGCATCTTAAGTTGCAAATATGAATAAAGGCAAGTTGAAACTAAGTCCTCTTCAGTTTTATAAATCCAAGACAATTAGAGAGTTAGAATAGGACTGTTATGTCCCAGGGCTAAAGGCTAAAGTGAATATTGGAATCCATTATTGGGATGTAAAAGACTGTGGCCTGGTAAACTGCTATGTAAAGGTGGGGGGCATTCTTGAACCCCCTTCTCATCATCCTGAAGCCAGAAAAAGGAAGACAGAGAAAGGAAAGGATTTTAGGGAAAAGTGAAAGTATCAAACACTGCTGCCCTTAACACATGAACCCTGAGCAAGCTGTGGAAATAGATAATGAGGGACAAAGAAGAAAAGATCTTGCAGTCAGTGGCATTGTTTCTGTAAATTTCTAGATGAGGCATTCATGCCAGGATCTGTCTCCCTAAATGCTATAGTACTGGACTTTGTGAACGTGGCTCCCTGAAGCTGCTGATGCCATAATTAATCTGACAAGGTATCTTTAGTAAAAGAGGAGAAGGGATGCTTAGCTTGGTCCAATGGGGTACGTCAATGAATAATGGGATGAAACTAAGAGAAGGTAAAATTGGTCTGAATATCAAGGAAAAAACATTACCTCACAGAAAGGTCTATTAGATAGCGGAGTAGTCTCTCCAGGGGGACAGTGGCAGGGCCAGTGGTGCTGGAATCATTTACAAGTTGGCTGCTGAAAAGCCCCTGAGAATATGCCGTGGGGAACAGGACTGAGTTGACAAGAGAGTGGAAAGGATAACCTCGAAGGTCTTTTCCATCTTTAGTGTCTACGATTTCAGGATTGTCTGCTTTTTACTGAAGCGCTATAGCTACGGCTACTCTCTGGGGCCTGAGACACATGAAATCTTTGTTAGTAAAATACACGGCGATGAAACATTTTTGAGGAACCCTCCATTCCTGGCCATCTCTTCCCATTCAAAACCGGCCGGAGAGAAACAAATGTGATAAAGGAAACAAGAAAGAAATTGGAGTTTATTGTTCTCAAAGTCAACTTTATTATTTTTGTCTCTATTTATTCATTACAAATATTTGATCAAATGCAAAACTATATATATATATATATATATATATATATATATATTTTTTTTTTTTTTTTTGATGGAGTCTTGCTCTGTCGCCCAGGCTGGAGTGCAGTGGCACAATCTCAGCTCACTGCAACCTCCACATCCCAGATTCGAGTAATTCTCCTGTCTCTGCCTCCTGAGTCACTGGGACTACAGGTGCATGCCACCATGCCTGGCTAATTTGTGTATTTTTCAGTACAGATGGGAGTTTCACCATATTGATTAGGCTGGTCTTGAACTCCTGACCTCAGGTGATCCACCTGCCTCGGCCTCCCAAAGTGCTGGGATTACAGGAGTGAGCCACTGTGCCTGGCCTTGCAAAAGTATTCTTAAAGGTTGTGTTTAAATATAAAGGCAGTTTCTTTGGGACTGCACTGTACTAAATTTCTTATTTCTCAACAGGTTGTTTCAGTATTGTATAGAAAGAGCCTGTTTTAGAGGTTGTTTAACAGATGAAATGAGTTCTTGGATAAGAAGCATTGTTCCATCTGCAACATGGTTAGAACTCTTGTGCATTTGCATTTCTGTGTTTCAGAATTATTCAGGCAATAAATTACTCAGGATGTCAACCTTATGCTGAAACAGAAATGACCTACTTTGTGAGGATCTTGTGTATTTTAAATTTAACCTTGTGCCTTTTCTTCAACTGGGAACAGGAGAAAGTAAGTTAAGACGGTGAAGCCCTGAGTTTCATAAGCATGATCACAAGGAAGTCAAAAGGAGCTAAAGTCTATTGAGCTCCTACTATGTGCTGTACATTGTTCAAGGGCTCCAAGTGCATTAACTTATTTAGTTTCTTGCATCAACCCAGTAGGTAGGTGCTATTATTACACCTACCGAGTGTAAGGAAACCGAGGCACAGAGCAGTGAAAAATGTTGTCCAAGGTCTCAAAGCCAGTCAGATGTAGAGTGTGGAGTTGAACTGGTGGTCTGAGTGCAAAACTTACATTCCTCCTCCTTCTTCTTCTCCTCCTCCCTCCTCCTTCCTCCTTCCTCCCTCCTCCCTCCTCCTCCTCCTCCTCCTCCTCCTCCTCCTCCTCCTCCTGCTCCTGCTCCTGCTCCTGCTTCTTCTTCTTCTTCTTCTTCTTCTTCTTCTTCTTCTTCTTCTTCTTCTTCTTCTTCTTCTTCTTCTTCTTCTTCTTCTTCTTCTTCTTCTTCTTCTTCTTCTTCTTCTTCGTATTTGAGATGTAGTCTCACTCTGTCACCAGGCTGGAGTGCAGTGGCGTGGTCTTGGCTCACTGCAAGCTCTGCCTCCCGGGTTCATGCCATTCTTCTGCCTCAGCCTCCCAAGTAACTGGGACTACAGGCACCCGCCACCACACCTGGCTAATTTTTTGTATTTTTAGTAGATGTGGGATTTCACCGTGTTAGCCAGGATGGTCTCCATCTCCTGACCTCGTGATCCTCCCGCCTCGGCCTCCCAAAGTGCTGGGATTACAGGCATGAGCCACTGTGCTCAGCCTATATTCCTAATTATTATTACTCGACTGCCTCTCTAAGGATAGTCTCTTACTTTCTTCAATACCAATGACGAGGGCAGGGATTTTAGTCTGCCTTGTTCACTAATGACTCTCCAGAGACTACAACAGTTTCTGGCACATAGTAAGCTCTCAATAAATTTTGGTTGAAAGAATGAATGGAAGTTGGTATGGCAGTTCTGAACTTTTCAATGCCAAACTCATTTACTACAAATTCTCTGACTAAAGAAGAAAGGCAACTCTTTGTCTGTTTTAACCTCTGGTCATCTCAGCAATCTCTTAGCTTCAAAAATTCTTTTCTCGAGGGTACCTTCCTTGACCTCTTCAAATAGGTCAGTTGCCCTTGGTATAAGATCCAAATATATACTGCATTCCCTTGATATGGAAATTTTCACACATTATTTTAATGATTTGTTCCTAGTTGCCTCTTTTCCTGGCTACATTGTAAGCTCTATAAAGGCAAGGTGTGTGATTTGCTCACCACTGTGACTACAGGCTCAGCACTGAACTGGGCATAAAGAGGTCTGTTTGTGGATAATTGTTTAATGAATGATTGAAAGAGAATACTCTTTTCAACTTACTTTTCTACTTGTTATTTACGTAGAACTTTCACATTCTATAGGCTAAGGCGGGAGAGTGGTTTGAGCCGGGGAGGCAGAGGCTGCAGTGAGCTGAGATTGTGCCACTGCACTCCAGCCTGGGCGACAGAGTGAGACCCCCACCTCAATAAATAAATAAAAATTCAAAAAAACTCACATTCTGTGTTATTATCTATTGCAGCATAATAAATTACTTCAAAAGCCAGTGACTTATTAACTCTTAAAATGTCTGTGTACTCTGGTTCAGGGTCTTCCTTGAGGTTAGAGTCAGATGTTAGTGAGGGCTGCAGTCATCTGAAGGCTTGGTGGAGGCTGGAGGGTCCACTTCATTTGAAAATGTGTGTGTGACTGGGATCTGTTTTGGGGTGGGGGGAGGGGGGGAGGGGGAGGGATAGCATTAGGAGATATACCTAATGTAAATGACGAGTTAATGAGTGCAGCACACCAACATGGCACATGTATACATATGTAACAAACCTGCATGTTGTGCACATGTACCCTAGAACATAAAATATAATTAAAAAAAAGAAAATGTGTGTGTGTTGGAAACAATCATACTAGATTGTGAACTTCTTGAAGGCAGGAATAGAGACAGTCTTATCTGCAACACCAAGCCTAGGATCTAGTACAGAGGAAACTCAATTAAAGTTTATTAAATAAACGAATGATTATGAAAAAATATCTGTAGCTACAGTATATTAATAAGATTTTTGTATATGAAAACATGACTTTTTAGAATACGTTTTATGTTTATTTCATAAGTAATGGACTACTGAGTTTTATGTTACTAGATTACCTAAAACTTATTTAGATTTTGGTACTGGTCCGACATAACATGTTTTAAATTTTTCATCCTTGCTGAGTTGCAAGCCTGAAAAACTAACAAATGTTTAAATGACAACAAAGGAAAAGGCAAGAAGAATAATCTCATCTAAAGAATGGATAAAAGACCTGTTTTTCAGAACATGTAGGCAAATGGAACAGTGTTTATTTTTAGACTCAATTAACCAACCAGACTAATATTCTAAACACAAATACCTTTTTCTATTAAAAAAGTACTGAAGAATTTAAAAAAAAGTTTAAAAAAATGCATCACACTCCAATTGTGCTGAGGATTTGAGGAGGTTCTTATCTGATATTTTTTAAATAGCCAGGGGACCTAAAGTTTTCTGATTTGAACATTATTGCTATTTGTCAATATTTTCTAAGGGAAGGTGAACAGACATGACTCTTTGAAATGATTCCTTTTCAACTCTTGTCTGCAAAATTAGTGGATCATCAGGCTTACGTTAGTATGGTTGTTAGTATAAGCTCACATAGGGGATCAAATTATGGCAGAACATAGATAAAAGAGTTAAAGCAAGATCTTTGCTAACTGACTACAATTGAGGACAACAAGGTTAACATTAGGATCCTGATCACATTGATAGGGGTGTGAATATTTTATACCTTGATGTGGTTTACTTTTGCGATGGTGGTAATGCTAGATGAGTTCTGTGTACACTAGTTCAGGTAGCGTAGATGGATATTTGCAAGAGTAAATTTCTCAGCTAAGTTTTCTGCATGGATTTGGTGTCGGTCTTTCTTCTGCTCAATTAGCGTGGTTAAGGTCTGAAAGTTGAAGCGTCTATAAGAAAAATGGTAAATACTATGTGAGACTCAGCCCTCCTTCCCCATGGCAGACTTTTGTCACTGAGTCATTGGTTTGGGTTTGCAAAAGAGCAAGAGATTGGCAAAATTAGGAGTCCTCAAAATTGTCAATGGTAAGAGGGGAACTCTATAAATAACAATGGATAGAAATGTACCCTGATAAATCAATAACTTACCTGGTATTAACTGAAGATGGTAAATTAGACTCACCTGAGAGGAACTGTAAGGAAAACACTTGCTTTTAATGGAAGTTGTTGAAGATCATCATTTAATGTTTTGAATGTAATAGGAACATAATAAGAATTTACAAAAATTTACTTAAAAACTTACAACCAAAACCATTTAACAGATTGGTTCCTGTTTTATGTAAAATTTACCTGTAAAAGATTAAAACTGGAAAGAACCATTGATAGCACTTATTCCAGCCTTCTCCCCATTTTACAGTTGTAAAAACTAAGGCTCAGAGTGGTGAATGAATTCACCTAAGTTTATAAAGCTCATATCTGGTAGCAGGGGAGCTGGTGAAATTGCTGCAGTCTTTGTTGGCCATCCCACTCATACCACCACAGCCTCTGTAATGAGGGCACAGAGTGAGTAGATTTCAAAATCTCTTTAATTCTAAGGGATGATGTTTCTCTGTAACTCCTCATGAACTCTCTGATGTTACAATTTATTTTTGTCCCCACTTACTAGAACGCAAACCCTGTGACAGTTAGGTCTGTATCTGTGTTGTTTCGTACTATATCCTTCTTATTTGTTGAGGAAACAGTGCATGTTTTAAAAAAAAAAAACAGATGTTGAATGAATGAGCTGAGGTTCAGAATCTTTGCTGACTTCACATTGCAGGTAGCTGTTGCCAACTAATTGCCACTAGCTTTCTAATAACCTGTCATGGACATATTCCAAGGCTTCCCCCCATAATCCTCACCTCTTACTTTTCACACCTTTGAGTAATCTTCTCCCCTTGAGAGTGGAAGTGATCTGGAACTTGCTTCTACTAACAGAATACAGCAAAGGTGTGTAATTACATGCCCATGATTTCATTACATAAGATTGTGATAGCTGTCTGTCATCATTCTCTCTTGCTGACTTTGAAGAAATAAGCTGCCACGTTGAGAGTTGCCTGTGGAGAGGGTCACTTGCCAAGGAACCTATCTGGATGACAAACAGATGAGGCCTCAGTTCCATAGTGTTCAGTCCAAGGAACTTAGTGCTGTTAACAACTGTGTGAACTTGGAAGTGAATCCTTCTCCAGTTGAGCCTCAGATGAGACCCCAGCCCTGACAGTCCTTTGATGGCAGCATTACAGAGGATCCAGCTAAGGTAAACTATGATTGTCCTGATTCACAGAAACTGTGAGATGGTAAATGTATGTTCTTTTAAGCAGTGGCTGTAATTTGTAATCTAATAACATGTAAGTAATATATAATCTATTTACTATCCCTCATCTAGATGCATTTTTTTTTTTATTTGAACATTCACAAAATATCACTCTAAACCAGGTTTGGAGTACTCTAAATTTAACATCATGATTTAGGAGAAATAAAGCTCTGTTTTGAAGGTGAAAAAGGTTTAGTTTCAGTGTGTGTTCTGTTGACTCCATAAAGCCACTGTGTTTAGCTCTTTTTAATCTACTAGTGCTTATTCATGGAGGTTAGAGTTCTCTTCTCTTTACTTCTGCTCAGCATTCAAACTAATGCTCTTTACTTTTGCCAGCATTCAAACTAATTCAGAAGAGAGGCTGGGCATGGAGTCAGAGTGGGAGCATTCTCAGATATGCTCCCTATCTTTGTTTATATTCAAAAATGACTCTCAACATTTTGACTGGCAATTTGGCTACTTAAATTCTATATTACAAATCAAGCAGTAGGTGAGTAACAAAAGTACCACTCATTAAACAGTCCTCTTTATTTAAAATGGTTTGTTTGTGTCGACCATATGTGTTAGTAAGGGTTGACAAAGCCCTTTAAAAAAATAAAGGCAGTCAAATGATTTTTTGAGTCTAAATGATCTTACTGATTTTTATCATTACATTTTATGGGTTTGACAGTTTCTTTGTGCAGTAGAATTGTGCTTTTCATTTCAAAGCCAAATAGAAATAAAATAGATTATGTGTAATTTTGCATTGTCCTTGTCCTATCCCACTATTTTCAGGAGTAATTGATGATATCATTATATTTTACTTTACAAAATCATGGTGGTTTAATAAAATTGGCTTTATGTCAAATCTGATTTTTCCAGCTGATTCCATAAAAAGTTACCTGGATATTCCTAAAAGTTACCAAGTAATGAGTTGAAAATACTATATGAAAACAATGCTAATTTAGTAGCCAGGTCTGTGGGTTCCTCAAGGTATATTAAGTATACTTTTGCAATTACTGTAGAACGACAAGATTCTTGGCAACACTTTTCTATCATTGCCTCCTTTATCTCTACCTATTCTAGATGAAGGAATACGTTTTACTCTGGAGAATGTCCTCACCTCTTAGGCTTCTTTTGCCAGGCATATTTCCAATGCCTAAGAGAGCTGGCCTGCAATACCTAATTCTACCATTAGGTGCTGCTCTTTAACATATGATATGGAGCACCGTGGCTTATTTTCCCCCAAAGTAATTTGAGGGCACAGAAGCCTCGATGGTTTTCGAATTTTGTATATTGGTCTTTTGATAAGTTTGCATTGAAGAAATATTTGTTTCTCTAGACAAATTAGAAGCCATAGCCCTAGCCTGAAAATTTCCCGAGTTTGTTATTTGAGTTTTTGTAAAGAAATTGGTGAGCCAGTCTAGTAATGCTAAAAGGCTTCACTTTTGCAGAATAACTTATTTTTAAAAGATATTTTCAAAAAGAAAATATATTAAGTATACTAAAAATGAATAATTTGGCAAGTATCTTTGAAGTAAATTTTATATTATTCAAATTTTCAGTCTCATTTTTCTGATTAATCTAGAAATTATCTAGACATTTTGGTTTCACTAGTAACTGCATAAATTTTCCAGACACAATTCATTTTTTTGGAAGAAGTAAAAATATTATGTATTTTCCAAAACCAAATAGTAGAAAGAGTTATAGAGAAGAAAGAACTTTTACTAAAAGGTGGCATTTCTAATCTTTATACTTCTATATCAGACTAGGGATTAACAGTTTTGGCAGCAGCAACAGCACTTTTTTTTTTTTTTTTTTTTTTTTTTGGTCACATACACAATAGATCAGAGGCAATGATTCAATGCCGAAATGGTCTCATGTTCCATGAAAACTTGAAGAAGGATGTCAGAGTGGCTCAGACACAATGTTTTGTGACAGTAAGCAGCCAATAGCTCTTGGCAGAAGCAGTGGGACTTACAGGTTAACTCTGGGTGTTCTATTAAGGCTACTAGCCCATCTATGTCAGTTTCTGGAAAGCTACTTGGGCAGAGGAAGACAAGAGTTAAACCTGGGGTGTGGGAGAGAGGTATAATAAAAATAATAAAATCCACCGAGCTCACCATATTTCAGCATATGGATTCTTATATTCAGGGATAAAGTTACCTTAAGAAGAGGGTTTTTTTGCCCTTTATTCTTTACTTTTTCTTTCTTTACAGAAAATATTTGCTGATTTCAGAAAATTGTTTCCTGTGAATAAAACTCTTCACTTTAGGGTTGATATGTTGTGACTTATGAAAATTTGAAATACCTGTTATGGATCAGCTCTCACTTAGCAAGGGCTGTATTTGTCAGGTGATGATTGAAGTTGTAAATCAGTGTTCTTGAATCTGGAATTTCCTATAGTGAAGCAAATCACTGCAAACATCAGCTTTAAGAATATAATAAAATGAAACAAGCAGTAATAATAATAAAAAAAACCCTTGACAGGCAAATTTGGTGTTACACGTTGTACATTTCTTTAGTCTTTCAAACTTTCTGAACACTATAATTTGTTTGTGCTGCTGCATCACCATCATCAACGATATAGGACTTTATTAGCTCTTCTCTCTCAGGGATTTTTTTTTTTTTTTTTTTTTTAAGAGAAAGGAATGCATAAAAGTTCATCCACTTGAATCTGTGTGTAATCACTCTTCCTAGCCAAAGTCATATATCACTTTAGTTTGAGAAAGGAGATATGAAAGGGAGAATATAAATAAAGGGAGGGATGGTGAAAGGGAGGGAAGAAGAGAAAAAGGAGGAGGAAAAGGAGAAAGAGAAAAGAACTCAGGAACAAATTTTCTTTTGAAAATGTAAAACATCAAGGTAATAGTATTATGTCAATGAGGCTGAGATAATTTTCGAGCCTCCATAGCCACCTACCCTTCCAAGTTTATAAACTCTATCAGAAACATTAGGTTGATGCAAAAGTAATTGCGGTTTTTGCTATTATTTTCAATGACAAAACCTGCAATGACTTTTTCACCAACCTAAATAGCTCACATTTAGAGCATAATGTTAGTAAACAACAATTTCATTCCTTAATTGTCTGTAGGGAAGACCTTGTCTTTGCTATGGAAGATGGCTGGATGGTCATATTTTTAGCACAAATGTCTTTAAACATTCGAAGTGAATTAAAATGACATCAGATGAGAGGTGATAGAAAAGTGGCTCTAACAGTCTGTTTGGCTGGAGTAATGAGTTATTAATGGCCTAAGCTGATCATTTAGTCTGGTCTAAAGTCTTTGCCTACTTTTACTCTCTAGAGGTTGAGATCAGCTCTTCCAACAGCTGTCTAGGGGATAGAGGAAAGGTAAAATGTTGAAGGTAAAATTTCCCACCAACGGGTGGTGGGAAATCTTGCATTGACTATTTTTCTGTATTAACAACCATTTTGTCTATAAATCCAAAGACAGACTCATCAACTTTTCAGAAAGAAAATGTGATGCCATGCCATTTGGTCAGAGCATAGGAAGCCAAATTGAGGTTCTTTTCTCACCTGGTACCCTCTCCCAGTCCTGAATCCCCAAGTGTTCTTTCTATTTGTTTACTAATACTTTGTCATCTCAGTATTCACTCTTTGGTTATCTTTCCTACTCTCTATCTTTTCTCCTGAATTGTAGATGAGGGGAAGGAAAGGTGTAGGCAGGTAAGAGTGGCAGGGTCCATGAGTTCCCACAGCACCACGTTTAGAAGTTCCTGAAAGTCAGGCTGTGCTGGGAAGGCAGGGGGGTGATCTTGGCCTCACTATGAAGGTACCTGAGCCCACTGTGTGGAACCATCAGCCAGGAGGCTGCCTTGTGCCCAGAAGAGGACCTGAAATGGGCTCACTGGCTTTCCTGGAAGGCTGTGAAATAGAAGAAGCAAGAAATGAATTAGCAGGAGAATCTGAGAGTTGGGATGAAGGAAGAAGGTTTCACTTTGAAGACCTCTAGAGCACTTTCATTCTGCCACAGTGTGCCTGGCCTGCGTAGGATATTGTCTGGGCCCAGGATCCTTGTGATTGTTCTATGTTCCTGATAGGGCTTGCAGCCTGTTGGAAATCTATTCAGATGTAGAAAAGATTCTCCTAAGTTAGAAAAAAACATGCCCTGCCCAATCTTAAACAAAACCCAAACGCACAGTTTTGCTTTGTTCCTTCTAGTTACCCACAAAGGAGACCGCTGAGGATGGAATGAAGGAGGATGATAGGGCAGCCTTCTTAGGCTGATATTTCCAGGAGCCAGGGTGGAGGCCCAGGACTGGGGGCCCGAAACTGCCTGGCTGTTGAGGTGTGAATTTGGGAGACACCAAACACCTGAAGTTGGGGACGTGGGGCCTCCTGTTAGCTCCTCACAAACACTCCCTTCTTTCCAGGACTCTCCCTCAAGGCAGCCTCACATTTCCTCTGGTCCCCTCAGCAATTCATGTGGTTTTCAGACCCTTTCTGTGGAGCTGCAGAGTAATGTTTTTTGGATGCAGCATTGTCTGGCCTTGGGAACAACCTGGTGAGGGATGGAGGGTGAGAATGCAGAAAGGGCACTCTACTTGAGTTCTACTCGGCCTCAGCCTCTGACTGATTGTTTATAACTGGTCACTCTTGAGACCAAAGGCAAGGAAACGGGGCATGGTAGGGAGGCTGGGGGAAGTTCCCCATGCTGCCTCTGCTTGGATTTTCATGATTTGAGATGAGGAAAGCTGAGTGATAGCAAGGGCAGACTCCTAGCCACAGAGACTTCCTCTGTTGTTCTAGAGCAGCAGTTCTCAAACTTTAGCTTGTGTCCAAGTTGCCTAGATGGTTTGTTAAAACTCAGATTTCTAGGCCCCACTTTCAGACTTTCTGATTCCATAGGCCTGAGGTGGGCCTGGTGATCCGCATCTCTAACAAGCTCCCAGTCGATGCTGATTTTGCTGTCTCAGGTACACTGCTTGGAGAGCCATGGAAGCTTGGGGCAAGCTGTGCCCCATTACATAACTCACTGTGTGACCTCCATAGATACACATTCCATTCCAGTATAATATCCACCGGCATGTCTATTTACCCCTTCAAACTCTGCGGTCCTTGAGGGAATTTCTCTGTTTCCAGGACAGTGCTGGGCCGGTTGAGAGTGTTCAGAAATATTTTGCTGAAGGATTATATTTGAGATGCTTTATAACAGGCTTTGATCTGTTTAGAATTATAGAATGTTAGAGTTGATGGGAAATTCAGAGATGACCTAATCCAACCCGGTTGTTCAACAGACAGGAAAACTGAAGTTTAGAAAGACCAAGGACATTAGATCACACAAAATTGCCCAAGATCACACAGCAGCTAGCAGGTCTTATACTCAACTACTGTGTGATAATTATCTCACCAACGTTAATTGAGCAGTTGTTTAGTATGTGCTGGATACCAGGATGAACACTATACGCTTTCATTTAATTCTCTGCATTATCTCTTGGTTATCTCAGTTAATTCTCAGAACAATCCAATGAGGTCAGACAATTACTGTTTTCATTTTGCATGTGCAAAACATGAGGCCCTGGGGGGTAAATGCTTTGCCTCAGTCACGTAGCTAGTGAATGAGGAGCTGGGCAATGTGGTTGGTGAATGAGCTACTGACCACTATGCTCTTCTGCCTGGCATGTAGTTGGTGCTCAATGAATGTTTAAGTTTGGATAAGTTCAATTCCTGTGAAATGAGGAATCACTTACTTCACAGAATTTTGAAGACTAAAATGGAAAATGTGAGAACCCTTTGAGCCCGTGAAACACTGAGGACTGGGAGGTACTGTTGGGAAAATGGATTTCAATTCTCCACAGACACCACATTTGTGCTTTCACAGACACATTTCCTTCTAGCTGGAATGCCCCTCCATGTTCCACCTGCAGCCAGTCTAGGTCTTGCTCTCCCACAGACCCTTGTTTGGCCTCCCCAGGATGAAGCCTGTGCCTCAATACATCTACCTTCCTTGTACATAGGCATTTTGTCTTTTTCTTTTTTTCCCTCATTAGTATCCTTTCGTGCTTTTGCAGATGCAAAAGCTTGTTGCCCTACATTGTAACACAAGGGTTAGCGCTATTGGAATGCCAGATGGGGACCCTACTGTCCCCATGTCTGTACTCCAGGAGCATCCCATGGAAGGAGCCTCCATGCTGCTGAACTGGAGCTATTCCCATACAGCCTCATGAGAACATGGCAAGAGGGGCTGGGCATGTATTAAAATCCCCAGACTGAAAGGCAAGAGGACTGAGTTGACTGAAGCTCCCTGGTCCCCAAGTCCCACAGCAGGTTCCTGCTAGAAGTTCAACAAGAGCCCAGTCTTCTGTGGTCCCATCCATACATTGTCTCCCCGGGACCTGGGCCAGTGGGGTGGAAAGCCAGGACTGATCTAACTTCCTCTGATAGTTGCCTCAAAGTCTTCCTAATCTTTGGTTGGCCAACCATGAGTTATTTCTCAAGTATCCAGGTCCCTCAGAAAGGATCAGGGAACTTCCTGGGGCCACCCAGCTTCTGGAGAAGGAGTGGGGGGAGGATGAGGGGGAGGGAGTAGGAGGGGCAAGAGGAGGAGAAGGAGGGGGGAGGAGGGGGAGGAGGGGGAGGGGGAGGAAGGGGAAGGAGGAGGAGCCGGGGAGGAAGACAGGGAGGAGGAATGTAGCCTTACAGAATCTCAGGTCTCTGGACTTGCCAGCCACAGTTGGGCTTTGAATGAGGGGGGCAGTCCCTGGACAGAAAAATCTTGTTGTTTTCCCCTGCCCACTACTCTCACTCTCTCTCAGTCTTCTCTCTGTCTCTCTCTTTCTCTCTCTCCAGATACACACACACACACACACACAATCACACACACACATATGTCTGGATATATGTGGATATATATCCATCTATTTATGGCTACTTTGGGATTGATTGAATTTTTCTCCCTCCTAAGCTGAGCTCCCTCTGGGAACATGGCTCCGGTAGTAATTTTGAGTGTTTGAGTCAGTCTGTGTCATTCTGCACTGGAGGACTTTTCTTGCTCTTGGTTGTTACTGCCAACTCTCTTAGTTTGTTCTGTATTGCATTCTCAGCTAGGGATAAACTACACTCTGTACTCATTGGCTTGGAGGGGATGATTCACCAGAGGCTGTACCCTTCAGGAATAGTTTCCTGACACAGGAGTGAAGATGAGTTCCATGTTGGCCTTAGTGTCCCTTGCATATTTCAAAGACAGGGTGGGAGCCCCTCAGGCACAGAGCCTACGAGAGCTTCATGGAGATGACCCCCTCCCCTGACACAGTGAACGTGGGTGCTGTAAGCAGAGACAAGTTTGAATGTGAGCCAAGTGGCCACTTTATCACTAGTTGCCTGAGAAAATGGAGGCAGAGCCAGAGACAGCCCCTGAAACCCAGGCTGCCCAACAAGGGCTACATGGCACTGGCTGAGAGCCCATGGGGAAGGAACGCAGATCCCAGAGGTTTTGGCTCACCCTGCAGGGAATTTCTTTTCCCTTCTTCTCTCTGCTGGTCCACACCGTGTTTTCTCATGGGGTCCCGTCTACTCCCCAGCTGCCCTGAGGAGCCCCATTCTCACAGGGTAGTGGTGATCCTGTTGCCCAGTGGATGTGACCACCAGTTTCCCCAGTGTCATGCAAGGTACTGCCACGGGCACGCCCAGATCAGGCAGCAAAGGGCTGACATTAGATGAGTGCTGCAGGCTTAGGCCCAGGAGCCTGAACCGTGAGAGTCTTTTATTGTTGTCTAGAGAAGAAACGTTTGTATTTCAGGCTCCTCGTCTCTCAGATGGATGCAATTGGTCTGCTTTCCCCTGGGAATGAGGGTGAATGGGGTGGGCAGGAGCAGTAATGTCCTTTTATGGCTCTTTGGAAACCACAAGGACTCAGTCCTAAGGAGTCCACCCAATAATATATATGCCAAGTGCTGTGCCTTTCTGAGAATCCACTCAGTTCTCTTGCTCTCTCAGGAGCATGCCAGAGTGGGAGTGATAGGGACCTTATCATGGGGGAAATCTTGAATTTCAATTATTAAAACAAAATCGATTATTTTCAAATCATAAATGATTATGAGGAACAATTTGCCTGTGATGTGCATCGTTTTTGATAGGGACACAGTTGAATTCTAACTCAGGCTGAGAACCGCTCTTCTGACTCACACAAAAGATCACACAAAAGACCTTTGATAATAGATAGTCCTATAAAATTCACTGAGTTGGCTTTGAGTGTTGTCTTTCTAAAAATATTGTAGAACATAGTGTTAGGGCTGGAAAGAATACTAAAGTCATCTAACCCAATTCCTTTATTTTATGGATGAGGAAAGTGTGTTCAGAGAGGTAAAGTGACTTGTTCAAGGTCACATAGTGAATTATGAGTTGGTAATAGAATTGGCATTCCCAACTCTTAGTTAGTGTTCCCCTTTCTGAAGCCACCTGTACCATCAGAATGTGCTGACCATATGTCCTGTTTATAAAAGGATCCAGGGAAGGAGATACCAAGCCTCACTTGAATACCCTTTCCATAAAAAAATAGATTAATCTGCCGGGCATGGTGGCTCACGCCTGTAATCCCAGCACTTTGGGAGGCTGAGGTGGGCCAATCATCCTAGGTAAGGAGTTCCAGACCAGCTTGGCCAACATGGTAAGACCCTGTCTCTACTAAAAAGGCAAAAATTAGGTGGGTGCAGTGGCACATGCCTGTAGTCCCAGCTATTTGGGAGGCCGAGGCAGGAGAATAGCTTGAACCCAGGAGGTGGAGGTTGCAGTGAGCTGAGATTGTGCCACTGCACTCCAGCCTGGGAGACAGAGCGAGACTACATCTAAAAAAAAAAAAAAAGATTAATTATAGAGATGAAGCCCTGCCTGGGGCTTTTACCGTATTGTATCATCCTTCCTTAATATAGCTGGTATTTCCACCACAGCCTTATCTATATTTGAGAATATTTGGAAGCAACTCAAATGTCCAAAAATGGGGATTGGTAAGATAAATTACGGCACATCCCCGCAGTGCATGATCATGCAGTTATTTAAAATGCCGTAGTAGAATAATAGTTATCAACACAGAGACATGCAAGAGACTGTTATGTGTAAAGCAACAGAATGCTCAAGTATATTGAAGTGTAACTTTAGTTTGGAGAAAAGAAATTCATGCATACCAAAAATATTTGAAGGATACCAAATGTTAACAATTGTTGTCGCTGGGTATTGAATTGTGGAGTGATCTTTATTTTCTTCTTTTCTATATTTTCCATTTTTTTCCCAATGGAGGTTTAATACTTTTATATCAGTGAGAAACAAAAGATGTTATTTTTAAGAAGGAAGTCTGTATTGGTAAGATTTATACACAGTCTTCCCAACAAGTCTCTTGGGAACACGTGCTCTCCTGCAGCACACACTCCAATCTTCATGTGACTTGCACGCTGTTTCTGGGAAATGGGAGCTCTGATTAGAGAAGGTGAATCTAGAATGAGCCAGAACATTTGATCTGTCTCTACTCTCAGTCTTCTCATCTCTCATATGGGTATAATTCATCTGCCCTCTGTGGAGAGAGGGAGGAAGATAGGTGTGGCAAGGAGTTATAATTTACAGTCATAAGCACATCAGAAATCCTAAGCTTTTGGCCATAAAGAGCCCAAAGGGAATAGGTGGTAATGACTGAAGAGACCCTTAGCACAGGCTTCTGGGTTGTAAGAGAAAGATAGGACTGTATCCTGTTATGCAGCATTCCTCTGCTGAGTTGGAAGTGAGGTGTGCAAATCCCTCCAGCTGGTTCTTGACAACTTTGTGTGGAATAATCTTCAATTGAACAGACTTTGCCTTCAAAAAACTGATCAGAGGACTTGTGGGGAATCTGAGGTTCCTGGCACCATGGGCTTTACCCCTGCAAGGGGGTCCATGTGGACCAAAATTCAGTGAATAGGTTCTTCTCCCTGGCTCTCTGGGGTTTCCTGAGCCCCAGGAGAAATGTGAAATTGTCTTGCAACCAGACAAACTGTCAATTAAGGGAAGACAGACCTCCCTCCCATTGACCAAACAATGTAAAAATACAAGCCTTCCTGGGGGCAGATTCAACCTGGCTCTGAGCACTGACCCCAGCAAGACTTTGACCTGATCCAAGAAGGTTTGAAATGCTAATCCACTCATTCCTATTCCAGACATTCACAGATTAGGGCTGCTAGTTGATACAATCTACACTCTGGAAAATAGCAACCTGATTACAATTGGTTTTCCATGCCCCCGGGGAGCCAGGGGCGAGGCCTTTTCCGTTGCAACTTGGAGCTGACCACCAGAATGACCTAGGCAGCAGGTCTCTGGGATAAACCTCTGACCTCTGGCTGCTCAGCCCTCTTTCCAGCCTAGACATTGGCAGAGGTCTTGACGCCAAGTGGGACAGGTCCTTCTGGACTGCCTGTGATCTCCTGCTGTAGTCTCTGTTGCTCCTGATCCTGCTGCCCCAGGGAATCTGAAAGGAGTCTTGTAAATGGAGCTAACGACATGACTCAAAGTCTTTTGCTGGTGACATCCTCACTGATTTTCATGGCTCAACTCAGATGCTACTTTCACAGTGAAGCCCTCTCTTACCCTTTCTTCATCACCCTTTCCTATCTCCACAACCTGTATCTCATACCTGAATTAGCCCTCATTCCTTTCTGCCAGGCACTTTAGTTGATTGCCTACCTGTCTGTCTGCACCACTGTTAAGCTGTAAGCTCCATTATCACCTTTTACTGTGTTTTCCTGGTGTAGGCATCCTATAAATGCTTGATGGTTTGAAATAAAAGGCTGGGGTTTCTTGGTGCTGGACTTCAGTTTTGCCAATTGCTTTGACACATTCCTGGTCCCACACTGTTTATTCACTTCTCTAAAATGCCTAACCTGACTATGGCAGGCTGAAGCAGTTAAGCAACAAATGAGAATTTAGCAACAGGAATATGTAATGGACCTCACCTTTTAGGGACTAGGAATGGAGCTAGAGAGAAAGCATTACTTATCTGGAAGAACCCAAGAACCAGGTGAGACAGTGCTAGTAGTCCAGGGTTAGATCATGGAGACTGTCAGAGTGGCCTTTCTGGAGGAGGTAGGGTTTGCCTTGGAGCCTTAACAATGGGAAAGATTTGGGAAGGGGGTTCCGAGATGGCGGAATAGGAACAGCTCTGGTCTGCAGCTCCCAACATGATTGATGCAGAAGACAGGTGATTTCTGCATTTCCAACTGAGGTACCTGGTTCATCTCATTGGGACTTGTTGCACAGTGGGTGCAGCCCATGGAGGGTGAGCCAAAGCAGGGCGGGCTATCACCTCCCCTGGGAAGCACAAAGGGTCAGGGGATTTCCCTTTCCTAGCCAAGGGAAGCCATGACATACTATACCTGGAAAATCGGGGCACTTTTGCCCAAATACTGTGCTTTTCCAATGGTCTTAGCTAATGGCACACCAGGAGATTACATCCCGTGCCAGGCTCAGCAGGTCCCAAACCCACGGAGGCTTGCTCACTGCTAGCACAGCAGTCCAAGATCAAACTGCGAGGTGGCAGCCTTGCTGGGAGAGGGGCATCTGCCATTGCTGAGGCTTGAATAGGTAAACAAAGCTGCCCAGAAGCTCGAACTGCATGAAGCCCATTGCAATTCAACAAGGCCTGCCTGCCTCTGTAGACTCCACCTCTGGAGGAAGGGCATAGCTGAACAAAAGGCAGCAGAAACCTCTGCAGACTTAAAAGTCCCTGTCTGGAAGCTCTGAGGAGAGCAGTGGTTCTCCCAGCCCGGCGTTTGAGCTCTGATAATGGACACACTGCCTCCCCAAGTGGTTCCATGATCCCTGTGTAGCCTAACTGGGAGACACCTCCCAGTAGGGGCCGACTGACACCTCATACAGCCAGGTGCCCCTCTGAGACGAAGCTTCCAGAGGAAGGATCAGGTAGCAATATATGCTGTTCTGCAGCCTCTGCTGGTGATACCCAGGCAAACAGAGTCTGGAGTGGACCTCCAGCAAACTTGAACAGACCTGCAACTGAGTGACCTGACTGTTAGAAGGAAAACTAACAAACAGAAAGGAATAGTATCAACATCAACAAAAAAGACATCCACACCAAAACCCCATCTGTAGGTCACCATCATCAAAGACCAAAGGTAGATAAAACCACAAAGATGGGGAGAAACAAGAGAAGAAAAGCTGAAAATTCTAAAAACCAGAGCACCTCTTCTCCTCCAAAGGATCGCAGCTCCTTGCCAGCAATGGAACAAAGCTGGACGGAGAATGACTTTGACGAGTTGACAGAAATAGGCTTCAGAAGGTCGGTAATAACAAACTTCTTGGAGCTAAAGGAGGATGTTTGAACCCATCGCAATGAAGCTAAAAACCTTGAAAAAACAGACAAATGGCTAACTAGAATAAACTGTGTAGAGAATACCTTAAATGACCTGATGGAGCTGAAAACCATGGCACGAGAACTATGTGACACATGCACAAGCTTCAGTAGCCTATTTGATCAAGTGGAAGAAAGGGTATCAGCGATTGAAGGTCAAATTAATGAAATGAGAAGAGAAGTTTAGAGAAAAAAGAGTATAAAGAAATGAAAAAAGCCTCCAAGAAATATGGGACTATGTGAAAAGACCAAATCTATGTTTGATTGGTGTACCTGAAAGTTGGAAAACACTGTTCAAGATATTATCCAGGAGAACTTCCCCAACCTAGCAAAGCAGGCCAATATTCAAATTCAGGAAATACAGAGAATACCACAAAGATACTCCTCAAGAAGAGCAACCCCAAGACACATAATTGTCAGATTCACCAAGGTTGAAATGAAGGAAAAAATGTTAAGGGCAGCCAGAGAGGAAGGTCGGGTTACCCACAAAGGGAAGCCCATCAGACTAACAGCGGATCTCTCTGGCAGAAACTCTACAAGCCAGAAGAGAGTGGGGGCCAATATTTAATATTCTTAAAGAAAAGAATTTTCAACCCGGAATTTCATGTCCAGCCAAACTATGCTTCATAAGTGAAGGAGAAATAAAATCCTTTACAGACAAGCAAATGCTGAGGGGTTTTGTCACCACTAGGCCTGCCTTACAAGAGCTCCTGAAGGAAGCACTAAACATGGAAAGGAATAACTGGTACCAGCCACTGCAAAAACATGCCAAATTGTAAAGACCATTGATGCTAGGAAGAAACTGCATCAACTAATGGGCAAAATAACCAGCTAACATCCTAATGACAGGATCAAATTCATACATAACCATATTAACCTTAAATGTAAATATGCTAAATGCCACAATTAAAAGACACAGACTGGCAAATTGGATAATGAGTCAAGACCCAACAGTGTGCTGTATTCAGGCGACCCATCTCACATGCAGAGACACACATAGGCTCAAAATAAAGGGATGGAGGAAGATCTACCAAGCAAATGGAAAACAAAACAAAACAAAAAAGCAGGGGTTGCAATCCTAGTCTCTGATAAAATAGACTTTAAACCAACAAAGATCAAAAGAGACAAAGAAGACCATTACATAATGGTAAAGGGATCAATCCAACAAGAAGAGCTAACTATCCTAAATATATATGCACCCAATACAGGAGGACCTAGATTCACAAAGCAAGTCCTTAGAGACCTACAAAGAGAGTGAGACTCCCACACAATAATATTGGGAGATTTTAATACCCCACTATCAATAATAGACAGATCAACAAGACAGAAGTTTAACAAGGATATCCAGGAGTTGAACTCAGCTCTGCACCAAGCAGACCTAATAGACATCTACAGAACTCTCTACCCTAAATCAACAGAATATATATTCTTCTCAGCACCACATCACACTTACTCCAAAACTGACCACATAGTTGGAAGTAAAGCACTCTTCAGCAAATGTAAAAGAAGAGAAATCACAACGAACTGTCTCTCAGACCACAGTGGAATCAAATTAGAACTCAGGATTAAGAAACTCACTCAAAACCGCACAACTACATGGAAGCTGAACAATCTGCTCCTGAATGTTTACTGGGTAAATAACAAAATGAAGGCAGAAATAAAGATGTTCTTTGAAACCAATGAGAACAAAGACATAACATACCAGAATCTCTGGGACACATTTAAAGCAGTGTGTAGAGGGAAATTTATAGCACTAAATGCCCACAAGAGAAAGCAGGAAAGATCTAAAATTGACACCCTAACATCACAATTAAAACTAGAGAAGCAAGCAAACAAATTCAAAAGCTAGCAGAAGGCAAGAAATAACTAAGATTAGAGCAGAAATGAAGGAGATAGAGACACAAAAAACCCTTCAAAAAAATCAATGAATCCAGGAGCTGGTTTTTTGAAAAAATCAACAAGATTGATAGACTGCTAGCAAAGCTAATAAAGAAGAAAAGAGAGAAGAATCAAATAGATGCAATAAAAAGTAATAAAGGGGATATCACCATTGATACCACAGAAATACAAACTACCATCAGAGAATACTATAAACACCTCTATGCAAATAAACTAGAAAATCTAGAAGAAATGGATAAATTCCTGGACACATACACCCTCCCAAGACTAAACCAGGAAGCAGTTGAATCTCTGAATAGACCAATAACAGGCTCTGAAATTGAGGCAATAATTAGTAGCCTAACAACCAAAAAAAGTCCAGGATCAAATGGATTCACAGCCGAATTCTACCTGAGGTACAAGGAGGAGCTGTTACCCTTCCTTCTGAAACTATTCCAGTCAATAGAAAAAGAGGGAATCCTCCCTAACTAATTTTATGAGGCCAGTATCATCCTGACTCCAAAGCCTGGCAGAGACACAACAAAAAAAGAGGATTTTAGATCAGTATCCCTGATGAATATTGATGCAAAATCTTCAATAAAATACTGGGAAACCAAATCCAGTAGCACATCAAAAAGATTTTCCACTAAGATCAAGTTGGTTTCATCCCTGGGATGCAAGGCTGGTTCAACATATGCAAATCAGTAAATGTAATCCATTACATAACAGAACCAATGAGAAAAACCACATGATTATCTCAATAGAAGCAGAAAAAACATTTTTGGCAAAATTCAACAGCCGTTAATGCTAAAAACTCTCCATAAACTAGGTATTGATGGAACGTATCTCAAAATAACAGGAGCTATTTATGACAAACCCACAGCCAATATCATACTGAATGGGTAAAAACTGGAAGCATTACGTTTGAAAACTGGCACAAGACAGGGATGCCCTCTCTTACCACTCCTATTCAACATAGTGTTGGAAGTTCTGGCTGGGGCAATCAGACAAGAGAAAGAAATGTAGGGTATTCAATTAGGAAAAGAGGAAGTCAAATTGTCCCTGTTTGCAGATGATGTGATTGTATATTTAGAAAACCCCATTGTCTCAGCTCAAAATCTCCTTAAGCTGATAAGCAACTTCAGAAAAGTCTCAGGATACAAAATCAGTGTGCAGAAATTATAAAATTCCAATGCAGCAATAACAGACAAACAGAGAGCCAAATCATGAGTGACTTCCCATTTACAATTACTACAAAGAGAATAAAATCCTAGGAATCCAACTTACAAGGGATGTGAAGAACTTCTTCAAGGAGAACTACAAACCACTGTTCAACAAAATAAAAGAGGACACAAACAAATGGAAGAACATTCCATGCTCATGGATAGGAAAAATCAATATCTTGAAAATGGCCATACTGCCCAAGGTAATTTATAGATTCAATGCCATCCCCATCAAGCTACCAATGACTTTCTTCACAGAACTGGAAAAAACTACTTTAAAGTTAATATGGAAACAAAAACAAGCCCGCATTGCCAAGACAATCCTAAACCAAAAGAACAAAGCTGGAGGCATCATGCTACCTGACTTCAAACTACACTACAAGGCTACAGTAATCAAAACAGCACGGTACTGGTAGCAAAACAGAAATATAGACCAATGGAACAGAACAGAGCCCTCAGAAATAACACTACACATCTACAGCCACCGATCTTTGACAAACCTGACAAAAACAAGAAATGGGGAAATGATTCCCTATTTAATAAATGGTTCTGGGAAAACTGACTAGCCATATGTAGAAAGCTGAAACTGGATCCCTTCCTTACACCTTATACAAAAATTAATTCAAGATTGATTAGAGACTTAAATGTTAGACCTAAGACCATAAAAACCCTAGAAGAAAACCCAAGCAATACCATTCAGGACATAAGCATGGGCAAGGACTTCATGACTAAAACACCCAAAGCAATGACAACAAAGCCAAAATTGGCAAATGGGATCTAATTAAATTAAAGAGCTTCTGCACAGCAAAAGAAACTAGCATCAGAGTGAACAGGCAAACTACAGAATGGGAGAAACTTTTTGCAATCTACCCATCTGATAAAGGGCTAATATCCAGAATCTACAAAGAATTTGCAAGAAAAAATCAAACCTCCCTATCAAAAAGTGGGTGAAGAATATGAACAGACACTTCTCAAAAGATTATGCAGCCAACAGACACATGAAAAATGCTCATCATCACTAGTCATCAGAGAAATGCAAATCAAACAACAATGAGATGCCATCTCACACCAGTTAGAATGGCAATGATTAAAAAGTCAGGAAACAACAGGTGCTGGAGAGGATGTGGAGCAATAGGAACACTTTTACACTGTTGGTGGGACTGCAAACTAGTTCAACCATTGTGGAAGACAGTGTGGTGATTCCTCAAGGATCTAGAACTAGATGTACCATATGACCCAGCCATCCCATTACTGGGTATATACCCAAAGGATTATAAATCATGCTACTGTAAAGACACATGCACATGTATGTTTATTGTGGCAGTATTCACAATAGCTAAGACTTGGAACCAATCCAAATGTCCATCAATGACAGACTGGATTAAGAAAATGTTGCACATATACACCATGGAATACTATGCAGCCATAAAGAAGGATGAGTTCATGTCCTTTGTAGGTACATGGATGAAGCTGGAAACTATCATTCTGAGCAAACTATCACAAAGACAGAAAACCAAACACTGCATGTTCCTACTCATAGGTGGGAATTGAACAATGAGAACACTTGGACACAGGGTGGGGAACATCACACACTGGGGCCTGTCGTGGGGTGGGGGGATGGGGGGAGGGATAGCATTAGGAGAAATACCTAATGTAAATGATGAATTAATGGGTCCTGCAAACCAACATGGCACATGTATACATATGTAACAAACCTGCACATTGTGCACATGTACCCTAGAACTTAAAGTATAATTTTAAAAAAATGGGGAGGATTTGTATGGATCAGTCTATAATTTTCCAAGCACATAAAGGAAAGAATTTGGGGTACATGTCAGAAAATTTGAGTTCATTTTCTAACATTGACCTACCTACTATATGGCCTTAGACAAGCCACCTAACTTCTCAAACTCTTATATTTTTAAAAAATTTTTTGAGACAGGGTCTCACTCTGTCACGCAGGCTGGAGAGCAATGCTGTAGTCACAGCTCATTGCAGCCTCAAACTCCTGGGCTCAAGTGATCCTCTCACCTCAGCCTTCTGAGTATCTAGGACTACAGGTGCATGCCACCACTGCAGGTTAATTTTTAAGTTTCTTTTTGTAGAGATGAGGTCTCACTGTGTTGCCCAGTTTGGCCCCAGTCTCCTGGGCTCACGTGATTCTCCCACCTTGGCCTCCCAAAGCACTGGGATTACAGGAATGAGCTACTGTGCCCAGCCACAAGCTTCTTACTTTAAAAAATGGGAATCATGAGAAATGTCTGCTTGGCTGACCTTATGGAAATGCTGGTGACATAAACAATGTGAAAGCCCTTTACAGATGAGAAAATGATGTCAGTATTACTTATTATCATTCCTTGTATCGGTAGACTATATGGACACAAGATCTGCCTCCATGATGGCAAAGTCACGTTACTTTATTTGGTTTAGGGCTGCTGGGTGTCTGATTTCCTGTAGAAACCTTTGGTGTCTTTCTGACCCTGCCTGATTTTTGCATGAACTTCGGCCAAGACTATTATGCTTTTTGTCAAGGCCTTCAAGTGCTTTAAACACTGTCTTTCACGTTGCTGAAAATGTTGATAAAACAGTTAGAATAACAAATCTACTCAGGCTTTAATTCTACTATGCGCTACTTAAAAGATTAGCTTGTTAGTATAGAATAGACATGTTCTGAGCTCAAGACATTCTTAAAAACTGTGATGTAGCGTATTTTTGAAAAGTGTTATGGAAGAGAGCTAAGAGTAAATCTTCAGTGTTTCAGGTGTTTTATTTACTTATTTATTTTGTAGAGAGAGGGTCTCTCTATGTTGCCTAGGGTGGTTTCAGACTCCTGGCCTCAAGCATTCCTCCTGCCTCGGTCTCCCAAAGTGTCAAGATTATAGGTATAAGCCACTGTGCCCAGCTTCAGTTGTTTTAAATGGGCATGATAATTGCAAAAGTAATACTAATTGTAAATAATTCAAACACCTCAGAAGGACACAAAGAAAAATGAAGGTCAGTCTTTGTCTCTGCTCCCTCAATCTGCTGGAATCTGCCTCCTCCTCAGAGGTCATTACCATAAGCAATTTGGTGAATATCTGTGCATATACATGCATGTGCACATGTTTTATTCTTTACACAAATGAAAATATATGGTATAGACTGTTCTGTAGCTTCCTTTTTTCATCTAACAAAATATCAATAATTTTCTAGTTCAGCTTATGTTTTGTTGTAACTGCATAGTATTTACTAATATTTCATTATACAAATGTATCAGAATGTTAGTAAACAGACTAAAAAAGGTTACATCCTTTTCTTTCTAAATATCCTTTCTTTCTTGCTTGCTATAACAAATACTTTTGTATGAACAACAAAAAAATCTGTCTTTCAATAATACAAAATATCAATATATTTTATGTCATTATACAATACCACACACTAACATCGCACATTTATGTTTTAGTTTATACATTGACACAAATACATATTAAAACCAAAATTTTCACAAAACCAGACACCCTTGCTATCTATAAAGTATTGACCTTCCCTCCCCTTTCCTATTCAACTATTTCAATTAACAAATTATCATTCAACCTGCTAAATTGATTTAAAATCTTACTGTTAAAAGATGTATATGATCTATACATGTAACAAAATTGCATGTGTACCCCATAACTTTGTATAAATAAAAAATAAATAAAAGTAAAATATTACTGAGATGGTTGGAAAAACAAAAACAAAAATGCTCTTCTGGAGTGCACAAAGAACTATCTTAGGAAACAAGATATATGGAGCAAAAAGACTAGAAAAGATACACAATGAGGGCTAAATTCAATTTGGACTGTAAAATCAGTAATTTGGAGGAGAAAGCTAGGAGGTTCAAGTTGGTTTGCAAAGTTTTCCTGGAGCATGTGAGAATGAATCTGCCTTCAGTTCCTAGTGTACTGTAGATGGGGGATGCAATAGAGAAATTAAGTGGAATGGTGTGGGTAGGTAAGAAGGCACGTAAAGCATGTACGTAGGCTAACTATGGCAGAAGAAATCAGCATTTTTTCTTGTGGAACAGCAAAAGCTTATAGGAATTGTGTTGAGCAGTTTTGGGAATCTGGTTTTGTTAAGTATAAGTAGTGGGATCAAATCTATAGAAGGCTTTTGAGTGCCAGGCTGAGACAAATAAAATTGATATGGCAATTTGTCTTGATGTGGTATAATACAGGATGCCATTGGCAGTCTTTGAATAGGAGAGTGACTGGTTGAAAGTGGTATTTTGGGAAGGATAATCTGGTAGCAGTAATAAGGACAAACATTCCTTCATATCAGAGGGATATGTTTCTTTTTCATCATTAACAGACATGTTTTCCCTTATAACCCAATAAAAACACAGTAAACTAGAACAGAGAAAACTAATTTCTTCTCTTTCTTTCTTTCTTTCTCTTTCTTTCTTTCTTTCTTTCTTTCTTTCTTTCTTTCTTTCTTTCTTTCTTTCTTTCTTTCTTTCTTTCTTTCTTTCTCTCCTTTCTTTCTCTTTCTCTTCTTCCTTTCTTTCTTTTTTCTTTTTTTCTCTCCCTTCCTTCCTTCCTTCCTTCCTTCCTTCCTTCCTTCCTTCCTTCCTTCCTTCCTTCCTTCCTCCCTCCCCTCCCTCCCTCCCCTCCTTTCCTCCCTCCTTCCCTTCCTCCCTTTCTCCTCCTCCTCCTCCTCTTCTTCTTCTCTTCCTCTTCCCTCCTTCCTCCTCCTCCTCTTCTTCTTCTTCTTCTCTTCCTCCTCCCTCCTCCTCCTCCTCCTCCTCTTCTTCATCTCTTCCTCCTCCTCCTCTACTCCTCCTCCCCCTCCTCCCTCCCTCCCCTCCCCTCCTCTCTCTCTCCTCCCTCCCTCCTCTCTCTCTCCTTCCTTTCTTCCTTCCCTCCTTCCTTCCTTCCTTCCTTCCTTCCTTCCTTCCTTCCTTCCTTCCTTCCTTCCTTTCTCTTTCTTTCTCTTTCTTTCTTTCTTTTCTTTTTCTTTCTTTCTTTTCCTTCCTTCCTTCCTTCCTTCCTTCCTTCCTTCCTTCCTTCCTTCCTTCCTTCCTTCCTTTCTTTCTTTCTTTCTTTCTTTCTTTCTTTCTTTCTTTCTTTCTTTCTTTCTTTCTTTCTTCTTCTTTCTTTTCTTTCTTTCTTTCTTTCTTCTTTTTCTGTCTGGCTTTTAGCTGCCTTTATCATTCACAAAACTCTGCCAAGCCAGTGGCTGATTTGGGAATTCATAAATGAAAATCTTAGCAGAGCAGAATCTCTAGAGAGAAGTGCCAGGTATGTAGCATTTCCAATACAATGTTTAGAGTAACAGCTTGGTCAACAGCCAGCCTGGGGTATCTCTTTTTAAGGGTGCCTGTGATAGGCACAATTCTAAAATTGCCTCCAAAATTCTTTACCCCTGGTTTACATGCAATGTTTAAGCCTCTCCTGAGTGTAGGCAGGAAATATGAATATAAAAGGTATCATTCTCATGATTAGGTTATGCTATATGGCAAAGGCGAAGATGTTTTGCAGATGTAATTAAGGTCCCTAATCAGTTTGAATTTGAGCTAATCAAAAGGGATATTACCCTGGGTGGCTTTGACCTAAACAGACAGACTCTTAAAAGGAGTCAGAGAAATTCTCTTGTTGTTTTCAGGAAGAAAACAGCACTGTGAACTGCCTATGAAAAGGGCACAGAGCAAGAATAGGGGGGTGGCTCTGGTAGCTGAGAGTGAGACCAATCCAACAGTCAGTAAGAAACCAGAAACTGAAATAAGTGAATCCTGCCAGTAACTAGTGAGCTTGAAAGAGGACCTTGAGGCTTGGACAAGATTGCAGTCCTGCTGAAGACTTGATTTCAGTCTGATGAGACCCTGAGCAGAGGATTCAGCTAACCTGTACTCAGACTTCTATTGTACAGAAACTGTGAGATAACAAAGGGGGTGTTGTTTTGAACCACAATGTTTATCATAATTTATTACACAGTATAGAAAACTAATAGAAGACTCTAATACATCACTGGCATAGCAAAGCATTCTTGAAAATGTAACAAGATAGGACTTTTTTAAAAATGGAGAATTATCAGAGGAGATTATACAATAATAGGGTTAGAAGAAATATGAGCAAATTCTTGGAAGGAGAATCAGACTGTCAAAAATTATACTCAGTAATTACTAGAAGTAATTACTACCTTATAGGTCTTTGGCTTTTTGGGGGAGAGTATGAAAGTTTGGGACCAGATCTGAACTGCTCAAGAAGCTAGGGAGATAGGGAACTGCTACCTGAATCATCCCTTCCTATTTCCTTCTGATTGGTGCATATCTTCTCTCCTAAATAAATGATGAACTCTTATTTGTTTGCTTTTAAAGACTATGAGTTTAAAGGAGCCCTGAATTCTTAACTACCTGTATTCATACCAAACTGTCAACCTTCTCAGAGTTCTCAGATATGTAATCTGGCTTTGGAAACCTCCATGACCATCAATTCCTTTCTCCTTTCTCTAAAGTAGAAGCTTCCATTGTTGCCACCTGGTTTAGCAATGAAAGATTGGGGTCCCTGAGAAGACTTCAGTTTGTGAAAAGAAGAACTAGGGGATACAGTGAATGTGAGAAGATCTATGTTGCTGAGGAAGATACATGTTATGAAAGAATAGATGAAGAAGGAAATATGAACTTGAGAGAACTGGCACACTTGCATTGGTTTCACCATGTGTGGTGATAGAATCAACTAATGTGAAGTCTGAGTCACTAACTTGGTAGACTTGATTTATATGTGAGATTATTCAAATGGTGCTATTCTACAGGACTGATTGTGGGAAACTGAACTAAAAGGCAAGAGGGAGGAACACATAGTTGGTAGCCCATAAATAAAGGAACAAGAAGGGACTGAAATTAGCTTACAGCTTGTTTACAACCTCCCTTGGAAGGATGTGGCATAACAGACCCAAGCATCAGGGGCCAGGATAATGAGGGAAACAACTGAGGTTTGGAACAGTGTCCCACTTCTCGTATTCCTGTGTGGTGTGTGCTACACTGACAAAGAGCAGGGATTTTCTGATTGTCTCTGCCACGCTGACCTTTACCATGTTTACTTTTCAGTTGGTTTGGGGGAAGGCATTTGAGCTCTGTGGTATGAGCAAGTTCACTCCTCCTCCACTTTCCTTTTTTTCTCCCCTCTTGCCCAAAACGGTTTGCTGAGTGACAAATAATCACAAGTTGTTTTTACAGGTGTAAAACCAACAGATCAAATGCTGGTCTGTGCCTGGGCTTGTGAATGGGGACTGTGTTATGTTTGGAGAATACCACCGCATCATTTACACTTGCAAACCCTTTGTAATCTTAATCTCTTTGTTGCTTTTATGTTATACTGGCCCCCCAAGGTTAAAGAAAGAGATTTAGACCTTAAACACAAATCCAGCCTTCAAGCTCTGGAATTATCTTTGCCTTTAAATGCAGCTGATCAATGCCCATTTCTTTTGAAAATAAAACCCTTTTGAACCTTGAAAGCCTTCCACTGTTGAGCTATGCCTAAGTGCCACATGGGGGAATGGGCAGAAAAGAGCCCGTTTTTCCCTTAGTGCTTGCATTAGGGGTCCTAGAGTTCAGTTCGACGCAATCAATTTAATTGGCGCTAGCTCTGGTGACAAATTATGCTGGTTTACACTCCAATGTAGCAGAGATTCCTCAAACGCAGGGGAAGAAGGGAGATACACTTCTTGGTCTCTACTTAAAGAGGGCAACAGTATTGGAAAAGGAGCACATTTAATTTATCACTGTCAGAGCAGGTGCAAAGTTTAATTCTAACTAAAAGCATTAAACAATTAACCCAGACAGTCAGGCCTTCTGAAAATACTCAGTAGCAGGGAATACATGGACCAGATTACCAATGGAAACGTCGATGCTTCTCTTTTATTCCGCTGAATATCTTCCTGCACTTTTTTTTAAAAACAAAGAAAAGTCCCAATAATACAATAACTTCTCAGGTCTTTTGGTAGATGTTTGAATTGAAAGGGTCAGATAGGACATCACCCTACACTCAAAGATCGACAAATAACTGTCCCTTGAGCCCTTGTTGATTAGCTGTGAGAAGAGAAATAAGTCATTTGATTTGGAAGCTTCTATAAGCCAGTTGCTCACCTTTTTTATGGTGAAGTATATTACCATGCAATATCTATTCCATTAATTTGAATTGTTCTGCAGTATTCAAATCCCTGGAGATCATCTGTTATTGTGGGGTAGGGGTGTGGACAAGGGGATGAACCAGGAGATAAGAACTCAGATAGCAATGAAATCCAATTAGACATAGAGATGACCCGTGCTTCACAGATACTTAGTACATTTTCTTTCTGTGGTTGTTGCACCGACCAGATAATCATTGAATTTTAGAGCTGTAAGGTCCTTGGAGAACTTTGAGGCTTAGCCTAAAGGATTTCATTGTGAGAACGTCGAGGCCTGAAGATGGGAAGTTTCTGCTCAATGTTATGTTGTTTCTGCAAAGCTCTCACTATGGGCCAACTCTTCTGACTTGGTGCAGGCAGTTAAATAAAGATTATGGGCTTTGGAAACTGTCAGATCTGCCTTTGAATTGTGACTATGCTTCATACTTGACATCTTAGGGTGTACACTGGATGTTGATAAACTCCCTGTGAGATAATTCATGTAACTCATCCAGCCCAGTATGTGGCACCTACAGCCTTCATCTTGTGTTGATTCCTGCCTCTGTCTCTCCAGGTGCTCAGATTAACTGAGGGGCTATAGGTAAAGCACCTGGTCCAGTGCCTGACATACGTAGTTGCAGTGTATTTTCAACTCTTCAGTAAATCAGAAAAAAAAATACTAAAAAAATCATTTAACTTACGATGCGAATGCTTTGGAATTTTGAAAGCATTACTGTTTTCTAGCTTAATTTATCAGTTTAGATCTGTGTTACTGAGTGGAAAGGGTAAAATTAAGGTTGTTTCTCTTTTAATTGTCTGACTAGAAGATATCTGGGCTTTGAGGGACCTTACAGATCATAGGCTATGCTTCTCACTTTGCAGATGAGGAAACATAGGCCACACGTGATTAAATACTTTACCAAGGGCACAATGAGCTTATGGCTAGCCCTATCTGGTGATCTCAAGTGGGTGTGATCTCTAGTGACCTGGAAGTGGGGGTCCGGATCCCTGTCAACTCAGCAGCTTCCACCCCTAAACATGCAGAACCTCATGTCTCCACTGAGCACACTGTAAAAACTATGGGCGCTGTTTGATATTGTTACACAGGTAATCTGGTGTAAGTTAAGTTACCAGATTGCTGTATAGGAGAAAACATGGTGCTGCTCTAGCGATTTGTATAAAATAACTACTTTAAGCATGAGATTCCCTAGCTTTTATTTTAAATATGATATAGCATTAGAAAACATTTTAAGAAACAAAGAAACCATGTATCATTTCATGTTCATTCCCAGCATCAAATTTATGGTACAGAGCTTCATTTGAGGGAGCTGACACAGTCCCATGATTGGAAAGGATTCACTGTATGGGTTTTAATTCCACAATTTGTGCCTCAGTTTCTATTTTGTGCAAAGGTTCCTTCCTGATGCCTTTCCTTAGTCTGTCAGCTAGTGCTGACTGGAGTGTCTGTATGAATGTCATCTCCAGAAACTTGGGATCCTCCTGGAAATAAGCACTGTACACTAAATGCAAGGGGAAGATGTTTACTGAATGCCTACTGCATGCATGGTTTTGTTTAATCCTTACAACTTTGTGATGTAGGCACTCTTATCCCTATTTACAGAGATCAGCTCTGGAGAGAGATAAGCCCCACAGTCACCAGGGAGAGGAGGAGCCAGGATTTGAACCCAGCTCCATCCAAAGCCCATACTCATTGTAATCTACATGTTGCTGTTCAGTGCTGTTCAGTCTATGGCCTCTCTGGACTTAGGTTACCAAAATAACATGTGATTACAGTCTCAGCAACCACAAGGATGGAAACTGCCCAAGGGGTGCATGAGGCTATCTGTTGCTGATGTTTTTCTTTGGGAAATATGGTCTGTAAGATTTTTTTTTTTCTTTCTAAGAACATGTGTTTTCATGATCTGAAACATTTTTATCACTAAGGAAATGTTCAAAAGAGATTGCCAGGAGTTGATTGCATGTTGCTCCCTAGGAAGAAATGTACAACTGGGATTTTTTTTTTTTTTTTCTCTCTCTATGAGCTTTGCCAACTTTTGGAAGCCCAGCAGCCACCTCTTTATAATATTCAGTGTCATGAGGTTTGGAGGGCTGGAGACTAATGGCCATCTTTTAGAAAAACACAACCTGCTCACCCAACAGAGTTGTGGAAAAGTGAGAAGGATAAAATAATGATGTCGGTGCTCACTCATTCCCCCCTCCCATCAAGGAGAAGACAAGGTGAGGCCTCAACAATGGTTCAATTGAGGTCTGGAGCAGACACCTTCCAACAGTGGCCAAGAAGTATGTAATTCCAATTATTAATCCAACTCCCAAAGCTTTAATTTATTATATCTAATTGCAAAATAAGGGATTGTACATGCATATGTCTTGTCCCCTATGTCTCTGTTATTTGCTTTACTCATTCATGTAGATTTAATTGCCATTTCACAGCAGTCTCCCTGAAATCTGGTTAGATTGCCTATTGCTGCTATAATTTCAAGAGCGTTACATACGCTAATGGTTTTAACAAGAGCTGCCCTTCTCTTGTGGTCTCATTGTTTTGTTTCTCACTGGGCCTCTTTGTCTCTGTCCATTCTGATATCCATGTCCTGCTCTGACATTCACGTTCAAGGAGACCTACTTCACGAGGGTCGGGTGAAGGCTCATGGGCCTCCTAGAGTCATCCCAGGAAAAGGTCTTGGGGCAGAATAGAAAAAAATGGTGAAGGTCTAGTTTATCTCAATTTGTGTTTCAGTATTACTGAATTTGAGGTATTTAAGTCTTGATGAAAAATAAATAAAATTTTGAAAAGTTGTTAAATAACTTTTTCCTAAATTTGAAATTTGTGTGTGTGTTGGGGGGTGCTAGGGAAGGGTCTGGGTGTGTGTTTAAGTTGCCTCCTTATTGCCCTTATCTTTTAAAGCAAAACTAGGGGGAAAAAAACCCAAAATCTACAAATACAAATAACAAAATGCATTTCCCTATGGTAGGATAAACATTCAGCTGTGTCATTTGCAAGAACTCAATAACATAAACAAAAATAAACCAAGCAATTTTCATAGTGAGTTTTTGTGTTTAGTATATGAAGTATTTCTGGATTGTCATCAAGCCAGCATTTATGACCACTTTAAAGAAATAAAAATTTTAGTAACAGAAAATTATAACATCGTCCAGCTCTTGATGGGGGACTTGGGAGAAGAGAAAACTACAGATGATCTTAAAAAATAGAGATACATTTTTGCGAGGCATGTGAGGACAGAGAAGAGAGAAGGGGCTGCCCAGTAGAGGTCTGAGCCCAGCACCAATGCAGGATTTCTCAATGTCAAGCCCAACTTTGAAAAAGGCTTTGAATTAGCTTTCGGTGGCTAAATAAGTAGCCATTAAATCTTGTCTTATAATTTGCCCTTCTCCTCTGAAAAATGGGAGTTCTCTTATGGTTCATGTTCCTGGGCTAAGGATTTAATCACATCAGCCAAAGTTTCTACCATCTTAGAAATAAAGCACATAAAGTTGACCATAGGTCTCATTTAGCATATAATTGCAATGTTTCCTTACAGTTAAAAAAAGAAAAAACCTTAAAACCTATTTAGTTTAACTCCGGGAAAACATGAAGACAGAATTAAAAGCATACTTTTCTTATGGCCTGTAGAACACAGTTCATTTTCTTTTCAGTGCTGAAGTTCTTCTTTCCATTTACCTCTATATACATTTTATTTCCTTTTTTTAAAAATTAATTTTACTTTAAGTTTTGGGATACATGTGCTGAATGTGAAGGTTTATTACATAGGTATACATGTGCCATGATGGTTTGCTGCACCTATCAACCTATCCACATTTTAAGCTCCACATGCATTAGGTATTTGTCCCAGTGTTCCCTTGCCTTCCATCCCCTGACAGGCCCTGGTGTGTGATGTTCCCCTCCCTGTGTCCACATACATTTCATTTCTTCTTGATAATCTGCCTTGAGTCAACAGTTGCCTTAGCTCCAGCTCTGGTTCTATGCCCCATCACCCACTCTGACTCTCTAAGAGCCACACACAGGGCATTATGACCTCTCATTCTTGCATCCATTTCAGAATATCCACATGTTCTTTTTACCACTGAACTTCATGCTTGTCTAAGTCTCCAATTCCCTTCAGGGTATTTTAATTCATCATTCTTTCTCTTCCAGGTGGTAGTATTCAAAGCGTGAGCTGAGAGCTGTTCTTTTCTAGTATTCATATTTCCAACATGATAAGGTCTGTAATATTAATTCTGGCAGGAATTAAACAACCTCCTTGTTATATTCCTAATTAGTTTTTCATCAAAATCACTGTTAGTGTCTATTTGTTCCTTTATTCTGTTGAGGCTTTCCTTCCCGGTAGGTGACAAGCTACAGTTGGTGGGAGAGGGATTCCAAGGAGGTTTTAGTTCTGTTAAAGACTCTGTGGACATATATTTTCCTCCATCCAATTAAGAATTTCCCCTAAAACTATCCCTGTAGTTTTGACAGAACTCCCTAAATAGCTCAGCTTTTCAAGAAAGACCACTATAATGTCCTTCTCATTTGGATTCACTTGTTGGGTTCTAGGCTTTGCAAAACATCCAATTATCGTGTAGTTAGATTACAAAACTGTTCAATGAAGTTTATCTAGTTACACAAGTATTAACTCCTTTGTAACCTCAAAATAATTAAAATAATGATTAAACAAAGCATATTTTGGCTTCACCCAAGAGTTTTGACTCAAGACTTCTTGTCTTTTGTCTCTTCTTAGGAGGTAGATTAGCTATCTTTGATCCAGTAAGATTTGTAGTGACATGTTCTTGGTGAAATAGAGTAGACCAGGCTTATTTCTAGTTTTGCTGGGTCTAGATTCTACTCCAAGATTTCTTCCCTCCAAATGCTCATTGTTTTGATTAACTTGTACGTTGCCCAAGACTAGGGACCTGGGAAGAAATCTTAAGAAAAGGTCTCAGTTGGATAGAGAAGTTTAATACTGTGGTCTATTACTGGGTTTTCTCTACTTTCTCTATGATGTTTCTGGTGTGTTTGAGTTCAGACTCTTAATGTGGACTGATCAGACCTATTCAGAGTAAGAATATGAGAGACTCACATATTCTGAACTCTTGGATTTGGATATGGGAAATTTTTGATTGTCTATGGTAAGTAGAGTCCTCCTCCCCTTGTAATTATAGGGGCAGCAATTGTTGGACTGTAGGGATCTTTAAAGATGTTAATCCACCCCTTTTCTTCTACTCCTGCTGTGTGTGGCTGTGCAAGGTTTCCCTTGGGCAAGGGCTCTTGGCTGAAGGGGAATGTAATGCTGAAATTCAGCAGTGCTAACTCTGGCATGGGACTGTAGTGGGCATCATTTTCTTTTCTCTTTCCTTACTTTTGTATGTTATTTTTTAAAAAAATCTTATTTTGAAATAATTTCAATCTTAGAGAAAAGTTGCAAGAGTAATGCAGAGAACACTTATACACCTTTTACCAAGATTCAACAATTTTAAATGTTTTGGCACATTTGTTTTATCTGTCTATTGTATTGTTTTCTGAATCATTTGAAAGAAGGTGTCATATTCTTTGTGCCTTAATACTTCAGTGTGTATTTCCTAAAGGGAAGGATGTTTTCTTATGTAACCAGAATATAGCTATCAAATAATAGGAAACATAACAGTGACATAATGTTTTTATCTACTTGATAGTCCTTAATTTTATCAATTATACCAATAGCATTCTTATAATATTATTTTTTCCTCAAGTACAAGACTCAATCCAGCCTCATGTATTGTAGTTAGTTTTGTGTTTTTTCTCTTTTAGTTGTGAATACAGTAGTTCTTTAACCTTTCTTTGTCTTTCATTATACTGATATTTTTGAAAAACACAGACCAGTTATTTTATACATCATTCTTCAGTTTGGGTTTATCTGATAATTGCTCATGAGGAGATAAAGGTTATACAGAATTGTTGGCCAGAATTCTGTATGTGTGATACTGTGTGCTTCTCAGAGTAACTCAAGTAGAGACATATGATCTGTCTGATCCTTATTGTTGAGGTTAATTTTGATAACTGGATCAAAGTATTGTCTGCTTTCTCCACTGTGTAGTGACAGTTTTTTTTAAAACCCTTGTTAATGATTAAACAATCTGTGGGGACACACTTTAAGATCACAGTTTATGACTCATCAAATTTTGAACCCAAAATTTAACAGCGATTTATAATTCCTGCTCATTGATGTTTTAATGTGGTGACTTTTCAACTCTACCATGTCCTTCAAATTGATCAGTCAGCATTATATTGTAAGAAAAAGCCTTCCCTTTTCTTTTATATGTTTATTCTTCTATTTATAATCAATATGGACTCATGAATTTTTACTTTTTACAGTGGATTATAATCTGTTATTTATTTTGATGCTCAAATGATCAGTGACCCATGGGGAGATTTTTCAAGCTGCTCCTATGTTTTTTTGACATGTTTCCCCCATTTTTTGAAGCACTTCCTTACTTTCTGGAGTAAGAGGATGTTCTAGGCTTATCTTGTATCATCTCTGTCCAAGCCGTGTAATGGTCTGCTTCTCCAGGGAGACCCCTGGTTCCTTTCTGAGGAGAGTGGAATTTAGAAACCAAAATCCAAATGCTAGCTGTGCTCACTGTTATTGGCATGGAATTCCTTCTAGGTCTTTTCAGCATATGAAGTTAGACTATGAAAGAAGTTTATACCCATACCTTTAATTTATATTCCCCCACAGAGTTGTATTTTTTCTTATTCTTCTTACTCTATATTTGTGTCTCTTCCACATTGAGAACTTTGGATCCCCAAAACATCAACATATTTACTCATTTGCTCAATCCTATGATACACACAAAATACTTTCAAAATTGCTATGCACATACCACTATAAAAACAAAGAGGAGTTCAATATTTGCTTATAGTTTTATTTTTCCCTAGACTTAAGGTATACATCAAACTACTGTGTTCAAAACTTACTTGTGAGGTAGGAGACCGCCAGGATTTATTGCCCTGTTCTGATGGAATAAGTAAAGAAACTGTCAGGAACCAGCAGATGGTGACAAAAGTGATTCCTAGCATCCCTCATTACTGATTAGCATAAGATACTCCCACCAGCACCATGACACTATACAAATGCCATGGCAACAACCCAGAAGTTACTGCCCCTTTCCATGGCAATGACTCAGAAGTTACCACCTCTTTCCTAGAAAGTTCTGAATAGCCCACCCCTCAATTTGCAGTAACTCATCCCTTAATTTGCATGTAATTGAAAGAAGGTGTGATATACAAAAATAAACTCAAAATGGATTAAAGATTTAATGTAAAACGGAAAACCATAAAAACCCTAGAAGGCAACCTAGGCAATATGATCCTAGATAGGAACAGGCAGATTTCATGACAAAGACACCAAAAATAATTATAACAAAATAAAAAATTGGTAAGTGGGATCTAATTAAACTTAAGAGCTTCTGCACAGCAAAAGAAACTATCAGCAAAGTAAACAGACAACTTACAGAATGAGATAAAATTTTTGCAAACTATGCGTCTGACAATGGTCTAATATTCAGCATCTATAAGGAACTTAAACAAATTTACAAGAGAAAACAAACCCATTAAAAAGTAGTCAAAGGACAAGAACAGGCACTTTTCAAAAGAAGACATGCATGCAGCTAACAAGCATATGAAAAAAAGCTCAATGTCATTGATCATTAGAGAAATGCAAATCAAAACCACAATAAGATACCATCTCATACCAGTCAGAATGGCTATTATCAAAAAGTCAAAAAATTACGTGCTAACAAGGTTGTGGAGAAAAGGGAATGTTTATTCACTTTTGGTGGGAGTGTAAATTAGTTCAGCCATTGTGGAAAGCAGTGTGGTGATTACTAAAAGATCTAAAAGCAGAACTACCATTTGACCCAGCAATCCCATTACTGGGTGTATACCCAGAGGAATATAAATCATTCTCCGATAAATACACATGCATGCAAATGTTCATTACAGAAATATTTATAATAGCAAAGATGTGGAATCAACCTAAATGCCCATCAGTGACAGATTGGATAAAGAAAATGTGGTACATATACACCATGGAATACAATGCAGCCATAAAAAAACAGCCAGATCATGTCTTTTGTGGGAACATGAATGGAGCTGGAGGCTATTCTCCTCAGCAAACTAACACAGGAACAGAAAACCAAATACTACACGCTCTCACTTATAAGTGGGGGCGAAATGATGGGAACTTATGAAGACAAAGAAGGAAATAACAGACGTTGGGGTCTACTTGATGGGGGAGGGTGGTTGGAGGGAGAGGAGCAGAAAAGTAACTATTGGGTATTGGGCTTAGTTCCCGGGCAATGAAATAATCTGTACAATAAACTTCCATGACATGAGTTTACCTATGTAACAAACCTTCATATGTACCCCCAAATCTAAAATAAAAGTTAATAAAATAAAAAACAAAATGATTGTATATTGATATGGTTTGGCTGTGTCCTCACCAAAATCTCAGCTTGAATTGTATCTCCCAGAATTCCCACGTTGTGGGAGGGACCCAGGGGGAGGTAGTTGAATCATGGGGTCTGGTCTTTCCTGTGCTTTTCTCATGATAGTGAATAAGTCTCACGAGATCTGATGGGTTTATCTGGGGTTTCTCTTTTTGCTTCTGCCTCATTTTCTCTTGCCACAGCCATGTAAGAAGAGCCTTTGCCTCCCGCCATGATTCTGAGGCCTCCCTAGCCATGTGGAACTGCAAGTCCAATTAAACCTTTTTTTATTCCCAGTTTTGGGTATGTCTTTATCAGCAGCGTGAAAACGAACTAATACATATATGTAAAAAAGAAAAATAATAATGAAAAAAGTGGAATATAAGTGGATATAAATATAGTTTGCGATAGCCCACAGATGTGTCCCTGGGTGCTCTGTCTATGAGTTACCACTGCTCCACAGGAGTAGCTCCAGTTCAATAAAAGATTGCTGTCTAACTTCACTGGCTCACCCTTGAATTCCTTCCTGGGCAAAGCCAAGAACCCTCCTGGACTAAGACACAATTTTAGGGCTTGCCTGCCTGTGCTGCGTCACTTGCATTAGTCCTTAACATATCATTCAGTATATTTATATTATTAATTTTTAAAATAGTTAGATTTATTTTTTCTGTTTTCATTCAATTTTAATATTTTTAGTTTTATCTTTTGAAGATTAAAAATGCAATTAATTACATTTAATTTTATCCTCTGAATATTAAAATATTAGCACATGTCTAAAAATCAAAATTATATACAAAAGCACACTGAGAGAAATTTCATCTGCTCTTATTCCCTTAACCCAAACTTTTATTAGGTTGGTGCAAAAGTCCTTGCGGTTTTTGCCATTACTTTTAATGGCAAAAACCGCAAGGACTTTTGCACCAGCCTCACCTGTGTAGGCTACCAATTTTATTGTTTCCTGTTTTATCTTTCCTGTGATTTTGTTTTGGAAAAAAAAAACCCAAGAAAAACATATTCGTGTATGCTTGACTCCCCTCCCTCCCTTCTTTATGTATAAAAGATAGCATACAGAACACCTTTTTGTACGTTATTCTTTCACTTAACAATATGCACAAAAAATTGTTCCGTATCTCTTCATAAACGTCTTCCTTTTTTGTGTGCTTGTTTTTGAACAGTTGCTTAGTACTTCATTATGTGTATATGCCACAGTCTAACTAACTCATCTCCTATGTTTGGGCATGTAGATGGTTTTCAATATATAGCAATTACTAACACTGCTGCATTAAGTTGATGCGTATGTATTTTTGTATTGTCAGAGGTGTAACTACAGGGTAAATAACTAGAAGTGGAATTGCTGGGTTGAAGGGTAAGATGTACATGCAATTTTTGTTAGAAATTGCCAAGTTTCCTTTCATACAGGCTATACAACTTTGAGTTTCCACCAGCAATGTGTGAGAGTGAATCCTGGTAACATTGCCATAGAGTGAGTTGTTAGGATTTTGATTTTCTGTCAACCTGATGAGTGAGAAATGATATTTCATTGTATCTTTATTTGCATTTATCTCAGTTGGAATGAAGTTGAATGTTTCATGTTTCAGAGCTATTTTTATGTATTCCGAGAAATTGTTTGTTCATATATTTTGCTCATTTTTTCTATGATTTTTGCTCTTTTAAATTAACTTTTAGAAGTTCTTTAAATATATTTATACCTTTTTTTACATTTTTCTTAATTTACACACAAACACACTTACCCACCCACACATGTGCCTGTGCAAGTGTGGGGTTCTTTAACATTCTTTAAATATTTTCTCCCAATTCTTTGTCTTTTGACTTATGATTTTTCTTTTTTCCTAGTTGAGCTGCCTTGTTCCAGTTGGTTTGCTAAGAGTGCACACCTTTTTTCTAATTCTCAGAAAGGTGCTGTATGTGCTGGTATGTCCTGTGTCTCATAGAAGTTGGCTGCAGGAAGAGAAGCTGTGATTCCTGGAAACTAGGACATTCTCCAGAAGTTCCTTTTTTTTTTGCTCTTTTTTCACTCTCTAGGAATGTGGTTTCATGACTATGCTTCTCTTTGATAGCCTGCTGCATTCTACTGTCAGACTATGGGGTGTCTCTCTGAGGCTCTTTGTGTTTTTCTCATCTGAAGCTCTTACTTGGCCCTGACTTGTCATGATACCAATTCTGGTACCATCTATAGATTTAGTGAAGTAGCCGTTCAAGTTTATTTATTTTTCAGGTCCACAGGCCCCTATTCTGCCTTATATTCAGTTTCTGATAAATTTTGACTCACTTCTACCACCTTGTTTTATACTTTCTACTTTTTCTTTTCTTTTCTTTTTCTTTCTTTTTTTTTTGAGGCAAGGTCTTGCTCTGTTGCCCAGGCTGGAGCACAAATCACCGTTCACGGCAGCCTCGATCTCCTGGGCTCAAGTGATCGTTTCACTTCAGCCTCCTGAGTAGTTGGGACTAAAAGCATGCACCAGCGCGCCCAGCCTGAGGTCAAGCAATGTTGCTCAGACTGCCCTCGAACTCCTGAGCTCAAGTGATCCACCTCGGCATATCAAAGTGCTGGGCTTACAGGCATGAGCCACTGTGCCCAGCTTGTTTTCTATTTTTTCTACCTCTCTGTTTTTTTCTTTCCTCTGTGGTCTACTTTGGGGCTGATTCTTTTTTCTTTCTTTTTCTCTTTGTACTTTAACAATTGTAAACTCTGTTTCCATTCTAATTAGAAATTTTAACACAGTTGATTTACTAAAGTCTAAAGTTAATCAAAATCCTCATTCTCTTTCTGAATAATATATAGACTTATGTCACTTTAAGTGTTATAATACTATCCCAAATAATATGTTATTTTTGTCACATGTTTAAGTCCCATCTGATTGTTAAAACTCTAGAAAACATAATTATTACTGTTACATCTTAAACAATATTTGTTTAGATTTATCCACGTATTTACTACTCTATGGAATGATGCTAAAGTATCATTAAACATTCAGTGTTTAAAACATTCAGTTGTAAACATTTGTAATATTTAGCTGCTAACGTTTGTAATATTTAGTTTTAAACATTTGTAATAAATTGAACAATTTAAGCATCCAACTTAACAATGTATACAAATATTAGAATGATTCCAAAGGAAACAGAAAGAAGGAAATAATGTAAATAGGACATATAGTTATATTACACACTTTAGTTTAATATGTACAAATTCAAAGTCAGCATGGTATGTGATTTTCACCAGGCAACATATAATTATATATATTGTACACATATATGTTATATAAGGGATTTGTCATAGGGAATTGGCTTTAATCAATTGTAGGACCTGATTAGGCAGTCTCTGTAAGCATGTTGTCTTCATGCCTGTTGTTGGAGCTTGAAGTCCCCAAGTGCTCAGGAAGGAAAGATGAATGCAAAGTGAGGGAGATGAAGAGAAAGCTGGATCCCACAAGTACAAGCTGGAAACTTGTGAAGTTGGACTGAAACTCATACCAGTTCTTGGTGCCTCTGACCTTGATAGCATGAGTGTCTTGCAGAACATGATGCCTTTTGTCATGAAGCTAAACATACATGTCTGGCCCACCATTCAGAGAAGCTGAAGGAGAATCCAAGGGAAAGTAGGGTGGTTGGAGGCCCCAAGCTGCTTCACACCAATGAAGTGAGTCAGCAGATCAGCAACAGTGTGTTTCAATTACAAGCGGACTGTGCTGTCCTCTAATATTTCCTGAGACTTTCCTTGTTACCCACTCTACCTGGGGACATACAAGAAAGGGAATTCTACAGAATTTGCAAAATGTAGTTTATCCTAGTCAAATAGACATGTTACACTGCCATCAGAAAACATTCCTTCTTGTATTATAAACCTTTAAGATTATTTTTCTTTAGCTTGAAACATAGCTTGTAGGATCTCCTTTGGTAGACATTTATTGGTAGCAATTCTTGGCTGCGTTTTTTTGAAAATTCTTTCCTGACATTAGAAAGATATTTTAAAAGGGCATACAATTCTAGATGAACATGACAGATATTTTCATCAACAATTTGAAGATACTTTCTCCACCGCTTCAGGATGCCATTTAAAACATTTAGTTGTTGGGCGTTCAGCTGTTGGTCTAGTTATCATTCCTCTGAAATAATGTTATTGCTTCCTCTGTCTGCTTTTAAAATCTACTTCTTGTCTTTGGTGTACAATATTATCACAAGCAAGTATCTAGGCGTGTATTTGTTTTTATTTTTTTGAGCTTGGGATGTGTTCTACTTTTTGAATCTGATTTATTAGCATTGGTAAGTTTTCATTTCCATTATTATTCTTATTTTTACATATTGTCTCTACTTCGTCATCCTTTTCATTGTCATTCCAGGCTTTCAACTGGTTATATGTTAGGGTTATATAAGAGTTTTCAATTTTTTTAAAAAAATTTAATTTAATTGCATTGTGCTTAGAGGCTGTGACCATTGAAATTCGTTGAAATTTGCTAAGACTTGCTTTATGACTCAGGTTGTGGATTTGAAGAGATATGAAAGTGAAGTTGTTTTCAAATCTTGTCTCATTTAATGATTCAAGTATTTTTGTATAGAATTATACTTTATAAAAATTGAAGGCAGTGACCGTATGCCTTCAATTTTTATGTCTATTACACCTAACACATGTGAAGAATGCATACTTATATGTTTGGCAAACTACGATTCTAGTCCTAGCTCAGCTACCTACTAGCTAATGCTCTTGTGGTGGTCTTGCTGAGTTGTTATTGGGCTCTACTGGGAAGTCTAGGTACCAGTTTGCTCCACATGAAAAATAACTTGAAAATTACTTGGAAAATAACTTATTTTCCTTGGAGTCTAGCTTTCCTGTTGCAGGATATTTCTACCTGTATGCAAACTGGAATTCCTAGCATAATGGTAATGTAAGTGAACTTATAAGGAGCCTCGAAAATTTGGTATGAATTTTTCCTGGTGCTGATAATGTATTTATTTCATTGTTTATTATTTTTTCAGAATCTGGAATGCACAACAGAATAATTTTCATGCACAACAGAATAATTTTCAAAGAACTGTTTAAAGTCTGTTTTGTCAGCATCTTAGTCTATTGCAAAATCTTTTTTGTTGTGGCTCTTCTTTTATTTCTTGTTTTCAACTTTTTCAACAATCTTCTCTTTTTGTTAAAGAATTACAGTGCAAAATCTTAAATAAAAGAATGAGTGTCTAAATGAATCCCTATGAGTGAATAAATATGATGCTTTGGCCAGTTGGGCCCAGTCACAATTGACACTCCATGCAGTGGAGACCGAAGGACCAGAATCACCATTCCAAAGGATTAAAGTTTAACTCTTAACTTTACAATAGTATAGTGATATTCTTGGGACACAGGAGGGCAAGACTCAGAAGGCAGCTGGTTTGATAACATTCCAGAGACTACCTATGGCTTCTGTGTGCCCCCAGTAGGGGGTAAAAGGCCACCAGGACTCTGGACACCCTTTCTTGTTCCAGAGCAGCATGGAAATTTTCTTGGCCTGCTATCTAGAGGTCATCCTTCCATACCTGCGAGAGCATCTTCAGCTGAGTTGCCCAATCCTGTTCATTTTGGAAACTACAAAAATGATGGATGGAGAGAGATGATCTGAGATACTTGGCTATAGAAGTGTTGGCCGGAAGAGTTGATAGCTCCTGTAAAGTCTTCAAGCAGTACCAGGCACACAATGAGGTCTTATTTAAAATCAGTTATTACCATCATTGCCATTGGTATTGCAATTCTGATAGAATCCTGTTTGTGAATTTATGCTAACCATGCCCCTTCCCCTATATCAGGTGATGTGTATCCACATTGGCTACATATGGGGCATTACTTGTTTTGTTAAAAACACTTAGATTAACTCTCTTTCTCCTATTGCTGTCCCCCTCTCCTTTCTCTTTTTAATCAAATATTAGATAGGTATAGAATCAGGTTTATGGGAGGGAACCTCATAACTTGAATATCCCCCATATTCAAATAAAAAGTTATTTGAATACATTGAAGGATTCACAGTAGCTTAGCCGGGATGTACCCATTTCCACCCATAACTCACACGATTATGCTAATTCAGAAGAAATGTGTTGATACACTATTAAAAAGCATGATCTGTTTTCAGCTTGTGGGTAAAGAGGAGAGCAGCAGCCTTTAGTGGCCGTGTCAGTTTTGCCCGTATTATTATGTGCAGATGTGCCAGCTGCCAGTAGGCATTTTCTCTCTGATAGCGCTAACCACTTAACCGTGGGTCAGCGAGGTGCAGCTCTCAGCCAATGGATCTAATTGCAATCCTTCTATGTTCCCTGTGATTGCAGGTTTCTCCAGCTCTATAAACAAATAGTAATCAACTAAACCTGTTACCTCTGAGTAGAGATGTCACGATATGAAATATTAACTGTTCAAAATACAGTAATGATGGTAAAACTGCATTTGTTTCTTGAAAATAGAGAAAAAAATTTAAAAAAGAATGAAAATTCAGAGTCCCAAGAATTGGAATTCTAAAGGGCCCTCTGGCTCTTTTCCCTCGACATAATGAAAAATTGCATATGTATATGGCATGTTTTATGTGGTCAGATACAGCGTAAATATTGTGTACATCTTTTGCTGGAGTAACAATGCATTAGCAGCATCACAAATAAGCTCTGCCTCAGCATCTACATTTTTATGACATTTTTATGTTAATGCAAGTCAAACTTATGTTTTGTGATGTATCTAATCCACCCCAAATTAATCCATTTGTATTCCTATAATCCAATCAGCTCTAGCCTCCCCTGCTGAAAAGTTAGATATAAAGTCCAAGGCAGAAATATGGCAGTATGTCTGGGCCCAGGGAGGCTTTGGTTTTAGGAGATAATTTTCTCTTTTGGCACATGGAGGCAGTGTGGGTTTAGATGGGTAGCTCTGGGTAAGGGCAGTGGTGGAACAGGGGTCGAGGAGTTATCCTGTGGGTTGAAGCTACCAGTGTTAATAGTACAATGCCTTTGTACACTTAATTTTATTATCTAATCTTATTTTTGATGTCATTTAATAACTTTCTCATCCATTCCAACTGATAATCTCTGCCATGTTTCCTAATCTCTGTGCCAGGATTCTATCAAGTACTTAATGTATGCTAGGTATTGTGCTAAGCATTTGTTGAGTATCTGCAGGGCACAAAGTATGTGCAACTTACTGAGTATTTAATGTGTAGAATGTATATGCCAGAGCTTGGAGACCAGCTTTCACCCAGAAGTTCTATTTTGCCCATATCAGCCCACTAAAGTTGGAATAACCATCACAACTTGTTCAGAAGTTTTGGATCATGGTGCAATGTCTTTTCTTCATTTTCCTGAGACTGAGCTGGAGATGAATGAATACCTCCAGAAAAGTGCCAAGGAGCTATTTAGTGTAGTGGAAGAAACACTAGACTAAAGAATCTTGAGTCTAGATAGAAAAGCATATTGATGAACAGCCCACACTTTTCAAATTAAAGAAGACATAAATAAATGGAAAGACACCCCATATTTATTGATTGGAAGACTTAATATTGTTAAGATGTCAATACTACTCAAAGTGATCTACGGATTTAATGCAATCCCAATAAAAATTCCAATGTTTTATTTTGCAGAAATACAAAAACTCATTCTAAAATTCATAATTCACATAGAATTTTAAGGGATGCCAAATAGCCAAAATAATCCTGAAAAAGAACAAAGCTAGAGGATTCACACTTCCTGATTTCAAAACTTACCATAAAGCTAATCAAAACAGTGTGGTACTGGCATAAAGACACCAGATAAACAAAAGGAATAGAGTATGGTGTCCATAAATAAACACTTACATGTATGTGGTCAAATGATTTTGACAAACATCAAGACCTTCGATGGGTGAAAAGACAGTCTTTTCAACAAATGGTGCTGGGAAAACTGGATGTCTACATGCAAAAGAATAAAGCTATACTCTTATCTAACACCATACACAATCAAAAGCGATCCATGGCCCAAATGTAAGACCTAAAACTACAGAACTCTTAGCAGAAGACATAGAGCAAAATCTTCATGACAGTGAATTTTGCAATAATTTCTTGGATATGACACCAGAGGCACAGACAACAAAAGAAAAAAATAGACAAATTGAACTTCATAAAAATTATATAACATTGTGCAAAAGACACTATCATCAGATATCACCTCTGGTAAGAAAAAAAAAACACTATCAATGGAGTAAAGTGGCAAACCCACAAAATAGGAGAAAATATTTGCAAATCATGTATCTGATAAGTACTAATACCCCACTATATAGACAACTTCTAAAACTCAACATCAAAAACCCAAACAACCCAATTCAAAACGGGGCAAAGGACTTGAATGGATATTTCTCTAAAGAACATGTGAATGACTGATTAAGCACATGAAAAGATGCTCAACATCACTAATCATTAGGGAAATGCAAATCAAAACACAATGAGATACCTTATACTCACTAGGATGGTGACTATCAAACATACACAGAGAAAACAAAAAGTGCTCATGAAGATGTGAAGAAATGAGAACACTTGTGCACCATTGGTGGCAATGTAAAATGGTACAGATGCTGTGGAGAATAGTATCATTCCTCAAAAATTAAAAATAGATTTACCATATGATCCAGCAATTCCACTTCCAAGTATACATCCAAAAGAATTGAAAGCAAGGTCTCTAAGAGATATTTGCCCAACCATGTTTATAGCAGCATTATTCACAATAGCCAACATGCGGCAGCAATGCAAGTGTCCATGGACAGATAAATGGATAAGCAAAATGTGGTTTATAGATACAATGAAATATTATTCAGCCTTAAAAAGGGAGGATACTTTGATCAATACTACAACAGAAGTGAACCTTTAGGGCATTATGATAAGTGAAATATGTCAGTGATAAAAAGACGCATACTGTACGATTCTACTTCTAAGAGATAGCTAGAGTAGTCAAAATTATAGAGACAGAAAGTAGTGTGGTTGCTAGGGGCTGGGGAAAAGGGAAATGGGGAGTTATTGTTTAATAGATAGTGGTGATAGTCATACAACAATATGAATGTAATTAATGTCACTGAATTGTACACATACAAATGGTTAAGATAGTAAATTTTGTTATGTGATTTATCACAATAAAAAAATTGGAAAAAAGTCTGCATTTAATAGAAATGCTGTACAATCAATATGCTGTTGTAGGGTTCAAATTCTCACCCTACCACTTCACTTACCAACTCAGGAAAATGACTTCACTACTCTGGGACTTGGTTTTCTTATCTATTAAATGAAGATAACATAACTCATTCGGTTGTTGAGAAATACTGCGTGAAGGTATGTAAAATAATACCTGGCACTTAGGAGAAACTTAATCTGTGTTAGCTACTGGCATTGTTATTTATAGAGTTTTTGAAGCTTAGAACAGTGAGAGTCCTTTAGGCCAAGCTTTTAAAATCTAACAGATGAAGAGAACTGTAGGACTGAGGCCCAGAAGAGCTAAATGGCTTAGTCATAGTCACCCAGCTACATGGGATGAAGCCAGAATAAGAACCTTGGTCTCCAGATTCCCAGGACGGTACCTTTCTAGTACATCTGACTGCCTTTTTATTTTTATTTTTTGCAGAGAACAAATGTAGGGGTTAATATAAAAAGCTTATATCTTTGTGACAGCCCTAAAGCATGTAGCTCAGGACAGGTGATCACTGACCACCTCTTAGCTTCATTGATCTTGAGATGAAGGTGCAGTGTGTCCCCTGGCAGCCTTTGGTGATGGATGTCAGGACCAAAGCCAGGTGGCTTGAGCTCCTCCCTCCATCTCTATCCTGAATAGGCTTTTCCCCTGAGCACTTTTCCCAGCTGCCCCAGTCTCTGCTGATGTTTAGATGAATCAGCTGACATCTACCTGGGGGATGTCTGGAGGAGTCCAGGAGCTTCCAGGAAACAAAGGATAGAACTCCCATCTTTACTTTGCTTAGAACTGGGTTTGCACAACTCCAGACATCTTGCCAGAGTTCGATCAATCAAGTTCTGGTGGGCAGTGAAAGGAAAAGAAGCCTCAATGTAGACTGGAACCAAAGACTGAGGATGTTTTTTTCTTTTGTTCCATAATTTTGGCCCTCTGTAGAAATGGCCTCCACTTGTGTGTGATTCTTTGTCCCTCCACTGCTTTAACCCTCTTGATTCATCTCATGTCTTTGCCTGTGAGGTTATAAGTTTGCTTTGACTCTCTCAGGAAATTGTAGGACAGAGGCTCCTGCCAACTGAGACCGCAGGATAGGACTTTCTTCCTTGAGCTCTCTGGCATGATGCAGGATTGGAATCTTCTGTCAATTTGCATGTAGCTTTAGTGGGTCCATGTGGTTCATATTCAGGGGAACATTGTCAGTTATTTATATGAAAGGAGAGAAAATGGTGGTGGTGGCAGCGGTGATGTGTGTGTGTGTGTGTGCGCGCAAAGGTGGGGGTGGGCTTGAAGGGATGGAATTGGCTTGAAAATCTGCAGTGGGCTCTTTTCTCCTTTAACACTGATGCTGGGTAATTAGCAAAATGCGCACAGGGTTTTATCCATATTCATGCGCCCTTTCTCACAAGCATAAACAATCCAGTCTCTATTATTTCCTTGCCTGTGCAGCTCCCCCCTCCCTGCCACCTGCAGAGCCCTGTTCTGCTCTGTTCACATCATTCGGGCTCTGGCTGGGGGTGGGGTAGCCTGGGCGTGGGCGTGGGTGGAGGACTCCACAGAGAGCAGAGGGAGCAGGTCTTCTCCAACGCAGCATCTGTGGCAGGCTGGAAACTTTAACAAAGTGCATTCACAGCTATGATTACACACAATCTTTAAGAGAGCCCTGTGGAGTAGGTAGGGTTGCATAATTATTGCTGTGTGAAAAAAATAGAAAATAAGGCACAAAGATGGGGCTATTCATTGGTTTGCTCTTCCAGATCCATTCCCCCTTGCTGCTTTGCCTGGCTCTCTGCTCTTGTAGGCTGACCTCAAGGGACCCCTTCATCCCTTGTAGATTTTATGTGAGATTAGACGGCAGTAGGAGGCAGAGGTTGAGGTTTTATTACCACCTATGTGGTAGTGGCAGTACCTGTGTTCCCATAGATGTCCACATTGCTATTGGTGGCTGCTTTTCCACACTTACACCTTCTACTATTTTTCAGCAACCTTTTTGAATCATCTCGCCCCATTCAGATCCACGGTTGTTAAAGACTTAGTGTGGATGCTAGCCCCTTTGCCTTTCCTTACTGGTTCCCTGAATTCTCTCCACATATCTATAAAAAGTTCTTTCCTGCATTCTTCTCTATTAAACTCTTTGAGTAAGCAGCTGATGCCTGCTGGGACCTCAAATGGTAAGATGAGTGGCTTGCCAGTTACCACACAGCTAAGTAGGGAAAGCCCAGAATTCCTCCTTGTTCATCTGGATTGTTTTTGTTGGGTCACGATGTCTCATCGCTGCATCACTGGTGTCTTCTTCATTCCTTCTCAGCAGGCTGTGAAACCACCAGCAAATAAGAGATTTGGATCCTGTCCCATCTTTCCCACTCTTTATGAATATTGGATTTCATGGTCTGACTTCTTTGTAGAAGCAGGAACCCAAGCGTGGGCATAGACAGTGTGAATGGTATGAGAGAAATTCAGGTTTTTTTTTTTTTTTTTTTTTTTTTTTTTTAACCTGTCTGTTCTGTCATCTGAGGAAGTACCACATTTATGAGCGCAATGCAAGGAGATGTGGGTGGAGTTGTACAGTCAGAAGTAGCAGATGACGATCATGTCCATTTACTTTCAATTCTAATCTCTCCGTGCACTTGGGGATTTGCTAGCCTTTCTGAATTCCGCATTTGGGAGGTGTGATCACTGAGTTTTCCTCTTTCTTCATACATGACGTGAGAGCAAACTGCCCACCCAAACACTCTACTTCCTAATGCAACAGGGTGAGATCGGTTTCTACCACATTCATCTGACTTAACAGTCCCCGCTCTTCTTTCCATCACCTGATGCACAGGTGGAGACAAGCAAACCACATGCTTCGCGGGGTTTCCAGAGTGAAGGACAGAAGGAAACCGTACTATGCTGCTCTGTTCTCTTGCTTTCTTTGAAAGGAAGTTCAGTACAGAGGTGCACATCTTTACACTCCAATTTGATAATTATTTACCAGATGCTTTCTGTGAACCTAGCACATGACAGGTCCTAGAAGGGATATTGAAGGAGCATATGGCATAGTATTTGCCTTCAAAATACTTATATGTTTATTAGGGAAATATGTCCAACCTGGGAAAAACCCCAGGCAGACGTGCAAGATAGTTTATGTGCAAATGCTGAAGGTAAGCAATTGCTGCATGACATACATGACTGTGACATAAAGACGATGGTCAGGAAGCTGTTGGGGAAAGCCTCATGAAAGAGATTCCAGAAGGAGTGGATGGATTCGGACACCACTGGTCAATGAGTTTGTTATGACTACAGATTTCTCTCCTTTGGGGCTCCTTTCCTGGAAGAGACACAGACATGTCCTGAATTCGGTCCTTAGAGCCATGTGTGTTTTCTTCTCTATACTTACACTATTGCCCAAGCTGTGACCCTTTTTGGCCTAGGTAGTCTTTTCTTTCTGCCCTATGTCACAGAAAAAGTGGTTGGTGACAACATGCTTCCCAGTGGTGGGTAAAGTATTTCCACGAAAAGCCATTTATATCCAGACACTTGGTTACTGAGTTTATTCTTCTCCTAACACCCCAAAGGCAGAGAGTAGCTTGAAGAAAATCACTAAGAAGCCCTTAACCTTGTAACATACAGTTTTTCCTAAAAATATATATTAATAATATATTATTGAACGAGCATAGATGAAGAAGGCCAGGGAGGGAGGAAGCAATAAGAGTGTGAGCGAGGTCAGTGCTCTTTGCCCGCAGACTCTACAATCAATAAGATCTGGTCAATAACTGCTTTATTACTGCACTACCACCCGGAGCAAAATCATTTTTAAATTAAGAATATATTTTGCAAAACTGAATTAACAATATTGAATATTTTGCTCTTTGATATGACTAGCCTTCAAAATCAAATTATTAAGTATGGAAAGTGCTTACTGGATGAAGTTTTTCTTTCTTCCCTCTCCTCACTTTTCCAACCACATTCCCTTTCTCCTTTCCCTCGTGCTAAACTCCACTCCTCCGCTCCCCCACAACAGCCCCCGCCTTACAGCTTGGGAAGGAAACAACAGCAGATTTTTGAGATCTCCGGCACAAATGTGGATGTAAATTAGTATTGAATCCAGCACATGAAAATTAAGAAAAGGAGATGCATTTACTTGAGTCCAACAAAACTGGTGCATTTCCTCTGAGAGAAAGGACCAAGTAGAGAAAATTGGAATTTTTCCGCTTGGGTAAAACTGATGCCAAAAAATCAACCTTTGGACTTTTATAATGTTTGGCAAGCTATGAAATCTCACCATCCCTCCCTCACTCCTACCCTTGGTTACCCTGGCTCCATCCCTTCTTCACTTTTCTCCTCCTTTCTCCCCAGATGGAGGGGACAGAGGAAAGTTTTATATGATTCATGTAGTGCAACTTTAAAGCGTCCATAAAGCCAAATCTACACCCCCCACCAAAAAAATGAAAAAACAAAACAACACACAAAAAACACTACAAGAATCATTCTGGGTAAGTTGGTTATGCAAAAGTGGGTTATGAAGGCAATGTAGACTATGACTCTGAAAAGTGATAAGTGATGTTATTAGAATTGATTGTATAGCATCTTTCTTTGTGAAAACATGAGGTTTTGGTGCTCACATTTTCAAAAATTATACTAAGCTGCTCTTATCTCTTCCATCTTCTTGGGCCATTTATCACTATTTACCATTAACAATTTAATCTCCGACATATAACTTGTAGGTTATTAAGTTTGGTTTACTTAAACTAACAACAAACAACAGACAGAAGAAAAAGTTTTACTGCTTAATATTGCTTATGGTAAAAAAAGCCCATCAATGTGCTCCATATTTTTTGGTGAAATAATAATACTCGTTGGGCAATGCAATGGCACCTTGACTTGTCATTGACATCAGATGTCAGATTTGTGCTCTTTGAGAAGGGGCATACATTCAAAATAATTGTGTTTGCTGAAGATGAAAAGAAAAAAAGAGAAAGGGAGAAAGAAAGAAAAGAAAAGAAAAGGGAGGGAGAAGGGAAGGAGAGAGGAAGTAAGAAAGAGAAGACTCCTCTTGAAAACAGGAAGGGAACTAGCATCTATTTAGTGCTTTCTCTGAATTAGTGGCTTCTAATTCTAATTTAATTTAACCCTTCTAATTCTAATTTAACCCTTTCAACAGCTCTTGAAGTTTGTCTCTATTATATAAGAGCTCAGATGGTTTAAGCAATAAACATTGTTTAGCCCTTACAATGTGCCAAACATAGTGCTATGCTCTGAAGAAACAGAAAAAAGATCACAATCTACTGTTAGCTTGCTGACATTTTAGTTTATCTTGACTGAATTCCAAGATTGGATTATTGATCAGGGAGGGCTGGACAGGGAGATAGAGAATTTAAAGTTACTAAGAGCTTCAACATATCTTTTCCTGCCTGATGCTCACTTCCTGACTCAAACTGTCTCAGAACCTGAATCTTGCCTTCTGGTTCTGCTGTGATGATTTTTGTTCTGGCCATTGCTTTGATTTGCCTCGTTGCACACATGTTTATCCAGTGCCTCTAGTATGCCTGGCACTGTGCCTGGTGCCACAGGACACAAAAGGAGAAGACTTTGAGGATGAGTTTGTGTTTGAGGAGCTGATATTTTACTTGGGTGATCCAAACACCAGTCTTCCAAGGAAGAGATTCTCAGACGTTCAGGAGAACTTAATGAAACCTCAATGCTATATGGGAGAAACAAACACATTGGATTTTTCAGTCACAGCGGGTGTTGCTGTCCTCAGGTGGCTTCAGAACATCTGAAGAAAACCTTTAGGAGGGGATGCATTAGGCTGTTTTTGAGTTCCAGGATTCATGACAGGCAATTTAGTAGAGAGAGAGAGTACTATCTAAATGTGTAGAGCAAAGAAGATATTATTGACAAAGGCATCTTAACCTAGTATTTCTAAAGACATTAGACATTCTCATCTGTTAGCAATATGCATTCTCAACTTCATCAAGGATGATGGAGGGTAGTTTTGACTCAATGACAGGAAGATATTGGATTACAGGGAAACTTGTACCATTACTTTTTCCATGACAAATTTAAAATTTACTTTGTCCTCTATAGATTGAATAGTACAAAGGTGGGTAAGATATTTGTGCATTGCTACATTGGCCAAATCCATTTCCATGGCTATATTTTAAAGATAAAAATTGACGTTCCTTTTAAAAAATATGTAGTTTTACTTTACTTTTGGAAAATTCTTCAACTGAAAAGAATTGACATCTTGATAACCCAATTACTCAGGCCTTTTCTCCCTTCTTCTAAGTACTGACCTCCAGAAAACTACCGCATGATGAAGCAGCTGATAGAGCTTGTAGGATGCAGGACTAAAGATTTTCAGTATCCACAGGGGAAGGCTGAGTCCTGGGAGGGATTCAAAGATCCATATGAAGGTAGTGTTGGAAACCACATGTCACAGAACAGAAATAATTCAGGATTAGAGCACGACTGTTGGTTCTCTCAGATGCCTTTGCAGGTAAATTTGGAGGCTGTGGTTAGGAAGAGAGGATTTGAGTGTTAGAATTCTATAGAACCAGCTCTGGGCCCCAGACCAAATGCTACTTCACTCACAAAGAGTTTTCTGCCCACCTAAGCACGCACATACCTCCATACTCTGATTTTCACGGAACTCCCCACTCATCCTAGCACTTACTCACATGCCAGCCTTTCCTGTTATTTAAGGGTGATGAGCACATATGGCTTGGCTCCTCAGTAAGAGTATGTCAAGATGCAGGTACAATAACTCTTAAATGTATTCCTTACATTTTGGTGGAGATGCTTAGTTGATGCTCCATTAATGTTTACAGAATTGCATTCAACTCAATCAAGTTGACACTATTCATCCTAGATCTCTCTGAATTTGACACTATCATGAACAGCCCTGAAGATTTTCCTTTCCTAGTGTCCTCATTTAATTCCTGTCGCTTCACCAGGGCCTGAGGGTTCCATATGCCCTCTCCTCCTTCTGGGCCTGCTAGAAAGACCCCAGTTCTCACAGGCCATGTGTTGACCTTTCTTGTTTAGATTACTTCCTTTAGTATTGTCTTCCAGTTCCTTGCCTTTTAAATCAAGGGGAGCTTGAAAGTGCTTCACCTAATTTAGACCACACCTGTGGATTTTCCAATACCTCTTCCTGCCCAGGGCACTGCGATAGGCTGTCTCCACAGATGCAGAATGTGCATGGTCTAGTGCTGTTCTCCCTGACCTTCCGAAAGAGGGAGAATGGATCACAGTGGGACTGATTGAGGGGAGCAGGCTTACACATCCATAATGATGTGTTGATGCCCATCAGTTTGACGTAGCTGCTGTTCTCTTCCCTGTGGGGCCCCAGTGTTCTGATGCAAGTCCTGGCTCCAATGAGTGACAGGTGCGACTAACGGCTGCATGAGTTATTTCCTTTGGAAACCACAGCTGTGGCTGAGGCCAACGGATGGCAACGGTGCCACCAGGCTCTCTGGGAGCAATCCGCTTGGCTGTCTCCAGCCTCAGGAAGGACTTTTAAACTAGATGAAAATAACCTAAGAGGCCACGTTTTGATGGTAACTGTAAGTGCCCTAGAAATGGGAAGTACCCAGCATGAGAACAGAGTAGAATTTAGGAGCCAAGATTTTGAAATGAAGTGGACTGGATTCATATCCAAGCTCTACTGCATTCTAGATTTGTTACTTTGGGCTATGTTTTTTTTTTTCCCCTCACTAAGCCTCAGTTGCCTAATAGGTGAAATGGGGAAAATGTGTAGCTTATGTTTATTGTGAGGATTGACTGAGATAAAATGCTAAAGCATTTTTCACAGTGTCTGGCACATTTGAGGTTCAATAAATTTTAGTGTTTATTATTATTAGTACTACAGGAGGTAGGAAGATATATGGCTTCTCTCTGGTAACCCACATCTTTCTTTAGCCAAAACAAGCAGCCTATCTCCTTGTCTGGGTGATGAGAGTGATGATCTTACCTATATCACCATGGTTTCGTGAGAATCAAGTATAAAGCACTTAGAACAGTGCCTGGCACTTAGCAAACATGGTACTATTAGCTTTCATTATTTTTATTATTGCTGCTTTTGTTTACTAAGGTACATGGACATTGACCTAGGATGTTTCCACAGAATTTCCTTGTGTTGGTTGTGGATCTGAAATTATGTGGGGACTTCCAAAGCAGAGGAAATAGCAACAGCTGTTTGTAGTTAGTTTGATATTTGAAATACTTTATTCTCAAATTAATTCCTCAGATGGAACAAAAAGAACTTGCTGCAATAACAGAACTGAGTGCATTTTGCCACATGACTCTATTTTCATGTATTGATCCTTTGGAGTTGGACCTGTTCCTTTCTTGTCCCCTGCATTTGGGCTGTTGCTTCATTGTAGGCAGCAGCTCACAGTCACCTGCTACAAGAGTGTGTTCTTGAAACATGGATGTTTTTGAGCTTGAGAGGGTTTGCCAGCTGAACAATTCCAACAATAGGTTTTAATGTCTTAAGTGGTTCCTTTTTTTGTTGGCCAGCATTTGAATATTGTATAACATTAATGAAGAGACAAGCTTGTATTCAAAAGTAGTGAAAATATCAGAAAACTCCAACCTGAGAAATGAATACCCTTGGAATGCATGATCAGGATATTTCTCATTAATTAGTAGGTTTGTACTCTACATGTTCCATGAAATGTTCCTTTTCTACAAAGGCAGGTGTTTGTCTATGTTCAACCTTTTCATGCTTTGCTTAAATATGGTTTCTGGATTGTGTTTCATGTCCCTGAAGCATGCAGTCCAGAGGAAGGAGCCAGAACTCTGTTTCTCAGTCTGGCATGAAGGGAAATGCTTTAGTTTATTTTAAACATTAACCACTCAATGGTACAGTAATTTTTTCCTGTGTTTTAGCAAATTGGTTGTTTTCTAATACCTTCTTGAGAATTTGGACAATTACTTTTCCTCTTTGCTCCCTGGATTTACATGGAGATTCAGAATAACTTTGAAGAGCTGAAGAAAACATACTGCTGGTAAAAGATGCAGGATCAATGTCTAAGGGGCCAGCACCTTGAAGAAACCAATTAGAAATACAGGCATTTTGGTAATGACTCCTTCTTTTGCTCCTAAGGACAGATTCTCTGGGTGCATCTTAGTCCCTAGGGACAAGGCCAAGTCAAAGGCAGAATAGAATTTGTAACAAATTCTTGGGAATATTCACTTTCAAAGCTGGTGTGTGAAATGTGGCAATACTACTTCTCATGATATACAAGTGGTTGAATGAGACAAGCTCAGAAAGTGTGAGACTGGTTCTAAGGCAGGTAGAGAAAAGTAGAGAGGAGGGTTTAGGATGCCAGTGGTGAAGCATGAGGTGGAGAAATCTTTGTGAGAGCTGGGTCCAGGGAAGGGAATCCCAGAAACCCAGAAGGAATGTGTCAAAATGTGGACCTTCTATAAAGGTGAGTCTATCTCTTCAATTCATACACCCCTGAGTCTCATGTGTCACACAGAGATTATGTAAATGATATTGTAATGGAAAGATAAAACTCAAAAGGAAACATGCGGACAAGGGGCTTGAAAAGGATAAACTCTTCTACTGAGGAAGTCGATCCTCAGAAATTTATTGTAGATGGTCAAGGCCAGTGGGAACTTTGTATAATAATCCAGCTTAACCCTTTGCTTCAGATCCAGTCTCCTTTTGATCCCTTACAGGGGAGAGCTGATCTTATCTTCTACATCTCCAAAGGTGACACCTTGTAAACGTCTTCCCATGTCTCGTGGTCAGGGAGTTCTTCTTATAGCCTAAACAATATTTCTCTCGCTTAAGTTTATACCCTTCTTGAACTGCCCTCATTCTTTCCTCCTGGATCTCTTTATCTTCTCTTTTGTAAGGCCAATACTAATTACTTTAGTTCTTTTCCAAGACGACGATTTCTCCCAAACCTTGTGTCATTTTTTGAGTATGTCTTTATACCCATATAGGTATTTTTGTGGCTAGAAGGAGAGTCCTTCTGGGATGGTATTTTTACCCCCGGGTGGATCTGTGCTGTGAATAACCTGAGCCATTCTGGAACCATCCCCAGACCGGGCAGGTGGCAGCCCCATTTGCTCTTTCCTGAGCGCCAAGGCAGAGAAGCAACTCTGGCTCCTTCTCTCTGGACCGCGTGCCTCCGGAACACGAAACTCAGTCACAGACACCATATTTAAACAGAGCAGGGAAAGGACGAAAATAGACAAAAAACCTGTCCATGTGGGCCAGGAAAGCTGCATTTCCAATATGCTGTTAGCAAGACCCTGCTGCGATTCATATAGCAAGTAGTCAGGGTAGAACCTGGACGGTGAGCAGAATGGCCACCCATGGGCATCCCTGGGCACTGGCATGCCAAACACGTGCAAGGGGCAAGATCTGGAGCAGGGAGGAGGAAGACAAGGCCCTTCCTTAACATATGAGGAAGTACAACTTGAACAACTGAAACTATTACAAAGAACACAAGAGCCATAGAACTGGGTCTGGGCTTGATGGTTGAGAGTGGTGGTTTTTCGACTTTTTAAGCAAGGAATTTTTCAGAAAAAATTTTGGAAGTTCAATATGTAAAACAAATGGCAAAAAATGACTGATGGGACCTGTGGTCCTTGGTTGTGTCTGAGGCTCAAGGCTGAGGACAAAATGCAATCAGGACACTCACCTCTCTACGGGGCTTCCAGGTTGGTGTCAGCTCAGAGAGCTAGCCTAACCACCCTTCCTCCTCCATGTAAAGACCAGTAGAACAGAGACAGCTGTGGGGAAGGGTAGTGTGCATGAAGTCCCCCTGTCAATCTCTGAGAAGTATAGAAGACAGATCCTGCCTTTGCCTGTAGGTCTTCCGGCAGTCCACAGATGGTTGATGACAGTGGAGGCACTGACTTCCAGACACTACTGCAGCCAAGGAATGTGGGTGATGTTAGTCAGAAAATATGCTCCAAATTACCCAGCTGTAGCTCCCAGGGGAGCTGTTTGGGGGTCATGACCTGTCAATAGGGAGGGTCGATTCTCTCACCTGATATTAGTGAACCTAGTGACAATGAGTTAGAATAACAGTTGTGAACAGTAAAAAGACTATGGTAAGGTCTTCCAGCCACATAGGAATCTGGCTATCCTTTTCCTTCTTTACTCCCTCACATGGGAGGCAGTGGCACCTAGAAGAGGATGGGGAAGAGCAAGGGTGAGGCAGGCTTCTAAACGCTGGGTTAGATCTCCTTTTCTCTCCTCTATACTATTGAAGTTGAACTCCAGTCTAGACCTGGAAGAAAAGGAAGAAAGAGGATCAAATTAGATGTGAGAATAAAGTTGTGAATGGGGCAAATACAATCCCTGGGGAGGTGGGTGAGAAGGCATATGGATCTAGACAGAGAAGGTAGCCTTAGGGGTGGAAGGTTCTAGGTCTGAGGAGGAAAAGAGGATGCCCAGAATCCTTTCCCCATGTCCCCAGGTTGGCCTAAGGCTGACACTAACTTCACATGAATCAACTTGGATTTGCCCCAATGAAAGTAACTGAAGGCAGACTGAATTTGCTGCCTTGCATTTAAGGAACAATCTCCTGGACTGGCAGGAAGCTCTGGTTTCCCGTTTAATTGTGGTCAGGATTTCAGGCTTATTTTTAAATTGAGTAGGGGTCAATTCCAATTCACTTTAATTCAATTCCAAGTCCAAATTCAACACGCTTCTTGCATACCTACTATCTAGTTGGTCCTGCGTTAGATTTGTTTATCAAGAATGTGAGAGGAGAACAGGATAAGACAGGTCACATCTACTCTTAGTGACATGTCTTGGTTGATATTATTATCCTCGCTCATCTCTGTCTTGCCCACCTGTAGTCAGGACCACATACATATTACACTCCTCTAAGAAACCCATCCACACTGCTAGCCATGGGACTCCACCCTTTCCCAACTTTCCTAATGATCTGTGTCACTCAGTTCAGCTCCTCATTGTGGTCTAGTTTATCTCATCTCAATAATCATATGGAAATCAGCTCAAGAACAATAAAGGCATGCTGCCAAGATTAGATATGCCATGTCTTGTGGTTAAAGTCTTAGACTCTTGGTCAGCTCTGCTTTCAGAGCACTCTAAAGGGTTTCTGATATCAGAGACCTCTGTTATTGTAGCTATGGTCTTTTGCAGTCTTGGCTTTGAGAAACTTAGAAGATGTTGTTGCTCACATAGGATTAGCCACACCAGGGGCAGCAGGCAATGCTCTAGTCCAAGTCTGACTTGAAACTCAAGAAGCAAGTTTCTGTACAAGAGGAAATGAAAATTTCCAATCTTTTAAGACCAGGTCCTAGAAAACTGGCACAGTGTCACTTCTGCTGTATTCTATTGCTCACCACAGGTCCACCACAGATTCCACCAACTTCAAGGGGAGGGGAGCTAGATTTTACCTGTCAATGGGAGCAGTAGCAAATATCTGTGGCCGTCTTTACCACACTTTGGTAAGAATGAAGTCATGTTCAGAAGCCCAGTGTGTAAAATATAGAAGGTGGGAAACTTAGAGACTCCTTTTTTGGTCTCTGTTTTAACCCACACTCTCTTCATAGAAAGCCTTTAGAATTATAATTTGAATTTGAAAGCTATAGTAACTGCAGTTTGTTGTATGAGAATAACAGAGAAAAAGTGTCCTACATATTTAATGATAATTTTCTCCAGATGTTGTCTCAACTAGGGACTTATTCTACCCAGTTGACATGACATACGCTTTGGGTACCTGCTCTGGTCATGCTGAATGCAAGATCTTAGCACAGGCTGTGGGGTGCCTCAAAGCTGCCCTGACCGCATGCCAAAGATTCTCCACATGGGGCTCAAGCAGAGAGGAAAGTGAGCTCTACCTATTATTCGTCCTTTAACCATACCAGGAGGGTTGCGCCTCCCTTCAGAGCCTAGGGCAGAAGACTTTATCGACAGAGCACTGCCCTTTTTTGTTTGAGAGTATGAGCAGGTGTTATCTGAGAACAAGCAGGTGTTTGTAGAAATGTGACCTTGAGCCCTGGTTACAGACCTGCTCTTTTGTTCTGGTGACTCATTTTTCCTTGAATGGAGTTGGTTTCTATTTATGAAATGGCTGTGAGGCCACAGTGACCAGCTTGGACACTACTGTTGTATATGTGAGCGCTTCCCCTCCGAAGAGCAGATAATTACTGAGTGCATTTGATACCTGTCTGCCAGAGGTGTGGCCACCCCCTGTCACCCACAAGTTTGTCTACACAGAGGGCAAGCAAATATAGCATGCCTGTGTCACACTTGCTTTTTTAAAGAAGGTTATACCTATAGGTAAACAGAAAGTGCTTTGTTTCAAAGACTCTTCTGTTCTCGGACTGGAAAAATCTAATTTAGTCCATCCTGGGAAGCTACTGGGCAATTCTGAAAATCTTTGGCTAATAGAAAATAATTTAGAACAGAGAATCACCTTGGGTAAGACAGTGAACATTTTAAAACTGTACTGACTGTAGAACTTAAGCCAGCATTTTGCACTTCATCATATTTCTCTCTGCTAATCACTGTGAGGAAGCATGTATATGTGTATGTAGGTACATATGTATGTGTGTGTGTACTTCTGGGTCTCTGTGTGAGCTAATGGTTTATTCTCCAGGGCCACCAAGTCCTAAGAGGTGTGAGTTCAGGTGAAACCCAGAAATAAGAAGTGTTTATATGTTTAGCATAGACGTAGACAACAAATACATGTCTATGTAAACCCAACTGACAAAATTATATGTTGGAAAAATTTTCTAGAAATGTCCCACTTATGGTAATGTTATCACAAAACTCTAAAATTGGGCATCAGTACAGTCCAGGCTCTATGCAGGCTCTATGCAACCACCAGAAATGTGGTGCAGGCTCTATGCAACCACCAGAAATGTGGTCTGTAACTCAAAAGCCACTGCAACTGCCGATAGAAGATCACATCCAATCAGATGCCAAGTTTGTTTCAAGATTTAATACAGGGCTTTGTCTACCCAGGCCACATGATGCTGTAACTCCTTCAGAGTGTCAGGATTCAGAGAAGTATTTTCCAGTGATTACACCTGTGGTGACGGAAAATGAACGGACACACTCAAGGTCCAGATGGCTGATGAAATCATGGGGAGCAGGATGGACTGGGTTGTTCTATAAGCATATTACATGGCTTGGAGGTTTCTCATGAAGTGTCCTTCTTCTTATAGTATTCCCAAAAGCACAAAGATGGGAAGAATTTGTATTTTGGTCAGTGGCAGGTATAAAAATATTTAAAGGAATTTCTTCATAGTTATATAAGACATGACATAGTTTATGGACATGATTTCTTTGAGGCTCTCCTGAGTTATTCTTGTTCTTCATGAATCTAGTTTTGACTGAGAGTGATATACCCTTTCACCAATCCTCCTGGCATCCTCTCCCACGCTTCACCTGCCTAAAATGATAGAAAAAAAAAAAAACCCTAGACTGTCTTTCTCAAAGGCAATAGTCTACAGGATGCTCCCCATTATGGCAGTGGTGTTTGAGAGAAGGGATGCAACGTTCAATAGGAAGCATGGGGTTTTCAATAGAGCGCAGTGCTGAACAGAAAGGCCCCCTTTAGCAATCTCTTGAAGCAGAATGAGCTCCTTTGAAATATAAGTGGCCCTGTAAAAACACAAGCAGATTCTGCAATATCTATTTAGGGCATCCGGGAATGCCACATAATAGGAACTTGAGCGCACCTGATGGTAACCATATGGCAGGTTCTGATGACTGACAATAGGTAGAGGCTGCAGTAATTAATGAAAATGAGATGCCATTTGTGGCCCCCAGAATGAGAGGATGGAGAGGAAGCCAGTCTATTTGCAAAGGCTGGGATGTGCCCAGAGTGTGCTTCTAGCCTGGGACCGGCTGGGCCCGTGTTTCTGTGTGTGAACAGGTGTGAGAGAAATGATGCTGTGGGAGGGAGGGCTTGTTTCTGGCCAGAGAACTACCATGCTTTCTGGGCCTGCAATGGGAAAATGAACGTGCATCACTGAACCCCTGTACCTTGCCAGAATTTTTAGTTTGATGTGGGAGAGATTCCAGGTAGAAATCCAGTTAATTGGCCTGGTGGAAGTATAGACTCTATTGTGTGAGGACTTGGGTGTGCTGTGTGTGATTTTGACTTCTCCGGATTTCAGGGTACAATGCCTCCCTTTACCCTCTTGGGGATGACTCCTTAAGGTGTGCTTTGCGTCAGAGTGTAGCAGAGTTTGGTTAGCCTCTGGCAAAAGAAAAGGAGAAAGGCAATACCTCATTGTTTTAATGGTTTTTTCTTGGATGTGGGGGTGGGATAGAAGATGGGAGCTGGCCAGCGAGAAGTGGGCCATGGGGAGATTCCAGAGAGACTGATTGATCTTGTCAAAAAGAATAAAGGTATTCACTCCCCAGAACCCCCCTTCAGCACATGGGCATGTGGGATTGAGGCGGTCACTGTGAAGTCTTGTGGTTAGGCGTTCCAAAAAGAAGTTTCTCCATGATTCCTGATTGCTTAGGACAGATATAAGCAATACCAGCTGGGACCCAGCAAGCCTGTCTCCAGTTTTATTGTTTCTGATTTATCAGTGGTGTGTGTACCTAAAAGAACTGATCTAACTGCCCTTTATTGCTAGGCTATTCCATAGCCAGATAGGAGAGTTGAACATTAACAAGTGGATTTGCTTTCAGTAGCTGCCTCTGTGTGTGTGCGCGTGTGTGTGCGTGTGTGTATGTGTGTGTGTTTAGCAAGATAACAGTATCTTGTTCAGGGACAAGCGACTCAAATTTTTACAAGAAGATTCCCGTTATTTTGTCTCCCATCTTGAATTTTCCCTAATTTATTTGAAGCTGCGTCTTTTACTAGAGCCAGAGAGGATCCATAGGGCTGTTTTGTAAGAGTCCTTTGTAAGTGGTAGAAACTCAGTTGGAGCCAGGTTGGAGGCACCAGGCACTGTGCATTGAAGATATATTTCAAGTCATCCCCGGTGGACAATTTGCACTGTTCAGTGTTAAAAGGCTCTATCGCAGTGGTTCGGAGAGCCCCCCTAGACCTCCCGCCTTGGCAAGCAGAGTTTACAAATGATGTCTTCCACTCAGCCTGCCTGGAGTTTCTGGCTTAAATGGCTGGCAGAGTGAGTGAAAGTGAAGAGTCAGAACTCTCAAGCTGTGTGAAGGGAAAGGTTTTACTACCAAGTGGAAAATAATCATCGAGGTTAACTGTTCCTGGATTGACCAATCAGACAGATGGACTGCTCTGACTTGGGCTGAGTGAAAAACTTCTGAGACTCCTCTGCAAGGGGAAGAGGCAGGTGGAAATAGAGGATGAGTGACTCATGACTTTCCAGTCCAGAGTTTTGCCCATTCATTTCTTTCTTGGAGGAAACAAACTATCCTGCTAAAGTGACAATGATCCACTGGAGGACTTTGGTTTGGAGTCTAGCTCCTATGGTTTGTGAGATATTGTTTCATTTGGGTAGTTATTTCCTTCTGTACTTTCTTGATCACAAGTTACAATGAGGAAGGGCAGAGGAAGAATGACAGATGAGCTCCTGATTGCGCAGAAACTGGCTCCTGTCATGGGAATTTAGTCTTGTCAAATGTGAATTCTAGTTCCAGGGCTGGGGGTCCTAGAGATCGGACCACCTCCCCTCCTCTGTTGGAGATGGAAAAACAGATTCTCATTTTATTTAGGATCTGGGATACATCAAGATGGCAGAAGTGTTCAGCTGACAGACTCTCCCCCCTACCACATTTAATGAACAGTGTCTCTTGTCTTGTGGATGAAAAACATCAGGGAGAATTTGAATAATTTTACACAATTCCTGAAGCCTGATCTATGGCCAAACACATTAGCTTTCTGAGTTTTAAAAAGTATTTTCCCCTCCAGAATTAAGGCAAATCATTCTTACATAGCATTAAGTGTGTATGCTTTTTTTTTTTTTAAGAAAAGATAAAACTAAGCATTTAAAAAAGCCCCAAACTAGTGATACTTTATTATCTTCTTAGATTATTTAAAATTGTACCGGAGAAAATGTGTATCCAAATTTGGTTCAATCAGAAATGGGTGTGTGTCAATGGGAAGATCTTTAAAATATTTAAGCTATAGATTCTTTCATGCCAAAAGGTGGAAGGACGCTGCCTTTAGCACCTTTCTTGTTAGAGAGAGTTGAACATTTGGTTTTATCAGACACTGGCATGGTAATGAAGCTATTTTGATAGAAATAGCCTCATTACTATTCATTTTTGCTGGCTCCCAACTAATTTTTGAACCAAGGCTCTATTTTTCCCCTCCAGAAGAAAACAGGCACAACAAGCAAAACAAGATGCTCTTAGCCTCTGATGCTAATGAAAAATTCACACCACTTTTGCCCAAGGGGCCATGGTAGAGCCTCCTGCCTCTGCCTGTGATGACTCTCCTCCTTGCCAGGCAGTGTGTGGGACTGGCCCTCCCTCCTCATGGTCCTACCCTAAAAGACAGATCATTTGATTCAAGGGGCAGTGTTGTCTTCCAAAGCTAACATTCAACTTCTATTTGGAGGGTTCTCACCCCTCCATTCTTAGCATGCTGCAACAGGGCACACCTTGCACTGAGGAGGAAGAGACCCTGACTTCAGTTGTAGTTCTTCTCCTCACTGTGTAATTTTGAGCATAACACTGAGCCACTCTGGGTCTTGGTTTCCACAGATGACAAAGTGTTTGTTTAGGTGGTTTCTAAAGATTCCTTCTAGTTATAACATTTCAGACCAGGTAGGTTTTCGTTTTCTCCATTTAAGAATGAACTTTTCATTTTAGAACAGTTTTACAAATATAGAAACATTGGAAAGACAGTACAGAGCTTCCCAGTATGTCCCTCACTCAGTTCTCCTATGAATGACATCTTACATTCTTATGATACATATGTCATAAGTAAGGAACCACCATTGATACATTACTATTATCAAATGAAGTTTACCTTTTATTCAGATTTCACTAGTTTTCCACATTGTCCTTTTTCTGTTTCAGCGTCCCACCTGAGATACCATTTAGTTGTTGTGTCTCCTTAACCTCCTCTGGTCTGTGACAGTATCTTACATTTTCCTTGTTTTTGATGACCTTGACAGTTTGGAGAAATATCTGTCAGGTATTTTGTAGAATGTCTTCCAACTGGGGTTTGCCTAATGCTTTACTCATGGTTGGACTGGGGTAATGTTTTTAGGAGGAAGAGCACAGAAGTAAAGTGACCTTTTCATTGCTTCATATCAAGGGTACATGCTGTCACCTGATGATGTTAACCTTGGTCAACTGGTTAAGGTATTGTTTGCCAGATCTCTGGACTGTAAAGCCCCTCCTCCCCTTCCATACACCACTCTTTGGAAGCAAGTCACTAAGTGCAGTCCACACTCAAGGTTAGTGGGGAGGGTCGTCAGGGGAGTTAAGCTCCACCTCCTGGTAGGGGAGTATCTACATGGTTGGGGAGTGTCTGCATGAATTATTGAAATACTTCTGTATTGGGAGATTTGTCTCTTCTCCCCATCTATTTATTCGATCATTTATTTATACCAAAGTGGACTTGTGGATACTCATTTTATACTTTGGATTATAATCTGATACTTAGTTATTTATTTTGCTCCTCAAATTATTCCAGTTTTGGCCACAGGGAGCTCTTTCAGGTTGGCTTCTGTGTCCCTTTGACATGTCCTCATCCTTTTGTTTTGCGAGCACTTCCTTACTTTCTGCACTGCACGATGCTTTGGGCTCATTATGTGTATTCTCTGCCCTAGCCTTAGAATCGGCCATTTCTCCAAGGAGCCCTGGTTGCTTTTTTTGGAGAATGTTGTTAGAAACCAAGATCTAGGTATTGGGTGTGACTTTTCATTTCTGAAATATATAACTTTTATGTACATAGCTACATCTTGTTGGTCATATAAAGAGGTATATGATGTTCCCACTCTCAAGATTAATATAGGTCAATGTCATACAAAAGAGGATATAGTCAAATGTTAGAGTGACTGCCATTTTAGTTAAAATAAAAAAGGAAGTTTAGATTCTCATAGCTCAAAGAATTATAAAAAGGTTTCGTTCTTTTTCTTCTCTATTCTTTTTACTTATTATTCATACCTGGTTAGTCTACACTGGATGTAGGAAAAGCTAATTTATTTACATAGATATGTTAACAGTCTGAATAAATGCTGCTTATTTCAGGCGTGAGTCTCTAAATCATGCAAAGTCTTTCATTCAGAAAGGAGAAGTGTCAAGAGGTTAGAACATGTGGGGAAGGCTTCCTGGAGGAGGTAGCATTTGATCTGGTAGTTAAAGCACAGAAGCTGTTTGGGGTGCAAAGGAGGGATTCTTGTATTTTTCTTTGGGAGATGCAGTAGAAAGAAACTAGGCTCAGAGATGGGGTCCTAATGGGTTTCTTAATGCCATTATTCTTGGAAGGCCTGATGTCTATCATTTTTAAAACTGTGATGGATTTCCCTAATATCAAAAAGATATACTTCCTTTATTTATACTCCCCAAAATGTTGATACTTGCTTGAAACATTCTTAAAGTTTTATATATGAAGGGAGAAAGAGCCAAGTGAGCTCATACCAAAATAGTCATAATTATAAAATGTCTGTGAATACTTAAATAGTAGAGATTGGAGCAAATTGTATCCTCAATGCCTGTGGAGGCAGTTGCATGCTTGGGCCCTCCAGTGTTGTTTGGTGGTGCTTTTGACTCTTGGTTTTCTTTTATGTGAAGAGCCTTGGCCAGTCTATAGACACAGATTTTTGAGATGCTGTTAAACTTCCCCCTAAAACAAGGTGGCCAGAATGACTAGGGTCAGCCCTGGAACAGGCTCTTTAATGGACAGAGTCTCATAAAAGTGTTTATTAGCCTCAGCTGGGTCATCATCATATGAAAATGACCTTTTATCCAAACTCTTAGGTCAAGTGTGCTTACTTGAGACCCAGGGTCTTTAGGTCTTTAAATGCTGGACTTTGTTTTTGTTCCAATAAAAATGGCTAGACTTGACCTATTATCTTTTTAAAAGTTACGTCCTGCTAGACCAGATGGTTTTCTTTATTCATTAAGCAAGTTCAATGTGAATTGAAGCATTGATAGGAAATAGGACTCAGGATGGGGAAAATACAACTTTTTCACATAGTAGAGAAGAAAATATAGGAAATAGAAATCTCCCTCTTCTGTATACAAGCTTTTCCACAGCATTGAAATAAAGTTTTTAAATAGGGGAGATGGAAGAAGCTTTGTTCTTGGTAATATTACAGTAGCACTTAATTACCCCATCTGACTACATGGATTAATACAAGCTTTGAGTTATATATTATCTCAAGATATGTAGTGATATACAGTAAAAGCATAATCTAGAAGAGGTTATCTAGAAAGCCACACAACAGTATGAGAATAGGACTCTACTGCACTTTATGACAGTGAAACCACTCCAGGATATCATAGTATGATTTTTGATTTGGGTAAAACAAGGGCAGATGTATGTAAGTGAAGAATTGTTCTTATCTCCCGCTAGTTATGTTAAAAGTAGTTGGACAGCAGAGGGGTTTCTTTTGCCTCCAACTACTGCAGCCGTGTCCCATGGAGGAACCCATCCAATGCTTCAGGCTCAGCTTCTGACACCCTCTTTCTCCAACAACCTCCACTCAATTCCACTTTAGCAACTGCTCCCATAGCAACTACTAGACCTTGCCATCAACTGGAGTTGCTCCAGTTTTGAAATCCTGAACTCTGAAATTCTCCTTTCTGACCACAACCTCTGATCCTTCTATCAGTCCTCACTCTTTCATGCCCTTGAAATATGTTCTTTGGTCTCCTTGGGACTCCCTGTCTCTTGACCTTTCCTTATGTTAGCAGTATACCACTCCCTCCTAGCTTCATTCCTCTTCCTACCTTGTGTGAGCAACCATTTCAACTCAACTCTCACAAGCATTCAGTTTTCTCGCTCTTTTGACTTCTTGTTTTATCTGTTTCTCCAATGTCTGGCTAATGAACTAACTCTCTCTCTCTCTCCCCCGTTTTAGTCTCCCCCCTCCTTCTCTCTCTTCCCCTCTTGCTTTTCATTGCTTGTTCTGAGCTTCTAAGCACTATGGAAGAAAATTTTCTAAATTTTCTAAAGGATGATCTCCTTTATTAAAAATTGATGATTTCCAACCTCACCTAAATGGCTGGAGCTGCTGAATAATCCCAGGGCCAAGATGGGAGTGGGGTGAGGGAGTTGCCTAGAGTGCAATTTGAAGTGCCTAGAATTTAAAGAGGCCCTCACTCCTGGTGCCAACCTTGCATTGACATGATCCCGGGGGTGAGTGCCTTCTTAAATTTTGTGCCTTAGGTTCCTCACTTGTCCCACCCTAGTTCTGACCCTGCCATTTTACTCATCTCTCCTTACTCCTTTTGTGTGCTATGAGAGGTGGCCTTTCTAGCCTTTACCACAGTCCTCAGTGTGTCTGTCCACCCACATATACAAGACGCCATTGCCTATTTCAATGAAAACTGCTGGTCAACAGACTGGAATTCCCTCAACTTTCCTCCATCCTACCACCAAACATACTAATCCTTGATCACCTTGTTTCATTCTCTTTGCCTTAAGAAGGAGGATATTTCACACTCTTCAGTTTTTTCTCTTGGTCACATCACTTCATAAGCCCTCTGGAATCCTTAACCTATCAATCATCCTCTTCCTCTCTTGTGTTGATTCTTTGTAAATATTATTGTCTCCTTTTACTAAAAGTACAGTTTTTCTCAGTCTTGTCTTCCTTTTGAGTGAATTCCAGTCTCCAATGTATGTGAAGAATGGTCTGTATTCTTCCTCATCTTCAATTGCTACCCAAGCAGTACAATCTAATTTTTGATCTGACATCTTCCATCACTATACCATTCACTCTGTGTCAGTCACTGGCAATCTTCCAATAGCCGTATTCATTGGCTTCTTCTAAGTCTTTCTCGTATCCAACCTCTCTGTGGGAGTGACTTGGACCCTCCTCTCCTTGGTGTCAGAGGTGTTCCCTCTTTGGGTTCCCCACTCACTTCTCTGGTGCTACTTCCCCAATTCCGTTTTCTGGCATCTCTCTCTTGCCTGGTCCTTACCTGTAACTTTCTCCCAGTCTCATCTCCAGTCTTCTCATCTTATAATCCACTCTTCCCTCGAGTGACCACCCACTCCCATGCTTTCAGCTACCACTCATGCATTCCCTCATAAAATCTATATCATTATTACTAGCTGAGACTTCCCTGTTGAACTCCAGCTCCAGGCCTTCAAGAGCGATATTTCCAAAACTGAACTATCGTTTCCCCTAACCCTGTTCTCCTTTTGTATTTTCTACTCTCCATCAAGACATATTCACTTAGCTAACCAAGTTAGAAAATCTCAAACTCATTTTTGAATTTGTATTTTTTGATATCCTTCATATACAATCAGTTGAGTCAATCTTCAAAATGTTCCCTAGAATTCACCAATCCTCTTTTACCCTCTGTAAACATCTTAGTTTAGTTTCTTACTATTTCTTGACCAAAGAAATTCAGGAATCCCTAATTGATCAATTGGCCTTGCCTGTACTGTAGTTGTTATTCTCTGTAAAATAGCAGTTTTGATATAGTCATTTCCCTAATCAGAATCCTGTAGAGTGCTCAGGCGTATCTCAGTGGGACAAAGCAAACTTTTTCACCTACCCTTACCCTTGATATGAAGAGAAGGCCTCTGCTGTGTGTCTGTGGTGAGTTCTGGGGACCTTATAGGTCCTTCTTTGTGCCTTGGTTTTCCTTGTTCAAACATTTTACTTTTTGTCTCAGTATTGAAAAGTGCTCTAGGGGCTAATAAAGGTGTCATTTCTCCTTCAAAAATAAATGTAGTCACGTGGGCCCCATTGACTACATGAAACTCAGATCCAGATTCCTTAGTGTGGCATTTGTGAGACATCCCTCACAATCTACCTCTCCAGGCTTGTTCCCTACCTCTTCCCATTTAACCACATGCTCTCTGGAATTCCACCACACTGCTTACTAGCTGCTTTCTGAGCATCCTTTTATTTTATAGAGTATCTCCCCAGCATTCTCTTTCTAGTCAACTTCTATTCATCCTTCAACACCTGGCTCAAATGTCACCTCTCTCAAGAGGCTTCCTTTTCCTCTTGCTTTTTTTCCCATGGCTTGTGAGGACTTTGCCTAATCTTCTATTAAAGCATATATTCATTGTGCTGGAGATAGTGGTGTATAAGTCAGTCTATGGCTTAAGCTGTGAACATCTTAACATCAGGAATTCTGCCTTAGTTACTGTAGTAACCCTTGCAACTAACATAGAGCTTTATCTATGGTAGCTATTCACACATGTTTCTTGAAAAAATGATTGTTTCTACACTGATGCAAACAGTGGGTGGCGGGCAGTTACTCATCTTGCTTGGCCTCAGTTTTCTCCTGAGGCCAAGCAAGATATGAGAGAAGGGAGTTGTGATCCTGTGCTGGCATTGGTTGGATTTTGGAGCTGCCTGAGGCCACTAGGGGACATAGGTGATGCTTCTATCAGAAGTAAACTGAAGCACTGCAGATAAACAACTTGTGGGGAAAGCAAGGAAGAGGTAAGGCAAGTAAAAGGGAAGATAAAATGAGAAACCATCAAGGAAGAAAAAGATGGGAAATGTGTCCCTGCTGAATCTCATGGCTTCAGAGTCTTATAATTGACTAGTAAACATTTATGCTGTCTCTGCTATGTAGAGGCCGTGGTGCCACATGCTGTGGGGATTACAAGTTTGAGGCATGATCACTACCCTCAGTGAGCTTGTACTCAAGGGCGTTAGAACCACAGATATATCAGGTCATGATTATAAGGATGATTTGATGTTGTCAAAGATCACAAAAAACAATCTTGCAGGGTATATGGTCCTTTTGTGTGAATTACAAAAAGGTGCCCCTTCATCTGGCTTGAATAAGGCAGTGCTGGAGTGTGGAATGGGTTTCAGTCTCCACTGGCCATTGCCCTGGTCTATTCAGGGTAAAACCCACAAAACTCTGTTTAGGGGTGCTGCTCCTAGCTTCCCTCCCAGCCAGGGTCTTAGGGAGGACATTCTGAGAGGCGTTGGCATCATAATGCCCAGACATGCCGTGAGAAAGGATTACTGATAGGGGACAGGCCTCTGCGATAGTGATTTGTTCACAGTAGGGCTGACCAAACCTGTGCCAGCATCACCGTGAGCTTGATTCTGTTTGTCTTGACTTTTCCTGCGCTTTTGCCTAATTGGAATTGCAGGACTGTTGATTCCAGGCCAACATTCTTATGCCATGCTGGTGATGGGATTCCCCCTACCACTTCCCATACATCTGCTTTGCTTGACTTTCCCCGGCCTGTCTGGGACCCTCCTGCTACAGCAGTGACGGTGGTAGTGGGGTGTGCCCAGGGAAACTCCAGAGGCTGGGCTGTGCCTGTGCTCTGCTGGGCACCGTGATGGGAAGGGACTCTGGTGTGCAGTGGTCTGCTGTCTGCTCTGGGTTGCGGCAGGTAGGAGGAAGCCTGCGAGCAACACGAAGGGCCTTCCAGTGGACTGAACGACCCTCCCGGGCTGCCAGACCTCTGTTCCTTCTTCCTCTATCGCTCATTTCTCTGTTTCCTCTCGACTTCATTCCCTGGTGGGCCGGCTGGGAATCAGCGGAGGGAAAAAGTAATTGAAGTGCTTAAGAGGAATTGTTTGGGGGAGGAGGAGGCAGGGTCAAAAGGAGAACAATTAAGAAGCGATGTGATACAACTGTGTGGAGAAGAATTTAGTACGAATATAATGATCAATTTCCTAATAATTAGGTCTCTTAGACGGCAGAATAGTTCCCCAAGAGGCAATGGTGGGAACCCCATTGCTTGGTCATTTCTAATTAGACTGGAGAAGCACTCACAGAAAATGCTGCAGAGAAAATCCCCCACACTGGGGGGATGGGCATATGACCCAGGGGGGCCTCCACTATCTCTCATTTCTATGATTCATTGATGAGCACATAATTCACTGATTAGTTAGGCAGTCAAACTTTAAGGGGTTTATTGGTTTCTCACCTCACCTCTGGCCCTTTTAAATTGACCAGATCTATTATCTTCAAAGGGAAAAGTCAAGGCAGGCAGTGACCTAGGCCAGGGGAGATTCTGCCTCATTTCTACAAAATAAGTTTAAACAGAAAAACTTGATTCCACTATTCATCTGCCCTGCAGTGGGTGTGGACCGTCCCAGGCTTTCCTTTCCTTCAGTGATGTTTTCCTCCTCCTGTGAGCCTGCAAAGTACTGATGGGGTTTATTTAGGGGGGGAATATTCTGTTTTTTTAAAATTTTACTTTAAGTTCTGGGGGAATATTCTCTTTTTTTTTATTTTTTATTTTACTTTAAGTTCTGGGATACATGTGCAGAATGTGCAGGTTCGTTACACAGGTATACTTGTGCCATGGTGGTTTGCTGTACCCATCAACCCGTCATCTAGGTTTTAAGTCCCACATGCATTAGGTATTTGTCTTAATGCTCTCCCTCCCCTTGCCCCCGACCCCTCAAATTGGCCCTGGTGTGTGATGTTTCCCTGCCTGTGTCCATGTGTTCTCATTGTTCAGCTTCCACTTATGAATGAGAACATGTGTTTGGTTTTCTCTTCCTGTGTTAGTTTGCTGAGAATGATGACTTCTAGCTTCATCCATGTCCCTGCAAAGGACATGAACTCATTCTTTTTTGTGGCTGCATAGAGGAGGAATATTCTTAACCAGCCTGCCCTCTGTAATCCAGCACCTTAACAAGAGCCTATTCAGCATTCTGGTTAAACACAAGGGCTCGGGGGCCAGGCTGGGCTGGCCCTGGCACGACTCTTTCCTATGTGACTTTCAGCCAGTTATTAAGTTTTCTGTGGCTTGTTTTCCCTATCTGTAAAATGGTGCTCATAAAAATAGTGACCTCATTTGGTTGTTGTGAGGACGAAACAAGTTAATACTTAGTGTTTTGGACTGTGCTTGTCAAGTACTCTGGACAAGCACTCTCTTAATGGTTAGTGGCCGTTATTGTGACTACATTATAGTCACTGCTGCAGAGTATGTCCTCCTTTAGAACTCCTGCATTTGTTAGTATTCTACCTGACATACACTGATAGGCATGGACTAATTGTTCTTCTGCGTGTAGTTTTGCATTTGAGCATTTACCTCAGCAAGTATTTATTTGAGTCTCTAGTATGAGTGAGGGAAGAGGCAGTCACTGCCCTGGAAGGGTAAATGATCGTGTGTGTGTATGTGTGTGTGTGTGTGTGTGTGCATGCATGCATCCATGTACCTATGCATGTGCTTGTGTATGTGTACGTGTGTGCATATGCTTGTTTGTGGTAGAAGAGAGCAAGAGCACAAATGACTATCCTAAAAAGTCTGTTGAGTGCCATGAGAGACCCTCTCCTATGGGAATACTAAGCACTCAGGTCTCTCATCTGATTTGGGCACAGCCGGTGGTCTGGGGAGAAAGCATCCTGCAGGAAGTGACAATTGGAACTGGCCTTGAGAGTTGGCAGAGGGCATTTCCAGTTGATATGGATGTAAGAGATAACACTGGACTGGAGCATGAGGTTTACAGAGGAGAGGACTGACAGATCTCCATGATGGCATTGCAGAGGCCCTCAGATGCCAGAGAATGTCTGTTTTCTTTGGTGGGCAACAGGGATCACAGGAAGGAGGGCCAGGAGGAGTTGTGCCTTCCGAAGATCCATGTGGCAGCGGTGCAGAGGGGGCAGAGCTGGGGATGGGGAGGTCATATGGGAAGGCTAGCATGTTCCCACATTTCTGTGTGTAGCTGGGTCCCGGGGCTTTGCCACTTTACTTTCCAGTCCTGCAACTTTCTCTGGGGCTCCCACCTTGCCCAATGGCAGGAACCTGGCTTGAGTGTACATGGGCACCTTTGTGACAGCCTGGCATTCATTTGACCTTGCCATTTTCTCTCTTCCTTTTAAGTTTTAGAGTCAGTGCACTAGGGCTGTCCCAGAACAATGGTGTGTGCCTGTATGAAAGTAATGTGAGCATACCTCATCTCTTCAGCCTTTCCACTAAAGGCAACAGAAGCTGTATCCTGTGAGAATTGACCCATAAGTGATTTTTTTGGGGGAAACTGGGCCTCGCGTCCAGTGGAAGATAGAGTACTTTTATGCTCTTGGAGAAAGAGGTGGCTGAAGTCATTTGTCATTAGAAGGAAGGAAGGAAGGAAGGAAGGAAGGAAGGAAGGAAGGAAGGAAGGAAGACCTTTATTGGACATCCATATGTCCCCAGATACTTTGCCATGTATATACATTTTTATTGTCTCATTTTTCTCATCATAACTCGTCAAAGATAGAATTCTACTCATATTAAAGAAAAAAAACTGAGGCCTGTGTAAATTAATTTTTCCAATCCTCGAGCCCATATGTTTCCTGCTCTGTGATCTCTCACCAGGTGCCTACATGCCACGAGAAGATGCCCAGCCAGTTTAGAGAACGTGGTCCCAACTCAAGGCTGGCTCAGCTTTTCTGTCCTGTTCTAACTGCTTTGATCAGGGTTGCTGGAAATACTACTGAAGGGTGATGGGCTTTAGGTAAACCTCATTCCCAGGTAACACTGGCCTCTGGGCATGGCCCCCCTCACCATCACTGTCCTTTCTCCCACTTAGCAAGCCTGCTTCCTTCATTTAGTATCCCACTGCCAGTGGTCTACAGCTGGGAGAGGCACTGTAATCACTTATTTGCTCAATCTCAGCCCTCCCCCTCCAGAGAAAGCTTGGCCTCCAACTTGCAGCCCTCAGAGTGCTGAAGAGGGCCAGGGACACCACTCTCCACTCTCAGGAGCTGGCAATGTATCTGTCAACTGCAAGGGGCACAACTCTAACATGTGCTTGAATGGGCAGACGTGCTCCATTGCCAGCGCTCAGTAACACAGAGCAGGAATTCAGGCGGCCTCTGCTTGGAAGAGGATCCTAGAGGCTGTTTGTCCCCTGTGTGACATTTGCTTTTTCACTACTTTGAAATTCCAAGGTTTTCACAGAGTTATTTTCTCCCCCTTTGCCTGAGATAGAATTGTTCTTGAATATTCTCTCTACCAGTGCTGGAGAGAATTCTACCTTTTTCCCATGGTTGTCTTCCCGTTTTTCCCCTAAAACCTCACAATACCTACTCCACCCACCCTGCCTTTTGAAACACAGGGATTAGGGAAGAGTCCTACCACCTCCAAGCCTTCAGTAAGGTTCAGGTCATTCCCCCCACTGCAGACTGTGTGTGTGTGGGGTGTGTGTGTGTGTGTGCATGAGCATATACATTTGGTGAGGCTGAACAGGAGGCCTACTGGGAGGAGGGGTGGAAGGTTCTGGTGCTAATTGAGGCCATGCATTTTGTGCTTGGGTGCCGGCTGGCGAGGCAGATTTAGAGGACTATCGGGAATCTCAGATTAAATACCATTAAAGCCAACTTCTCATACCCCTGCTGTTCAGCGCGCACGCGGGGAGAGTGGGGATCGGATGTTCAGGATTCTTGTTTGGGAAAACCATATGGAAAAATCACACAGCAGTAAGTCTATAATCAGGGCTTACAGCATGCGGCCCATTGGGTGCCAGGAGTGGTGCTTCTCCCCCCTCCAGAAGGTCCATGGGATTTGTTTTCTGATGAGGAAACTGAGCTCGAGACAGGAAGTCTTG